>NC_141879.1:166631875-169055000 GCF_056163025.1 Triticum urartu | reverse complement strand
TCTATTTCCCCGCTTCTTTTCCAAACTAGTAAAATTGAATCATTTCAAAAGGACATCCAGAAAATAAGGCTAACCCAATTTGCCTCTCCAAAAAAAATAGAAAAATAAAGCGAGCAAAACGCTAGAAACTTCCATTTACTTTGCAGGATGTAGTAGAAACTAGAAACCAATTACCCGAGTCCCCATTCGAGATACGTGAAACTATTCTAGCCAAACCAATTGACCATAACTATCCGATTGCAACATGATTTCAACAAAACGAAGAAAGTATCGGAAATACCACTATCTAGTACATCTAATCTGCTCCCTCAAGTGTGAAACACAAAGGTGCTCCGAAATGAACAAGTAATACGTATGGATGATCGCCGAAAGCAAAATCTAATGCGGACGCTTACGAACATACTCCAAAATTAGCTCTCCAAAGCAAGGAAAAATGGCAAAGCCAGAAAAGTTCTCCAGGAAATCACACTAACTATTTTTCTGCATAGACTCGTATGATTATGAATCAAAAGCAAAACATCCTCGAAAACCATGAATCAAGGCGCGCATGTGCCCCCCCAAAAAATATAAGAACAAACATTTTTGAACGTGGGAACACAAAACTTTTCCAAGTACACACAGCCTACGCGGCATTGATCCGACGCCAAAAAAATGAACCAGGAGCGCTCGCTCTGCCACAAAATCCAAACCCAAACGCATCAAAACAGCATGCGAAATGCACCATACGTATCCCCGTGAAAACGAATGCACGTACAGAGGTAAGCGACTCGGGGGCGCTCGGGCTCGATCTCGGCGGCGACGCGCAGGATGGGCGCGATGCTGCTGAGCGTGGACGGGACGACCTCGTTGTCGAACACCTCCATGGAGAAGTTCGCCATGCCCAGGTGGGAGGGGAGGCAGGTGAAGAAATAGAGGTCCGGCCTTGCGTGCCCGTGGCTATTTATACGTCGATCCAACGGCCAAGATCAGCTGCTTCTCGGGAAAGGGAACCGCGGGGGAGACCGGAGGCGTCGGTGTGGTGGAAATGCTGAGCTCCGCTGCTTGGTGAGGGGTTTCTCTGTCTGGACGGTGGGGCGAGCGTCGTGGCTGGCCGCTGGAACACTTCGCTGCCTTTTTATCACCTTAAAATTCGCTTACACACTAGGAAATGTTCTGCTGACAGCAGTGCCCCACAACGTTCAGCTTCGAAGAGGGTCTGTTTTTCTATATAGAAAAGATTACAAGGTTCACACCTTTTGCTTTATGCCGTTTCTCGGGCCCAGTGTCAGTGAGATGCAAGAATGACGTGTGAGTTAGTGGGGGTGCTTGCTGGTAGGAAATATTCAGGCCCTTTTCACCCGCGACGTGATACCGGAGTTATACGGTGTCCGGCTGGACTTTTGTCCTCTTTCGCTATAAACACTACAACAATAGAAGCACCCTTCTAGAGATAAGAATAGCAAATGTTTTGAGGCACTGATGGAAGCATGCCAAGGTGAAGTTGATGATCTCTTTAGCGTTTATCCTTCTCTTCATCTTGCCCTATGTGCTCATGCTGCGAGTGCCGCAGGATGATTTAGTTCTGATCGAGTGCTTGACCCCTTGAGGAGGGCATATTCTTCAGCATCTCTCTTGTCGGATCGTATCCCCGTGACCACGTCGTCAAAGAGACAGTCTTTCTTTGGTTTGGCCCACCGATTTACCGTCGTTGGTGACACTCTTCTGAGCCCCTAGATTCGCCGAAGTATGAGATCCTGAATGCATCCTTTTTCTTTCCACTTCATCTTGGGAATCTGGAATGGTTGTTTATGGCTGGGTGTGACAGATCAGACTTCGTTTAGAATCAGACCTTCTATCTATCTATCTAGCTGTATTGCCACTCCAACGGTTCTTTTTTTTTGATTATGCCCCGTATCTCTCTGAGCCTATTTGATCTATTTGCTATATCCAAGTTCGAGTGTGAAGTTCGCTCCAGTTGAAGTGTAGGGCTTCCTAATTCCTGCTTCGTCCTCCTATGAATGCACTAGTATAGAAGGTTGGCCCGTCACCGTATACCATCGTAAGATGAACTGGAAATTAGTAGTTTCAACCAGTTACACAAAATAGGCAAGTTGAGGTTTGTTCAGCGTGTGTTGTGTTGCCTCCAACTATAACGAGGCCCTTTGACTTGAGGTACGATCTTACCTCTTAACGCGCTTTCCTGCTAGAAGAAGTGAGGGTGATGTCCAATGACCTGTTGAAGAAGCTTGCTGTGTAGATAGGTATCCGTTTCGTGAACCTAATGTAGAACCTATAAACTAAAGACTTGAGTCCCAGAACCGCAGCCATTCAAAAAGCTATCAATCTGATTCGAAATACCAAGGTTCGAAGACCTCTGGGGCATATCAAAGTACTTCCACTTGCCCCACAACAAGAATTTCTAGGGTATGTGAGTGGTGTCGGACGCTATAGGGGTTTGTGTATTCACATCAGGAGAAGAAAGAGGCTCTCATTGCTGCTGGGATAAGACAAAACCTTCTTCCTTGATCCATGGCGTCACCGCTTCTATATTAAAAGAGTAATTCTATTGGCTGGCTATGATTCCTGCAAATAAGTCTTGGGGTCATTCCGGGCTGATGCTTCCTAATTCTTCCTAGCTTTTGCTCCATTCATCACTATGGGGCACCACATATATAAGCATTGGGAGATCGATCTAATTGCAAAAGAAATGGGAAGCAAAGTGTTGGTTATCTAGCAAGTATAGAGATGATGCAGTATCTTCATTGGCGAGACAAGCAAAGAAGTAGATTCAAAAAAGCAAAGTCAAGCAAGCAGCAACATTGGTGACTTTATTGAGTCTTGTCCTAGTTGATCTGGAAATGCTCGAAGAAGCCTTTGACTCATCCAATGCTTAATTGGTTGTCCTAATTTCTTTCTTGGAAACATGTACGAAATGAAAGACTTATGTGAATAAGATAAGATCCAATTCTATGAGAACATTCACAATTGATCGATAGCTCACAAGCTACCTGCTTATAGGCGGGGCATCAGTTGTAACAAATAGGGGAGTGTATTTCCCACTCCCCTGTTGGTTAAAGCAGACTCGTATGCTTCGTAGTAAAAACCTTCCTTTACCGCAGGCAAGCTCTCCTCTGTCTCTGTATGCTTGGGTGAATGCCATAAGCGGATTTATGCTTTTTTTTATGGAAAACAGTTTGAAAGGGTCGACATAGCCTATCTTTGACCAGCTACCTCATATGAGATTGAAATAGAGAATAGAATGGAGTAGGAACACGAATAACTTATATGTAATCTAATATTCTTTTATTTGAATACTAGGAATCGCACCTGAATTCCATCAATCATTCGGTTAGAAGTCCTCTATTTCATCCTTGATGTTTCAATCGAAGGAGATACTCTATTTCACAATCTATCCATCTGGATTCCTCTTTTTAAAGAAAGTCTTTCCTGGATCCTGAAAAAACAAGAAAGAACAGAATGAGAACTAAGAGTTCTTTCAGTCGAGCAGTTGAGGGAACGAGTAAGATACGTTTGTCAGTCTACTATTCTTTCGGGAAGGAATTGAGCCTCAATCATCATACGCAAAGAAAGAAATCCTTCGATAGCGAGAACATTCAGAGTTAGTAGTTGAGTAAGTATAGATTCACTCCGATTACCAAACGGGCGACTTTACAACTTAGGGAGCAGCAGGCCTTGTGTTTGTGGTGAAGGTACTGGAATCTCTTCAATATGAAAATAGGTGGTATCCAAAAGGACAAAAATAGCAACTAGGGATCTGGTGGACTACTGTCATGAGTCACAAGGCATTGGTAGACTGACTCACTCAGATGTTTGGCTATTTAACCTAAGAAGTATGTCTGGATGGATGACTTCACAGTCCAAGATGGTAATATCGATTGTTCATCTAATTCACCAACGTGACCAACCACAATGAATGTCTTTAACCGCCTTATCAAACTTGGATTGCAGCCTTTTCTATCTCTGTATAAAGTCAGTCAGTCCCAGTGTTGGGCAGAGCCCATTGTCAAAAGATCGTTTTGCTAGGATGCTTGCTTGAATCTAGCTACTTCCAAAAAAAGGCATTTTTCACTCTATACGGTATGGCTACAAACCGAATGAAGAAGTTAGAAGCAGTTCATCGCCTGTGGGAGCTTGCTGATAGTAAGGAAGCCATAATCTTTCTATCGGATTGCCTATTTGTCTATCTGTCTGGTGAAGAGAGAATGTAAGATACTCTCAATAGGGCAAGCACCCAATACCTCGTAGAGTCCAAAGCTCCAGCTCAAAGAGTTCAGGAAGACCAACCATCCACACTTGATTAGCTACTGTGCACTTCACCAGAACATGGTCTATGTCCTCCACTACCCCTTCACAAACATAAAAAAAACACTGAGACAATGGGAGCAAATTCCTTGAGACAAGAAGTTCGTTCTCTGCACGGAAGTCTATTCCAATAAGCTTTCCACCAAAAAAACGGAATGCAGGGAATGACCTTAAGCTTCCATACGCAAGAGAAATGAAGACCACCTTCCTCATTAAATGGCTGGCAGACCTCCCTGTATACTTCCTTCATCCTAATCGTCAGAGTGAACAGAAGACCCCCATGTCAAAGTATCAGAACAGATGCTTCTAGGAATTGGTACAGCTGAAATTTCTCGCACCACCTCATCAGGGAGAAAAAAAGCTAATAAACTAAGATGCCAATCCCTATTAGGAATGAGATAGTGGGAGAGAGACAAACCTTCCAACAGCTCTGACATGTTCATAGGAATAGGCCTTCTATTCAATGCAGTCCCACCGAGCCAAGGGTCTTATAACAATCGCACCGAATTACCATCTAAAATCTGCCACTGGAAGTTCTCTTTAATAGAATGACTGGCTTTACATATCTCCTTATTAATAGGAAATGAATGGGCAGCAACATAGAACCCATCCCAAGAACCCTCAAACCTCCCTGGAGAACACGGCTCCACAACGTATTTGGTAGCGGATCCACTTTTCCTTATCTGTTAACGTATACCTTTCCTCTGCCTATGAGCTAGCTAAAGATCCATCGTTATCCTTTCCAGCAATGGAGGCGGAATCAATGGTCATGTCAGGTTTCAGATTCAAAGAGAGATGTCAAGCAAGCGCCGAATCTGAGTACTCAACTTGCCCGACCCGCCTCTTCCACTAGACCTCGTCTTTCAAAGAGCAGCAGCCTTGCAAGCCTAATAGAACCTTGTTTCCCTATTACTTACTTTTGCTTTGAGCGTCACACTCCAGCGGCTTTCTTTCCTATGGCTTGGATGGGGGTCCTCAACAAGATCTATATCGGTGTCATTATTTACTTATTTAGACGATAGATGATGATAGAGAGCAGACTGGCTCTGAGGAAGAATATCTTAAGTAGTTGAATCCGCTCTGCTAGGTTAAATTGTATGATCTGAATGTAGGAGGACTGCTGCTGGTGACACAATTTCTTTTGGGTCTGAAGAATGAACTCAGAGGGCGAAGCGGTCCAATTCAATGTTTTACTGTTACGCTAAAACAAGTTCATGTCTCTCCTCTCTGAAGTCGGACCTTATTGAAAAGTAGTACGCTTTCTTTCGTGGTGTTCAGGATCCCGTGCTTTGTAGTTCACGCATGGCTTTCTCTAACGAAGCTAATGCCGAATTAAAGACCTTAAACGAAAAGACACAGGAGGTGGCGAAAAACGAAAAAAGAGAAAGAGCTTACAAACTTCTCTGAACCCGGTAGCCAGCGGAGCCCTTATTCATGGGTTAGGGACTAGCATTGAACAAAGTTGGTGACAGCCGAAGAAAAAGTGAAAGGGCAAGTAAATAATCTAAACATGCGGGTAAGCAGCAAAAAAAGAATAAAAGTAACGCGCCCTACCTGTTAGTAAAGTAAGGCCTTCCAGAGCCTATCTAACACAGACATACACGCGGATGAGGACACAGAAATAAATGGACGTCGATCCGGTACTGAAATTGCATAGCAAAAAATGCAATATGTTCATACTTGATGAAACGCACATCATCCAATTCATGATTTAAGAACAAGAGAACGAGATATTGACTTTTTTTACATCTGTAACTACATTCTCACATTTCTTTTTTGATCTCATGACTTTTTATGCGATCGGAAAACGAATGAGATCAGAAAGATAGGCGGACGACTTGACCATAAGGTCGGATGTTTCCGTGAGCAGTAAGCAGCGGATCTCCCCTTTTTGGGGGAAAGCTGGTGGCCCTTTTGGCGTGTTAATTCTTTCGACGGGGCGGCCTTCTTCGTTCGGTAGATCCGGTCGAGGTGGTTTTCGTTTACCAGCGCGTAGGTGGTCTAAGTTCCTATGACCGAGTTTTTCTGGCCCCTGTGAACATATTTTCTTAATGTATTAAAGAGGGCCTCTCTAACCGGTGAAAAGTGGTAGGTGTCCACTAACGGCTATTCCTGGCTCGGCTCCGATAATGCAATTCCGGGAGGAGTCGGTAGTTGGGCACTGGATCCCTTCGGACCTGGAGAACGTGTGACACTGGGTCGGGGTTTGGTGAACCAACAGGTCGCTCCTTTAGTTGAAGTATCGGGCCCCTTTTTCGTTGCCTAGGTTACACCTTCGGAATACCCCAGACGGGGATTTCGCTCTATTCCCCCAATCTTCACTTTATGCCACGCCGACTCTCCGTCGTGGAATTAGACCAAGGGTCGAAGACCCATACCATAGGACCCCGTCTCCCGTATCTTATCTTTCACGCGTAGGAGATCGAGACACAGCCTTAGGGCTATGGGGAAAGTGGATCGATTGCCCTAGAATTACAACTACGTAGAGGGTCTCTACAAGTCTATAAATAAGTTCCAAAAAATTGATCGGTAGTAGTCCGGTCGCACCCGAACAATAATATTCCAGAGGGAAATGCACCTAAGATCAAATATTTTGAGCCGGCTTCCGTGGAAAATTCAGACTTTCTTTTTGATGCTGCGATCACATAAAAACATAAACTTTGAAGCTCAATAGCTAAATACATGGCAATTAAATCATGAGCCGGGATCATTAAGAGCATACTGCGAGTAGGAAGTGGAATTAATACAATGAATTCAGAAGCATCAAACCTCTCTTTTTCGAAAAAATCAAAACACATCGAAATGATACCAGCCGTACTTAATAATAGAAGGATTTGGCAGAAATATGTAAAATTGTCCCTCCTAAAAAAATTATTCCAGAATAAATGGGCAATAGTTAGGAGAGGTGCACCAGCGGCGAGCAGAAGCAAGGTTATTAGATACCGAAGGAAAGCCCAGCCAGAACCACACGTGCAAGTTTCCCTGCATGTGGCTCGTCCGTGATAACTTCTTCGGATTTGCGTGAACTAGCGGACCGATCACTAAGTGGTTAGTACCTCCAGCATGAGCGAACCTTTTCAGAACTGGTTAGGAATGGGCGCCACTATCCCAGCCCGGATCCAGCCAGGTTCTATTGATCATGTCCCCTTCCCAACAGTTGTATCTTGTCTTGGGGCGTCTTTCTTTGGCTTTACTATCAAGCCAGACGCGGCGCCCTTTCGCATTATCATCTACCGCCCTTTCTTTCCTCCCGTCCCTTCATGCATGAAGATCGTCGTATGTATGTTCGACTTCGGTTGCCGGTGCAATAGAATTGGCGGGAGTATATTATGGCAGGATCAGTCACCTGGGCAAACCAAAACCCTCCTCCAAGAAGAATTGTGCTATGCCCCCTCGATATCCCTATAGAGCAAAAGAGCTGCCTGGTGATCCCTAGGTTGCAACACGTCCGGTCGTTAACTCCTCGCTAGCTGCCGCCGTTTCTAGGACCGACCGACGCCTCACCTGCATGCACAGGTACCTACATAGTGTAGTGTCGGTCGCACATTCATAATAGCGTTCGGACTCATGTGCCTTCCTGAACCAGGGGAGTTCCCTTGCTCCTGCTGCGTACGATTAGCCGGCCTTGCGGCGGCAAAAGGATTAGGACGTCCCCCCATGCTAAGGTTCCCTGCGGTCCGGCCGCATTAGGTTAGGGAGCTGGGAGATAATAGCTCCTCCGCATCCCAAGCGCGCTGCCCTCCTAGGCGCGCAACACTAAGTAATCCAAGCCAACCCACATTACTAACTAACGGTGGATAATCATCTTTCTTAGAGGTACTAAATACAACTCCATGAATGAGTAAAATGAAGGTTGCGTTAATGATAAAGATCTCTGGGGAAACCGCTAAAAAAAGATTGAACATGTGGTTCCGAGTTTCGATAACTTCTTCTACTTTCATTTCCTCCGTCTTCCAAATCGCAGAGTTAATTCAAAAGCCTAGGTGTTATTACTGAGCTGCTGCTCTTTTTTCTCTAATTCCCTTCTCAGATCCTCCGACTACTCCTCCTTATCCTACTCACTCGAAGTTTCGTTGGTCATTTATTGTTTTTTTAGCCTCTTTGACAAAGTTAGTAAGAAGAAAAACCTCGATCTTCCGTACACTTCACACCCACACAATCTCTATTTGAAACTAACACTCCATTTCCAGATAGCGAGCGATCGCTTAGCAATGATACCGCGCCGGACGAAGTACCTATCCCCGGGGACCATGCTTTTTTACTTGTTTCCTTTTTTTTTTCTTTCTATACGAAATTCAAACGATTTCGTTTGTGTTCATGTTGGCGATTTCAGATGTGAATGAGGCCGGTCGTCTCCCCTTCCTACGGGTTCCCCAGTGACACATCAACCACGCCCCTTCCTTTTCTCCGATCATAAATAACCTGATCTCTTTCTTTCTAATTCATCCCCTTCTTTCTAATTGAAAAAAGAAAGGGGGGGGGGCGGTAAGGCAGGCTCGCAACTTACAAAGGGCACTCGCTGCTCGCAGGCCTGCTCTTTCTATTATGATTTCTATGTCTATGAAAGCTCCTTTGACTCCAGCCCCATAAGCTATTCTTTCACCTGCACCAGCTCTTGGTCTTTGTCCAGGACAAAGATATCGCAATAGTGGAATAAGGAAGTGCAAGTTGGCGATCGAAGCAAAGGAAAGATCAAGCCGAAGAGGATACCTGGGGCCATCTAAGACGGCTGTAGTAAATAGCTTACACGACTGATCAGGCTCATCAACCTATGGAACCTCACGCTATGTTGCTATGATTCTTTTATCACGAAAGCATGTCGGGCGAAGGAATAAAACGCGTACAACACTAGCAAGAAGAGACTTGCCAAAGAATTCGATGCCTCACAGGATCCTGCAAAAGCGGAGTCCAAAAAAGCACGAGTCGGGTCGGCGGTTTCAGATTCAGATAGTTCAGTTCAATCATCATCTGACACCTTTCGGTGCCATTCCTTTTGAAACTGGCGTTTCTTTTGTCAAAGAATTCGATGCCCCTGCGAAAAACCGAGTCAAGAAAGAGGTAAGGGCCGGGTCAGAGGCGGAACAGACATTCAAAGCAACCGAACCATAGATCCAGCTTTGCAGGACAAGCATAACGAAAGTAAGCATTTGGCCAGACATTCAAATAAACCCTATATCTAGAAATCCATCATCCCTGTCTGAACGGTCTAAGCATCATATCTTTTTCTTTTCACTTCCGCTGCATCGTCCGGACATCAGAAATAGCTGCATTAGCAGCATCTCGCTACAACTCCCTTGGCAACCCTAGCACCAACAGGAACAACTCAGTTCAAGCTAGCAACAACTAACAATTTCTACTTCCTCGAACAAGAGCTTGCTTTTAGTTCACGTTAGCTACATTCGTTTTAATAGAAAGATGGGAAAGGCTAGGTTAGCAGAAGACTATGCTTGTGCCACAAACTTATTGCTTCGGAGAAGCATTTCTTCAATGAATCTTACTCAGTACAGTATTCATAAGGGACCTGTATCTAAATATTCTGTTCTAACATTCCTATTTTGGTTGGAAGTTTCTCAAATGAAAGAGCACAACCCTTTCCATCACTTCTCTACATACTGGCATTCGGAGCTAGGAGCAGAGAAGAGAAGTCAATCGGAAGAATCGTAAAAGCCTGGAGCTCAAACATTGCGTTCTACACTTTACTTTTGTTTTGTATCTCTGAAACAGGAGTGAAAAGAAATCAACTCATCCACCGCTAACTAAACAGGGCGAAACTAGCTCTTCTTTGGTTTCCCTGGGTCCAAGTTGGGGCAAAACCTGCTCTTTTCCCGCAAAAAGTCTATCGTACTAGGTGGCACGACACGCGACATAGGTAGTAAAGTAGTGATTTTGGGCCCAATTCATACTTCTTTTTTGATTGGAATTCTTATCCTAGCTCGGCCTACTCGCGAGATGTTAGCCTTCAGCCTGATTACATAAAGCATAGCACTTCTGATCGATTTGAATATTCCATTCCCTATTTCCTTGAGCGCTTTCACCATTAACCCATGGGTGCCAAGACCATCCCCCCGGCTCTTTCTTCTTCTACTTCATATAATAGAACACAAGGATCGAACCTACTTTGCTTTAAGTCTATTTAATTTTTAACGCCGTCTACGGAGAGACAAGATGAGAGAGGAGAGAGGAAGCTGAACGACAAGAGCTGACGAAGTCCAATCAAGCTGAGGCCTGGAAAGAGTTAAGAAAAAACACCTTCTACCTGCATTCATGGGTGCTCAACGATAGATTCCACATCAAGATAGGCAAAGCGGGATACAGCTCGTTTATTACCTCAAAGAAAACAAGAAACAGGTCTTTTCTAATCACGGAACACGAGAATAGCATGCATGGGAGAAGGATTTAGGGAAAGGTACACGCTGCTTTTTCGGAGTCTATAGGGGAAAGGTACACGATGATTTTTCGGAGTCTATAGGGGAAGATTCCACCAGCCCCAATTGCTTTGGGTGAGAGATCGAACCTCCACTCGTTTCTGGTTTCTGCTTTCTCCCTAGGGAAAGAAGATATGATACTTTTCGAAGAATGCAATCCCCGCATTCCGGCCCTGCTCTGCAAATCAACATCTGAAGATCTACGGGTCACCATAGTCTTCTGATCCACTAATAAGATTCCGCGCTCGGGATGATGTGATCTGAATGAAAAGATAGATACATCTGAGCTGCCCAAGGATATGGTCTGGGTACCGATCTGCTAGGATAAGGGGGAGATCCTAGTACTCAAAAGGCTGGGTAAATTTCGAAATTAAGCGGAGGAAATCCACCAATAAGAGAGTAATAGAAAATACTGTTATCATGAAGAAATTCTTTCAATCCATTAAGAAGATACTTAATTCGTTATACAATAGAGACGGGGAAAAATATGATGATAAAAAACTCCACAATAATAAGAAATCCAAGAAAAAAGATATAACGGATGAGGAAGGAGCTAAAGAACCTATCAACAATGATGCATCTAGTGGCAGTAATGATGCATCTACTTCTACTTCCCCTAACCCTAATGATGGTTCTAGTTCCACTAATGATGGAACAAATCCAAATGTGAAAACTAGTGCACCTAAGCACGACGATCATGGTATAATCCACCATTTTATATGGGGTGGTGGTAGTTCAAACGGTGGAGATAGTTCCAACAGTGGTTGGACTTCCTACTTGAATTCACCTATTGATAGATTTGTGAAAAATCGAAAAACATTTACCAATTTAGATCAAAGAGGTCTAAATGGTTTTATTGCCAAAATAATAGGGTTTATAGGTCCAACAACAATTGTTCTTCCATTCTTTTATAAAAGTTGGATGCCGAGGATAGGTTTGTTTTCCATGTTTGTTAGAGAGCCACACGACTTTCAAATAGGAGTTAGCGTACGACCATATACCACGTTTCACAATTATGGAACTCTAGTTATGGAATATGTATATATAAAATATTTGTTCCACGCTCAGGTAGGCTGGCGACAATATAAATGTATATGTTTGATAAGTTTAAAGAAATAAATGATTCGCTACGTTTGTTTTTTATCGATAATATTTACTTAAGGGATACTTTTGACGTTATTCAGCGATTCTCACATAGCGGTCTTGGTTTGAAATCCCTTTTGAAACGTGAAATCATAAACAAGTTGGTTGAAGTAGTAATACCATTTTATGATGAGAATTCTAAGTCGTATGTGTACGGTTATTTTGCTTTTCTAGTATACGCAGGGTTATTTTGTACTGTCTGGTATAAGTATATACCTTGGGATCCATATATAAAACCTGCTGATTTAGCTCCACCATCACTGGATGTATTTAACACCTATCATGCCGATGTCGTGGGTTATAAGAAGGTCACATACCTGATTACTAAGGACATTGTCCAAACAAACTATGGTAGACACCTTTAAACAGCCATCATTTAACGAAGTAGTAAATTCGAATGACTACAACCTTGATCAATCTGATCACAAAGTGCGTTTTTCATGCTTATGCACTGGTATCATGGTTTCTATGTTGTTAGTAACAAAAACACTTCTTCCACATTAAACAGTACTGCATAGATACAAGTTTAGCACAATGAATTTCTGAGTTATTTCACACAAGGAATTTACAAGCTAATGAAAATCAATAGATTTATAGGATATCTATCTAAATACGGCTCCTATCGTTTAAGGTTAGTAAATACATACTAGGAAATGCTCTTCAGGGATACCAGAACTGGAAGATCCTGTCAAGGGGAAACAGGACCTTAATAAGCGCCATCCCGAGACTTGGACTCGAGGGATGGTAAGATCAATAGGAGAAGGAGATATGATACAATTACTATGATCAGGATACCTTATATGAGCCATACTTATCCAGGGAATCAATCGCGTGAGGGTGTTGTTGATAGAGGGAGCTCTGGCCAGGAGAGGCTAGAGCGAGTGATAGCAACGGAAAGGTAAGATCAAGAAGGAAAAAGGGCTTAAGAGGACCCTAATGCACCAATACTTTAGGCATTCCAACTTCCAATACATACTTATCATGGAATGAAATCCAAGAGGAGCAAGCATATCACTGAGAATAGCTAGCTGAAATCAAGGATGCTATCACAATATTCAATGGAATCGTTACATCGGAATAAGATAGACCCGCTTCGATGCTGTATTCAGTATGTCAGCTAGGAGCCAGAACTCACTATGCCATAGTCATACAATCAACCTGTGTATTAACAGCAATATCTAGACAGGCAGGATGGATTAATTATATTGATGGCCAAGATAAGGTGCTCAAAGGGGAAGCACTCTTCATCAAGTAATGACCCCTGGGGGCGGGTACTGCGAAAAGAAAGCAACGCATAAGCTCTTGTTCCTGATACGGTTCGAAAGTAGTGCAAAGAAAAGCGGTACTTCGGTTGGAAAGAAAGCTGCAGGAGGGTTAGTGCTAAAATCTTCTTGTTCGGATGGTTGAGAGAAGGAGGTGTGTCCTGTGGCGGATACACCGATTGATCGAGACACCTCAAGGCCACCGGAGGGAGAAATAGTGATAGCAACGCTTACAAGGAATGCTGGGATAAGTTGGGAAGAAGGCAAAGATACTGGCGACTAGATCCTTGTGGCAGATTGGAAGATACCGATATCTCTATTTCAATTTGTTGATTGATGGTTTAAGGAAATGGTAGTGGTCCAAATCTTGCACATTTACTGTTACTTCTATGTATAAGTTCCTTGCTCAGGTGTGGCCCAGCTTTCATATCTTATTGGGATAGCTACATTGCCCTGGCCGGGTATTGCGAAGGAAGGAAACACCTTGTCCGTGTCAGGCGATGCTAAAGGATGGATTAAAAAACTCATGGATTCTATCTCTGTTATTGCTGCTTAATGCCCTATTTATACCGATCTAGCTTATAGCTGGGATTTCTAGAAAGATAAGCTGATGCAGCCCTCAGGGATGGAGTGCCTAAACTAACCTTCCTGAACAGAAGTAGCAGAGGTAGAAGATATGTAAATCGTACCATCAAGGGGAAATGCACTATTGTTATGCTTGGGCCAGGTTAGCTGATCAAGGGAATATTCCTATCGGAAGAACAATCAGAAAATAAGGAGATAGTCAGTTGGCACTTTTCACACAAGAACCGCTTTTCGTATTAAGCACGGGAGTCGTAAGGAAAGACCTCTGCGTAGCTATCAGAACGAATTAATGAATGAAATAAACGAATTCCGGTGAAACCAAGGCGAATTTCTGAGCCTGCTGTGGGAAAAAGATGCCAAGTATTGAGATGCAACATTATGAATGGTGCGATCCGAAGTCTTACTATTTACTCCAAATTGACTCAAATGGTTGACTGAACTTCACAGAGGACTAAGGCCGGGAACTTAAACTAATGGTTTTGCCTTTCCACTTCCCAATTGACTCTCATAAAAGGCTAGGCTACCTCTTCACATCGCACCTGATCCCGAATCATGTGCTCTGTTCAGGGGATCAATAGTGGCTATTAAGCTTTTCCCTTTCTATATATTCTTGAGAATAAGTAAATACCATCCTTTTTCCTATCAGCATCTCTCTATCTGACAGTAAATATTTCTTTCAATCGATCAGGCACTAGGTTATTAAAGTATGGATATGCCATATAATAAGGGAAAAGGCCTCAAGTTTTTTTTTAGCACAAAAGAAAAGCCGATTCCAAATTTTCTATTTCCCGGCAAGTCTATGAGAGTCCTATTACGGATCCTCTGATCTTTAGCTTGAATGGTCGTGTTTTTATATAATTAGGTCTTTCTTCTGAGCTCTTCTATTACGGTACGGAAAATCAAACCTATCACTCTCAAAGAATGGGTAAAAAGAATTCAAGCTAGGGGAGCCTACACTCTCTAACTACCTATACTACGCCCCCATTGATTGGAAACCCTCGGGGAAAATGATCCCATAAACAAAGGAATTATATAGTACGAAATAGCAAAAAAACAGACTAATTCGATTCTAAAAAATCGATAATAGATATTTTATTCTGCTTAAATTGTCCCGACAAGGAGAGATATTCAATATTTGAATCAGATTGGATTTCGTAGTATACCAATGTGAGCCAAACTATTACTACTTCATCTAACTTGAATAACCAAGGACTGAATTTGACTATGGATTCTGATAACTCGAGAAGTTTTTATTTGGTTATGATCCAAAAAGAAAAAAGAAAGGTTTAAGAAGCCATGAGAAAATAGAGTAAAGTAACCATACGTTCTGTTTGCATAACGTGTATACGCCACGCCATACAATCGAAATAGAAACATGGGACGATTCCAGAATTTTGAATAGATCCGTGGGGATGAGAGAAGTTGTTGTTGAGAAATATGAAATTGGAAAGGAAGTCAAACTCCCTATGGAACCTGTGATCGGTTGTACCTGTACTTTAGTGATACGAAAACTCGCTATTCACTCAGTTTCTGGTCAATAATAAGATTATGTAGGAGAGATGGCCGAGTGGTTCAAGGCGTAGCATTGGAACTGCTATGTAGGCTTTTGTTTACCGAGGGTTCGAATCCCTCTGTTTCCGTTTCTGCTAATTCACCAACGTTACCGACCACAATGAAATTTCTAGTAAGAGGAAAATCCGTCGACTTTCTAAATCGTGAGGGTTCAAGTCAAGTCCCTCTATCCCCAATAAAAAGCCCATTTTACTTCCTAACTATTGTACCAACCTCTATTTTTCATTAATGGTTCAAACAAGATTCACTATCTTTCTTATTCTACTCTTTCACAAACGGATCCGAACTGACTTCTTTGGATCTTATCCCATTCATACAAATGAACATATTATAGTATAGGCAAGTAATCCCTATTATTAAGTAAGTCATTCACAATCCATATCATTATCCTGATATTTACTAAGTCCAATTTGAGAATACTTTTTTCTTTTTTAGTCCCTTTAATTGACATAGATACAAGTACTCTACTAGGATGATGCACAATAAATAGTCAGGATAGCTCAGTTGGTAGAGCAGAGGATTGAAAATCCTCGTGTCACCAGTTCAAATCTGGTTCCTGGCACAGAACGAACAATGAATGCCTTTTCGGGAAAGAAAAGGGCCACATATTTTTTATAGGGAAAAGCTTTTTTTAAGGGGAAGAATCATCAACAAAAAATCCAGGAAAGAACAGCGAAGGAAAAACGTGAAAAAACAAGTGTTTTCCCGGAACGGAATAGCGGAAATTCCATACGTTGATCACCAATGTTGCATGTCTTTCCTTAAGCTGGAGTACTTTGAGTTAGAAGGCCTACTTTATTCGTCCTTTTAAAGCCTACTTATTCGTCTAGCTATTTCCAATTCTAATAAATAACCCGATCATATCATATCTTGGAAAACCCTAAGACTACCCAAGGCTGTACCCTACAGTGTTACCTATAGTCTATACTTGTGTATACGTTGCCTTCTGGGGTGGCAAGCTAGAACCAAGTAGTCTAGGTATCAATTCCAATTTAAGTCAATGATCCTCATTTTCTCCAACATTAAGAAGATTATTGGTAAGGTGACCAACCATCACGCAGGATTCCGGGTCGGAGTAGCACCTCTTGCCTGATATATACAGGTCGTTACTGGCGATTCGTTTGTGCCCTATGGTGTTCAATTGCCCGTTTGTTCCCTCCCCCTCGGGACGGGTCAACCTACTTTGCCCGCTCAGGCGCTCCAAAATGCTCTGACTAGACCGCCGACACCCATGGTTTGTCCATCATTCAAAATGGCATTTCGTAAGGGCTCATAAGGTAGGAGGAATCACAGATCCTCCGTGCACTTTCGCCTAGAGTTAGTTTGATTTTTCACTACTGTCTGAGTGGTGGCTAAACCCTGAAACTTTTCCTTGAAATGAAATAAAGATCTAACTTTATTCCAGTAGTGGTTTCCGCAAATGTAGATAATCTTGTTGATTAACACCCACTTTCCATACCCTGCAATTCAGAGGCCATCACCTCTGGTCTTTTAGTAACATACCAGTAAACAAGGCTCTCCTCGTGTAGCTTTTTGTTCTCGAGGAAGAAAATCTCATTGATTACTTATAATGCCGGATGAAGCAAGTTACAGCATTGGTTCTTTCGTGATTCACGTATATTGGAAATCTCTTTCTTTAGGAAATGGGATGGCATTCAATTCTCACTTAGGGATTCTCTTCTTCCTGAACATTCATGAAAAGAAGGACTCTGGCTTTAATGCTAAAGTTTAGTACTGGGCCGAGCGTACTTACCTACTTAGACAAGAGGGATACTTATAGATCTCTATGAGCGTAAGGCAAAGTGGGCAAGACTACTTCCACAACTACATTTTCGCTTAAGCAAGACCTGTGAGACCTCGAAGCAACCGTCTACTACTAGTTATAGATGCTATTTATAATTGAATAGAATGGATGCTTCACAGCGGTTCTGCGACAAGCAGGGCAGCCGGGTGAACATAGGCAGCTGTTCCTATAGAACACAAGTCTTTCTCTAAAGCACGACCTTCCGATTGGACTATGTCTGGTCTCTATCCTTTTTATTCCAAAAATGGGTCCTCGATCAAAATGATCTGGTGTCTATGTCCATGCCTGAGGTTGGTAAACCCTATATCTATTGCGGGGTGGTTTGAGGAAGGGACAGCTTGTAACCCATGACTTACTACTACGAAGATTCTGGCGGAGAGCTTTTCACATATAGATAGGTCGGGATGAGGAAGCTCCGTAGTCAACTAATAGATAGAAAATCCACCTTGTGAACCGTGTTTGTCTTAAAGTACTGTCTGAGAAGGAATATACCTGTTCCAACCGCTCTAGTGGCTATACTGATTGACATAGGTAGCTTTCGTAGTCAAAGCTCACAGGGCCAAATGCTCTATTGGAGTGGGCACGAACACACACAATCAAGGTTCGAAGAACTTCTACTTCACGCCTTGAGGATTCTATGACGCTCACTCAATGGTGTTGTGGCGATTGCAAGCAATCAATAAACGAGGAAGCCAAATTATGGATCCAGGAAGGCTGCATCAGAAGGAAGAGTAGGTGTTGCTATGCCGTTGGCTGGGACTGAGACAGAGAGAGGGGAGCATAGCCCCTATGATCCCGGTAAAGAGTTCCAACTAAGCTCTTCTCAGGTTCTTTCTTTCTCTTCCATTCTTATGTTTATATATTAAAGTGTAGTTTTCTTACTATAATATAATAATATTAATCTAATATGCCCATTGGTGTTCCAAAAGTACCTTACCGGATTCCCGGAGATGAAGAAGCGACTTGGGTTGACTTATACAATGTTATGTATCGAGAAAGGACACTTTTTTTTGTTCACTGCCCTATACATAGAAAGAAGTGCTTTTCCACCGGTATCAACATTCTATCTGGAATCAGTAGCGATAATTGTTGTATTGTGAGCCAGCCCCACCCACGGGTGAAATTGTACAGCTCCCTATCTCGTTGAAATCCCCTTTGCTTACGGAAGAGAAGAGTTGGATGCCGTGGTGGGAAAGCTCCCGTTTCAACTTTGCTTCTTGTAAGCTTCGGTATAAATAGCTCACTTGCGGGATCTAATCTCATTCTATGGGAACAACTTTCATTTCTATCTTTTGGCTTAAAGTGGTGAACAAATCCTTTCTCTTCACTTTTTGTGCTCCGCATGGCTCCGGTCAAGATGTGACTCATCCTGTATATACATAATTAGGAGACCTCTCACGAACTTGTTAAAGAAAGGAGTACCATTTGTGTGGACAAGCCAAAGCAATCCTTTGATGTTCTCAAGCAAGCTTTAATTGAGGCCCCTGTGTTGGTTCTCCCTGATTTCGGTAAAAGATTTGTGCTAGAGACAGATGCCTGTGGGCATTGGAGCTGTGATAAGGGGTAGAAGTATTCGTGTGGGCTGGGTTTCGAAGGGAAGGTTGCACAATAGATCGGAGATCCTTTGAGGAAGATTGAAATGACTATACTTATAGAATGGTCCATATCGAACAGATACGATACTGGTTTACACAGAGAATATCGCCTAGCTCTAAAACGGCAGCACCTGAGTGCAACTTCGAGTAAGAAAGAACGACCTTCTGCTACCTTTTTACCGGGGCATTGTTTTAACAACTTTAGCTGATTGATCTACGAATGGAGGGATTCAAGCTTATTTTTGTTAACCGAGATGCAAACGACTAACAAACTAGATTCGAAGCCACCTGTCGTAATAGTACCTGCGGGTTCTTTCTGTGGAGCCTTCAAATGCAATAGCTAGCTGCCCAACGGCCAATGCCACAGGCAAATCTCCATTTTCCAACTTATACAACTCTTTGGGGTCCAAAGATACTCGCCATTGCAACTTAATAAATAGGACCGGTGGGATCGCCTTCAACAGATATATCGGTTTCACTGCTTTCGTACCCTTTGTTTTGGTCATGTGGATGACCCGCAGACCGTAGATAAGATGGATACCCACGTACTGCCTTCAATGAAGAGAGTTTTACCAAGTACCCTTAGACAGATAGGGGGGACAGACAAGAGGTATGCAACCTACTGAATATTGTCACCGAATCGCTCACTGACAAATACTTGGGGCTCCCCTCCCTGGTAGGAGTGGATAGGAGCGACTGCTTCCAACACTTAATTGAGAGAGTTTGCACTCGGATTAATGGCTGCAAAGAGGAAGGGCTAATTGGCTCCGCCATGGAGACCGAAATACGAGCTTCTTTCATCACATCATTTTGCAACGGAGAAAAAAGAAGAACATAATAAAGTTTCTGAATGACTCAAACGGCAACAGGATCGAAGGTAATGACCAGTTAGCATCTCTGATACAGGGTTACTTTGAGGGACTGTTCACCTCAGAAGTCCTAGCTCCCGACTCTGGGCTACTGGGGAAAGTAAACAGGCGAGTAACTGAAGAAATGAACGCAAGCCTCTTGGCTCCGTTCACGGCAGATGAAGTAAAGGCAGCACTCTGAATTCAATCGAGAGTTAGGTACAGTAATCTTCAGATATGACAATACCTCCCCCAAAGCATTGTCAAGTGTTGGAATTAGGGCACCAACCACGAATAGGAGCTGTATAGAACTCCGGAAAGAGACCTTTGATGAAGTCGGCATCCTCCCAAGTGGCATTTGCTTGATCCAAACTAGCCCACTTCCTTGGTTGCTAAAAAACCATGCAACGCAAGTAATTTTCCACACACTGATTCACACATTCTGTCTGGCCATCTAATTGTGGGTGATAGGCAGAGCTAAACCTCAATTTCACTTGCAGTGCTTTGAAGAAGGCCTGCCACATGTTACTTGTGAATATCCAGTTTCTATCAGAGACTATTGACTTTGGCAATCCATTCCACTTAAAAACATTATCCATGAAAGCATGAGAGACTGATTGTACTGTATAAGGGTGAGCAAGGGGAATGAAATGAGAATATTTAGTGAACCTGTCCACCACCAACAATATGACTTCTTTGCCCAATGATTTGGGAAGACCCTCAAAGAAATCCAGGGAGATGTCAGTCCAAGCAGAAGTAGGTAATGGCAGTGACCAGACAATTCTTCAATGTTGTGAAGGCCTCAATTTGAGCATCTGACCACTGGAATGAATCTTGTTTTAGACAGTCATGAAGTGGCCTAGAATTGATCCCATAATTCTTGACAAATCTTCTTTTTCTGCAGCCATACCAAGAAAACTCCTCAACTGAGTGATAGTCTTAGGTGCTGGCCATTCTTTGATGGCAACTATTTTGTGGGGGTCTGTAGATAGACCCTATCCTTAGATAACATGCCCTAAATACTCCACTTGAGGGACAGGAAAACTGCATTTGCTAATCTTAGCATATAGTTTTTATGACCTTAGAATGTCCAGGACTAACTTTAGATGCTTGAGATGAGCTTGTTTGGTCTTGCTATATATCAGAATATCATCAAAGAATACCAAAAGGTATTTCCGGAGCAAAAACATGATTCATTAAAGATTGGAAGGTAGCAGGTGCATTAGTGAGTCCAAATGGCATCACTAAGTAATCATAATGACAAAAATATGTCCTAAAATTTATGAATGTCTTCTCTTCTCATTCTTATCTGATGATAACCTGATCTCAAATCAAGTTTGGAAAACAGTTGTGCACCATGTAGCTCATCTAATAGATCCTCAATGACAGGAATATTGAATTGATTTTCTGCACTTAACCCGAAAGCAAGTTTGAAAACAAGACCTGCTCTGTGAAGTGATGGAAGTAGTGAAGGTTTAGGCTTCGGATCTGTGAAGTTCAGGTTTTGGAGTAGAGGTCAGAGGCTAGTGCGGGTAGCCCTGTCGGAAACTAGAAAGAAGAGGCTGATGCACCTGCCCGGCGGTGGGTGGGTTCAGCTCGATCAACTGGGATAGGAGTTTTTTCTCTATCTTGCTCCATGGTGTTCAAGTAGTGCGTCCAGAAAGCTGTGATTCATGGGAGGGAGCAGCTTCAATAGCTTTGGCTGTGAAAACTCTTGGTCTTGGAGCATCAGTGTCATCAGTTCACCCAAGATCAGCAGGACAAATAACTACTAGGTTTGTGCCAGAAAAGCATCTTGCGTGACGGGGAAAGAGTGGAAAAAGAAAGAGATTCATCAGCTATGGAATCTGACAGGTATCGGTATTGAACAGAGGGGGCTGTTCACAAAGCATCCCATGGATGGTAATGGTGCTTCCCCAGCTGCTGTTCCTACTCCTTTGGCTGGTGCCAAATCAGGTGACTTTGAAGTTGAAGCTTGCCCGCAGAACGATGTAACCATGCTGGTAGTACTATGATTGCCTTAGAGCGCAGATGTCTCTGTCCCTAGGAACGTGATGCTTAGGTGCGAGGTGAAACACAAGCAGGAGATCGAGAAAAGAAATCATACGGATTGCAACCTACAGATGAAGAATCTGCTTCATTGTTCCCACCATCTATATCAGATGTTTAATAAGAATAGGAATCGAATAAGCTGCTGATTGACTGAGGAAGCATTTGAAAAGAAAGGAAGGGTGATGCTTGTTAAACAAAGCTGCGTGTGGGGCCGCCACGTATAGCTGTAGTTTCTGCTGTAGCATCGGTTATTTCCATTATTGCTGTAGTAGCATCGGTTATTGCTCAGGTTACGAATGACCCAATCTATCTATGGCAACCACCCCTACTTTTAGTAGATGGAGATGCGCACCTAGAAAAGACGGATGAAAGAGAACCTGCCCTTCTGACTTCTTCTCTTGTCTGTCCTTTACGCAAAGCGATCTATGGTCTCAACAAGCCCTGATAGCGTCGATTTTTGAAGTTCAGCACAGTGGTTATGTTATCCAGGCAGGGTTTGCTCGGAGTGATCATGATTCGGCCATGTTCGTATCAGTTTATCCTCGAGGACGTGCTATTCTGTTGTTGTATGTTGATGATATCAAACTGACTGGTGATTACTCCGTTACCATATCGCTGATCAAGTGTCGCCTTCATCAATTATTTGCTATGAAGGCGCTGACGCGCCCTAAGCCTTTTCTTGGCTTGGAGGTCGCACATTCTCCTCGTGGATATTTGGTATCTCAGATCAAATAACGTCATGACTTGATCACTCGAGCTCAACTCAATGATGAGAAGACTGTTGACACTCCCTTGGAGCTTTACGTTAAACTCCGTCCGACTGATGGCTCACCATTATCTGATCCGACGCAGTACAGACAGTAGGTCGGCAGTTTGGTTTATCTGACGATCTCTTGCCTAGATGGCTTTTCCTAAGAAAGTCAGCCTTTCATGGCTGCCCCCCGGTCAGTTCACTTTGCAGCAGTTCATCGGATTCTTAGATATATTCGAGGTACCTTTTCTCGAGCCGTCCTTTTTTCCGTCATCGTCTTCTTTAGAGTTGCGTGCAACTACTGATGCCGATTGGGCCTTCAGATAGGTGCTCAACTACAGGCTTATCTATTTTATGGGGAGACGAGACACTATCTTGGATGAGATAAAAGCAATAGACAGTTGCTCCTTCCACTGCCGAAGCGGAGTACCGTGCCATGGCACACTACTAGATAGATTGTATGGCTCCGTTGGTGACTTTCTGATCGCAGGTTTCATTTGAAAAACCCCAATGCCATTCATCTTGCGTCAAATCGGTCTTTCATGCAAGAGTTTCATTTTTGGCCGCTACTACGTTCGTCAAAAACTTCTTGATGGCACCATCATCTCATTACCTTATTTTTTCCCTTCGACTTCGGCTATGACCAATGCCCCACCTAGCTGAATAGGCGTAACAAAGCTACCTGAAAAAGGCAAGGTGCACCTTAGATTGAAATCGACAAATTGCGTTTTGCCAGATGGATTCTTTAGAAAGATTCCCGGATAAAGTTCAGTATAATATTTAGTTATAATCTAAATAAAGGCGCATACGTGGGCGGGCAGGGGGCCCCACTACTTCTTCATTCAGGGGGGGCTAGCCTCATGACTTCCCACTGGGCGAGGGGTGCACCTAACCCACCTACTCACTCATCAATTACGGTGTTCAGCTGACTTGCACAGAAAGACCCCTATTGTTTAGTAATTTGGCGCCCCATCTTTTGATTGACTGTTGTCAACTAATCTTTTCAATGTTCAATTCTACTCTATGTTAGAACATTTCTGTGAATGCTATTTCGATCTAAGTGGTCCTATTCTCTGTCCCGTGCTAGGAAGCATTACTCCTCTTTTCATTCCAAATTCTTCAATAAGACCGATACGATTGATTGGTCTGTGCGTTTCTCTTATTACTTTTTTGTATCCCCCTGTTCCTCGGATACAATTCGATCCTTCTACAGCCAAATCTCAATTTGTGGAAAGCCTTCGATGGCTTCCTTATGAAAACATCCATTTGTATATGGGTATAGACGGTCTTTCATTATTCTTCGTGATATTGACCACATTTGTGATCCCTATTTGCATTTCAGTGGGTTGGTCTGGTATGAGAAGTTTTGGGAAAGAGTATATTACAGCATTTCTAATTCGTGAATTTCTAATGATCGCCGTGTCCTGCATGCTGGATCCTCTACTATTCTATGTTCTTTCCGAAAGCGTGCCAATCCCTATGTTGTGCGGAGCTGAGCATCTTCTATTCACTGGGATCAAGCTTTTCCTCTGCAGGGGCCTTGTGCAGTAAACCCCCTACGGGCGGTTCCCCGTCGTCGTAAAGTAGTAAAGGTCCCCGCGAAGCTTTCGGGAAGAGGGGTAGTCTTGTGCGTAAGCATAGCATTTCTGGTCGAACCACCGAACCACACATCTTTTTTTGGTGGGAGGGTACTCCGAGTAGTGGGTACCTCATAGGACCTCGACCCGCCTACTCAGGTCTTGTATGGATATGCAGGAAGGGGTGCTCCTAGGTGTGTGTAGGGGGTGTGTTTGTTCGCGAGAATGAATTCCTCGTCAAGTCAGGGGGGGTGTGGACACACTTGCGCGAATTCGGGTAACGGCTACAAGGGATAAAAATAAAGGAAACTGTACCCGACCAGGGATGGACGTAAACTCGTAAGCTACCGAGGGTAGGGATAATCGTCCAGGTCTTATTTAAAAAAAAGCCGCCCCGCCACTGCAGGCAGGTTAGTTCCTCTATCGTTGCCGGAGAGTTCTTGGCGAAGAGACCTTAGGATAAGTTGCTAAAACAAACGGAGGGGAGGATCGACCCGTTCAGTAGAATTCCGAAGAAAGACTGTTGGCAGCAGGTGGAGACATTTCTTTGGCCCCCTTCCAAATAAATGCGGGCAGGGTAGAGCTCGGCAGGGGGTTCGAGAATAGGGTAGGGTTTTTGACGGTCGGGTCCCCTACCACTAGTCCGGCTAGCCTTCTTTCGGGCAGGAAGCAGGCCTAAACGACGGGCGGGCATCTCCCGCTACGCAAGCAGCATTGTTCGCCACCACCCGAGAAGCAAAAGATTCGAGAGTCAAGGCGGAAAAGACAAGCATAGTGGTCTAATGACAAGGGCCGACGGCGGAAGCTCGGGACGGAGCCGTATGATGCGGAATTCTCACGTACGGTTCCCTGAGAAGGGAGTGGCTACCCACTGGAGCTTCGACCAACTACCACCGGTCAATTCCGCTTTGGGGCCACGCCTGACTCTACCATCATTATAGGGGTATGGGGTTCGAGACAAAGAAAGATCAAGGCAGCATATCAGTTTTTCCTATATACTTTACTGGGATCCGTTTTTATGCTATTAGCTATTCTGTTGATTCTTCTCCAAACAGGAACCACCGATTTACAAATTTTATTAACCACTGAATTTAGTGAGCGGCGCCAAATCCTTCTATGGATTGCTTTTTTCGCCTCTTTTGCCGTCAAAGTGCCTATGGTACCAGTTCATATTTGGTTACCGGAAGCCCATGTAGAGGCACCTACGGCTGGATCCGTCATCTTGGCTGGAATTCTTTTAAAATTGGGAACCTACGGGTTTTTAAGATTTTCAATACCCATGTTTCCTGAAGCGACACTTTGTTTCACTCCTTTCATTTATACTCTAAGCGCGATTGCTATAATATATACTTCCTTGACCACTTTAAGACAGATCGATCTTAAGAAGATCATTGCCTACTCCTCAGTAGCCCATATGAATTTGGTGACTATTGGTATGTTTAGTCGGGCGGCGGCCGTTAGGTCACCTATTTTGAGTTATGGACACACAAGCAAGGCCAAAACATGTGTGCCGGGTGTGCGACCCATCAACCTACTAGCAATAGGGGAGAAAACTTAGCATGTCGCAACAAAAGCGTCGATTCGAGGCGTCAGCAAAACACCGCCGTCTGTTCCTAAAACAAAACCCCTTAGCGCCCCGGGACGGGAGTGGGGGACGGCCCTATGCAGACAGCAGCAGCACCGGCTCTACGAAGTCCGAATCGAATCTTTCGGTTGGCTTTCCCGTGAATAAGAATTGTTGGGCGCGGCGAAGCGAGCGCTTCTAGCTGTTTCGCTTGCTTCTTTCTTATTGTGGCGGCTATTATGGCGTGGATGAAATGAACGAAAAGCGAGATGATTCAAATCGATTGATAGATGGCCTGATCTGTTCTGATAGATTGAAAGGTTTTCTATCAATAATAAGGGTTGACCTCTTTCTATCTATTGATGATACAAGATATCTATCTATTCTGGATCCATCAGAAAGAAATCGATATGTATCTGATTTTTTCTACATCGTATGTAGAGCGCCCAAGCGTTTGGCCAGCTCAGTTCTATTATCCATCGGTCCAATGCACTGGCTCATCTCATGGAGGGAAAAAGCAAATGTAGTTAGTTGTCTTGTTGTTGTTCGCCGCCTCGACACATTCCCCGGCATCGTCCCACACAGAAAGAAAGAGCGTGGAGCCCCGGCCCGACCTGTAAGTCCGCTAACGTAAAGCGAGGAGTTGAGCCTGAACTGGCGAACCGAAGTCACTTTCGTAACCATACTTCCTACAGCTAACACGTGTCCAGTCCAGCGGGAACGCGAAGCGCAAACGAACGTGAGCTGCTATACCGAATCCCCCGCTGGCCATCGGGGACCTAGTGGTAAGGCCATGATCCGCAGGGGAAGGGATCACTCATTCTTCTATTGGGGACAGGTGCACGAACGACAACTCCAAACGTCAGACATCCGCCGCCTATACCTACCGTTTAGGTGGCACCAGCGAGATCCAGCTAAGGTAAGGAACTTCGTGTCGCGGCTGCTCCACTCCGCTGCGGTCTTTTGAACTGAACTTCGTTGCCTTCCCGCGCGCGAAACGAATGGGCGCTGTGTCGTGGGTCAGTTTTGGGGCGGGGGGGGGGGCAGAGAGAGACCAGAAGAATGATTCATTTGGATCGACGAGCCATTTCGCGAATCAATAGAATGTCTCTCTATCCATATCTATTCTATCTTTATATGACGGGCCATAAAAAAAAGAAGTATTTTTTTATGGCATGCGGGATGGTCGCGCCTAGTAGCCACATATCAGCTGCGCTCAATATGCGGGATTTCCGTTGGATCAGATCTTTCGCTTTGACGAATTTGGACCTAGCGAAAAGGACTCTAAGCCTTCGCGCAAACAAGCAAAGTAGAAGCAAGACGAGGAAGCGGAGCTGTCGTAGAAGCAGTAGCTTCCCCCGACAATATACAATACAACAGTAGCGACCATGAATAAAAAAGCCCCTTGTTTAACGAGTTCGCTGCTTTTCCTAGGCCGGAGAAGGGCAACTACTTATTGATTGATCGCCTTTCTTTGATATGTGTTCAATTTAGTACAATACAAACTAAAACTAGATCAAAGCGGAAGGGCCACTCACTATAGAAGCTATAACTAGAAAAGCCCTAGCCAATAGTTTAGTAGTCGGCCAAACCCCCATGCTCACGACATGTTCTTGATATTGATTGAGTTGGAGGGAGTCAGAGACTACCACGGAATCCTTCCATAGTCACCCCGGTGACCTTCGTCACCAAAGCGTCACGACAGTTTCCAAGACCCCTCATATAATCTCCAGTGGGGATCAGTCGGAGCACGTAGGAATGCCGACCACTACATAAGCCGCTGGCGGAGAAAGCTCGAAGAGCTTCCCTTCATTCGCTTCGCGGGAGTCGCACACAGCACATAGCTGGAAGTCAGATGGCCCGTACTACCTGCCTAACCCTTCGCTCCGAGGGACCGTAGAACGGAAAGCGCCTTCTAAACAACTCGGCAGAAGGGAAGGGGCCTATGTATTTGCATGACCCCTGCGGATTTGACCCTACCTACACCCGGAGCCAATCCCCTAGCGGTCCTACCACCACGCCGCAGAACAGGAGCTCGTGTGGAACCTTGGATTTCTGGCGTAACAGCGGTGGAAGGTATCAAAATATTACGGCCGCATAACATAGTATATACGCTAAGGTCGGCCAAAATATGGACACCCGAAGGGCCCGGCGCGCACAATCCTATCCTATCCGAGCCCGTCATTGCATGCACTTCGGACAGCCGTCCGTAGCATCATAAGGAGCACCTCCCTTTCGAGGTACCCAAATGGAACGGTCTTTATTTGTGTTGTTGGTTGGTCTTTCTCAACGTGGTCTATAGCACGAAAAACCATTCTTTACAAGATAGGGCCGTTCACATGAAAGAAAATACAAAATCCATTCTTCATGGTCGGGCGCATTTCTCCAAATCCTCCAGGATCACAAGTGGAACACTAAGCAAGGGTGGGGAGGCTGCGAGCTCCGCGTCGAACAGAAAGAAGCAAGCAGGGGGTGTTGCCGTAGCGCGCCGGAGAGCAAGCGTAGGCAACCAAACTAAATAAGGCTACAAAAGTAGCTAGCTAGCGTTTTTAAGCTGGCTACCTTTTCTAGCGCGCGTACTCTTCTGTGGAGTCGTACGGAACGAGCCTTGTCTTCCCTCCAACGACTAGCTCCCTTTTCTTGTTCCGGTCACCCTTCTCTTACCGTGGAAGGACTTTTGCCTGTGGTGTGGTCCAACCCGTGGGCGGAGTCGCCCTCATCCCCCATTGCTCAGTGCTCCCTGCAGCTTCGCTGGGCTTTACCCGCGTGGGCGCGGGCTTCTATAAGACAATGAAAAGCTCTCTTTTTACAATAAAACGCGAACCGCGCGGAGCCCACCCTTTTTCGTTTTCTGCCGCCATTGGGTGGCCGCAGGGGAAACACAGCCCGACCGCCTCTCGGGAAAGGGGGGGTGGGCCTACCTATCCCGAGGGAGCAGCTTAGAGGTTCCATATGCCGAGCCGAAGGGCAGAACTTCAGTGCGTGATCGTAGTATGTCACCTCGTCTCGTCCTCGCAGCATCGAAGAGTACCTATGCACTATGTTCCGGTTCACTGATAAGGAAGATAGAGTTGGGGTGGGGGTCTACGATGTGATACTATAGTATGCCCCGGGGAGAAAGATGCGCAACTCAAAACGGAAGCAGGAAGCGTGTTGTCAAAAATGTCGGAGGTTACCAGATCTCTGAGACTACCATCGATCCGACAGAGCGGAACGACCAGAAAAAGAAGTGGAGTTAGAAAGCCGTATGATAGGTGGTAACTATCTTGTACGGTTCGGGGGGGTAAGCGGCGTACTCTGGGGGAATATTAGGCTCTATCGAACGTACAGGGAATTGGAGGTAGCATTTTACTTATGTTAAGTCATGGACTGGTTTCTTCAGCCCTTTTTCTATGTGTTGGTGTTCTATATGACCGACATAAGACTCGACTTGTTAGATATTATGGAGGTTTAGTGAGCACCATGCCGAATTTCTCTACCATTTTCTTCTTTTTCACTTTAGCCAATATGAGTTTACCTGGCACTAGCAGCTTTATCGGGGAATTTCTAATCTTAGTAGGAGCTTTCCAAAGAAATAGCTTAGTAGCCACATTAGCTGCGCTTGGGATGATTTTAGGCGCGGCGTATTCCCTTTGGCTATATAATCGTGTGGTTTCTGGAAATTTAAAACCCGATTTCCTCTATAAATTCTCCGATATAAATGGCAGAGAAGTTTCCATATTTCTACCTTTTCTTGTTGGAGGGGCGACCGTCCGTTGAACTACCAAAAAAGGGTAAACCAATGTGATCATGACATTGTAGGTGCTTGCGATGGGACGGATGCGACTTCCCTCATAAGTAATGGGTGGCATAGCCCGTAGCAGAAGTCCCCTTTTTTATCCATTTCTTTATTACCCCAGAGGGGCCCACCCTGGTGGGACCGAGAGAAAGAAAGGACGGGGGGGGGGGGGGGGCGACCATGCATGGCACTTCTCGACCGTGTCTCCGAGGGACAGTTGAACGAGCGACTCATGAATGCTGCCGGGTCGGACGAGCCAATAACTCGAACGTGTTCGGTCAGTTTTTTGAGCAAGAATCACAACGTTACCTTACCTTCACCATGATACGGACTCCAAGTTCTTATGGCAGAGCACGAGGAGTTTCCTTCAATATGATGATGAGAATGGAAACCAGAAGCACGACTGGGTCTTCGTAGTCCGAGATCATACTTATATATCAGTCACAGTAACGTAAGCATGAGACTTTTTGGTAGTACCGGTGAACCAGATGGCCGCGGCGAGGGAATCTGGGACGGAGGACTCGTAATATCTCTATAGATCTGGCAAAAGCGAAAGACCCCTAACGTCAGGGGCTGACCACTGAGCTCACTCAGGCCCCGCTGGGCGGGCCAGAGTGGGTGCGAGCTGGAATTGCCATAGCTTATGGTTAGAGCAACAGGAAAGGGCCCAGCAGAGAGAACAGTCAGGATAACGAGCGCGGAGCCCACTTGGCAGGCGGCAGGAGCAGTGGGCAAGTGCTTGCTTGGTAGGCCAACAGCCCTGTGAACCGGGCGGGGCACTCGACGAAAGGGGGGCACGCTGAGCAAGTACGCAAAATTGGCCTTGCGGAGCTTTCAAAAAGAAAAGCAAGGACCACTACGGGAGGTCGAACCACGGACCGGAGGTAGTAGAACGTGATCCGCACCGGTCAATATTGGATCAAACAATAGGGGACCGTAGCACTGACCTTTTTTTTCAAGACGATAGGTACTGTTCCCTACCGAGACAAGGGACACTCTCAACGGATCCTCCACGCGCTGGGCATACCATAGTTCTTCCGTGCGTCTTTATCATGGCGAAAACAGAACAAGAGGGAAAGACCCGGCCGACTCGCCCAGGGCTCGAGGGCGAGCCATACGAGAGTGAGTCGAATTCTGTTTACGTTCTCGGTTTGGGTTCGGGCCCCTCTTGATCTTTTGCGTATAAGGGAAGGGGGAAGGAGTCTAAATCTATGGACATTAATGAACCAACATTGATGGACGTTGCACATGACACGAGAAATTCGACTCGACGGTCCGGTGCTAATAGAAGTCGCTTACTCTCCGTCTAGCGAAGGTGCCAGATCCTTAAAGTAAAGTATCTATCAGCCTAGTGTACCAACCACGTGGTACGACGGGCACTCAAAGACCTGGCGAATGAGGGCCCACCCCACCCAAGAGCGCTTATGTCATATGGGAACTCTCGGCTAGAAACAATCCTTATGGTTTTTATATCCGGTTAGAATAATAAGAAAGAATCAAAGTCCAGGTTGGTTGGTGAGCCTAGTGATAGGAGACTATCTAGCTTGGTTCGGAGAGCACTTGTTGGGTTTCAGATTCGTTTTTTGCTAAATGTTACGGCCTAAATGCTGAACTATTGACCCTACTTGTTCGGATGGGTGTTCACCCCAAAGTGTTCCCGGACTGCATGCATACATCCCTAAGTAACTTAGTGCAACATGGCAAATTTCATTGAGAGGAATCAGCAAAGAAAAGAAATCTTCTCCGGGTGATCAAGTTCCTTTTTCGGTCTGGGCCACGTCTTTGCTTTCTTCAGAGGCCCATTTTCCTGGGCATCAGTGAGTGGAATACTTAACAGTGATTACATTCTTATGTAGATTCCATTGCTCGAATGGGACTTGTTTTTTGGCACCGACCTCGATAAGAAGCAAGGGAGTGGTGCCGAAGCGAACGGAGCTGCAGAGCCGTTTGTTTACCAATCCGCCAACTTAAGCTAGGAAAAGTGTAAGAGACCGTGCATCTTCATGTAAATAAAGGTAAATAATCTCAGAAACAGTCAAGAAACCGGGAATTTTTTATTCCATTTCTTAGCCAGGGCAAGCCCTACCGACCTACGACTGGAGAAGATGTTGTGTTGTTCGTATCACTTGCTAGAGATAGAGAAGCTAGAACAGGAACTGCCCGGGAGGGTTCAAAGAATGAGGTCTTCACCTTTGAGCTGGATCTCATCTCATTCTAGCACATACTACGAGCGATTGACTTAAAGAATACAACAAATGGTTGTGGGGTTATCTTTGTACCCTGTGACTACAACCACAAGGTCTGAATCAAGCAAAACGGCTGAGGCGCAAGCCCTTTTCTCGCCACTACTCTGTGTACCCAAAGTCAGCAACCTTTTTGGCACGCTGGCTAGCAAGTTCATTGCTTCAATGACATGAATTCAATCAAGTGGACAAATCCTATCCTGGAAAATATGGGCAATCAGCTGGAAACTCAATAGTCTTATGCGGAAAGCACTCAACCGGCCTTCCTCTTCTGAATTATATGAATGACAGAAATCAGTCCTCACTTGTATTAACTTCATGAGTGAAGAGATAGACAAGGTGGTGAAAAGCATGAAACCAAATACTGCTCCAGGTCCAGATGGCTTCTCTATTAGCTTTTTAGAGCTTTTTGGCCCCAGTTGAGAGATATACTAATATAAATGCTTCAGGAGCTGTATCATGGCAGGTTGAACTTGTCCAGACTAAACTATGGTGTCATTTCTCTACTGCCAAAGATTAAGGATGCTAATAGTATCCTACAGTATAGACCCATATGTGTTCTAAATGTTATGTTTAAAGCTATTACCAAAGCTCTTACACTTAGATTTACTCCTCTGGCTCGACAAGTAATCAGCTCTCTTCAGACTGGATTTATTCCTGGGAGGTACATTTTGGATGGATGTGTAATTCTTCATGAAGTTTTGCATGAGTTGAAAACCTCTCACTCTGAAGGAATTTTGCTTCAGTTGGACTTTGAAAAAGCTTATGATAGAGTTCAGTGGCCTTTCTTGGCAGAGGTAATGCATAGGAAAAACTTCCCTGACAGGTGGATAGATTGGATTAGACAAGCAGTGGAAGGAGGCAAAGTGTGTGTGAATATGAATGGAGATTGGCGAGAATATTTCTCTACTTTCAGAGGTTTGAGGCAAGGAGATCCTCTTTCTCCTTTGCTTTTTCACCTAGTAGGTGATGCACTATCTGCAATTCTGGATAGAGCTAAGGAAGCAGGTGTGATTAGAGGTTTGGTACCACATCTGATACCAGGGGGGATTAGTCATTTGCAATATGCTTCTGATACTTTGCTTTTTTTTGCATAATGACATGGAGTCTATTACTGGATTCTAATTCCTTCTCTACTGTTTAGAGGAAATGTCTGGCATGAAAGTCAATTACTTGAAGAGTGATATTTCCACAGTAGGGTTGAGTGTAGAGGAGGAGCAGAGGGTAGCTGATATAACTGTGAGATAGGCAAATTTCCAATAAAATATAATATCTGGGATTACCAATCAGCAAAGACAAGATCTCTTCTAATGATTTTTTTTCATTAAAAGGTAGAAAAGAAGTTGGACTCTTGGCAATGCAAACATTTCTCTTATGGAGGAAGAGATATATTGATCAATGCATGTTTATCAAATGTCCCTATGTACCTTCTGGGTTGCTACACTTTGCCTGTCAAAATATAGAAAAAAGTTGATACAATAATAAATCACTTCTACTGGGAGTAAGAAGAATAAATTTCACATGGTCAGATGGGAACACCTATGCACCCCTAAAGATTATGGTGGTGTGGGCTTCACTGATATGAGAGTCAGAAACATTTGTTTACTGTCAAAGTGGCTGGAGGAGGTCAATTAACTACTAGAGCTTACACTGCAGATACTACTTATTAAAGGGCACACATTTCAAGACACCTTCAAGCTACTGAAATTGGAAAGCAATGATGTTATACTGGGTTATGATTGGCTATATCGTCACAGTCCAATCAATTTAGATTGGAAGGCCAGAACAATGAGTATTTGTCACAATGGGTAAGAAACCATTATTCTTTCTGACAGCAGCAATACTACTTCTCCAACATTGTTAGACCCTGATAAGTTTCAGAAGGAAATTGATAAAGGAGCTATGGGCTACTATCTTTATCCCTTATCTTGTGACTTTGCTGATACCGATGATGAAAATACTTTGGAGGAACTTAACTTGGTATAGTGAGCCTAGCAGGCGGCGGGAGTCCCGTACGATTGCTTGCATTTCTTTGGAATTGAACTAGCCCTTGGGAAAGGTAGACGTGAAGGTACCATGATTTCTCACTTTATAGAAGCGTTAGAGCTCGGCTGACACAGTGATCGAAAGCTGCGCAACCAAAACAACTTGAAACCGCCCATGCACCTTTTGCTTTTCCTGATATCGTCCCTTCGGGTAGTTGGATATGAGCACATTCAAATTGGAATTCTTCTGATCCCAGATCCAATAGAATTTTTGAGGTAAGAGGTACCGTGAGCAGATTTCTTTGTTCGATACCCAATTTTTGATCTCGCAAGCAAGGAAATCGAAGAATAGCTCAGTATTATTACGTCTCCCTCCGATAATGAGTGGTCGTGAGCTCTGCCCTAGAGAATGAAGACTCCAAGCAGCATCTCAGTCTCGATATTTGCCTTTTCAGGAGACGACTTGTGATAAGCAAGTCAGCCATGTCCTAAAGAAGTAGTGGGAGTGCATGGTTATAAAGGAAGGCGCAAGTGTATTACGGAGCGAAGAAGCTTTAGAGAAAGTTCTACCTCGCGGGTGAAACCATAGATTGGAAGGTGTAGGTCACTCACCCGTGTAAACAAAGCGAAATCATAGAGCATAGCTCGTTTGTAATGCCCCTGTCCGAACTGACCACAGGATTTAGGTCATCCCTCCCAATCAAAAGAAGGAGGGTTATGTTCAGCTTCCGCTGCCACTCCAGGCATTGGAGCGGGATTCGGATGCCGCTCTTGACTGACCACAGCTTCCGGGGGAGCGGTCTGCTCCCGGGATGCAGAGGCATCCTCACAGTCAGCCAGAAAAGCTTTGAATAGCTCTTCCGAGTTAGTGGATCCGGAGGGAGGCATTGAAGGGCCTGGGTCCCCCATTCCGTCCCAGTCGGACTCGGAGCGAAGCATCTCCCAACAAGATTCGAAAAATTCATTATCCCCAACCTAGGGCTGGTCGAGTATGAAGAAAAGAGCTATATGGGATTCGGATTACCGAAATTGGATTTCCTTATTGATCCATATGTCGCTTAGACTTTACTTTTCCCCCTTTCCTCTATTTGTTCGATAGGGTCTTCGTCTCCGTGTAAAAGCAAACTCTCCAAATTTATGACCAACCTTTCCTTCAGTGATCTTACAACGAACAGGAGTTTTTCCATTGTAAATGAGTACGGAGCAATCAACGAATTCCGGCGAAATAGAAGATCTACGTGACCAAATTTTCCTGCTCCTCAGACTTTCTCTACTATGCCTTTTTTCGTGAACTACTAAATGACTCCTCTTGCTCCAAGCTCCCTTTTGTTGCCTTCTCGTTCACATCCTCGTTCAATTGAAACAAGCTTTCAATCAATATCTGCAGGCACATTATAGAATTCCTATATGGAAATTCATTTGCGGAAGACCTCCATTCAAACATGAGAAAAGCTTCTGGGCCCGTCCAAGATGGGATGGGAGAAAAAAGCTAAAAAAATCTGGATTGTGCATTGGTCGGGATCTCCGTAACAAGTAGGTGAACGGTGATGATCAAAACCAGGAGAAAGATCTGAAAAAAGGGGACTTGGATAGGATTTTGACCACGATCAAAAGATAGGAGGGGTTCTCTTTCTTTCATCGCCGTCAAAAGCAAAGGCTACCAAAAAAACCTTTACTATCACGGAGATCGTTAAAGAAAACATGGATCCAAATGCCAAAGGGGAAAAATGGTGGAAAAGCTTCTCAAGGCCTCGTCCTCCTCACCGCGCAAGCATGGGAAAAACGTTATGTGCTATCGTTGCGGGGAGAAGGGTCATCTTGCGGAGATCTGCAGAAAAGAGGCGACCCGCTTCGTTTGTGGCGCCTTCGGCCACAGATCCTTCTACTGTCCTAGGCGAGGGAAGCAAGGTAACCAAGTAATCCTCTTTCTTGTGCTTCAGCCCTATGAGGATATGGTGAGAAACGTGGAACATTTGAGAAAATGTGCTGTGTCATTGAGGGGAAGAGCTTTTCTTTCGAAGGCATCTTTCTGAAGGAAGAGTGTCCCCTCCATTTGGATACAGTTTCTGATTGTTAGCTAGAATATATGGGTGTATTGTCATTCAAGTTCTATAGATGGTGTCTGTCTCACTATCTGTTTGAGTGCCTGAAGGCCCCTGGAGGAGTCGTTCTGTGAGTTGTATTCAAGCTCGCCCTTAGACCGAGTCAAGTTAGCGATAAGAGTCAGCTACTTTGGCCTTGTCATTCGCTTTGTTGCCATATAGATAGGTTGGAGTGCGGGTGGCCACTAACCCAACGAACGAACTTACGTGTAGGTGTGATCCTATCTGCTCTTCCACTATAGGACTAGAAATCCAGTACAACCATGTCCCTTTCTTAGGGGAAAAGCCCTCTTTGAAGGAGAATCCACTTCTGAGCGCCAAAGGCGGGCATCCGACGTCACCAAAAAGAAGGAGAAAGGCATTCAGGCACCGCAAATCCAAGAAACTCCGAATACAGGCCGGCACGAAAAGCGAAATGACCAAAGGGATTGGGGCTGTTTCGGCACCAAAAAAAGTGTCACTATGCTAAACACATCGAATATCCGTCTCTTTATGTGGGAGCGAACCATCTTCGCTTACGGGTCTACCGATCCTATAGCTCCGATATAGATTTAAGTAACTTGGCAGAAAAAAATGCGGAAAAACGGTTTTGGATGGAAGAGGTAGATGAGAAAGACTTTCCACTTAGAGTCAGAAGTCCACGCTAGATGACCGATCTTTATGACCTTGAGGAAAATTACCTATCTTGAATTAATACACCAAAATCGGTTATTTCAATCGATCCACGAAAGGAATTGATCACCACGATAATGTGACGCAAGGCAAAATCTGTAATCAACATCGGTTATGTGAAATAGGTCATTTGAGAAAAAAAGAGAGAATAGGACAATCTATATGTTTAACACAAGCGGTTAAGTCGATAGCTTTCTTAAGGAACAGCTAAAGAAAACGCTCTCACGAATCCTATTTTCTGATTATGTATGCCGCGACATTATGATTTGGAGCTTTGATCCGGCCATGTAGAGCACTCATAGAGGTCCGGCTTCACGTCAGTAATCTACCACACCCATGCTGGAATTCAGTAGAGTCCCGCGAGTCAATCGACAAAAGCGAGAAACGAGGTTGTTCGACAAGGCTACGGTCTAACTTTTTCTTCCTAGCAGAGTTCAATACGAAAATAAAGGCGCTCCGCGTTGGGAATGGCGTACTACGTACGGGTGGTATTTCAGGTATAACTGATCAGGGTTGTTCTGAAAGCAAGTCAATTGGTGCTTTGGAAAGTGAGTGCCAGAGGCTAGTCACTGCTTGGTTTACAGAAGGGAAGGAAGAAAGAGATACCGAAGCAGATTCAGTATAGAAAAGAAGAAATTGATACCATTCATTCCAGTTTATTTGATACCCACTTAAAGTTTCTATCAAACCATGTCTTTTTCTTCGAATGTCAATCTCGTAGGAATTTCGATTGGAAGTGTGGTATTGAAGGGCGAAGCCTTTACTCTTTGACTTGTTTCTTTGAATATAACATAATATTGACTGCGCACTTCGAAAGATGATGGTGTATTCCGAGGATTAGTCTGTTTTTTATTGAATTCGCTGATAGATCTGGATGATTCAAAGAATGATTCTTCCCTGGGTATTTCCCCGGTACCATTATTTAAATTGGAGCTTTTCAATTCCATTTTTGAGATTGAGGTGAGGGTTTAAGACCGCTCGTAACGATTTTTTTTCTTTTATGGCTGGGTGGGCAAGAAATGGATTTGACTCTTGAAGATATCAACTCATACGCCTGCTCCATACATTCAAAAACATTTTTGGTACTTTCTATGAGAATGGATAAATAGAAATGGGTACATTCCTCTTTCTCTTTCTGGCCAAACTACCCATAAAAAAGAAGAGAGAGAGCTATAAGAGCGGTAAAAGCAAGCTCGGTGGCCCGATTTCACTACAGGTTGATATATCCTTTTGAAAGAAAAGTAAATTCGCTATGCTATAAGGTACCAATTCATCAAGGTATAAAACCACATCTACAGTGGGAGTCCCTATCTACTTTCGATTCCCTTCTTACTGGCTTTGCCAATACATCATACTGATTTGACGCTTCCTTACGCTTTCTTTCAAGCATTGCTTCCAGGACAACGGAGAGTATTCCAAGATAAAGAACCAGAACTGAGGTTGACACTACTGAAAGATAAAAGAATGGTGGATAGATGGATTCGCACCATCCCAAAACCGAAATACAGACAGACCAAAAAAATACGCAAATAAATACTCCACCACCAGCCTACCTACTAGCATGTATTAAGCGAATAGCTTGTATGGTAGTTGTTAAAGAAAAGATGTATGTAGTCCCGGAAGAGAAGCAATTGTCATACGACCTGTAAGCGTCACTTTTGACTTCCTTGCCGTTTGTGAATTGAGTCAATCGAGTTACGTTTGAAAAATGAATGGAATTCTGGAGTGGACCGAATATCCATGGCAGAACCCCACACTGGCTAGGAACTGGGCTGCACTAAGCCCGGCACTTTTTGGGCTTCTTCATGAATCTAGTTTTCAGGTAAGCAGATCATCTTATTGAATAGATATCTGAAAGAAAGCAAAGGAATGAATCGTTTTTCCAATTACCTTCTCTCGAAAACCATAGATCTTCTGGTTACCATTGACTATCGGCACTTTCGTCTGTAGAGCGAAGCAAGAAATTGCATGGAAGGGCTTTTATGCTAATATCAGCTTTGTTTGGAACAATAGATGCAATCCATTTCAGTGTATGTCACTGAGTTCACCATTGCAGTTGAGACGTCAGGCAATTGAGCGTTCCCTAGAGTTTGGTTCAAAGGCTAAGGACTCCCCGCCGCCTTCATAAGGGCACTAAGGCGGAGCACGGAAAAGCAAATTGGGCACCCATGTTTTACCAGTCCCGGATCTCAGGGCCGTTTTGCCAACCGCCGACATGAACGAAATCGAATTTCATTGCGGGAAATTCGGATTTCATGAGGGAGGAAAAGGGGGTGGAGAGTCATACAATGCATTGGTGGGATGAAGGTGCTAGCTTGGCTGAGATAGGAAGTTTCGATGTGTATGTAGATTTGGTTCTAGTGCCCCAAAAGAAATCCGGTCCGTCTCCTTGCAGGAGCGCAGCTTCCTTTTGCCGTTTTATTTTTTTATGTCTTGGCAGACAAGTTTTCTTTTGATTTCTTGTCCGGTAAGTATACGAATTAGAAACCGAGTCGGTTTGGGATTGTGGTCGCGACACAATACCGCCTCTGGTCCTAATATATATACAGCTACCGGCTACGGCCAGAGATATACCGAAAAACACCTAGGGTTTTGCCTCGTCTCACAACTTGCGCCGCCATCATAGTCTACTCCATCCCAAACGCCGGCGTGCATCGGCGCGTGGGAGAGCAGGTCTCCGGAACCGTTCGTCTTTGCGATCCTGCACCGGGAGAGGACGAATTAGGTTTTTGGGAAGCGCTGTGCGCGACTGCTCAAATTCGTCATCACGGGTCGTCTTCCGTCCAAGTCGGGCGGTGCTACTCATCGTCGTATTCATCGCCGTCAGCAGCAGATCGTCGCCAACATCGTCATCAACACTGTCGTACCCATAATAGCTAACGATCAGTACGTCCAACATCCTCTGTTCATGTCTGTTTCTACAGCTACTGTTACGTGTTTGCTGCCGTTATGCATGTCTTGCTGTTCTTCTAGTTTGCTAGATTTTTGCATGCTAGTATCTCTTCTAGTCATGATTTATTTACTGGAATTAATCATGAACTTGCCTAATATTCCAACAGCATGATCCCGGTGCCGGAGCCGACCACACCGGCAAGGCCAGCCAGAAGCCTAAGTGCACCAATGCAGAGTCCCACAAGAAACGCTGCCTTGCCGACATAGCACCTCCATAGTTCCAGAGGAACAGAGTCCGGCTGAGCGGCTGTTGCATTTCGTCGCTCCTGTAGGAAGACAAGAGAGTAAGGTTACTACTGCTAAGAGATGCAAGCATGCTCTCCATTCTCCTGATAAATTAAGATTCACTTACCCCAAGCAACCTGGCAACGTACAACTCCGAACGTGAACAAACACTGAAAAAGGACAAATGACACAAGGCCACACCCCAGAAGCTGCCAAAGCGCACAAACCAGTGTGTGGAATGGGTGTCTTCCAAAGTCAGCCAAGCTGCTTCAATTCTAGGAGGAAACATTAATTTTATTTTACATGTCAGCAAAACTTTCAATTCAAAAGTGTCAAGGGATAGATAGTCTACTAATTCCGACTATTTTACGAGCTCATCGCCCACAATGTTTTATTTTAGTAAAAGGTGAATATGGGTGCATACTAACGTTGGTGGTGTGGTCATGTCGTAGGCTAAGCCAATGACTCGAACTGCTTGCCCAAAATATTGTGATTTCTTCCACTTGCCCAGCAAAATGACCACCTTGTTGTTTTCACCAAATTTCACGCGTAGCAACTGCACATTAGTGTTCCAAAAGGACATAAAGTAATATTATATACTTCTCTTTGGCATTTTATCTGAATTTACTTGTGTTGAGTATATTGATTTATTAGAAAACATAAGATAGATTAGGATTTGTCCTGTCTTGTCTTATACTTTAAATTGGTAATTGGTACTCCTATATATATGCCCATGAGACTCAAGCAATACAACAACTATTCCATTAAATCCCTCTATCTCTTTTAACTTGGTATCAGTTCCCGGGTTCTAAGCAACCTCGAAAGCCTCATAAGGCTGCCGAGGAGAGAAACTTGGCACCTCTAGAACTCATACATTCTGATCTTTGTGAGATGAATGGTGTGTTGACAAAAGGTGGAAAGAGATATTTCATGACTTTGATTGATGATGCGACTAGATTTTGCTATGTTTATTTGTTGCAAACTAAAGATGAAGCATTAGACTACTTTAAAATCTATAAAGTTGAAGTTGAAAATCAACTAGAGAGAAAGATCAAGCGTCTTAGGTCCGATCGTGGTCGAGAGTATTTTCCAAAAGTTTTTGATGAATTTTGTGAGGAACATGGTATTATTCATGAGAGGACGCCTCCCTATTCACCTCAATCAAATGGAGTGGCCGAGAGGAAAAACCGCACATTGACTGACTTGGTGAATGCCATGTTAGACACTGCTGGTTTATCTAAGGCATGGTGGGGGGAGGCTCTATTGACTTCATGTCATGTCCTGAATAGAGTTCCCAACAATAATAAAGAGAAAACCCCTTATGAGGAGTGGGTTGGGAGAAAACCATCACTTTCTTATTTGCGCACTTGGGGATGTTTGGCAAAGGTCAATATTCCTATTCCTAAGAAACGCAAACTTGGACCAAAGACAGTGGATTGTGTCTTTCTAGGGTATGCTCAACGGAGCATTGCTTATAGGTTTTTAGTGGTAAAATCTGAAGTACCTGATATGCATGTTGATACTATAATGGAATCTCGTGATGCAACATTTTTTGAGAACATATTTCCTATGAAAGATATGCATAGCATTGCTAGATTTTCTTCTGAGATAATTCCTGAATCTAGTACAACTGATGAATATTTCGAACAATCACATGAGGAAGTCCTTGAGAAGGATAACAATGAAGTTCCTAGAAGGAACAAGAGACAAAGGATTGCAAAATCCTTTGGTGATGATTTCATTGTATACCTTGTGGACGACACACCCAAGACGATTGCAGAAGCATATGCATCTCCGGATGTAGATGATTGGAAAGAAGCTGTTCATAATGAGATGGACTCAATTCTTTCTAATGGAACTTGGGAACTAACTGATAGACCATATGGTTGTAAACCCGTGGGCTGTAAGTGGGTGTTCAAAAAGAAGCTAAAGCCTGATGGTACTATTGATAAATACAAGGCGCGGCTAGTGGCCATGGGCTACACTCAGAAAGAAGGCGAAGATTACTTTGACACCTATTCACCCGTTGCTAGAATGACCACCATTCGAGTGTTGCTTTCCTTGGCTGCCTCTTATGGTCTTATCATTCATCAAATGGATGTAAAGACAGCTTTTCTCAATGGAGAGTTGGAAGAGGAGATCTATATGTATCAGCCTGACGGGTTTGTGGTAAAGGGTGAAGAGAGAAAGGTGTGCAAGTTGTTAAAATCTTTGTATGGTCTGAAACAGGCACCTAAGCAATGGCATGAGAAGTTTGAAAGAACTTTGACTTCTGCAGGATTTGTCATTAACGAGGCTGATAGGTGTGTTTACTATCGCCATGGTGGGGGCAATAGTGTCATATTATGTTTGTATGTGGACGACATACTGATCTTTGGTACAAACATTAATGCAATTAATGAGGTCAAGTCTTTTCTATCAAAAAGTTTTGACATGAAAGATCTGGGAGAAGCCGATGTAATTCTAAACATCAAACTTATTAAGGATGAGAGTGGGATTACATTAACGCAATCTCACTATGTTGAGAAGGTCTTGAACCGATTCGGTTTTATGGATAGCAAGCCTTCTCCAACACCTTATGATCCCAGCGTGACACTCAGAAAGAACAAGAAAGAAACGAGAGATCAATTAAGATACTCTCAAATTGTCCGTTCACTCATGTACTTAGCTAGCGCTACAAGACTAGATATCTCTTTTGCTGTGAGCAAACTGAGTAGGTTCGTGTCCAACCCGGGTGATGATCATTGGCATGCACTAGAAAGGGTCTTGCGCTATCTAAGAGGTACTATGAGTTACGGAATTACTTATTCAGGGCATCCTGCTGTGCTAGAAGGATATAGTGATTCAAATTGGATCTCCGATGTTGATGTACTTTACGCAACAAGTGGGTATGTATTTACTCATGGTGGTGGCGCAGTGTCATGGAGGTCTTGCAAGCAAACCATATTGACGAGGTCAACTATGGAAGCAGAATTAACTGCTTTGGACACAGCTACTGTTGAGGCAGAATGGCTGCGTGAGCTCTTGATGGACTTGCCGGTTGTTGAAAAACCTGTACCGGCTATTCTTATGAATTGTGATAACCAAACGGTTATCACTAAAGTGAACAATTCTAAAGATAATGCAAAGTCATCAAGACACGTGAAAAGACGTTTGAAGTCTGTCAGGAAGTTGAGAAACTCCGGAGTAATAACTGTTACGTATATACAAACAGACAAAAACCTGGCAGATCCCTTTACAAAGGGACTATCACGAAATGTGATAGATATTGCATCAAGGGAGATGGGTATGAGACCCATAGATGTTACACCATAGTAGTAACCCAACCTTTGTGATCGGAGATCCCGTGAATTAGGATCTGGGAAGAACAAGCTATTGGTTAACTGAGGAGAGTAATAACTTATGATCGTCTCCAAGTGAAGATGCAAAACTCTCAGAGCTGTAAGGCTTGGATCTGTAAGGCAGGTCGGCAACATGCCTTAATGTGGTTCTATTGGCTATAATTAGCAAAGATGCTGTCCTACAGAGCAGTCTTGAAAGAATACACCTATATGAGTTCTGACTGTAAACGTCGCAGTCTATGAGATTTGGGTGATCTCTAGTAAACTCACGAAGAGACCAGGGAGTATGACGTATAAGCTCCAAACCGCGGGGTAGCCTACTGGCGGTCAGGTACTGGTTAAGACTTTGAGTGAAACCTGTTCACACAAAACTAGCAATTCAAGGCATAGTCCATTGTCAAGTTGTGAATGGATGTAGCTTAAAGTTCTAGGCAGAAGTTCAACTTAACAGTCTATGCTGAAACACTGGTATATTAAACAAGTGGTGAGAGAAGGCAAATCTCTAAATGGGTATTTGAGATCTGGTGGGGGATTGTTAGAATTAATGGGCTAGGCCCATAGCAATTTCTGAAATCTCAAAGCCAATGTGTAAAATGGCAAGTGGTGGTGCTAAGTTTAGTCCCACCTTGGAAGTTGAAGAAGAGTTGGACCTCTTTATATAGTGGGTTCTCTCTACCACTCTAAGTGGTGTGTGAGAAGAGAAAGGGAAAACCACACGCGCGTGCTCGCTCGCCTGGCCTGGCCTGGCCTGGCCGGGTCGGGCCGTGGCGAGGCGAGGCGAGGCGAGGCGGCGCGTACATGCGACATGCGCGTGAATGGTCCGCCAAAATCCGGTCCGTCTCCTTGCAGGAGCGCAGCTTCCTTTTGCCGTTTTATTTTTTTATGTCTTGGCAGACAAGTTTTCTTTTGATTTCTTGTCCGGTAAGTATACGAATTAGAAACCGAGTCGGTTTGGGATTGTGGTCGCGACACAATACCGCCTCTGGTCCTAATATATATACAGCTACCGGCTGCGGCCAGAGATATACCGAAAAACACCTAGGGTTTTGCCTCATCTCACAACTTGCGCCGCCATCGTAGTCTACTCCATCCCAAACGCCGGCGTGCATCAGCGCGTGGGAGAGCAGGTCTCCGGAACCGTTCGTCTTTGCGATCCTGCACCCGGAGAGGACGAATTAGGTTTTTTGGAAGCGTTGTGCGCGACTGCTCAAATTCGTCATCACGGGTCGTCTTCCGTCCAAGTCGGGCGGTGCTACTCATCGTCGCATTCATCGCCGTCAGCAGCAGATCGTCGCCAACATCGTCATCAACACTGTCGTACCCATAATAGCTAACGATCAGTACGTCCAACATCCTCTGTTCATGTCTGTTTCTACAGCTACTGTTACGTGTTTGCTGCCGTTATGCATGTCTTGCTGTTCTTCTAGTTTGCTAGATTTTTGCATGCTAGTATCTCTTCTAGTCATGATTTATTTACTGGAATTAATCATGAACTTGCCTAATATTCCAACAGCATGATCCCGGTGCCGGAGCCGACCACACCGGCAAGGCCAGCCAGAAGCCTAAGTGCACCAATGCAGAGTCCCACAAGAAACGCTGCCTTGCCGACATAGCACCTCCATAGTTCCAGAGGAACAGAGTCCGGCTGAGCGGCTGTTGCATTTCGTCGCTCCTGTAGGAAGACAAGAGAGTAAGGTTACTACTGCTAAGAGATGCAAGCATGCTCTCCATTCTCCTGATAAATTAAGATTCACTTACCCCAAGCAACCTGGCAACGTACAACTCCGAACGTGAACAAACACTGAAAAAGGACAAATGACACAAGGCCACACCCCAGAAGCTGCCAAAGCGCACAAACCAGTGTGTGGAATGGGTGTCTTCCAAAGTCAGCCAAGCTGCTTCAATTCCAGGAGGAAACATTAATTTTATTTTACATGTCAGCAAAACTTTCAATTCAAAAGTGTCAAGGGATAGATAGTCTACTGATTCCGACTATTTTACGAGCTCATCGCCCACAATGTTTTATTTTAGTAAAAGGTGAATATGGGTGCATACTAACGTTGGTGGTGTGGTCATGTCGTAGGCTAAGCCAATGACTCGAACTGCTTGCCCAAAATATTGTGATTTCTTCCACTTGCCCAGCAAAATGACCACCTTGTTGTTTTCACCAAATTTCACGCGTAGCAACTGCACATTAGTGTTCCAAAAGGACATAAAGTAATATTATATACTTCTCTTTGGCATTTTATCTGAATTTACTTGTGTTGAGTATATTGATTTATTAGAAAACATAAGATAGATTAGGATTTGTCCTGTCTTGTCTTATACTTTAAATTGGTAATTGGTACTCCTATATATATGCCCATGAGACTCAAGCAATACAACAACTATTCCATTAAATCCCTCTATCTCTTTTAACTTGGTATCAATTCCCGGGTTCTAAGCAACCTCGAAAGCCTCATAAGGCTGCCGAGGAGAGAAACTTGGCACCTCTAGAACTCATACATTCTGATCTTTGTGAGATGAATGGTGTGTTGACAAAAGGTGGAAAGAGATATTTCATGACTTTGATTGATGATGCGACTAGATTTTGCTATGTTTATTTGTTGCAAACTAAAGATGAAGCATTAGACTACTTTAAAATCTATAAAGCTGAAGTTGAAAATCAACTAGAGAGAAAGATCAAGCGTCTTAGGTCCGATCGTGGTGGAGAGTATTTTCCAAAAGTTTTTGATGAATTTTGTGAGGAACATGGTATTATTCATGAGAGGACGCCTCCCTATTCACCTCAATCAAATGGAGTGGCCGAGAGGAAAAACCGCACATTGACTGACTTGGTGAATGCCATGCTAGACACTGTTGGTTTATCTAAGGCATGGTGGGGGGAGGCTCTATTGACTTCATGTCATGTCCTGAATAGAGTTCCCAACAATAATAAAGAGAAAACCCCTTATGAGGAGTGGGTTGGGAGAAAACCATCACTTTCTTATTTGCGCACTTGGGGATGTTTGGCAAAGGTCAATATTCCTATTCCTAAGAAACGCAAACTTGGACCAAAGACAGTGGATTGTGTCTTTCTAGGGTATGCTCAACGGAGCATTGCTTATAGGTTTTTAGTGGTAAAATCTGAAGTACCTGATATGCATGTTGATACTATAATGGAATCTCGTGATGCAACATTTTTTGAGAACATATTTCCTATGAAAGATATGCATAGCATTGCTAGATTTTCTTCTGAGATAATTCCTGAATCTAGTACAACTGATGAATATTTCGAACAATCACATGAGGAAGTCCTTGAGAAGGATAACAATGAAGTTCCTAGAAGGAACAAGAGACAAAGGATTGCAAAATCCTTTGGTGATGATTTCATTGTATACCTTGTGGACGACACACCCAAGACGATTGCAGAAGCATATGCATCTCCGGATGTAGATGATTGGAAAGAAGCTGTTCATAATGAGATGGACTCAATTCTTTCTAATGGAACTTGGGAACTAACTGATAGACCATATGGTTGTAAACCTGTGGGCTGTAAGTGGGTGTTCAAAAAGAAGCAAAAGCCTGATGGTACCATTGATAAATACAAGGCGCGGCTAGTGGCCAAGGGCTACACTCAGAAAGAAGGCGAAGATTACTTTGACACCTATTCACCCGTTGCTAGAATGACCACCATTCGAGTGTTGCTTTCCTTGGCTGCCTCTTATGGTCTTATCATTCATCAAATGGATGTAAAGACAGCTTTTCTCAATGGAGAGTTGGAAGAGGAGATCTATATGGATCAGCCTGACGGGTTTGTGGTAAAGGGTGAAGAGAGAAAGGTGTGCAAGTTGTTAAAATCTTTGTATGGTCTGAAACAGGCACCTAAGCAATGGCATGAGAAGTTTGAAAGAACTTTGACTTCTGCAGGATTTGTCATTAACGAGGCTGATAGGTGTGTTTACAATCGCCATGGTGGGGGCAATAGTGTCATATTATGTTTGTATGTGGACGACATACTGATCTTTGGTACAAACATTAATGCAATTAATGAGGTCAAGTCTTTTCTATCAAAAAGTTTTGACATGAAAGATCTGGGAGAAGCCGATGTAATTCTAAACATCAAACTTATTAAGGATGAGAGTGGGATTACATTAACGCAATCTCACTATGTTGAGAAGGTCTTGAACCGATTCGGTTTTATGGATAGCAAGCCTTCTCCAACACCTTATGATCCCAGCGTGACACTCAGAAAGAACAAGAAAGAAACGAGAGATCAATTAAGATACTCTCAAATTGTCGGTTCACTCATGTACTTAGCTAGCGCTACAAGACCAGATATCTCTTTTGCTGTGAGCAAACTGAGTAGGTTCGTGTCCAACCCGGGTGATGATCATTGGCATGCACTAGAAAGGGTTTTGCGCTATCTGAGAGGTACTATGAGTTACGGAATTACTTATTCAGGGCATCCTGCTGTGCTAGAAGGATATAGTGATTCAAATTGGATCTCCGATGTTGATGTACTTTACGCAACAAGTGGGTATGTATTTACTCATGGTGGTGGCGCAGTGTCATGGAGGTCTTGCAAGCAAACCATATTGACGAGGTCAACTATGGAAGCAGAATTAACTGCTTTGGACACAGCTACTGTTGACGCAGAATGGCTGCGTGAGCTCTTGATGGACTTGCCGGTTGTTGAAAAACCTGTACCGGCTATTCTTATGAATTGTGATAACCAAACGGTTATCGCTAAAGTGAACAATTCTAAAGATAATGCAAAGTCATCAAGACACGTGAAAAGACGTTTGAAGTCTGTCAGGAAGTTGAGAAACTCCGGAGTAATAACTGTTACGTATATACAAACAGACAAAAACCTGGCAGATCCCTTTACAAAGGGACTATCACGAAATGTGATAGGTATTGCATCGAGGGAGATGGGTATGAGACCCATAGATGTTACACCATAGTAGTAACCCAACCTTTGTGATCGGAGATCCCGTGAATTAGGATCTGGGAAGAACAAGCTATTGGTTAACTGAGGAGAGTAATAACTTATGATCGTCTCCAAGTGAAGATGCAAAACTCTCAGAGCTGTAAGGCTTAGATCTGTAAGGCAGGTCGGCAACATGCCTTAATGTGGTTCTATTGGCTATAATTAGCAAAGATGCTGTCCTACAGAGCAGTCTTGAAAGAACACACCTATATGAGTTCTGACTGTAAACGTCGCAGTCTATGAGATTTGGGTGATCTCTAGTAAACTCACGAAGAGACCAGGGAGTATGACGTATAAGCTCCAAACCGCGGGGTAGCCTACTGGCGGTCAGGTACTGGTTAAGACTTTGAGTGAAACCTGTTCACACAAAACTAGCAATTCAAGGCATAGTCCATTGTCAAGTTGTGAATGGATGTAGCTTAAAGTTCTAGGCAGAAGTTCAACTTAACAGTCTCTGCTGAAACACTGGTATATTAAACAAGTGGTGAGAGAAGGCAAATCTCTAAATGGGTATTTGAGATCTGGTGGGGGATTGTTAGAATTAATGGGCTAGGCCCATAGCAATTTCTGAAATCTCAAAGCCCATGTGTAAAATGGCAAGTGGTGGTGCTAAGTTTAGTCCCACCTTGGAAGTTGAAGAAGAGTTGGACCTCTTTATATAGTGGGTTCTCTCTACCACTCTAAGTGGTGTGTGAGAAGAGAAAGGGAAAACCACACGCGCGCTCGCTCGCCTCGCCTCGCCTGGCCTGGCCGGGCCGGGCCGTGGCGAGGCGAGGCGAGGCGAGGCGGCGCGTACATGCGACATGCGCGTGAATGGTCCGCCGAAATCCGGTCCGTCTCCTTGCAGGAGCGCAGCTTCCTTTTGCCGTTTTATTTTTTTATGTCTTGGCAGACAAGTTTTCTTTTGATTTCTTGTCCGGTAAGTATACGAATTAGAAACCGAGTCGGTTTGGGATTGTGGTCGCGACACAATACTGCCTCTGGTCCTAATATATATACAGCTACCGGCTGCGGCCAGAGATATACCGAAAAACACCTAGGGTTTTGCCTCATCTCACAACTTGCGCCGCCATCGTAGTCTACTCCATCCCAAACGCCGGCGTGCATCGGCGCGTGGGAGAGCAGGTCTCCGGAACTGTTCGTCTTTGCGATCCTGCACCGGGAGAGGACGAATTAGGTTTTTGGGAAGCGCTGTGCGCGACTGCTCAAATTCGTCATCACGGGTCGTCTTCCGTCCAAGTCGGGCGGTGCTACTCATCGTCGTATTCATCGCCGTCAGCAGCAGATCGTCGCCAACATCGTCATCAACACTGTCGTACCCATAATAGCTAACGATCAGTACGTCCAACATCCCCTGTTCATGTCTGTTTCTACAGCTACTGTTACGTGTTTGCTGCCGTTATGCATGTCTTGCTGTTCTTCTAGTTTGCTAGATTTTTGCATGCTAGTATCTCTTCTAGTCATGATTTATTTACTGGAATTAATCATGAACTTGCCTAATATTCCAACAGCATGATCCCGGTGCCGGAGCCGACCACACCGGCAAGGCCAGCCAGAAGCCTAAGTGCACCAATGCAGAGTCCCACAAGAAACGTTGCCTTGCCGACATAGCACCTCCATAGTTCCAGAGGAACAGAGTCCGGCTGAGCGGCTGTTGCATTTCATCGCTCCTGTAGGAAGACAAGAGAGTAAGGTTACTACTGCTAAGAGATGCAAGCATGCTCTCCATTCTCCTGATAAATTAAGATTCACTTACCCCAAGCAACCTGGCAACGTACAACTCCGAACGTGAACAAACACTGAAAAAGGACAAATGACACAAGGCCACACCCCAGAAGCTGCCAAAGCGCACAAACCAGTGTGTGGAATGGGTGTCTTCCAAAGTCAGCCAAGCTGCTTCAATTCCAGGAGGAAACATTAATTTTATTTTACATGTCAGCAAAACTTTCAATTCAAAAGTGTCAAGGGATAGATAGTCTACTAATTCCGACTATTTTACGAGCTCATCGCCCACAATGTTTTATTTTAGTAAAAGGTGAATATGGGTGCATACTAACGTTGGTGGTGTGGTCATGTCGTAGGCTAAGCCAATGACTCGAACTGCTTGCCCAAAATATTGTGATTTCTTCCACTTGCCCAGCAAAATGACCACCTTGTTGTTTTCACCAAATTTCACGCGTAGCAACTGCACATTAGTGTTCCAAAAGGACATAAAGTAATATTATATACTTCTCTTTGGCATTTTATCTGAATTTACTTGTGTTGAGTATATTGATTTATTAGAAAACATAAGATAGATTAGGATTTGTCCTGTCTTGTCTTATACTTTAAATTGGTAATTGGTACTCCTATATATATGCCCATGAGACTCAAGCAATACAACAACTATTCCATTAAATCCCTCTATCTCTTTTAACTTGGTATCAGTTCCCGCGTTCTAAGCAACCTCGAAAGCCTCATAAGGCTGCCGAGGAGAGAAACTTGGCACCTCTAGAACTCATACATTCTGATCTTTGTGAGATGAATGGTGTGTTGACAAAAGGTGGAAAGAGATATTTCATGACTTTGATTGATGATGCGACTAGATTTTGCTATGTTTATTTGTTGCAAACTAAAGATGAAGCATTAGACTACTTTAAAATCTATAAAGCTGAAGTTGAAAATCAACTAGAGAGAAAGATCAAGCGTCTTAGGTCCGATCGTGGTCGAGAGTATTTTCCAAAAGTTTTTGATGAATTTTGTGAGGAACATGGTATTATTCATGAGAGGACGCCTCCCTATTCACCTCAATCAAATGGAGTGGCCGAGAGGAAAAACCGCACATTGACTGACTTGGTGAATGCCATGTTAGACACTGCTGGTTTATCTAAGGCATGGTGGGGGGAGGCTCTATTGACTTCATGTCATGTCCTGAATAGAGTTCCCAACAATAATAAAGAGAAAACCCCTTATGAGGAGTGGATTGGGAGAAAACCATCACTTTCTTATTTGCGCACTTGGGGATGTTTGGCAAAGGTCAATATTCCTATTCCTAAGAAACACAAACTTGGACCAAAGACAGTGGATTGTGTCTTTCTAGGGTATGCTCAACGGAGCATTGCTTATAGGTTTTTAGTGGTAAAATCTGAAGTACCTGATATGCATGTTGATACTATAAAGGAATCTCGTGATGCAACATTTTTTGAGAATGTATTTCCTATGAAAGATATGCATAGCATTGCTAGATTTTCTTCTGTGATAATTCCTGAATCTAGTACAAGTGATGAATATTTTGAACAATCACATGAGGAAGTCCTTGAGAAGGATAACAATGAAGTTCCTAGAAGGAACAAGAGACAAAGGATTGCAAAATCCTTTGGTGATGATTTCATTGTATACCTTTTGGACGACACACCCAAGACGATTGCAGAAGCATATGCATCTCCGGATGTAGATGATTGGAAAGAAGTTGTTCATAATGAGATGGACTCAATTCTTTCTAATGGAACTTGGGAACTAACTGATAGACCATATTGTTGTAAACCTGTGGGCTGTAAGTGGGTGTTCAAAAAGAAGCTAAAGCCTGATGGTACTATTGATAAATACAAGGCGCGGCTAGTGGCCAAGGGCTACACCCAGAAAGAAGGCGAAGATTACTTTGACACCTATTCACCCGTTGCTAGAATGACCACCATTCGAGTGTTGCTTTCCTTGGCTGCCTCTTATGGTCTTATCATTCATCAAATGGATGTAAAGACAGCTTTTCTCAATGGAGAGTTGGAAGAGGAGATCTATATGGATCAGCCTGACGGGTTTGTGGTAAAGGGTGAAGAGAGAAAGGTGTGCAAGTTGTTAAAATCTTTGTATGGTCTGAAACAGGCACCTAAGCAATGGCATGAGAAGTTTGAAAGAACTTTGACTTCTGCAGGATTTGTCATTAACGAGGCTGATAGGTGTGTTTACTATCGCCATGGTGGGGGCAATAGTGTCATATTATGTTTGTATGTGGACGACATACTGATCTTTGGTACAAACATTAATGCAATTAATGAGGTCAAGTCTTTTCTATCAAAAAGTTTTGACATGAAAGATCTGGGAGAAGCCGATGTAATTCTAAACATCAAACTTATTAAGGATGAGAGTGGGATTACATTAACGCAATCTCACTATGTTGAGAAGGTCTTGAACCGATTCGGTTTTATGGATAGCAAGCCTTCTCCAACACCTTATGATCCCAGCGTGACACTCAGAAAGAACAAGAAAGAAACGAGAGATCAATTAAGATACTCTCAAATTGTCCGTTCACTCATGTACTTAGCTAGCGCTACAAGACCAGATATCTCTTTTGCTGTGAGCAAACTGAGTAGGTTCGTGTCCAACCCGGGTGATGATCATTGGCATGCACTAGAAAGGGTCTTGCGCTATCTGAGAGGTACTATGAGTTACGGAATTACTTATTCAGGGCATCCTGCTGTGCTAGAAGGATATAGTGATTCAAATTGGATCTCCGATGTTGATGTACTTTACGCAACAAGTGGGTATGTATTTACTCATGGTGGTGGCGCAGTGTCATGGAGGTCTTGCAAGCAAACCATATTGACGAGGTCAACTATGGAAGCAGAATTAACTGCTTTGGACACAGCTACTGTTGAGGCAGAATGGCTGCGTGAGCTCTTGATGGACTTGCCGGTTGTTGAAAAACCTGTACCGGCTATTCTTATGAATTGTGATAACCAAACGGTTATCGCTAAAGTGAACAATTCTAAAGATAATGCAAAGTCATCAAGACACGTGAAAAGACGTTTGAAGTCTGTCAGGAAGTTGAGAAACTCCAGAGTAATAACTGTTACGTATATACAAATAGACAAAAACCTGGCAGATCCCTTTACAAAGGGACTATCACGAAATGTGATAGGTATTGCATCGAGGGAGATGGGTATGAGACCCATAGATGTTACACCATAGTAGTAACCCAACCTTTGTGATCGGAGATCCCGTGAATTAGGATCTGGGAAGAACAAGCTATTGGTTAACTAAGGAGAGTAATAACTTATGATCGTCTCCAAGTGAAGATGCAAAACTCTCAGAGCTGTAAGGCTTGGATCTGTAAGGCAGGTCGGCAACATGCCTTAATGTGGTTCTATTGGCTATAATTAGCAAAGATGCTGTCCTACAGAGCAGTCTTGAAAGAATACACCTATATGAGTTCTGACTGTAAACGTCGCAGTCTATGAGATTTGGGTGATCTCTAGTAAACTCACGAAGAGACCAGGGAGTATGACGTATAAGCTCCAAACCGCGGGGTAGCCTACTGGCGGTCAGGTACTGGTTAAGACTTTGAGTGAAACCTGTTCACACAAAACTAGCAATTCAAGGCATAGTCCATTGTCAAGTTGTGAATGGATGTAGCTTAAAGTTCTAGGCAGAAGTTCAACTTAAAAGTCTCTGCTGAAACACTGGTATATTAAACAAGTGGTGAGAGAAGGCAAATCTCTAAATGGGTATTTGAGATCTGGTGGGGGATTGTTAGAATTAATGGGCTAGGCCCATAGCAATTTCTGAAATCTCAAAGCCCATGTGTAAAATGGCAAGTGGTGGTGCTAAGTTTAGTCCCACCTTGGAAGTTGAAGAAGAGTTGGACCTCTTTATATAGTGGGTTCTCTCTACCACTCTAAGTGGTGTGTGAGAAGAGAAAGGGAAAACCACACGCGCGCGCTCGCTCGCCTCGCCCCGCCTGGCCTGGCTGGGCCGGGCCGTGGCGAGGCGAGGCGAGGCGAGGCGGCGCGTACATGCGACATGCGCGTGAATGGTCCGCCGAAATCCGGTCCGTCTCCTTGCAGGAGCGCAGCTTCCTTTTGCCGTTTTATTTTTTTATGTCTTGGCAGACAAGTTTTCTTTTGATTTCTTGTCCGGTAAGTATACGAATTAGAAACCGAGTCGGTTTGGGATTGTGGTCGCGACACAATACCGCCTCTGGTCCTAATATATATACAGCTACCGGCTGCGGCCAGAGATATACCGAAAAACACCTAGGGTTTTGCCTCATCTCACAACTTGCGCCGCCATCGTAGTCTACTCCATCCCAAACGCCGGCGTGCATCGGCGCGTGGGAGAGCAGGTCTCCGGAACCGTTCGTCTTTGCGATCCTGCACCGGGAGAGGACGAATTAGGTTTTTGGGAAGCGCTGTGCGCGACTGCTCAAATTCGTCATCACGGGTCGTCTTCCGTCCAAGTCGGGCGGTGCTACTCATCGTCGTATTCATCGCCGTCAGCAGCAGATCGTTGCCAACATCGTCATCAACACTATCGTACCCATAATAGCTAACGATCAGTACGTCCAACATCCCCTGTTCATGTCTGTTTCTACAGCTACTGTTACGTGTTTGCTGCCGTTATGCATGTCTTGCTATTCTTCTAGTTTGCTAGATTTTGCATGCTAGTATCTCTTCTAGTCATGATTTATTTATTGGAATTAATCATGAACTTGCCTAATATTCCAACAGAATGATCCCGGTGCCGGAGCCGACCACACCGGCAAGGCCAGCAGGAAGCCTAAGTGCACCAATGCAGAGTCCCACAAGAAACGCTGCCTTGCCGACATAGCACCTCCATAGTTCCAGAGGAACAGAGTCCGGCTGAGCGGCTGTTGCATTTCGTCGCTCCTATAGGAAGACAAGAGAGTAAGGTTACTACTGCTAAGAGATGCAAGCATGCTCTCCATTCTCCTGATAAATTAAGATTCACTTACCCCAAGCAACCTGGCAACGTACAACTCCGAACGTGAACAAACACTGAAAAAGGACAAATGACACAAGGCCACACCCCAGAAGCTGCCAAAGCGCACAAACCAGTGTGTGGAATGGGTGTCTTCCAAAGTCAGCCAAGCTGCTTCAATTCCAGGAGGAAACATTAATTTTATTTTACATGTCAGCAAAACTTTCAATTCAAAAGTGTCAAGGGATAGATAGTCTACTGATTCCGACTATTTTACGAGCTCATCGCCCACAATGTTTTATTTTAGTAAAAGGTGAATATGGGTGCATACTAACGTTGGTGGTGTGGTCATGTCGTAGGCTAAGCCAATGACTCGAACTGCTTGCCCAAAATATTGTGATTTCTTCCACTTGCCCAGCAAAATGACCACCTTGTTGTTTTCACCAAATTTCACGCGTAGCAACTGCACATTAGTGTTCCAAAAGGACATAAAGTAATATTATATACTTCTCTTTGGCATTTTATCTGAATTTACTTGTGTTGAGTATATTGATTTATTAGAAAACATAAGATAGATTAGGATTTGTCCTGTCTTGTCTTATACTTTAAATTGGTAATTGGTACTCCTATATATATGCCCATGAGACTCAAGCAATACAACAACTATTCCATTAAATCCCTCTATCTCTTTTAACTTGGTATCAGTTCCCGGGTTCTAAGCAACCTCGAAAGCCTCATAAGGCTGCCGAGGAGAGAAACTTGGCACCTCTAGAACTCATACATTCTGATCTTTGTGAGATGAATGGTGTGTTGACAAAAGGTGGAAAGAGATATTTCATGACTTTGATTGATGATGCGACTAGATTTTGCTATGTTTATTTGTTGCAAACTAAAGATGAAGCATTAGACTACTTTAAAATCTATAAAGCTGAAGTTGAAAATCAACTAGAGAGAAAGATCAAGCGTCTTAGGTCCGATCGTGGTGGAGAGTATTTTCCAAAAGTTTTTGATGAATTTGTGAGGAACATGGTATTATTCATGAGAGGACGCCTCCCTATTCACCTCAATCAAATGGAGTGGCCGAGAGGAAAAACCGCACATTGACTGACTTGGTGAATGCCATGTTAGACACTGCTGGTTTATCTAAGGCATGGTGGGGGGAGGCTCTATTGACTTCATGTCATGTCCTGAATAGAGTTCCCAACAATAATAAAGAGAAAACCCCTTATGAGGAGTGGGTTGGGAGAAAACCATCACTTTCTTATTTGCGCACTTGGGGATGTTTGGCAAAGGTCAATATTCCTATTCCTAAGAAACGCAAACTTGGACCAAAGACAGTGGATTGTGTCTTTCTAGGGTATGCTCAACGGAGCATTGCTTATAGGTTTTTAGTGGTAAAATCTGAAGTACCTGATATGCATGTTGATACTATAATGGAATCTCGTGATGCAACATTTTTTGAGAACATATTTCCTATGAAAGATATGCATAGCATTGCTAGATTTTCTTCTGAGATAATTCCTGAATCTAGTACAACTGATGAATATTTCGAACAATCACATGAGGAAGTCCTTGAGAAGGATAACAATGAAGTTCCTAGAAGGAACAAGAGACAAAGGATTGCAAAATCCTTTGGTGATGATTTCATTGTATACCTTGTGGACGACACACCCAAGACGATTGCAGAAGCATATGCATCTCCGGATGTAGATGATTGGAAAGAAGCTGTTCATAATGAGATGGACTCAATTCTTTCTAATGGAACTTGGGAACTAACTGATAGACCATATGGTTGTAAACCTGTGGGCTGTAAGTGGGTGTTCAAAAAGAAGCTAAAGCCTGATGGTACTATTGATAAATACAAGGCGCGGCTAGTGGCCAAGGGCTACACTCAGAAAGAAGGCGAAGATTACTTTGACACCTATTCACCCGTTGCTAGAATGACCACCATTCGAGTGTTGCTTTCCTTGGCTGCCTCTTATGGTCTTATCATTCATCAAATGGATGTAAAGACAGCTTTTCTCAATGGAGAGTTGGAAGAGGAGATCTATATGGATCAGCCTGACGGGTTTGTGGTAAAGGGTGAAGAGAGAAAGGTGTGCAAGTTGTTAAAATCTTTGTATGGTCTGAAACAGGCACCTAAGCAATGGCATGAGAAGTTTGAAAGAACTTTGACTTCTGCAGGATTTGTCATTAACGAGGCTGATAGGTGTGTTTACTATCGCCATGGTGGGGGCAATAGTGTCATATTATGTTTGTATGTGGACGACATACTGATCTTTGGTACAAACATTAATGCAATTAATGAGGTCAAGTCTTTTCTATCAAAAAGTTTTGACATGAAAGATCTGGGAGAAGCCGATGTAATTCTAAACATCAAACTTATTAAGGATGAGAGTGGGATTACATTAACGCAATCTCACTATGTTGAGAAGGTCTTGAACCAATTCAGTTTTATGGATAGCAAGCCTTCTCCAACACCTTATGATCCCAGCATGACACTCAGAAAGAACAAGAAAGAAACGAGAGATCAATTAAGATACTCTCAAATTGTCGGTTCACTCATGTACTTAGCTAGCGCTACAAGACCAGATATCTCTTTTGCTGTGAGCAAACTGAGTAGGTTCGTGTCCAACCCGGGTGATGATCATTGGCATGCACTAGAAAGGGTCTTGCGCTATCTGAGAGGTACTATGAGTTACAGAATTACTTATTCAGGGCATCCTGCTGTGCTAGAAGGATATAGTAATTCAAATTGGATCTCCGATGTTGATGTACTTTACGCAACAAGTGGGTATGTATTTACTCATGGTGGTGGCGCAGTGTCATGGAGGTCTTGCAAGCAAACCATATTGACGAGGTCAACTATGGAAGCAGAATTAACTGCTTTGGACACAGCTACTGTTGAGGCAGAATGGCTGCGTGAGCTCTTGATGGACTTGCCGGTTGTTGAAAAACCTGTACCGGCTATTCTTATGAATTGTGATAACCAAACGATTATCGCTAAAGTGAACAATTCTAAAGATAATGCAAAGTCATCAAGACACGTGAAAAGACGTTTGAAGTCTGTCAGGAAGTTGAGAAACTCCGGAGTAATAACTGTTACGTATATACAAACAGACAAAAACCTGGAAGATCCCTTTACAAAGGGACTATCACGAAATGTGATAGATATTGCATCGAGGGAGATGGGTATGAGACCCATAGATGTTACACCATAGTAGTAACCCAACCTTTGTGATCGGAGATCCCGTGAATTAGGATCTGGGAAGAAAAGCTATTGGTTAACTGAGGAGAGTAATAACTTATGATCGTCTCCAAGTGATGATGCAAAACTCTCAGAGCTGTAAGGCTTAGATAGCTAAGGCAGGTCGGCAACATGCCTTAATGTGGTTCTATTGGCTATAATTAGCAAAGATGCTGTCCTACAGAGCAGTCTTGAAAGAACACACCTATATGAGTTGTTCTGACTGTAAACGTCGCAGTCTATGAGATTTGGTGATATCTAGTAAACTCACGAAGAGACCAGGGAGTATGACGTATAAGCTCCAAACCGCGGGGTAGCCTACTGGCGGTCAGGTACTGGTTAAGACTTTGAGTGAAACCTGTTCACACAAAACTAGCAATTCAAGGCATAGTCCATTGTCAAGTTGTGAATGGATGTAGCTTAAAGTTCTAGGCAGAAGTTCAACTTAACAGTCTCTGCTGAAACACTGGTATATTAAACAAGTGTGAGAGAAGGCAAATCTCTAAATGGGTATTTGAGATCTAGTGGGGGATTGTTAGAATTAATGGGCTAGGCCCATAGCAATTTCTGAAATCTCAAAGCCCATGTGTAAAATGGCAAGTGGTGGTGCTAAGTTTAGTCCCACCTTGGAAGTTGAAGAAGAGTTGGACCTCTTTATATAGTGGATTCTCTCTACCACTCTAAGTGGTGTGTGAGAAGAGAAAGGGAAAACCACACGCGCGCGCTCGCTCGCCTCGCCTCGCCTGGCCTGGCCGGGCCGGGCCGTGGCTAGGCGAGGCGAGGCGAGGCGGCGCGTACATGCGACATGCGCGTGAATGGTCCGCCGAAATCCGGTCCGTCTCCTTGCAGGAGCGCAGCTTCCTTTTGCCGTTTTATTTTTTTATGTCTTGGCAGACAAGTTTTCTTTTGATTTCTTGTCCGGTAAGTATACGAATTAGAAACCGAGTCGGTTTGGGATTGTGGTCGCGACACAATACCGCCTCTGGTCCTAATATATATACAGCTACCGGCTGCGGCCAGAGATATACCGAAAAACACCTAGGGTTTTGCCTCATCTCACAACTTGCGCCGCCATCGTAGTCTACTCCATCCCAAACACCGGCGTGCATCGGCGCGTGGGAAAGCAGGTCTCCGGAACCGTTCGTCTTTGCGATCCTGCACCGGGAGAGGACGAATTAGGTTTTTTGGAAGCGCTGTGCGCGACTGCTCAAATTCGTCATCACGGGTCGTCTTCCGTCCAAGTCGGGCGGTGCTACTCATCGTCGTATTCATCGCCGTCAGCAGCAGATCGTCGCCAACATCGTCATCAACACTGTCGTACCCATAATAGCTAACGATCAGTACGTCCAACATCCCCTGTTCATGTCTGTTTCTACAGCTACTGTTACGTGTTTGCTGCCGTTATGCATGTCTTGCTGTTCTTCTATTTTGCTAGATTTTTGCATGCTAGTATCTCTTCTAGTCATGATTTATTTACTGGAATTAATCATGAACTTGCCTAATATTCCAACAGCATGATCCCGGTGCCGGAGCCGACCACACCGGCAAGGCCAGCCAGAAGCCTAAGTGCACCAATGCAGAGTCCCACAAGAAACGCTGCCTTGCCGACATAGCACCTCCATAGTTCCAGAGGAACAGAGTCCGGCTGAGCGGCTGTTGCATTTCGTCGCTCCTGTAGGAAGACAAGAGAGTAAGGTTACTACTGCTAAGAGATGCAATCATGCTCTCCATTCTCCTGATAAATTAAGATTCACTTACCCCAAGCAACCTGGCAACGTACAACTCCGAACGTGAACAAACACTGAAAAAGGACAAATGACACAAGGCCACACCCCAGAAGCTGCCAAAGCGCACAAACCAGTGAGTGGAATGGGTGTCTTCCAAAGTCAGCCAAGCTGCTTCAATTCCAGGAGGAAACATTAATTTTATTTTACATGTCAGCAAAACTTTCAATTCAAAAGTGTCAAGGGATAGATAGTCTACTGATTCCGACTATTTTACGAGCTCATCGCCCACAATGTTTTCTTTTAGTAAAAGGTGAATATGGGTGCATACTAACGTTGGTGGTGTGGTCATGTCGTAGGCTAAGCCAATGACTCGAACTGCTTGCCCAAAATATTGTGATTTCTTCCACTTGCCCAGCAAAATGACCACCTTGTTGTTTTCACCAAATTTCACGCGTAGCAACTGCACATTAGTGTTCCAAAAGGACATAAAGTAATATTATATACTTCTCTTTGGCATTTTATCTGAATTTACTTGTGTTGAGTATATTGATTTATTAGAAAACATAAGATAGATTAGGATTTGTCCTGTCTTGTCTTATACTTTAAATTGGTCATTGGTACTCCTATATATATGCCCATGAGACTCAAGCAATACAACAACTATTCCATTAAATCCCTCTATCTCTTTTAACTTTGTATCAGTTCCCGGGTTCTAAGCATCCTCGAAAGCCTCATAAGGCTGCCGAGGAGAGAAACTTGGCACCTCTAGAACTCATACATTCTGATCTTTGTGAGATGAATGATGTGTTGACAAAAGGTGGAAAGAGATATTTCATGACTTTGATTGATGATGCGACTAGATTTTGCTATGTTTATTTGTTGCAAACTAAAGATGAAGCATTAGACTACTTTAAAATCTATAAAGCTGAAGTTGAAAATCAACTAGAGAGAAAGATCAAGCGTCTTAGGTCCGATCGTGGTGGAGAGTATTTTCCAAAAGTTTTTGATGAATTTTGTGAGGAACATGGTATTATTCATGAGAGGACGCCTCCCTATTCACCTCAATCAAATGGAGTGGCCGAGAGGAAAAACCGCACATTGACTGACTTGGTGAATGCCATGTTAGACACTGCTGGTTTATCTAAGGCATGGTGGGGGGAGGCTCTATTGACTTCATGTCATGTCCTGAATAGAGTTCCCAACAATAATAAAGAGAAAACCCCTTATGAGGAGTGGGTTGGGAGAAAACCATCACTTTCTTATTTGCGCACTTGGGGATGTTTGGCAAAGGTCAATATTCCTATTCCTAAGAAACGCAAACTTGGACCAAAGACAGTGGATTGTGTCTTTCTAGGGTATGCTCAACGGAGCATTGCTTATAGGTTTTTAGTGGTAAAATCTGAAGTACCTGATACGCATGTTGATACTATAATGGAATCTCGTGATGCAACATTTTTTGAGAACATATTTCCTATGAAAGATATGCATAGCATTGCTAGATTTTCTTCTGAGATAATTCCTGAATCTAGTACAACTGATGAATATTTCGAACAATCACATGAGGAAGTCCTTGAGAAGTATAACAATGAAGTTCCTAGAAGGAACAAGAGACAAAGGATTGCAAAATCCTTTGGTGATGATTTCATTGTATACCTTGTGGACGACACACCCAAGACGATTGCAGAAGCATATGCATCTCCGGATGTAGATGATTGGAAAGAAGCTGTTCATAATGAGATGGACTCAATTCTTTCTAATGGAACTTGGGAACTAACTGATAGACCATATGGTTGTAAACCTGTGGGCTGTAAGTGGGTGTTCAAAAAGAAGCTAAAGCCTGATGGTACTATTGATAAATACAAGGCGCGGCTAGTGGCCAAGGGCTACACTCAGAAAGAAGGCGAAGATTACTTTGACACCTATTCACCCGTTGCTAGAATGACCACCATTCGAGTGTTGCTTTCCTTGGCTGCCTCTTATGGTCTTATCATTCATCAAATGGATGTAAAGACAGCTTTTCTCAATGGAGAGTTGGAAGAGGAGATCTATATGGATCAGCCTGAAGGGTTTGTGGTAAAGGGTGAAGAGAGAAAGGTGTGCAAGTTGTTAAAATCTTTGTATGGTCTGAAACAGGCACCTAAGCAATGGCATGAGAAGTTTGAAAGAACTTTGACTTCTGCAGGATTTGTCATTAACGAGGCTGATAGGTGTGTTTACTATCGCCATGGTGGGGGCAATAGTGTCATATTATGTTTGTATGTGGACGACATACTGATCTTTGGTACAAACATTAATGCAATTAATGAGGTCAAGTCTTTTCTATCAAAAAGTTTTGACATGAAAGATCTGGGAGAAGCCGATGTAATTCTAAACATCAAACTTATTAAGGATGAGAGTGGGATTACATTAACGCAATCTCACTATGTTGAGAAGGTCTTGAACCGATTCGGTTTTATGGATAGCAAGCCTTCTCCAACACCTTATGATCCCAGTGTGACACTCAGAAAGAACAAGAAAGAAACGAGAGATCAATTAAGATACTCTCAAATTGTCGATTCACTCATGTACTTAGCTAGCGCTACAAGACCAGATATCTCTTTTGCTGTGAGCAAACTGAGTAGGTTCGTGTCCAACCCGGGTGATGATCATTGGCATGTACTAGAAAGGGTCTTGCGCTATCTGAGAGGTACTATGAGTTACGGAATTACTTATTCAGGGCATCCTGCTGTGCTAGAAGGATATAGTGATTCAAATTGGATCTCCGATGCTGATGTACTTTACGCAACAAGTGGGTATGTATTTACTCATGGTGGTGGCGCAGTGTCATGGAGGTCTTGCAAGCAAACCATATTGACGAGGTCAACTATGGAAGCAGAATTAACTGCTTTGGACACAACTACTGTTGAGGCAGAATGGCTGCGTGAGCTCTTGATGGACTTGCCGGTTGTTGAAAAACCTGTACCGGCTATTCTTATAAATTGTGATAACCAAACGGTTATCGCTAAAGTGAACAATTCTAAAGATAATGCAAAGTCATCAAGACACGTGAAAAGACGTTTGAAGTCTGTCAGGAAGTTGAGAAACTCCGGAGTAATAACTGTTACGTATATACAAACAGACAAAAACCTGGAAGATCCCTTTACAAAGGGACTATCACGAAATGTGATAGATATTGCATCGAGGGAGATGGGTATGAGACCCATAGATGTTACACCATAGTAGTAACCCAACCTTTGTGATCGGAGATCCCGTGAATTAGGATCTGGGAAGAAAAGCTATTGGTTAACTGAGGAGAGTAATAACTTATGATCGTCTCCAAGTGATGATGCAAAACTCTCAGAGCTGTAAGGCTTAGATAGCTAAGGCAGGTCGGCAACATGCCTTAATGTGGTTCTATTGGCTATAATTAGCAAAGATGCTGTCCTACAGAGCAGTCTTGAAAGAACACACCTATATGAGTTGTTCTGACTGTAAACGTCGCAGTCTATGAGATTTGGTGATATCTAGTAAACTCACGAAGAGACCAGGGAGTATGACGTATAAGCTCCAAACCGCGGGGTAGCCTACTGGCGGTCAGGTACTGGTTAAGACTTTGAGTGAAACCTGTTCACACAAAACTAGCAATTCAAGGCATAGTCCATTGTCAAGTTGTGAATGGATGTAGCTTAAAGTTCTAGGCAGAAGTTCAACTTAACAGTCTCTGCTGAAACACTGGTATATTAAACAAGTGGTGAGAGAAGGCAAATCTCTAAATGGGTATTTGAGATCTGGTGGGGGATTGTTAGAATTAATGGGCTAGGCCCATAGCAATTTCTGAAATCTCAAAGCCCATGTGTAAAATGGCAAGTGGTGGTGCTAAGTTTAGTCCCACCTTGGAAGTTGAAGAAGAGTTGGACCTCTTTATATAGTGGGTTCTCTCTACCACTCTAAGTGGTGTGTGAGAAGAGAAAGGGAAAACCACATGCGCGCGCTCGCTCGCCTCGCCTCGCCTGGCCTGGTCGGGCCGGGCCGTGGCGAGGCGAGGCGAGGCGAGGCGAGGCGGCGCGTACATGCGACATGCGCGTGAATGGTCCGCCGAAATCCGGTCCGTCTCCTTGCAGGAGCGCAGCTTCCTTTTGCCGTTTTATTTTTTTATGTCTTGGCAGACAAGTTTTCTTTTGATTTCTTGTCCGGTAAGTATACGAATTAGAAACCAAGTCGGTTTGGGATTGTGGTCGCGACACAATACCGCCTCTGGTCCTAATATATATACAGCTACCGGCTGCGGCCAGAGATATACCGAAAAACACGTAGGGTTTTGCCTCATCTCACAACTTGCGCCGCCATCGTAGTCTACTCCATCCCAAATGCCGGCGTGCATCGGCGCGTGGGAGAGCAGGTCTCCGGAACTGTTCGTCTTTGCGATCCTGCACCGGGAGAGGACGAATTAGGTTTTTGGGAAGCGCTGTGCGCGACTGCTCAAATTCGTCATCACGGGTCATCTTCCGTCCAAGTCGGGCGGTGCTACTCATCGTCGTATTCATCGCCGTCAGCAGCAGATCGTCGCCAACATCGTCATCAACACTGTCGTACCCATAATAGCTAACGATCAGTACGTCCAACATCCTCTGTTCATGTCTGTTTCTACAGCTACTGTTACGTGTTTGCTGCCGTTATGCATGTCTTGCTGTTCTTCTAGTTTGCTAGATTTTTGCATGCTAGTATCTCTTCTAGTCATGATTTATTTACTGGAATTAATAATGAACTTGCCTAATATTCCAACAGCATGATCCCGGTGCCGGAGCCGACCACACCGGCAAGGCCAGCCAGAAGCCTAAGTGCACCAATGCAGAGTCCCACAAGAAACGCCGCCTTGCCGACATAGCACCTCCATAGTTCCAGAGGAACAGAGTCCGGCTGAGCGGCTGTTGCATTTCGTCGCTCCTGTAGGAAGACAAGAGAGTAAGGTTACTACTGCTAAGAGATGCAAGCATGCTCTGCGTTCTCCTGATAAATTAAGATTCACTTACCCCAAGCAACCTGGCAACGTACAACTCCGAACGTGAACAAACACTGAAAAAGGACAAATGACACAAGGCCACACCCCAGAAGCTGCCAAAGCGCACAAACCAGTGTGTGGAATGGGTGTCTTCCAAAGTCAGCCAAGCTGCTTCAATTCCAGGAGGAAACATTAATTTTATTTTACATGTCAGCAAAACTTTCAATTCAAAAGTGTCAAGGGATAGATAGTCTACTGATTCCGACTATTTTACGAGCTCATCGCCCACAATGTTTTCTTTTAGTAAAAGGTGAATATGGGTGCATACTAACGTTGGTGGTGTGGTCATGTCGTAGGCTAAGCCAATGACTCGAACTGCTTGCCCAAAATATTGTGATTTCTTCCACTTGCCCAGCAAAATGACCACCTTGTTGTTTTCACCAAATTTCACGCGTAGCAACTGCACATTAGTGTTCCAAAAGGACATAAAGTAATATTATATACTTCTCTTTGGCATTTTATCTGAATTTACTTGTGTTGAGTATATTGATTTATTAGAAAACATAAGATAGATTAGGATTTGTCCTGTCTTGTCTTATACTTTAAATTGGTCATTGGTACTCCTATATATATGCCCATGAGACTCAAGCAATACAACAACTATTCCATTAAATCCCTCTATCTCTTTTAACTTGGTATCAGTTCCCGGGTTCTAAACCCTAGCAGCCACCGCTTCCGCACCCGCGCGCCGCCTCCGGGGCGGTCGGCCTCCATAACCGCCGCCGGGGGCCGCACCGCCCGTACCCAGGGTTCGTCCGCCGGTCGTGTCGACCGGCTGCCCTAGAGAATCTTTTTCCTGATCCTTTGATCCGGATTTTCTCTCTCGTCGGTCGCTTTGATCGGCGTCTACTTTTTGGTTTTCCGATCCACTTGATCTGTTTGCGTCGCCCACCGCCGTCGTCGACCCCCATGCGCCTCTACTCCGACACCGGCGCGACTGGCCGGCCTCTTCACAGACCCGGCGGCCTCGCGCGACGGGCGGACCCTCATGTCCGTCGTCCGCGCGTCTGCCCGCCAGTCGCCCCGACCGGGCGGCCTCGCGCGATGCGGCGGGCCATCACGGCCATCGTCCACGCACCGGCTCTGCCCGTCAATCTACGCTGGCCATCACCGCCTTGATCCGACCAGGCGGCCTCGCGCCATGCGACGACCAATCATAGCCGCCGTTCGCGTGCTGGCCCACCCATCGACCCACGTCACCTGCCTCCGTCGCGTCTGCACGGTGACCCGGCGGTCTACCTCACCGGCCTCGTCCTCGGCCGCGTCGAGACGGCTGCGCCAAGCTCGTCGGGTGCCACAACTCGGGCGCCGCTGCTCCGTTGGTCGCTCGGGCCTCGCTGCCCGGGCGTCGGCGCTGCTTTGGCAGCCCGGGGTGCCGGTGCTGACACGCTCATGCGCAAGACGTCCCACGCCGACCGTCGTCGCCGGCCTTATCTCGGACTCCGCCGCCACCCCGCCTCCACCGCACAGCGTCCCCGACCTCGCGCGCGATCGGATTGATCACCCATCCACCGTCGCGATCTACCTCATCTATGCCGGGCGACCGACCTGGCACGTCGGTTGCGCGCGCCTCCGCAGGCCCCATGAAGACCGTCCCGAGTTTAGCGCGCCCCTCTACCGATCGAGCAACGAGCTGCCGCTGCGTCGCCCCGTCGAGCCGTAGCGCCGCCGCCCCGTGGTGCTTTTCCCGGCTGCACCGACCCATGTTACCGCTGCGTCGCCCCTTCGGGCCATAGTGTCGCGGCCCGCGGTCCACTCCCGCACCGAGGCCGTCCACTCCATGCCGTCCCATGGTTGCACCGACCCTCGCGCCGCCGCTGCGTTGCCCCGTCGGGCCGTAGCGAGCGTGGCATGCGGTCCACGCCGCCGTCCTAAGGCCGTCCCTACGGCTGCACCGACTCGCAAACCGCTGTTGTGTCGCCCCTTCGGGCCACAGCGTCACGGCCCGCGGTCCCCGCCACTGTCCAGAGGTCTTCCCGTTGTTCCCCTGACCTGCCCGCCACCGCTGTCGCTCCCTTCAGGCCGTAGCGCCGCGGCCCGCGGTCCACTCCGTCATCATCGCGCGTCGACCTCCCGTGGTATGCGCCGCGCTGTCTTCCTTGGTGTGGGAACGCCACCGTCCGCGCCGGTCTTCGTCATGCTGCCAGGGTTCTTCGCCTACTTCGAGCATCGCCGCCGCCCTCCTAACCTAGTTGTCGCCGCCGTCAGGCCACCGCCGCTACCTCCGTAGCTGCCGTCCCTGCCCGTCCACTCCGTTCGTCTTCGTCCAGCACCAGCCCGTCGCCAGCGTCGCCGTCATCTACATCGACCACCGTTGGTGACATCGGCCCCGCGCCGATGGACGCCGCAATTGTCGTCGAGTTCTTCTCTCCTGGCCCCTCCAACTTCTTCGACATGGCGTACAGCTTGTGCAGGTCCCTCATCTATGCATGCTCGGTGCTGCCAACACCGATGCGTGCCTTTGTCCACGATGTGTTCCCGAGCCTGGCAAGCCTGGTGTGGCGCTTCGTCAACTTCGTCTTCGACCATCTACGCATGCCCGGTGCTGGCAACACCGACGCGTGCCTTCGTCTATGACGTGTCCCCTGGTTTGGCAACCCCGGCACGACGGCTCGTCAGCACCGTCTTCTCCCCGGCGCACCCCTACTTCGACACCGCTGGGCTCATGCTGACTTGGCGCCTCCTTGCGCCTGCGGCTCCACGGCGACTTCCTCGACACCGGCCACCCCGACTCGACATCGACCACAGCATTCTTCGCACGGCTACTCGACCACGGCTCCACCACCCACGCTCTCGGCTACATCGACAAACGTCACAAAGGGCTACCGCCTGCTTGAGCAACCTCGTCAGTTTTCACTCCAGCCACGACTTCGCGATGCATCGACGTTGCGACTGTGGGGGGTGTCCGTCGGCTTGCCTTCGGATTCTTCTCCAGTCTCACCGTCTGTGTTGCCACCGTTGTGACTGCGGGGGGATGTTGAGTATATTGATTCATTAGGAAACATAAGATAGACTAGGATTTGTCCTGCCTTGTCTTGTACTCCTATATATATGCCCATGGGGCTCAAACAATACAACAACTATTCCACCAAATCCCTCTATCCCTTTTAACTACTTGGTATGAAACAATAGCATAATGTGATATATATATATAATAATAGTATATATAATAATAGTATATATACTTTCCTATTTAGAATTTCTCAAATTCAATGCTCCCTCTGATTTTTAAGTAATGGCATCAGGATACATTTTTAGACAAAAATGAAATCAAATTCCTATTTTCATCAATTAAAAATCTGAGTAAGAATAATATATTGGCACCAAAAGCTTTAGTAATAAATCACTTCATTAAAAATATTTTTTGGAAACAAATGCAAAATTCACGTACTCCCTCCGTTCACTTTTATAAGTCATTTCAGACAACTGAAAATAGGCTGTTTTACATGTTGTCTCAAATGTCTTCAAGGACTTATAAAAGTGAACAGAGGGAGTATTAATAGTTTTGACAACTGAGAGTATTCTACAGTGATGTGGCTGGTACCTCTGTGATGAAGTATAGGAATATGGCCAATGCATCATGGTAGAGTAGGGGTGCAAAGGAGAGGTGGGAAAGCTTGATGGCATAGTTCATTTGCACCCTAGACTCCTCACTGGATCTGACGGGCAACATGACATGGAAGCCTTGCAGGCTGAGGACGAGTAGAAAGAAGGCGCACGTGGTGAGCACACTAGCCATCTCCGGAAGGTCTCGACATCCATACACTTTATGCATCAAAGACAATTTGTAGTTTCCATTTCCAACAAGGGATAATTATCCTTTTGCCCTCAGTGGTGTCCATGTACTCAGTTTTGCCCTCAGATGCGAATTGTGCTCAGTTTTGCCCCTAGTCCATGCGCACCGACTCGTTCCGTGAACTCTGCCTTCTCCGTCAGGTCAACCTTTTGACTCGGCCCTTACAGGTGGGACCAGGCGATAGAAACGGCCAATTTTATTCAGACCGTTGCACGCGTGGCTTGTGGGACCCAGCAGAGAGCCGTTGAGTAGAGAGCCGTTGGCGGGTGTGCTATATAAGCGGGCGACAGCGGTGGTGACCACGGCGACAGAGAGCATGGCAGTGACCACGGCGAGAGAGAGAGAGAGAGCACGGCGGCGGGAAGCTAGCTGTGGAGGGCGCGGCGGTGGGAAGCTAGCAGTGGAGGGCGCGGCGGCGTTGAGATCCCTTCGGCTCCGAGCTCCATGTCTTTCTCAAGCTCCCGCGCCACCTCGCGGATGCAGAGCCGGGCGCGTGTGGACATGCTTGTCTTCGTCTATCCGCGGTGTCGGGCGGGCGTTGATCGGAGGGTTTCTCAGACACCGAGGAACCAGAATCGTCCGTTCTACGTGTGCAGCGAGAATGGGGTAAGAATCGGGGCAATTGCACCATTTTCGTGGTCGGGATCTTTGAGCAATGGGTTGATCTATTTGGTGTTCATGCAGGTGACATGCTTCTTTCTTTGGGTCGATGCTCTGGCCAAGACTCCGATGAATGAACTGCAAGAAGAGCATGAAGAATGGTTGCGCATGCTGCCACGAACGACAGTGGCCGCACCACGAGCTCCGGAAGAAGGGATGGAGGGCGAAGCACGCACTGATAGAGAGCTAGCTGTTGAGCTTAGGATGTTGAAGAAGAAGGTTAGGAAGCTTGAATATCAAGCACTACCAATACCCATTTGCAAATACTTTTGGGCATTTGTAGGTATGGTAATCGGACTGGTTGTAATATTGAAAATGTATGAAAAGGCATGAATTATGGAGGAATTTGTAATCTTGAAATTGTTTGAGAAATCCACCTAGTTTAAATGTTGGTTAAAGTTGTTTAAATGTTGAAACAAAAAGAGAAGAAGTGATCAACATTTAAATATGTTGGAAAAAAGAGAAGAAATTAGGAATTCAGAAACTTTTGATCAATGAAATGCAGCTCTCTGCTCTGCCTTTCTGTCCAAAAAAAAGGTTGCTCTTGGGCCAAATTCAGAGCGTAGAGCCAAGTGCAGGCTAGACTAATGGGCCAACTGCATCCAATTAGGCCCATTCGGGGTTCTCTTGCGTATTTTTCTGTTTTCTATTCTGATTTAATTTAGGCAGTAAATCATAATGCTGGAACTTTTTGTGGAAGCTAATTGAATTATTCCGGAGCCAAACAATTAAGGTTAGAAATTTTTTGGAGCTGTTAATTAATCCAATTCAAATACACTGTGATTTAAATCAAAGACCAAAATGTCATGGAAAATGTGCCTCAACTCTGGTAGAGGTTTACGGCAGGTGACAAAATAAATGAACAATTTTTAAGGGCATTACATTGAGAAAAACATAATTTGTCTAAAAAATGAAGGGTGGAAAATACACAAAAAATTGGTGCAGCTAGGGACTCGAACCCAGGACCGCGTGGGTTTGTGGTGTTTAGGGCTGCGCTGGTAACCGCTAGGACAGATGGCAAGACTTTGACATGGATAGGGAAGGAAGGTATACATAGTGAGATTGTGAAATTTTTTTAAAAAAATAGTGAGACCGTGAAAGTTTGCACACGCGTGAGAGTGGTTTTCCTTTGGTTTGCACTTAAATTTTGGAGGGTTGGAAGGTTAAAATGTATGTTGCACTACCACATGATTTTGGTCAGAGTGGCACTTGGTTTAGGGTTAGAGTGGCACTTGGTTTAGGATTTAAAGGGAATAAATTTGCATGTTAGTTCATGACTTTTTGTTTGAATGAAACAGAGGGCTTCTCACCCCCTCCGATTTTCATTAATGAAAACCACAAGTTCTCGAACTTCATGACTTGTTTAGGGAAGAAATGATATGTTTGGGCACGGACATTTTTTAACACACATAATAAACCCTAATAACTTAGATAAGATGGAACACACCGTACCATTGCAATAACTTAGTTCACGGACAGTTCACAGACACATGACGAAACATGACACGACATGACATAGAAAAGCAACAAAATAAAAAATGAAACATGACGAGCTTGACTCTGGGCTTGAACATCTTCATCTTGACCTTCTTCTTCCACCTTGGCCGCGCGTGCCCCTTCAACACCGTCTTCATCTTCACACCTCCTCCTTCTCGTCGTAGGGAAGGGAGTGCATCTATAACGCCCTCGATGCGGCTATATCTCCTACGTGTCGAAGCATGACTTAGAGGCATAACCGCATTGAAAGCAATGTCGCAAGTAAGGCAATCTTCACAACATCCCATGTAATATAGATAATAAAAGGGGAAGGTACATAGTTGGCTTACACTCGCCACCTCAAACAAAGTACATAAATAGCATTACATCATCCAATCACTCATGGCCCGACTACGGTGCCAAAATAAAAGACCAACCCAACATGCAATACGGTCCCGATCGCCCCAACTGGGTACCACTACTGATCATCAGGGAAAGACACATAGTAACGGCGTGAGTCCTCGTCGAACTCCCACTTGAGCTCAAGCGCATCATCTGGAACGGAGTCATCAGGCCCTGCATCTGGTTTGGAAGTAATCTCTGAGCCACAGGGACTCAGCAATCTTGCACCCTCGCGATCAAGACTATTTAAGCTTATAGGTAAGGTAAGGTAAATATGTGGAGCTGCAGCAAGCGACTAGCATATATGGTGGCTAACCTGTTCGCAAAAGAGAGCGAGAAGAGAAGGCAAAGCGCGAACACATAACTAGAGAACAACCTGTGGCAAGCATTACTCCAACACGTGTTCACTTCCCGGACTCCACCGAGAAGAGACCATCACGGTTACTCACACAGTTGATTCATTTTAATCAAGTTAAGGTTCAAGTTATCTATAACCGGACATTAACAAATTCCCATCTGCCCATAATCGTGGGCACGGCTTTCAAAAATTCAAATCCCTGTAGGGGAGTCCCAACTTAGCCCCTGACAAGCTCTCACGGTCAACGAAGGATATAACTTCTCCCGAGACATTCAGATCAGACTCGGTATCCCGGTTATACAAGACACTTCGTCAAGTTAAAACAAATCCAGCAACACCGCCCGAATGTGCCGACAAATCCCGATACGAGCTGCACATATCTCGTTCTCAGGGCACACTCAGATAGGTCAAGCTACGAGTAAAACCAAACCTGAAGTTTCCCCGAGGTGGCCCCGCAGGCTGCCCGGTTCGGACCAACACTCAAAGGAGCACTGGCCCGGGGGGTTTAAATAAGATGACCCTCGGGCTCCGGAAACCCAAGGGAAAAAGAGGCTAGGTGGCAAATGGTAAAACCAAGGTTGGGCATTGCTGGAAGAGTTTTATTCAAGGCGAACTATCAAGGGGTTCCCATTATCACCCAACCGCGTAAGGAACGCAAAATCCAGTAACATAACACCGATATGACGGAAACTAGGGCGGCAAGAGTGGAACAAAACACTAGGCGAGAGGCCGAGCCTTCCACCCTTTACCAAGTGTATAGATGCATTAAGATAACAAGATAATATAATGATATCCCAACAAGAAAATAATGTTCTAACAAGGAACGGCCTCCAATCTTCACCTGCAACTAGCAACGCTATAAGAGGGGCTGAGCAAAGCGGTAACATAGCCAATCAACGGTTTGCTAGGACATGGTGGGTTAGAGGTTTGACATGGCAATTTAGGAGGCATGATAAGCAAGTGGTAGGCATCGTAGCATAGGCATAGCAAAAGAGCGAGCATCTAGCAAAGCAAAGATAGAAGTGATTTCGAGAGTATGATCATCTTGCCTGCAAAGTTGTCAGAGTTGACTGGATCCTCGAAAGCAAACTCAACGGGCTCCTCGTTAGCGAACTCGTCTCCCGGCTCTACCCAAACAAGACAAGCAAGCAAAAGGGACACAATCAACCACGTGCAAAGCTCAAACAACATGATGCAAACATGGTATGCTATGCGGGATGCGATATGTGATGCATATGCAAGATTTGACAAGGGATGAATGAACCTGGCCTCAACTTGGAAATCCAACAGTGCCAATGGAAAGATGAGGTGATTTCGATTGAAATCGATATAAAGAACACCGGAATCGGAGGCACGGTTTGGAAATGGCAAGCAATTCAAATATGGCACCCGTCTGCGATATACAACAAGTAGCCATCTAAATGCAACAAGTTAAACATGCTACAACACCCAAACCTGGCAATAAAATACATGGAAGGGATCCATTCATGATGCTTAATAAAAGATGAACACTGAGCTATGGCCAATTCATCCATTAACAGATTCAAACAAGCATGACAAAAGTGCAATTGGTAAACAGGTTTCAAACTTAGTGAAATTAACACTTGTCTGGAATTTCAGATCAGGTAGCACACTTTGGAGCATGAAAACTATATGCTACAGGAGCTTAACATGGCAAAGAAAGGCATGGCATGGAGCTACTCAAAGAGCTTAACAAAAGTCCCTTAGTGACCTTGAGCCAAAAGGGATCAGATAAAACAATTGCAAGCATGTGAACATGGCAAAAACATAAACAGATCACAGACTTCATGAAAAACTGGAGCATGCAAATCAGATATCAAGTAGGCATGTTTACGAGCTCGATGCACTCACTACAGAGCATGTCATGACAATCTAAGCATACGCCCATCAAGAATAGACATTATACAAGCTAGACATGGCAAGAACAATAACATAGCATGCACGGATCAACTACAACATCCTCGGCAAAATCGCTAACAAGTAGACAATCTGCCCAGATTCACGAAATAGCAAAAGTAGAGCTCGATTGACTCAAGCTAGGGTGCTCCATAATTGCAAACAAAGACATGGATGGATAGAGCACTACAAGATTAACAAATCATCCTTATCGGTCATCCTCAAAAGAGGCACGGATCACTAGGAAACAACATGAACATATGGCATATTCATATAAACAGATCAAGGACTTAGTGGAATTGCTAATTCCCTGAAATCAGCATTAACGAATGCACCACTTTGCAAGCTTGTGCTAGTCACCACACACATCACAAAAATACATGGATGGCACCTCTGGAAAGATGACAAAGCATATAACAAAACATATGTAGAGCTCAGGGGCATATCATGCACACAATAATCATGGCAAAAATGACAAATAGCTAATTGGAGCAGTAGATCTGACAATTATCTCAAATAGCACTCTTCCAACAGCATTTTGGGCATCAATATGAACTCAAATGAAAATGATGCAATGATATGAAATGATGTGCTCTCTGAGACAAACATTTTGATATGCTATATGCCCAAAACGGATGTACGGATGCAAAGTTACGGCACGATGAACATGGCAAAATAATTAGGATTCTGGGAGATGATGGAGAGGGTTTTGGTGGGTTTTGGGCCAAATTGGAAGGGTTTTGGGCTGCAACACACACGGGGCCTTTTCGGTCCCTCGGTTAAGCGTTGGAGCATCAAACGATGTCCAAATGGTACGAAACTTGACAGGCGGTCTACCGGTAGTAAACCAAGGCCGCTTGGCAAGTCTCGGTCCAATCCGGAAATGTTTAATCCCCACACACGAAAGGAAGGTAGAAATGACCACCGGAGGAGAACGGAACGCCGGAATGCAAAACGGACAACGAGGAAAATGCTTGGATGCATGAGACGAACACGTATGCAAATGCAATGCACATGATGACATGATATGAGATGCATGACAACGACAACAACACACGGAGACAAAAACCCGAACCCGAGAAAATAAAATAACTTAACGCCGGAAACGTCAAGAGTTGGATTACATATAAGGTAAATCATATCCGGGGTGTTACAGCATCTGGCCTGGAGCGGGGAAGATGCGCTCGTAGTTGGTGTAGATGTTGTAGACGGTGAAGAAGATGGCCTCGCAGCCGCACCAAAAGACTTAGCCGAGGAGCTCGCGTGCGTCAAACGGGTTGGTGAAGGTGACCGTGAGCAGTAGGAGGATGCCGCCGCGGTCACGAACCTCGTTGAGGGTGAACATCCTCGGCGAGCCCCGTGGGAGGTGGGCATAGCCGGCTCTGAGGAAGGCGCGGGTGAGTTCGACGGAACCCCTCCACCTTGAAATAGCCCACACACGGAGCTCCCTCTCCACGAGCACGCCCGGTGGGTAGCGCAGCTCCGGCACGACAAGCGGACAGTTGAAGGTCGGCCCATTGAACTGCATCTTCACTTGGTCTCGCTTGGGTGTTTGAAGTTGGAGAGGATCGGATCTGGCTTGTGGGTGGGAGAGGAAGAGAGGCACCCCATTTATAGGCCTGTGCGTGGGAGAGGAAGAGAGAAAGGATGAGAACGGTGCGTGTGTGAATTCGGACGTGTGTGTGTATCCGTTACGTTTTGCACACTTAAATTTTTGCACGAAAACGATGCATGGGGCGCGTGCATGCATCTGAATCACTGCATAGCTCTTTGACCAGGCGGTGCATGTGAATCGCTGCCCTAAACCACTATACTGAACCACCTAGCTCGCCTCGCTAGGCTAGCTCACCTAGAGTGCCTCGCTCGCATGCATGCACGTCGCCGCCTCCCGCGCATGCAAACCCACGTCGCCGCCTCCATGCATGCAAGGCCTGAAAAGGCTGAGACGGGCTATTTACTGCAGTCTCAGGCCTAGAGCACGAGACGGCCCAACGGTCCATCCAGCGCGCCCGGTATTTGTTAAAAAAAACAATCTCCCAGCCAATCAGATTGCATCTCGCGGATCGCCCCCCTCCTCCCCGCAGATTCCTTCTAGAAGGGTTAGATCGACGGCCCTTGATCGCCACTAGGGTTAGATGAACGGTCCTTGTTCAGCGCTAGGGTTAGCAGGGTTTGGGAGGGGTTTGGAGCAGTCAAAGCTATGTTTGACCAGATTTCAAATGAGCATAATAAATTAAATAAAAATCAAAAAAATAAAAAACCTGCGCACATAGTCTTCTTATGTCATATACTAACGATTTAAGTTGATAAACAAGCTTTACATACATTTAAATGATAAGTTCATGTGTATTGTATGATATCTCGAGTATCTCAAACTCTCTTGTATGAAGTGAAGAGAAGTGTTTTGGGAAAATGAACATGAAAATTTCAAAAAACTAACCACAGCTTCATTTTGGAGTGACTAAGAAGGATCCAGGCTTAGTTTTTCATTTTGATGTTTTACACTTGTTTAAATCTTGGTCAAAGTTAAGTTTGACCAGAATTGAAATGAGCAAAAAAAATTTAAAAAAAAATCAAAAAATGGAAAAACCAGCGCACATAGTCTGTACATATAGAATATATGTGTAGGAAAGTTATTTGGCTGATTTAGACAAGGTCGAATTTTTTTTGCTTAGAAATGAGGTCGTTTATCCTACCTTTGGACCCCTCTTTTTAGCACATTTTTCATGAAAAATTCAAAAAGCTCACCACAACTTCATTTTGGATTGACTAAGAAGTATCTAGGCTTATTTTTTCATTTTGATGTTTTAGACTTGTTTAAATCTTGGTCAAAGTTAGGTTTGACCAGAATTTAAATGAGCAAAACAAAATTCAAAAAAATCAAAAAAGGAAAAACCATGTGCTCATTCAAACATCATCCAACAGATATTTAAACATCATGTCAAACATACTTCTAACATAGGTCCAACATCATCCAACAGAAATACAACATGTCAGGTGATAAATGTTTCATAATACAACATCATCCCTTATTCATAATGTTTCATAATTATTCATAGATAGCGTTGGGGCTTCTGTCTGTTCCTTAAGCTTCTTGCCATCACTTTGCTCCTCGTGCACCTTGTGCTCATTGTTTCTTCTCTTCTTCCCTTGGTTGTCGGTACCTTGCGCGTCTTCTTCAAACCTACCATAGAGCTGTGCAAAACATAAACGGTAATGAGATCATGTCAAGTGATAGATGTACAGTAGTATTTGACCCTTGCAAGATTTACATACCTAGCAGAACTCACAACAGAAGGTTGGTCACCATTTGGAGCCTCACTTGGATCATCATTTGGAGGCTCACTTGGATCACCATGATCACCATTTAGAGCCTCACTTGGATCACCATTTGGAGCCTCACTTGAATCATTATTTGGAGGATATTTTGGATCATCGTCAAAATCATGCGGCTGTTGACCATCATCATTTGGAACCTCGTCAAAATCCTCATCTGATGCAACCGGCTATTGACCATCATTTTCATCATTTGTTGAGGCAACCAGCTGCTGACCAACATTTTCATCGAAGCCTTCATCGAAATTCTCTCCGAACGCTGGATCTACTGTGTTATCACAATACTTACCAAAATGACCAGACCCACCACACCTTGTGCACTTACGCTTCCTCGCTCCAAGTCCAGCTCCTTCGCTGCGAGGTCTGATTCGTCTTCCTTGGTCTACCTGCTGCTCTCTTCAGAATTGGAGCGCAAAGCTTGAATCCAGGGTCCACCATGTCCCATTGTTGTTTTCCCTCCATAACAGGCAAGGCATAAGCATATGTGGCTTTGAACCTTGCAACAGAGTAGTAATCATGCACATACTGCTGTATGTTCCCTGCTGGACCTGGAAGAGAAGTGATGAAAAACAAGGCATGAATGCATGGCAACCCAGTTATCTGCCATTGCCTACAACTACAAGTTCTAGCTTCTAAATCCACTGGATATCTCCATTCCCTCTTCTCTTTATCCAAATATGATATCTCTGTTGTGGTACCCGAGCAAAGAGTCATGTTCATTTCCAAGCCTGTTGTCTTCTGCTTCAGTTCATTCATCACGGCAGGGATGATAATGTGGCCCATGAATTTTGCCTCGGCTATTCCTGCACGCTAATGAAATTTCTGCGTGTATTCTATCCTTATCCTGTCAAGCAAATCCACCACATAATGACCCTTTAGTTTCCGGATCGTTGAGTTGAAAGACTCTGCTAGATTATTGTGCACATAGTCAACTTTGCTCACTTCACTGAATTGTCTTCTGGCCCATAACTTGGAGTGGTGTGTTTCCAAGTATTCTTTCACTTTGGGATTCATGTATAACTGCCTCAAGTGGTAGTTGTGCTTCTTCACACTGCATGTCAAAGATGCTGGCCATAAATTATCGGTATACACCTTTCCTTTGAATTTCTTCATGAAATTTGCAGCAAGGTGACGCATGCATTCCCTATGCTCTACTCCAGGGAACACATTGTCCACGGCCACTTCTAAACCTTTGCAGGCATCTGTATGAATGACCAACCCATTGGGATGTGCAATAGCCCGGCAGAGATTATGCAAAAACCAAGTCCAGCTCTCCTCAGACTCTGTCTCCAGCACACCATAGGCAACTGGAAATACAAAACTATGTGCATCAACTGCACAAGCTGCTACTAACTGTCATTTAAACCTCCATGTGAGAAAAGTGGCATCAATAGTCAAATAAGGCCTGCAGCCTACCAAAAAACCCCGGCGACAAGCCTCAAAGCAGACAAAAACCCTCCTAAAGCATTCCTTGGTCTTTATCACTCCCCTGAATGTGTACTCCACGGTGTGGTGATCAATATCTACAATACTACCTAGGCTTGTCCTCTCCACTTCACCTTTGAATGAATACAACAATTGAAAACTTTCCTGCCAGTTACCATAAATAGAATCCATAGCATGTTGTTTACCATTGAACAACCTCATGTATGGTAAATCTATCTTGAACTTATCTTTGATGTTCTTCTGCAATTCCTCTGGACCCACTTGCTGGTTTTCTTTCACCCACTTCTTTACTTCTTCTGCCACCCATCTTGACTTGGCTCTACTGATTGTATCCTTCCTAAGGGTTGATTCCTGGCATGTGTGCTTAAAAGGATTCACTTTAACCTGAACATTAGTGCTATTCCGCATTTTAGATGCAAGCAGCCTCCATGGACAACCTTCAATCGGACAGTGCACTCTGTAACGTACTTGATCACTCTTGTCAACTTTGAAAGTACGTTCTACCTTGATGCAGTATGTCACAAGTGCATTTCTACACTCATTCATGGATGCAAAAACTGTACCTTCTTCCATATGAGGGTTCAAAGGGTCCCATTCAATAGCTGCAAGGTCTTCATCCTCACCCATAGCGTCATCATCCACACGAACTGCACTGTGAGCCTCATCTTGATTTTCAGTCTGAGGTGCCCGTCGTAAATTCCGAATAACATCAGAATATATCTTCTCTTCATCAACCCCAGAATTGTAGCCATCAGGCTCCACTTCAAGGGGGGCCCTACTACTGTTGCCCACACTTGTCGAGCCACCACGTCGCTGTGCACCAACTGAACTGTTCTGGCTAGAGATGCCATTACGACGACTTGGTTCTCCCCGAGATGTTGCACCCGCCATCCTAGGTCCAAATGCCTGCTCAAGCACATCAACTTGCAGCCTCACATGAAAATTATCTTTCTGTTTATGCCTAACAAACATGGTAGCTAGCTCTTCATCATTACTAACTGTCACCCAATTCTTTTCCCCATCATAGTATTTGTATACCACTTCATCAAGCAAACCCCAAGGATATTGGCTACAAATTACCTCCCCAAATTGTCTGAAACTCCAATTACTAGCCATTGGCAACCGATAATCAAAACCTCCTTGGTATTTCTTCTTATCCTTTGCATCGAACATGTACTGGTCCCTTCTAATGTGCACCATGAAAGAAAACCGCAACTCCATCCTAACCGGCGAAAAACAGAGACGCAATCAGCACACTAATTGGGCAAACCTACTCGAATCGAGTGTTCAAATGCACAACTAAGCTCAATCTAAACAAGAGGCGAGACTTACCCCTCGGGAACCCAGTCGTGGACGCGGCAGATCTCCAGCCCGATGCCTGCCTCGCCAAATACTCCGGGGTCGCCGCTGCTCACCATTTCACCCTAGGGTTCTTCCTCCTAGTTTAAATAGCTCCAGCAGCCCCCCACCTTTGAGCGCTCCGGCCGGGCGCACGGAAGGAGGCCGCGCCGCGGATCGAGCAAGTGGCGGGCGCCCCACCCGTGGTGTCGCGGGAAGGTGGTGGGCGTCACAGGTAGCCGTGGAGCATAGGCGCGGGGAGGTAGAGGCGGAGCAGGCCGTGCAGCTGGTGGCGGGGCAGGTGCTGGCCGCGGCGCAGGTGGCGGCGGCGGCGCAGGACAGCCGACCGGGCGGATGGGTGTGAGCTAGAATGATTTGGGGATTTAGTTGCACGGGCCTACATGTCAGCTCCGGACCCACGCCCACGCGGTCCCATGTGTAAGCTCCGGACCCACAACCACTAACGCCGGCGGACGGAATGGACTCAAATATGGCCGTTTGGCCTCGTCATAGTTGTTGTGCTCGGACTAGGGGCAAAACTGAGAACAATTCGCATCTGAGGGCAAAACTGAGCACATGGACACCACTGAGGGCAAAAGGATAATTATCCCTTCCAACAAAGGGATGAATAAGGGAGGAAGTCAGAGCTTCCCCATGTTGATCACCATGCTGTCCACCGTATAGCATTATGATACAGGGGCTAAAACCTTTCCAGAAAATACTTGCACTGTACAAATGAAGCATATGGCAAATTAACTTGTGCTAATATAACTACAGCACATGTATGTATTATTGCTTAGGCTGATTGACTTAATTGCGTACCAAGACCAGATCTCGCTGGAGCGATGGAGTTGCGACAGTATGACTCCACTCGTCAAGGTTTAAATCGCAATGCCTAAGGTTTAAACCACTACCATGAAGCATTTTTTCCAGTTGAATCAATTTTACAGAAAAAGCATATAGTCCGCCGGTGCATTCAGTGCTAATATTTGTAGACCCTTCAAAAAGGAAAATTAAACATAGCTGACTAGCTGTTATTGTGCTAGAGGCAATCAGTCAAACTTTCATTTAAACACCCTTAATTCTTTTTCCTTCAATCAAAACAGTCAGATGTTCAACTAATCTTGACTTGGGTGATCAACAAGTGAACTTTGTTTATCATGCCCCGTATATTATTAGATCATTATGCCATTCTAATCAATAAATTGTGATATGGATTTGACTTTGTGTTAATGTAAATTGCTAATCCAAACAAGGAATGATGATGAGGAAGTAGTGCAAGTCTGCAGTTTTATGTGCATCTAGCACACCGAATATTCTTTAGAAGAATTAACAAGACAAATAGTCCATAGAATTGTTAATAACCTGACAAACAATTCATACAATTTTTAATAACCTTAGTAAATTTCCATTACTAATACGAAGTGTTATAGCTGTATCAGTTGGAAACATGGGTTTTCACATTAAAGGTTTTGAGTCACTACAACAACTGCATATTCAAAGGTTGAGATTTCTAAAATTTTAGTATTTCAAAGGACTGCCAAAGAATGCATTTATGTTGATGGGCTTGATACAGAAAGCGAAATAGAATAATGAAGCTTCTTTCTTCCTTCTTAAGAACTGCATCTGCTCATTGTTTAGCACTAAGTTTAATTTGCAGGAGTTTTTATACATTTAACGTTAATTTCTACTGCACTATATTTTTTACTGTCACGAAATCAGTAAACCATTAAAAGCACCGTGTAAAATGCATTTATTGATTAAACTTTTTGTCCATTCAACATGCATAAAATTTTACAAAGTGCCAATCAAACTTCGGCTTCTTACTTCATAATGCCCTACAGAAAAGGAATGGAGCGTAGTTTTAGGATTTCGGTCTTACCAAATGTCGGTGGCACTGAACAAGGGGATACTCGAAAGAAACCCATATCCCTTTTTAAGGAGATCATCAATATAAATGACTATGACACTTCCAAAGAAATGCTGAAGCACGATCAGAATTGACTGCCCTAAGGTCAGTTTGCCCAAGATAGTTGACATTAGCACCATGCAGATTGAGAAATAAGCGGCACAAACTACCGCAAGCAACTTTTGCACCCGATTCCTGAGACATATATAATTGATATAATCATTAGACTTATATATGGAGAAAAGAAGAAGAAAAAATTGTGAACAGAACATCAATCCGCATGCGAGAAAGATATAACTGAATACTCCATCTGGTCAGAAAAGCATCAACAGGGCCCCCAAAATAGAACTCTGAAGACTAAAGTCTACTGTATGTCTGTATTATCCTTACACAAATTGTCAGCTTTTGAATTTGTGACTGAACTGAATGGAGCAAGGCTTATATCAGTAGTACTCACAGGAGCATCCGGTCCCCATGATTGTTCACCCTAAGAACCTTATACCGCAGCAGCAAATGAAGCAACATCTCGGACAGAACGAGGGGCATGATCCCGGCGGACATGACGGAGTTGCAGTCGGACATGTGAACCCAGTATTGAGAATCAACAGCCGATGGAGAGCGGACTCCATACCCATACACAGGCAGTTGGCTGCCGACAAGGTAGATGAGGAGGGAAGCGGCCGTGTAAGCCACCTTCTGCCGGTGAGGGACCGTGCTGCTTGGCCTCTGGACCTCCGGTAAGATCCCCACCAGCTGCAGGGCTAGGTTAGGCAGCCCCAGCCTGCGATCTGCCATTGAATTTGCAATGCAACGCAGATGGACTGCAGCTGTTGGTACCTGCGGCATGGAGAGAAGTGAATCATTGGAATAACCAAACGTCAGCAACACTAACGTGAACTTGGCACGCTGAAATAAAAAAGTAACACTGAAACAGTTCCAATCCTATATTACTCTGAAACAGTTCTCAAAGAAGTACCCATTCTCTTTTCCTAAATGCAAGACGTTTTTGCATGCAGTTGCGTAAGAAATTATATATGTGCCATCGAAGAAAGTATTTTTTGACTACAGAAGAAATTAAATCCACCTTGTACTCTAACTAAACCGACACCCTAACCCTCATTTCCTCACTTCCATCCCGGTTTTCTCGGAAACCGAAGGAGACCACGGTGGCAGCACCGACGATTTCCATGCCGGCGTGGTGGGCATGGTCGCCGGCGCGCCCGCCAGGAGACGGAGGCCACTTAGATGGATAAACATGAACAAATCACGCGGATAGGTTCGCTGACGGAGATGCGTTTTGGAAATACTAATCGACGTTGATAATGCACTGACGGAGGCCACTTAGATGGATAAACATGAACAAATCATCAGACTTACACGAAACCAATTCGATACGTCGATGGGCTACTCAAATTGTGGCCGCCGTAGCTGCCTGCGCGTGCTGTTCATCTTGAGCGCCATGGCAGCCTCCTTGGTGTCGCTCTGTATATGGGAAGTGTGCGTGTGCCTGGTTGTTAGGAAAGGGATTACGGTTGCCGCACGGGATTAGTGATTTGAGGAGCTTGGTTAGGAAAGTGATCGCACAATAATTATAATCGGGCAAAATATTCTCTCCATTGGTTTGGAAGGTGATAACATAATAATTATTGCTAAGCCATTTTCTAGGCAAATACTAGTGTAAAAGTAGAATCTAGTCATTATTATTACAAAGAAATTATGCAAAGAAAATTCCCAAATGGACTTTGAGCATTATTAGCTACAAGTTCATTGTGCTACAGCCTCCAAAGTCGAAGGTTAGTGTTTGCGATGCGAGAGATGATACTACGCGTTGAGATGCAAGGTGCTTACATGGCGCCATGGCGGTTTTAGCCTGAATCGTCAGTGGGATCCGACTGCAAAAGGCACATTTTTTGGCATTTGCGGATAGTGAATGGCAATGCTGCTCGTTCTAGGACTTGCCTTCTTGCTACAGAAGGCCAGCTAGCTTCACGAATTAGTTGTCTTAACAAACGTTGGAAGGAACCGATTCCGCTGCGACAAATTCTGGCTGTTCAACTCTTTAAATGGTTCTGAATAAAGTATATCACGCCGCCGTGATTTATCTGTATTTTCATATGGAAGGAAGCAGAATTGCTTCAGTTGACTGCAGGCGAAAAGGAACTGTACAGGAGAAGTTGCGGCGTGAAACACAGAGTGGCTAGAAACTCATCTTGCGTCGTGAAAATACATATTTAACATTTTTACAGAAACATGTTTTGAACATTTTTCTGCTGTTAAAAAAATTTAAATACAGAGCGCAGCAGCGCACGCATGCAAGCACGTACAAACGGGGGTCGGCAAATAACATCATAACACAACTGCGGACCTAGCCGTCGCCACCTCCTCCTCCACAAAAAGCTAGAGTTTCTGTCTATCGTCGGCACCGCCGTAGGTCCACCTCCTCTCCGTTAGACCTAGGACCATGGGGGCGCGGTGGATCTCGGCAAGGGCCGGCGAGAGGGCTTCGTTTTTAATCGTTTCGTTCAGTTTTGCTAGGGTTTGTGTCCTATTCAGAAAGACGAGACGACGGCGACTCCCTGAACATGGAATAAAGGTCTCCCTGTCTAGCCCCCGTTCCGGCGGTGTGTCTAGCACCGTTGGTGGGCGTGTGGAGGTGGGTCTCCGACGGATCTATCTTTGGTGGATTTGCTCGGATCTCGTCGTTGTTCATCTACTTTCGTGTGTCTTCGGATTGGGTCCTTCCGATCTACGGTATTCTTCATCTGCGGCGGTTACTGTTCTGGTGCGCTGGTCCTACGGGGCTTTAGCACGATGACTTCCTAACTGTCTACTACAACAAGTTGTGCCTGACTCCAATGGAGGGGCAATGTCGGCGGCACGCCTTCAGCTCGCTTCAGTGCTTGTAGTCGCTAGGTGGTCTACGAATCTGGTTGTAATTTCTATTATTTCTGATATTCATTGTACTGTCATATTTAAAGATGAATAGATCGAAAATTTTCTTAAAAAAAGAATTTTAAATACATATTGGAACATTTTTATACACTTTTTGTCAGGAATTCAAGCCCAATTAAGCCACAGCCCAGGCCAATCCAATTCAGTTCACCGACTCCGGGATTCCATGATTTTGAGATAACGCATCACCTGAAAAAAAAGTTGATATAACGCTTCCACATGATCTGCCGCAGGTTAAAAGTTTCAGTTTCCCATCGCATCGAGAGTTCGTTTCGGATCTCAGGCTCGCAGCTCGCCCCGGCGTCGACGATGTGGGGCGGCGATCGCCTATCCGTCCTCCCTGATGACCTCCTCCTTCGCATCCTCCACTTCGCCCCCGTCAATGAGGCCGCGTCCACGAGCGCGCTCTCGAAGCGGTGGCGCGGGCTCTGGTGCTCCGCGGGCGCCGTGAACCTCGTGGCCCGCGTCCCCGAGCGCACCTGCAAATTCGGTGTCGACGACGACATCAGCTTTTTCTCCCGGCGCGATGCCTTCGTCTCCGGAGCCAGGTCGGCCCTCGAAGCCGCAGCCGCCGCCGGCAGCCCCGTCACAAGGCTGACCTTCTGCGTCGAGGCCAGCCACGACTGGAGGTTTCTGTACCAGGACAAGAACCACGGCCGCATCGACGTGCTCGCCGACCTACTCTCCCTCCCGTCGGCGCGCCACGTCGAGCAGCTGCGGATCGCCAGAAGGGACTCCGGCCACCTCATGCCTTCGGTCCACCTCGAGTCGTCGCCCCTGAGCACGGACTTTCAGGCGCTCAGCTTCCTCTCTCTGCCGTCGGAGACGCTGCGCGTGCTGGACCTCACCAGCTGCGGCGGCCTCGAGCCGTCGGCCGGCGTCGCGTTCCCGCGGCTGGAGTCGCTGCGGCTGAGCCTCTGCAACGTCCGGATCGAGCACCTCCAGGCCGTCGTCGACGGGGCGCCGGCGCTCGCGACGCTACACCTGCAGTCTGTCGTTGTCCTGGGGAAAACTGCTTCGCTTGATGAAGCCCTGATCATCCGCATCCACTGCCCCGCCGCCACCGCGCTCGTGCTGGACAGATGCCGCTTGACGACCGGGTCAACATTCCGGTCCGGCACCGCCGCTGTAGAGATCGATGCGCCGAGGCTGCGGCGCTTCACGTACAAGGGAGTTCTCCGGCAGGTCTGTCTGAATTCGACGGATTTGGCATGGGCAGACCTAGACGTCATCCGTGAACGTCTCAGTAGGAGCGAGGAGGATGAACGCCGCGACCTCGTGGCCTTCTGGCGATTCGCTCGGAACTTCAGCAATGCCAAGGAGCTGAAGCTGAGGGTGAGCTTGCTTGACCACATCGCCGTGGTCACCGGGATAATATTTAACAAGGCATATGCTTCGGAGCGCCTCTATCTTGGCCGCATGTATTTTTTGGGATAGACGAGGTCATGGCACGGTCAAAGCTCATCTTTAGGTTTTGCAGTTCATAACCACGCTGGTGTATATAGGTTGTCCACTGTGATCAACCTATGAAGTGGGAGGCCACTGTTTCCCTGACCCTGCTACATGCTACCTAGACAAAAGACACCAGGAAGCGGACAAGGACAAGAAAACTCACAGAAAGTCATTGTGCGCATGCGCGAAAGAATTCTCTCTCTTTATCGCTCATGTTCTTGCTAGCATTTGGGTTGTGTTGCAGAGAAAGAGGGACGCCGCAGATTGGACTGCCATTAGAGGGCTGGCTACTCCTTCGTTGAGAAAAAAGTGTGGGCTTTGAATGAGAGAGAACTTGGGGCTGAGAGAACAACTCGCTTTGAGAAACTGAAGGGAGAGAACCTGTGAGAGGAGTGAGAGAGAGAAACAGTGTCATTCTGAACTTGCTATTTTTTAACTTGAGCGTGAGAGTATGAGAGAAAGTCTTTTATTTTCGTAGGTAAAAGAGAGCTTGTGCAGCATATGAGAGGGTGAGAAAAGAGATAGCTTGTGTGAGAGAAATTGAACATGCATGTGACAGAGCTTTGAAGGAGAGACATGCATGGACCTCATACAATAATGCCTTTTGTGCTGAGAGATGCTGGCACTGTGTGGAAAACAACAAAATTCTACAGGTCTACTGTTGGCCACTATTCCTGAGGGAGGACCTACGAAGCAGACCTACAGAACTACTCCTGCTAATCGAGAGTTTAAGCGCCCACATGTTCTCCTCGCATCTCGTGATACACAACAATGACGGATGGCCAAGATAGTAGGGCTCCGAAGCATATGCGTGAAAAATCCGCGTCCATGGTCACCGCGGCAAGCCGGACCAAGCTCCTCCGCTCCTTTGGTAACCTCGAGTGCCTCGAGATAGAAGGAATGCACGGTCGCAAGGGAAAGACAGCAGCCGTGGCGATCGCCAACCTGCTCCTGTCTTGTCCCGTGCTCCGTCACCTCCGGATCAACCTCTCCACGGTGTGGAGCAATTACGACGCACATTGTCACCCCGGGACGTGCCCCATGGAGAGGAAATATCAGCAAGATCTCGACAAGTCGATCCATGCTTTCGAGAACCGCGGATCAGAGCCAGTGGAACAAGATGATGATGATGGTGATACATACGATCATTTATCCCACCTCCCTGCGTTAAGCGGGCGTGTTTTCCCCTGCTTGCAGAGGAGCTTAAGACGCGTAGGCTTGCAATTCAGGCTGGAGAAGACCCATAATAACTTTGGAGTAAAGTTGATCAAATTCTTTGCCCAAAATGCCATGCTTCTTGAAGAAATGCAAATTGACGGTGGTAACGGGAAGATGCGCGATCACATAAACTGCAATATTGGAAGATGGCTTGCTAACTCGGCCAATGACAGGAGGACAAGCTTCGTAGTCGTGCCCCTTGAGAGGCGAAATCATACATATGATGATACGTTGCTGTAAGGTGTTCTTGTGCAATCTTTGGGTTTGAGCTAGCTGCAGTTTTTTTCGCGGAAGAGAGGGTTATTCTTGCGCAATCTTTGGGTTTTAGCTTGTTATATACGAAGAGAAAAATTAAAAGAGTGGACAGTACTTCTCATCTGCTAGTGTATCAGTAATCATGCTTATAAGACACCGGAACAAGTTGAGCTCCATATTGGCAATAGTTGTATTTTATCAGCAACTTGTACTTGCGAACGCAAGATTTGATATTCAAAAAATCAGGGTGCAAATATGATGCTCAGAATAGTAACAGTTTGTTTTTGGTGCCGAGCCTTGTCCAAACCACGATCACCAAATACTTCTATTAATTTTAGTAGACAAATTATACATATATGTACACTTTAGGCCATGTTTGGTTGGGTTGCGGCTGAATGAAAAATAGATTTTTTTAGGGGTAAAGCATTTATATTCAGCTAAATCAAACAAAGTCCACAAAAAACTCAAGTCTCATCTGCACTAGCTGCAGGAATTAAACAACACCCGGAATTTCGTCTGCAACAATCTGCAGAATACAATCAGGTGGCATATCCATCTTTATTCATCTCAAAGCTTGTGGAAGCAAAGAAGCAGCTGGAGCTGGTAGAAACTGAGAAGATCGAATATTCCGTTTGGCAAGGTTGGTGAGCCTATATTCGCAAAAAAAAAAAGTTGGTGAGCCTATAGATTGCTGGCGATGAAAGTCTGAAATGCCCCGGTGTGTTAAAGTTGATGTTCAAATAGTGATTTGACATTAGTTATTTGATTACCATGCATATTAGGTCAAACAATATGTTTAGCACCTAATTTAGCGAAAATAGTTTACATTTTCATATGATTATAATAAATGTTCTTAGTAATTATAATTTTTAGCTTCCATAAAATTTGCAAAATATATTTCACATTAACTATTTACTACTCCCTCCGTCTTATAATATAAGATCGTTTTGCAAGTTGTTTTAGCTTGCAAATTAGCAATACGCACGCGCGCGCGCGCGCACACACACACGAGAGATTTTGCCTACATAAAAACTTCATGCAACTTGTCCACCTAGTAAATTTGTTAATTTCATTTTGAGTTAGGAAAATATTATTTTCCAATTTGTAGAAATTTCCTTATTTGTGAAATAATTCTTGTATTACTCAATCAAGGGCTACAATCACGTTTGACCATGTTCAAAACGACCACGGGACCCGACCCAAGCCATACAATAGTTCGGACTTGAGACCTACCCAAATGTGCCAATGGATGACTAGAGGAATTCTAAGAACAACGAATATGAGTAATACAAGAACTATGTTCGGACATGCTCTCCTTGATCTCCCTAATAAGGAAAGTGTACCGCGGTCTGTTGAGATCTCAGCACTTCACCATATTAAGCGCCTCCAAGCAGCCATACTCCACATCAGTAGGGAGGTCACTCCATTGCAAAGCCAACAAAGGACCCTCTCTGATTCCCGGAATTTCAGACTCGGTCACATCATTGCATGAGAAGAGGTTCCTACACGAACAAAATTATGCCCCAAAAGCATCCCTTAAGATCATACCTATCCCTCCAACACCATCCAAGATGGATCAATAAACATTAAGCTTGGCGCCTTGACCCAATAAAAAACTAGAGGCTTCCATGAACTGTGAGTAACAGAAAGCCTGATATTGCATGTCGGTATCACATGTCAGAAATGCACTTTTGATGCCCAATACGAACAACTACCATTCTATTGCTATGATAAATTTATTAATTACACTATGATCCCTAATTTTGAAGGCCTCACACTCAACTGAGGTCTCGTTTGGAACCGGGTCACCCGATTTTGACCAGGTAAAACAATTTGTCAATGAGCTCACTTATTCAATTGTTTTGATTCATTGTGCTTCCTAATTTGGGGGCTCTCCCATTCCATTCAATTGCTGAATTTTGGATTTAGTTCACATTTTGACTGGGTCAACAACTTTTCAAATCGGTCAATAGCAACCGGCCTATAAAGCACATAGCAATCTCGGGCACCCTCTCATCGCATAGAAAAAAGAAGCGCCAACATGTGATACTATAGCATCAAATATAGTACATGCAGCCACCAGAAAATGTCCCACATAAATATGAGTTGATTAGCAACACAGAGTCACACCGTGAAAAGTCCATCAAACACTGAATATACATAAACGAAAACACGCTTCATCATCTCCCAAGTCACCAAACCAAATATTCCCTCGATTCCAAAATATTGAAGGAAATATGCCACTAGTAGAAAACAGGGCTTTGGTCCAGGCCGGGTCAGCCCATTAGTCCCGGTTCAGTCCAGAACAGGGACCAATGGGGGCATTGGTCCCGGTTCGTGAGCCCAGGGGGCCGGCCGGGCCACGTGGGCCATTGGTCCCGGTTCATCTGGACGTTTTGGTCCCGGTTGGTGGGATGAACCGGGACCAATGGGCCTCGCTCCTGGCCCACAACCATTGGTCCCAGTTCGTGCCTCAAACTGGGACTAAAGATTAGACCTTTAGTCCCGGTTTGAGGCACGAACCGGGACTAATGGGGTTGAGACCTTTAGTCCCGGTTCGTGCCACGAACCGGTACTAAAGGTCCCATTTTCAAACTCTACCCCCCCGCCCCCCCGTGGATCGCCTTTTCAGTTTTTAAAAAAATAAAAGAAAATGATGGAAATGTCAAAAAAATAAAAGAAAACAAGTTTCCCATGTGATATGTGGTCTAGTTGTTGGGAAATTTGCAAATGTGAATTTTGACTTTATTTGCAGAATCTCTCTGAAATTTGTAAAAATGGGCATAACTTTTGCATACTAACTCGGATGAAAAAGTTTTTTATATGAAAAATCATCTACTCGAAAAGTTACATCCGAATTACCCCGTTAAACATTTTCAAAATCCTCAAAAACCTAATAGAAAAAAGTTATGGGGCTTTTAAGATCTAGAGTGAAAAAAATCAAAAAAAATTCAAACAGTGGGCAAACTGTGGTCAAACAATGGTCAAACTAATTATTCTAGAATATTAGTGTTACTAAATAATTATTTCAGTTATTTCAATTTTGGTCAAATCTGGTCAAACTGTGGTCAAACTGTGGTCAAACAATGGTCAAACTAATTATTCAAGAAATATTAGTGTTACTAAATAATTATTGTTTTTTAAAACAATAGTTTCAAAATAAAACTATAAAATGTGTCACTTCATGCTCAAGCAAAATTCCTGAAGGTTAATAGGATTGACATCTTAGTATTGTCAGGAAAACAACAAGTGCAGACTTGGAGCGAGGGAGAATAGAACCCGGAAGTTAAGCGTGCTCAGGCTGGGGGAGTGGGAGGATGAGTGACCGTTCGGGAAGTTAGATGATTTGGAATGATGAGGGGTGATTAGAGGATAAATTGAGAAGTGATGAGGGGTGGTGATTACAGACTAGAGGTTAAAATAATTCAGAAATTTGAAAATCAAAAAAAATTCAAAAAAAAAATTCAAATTTTTTTTTCAAAAAAAATCATAAAATTTCCTTTAGTCCCGGTTGGTGTTACCAACCGGGACTGAAGGTGGAGCTCCACGTGGCCGCGCCCTTTAGTCTCGGTTCTAGATTGAACCGGGACTAAAGGGAGAGGCATTAGTACCGACCCTTTAGTCCCGGTTCCAGAACCGGGACTAAAGGCCCTTATGAACCGGGACTGAAGGCCCTTTTTCTACTAGTGTGCCCTAGAGGCAATAATAAAGTTGTTATTTATATTTCCTTATATCATGATAAATATTTATTATTCATGCTAGAATTGTATTAACCGAAAACTTAGTACATGTGTGAATAGATAGACAAATAGAGTGTCCCTAGTATGCCTCTACTAGACTAGCTCGTTAATAAAAAATGGTCAAGTTTCCTAATCATAGACATGTGTTTTCATTTGATGAATGGGATCACATCATTAGAGAATGATGTGATGGACAAGACCCACCCGTTAGCTTAGCACTATGATCGTTTAGTTTATTGTTATTGCTTTCTTCATGACTTATACATGTTCCTATGACAATGAGATTATGCAACTCCTGAATACCGGAGGAACACTTTGTGTGCTATCAAACGTCACAAGTAACTGGGTGATTATAAAGATGCTCTACAGGTGTCTTCGATGGTGTTTGTTGAGTTAGCATAGATCGAGATTAGGATTTGTCATTCCGATTGTCGGAGAGGTATCTCTGGGCCCTCTCGGTAATGCACATCACTAATAGCCTTGCAAGCAATGTGACTAATGAGTTAGTCACGGATGATGCATTACGGAATGAGTAAAGAGACTTGCCGATAATGAGATTGAACTAGGTATGATGATACCGACGATCGAATCTCGGGAAAATAACATACCGATGACAAAGGGAACAACGTATGTTGTTATGCGGTTTGACCGATAAAGATCTTCGTAGAATATGAAGGAGCCAATATGAGCATCCAGGTTCCGCTATTGGTTATTTACCGGAGATATGTCTCGGTCATGTCTACATAGTTCTCGAACCCGTAGGGTCCACACGCTTAACGTTCGATGACGATTTGTATTATGAGTTTATGTGATTTGATGACCGAAGTTTGTTCAGACTCCCTGATGAGATCACTGACATGACGAGGAGTCTCAAAATGGTCAAGATGTAAAGATCGATATATTGGAAGGCTATATTCGAACATCAGAAAGGTTCTGAGTGGTTCAGGTATTTTTCGGAGTACCGGAGAGTTACGGGAATTCGTCGGGGGAAGTATTGGGCCTTCATGGGCCTTAGTGAAAAGGAGAGAAGGACCACAAGGGGAGGCCGCGCGCCCCCCCATGGGCTGGTCCGAATTGGACTAGGGAGGGGGCAGCGCCCCCCTCTTTCCTTCTCCCTCTCCTTCTCCTTCCTTCTTCTCCTACTTGGGCTAGGAAAGGGGGAAACCTACTCCTACTAGGAGTAGGAATCCCCCCTTGGGTGTGCCCCTTGTGGTCGGCCCTCCTCCTCCTCCCCTCCTTTATATACGAGGAAGGGGGCACCCTATATACACACAAGTTAATTTCTTAGCCGTGTGCGGTGCCCCCCTCCACAGATTTCCACCTCATTCATATTGTCGTAGTGCTTAGGCGAAGCCCTGCGTCGGTAACTTCATCATCACCGTCAACATGCCGTCATGCTGATGAAACTCTCCCTCGGCCTCAGCTGGATCTAGAGTTCGAGGGACGTCACCGAACTGAATGTGTGCAGATCGCGGAGGTGCCGTGCGTTCGGTACTTGATCGGTTGGATCGCGAAGACGTTCGACTACATCAACCGCGTTACTTAAACGCTTCCACTTTCGGTCTACAAGGGTACGTAGACACACTCCCCCCCTCGTTGATATGCTTCTCCTAGATAGATCTTGCGTGATCGTAGGACATTTTTGAAATACTACGTTCCCCAACAAATATAAGTTGTATTAGTTTTTGGGAACACTAGTAGAAAACAGGGCTTCGGTGCAGGCAGGGCCAGCCCATTAATCCCGGTTCACTCACGAACCGGGACCCATGGGGGCAACAACCCCGTTCATGAGGCCAGGGGGATGGCCGGGCCTCATGGGGCATTGGTCCCGGTTCGTCTGGCCCCTTTGGTCCCGGTTCCAGACACGATCCGGGACCAATGGGCCTCGCTCCTGGCCCACAACCATTGGTCCCGGTTCGTGGCTGGAACCGGGACTAAAGGACCCTTTAGTCCCGGTTCCAGCCACGAACCGAGACCAATGAGATGCCTATATATATACCCCCTAGCTCGCCCGCGAGCAGAGCAGTGGAGTGCTCTGTTTTTCTGGCCGGCCATGGGAGAGCTTTGTGGTGCTCTAGCTCACCTCCTATGCACATGAGGTGTTCGATGAAATGCCTAAGCCACACTTAAGCTTTCTCCTCTCGAAGCTCCTTGTCCAAGCTCCATTTCCCTCAAGATTTGTCTAGGTTTAGCGGTCCGTGATGTCCGTCTCCGTCCTCACCGCCATCGGTCGCCCACGTCGGTCTCGTTGCCGGCACCACCGTGGTGAGCCTCTTGATCTTATCGTCTTTCTAAAAGAAAAAAGTTCTTCATTTATGATTTAGATAGATAGTTGTGTAATTTTCTTACTTTTATTATTGTTTGTTATTATATAGTGCGATGGTTTTGGTATCCGCCTCCGTCGGCCCTCGTCCTGTCCATCAAGGTGTAAAGCCGGTGACGATGGTGATCATGACGGTGCTTTGGAGATGGAGATCAAAGGCACAAGATGATGATGTCCATATCATATCACTTATTTGATTGCATGTGATGTTTATCTTCTTATGCATCTTATTTTGCTTAGTACGATGGTAGCATTATAAGATGATCTCTCACTAAATTTCAAGGTACAAATGTTCTCCCTGAGTATGCACCGTTGCTACAGTTCGTCATGCGGAGACACCACGTGATGATCGGGTGTGATAAGCTCTACGTTCACATACAACGGGTGCAAGCCAGTTTTGCACATGCAGAATACTCGGGTTAAACTTGACGAGCCTAGCATATGCAGATATGGCCTCGGAACACTGAGACCGAAAGGTCGAGCGTGAATCATATAGTAGATATGATCAACATAGTGATGTTCACCATTGAAAACTACTCCATCTCACGTGATGATCGGACATGGTTTAGTTGATATGGATCACGTGATCACTTAGATGATTAGAGGGATGTCTATCTAAGTGGGAGTTCTTAAGTATTATGATTAATTAAACTTTAATTTATCATGAACTTAGTCCTTATAGTATTTGCATAACTATGTTGTAGATCAATAGCTCGCGATGTAGCTCCCCGTTTATTTCTGGTATATTCCTAGAGAAAAACTATGTTGAAAGATGATAGTAGCAATGATGCGCACTATGTCCGTGATCTGAGGATTATCCTCATTGCTGCACAGAAGAATTATGTCCTTGATGCACCGCTAGGTGACAGAACTATTGCAGGAGCAGATACAAACGTTATGAACGTTTGACAAGCTCGGTATGATTACTACTTGATAGTTTAGTGCACCATGCTTTACGGCTTAGAACCGGGACTTCAAAAATGTTTTGAAACGCCACAGAGCATATGAGATGTTCCGAGAGCTGAAATTGGTATTTCAGACTCATGCCGTGTTAAGAGGTATGAGACCTCTGACAAAGTACTTTGCCTACAAGATGGAGGAGAATAGCTCAGCTAGTGAGCATGTGCTCAGAATGTCTAATTACTACAATCACTTGAATCAAGTGGGAGTTAATCTTCCAGATAAGATAGTGATTGATAGAGTTCTCTAGTCACTATCACCAAGTTACTAGAACTTTGTGGTCAACTATAATATGCAAGGGATAGATAAGACAATTCCCGAGCTCTTCGTGATGCTAAAGGCTGTGGAGGTAGAAATCAAAAAAGGAGCATCAAGTGTTGATGGTTTACAAGACCACTAGTTTCAAGAAAAAGGGCAAAGGGAAGAAAGGGAACTTCAATAAAAACGGCAAGCAAGTTGCTGCTCAAGTGAAGAAGCCCAAGTCTGGACCTAAGCCTGAGATTGAGTGCTTCTACTGCAAAGGGACTGGTCACTGGAAGCGGAACTACCCCAAGTATTTGGCGGATAAGAAGGATGGTGAAGTGAAAGGTATATTTGATATACATGTTATTAATGTGTACTTTAATAGTGTTCATAATAGCCCCTGGGTATTTGATACTGGTTCAGTTGCTATGATTAGTAACTTGAAACAGGAGTTACCAAATGAACAGAGAATAGTTATGGGCAAAGTGACGATGTGTGTTGGAAATGATTCCAAGGTTGATAAGATCACCATCGCACACTCCCTCTACCTTCGAGGTTAGTGTTGGACCAAAATAAATGTTATTTGGTGTTTGCGTTGAGCATGAATATGATTGGATCATGTTTATTGCAATACGGTTATTCATTTAATTTAAAGAATAATTGTTGTTCTATTTACATGAATAAAAACTTCTATGGTCATACACTTAATGGTTTATTGAATCTCGATCGTAATGATACACATATTCATAATATTGATGCCAAAAGATGCAAAGTTAATAATGACAGTGCAACTTATTTGTGGCACTGCCATTTAAGTCATATTGGTGTAAAGCGCATGAAGAAACTCCATGCTGATGGGCTTTTGGAATCACTTGATTATGAATCACTTCATGCTTGCGAACCATGCCTCATGGGAAAGATGACTAAGACTCCGTTCTCCAAAACAATGGGGCGAGCTACTGACTTATTGGAAATAATACATACTGATGTATGCGATCCAATGAGTGTTGAGGCTCATGACGGGTATCATTATTTTCTGACCTTCACAGATGATTTAAGCGTATATGGGTACATCTACTTGATGAAACATAAGTCTGAAACATTTGAAAAGTTCAAAGAATTTCAGAGTGAAGTGGAAAATCATCGTAACAAGAAAATAAAGTTTCTACGATCTGATCGCGGAGACGAATATTTGAGTTACGAGTTTGGTCTTCATTTGAAACAATGTGGAATAGTTTTGCAACCCACACCACCTGGAACATCACAACGTAATGGTGTGTCCGAACGTCATAATCGTACATTATTAGATATGGTGCGATCTATGATGTCTCTTACCGATTTATCACTATCGTTCTGGGATTATGCATTAGAGACAGCTGCATTCACGTTAAATAGGGCACCATAAATCCATTGAGACGACACCATATGAACTGTGGTTTAGAAAGAAACCCAAGTTGTCGTTTCTTAAAGTTTGGGGTTGCAATGCTTATGTGAAAAGTTTCAACCTGGTAAGGTCAAACCCAAATCGGAGAAGTGCGTCTTCATAGGATACCCAAAAGAAACTGTTGGGTACACCATCTATCATAGATCCGAAGGAAAAATCTTTGTTGCTAAGAGTGGATCCTTTCTAGAGAAGGAATTTCTCTTGAAAGAAGTGAGTGGGAGGAAAGTAGAACTTGATGAGGTAATTGTACCTGCTCCCTTATTGGAAAGTAGCTCATCATAGAAATCAGTTCCAGTGATTCCTACACCAATTAGTGAGGAAGCTAATGATGATGATCATGGAAACTTCTGATCAAGTTACTACCGAACCTCGTAGGTCAAGCAGAGTAAGATCCGCACCAGAGTGGTACAGTAATCCTGTTCTGGAAGACATGTTACTTGACCATGATTAACCTACGAACTATGAGGAAGCGATGATGAGCCCAGATTCCGTGAAATGGCTTGAGGCCTTGAAATCTGAGATGAGATCCATGTATGAGAACAAAGTGTGGACTTTGGTGGACTTGCCCGATGATCGGCTAGCCATAGAGAATAAATGGATCTTGAAGAAGAAGACTGAAGCTGACGATAATGTTACTGTCTACAAAGCTCGACTTGTTGCGAAAGGTTTTCGACAAGTTCAAGGAGTTGACTACGATGAGACCTTCTCACCCGTAGCGATGCTTAAGTCTGTCCGAATCATGTTAGCAATTGCCACATTTTATGATTATGAAATTTGGCCAATGGATGTCAAAACTGCATTCCTTAATGGATATCTTAAAGAAGAGTTGTATATGATGCAACCAGAAGGTTTTGTCAATCCAGAATGTGCTAACAAAATGTGCAAGCTCCAACGATCCATTTATGGACTGGTGCAAGCCTCTTGAAGTTGGAATATACGCTTTGATAGTGTGATCAAAGCATATGGTTTTATACAGACTTTTGGAGAAGCCTGTATTTACAAGAAAGTGAGTGGGAGCACTACAAAATTTCTGATAAGTATATGTGAATGACATATTGTTGATCAGAAATAATGTAGAATTTTCTGGAAAGCATAAAGGAGTGTTTGAAAGGAGTTTTTTAAAGAAAGACCTCAGTGAAGCTGCTTACATATTGAGCATCAAGATCAATAGAGATAGATCAAGACGCTTGATAAATTTTTTCAATGAGTACATACCTTGACAAGTTTTTGAAGTAGTTCAAAATGGAACAGTCAAAGAAGGAGTTCTTTCCTGTGTTGCCAGGTGTGAAGTTGAGTAAAGACTCAAAACCCGACCACAGCAGAAAATAGAAAGATAATGAAAAGTCATTCCCTATGCCTCAGTCATAGGTTCTATAAAGTATAATAGGTTGTGTAACAGACCTATTGTGTACCTCACCATGAGTTTGGCAAGAGGGTACAATAGTGATCCAGGAGTGGATCACTAAACAGCGTTCAAAATTATAATTAGTGGAATAAGGAAATGTTTATCGGTTATGGAGGTGATAAAGAGTTCATCATAAAAAGTTATGTCGATGCAAACTTTGACACCGATTTGGATGGCTCTAAGTCTCGATCTAGATACATACTGAAAGTGGGAGCGATTAGCTAGGGTAGCTCCGTGCAGAGCATAGTAGACATAGAAAATTTGCAAAGTACATACGACTCTGAATGTGGCAGAACCGTTGTCGTGGAATTGCCACGGTAGATGTTCTAGTGAAAGGACTTAGTCGTGGAGCCATCGCAACTAGGAAGCTTAAAGGGGTTAATCGGGACAAAGGACATGAGAAGGTTTGTACTGGTTCGGCCCCTTGTGCTGAAGGTAAAGCCTAGTCCAGTTGTTGTGGTATTGCTAGGTTTCGATGACCAAGGAGTGAAATACGCTAGCTTGGCTCTCGATTTGTTGTTTCTTTCCCTAAGCCGCCACCGGGCCGTCCCCTTATATACACAGGTTGACGCCTGGCGGCCTACAAAGTCCCGGCCGGCTCGTACAACGTGTTTGGCTCGGTGACTACTTTTACATGCCTTACCTTACAAGTCTTACTCATACATTGCGGTTTACAATTATGGGCCTTAAGCCGCCTCTGGGCTTGGGCCTGCTACAAGTCTTATAATGAACCATCGCCTTGTATACTCGTCGGGCTTCTTTTAGTAACCCACTATTGGAAATATGCCCTAGAGGCAATAATAAATTGGTTATTATTATATTTCCTTGTTCATGATAATCGTTTATTATCCATGCTAGAATTGTATTGATAGGAAACTCAGATACATGTGTGGATACATAGACAACACCATGTCCCTAGTAAGCCTCTAGTTGACTAGCTCGTTGATCAATAGATGGTTACGGTTTCCTGACCATGGACATTGGATGTCGTTCATAACGGGATCACATCATTAGGAGAATGATGTGATGGACAAGACCCAATCCTAAGCCTAGCACAAAGATCGTGTAGTTCGTATGCTAAAGCTTTTCTAATGTCAAGTATCATTTCCTTAGACCATGAGATTATGCAACTCCCGGATACCGTAGGAGTGCTTTGGGTGTGCCAAACGTCACAACGTAACTAGGTGGCTATAAAGGTACACTACGGGTATCTCTGAAAATGTCTGTTGGGTTGGCACGAATCGAGACTGGGATTTTTCACTCCGTGTAACGGAGAGGTATCTCTGGGCCCACTCGGTAGGACATCATCATAATGTGCACAATGTGACCAAGGAGTTGATCACGGGATGATGTGTTACGGAATGAGTAAAGAGACTTGCTGGTAACGAGATTGAACAAGGTATCAGGATATCGACGATCGAATCTCGGGCAAGTATCGTACCGCTAGACAAAGGGAATTGTATACGGGATTGATTGAATCCTTGACATCGTGGTTCATCCGATGAGATCATCGTGGAGCATGTGGGAGCCAATATGGGTATCCAGATCCCGCTGTTGGTTATTGACCAGAGAGTTGTCTCGGCCATGTCTGCATGACTCCCGAACCCGTAGGGTCTACACACTTAAGGTTCGATGACACTACGGTTATAGGGAAAGTATGTACGCGGTTACCGAATGTTGTTCGGAGTCCCGGATGAGATCCCGGACATCACGAGGAGTTCTCGAATGGTTCGGAGGTAAAGATTGATATATAGGAAGTATGGTTTTGGCCACCGGAAGTGTTCCGGACATCACCGGTAGTGTACCGGGACCACCAGAGGGGTCCGGGGATCCACCAGGTGGGGCCACCAACCCCGGAGGCCTACACGGGCCAATAGTGGGAAGGGACCAGCCCCTAGGTGGGCTGGGGAGCCTCCCACCAAGGCCCAAGGCGCCTCCTAGAGGGAAGGGGGCAAACCCTAGGGCAGATGGGCCCTAAGGCCCACCCCAGGTGCGCCTCCCCCTCTCCCCCTTGTGGCCGCCACCCTAGATGGGATCTAGGGCTGCCGCACCCCTTGGGGTGGGAACCCTAGGTGGGGGCGCAGCCCTCCCTCCCCCCCTATATATAGTGGAGGCAAAGGGGCAGCCCAACACACGAAGTTCTTCTCCTGTTGACGCAACCCTACCTCTCTCCCTCCTCGTCTCTCATAGTGCTTGGCGAAGCCCTGCTGGAGTTCTGCGCTCCTCCACCACCACCACGCCGTCGTGCTGCTGCTGGACGGAGTCTTCCCCAACCTCTCCTTCTCCCCTTGCTGGATCAAGGCGTAGGAGGCGTCACCGGGCTGCACGTGTGTTGAACGCGGAGGCGCCGTTGTTCGGCGCTTAGATTGGAATCAACCGCGATCTGAATCGCTACGAGTACGACTCCTTCATCCGCGTTCTTGCAACGCTTCTGCTTAGCGATCTACAAGGGTATGTAGATGCACTCTCCTTCCCCTCGTTGCTAGATTACTCCATAGATTGATCTTGGTGATGCGTAGAAAATTTTAAATTTCTGCTACGATCCCCAACAGTGGCATCATGAGCTAGGTCTATGTGTAGTTTCTTTGCACGAGTAGAACACAAGTTGTTGTGGGCGTCAATTTTGTCAATTTACTTGCCGTTACTAGTCTTATCTTGATTCGGCGGCATCGTGGGATGAAGCGGCCCGGACCGACCTTACACGTACTCTTACGTGAGACAGGTTCCACCGACTGACATGCACTAGTTGCATAAGGTGGCTAGCGGGTGTCTGTCTCTCCCTCTTTAGTCGGATCGGATTCGATGAAAAGGGTCCTTATGAAGGGTAAATAGAAATTGGCATATCACGTTGTGGTTTTGGCGTAGGAAAGAAACGTTCTTGCTAGAAACCTATAGCAGCCACGTAAAAACTTGCAACAACAATTAGAGGACGTCTAACTTGTTTTTGCAGCATATGCCTTGTGATGTGATATGGCCAAAAGGATGTGATGAATGATATATGTGATGTATGAGATTGATCATGTTCTGGTAATAGGAATCACGACTTGCATGTCGATGAGTATGACAACCGGCAGGAGCCATAGGAGTTGTCTTAATTTATTTATGACCTGCGTGTCAACATAAACGTCATGTAATACTTTATTGCTAAAGCGTTAGCCATAGTAGTAGAAGTAATAGATGACGAGACAACTTCAAGAAGACACGATGATGGAGATCATGATGATGGATATCATGGTGTCGTGCCAGTGACAACGATGATCATGGAGCCCCGAAGATGGAGATCAAAAGGAGCAAAATGATATTGGCCATATCATGTCACTATTTGATTGCATGTGATGTTTATCATGTTTTACATCTTATTTGCTTAGAACGACGGTAGCTTAAATAAGATGATCCCTCGCAATAATTTCAAGAATTGTGTTCCCCCTAACTGTGCACCGTTGCGAAGGTTCGTTGTTTCGAAGCACCACGTGATGATCGGGTGTGATAGATTCTAACGTTCGAATACAACAGGTGTTGACGAGCCTAGCATGTACAGACATGGCCTCGGAACACATGCAAAACACTTAGGTTGACTTGATGAGCCTAGCATGTACAGACATGGCCTCGGAACACGGAAGACCGAAAGGTCAAACATGAGTCATATAGAAGATACGATCAACATGAGATGTTCACCGTTGATGACTAGTCCGTCTCACGTGATGATCGGACACGGCCTAGTCGATTCGGATCATGTTTCACTTAGATGACTAGAGGGATGTCTATCTGAGTGGGAGTTCATTAAATAATTTGATTAGATGAACTTAATTATCATGAACATAGTCTAAATTGTCTTCGCAAATATGTTGTAGATAAATAGCTCACGTTGTAGCTCCCTATTTCAATACGTTCCTAGAGAAAGACCAAGTTGAAAGATATTGTAAGCAATGATGCGGACTGGGTCCGTAGTCCGAGGAGTGTCCTCACTGCTACACAGAAGGCTTACGTCTTTGATGCACCGCTCGATGTGCAAACCCCTACAACGTCGTCTGTGGATGTTGTGAACACCTGACAGACACATCCTGATGACTACTTGATAGTTTAGTGCACCATACTTCACGGCTTAGAATCGGGATTCCAATGATGTTTTTGAACACCATAAGACATATGAGATGTTACAAGAGCTGAAATTGGGATTTCAGGCTCATGCCCGTGTTGAGAGGTATGAGACCTCTGACAAGTTCTTTTTCCAACAAGATGGAGGAGAATAGCTCAGCTAGTGGGCATGTGCCCAGAATGTCTGGGTGCTACAATCACTTAAATCAAGTGGGAGTTAAACTTCCAGATAAGATAGTGATTGATAGAGTTCTCTAGCCACTATCACTAAGCTACTAGATATTCGTGATGAACTATGACATGCAAGGGATGGAGTTGATCCCGGAGCTGTTCGCGGTGCTTAAGACCGCAAAAGGTAGAAATCAAGAAGGAGCATCAAGTGTTGATGGTTTAACAAGACCACTGGTTTCAAGAAGGGCAAGGGCTAGAAGGGAAACTTCATGGATGGCAAACCAGTTGCCGCTCCAGTGAAGGAACCCAAGGTTGAACCCAAACCCGAGACTAAGTGCTTCTATTGTAAGGGGAACGGTCACTGGTAGCGGAACTACCCCAAATGCATGGTAGATAAGAAGGCTGGCAACTTGAACAAAGTATATACGTGTTATTAATGTGTACCTCACTAGTACTCCTGATAGCACCTGGGTATTGGATACCGGTTCAGTTGCTATTATTGGTGACTTGAAGAAAAAGCTACGGACTAAACGGAGACTGGCTAAGGGCGAGGTGACGATGTGTGTTGGAAGTGTTTCCAAAGTTGATGAGATCACCATCGCACACTCCATCTGCCTTCGGGATTAGTATTGAACCTAGATAAATGTCATCAGGTGTCTACGTTGAGCATAAATATGATTAGATCATGTTCATTGCAATACGGCTATTCATTTAAGTTAGAGAATAATGGTTATTCTGTTTACATGAATAATACCTTTCATGGTCATGCACCCTATGTGAATGGTTCATTGAATCTCGGTCGTGGTAATACACATGTTCACGCCAAAAGTGTAGAGTTAATAATGATAGTACCACTTTCTTGTGGCACTGCCGCTCAGGTCATATTGGCGTAAGATGCATGAAGAAACTCCATGTCGATGGATGTTTGGAGTCACTTGATTTTGAATCACTTGACACATGCGAGCCATGCCTCATGGGCAGGATGACTAAGACCCCGTTTTCAGGTACAATGAAACGGGCAAGTGACTTGTTGGAAATCATACATGCTGATGCATGTGATCCAATGAGAACTGAAGCGTGCAGTGGATATCGCTATTTTCTCATCTTCACCAATGATTTGAGTAGATAGGTATATTTACTTAATGAAGCACAAGTCTGAAACATTTGAAAAGTTCAAGCGGTTTCAGAGTGAAGTTAAGAACCATCATAACAAGAAGATCAAATTCCTACGATCTGATCGATGAGAATTTCTGAGTTATGAGTTTGGCAATCACTTAAGACATTGTGGAATTGTTTCACAGTTGAAGCCACCTGGAACACCACAGGGTAATGGTGTGTCCGGACGTCATAATCAAACCTTATGAGATATGGTGCGATCTATGATGTCTCTTACCGATCTACCGTTTTCATTTTGAGGTTATGCGTTAGAGACAGCTGCATTCACTTTAGATAGGACACCATCTAAGTCCATTGAGATGATGTCATATGAACATTGGTTTGGAAAGAAACCAAAGTTGTCGTTTCTTAATGCTTGGGGCTGCGATGCTTAAGGCTTCAGCCGAAGAAGCTCGAACCCAAAAGCGGACAAACACATCTTCATAGAATACCCAAAGGTGACAGTTGGGTATACCTTCTATCTTAGATCCGCGGGTAAATTGTTTGTCGCTAAGAATGGGTCCTTTCTCGAGAAGGAGTTTCTCTCGAAAGAATTGAGTGGGAGGAAGATAGAACTTGATGAGGTTGTCGAACCTTTATTTCAACCAGAAAATGATGCAACACAGAAAGATGTTTTCTGTGGCGCCTACATCTGTTGAATAGGAAGTTAATGATAGTGATCATGAAGCTTCGGATCAAGTTGCTATCGAACCTCGTAGGTCGACAAGGATATGTACTACTCCTGAGTGGTATGGTAATCCTGTCTTAGATATCATGTTGTTAGACAACAATGAACCTATGAACTATGGAGAAGCGATGGTGGGCCCGTATTCCGACAAATGGTTAGAATCCATGAAATCCGAGATAGGATCCATGTATCAGAACAAAGTATGGACTTTGGTGGACTTGCCCGATGATCGGCAAGCCATTGAGATAAATGGATCTTTAAGAAGAAGACGGACGTGGGCGGTAATGTTACCGTCTATGAAGCTCGACTTGCGGGAAAGAGTCTTTTCACAAGTTCAAGGAGTTGACTACGATGATAATTTCTCACCCATAGTGATGCTTAAGTCCGTCGGAATCATGTTAGCATTAGCTGTATTTTTCGATTATGAAATCTGACAGATGGATGTCAAAACGAGTTCTCTTACTAGTTTTCATAAGAAAAGGTTGTATGTGATACAATAAAAGGTTTTGTCGATCCTAAGGATGCTAAAAGGTATGTTGGCTCCAGCAATCCTTCTATGGACTAGAGCAAGCATCTCGGAGTCGGAATATATGCTTTGATGGAGTGATCAAAGCTTTTAGGTTTATACAATGTTTGCTAGAAACTTGTATTTACAAGAAAGTGAGTGGGAGCACTACAACATTTCTGATAAGTATATGTGGATGGCATATTGTTGATCTGAAATAATGTAGAATTTCTGGAAAGCATAAACGGTTGTTTGAAGAGTGATTTTCAAAGGAAGACCTGGATAAAGCTGCTTACAAATTGGGCATCAAGATCTATAGAGATAGATCAAGACGCCTGATGATACTTTCAAAGAACGCACACCTTGACATGTTTTTGAAGGAGTTCAAAATAGATTAGTCGAAGAAGGGGTTCTTACCTGAGTTATAAGGTGTGAGTTGAGTAAGACTCGAAGATTGACCATGGCAGAAGAAAGAGGAAGGACGAAGGTCATCCCCTATGCTTTTGTCATAGGCTCTATACGGTATGCCATGCTGAAGTACCGCACCTGATGTGTGCCTTGCCACATGTATGGCAAGAGGGTACAAAGGTGATCTATGAGTGGATCACCAGATAGCAGTCAAAATTATCCTTAAAGGAATAAGGAAATGTTTCTCGGCTATGGAGGTGATAAAGAGTTCGACGTAAAGAGTTACGTTGATGCAAGCTTAACACCTATCCGGATAGCTCTGAGTAGAGATACCGGATACGTATAATGGAGCAACAATTTGGAATAGTCAAAGTGGAACGTGGTAGCAGCATCTACGATATGACATAAAGTTTTGCGAAATACATAGGGATCTGAATATGGCAAGACCCGTTGACTACAACCTCTCTCACAAGCATAACATCATCAAACCCAGAACTCTTTGAGTGTTTATCACATAGTGATGTGAACTAGATCATTGAGTCTAGTAGACTCCTGGATGTTGGTCACATGGCGATGTGACCTGTGAGTGTTAATCACATGGCGATGTGAACTAGATTATAGACTCTAGTGCCAGTGGGAGACTGTTGGAAATATGCCCTAGAGGCAATAATAAATTGGTTATTATTATATTTCCTTGTTCATGATAATCGTTTATTATCCATGCTAGAATTGTATTGATAGGAAACTCAGATACATGTGTGGATACATAGACAACACCATGTCCCTAGTAAGCCTCTAGTTGACTAGCTCGTTGATCAATAGATGGTTACGGTTTCCTGACCATGGACATTGGATGTCGTTGATAACAGGATCACATCATTAGGAGAATGATGTGATGGACAAGACCCAATCCTAAGCCTAGCACAAAGATCGTGTAGTTCGTATGCTAAAGCTTTTCTAATGTCAAGTATCATTTCCTTAGACCATGAGATTGTGCAACTCCCGGATACCGTAGGAGTGCTTTGGGTGTGCCAAACATCACAACGTAACTGGGTGGCTATAAAGGTACACTACGGGTATCTCCGAAAGTGTCTATTGGGTTGGCACGAATCAAGACTGGGATTTTTCACTCCGTGTAACAAAGAGGTATCTCTGGGCCCACTCGGTAGGACATCATCATAATGTGCACAATGTGACCAAGGAGTTGATCACGGGATGATGTGTTACGGAACGAGTTAAGAGACTTGTCGGTAACGAGATTGAACAAGGTATCGGGATATCAACGATTGAATCTCGGGCAAGTATCGTACCGCTAGACAAAGGGAATTGTATACGGGACTGATTGAATCCTTGACATCGTGGTTCATCCAATGAGATCATCATGGAGCATGTGGGAGCCAATATGGGTATCCAGATCCCGCTGTTGGTTATTGACCAGAGAGTTGTCTCAGCCATGTCTGCATGACTCCCGAACCCGTTGGGTCTACACACTTAAGGTTCGATGATGCTAGGGTTATAGGGAAAGTATGTACGCGGTTACTGAATGTTGTTCGGAGTCACGGATGAGATCCCGGACGTCACGAGGAGTTCTGGAATGGTCCGGAGGTAAAGATTGATATATAGGAAGTATGGTTTTGGCCACCGGAAGTGTTCCGGACATCACTGGTAGTGTACCGGGACCACCGGAGGGGTCCGGGGGTCCACCAGGTGGGGCCACCAGCCCCAGAGGCCTACATGGGCCAATAGTGGGAAGGGACCAGCCCCTAGGTGGGCTGGGGAGCCTCCCACCAAGGCCCAAGGCGCCTCCTAGAGGGGAGGGGGCAAACCCTAGGGCAGATGGGCCCTAAGGCCCACCCCAGGTGCGCCTCCCCCTCTCCCCCTTGTGGACGCCACCCTAGATGGGATCTAGGGCTGCCGCACCCCTTGGGGTGGGAACCTTAGGTGGGGGCGCATCCCTCCCTCCCCCCTATATATAGTGGAGGCAAAGGGGCAGCCCAACACAGGAAGTTCTTCTCCTGTTGGCGCAGCCCTACCTCTCTCCCTCCTCGTCTCTCGTAGTGCTTGGCGAAGCCCTGCTGGAGTTCCGCGCTCCTCCTCCACCACCACGCCGTCGTGCTGCTGCTGGACAGATTCTTCCCCAACCTCTCCTTCTCCCCTTGCTGGATCAAGGCGTAGGAGACATCACCGGGCTGCACGTGTGTTGAACGCGGAGGCGCCGTTGTTTGGCGCTTAGATCGGAATCAACCGCAATCTGATCGCTACGAGTACGACTCCTTCATCCGCGTTCTTGCAATGCTTCCGCTTAGCGATCTACAAGGGTATGTAGATGCACTCTCCTTCCCCTCATTGCTAGATTACTCCATAGATTGATCTTGGTGATGCGTAGAAAATTTTAAATTTCTGCTGCGATCCCCAACACCCGCCATTAAGATTGACCCGGCCCCTCCTGGGCGAGTCATACCTGGTAGTTATATCCCCAACACCCGTTGACTAAACTTCTCTCACAAGCAAAACATGATCACTATTTGGGTGTTAATCACATAGCGATGTGAACTAGATTATTGACTCTAGTAAACCCTTTGGGTATTAGTCACATGGAGATGTGAAATAATCACATAAAGATGTGAACTATTGGTGTGAAATCACATGATGATGTGAACTAGATTATTGAATCTAGTGCAAGTGGGAGACTGAAGGAAATATGCCCTAGAGGCAATAATAAAGTTGTTATTTATATTTTCTTATATCATGATAAATGTTTATTATTCATGCTAGAATTGTATTAACCGGAAACTTAGTAGATGTGTGAATACATAGACAAACAGAGTGTCCCTACTATGCCTCTACTAGACTAGCTTGTTAATCAAAGATGATTAAGTTTCTTAGCCATAGACATGTGTTGTCATTTGATGAACGGGATCACATCATTAGAGAATGATGTGATGGACAAGACCCATCCATTAGCTTAGAACTATGACCGTTTAGTTTATTGCTATTGCTTTCTTCATGACTTATACATGTTCCTATGACTATGAGATTATGGAACTCCCGAATACCAGACATGTGTGCTATCAAACGTCACAACGTAACTGGGTGATTATAAAGTTGCTCTACAGGTGTCTCCGATGGTGTTTGTTGAGTTTGCATAGATTGAGATTAGGATTTGTCACTCTGATTGTCAGAGAGGTATCTCTGGGCCCTCTCAGTAATGCACATCACTATAAGCCTTGAAAGCAGTGTGACTAATGAGTTACTCACGGGATGATGCATTACGGAATGAGTAAAGAGACTTGCTGGTAATGAGATTGAACTAGGTATGATGATACCGATGATCGAATCTCGGGCAAGTAACATACCGATGACAAAGGGAACAACGTATGTTGTTATGCGCTTTGACCGATAAAGATCTTCATAGAATATGTAGGAGCCAATATGAGCATCCAGGTTCCGCTATTGCTTATTGACCGGAGATGTGTCTCGGTCATGTCTACATAGTCCTCGAACCCGTAGTGTCGGGGATATACCCCGCGGTATAACCCGGCCAGAATTATAACCCGGCTGGGACTTGGTAAACCGACAGAGAGTTAAGACAAATGGTTAAGGCAGACAATTAAGACAGATGGTAAACCGGTAGACAGTTATAACCCGGCAGACAGTCATAACCCGGTAGCGGTCATAACACAGCAGACAGAGTCGCCTGGGGTTAACAAGCCCGAGACGTTAAGAGGCCCAAGATGTTAAGAAGCCCATGAAGATAAATCAAAATAGTTTAAGTCTTAATCCGAATTGGATTCTACATTTTACCCGCCCCTTCAACTTATATAAGTAGGGGCAGGGCACCCCAGGACGAGGAGAGAGGAAATAACCCCTAAGGCTAGACATAACTAATGGGGAGCTAGCTTATGCGGCGACTCCCTCATGATCATAATGAGACCTAGCCATAAACAACCTATAGGGCTATTACCGTATGGTGGCCTGAAGCTGTCTAAATCCTTATCTTGTGTTGCGTCTCTCGATTCCGATCAACCCCTCTCAAGCTACCACATAGATGCGTTGGCCTCACGACTAACACTACAAGAAATATGTCAACTAGTGACCTTCTGTCAGTGATCCTAAAAGAATTAGTCATAGATCTATGACCATTTCAGACCAATTGGTCAAAAGCTGTTCGGGGGGCTCCAAACCCTAAACTATAACGACCATTTTGGTCAGAAAGGTCGTAATTTCCTTACATGAAATGGTCATAAAGCAGATAGCACAGGTCCGCTGCCTTATTTCTAGTTGATCATGACCAATATAGATGGTCATAACCCTGTAAATTGTGGTGGGTTGCTATGACTCGGCGCCACCTCATTAGTTTTTCCTATGTGTCATGTCCATGTGGCAGTTTTTGCCCTAGGTTGTGAAGCAACCTATATTTCTGTCATTCCCAAAATTCCCAAAAAAATCTCATAAATTCTTTGGGTCATATCTTTGTCAAATATGTAAAAAAACCTTCCTTGCCTAGTTCAAAAATAATTCAAAAATATTCATTTTCCTATTTTGTTCAGAAAAACACTTTGTGAAGGAAGTACCACTTTGGCATGTCCAAATGATATTCATTTTCTACAGTGCTTTTCTATGCCCAAATAGCCATCCTCCACCAAATGCCAGCTCAATCCATTCATTATTTTGAGCCCAGCTTCAACATTTGTATTTATGTCCAGTGTGGTACTTTGCAAAGCAAGTACCACCTAGGCTCCTCCTTTTGAGCTGAAAATTTGTGAAGACGATCTTCTTAGTAACTGATCATCCTCAGCCAAAACTCATGCCCATTAGCCATGTGCATTTCCCATACCGCTAATCAAACACTTGGCTGCTTATTCATGTTTGAGCATCGATCGGTCTCCTCGTGAGAATCTTATGTTGTGATCTTCTTCCTAGCACTTACCTGGGGAGTGCCCAATGTTGGGGAACGTAGTAATTTCAAAAAAAATTCCTACGCACACGCAAGATCATGGTGATGCATAGCAACGAGAGGGGAGAGTGTGATCTACGTACCCTTGTAGACCGACAGCGGAAGCGTTAGAACAACGCGGTTGATGTAGTCGTACGTCTTCACGGCCCGACCGATCAAGCACCGAAACTACGACACCTCCGAGTTCTAGCACACGTTTAGCTCGTTGACGATCCCCGGACTCCGATCCAGCAAAGTGTCGGGGAAGAGTTCCTTCAGCACGACGGCGTGGTGACTATCTTGATGTACTACCGTCGCAGGGCTTCGCCTAAGCACCGCTACAATATTATCAAGGACTATGGTGGAAGGGGGCACCGCACACGGCTAAGAATATGATCACGTGGATCAACTTGTGTCTAGGGGTGCCCTCTGCCCCCGTATATAAAGGATCAAGGGGGGGTGCGGCCGGCCAGGAGGAGGGCGCGCCAGGAGGAGTCCTACTCCCACCGGGAGTAGGATTACCCCCTTTCCTAGTTGGAATAGGATTCGGGAGGGGGAAAGTGGAGAGAGAGGAGGAAGGGGGGCGCCGCCCCCCTCTCCTTGTCCTATTCGGACTAGGGGGGGAGGGGCGTGCGGCCCAGCCCTGGCCACCTCTCCTCTCTTCCACTAAAGCCCACTAAGGCCCATATACTTCCCGGGGGGTTCCGGTAACCTCCCGGTACTCCGGTAAAATCCCGATTTCACCCGGAACACTTCCGATATCCAAATATAGGCTTCCAATATATCAATCTTTATGTCTCGACCATTTCGAGACTCCTCGTCATGTCCGTGATCACATCCGGGACTCCGAACAAACTTCGGTACATCAAAATGCATAAACTCATAATATAACTGTCATCAAAACCTTAAGCGTGCAGACCCTACGGGTTCGAGAACAATGTAGACATGACCGAGACACGTCTCCGGTCAATAACCAATAGCGGAACCTGGATGCTCATATTGGCTCCTACATATTCTACGAAGATCTTTTATCGGTTAAACCGCATAACAACATACGTTGTTCCCTTTGTCATCGGTATGTTACTTGCTCGAGATTCGATCGTCGGTATCTCAATACCTAGTTCAATCTCGTTACCGGCAAGTCTCTTTACTCGTTCCGTAATACATCATCTCACAACTAACTCATTAGTTGCAATGCTTGCAAGGCTTATGTGATGTGCATTACCGAGAGGGCCCAGAGATACCTCTCCGACAATCGGAGTGACAAATCCTAATCTCGAAATACGCCAACCCAACATGTACCTTTGGAGACACCTGTAGAGCACCTTTATAATCACCTAGTTACGTTGTGACGTTTGGTAGCACACAAAGTGTTCCTCCGGCAAACGGGAGTTGCATAATCTCATAGTCATAGGAACATGTATAAGTCATGAAGAAAGCAATAGCAACGTACTAAACGATCGGGTGCTAAGCTAATGGAATGGGTCATGTCAATCAGATCATTCACCTAATGATGTGATCCCGTTAATCAAATAACAACTCTTTGTCCATGGTTAGGAAACATAACCATCTTTGATTACGAGCTAGTCAAGTAGAGGCATACTAGTGACACTCTGTTTGTCTATGTAATCATACATGTATTATGTTTCCGGTTAATACAATTCTAGCATGAATAATAAACATTTATCATGATATAAGGAAATAAATAATAACTTTATTATTGCCTCTAGGGCATATTTCCTTCAGTCTCCCACTTGCACTAGAGTCAATAATCTAGATTACACAGTAATGATTCTAACACCCATGGAGCCTTGGTGCTGATCATGTTTTGCTCGTGGAAGAGGCTTAGTCAACAGGTCTGCTACATTCAGATCCGTATGTATCTTGCAAATCTCTATGTCTCCCACCTGGACTAGATCCCGGATGGAATTGAATCGTCTCTTGATGTGCTTGGTTCTCTTGTGAAATCTGGATTCCTTTGCCAAGGCAATTGCACCAGTATTGTCACAAAAGATTTTCATTGGACCCGATGCACTAGGTATGACACCTAGATCGGATATGAACTCCTTCATCCAGACTCCTTCATTTGCTGCTTCCAAAGCAGCTATGTATTCCGATTCACACGTAGATCCCGCCACGACGCTTTGTTTAGAACTGCACCAACTGACAGCTCCACCGTTTAATGTAAACACGTATCCGGTTTGCGATTTAGAATCGTCCGGATCAGTGTCAAAGCTCGCATCAACGTAACCATTTACGATGAGCTCTTTTTCACCTCCATAAACGAGAAACATATCCTTAGTCCTTTTCAGGTATTTCAGGATGTTCTTGACCGCTGTCCAGTGATCCACTCCTGGATTACTTTGGTACCTCCCTGCTAGACTTATAGCAAGGCACACATCAGGTCTGGTACAAAGCATTGCATACATGATAGAGCCTATGGCTGAAGCATAGGGAACATCTTTCATTTTCTCTCTATCTTCTGCAGTGGTCGGGCATTGAGTCTTACTCAACTTCACACCTTGTAACACAGGCAAGAACCCTTTCTTTGCTTGATCCATTTTGAACTTCTTCAAAACTTTGTCAAGGTATGTGCTTTGTGAAAGTCCAATTAAGCGTCTTGATCTATCTCTATAGATCTTAATTCCTAATATGTAAGCAGCTTCACCGAGGTCTTTCATTGAAAAACTCTTATTCAAGTATCCCTTTATGCTATCCAGAAATTCTATATCATTTCCAATTAGTAATATGTCATCCACATATAATATCAGAAATGCTACAGAGCTCCCACTCACTTTCTTGTAAATACAAGCTTCTCCAAAAGTCTATATAAAACCAAATGCTTTGATCACACTATCAAAGCGTTTATTCCAACTCCGAGAGGCTTGCACCAGTCCATAAATGGATCGCTGGAGCTTGCACACTTTGTTAGCTCCCTTTGATCGACAAAACCTTCTGGTTGCATCATATACAACTCTTCTTCCAGAAATCCATTCAGGAATGTAGTTTTGACATCCATCTGCCAAATTTCATAATCATAAAATGCGGCAATTGCTAACATGATTCGGACAGACTTAAGCATCGCTACGGGTGAGAAGGTCTCATCGTAGTCAATCCCTTGAACTTGCCGAAAACCTTTCGCAACAAGTCGAGCTTTGTAGACAGTAATATTACCGTCAGCATCAGTCTTCTTCTTGAAGATCCATTTATTCTCAATTGCTTGCCGATCATTGGGCAAGTCAACCAAAGTCCATACTCTATTCTCATACATGGATCCCATCTCAGATTTCATGGCTTCAAGCCATTTTGCGGAATCTGGGCTCACCATCGCTTCTTCATAGTTCGTAGGTTCATCATGATCTAGTAGCATGACTTCCAGAACAGGATTACCTTACCACTCTGGCACGGATCTCACTCTGGTTGATCTACGAGGTTCAGTAGTATCTTGTTCTAAAGTTTCATGATCATTATCATTAGCTTCCTCACTAATTGGTGTAGGTGTCACAGAAACAGGTTTCTGTGATGTACTACTTTCCAATAAGGGAGTAGGTATAGTTACCTCGTCAAGTTCTACTTTCCTCCCACTCACTTCTATCGAGAGAAACTCCTTCTCCAGAAAGTTTCTGAATTTAGCAACAAAAGTCTTGCCTTCGGATCTGTGATAGAAGGTGTATCCAATAGTTTCCTTTGGATATCCTATGAAGACACATTTCTCCGATTTGGGTTCGAGCTTATCAGGTTGAAGCTTTTTCACATAAGCATCGCAGCCCCAAACTTTCAGAAACAACAACTTTGGTTTCTTGCCAAACCACAGTTCATAAGGCGTCGTCTCAACGGATTTTGATGGTGCCCTATTTAACGTGAATGCGGCCGTCTCTAGAGCGTATCCCCAAAATGATAGCGGTAAATCAGTAAGAGACATCATAGATCGCACCATATCTAGTAAAGTACGATTACGATGTTCGGACACACCATTACGCTGTGGTGTTCCGGGTGGCGTGAGTTGCGAAACTATTCCACATTGTTTCAAATGTACACCAAACTCGTAACTCAAATATTCTCCTCCACGATCAGATCGTAGGAATTTTATTTTCTTGTTACGATGATTTTCAACTTCACTCTGAAATTCTTTGAACTTTTCAAACGTTTCAGACTTGTGTTTCATTAAGTAGATATACCCATATCTGCTTAAGTCATCTGTGAAGGTGAGAAAATAACGATATCCGCCACGAGCCTCAACATTCATCGGACAACATACATCTGTATGTATGATTTCCAACAAATCTGTTGCTCTCTCCATAGAACCGGAGAATGGTGTTTTTGTCATCTTACCCATAAGGCACGGTTCGCAAGTACCAAGTGATTCATAATCAAGTGGTTCCAAAAGCCCATCAGTATGGAGTTTCTTCATGCGCTTTATACCGATATGACTCAAATGGTAGTGCCACAAATAAGTTGCACTATCATTATCAACTCTGCATCTTTTGGTTTCAACACTATGAATATGTGTGTCACTACTATCGAGATTTAATAAGAATAGACCACTCCTTAAGGGTGCATGACCATAAAAGATATTACTCATGTAAATAGAACAACCATTATTCTCTGATTTAAATGAATAACTGTCTCGCATCAAACAAGATCCAGATATAATGTTCATGCTTAACGCTGGCACCAAATAACAATTATTTAGGTCTAATACTAATCCCTAAGGTAGATGTAGAGGTAGCGTGCCGACTGCGATCACATCGACTTTGGAACCATTTCCCACGCGCATCGTCACCTCGTCCTTAGCCAATCTTCGCTTAATCCGTAGTCCCTGTTTCGAGTTGCAAATATTAGCAACAGAATCAGTATCAAATACCCAGGTGCTACTGCGAGCATTAGTAAAGTACACATCAATAACATGTATATCACATATACCTTTGTTCACCTTGCCATCCTTCTTATCTGCCAAATACTTGGGGCAGTTCCGCTTCCAGTGACCAGTCTGCTTGCAGTAGAAGCACTCAGTTTCAGGCTTAGGTCCAGGTTTGGGTTTCTTCTCTTGAGTAGCAACTTCCTTGCTGTTCCTTTTGAAGTTCCCCTTCTTCCCTTTGCCCTTTTTCTTGAAACTAGTGGTCTTGTTGACCATCAACACTTGATGCTCCTTCTTGATTTCTACCTCCGCAGCTTCCAGCATTGCGAAGAGCTCGGGAATAGTCTTATTCATCCCTTGCATATTATAGTTCATCATGAAACTCTTGTAGCTTGGTGGCAGTGATTGGAGAATTCTGTCAATGACGCAATCATCTGGAAGATTAACTCCCAATTGAATCAAGTGATTATTATACCCAGACATTTTGAGTATATGCTCACTGACAGAACTGTTCTCCTCCATCTTGCAGCTATAGAACTTATTGGAGACTTCATATCTCTCAATCCGGGCATTTGCTTGAAATATTAACTTCAACTCCTGGAACATCTCATATGCTTCATGACGTTCAAAATGTCGTTGAAGTCCCGATTCTAAGCCGTAAAGCATGGCACACTGAACTATCGAATAGTCATCAGCTTTGCTCTGCCAGACGTTCATAACATCTGGTGTTGCTCCAGCAGCAGGCCTGGCACCCAGCGGTGCTTCCAGGACGTAATTCTTCTGTGCGGCAATGAGGATAATCCTCAAGTTACGGACCCAGTCCGTGTAATTGCTACCATCATATTTCAACTTTGCTTTCTCAAGGAATGCATTAAAATTCAACGGAACAACAGCACGGGCCATCTATCTACAATCAAACATAAATAAGCAAGGTAGTATCAGGTACTAAGTTCATGATAAATTTAGGTTCATTTAATCATATTACTTAAAGAACTCTCACTTAGATAGACATCCCTCTAATCCTCTAAGTGATTACGTGATCCAAATCAACTAAACCATGTCCGATCATCACGTGAGATGGAGTAGTTTCATTGGTGAACATCATTATGTTCATCATATCTACTATATGATTCACGCTCGACCTTTCGGTCTCCATGTTCCGAGGCCATATCTGCATATGCTTGGCTCGTCAAGTATAACCTGAGTATTCTGCGTGTGCAACTGTTTTGCACCCGTTGTATTTGAACGTAGAGCCTATCACACCCGATCATCACGTGGTGTCTCAGCACGAAGAACTTTTGCAATGGTGCATACTCAGGGAGAACACTTCTTGATAATTAGTGAGAGATCATCTTATAATGCTACCGTCAATCAAAGCAATATAAGATGCATAAAAGATAAACATCACATGCAATCAATATAAGTGATATGATATGGCCATCATCATCTTGTGCTTGTGATCTCCATCTTCGAAGCACCGTCGTGATCACCTTCGTCACCGGCGCGACACCTTGATCTCCATCGTAGCATCGTTGTCTTCTCGCCAATCCTATGCTTCCACGACTATCGCTACCGCTTAGTGATAAAGTAAATCATTACAGCGTGATTGCATTGCATACAATAAAGCGACAACCATATGGCTCCTGCCAGTTGCCGATAACTCGGTTACAAAACATGATCATCTCATACAATAAAATTTAGCATCATGTCTTAACCATATCACATCACAACATGCCCTGCAAAAACAAGTTAGACGTCCTCTACTTTGTTATTGCAAGTTTTATGTGGCTGCTATGGGCTTAAGCAAGAACCAATCTTACCTACGCATCAAAACCACAATGATAGTTTGTCAAGTTGGTGTTGTTTTAACCTTCGCAAGGACCGGGCGTAGCCACACTCGGTTCAACTAAAGTTGGAGAAAATGTCACCCGCTAGCCACCTTTGTGCAAAGCACGTCGGGAGAACCGGTCTCGCGTAAGCGTACGCGTAATGTCGGTCCGGGCCGCTTCGTCCAACAATACCGCTGAACCAAAGTATGACATGCTGGTAAGCAGTATGACTTATATCGCCCACAACTCACTTGTGTTCTACTCGTGCATATAACATCAACACATAAAACCTAGGCTCGGATGCCACTGTTGGGGAACGTAGTAATTTCAAAAAAAATTCCTACGCACACGCAAGATCATGGTGATGCATAGCAACGAGAGGGGAGAGTGTTGTTGGAAATATGCCCTAGAGGCAATAATAAATTGATTATTATTATATTTCCTTGTTCATGATAATCGTTTATTATCCATGCTATAATTGTATTGATAGGAAACTCAGATACATGTGTTGATACATAGACAACACCATGTCCCTAGTAAGCCTCTAGTTGACTAGCTCGTTGATCAATAGATGGTTACGGTTTCCTGACCATGGACATTGGATGTCATTGATAACGGGATCACATCATTAGGAGAATGATGTGATGGACAAGACCCAATCCTAAGCATAGCACAAGATCATGTAGTTCGTATGCTAAAGCTTTTCCAATGTCAAGTATCATTTCCTTAGACCATGAGATTGTGCAACTCCCGGATACCGTAGGAGTGCTTTGGGTGTGCCAAACGTCACAACGTAACTGGGTGACTATAAAGGTACACTACGGGTATCTCCGAAAGTGTCTGTTGGGTTGGCACGAATTGAGACTGGGATTTGTCACTCCGTGTAAACGGAGAGGTATCTCTGGGCCCACTCGGTAGGACATCATCATAATGTGCACAATGTGATCAAGGAGTTGATCACGGGATGATGTGTTACGGAACGAGTAAAGAGACTTGCCGGTAACGAGATTGAACAAGGTATCGGGATACCGACGATCGAATCTCGGGCAAGTATCGTACCGATAGACAAAGGGAATTGTATACGGGATTGATTAAGTCCTTGACATCGTGGTTCATCTGATGAGATCATCGTGGAACATGTGGGAGCCAACATGGGTATCCAGATCCCGCTGTTGGTTATTGACCGGAGAACGTCTTGGTCATGTCTGCATGTCTCCCGAACCCGTAGGGTCTACACACTTAAGGTTCGATGACGCTAGGGTTATAAAGGAAGTTAGTATGTGGTTACCGAATGTTGTTCGGAGTCCCAGATGAGATCCCGGACGTCACGAGGAGTTCCGGAATGGTCCGGAGGTAAAGATTTATATATGGGAAGTCCTGTTTTGGTCACCGGAAGAGTTTCGGGGTTTATCGGTAATGTACCGGGACCACCGGGAGGGTCCCGGGGGTCCACCAAGTGGGGCCACCAACCCTGGAGGCTTGCATGGGCTGAGAGTGGTGAGGAACCAGCCCCTTAGTGGGCTGGTGTGCCTCCCACAAGGGCCCATGGCGCCTAAGAGGTGGGAAGGGGGCAAACCCTAAAGGGGATGGACCTTAGAGCCCATCTAGTGGCGCCTCCCTCCCCTCTCCCCTCTTGGCCGCCACCCCCTTGGCCATCTAGCGCTGCCGCCCCCCCCTAGGGGTGGGAACCCTAGAGGGGGCGCAGCCCCTCCCCTTCCCCATATAAATAGAGGCCTAGGGCTGCCCCAAAACACACGTGATTCGATCTCTCGTTGGTGCAGCCCTGCATCTCTCTCTCCCTCCTCTTCTGTGGTGCTTGGCGAAGCCCTGCAGGATTGCCACGCTCCTCCACCACCACCATGCCGTTGTGCTGCTGCTGGATGGAGTCTTCCTCAACCTCTCCCTCTCTCCTTGCTGGATCAAGGCGTGGGAGACGTCACCGGGCTGTAGTTGTGTTGAACGCGGAGGTGCCGTGCGTTCGGCACTTGGTCATCGGTGATTTGAATCACGACGAGTACGACTCCATCAACCCCGTTCACTTGAACGCTTCCGCTTAGCGATCTACAAGGGTATGTAGATGCACTCTCCTTCCCCTCGTTGCTAGTCTCTCCATAGATAGATCTTGGTGACACGTAGGAAAATTTTGAATTTCTGCTACGTTCCCCAACAGTGGCATCATGAGCTAGGTCTATGCGTAGTTTCTATGCACGAGTAGAACACAAAGTAGTTGTGGGCGTTGATTTTGTTCAATATGCTTGCCGTTACTAGTCTTATCTTGATTCGGCGGCATCGTGGGATGAAGCGGCCCGGACCGACCTTACACGTATTCTTACGTGAGACAGGTTCCACCGACTAACATGCACTAGTTGCATAAGGTGCCTGGCGGGTGTCTGTCTCTCCCACTTTAGTCGGATCGGATTCGATGAAAAGGGTCCTTATGAAGGGTAAATAGCAATTGGCATATCACGTTGTGGTCTTTGCGTAGGTAAGAAACGTTCTTGCTAGAAACCCATAGCAGCCACGTAAAACATGCAAACAACAATTAGAGGACGTCTAACTTGTTTTTGCTGGGTATGCTATGTGATGTGATATGGCCAAAGGATGTGATGAATGATATATGTGATGTATGAGATTGATCATGTTCTTGTAATAGGAATTACGACTTGCATGTCGATGAGTATGACAACCGGCAGGAGCCATAGGAGTTGTCTTAATTTATTTATGACCTGCGTGTCAACATAAACGTCATGTAATTACTTTACTTTATTGCTAACCGTTAGCTGTAGTAGTAGAAGTAATAGATGACGTGACAACTTCATGGAGACACGATGATGGAGATCATGATGATGGAGATCATGGTGTCATGCCGGTGACGATGATGATCATGGAGCCCCAAGATGGAGATCAAAGGAGCTATATGATATTGGCCATATCATGTCACTATTATTTGATTGCATGTGATGTTTATCATGTTTATACATCTTATTTGCTTAGAACGACGGTAGTAAATAAGATGATCCCTTACAACAATTTCAAGAAGTGTTCTCCCCTAACTGTGCACCGTTGCGACAGTTCGTGTTTCGAAGCACCACGTGATGATCGGGTGTTAGATTCTAACGTTCAAATACAACGGGTGTTGACGAGCCTAGCATGTACAGACATGGCCTCGGAACACATGCAAAACACTTAGGGTTAACTTGACGAGCCTAGCATGTACAGACATGGCCTCGGAACACAGTAGACCGAAAGGTCGAGCATGAGTCGTATAGAAGATACGATCAACATGAAGATGTTCACCGATGTTGACTAGTCCGTCTCATGTGATGATCGGACACGGCCTAGTTGACTCGGATCATGTAATCACTTAGATGACTAGAGGGATGTCTATCTGAGTGGGAGTTCATAAGATGAACTTAATTATCCTGAACATAGTCAAAAAGGATTTTGCAAATTATGTCGTAGCTCGCGCTTTAGTTCTACTGTTTAGATATGTTCCTAGAGAAAATTTAGTTGAAAGTTGATAGTAGCAATTATGCGGACTAGGTCCGTAAACTGAGGATTGTCCTCATTGCTTCATAGAAGGCTTATGTCCTTAATGCACCGCTCAGTGTGCTGAACCTCGAACGTTGTCTGTGGATGTTGCGAACATCTGACATACACATTTTGATAACTACATGATAGTTCAGTTAAACGGTTTAGAGTTGAGGCACCAAAGACGTTTTGAAACGTCACGAAACATATGAGATGTTTTGAGGGCTGAAATTGGAATTTCAGGCTCGTGCCCACGTCAAGAGGTATAAGACCTCCGACGATTTTCTTAACCTGCAAACTAAGGAGAAAAGCTCAATTGTTGAGCTTGTGCTCAGATTGTCTGAGTACAACAATCACTTGAATCAAGTGGGAGTTAATCTTCCAGATGAGATAGTGATGGTTCTCCGAAGTCATTACCACCAAGCTGCTAGAGCTTCGTGATGAACTATAATATATCAGGGACATATATGATGATCCTTGAGATATTCGCGATGTTTGACACCGCGAAAGTAGAAATCAAGAAGGAGCATCAATTGTTGATGGTTAGTGAAACCACTAGTTTCAAGAAGGGCAAGGGCAAGAAGGGATACTTCATGACACGGCAATTCAGCTGCTGCTCTAGTGAAGAAACCCAAGGTTGAACCCAAACCCGAGACTAAGTGCTTCTGTAATAAGGGGAACAACCACTGGAGCAGAATTACCCTAGATACTTGGTAGATTAGAAGGCTGGCAAGGTCGATAGAAGTATATTGGATATACATTGTGTTGATGTGTACTTTACTAGTACTCCTAGTAGCACCAAGGTATTAGATACCGGTTCGGTTGCTAAGTGTTAGTAACTCGAAATAAAAGCTACGGAATAAACGGAGACTAGCTAAAGGTGAGCTGATGATATGTGTTGGAAGTGTTTCCAATATTGATATGATCAAATATCGTACGCTCCCTCTACCATCGAGATTGGTGTTTGCGTTGAGCATAGACATGATTGGATTATGTCTATCGCAATACGGTTATTCATTTAAGGAGAATAATGGTTACTCTGTTTATTTGAATAATACCTTCAATGGTCTTACACCTAAAATGAATGGTTTATTGAATCTCGATCGTAGTGATACACATGTTCGTGCCAAAAGATAGTAATGATAGTACCACCTACTTGTGGCACAGCCACGTAAGTCATATCGGTATAAAACGCATGAAGAAGCTCCATGTAGATGAATCTTTGGACTCACTCGTTTTTGAAAAGTTTGAGACATGCGAACCATGTCTATTGGTGTGTAGGCATGAAACTCCATGCAAATGGACCGTTTGGACTCACTTGATTTTGAATCACTTGAGACATGCAAATCATACCACATGGGCAAGATGACTGAAAGCCTCGGTTTCAGTAAAATGGAACTAGAAAGCAAATTGTTGGAAGTAATACATTTTGATGTGTGCAGTCCAATGAGTGCTGAGGCGTGTAGTGGATATCGTTATGTTCTTACTTCACAGATGATTAGAGTAGATGTTGAGTATATTTACTTGATGAATCACGAGTCTGAATTATTGAAAGGTTCAAGTAATTTCAGGGTGAAGTCGAAAGATCGTCGTGACAAGAGGATAAAATATCTATGATATGATCATAGAGATGAATATCTGAATTACGAGTTTGGCACAAAATTGAGACATTGTGGAAATTGTTTCACAACTGATACAGCCTGGAACACCATAGTGTGATGGTGTGTCCGAACATCATAACTGCACCCTATTGGATATGATGCATACCATGATGTCTCTTATCAAATTACCACAATAGTTTATGGGTTAGGCATTAGAGACAACCACATTCACTTTAAATAGGGCACCACGTAATTCTGATGAGATGACACCGTATGAACTATGGTTTAAGGAAACCTAAGCTGTCATTACTTAAAAGTTTGGGGCTGCGACGCTTATGTGAAAAAGTTTCAGGCTGATAAGCTCGAACCCAAAGCGGATAAATGCATCTTCATAGGACACCCAAAACAGTTGGGTATACCTCCTGTCTCAGATCCGAAAGCAATAAGGGATTGTTTCTAGAATCGGGTCCTTTCTCGAGGAAAAGTTTCTCTCGAAAGAATTGAGTGGGAGGATGGTGGAGACTTGATGAGGTTATTGAACCGTTACTTCAACTAGTGTATAGCAGGGCACAAAGAGTTGTTCCTGTGGCACCTACACCAATTGAAGTGGAAGCTTATGATAGTGATCATGAAACTTCAGATCAAGTCACTACCAAACCTTGTAGGATGACAAGGATGCGTACTACTTCAGAGTGGTACGTAATCCTGTCTTGGAAGTCATGTTGCTAGACAACAATGAACCTACGAGCTATGGAGAAGCGATGGTGGGCCTGGATTCCGATAAATGGCTTGAGGCCATATAATCCGAGAGAGGATCCATGTATGAAAACAAAGTGTAGACTTTGGAAGAACTACTTGATGGTCGTAAGGCTGTTGAGTGTAGATGGATTTTAAAAGGAAGACGGACAATGATGGTAAATGTCACCATTAAGAAAGCTCGACTTGTCGTTAAGATGTTTTCTGACAAGTTCAAGGAGTTGACTACGATGAGACTTTCTCACTCGTAGCGATGCTAAAGGTCTGTTGGAATTATATTAGCGATTACTGCATTATTTATGAAATCTTGCAGATAGGATATCAAAACATTGTTTCCTCAATGATTTTTGAGGAAAGGTTGTATGTGATACAACCGGAAGGTTTTGTCAATCCTGAAATATGCTAATAAGTATGCAAAGCTCCAGCAATCCTTCTAAGGGCTGGAGTAAGCATCTCGGAGTTGGAATGTATGCTTTGATGAGATGATCAAAGATTTTGGGTGTATACAAAGTTTATGAGAAACTGGTATTTCCAAAGAAGTGAGTGGGGGCACTATAGAATTTCTGATGAGTATATGTTATGGATCAGAAATGATGTAGAATTTCTGGAAAGCATATAGGGTTATTTGGAAAGTGTTTTTCAATGGAAAGCCTGGATTAAGCTGCTTGATCATTGAGCATCAAGATCTATAAGGATAGATCAAAACGCTTAATGGTACTTTCAAATGAGCACATGCCTTGACGTGATCTTGAAGGTGTTCAAGATGGATCAGTCAAAGAAGGAATTCTTGCCTGAGTTGTAAGGTATGAAGTTAAGACTTAAAGCTCGACCACGGCAGAATAGAGAGAAAAGACGAAGGTCGTCCCCTATGCTTAAGACGTAGGCTCTACAGTATGCTATGCTGTGTACCGCACCTGAAGTGTGCCTTGCCATGAGTCAGTCAAGGGGTACAAGAATGATCCAAGTATGGATCACAGGACAGCGGTCAAAGTTATCCTTAGTAACTAGTGGACTAAGGAATTTTCTCGATTATGGAGGAGGTAAAAGAGTTCGTCGTAAAGGGTTACGCCGATGCAAACTTTGACACTAATCCAGATTATTCTGAGTAGTAAACTGGATTCGTATAGTAGAACAATTATTTGGAATAGCTCCAAACAGAACGTGGTAGCTGCATCTAGGAGATGACATAGAGATTTGTGAAGCACACACGGATCTGAAAGGTTCAGACCCGTTGACTAAAACCTCTCTCACAAGCAACATGATCAAACCCAGAACTCTTTGGGTGTTAGTCACATGGTGATGTGACCTGTGAGTGTTAATCACATGGCGATGTGAACTAGATTATTGACTCTAGTGCAAGTGGGAGACTGTTGGAAATATGCCCTAGAGGCAATAATAAATTGATTATTATTATATTTCCTTGTTCATGATAATCGTTTATTATCCATGCTATAATTGTATTGATAGGAAACTCAGATACATGTGTGGATACATAGACAACACCATGTCCCTAGTAAGCCTCTAGTTGACTAGCTCGTTGATCAATAGATGGTTACGGTTTCCTGACCATGGACATTGGATGTCATTGATAACGGGATCACATCATTAGGAGAATGATGTGATGGACAAGACCCAATCCTAAGCATAGCACAAGATCATGTAGTTCGTATGCTAAAGCTTTTCCAATGTCAAGTATCATTTCCTTAGACCATGAGATTGTGCAACTCCCGGATACCGTAGGAGTGCTTTGGGTGTGCCAAACATCACAACGTAACTGGGTGACTATAAAGGTACACTACGGGTATCTCCGAAAGTGTCTGTTGGGTTGGCACGAATTGAGACTGGGATTTGTCACTCCGTGTAAACGGAGAGGTATCTCTGGGCCCACTCGGTAGGACATCATCATAATGTGCACAATGTGATCAAGGAGTTGATCACGGGATGATGTGTTACGGAACGAGTAAAGAGACTTGCCGGTAACGAGATTGAACAAGGTATCGGGATACCGACGATCGAATCTCGGGCAAGTATCGTACCGATAGACAAAGGGAATTGTATACGGGATTGATTAAGTCCTTGCCATCGTGGTTCATCTGATGAGATCATCGTGGAACATGTGGGAGCCAACATGGGTATCCAGATCCCGCTGTTGGTTATTGACCGGAGAACGTCTTGGTCATGTCTGCATGTCTCCCGAACCCGTAGGGTCTACACACTTAAGGTTCGATGACGCTAGGGTTATAAAGGAAGTTAGTATGTGGTTACCGAATGTTGTTCGGAGTCCCGAATGAGATCCCGGACGTCACGAGGAGTTCCGGAATGGTCCGGAGGTAAAGATTTATATATGGGAAGTCCTGTTTTGGTCACCGGAAGAGTTTCGGGGTTTATCGGTAATGTACCGGGACCACCGGGAGGGTCCCGGGGGTCCACCAAGTGGGGCCACCAACCCTGGAGGCTTGCATGGGCTGAGAGTGGTGAGGAACCAGCCCCTTAGTGGGCTGGTGCGCCTCCCACAAGGGCCCATGGCGCCTAAGAGGTGGGAAGGGGGCAAACCCTAAAGGGGATGGGCCTTAGGGCCCATCTAGTGGCGCCTCCCTCCCCTCTCCCCTCTTGGCCGCCACCCCCTTGGCCATCTAGGGCTGCCGCCCCCCCTAGGGGTGGGAACCCTAGAGGGGGCGCAGCCCCTCCCCTTCCCCATATAAATAGAGGCCTAGGGCTGCCCCAAAACACACATGATTCGATCTCTCGTTGGTGCAGCCCTGCATCTCTCTCTCCCTCCTCTTCTGTGGTGCTTGGCGAAGCCCTGCAGGATTGCCACGCTCCTCCACCACCACCACGCCGTTGTGCTGCTGCTGGATGGAGTCTTCCTCAACCTCTCCCTCTCTCCTTGCTGGATCAAGGCGTGGGAGACGTCACCGGGCTGTACGTGTGTTGAACGTGGAGGTGCTGTGCGTTCGGCACTTGGTCATCGGTGATTTGAATCACGACGAGTACAACTCCATCAATCCCGTTCACTTGAACTCTTCCGCTTAGCGATCTACAAGGGTATGTAGATGCACTCTCCTTCCCCTCGTTGCTAGTCTCTCCATAGATAGATCTTGGTAACACATAGGAAAATTTTGAATTTCTGCTACGTTCCCCAACAAGTGTGATCTGTGTACCCTTGTAGACCGACATCGGAAGCATTAGAACAACGCGGTTGATGTAGTCGTACGTCTTCACGGCCCGACCAATCAAGCACCGAAACTACGGCACCTCCGAGTTCTAGCACACGTTCAGCTCGTTGACGATCCCCGGACTCCGATCCAACAAAGTGTCGGGGAAGAGTTCCGTCAGCACGACGGCGTGGTGACGATCTTGATGTACTACCGTCGCAGGGCTTCGCCTAAGCACCGCTATAATATTATCGAGGACTATGGTGGAAGGGGGCACCGCACACGGCTAAGAATATGATCACGTGGATCAACTTGTGTCTAGGGGTGCCCTCTGCCCCCGTATATAAAGGATCAAGGTGGGGGAGGGTGCGGCCGGCCAGGAGGAGGGCGCGCCAGGAGGAGTCCTACTCCCACCGGGAGTAGGATTCCCCCCCTTTCCTAGATGGAATAGGATTCGGGAGGGGGAAAGAGGAGAGAGAGAAGGAAGGGGGGCGCCGCCCCCCTCTACTTGTCCTATTCGGACTAGGGGGGAGGGGCGCGCGGCCCAGCCCTGGCCACCTCTCCTCTCTTCCACTAAAGCCCACTAAGGCCCATATACCTCATGGGGGGTTCCGGTAACGTCCCGGTACTCCGGTAAAATCCCAATTTCACCCGGAACACTTCTGATATCCAAATATAGGCTTCCAATATATCAATCTTTATGTCTCGACCATTTCAAGACTCCTCGTCATGTCCGTGATCACATCCGGGACTCCGAACAAACTTCGGTACATCAAAATGCATAAACTCATAATATAACTGTCATCGAAACCTTAAGCATGCGGACCCTACGGGTTCGAGAACAATGTAGACATGACCGAGACACGTCTCCGGTCAATAACCAATAGCGGAACCTGGATGCTCATATTGGCTCCTACATATTCTACGAAGATCTTTTATCGGTCAGACCGCATAACAACATACGTTGTTCCCTTTGTCATCGGTATGTTACTTGCCCGAGATTCGATCGTCGGTATCTCAATACCTAGTTCAATCTCATTACCGGCAAGTCTCTTTACTCGTTCCGTAATACATCATCTCACAACTAACTCATTAGTTGCAATGCTTGCAAGGCTTATGTGATGTGCATTACCGAGAGGGCCCAGAGATACCTCTCCGACAATCGGAGTGACAAATCCTAATCTCGAAATACGCCAACCCAACATGTACCTTTGGAGACACCTGTAGAGCACCTTTATAATCACCCAGTTACGTTGTGATGTTTGGTAGCACACAAAGTGTTCCTCCGGCAAACGGGAGTTGCATAATCTCATAGTCATAGGAACATGTATAAGTCATGAAGAAAGCAATAGCAACATACTAAACGATCGGGTGCTAAGCTAATGGAATGGGTCATGTCAATCAGATCATTCACCTAATGATGTGATCCCGTTAATCAAATAACAACTCTTTGTCCATGGTTAGTAAACATAACCATCTTTGATTAACGAGCTAGTCAAGTAGAGGCATACTAGTGACACTCTGTTTGTCTATGTATTCACACATGTATTATGTTTCCGGTTAATACAATTGTAGCATGAATAATAAACATTTATCATGATATAAGGAAATAAATAATAACTTTATTATTGCCTCTAGGGCATATTTCCTTCACCCAACCCACTAGACATGCCTAGACCGCCCAGAACACATGGCAACGTCACGGTCACGCGGTGACCACGCGGTGGGCATGCGAGTTTACGCGCTCTAGAGTTGGGGCCCTCGGCCACCGTCCAAACCTCGATGTATCGCCACCAAACCATGTATTTATGATTAAATAGGTACTTATGTAACTAGAAATTATTTTTGGAAAAAATAAATAGCAAACTATGAGGCAGCTACAGTTCAAATTGGACCCGCTTCCTACTGAATCGGCGGGAATTTGTCTTTTTCACCAGATGTGGATCAAAACTTTTGACACCCAACCATTTTGTCAATTGTGCATTAAATATGGCCTAGTATTTTATAAAATTGATTTGGTCCAATTTTGCAACAAATATATGGTAGGTCCTTCATAAAAAAAACTTATTTCAGGCACTCAGAAAATGGAAAATGAATTTTCCATGCAAAGAAAATGAAAACTCCCTTAGGCAACATTGTTTGGAATTCTAAGATGCACCCTTGTGCACAATATGAGATCATTTGAACAAACTATGCCATGAATGTGGCCATAAGATTGATCATTTGGCTTGAAAGTCATGAATCTTCACGCATAATAGCTCATTTTTAAGAACACTTTTTCAAAATAATTTCCGTATTACAAGTTTATTATTTTTCCTAGAAACTTGGTCACATATGATGACACAATCCGAAGGTTTTCCAATTTTTTGATTTTTTTTGAATTTTTTATGCCCATTTCAAAATGCGGTCAAAACGGCGGGAATGACCGTTCCTAGTTAGTGGTTGAATCTTGGAAATATTTTTGGTGTTTCTCTGATTAAATAGATACTTATGTACCTATAAATGATTTTTGAAAAAAATAATAAGCAAACTACGAGGCAGCTGCAGTTGAAATTTTACCCGCTTCCTACTGAATCGGCGGGAATTTGTCTTTTTCACGAGAGGTGGATCAAAACTTTTTACACCCACCCACTTGGTCAATTGTGCATTAAATATGTCCTAGTATTTTAGAAAATTGATTAGGTCCAATTTTGCAACAAATATATGGTAGTTCCTTCACAAAAAAACCTCTTTTCGGTCACTCGAAAAATGGAAAATGAATTTTCCGTACAAAGAAAATGAAAACTCCCTTAGGCAACATTGTTTGGAATTCCAAGATGCACCATTGTGCATAATATGAGATCATTATAACAAACTATGCCATGAATGTGGCCATAAGATTGATCATTTGGCTTGAAAGCCATGAATCTTCACGCATGATAGCTCATTTCCGAAAACACTTTTCTAAAAGAATCACTGTATTACAAGTTTATTATTTTTCCTGATAACTTGGTCACATATGATGACACAATGCGAAGGTTTTCCAATTTTTTGATTTTTTTGAATTTTTTATGCCCGTTTCAAAATGCGGTCAAAACGGCGGGAATGACCGTTCCTAGCTAGTGGTCGAATCTTGGAATTTTTTTGATGTTTCTATGATTAAATAGATACTTTTGTATCTAGAAATGAATTTTGGAAAAAATAAATAGCAAACTATGAGGTAGCCGCAATTCAAATTTGACTCGCTTCCAGCTGAAACGATGGAAATTTGTCTTTTTCATTAGAGGTGGATCAAAACTTTTGACACTCAATCATTTGGTCAATTGTACATTAAATATGGCCTAGTATTTTAGAAAATTGATTTGGTCCAATTTTACAACAAATATTTGATAGGTTCTTCACAAAAAACCATTTTTGCCACAAGAAAATGATTAAAAATATCTAGAAAGATAAAAAATGCATGCAAATCGGTGATCAACCATAAAAATGGGGTCTAACTTGAGTGAAAAATTTAGTTGTGCCGTTTTGCAAAATATTTTAATAGTTGCTTCATAAAATTCCCCTATTTTTAGTATTTAGAAACTATTTTAAATCACTGATTTTTTGAACCAATCAGGGCTCTTCCCACGGATCCAGCACGCGCGTCCTCCAGCGGCCAAGCGCGGCCATCTCCCGTCATTAGGGTTTCGTTCGCCGATGGATCTAGCGCCGGCCGGCGACGAGGGTCGCCAGATCCGCGACATGGGAGGCTCCTCCAGTAGGATACGGGAGCAGCGCGCCGCACCCTGCAGTCGCTGGTCCGGGACGAGCGCAACGGGTCGAGGACGGTGGCGACAAACGCCGGCGCTCCTCTGCTTCATCGACCTGGACGGCTGCTACTCCGCCAAAGACGTCGCCTACAGGTTCGCCAACTCCTCAGATATGTACCCAGGTCGTTGGACAATTTGTTGCAGAATTTCCCCGTCGGGTTAGTAAAGGGCCTTTGTGCATTGCCTGCCAAATAGGATGCCCACTACTACAAGCTAGCTGAGTGGCCTCATCGTGCGATGGATGATCGAGCGAGCGGGTGGCCGTGCGTGGTTGTTGACCTAATTTGCGTCTGCATGCCTTCTGGCCGCTCCTTTTGAGTTCCCTCCGTGTGCACCGTTGAAAATTCAGATAAATTCCATCCGCTGATTTTTCTTTTGTACTTGCAAAAATAAGAAAAAAATTGTGTCATTCTGTTCATGCATGCACCGTTGGCATTACAATCTTTACATATGCATACATATGCGTGATGTTTGTGACTCTGTGCTATGCCAACCTGCTTGCACGAACGTATAGATGATCAGTCCACATCTACAGATGTAGATGCCTGTTAGGATGTGGAGTAGAGTATTCTCAGAGCCTAACTGCTCCACTAGCCAGCCCACTGTTGGTACCGGATGGATAGCAGCAGTATCATACAATATATGGAATAGGATTCAGCGTACATGTTAAAATAGAACATGTCCGTACGACGCAAGCTCAAGATACTACTACTAGTAGTGACAGTATAGCTGTATAGTAGTGTGGATCAGGGTATGTTTCTGCAATTCTGCTGTCTGCTATGCTAGTGTGCAGTGCACGTGCTGGAGATGCAGATGCATTGGGGGTGTCGGCAAAAATCACTGTTTTGACCTGTGCATGAAACAAAATCACAAAATAAACTATTGGTAAAATAATTTCATCCGGCTAACTTTTTTGTGTAGCGCCCCGTCACACTACACTGTGCAACGCCTAACTCCCAGGCGCTACATGCCTGACCATCATCGCACCCCGAGCTGACTGAAAAATGCTAAGTCAGTGTGCAACGCCTAAGATATAGGCGCTACACTATACAGTATAGCGCCTACCGCGTAGGTGTTGCACTAGTTGCACTTAGCGCTTGGGGTTCTGGCAAGAGCGAGATCAACGGGAGTCTTGGGAGTCAGGTCCCTTTTGTCACATGAAGCGGTGAATGGAGTGCTTCGGAGGTGCACAGTGCGTGGAGTGGCTCCAGTTTTTTGAAGCGGACCGGGACGATAAAATCGTTTGTGGTGGTAAAAAGTATATACAGCTAGAACGTGTCTTGTCATTTTGTTCAGCCTCAGTCCACCTTTCTTTTGCGGGCAGGAGCGTATGCTGACTGTTTTCTTTCGTTGCAGAGGGACGAGGGCAACTCTTGCACTAAGTGCAACTAGTGCAACGCCTACGCGGTAGGCGCTACACTGTATAGTGTAGCGCCTATCTCTTAGGCGTTCTACACTGACTTAGCATTTTTCAGTCAGCTCAGGGCGCAACGATGGTTAGACGTGTAGCGCCTGAGAGCGGGCGTTGCACAGTGCAGTGTGACGCCTAGCTGTCGGGCGCTACACAAAAAGGTCAGCCGGGTGAAAAATTTTCATCAACGGTTCATTTTGTGATTTTATTTTCTCCACAGATCAAATCTGTCATTTTTGCCGGGGGTGTCTGTGTGAAGAATATTCCCAGCGATCGGTCGACAACGCAACCTGACATGCGTGAAAACTTACTTGAGCAACACACCCTTCTGTCGTTTATGTAAGATTCCACCGTGATTGGCTCTTAAAAGCGCCACCCTGTGCTAGCTGCTGCTGTTCTACTTTGCATTGACTCGAGACATGCAGTGTCACGTAATGCTGCTGCTGTGCTTGGTATTTGGTGGATTATAGAACATAACTGCTAACTTGCCGTAGATCACATTCGTGTAGCAGGAGAAAATTGTTGCGTGAAGAGTAGAATATCTTGCATCGACCGATGAAGTTATTACACATAAATAAATACTCTAGGACATGATTTGAACTTGTAAAGGCGTACGGAGAGCACCGAACTGTCATTTACATACCACACGACGTTCCTGTTCAAAAAGTAGGACGGTAGCTTCAGGTTTGTATATAAAGCATCTATGTCCAGTTTGATGATGTGTGTTGTTTGTTTCTTACTGGCAGCTGTGGATAATGTGGCTACACATTGAACTTGAGCTCCTCAACACGAAACACGGCCAACATTGGATCCAAGTACGGGAAGCAGATCAGGAAAGGCGTCGTCTCATTCTTCGTGATTTTTTGTATTGTGTGCCTTGAAAAGCATGGTTGCAACCATTCCTAAGTTTTTGTTCTTGTTTGATTAGGACCCATCAAGTTGTCCTATCCGAGGGTTGATTTAAAAAAATTTAGAATAAGAATTCTGAAGGCTTGAACGATCCTTTTCACGAACGGATTGAGATGAAATTGCATGCTTTATCTGATAGGTTCTCTCCTTTTAATTATTATTATCATTGTGTGTTCATTATATGAGGTGTTAGCTCTTCCTAGACCTCTCATCATTTCACCTGTAGCTATTGAAGCTTAGTGGGAGGCATCAATAAATAATTGTTGGAATATTTGATAATTTTAGATAGTTGCTGAGGCAGACATGCTGGTCCTCAGGTCAAAATATATCTTTGCTTGATCTTTGTATAGGTGGTATGACTATAACTGAACCATATGTTCTGTTTTATCATATATAACTGAATCATGAGTTTGTTTCATATTTTAAACCTACATCTTGACAATCCCTCATGCGTTGCTCTCACTACCTCCTGCCCCTAGATTTCCAATTGCCTTTGTTTCCTGCTCATTTAATTAATTAAAACTGCATGTGTGCGTGTAAGTATATTAATTTGCTGCTGTTCATCTTCAAAATATATGGATATACCTATTCCTACAATGTTTTGATTTCCTAGGTAGGTCTGTATTAGGCAGTGTTTCTTCTATGAAGAACTGTGCACTAATAATAGTGTGAGATTGTTATTTACCCTTTACTTTTTTGGTGCTGGTTGGTGTGTGTGTGATCTTAAGTGCATATCGTTTGTCATTCACTGTTATTTACTTATGTGATCAGCATCATTTCTATGTAGATATGCAACTCTTGAGTATATTGTCCTTATATGCCCCTTCCATACCATTCCCACTCAAAGCAAAGCTTTTGTATGCACTTGATATTTGCAATGGAACTTGAGAGAACTTCTGAATGCATTGAAGTTTTCTCTAATATAGATTTCTCAAATCTCTCTCTAAACTTCTCTAATAAAAAATGGTGCTAACTGTTAAAGCTCTTCGTGGTGACATGTTTCTTTTACCAATACAATACTATATTAGCACTCAAGGACTATTTGAGTGATAGGCTGTTCATAATATTAGAGAAGTGAATTGATTAAGCTATTGCTTTCCCCAACAACAAAAAATAAACACGGCAGTTGAACAACGTGTATCCCTTCACTTGAAAGCCTATGAAACTTTCTGTAGCAGCAGTGCAGCACACTTTATATACATGTATGAGGCTGGGTAGTTCAACTCTACTTTACTTCCTAACTCATTCATATATATATGATGGAAATTGTGCAGGTTCCATGGTGCCAAGTGGCCTCTGGTCATCTTGAACTGGGACTCCAGTAACAAGTAGATGTTGCTGCTGCACTCAATATTTTAAGTTGTTTTTTTCTTTTCTGGGATGTTAATCACCCAGTTTCCCTGTTAATAACCTAAGAACACTTGCCTCCTCCCCAACCCTCGCCCCAGCCTGCTGCTGCCGGCTTGCCGCGTGGCTGTCGCCACAGCAGCTAATTAGATTTTTGGGACTCTGTTTCTATGCTTTGCTCGATAACATTTTGGATATTTATTTGGCACGCTTTATATAAAATGATTTATCTTGTACATTGCTCTGCCTAACTTGTATACATGAAACCATACTTGTCAAATATCGAGTATCACTGCTGAATAATAACGTCTTGTTTTCTATTTACTGAATCACAATTCTTCTCTCTTTTTACCATTAGTCCATCTTACAGCCATCAATAAAAAAAACACTTATCTTCATATTAGGCTTATTATTTTCTTGTCTGCAGTATTATAATGTACATATGATTTTCTGTTCACTGAATCACAATTCTTCACTCTTTTTACCATCAATCCATCTTCTTATGATTGCATGTTTTTTTTGGCTGTCCAGATGACCAAGCCAAAGGAGGAAGCAGCCGCTCATCACTGAGGACAAGTAACTCCAGCAAGTTGACGCCGTAGATTCACAATGTACCTTCCATATGCCCATCCAGTTCTGTGATTTGTTTCTTGAAACCCAAAAAACCCCATGCCCATGTGGGAGCTGAACCATAGTTTTTTGCTTGTGGAAAATAATATCCTTGGCTGAATCGACTTGAGGCAGTTTCTTCGAAATTCTTGGAAATGCTTTGGTAGTTCCTTTCGGCGAGAAACTGTTTCGTACTGAAGTTTACTTGTACATGTGTGGATTGCTACTGTTGCTTTGTTTGGGTTAGGTTGGTTCCAGCAAGGAGATGTGCACGCACACTGGCAGCATGAGCTAGCAGCCATGATTGCTAGCCAGCCACCACCATGTCAATGTAATAAATGTGTGTCCTATCTAGTGTGCTGCTGATAGAAATATAGGTGTGTAGCCTATCTAGTGTGCTGTTGATAATCTGTTTTTACCTCACTTGGCAGGCACCATAATATGTTTTTACCTCACTGTACTGTAGGAATAAATGTGTGGCCTATCTAGTGTGCTGCTGATAGAAATATAGATGGAAGATTAGTTGACCAGTTATGCAATCTATAATCCTTCATATATATTGTTGTTGTCTATGTGTGCTGCTGCTTCATACATGTTTAATAAAATCTATCAATCAGCTGTTGTCATGTCATGCTTGCTGTATTAATAGCCAATTTAGTTGTGTATTGCCATTTCTATTTTGCTACTGAACACCTTCCAACTTAAATGTTGAATTGCCTTGTACACATAATTGTTTGTAATCTATGGGAAAGCCGTTAATAGTCAGCTGACCTTGTGAACTGTATAAATATATCAAAATATTTTTTTGTTAAATTGAGCTTATTGTCAATTCTTGCTTATAAGCTATGTTTGATGCTGCCTACAGGTTCTTATTCTTTTTTTTTTCATAGGTGAAGTATGAAGTGCGAAGTCGTGAAGCCTATCAGCAAGATTAGCATATTATGTATTGTAATATCAGGCAGAGTGTAATATTAGTCAGAGTAGCATATAATGTATTGTAATATTTAGTGTTGTTTTGGATGAATTTCATTCGCTCTAGTCTGTTTGAAATATTGATTGTGTATATAACTTCAATACTATGAAATGGAAACCTTACCAAGGGGACATATTTATGAGAATTGTTTGACAAATTTTGAAATTTCTGACGTGTGGGTCCAATTGTGATATCAGCATGACAAGTGGGACCAATCTGACCAGTGGGACCAGCACAAAAATAATATGGCTGAAAATAGAAAATTAATAGTAATGGCCCAGAAAATAAAAATGTTGAATTGTTGGGCCAGGCCCATGTATCTGACCAGAATTAAAAAGAAAAATAACATTAAATGGGCTGAATTGTTGGGCTCAACCCATATAGACATCGAATTGGCCCGGGTTGAATCTTATCAACGACCTTTTCAATTGGTCGCAATTTTGCCGACAGCTAGTGACCAAAACAAAAGATCATGGGTTCAACGACCTTTTGTTTTGGTCGTAATCATCTACGACCTTATCCCGAAGAAGGTCGTTAATATCAGTTTACGACCGCCAGCTTTTGACCTTCTGTTTTTGCTCATAAAAATGTCACAAATGAAAAACAATGACCATTCAGTGACCAATAGTCAAGGTCACAAGTTGACATATTTCTTGTAGTGTAAGTCCTCATATTAGGACATCTGCCGTGACAATTTCACGACAATCGGTGCCCACCGTGAGGCCTGTGCACGGTGGTGTTGAGTTCTTCAAGGGATCTCTCATAGGGATCATGGAGCTCGTAATTTTTTGAATGAAGAAAAGCCGGATTGAAAATATCTACATCAGAAGTTAGAGTTGCATTGCGTGCCGTGGCACGTACTTACGATCCGGTGATCAAAAGTTAGGGTTGCATTGTGTTCTTAGAGGGAATTCTTCAAGGATCAAGAAAGTTTGCGAAAATGAGTTTTTTGATGGAGCAAGAAATCAGGGTTGAGTGTTGTGCGCGCCACCGAAGCAGATACAACCTGACGAAACTAAGAAGATCGATTTCCGCTATCACGTGTCGCCGAGACCAACAAGAATTTGGCTACAGCCGCCATACACCGGGTCATATCAAGCACACACGTGAGTTGCACAAAAGGAATTTATGAAGACGAAAAAAGAAAAAAAAAAGGGAAATAGGCAACGACCCAGTCTGTTCAACTGGTTACGACTCGGAAGCAACCTCCCGCTGCGACCTCGCTTCGCGGGCGCCTCCGCCGCCGGGTTGAGCCGACCCTGTCGCCTCAGGCCGCCACTCGCTTCCGAGCCGCCGGTCGCCATCGTCATCTCCGCAACCACCACAGTGCCGCCTCAGGCCGCCTCCTCCGCCTCTGAGCTTCCACGCCTCGAGCCGCCTGCTGCCTCCGAGTCGCCGGCTGTGCATCGAGTCACCTCACTTTGAGCCGCCAAGCCGACTCCGAGCCGTCTGCACCAGGTCGGACTGCCCTTACCACGAGCTACTTGGATTGACCGTTTTCAACTAGCTTCCGCAAGGAGCCGCCAAAAATCGCTGCTCACGGCCACCGCCGCGCCATGTGCCACCACGGCTTCCCCAGGTTCAGTGCCGTTTCAACCTGACCTCACCTTCACTGCTGCGCTGTCAAAACCTCTGCTCTAAGCCGCCGCATTCGCCTCGAGTCAACGCATCCTGCTGGCTCGACTCTGCTGCTTCTTCTACTTGCTGTGGCCGCGGGACCGCCGCGGGTTTGCTGGCGCGTCAAGCCGCCTCCGCCGGCGCGTCGGAGCCGCGCCTCTAAATCTCGGGACCACTAAGTCGCAAACAGCACAAGAAAAAAGGAAGGAATATGCCAGGAGATCGGTTTTCCGTTAACTGCATATGTTGCAGATGGATATCCCCGGAGCTGGCCTTGCCTCTGCCGCGTTTAAGCCGCCGCGGACGCTCGCCTCAACCGCAGTTGGGGAGAGCCACTGGCTGCTTTGCTGCCCTTCACCTCTGGCCAGCTCCTGCGCAGCTCCACCCGGTGCCCTTGCTTTCGAATTGGCTGACGGATACAGTTGGAAGAGAAAAACAAAGAGAGCTTCACTCAAGCGCATGCACGGAAGACAGGAAAGGCAAAACAGCTCTACCACATTGTTTATTGGCACATGCATCAAAGCTTGACAAACACTAGGCCTAATGGATGGCCATACGTGAGGTCCAAGGAGCCGGCTATTCTGCTATCGTTTTTGATGATTTGCCACATTTGATAACACCTGCTGCAGAAGGATTTTTAAAATAGCACTGCAAAACATTGGCGATTCAGGATGATGGTTTCTACAGGCCTGCTTCCTACACAACTAAGTACTTTGGATGGTCAAACATGAACCGGATGGTCCGACTTGAACCACCGTGTTCCCACTTACAGTGCTTGATGTCCTTTGCAGAGGAAAGTGGATAATTGTCATTGCAAATGCTGGAAGTTGTCCACGGAATAGATCATCTGTTATTCAAAAGAAATCAGGTGATATTCATCTAAGTCTATTTTATTAGCACATATTATTTTTGTCAAAAAACAATTACTTTGATCTATATATTTCTATATGCAGGACATTTGGTCACTGTAAAGACGATGGTTGTATCAATGTATATATAAATCACGCAGTTATTATCATGCGTTAGCATCTGACCGTGCCATAATGATCAAAGAATATATGTGCAAGCCGTGACCTTTGCGGTATAGTCTGCATCAACACAACGCGGCTAACTTGCCCGTCCACGCAACTTACCGTGCCTGCGATTGACTCGCCCCTCCGTGGCGGCTTGCAATGTCGCGGCCGACTTATCGGTCCGTACCGTCTCTGATGTCGTGGTCGTCTTTACTGTCCGCCCTGCGGTCCGATCTATTCCAACAATTCTGGAGCAAATCATATTATATTATCAGCCTCCGCCTGCACCGGATGGCTCAATGGACAGGGGCACAAGTCGCTGCCACTTTGGTTTGCTTAAACTTCAAAACAGCCAGTTGGGAGGAACCATTGCCCGAGTTGCTGACACAGCTCATACGGGATCATTTATAACCCGCTGCAGTCACCCTAACCTTATGTGGATTAACGTCGCGTTATCAACGACAATAAAACACGTCTTATGCTGGTTTATATCACGGTCAAATATGGAGAATCTCAAGACAACTCCTCGGGTCGTCTTGAGACTCGGGGGGCTACAATGACATGACCCAAAAAATCTTGCCAGTTCCAGCAAATTCAAGAAACCCGGGTCATTGGAGGAAAAGATAACCCGGTCCCGAAGGCTACTGCTATATTGATGAAAATTTAAGGGCCATCAGAATTTTTTTGGCTCAAAATAAAGAGTGCCGGTTTAAAATCTGGCTTAAGGAAAATCTGTCCCTCACCAAGCTTTGAAGATCTCAATATCCGGTTTAAGAATTTCCAGTTTCAAAAGAATTAATCTCTCGCAAGTTCGAATTCTCAGAAAAATTAAAGGGACCAAAAAGAGTATGTTGCAAAGCACAACTCAAACATAGGTACCCGCTGAGCACAGCTCAAAATATTGCTTGGGGGCTCTTTTGTTCTAAAGAACAAAGAGTTTTTATAACCCTTGTTATAGGCTTAAAAGCCAGGCTTGGAAGCCAGGTGTATTCACCTAAAACCCCGGGTTATCCTGCCTTTTTAAGTAAGCCACTCTGCCTAGGTATTCCTGGAACGACCCGCCGAACGTTTGACAAGTCAATCTTATGCAGACCCTGAACTTGTCAAAGTTAAAACGACGATTGGTTCTGTGAGGTCCATCTTATAAGGTTTGTAAAATGGTTTAACTCAGTGGCCTGGCAGCCCGTGAAAAGCCTCGATTTTTCGGCCTGGCAGCCCATGAAAAGCCTCGTTTTTCGTTTGTTTTTATTCGATAGATCTTTTGAGGTTTATTTGATGAGGCTTATAATGCTTTATGATTCGTCGGTGTTTATTAACCCGGCCTGGCTTTTGACTATAAGTCGTCAGTATGAGATAAATCTGGTGTTTATTAACCTGGTCTGGCTTTGTTCTCAAGCCGGCAATATATGATAATTACCAGTGCTCAAGTTTTGGGTTATCACCCTTACTACACTAGCTTGGTAAACCAATAGTATGATCAAATATCACAGGAACCAGTTTTCAAACCAGGTTATATTATTCAAATCTTTAATAGCCAACATGGCTGGATTTTTATTATGGTTATCACTAACCAGTATTATGATTGAGGTTTTCAAAGTCGCTTCAACGCAATGGCTATTATCTTATCAATGGATATGATTTATTCTACAATGGAAGGAATAGCCCCGAGTCGCTGCAGGCTTACGACCTGACACTTGGGGGCTACATTATTCAAGTTGAGATTACATCAAATATATAAGTCCCATGTCACTGCCAGCATGCACCATGGCACTTGGGGGCTAATGCAAAGTCATTTTTACTAGCCTTATTGAAGACCCGACTAATCACATCATAATGAGCCGGTCCTTGGGGGCTACCAATTGCTCCTATCAACAATTCAAGGTACACAAGTCTTAATCCATTATATTGAAGGGTCCACTACTCAGTTGGTAAAGCACAAAGCTCTTAACCTTGTGGACATGGGTTCAATCCCCATGATGGGGGTTACATCATATGATGTTCTTTTCCAAGAAGTATATATAAAGTCCCATCTCAATATTATATTACTGAGCCGGCCCTTGGGGGCTACACGTTTCTGTTCCAATCTACATGATCATATTTATAAAGTCCATGCTCATTATTGCATAATGACCCGACCCTTGGGGGCTACACTGGTTGAAGTTTTTATGAGCATAAGGCAATTACAAGTCCCAGGTTGCTGCAAGCATGACAACCCGTCACTTGGGAGCTACATATGTAGAATACTCAGTTCTGACTAGTGATTGAGATGAACCACATGGATGTCTTCAAAGTGGTAATATTTATATTGAAGCAAGTCTTAAGTCATTACTTTGCTCTACTCAAGACTTGGGGGCTACATGTAATATGGATATGAGGGAGAGAAATCTTCAAAATTCTCACTTTTGATCCGTTGCCAGCAACAATTATGACTGGCATCATCTGTTTATAACCCGACAATTTTGGCAATGATAAACCGGCAAGTTCTACATCTTCAAGCCGGCTGAAAATCAGATGAGTATTTCAAGACCAATATTTTTGTTAAGCATTGGGAGCTGAATCAAATGAATTATTCTTCACAATATTTCTATGAGGAACCAATGTCAGCAAATTGATTATGAAGCTGGTCTATTGACCCGGATTTTCCAGAAAGGAGGAAATAACAAGGACTTAAGGATGATCAGGTGCGGGCTTACAAGAGCTTTTAACCCGGAGTGCAACCTGTCAAATATATTCTTGTGTTTATTTTGCAGGATAAGTTTAACATGGATAAATCCAGATTAAACTGGGGGCTAGTGTCGGGGATATACCCTGCGGTATAACCCAACCGGAATTATAACCCGGCTGGGACTTGGTAAACCGGCAGAGAGTTAAGACAGATGGTTAAGGCAGACAGTTAAGACAGATGGTTAAGGCAGACAGTTAAGACAGATGGTAAACCGACATACAGTTAAACCAGATGGTAAACCGGCAGACAGTCATAACCCGACACATAGTCATAACCCGACAGATAGACATAACCCAGCAGACAGAGTCGCATGGGGGTAACAAGCCCGAGACGTTGAGAAGCCCAAGATGTTAAGAAGCCCATGAAGATAAGTCAAAATAGTTTAAGTCTTAATCCGAGTTTGACTCTACATGTAACCCGCCCCTTCAACTTATATAAGGAGGGGCATGGCACCCCAGAGGGGAAGATACATAACTAGGAGAGCCGGTTGACGGCGACTCCCTGGTGGTGATAATGATACCTAGCCACAAACATCATGTAGGGTTGTTACCGGATGATGTTTCCCGGGGCCCGAAGCTGAACCCTTGTATTATGTTGCGTCTCTCGATTCCGCTCAACCCCTCTCAAGCTACCACATAGATGCGTTGGCCTCACGACTAAGTCCTCACACTAGGACATCTGCCGTGACAAATCGACGCGAGTTAGCGCCCACCGTGGGGCCTACGCACGGTGGTGTTGAGTTGTTAGAGGGATCTTAGCTAAGATTTCGAGAGGTCCGCAATATTTTCGGCTGAAGAAAAATCGGTTTTGGAAGGATCTACATCAGCTTTTATCAAGATCAGAAATTTTTTATGGTGTTCATCTGGTCGATCAGCAAGATGGCCAAGGTGTTCCAAGCCGTTACTAGTAGCTTCTGTCGTGAATCACTTTTACTATGAGCCGCCATCGGCTCTCCATGGGAAAGGCCCGTCGCCGCCGACAACTGCCTTGCGGGCACGTTCCTCGCCTTTTGCCACCTTAACCACGGGCTCGAGCGCCGTCTCCGTGGCTATCCTCACCTCGTCTTCGAATCCGCCTTGGTGCTATGGGTCGCCGCATCCCCTTTGAGTCGTCCAAGGTCTCTGTTTCCGACTTGGATTCTGAAGCTGTTGTGGCTGTCATATCGTCCGCTGTTTCCTGTAATACTACTTCAGAGCCTTCGAGTTACTGCTGGGGCCCCCAGATCAAACCAAGCCGTCAGCGACCGCTGAAGCAATTCCAAAGTGATTTGATTGATTTCTAGATATACTACTACCAACCAGCAGTGTAAAATTCAAGGCTGATTTGACAACTAGTACTGCTTCCACGTGAAAGTAGTCTGCTAGTTCAGTTTTTTGTTCTCCGTACAACGGCTACGTAAACACGAGGAATACTACCAGATCAGAGTAAAAAGAAAAAGAGGGCAGCAGCAGTCACACACAAAAGCGACCAGGAACCTAGCAATTCAACTTCCATCAAGCTAAGTAATATGGTATCTTGACAATAGTCGAATCAGTTAAGCCGTTGAGGAACCCGCCGACATCAAATACTCCACGTGGGATCCGAATGGAAAGTATTACTTCAAAGTACCACCACGCTGCGTTATGCAAGCCACTACATCCACACCTGTGGTCGCCAGGCGCTACAAACATTAACAGGCGTCTCAATCAGCATTTAAACATCAGCCATCATCTGTCGACCCGCCGGTGCCGTCGTCGCAGCCGACGCCCCTCCGCTTCTGCGCGAGTTTCTGTCGCCGGGTCGCTCGTACCGCAAGTCGCCCACCTGTATGCTTCTGACTCTCTCCCGCATGGGCCGTCGCGTCGAGGCGCTGTTACGGCCGCTTTCGAGTGGGCCGCCGTGGTGCACGTGAGCTGCTGCTTTCGCCCCGCTTCGCCTGGCCCCGCGGCCCTGCGCTAAGTCGCCGTAAACCGCCACCTCTGCGTGCGCCGGTTCAAGTCGCTCTACGGTCTCACCTCTAAACTGCCGTTGTGAGCCTCGACCTACATCTCGTTGGAGTCGCCAAACTACCGCCTCTGCCTTGGTCGACCCCGAGCCACCGAGTCGCCGGGCGTCCCTGAGCCGCCACCGCCGCGCTTTGAGCCGAACGAGCAACCCGCCCCGCTGTCGGGCCTCGCCTCGCTCCGCGTCGGGCCTCGCCATCGCGGGCTTCAAGTCGCTGCCTCCACGAGTCGCCGGAGCGGTCCATCTGCCTCCCTCGTGCTGCCTGTTGAGATTTTTGCAGCAGCCGCCGCTACAATCCGTGTCAACGCGCTGTTGCCGCCTCGAGCTGTCCACGCTTCAAACCGGTCTGCCTGGTGATCTGCTGCCAAGTCGCCATGCTCTGCTTCCGCCGAGTTTTCCCCTACTGAACCACGTGGCTCACCTTTTTGCTTGTTCAAAGCCGACATCGCCTCTGGTCTGAGTGGCCATCGCGCCTCGCCTTCGGCCGGGTCACATCTGAGCCCTCAGGCGTCCTTCTATCCACGCCACTGTGAGCCGCTCTTGTTGAGTCGCCACCTGTCCGATTCTCCATCCTCTCTCCGAGTCGCCGTCGGGCCTCAGCATCCGTCTCAAGCGCAGCACCACCGCCGCGCCGTTGCGGCAAACCACCCACCGGTTCGTGCTTTTTCTTGCCGCATCGCTCATGCTCCGCTCCGCAACCTCGCAAACCGCCCGCGGTTCAGGAAGTTTGCTGCTCTGCCTCACCCGTGACCCGCCCGTGTCGCGCTTCTCCCCAGCCACTACTGCACCTCCTTGACCCGCCCCTGCCTCAGGACCGCTCGCGATTTCATAAACCGCCTCCAGCTGTCTGTTTCAATTGACTGGGCAAGGGTCAGGAAAAGAAACAAAGGAAAAGATAAGAGAAGGTTCGGTTCAAAAAAATCGTGGAAGCAGTAAATTTTAGATCAGTTGGAAAACCAATGACGTACATGACTGGCTCAACGTCCCATGAAAATATCAGGTGCTATTCACTTTATTTATTTTTTCAATGTACTTTAAATTCCTCCAAGAACAATTATCCTCCCTTTAAGTATTTTTGTTCCATGTTCATGGCAGAGACGACAATATCATTTGCCATCCAGGTACATCAGGACAATTATTCACTGCTGAGAAGCGCTTACGCTGCTGCCCCTTGCAATCTAGTCTACATCAAAACACCGGAGCTGCACCCGTCTGCACGGGCTGCTTAATGAGCGCACGTAAGTTACCGCTCCTGCGGCCCGTCTATTTCAACAAAACCTGGAGTAGTTCACGTGGCTGATAACATTAACAAATCTGGAGCAGATCATAATATATTATCAGTTTCCACCTGATGGCTCAATGAATTGGAGTACAAATCGTTGCCACTGCAGTTTGGGTAATTTCAACAATCAATGTGGATGACTCACTGGCCGGGTTACTAACACAACTCCAATGGGATCATTTATAACCCGCCATGGTTGACTTCAACCTTCTGTGGATTCATATCGCGTTATTAACGCTAAAGATATACAATGAGTGTTGCGAAGATCATCAACTCACTACCTTGCCTCCAGCTTTAACATATTACAACGTTTCGCTGTTCAACTATATGCCGGTTTATATCATGGTCAAATATGGAGAATCTCTAGCCAACTCCTCGAGTCGTCTTAAGACTCGGGGGCTACAATGATATGACCCAGCAAGTCTTGCCAGTTTCAGCAAATTCAAGTGCCCTAGGATGTTGAAGGGGGAGATAACCCGGTCATGGAGGCTACCGCCATATTGGCGAAAATTTAAAGATGATTAGAGAATTTCTGATTTAAAAAGTATATGAAAACTACAAAATCCTGGCTCAATGAAGGGTTCCCGGTCATCAGAAAGGATTCCGGTTTAAAATTTGGCTCAAGAGAAATCTGTCCCACTGAAGCTCTCAAATATCCGGTTTACATGCCAGCTCAAGGGCAATCTATTTATCACAAAGCTCTGAAGCTCTCAATATCAGGTTCAAAAATCTGGTTTAAGAGGAATCTGTCTCCCATACAGCTTTGAGGCTCTCAATATCCGGTTTAAAACTCCGGTTGAAAAAAGAAATTCATCTCTCGCAAGTTCGAGTTCTCAGAAAAATTAAAGGTTGCCAAAGAGACCTTGTTGCCATGATGCACGGTTCAAACATGGGTATCCTGCTTTATGGGCTTATCTTATTATGATCACATGGGGGCTTCCGGCTTATTGAGCGAAGCTATGATTACCCCTTGATCCGGCTTATACGCCATGCTTAAAAAAACTTGGGGGCTTGCTACCCAGGTCAAAGGGACCAAAGAGAGTCTGTTGCAAAAGCACAACTCAAACATAGGTGCCCGTTGAGCATAGCTTAGAAATTTTTCTTGGGGGCTCTTTTGTTCTAAAGAACAAGAGTTGTTATAACCCTTGTGATAGGCTTAAAAGCCAGGCTTGGAAACCAGGTGTATTCACCTAAAACCCCGGGTTATCCTGCCTTTTTAAGTAAGCAACTTCGCCCAGGTATTCCTGGAACGACCCGCCGAACGTTTGACAAGTCAATCTTATGCAAACCCTGAACTTGTCAAAGTTAAAACGATGATTGGTTATGTGAGGTCCATCTTATAAGGTTTGTAAAATGGTTTAACTCAGTGGCCTGGCAGCTCGTGAAAAGCCTCGATTATTCGGCCTGGCAGCCCATGAAAAGCCTCATTTTTCGTTTATTTTTATTCGACAGATCTTTTGAGGTTTATTTGATGAGGCTTATTGAGGGAGTCCTGGATTAGGGGGTCTTCGGACAGCCGGACTATATCCTTTGGCCGAACTGTTGGACTATGAAGATACAAGATTGAAGACTTCGTCTCGTGTCCGGATGGGACTCTACTTGGCGTGGAAGGCAAGCTAGGCAATACGAATATGGATATCTCCTCCTTTGTAACCGACCTTGTGTAACCCTAACCCTCTCCGGTGTCTATATAAACCGTAGGGTTTTAGTCCGTAGGACAACAATCACAACATACAATCATACCATAGGCTAGCTTCTAGGGTTTAGCCTCTCTGATCTCGTGGTAGATCTACTCTTATACTACCCATATCATCAATATTAATCAAGCATGACGTAGGGTTTTACCTCCATCAAGAAGGCCCGAACCTGGGTAAAACATCGTGTCCCCTGCCTCCTGTTACCATCCGGCCTAGACGCACAGTTCGGGACCCCCTACCCGAGATCCGCCGGTTTTGACACTGACATTGGTGCTTTCATTGAGAGTACCTCTGTGTCGTCACTGTTAGGCTTGATGGCTCCTACTATCATCGATAGCGATGCGGTCCAGGGTGAGACTTTTTTCCCTGGACAGATCTTCATATTCGGCGGATTTCCACTGCGAACTAATTCGCTTGGCCATCTGGAGCAGATTGAAAGCTACGCCCCTGGCCGTCAGGTCAGATTTGGAAGTTTGAACTACACGGCCGACATCCACGGAGACTCGATCTTCGACGGATTCGAGCCACAGCCGGGCGCGCTGCACTGTCGCGATGGGTATGACCTAGCTCTACCGCCGAACAATACCCCAGAGGCCACGCCCGCATCAGCTCCAACCCTTAGCTCGGAGCCAACTGCGCCAATCGAGGACGGGTGGTTAGACACCGCCTCAGGGGCTGCAGTCTCAACGGCGATCGAGCCAAATACTAGCACAATCCTCTGCGCAGCCCGTGACTCCAAGGTGCCGGACTCTTTTTCTGACTCCGAACCGCCCGCGCCCCTGCCAATCGAATCCAATTGGGCGCCGATCATGCAATTCACCGCCGCGGATATCTTTCAGCACTCGCCCTTCGGCGACATTCTGAATTCACTAAGGTCTCTCTCTGTGTCAGGAGAGCCCTGGCCGGATTATGGCCAACGGGATTGGGATGCGGACAACGAAGAAATTCGACGCCCACCCACCACCCACTTAATAGCCACTATCGACGACTCAACCAACATGCTTGACTTCGACTCCGAAGACATCGACGGTATGGACGACGATGCGGGAGGCGAAGAGGAACTACCGCCCACAGGGCGTTGGACGTCCACCTCATCATATGACGTATACATGGTGGACACACCAAAAGAAGATGACGACGAGGAACGGAAGGACGCATCGAAGGCTTGTTCCCTCGAGAAGCAGTCAAAGAGGCGGCGCAAGCGCCGCCCCAAATCCCGCCTCGGCAGAAATAACGACCATACAGACCCAGCGTTGGAGCAGGGCGAACCACTGCCGGACCACGGCAATACGGAGAATCAAACCGAACAAACCAATTCTGTCAAAGATAATAGTCCGGACGACATAACACCAGACAGGCACCCGGAGCAGCAGAATGCCCGTCAAAGGCTTGTTGCCACCGCGAGGAGTCTGAAAAAGCAGAAGCAAAGGCTCAAGCCTGCGCTGGATACACTCCAAATCAGATGGAGTAAAGTACTCAACACAGCAGCGAAGTACGGCGACAATCACCCCACCAAGAGCTACCCAAAGCGGAAGTTGCTACCTGAATTCGATGAGGAGGCCTCAGACCCCCCACAATCAAAAATCAAAACAGCCACCTGGTCGGATAGACGACCTCACGGCCAACATAGAGCGGCAAACAACGCCACTCACAAGCCAATACGCGATCCACGCGAGGGCTCACACCAAAAGGACGGCGCAACCAGATCCATCTATGGACCACGCAAGCGCGCCCCAGCATACGATATAACACAACAAACATCCGAACAACGTGGTACACCCAGATACAGGGGTGCCGCACACCCCCTATGTTTCACCGATGAGGTGCTGGACCATGAATTTCCAGAGGGATCCAAACCCGTAAACATAGAGGCATACGATGGAACAACAGACCCTGGGGTCTGGATTGAGGACTATATCCTCCACATCCATATGGCTCGAGGAGATGATCTCCACGCCATCAAGTACTTACCCCTCAAGCTCAAAGGGCCACCTCGTCACTGGCTTAAAAGCCTCCTTGAAAACTCCATTGGAAGCTGGGAAGAGCTCGAAGACAATTTTCGGGCAAATTTCAAGGGACTTATGTACGACCTCCGGACGCGGATGATTTGAGTCATATAACTCAACAGCCCGGAGAGTCAGTCCGAAAGCTTTGGAACAGGTTTCTTACTAAAAAGAACCAAATTGTCGACTGTCCGGACACCGAAGCCTTGTCAGCTTTTAAGCATAGCGTCCGTGACGAATGGCTTGCCAGACACCTCGGCCAAGAAAAGCCGAGAACAATGGCAGCATTAACAAGCCTTATGACCCGCTTTTGCGCGGGTGAGGACAGCTGGCTAGCCAGATGCAGCACCAGCGACCCCAGTACATCTGAAGTTAGAGATGAAAATGGGAAATCACAGCGCAACAACAATAACAAACACCGGAATAAAGAAGACATCACGAAGAGCACGACAGTAAATGCCGGATTCAAAAGCTCTCGGCCAGGTCAGCAAAAGCCGCCCTCTAAAGGCGCCAGAGACGAACTGTCCAGCCTAAACAAAATTCTAGACCAAATATGTCAGATCCATAGCACCCTGGTAAACCAGCTAATCATACCCACAGAGAATGTTGGGTCTTCAAGCAGTCTGGCAAGCTCAACACCGTACACAAGGGGGAGGATACACCAAGCGAAGACGAGGATGAGCCTCTCAAGCAAGACACTGGGGGAACAAAAAAATTTCCACCATAAGTCAAAATGGTAAACATGTTACACGTGATCAAGGGGAGAAACAAAATGGCACTCCCAGAAAAATATGCCCAAAGGCATACCACCGCGGAGTCCTGCCACTGGTCGTCTCAACGATCACTTTCGACCATTGTGATTACTTAGCATGTATCCGGCATGCAGGATGGGCTGCCCTGGTATTATACCCAATAATTGACGGATACCACTTCACACGAGTCCTGATGGACGGTGGCAGCAGTCTCAACCTGATATACCAGGATACAATCTGCGAAATGGGGATAGACCCAATGAAAATTTGCCATAGCAATACCACCTTTAAAGGAGTAATGCCAGGCCCAGGGGCTCATTGCACGGGCTCCCTGCTACTAAAGGTTATATTCGGCTTCCCCGATAACTTCCGTAGTGAACATTTAACCTTCCACATCGCTCCGTTCCAAAGTGGCTATCAAGGACTACTTGGACGCGAAGCTTTTGCTCGCTTTAATGCAATACCACATTACGCTTCCCTGACGCTCAAGATGCCCGAACCACGCAACATCATTACAGTGAATGGAAGTATTAAGTGATCTTTGCGCACCAAAGAGAATGCGACTGCCTTGGCAGCCGCACACTAAAAACGGCCTGACCAACTAAAGCATTTGATAGGTCGTCAAGACCACGGACGCGGTTAGACGAGTCCGGCGCTGCTATATGTAATTTGTACCGGATTGATGGCCACACCCCTATTACAAATACATGGGGCTCAACGCGCGCAGATAAGTGGAAATTTCTACTCATTTTTAGTTATACATGGTTTCTTTAAAAACTATCTTTTTGCACGACAACTTTTTCACCTAAGTTCCTCTCTTTTACAGATGATCATCGTGCTACACCTGTCCAGGATACGGCACAACGGAGACACAGGCGCAGACGTGCAGCAGGGACCCGTTCCAAGGATTCTTTTTAGATTAAGACCCTGCGTAAACCTTTTTTACTGTCTCTTGTTGATACACATCCATCGAATTCTCAGCACAATTGGGAAGGATGCTGACGTCTTGGCATGTGGCCACGTCAGAATAATGCACGTACCTAGACACAAGGGGCTTCTTACAAAGGGCACTATTTAGGCCCGGTTTATACCATAAAGACCGAATACCTTAGGGAGTGTTCGGCGTCGCGAGTTTGGCCTTATATGCATCAGCTGCGAATTATTGTCTTTGGTCAAATGTTGGGTTTGCCCGGCTCCTGTGTTTTGGTGCCTTACGTTCCGCGTTATCGGCTAAGGCAGCACCAAGAGAACTACTGTGATTGTGCCCTGGTTCATCCGGACGAGCACCTCAGTAGAGAAAGCCGAAAACTGACTGTCATGATATAGCGTGAGACTGGTCAACCACTCGATGACCTATCGGAATGTTTGAATTCCTCTGCCTTAACGAAGGGCCGTTTTCCGGCCAGGCATATACGCACCCCGAGATCGGGAGAGTGTGAAGCCACCAGGGGCTATATAGTAGCCCCACTGTCAAACTCCTATGGCTAAGTGAAAGTGTTAAAGCATTATAGTCCGATTGCCTCGTTCGTTGCGCTATCACCTCCTTAATAGGACCAAGACGTTGGGTTAAGTGTGAACACACGTTTTTTGTGAGCACCTCCGCATTATATGCGTGGGGGTTGAAGCCGATGACTGCAATCTTTCAGGTTATATACATATATACACAAACGGCCGCACAGGAGGGATCACATTGCTTTCCGGCAAAAGTATAAATACAGCCTTACTATATTTCATAAAAACATTGCGTTTACAATGGGAATACATGTCATTCAAACATAATATTCTTTGAGCATTGGGGCTCTATCAAACGAGCACCCTCAAGAACCTCTTCAAAATAGTGCCCGGCAGCTACTCGGCCTATGGCCGAACCTTGCGCCGCAACAGTGGTAGCATCCATCTCCGCCCAGTATGCCTTAACACGGGCAAAGGCCATCCGCGAGCCTTCTATGCACGCCGACCTCTTCATCGCGTTGATGCGCGGCACCGCACCAAGGAACTGCTGCACTAAGCTGAAATAGCTGTTCGGCTTCGGCTTCTCCGGCCACAAATGATCTACAACAGACCTCATGGCGAGTCCGGACAACCTATTAAGTTCGGCCCATTCGGCTAGCTGATCAGTCAAGGGAAGCGGATGCTCTGGAACGTTGAATTGCGAACAGAATAGCTTGTCCACTTCACAATCTGATTGATCTTGGAAGTATTCGACCGCGTCGACAGCGCTCGCCGCCAAGTCCATATATGCGTCTGCCGAACTCCACAGCCGATCCAGAGGGGCATACCGCGGATCTCCGAACTTCCTCCGCAGCAGAAAGGGCTTCCCAGCCGCAATATCCCTGGCTTCGCGCAGCTCCTCCTTCTTCGCCCTCATAGCAGAGCGACTGTCTTTGGTCGCCATAGTGGCCTTCTCAAGGTCCGCTGCCTTCACTCGGTTCACTTCTTCAAGGAACTGGCAACGGTCAGCAGTGCCTTTTAATTCTACGGCCATCTTGGCCATCTTTTTTTTGCTTTCGCAATGGGAAGCCTTCTCGGCTCTTAACTTTTTGGCCGCCTTCAAAGCAGCCGCATTACTAACCCTCGCTTGTTCCTTGGCTCGGGCGAGTTCCGCCCGAAGGTTCTCCACGGTGGCAGCTCCGTCTGCAGTCACAACATATTAAAGATACTGGCATCATGCTGCTCTTATTGTGTGACATTCACCAGAAAACATTACTTACCCTGTGATTCGTCAAGCCGCTTATTAACAAGCTCGATGCCGGCGTCTGCCGCATCCAGTTGTCGTTTTAATTCGGCAAACTCACTAGTCCAGATAGCCACCGGAGCTTCCACCACCTGCACATAAAGGCAGTCTGGTTATTACCTGGGACTATGATCCTCTGTTCGCCGCCGTTCTCGACGACAACCAGAGTCTCAGGGGCTACTATCTACACATGGCACACCTAACATGTGCGGTACTATCACATATTATTTCACGTACCTCAAAGCCTGTCAGTAGACTCATAAAGGCTTCATGTAATCCGCTTTCGGCGGACGAAATTCTCTCCATCACCGTACCCATCAGTGTACGGTGCTCTTCTGAGATGGCCGCTCGCCCTAACAGCTCCCTCAGAACGTCTGACCGCATACCAAATGGTGCCGGACTCTTTTGTTTGCTCTCTTCGGGAGCCGGACGCTGGGGACTTCGGGGATCTATGGGATTATCTTCTGGCCTCATCGGATCCGGGGAGGCCCTCCGTGATGACACTTCGGGGTCACCCGCTTCTTGAGCGGAGGAGTCCGGGGGAGGCGTTTCTCTCTCCATCATCTCCGGAAGAAGATCCCCCGAAGACGAGCTCAGCTGAGAAGGGCTAAGACCCGAACTGCAAGATATATGCGGCGGTTATTTTCTCAGAAGAACGATAGTATACCTTCACTATTAAAGTATTTTTTGGATCACTTACGACTCGTTTGATCGTTGTGAGGGAGTGTCCAGAGCGCGACACGTAGCGAATGGCTAAGAGCGCGTCAAGTGGCGCTGATCGTTGTGAGGCTCCCGAAGGAGCGCTTGTTAACTAGTTGCTCTTGACAGACAGGAGGGAGTACTTACTAACATATATGGTCATGTAAATTTAATATGTATGTTTTATATGATCATCATCTGTACGTACACAAAAATATCTAGTACTATTATCGGAGGTGCTAAAAATCAGTCGACTGAGACTTTGCGAAGTCTCAGTCGACTGCCCAGCTGTCCGATCTTTAGCAGCTTGTAGATTCGTTCTGGGGCGCTTTTGTCCTTCGTTTCGGCCTGTATAAGGCGCGGGCCGGCCCGTTTATTTGTTTTTCTTGTTGTAGCGTCCTGTAATGCTTGGGGCGTAGTAATTAAGAGGAGGGAACCTCTAGTCGTCAGTCCATTTCTTCCTTCTCTCTCTGTTCTTCTCTATCAAATCTGAAGATCTCTCCAGCGAAACGACAGAATCGCTTGTGACACCCCCGATTCAATCGTACACTAATCATACACGCAAACATGTACGATCAAGATCAGGGACTCACGGGAAGATATCACAACACAACTCTACAAATAAAATAAGTCATACAAGCATCATATTACAAGCCAGGGGCCTCGAAGGTTCGAATACAAGAGCTCGATCATAGACGAGTCAGCGGAAGCAACAATATCTGAGTACAGACATAAGTTAAACAAGTTTGCCTTAAGAAGGCTAGCACAAACTGGGATACATATCGAAAGAGGTGCAGGCCTCCTGCCTGGGATCCTCCTAAACTACTCCTGGTCATCGTCAGCGGCCTGCACGTAGTAGTAGGCACCTCCAGTGTAGTAGGAGTCATCATTGACGGTGGCGTCTGGCTCCTGGGCTCCATCGTCTGGTCGCAACAATCGGGTAGAATGGAAAAGGGGAAAAGAGGGAGAAAAGCAACCGTGAGTACTGATCCAAAGTACTCGCAAGCAAGGAGCTACACTACATATGCACGAGTATATGTGTAAAGGGCCATATCGGTGGACTGAACTACAGAATACCAGAATAAGAGGGGGATAGATAATCCTGTCGAAGACTACGCTTCAGGCCACCTCCATCTTGCAGCATGTAAAAGAGAGTAGATGGTAAGTTCACCAAGTAGCATCATGTAGCATAATCCTACCCTTCACTATTAGAGTATTTAATATCTGAAAACTTTTTATGGTTTGCTTTTAATTCAAATGCAAATTTGAATCGCTTTGATCTAAAGCTAGATTATCAATAGTAACCGCGGTGACGTGGCATCATTAGCGGAGGTTCACTGTAGCTTAACTATCCGGGCGTCACAATTCTCCTCCACTACAAGAAATCTCGTCCCGAGATTTAAGAGGTGGATTAAGGGGGAAGGACTAGGTTACGAAAGTCTAACGGATCTTCTCGGTCTTCGTTGCTTTGCTTTAAGAGATCGATCCACTACGTTGATGTCTTCATTTCTCTGTTTCAGGTCATGATGAAGTCGGCATCCTTTCTCCGAGAACTCCATCATACTTACGAAAGACGAAAGGGTGGTTATTCTGGGAAAACGGACCTCTGCAAGGTTGACCATCTGGTCTATAACATCGGGGAAGGCGGGGGAGAGTAACTCTCGAATTTAAACTTAAGAAAATATCGAGAGCAAAGTAAGGAGGTATCATGAGAAGTTTCGAGCGGACAGGCAATCGTTCGATGCCTAAAACAGGGCGTGAAAAGGGTTCGGAGCAACGGGAATAAGCATTGTGTCTGATACTAGAATTGATGATCTCTCGGAAGGTGGCTCGTGAATTACCTACGAAACCAAGAGCAAGGGATAACTTTGGCAACATGGGTGTACAGGAGAGTCAGGTTTCGATCCCGTGGAACTGTGGGTTATGGGCCCACCATGTGGGTTAAAAGTAGGAAGGGGGATGACGTCTTGCATGATCATGTAAGCAAGGCATGTCAGAGGATAGACTATCGATTATGTCGGCAACAACCATTGGTACCAAGGGCGAGGGATGAAGAGAACCATTTTCCTGCTCGTTGAACGACGCGGGCCAATAGGCAAAGTTCTCGTCCATCGGTGGTTACCGGAATGCTATCAACAAAAGCAACAGGGTCTCGCTGACAGAATTGTACACCAAGGTGTTTACATAAGCAGGAGAATATTACTGCTTAGATCATATAGACCTCAAGAAAGGTTAAACCAAACATTTGGAAAGGAAAATATGATTATCAGATTAAACAGAACAATGGAAAGGAAAAATGTGTTTAAACACATATTTTAGGGGTATATCCTTCCCAAGGACAAGCAGACCATGATATCCATGACAAGATATAATGTAGAAAACCCTTTAAGTAAGGGGAGAGAAATTTCATGACATTACCCATACAACGGTGTTTGGGGTAATTAATAAAGAAATTTTAGCATTGTGCTTCAAATGTTCTTATTGAAAATCGGAGTACCACATACATGCTTCGAGATAGCGTTGACATGGTCTTTAAGCAAAGGTCAGACTTTGGATACGCAAAGGATCCATCAGGAACAACCCATGTAATAAGTGTTACAATTTCCTCATGAAAGAACGGATAACCTTGCTAAAAGGAAAACTATGACATGGGTCCTCCGGCTAGTTGTGCTAGGCATGACATCACCTTATTGGGTCATGTAAAGACCAATGTTATAACTCTTGGAAACATGTCCCAACCATCATATCTGACCGAGATTCAGATCTGATTAGTGCCAGGATACCTCAGACTCGGGATGCCTGAGAAGAAAAGGTGCAACACAAACTGTCGAGACGACATTGTAAGATTCACGGGAATTGAACTATGGAAGCGAGCTCCAAATCAAGAGTTCATCATTAAATGAAGGAGAGGCGAGGAGGTGGCTGATTGAATCGGTGACAATTCATTGAGATTTTCAAAAGATGGATTTCAACAGTTATGTGAACAAGGGGATAACATTTGCCGGATCAAATGATATAATGGTGTATGCTAGAGGAAAAACATACACATTTAAACATTGGCTGAAAAGTGCACCCAAAAATCTGGACTAGGTAGCACGATCAATGTTTGAATGATGATTCAATAAGCAATAGACTTAGAATGAAGCTATCGACCATTAACGTCAAAGCAATAGGGTTGCTAGAAATTTTGAATTTTACACATCACAATCCATTTGTCGGTTTGGAAACAACACGGGGACCAAGGAATGAACGAAGATAGCAAGAAGTATCACTTGTATCAAGAATTCTTAAGAAGTGGTAAAATTCTCACGACATCCTTGGCATAAAAGGTGGTAATATTCCAAGGTAAAGAAGAACAAATGCTGGATAGCAAAGAAATCAAGGTATAACACAAAACACGAACAAGTTTGTGTTGAACGGAAGGCAATAAAGTGGTCGATGATAACACAACTCATCGAGGGCAAGGATGGTACTTCTCATCATGAATTCAATTGATATCATGGAAGGGGTCAAAATGTTGATGATGATTACGACACACTTGTTGAGGGGGTTGATAACCCACAAGTATAGGGGATCGCAACAGCTTTCGAGGGTAGAGTATTCAACCCAAATTTATTGATTCGACACAAGGGGAGCCAAAGAATATTCTCAAGTATTAGCAGCTGAGTTGTCAATTCAATCACACCTGGAAACTAGTATCTGCCGCAAAGTGTTTAGTAGCAAAGTAATATGATAGTGGTGGTAACGGTAACAAAAGAGTAATGAAAGCAAAGTAATGTTTTTGGTATTTTGTAGTGATTGTAACAATAGCAACGGGAAAGTAAATAAGCGTAAACCAGTATATGGAAAGCTCGTAGGCATTGGATCAATGATGGATAATTATGCCGGATGCGGTTCATCATGTAACAGTCATAACATAGGGTGACACAGAACTAGCTCCAATTCGTCAATGTAATGTAGGCATGTATTCCGAATATAGTCATACGTGCTTATGGAAAAGAACTTGCATGAAATCTTTTGTCCTACCCTCCCGTGGCAGCGGGGTCCTAATGGAAACTAAGGGATATTAAGGCCTCCTTTTAATAGAGAACCGGAACAAAGCATTAGCACATAGTGAATACATGAACTCCTTAAACTATGGTCATCACCGGTAAGTATCCCGATTATTGTCACTTCGGGGTTAACGGATCATAACACATAATAGGTGACTATAGACTTGCAAGATAGGATCTAGAACTCTCATATATTGATGAAAACATAATAGATTCAGATCTGAAATCATGGCACTCGGGCCCTAGTGACAAGCATTAAGCATAGCAAAGTCATAGCAACATCAATCTCAGAACATAGTGGATACTAGGGATCAAACCCTAACAAAACTAACTCGATTACATGATAAATATCATCCAACCCATCACCGTCCAGCAAGCCTACGATGGAATTACTCACGCACGGCGGTGAGCATCATGAAATTGGTGATGGAGGATGGTTGATGATGACGACGGCGACGAATCCCCCTCTCCGGAGCCCCTAACGGACTCCAGATCAGCCCTCCCGAGAGGTTTTAGGGCTTGGCGGCGGCTCCGTATCGTAAAACGCGATGATTTCTTCTCTCCTATTTTTTTCTCCCCGAAAGCAGTTATATAGAGTTGGAGTTGGAGTCAGGAGGTCTCCAGGGGGCCCACGAGGTAGGGGGTGCATCATAGGGGGGCGCGCCCCCCATCCTCATGGCAAGGGTGTGGGCCCCCTGGTCTTCATCTTTGGCGAGGATTTTTTATTATTTATTGTAAGATATTCCGTGGAGTTTCAGGTCATTCCGAGAACTTTTGTTTTCTGCACATAAAACAACATAATGGCAATTCTGCTGAAAACAACGTGAGTCCGGGTTAGTTCCATTCAAATCATACAAGTTAGAGTCCAAAACAAGGGAAAAAGTGTTTGGAAAAGTAGATATGACGGAGACGTATCAACTCCCCCGAGCTTAAACCCTTGCTTGTCCTCAAGCAATTCAGTTGACAAACTGAAAGAAATAAAGAAAAACTTTTACAAACTCTGTTTTCTCTTGTTGTTGTAAATATGTCAAGCTAGCATTCAAGTTTTTAGCAAAGATTATAACTAACCACATTCGCAATAACGCATAGGTCTCAAGTTTACTCATATCAATAGCATAATCAACTAGCGAGCCATAATAATAAAACTCGGATGACAACACTTTCTCAAAACAATCATAATATGATATAACAAGATGGTATCTCGCTAGCCCTTTCTGAGACCGCAAAACATAAATGCAGAGCACCTTTAAAGATCAAGGACTGACTAGACATTGTAATTCATGGTAAAAGAGATCCAATCATAGTCACAACCAATATAAATTAACAGTAATGAATGCAAATGACATCGGTGCTCTCCAACTGGTGCTTTTTAATAAGAGGATGATGACTCAACATAAAAGTAAATAGATAGGCCCTTCGCAGAGGGAAGCAGGGATTTGTAGAGGTGCCAGAGCTCGGTTTTGAAATAGAGGTGAATAATATTTTGAGTGGTATACTTTCATTGTCAACATAACAACCAAGAGATGGCTATATCTTCCATGCTACACACATTATAGGCGGTTCCCAAATAGAATGGTAAAGTTTATACTCCCCCTCCACCAACAAACACCAATCCATGGCTTGCTCGAAACAACGAGTGCCTCCAACATACATTAGGTCCTAGGGGGAGTCTTGTTTGCAATTATTTTTGATTTAGTTTGCATAAAGCATGGGACTGGGCATCCCGGTGACCAGACATTTATCTCGTGAGTGAGGAGCGGAGTCCACTCCTCTTGAGAATAACCCGCCTAACATGGAAGATACAGACAGCCCTAGTTGATACATGAGCTATTCGAGCATACAAAACAGGATATTTATTTGAAGGTTTAGAGTTTGGCACATACAAATATACTTGGAACGGCAGGTAGATACCGCATATAGGAAGGTATAGTGGACTCATCTGGAATAACTTTCGGGTGTAAGGGATTGGATGCACAAGCAGTATTCCTGCTTAGTACAAGTGAAGGCTAGCAAAAGACTGGGAAGCGACCAACTAGAGAGCGACAACAACCATGTACATGCATTAAAATTAATAAACATTGGATGCAAGCATGAGTAGGATATAATCCACCATGAACATAAATATCGTGAAGGCTATGTTGATTTGTTTCAACTACATGCGTGAACATGTGCCAAATCAAGTCAGTTAAATCATTCAGAGGAGGATACCACCCTATCATACCACATCATAACCATTTTAATAGCATGTTGGCACACAAGGTAAATCATTATAACTCATAGCTAATCAAGCATGGCACAAGCAACTATGATCTCTAATTGTCATTGCAAGCATGTTTATTCATAACAAGCTGAATCAAGAACGATGAACTCATCATATTTACAAAAACAAAAGAGGTCGAGTTTGTAACAACTTTTCTCATCTCAGTCAGTCCATCATATATCATCATAATTGCCTTTCACTTCCACGACCGAACGATGTGAATAATAATAAGAGTGCACGTGCATTGGACTAAGATGGAATCTGTGAGCATTCAATAAACAGGAGAAGACAAGGCAATATGGGCTCTTGGTTAAATCAACAATAAAGCATATAAGAGCCACTTCAACAATTTAATCATGGTCTTCTCCTACTGACCCCCAAAGAAAGAAAAGAAATAAAACTATTTCCACGGGAAAGCTCCCAACAAGCAAAAGAAGAACGGGAAATATTTTTGGGTTTTCTTTTTAATTACTACTAAAAGCATGGAAAGTAAATTAATTAAAAGCTACAACTAATTTTTTTGTTTTTCTTAAGGTTTATTAAACACACAAGAAGAAAGCATAAAAAGGAAAATAAACTAGCATGGATGATACAATGAAAAAGTATGAGTACCGACATTTAGCAATGAGTGTGTGTGAACATAAATGTAATGTCGGTGAGAAATACGCACTCCCCCCAGCTTAGGCGTTTATCCTAAGTTGGTCTATGGCCACGGCTGGCCTGGCGGATATCCATAATAATAGTTGGGGTCGTACTGCGATGAGGAAGAAGAAGGCTCTGATTGCCACTGGCTGGCAATCATCTCCGGATCCCATTGGTAGTTAGACTGTCGTGAAGGATCAAATTGTGGTTTTGGTTCTAGCTCCTCGGCTGGTTAGGGTTCTGGTAGGCGTGGATAGCCGTCAACGGAACAAGGTACTTGCCTACAGTCAAATCAAACAAAGAAGGAGCAGGTAAGGTAATAGTCTCAGGATGGTGTTTATTAAAGAACAATTGATATTTAAGCTCTCCTCCCTATTCTTAATAATAAAATCATGTGCCACCATACTTTTATATCTAGATAAACACGAGGCTGCACTTTTTCTTCCTTCTCAGCATGCCTGATAGGTATGTTAAAATGTGCAGCTAGGCGTGTAGCATAGATGCCTCCAAAGATGGGGCCCTTTGTACGGTTCAGACTTAACCGTTTAGCAATAATACCGCCCATACTAAAAGTATTACCACTGTATAAAACGTGGAGCAGAATAATTATATCAGGAATACTAAGGTTTCCACAGTTTCCGCGTCGAATTAAGCAACAACTAGAAAATAATGCAAAGTAACGTAAAACAGGAAAATGTATGCTAGTGATTCGTGCATCGGAAACCTTTCTAGTTTCTCCTATAGTGATAGTATCAATAAACCCCTCCACATCATCATGATGTGGTTCTTCTGTCTTGCCCCCAATAGGGACTAAACAAGTCCGACAGAAATCATAAAGTGACATCTCCTTATGCTCATCATATAAATGAAACTCCACCGTAGGTGGTGAGTTCCTAGAATGAAAATGAAAGTTTTGCACAAAGGTATTTGTGAGTAAGAGATACTGATCGCATTGGTCATGGAGGAAAGCAGTGAGGCCTGCATTATGAGCCAATTCATGAAAATCTTCATAAATCCCGGCTGCTCTCAAGAAATCCTCGGAAGGCCATTCACACGCCCGAACCTCCGTGGTGCGCGGCAAATTATACTTAGGCATCGATGCCTTTTCCTTCAAGATTTGGCTCGATGAGCCCCTCAATAATCTCCTCATCATTTTCTGAAAAATTCTGAATTTTTTTGTAACTTCAACATAAAAGTAAACCAAACTCAATAATATTGATAGCAACTACTCCTACAAGTGCCTAGGGCCTATATCATGCATCAAAACTACTTTTGACCATATAAATTTGACACGCAAGCTCAAGAACAAGGTAACCTAAGCAGCAAAAAATTTCAATGAATAAAGCACTAGAACAAAAACTAATTGGACCAATGGAGGAGTCACATACCAAGGAACAATCTCCCAAAGCAGTTTTGTGAGAGGTGCTTTGAGCAAGGAGATCGAAAATGGTAGCAAAGAGGGCTTGAACTCGTGCTTGAGTTGGTTTTTTGTGTTTGTGGGAGGAAGAAGAAGAGGATGGGTGCAGGAATAAGTGGTGGAGGACCACCGTGGGCCCACGAGGCAGGGGGTGCGCCCTCCACCCTCGTGGCAAGGTGGTTGGCCCCCTGGTGTGTATTCAGTTCCATAAATCCTCAAATATTCTAGAAAAAATCATATTTAATTTTCAGGGCATTTGGAGACCTTTTATTTTCAAGGTATTTTTATATTGCACGAATAATCAGATAACAGACAAAAAAGTATTTATTTTCACTTTATTTCGACTAAATAACAGAAAGTAAAAGTGGGGTACAGAAGGTTGTGCTTCTAGTTTCATCCATCTCATGCTCGTCAAAAGGAATCCACTAACAAGGTTGATCAAGACTTGTTAACAAACTCATTCCGATTAACATAAAACCGGAGAAATTTCTAATAACACTAGGTTACCTCAACGGGGATATGCACATCCCCAATAATAAGTATATCTTATTTCTTCTTGACAGTAGGAAGAAGAAATTCAAAACCTCCAAATATAATCGATGGAATTTTTCTGATAGAATTGATACTATGAACTTGAGGTTGTTTCTTCAGAAGTGTACCGTATGCTCATTACCATTAACATGAAAAGTGACATTGCCTTTAGTGCAATCAATAACCACTACAACACGACTGACATTAGAAGGCGATCGAAAATGCCGCCAAAAGTCACAAGAACACCATTATATATGTGTCGGGGCATTTCTGAAAATCGCCAGAGATGGACGCGAAGGAAAATGCTAATCAAGGCATTCGACCATGACGCCTCGGAAGACCGAGCACCCGACGTTTTAAGGAATGCCTCGAAAGGGTATCTGGCATTTTCTGAAAATGTAATTATAGCTAGCCGGAAGGTATCTTGGCTGCCTTCTCTCTCTCTGCATCTTTTATTCTTTTATTTAATGGAAAGCCAACCACCGGAAGGCTCTCTCTTACTCTTATCTCCCAAGATCGACTCATGGTGGGCTGTCAAATCAAATAATGGCACCGCGCTGGTCAGGCCCATTAGGGGAGGCAGCCTCTCTTGTAGTAGCTGATTTCTGAAGCTAGTTGATCGTTCTCTGTTTATAAGAAGGTCAAACACTTGTTCCCTAAGCGGTATGGGACTAAAACTGCTCCGGCGGAGAGAGACGCGGTCAAAGAACTAACGGGTCAAAGGCCGCCGCCAAATTCCTCCGCCCAGGATGGAGCTTTCGACCTCGACCACCAGCTGTTACGCTCCAGACACAAATACGTACAGTAAAAGATTACAGCCGCTCTCGTCCGATTGTAGCCTAATTTTTTATCCAAGCTGATCAAAGCTTCTTCCTTGCGAGGCATTCTAGGAAACGCCTCCAAAGCTCTCGATGTGAGGCATTCTTGAAAAATGCCTCCGGAGCTCGTTCGATGCGAGGCGTTCGGGAGAAAGGCCTCCAAAGCTTGTTCGATGCGAGGCGCTTTAAAAAAATGCCTCCGAATCTCGTTTGATGCGAGGCGCTCTGAAAAAAGTGCCTTCGAAGCTACGTCTAGATAGAGGCGATTTTGGAAAATGCCTTCTAATACATAGTTTTGAGGCGTTTAGAGAAAACGCCCTTAATAAAGTGCCTTCTAATGACGTCTGTGTTGTAGTGAACAGCCCCTGCAGTATTAAGAAAAGGTCTTCCAAGAATAATAGACATACTATCGTCCTCGGGAATATCAAGAATAACAAAGTCCGTCAAAATAGTAACGTTTGCAACTACAACAGGCACATCCTCACAAATACTGATAGGTATAGCAGTTGATTTATCAGCCATTTGCAAAGATATTTCAGTAGGTGTCAACTTATTCAAGTCAAGTCTACGATATAAAGAAAGAGTCATAACACTAACACCGGCTCCAAGATCACATAAAGCAGTTTTAACATAGTTTCTTTTAATGGAGCATGGTATAGTAGGTACTCCTGGATCTCCAAGTTTCTTTGGTATTCCACCCTTAAAAGTATAATTAGCAAACATGGTGGAAATTTCAGCTTCCGGTATCTTCCTTTTATTTGTAATAATATCTTTCATGTACTTAGCATAAGGATTGGTTTTGAGCATATCAGTTAATCGCATACGCAAAAAGATAGGTCTAATCATTTCAGCAAAGCGCTCAAAATCCTCATCATCTTTTTTCTTGGATGGTTTGGGAGGAAAAGGCATGGGTTTCTGAATGCAAGGTTCTCTTTCTTTACCATGTTTCCTAGCAACAAAGTCTTTCTTATCATAACGTTGATTCTTTGATGGTGGGTTATCAAGATCAATAACAGGTTCAATTTCTACATCATTATCATTACTAGGTTGAGCATCATTATGAACCTCATCATTAACATTTTCATTAGGTTCATGTTCATTGCCAGATTGTGTTTCAGCATCAGACATAGAGATATCATTTGGATTATCAGGTGGTTCAGCAATAGGTTCACTAGAAGTTTGCACAGTTCTATCATTTTTCTTTTTCTTCTTTTTAGAAGAACTAGGTGCATCAATATTATTTCTCTGAGAATCTTGCTCAATTCTCTTAGGGTGGCCTTCAGGATACAAAGGTTCCTGAGTCATTCTACCAGTTCTAGTAGCCACTTTAACAGCATAATTATTTTTCTTACTATTAATCTCATTGAGAAATTCTTTTTGAGCTTTAAGTACTTGTTCTACTTGAGTGGTAACCATAGAAGCATGTTTGCTAACAAGTTTAAGTTCACCTCTAATATTAGCCATATAATCACCCAAGTATGTAATCATATCATCATCTTGTTTTAATTGTCTACCAAAATAAGCATTGAAGTCTTCTTGCTTAAACATAAAATTATCAAAATCATCCAAGCATTGACTAACAATTTTAGTAGGAGGGATTTCAGCTTTATCATATCTATAGAGAGAATTTACCTTTACTACCCGTGTCGGGTTATCAGGGTCTGGAGGTTCTTCAATAAATAAAGGATCAAGATCATATGTTTCTTCGACAGGCGGTAAATTAAGACCATGTATCTCTTCAATAGGAGATAAATTCTTAACATTCAGCTTTAATACCTTTTTCTTTCATAGATTTCTTTTCCTCTTGCATATCTTCGGGACTGAGAAATATAATACCTCTCTTCTTCGGAGTTGGTTTAGGAATATGATCATTAATTGGAGCAGGAGCTGGCTCAGGAGGTGCCCAATTATTTTCATTTGTCAACATATTATTCAATAAGATTTCAGCTTCATCTGGTGTTCTTTCCCTGAAAAGAGAACCAGCACAACTATCCAGGTAATCTCTGGAAGCATCGGTTAGTCCATTATAAAAGATATATCAAGTATTTCATTTTTCTTAAGAGGATGATTAGGCAAAGAATTAAGTAACTTGAGAAGCCTCCCCCAAGCTTGTGGGAGACTCTCTTCTTTAATTTGCACAAAGTTGTATATTTCCTTTAAAGCAGCTTGTTTCTTATGAGCAGGGAAATATTTAGCAGAGAAGTAATAGATCATATCCTGGGGACTACGAACACAACCAGGATCAAGAGAATTAAACCATATCTTAGCCTCACCCTTTAATGAGAACAGAAATATTTTAAGGATATAAAAGTAGCGAGATCTCTCATCATTAGTGAACAGGGTGGCTATATCATTTAATTTAGTAAGATGTGCCACAACAGTTTCAGATTCATAGCCATGAAAAGGATCAGATTCAACCAAAGTAATTATATCAGGATCAACAGAGAATTCATAATCTTTATCAGTAACACAAATAGGTGAAGTAGCAAAAGCAGGATCAGGTCTCATCCTAGCATTTAGAGATTGCTTATTCCATTTAGCTAATAACCTTTTGAGTTCATATCTATCTTTGCAAGCTAAAATAGCTAAAGAAGCTTCTTGATCAAATAAATAACCCTCAGGAATAACAAGTGATTCTTCATCATCACTTTCATCTTCATAATCAGATTCAATATTTTCAATTTCTCTAGCCCTAGCAAGTCGTTCCTCGAGAAAATCACCAAGTGGCATAGTAGTATCAAGCATAGAAGTAGTTTCATCATAAGTATCATGTATAGCAGAAGTAGCATCATCAATAACATGCGACATATCAGAACGAATAGCAGAAGCAGGTGTGGGTGTCGCAAGCTTACTCAAAACAGAAGGTGAATCAAGTGCAGAGCTAGATGGCAGTTCCTTACCTCCCCTCGTAGTTGAGGGATAAATTGTTGTCTTAGCGTCTTTCAAGTTCTTCATAGTGTCCAGCAGATATAAATCCCAAGTGACTCAAAGAATAGAGCTATGCTCCCCGGCAACGGCGCCAGAAATTAGTCTTGATAACCCACAAGTATAGGGGATCGCAATAGCTTTCGAGGGTAGAGTATTCAACCCAAATTTATTGATTTGACACAAGGGGAGCCAAAGAATATTCTCAAGTATTAGCAGCTGAGTTGTCAATTCAACCACACCTGGAAACTTAGTATCTGCAGCAAAGTGCTTAGTAGCAAAGTAATATGATAGTGGTGGTAACGGTAACAAAAGAGTAATGAAAGCAAAGTAATGTTTTTGGTATTTTGTAGTGATTGTAACAATAGCAACGGGAAAGTAAATAAGCGTAAACCAGTATATGGAAAGCTCGTAGGTATTGGATCAATGATGGATAATTATGCCGGATGCGGTTCATCATGTAACAGTCAAGATATCATAGTCCCATGACATTATCAAGATATTATCAAGATATCATAGTGTAATACTCGACAGTAGATCAAAGTAAAGGTTGGACGGGTGCAATGATCTGCAGAAGACAAGTTCTTCAACTTGTCCGAGAAAAGGTATTAAGGAGAAAATATGGTCGGAACCATGATTGCAAAAGACCAGATCCGAGATATAAGATGAACTTATACGAAGGTAATAATTAATATAAGAGAAGCTTCCATGATATGATCTACATCATGCACATGGGCATGAACACAAAGTTCAAGGTCGACTCCCACTTCTCCAATGCATAACCTTTCATTCACTTCTCGTGTTTGCTAAAGTTGTAGTGTTGAAATTTTACCTGGCAAAATACCAGAAGAGTATGACTCGTGAAATCTTTTGGGTTCACACGGATTAGGAAAGGCATAGGTTCAACCCATCAGGGCATCTTAGGAACATATACCACAAACTTCGGAGTAATAACACAAGCTCGAAAGCAGAGCATGGTTGGTCAATCAGAGGTTAGGATTTACCAATAGAAAAAGAACTTCCAAAGTGATTGAATATGAAGGATGATATCGGATAAAATCCAATAAAGGATCCGGTGGTCCTCAAGGGATCTGATGTGAGCATCGGTACTCAACCAGAGGAAGAAACAATGCAAGGAGATCAGACTTTAGAAACAACTGACTAATTCAAGGCTCAAATGCAAAGGAATTATCAATTCCAATACAAGGGGTCAGAAGCAATGCTCTGATTAGGGATGGATAAGATGAATAGCCTTAGGGGTACAATCGACGACAATTTGATTGGTCGAGATCCAGCTCATGCTTAAAATGGCGTCTGAGCTGGAGGAAAGAATTCTAAGATTCTTCTGAGGATTGCAAGCAATCGCAACACATTGAATCAATGGACTCAAAATTATAATGACAATGGATGCCAATAAGATTACCAGACTTATGGGATTAATCATAATGCGGGCAAGCAAGAAATTTCAGAGCAATAGCTTGCTGAGGATTGTCGAAAGATTGAATAGCATTTCGAAGACTTTTGTGCACACATGAACAACTGGGGAGAAACAAATCCTCTGTGAGGGTGAGGATTAAGTTGTAGGTGTATTCAGGCGACAAGGAACTACAAGGCAGTAAGCACAGAGATTTCTGGGAGCAATAGAGAGAAGTTTGGGGTACTATGTATTCTTTCTTGTATGATTTTTCCTGCTGACTTTTTGCATCTTTGAGGATTATTACTGAACCCAACCCCCCTCATATCTATTACTGCACCCAAACCCAAAGCTCCTCAAATTAGTAGCATGTTTGAGGATTATTACTGAGCCCAAACCCCCTCATATCTATTACTGAACCCAAACACAAAGCCCCTCAAATCAGTAGCATGATTGTGAAATCAGTAGCATGGTTGAGGATTATTACTGAACCCAGACCCCCTCATATCTATTACTGAACTCAAACCCAAAGCCCCTCAAATCAGTAGCATGATTGTGAAATCGGTAGCATGGTTGAAGATTATATTTTGTTTGTGGAATGGGGTGGCTCAGTCTCTAGTTTTGTTTTGTTTCAGATTTTGCCGAAATCCTATTGATCACTGGAAACCATAGAGATAATTACCGAATCTATCACTAGGGAGTGTACATGTTTATTTATTTTCTCAGATTTTTTATGGAACCCTATTTAACCAGTAGCATGTTTTTAAAATATTTTCTCTGTAAACAAGAGAGATTGTTACTGGATCTATCACTAGGAGTCGGAAAGTTTATTTGTTTGTCAGATTTTTTTGCTGAAACCCTATTAATGAGTAGCATGTTCAGATCTCTCTTTTTTCTAGAAACAAAGAGAATGATTACTGAAACTAAGTTCTAGCAGTAGCATGTATTTTTAGTTTACTTTTTGCTAAAACCCTAATAATCGGTACCACGTTCAATATCTTTTTTGTTTGGAATCAAGATATAGATTACTGAATGCATCACTAGCTATGGTATGTTTTTAATCTCGTCTTTTTAATCGATTCGTCTTTTAATCTCTACAACCCGATGTAAATATATTTTGAAAAATCATCATTATATTGAAATCCTTTTTTTGGGAAGCATGCAAGTTTCCCCTAAAATCATTAGCTGAATTCATATGTCTCTAACTAGCACACATTTTATGTTTTGGCTCCTTTTTATGTGCATAGGTGAAGGCTTGCAGAGTTTGTCTGAGCCCTTGTTTTTGCGAGAGCAGGGGAAGCGACATCATCATTTATGCCTAGAAGTAGTTCAAAAATGGAGGGGCAAGTCCGCAACCTTTGTTTCTTTTTTGTTGTATTTTTTATCATTTTCTGATCATTGTTTCTTTTTAGTTTTATTCTCATCATCACATAATATATTGTTGAAGGTTGACCTTTTCTTTTTTTTCTCACTGGGTTTGAAGCGGAGAGGGAGCCCCTAGCTAAGTAGTTGTTTACATTGAAATCATTGATCTTTTTTATCCAGCATTTTAAGCTCTTCCTGTGTGGTTAGAGAGGAGGAAGACACTTACTATCATAATAGGGATTTTATAAGTCTAAAAAATAACAATGATTTTATTAGTGTTTGTAGCTTGGTTTACTATTCCAGAAACCATGGCCATGATTTAACTAGCGACAGCAAATTATTTTTGTGTTTCTATTAGTGTTTTTACTAGCAGCAAGTATTTTTGTTAGTGTTTGTAGCTTGGCTTACTTCCATAAACCATGGCTGGTACAATTCATGGGTTACTTTTTCTAGATATTTTTTTGTTTATTTTTGTAACTGTGTGTTTTTGCACTGATATGGCTGGTTCATGTCTTAGTGTTCAATGTATCTCTTTTTAGCCATTTTGACACATGTAGAATGTAGAATGCAGATTTTGCAGCATTCATGGGTGCATGTTCATGTTCAACCCATGTGGGATTCATGTTCAATCCAACCATATTTAAAAGAATTGGATAACACTTTTTACAGTTATCGTTTATCTTTTCCAACATGGTCGCAACTGGGCTTTTGTTTTGTTCGAGTGGGGATGGCGGCGAAAAGGGAATGCGGCAGTTGCATGTCTACACTAGTCATGCAATTGCAACCATCGTGCCCGACTGCTATTGCATGACTTTTCAACATAGTTGTAACTATGCTCTTTTTTGTCGGGGGCAACATTTTAGTCATGGATGCAACTAGTCTTTATGTTTTGCCGGAGGGGGCAGCGGGGAGAAGGGGGAGGGGGTCCAACATGGTTGCAACTGGGGCCTTGTTTTTTCGAAGGGGCCTACCGAGAGAGACAGGCCAATTACATGTCCAATTGTAGTCATGCAACTTCAAACCGTCACCCCCACCTGCAACAGCAAGTCTTCCAACATGGGCGCAATTGGGCTTTGTTTTGTCGGGGGGGGGGGGGGGGGGGGAGGGGCGGCCAGAACGGAGAGAGGGGGCCAGTCGCAACTACATGTCTTCCAACATGGTTGTAACCACATATCTTCTAACTTGGTTGCAACTCGATTTTGTTTTTTCATAAGGACTGGCGAGGAGACGCGCCATTCCATGTTCCACAATAGTCACGCCACTACATCTCTTCTAATTTTGTGGCAACTGGGGTATTTATTTTGTCGGAGAGGGCGGCGGGAAGAGAGAGAGAGCACTAGTTGCATGTCCAACTATTGTCACGCAACCGCATGTTTTCCAACATAGTTGCAGCTGGGCCTTCGTTTTGTTGGAGGGGCGGCAGGAAGAGAGAGGGGGTCGGTTGCATGTCCTATCCAACTTAGTCATGCAACGGCATGTTTTCCAACATAGTTGCAACTAGGTCCCAGTTGCATGCACAACTTTAGTCATGCAACTGTATGCCTTCCAACATGGTTGCAACTGCATGCCTTCTAACCTACTTGCAACTGGGATTTTTGTTTTGTCGGAGGGACCGACGAGGAGAGGCGCAAGTTGCATGTCTCACACTAGTCACGCAACTGCATGTCTTTCCAACATAGTTTCCAACTGGGGGGCCTTCGTTTTGTTGGAGGGGCGACAGGAAGAGAGAAGGGCCAGTTGCATGTTCATTATAGTCACGCAACTGTATGTCTTCCAAAATGGCTGTAACTGGGGCTTTATTTTGTCGGGGGCAGGGGCAAGGAGACGGGGTCAGTTGCATGTCCAATAGTAGTCATGCAACTTCATGTCTTCCAACATGGTTGCAACTAGGGGCTATGTTTTTTCAGAGGCGGCGACGAGAAGAGATGGGTGCCAGTTGCATGTCCAACACTATTCACGCAACTGCGTGTCTTCTAACTTGGTTGCAATTGGGCTTTTCGCTTTGTTGAAGGGACCGACGAGGAGGGGGGGGGGGTAGTTGCATATCCAACCATAGTCACACAACTACATGTCTTCTAACTTGGTTGCAACATAGATTTTATTTTGTCGGAGGGGCGGCAAGAAGAGAGGGGGGCCAGTTGCATGTCCCACACTAGTCACGCAATTGCATTACCTTCTATCTTGGTTGTAACTGGGACCTTTGTTTTGTTGGAGGGGGCGGTGGGAAGAGAGAGGGCGCCAGTTGCATGCTCAACTATAGTCATGCAATTGCATGTGTTCCAACATGGTGGCAACTGCATGTCTTCTAACTTGGTTTCAACTGCACGTGGCTTTGTTTTGTCGGAAGGGCGACAGGGAGCGAGGGGGCAGTTGCATATCCAACTTTAGTTATACAACTTCATGTCTTCTAACTTGGTTGCAACTAGGCTTCTGTTTTGCCCAAGGGACCGACGAGGAGAGGGTCCAGTTGCATGTCTCGCACTAGGCAGACAACTGCATGTCTTCAAACTTGGTTGCAACTATGGTCTTTGTTTTGTCGAATGGTGCGGCGACAAGAGAGAGGGAGGGCAGTTGCATGTCCAACTATAGTCACGCAACTGCATGTCTTCAAACTTGGTTGCAACTAGGGTCTTTGTTTTGTCGGATGGGGCAGCGACAACAGAGAGGGAGGGCAGTTGCATGTCCAACTATAGTCACGCAACTACATGTCTTCTAACTTGGTTGCAACTTGGGGGCCTTTGTTTTGTTGGAGGGGGCGACGCCAAGAGAGAAGGTGCCAGTTGCATGTCCCACACTAGGCACGCAACTGCATGTCTATCTAACTTGGTTGCAACTTGGGCCTTTGTTTCGTCGAAGGGGGCGGCGGGAAGAGAGGGGGGACCATTTGCATGTCCAGATATAGTCACGCAATTGCATGTCTTCCAACGTGGTTGCAACTGGGCCTTTTGTTTTCTCGGGGGGGGGGGGGAGAAGGGGGGAGTTACATGTGAAACTATAGTCATGCAACGTGGTTGCAACTGCATGTCTTCTACCGTGCAAGCGATCTGCACCTATAGTATTTCTCACTGTAGTTGATCAATCTAGCTCTTCTGGTTAACAACGATAGACTAATAAGTACCATTTAGAGGGGAAATCAACTTTAACTCTCTCTGATGCAGATTTTTGAATGATTTTGGTGTAGTATTCTTAGTTGCTGCTACTCCTATTTCCTGACGCAAATTGTATCGCAGTCAAGGACCACTCAGGGTTGTGAATTTGTTATAGATAGTTTTGGTCATTATTAGGTTTGCTTGTCTGATCTACCTAACTGGTACAGTACAGTTGAGAGGGAATCCAATGGTCATCATCTTGTCAACATCCTTAATACCAATCAAGACCCCCTTTCCTATCAATTTACTATTTTTGCTATCTTTTATTTTCCAATGGTCAGCTGCGACGTCGACAGCTAGCAGTTCCATTTGAAAATCGGCCTGCTGAAATGCATGCAACATGGCTTGATTTTTTGTGTGGCATACCATAGAGGCTGACAAATGACGTGGGCGCAAGACTAAATTTAGCAGCGGATCCTCCATTTTTTTGTTGGCTAGGGTTCCTGATTCGGGCACCAATCACGTTTTTACGGGAGTTGCTGCTGCATATTTTTATAGAATTTTGGTTCCTTTTTTTTCCTTTGTGCGAATCTCGATTTTCAGGGGGTCTAATTAGTGTTTTTAGATGCGGCTTTAGTGCTAAGTTATCTGGAGGAAATATGTTATTTTACAGGTGTTGGGGCAGGTTAAGCGGCAACTCCAGCTTTCAGTGCCTCCGTATTTTTGTCTTTGACATTTTTGTTAGAACTTGAGTGGTAGTAAGAGACGAATAATTTAGATGCTGGGTTTTAAATGAATTTTAGTTGGGAGATTTCATTGTCTAATAATCTCTGGAATGGAACATTTTAGAGGTGTTCATTTTGATCTGCTGATCTGAATGTGAGTAAATGTAATTTATAGAACTACATGCTGCATTTGTTTATCAGTTGTTCTGTTTGCCTTGTGTTCATAATTTTTGTTGATATTCAGGGTCTTACCTGCCAGAGGAATGAAGAAATGGCAGCGAAACAAAAGTTTTACCTTGTTTAGCTACACAAAAGTTTTCTGTTGTGTATTTGGTGTGTCCATAGACAGGGAGGCAGGGAGGTAAAACAGGCCAAACAGATAGCAAAAACAAAAAAGACTAACAAATAAAGCTCACACCTAAACCCATCATGGGGGAAAGGTAAAACAGGTCTAATCTGTATAACCTAGACAAACAACAGACATTTGTGCTCTCGTGGACTTGGGTTACCAGGGGAAGCCGTGGACTTTTGAAAAGAAAACAGCAGGTGGAGGTTACTGCAGAGTTAGGCTTGACCGAGCGATGGCAACTTCTGAATGGACATCAATGTTTCCCCAGGCGGTGCTCTATCATGAAACGGGGGCGACCTCTGATCACCACCCACTACGGCTGCAACTTGACGCCCCGTTGCCAGGCACAAGTTGCAAAAGACCTTTTCGGTATGAGGTATACTGGGAACGCCACGAAGAGTTTAAAGATTCACTCAATGGCATGTGGAGTGGTGCACCTGGTGCACAAACAGTCCATCAGTTAAATAGAAAGCTAGCAGACCTCTCTGTCTCCCTTACTCAATGGAGCGGAGCGACCATTGGTCAGGTTTCCCGCCGGATTAAACAACTCAAGAGAGAGCTGGCCAAGATGCAAAATGACCCTCGCAGAGTTGATCCTTCGCATGCAGAGATCAAAATATCAGATCAGTTGACTGAGTTGTACCATATGGAAGAAATCCTCCTCCGTCAGAGATCAAGAGTAGATTGGCTCAGGGATGGAGACAGGAACACCAAGTTCTTTCAATGACGAGCGAGCATGCGTCGACGGAAGAACACCATTAAGTCATTAGAGAGAACTGGTGGCTCCTTAACACAAGACCCGACTGAGATGGCAGCCCTGGCAAAATCCTTTTATCAGAATCTTTTTCTGTCAGGTGGCACCTCAGGAATAGATGCGGTGCTGGATGCGGTCCCTTCTAAGGTAACTCCTCAAATGAATAGTATGCTCATGGCTCCTTATAAGGCTGAAGAGGTGAAAACCGCATTGTTTCAAATGTACCCGACCAAAGCGCCGGGCCCTGACGGATATCCGGCACACTTCTTCCAACGCCACTGGGATATATGCGGTCAAGAGGTAACAGAAGCAGTGTTGCGAATCCTAAGGGGAGAGGAGAGCCCAGAGGTAATTAATGAAACAATTCTGGTTCTGATCCCTAAGGTAAAAGATCCCACCGAGCTAACTCAATTCAGATCGATAAGTCTTTGCAATGTGCTTTACAAAATAGCCTCGAAGGTTCTCTCAAATAGGCTAAAACAGATTTTACCTGAGATTATATCCGAGGAGCAATCTGCGTTTGTACCGGGGAGGATGATCACGGATAATATAATTACGTCCTATGAGTGCTTGCATTTTATGAAAAGGAACAAGGCTCAGAGAAACCGTTTTTGTGCGGTTAAATTGGACATGATGAAGGCCTACGATAGGGTCGAGTGGGAGTATCTTGAAGCTATTATGCTCAAGCTCGGTTTCGAACCAAGTTGGGTATCTCTGATAATGAGGATGGTGAGTTCAGTTAAGTTCTCGGTGTTGTTTAATGGTGGCAAACTAGAACAATTTGCACCTTCCAGAGGGATCCGTCAGGGGGACCCTATTTCTCCTTACTTGTTTTTGCTTGCAGCGGAGGGCCTTTCGTGCCTCTTAAAATCTACAGATGAATCATCGCACCTCAGTGGTATTAAAGTGGCTCCAACGGCTCTGCCGGTAAGCCACTTACTTTTTGCGGATGATAGCCTGCTGTTTGTTAAAGCCAGTGTCGAAGGAGCAAATGAATTGTCCTCTCTGTTGGATCGCTATTGTAATGCGTCGGGCCAAAGAGTTAACCTGTCAAAGTCCTCAGTTTATTTTAGCAAAGGCTGCCCCAATTCTCTCAGAACTAATGTGATGCAAGTTTTGCAAGTCACAAATGAGTCATTGTCAGAAAGGTATCTGGGCATGCCTTCTGATGTTGGTAATAGCAAAAATGGTGCTTTTAAATTCTTGAAGGACAGAGTATGGAACAAAGTCAAGGGATGGCTTGAGAAAATTCTATCTGTAGGGGGGAAAGAAGTTCTCATCAAATCAGTGGCACAGGCCGTGCCGGTATACTCAATGTCTTGTTTTAAACTTCCGAGAGGCTTGTGTGAACACTTGAACTCACTAATACGCAAGTTTTGGTGGGGGAGCAAGGAAGGAAAAAGGAAAGCCACTTGGGTCTCTTGGAGTGTGATGACGAGACCAAAACGGTGTGGAGGTCTGGGATTCAGAGACATTGAACTGTTCAACTTGGCTCTGCTAGCTAGACAGGCATGGCGCATTCTAACCGACCCAACTTCTCTAAGTGCCAGAACACTAAAAGCAAAGTACTTCCCCACCTCTGATTTTCTTCAGGCCGAACTGGGTGGAGCAGCGTCCCAAGTATGGAGGTCAATACTGGATGGACGAGATACACTCTCTCAAGGACTTATAAGGAGAATTGGAGACAGAAATACTACACGAATCTGGGAGCACAACTGGTTACCCCGCCAACATAACATGCGTCCTATAGTGAGCAGAATACACAGTCCGCCGCAGTTCGTTGGGGAACTGCTCCTTCCCAACGCAGAATGGAATGGTGAGTCTTCGTGCAGACTGATGCAACAGCTATTCTGTCTATTCATGTTTGTACGAGACATATACAAGACTTTTGGTCCTGGGTACACGAGAAAAACGGAGTGTTCTCAGTGCGTTCTGCATACCGGATGTTGGTCACCACAAAACTGCGACGAGAAGCCTGGCTAGAAGGCAGAGCAGACCCATCCAATACCGAAGGCGAGCAGAAAGCTTGGTCGAAGTTGTGGAAGATAGATGTCCCTTCAAAGATAAAAATCTTCCTCTGGAGACTAGCCCAGCAGTCTATCCCAACTTCAGACCTTCTCCATCACCGTGATATGTCTACGGTGACGACATGCGGACTATGCGGCAGCGAGGACTCTTGGCAACATTCCCTTCTATACTGCCATGCTGCTCGGTGTGTGTGGGCACTGCAGAATCCCGACTTGGTCGAGGCAATTAACAGCATCAGGGAGCCTGATGCTAAACGCTGGGTCTTTGCGGCCATGGATACAATCCCTTCCAATGAATTCACTCAAGTTCTGGTCACTCTTTGGGCCATCTGGTATGCAAGAAGGCAAGCTTTGCACGAGAATATTTTTTAAAGTCCCCAAGCCACACATGTTTTCATCATGAAATACTTGCATGAGTTGGAGGCGTGCAAGCCAAAACAAAAAGCTGCTCCGCTACATGCAGCCCCAAACAGGACACGCCCAGCTTGGATTCCTCCTCCGCAGGGGGTGGCAAAGATTATAGTGGACGGAGCTGTGTCAAGGGCAGCTGTTGAAGGCTCCGTCAGTGCGGTCTGCAGGGACACTACTTAGGCTCCAAAGCTATGAAGATCCCGGGGATGAATGACCCAGCGACGCTTGAAGCTTTGGCATGTCGGGAGGCGATGGCGCTGGCCCTGGATCTTGGACTCACGCATGTGGAAATAGCATGTGATAACAAGGGGGTGGTTGGAGACATCAATCAAAGAATAGGAGGAAATTATGCTGCGGTGGTGAAGGAGATAAACGCCACCTTGAATCAGTTCTATCAGTGTACTTTCATTTTCGAGGGTAGAGGGACAAATTTAGAGGCACATAGCCTTGCCAAACATGTTTTTGGGTTGGGTTTTGGACGCCATGTATGGCTGCTGAACCCACCAAACTTGAGATGTATGCCTATGGACATTATTGAGCAATAAAGAAAGTATGTTTGGACGCAAAAAAAAAAAGACAAACCCTACTATTATTGTATATTGTACCAATAGATGGGCCAATGAACATTATAATCAGCGTTTAACCGCTCCATAACGCTTACGGTAGATCGCATACACATCACCTGAACACCACCTTGGCTTTCTCGTTCAACAGCCATGCTTTCATCTCCCGCATCAATTCTGTCTGCACCCACAACGGACCCTCGGCGAACTGGCACCACAGCTTGTCAATGGCCGGAGCGTTGCAGAGCAAGAACTTGGCCAGTGTCCTTTGCACCCTGCCGCCCTGGTAATGCACCAGGTTGATCTCTCTCAGCCGGTTCGCCAAGCAAGGAATCATGACACTCGGCGGCGCGACGAGGACATTATACCGGTTGTACTTGAGAATGTGCGCGTCGAGGAGATCCACCTCCTTCCAGTGGCGGTAGCGGCCGCGTCGGACCGCCCCATCATCGTCGGCGGTCGATGTGTCCCCGTCTCGAAGAGGAGCGAGAGCACTTCCAGGTTCGGGGCGTGCCGGAGGATCCTGCTCGTCGTGCCGATGATGATGGCGCCGTCATCGTCGTGCGGCAGGTGCCCACGCAGCTCGAGGTGGCGGAGCTTCGTGAACGTCGGGAGCCTCGTGCGGGCGCTCCTGCCGACTCCGGGGCCAAGGCGAGCGGACCTGAGGCGCAGATGCTTAGCGGACGCAAAGTGTTGGAGGAACGCCGTGAGCCTGTCCAGCTCCTCCGACGACGAGACCTCCCCGCCGCAGATGTCGACGGTGCACGACGCGAGCGACGGCATGGCGAGGAACCAGCCCTTGGCGCCGAACGTGGTCAGGAACGTGATCTCCGGGACGGCGCCGCGGTACTTGAAGACGCTGAGCTCCGACGCGTCGACGGTGACGCCGGCCAGGTTGTGGCAGCACCGAAGAGCGAGCCTGCGGAGGCGCACGTCCAAGATGGAGAGCGTGGTCACCGTGTCCCAGGCCTCGAGCGTGAGGTCGACGAGGCGTGGGCACGCGGAGACGAGCCTCTGCACCTCCTCCTCGCCGTCGGAGACGCGGCTGAGGAGCAGCTCCTCGAGGGACGGCAGGCTGATGGAGGAGGGCGGGGAGAGCCTGCAGGGCCCGATGCGGAGCGATCGCAGCGCGGCGCAGGAGAAGAGACCCCCGGGAACGCTGTAATCTAGCTGGGGTACCCACGGAGAATACTCGTCCACGGATGAGACGATGTCGTCGTCGTCGCCGCCGCCGCTGGGGAGATCACCATCTATCTCGTCGCCGTCAACGGTGTGATCCTCCTTATGTTCCTGGGTGTTAGACTATGTAACGTAGCCCAATTATGTAATCTGTATATTGTGTAACCTTATAAATATATGTAATACGCCATCTCTAAAGGGTTGAGCCAGTTTTCACAAATCCTACGTTTAACATGGTATCAGCCTAAACCTAGGACCTACGACAACTCCACCTCAGCCGCCGCCGCCGTGCCCCAAACCCTAGGGCCACCGCCGCCGCAGCTACCATGACCGCTTCCGCCTCCGGTTCCGCCAGCTCCAGGGCCATCCCCGCGACGCTGGCCGCCCTTCTCAACCTTCCCGCCCACGCTGGTGCGACACCGCGGCCCCAAGTCTTCGGCACCACCGCCGTTGGTTCGTTGTTCTCGGCTTCGATCCTGCCGTCTCCCGCGCCGTCGACGATGGCGTTCTCCACCGCCGCGATGCTGGCGCCACCTGCGGCCACTGCTGGCTCGTCCCCGACACTCGTCATCATGTCGGCGGCCTCGGGGGCCTCCCATGATCAGCCCGCGGGTGTGGCACCCGAAGCCCCTGCGGCTCCCGTTGTTGCTACCACCGACGCCGCCATGATCTCCGGCCCGTTCCACTTCGACAACCTCATCACGACTCGCCTCACGCCGGACAACTATTTGTTTTGGCGCGCCAAGGTTCTACCGCTGCTCCGCAGCCGCTCCCTCCTTGGCTACGTTGATGGCTCCCTGCCATGTCCGCCGCAGGTTATTCCCACCGTCCATGGCCCGGCCATCAACCCGGCGCACCGTGTGTGGGTGCAGCAAGACCAAGCGATCCTCTCCGCCATCCAGGGTTCCCTCAGCGACGGGGTTGCTGGTCTTTGCCTCTTTGCTGCCTCCTCCTTGGATGCGTGGACGACTTTGGAGCATGCGTTTGCACAGACCTCCACCGCCCACTCCATGGCTCTTCGCAGCAAGCTTGATGATATCAAGAAACTGGACTCATCTGCCACAACGTACTTCAACAAAATCAAGGTCTTGGCGGATACATTGACCTCTATCGGTCGACCGCTGAGTGATGAGGAGTTCGCCGGCTACGTTATTAAGGGTCTCAATGCCGACTACGACAACCTTGCCAAGGCCGTCCACGACGCCAAGCCGCCGCTTCCTCCGCACGAGCTCTTCTCTCGTTTGCTCTTCACCAAGCAAGGCATCGAAGCTCGCCGCTCCGTTAGCACCATCGCCGACCAGCCAGCGGCCTTTTGGGCGTCGCTTGGCCAGCGCCCCCCTGCGCCTTCGTCGCCTGCCCGGGTCGCCAACCCCCCTGCGCCATCCTTGGGTGGCGGCCCCGTGCGGTGCCAGCTCTGCGGGCGTGAGAGGCATCTCGCCTCCAAGTGCCACAAGCGTTTTCAGCGGAGCTTCCTGGGTATCGGCAATGATGGAAAAGGTAATGAGCGTCAACTTGCTATGGCGGATCTTGGCCCTCCTGCTGCTCATGTTGCCGCCAAGGGCAAGGATACACGCGCTGAACACGGCGTTACACCATCATACCCAATTGATCCTGCGTGGTATATGGACACTGGTGCCACGAATCATATGACGAACGAGCTCGCCAAGTTGTCCACCCACCAGCCATACTACGGTCACGACAAGGTTCACACCGCCAACGGTGTAGGTATGCCCATCTCCCACGTTGGTCAAGCATCTCTCTTAACTAGTCATCCATCTAGGCAGCTTCATCTTCGTAATATTTTGCGGGTCCCCTCGGTGACTCTTAATCTGTTATCTGTTTCCAAGCTCACTCTTGATAACAATGTCTTATGTGAATTTCATCCGTTTGATCTTTTTGTTAAGGACCGAGCCACTCGGGAAATTCTGCTTAGTGGTCGCCTCAGCCATGGCCTATACCGCTGGGATGATCCATCCACCCTGCGCGTCTTCAGTGGTGTTCGTGTGTCGCCGTCCCAGTGGCACTCTCGCCTTGGTCACCCTGCCACTCCCATAGTTCGCCATATACTTCACCGCCATGAGCTGCCTATCGAGTCTAGCAATAAGGAGATATCCGTGTGTGATGCCTGTCAACAAGGCAAGAGTCATCAGTTACCATTTGTTTCTTCTACTCGTCAAGTAACGAGTCCTCTTGAATTTGTGTTTTCTGATTTATGGGGTCCTGCCCAAACGTCTGTGAGTGGTCACAACTATTATGTTAGCTTTATTGATGCCTACAGTCGCTTTACCTGGCTTTATCTTCTTAAGCGCAAAGCTGATGTGTTTGATGTCTTCATTCAGTTTCAAGTGCATGTAGAACGTCTTCTCAAGCATAAAATTATCCATGTTCAGTCCGATTGGGGGGGGGGGGTGAATATCGCAACCTCAACACTTTCTTTAATAAGCTTGGGATCTCTCATCGTTTATCATGTCCTCATACACATCAGCAGAACGGCGCTGTTGAGCGCAAGCATCGACATGTCGTTGAGACCGGACTCACACTCCTGGCTCACGCTTCTGTACCCTTTCATTTTTGGAGCGACGCTTTTGCTACAGCATGTTTTCTTATTAACCGACTACCTACGCGTGTCCTTAATATGAAAACTCCTATTGAGCTCCTTCTCCATGAAACTCCTGACTATACCTTCTTTAAGGTGTTCGGGTGTGCCTGCTGGCCCCATCTTCGTCCATATAATCATAGAAAGCTTGAGTTTCGGTCTAAGAAATGTGTGTTTCTGGGTTATAGTTCCCTTCACAAAGGCTACAAGTGCCTTCATGTGCCAACAAATTGTGTCTACATATCCCGTGATGTTGTCTTTGATGAGAACGTTTTTCCTTTTTCCGCCATGCCGCAGCAACCCGCCACACCTCCATCTATGCATCCATCTCCTATTATGCTTGGCCAATTTGAAGATGTTGCATATTCGCCTATGTTGTTACCTAATCATGGTGCAGGTATTGGACGTGGTGCTCGCCTGGAACTACTTCCGGATGCAACTCCTGTGATGCATGTTGATCGGTCGGTGCACGTGCCTGCACAAACTCCCGTCGTCGACCCCGTCTCTGGAGCCACGCCCGCTCATGCCACTGGACCGGCGCTGGCCTCCGTACCTGGGTCGGTGTCAGCCGAGGTGCCGCCCACATCAGCCGAGGCACGGCCCACCACACCAGCCGAGGCGCGGCCCCTGTCTCTGTCGGTCTCACCTGGGCGGCTCGAGCGGTCCTTGCCACCGTCTCCATGCCCGGCCTCGCCTCCGTCATTGCCGCCGTCTCCTAGTCGTATGTCCCTGCCGCCCCTCTCACCTGGGTCGGCTGGGCCTACCATCGCCTCGCCTGGGTCTTTGTCTGGGCCCCCGTCGCCCGACCTACCGTCGTCATCTCCAGTATTGGCGCCACCGGCTCCTGTTCCCTTGCCCCGCAACGTCCGCATACTCGCAGCCGCAGCGGTATTGTTCAACCGAAGCAGCGTCATGATGGTACTGTCACATATTTGGCTGCCTGTCTTGCTCATTCTGTTGCAGATCCCAATGATGAACCACGCAACTATGAGGCCGCTATGAGTATTCCTCACTGGCGGGCTACTATGGAGCAAGAGTACCACGCTCTTATGCATAATAAGACATGGACACTGGTTCCTCCGCCTCGATCGTGTCAACATCATTGATTCGAAGTGGGTTTTTAAAGTAAAGAGACATGCAGACGGATCTATTGAGCGCTACAAGGCGCGTCTTGTGGCTAGAGGGTTTAAACAGCGTTAGGGTTTGGACTATGAGGATACATCCAGCCCAGTTCTTAAGCCTACTACTATTCGGCTTCTCCTGTCTCTTGCAGTATCTCGTGGTTGGTCTCTTCGACAGCTTGATGTTTAGAATGCTTTTCTCCATGGACTGCTTGAAGAGGAGGTTTACATGCGGCAGCCACCAGGGTTTGTTGATCACGCTCAGCCTCATCATCTCTGTCGTCTGACGAAGTCTCTATATGGACTGAAACAGGCGCCTCGTGCCTGGCATGCTTGCCTAGCTTCGGCTCTTCGTACTCATGGCTTCGTCCTGTCGACAGCTGACAGCTCGTTGTTCTTGTTTCAGTGCCCCAGTGTGACTGTGTATTTGCTTGTGTAATAGGCCACCCCTGGAGGGTTGAGCCAGTTCCCACAAATCCTACGTTTAACACTGGGTACTGGCAGCCCTAGCTCCACCACGGCCAGCTGAGACATATGGGCCAGCTGGGTTATACGAGCTAGTTGGGTAGGCGCGGCGGCAGTCGATGGGCAGGCGCTTGAGGCGGAGGCCGAGCTCAAGCGCCGGGCCAGCCTGCTTCAGGGCGTAGGAGACCCACTGGTCAACGGCGACAGAGTCACTGCACCTATAGGCGTCCAAGGCGACGTAGAGCGCGCGGAGCGGAGGCGCGCCGGTGTCCGGCCGGCGGCGGTGACGGGTGACGATGGCGGCGGTGATGGGGGCGGAGAAGCGCGACGGCGGGTCGTCAAGCTCCCTGGGCCAGTCGTAGCCGGGGCTGCGGCGGCGGCGGTCGTAGGATCTGTAGGTGGGGATGGGGGCCCCCTCCGGCTCCACCAGCAAGAGGGTGTGGATGCCGGCGAAGGCGTCGCGCCACCGGGTGGAGAGCGCGGCGGCGCGCGCGGCCTCGTCGGACGGGAGGAAGGAGAGGACGTGGCCGAGCACGCGGTCATCGAGCTTGCTGATGCGGTCCACGCGCTCCTTCTTGGCGGCGTGGTGGATCTCCATCGCGCGCAGCACGTACGGCGGCTGGAGTGGAGCCGGCGGCGGCGATCGATCTCTGTTGGCCAATATGCGTACGCTCTACCGACATCTCCACGAAGAAGTTTCGAAGGGGGTTCCACCAGATCGCTCTGTGAAACACGTCACAACTGCCTATTTTGTGGGAACCTTTTTTTGGGGAAAACGCTCGCCTTCAGCCGGCGGAACACACGCGGGCATCTGCCGTCTGGTATGCGCGACGCGTGACCTACGTAGGCTCTCCTAGAATTATCTCTTGCGTTTTTGCAATTGAGCCCCTGTTGCAGTTTGTCCACCGCAACAACGCATGTGTTGCAGGATCTGGATCCTTGAGGGTTGTTGCCGTGCAGCCGAGGTACCCCCCCGCTGCTCCCTGTCTTCCTCTCGCTCCACTCGCCGCGCCGCCGCATCTAACGGCAACGCCCTTGCGACGTCACCGATGCTGGCCCGAAGCTCCATGGAAGCGATCGGGCTCTCCGCTCCCTGTCTTCCTCTCGCTCCACTTGCAGGATCTGGATCCTTGAGGGATGTTGCCGTGCAGCCGAGGTACGCCCCCGCCGCTCCCTGTCTTCCTCTCGCTCCACTCGCCGCGCTGCCGCATCTAACGGCACCGCCCTTGCGACGTCACCGATGCTGGCCCGAAGCTCCATGGAAGTGACCGGGCTCGCCCGTAGCCGGACTCGACCACCGCTGTCGAGCTGTGCATGGCCTCCACCGCCCGGATCTGCTTGTCCCCAGCCCTTCTTTGCACCTCGTCGTTCGTCCCGTGTCGCTGGCACGTGTGCTGCCGCCGATTACCAGTTCGCCGCCTCTCCCTGGGAAAAAAGAATTCTGCAACATCACCTTTGTTGCAAAAATGTTTCTGCAACAAGAACTATGTTGCGAAAAATTCTGCAACAAGTTCTTTGTTGCAAAAAAAAGAAATCTTGTTGCAAAATATTTCTGTAACAAGACCTTTGTTGCAAAAAAATCTATAACAAGACGTTTTCTGCAACATGATCTTTGTTGCAAAAAAAATCTGCAACATCACCTCTGTTGCAAAGATTTTTACAACATGACGTATGTTAGAAATGTTTCTGCAACACCGCTCTTGTGGCAAGAGAGGTGACTGATACGTCTCCGTATCTATAATTTTTATTGTTCCATGCTATTATATTATTTTGTTTTAGATGATTAATAGGCTTTATTATACACTTTTATATTATTTTTGGGACTAACCTACTAACCCAAGGCCCAGTTCGAATTGCTGTTTTTTTGCCTATTTCAGTGTTTCACAGAAAAGGAATATCAAACGGAATCCAAACAGAATGAAACCTTCGGGAGAGTTATTTTTGGAACAAACGTGATCCAGGGGACATGGAGTGGACGTCAAGAAAGAATCGAGGAGGCCACGAGGCAGGAGGGCGCGCCCCCACCCTCGTGGGCCCCTCGCAGCTCCACCAACCCACTTCTTCCTTCTATATATACCCATATACCTCGAAAACATCCAGGTGCACCACGAAACCCTATTTCCACCGCCGCAACCTTCTGTACCCAAGAGATTCTATCTTGGGGCCTTTTCTGGAGTTCTGCCGAAGAAGCAATCGATCACGGAGGGCTTTACATCAAAACCATAGCCTCTCCGATGATGTGTGAGTAGTTTACCACAGACCTTCGGGCCATAGTTATTAGCTAGATGGCTTCTTCTCTCTCTTTGAATCTCAATACAAAGTTCTCCTCGATCTTCTTGGAGATCTATTCGATGTAATTCTTTTTGCGGTGTGTTTGTCGAGATTCGATGAATTGTGGGTTTATGATCAAGATTATCTATGAACAATATTTGATTCTTCTCCGAAATCTTTTATGTATGATTTGTTACCTTTGCAAGTCTCTTCGAATTATCAGTTTGGTTTGGCCTACTAGATTGACCTTTCTTGCAATTGGAGAAGTGCTTAGCTTTGAGTTCAATCTTGTAGTGTCCTTTCCCAGTGACAGCATGGGCAACAGGGCACGTATTGTATTGTTGCCATCGAGGATAAAAAGATCGGGTTTGTATCATATTGCTTGAGTTTATCCCTCTACATCATGTCATCTTACTTAATGCGTTACTCTGTTCTCATGAACTTAATACTCTAGATGCATGCAAGAGTCGGTTGATGTGTGGAGTAATAGTAGTAGATGCAGAATCATTTCGGTCTACTTGTCATGGACATGATGCCTATATACATGATCATGCCTAGATATTCTCATAATTATGCACTTTTCTATTAATTGCTCGACAGTAATTTGTTTACCCACCGTAATACTTATGCTATCTTGAGAGAAGCCACTAGTGAAACCTATGGCCCCGGGGTCTATCTTCCATCATATTGCTTTCCTATCAATTTACTATTTCCACTATCTTTTACTTTGCAATCTTTACTTTCAATCTATATCATAAAAATACTAAAAAATATTTATATTATTATCTCTATCAGATCTCACTTTTGCAAGTGGCCGTGAAGGGATTGACAACCCCTTTATCGCGTTGGTTGCAAGGTTCTTATTTGTTTGTGTAGGTGCGAGGTGACTTGTGTGTAGTCTCCTACTAGATTGATACCTTCGTTCTCAAAAACTGAGGGAAATACTTACGCTGCTTTGCTGCATCACCCTTTCCTCTTCAACGGAAAACCAATGCATGCTCAAGAGGTAGCAAGAAGGATTTCTGGCGCCGTTGCCAGGGAGATCTACGCCAAGTCAAGACATACCAAGTACCCATTACCACTCTTATCCCTCGCATTACATTATTTGCCATTTGCCTCTCGTTTTCCTCCCCCCACTTCACCCTTGCCGTTTTATTAGCCCTATTTTTTCTGTTCACCTTTTTTTGCTTGCTTCTTGTGTGGTTGTGTGTTGGATTGTTTGTGACGATGGCTCAAGACAATACTAAATTGTGTGATTTTATTAGCACTCCGATTGCTCCTCTTACCGATGCTGAATATTGTGAAATTAATACTGCTTTGCTGAATCTTGTCATGAAAGATCCGTTTTATGGCCTTCCTAGTGAAGATGCCGCTACCCATCTAAACAACTTCGTTGATTTGTGTGATATGCAAAAGAAGAAAGACGTGGATAATGATATTGTTAAACTGAAGCTATTTCCGTTTTCGCTTAGAGATCGTGCTAAAACTTGGTTTTCTTGTTTGCCTAAAAATAGTATTGATTCATGGATAAGTGCAAAGATGCTTTTATCTCTAAGTATTTTCCTCCCACTAAGATCATCTCTCTTAGAAACGACATTATGAACTTTAAGCAACTAGATCATGAGCATGTTGCACAATCTTGGGAGAGGATGAAATTAATGATTCGTAATTGCCCTACTCATGGTTTGAATTTACGGATGATCATACAAAATTTTTATGCCGGATTGAATTTTGCTTCTAGAAATCTTTTAGATTCGGCCACGGGAGGCACTTTTATGGAAATCACTTTAGGAGAAACTACCAAACTCCTAGATAATATTATGGCTAATTATTCTCAATGGCACACTGAAAGATCTACTAGTAAAAAGGTCTATGCGATAGAAGAGATTAACGTTTTGAGTGGAAAGATGGATGAACTTATGAAATTGTTTGCTAATAAGAGTGCTTCTATTGATCTTAATGATATGCCTTTGTCCACTTTTATTGAGAATAATAATGAATCTATGGATGTGAATTTTGTTGGTAGGAACAATTTTGGTAACAATGCGTATAGAGGAAACTTTAACCCTAGGCCGTATCCTAGTAATTCCTCTAATACTTATGGTAATTCCTACAAAAATTCTTATGGAAATTATAATAAGATGCCCTCTGATTTTGAATCTAGTATTAAAGAATTTATTAGTTCACAAAAGAGTTTCAATGCTTTGATTGAAGAAAAATTGTCTAAGATTGATGTGTTGGCTAGGAATGTGGATAGAGTTTCTCTTGATGTTGATTCTTTGAAACTTAGATCTATTCCACCTAAGCATGATATCAATGAGTCTCTCAAAGCCATGAGAATTTCCATTGATGAGTGCAAAGAAAGAACTGCTAGGATGCGTGCTAAGAAAGATTGCTTTGTAAAAGCGTGTTCTTCTAGTATTCATGATAATAGGGATGAAGATCTAAAAGTAATTGATGTGTGTTACCTCTTGAGCACTGCGTTGGTTTTCCCTTGAAGAGGAAAGGGTGATGCAGTAAAGTAGCATAAGTATTTCCGTTAGTTTTTGAGAACCAAGGTATCAATCCAGTAGGAGACCACGCTCGAGTCCCACGCACCTACACAAACAAATAAGAACCTCGCAACCAACGTGATAAAGGGGTTGTCAATCCCTTCATGGTCACTTACAAGAGTGAGATCTGATAAATATGATAAGATAATATTTTTGGTATTTTTATGATAAAGAGAAATAAAGATGCAAAGTAAAATAAATGGCAATAAAAATAGCTAAGTGTTGGAAGATTAATATGATGGAAGCTAGACCCGGGGCCATAGGTTTCACTAGTGGCTTCTCTCAAGAGCATAAGTATTACGGTGGGTGAACAAATTAGTGTCGATCAATTGATAGAATTGAGCATAGTTATGAGAATATCTAGGTATGATCATGTATATAGGCATCACGTCCGTGACAAGTAGACCGAAACGATTTTGCATCTACTACTATTACTCCACACATCGACCGCTATCCAGCATGCATCTAGAGCATTAAGTTCAAAAGAACAGAGTAATGCTTTAAGCAAGATGACATGATGTAGAGGGATAAATTAATGCAATATGATATAAACCCCATCTTCTTATCCTCGATGGCAACAATACAATACGTGCCTTGCTGCCCCTGCTGTCACTAGGAAAGGACATCGCAAGATTGAACCCAAAGCTAAGCACTTCTCCCATTGCAAGAAAGATCGATCTAGTAGGCCAAACCAAACTGATAATTCGAAGAGACTTGCAAAGATAACCAATCATACATAAAAGAATTTAGAGGAGATTCAAATATTGTTCATAGATAAACTTGATCATAAACCCACAATTCATCGTCTCGACAAACAGATCATAAACACACCGCAAAAGAAGAATTACATCAAATAGATCTCCAAGAAGATCGAGGAGAACATTGTATTGAGATCCAAAGAGAGAGAAGAAGCCATCTAGCTAAGAACTATGGACCCGAAGGTCTGAGGTAAACTACTCACACATCATCGGATAGGCTATGGTGTTGATGTAGAAGCCCTCCGTGATCAATGCCCCCTCTGGCAGGATGCCGGAAAAGGCCCCAAGATGGGATCTCACTGGTACAGAAGGTTGCGGCGGTGGAATTAGCTTTTCGTGGATGCCCCTGATGGTTTCGGGGTACGTAGGTATATATAGGAGGAAGAAGTACGTCGGTGGAGCAACATGGGCCCCACGAGGGTGGAGGGCACGCCTGGGGGAGGTGGGCGCGCCCCCCTACCTCGTGCTCTCCTCGTTGATTGCTTTACGTAGACTCCAAGTCCTCTGGATCACGTTTTTTCCGAAAATCACGTTCCCGAAGGTTTCATTCCGTTTGGACTTCGTTTGATACCCTTTTCCTTCGAAACACTGAAATAGGAAAAAAAAACAACAATTTGGGCTGGGCCTCCGGTTAATAGGTTAGTCCCACAAATAATATAAAAGTGTATAATAAATCCCATTAATCATCCAAAACAGAATATAATATAGGATGGAACAATAAAAATTATAGATACGTTGGAGACGTATCAAGCATCCCCAAGCTTAATTCCTGCTCGTCCTCGAGTAGGTAAATGATAAAAACATAATTTTTGATGTGAAATGCTACTTAGCATAATTTTCAATGTAACCCTCTTAATTGTGGTATGAATATTCAGATCCAAAAGATTCAACATAAAAGTTTAATATTGGCATAAAAGTAATAATACTTCAAGCATACTAACTAAGCAATTATGTCTTCTCAAAATAACATGGCCAAAGAAAGTTCATCCCTACAAAATTATATAGTTTGGTCATGATCCATTTTCGTCACACAAGAATGCTTTCATCATGCACAACCCCGATGACAAGCCAAGCAATTGTTTCATACTTTAGTAATCTCAAACTTTTTCAACTTTCACGCAATACATGAGCGTGAGCCATGAATATAGCACTTTGGGTGGAATAGAATATAATGATGGGGGTTATGTGGAGAAGACAAAAAAGGATAAAGTCTCACATCAACGGGGCTAATGAACGGGCTACGGAGATGCCCATCAATTGATGTTAATGTGAGGAGTAGGGATTGCCATGCAATGGATGCACTAGAGCTACAAATGTATGAAAGCTCAAACAAAAGAAACTAAGTGGGTGTGCATCCAACTTGCTTACTCACGAAGACCTAGGGCATTTGAGGAAGCCCATTGTTGGAATAGACAAGCCAAGTTCTATAACGAAAAATTCCCACTAGTATATGAAAGTGATAAAACAAGGGAGTATCTATCATAAGGATCATGGTGCTACTTTGAAGCACAAGTATGGAAAAATATAGTAGCATTGCCCCCTTTTTTTTGGGCCTTTCTTTTTTTCTTTTGGACTTTCTCTTTTTTCGGACAATGCTCTATGAATGATGATCATCACACCTCTATTTATTTAATGATTACAACTCGATACTAGAACAAAGTATGACTCTACATGAATGCCTCCGGCGGTGTACCGGGATGGGCAATGAATCAAGAGTGACATGTATGATAATATGCATGGTGGCTTTGCCACAAATATGATGTCAACTACATGATCATGCAACGCAATATGACAATAATGAACGTGTCATGATAAACGGAACGATGGAAAGTTACATGGCAATATATCTCGGAATGGCTATGGAAATGTCATAATAGGTAGGTATGGTAGCTGTTTTGAGGAAGATATAAGGAGGTTTATGTGTGATAGAGCGTATCGTATCACAGGGTTTGGATGCACCGGGGAAGTTTGCACCAACTCTCAAGGTGAGAAAGGGAAATGCACGGTACCGAAGAGTCTAGCAATGATGGAAGGGTAAGACTGCGTATAATCCATGGACTCAACATTAGACATAAAAAACTCACATACTTATTGCAAAAATATACAAGTCATCAAAAACCAAGCACTACACGCATGCTCCTAGGGGGGTAGATTGGTAGGAAAAGACCATCGCTCGTCCCCGACTGCCACTCATAAGGAGGACAATCAAAGATAACCTCGTGTTTCAAATTTGTTACACAACGTTACCATACGTGCATGCTACGGGACTTGCAAACTTCAACACAAGTATTTCTCAAATTCACAACTACTCATCTAGCACAAGTTTCATATCACTACCTCCATATCTCAAAACAATCATCAAGCATCAAACTTTTCTTAGTATTCAACACACGCATAAGAATTTTTTTTACTAATTTTGAATGCCTAGCATAATAGGACTAATTTCCCAATTAAAGAAAATTACCATGCTGTTTTGTAGGACTCTCAAAATAATATAAGTGAAGCATGAGAGAACAATAATTACTATAAAACAAATCCACCACCATGCTCTAAAAGATATAAGTGAAGCACTAGAGCAAAAACTATATAGCTCAAAAGATATAAGTGAAGCACATAGAGTATTCTAACAAATTCCGAATCATGTGTCTCTCTCTTAAAAGGTGTGTACATCAAGGATGATTGTGGTAAACTAAAAAGCAAAGACTCAAATCATACAAGACGCTCCAAGCAAAACACATATCATGTGGTGAATAAAAAAATAGCTTCAAGTAAAGTTACCGATGGGTGAAGACGAAAGAGGGGATGCCTTCCGGGGCATCCCCAAGCTTTAGATTTTTGGTGTCCTTAGATTACCTTGGGGTGCCATGGGCATCCCAAAGCTTAGGCTCTTGCCACTCCTTGTTCCATAATCCATCAAATCTTTACCCAAAACTTGAAAACTTCACAACACAAAACTTAACAGAAAATCTCGTGAGCTCCGTTAGCGAAAGAAAACAAAACACCACTTCAAGGTACTGTATTGAACTCATTCTTTATTTATATTAGTGTTAAAAATACTGTATTCCAACTTATCTATGGCTTATAAACTATTTGACTAGCCATAGATTCATCAAAATAAGCAAACAACACACGAAAAACAGAATCTGTCAAAATCAGAACAGTCTGTAGTAATCTGTAACTAACGCAAATTTATGGAACCCCAAAAATTGTAAAATAAATTCCTGGACGTGAGGAATTTATCTCTTAATTATATGCAAAAAGAATCAACTAAATAGCACTCTCCAGTAAAAATTTGTAGCTAATCTCGTGAGCACTAAAGTTTCTGTTTTTTACAGCAAGGTCGCAAAGACATACCCCAAGTCTTCCCAACGGTTCTACTTGGAACAAACACTAATTAAACACAAAAAACACAACAAAAACAGAGGCTAAATAAATTATTTATTACTAAACAGGAAAAAGAAGCAAGGAATAAAAATAAAATTGGGTTGTCTCCCAACAAGCCCATCCTTTAACGCCCCTAGCTAGGCATAAAAGCAAGGATAGATCTAGGTATTGCCATCTTTGGTAGGCAATCCATAAGTGGCTCTCATAATAGATTCATATGGAAATTTAATTTTATTCCTAGGGAAGTGTTCCATGCCTTTTGAGGGAGTCCTGGATTAGGGGGTCTCCGGACAGCCGGACTATATCCTTTGGCCGGACTGTTGGACTATGAAGATACGAGATTGAAGACTTCGTCCCGTGTCCGGATGGGACTCTACTTGGTGTGGAAGGCAAGCTAGGAAATATGGATATGTATATCTCCTCCTTTGTAACCGACCTTGTGTAACCCTAACCTCCTTCGGTGTCTATATAAACCGGAGGGTTTTAGTCCATAGGACAACAGAGAATCATACCATAGGCTAGCTTCTAGGGTTTAGTCTCTCCGATCTCGTGGTAGATCAACTCTTGTACTACTCATATTATCAAGAATAATCAATCAGGACGTAGGGTTTTACCTCCATCAAGAGGGCCTGATGTAGCGACCCGACCCGAATGGATCAAGCGCTCTGTGCTCAGGTGTCATCCCTGGATCAGTAATGCTGACACCACACAGTACATCGAAGGATTTATAGCAGAGTGGAAATCACACACTTATTACATCGTTGTCTCAAAGAGAACTTATTACAATAAATATGGCTTAAGGCCATCTAATAGTGATAACAGCGGAAGACTCGGAAGATAAATGGGTCCATCAACTCCAACGGCATCACTGTATAGAACCACGACCTAAAACACCTTACTCGTCGTCTGAAAAGTCTGCAACATGAAAGTTGCAGCCCGAAACGGGTCAGCACATGGAATATGCTGGCAAAGTAACACATAGAGAGTAATGGAATGAAACAGCTATACTATATGCATATATGGCTGGTGGAAAGCTCTATGGTTACAGTTTTGCGTAAAGCCAGTTTTTCCCTACTGCAAAGGAATAAATTTATTTAACTATCATGGTAGTTGTTAAACATCGAGAATGGTTGACAGCATTCCGATCCCAATTAAGTGAACAATTAAAACCCAACAACATTAATTAGAAGTAACATGATGAGATTCACATGATATTCAAGTACTAGATACTCAAGTTGTCCATAACCGGGGACACGGCTAATCATGATTAGTTTGTACACTCTGCAGAGGTTTGCGCACTTTTCCCCACAAGACTCGATCGCCTCCGTTTGGTTTCTCGCACTGCAGGGTGTTTGAGAAGACGGATGACCGAGACACAGTCTTTGAGAAGCGCTAGCACCTTACATGTGGGTAGACCGGTACACCTACTTTCCCCTACATCTGCTAGTCTACCCGTAAGAGTTCACACGACTTAGTCAACTATGCCAGAGCCCATAATGGCTTGTGGCTGCACACGGAAATTTCTAGCATGAAAGATCTTATGATCCCTTTGAGCCTGGGTGGTGGTCTGAAATAAAAACAGGCAAGTCCTGATAGACATCAGGTGCCTCAATCCACCCAGATGTGTGTTTAAGTTGCCACCTTAGATAAACCATTAAAATTATCAACTCACATCTGTCATGGATATCACTCACCCAATCCACGTCTACTAGCATAGCATGGCATAAATAGCAAGCGTAGAAGTAACTCCCAAAGGTTTCATAATAATACAGGTAATAGGTACTACCTCATCTACTTCCCATCCCTCAATTTAATTAGATCCTAATCATGCAATGTGAGAGGATTGATCTAATGCAGTAAAACGTGGGTTGTAGAAAAGGTATGATCAAAGTGTTACTTGCCTTGCTGATGATCCGCGAGACCTAGGGTTTCGAAGTAACAAGCGGCGCAATCCGGTAATCTATCGCAGACAAACAACAAGCACACAATAAGTACTCATCTAATGCATAGGTAAAACTCGAACAAGAGAACGAACCAGAAAATTCAACTTAAGAACTCCGGTTGCGAACAAAGAAACGGAAAACAAACGGCGGAAGAAAACAACTCGGTTCTAGCAAGTTGAAACTAGGTCAAATTTTATTGTAGCAGCTTGTTCAAGTTGATTAGACGGAACGGCGGTTTCGAGACGAAACTCCAGGCGCTTGAATCACCTGATTCCGATAAACGAGCGAGAAGAAAGACTAGAACGAAGATCGGATCTAAGATCGCGATCGCGGAAAAGACGCGGAATAAAACCGACGAGAAAGAAAACGAAGAGCGGTTAAACGAACGGACGTCGTTAACCGGGAAAGAATCGGTGATCACGTTCGTTGAGACGAACATTCCGAAAGAAGAACGAAAACCGATCTAGGGTTTTCGGAAAAGAAACCGAAAAAGAAACAGAAAACCGATCTAGGGTTTCGGAAGAAAACCGAAACAAAACCGGAAGAAAAAGAAAAGAAACGGGACGGTTCTTTTAAGAAAAACCGAACCGAGGCGAGGGGTTGCGCGGCTACCTCTGGCGGCGGCGGGGCAAGGCCGGCGGCGGCGGCAGCAGCTAGAGGCGGCGGCTATAGGTGGCGGCGGCGGCTATAGGCGGCGGCGGCTTGGGGAGGAGAGGGGGGGGTGTTGGGTATTTATACTAGGAGGGGGGGGGTTGCTTGGGGGAGGGGGCAAGCAAAAGGGGGGGGGGGCGGCCTAGAGCCCTACTAGGACTCGGCCTAGGGGGCGGCGCAAGGCAGGCGGCGGGGCTGGTGCTGGCGCGCAGGGCAGCTGGCGGCTGGGCCGGCCGGCTGGGCCCTTGGCCCAGGCGAGGCGCTGCTCTTCTTTTTTTTATATCGGTTACGCGCGCAGAAAAACAAAAGAAAGAAAATCTAAACGAACTCCAAAATCTCTAAAGTAAATTTTCCCCGACTCCTAAAAATGAGCCGAACAAAATGAACTTTACTCCGGACCTAGAATGCAATTTTTGAAAACACGCATTTTTCCCTATCCAAAGAAAAAGCAAACAAACTCCGGCAAAACCAAAATTTGATTTATTCATTAGATCTTCATTTTTCCTAAATTTGGGAAAGTCATATTATTCCCTCTCTTATATTTTTGGATATTGGAAAAATAATTGAAGATGAAATAAATAAATCAAATGATCCTCTTTTCAAAATTTGAGAGAACTCAAATATGAAAATAACGAAATCTCCAACTCTCTCCGAAGGTCCTTGAGTTGCGTGAAATTCTAGGATCAACCCAAATGCAAGAAAATATGCTATGCATGATGATCTAGTGTATAACATTCCAAATTGCAAATTTGGGATGTTACAAACCTACCCCCCTTAAGATGAATCTCGCCCTCGAGATTTGGGTTGGCTAGAAAATAGGTGAGGGTGGTCCTTGAGCAAATCTTCTTCTCTTTCCCAGGTGGCTTCATCCTCTGAGTGGTGGTTCCACTGAACTTTACAAAACTTGATAAGCTTGCTGCGAGTAACTCTGCTGGCATAATCGTGAATCTTGACTGGCTTCTCCTCATACGTTAAGTCGTCCTTCAACTGAATCGCTTCGAGTGGCACGGTATCTCTTAGCGGTACCTCCGCCATCTCGGCATGACATTTCTTCAGCTGAGAAACATGGAATACATCATGAACTCCTGACAGTCCCTCTGGTAATTCCAACTTATAAGCGACTTCTCCCATACGTTGCAAGATCTTATACGGTCCAACGAAACGCGGTGCTAACTTTCCCTTAACTCCAAAGCGCTTAACTCCTCGAAGTGGGGATACTCGAAGATAAACTCTGTCTCCGGTTTCATAGACTGTCTCCTTGCGTTTAGAATCTGCGTAGCTCTTCTGCCTGGACTGGGCTACCTTGAGCCTATCGCGAATCAACTTAACTTTCCGTTCAGACTCCTTAATCAAATATGGTCCAAAGAATTGACGGTCTCCAACTTCGTCCCATGACAACGGTGTCCTGCACCTCCTTCCGTATAAAGCTTCGAAAGGTGCCATCTTCAAACTAGTTTGGTAACTGTTGTTATAAGAAAACTCCGCATACGGCAAGTTATCGTCCCAGCTAGATCCATAATCTAGTGCACAAGCTCTCAGCATATCTTCCAGAATCTGATTGACTCCCTCGGTCTGTCCATCTGTCTGCGGATGAAAAGCTGTGCTGAACTCTAGTCTGGTACCCAAAGTTTCATGCAACTGATTCCAAAACTTTGAGGTAAATTGGGTTCCTCTATCTGATACGATACTCCTCGGAACTCCATGCAAACAAATGATCCTAGTCATGTATATCTTTTCCAACTTAGCACTGGTGTAAGTGGTCTTAACTGGAATAAAATGTGCTACCTTCGTCAAACGATCAACTACTACCCATATCGAATCGTAGCCTGCCTTTGTCCTGGGTAGTCCTATGATAAAATCCATGCCTATCTTATCCCACTTCCATCCGGGTATCGGCAATGGTTGTAACAATCCTGCTAGCTTCTGATGCTCTGCCTTTACTCTCTGACATACGTCACAAACTGCTACATATGCTGCAATATCCTTCTTCATTCCGGTCCACCAGAATGTTTCCTTTAAATCCAAATACATCTTGGTATTCCCTGGGTGAATCGAATACGGTGAATCATGTGCCTCTTGCAAAATCAATTTCCTGATCTCCGGGTCATTTGGCACATAAACACGGTCTTCAAACCATAGGGTGTCGTGCTCATCCTCACGAAATCCCTTTGCTTTTCCTTCGCTCAATTTCTCTTTTATAGCAGCAATCTCCTTGTCAGATTTCTGAGCTTCTCTGATCTTATCCATCAATGTTGTCTGAATCTCCAATGCTGCTACATAGCCTCTCGGAACTATTTCCAAACATAGCTCACGAAGGTTTTCTGTTAACTCCTTGGGTATTTTCCCCGTCATTAGAGTATTGACATGGCTCTTACGGCTCAATGCATCAGCTACTACATTAGTTTTTTCTGGGATGGTAATGAAATCTCATATCATAATCCTTGATGAGCTGCAACCATCTCCTCTGTCTGAGGTTCAACTCCTTCTGCGTGAAAATGTACTTCAAACTCTTGTGATCCGTGTACACCTCACAATGATTTCCAATGAGGAAATGTCTCCACGTTTTCAATGTATGCACTACGGCTGCTAACTCCAAATCATGCGTGGCATAATTCAACTCATGAGGCTTCAGTTGCCGTGAAGCATACGAAACAACTCTCCCTTCCTGCATAAGCACTGCTCCAAGTCCTCGACGTGAAGCGTCGCAATACACCTCATAATCCTTGGTCTGATCTGGCAAAATCAATACTGGTGAGGTGACCAAACGTTTCTTCAACTCCTGGAAACTAGCCTCACACTCCTCAGTCCATTTGAACTTAGTATCCTTCTTCAACAACTCCGTCATAGGCTTCGCAATCTTTGAGAAATTCTCAATAAATCTCCGGTAGTATCCTGCGAGTCTAAGAAAACTCCGGATCTCTCCAACTGTTGTTGGTGCTTCCCATTCGGTTACGGTCTCAACCTTTGTGGGGTCAACTGCTATACCCTCTCCGGATATAACGTGCCCGAGGAATCCAACTTCCTTTAACCAAAACTCAGATTTGCTTAATTTGGCGTATAACTGATGTTCCCTTAGTTTCTCCAAAACCAAACGCAAATGTTCCTTATGCTCCTCTTCATTCTTTGAATAAACCAGGATGTCATCAATGAACACTACGACGAACTTATCCAAAAACTCCATAAACACTTTGTTCATCAGGTTCATAAAATAGGCAGGTGCGTTAGTCAATCCAAATGACATAACAGTATACTCATACAGTCCATATCTTGTGGTGAATGCTGTCTTAGGTATGTCCTGCTCCCGAATCTTCAATTGATGGTACCCTGATCGCAAATCGATCTTGGAGAACACTTTAGCTCCTTGCAACCGATCAAACAGATCATTAATCATTGGCAGTGGGTACTTATTCTTGATGGTTACTTCATTCAATCCCCAATAATCTACAACCATCCTTAATGATCCATCCTTCTTTTCCACTAGAAGTATGGGTGATCCCCAAGGCGAAGAACTTGGGCGAATGTAACCTGTATCCAATAACTCCTTAATCTGATTCTTAATTTCCACCAAATCCTTTGCTGGCATCCGGTACGGTCGCTTCGATATTGGGCCTGTACCTGGCAATAACTCAATCAAAAACTCAATGTCTCTATCCGGTGGCATGCCTAGTAATTCCTCAGGAAATACATCAGGAAAATCCTTCACCACTGGTACTTCCTCTTGCACAACTCCTGTTACGCAGTTCACTTGTGTCCTGTTTGGCACATGCCGGGATACATACTTGATCCTTCTTCCTTCTGGTGTGGTAAGCAAAATTGTCTTACTAGCACAATCGATGTTTCCTCCATACATTGACAGCCAATCCATACCAAGAATCACATCCAGACCTTGGGATTCCAGAATAATTAAATCCGTTGGGAAAACATGCCTTCCTATACTTAATGGCACTTGGAAACATCCTTGTCTGGCCATGTACTCTGCTCCTGGCGAGCTTACTAGCATAGGCGTTTTAAGAATCCTAGTGGGAAGGCTATACTTTTCCACAAATCCCCTTGATATGTATGAATGCGATGCACCAGTATCGAAAAGAACGAGTGCGGTAAATGACTTAACCAAAAACTTACCGATTACTGCATCGGGCTGATCTTCAACCTCCTCCACATTAACGTGGTTCACCTGTCCCCTATTGAAAGGGTTCGGCTTCTTCCCAGAGCTTCCATTTCCATTTCCATTCTGGCCTTCAGGACATTCATTGGCATAATGTCCGGTCTTGGAACACTTGAAACAGGTGACTTGACTCAGGTCTCTCTTGGTTGGGGTCGATGGGGTGGTCCGGTTCTGGCCGTTGCTTCCTCCATTCCCATTACCATTCTTTTGGCCCTTATGGTTGTGCGAACTACCTCCTCCATGGGTATGCTGAAACTGAAATCCCGGTTTAGGGGCAAAACGGGGCTTCTGCTGGGCTCCAGAGTTATACTTCCCCTGTCCATACTTCCTCTTACGGTTTTCAATCTGTTGTTGCTTTCCTTCAATCATGATGGCACGATCTACCAACTCCTGGTAGTTGTTGAAACTTGCTACCATCAATTTCATGCTTAGTTCATCATTCAGTCCTTCCAGAAACTTCTCCTGCTTAGCTGCATCCGTAGCAACGTCATCCGGGGCATAACGTGCTAACTTGCTGAAATCGTCAATGTACTGGCCAACTGTCCTTCCTCCTTGGCGTAAGTTGCGAAACTCACGCTTCTTCATGGCCATAGCTCCTGCTGAAACATGGGCAATGCGGAAAGCTTGCTGAAACTGATCCCATGTGACAGTGTCAACTGGGTAAGTGGCTGTGAAATTCTCCCACCATGCTGCCGCGGGTCCGTCAAGCTGGTGAGCGGCAAACTTTACTTTCTCACCATCCGTGCATCCTGCAGTGGTCAACTCCCTTCCTATCTTGCGGAGCCAATCGTCTGCTACTATTGGCTCGGTGCTACTGGAAAACACCAGCGGATTCAGCCTAAGGAAACGGGCTAAGTGGTCAACAGGTGGTGGTGGTGGTGGGTTGTTGTTGTTGTTCTGCTGGTTCTGGACTAGCATCTGCATCAATTGATTCTGTTGCTGGATCAACTGAGTGAGCTCCGGTGGGAATCCATTGTCACGTCTCGGAGGCATCTGAGGGTTTAGAAAAGACGAGAATTAAGAATAGAGTGAGGTCTAAAGGGAAAACACTACCCCAATGCACATGAGCAAATGCACACAAAATCACTTCATTCAATCAAACAAGGGCTTACAAATGGTCTAAAACTATCGCAAAAGTGCTCGACTATAATGTTTACAGGGGGGGAATGCTACTACTATCTGGTGGTCAACTAGAAATTTGAACCGGTGGAAGACTCCATGATATCTGCTCCAGCTTCGTCTTCAAAGTCGGGTTCACTTGGATCCGAATCGGTGTCGTCGATGATGATGTAGTTGTCCGGACATGCGACGTACTCGTCTTCCTCTTTGGATGCTAACTTCCTCTTAAGTTCTTCAATCTCCTGCTTAAGATCGCCATTGTGTCTCGCTAGAGCTACGATCTCGTCCATGTAGTCCTTGCGTGTAGACTTCAGTTCTCCTTCTAGCTCGATGATCCTTGCCTTCGCATTCTTCAACTCTATCATATCATTGCACATCCGGTTCTCGTGGCGTCGAATGTGCTGGTTTAACTCCTGGATGAAAGATGCAATGGATCTATCCTTCTTGGTGCTGACTAACTCCCATTGTTCATCTCGGCGTCCGCAAATCTGGTAGATAGTGTCCTTGAGGTCTTCTTGGTAAACTTCTCCAATGCGTCCTATGGTGATATGAGCTGCCATGCTCTTTCCCAGACTCCAGGTTGGTGCATTGAAAACACTATCTATAGGCTTCGTGATTGGCGCGAATGTTCTTCCCGGAACGTGAGCTTGAATCCTCCAGCGCTCCTCTTCAGGCAGAGTGGCATTGAAGGTTCCCGTGAAGCTTGGTAGTCCAATGTTCAGGTACTTGGTGACTTCCTTCAGGTGAAATCCAAATGGTGTGCCTTCATCTCTGTAGCGACCCGACCCGAATGGATCAAGCGCTCTGTGCTCAGGTGTCATCCCTGGATCAGTAATGCTGACACCACACAGTACATCGAAGGATTTATAGCAGAGTGGCAATCACACACTTATTACATCGTTGTCTCAAAGAGAACTTATTACAATAAATATGGCTTAAGGCCATCTAATAGTGATAACAGCGGAAGACTCGGAAGATAAATGGGTCCATCAACTCCAACGGCATCACTGAGTATAGAACCACGACCTAAAACTCCTTACTCGTCGTCTGAAAAGTCTGCAACATGAAAGTTGCAGCCCGAAACGGGTCAGCACATGGAATATGCTGGCAAAGTAACACATAGAGAGTAATGGAATGAAACAGCTATACTATATGCATATATGGCTGGTGGAAAGCTCTATGGTTACAGTTTTGCGTAAAGCCAGATTTTCCCTACTGCAAAGGAATAAATTTATTTAACTATCATGGTAGTTGTTAAACATCGAGAATGGTTGACAGCATTCCGATCCCAATTAAGTGAACAATTAAAACCCAACAACATTAATCTGAAGTAACATGATGAGATTCACATGATATTCAAGTACTAGATACTCAAGTTGTCCATAACCGGGGACACGGCTAATCATGATTAGTTTGTACACTCTGCAGAGGTTTGCGCACTTTTCCCCACAAGACTCGATCACCTCCATTTGGTTTCTCGCACTGCAGGGTGTTTGAGAAGACGGATGACCGATACACAGTCTTTCAGAAGCGCTAGCACCTTACATGTGGGTAGACCGGTACACCTACTTTCCCCTACATCTGCTACTCTACCCGTAAGAGTTCGCACGACTTAGTCAAGTATGCCAGAGCCCATAATGGCTTGTGGCTGCACACGGAAGTTTCTAGCATGAAAGATCTTATGATCCCTTTGAGCCTGGGTGGCGGTCCGAAATAAAAATAGGCAAGTCCTGATAGACATCAGGTGCCTCAATCCACCCAGATGTGTGTTTAAGTTGCCACCTTAGATAAACCATTAAAATTATCAACTCACATCTGTCATGGATATCACTCACCCAATCCACGTCTACTAGCATAGCATGGCATAAATAGCAAGCGTAGAAGTAACTCCCAAAGGTTTCATAATAATACAGGTAATAGGTACTACCTCATCTACTTCCCATCCCTCAATTTAATTAGATCCTAATCATGCAATGTGAGAGGATTGATCTAATGCAGTAAAACATGGGTTGTAGAAAAGGTATGATCAAAGTGTTACTTGCCTTGCTGATGATCCGCGAGACCTAGGGTTTCGAAGTAACAAGCGGCGCAATCCGGGTAATCTATCGCAGACAAACAACAAGCACACAATAAGTACTCATCTAATGCACAGGTAAAACTCGAACAAGAGAACGAACCAGAAAATTCAACTTAAGAACTCCGGTTGCGAACAAAGAAACGGAAAACAAACGGCGGAAGAAAACAACTCGGTTCTAGCAAGTTGAAACTAGGTCAAATTTTGTTGTAGCAAAAGCTTGTTCAAGTTGATTATACGGAACGGCGGTTTCGAGACGAAACTCCAGGCGCTTGAATCACCTGATTCCGATAAACGAGCGAGAAGAAAGACTAGAACGAAGATCGGATCTGAGATCACGATCGCGGAAAAGACGCGGAATAAAACCGACGAGAAAGAAATCGAAGAGCGGTTAAACGAACGGACGTCGTTAACCGGGAAAGAATCGGTGATCACGTTCGTTGAGACGAACGGTCCAAAAGAAGAACGAAAACCGATCTAGGGTTTTCGGAAAAGAAACCGAAAAAGAAACGGAAAACCGATCTAGGGTTTCGGAAGAAAACCGAAACAAAACCGGAAGAAAAAGAAAAGAAACGGGACGGTTCTTTTAAGAAAAAACGAACCGAGGCGAGGGGTTGCGCGGCTACCTCCGGCGAGGTTCCGACGAGGGCTCCGGCGGCGGCGGGGCAAGGGCGGCGGCGGCGGCGCTAGGCGGCGGCGGCAGCAGCTAGAGGCAGCGGCGGCTATAGGTGGCGGCGGCTATAGGCGGCGGTGGCTTGGGGAGGAGAGGGGGGGGGTGTTGGGTATTTATACTAGGAGGGGGGGGGGGTTGCTTGGGGGAGGGGGCAAGCAAAAGTGGGGGGCCGGCCTAGAGTCCTACTAGGACTCGGCCTAGGGGGCGGCGCAAGGCAGGCGGCGGGGCTGGCGCTGGCGCGCAGGGCGGCTGGCGGCTGGGCCGGCCGGCTGGGCCCTTGGCCCAGGCGGGGCGCTGCTCTTCTTTTTTTTATATCTGTTACGCGCGCAGAAAAACAAAAGAAAGAAAATCTAAACGAACTCCAAAATCTCTAAAGTAAATTTTCCCCGACTCCTAAAAATGAGCCGAACAAAATGAACTTTACTCCGGACCTAGAATGCAATTTTTGAAAACACGCATTTTTCCCTATCCAAAGAAAAAGCAAACAAACTTCGGCAAAACCAAAATTTGATTTATTCATTAAATCTTCATTTTTCCTAAATTTGGGAAAGTCATATTATTCCCTCTCTTATATTTTTGGATATTGGAAAAATAATTGAAGATGAAATAAATAAATCAAATGATCCTCTTTTCAAAATTTGAGAGAACTCAAATATGAAAATAATGAAATCTCCAACTCTCTCCGAAGGTCCTTGAGTTGCGTGAAATTTCTAGGATCAACCCAAATGCAAGAAAATATGCTATGCATGATGATCTAGTGTATAACATTCCAAATTGCAAATTTGGGATGTTACTCCTGAACCTGGGTAAAACATCGTGTCCCCTGCCTCCTGTTATCATCCGCCTTAGACGCACAGTTCGGGACCCCCTACCCGAGATTCGCCGGTTTTTACACCGACATTGATGCTTTCATTGAGAGTTCCTCTGTGTCGTCGCCGTTAGGCTTGATGGCTCCTTCGATCGTCGGTAGCGATGCAGTCCAGGGTGAGACTTTTCTCCCCGGATAATCTTTGTATTCGGCGGCTTCGCAGTGCGGGCCAACTCGCTTGGCCATCTGGAGCAGATCGAGAGTTACGCCCCTGGACACCAGGTCAGGTTTGGAAGCTTAATCTACACGGCCGACATCCGCGGAGACTTGATCTTCGACGGATTCGAGCCCCTGCCGAGTGCGCCACACGGTCACGATGAGCATGATTTAGCTCTACCATCAGACAGTGTTCAGGAGACCGCACCGGCAACCGCTCTGACCCTCAATTCAGAGTCCATTGCGCCATCCATGGGCGGGTGGATAGACCCCGTCACGGAGGCCGTATTCTCAGTGGCGATCGAGCCGAATATCGACCTTACCCGTCACAGGAGCCGCGATGCTGAACTATCGGATTCTTCCCCGACCACGGACTCCGAACCGCCTGCGCCCGTGCCTATAAAATCCGATTGGGGGCCGATCATGGAGTTCACCTCCGCTGATATCTTTCAGCACTCGCCCTTCGGCGACATACTGAACTCATTAAGCTCTCTGTCCCTGTCAGGAGAGTCCTGACCGAACTATGTCCGGCAGGATTGGGATGTGGATGACGAAGAAATTCGCCGCCCGCCCACCACCCACTTAGTAGCCACTATCGACGATTTGACCGACATGCTCGACTTCGACTCCAAAGACATCGACGGTATGGACGACGATGCAGGAGACGAACAGGAACCACTGCCCACAGGGCACTGGACGCCCACTTCATCATGTGATGTATACATGGTGGACGCACCGAAAGAAAACAACGATGAAGAGCGGAAGGACGCATCGAAGGATTGTTCCCTCGAGAAGCAGTAAAAGCGGCGGCGTAAGCGCCGCTCCACATCCCGCGTCGGCATAAATAGTGATCATATAAACCCAGCGATAGAGCAAGGTGAGCCAACGGACGACAAACATGGCATTGAACCATCGTCCGACCACGGCAACACGGAGAATCAAACCGAACAACTCGACTCCGTCGAAGATAACAGTCCGGATAACATCACACCGGACAGACACCCGGAGCAACAGAACACCCATAAACGGCTTGTTGCCATTGCGAGGAGTCTGAAAAAGCAGAAGCAAAGGCTCAGGGCTGCACAAGACACACTCAGAATCAGATGGAGTGAAGTACTCAACACTGAAGCGAAGTACGGCGTTAATTGCCACACCAAGAGCTACCCGAAGCAAAAGTTGCTACCTGAATTCGATGAGGAGGCCTTAGATCCCCCGCAATCAAAAAACAAAACGGCCATCCGGTCGGATAGACGACCTCGTGGCCAACATAAAGCGGCAAACGACGCCACACATAAGCCAATACGCGATCCACGTGAGGACTTGCATCAATAGTACGGCGCAACCAGATCCATCTACGGGCCACGCAAGCGCGCTCCAGCATGCAATGCAACACAACAAACATCCCAATACCACGGCACACCAAAATATAGGGGTGCCGCACACCCCCTATGTTTCACCGATGAGGTGCTGGACCATGAATTTCCAGAGGGATTCAAACCCGTAAACATAGAGGCGTACGATGGAACGACAGACCCTGGGGTCTGGATTGAGGATTACATCCTCCATATCCATATGGCTCGAGGAGACGATCTCCACGCCATCAAGTACTTACCCCTCAAGCTCAAAGGGCTAGCTCGGCACTGGCTTAAAAGCCTCCCCGAAAACTCCATTGGAAGCTAGGAAGATCTCGAAGATGCTTTTCGGGCAAATTTTCAAGGGACCTTTGTCCGACCTCTGCATGCAGACGATTTAAGTCATATAACCCAATAGCCCGGAGAGTCAGCCCGAAAGCTTTCGAACAGGTTCCTCACTAAAAAGAACCAAATAGTTGACTGCCCGGACGCCGAAGCCTTAGCAGCTTTTAAGCACAGCGTTCGAGACGAATGGCTTGCCAGACACCTCGGCCAAGAAAAGCCGAGAACAATGGCAGCATTAACAAGCCTCATGACCTGCTTTTGCGCGGGCGAGGATAGCTGGTTAGCCCAATGCAGCACCAGCGACCTAAGTACATCCGAAGTCAGGGACGAAAATAGGAAACCACGGCGTAGCAAAAACAATCGCCGAAATAAAGAAGACAACCCGAAGAGCATGGCGGTAAACGCCGGATTCAGAAGCTCTCAGCGAGGTCAGCAAAAGCTGCCCTCCGAAGGCAACAGAGATGAACTGTCCAGCCTAAACAAGATTCTGGATAAAATATGTCAGATCCACAGCACCCCCGATAAACCTGCAAACCATACCCATAGAGAATGTTCGGTCTTCAAGCAGTCCGGCGAGCTCAATGACGAACACAAGGGGCAGGATACACCAAGCGAAGACAAGGACGAGCCTCACAAGCAAAGCACGGGGGAACAGGAGACATTGCCAGCAGAAGTCAAAACAGTAAATGTGTTACACGTGACAAAGGGGAGAAATAAAGCGGCACTCCAAGAGACACATGCCCCAGGGCCTATCACCGCGGAGTTCCGCCACTGGTCGTCCCAACCAATCACCTTTGACCATTGGGATTACTCGGCAAGTATCCAACGTGCAGGATGGGTTGCCTTGGTGTTAGACCCGATAATAGACGGATACCACTTCACACGAGTCCTGATGGACGGCGGCAGTAGTTTAAACCTGATACATCAGGACACAGTCCGCAAAATGGGGATAGACCCAATAAAAATTAGCCATAGCAATACTACCTTTAAAGGAGTAACGCCAGGCCCAAAAGCCCATTGCATGGGCTCCCTGATACTAGAGGTTATATTCGGCTTTCCCGATAACTTCCGCAGCAAAAATTTAACTTTCCACATTGCTCCGTTCCAAAGCGGCTATCAAGCACTACTCGGACGCGAAGCTTTCGCTCGCTTTAAGGCAATACCGCATTACGCTTCTCTCATGCTTAAGATGCCCGGTCCACATGGCATCATTACAGTAAACGGAAATATTGAGCGCTCCTTGCGCACGGAAGACCGTGCGGCTGCCTTGTCAGTCGCACACTAAACGGCCTCACCAACTAAAGCATCTGACAGGTCGTTAAGACCATGGACACAGTTGGACGAGTCCGGTGCAGCTATATGTAATTGATACAGGTTTGATGGCTATACCCTACTACAATACAAGGGGCTCAACGCGCGCAAACAAGTGGCAATTAGGCTCAACTTTACTCATTTTGAACTATATATTGCTTATTTAGTATAACTTACCTTTTGCATGACAACTTTTCAATTAAGTTCCTCTCTTTTTCAAATGACCATCGTGCTACACCCGTCCAGAATACGGCACAACGGAGACACAGGCGCAGACCTGCGTAAACCTTTTTTACTATCTCTTGTTGATACACATCCCTCGGATTCTCAATACAATTGAGAAGGATGCTGATGTATTGGCATGTGGCCACGTCAGAATATTGCACGTACCTGGACACCAAGGGCTTATTACAAAGGGAACTATTTAGGCCCGGTTTAGATCATAAAGACCGAATACCTTAGGGAGTGTTCGGCGTCGCGAGTTTGGCCTTATATGCATCAGCTCCAAATCATGTCTTTGGTCAAATGTTGGGTTTGCCCGGCTCCTGTGTTTTGCTGCCTTACGTTCCGCTCTATCGGCTAAGGCGGCACCAGGAGAACTACTGCGATTGTGCCCTGGTTCATCCGGGCGAGCACCTCAGTAGAGAAAGCCGAAAACTGACTGTCATGATATAGCGTGAGACTGGTCAACCACTCGATGACCTAGCGGAATCTTCGGGATTCCTCCGCCTTAACGAAGGGCCGTTTCCCGGCCAGGCATGTACGCGCCCCAAATCCGAATGAGCGCGGAGCCACCAGGGGCTATATAGTAGCCCCACTGTCAAACTCCTCTGGCTAAGTGAAAGTGTTAAAGCATTATAGTCCGGTTGCCTAGTTCGCTGCGCTATCACCTCCTTAATGGACCAAGACGTTGGATCAAGTGTGAACATGCGTCTTCTGCAAACACCCCCGCATTATATGCGTGGGGGCTGAAGCCGACGAATGCCATCTTTCAGGTTATATATCTATATACATGAATGGCCGCACAGGAGGCATCATAATACTTTCGGGCAAAAGTATAAATACAGCCTTGTTAAATTCAATAAAACATTGTTTTTACAATGGGAATACATGTCACTCAAACATAATATTCTTCGAGCACTGAGCCTCTATCGAACGAGCGGCTTCAAGAACTTCTTCAAAGTAGTGCTCGGCAGCCACTCGGCCTATGGCCGAACCCTGTGCCGCAACAGTGGTGGCATCCATCTCCGCCTAGTATGTTTTGACACGGGCAAGGGCCATCCGCGAGCCTTCTATGCACGCAGACCACTTTACAGCATCGATGCGTGGCACAGCGCCAAGGAATTGTTTCACTAAGATAAAGTAGCTATTCGGCCTTGGCCCTCCTGGCCACAAATGATCCACAACGGACCTCATGGCCAGTCCGGATAATCTATGGAGCTCGGCCCAACTGGTCAATCGCTCATTTAGCAGCAACGGACAGACTGGAGCGTGAAACTGTGACCAGAATAGCTTTTCCACTTCGGGACCTTTCTGATCCTTGAAGTACTCGGCTACATCAGCAGCACTTGCAGCAAAATCCATGTACGCGTCCGCAGAACTCCATTGCCGGTCCAGAGGAGCATACTTCGGATCTCCGAACTTAGTCCGCAACAAGAAGGGCTTCCCAGACACGATATCTGCAGCTTGATTCAGCTTCTCCTTCGTCGCTCTAATTTTGGAGCGGGCTTCCTTGGCAGCCACCCGGGCCTTCTCCAGGTCCGTCGCCTTCGCCCAGTTTTCCTCTTCAAGAATCCGGTAACGGTCAGCAGCATCTTTTAACTCCACGGCCATCTTGGCAATTTTTTCTTTGCTCCCGCAATGTGCGGCCTGTTTGGCCCTTAACTCTTTGGCTGCTTGCAAAGCGGCCGCATTGCTACTCCTTGCTTGCTCCTTCGCTCGGGCAAGCTCCGCCCGAAGGGTCTCCACGGTGGCCGCTCCATCTGCAGTCATAACATATTAAAGATACTGGCATCATGCTGCTCTTATTATGTGAAGATCACCAGAAAGGCCACTCACCCTGTGCCTCGTCAAGCCGCTAGTTGACAAGCACGATGTCCGCATCTGTCGCATCCAGCTGCCGCTTTAGTTCGGCATACCCATCAGTCCGGCTAGCCACCGGAGCTTCCACCACCTGCACATAAAGGCAGTCTGGTTATTACCTGGGACTATGATCCTCTGTTTGCCGTCGTTTTCGACAACAACCAGAGTCTCAGGGGCTACTATCTACATAGGGCACATCTAAAAATGTGCGGTACCGTTAAAAATGTACATCATTTCACGTACCTCAAAACCCGTCAGTAGACTCATAAACGCTTCATGCAACCCACTTTCGGCGGACGAAATCCATTCAATCACCGTACCCATCAATGTGCGGTGCTCTTCTGAGATAACCGCGTGCTCCAGTAGACCCCTCAGTACGTCCGACCACACACCAGACGGTGCCGGACTCTTTTGATGACCCTCTTCGAGAGCCGGATGCTGAGGACTTTGGGTGGCCATAATATTACCTTCTGGCCTTGCTGGATCCAGAGAAACCCTCCGCGAAGACACCTCGGGGTCGCCCGCTTCGTAAGGTGTGGCAGGGGGAGGCGTTTCGCTCTCCATCATCTCCGGAAGAAGATCCCCCGAAGACGAGATCTGCTGAGAAGGGCTAAGATCCGAACTGCAAGATAAATGCTTCGATTATTTTCCTCAGAAGTAGAGCAAGATATTTTCGTTATTAACTAACCCTTTTACTTACAGCTCGGGGGAGGGCTGGTCCCCTTGAGGGCATAGTACGGCCAGGGTATCCCCCAAGGCAGGACCCTTCGGCGGAGATTTCTTCCCTCGTTTGGAGACCATTGTCTCCGGGTCCGCAGAGGCGGTTCTCTTCCTTCCTTGGGGAGAGGAAGTTTCAGTTCCTTCTCTCCGGCTAATCTCCTTCGTGGAGATGCTAGCCTCGTTATTCCCCCCTTCATCTTCCTTGGAGGGCACTAGGCAGGGTGCTGGCTCGAGCATCTTTTCTAGCACCGGATTGTCCAAGCCTTCAGGAAGGGGGGCCGAACACCGGATCATCTTCGCCTTTGTTATCCAGTCCTGGTCAAAGAGTGATTCTTCAGAATGATGTCATGATAAATAAAAGGACAGTGTGTTCGGCCATGGGATTACTTACTTGGGCAGCGGGGCGGTTGCAGCTCAGGCCCATGTCCTCGGTAGTGTCCGGACACTCTATTCGGGGTCCGAAGAACGATTTGTACATCTCCTCTTGCGTCATGCCGAGGAAATTCTGAATAGTGTGCGGTCCTTCCGGGTTGAATTCCCACATGCGGAGGGGCCGGCGTTTGCAAGGCTGGATTCGACGAACCAACATAACTTGCATTACCATAACCAGACTGAAATCTCCCTCGAAGAGATCTTGGATACGACTCTGCAATATTGGCACGTCCTTGGCTGGACCCTAGCTCAGCCCCCTGCTGATCCATGACATCAGTTGTGGTGGGGGGCCCGAGCAAAAGATGGGGGCAGCTACCCACTTGGCACTTCGAGGAGCTGTGACGTAGAACCACTCTCGTTGCCACAATCTGGACACCTCTGGAAAGGAACCCTTTGGCCACGGAGCGTCAGCAATTTTGCTTATTAAAGCACCTCCGCACGCTGCGTACTGCCCCTCGACCATCTTCGGCTTCACATCAAAGGTCTTGAGCCACAGGCCGAAGTGAGGGGTAATGCGGAGGAAGGCCTCACAAACGACGATAAATGACAAGATGTGAAGGAGGGAATCCGGGGCCAGATCGTGAAAATCCAGCCCGTAATAGAACATAAGACCCCTAACAAAGGGATCCAGAGCGAGGCCTAGTCCTCGGAGGAAGTGGGAGACGAACACAACGCTCTCGTTGGGTTCGTGAGTAGGGACGACCTTCCCTCCGGCGGGCAGCCTATGTGAAATTTTGGCGGTCAAATATCTGGCCCCCCTCAACTTCTTGATGTCCTCTTCCGTGATGGAGGAAGGCATCCACCGGCCTTGGAGGCTGGATCCGGACATGATTGAAGGTCCGAAGCACCTGACCTGGGCTTTGGGTGTTAGAACTCAAGGCGGGGGAAGTATTCGATTGAGCACGGGAGGGAAAAAAGTAAAAGCCTTGTCCCTTTATAAAGAGGGTGAATATCAAGCGTCCTCCTCGTGGCCGTTTGGGACTTGCCTAAGATCTAGGAGTCCTAGGCACGGTTGGGTTACCCACGTCCGTATTAATGAGAATCCTGTAATAAAGAGAACATGATCTCTGCTTTGACAAGACATGTCAAGAAACCGCCTCGCATTATGTGCGCGCCTGGTTAAAGAAAAACGGTTCGAATAATTACTGGGCCATGGCATGATGTCATGCTGCCAAAACGTGTCAGCAGATTAGATTTGTGGAAATATTATTCTCTCTATGGTGGTATGTGGAACTTATTTTGCAGGGTCGGACACTATCCTTGTATTCAAACTCTTCTGTGGTGTATTCGGAGGAGGAACCCGCCTTGCAATGCCAAAGACAACACTGTGCGCCGGACTCATCGTCATTGAAGCCTAGTTCAGGGGCTACTGAGGGAGTCCTAGATTAGGGGGTCTCCGGACAGCCGGACTATATCCTTTGGCTGGACTATTGGACTATGAAGATACGAGATTGAAGACTTCGTCCCGTGTCCGGATGGGACTCTACTTGGCGTGGAAGGCAAGCTAGGCAATACGGATATGTATATCTCCTCCTTTGTAACCGACCATGTGTAACCCTAACCTCCTCCGGTGTCTATATAAACCGGAGGGTTTTAGTCTGTAGGACAACAGGCAATCATACCATAGGCTAGCTTCTAGGGTTTAGTCTCTCTGATCTCATGGTAGATCAATTCTTGTACTACTCATATTATCAAGAATAATCAAGCAGGACGTAGTGTTTTACCTCCATCAAGAGGGCGCGAACCTGGGTAAAACATCGTGTCCCCTGCCTCCTGTTACCATCCGCCTTAGACGCACAGTTCAGGACCCCCTACCCGAGATCCGCCGGTTTTGACACCGACACCTTTCCTTAACGGAAATTGGAATCTAATGTTTCCTTCCTTCATATCAATAATTGCACCAATCGTTCTAAGGAAAGGTCTACCAAGAATAATAGGACATGTAGCATTGCAATCTATATCAAGAACAATAAAATCTACGGGCACATAGTTCCTATTTGCAACAATAAGAACATCATTAATTCTTCCCATAGGTTTCTTAATAGTGCAATCCGCAGGGTGTAAGTTTAAAGAGCAATCATCAAATTCACGGAAACCTAACAAATCACACAAAGTTTTTGGAATCGTGGAAACACTAGCACCCAAATCACACAAAGCATAGCATTCATGGTCTTTAATTTTAATTGTACGTTCCCACTCATCATAGAGTTTTCTAGGGATAGAAACTTCCAACTCAAGTTTTTCTTCATAAGATTGCATCAAAGCATCAACGATATGTTTAGTAAAAGATTTATTTTGACTATAAGCATGAGGAGAATTTAGCATGGTTTGTAAAAAGGAAATACAATCTATCAAAGAGAAATTATCATAATTAAATTCCTTGAAATCCAAGATAGTGGGTTCATTGATATCTAAAATTTTGACCTCCTCTATCCCACCTTTACCAAATTTAGCATCAAGATCTAAAAACTCCGAATTTTTGGAACACCTTCTAGGTAAAGGTGGTTCATCTCCAATCCAATCATTATCAAGATTCATATTGCAAAAAAAAGATTTAATAGGGGACACATCAATAACTTTTAGATCTTCATCTTTATTCTCACAAAAACTAGAAGAACACGCTTTCACAAAGAAATCTTTCTTAGCCCGCATCCTAGCGGTTCTTTCTTTGCACTCATCAATGGAAATTCTCATAGCTTTGAGAGACTCATTGATGTCATGTGATGTCTACTACACAACCTTCTTCTTGTAGACGTTGTTGGGCCTCCAAGTGCAGAGGTTTGTAGGACAGTAGCAAATTTCCCTCAAGTGGATGACCTAAGGTTTATCAATCCGTAGGAGGCGTAGGATGAAGATGGTCTCTCTCAAGAAACCCTGCAACCAAATAACAAAGAGTCTCTTGTGTCCCCAACACACCCAATACAATGGTAAATTGTATAGGTGCACTAGTTCGGCGAAGAGATGGTGAAACAAGTGGTATATGGATAGTAGATAAAGGTATTTGTAATCTGAAATTATAAAAACAGCAAGGTAACTAATGATAAAAGTGAGCGTAAACGGTATTGCAATGCTAGGAAACAAGGTCTAGGGCTCATACTTTCACTAGTGCAAGTCCTCTCAACAATAATAACATAATTGGATCAAATAACTATCCCTCAACATGCAACAAAAAGTCACTCCAAAGTCACTAATAGCGGAGAATGAACGAAGAGATTATGGTAGGGTACGAGACCACCTCAAAGTTATTCTTTCCAATCAATCTGTTGGGCTATTCCTATAAGTGTCACAAACAGCCTTAGAGTTCGTACTAGAATAACACCTTAAGACACAAATCAACCAAAACCCTAATGTCACCTAGATACTCCAATGTCACCTCAAGTATCCGTGGGTATGATTATACGATATGCATCACACAATCTCAGATTCATCTATTCAACCAACACAAAAGACCTCAAAGAGTGCCCCAAAGTTCTACCAGAGAATCACGATGAAAACGTGTGCCAACCCCTATGCATAGGTTCATGGGCGGAACCTTCAAGTTGATCACCAAAACATACATCAAGTGAATCACGTGATATCCCATTGTCACCACAGATACGCACGGCAAGACATACATCAAGTGTTCTCAAATCTTTAAAGACTCAACCCGATAAGATTACTTCAAAGGGGAAACTCAATTCGTTACAAGAGAGAAGAGGGGGAGAAGAAACATAAGATCCAACTATAATAGCAAAGCTCGCGATACATCAAGATCGTGCCAAATCAAGAACACGAGAGAGAGAGAGATCAAACACATAGCTACTGGTACATACCCTCAGCCCCGAGGGAGAACTACTCCCTCCTCGTCATGGAGAGCACCGGGATGATGAAGATGGCCACCGGAGAGGGATTGCCCCCTCCACCAGGGTTCCAGAACGGGTCCAGATTGGCTTTCGGTGGCTACGTAGGCTTCTGGCGGCGGAACTCCCGATCTATTGTGCTCACGGATGTTTTTATGGTATATGGAGATACATAGGCGGAAGAAGTACGTCAGGGGGGCCACGAGGGGCTCACGAGGGTGGAGGGCGCGCCCAGGGGGGTGGGTGCGCCCCCTGCCTTGTGACCTCCTCGTAGATCCCCCGACGTGCACTCCAAGTCTTCTGGGCTTCTTTGCTTCCAAAAATGAGTTCCATGAAGTTCCAGGTCAATTGGTCTCCGTTTGATTTGCTTTTTCTTCGAAACCCTAAAACAGGGTAAAAACAGAAACTGGCACTGGGCTCTCGGTTAATAGGTTAGTCCCAAAAATGATATAAAAGTGCATAATAAAGCCCATAAACATTAAAAACAGTAGATAATATAGCATGGAGCAATCAAAAATTATATATACGTTGGAGACGTATGAGCATCCCCAAGCTTAATTCCTGCTCGTCCTCGAGTAGGTAAATGATAAAAACAAAATTTTTGATGCGGAGTGCTACTTGGCATAATTTCAATGTAATTCTTCTTAAGTGTGGCATGAATATTCAGATCCATAAGATTCAAGACAAAAGTTCATATTGACATAAAAATAATAATACTTCAAGCATACTAACTAAGAAATTATGTCTTCTCAAAATAACATGGCCAAAGGAAGTTCATCCCTACAAAATCATATAGTTTAGTCATGCTCCATTTTCGTCACACAAGAATGCTCTCATCATGCACAACCCCGATGACAAGCCAATCAATTGTTTAAAACTTTAGTAATCTCAAACTCATAAACTTTCATGTAATACATGAGCGCGAGCCATGGATATAGCACTATGGGTGGAATATAATATAATGAGGGGGGTTATGTGGAGAAGACAAAAAGGAGAAAGTCTCACATTAACGAGGCTAATCAATGGGCTATAGAGATGCCCACTGATTGATGTTAATGCACGGAGTAGGGATTGACATGCAACAGATGCACTAGAGCTATAAATGTATGAGAGCTCAACAAAAGAAACTAAGTGGGTGTGCATCCAACTTGCTTGCTCATGAAGACCTAGGGCACTTGAGGAGGCCCATTGTTGGAATATACAAGCCAAGTTCTATAATGAAAATTTCCCACTAGTATATGAAAGTGACAAAACAAGAGACTCTCTATCATGAAGATCGTGGTGCTACTTTGATGCACAAGTGTGGTAAAAGGATAGTAACATTGTCCATTTTTTGGGCCTTCTTTTTTTATGGCCTTTCTCTCTTTCTTTTTTTGGGCCTTCTTTTTTTTCTTTGGCCTTTCTTTTTTTTGGGACAATGCTCTATTGAATGATGATCATCACACTTCTATTTATTTACAACTCGATACTAGAACAAAGTATGACTCTATATGGACGCCTCCAGCGGTGTACCAGGCTATGCAATGAATCAAGAGTGACAAGTATGAAAAAATTATGAACGGTGGCTTTGCCACAAATACTTATGCCAACTACATGATCATGCTAAGCAATATGATAATGATGAATGTGTTGTGATAAACTGGATGGTGGAAAGTTGCATGGCAATATATCTCGGAATGGCTATGGAAATGCCATAATAGGTAGGTATAGTGGCTGTTTTGAGGAAGGTATATGGTGGGTTTATGGTACCGGCGAAAGTTGCGCTGTACTAGAGAGGCTAGCAATGGTGGAAGGGTGAGAGTGCATATAATCCATGGACTCAATATTAGTCGTAAAGAACTCACATACTTATTGCAAAAATCTACAAGTCATCAAAAACCTCGGCACTACGTGCATGCTCCTAGGGGGATAGATTGGTAGGAAAAGACCATCGCTCGTCCCCGACCGCCACTCATAAGGAGGATAATCAAATAACACCTCATGTTTCAAATTTGTTACACAACGTTTACCATACGTGCATGCTACAGGACTTGCAAACTTCAACACAAGCACTTCTCAAATTCACAACTACTCAACTAGCACGACTTTGATATTATTATCTCCATATCTCAAAACAATCATCAAGCATCAAACTTCTCGTAGTATTCAACACACTCATAAGAATTCTTACAAATCTTTTATGCTTAGCATATTAGGATTTTAAGCAATTTACCATGCTATTTAAGACTCTCAAAATAATATAAGTGGAGCATGAGAGTTCATCTATTTCTTCAAAATAATACTACCACCATGCTCTAAAAGATATAAGTGAAGCACTAGAGCAAACAACAAACTACTCCGAAAGATATAAGTGAAGATCAATGAGTAGTCAAATAATTATGCAACTATGTGAAGACTCTCCCATTTAATAATTTCAGATCTTGGTATTTTATTCAAACAGCAAGCAAATCTAAACAAAATAAAATGACGCTCCAAGAAAAACACATATCATGTGGTGAATAAAAATATAGCTCCAAGTAAAGTTACCGATGAACGAAGACGAAAGAGGGGATGCCTTCCGGGGAATCCCCAAGCTTAGGCTCTTGTTTTTCCTTGAATATTAACTTGGGGTTCCATGGGCATCCCCAAGCTTAGGCTCTTGCCACTCCTTATTCCATAATCCATCGAATCCTTACCCAAAACTTGAAAACTTCACAACGCAAAACTTAAAGTAGAAAACTCGTGAGCTCTGTTAGTATAAAAAAATAAATCACCACTTCAAGGTACTGTAATGAACTCATTCTTTATTTATATTGGTGTTAAGCCTACTTTATTTCAACTTCTCTATGGTTTATAAACTATTTTACTAGCCGCAGATTCATCAAAATAAGCAAACAACACACGAAAAACAGAATCTGTCAAAAACAGAAAAGTCTGTAGTAATCTGGAGAAAACATATACTTCTGGAACTCATAAAATTATCAAATAAATTTATGGACCTTAGTAATTTATCTATTAATCATCTTCAAAAAGAATTAACTAAATAGCACTCTCCAAATAAAAATGGCAGCAATTCTCGTGAGCGCTAAAGTTTCTGTTTTTTACAGCATGATCAACAAGACTTTCCCCAAGTCTTCCCAAAGGTTCTATTGGCAGAAACACTAATTAAAAGCATAGAACCACATCTAAACAGAGGCTAGACGAATTATTTATTACTAAACAGGACCAAAAAGCAAGGAACTAAAATAAAATTGGGTTGCCTCCCAACAAGCGCTATCGTTTAAAGCCCCTAGCTAGGCATGATGATTTCAATGATGCTCACATAAAAGATAAGAATTGAAATATAAAGAGAGCATCATGAAGAATATGACTAGCACATTTAAGTCTAACATACTTCCTATGCATAATAATTTTGTGAGCAAACAACTTGTGGGAACAATAATCAACTAGCATAGGAGGGCAAAACAAGCATAACTTCAAAACTTTAAGCACCTAGAGAGGAAACCTGATATTATTGCAATTCCTACAAGCATATATTCCTCCCTCATAATAATATTCAGTAGCATAATGAATGAATTCAACAATATAACCAGCACCTAAAGCATTCTTTTCATGATCTACAAGCATAGAAATTTTATTACTCTCCACATACGCAAATTTCTTCTCAGTCGGAATAGTGGGAGTATCATAAGAGACTTGAATACTATAAATTGTTTCCACATTAAAAGAGGAATGTTCAGAGAAAGGGTACTCATAATCATGACAAGTTTTATAAATATAATCATCACTATTCTTTATAGCATAAGTTTTATCACAATAATCATCATAAGTAGCAACTTTGTTCTCATCATAATCGATTGAAACCTCTTCCAAGATAGTGGATACATCACTAAATAAAGTCAAGACCTCTCCAAATCCACTTTCTTAAATATTATAAGATTCAACGTACTCCAAAATAGTGGGATCATTACTTCCTAAAGTTGACACTCTTCCAAACCCACTTTCATCAATATAATCATCGTAAGTAGAAGGCATTCTATCATCAAAACAACTTTGCATATCAAAACTTGGGAGACTAAAAATATCATCTTCATTAATCATAGCTTCCCCAAGCTTGGGACAAACATTAATTGCAGCAAATATATTCTCAAATATGTCATCCTCATCAAACATAGCTTCCCCAAGCTTGGGCCTTTTCATATCATAAGCATAATCACTCTCATCATTAATAGTATAGATAGCACCGATAGTATAGCAATTATTAGATTCTTCCAAGCAAGTACCAAAAAGATTTTCAAGATCATAAGAAGTATCATTATGTTCCCAATCATAATCATCACAACAAGCAATAGGCATAACGAGATCATCATAAAGTGTATCATCTTCATTTTCATGAGGCACAACAATAATAGGAGCAACTTTATTTGGGAGAGATACCTTTTTACCTCTCTTCCTTTTTCTTTTCTTCTTCTTCGCCACATAATGTGTGGGTTAAATCCTCTTTTTGGAGCTCCTTATTAATAAGATTGGTTGGATAGAAAGCTCCTCCTCGTTACCTGATTCATCATAAGAAATAATAGGAGGATATTGGGAAGTCTCTTCCCTTTCATTAGTATTCTCTTCATCATCTATTTGTTTTATTTTCTTTATGTAATTGGCAATATAAAGATTTTCAATACAATTCACCGCACAATACATATAAATTTCTTCTAGATTAAAATTAAGAACTTTTTCAAGGAGAAATTTTGGAATAACCTTAGTTCTACGTTTAATTTCTTCATAACCCAAGAGCAAACTAAGTTCATTATGATGTGCAAGGGAAATCAAGTCATCACAATTTTTGGACACGATACGCTCATGAAACAATTTGCATTGGGTACTAAAATGATCACGTTCATTGCAAAGTTCACAAGTAGGGCTAAGAAAAGATAAATTTTCAGCACATTCATCTAGCTCTTCTTGCAACAATTTGGTTTCTAAGTACCTTATGCCTCTTGCAATATCTATCTTCCCTATTTGGTGTGTACTTGCAAACCCAGTCTTCTCCACAAAAATTGACATGTTTATAGGAGGCATTTCCATCATAACTAGTGCAATCATCATTAGCATCATGGATATTCAAAGAATTCATACTAACAACATTGCAATCATGCTCATCATTCAAATATTTAGTGCCAAACATTTTAGAGATCTCTTCTTCTAGCACTTGAGCACAATTATCCTTTCCATCATACTCACGAAAGATATTAAAAAGATGAAGCGTATGAGACAAACTCAATTCCATTTTTTTAGTTTTCTTTTATAAACTAAAGTAGTCATAAAACAAGAAACTAAAAGACTTGATTGCAAGATCTAAAGATATACCTTCAAGCGCTAACCTCCTCGGCAACGGCGCCAGAAAAGAGCTTGATGTCTACTACACAACCTTCTTCTTGTAGACGTTGTTGGGCCTCCAAGTGCAGAGGTTTGTTGGACAGTAGCAAATTTCCCTCAAGTGGATGACCTAAGGTTTATCAATCCGTAGGAGGCGTAGGATGAAGATGGTCTCTCTCATGCAACCCTGCAACCAAATAACAAAGAGTCTCTTGTGTCCCCAACACACCCAATACAATGGTAAATTGTATAGGTGCACTATTTCGGCGAAGAGATGGTGAAACAAGTGGTATATGGATAGTAGATAAAGGTATTTGTAATCAGAAATTATGAAAACAGCAAGGTAACTAATGATAAAAGTGAGCGTAAACGGTATTGCAATGCTAGGAAACAAGGCCTAGGGTTCATACTTTCACTACTGCAAGTCCTCTCAACAATAATATCATAATTGGATCACATAACTATCCCTCAACATGCAACAAAGAGTCACTCCAAAGTCACTAATAGCAGAGAACAAACGAAGATTATGGTAGGGTACGAAACCACCTCAAAGTTATTCTTTCCAATTAATCCGTTGGGCTATTCCTATAAGTGTCACAAACAGCCCTAGAGTTCGTACTAGAATAACACCTTAAGACACAAATCAACCAAAACCCTAATGTCACCTAGATACTCCAATGTCACCTCAAGTATCCGTGGGTATGATTATACGACATGCATCACACAATCTCAGATTCATCTATTCAACCAACACAAAAGACCTCAAAGAGTGCCCCAAAGTTCTACCGGAGAATCACGACGAAAACGTGTGCCTACCCGTATGCATAGGTTCATGGGCGGAACTCGCAAGTTCACCACCAAAACATACATCAAGTGAATCACGTGATATCCCATTGTCACCACAGATACGCACGGAAAGACATACATCAAGTGTTCTCAAATATTTAAAGACTCAATCCGATAAGATTACTTCAAAGGGGAAACTCAATTCATTACAAGAGAGAAGAGAGGGAGGAGAAACATAAGATCCAACTATAATAGCAAAGCTCGCGATACATCAAGATCCTGCCAAATCAAGAACACGAGAGAGAGAGAGAGAGAGAGAGATCAAACACATAGCTACTGGTACATACCCTCAGCCTCGAGGGAGAACTACTCCCTCCTCGTCATGGAGAGCACTGGGATGATGAAGATGGCCACCGGAGAGGGATTGCCCCCTCCGGCAGGGTGGCGGAACGGGTCTAGATTGGCTTTCGGTGGCTACGGAGGCTTCTGTCGGCGGAACTCCCGATCTATTCTGCTCACGGATGTTTTTAGGGTATATGGAGATATATAGGCGGAAGAAGTACGTCAGGGGGGCCACGAGGGGCTCACGAGGGTGGAGGGCGCGCCCAGGGGGGTGGTCGCGGCCCCCTGCCTCGTGACCTCCTCGCAGATCCCTCGACGTGCACTCCAAGTCTTCTGGGCTTCTTTCCTTCCAAAAAAGAGTTCCGTCAAGTTTCTGGTCAATTGGACTCCGTTTGATTTTCCTTTTCTTTGAAACCCTAAAACAGGGTAAAAACAGAAACTGGCACTGGGCTCTAGGTTAATAGGTTAGTCCCAAAAATGATATAAAAGTGTATAATAAAGCACATAAACATTCAAAACAGTAGATAATATAGCGTGGAGCGATAAAAAATTATAGATACGTTGGAGACGTATCATCATGCTTAGGTGGAATAGATCTAAGCTTCAAAGAATCAACATCAAGAGAAATTCTATCAACGTTCCTAGTCAACTCATCAACTTTAAGTAATCTCTCTTCAAGCAAAGTATTGAAATTATTTTGCGAATTCAGAAACTCTTTAACACTAGTCTCAAAATCAGAGGGCATCTTATTAAAATTTCCATAAGAATTTTTGTAGGAATTGCCATAATTATTAGAGGAATTACTACGATACGGCCTAGGAGTAAAGTTTCCTCTATACGCGTTGTTACCAAAATTATTCCTACCAAAAAAATTCACATCCATAGATTAATTATTATTCTCAATCAAAGTATACAAAGGCATATCATTAGGATCAGAAGAAACACTTTTAGTAGCAAATAATTTCATAAGTTCATCCATCTTCCCACTCAAAACATTAATTTCTTCTATCGCATGCACTTTTTATTAGTAGATCTTTCTGTGTGCCATTGAGAATAATTAACCATAATATTATCTAGGAGTTTAGTAGCTTCTCCTAAAGTAATTTCCATAAAAGTGCCTCCCGCGGCCAAATCTAAAAGATTTCTAGAAGCAAAATTCAATCCGGCATAAATTTTTTGTATAATCATCCAAAGATTCAAACCATGTGTAGGGCAAATATGTATCCTTAATTTCATCCTCTCCCAAGCTTGTGCAACATTTTCATGATTAAGTTGCTTAAAATTCATAATATCGTTTCTAAGAGAGATGATTTTAGTGGGAGGAAAATACTTAGAGATAAAAGCATCTTTGCACTTATTCCATGAATCAATACTATTTTTAGGCAAAGACAAAAACCAAGCTTTAGCATGATCTCTAAGCGAAAAAGGAAATAGCTTCAATTTAACAATATCATTGTCCACAGCTTTCTTCTTTTGCATATCACACAAATCAACGAAGCTATTTAGATGGGTAGCGACATCTTCACTAGGAAGGCTGGCGAATTGAACTTTCATGACAAGATTCAATAAAGCAGCATTAATTTCACAAGATTCAGTATCGGTAAGAGGAGCAATCAGAGTGCTAAGAAAATCATTATTGTTGGTATTGGTAAAGTCACACAATTTAGTATTATCTTGAGCCATAGTGAGAAGCAAGCGATCCAACACACGAGCAAACAAGAAGCGAGCGAAAAAGAGGCGAACGGAAAAGAGAGGGTGAATAAAACGGCCAGGGTGAAGTGGGGGAGAGGAAAATGAGAGGCAAATGGAAAATAATGTAATGCGAGGGATACGAGTTTATGATGGGTACTCGGTATGTCTTGACTTGTGCGTAGACTCCCCGGCAACGGCGCCAGAAATCCTTCTTGCTACCTCTTGAACACTGCGTTGGTTTTCCCTTGAAGAGGAAATGGTGATGCAGTAAAGTAGCGTAAGTATTTCCCTCAGTTTTTGAGAACCAATGTATCAATCCAGTAGGAGACCACGCTCGAGTTACACGCACCTACACAAACAAATAAGAACCTCACAACCAATGCGATAAAGGGGTTGTCAATCCCTTCACGGTCACTTACGAGAGTGAGATCTGATAGATATGATAAGATAATATTTTTGGTATTTTTGTGATAAAGAGAAATAAAGATGCAAAGTAAAATAAACGGCAATAAAAATAGCTAAGTGTTGGAAGATTAATATGATGGAAGCTAGACCCGAGGGCCATAGGTTTCACTAGTGGCTTCTCTCAAGAGCATAAGTATTACGGTGGGTGAACAAATTTGTGTCGAGCAATTGATAGAATTGAGCATAGTTATGAGAATATCTAGGTATGATCATGTATATAGGCATCACGTCCGTGACAAGTAGACCGAAACAATTCTGCATCTACTACTATTACTCCACACATCGATCGCTATCTTGCATGCATCTAGAGTATTAAGTTCAAAAGAACAGAGTAATGCTTTAAGCAAGATGACATGATGTAGAGGGATAAACTCATGCAATATGGTATAAACCCCATCTTTTTATCCTCGATGGCAACAATGCAATATGTGCCTTGCTGCCCCTGCTGTCACTGGGAAAGGACACCGCAAGATTGAACCCAAAGCTAAGCACTTCTCCCATTGCAAGAAAGATCAATCTAGTAGGACAAACCAAACTGACAATTCTAAGAGACTTGCAAAGATAACCAATCATACATAAAAGAATTCAGTGGAGATTCAATTATTGTTCATAGATAAACTTGATCATAAACCCACAATTCATCGGTCTCGACAAACACACTACAAAAGAAGAATTACATCAAATAGATATCCAAGAAGATCGAGGAGAACTTTGTATTGAGATCCAAAGAGAGAGAAGAAGCCATCTAGCTAATAACTATGAACCCGAAGGTCCAAGGTAAACTACTCACACATCATCGGAGAGGCTATGGTGTTGATGTAGAAGCCCTCCGTGATCAATGCCTCCTCTGGCAGGACGCCGGAAAAGGCCCCAAGATGGGATCTCACGGGTACAGAAGGTTGCGGCTGTGGAATTAGGTTTTCGTGGATGCCCGTGATGGTTTGGGAATACGTAGGTATATATAGGAGGAAGAAGTATATCGGTGGAGCAACATGGGCCCACGAGGGTGGAGGGCGCGCCCCTACCTCATGCTCTCCTCGTTGATTGCTTTACGTAGACTCCAAGTCCTCTGGATCACGTTTGTTCCGAAAATCACGTTCCTGAAGGCTTCATTCCGTTTGGACTCTGTTTGATATCCTTTCCCTTCGAAACACTGAAATAGGCAAAAAAACAGCAATCTAGGCTGGGCCTCCGGTTAATAGGTTAGTCCCAAAAATAATATAAAAGTGTATAATAAAGCCCATTAATCATCCAAAACATAATATAATATAGCATGGAACAATAAAAAATTATAGATACGTTGTGTTGGAAATATGCCCTAGAGGCAATAATAAATTAGTTATTATTATATCATATTTCATTGTTCATGATAATCGTTTATTATCCATGCTAGAATTGTATTGATAGGAAACTCAGATACATGTGTGGATACATAGACAACACCATGTCCCTAGTAAGCCTCTAGTTGACTAGCTCGTTGATCAATAGATGGTTACGGTTTCCTAACCATGGACATTGGATGTCGTTGATAACGGGATCCCATCATTAGGAGAATGATGTGATGGACAAGACCCAATCCTAAGCCTAGCACAAAGATCGTGTAGTTCGTATGCTAAAGCTTTTCTAATGTCAAGTGTCATTTCCTTAGACCATGAGATTGTGCAACTCCTGGATACCGTAGGAGTGCTTTGGGTGTGCCAAACGTCACAACATAACTGGGTGGCTATAAAGGTACACTACAGGTATCTCCGAAAGTGTCTGTTGGGTTGGCACGAATCGATACTGGGATTTATTACTCTTTGTAAACGGAGAGGTATCTCTGGGCCCACTCGGTAGGACATCATCATAATGTGCACAATGTGATCAAGGAGTTGATCACGGGATGATGTGTTACGGAACGAGTAAAGAGACTTGCTGTAACACCCTCGATGCGACTATAGCTCCCACGTGTCGAGGCGCGACTTAGAGACATAATCGCATTGAAGGCATATGTCGCAAGTTAGGCAATCTTCACAACATCCCATGTAATATAAATAATAAAGGGAAGATAACATAGTTGGCTTACACTCGCTACGTCAATCAAGTACATAAATAACATTACATCATCCAAACACTCATGGCCCGACTACGGCGCCAAAATAAAAGATAACCCAACATGCGACACGGTCCCAATCACCCCCAACTGAACACCACTACTGATCATCAGGAAAGGAAACATAGTAGCGTTGAGAATCTTCGTCGAACTCCCACTTGAGCTCAAGTGCGTGTCCTGGAGCGAAAACATCAGGCCCTGCATCTGGTGTAATAGTAATCTGTGAGCCACAGGGACTCATCAATCTCGCACCCTCGCGATCAAGACTATTTAAGCTTATAGGTATGGCAAGGTAAATATATGGAGCTGCAGCAAGCGACTAACAAGTAAATAAATGTTCCAACAAGGAACGGCCTCCAATCTTCACCTGCAACTAACGACGCTATAAGAGGGGCTGAGCAAAGCGGTAACATAGCCAATCAACGGTTTGCTAGGACATGGTGGGTTAGAGGTCTGACATGGCAATTTGGGAGGCTTGCAAGCAAGTGGTAGGCATCGTAGCAATGGCATAGCAAAAGAGCAAGCAAACTAGAATAGCAAAGATAGTAGTGATTTCGAGGGTATGATCATCTTGCCTGCACAGTTGTCAGAGTTGACTGGATCCTCAAAAGCAAACTCAACGGGCTCCTCGTTAGCGAACTCGTCTCCCGGCTCTACCCAAACAAGACAAACAAGCAACAAGGATACCATCAACCATGTGCAAGACCAAGCAATATGATACAATGATGATATGCTATGCGGAATGCGATGCGGGATGCAAAATGCAAGATATGACAGGAAACGCATGAACCTGGCCTCAATTTGGAAATCCAAGTGCACCACTGGAAATATGGGATGAAACCGCTTGAAAACGATATAAAGAACACCGGAATCGGAGTTACCGTTTGGAAATGGCAAGCGATTCAAAAATGACACCGGTCTGCGATTTACAACAAGTAGGCATCTAAATGCAATGAGATGAACATGCTACAGCACCCAAATATGACAACAAAATACATGGCTGGGATGCATTCAAGATGCTTAACAAAAGTCTAGCACTGAGCTACGGCCAATTCATCCATTAACAGGTTCAAACAAGCATGGCAAAAATGCATATGACAAACAGATCTCAGACTTGTGAAATTAACACTTGTCTGGAATTTCATATCAGGTAGCCCTCTTCGGAGCAACAAAATTACATGCTACAGGATCTGAACATGGCAAAGTAAAATATGGCATGGAGCTACTCAAAGAGTTTAACAAAAAGTCCCTTAGTGACCTTGAGCCAAAAGGGATCAGAAAATACAATTGCAAGCACGTGAACATAGCAAAAACATAATCAGTTTTTTTAGACTTAGTGAAAACTGGCACAAGCTGAAATATAACTCAAGTAGGCATGTTTACGAGCTCGATGCACTTACTACGGTGCAAGTCATGGCAAGAAAAGCATACATCCATCAAGAAGGCCCAAAATTCAAGCTATACATGGCAAGAACAATAGTATAGCATGCACAGATCAACTACAACATCACCGGCAAAATTGCAAACAAGTTGACAATCTGCCCAGATTCACAAAGTAGCAAAAGTAGAGCTCGATTGACTCAAGCTAGGGTGCTCCATAAATGCAAACGAAGACATGGATGGATAGAGCACTACAAGATTAACAAAACATCCTTACTGATCATCCTCAAAAGAGGCACGGATCACTAGGAAACAACATGAACATATGGCAACATGGGATAAACAGATCAAGGACTTAGTGGAATTGCTAAGTCCTTGAAAACAGAATTAGCAAGTGCACCACTTTGCAAGCTTGCACAAGTCACCACACACATCACAAAAATACATGGGTTGCACCTCTGGAAAGATGACAAAACCCTTAACAAAACACATGTAGAGCATCAGGGCATATCATGCACACATTAATCATGGCAAAAATGATAAAAAGCTAAATGGAGTAGCAGATCTGACAATTAACTCAAGTAGCCCTTTTCTAACAGCATTTCGGGCATCAAGATGCACTCAAATGAAAATTATGCAATGGAATGTAATGATGTACTCTCTGAGATGAACATTTTGATATGCTATATGCATGAATCGGAGCTACGGATGCAAAGTTACGGAGCCACGAACAGGAGCACATGGATCTGCAATTTCGGGACTTAGAAGAAAAAAACAACCTCTAGGGTTACTGTTCACGGATCTCAGATCTGCACGCAAAACGAGGTCGGCCGGGTCCCTCGGCAGAGTTCGTCGCCGGAGAAGAGGGAGGGGCCGGGCCGGAGCTTGGGGGCGACGCCGGCGAGCTCCGGCGGCGGCGCGCGAGGCGGCGGCTCGGGGCGGCGAGGCGGCGGGCGGAGCTGGCCGCGGAGGTGGCGGTCGGGGTGGCCGGCGATGACAAACGGCGGCGGCGGCGAGCTCCCGCGGCGGAGGTGGCGGAGCACGGCCGGCTCGGGAGGAGAAGGGGCGCGGGGTGCGCGGCCCGGTGAGGCGCGGGAGAGGGCCCGCCTCGGGCCTGGGCGGGCCGGCGGGAGTGGCGGCGGCGATGTGGGCACGCGCCACGTGGCGGCGCGGGATTGGCCTGGGTGGGCGGCGGACGTGTCCGGCCGGCGCGGAGAGGAAAAATTAGGGTTTCGGGGAGGGGGGATCCGAGATTTTCGAGGAGGACCTATTTATAGGCACGGTGGGAGCTAGGAGAGTCGAAATGAGGTGCGGTTTTCGGACACGCGATCGTGATCGAACGCTCTAGATGATGGAGCGGAGTTAGGTGGGTTTTGGGCCAAATTGGAGGGGTGTTGGGCTGCAACACACACGAGGCCTTTTCGGTCCCTCGGTTAACCGTTGGAGTATCAAACTAAGTCCAAATGATACGAAACTTGACAGGCGGTCTACCGGTAGTAAACCAAGGCCGCTTGGCAAGTCTCGGTCCAATCCGGAAATGTTTAATCCCCACACACGATAGAAAGCTAGAAATGACCACCGGAGGAGAACAAAGCGCCGGAATGTAAAACGGACAACGGGGAAAATGCTCGAATGCATGAGACGAACATGTATGCAGATGCAATGCACATGATGACATGATATGAGATGCATGACAACGACAACAACACATGGATACAAAACCCGAACCCGAGGAAATAAATATAACTTAACGTCGAAACGACAAGAGTTGGAGTACAAAATAGGAAAGTTACATCCGGGGTGTTACAACACTCCACCACTACGAAAGGATCTCGTCCCGAGATCTAGGACTGAAAGAACACCGGGTACTCAGAACGGAGGTGATCCTCGCGTTCCCAGGTAGCTTCACGGTCGGAATGATGTGACCACTTGACTTTGAGAAATTTGATTGACTTGTTGCGAGTCTTGCATTCAGTATCTTCAAGAATAGCAACTGGGTGCTCACGATAGGAGAGATCTTCTTGGAGCTCAATGTCCTCGAAGTTGACGGTGCGGTCAGGAGTCTTGAAGCACTTTCGAAGCTGAGAGACATGGAACACATCATGAATATTTGCAAAGTTTGAAGGAAGCTCGAGTTGATAGGCGAGGTCGACTCTCTTGCTGACAATCTTGAAAGGTCCCATGTATCTAGGGGCAAGCTTCCCTTTGATACCGAAGCGACGAGTACCTTTCATAGGAGAGACACGGAGGTAAACATGATCTCCGATCTCGAAAGCCAAATCACGGTGCTTACTATCATAGTAGCTCTTCTGACGGGATTGGGCTGCTTTGAGGTTATCACGAATGACTTTGCACATTTCTTCTGCCTCTGTGATTAAGTCATTACCCAAAAGCTGATGTTCACCAGTTTCAGACCAGTTGAGAGCGGTACGGCACTTCCTGCCATACAGAATTTCAAATGGGGCCTTGCCCAAACTTGCTTGAAAACTGTTGTTGTAGGAGAATTCAGCATAAGGAAGACAATCCTCCCACTTCATGCCGAAGAAGATCACACAAGCCCTGAGCATATCTTCAAGAATCTGGTTGACACGCTCGACTTGACCGCTAGTTTGAGGATGGAAAGCTGTGCTGAAGCGGATGTTGGTGCCCATGGCCTTCTGAAAAGAATCCGAAAACTTCGAGCTAAAGATGCTGCCACGGTCTGAAGAGATCACTTGTGGAATACCGTGCAGAGAGACAATACAAGAGGTATAGAGTTCCGTCAATTGAGCTGCAGTGATCGACTCTTTGATAGGCAGAAAGTGAGCCACTTTGGTGAGTTTGTCGATGACAACGAATATAGCATCATTGCCACGCTTGGACTTTGGAAACCCAGTCACGGAGTCCATTTCAATGTGGTCAAACTTCCATTCTGGAATGGCAAGAGGTTGGAGGAGACCTGCTGGCCTTTGGTGTTCTTCCTTCACTCTTCTGCAGACATCACATTTATTCACGAATTGAGCGATCTCGCGCTTCATTCGAGTCCACCAATGAGCTTGCTTGAGGTCCTGATACATCTTCGTGCTCCCAGGGTGGATGGAGAGGAGAGAAATGTGAGCCTCGTTCATGATCACTTCACGGAGGTCACCTTTGGGTACAACAATACGATCCTCGAAGAAGAGAGTATCCTTGTCGTCAAGGCGGTAGCACTTGTACTTGGGTTGACTCTTGGCAATCCCAATCTTTACCTTTTTCACCATAGCATCAAGAAGCTGGGCTTGGCGAATCTGATCTTCCAAGGTAGGAGAGACTAGAAGGTTGGCGAGGAAACCTTGAGGAACAACTTGCAGATTAAGTTTGCGGAAAGCTTCAGAAAGCTCGGGTTGATAAGGCTTGAGAATCAGACTGTTACAATAAGCTTTCCTGCTCAATGCGTCAACAATCACATTGGCCTTGCCTGGAGTATACTCAATACTCGGATTATACTCTTGAATCATTTCGACCCATCGAGTTTTCCTGAGGTTGAGATTAGGCTGAGTGAAAATGTACTTGAGACTCTTGTGATCAGTGAAAATGTCCACTTTTCTTCCCAATAGAAGATGTCTCCACGTCAAAAGAGCATGCACAGCTGCCACCAACTCGAGATCATGAGTGGGGTAGTTCTTCTCATTAGGCTTCAACTGGCGAGAGGTATAAGCAACAACTTTATTCTCTTGCATCAATACCGCGCCAAGACCTTGGAGAGAGGCATCACAAAAGACCTCGTACGGCTTGGATTCATCAGGCGGAGTCAGAACTGGAGCAGTGATCAATTTCTCTTTCAAAGTGTTGAAAGCAATATCACACTCCGGAGACCAAACGTACTTGACGTGCTTCTGAAGAAGATTAGAGAGAGGCTTCGCGATCTTAGAAAAGTTTTTAATGAATCTTCGGCAATAGCTTGCGAGACCGAGGAAGCTACGGAGTTGCTTCATGTTCTGAGGAGGTTCCCAATTCACAATTGCAGACACCTTCTCAAGATTCACGACAATGCCCTTGGCAGAGATGATATGACCAAGATAAAGAACCTCATTGAGCCAGAATTCACACTTGGAGAACTTGGCGTAGAACTGATGTTCCCTGAGCTTATCAAGAACCAAACGCAAGTGCTTGGCATGATCTTCCTTGTTCTTCGATTAAACCAGAATGTCGTCGAGATAGACCAAAACGAATTCATTGGTGTAGGCGTTGAAGATGAAATTCATCATGCGAGAGAACATCGGAGGAGCGTTGACGAGGCCAAAAGACATGACAGTGTATTCATATGAACCAAAGCTTGTCCTGAAAGCCGTCTTGGGAATATCTTGCTCACGGATTCGAATCTGATGATAACCCATACGGAGATCAAGCTTGGAGAATACTTGGGCACCTTTGAGTTGTTCGAACAGCTCATTGATGTTGGGAAGTGGGTATTTGTTCTTGATGGTCTTCTTGTTCACTGGACGGGAATCAACACAAAGTCGGTCCGTTCCATCCTTCTTCTTCACAAAAAGAACACTGCAGCCCCACGGAGAAGAACTAGGCTGGATGAGACCCATTTTCTCTTGAATATCGAGTTGCTTCTTAAGCTCCTTCAACTCTTCAGGTCCGAGCTTGTAAGGACGTTTGCACACAGGTTCCGTGCCAGGCTCAAGATCAATAACGAATTCAACTGGCCGGTGCGGAGGCATTCCTGGAAGCTCTTCTGGAAAGACGTCTTGATATTCACAAACGACTGGAATTTGCGAAATAGCATCCAATTCACCCTTCTCATTGAGAGAAAACAGATGGATGGTATCATCACGAGCAGCAAAGACAATTACATCCTCAGACGAATGAGTCAATTGAATCTGCCTGGCAGCACAATCAAGCTGAGCCTTGTGCTTAGAAAGCCAATCCATTCCGAGAATAAGATCAATATCCGAGTCACCAAGAACCGTAGGAGAAGATAGAAACTTGTAGTTTCCCAAGGTGATAGTAACATCCGGAGCAATGGAGTTAGCATGCATGTGCTTACCGGGAGAGACAACTGCTAATGGACTAGGCAAAATTTGCAAAGGCAAACCATGCTTAGATGAAAACGGTCTCGAGATGAAACAATGCGATGCACCCGTGTCAAAAAGAACTTTTGCAGGAATATCATTAACAGGAAGGTTACCCATGATCACATCTGACGAGTCCTCTACCTGAGCTGCATTCATCAAATTGACCTTGGCGTGCTTGGGGTTATGCTTGACCACAGCTATACTTGCCGATCTGACAGGAGGAGGAGGAAGACGCCTCTGGTTGAAACACTTGTTGGCATAGTGACCCTTCTGTTGGCACTTGTTGCACGTGACCTCTGAAAGCGGACGGTGATACGGAGCACTCGATCTTGGAGCTTGAGACGAAGTCTTGTTCTGAAAGACAGGGTTGGGTGGGTGGGAAGAACCACTGCCACCTTTACTCTTCTGCTGATACGGCTGACGGAACGGAGGAGGAGGAAGCCAGTTTGGCCACTTGAGTGGAGGAAGAAAGAGTAACATCTCTGGCTCGCTTCTTGGAAGCATCACACCTCAACTGAGCAGCCTCTTGCTTCAGTGCCATGTTGTAGAACTCATCGTATCTCAAGGGCTCAAAGAGAATAAGAGCTAGCTGAATTTCTTCTCTGAGACCACCCCTGAACTGGTATATCATGCTCTTCTCATCAGGGACGTCCTGCTTGGCAAAGCGGGCAAGCTTCTGGAACAACTTGTTGTAGTCATAGACAGATAAAGAGCCTTGCTTCAGATTGCGGAATTCCTCACGCTTGCTTTCAACCACGCTCTGGGGAATATGGTGAGCTCGGAAATCTCGATGGAAATCATCCCAAGTGATAACACGTCCACCTCTGGAGTCCTTGTACTGATGGAACCATTCTGCAGTTTGATCTTTGAGTTGGAAGGAAGCGAACTTAACAAAGTCCTCAGGCCTGACGTTACTGCACTCGAAATGCTTGCACAGATCCACTAGCCAATCGTCAGCATCGGTTGCCTCAACACAATTGCTGAAAGTCTTTGGACCGTTAGCAAGGAACTGGTTGAGTGTAGCAAAGTGATTCTGATTGTTGCCTTGATTCCCTTGGTTGCCTTGATTGCGCTCTTGAAGAATTTGCATGATCAACTGTGTGTTTGCATTGGTTGCGGCCATCACAGCTTGCCATGCCTCCGGAGGAGGTGGAGGTGGTGGCGGATCAGGATTCGGAGTCGTGCGCGTTGGAGGAGCCATCCTGAAGAGGTTGACATCCATTAGCACATTGACAGACAAATATTGAAGCTGAATCCAACGGAATGAAAATTGCAACATATAGTCTTCACATCCGAGCAAAATGAACGAATGCATTCCTCTTGAAATGGTCACATATCCATAAATTGAGAAGCCACGTAGAATTAAGGTAGAGAAATAAATCAACAAGGTACGGATCAAGAACGAATAATTGGTAAGAAATCCCAATATCAAACCAATATCCATGGAAGAAGAACTAGAGCTACTAGAATTCCCACCTACGAAACTCCCGAACCTTTCCGGTTATGCAATCAGGTGTTGGGGATACAGGGGAAGCATAATATCTCACCCAAACTAGCAAATCCTACATCCAGCTGTATCCATCCTTCAACACATAACCAAGAAACCTTCGGAAACCGTCTACCTCAACCTTCGAAAAGCATCCGTTATACAAGTTATGGCGATACTCCCGAACTCCCGCCCCAGTACTGGGTGGCGTCGAGGTTATCTCACCAACGAACTGCATAAAAGAGATTTCCGATGTCGGCGTACTAAACTCAGGTATTCCAGAAATGCAACGATAAAATTATGATGACAACACCTCAGAGCTCAACTCCCCGGGACACTTCCACTAAACCCCTGACAGGAGGAACGAAGACAATGTTCTCATCATAAAACCATCGGAATGATTCCAAGATACCCGCGTGATCCTAAATTTTTTTTAGTGAAATTTGAGAAGAGAAGAGTCAAAACTCTACATCAGGATGCCTTACCAGAGCGATGAGGAGACTGGGAAGTAAAAAGAATTCCTAATCTCTCCGACATATAATTCCTAAAAGACTCAAAACATTTTTCTAGACACAACTCGGCCGCTAAAAACGATCAAGCAATGGGGCTCCTAAGGTCGGGGATGGCTTGTAACACACTCGATGCGACTATAGCTCCCACGTGTCGAGGCACGACTTAGAGACATAATCGCATTGAAGGCATATGTCGCAAGTTAGGCAATCTTCACAACATCCCATGTAATATAAATAATAAAGGGAAGATAACATAGTTGGCTTACACCTGCCACGTCAATCAAGTACATAAATAACATTACATCATCCAAACACTCATGGCCCGACTACGGCGCCAAAATAAAAGATAACCCAACATGCGACACGGTCCCAATCACCCCCAACTGGGCACCACTACTGATCATCAGGAAAGGAAACATAGTAGCGTTGAGAATCTTCGTCGAACTCCCACTTGAGCTCAAGTGCGTGTCCTGGAGCGAAAACATCAGGCCCTGCATCTGGTGTAATAGTAATCTGTGAGCCACAGGGACTCATCAATCTCGCACCCTCGCGATCAAGACTATTTAAGCTTATAGGTATGGCAAGGTAAATATGTGGAGCTGCAGCAAGCGACTAGCAAAATATGGTGGATAACTTATTCGCAAAAGAGAGCAAGAAGAGGAGGCAAAGCACGAGCGAGAAACTAGAGAACAACCTGCGCAAACATTACTCCAACACCGTGTCCACTTCCCAGACTCTGCCGAGAAGAGGCCATCACGGTAACACACTCAGTTGATTCATTTTAATTAAGTTAAAGTTCAAGTTATCTACAACCGGACATTAACAAATTCCCATCTGCCCATAACCACGGGCACGGCTTTCGAAAGTTCAATCCCTGCAGGGGAGTCCCAACTTAGCCCATCACAAGCTCTCACGGTCAACGAAGGAATAGACCTCCTCCCAAGACGTTCCGATCAGACTCGGTATCTCGGTTACTCAAGACACTTCGACAGGTTAAAACAAGACCAGCAACACCGCCCGAATGTGCCGACAAATCCCGATAGGAGCTGCACATATCTCTTTCCCAGGGCACACTCAGATTGTCTTAGGTATGGGTAGGCCAGCCCAGAGTTACCCCTGGTGGCCACCGGCAGCTGACAGGTGAACCAACACTCAGAGGAGCACTGGCCCGGGGGGGTTAAAATAATGATGACCCTTGAGTCTACAGAACCCAAGGGAAACAAAAGGCTAGGTGGCGAATGGTAAAACCAAGGTTGGGCATTGCTGGAAAAGCTTTAATCAAGGAGAAATATCAAGGGGTTCCCATTATAACCCAACCGCGTAAGGAACGTAAAATCCGGGAACATAACACCGATATGACGGAAAACTAGGGCGGCAAGAGTGGAACAAAACACAAGGAGAGAGGCCGAGCCTTCCATCCTTTACCAAGTATATAGATGCATTAAGATAACATGGCAATATAATGATATCCCAACAAGTAAATAAATGTTCCAACAAGGAACGGCCTCCAATCTTCACCTGCAACTAACGGCGCTATAAGAGGGGCTGAGCAAAGCGGTAACATAGCCAATCAACGGTTTGCTAGGACATGGTGGGTTAGAGGTCTGACATGGCAATTTGGGAGGCTTGCAAGCAAGTGGTAGGCATCGTAGCAATGGCATAGCAAAAGAGCGAGCAAACTAGCATAGCAAAGATAGTAGTGATTTCGAGGGTATGATCATCTTGCCTGCACAGTTGTCAGAGTTGACTGGATCCTCAAAAGCAAACTCAACAGGCTCCTCGTTAGTGAACTCGTCTCCCGGCTCTACCCAAACAAGACAAACAAGCAACAAGGATACCATCAACCACGTGCAAGACCAAGCAATATGATACAATGATGATATGCTATGCGGAATGCGATGCGGGATGCAAAATGCAAGATATGACGGTAAACGCATGAACCTGGCCTCAATTTGGAAATCCAAGTGTGCCACTGGAAAGATGGGATGAAACCGCTTGAAAACGATATAAAGAACACCGGAATCGGAGTTACGGTTTGGAAATGGCAAGCGATTCAAAAATGACACCGGTCTGCGATTTACAGTAAGTAGGCATCTAAATGCAATGAGATGAACATGCTACAGCACCCAAACATGACAACAAAATACATGGCAGGGATGCATTCAAGATGCTTAACAAAAGTCTAGCACTGAGCTACGGCCAATTCATCCATTAACAGGTTCAAACTAGCATGGCAAAAATGCATATGACAAACAGATCTCAGACTTTGTGAAATTAACACTTGTCTGGAATTTCAGATCTGGTAGCCCTCTACGGAGCAACAAAACTACATGCTACAGGATCTGAACATGGCAAAGTAAAAAGTGGCATGGATCTACTCAAAGAGCTTAACAAAAGTCCCTTAGTGACCTTGAGCCAAAAGGGATCAGAAAATACAATTGCAAGCACGTGAACATAGCAAAAACATAATCAGTTTTTTAGACTTAGTGAAAACTGGCACAAGCTGAAATATAACTCAAGTAGGCATGTTTACGAGCTCGATGCACTCACTACGGTGCAAGTCATGGCAAGACAAGCATACATCCATCAAGAAGGCCCAAAGTGCAAGCTATACATGGCAAGAACAATAGCATAGCATGCACGGATCAACTACAACATCACCGGCAAAGCAAACAAGTTGACAATCTGCCCAGATTCACAAAGTAGCAAAAGTAGAGCTCGATTGACTCAAGCTAGGGTGCTCCATAAATGCAAACAAAGACATGGATGGATAGAGCACTACAAGATTAACAAAACATCCTTACTGGTCACCCTCAAAAGAGGCACGGATCACTAGGAAACAACATGAACATATGGCAACATGAGATAAACAGATCAAGGACTTAGTGGAATTGCTAAGTCCCTGAAAACAGAATTAGCAAGTGCACCACTTTGCAAGCTTGCACAAGTCACCACACACATCACAAAAATACATGGGTTGCACCTCTGGAAAGACGACAAACCCCTTAACAAAACACATGTAGAGCATCAGGGCATATGATGCACACATTAATCATGGCAAAAATGACAAAAAGCTAAATGGAGTAGCAGATCTAACAATTAACTCAAGTAGCCCTCTTCTAACAGCAATTCGGGCATCAAGATGCACTCAAATGAAAATTATGCAATGGAATGTAATGATGTACTCTCTGAGATGAACATTTTGATATGCTATATGCATGAATCGGAGTTACGGATGCAAAGTTTCGGAGCCACGAACAGGAGCACATGGATCTGCAATTTCGGGACTTAGATCTGCTAGTTTGGATCTTAGATCTTAGATCTGCACGCAAAACGAGGTCGGCCGGGTCCCTCGCCGAAGTTCGTCGCCGGAGAAGAGGGAGGGGCCGGGCCGGAGCTTGGGGGCGACGCCGGCGAGCTACGGCGGCGGCGCGCGAGGCGGCGGCTCGGGGCGGCGAGGCGGCGGGCGGAGCTGGCCGCGGCGGTGGCGGTCGGGGTGGCCGGCGATGACGAACGGCGGCGGCGGTGAGCTCCCGCGGCGGAGGCGGCGGAGCGCGGCCGGCTCGGGAGGAGAAGGGGCGCGGGGCGCGCGGCCCGGTGAGGCGTGGGAGAGGGCCCGCCTCGGGCCTGGGCGGGCCGGCAGGAGTGGCGGTGGCGATGTGGGCACGTGCCACGTGGCGGCGCGGGACTGGCCCGGGTGGGCGGCGGACGTGTCCGGCCCGGACGGACGTGTCCGGCCAGCGCGGAGAGGAAAAATTAGGGTTTCGGGGAGGGGGGATCCGAGATTTTCGAGGAGGACCTATTTATAGGCACAGAGGGAGCTAGGAGAGTCCAAATGAGGTGCGGTTTTCGGCCACGCGATCGTGATCGAACGCTCTAGAGGATGGAGTAGAGTTAGGTGGGTTTTGGGCCAAATTGGAGGGGTGTTGGGCTGCAACACACACGAGGCCTTTTCGGTCCCTCGGTTAACCGTTGGAGTGTCAAACGAAGTCCAAACGATACGAAACTTGACAGGCGGTCTACCGGTAGTAAACCAAGGCCGCTTGGCAAGTCTCGGTCCAATCTGGAAATGTTTAATCCCCACACACGAAAGAAAGCTAGAAATGACCACTGGAGGAGAACGAAGCGCCGGAATGTAAAACGGACAACGGGGAAAATGCTCGAATGCATGAGACGAACACGTATGCAGATGCAATGCACATGATGACATGATATGAGATGCATGACAACGACAACAACACATGGAGACAAAACCCGAACCCGAGGAAATAAATATAACTTAACACCGAAACGACAAGAGTTGGAGTACAAATTGGGAAAGTTACATCCGGGGTGTTACACTTGCCGGTAACGAGATTGAACAAGGTATCGGGATACCGACGATCGAATCTCGGGCAAGTATCGTACCGATAGACAAAGGGAACTGTATACGGGATTGACTGAATCCTTGAAATCGTGGTTCATCCGATGAGATCATCGTGGAGCATGTGGGAGCCAACATGGGTATCCAGATCCCGCTGTTGGTTATTGCCCAGAGAGTTTTCTCGGCCATGTCTGCATGACTCCCAAACCCGTAGGGTCTACACACTTAAGGTTCGATGACGCTGGGGTTATAGGGAAAGTATGTACGCAGTTACCGAATATTGTTCGGAGTCCCGGATGAGATCCCGGACGTCACGAGGAGTTCCGTAATGGTCCGGAGGTAAAGATTAATATATATAGGAAGTATGGTTTTTGGCCACCGGAAGTGTTCCGGGCATCACTGGTAGTGTACCGGGACCACCGGAGGGGTCCGGGGGTCCACCGGGAGGGGCCACCAGCCCCGGAGGCTTGCATGGGCCATAAGTGGGAAGGGACCAGCCCCTATGTGGGCTGGGGCGCCTCCCACCAAGGCCCAAGGCGTCCTCAAGAGGAGAGGGGGCAAACCCTAGGCACAGATGGGCCCTAAGGCCCACCCTAGGTGCGCCCCCCTCTCTCTCCCCCTTGGCCGCCTCCCATATGGGATCTGGGGGCTGCCGCCACCCCTAGGGAGGGAACCCTAGGTGGGGGCGCAGCCCCTCCCCTCCCCCTATATATACTTGAGGTATGGGGCTGCCCAACACGTGTGATTTGCTCTCCCTGTTGGCGCAGCCCTACCTCTCTCCCTCCTCGTCTCTCGTAGTGCTTGGCGAAGCCCTGCTGGAGTCCCGCGCTCCTCCACCACCACCACGCCGTCGTGCTGCTGCTGGATGGAGTCTTCCCCAACCTCTCCTTCTCCCCTTGCTGCATCAAGGCGTAGGAGACGTCACCGGGTTGTACGTGTGTTGAACACGGAGGTGTCGTCCGTTCGGCACTAGGATCATCGGTGATTTGGATCACGACGAGTATGAGTCCATCAACCCCGTTCACTTGAACGCTTCCGCTTAGCGATCTACAAGGGTATGTAGATGCGCTCTCCTTCCCCACGTTGCTAGATTACTCCATAGATTGATCTTGGTGATGTGTAGAAAATTTTGAATTTCTGCTACGATCCCCAACACGTTGGACATGTATCAATGTGTCCCCTATTAAATATTTGTTTTGCAATATTAATCTTGATAATGAGGGGACTGGAGATTAGTCAACTTTAGTTAAAAGGCGTCCCAATATTTCGGAGTTTTCAGATCTTGATGCTAAAATTACTAAAAGTGGGATTGTAGAGGTCAAAACTTTAGATAGCAATGAACCCACTATTTTGGATTTCAAGGAATTTAATTATGATAATTGTTCTTTAATGGATTGTATTTCCTTGTTGCAATCCGTGCTAAATTCTCTTCATGCCTATAGTCAAAATAAAGCTTTTACCAAACATATCGTTGATGCTTTAATGCAATCTTATGAAGAAAATCTTGAATTAGAAGTTTCTATCCCTAGAAAACTTTACGATGAGGGGGAACCTACTATTAAAATTCAAATTAAAGATCATGAATGCTATGCTTTATGTGATTTGGGTGCTAGTGTCTCCATGATTCCAAAAACTTCGTGTGATGCTTAGGTTTCCATGAATTTGATGATTGTTCTTTAAATTTGCATCTTGCGGATTCCACTATTAAGAAACCTATGGGAAGGATTAATGACGTTCTTATTGTTGCAAATAGGAATTATGTGCCCGTAGATTTCATTGTTCTTGATATTGATTGCAACCCTACATGTCCCATTATTCTTCGTAGACATTTCTTTAGAACGATTGGTGAAATTATTGACATGAATGAAGGAAATATTAGATTCCAATTTCCATTAATTAAAGGCATGTAACACTTTCCTATAAATAAATTAAATTACCTTATGAATCTATTATGAGAGCCACTTATGGATTGCATACCAAAGATGATAATACCTACTCCCTCCATTCGGAATTATTTGTCACGGAAATGGATGTATCTAGACGTATTTTAGTTCTAGATACATCCATATCCGAGACAAGTAATTCTGAACAGAGGGAGTAGATCTATTCTTGCTTTTATGCCTAGCTAGGGGCGTTAAACGATAGCGCTTGTTGTGAGGCAACCCAATTTTATTTTTGTTCCTTGCTTTTTGTTCATGTTTAGTAATAAATAATTTATTTAGCCTCTGTTATGGTTGTATTTTTTGTGTTTAATTAGTGTTTGTGCCACGTAGAACCTTTGGGAAGACTTGGGGAAAGTCTTTGCGATCTTGCTGTAAATAACAGAAACTTTAGCGCTCACGAGATTGGCTGCTATTTTTTACTGGAGAGTGATATTAAGTTGATTCTTTTTGAAGATGATTAATAGATAAATTATTCATGTCCAGAAATTTATTTCAGAATTTTTGGGGTTTAATAAGTATACGTTTTATAGAGATTACTATAGACTGTTCTGTTTTTGACAGATTCTGTTTTTCGTGTGTTGTTTGCTTATTTTGATGAATCTTTGGCTAGTATCGGAGGGTATGAACCATAGAGAAGTTGGAATACAGTAGGTTTAACACCAATATAAATAAAGAATGAGTTCATTACAGTACCTTGAAGTGGTGGTTTGTTTTATTATACTAACGGAGCTCATGAGATTTTCTGTTGTGAAGTTTTTAAGTTTTTTTACCATAAAACAGTAGGGTAAAACCCTACTGTGTGTCATTTTCATTATAATGAATAAAAGTGCATAGTAAATGGTTGTTGGGAGAGCAACCAGAGTGATAGAGTTTACAGAGAATAAAAGAAATGAAAAGATAGAAATACAAAATTATTCAAATGTTGTCTATCAAGGATGACATGCCATCCTTAAGGCTAGGCTTGGCTCTCCACATGGTGAGCTTGAAAGTGTTGATGAAATCAAACTTGCATGATGCAATGGAGCATGGTATATTTTCAAATATCAGTCCATTTCTCTGATTCCATAAACTCCAGCAACCTATAGTCACAATCTCCATGAAGAATGGTATGTTATATCTCAGCTTGCCATCAGAAATCATATCATGAATGTGTAGATCAGTGTTCCATTCAATACCAATATTCCACCAGAAGTTTTGACTGAAAGTGCATGAGAATAGTAGGTGGGTTCTGTCCTCCATGTCTTCATCATTACATAAAACACAAGAAGTGGAGTCCAGATGAAAGGATTTTCTGGTAAGCAGCTCACATGTGTTTATTCTGTCATTAAGCATCAACTAGCAGAAAAACTTATGTCTGGGGAGGCAGCAGGTTTTCTAGATCCACTTAATGGGATCAGCAGTGTCATGTTGTCCCATAAGAAAGTTGTAAATCATCTTAGTCATGTGAGTACTGTTTCCCCATTGGAAAATCCACTTATCATTATCATTATGATCCCTAATATTGTTAAATTGATCTGACAAGCTGTGAAGCTGTTGGTGTGCAACAATTGACAAAGGAAGCTAAAATAACTCATATATGTTTTCCATATTTTTGGCTGTCTTAATGGGAATATGTTCCTGGAGAGTGAAAGAGTACAGCTCAGGGAATTTAATTTTCATGACATTGCCATCCCAGTTATCATTCCAAAGCATAGCAGTATTGCCAAACTGGACTTGACAGGTGGTCATAGATTTAAATAGGTCCAAAAATTTCAGACAATCCTTCCACCAGAATGATCCTTTCTTGTTACTAGGAATTGGTACTGCATTAGAATCATAGTAGGCATCCCAGATCAGATTAACCCAGGGAATATCAGCCCTATTGAAGAACTTATACACGTGCTTAATAAGGAGAGCTTGATTCTGAATTCTGAGGTTGAGCACTCCCAAACCTCCTTGGTCTTTGGGTTTACATATCATTTCCCAGCTAGCAAGGCACTTTCCTTTTTTGTTACTGTCATTGCCATACCATAGGAAATTCCTGCTAGATTTATCCACATGATCCAGGATGGTGTAGTGTACTTTAAGGGAGCACATAGCAAATATGGGCATGGAAGCAACAACTGAGTTAACATATGTTAGCCTACCAGAGTGGTTCATAAATCTGGCAACTCCAGACAGCCTCTTGTCAATTTTTGAGATAACAGGGATAAGATCATGAACAGATGGTTTGGTGGTGCCAAGGGGTAGTCCAAGATATGTGAAAGGTAAACTTTCAACCTTACATCCAAAAGAGTCAGCCAAATCAGATACAGTCTGCTGGTCAATATTGATGGGGATCATGGAAGATTTGCTGTAGTTCACAAAAAGACCAGTTGAGAGGCTGAAGAGGTTTAATAGATATTTGAGATGAATAATTTGGTGAGCATCAGCTAGCATTATCATAAGAGTGTCATCACCATACTGAATGATTGGATAATCTTGTCCATATGCATGATTAATAGGTGGTGTTAATTCCCCATTAGCCCAGGCAACATTTATTACTGACTGTAATAGGTCAGCTACTAAAACAAATAGTACGGAGAATATGGATCTCCTTGTCTGACTCCTCTTTTGCACATAATTTTTCCCTCCAACTCCATTGAGTAATACAGCAGTAGAAGCAGAGTTAAGAATTTTTGATACCCAATTGATCCACCTTGGTCCAAAACCTTTGGCTTTAAGCATAGCAATAATGGCCTTGCATTCAATCTTATCAAATGCCTTTTCAAAATCAAGTTTGAGGATGATAATGGGTCTTTTTGATTGATGACAGAGATGGAGATATTCAAAAGCATATCCCAAACAGTCTTGTATATTTCTGCCTTTGATGAAACCATATTGGTTTTGATGAATAATAGATGTAATGATATTTTGGGTCATGTTTGCCAATAGCTTTGTAAAAAAATTTAAGAGGCAAACTAACTAGAGAGATCGGTCTGAAATCATGCATACTCTCTGGATTGGCAACTTTTGGAATGAGGGTAATGTAGGCAGTGTTGATACTCTGGATGTCACAATTTCCTTCCAAGAAATCCCAAATCATAGTATAGACATCTTGTTTTGTAATATTCCAGCATTTTTTAAGAACATACCATTAAACCCATCAGGGCCAGGTGCTCTGTCAGTAGGGAATTCTTTGGCAACCTTTTCAATTTCATCCACAGTAAAAGGAGCTTCAAGTGCAGATAAGTCATGATGTTGTATTAATTCATCCAGATTGAATAGCATAGTAGGATTGATGGATTTACCCAGTCTGTCCTTGTATGATTGCCAAATAATTGCAGCCTTATGGTCATGATTTTGACAATAAATGCCATCTTCACTGAGAATGGAGGTAATGTAATTTTTTTTGAAACTTTGTGTGGCCATGGCATGAAAGAAATCAGTATTTTCATCATCAAGTCTGACACTCCTCATCTTGAACCTGGATTTCCAATATATTCTTTTAGCCACAAGTAATTTGCTAGTATCTTTTCTCGGTACTTTCCTGAAGTTGGCCTCCATAATATATAGTTGTCTTTTCTCCTCAATTCCATCCAATAATGTAAGAACATAGTTGCATGCAGCAATGGTGGAGTTAAGCCTGGATAGGTTTTTACTCCATTTTTTAGGCCAAGTCTGAGACATTTAAACCTGGCAGATACATCCTTGGCAGAGTTGTTGAGCTGGTGATTTCTATTCCAGCATTGCACCACAGTTACATAAAAATCATCAAATTCAAGCCAATAATTTTCAAATCTGAATATGGATGCTTTGGGTATGTCACTGCCAATTTGGATATGGATAGGAACATGATCTGATGTCACTCTGGCAAGAGGATGAGCTAAGGTATTTGGGAAGGAAATAGTCCAATTTGCAGAAGTGAAAATCCAGTCAATCTTTTCTAATAGAGGAAGGTCCTGCATATTGGACCATGTAAAACTCCTGCCTTTGAGGGGGACCTCCACTAGGTCCAGCTGCTGAATCAAGCTGTTGAACATTAACATGTTATTTGTATCACCACCAGGTCTGTTTCTTTCTAGTGGGCTTCTGATAAGATTAAAATCCCCAACTAACATCCAGTTGTCCATATTAGAAGCATCAATAGTGTCCAACCAATGAAAAAAGTCAGCCCTGGATTCATTACTGCAAGGGCCATACACATTTGTAATATGGAATACATTGCCTGATAAGTTGCAGGTTAATTTGACAATGATTTGAAAATTAGACTGATCAATCACAGTCCAAGAGAAAAGATTGCCATTCCATATAGTTATGATGCCACCAGATAGGCCAGCAGATGGGCTGTAGGCAAATTGATTATATCTCCTAGGTGAGAAATTTCTCAAATAAGGCAGGTCTAAATTGTCTCTTTTTGTTTCCTGGATACAGATAATGCCACAATTGCTTTCATCAATTCTTGCAAGCAGATCATCCCATCTAGTTTGTGAATTTATTCCTCTTACATTCCAATTAAGTATATTCCAATGCCTATTCATAGAGTAACTGATTGGAGTAGGGGTCATGAGCAGAGAGTGAATTAATCATCTCTGACAATACTGACAGATCATGAGGCTGATGTGCTAAGCAAGTTCCAACAACATATTTCCATTTCAACATGCATAATAGGATATCATTCATAACATAACCATTCAGACACCTCATAAATAAAGCTGATAAGCAAATAAAATTCTTCAAACCATAGTGCCACATAGTGGAGCATAGCTCCTTACAAACCAGAAATAAAAGTTCAACATATGGGTAACATAAGCAAGATAAAGTGCCATGGATAGCTAGGGGCCTGGAGCCATAACTGGGCTTGATATCACAAACCCAACTACATATTAAAACTAAATTATTCATGTTCTGCAGCAGAGTTCAGGAGACTTCTAGAGACCTCCTCAGGACATATCTAACACTGCATAGTGGCAATGGCCTGAATGGTAGCGAGTGGGAGTTCTGGTGGGGGCGTTACTAGTGGGTCCCTAAGCTCAAATTCAAAGTCAGCTGACAGGTTCTTGCAGTTGCTCATCTTCTCGGCTTTATTAGCAGCAGCCCGATCCTTGAAACCAACAGTGAGACCAGCAAGTCGACGGCTACGACGAAGATCTTGGACGTCCAGCGGGGCATTAACCTTCTTTCTTTTGTTGACAGCAGGTGATATCATCAGAGTAGAACTAGGAGCATCAGAGCTAGTAACCATCTGTGGATGCTGCATATTAGCAGAAATCTCTTGGACAGTGCTTGCTGTATCAGAGAGGGCATACTCATGTGGTTGCTGGACAGTGGATATATCCAAGGGGTCATGTATGACAGGCTGTACTTCATCAACATATTCAGCAATGACAACAGAGGATGCAGCAGGAGTTGGAAGAGCTTCAGTGGTGACAGTCAGCAAACACTTTTTGACAGAGCCATGTTCTTCTTCCACATTGATGATCTGGCATCGAGTACTTAAAATTGTAGTGTCTGCAAGTTGCTCCAAAATGGTCGGTGCAATGGCCATAATTTTTGACATCATGTCTTGAAGCACAACAAAGCAATCTGTGGCCTCAATAGCCGGTTGCAAGGGGGGTTCATGGTGCTCAAGACTTAGCGGGGGTGTGTGCACCATAGGTTCATCCATATCATCAGGAGCATGGTGAGCAGCAGGTGCAGCATGTGCAGCATGGTGGTTATCATCCATAAAGTCAGCATCGTGCCAAATACCTCCAAATGGAGCATGTGGCATGGGGTGCATATCACCATCGGGTGGGATGGGATCCTCATCACCACCCATGGCCCCAAGAAGATCGGCCTGAAGAATGTAAACAGCGCAGGTCCAAGATTGACCGTGACCGAAATCATCTAGACTCTCACATATAAAGTGGCTCAAAGGAATCTCAAGAAGATCAGGCACACACACTTTGATCAGAATACGGGCACGGTTCGACAGATCTCTGTTCCAAACTAGAAATTTACCAAAACCCGCAACAGAATCTCTAACTTTATCCAGGCACCATGCCTCCAGGGGGAAGTTGACCATTATAATCCAGGCATCATGGGTAAAGGTGCAGTCACGGTGGTTGATACCTCTGTCATGACAAAGAACACGGAGAACGGAGTCGCCGACGAAATACGGGCTGTTGGTGATGGCAGTGTCGATGTCGCAGGCGTGGGAGAAGCGGATGAAGGCCGCTCCCATGCCACAGCGTGAGACCTCCGCAATGCGGAAGCCACGCTCGTGGTCGAGGAAGTGGCGGATGAGCATGGCATCCGTCTCAAGCTGGGTGGGGTCCGGTGGCGGGGCCAGGAAGATGATGGCCCATTCCCCAGATTGAACCAGGGGTTTGCCACAAAGGAAGTGGTAGGTACGACGGCGGCGATTCCCGTTAGCTTCCATCACAGCATTGCCAGGAGGGAGAAGAGGAAGCGGGTCACATGGGTATGTGGCCATGGCGGTAGAGGAGGTGGGCGGTGCAAGTGAGAAGGTGGATGGAGCAGAACAGGGCAATGAGGGCGAGCAGATGGTTTGGCAGGGCGAGTTGACGGGTGGAAAGGTGGCAGAGGGGTTTTGGGGAGACGACTCGTCGACCTGGCTATTGGTATCAGTAGGCAGTTTGGTAGGTGGTTGCGATTTAACCCGATACACTTGGAGTTTGTTCCGGAGATAGAGGCAAAAACGAGATAGATGGCCCTAACGATAGCAGCTCCGGCAACGGATTTGATTTTTGCAGGATAATCGGGGGTGTCCATAAGATAAACATTTGCTGCAAAAAAGGAGGTGGGCCGCTACATGCATTGGAGCCAGAGTGGTATTGGCTTGAGTAGCGTTAGGGGTGCAGCATGGGCTAGGTGGAGCAGAGGGCTCAGTGGTAACTAGATGGTTAATGGGCTGGACTGAGGGAGAGGCGAGCTGGGCTGGGCTGGAGATGGGCGTGCTTGAATTTGCATTGGCAGGTGGTGGTTGGCGAGGGTTCGGTGCCCGATCCAAGGTAGACGCGCGACCGTTAGTGGTGTGGGCAGCTGGAGTTGGACGGTGACCGATTGGAGTGAAATTAGCACCAGAGAGGATGCGCCATGGGGGTGAGCGAGATACGGTGGTCCATTCCTCCTCAAGTTCTTGAAGCCAAGAACTAAATTCACGGATCCAAGCAGGGCCACCAAAATCCCAAAGGTGGAAAAAACATCGGAATTGAGGGCATGTTAAAGAACGTAGCTTGTAGATCATAAATCCTACAGCCTTTGATATAACAGAGAACTTGAAAACATTTCCACGAAGATGAGTAGTATGAAAACCAGGGGAAGATCCACCAAGGCATGCATGAAGTGCATGGCCAACATTAACAGTCGTGAGAGGGAACGTGGAACGGCTAGAGGAGACAACTAGATGAAAAGCATGTCATGGATCCGAGCAATCAACAGGAGTGGAGAATCTGGCTCTGACCTGAGCAGCAAACCCAGATCCCAGAGAGGGGTCCAAGGTGGGAGTCGCCATCGTAGATGATTAGAAGGTGGAGGAGCCATGGATCGCCGCGGTGGTCGCCAAGGGAGTCGCTAGGGAGGTGGAAGGTGGACCAGCCATCCCACGGGTATTCTAGCAGTTTTCAAGTTTTGGGTAAAGATTTGATGGATTATGGAATAAGGAGTGGCAAGAGCCTAAGATTGGGGATGCCCAAGGCAACCCAAGGTAAAGTTCAAGTAAAACCAAAATCCTAAGCTTGGGGATGCCCTGAAAGGCATCCCCTCTTTTGTCTTCGTCCATGGGTAACTTTACTTGAGGCTATATTTTTATTCACCACATGATATGTGTTTTGCTTGGAGCGTCTTATATGATTTGAGTCTTTGCTTTTTAGTTTACCACAATCATCCTTGCTGTACACACCTTTTGGGAGAGACACACATGAATCGGAATTTATTAGAATACTCTATGTGCTTCACTTATATGTGCTTCATTTATTAGAGCACGGTGGTGGTTTTATTTTATAGAAATTACTGATCTCTCATGCTTCACTTATATTATTTTGAGAGTCTTTTAGAACAGCATGGTAATTTGCTTTGGCTATAAAATTGGTCCTAATATGATAGGCATCCAAGATGGGTATAATAAAAACTTTCACAAAAGTGCATTGAATACCAAGAGAAGTTTGATACTTGATGATTGTTTTGAGATATGAAGATGGTGATATTAGAGTTGTGCTAGTTGAGTAGTTGTGAAATTGAGAAATACTTGTGTTGATGTTTGCAAGTCCCGTAGCATGCACGTATGGTAACTGTTGTGTAACAAATTTGAAACATGAGGTGTTCTTTGATTGTCTTCCTTATGAGTGGCGGTCGGGGACGAGCGATGGTCTTTTCCTACCAATCTATCCCCCTAGGAGCATGCGCGTAATGCTTGATTTTTGATGACTTGTAGATTTTTCAATAAGTATGTGAGTTCTTTATGACTAATGTTGAGTCCATGGATTATACGCACTCTCACCTTTCCATCATCGCTAGCCTCTTTGGTACCGTGCATTGCCCTTTCTCACTTGAGAGTTGGTGCAAACTTCACCGGTGCATCCAAACCCTGTGATATGATAGGCTCTATCACACATAAACCTCCTTATATCTTCCTCAAAACAGCCACCATACCTACCTATTATGGCATTTCCATAGCCATTCCGAGATATATTGCCATGCAACATTCCATCGTTTCATTTATGACACGCTTAATCATTGTCATATTGCCTTGCATGATCATGTAGTTGACATCGTATTTGTGGCAAAGCCACCATGCATAATTTATCATACATGTCACTCTTGATTCATTGCCCTTCCTGGTACACCACCAGTGGCATTCATATAGAGTCATATTTTGTTCTAGTATCGAGTTTTAATCATTGAGTTGTAAATAAATAGAAGTGTGATGATCATCATTAATAGAGCATTGTCCCAAATGAAAAGTGAAAAATAAAAAGGGGAAGGCCAAATAAAAAAAGGCCCAAAAAAGGGACAATGCTACTATCCTTTTTTTCCACACTTGTGCTTCAAAGTAGCACCATGATCTTCATGATAGAGAGTCTCCTGTTTTGTCACTTTCATATACTAGTGGGAATTTTTCATTATAGAACTTGGCTTGTATATTCCAACAATGGGCTTTCTCAAATGCCATAGGTCTTCGTGAGCAAGCAAGTTGGATGCACACCCACTTAGTTTCTTTTGTCGAGCTTTCATACATTTATAGCTCTAGTGCATCCGTTGCATGGCAATCCCTACTCCTTGCATTGACATCAATTGATAGGCATCTCCCTAGCCCATTGATTAGCTGCGTCAATGTGAGACTTTCTCCCTTTTTGTCTTTTCCATATAACCCCCATCGTTATATTCTATTCCACCCATAGTGCTATATCCATGGCTCACGCTCATGTATTCGTGAAAATTGAAAAAAGTTTGAGATTACTAAAGTATGAAACAATTGCTTGGCTTGTCATCGGGGTTGTGCATGATGAGAGCATTCTTGTGTGACAAAAATGGAGCATCACCAAACTATATGATTTTGTAGGGATGAACTTTCTTTGGCCATGTTATTTTGAGAAGACATGATTGCTTAGTTAGTATGCTTGAAGTATTATTATTTTTATATCAATATTAAACTTTTGTCTTGAATCTCTCGGATCTGAATATTCATGCCACAATAAAGAAAAATTACATTTAGAATTATGCTAGGTAGCATTCCACATCAAAAATTCCGTTTTTATCATTTACCTACTCGACGACGAGCATGAATTAAGCTAGGGGATGCTTGACGTCTCCAACGTATCTATAATTTTTGATTGTTCCATGCTATTATATTATCGGTTTTGGATGATTAATAGGCTTTATTACACACTTTTATATTATTTTTGGGACTAACCTACTAACCCAAGGCCTTTCTGCAAATTGTTGTTTTTTGCCTATTTCAGTGTTTCGCAGAAAAGGAATATCAAATGGAATGAAACCTTCGGGAGAGTTATTTTTGGAACAAAAGTGATCCAGGGGACTTGGAGTGGACGTTGATGACCCACAAGTATAGGGGATCTATCGTAGTCCTTTCGATAAGTAAGAGTGTCGAACCCAACGAGGAGCAGAAGGAAATGATAAGCAGTTTTCAGCAAGGTATTCTCTGCAAGTACTGAAATAAGTAGTAACAGATGGTTTTGTGATAAGATAAATTGTAACGAGCAACAAGTAACAAAAGTAAATAAAGTGCAGCAAGGTGGCCCAGTCCTTTTTGTAGCAAAGGACAAGCCAGAACAAACTCTTGTAATAGGAAAAGCGCTCCCGAGGACACATGGGAATATCGTCAAGCTAGTTTTCATCACGTTCATATGATTCGCGTTCGATACTTTGATAATTTGATATGTGGGTGGACCGGTGCTTGGGTCCTGTCCTTACTTGAACAAGCATCCCACTTATGATTAACCTCTATTGCAAGCATCCGCAACTACAACAAAAGTATTAAGGTAAACCTAACCATAGCATGAAACATATGGATCCAAATCAGCCCCTTAAGAAGCAACGCATAAACTAGGGTTTAAGCGTCTGTCACTCTAGCAACCCATCATCTATTTATTACTTTCCAATGCCTTCCTCTAGGCCCAAATAATGGTGAAGTGTTATGTAGTCGACGTTCACATAACACCACTAGAGGCTAGACAACATACATCTTATCAAAATATCAAACGAATACCAAATTCACATGACTACTAATAGCAAGACTTCTCCCTTGTCCTCAGGAACAAATGTAATTACTCACAAAGCATATTCATGTTCATAATCAGAGGGGTAATAATATGCATATAGGATCTGAACATATGATCTTCCACCAAATAAACCAACTAGCATCAACTACAAGGAGTAATCAACACTACTAGCAACCTACTAGCACCAATCCCGGACTTTGGGACAAGAATTGGATACAAGAGATGAACTAGGGTTTGGAGGTGAGATGGTGCTGGTGAAGATGTTGATGGAGATTTCCCTCTCCTGATGAGAGGAGCATTGGTGATGACGATGGTGATGATTTCCCCCTCCCGGAGGGAAGTATCCCCGGCAGAACAGCTCTGCCGGAGCTCTAGATTGGTTCCGCCTCGTGGCGGCGGAGTCTCGTCCCGAAAAGTTCCTTCCTATTTTTTTCTCGTAGAAAGACTTCATATAGGAGAAGATGGACGTCGGAGACCCACCAAGAGGCCCACGAGGTAGGGCGGCGTGCCCTAGGGGGGGCGCCCCCCCACCCTCGTGAGCAGGGTGTGGGCCCCCTGGACATCATCTTTAGCGAGGATTTTTCTTTATTTATTTTAAGATGTTCCATGGAGTTTCAGGACTTTTGGAGTTGCGGAGAATAGGTCTCTAGTATTTGCTCCTTTTCCAGCCCAGAAGTCCAGCTGCCGGCATTCTCCCTCCTGATGTAAAACTTGTAAAATAAGAGAGAATAGCCATAAGTATTGTGACATAAAGTGAAATAACAGTTCACAATGCAATAAATATCGATATAAAAGCATGATGCAAAATGGACGTATCAGACGTCAAGAAAGAAGCAAGGAGGCCACGAGACAGGAGGGCGCGCCTGCCCCCCACCCTCGAGGGCCCCTCGCAGCTCCACCGACCTACTTCTTCCTCCTATATATACCCATATACCCTGAAAACATCCAGGAGCACCATGAAACCCTATTTCCACTGCCGCAACCTTCTGTACCCAAGAGATCCCATCTTGGGGCCTTTTCCGGAGCTCCGCCGGAGAGGGAATCGATCACGAAGGGCTTCTACATCAACACCATAGCCTCTCCGATGATGTGTGAGTAGTTTACCACAGACCTTCGGTTCCATAGTTATTAGCTAGTTGGCTTCTTCTCTCTCTCTGGATCTCAATACAAAGTTTTCCTCGATCTTCTTGGAGATCTATTCGATGTAATTCTTTTTGCGGTGTGTTTGTCGAGATCCTGTGAATTGTGGGTTTATGATCAAGATTATCTATGAATAGTATTTGATTCTTCTCTAAAATCTTTTATGTATGATTTGTTATCTTTGCAAGTCTCTTCGAATTATCAGTTTGGTTTGGCCTACTAGATTGACCTTTCTTGCAATGGGAGAAGTGATTAGCTTTGGGTTCAATCTTGCGGTGTCCTTTCCCAGTGATAGCAGGGGAAGCGAGGCACGGATTGTATTGTTGCCATCGAGGATAAAAAGATGGGGTTTATATCATATTGCTTGAGTTTATCCCTCTACATCATGCCATCTTGCTTAATGTGTTAGTCTGTTCTCATGAACTTAATACTCTAGATGCAGGCAGGAGTTGGTCGATGTGTGGAGTAATAGTAGTAGATGAAGAATCGTTTCGGTCTACTTGTCGCGAACGTGATGTCTATATACATGATCATGCCTAGATATTCTCATAATTATGCACTTTTCTATCAATTATTCGACAATAATTTGTTTACCCACCGTAATACTTATTCTATCTCGAGAGAAGCTGATGTCTACTACACAACCTTCTTCTTGTAGACGTTCTTGGGCCTCCAAGTGCAGAGGTTTGTAGGACAGTAGCAAATTTCCCTCAAGTGAATGACCTAAGGTTTACTAATCCGTGGGAGGCATAGGATGAAGATGGTCTCTCTCAAGCAACCCTGCAACCAAATAACAAAGAGTCTCTTTTGTCCCCAACACACCCAATACAATGGTAAATTGTATAGGTGCACTAGTTCGGCGGAGAGATGGTGATACGAGTGCAATATGGATGTTAGATATAGGTTTTTGTAATCTGAAAAATATAAAAACAGCAAAGTAGCAAGTGATAAAAGTGAGCATAAACGGTATTGCAATGCGTTGAAACAAGGCCTAGGGTTCATACTTTCACTAGTGCAAGTTCTCTCAACAATAATAACATAATTGGATCACATAACTATCCCTCAACCTGCAACAAAGAGTCACTCCAAAGTCACTAATAGCGGAGAACAAACGAAGAGATTATGGTAGGGTACGAAACCACCTCAAAATTATCCTTTCTGATCGATCTATTCAAGAGTCCGCAGTAAAATAACACAAAGCTATTCTTTCCGTTCAATCTATCCTAGAGTTCGTACTAGAATAACATCTTAAGACACAAATCAACCAAAACCCTAATGTCACCTAGATACTCCAATGTCACCTCAAGTATCCGTGGGCATGATTATACGATATGCATCACACAATCTCAGATTCATCTATTCAACCAACACAAAGAACTTCAAAGAGTGCCCCAAAGTTTCTACCGGAGAGTTAAGACGAAAATGGGTGCCAAACCCTATGCATAGATTCCCAAGGTCACTGAACCCGCAAGTTGATCACCAAAACATACATCAAGTGGATCACGTGATATCTCATTGTCACCACAGATAAGCACATGCAAGACATACATCAAGTGTTCTCAAATCCTTAAAGACTCAATCCGATAAGATAACTTCAAAGGGAAAACTCAATCCATTATAAGAGAGTAGAGGGGGAGAAACATCATAAGATCCAACTACAATAGCAAAGCTCGCGATACATCAAGATCGTATCCCCCCAAGAACACGAGAGAGAGATCAAACACATAGCTACTGATACATACCCTCAGCCCCGAGGGTGGACTACTCCCTCCTCGTCATGGAGAGTGCCAGGATGATGAAGATGGCCACCGGAGAGGGATTTCCCCCTCCGGCAGGGTGCCGGAACGGGTCTAGATTGGTTTTCGGTGGCTACAAAGGCTTCTGGCGGCGGAACACCCGATCTATTCTGATCCCTGATGTTTTTAGGGTATATGGACATATATAGGTGAAAGAAGTCGGTCAGGGGAGCCACGAGGGGCCCATGAGGGTGGGAGGCGCGCCTCCCTACCTCGTGGCCACCTCGAAGCTTCCTTGACTTCAACTCCAAGTCTCCTGGGTCACGTTCGTTCCAAAAATCATGCTCCCGAAGGTTTCATTCCGTTTGGACTCTGTTTGATATTCCTTTTCTGCGAAACACTGAAACAAGGGAAAAACAGAAACTGGCACTGGGCTCTGGGTTAATAGGTTAGTCCCAAAAATAATATAAAAGTGCATAATAAATCCCATAAACATCCAAGATGGATAATATAATAGCATGAATACTTCATAAATTATAGATACGTTGGAGACGTATAAGCATCCCCAAGCTTAATTCATGCTTGTCCTCGAATAGGTAAATGATAAAAGAAATAATTTATGAAGTGTGAATGCTAGCAGGTGCACAAGTTTGATCAATGATAATTTCAATCACCTTTTCTAGCATCCTTATATATATATATCATAATGGTAGCTCATCTCATAAAGCTTCTCATGATCAAGTAACAAGCTATTCACATGTTAAAGTATAGATCATAAAATTTCTTGAAAACTAACAAACCGTGTTATTAGTCATCAAACAATTACAATTCATATTATTTTCAGGAAGAGTCTATCTCAGAGCTTTGATTTAGCAAACTCCACATACTCAACTATCATTTAGTCTTTCACATTTGCTAACACTCACGCGATATTTGTGGGTTCAAAGTTTTAATCAGACACAGAGAAAGATAGGGGCTTATAGATTCGCCTCCCAACCTTTTACCTCAAGGGCAATGTCAACAATAATAGCTCATGATGCCTTACATCCAATTGTATATATATATATATCAGAATCTTTCCAACGCAATGTGCTTGCCAAAGGATAAAATGTAAAAAGTAAAGGTGAAGATCACCAAGACTATTGCATAAGGTAGAAGACAAGAATAAAAGATAGGCCCTTCGCAGAGGAAAGCAGAGGTTGTAATGCACTTTTATAGTTGGATGCACAAAATCTTAATGCGAAAGAACGGTCACTTTATATTGCCACTTGTGATAGGGACCTTTATTATGCAGTTCGTCACTTGTATTGCTTCCATATCACAATATCGTATAAAGCTTATGTTCTCCACACTAAAGGGTCATACATATTTAGAGAGCAATTTTTATTGCGTGCACCGATGACAACTTACTTGAAGGATCTTACTCAATCCATAGGTAGGTATGGTGGACTCTCATGGCAATACTGGTTTAAGGGATGTTTGTTAGCACAAGTAGTATGTCTACTTGGTGCAAAGAATTTGGCTAGCATGAGGGGGAAAGGCAAGCTCAACGTGTTGGGCGATCCATGACAATATACTTTATTTCGGATATAAGAAAACATAACCCATTACGTTGTCTTCCTTGTCCAACATCAACATTTTAGCATGTCATATTTTAATGAGTGCTCACAATTACAAAAGATGTCCAAGATAGTATATTTATATGTGAAATCTCTCTTCCTTCAATATTCTTTCATGAATTGTTCAAGTGACCAATACAATGTTTGCTAACCTTCAATAAATTTACCACCTCTACTTCTTATATGTAAAGTCATTACTCCCCATGGGATAAGCATATGAAACATATATAATTTCAGATTTATGATATTCAATTCATTCAACCATTTACTCATAGGATATAAGTCAAGCATACGACTAAATGACAAACTACTCCAAAAAGATATAAGTGAAGATCAATGAGTAGTTGACTAATTATGTAACTATGTGAAGACTCTCTAACATTTAATATTTTCAGATCTTGGTATTTTATTCAAACAGAGAGAAAAACAAAATAAAATAGAATGATGATCCAAGCAAAACACATATCATGTGGTGAATAAAAATATAGCTCCAAGTAAAGTTACCGATGAACGAAGACGAAAGAGGGGATGCCTTCCGGGGCATCCCCAAGCTTAGGCTTTTGGTTGTCCTTGAATATTACGTTGGGGTGACTTGGGCATCCCCAAGCTTAGGCTCTTGCGGCTCCTTATTTCATAGTCCATCGAATCTTTACCCAAAACTTGAAAACTTCACAACACAAAACTTAACAGAAAACTCGTAAGCTCTGTTAGTATAAGAAAGCAAATCACCATCATAAGGTACTGTAATGAACTCATTATTTATTTATCTTGGTGTGATATCTACTGTATTCCGACTTATCTATGTTTATACCCTCCGATACTACTCATAGATTCATCAAAATAAGCAAACAACACATAGAAAACAGAATCTGTCAAAAACAGAACAGTATGTAGTAATCTGTATCAAACGTATACTTATGGAACCCAAAAAATTCTAAAATAAATTTCTGGACGTGAGGAATTTATCTATTAATAATCTTCAAAAAGAATCAACTAAATAGCACTCTCCAGTAAAAAGTTGTAGCTAATCTCGTGAGCGCTAAACTTTCTGTTTTTTACAGCATGATCGCAAAGACTTTCCCCAAGTCTTCCCAAAGGTTCTACTTGGCACAAACACTAATTAAAAACATAAAACCACATCTAAACATAGTCTAGATGGATTATTTATTACTAAACAGGAACAAAAATCAAGGAACAAAAATAAAATTGGGTTGCCTCCCAACAAGCGCTAACGTTTAACGCCCCTAGCTAGGCATGATGATTTCAATGATGCTCACATAAAAGGTAAGAATTGAAACATAAAGAGAGCATCATGAAGAATATGACTAGCACATTTAAGTCTAACACACTTCCTATGCATAGGGATTTTGTGAGAAAACAACTTATGGGAACAATAATCAACTAGCATAGGAGGGTAAAACAAGCATAACTTTAAAATTTTAAGCACATAGAGAGGAAACTTGATATTATTGCAATTCCTACAAGCATATATTCCTTCCTCATAATAATTTTCAGTGGCATCATGAATGAATTCAACAATATAACCATCACATAAAGCATTCTTTTCATGATCTACAAGCATAGAATTTTTATTATTCTCCACATAAGCAAATTTCTTCTCATGAATAATAGTGGGAGCAAACTCAACAAAATAACTATCATGTGATTGAAAATTAAGACAAAGATGACAAGTTTCATGGTTATAATTATTATTTAAAGCATACGTGTCATCACAATAATCATTATAGATAGGAGGCATGCTTTCATCATAGTAAATTTGCTCATCAAAGCTTGGGGGACAAAAATATCATCTTCATCAAACATAGCTTCCCCAAGCTTGTGGCTTTGCATATCATTAGAATCATGGGTATTCAAAGAATTCATACTAACAACATTGCAATCATGCTCATCATTCACATATTTTATGCCAAGCATTCTATGTAATTCTTCTTCTAGTACTTGTGCACAATTTTCCTTCCCATCATTTTCACGAAAGACATTAAGAAGATGAAGCATATGAGGTACCCTCAATTCCATTTTTTTGTAGTTTTCTTTTATAGACTAAACTAGTTATAAAACAAGAAACAAAAATATTCTATTGCAAGATCTAAAGATATACCTTCAAGCACTCACCTCCCCGGCAACGGCGCCAGAAAAGAGCTTGATGTCTAATACAAAACCTTATTCTTGTAGACGTTCTTCGGCCTCAAAGTGCAGAGGTTTGTAGGAGAGTAGCAATTTTCCCTCAAGTGGATGACCTAAAGTTTATCAATCTGTGGGAGGCGTAGGATGAAGATGGTCTCTCTTAAGCAACCCTGCAACCAAATAACAAAGAGTCTCTTGTGTCCCCAACACACCCAATACAATGGTAAATTGTATAGGTGCACTAGTTCGGCGAAGAGATGGTGATACAAGTGCACTATGGATGGTAGATATAGGTTTTTGTAATCTGAAAATATAAAAAACAGCAAAGTAGCAAGTGATAAAAGTGAGCAAAAATGGTATTGCAATGCGTTGAAACAAGGCCTAGGGTTCATACTTTCACTAGTGCAAGTTCTCTCAACAATAATAACATAATTGGATCACATAACTATCCCTCAACATGCAACAAAGAGTCACTCCAAAGTCACTAATAGCGGAGAACAAACGAAGAGATTATGGTAGGGTACGAAACAACCTCAAAGTTATCCTTTCTGATCGATCTATTCAAGAGTCCATAGTAAAATAACACGAAGCTATTCTTTTCGTTCAATCTATCCTAGAGTTCGTACTAGAATAACATCTTAAGACACAAATCAACCAAAACCCTAATGTCACCTAGATACTCCAATGTCACCTCAAGTATCCGTGGGCATGATTATACGATATGCATCACACAATCTCAGATTCATCTATTCAACCAAAACAAAGAACTTCAAATAGTGTCTCAAAGTTTCTACCGGTGAGTCAAGACGAAAATGTGTGCCAACCCCTATGCATAGATTCCCAAAGTCACAGAACCCGCAAGTTGATCATCAAAACATACATCAAGTGGATCACGTGATATCCCATTGTCACCACAGATAAGCACATGCAAGACATACATCAAGTGTTCTCAAATCCTTAAAGACTCAATCTGATAAGATAACTTCAAAGGGAAAACTCAATCCATTACAAGAGAGTAGAGGGGTAGAAACATCATAAGATCCAACTATAATAGCAAAGCTCGCGATACATCAAGATCGTATCACCTCAAGAACACGAGAGAGAGAGAGAGAGAGAGAGAGATCAAACACATAGCTCCTGGTACATACCCTCAGCCCGAGGGTGGACTACTCCCTCCTCGTCATGGAGAGCGCCGAGATGATGAAGATGGTCACCGGAGAGGGATTTCGCCCTCCGGCAGGGTGCCGAAACGGGTCTAGATTGTCTTTCGGTGGCTACGGAGGCTTCTGGCGGCGGAACTCCCGATCTATTCTGGTCCCTGATGTTTTTAGGGTATATGGACATATATAGGTGAAAGAAGTCGGTCAGGGGAGCCACGAGGGGCCCGCGAGGGTGGGGGCACACCCAGAGGGGCAGGCGCGCTTCCCTGCCTCATGGCCACCTCGAAGCTTCCTTGACTTCAACTCCAAGTCTCCTGGATCACGTTCGTTCCAAAAATCACGCTCCCGAAGGTTTCATTCCGTTTGGATTCTGTTTGATATTCCTTTTCTGTGAAACACTGAAACAAGGGAAAAAAATAGAAACTAGCACTGGGCTCTGGGTTAATAGGTTAGTCCCAAAAATAATATAAAAGTGCATAATAAAGCCCATAAACATCCAAGATGGATAATATAATAGCATGAATACTTCATAAATTATAGATACGTTGGAGACGTATCAGAAGCCTCCAGTGAAACCTATTGCCCCCGGGTCTATCTTCCATCATATTGCTTTCCTATCAATTTACTATTTCTGCTATCTTTTACTTTGCAATCTTTACTTTCAATCTATATCATAAAAATACCAAAAATATTTATCTTATTATCTCTATCATATCTCACTTTTGGAAGTGGTCGTGAAGGGATTGACAACCCCTTTATCGCGTTGGTTGCAAGGTTCTTAGTTGTTTGTGTAGGTGCGAGGTGACTTGCGTGTAATCTCCAACTAGATTGATACCTTGGTTCTCAAAAACTAAGGGAAGTACTTACGTTGCTTTGCTGCATCACCCTTTCCTCTTTAAGGGAAAACCAACACATGCTCAAGAGGTAGCAGTGACGCACATGGATGAGTAGATCGGACAGCTCCCCGCATCAATCCAACGGCCATCCACGCGGCAAATGTTTTCTAGTTATCCGCCCGCTGACGCGTAGCAGCAAGGGGGGCAACGCTATGTGTCAGCTGGTGGATAATCTGAGAAGATCCGCCGCCTCAGCAGCCGTTGGATGGAGTGCCAGAGTAGCCAGCTGATCTATGCAACAAGTTTGATCTTACGCTCAACTTTCTGCAACAACAGTCTTGTTGCAATTTTCCCCGGTTTGTTTTTATATTTCTACAACAGGAGCTTTGTTGCGCTTGGGTTTCTGCAACAAGTACTTTGTTGTAAAAAAATCAATGGTTTTTTCCTTCGATATTAGCAACATGAGCCTTGATGCACTCAACCTTCTGCAACAACCTTGTTGCAGAATTTCTCCAAACCATTTTTTCCATTCGATCTCTGTAACAAAAGCTTTGTTGAAGAGAGCCTTCTGCAACAAGAGCCTTGTTGCAGAATCTTTTCTGCAGCGGGAAGGATAGCTCGGCCATGGATGAGGGAGGAGAGTGCCACAGGATGAGAGAGAGAGAGAGAGAAGGGATGGAGATCGAGGAAGAAGGAAAAAATGGCGTACTGGTGGGCGAGGAGATAAGGTTGAGAAAGGGGAAGTGATTACCTTGATGTGCCCATATTGCCACGTGTAGCGAAGAGGAGGCGGCGGACGCAGAGTCTGTTTCCGGTCGGCTGAATAATAGCATTTCCCTTTTTTTTTATTGTCTCGGAGCCTTTTTTGGTTGGTTGACACGTGCTCTCCTGTTCTCGCAACACCGTATTTTCTTTAAAACACAGTACAACAACACTCGTACAAATGCACAAACACTTAGCCTTATGAACATCTCCGAAAGACTAAGCCAGCCCATCATCTTGTGATTGACAAAGTCGTCACAGACGTCTTCATAGTCGATGGGAACGTCTTCTCCCACTGAACACACATCGCTAGAAGGTCTAAATCAAAATTTTAAAAATACGACCACAGATGCCAAGTAAAAGACTTGCACCCTGGTGGGTCGGTTCCATCACAAGAAACCTAACCATCTGAGCTTCACTTTGCAACATTGTATATACGTGTGATCGATCTAGTCCAATCCAATTTGCTCAGTTCGAAATCCTTGATATAGGAGGCACTAGTTGATGTTCCACAATTATCTCTGGAGAAATTTCTTAGCAAGATTAGTCGCTTGGTCCATGCCCTTTGATTGGGACCCTGGCGCCTTTGCATGCGGAGAAGGATGGTGCCTCTCTTTCTGGGTGACGCAACGAGCATATGGAGAAGAACATTGCATGCAACATCCCAATGACCAAGCACGCAGAGTATAGATTGTTGGAGGTTTTTGGTGAGTTACCATAGGCAAGTAAAGTGGAGGACGCTCAGCAGAAGATGAAAGCCTATGTGGACATGTACAAAAAAGAATGTTTTCTCCGCAAGTGATCGCAGCGTTGAGCATTTTGATAGGCATTGACGGGAAGTCAATGCTGGAACTTCCATGATGTTTCTAACATGATTAAGTTAGTCCATGATGCTTTCGTGCAAAGACGAGATGATGCTTGATATAAATGAGATCCATTGGGCGAGTGGTGGTTCTGGGCCCTGGGCTCTTTTATGTCAGGCTCCGTGTGTCTTATCCCTATCCCCAAGCTCTAGCGTCTTTTTCTTCTTCTTTTTGTTTTTCAGTTTTTGGTTTTTTACTTGGTTTTCTCTAATTGACCATGTCAGGTTTTGGGTCTGAATTTTCTATAAATTGTTCCATCTCTTTTCTTCTTAATGAACTACAGAAACCCTCTGCCTTCGTGATGAGGTTGTTCAAAAAATAGTATACATGTACATAGTTCGACAAAAAAACATACAGAAGCAAAAAATTATATTTGAACAACTTGGGCTAAATGATATGACATCCAAGAAAAGTATCAGCTACTTGTTGTGTAAATCACACCCCTGTTTATTTAATACCCATCTATACATTGTCATCACAAACTGCTAATCAAGTGAAGAAAACAAACTTAAATTGCAAATAGAAAATTGTAATGTCAAGAGACTGACTAGAAAAAAAGCTACAACCCTCGACGAGAGACATCAATCGCAAATTGGCGAACAAATCAAAAGAGGAAAACCAACGGCTCTGAGCCTGCGCCCCTAGCATTTTGGGAGATCGGCCGGCGGGGGGAGCAACTTCTGGTTCGGAAGGCTCCCGTCTAGGACCAGCCATGCCATTCTCAGTCCCCACGTCGTGTGCACCTCCAGATGGCAATGCATGAACCATACACCTGCACGTGCATGAATATGATACGTATGAGCATGGACAGAAATATTCTTTCAGTACTTATATTATAAGCTCTCTTTTTTTTCTTGCGAAAAGATTGAACTAAACTGTAGTTACCTGGGTTATCGGCGAGGAAGCGAATGGCCACCCACCCGCCGGCCGGCACCCCAACGGTGTTCCGCTCTACCGGGTCGACGAGGTTGAACTTGGCAGGGTCGTTCACGGCGTCGTAGTTGCCAAACCCTTGCCCGACCACAAAGAAGTTGAAGCCGTGCAGGTGCAGGGGGTGGCTCTCGAAGCCGAGGATGCTCGTGTCCTGCATCACCAGCTCCACCGACGCGTTGAATGGCAGCACGAGGAGTTTCGTCCCCTTGGCCACGTTCGTGTTGTTCGGCTGCGCCCCCGTGTAGTTGAATTTCAGGAGGGGCGTGACCGGGAAGTTGGACCCGTAGACTCCCCGGGACACGCCGGTGAAGTGCGACTGGAGGAGCGCCGTGGAAGGGAGCACCAGGGAGACGTTGTTCATGGCCGCCGCGAACTGTGTCTTGTTGGTGGGCCCCTGGCACGTTGTGTTCGCGGGGCACGGGAGCGTGCCCAGCCCGACCGTGAAGAAGAACCGCTTGTCCACCGACCGTGGCACGGCCGCCGGGTACTGAGGCGTGGCGAGGCTGCGGAGCTTGGAGGTGAAGTTGGTGACGAAGCCGGTGTCGTTGAACCGCGGGAGGGCCGGCTTGAACAGCGGCAAGTCCTTATCAAAGCTTGGCACGGAGGGTGAGCCGGGCTTTTGGTACTCGAGGATGCCGGCGACGGTGGAGTTGTCAAAGGTGCCTGGCCTGATGGTGGAGTAGGGCGCGGCGGACATGTAGAAGTTGGCCTTGGGGTGGAACGGCTTGGCGGTGAGGAGTACGTTGGTGGTCTGGCCCGGAGAGATGATCAGGGTCTTGACGGTGAAAGGCTTGACGTAGACGGCGTCGACCTCGACGACGATGAGCCTGTGATTGGCGACGGAGAAGAAGAGTTCATCGTTGAGCGCCGCGTTGATGAGGCGCAGCATGTACGTTTTCCCGGGTTCCACCTTCAGTTTGAAAGTGTCTGCGATGTGTCACCATACAACATCTCTATTAGTAGTTGGCACGTCTTGCAGACCAGTGACTCACATTGGCTACAAAGAAGAACAGAAAAAACGTGGTGGTACCTTTGGCGGAACAGTTGTAGAGCGGCCCAGGTAGTCCGTTGATCGTGAAAGCGTCGGAGATATTCGGTGCTCCGCCCGTCCGAAGCGCCTGCCTGACCACCGCTTCCGTGTCAGCCTTCCACCACTCGCCGAAGACGACCGGGACCTCCTTGTGCGGCGCGACGAACGGGTAAGGCACGCCGTGCTTGGGGAGGATGATGATGGCGCCGTAGACGGTGGCGCGCAGCCAGGAGATGTGCGCGTGCCACCACAGCGTGCCACGCTGCCCGGTGACGGTGAAGTCGTAGACGTAGCTCCGACCCGTCTGGATGGGGCACTGCGTGACGTACGCCGGCCCGTCGGCCCAGCCGCTCCGCAGCTGCCGGACGCCGTGCCAGTGCAGCGTGACGTTGTGCGCGACGCGGTTGGTGACGCGGACGACGACGCGGTCGCCTTCCCTCGCCAGCAGCGTCGGGCCGGGGTACTCCCCGTTCACCGTCACGATGCTCTTGGTCCCGCACAGCCTCGTCACATTCGCCATTTGCACCTGCATGCATGCAGAGGTAAGGTTTCGATCAAGACGAGCTCGAGCACCATGCATGAATTAATGTGATCAGATCAAGATGATGGCCGGAAATGCATGCAGAAGATGGAAGAATTGTGGACATACATTGAAATTGTAGTGTCTGGTGACGCTCTGGGCTTGGACGATGAGCAGCAGCAGGGTCGCCATGAGGAGGGAGCACGGAGCCGGAAGGCCGGAGGAGATAGCCATGGCCATAGCTTTGTGGTCTTTTGAGCTTCTATATCTTGAGGGTGGAATGAATGATGAGAGAAGCACTTCGGCTGAGTATATATACATGAACTGGAGGTCCCAAACGTATGCCAACTACGTACCACCGGCCGGGCCATTTGCTTGAGGTACATGCATGAATTGTCGCACGACAGACAGGTGCCCCATGGCTTAGGCGGCAATTTTCGTTATTTGGTGGATGAACTATCAAGGCTACCTTCAAGGCTTCAAGCTTGAGCTGGAGCATGCTCTAGCTTTGGAGTGTGGCTACAGCCAGTGCACTTTTTTTTTATGAGTTGTACAGCCAGTGCACTTGATCGAGTACCTCTAGTTTAGTTTGCATGCCTGGGTCACGTACCGTGTCCGTTGCAAAATATACCTGAGCACGCTTAATTAATCGCGACGATCACTTGTATGATACTCCAGCAAGTTTAATTAGTTAGCCCATGAAGATACAGAACAGCAAGATAGACATAGACAGTAGTTACTTCTGTTAGTTTGTCACTGTCACCACACCAACCTATACATATATAGCTATCTATGCTACTAGCCTTTTATAGATAAAAATAAGTTCACTGGTCGCTAAGCGGTAAACGTCAGTTCGTGATGTACTACTCGTATTCTTCCTCCTACGGTCCAGTGTGAATACAGTATGGTACACCAATGTTTGCATTTTTTTTAAGTTTACCTCCTGCCTCTGCATTTGAATGATGAATGCGGCCATACATAACGACATGAAAAATTTGACATGGAACTCCATTCAGTAGGTGCAGCATGCCTACCTAGTTGTTGGTGTCTTTGACGTGCGCCCACGAGTTCTTCCCTAGTTCCCTTGTAGTATAATTCCCAACGAACAGAAGGATGCTTGACCCAACCCGGTTAACAATTCACTTATACTTACACCCCATAAACACAACATAGATCAGCCGATACCTTCTTGTGGAAGCGCCGGCCGTGCGCTTAACGCGCGGTTGCATTTCGGCCGCATCTCGTCCACATACATTTTTTCGATGTATTTATTTATTACTTTCACCATCGATTTTGTTGATACATTGAAGTACATTCATCAAATCTTGACTAGAATAGCAAGATCAAACAAAACAAGAATCGTAAAAAGACATTTTATAAGATATCCAACTTTCATAATTGCTCCCATAAATTGAATTAGTGCCTTCTCGATGCCTTTATTATTGATCTGCGGAGTCTCGATCTTGCATGCTTCTTTCTTCTTTGACTCTAAAGTAGACGTTGCTTCTTCGCATTTAGTCTCATCTCTAGCTTCTATTCTAGCAAAAAGTGCACGGAGATCTATCAAATTTTGTTCTACCAATAGCTCGATGTATTCTTCTTCCTAATACCAAAATCTGCATCTATCCTACACAATAAAAATTTGACTATAAGCAAAATGAGCCGAATCCGAGAGCACAACCGAAGCTAAACTAGCACATACCCCATCGTTTCTGCACTTGACGAACACACATCTAGGGTGTTCTGGCATTGTAGACACGCGACACGACCTTCTGTGGACAGTCATCGCACTTTATGAACGGCCACGGTGTGCCGACGAGCCTTTGGGCCAGTATCGAGCCCGGACAAAGATCGTTGGTGTATTTGGCGGCGAAACGGCGATGGGGTAGATCCGAGTGGCTAGAGACGGAGTCGATACCTGCATGTGGTCTGGGGCCGTTGCCGGGGCTGTGTGGTCTGGTACCCAGCCAGTCCATGGCACGGCGCGGCCTTCGGCAGCTGGTTGAGCTCAAATCCAGCAGGTTCCGCTTCAAATTCGACCGTCGGATGCGCTAAAATCAGGCGTCCAGGGTTGGACAGCTCGGGGCGTCGAGGAAACGGGAGCTGCGACAAGGGTAGGGGGCAGCGGGTATGTGGCTGTGCTGGACAGCGACATGGCCGAAAAAATGGCGGCGGTTGCAACTGCTACTTCTTGAGCTTCCGTTGGTTTTGCCCTTGAAGAGGAAATGGTGATGCAGCAAAGTAGAGATAAGTATTTCTCTCAGTTTGAGAACCAATGTATCAATCCAGTAGGAGACCACACGCAAATCACCGAATACCTGCACAAACAATCAAACAACTTGCAACCAACACGATAAAGGGGTTGTCAATCCCTTCACAGTTATTTGCAAAGGTGAGATCTAATAGAGATGGATAAACAGTAAAGTAAATATTTTTGGTATTTTTGGTTTATAGATCGGAAAGTAAAAGATTGCAAACGTAGTAAATCGGAAACTAATATTGTAGATCGGAAACTTATATCATGGAAAATAGAAGATTATATGATGGAAAATAGACCCGGAGGCCATACGTTTCACTAGAGGCTTCTCTCGTGATAGCAAATAATACGGTGAGTGAACAAATTACTGTCGGACAATTGATAGAAAAGCGCAAAGTTATGACGATATCTAAGGCAATGATCATGAATATAGGCATCACATCCGTGTCAAGTAGACCGAAACGATGCTGCATCTACTACTATTACTCCACACATCGACCGACTCCTGTTTGCATCTAGAGTATTAAGTTCATGAAGAACAGAGTAACGCATTAAGTAAGATGACATGATGTAGAGGAATTAACCCAAGCAATATGACGAAAACCCCATATTTTTATCCTCGATGACAACAATACAATACGTGCCTTGTTGCCCCTACTTGTTGGGAAACGTAGCATGTAATTTCAAAAAAAAAATCCTACGCTCACACAAGATCTATCTAGGAGATGCATAGCAACGAGAGGGGGAGAGTGTGTCTACGTACCCTCCTAGACCAAAAGCGAAAGCGTTTGACAGCGCGGTTGATGTAGTCGAACTTCTTCTCATTCCGATCAATCAAGTACCGAACATACGTCACCTCTGAGTTCTGCACACATTCAGCTCGATGACGTCCCTCGAACTCTTGATCCAGCAAAGTGTCGAGGAAGTAGATGAGTTCCGTCAGCACGACGGCGTGGTGATGGTGATGGTGAAGTGATCCGCGCAGGGCTTCGCCTAAGCACCGCGACAATATGACCGAGGGTGTAATCTATGGAGGGGGGGGCACCGCACACGGCTAACGGATGTTGTTGTGTGTTCTAGCGGTGCCCCTCCCACATATTTATAGGTTGGAGGGCAGGAGAGGCAGCCAAGGCGGCACCCCAAGTAGGAGGAATCCTACTTGGGATCCTCCCAATTCGGCCTCCCCCCTTTCCATGTATGCATGAAGGGGAAGGAAAGAGGGGGCCGAGGGAAGGAAGTGGGAATCCTAATCCACACTTTCCTTGCCCTTCCCCCCTTTCCTTCCTCTCCTCCTATAGCCTTCTAGGGCGCACCAGCCCCTTGTGGGCTGGTGTGTTACTTCACAAGGCTCATATGGCCCATAGGATTGTCGGGGGTACCCGAAACACCTTTCGGTGACCTGATACCCTCCAGAACACTTCCGGTGTCCGATACCATCGTCCTATATATCAATCTTTACTTCTCGACCATTTCGAGACTCCTGGTTATGTTCGTGATCTCATCCAAGACTCCAAACAACATTCAGTCATCAAATCACATAACTCATATAATACAAAATCGTCATCGAACGTTAAGCGTGCGGACCCTACGGGTTCGAGAACTATGTAGACATCACCGAGACACCTCTCTGGTCAATAACCAATAGCGAAACTTGGATGCTCATATTGGCTCCTACATATTCTATGAAGATCTTTATCGGTCGAACCGTTATGACAACATATGTTATTCCCTTTGTCATCGGTATGTTACTTGCCCGAGATTCGATCATTGGTATCTTCATAACTAGTTCAATCTCATTACTGGCAAGTCTCTTTACTCGTTCCGTAATATATCATCCCACACTAACTCATTAGTCACTTTGCTTGCAAGGCTTCTTATGATGTGTATTGCCGAGAGGGCCCAGAGATACCTCTCCGATACTCGGAGTGACAAATCCTAATCTCGATCTATGCCAACCCAACAAAGACCTTCGGAGATACCTGTAGAGCATCTTTATAATAACCCAGTTACGTTGTGACATTTGATAGCACACAAGGCATACCTCCGGTGTCCGGGAGTTGCATAATCTCATAGTCGAAGGAATATGTATTTGACATGAAGAAAGCAATACCAATAAAACTGAACAATCAATATGCTATGCTAATGGATGGGTCTTGTCCATCACATCATTCTCCTAATGATGTGAACCCGTTCATCAAATGACAACAAATGTCTATGGTTAGGAAACTTAACCATCTTTGATTAACGAGCTAGTCTAGTAGAGGCTTACTAGGGACACGGTGTTTTGTCTATGTATCCACACATGTATCAAGTTTCTGGTTAATACAACTCTAGCATGAATAATAAACATTTATCATGATATAGGTAAATATAAAACAACAACTTTATTATTGCCTCTAGAGCATATTTCCTTCACTACTCTCACTGGGAAAGGACACCGCAAGATTGAACCCAAAGCTAAGAACTTCTCCCATTGCAAGAAAAACCAATCTAGTTGGCCAAACCAAACCGATAGTTCAGAGAGAATTACAAAGATATCAAATCATGCATAAAAGAATTCATAGGATATTCAATAATATTCATAGATAAGTTGATCATAAATCCACAATTCATCGGATCTCGGCAAACACACCACAAAAAAAAGTATTACATCGAATAGATCTCCAAGAACATCGAGGAGAACATGGTATTGAGAATCAAAGGGAGAGAAGAAGCCATCTAGCTACTAGCTATGGACCCGTAGGTCTGTGGTAAACTACTCACGCTTCATCGGATGGGCAATAGAGTTGATGTAGAAGCCCTCCGTGATCAAATCCCCCTCCGGCAGGGTGCCAAAAAAGGTCCCTAGATGGGATCTCATGGGTACATAAGGTTGCGGCGGTGGAAAAGTGTTTTCGTGAATGCCTCTGGTGGTTCGGGGATATATGGGAATATATAGGCGAAAGAATTAGGTGAGGAGGTGCACGGGGGGGGGGGGGGCACAAGGGTGGGAGCGCGCCCTACCCCCCTAGGCGCGCCCCCCGTCCTTGTGGTTGCCTCGTGGCTCCTCCAACTTCATCTCTAAGTCTCCTGGTTTGCTTCTGGTCCAAGAAAAAATCATCGTGAAGATTTCATTCCATTTGGAGTCCATTTGGTATTCCTTTTCTGCGAAACTCAAAAATAAGGGGAAAACAGGAACTGGCACTGGGCTCTAGGTTAATATGATAGTCCCAAAAATAATATAAAATAGCATATTAATGCATATAAAACATCCAAAACAGATAATATAATAGCATGGAACAATAAAAAATTATAGATACGTTGGAGACATATCAAGCATCCCCAAGCTTAATTCCTGCTCGTCCTTGAGTAGGTAAATGATAAAAATAGAAATTTTGATGTGGAATGCTACCTAACATATTTATTCGTGTAATTTTCTTTATTGTGGCATGAATGTTCAGATCCATAAGATTCAAAACAAAAGTTTAATATTGACATAAAAATAATAATACTTCAGGCATACTAACAAGGCAATTATGTCTTCTCAAAATGACATGGCCAAAGAAAGCTTATCCCTACAAAATCATATAGTGTGGCTATGCTCCATCTTCATCACACAAAATATTAAAATCATGCACATCCACGATGACAAGCCAAGCAATTGTTTCATACTTTTGACGTTCTCAAACTTTTCAACTTTCACGCAATACATGAGCGTGAGCCATGGACATAGCACTATGGGTGGAATAGAAGGTGGTTGTGGAGAAGACAAAAACAAGGAGATAGTCTCACATCAACTAGGCATATCAATGGGCTATGGAGATGCCCATCAATAGATATCAATGTGAGCGAGTAGGGATTGGCATGCAATGGATGCACTAGAGCTATAAGTTTATGAAAGCTTGAAAAGAAACTAAGTGGGTGTGCATCCAACTTGCTTGCTCACGAAGACCTAGGGCAATTTGAGGAATCCCATCATTGGAATATACAAGCCAAGTTCTATAATGAAAAATTCCCACTAGTATATGGAAGTGACAACATAGGAGACTCTCTATCATGAAGATCACAATGCTACTTTGAAGCACAAGTGTGGTAAAAAGGATAGTAACATTGTCCCTTCTCTCTTTTCTCTCATTTTTTTATTTGGGTCTTCTCTCATTTTTTGGCCTCTGTTTTTTCATCCAGAGTCTCATCCCGACTAGTGGGGGAATCATAGTCTCCACCATCCTTTTTCCTCACATGGGACAATGTTCTAATAATGAAGATCATGACACTTTTATTTACTTACAACTCAAGAATTACAACTCGGTACTAGAACAAGATTTGACTCCATGAATGCCTTCGGCGGTGTACCGGGATGTACAATGAATCAAGAGTGACATGTATGAAAGAACTATGAAAGGTGGCTTTGCCATAAATACGATGTCAACTACGTGATCATGCAAAGCAATATGACAATGATGATGCATGTCATAATAAAACGGAACGGTGGAAAGTTTCATGGCAATATATCTCGGAATGGATATGGAAATGCCATAATAGGTAGGTATGGTGGCTATTTTAAGGAAGGTATACGGTGGGTTTAAGGTACCGGCAAAAGTTGAGTGGCACTAGGAGGCTAGAAATGGTGGAAGGGTAAGAGTGCGTATAATCCATGGACTCAATATTAGTCATAAGGAACTCACATACTTATTGCAAAAATCTATTAGTTATCGAAACGAAGTACAACGCGCATGCTCCTAGGGGGATAGATTGGTAGGAAAGGGCCATCACTCGTCCCCGACCGCCACTCATAAGGAAGACAATCAGTAAATAAGTCATGCTCCGACTTCATCACATAACGGTTCACCATACGTGCATGCTATGGGAATCACAAACTTTAACACAAGCATTTCCCAAATTCACAATTACTCACTAGCATGACTCTAATATCACCAGCTCTGTATCTCAAAACAATCATAAGGAATCAAATTTCTCATAGTATTCAATGCACTTTATATGAAAGTTTTTATTATATCCCTCTTGGATGCCTATCATATTAGGACTAAGTTTATAACCAAGAAAAATTACCATGCTTTTAAAGACTCTCAAAATAATATAAGTGAAGCATGAGAGTTCAACAATTTCTATAAAATAAAACCACCGCCGTGCTATAAAAAGATATAAGTGAAGCACTAGAGCAAAATTGCTTAGCTCAAAAGATATAAGTGAAGCACATAGAGTATTCTAATAAATCACGATTCATGCGTGTCCCTCTCAGAAGGTGTGTGCAGCAAGGATGATTGTGGTAAACTAAAAAGCAAAGACTCAAATCATACAAGACGCTCCAATAAAACACATATCATGTGGTGAATAAAAATATAGCCTCAAGTAAAGTTACCGATAGATGAAGACGAAAGTGGGGATGCCTTCCGGGGCATCCCCAAGCTTAGGCTCTTGGTTGTCCTTGAATATTTCCTTGGGGTGCCTTGGGCATCCCCAAGCTTAGGCTCTTGCCACTCCTTATTCAAAACTTGAAAACCTCACAACACAAAACTCAACAGAAAATCTCATAAGCTTCGTTAGTATAAGAAAATAAATCACCACTTTTCATACTGTTGTGAACTCATTCTATCTACTGTATTCCAACTTATCCATGGTTCATACCCCCCCCCCCCCGATACTACCCATAGAATCATCAAAATAAGCAAACAACACATAGAAAACAGAATCTGTCAAAAACAGAACAGTCTATAGCAATCTGTAACTCTCGAATACTTCTGTAACTCCAAAATTTCTGATAAATTAGGAAAACCAAATAAATTTGTTTACTAATATTATTAAAAAAGAATCAGTATTTTATCGCGCTTCTGTTAAAAATGAAAATTATTTTCCTTGGCATAAAAGTTTCTATTTTTCAGCAGATCAAATCAACTATCACCGCAAAGCTATCCCAAAGGTCTTACTTGGCACAAACACTAATTAAAACACAAAACCACATCTAACCATAGGCTATATGAATTATTTAATGCAAGACAGAACCTAAAAAGCAAAAACAAAAATAAAATTGGGTTGCCTCCCAACAAGCGCTATTGTTTAACGCCCTTAGCTAGGCATAAAACACGAACATATCTAGGTATTGTCATCTTTGGTATGCAATCCATGAGTATCTCTCATAATAGATTCATATGGAAATTTAATTTTGTTTCTTGGAAAGTATTCCATGCCCTTCCTTAACGGAAATTGAAATCTAATGTTTCCTTCTTTCATATCAATAATTGCACCAATCGTTCTAAGGAAAGGTCTACCAAGAATAATAGGACATGTAGGATTGCAATCTATATCAAGAACAATGAAATCTATGAGCACATAATTCCTATTTGCAACAATAAGAACATCATTAATCCTTCCCATAGGTTTCTTAATAGTGGAATCCGCAAGATGCAAATTTAAAGAACAATCATCAAATTCACGGAAACCTAGCACATCACATAAAGTTTTTGGAACCGTGGAAACACTATCACCCAAATCACACAAAGCATGGCACTCATAATCTTTCATCTTAATCTTAATAGTAGGTTCCCACTCATCGTAAAGCTTTCTAGGGATAGAAACTTCCAATTCAAGCTTTTCTTCAAAAGATTGCATCATAGCATCAATGATATGTTTAGTAAAAGCTTTGTTTTGATTATAAGCATGCGGAGAATTCAACATGGATTGCAACAAGGAAATACAATATATTAAAGAACAATCATCATAATTAAATTCCTAAAAATCCAAAAGAGTTGGTTCATTGCTACTTAAAGTTTTGACCTCTCCAATCCCACTTTTATCAATTTTCGCATCAAGATCTAAAAACTCCAAATCATTGGGACACCTTTTAAGTAAAGTTGACTCATCTCCAGTCCCATATTTATCAAGATTTATATTAGAAAACAAAGATTCAATAGGAGTCACCTTAATCACTTTAAGATCTTCATCTTTATTTTCACGGAAACTAGAAGAACATGTTTTCACAAACCAATCTTGTTTAGCAAGCATCTTAGCGGTTCTTTCTTTGCACTCATCAATGGAAATTCTCATAGCTTTGAGAGACTCATTAATATCATGCTTGGGTGGAATAGATATAAGTTTCAGAGAATCAACATCAAGAGAAATGCTATCCATGTTCCTAGCCAAATCATCAACCTTAGGCAATTTTTCTTCAATCAAAGCATCGAAATTATTTTGCGAACTCATAAATTCTTTAACACTATTCTCAAAATCAGAGGGCATCTTATTAAAATTTCCATAAGAATTGTTGTAGGAATTACCATAATTATTAGAGGAATTACTAGGAAACGGCCTAGGATTAAAATATCCTCTATATGGGTTATTACCAAAATTGTTCCTACCAACAAAATTCATATCCATAGATTCATTATTATTTTGTCGGTGCACAAAAGTAGGGGATCTCTTTTATACCCCTTTACTTGTGCACGGACGGTTAGAGCCGCGCCTATGGCCATACCTAGCAGGGCAGAGGAAGCAAAACCACAAGACAACCAGAACAATGCCAAGACCAGAGACACAAAGAACAAGAGGGCGAGGTGGACTCCTGATACGTCTCCGTCGTATCTACTTTTCCAAACACTTTTGCCCTTGTTTTGGACTCTAACTTGTATGATTTGAATGGAACTAACCCGGACTGACGATGTTTTCAGCAGAATTGCCAGGGTGTTGTTTTATGTGTAGAAAACAAATATTCTCGGAATGACCTGAAACTCCACGAAACATCTTAGAAAAAACAATAAAAAATCCTCACCAAAGATGAAGACCAGGGGGCCCACACCCTTCTCACGAGGGTGGGGGACTCCCCCCTAGGGCGCGCCCCCTACCTCGTGGGCCCCCTATTGCGTATCCGACTCCAACTCCACCTCCATATATTGAGTTTCGATGAGAAAAAAAACCAAAGAGAAGAAATCATCGCGTTTTACTATACGGAGCCGCCGCCAAGCCCTAAAACCTTTCGGGAGGGCTGATCTGGAGTCCGTTCGGGGCTCCGGAGAGGGGGATTCGTCGCCATCATCATCATCAACCATCCTCCATCACTAATTTTATGATGATCATCGCCGTGCGTGAGTAATTGCATCGTAGGCTTGCTGGACAGTGATGGGTTGGATGAGATTTATCATGTAATCGAGTTAGTTTTGTTAGGGTTTGATCCCTAGTATCCATTATGTTCTGAGATTGATGTTGCTATGACTTTGCTATGCTTAATGCTTGTCACTAGGGCCCGAGTGCCATGATTTCAGATCTGAACCTATTATGTTTTCATGAATATATGTGAGTTCTTGATCTTATCTTGCAAGTCTATAGTCACCTACTATGTGTTATGATCCGGCAACCCCGAAGTGACAATAATCGGGACCACTCCCGGTGATGACCATAGTTTGAGGAGTTCATGTGTTCACTATGTGCTAATGCTTTGTTCCGGTTCTCTATTAAAAGGAGGCCTTAATATCCCTTAGTTTCCAATAGGACCCCGCTGCCACGGGAGGGTAGGACAAAAGATGTCATGCAAGTTCTTTTCCATAAGCACGTATGACTATATACGGAATACATGCCTACATTACATTGATGAATTGGAGCTAGTTTTGTGTCACCCTATGTTATGACTGTTACATGATGAACCGCATTCGGCATAATTATCCATCACTGATCCGGTGCCTACGAGTTTTCCATATACTGGTTCTCACTTATTTACTTTCTCGCTGCTACTGTTACAATCACTACAAAATACCAAAAACATTACCTTTGCTGTCTTTACTTTTGTTGCTGCTACCGCCACTATCATATTACTTTGCTACTAAACACTTCGCTGCAGATACTAAGTTTCCAGGTGTGGTTGAATTGACAACTCAGCTGCTAAAACTTGAGAATATTCTTTGGCTCCCCTTGTGTCGAATTAATAAATTTGGGTTGAATACTCTACCCTCGAAAGCTGTTGCGATCCTCTATACTTGTTGGTTATCAAGACTAATTTCTGGTGCCATTGCCGGGGAGCATAGCTCTATTCTTTGAGTCACTTGGGATTTATATCTGCTGGACACTATGAAGAACTTGAGAGATCCAAAAACCAAGATCTATCCCTCAACTACGAGGGGAGGTAAGGAACTGCCATCTAGCTCTACACTTGATTCACCTTCTGTTATGAGTAAGTTTGCGACACATACACCTGCTTCTGCTATTCGTTCTGATGTGTCGCATGTTATTGATGATGCCACTTCTGCTATGCATGATACTTATGATAAAACTACTTCTATGCCTGATACTACTGTGTCCCCTAGTGAATTTCTTGATGAACAAATTGCTAGGGCTAGAGAAAAAGAAATTATTGAATCTGAATACGATGATGATAGTGATGATGAAAATATGCCTGTTATTCCTGAGGGTTATCTTTTTGATATGGAATCTTCTGCCGCTATTTCTGCTTGCAAAGATAGATATGAGCTTAATAGGTCATTAATTAAATGGAACAAAGAATCACTTAGAGACAGAATGAAACCCGATGCTGCTTTTGCTACTTCACCAATATGTGTTCCTGATAAGGATTATGAATTCTCTGTTGATCCTGATATAATTACTTTGGTTGAATTTGATCCGTTTTATGGCTATGAATCTGAAACTGTTGTGGCACATCTTACTAAGTTAAGTGATCTAGCTGCCCTGTTTACTAATGATGAGAGATCCCGTTACTTTTATATACTCAAAATATTTTCGTTCTCATTAAAGGGTGATGCTAAGATATGGTTTAATTCTCTTGATCCTGGTTGTGTGCGTAGTCCCCAGGATATGATTTATTACTTCTCTGCTAAATATTTCCCTGCTCATAAGAAACAAGCTGCTTTGAGGGAAATATACAACTTTGTGCAAATTAAAGAAGAGAGTCTCCCACAAGCTTGGGGGAGGCTTCTCAAGTTACTTAATGCTTTGCCTGATCATCCCCTTAAGAAACCTGAAATACTTGATATCTTTTATAATGGACTAACCGATGCTTCCAGAGATTACCTGGATAGTTGTGCTGGTTCTCTTTTCAGGGAAAGAACACCAGATGAAGCTGAAATTCTATTGAATAAATATGTTGACAAATGAAAATAATTGAGCACCTCCTGAGCCAGCTCCTGAGCCATCTCCTGCTCCAATTACTTAGCCTATTCCTAAACCAACTCCGAAGAAGAGAGGTGTTCTATTTCTCAGTCCCGAAGATATGCAAGAGGCAAAGAAATCTATGAAAGAAGAAGGTATTAAAGCTGAAGACGTTAAGAATTTACCTCCTATTGAAGAAATACATGGTCTTAATTCACCGCCTGTTGAAGAAACATATGATCTTAATTATTTATTTACTGAAGAACCTCCTGATCCCGATATCCCGACACAGGTAGTAAAGGTAAATTCTCTCTATAAATTTGATGAAGGTGATATCCCTCACTATAAGCCCGCGAGGCAATGCTTTGATGAGTTTGATAATTTTATTGTCAAACAAGAAAATTTCAATGCTTATGTTGGTAGACAATTGAAATATGATTCCGATATCCTTAAATACTTGGGTGATTATATGGCTGATATTAAAGGTGAACTTAAACTTGTTAGCAAACATGCTTCTATGGTTACCACTCAAGTAGAACAAGTACTTAAAGCTCAAAAAGAAGTGCTTAATGAAATGAATAGTAAGAAAAATGATTATGCTGTTAGAGTGGCTACTAGAACTGGTAGAATGACTCAGGAACCTTTGTATCCTGAAGGCCACCCTAAGAGAATCGAGCAAGATTCTCAAAGAAATAATATTGATGTTCCTAGTTCTTCTAAAAAGAAGAACAAGAAAAATGATAGAACTGTGCAAACTTCTAGTGAACCTATTGCTGAACCACCTGATAATCCAAATGATATATCTATGTCTCATGCTGAAACACAATCTGGTAATGAACATGAACCTAGTAAAAATATTAATGGTGATGTTCATGATGATGCTCAACCTAGTAACGATAATGATGTAGAAATTGAACCTGCTGTTGATCTTGATAACCCATAATCAAAGAATCAACGTTATGATAAAAGAGACTTTGTTGCTAGGAAACATGGTAAAGAAAGGGAACCTTGGGTTCAGAAACCCATGCCTTTTCCTCCGAAACCATCCAAGAAAAAGGATGATGAGGATTTTGAGCGCTTTGCTGAAATGATTAGGCCTATCTTTTTGCGTATGAGATTAACTGATGTGCTCAAAACAAACCCTTATGCTAAATATATGAAGGTTATCATTACTAATAAAAGAAAGATACCGGAATCTGAAATTTCCACCATGCTTGCTAATTATACTTTTAAGGGTGGAATACCAAAGAAACTTGGAGATCCCGGAGTACCTACTATACCTTGCTCCATTAAAAAAATTATATTAAAACCGCTTTATGTGATCTTGGAGCCGGTGTTAGTGTTATGCCTCTCTCTTTATATCGTAGACTTGACTTGAATAAGCTAACACCTACTGAAATATCTTTGCAAATGGCTGATAAATCAACTGCTATACCTGTCGGTATTTGTGAGATGTGCCTATTGTGGTTGCAAATGTTACTATTTTAACGGACTTTGTTATACTTGATATTCCCGAGGATGATAGTATGTCTATTATTCTTGGAAGACCTTTTCTTAATACTGCAGGGGCTGTTATTGATTGCAACAAAGGCAATGTCACTTTTCATGTTAATGGTAATGAGCATACGGTACACTTTCCGAGGAAACAACCTCAAGTTCATAGTATCAACTCTATTGGAAAAATTCCATCGATTATATTTGGAGGTTTTGAATTTCCTCTCCCTACTGTCAAGAAGAAATATGATATAATTATTATAGGGGATGTGCATATCCCCGTTGAGGTAACTTAGTGTTATTCGAAATTTCTCCGGTTTCATGATTATTGGAACGGGTTTGTTAACAAGACTTGATCAACCTTGTTAGTGGATTCTTTTTGATGAGCATGAGATGGATGAAACTAGAAGCACAAACTTCTGTACCCCACTTTTACTTTCTGTCATTTATATTAAATAAAGTAAAAATAGTATTTCCTGTCTATTCCCTGACTTATCCGTGCAATATAAGAATATCCCAAAAATAGAAGTCCTCAGAATGCCATGCCAATTTAATATGATTTTTTCGGGAATATTTGAGGATTTACTGTGCAAAAATTACCGCGGGAGGAGCTGCCACCTGGCCACGAGGGTGGTGGGCGCCCCCCCTATAGGGCATGCCCGCTGCCTCGTGGGCCCACGGTGGCCCTCCTCCACTTATCCCAACACCCATCTTCTTCCTCTATCTCACACAAACCCGAAAAACCAACTCAAGCACGAGTTCGAGCCACTTTTGCTGCGATTTTCGATCTCCTTGCTCAAAGCACCTCTCGCAAAACTGCTTAGGGAGATTGTTCCTTGGTATGTGACTCCTCCATTGGTCCAATTAGTTTTTTGTTCTAGTGCTTTATTTTTTGCAAATTTGTGCTGCATAGGTGACCATGTTCTTGAGCTTGCATGTCAAATTTATATGGTTCCAAGTAGTTCTAATGCTTGATATAGGCTCTAGGCACTTGTAGGAGTAGTTGCTATCAATATTATTGAAGTTGGTTCATTTTTGTTTGAAGTTACTAAAAATTTCAGATTGTTTTCAGAAAAATAATGAGGAGATTTTTGAGGGGCTCGTCGAGCTAAAGCTCGAAGGAAAAGGCACAGAAGCCTAAGTATAATTTGCCGCGCACCGCGGAGATTCGGGCGTGTGAATGGCCTTCTGAAGATTTCTTGAGAGCAGCAGGTATCTATGAAGATTTTCATGAATTGACTCACAATGCGGGCCTCGTCGTTTTTCTCCACGACCAATGCGATCAGTATCTCTTGCTCACAAATACTTTTGTGCAAAACTTTCATTTTCATTCTAGGAACTCACCACCTACGGTGGAGTTTCATTTATATGATGAGCATAAGGAGATGTCACTTTATGATTTCTGTCAGATTTGTTTAGTCCCTTTTGAGGGCAAGACAGAAGAACCACATCATGATGATGTGGCTGGGTTTATTGATAATATCACTGTAGGAGAAACCAGGAAGGTTTCCGACGCATGAATCACTAGCATACATTTTCCTGTTTTGCGTTACTTTGCATTATTTGCTAGTCGTTGTTTAATTGGACGCGGAAATTCTGGAAACCTTACTATCCTTGATTTAATTATTCTACTCCAAGGTTTATACAGTGATAACACTTTTAGTTTGGGCGGTATTATTGCTAGACGGTTAAATATGAACCGTACTAAGGGCCCCATCTTTGGAGGCATCTATGCCACACGCCTAGCCGCACATTTTAACATACCTATTAGGCATGCTGAGAAGGAAGAAAAGGTGCTGCCACGTGTTTATCTAGATCATAAAAGTATGGTGGCACATGACTTTATTGTTAAAAATAGGGCAGGGGAGCTTAAATATCAATTGTTCTTTAATAAACATCATCCTGAGACTATTACCTTGCCTGCTCCTTCTTTGTTTGATTTGACTGTAGGCACGTACCTTGTTCTATTGACGGCTATTCACGCCTACCGGAACCCTACACCAGTCGAGGAGCGAGAACAGGAACCACAAGATGAGCCTCCACGACAATTTGTTTATTCTTGGGATCCAGAGATGACTGTCAGCCAGTGGCAGTCAGAGTCTTCTTCTTCATCACAGTATGATCCCAACTATTCCTCCTCATCACAGTACGACCCCAACAACTATTATTATGGATATCCGCCAGGACAGCCGTGGCCATAGACCAACTTAGGCCAAAAGCCTAAGCTTGGGGGAGTACGTATTTCTCACCGACATTACATTTATGCTCACACACACTCATTGCTAGATGTCGGTGCTCATACTTTTTCACTGTAATATCCATGCTAGTTTATTTTCTTTTTCCTGCTTTCTTCTTGTGTGTTTGTTAAACCTTAAGAAAACCAAAAAAATAGTAGTAGTTTATTTTTCTGCTATAGTAGTAATAATTAAAAAGAAAACTAAAAATATTTCTCGTTCTTCTTTTGCTTGTTGGGAGCTTTCCCGTGTAAATAGTTTAATTTTTTTTATTTTCTTTGGGGGTCAGTAGGAGAAGACCATAATTAAATTGTTGAAGTGGCTCTTATATGCATTATTGATTGATTTAACCAAGAGCCCATATTGCCTTGTCTTCTCCGATTTATCAAATGCTCGCAGATTCCAGCTTAGTCCAATGCACGTGCACTCTTATTATTATTCACACCGTTCGGTCGTGCAAGTGAAAGGCAATTATGATGATATATGATGGACTGACTGAGATGAGAAAAGCTAGTATGAACTCGACCTCTTTTGTTTTTGTAAATATGATGAGCCCGTCGTTCTTGATTCAGCTTATTATGAAGAGAGAAGTCCATGTTACAACCCTGAACTACCATCAAAGTCTAAGATACAACCCTGAAGTCTAAAACCATTCACCTTACAACCCTGAGCTTTCAAAACCGGACAAAACTCAACCCTTGACGGGTTTTGACTGTGTTTTGGCTGATTTTAACTATTGACTCCAAGTTAGCTTGCCACGTAGGCATATCTCTTTCTCTCCTCACTCATGCAATCGCCATTGCGTCCAGCCATCACACCCATGGCCACCGGCGCTCCAGCCCCCTCCTCCTCCCCGTCTCCCCTTACCTGTGCCCAACTCCCACGCGCCGCCACCGGTCACCCATCGATCCAGCCCCCTCGGGCGCATCAGCAGCCGCACCGCCCGCGCCCTGCTGCCAGCCCTTCTCGTTGTTCCCCTTTCTATCTCACCTCCCTGCATCTCTATTGGGATGATCGTGGAGCGATTGAGTAGTCAAAACCAGTCAACACATGGTCAAAAACCGGTCTAGGGTTGATTTTTGTCTGGTTTTGGAAGTTCAAGGTTGCAAAGTGAACGGTTTTGAAGTTCAGGGTTATATTCTATACTTTGGTGGTAGTTCGGGGTTGTAATATGAACTTCTCCCTATTATGAATAAACATGTTTGCAATGAAAATTAGAGACCATAGTTGCTTGTGCCATGCTTGATTAGCTATGAGTTATAATGATTTACCTTGTATACCAACATGCTATTGAGATGATTATGATGTGGTATGATGGGGTGGTATCCACTTTTGAATGATTTAAGTAACTTGACTTGGCACATGTTCACGCATGTAGTTGAAACAAAATCAACATAGCCTTCACGATATTTATGTTCATGGTGGATTATATCCTACTCATGCTTGCATCCAATGTTTATTAATTTTAATGCATGTACATGGATGTTGTCGCTCTCTAGTTGGTCGCTTCCCAGTCTTTTGCTAGCCTTCACTTGTACTAAGCGGGAATACTGCTTGTGCATCCAATCCCTTAAAACCCAAAGTTATTCCAGATGAGTCCACTATACCTTCCTATATGCGGTATCTACCTGCCTTTCCAAGTAAATTTGTATGTGCCAAACTCTAAACCTTCAAATAAACATTCTGTTTTGTATGCTCGAATAGCTCATGTATCAACAAAGGCTTTCCTTATCTTCCGTGTTAGGCGGGTTATTCTCAAGAGGAGTGGACTCCGCTCCTCACTCACAAGAAAATGGCTGGTCACCGGGATGCCCACTCCCATGTTTTATGCAAACTAAATCAAAATTAATTGCAAAAAACCTCCCCTGGGACCTGATGTATGTTGGAGGCACTCGTTGTTTCGAGCAAGCCATGGATTGATGCTTGTTGGTGGAGGGGGAGTATAAACTTTACCATTCTATTTGGGAACCGCCTATAATGTGTTTAGCATGGAAGATATCGCCATCTCTTAGTTGTTACGTTGACAATGAAAGTATACCGCTCAAAATACAATTTATCTCTATTGCAAAACAGAGCTCTGGCACCTCTACAAATCCCTGCTTCCCTTTGCGAAGGGCCTATCCATTTACTTTTATGTTGAGTCATCACCCTCTTATTAAAAAGCACTAGCTGGAGAGCGCAGCCATCATTTGCATTCATCACTATTAATTTCTATTGGGTATGACTATGATTGGATCTCTTTTACCATGAATTACAATGTCTAGTCAGTCCTTGATCTTTAAAGGTGCTATGCATTTATGTTTTGCGGTCTCAGAAAGGGCTAGCAAGATACCATCTTGTTATATCATATTATGATTGTTTTGAGAAAGTGTTGTCATCCGAGATTTATTATTATGACTTGCTAGTTGATTATGCTATTGATACGAGTAATTGTGAGACCTGAGAATTATTGCAAGTGTGGTTAGCTATGATCTATGCTGAAAACATGAATGCTGGCTTGACATAGTTACAACAACAAGAGCAAACAGAGTTTGTAAAAGTTTTTCTTTCTTTCAGTTTGTCAACTGAATTGCTTGAGGACAAGCAAGGGTTTAAGCTTGGGGGAGTTGATACGTCTCCGTCGTATCTACTTTTCCAAACACTTCTGCCCTTGTTTTGGACTCTAACTTGTATGATTTGAATGGAACTAACCCGGACTGACGTTGTTTTCAGCAGAATTGCCATGGTGTTGTTTTATGTGCAGAAAACAAATATTCTGGGAATGACCTGAAACTCCACGGAACATCTTAGAAAAAACAATAAAAAATCCTCGCCAAAGATGAAGACCAGGGGGCCCACACCCTTCTCACAAGGGTGGGGGGCGCCCCCCCTAGGGCGTGCCCCCTACCTCGTGGGCCCACTGTTGCATCTCCGACTCCAACTCCACCTCCATATATTGAGTTTCGATGAGAAAAAACTAGAGAGAAGAAATCATTGTGTTTTACCATACGGAGCCGCCGCCAAGCCCTAAAACCTCTCAGGAGGGCTAATCTGGAGTCCGTTCGGGGCTCCGGAGAGGGGGATTCGTCGCCGTCATCATCATCAACCATCCTCCATCACCAATTTCATGATGCTCACCGCTGTGCGTGAGTAATTGCATTGTAGGCTTGCTGGACGGTGATGGGTTGGATGAGATTTATCATGTAATCGAGTTAGTTTTGTTAGGGTTTGATCCCTAGTATCCATTATGTTCTGAGATTGATGTTGCTATGACTTTGCTATGCTTAATGCTTGTCACTAGGGCCCGAGTGCCATGATTTCAGATCTGAACCTATTATGTTTTCATGAATATATGTGAGTTCTTGATCTTATCTTGCAAGTCTATAGTCACCTACTATGTGTTATGATCCGGCAACCCCGAAGTGACAATAATCGGGACCACTCCCAGTGATGACCATAGTTTGAGGAGTTCATGTGTTCACTATGTGCTAATGCTTTGTTCCGGTTCTCTATTAAAAGGAGGCCTTAATATCCCTTAGTTTCCAATAGGACCCCGCTGCCACGGGAGGGTAGGACAAAAGATGTTATGCAAGTTCTTTTCCATAAGCACGTATGACTATATACGGAATACATGCCTACATTACATTGATGAATTGGAGCTAGTTCTGTGTCACCCTATGTTATGACTGTTACATGATGAACCGCATCCGGCATAATTATCCATCATTGATCCGGTGCCTATGAGTTTTTCATATACTGGTTCTCTCTTATTTACTTTCTCGCTGCTACTGTTACAATCACTACAAAATACCAAAAACATTACCTTTGTTGTCTTTACTTTTGTTGCTGCTACCGCCACTATCATATTACTTTGCTACTAAACACTTTGCTGCAGATACTAAGTTTCCAGGTGTGGTTGAATTGACAACTCAGCTGCTAATACTTGAGAATATTCTTTGGCTCCCCTTGTGTCGAATCAATAAATTTGGGTTGAATACTCTACCCTCGAAAGTTGTTGCGATCCCCTATACTTGTGGGTTATCAACTCCCCCGGCAAGACCCTTGTCGGGGTGGCCTCCGCAGCCCCGGCAAGAGCCTTCCCAGGGCAACTTGCCCAACGCCAGCAGAGCGCGCCACCCTTGAGCCCAAGGGTTCCAACACCATCAACCACATTGGAACCAAGGCTCGGGAGGCACCTCCATGATGACATACAAATCCTTGTGAAGATCATAAGCACACAAGATCAGATGAGGACCAAAAAGTGACGATCCTCGGCAAGATCCTTGTCGGGGACGACCGCGATGCCGCGACAAGACCCTTGTCGGGGCCTCGGCAAGACCCTTGCCGAGGACACCTGCGGGGCCACAGCCAGGCCCACGTCTACCGATACTCCACTGTCGTCCCCAAACAGCTGCCAGCCCAACCAGCTGGGCATGCACCTGCGTGGTGACGCGCGGCCTCCAGGCCAACTCAGCAAGTGCCTACATGGTGGCATGCAGATCTTCTTGAAGACTCTGCCACCGCGCCGGCCCAGCAGCCAGACAACATGGCACTACAATGCCTCATCAGCTCGGACGCACGTCGGAGCCAGGCGAGGTGGCGACAGCTGGGACGAGCTTCCTTGCCGTCCCCGATAAAGCAAGAAGGGCATGTCGGCAGCACATTAAATGCATTTGTCTGACGGTGCCAGAGGATAGACTTAACCACTATATACCTTTCCACCTCCTGTGTGCCACTGTGGCGACCCCCTTTTGACTATAAAAGGAGGCCCGAGGCGTACTGGAGAAGGATTTGGATCTTTTGGACTACGCACGTACCGCAGCTAGTTCGAAAGCTCAAGAACACTCAAATATACACCAAAGCAGGATTAGGGTATTACGCATCCTTGCGGCCCGAACTTGGGTAAACGATCTTTGTGCTGGCTACTAGACCCGCTCTTTGCACAACCTCGCGCCCGCCAACTGTAGAAGGGACACCAGTTATTCCATAGGTGTCGTTTCCAACGACTTCCTTGGCGTGCCAGGTAGGGGGTGCAGTTGTGGAAATCTGGTCTAGTTGGCGCAGCGGCTTCGTCGTGGTCGTCGCCCCGAGGAAGAAGACGACCGAACGAGCGGCATCATTTGCGGATGCCATAAACGCTCGCGCAGCGACAGAAAAGCTAAGTTAGTCGAAACTCTGAGTAATTCTTTTATATATAAGGCTGTTTTGCTCAGAGATCCTGCTCTTGGTATGAAAAACCTGCACACGATGGGGGCCTTCGCTATTGGCAACGCCCTTGTTCTGTTTCGAGTCCGCTCAACAGTTCGAAACACCGCAATTGGCAAGGTGGTTTACTTAGCCGCAAACACACCCCGCCGGTTGTGAGGATCCGTCCTCGAAACGCCGCAGCCTGGGTTCGCGTGCCGGCAAGCCTATCCAGTTGAGCGTAGGGTGTACATACAAAGAACAATCGAACAGGAAAATAACATGCATAGTTTCAAAGTACTGCAGAGTTATATTACACCAATTGTCGCTGCGGTTCTAACTAAAGATAAAAATTGTCTTGGTCATGAACCTACAGCGCCTATGAGAAACGGGGTGCCTAGTACCAGCGCTGGCCTTCTATCCTCCGAACTCCGTCGACGCGGCTGATAATGGGCTCGATATGCTCTTCGAGCGCCGCGAGGTCCACACCCTCTAACAAGCTCTCCAGCGCGGCGTCTAAGTCGAGGTTAGGGTTCCAGTACGCCACCTTTGTGAGGACCTTGGTCAGGGCACCCCGGCAAAGCTTCTAGGCCTCATTGGCCAGGGAGGTCACTCTGTTGGAGCGGAATTGCTCCAAAGCTCCAAGAACGCCCTCACATTCGGCGTTGGGACTCATGTTCGACATCCCCATGGTAGCCAGCTACGTGGTGATCCTTCCGGCGATGTCGGCGAGGCGGCTGATCTAGAGGTTTTTGCCCTTCACAAAATCCGCATGGTTGGCGACGTCATTCCTCCGCAGCTGCCTCTCGACCTCCAGATCTTTGGTCAGGTTCTCCTCCCGGGCCCTGACCTCCGAAAGCGTCCCCTCGAGGCCCTCCAGCTTCAACTACAGGTCCCTAATGGAGTCATTGGCCTTGGAAAGCAGCTCGACCTTGCCGAGGATTGTGGCCTGCACGTGAGGCAAAGCGCCTTTGGCTGCATCACTCTCCTCCGTCAGCTCCAGTACCCGCTTCTTCAGCCCGTCCCGCTCCACCTCCAGCTCGTTCACCTTGCCGGTCTGGACCTGGGCCTAAGCACTGAGTGCCTCCTCGTGCCTCTGCTCCAGCTCCCAAGTCCGCTGCACAACAACCTTCTCAACCTCCTCGTCCTTGCCGCGGAGTGTCGCGATGAGCTTCTCCTCACGAGCGGCGAGGTCCTCCTCCTGGGAGTTCAGCACGGCCCGGTGCTCGTGCTGAGCGGCCTCGTCCTTGGCTGCCTATGCTTTCGCCGCCTCCTGGGCCTTCTCGACGTCGGCCTGCTTCATGACAAGCTCCTGCTTGCGCTCGGCCAGCAGATCCTAGGCGGTCTTCAGTTCCTCACAGGCCTGGCGTAACCAAGCATGCGTCTCAGCGACGCGCTCCTCAAGATCCGCCTCTGCCTTGTCCACCACCGCCATCCTGGACTTGGCCTTGTCCAGGCGGGCACGGTGAAGCACCTGGAGCTTCTGGAAGTTGGCGCTCATGGCCTCGAGGAGCCACTCTTCCTGGGAACTGCCACCACCGGTGCTCGGTTCGTCAACAACCTCAAGCCCGGCAACGGTGAGCACCTCGTCATCAAACATCTCCCCCTCGGTGGGCACCCTGGTGCTCGCCGTCCCTGGGAGTGGACGAACAGGTCATCGCTCACCTTCAGGTACTGGCCCGAGCCAGAGGCAGCAGAGGAGGAAGGTTGGTCGTCAACCGCCCCCTCCTCGGCAGCGGCCTTGCCGGCCTCCCCAGCAGGCCCCTTGCCGGCCTCCTCACTAGCGGCCTTGCCGGTCTCCCCGGCCGGCCCCTTGGCGTCATCCTCAGCAGCACCCTTGGCGGCCTCCTCGGCGGCGATCTTGGCGGCCTCGGCCTCGGCATCCCTAGCGACCTCCTCAATGACAGCGTCAATGTCTTCCCGGTCTGCCGGGGAAGGGTCTGGATACCGAGGGGGGGAATGAGGCGAAGCCAAGACCAAGGTTTGAAAAGAAGAAGCAAGAACAGAGACAGAAGGCAAATAACTCACCTGTGCCGGGCTGGGAAGAAGTGGCCCCCTCCTCGCCAACATTCGGTGCCGAGACAGAGCCACCGACGCCTGGGTTCGCCTCCTCCTCCTCCATGCGCATGGGCTTGGTGCTTGGCACCCTTGCCGGGGACGCCCCTCGGGGCAGCGTGGTTGATGGGGGCAGCATGTTGGGGGTGGCCCTCAGTAGCTCCTCCTGCTGCCGTCCTCCTCCTACAACCACGGCAAGGTCAGCGCCAAGGGATCGTACCCCAACACACGTTGATGGGGAGCGAGTGGTGAACGCACGCTGGGGGATGCGCCGGGGGCTACTATCCGGGCTGCTCTCCACCACCAGCGGTGTACTCGAGGTGCCCGCTGGGGACTGGCCGCCCGTCGAGTCCCTGGCCCTCTTCGCCACCCTCTGGGCCTGCATCTCCACATCCATGCAAAGATGAAAACAAGTCAAGAAAACCAGCGCGGTCTGAAGGAACGGAGATGATGAAGGACATGATGCTTACTCATCCTCTATCTCCTCTTCCACTGCCTTCCTCTTCCTCCTTGGGCTGAGAGACCCAAGATCGAAGACGACCTCCGTGCCAACATATGCGGGAGGAAGGGAAGGGGATGGAGTCCGGTGATGCTTGGACGAAGAAGAGGCCGTCGCTTTCTTCTTCGCCACCGCGGCCTTCACCACCTTCCTCGCTGCCGCGGCCCTCGTCAGGCGCACGGACTCCACCTGGGCCTCTTGCCGCTGCCTGGTCCTGCCGGGTCGGACCGGCTCACCAGAGCTGTCGCGCCGCAAGACACACTTTCCCCCCGTTGCCGAAGGGTCGTCAGCCCCGGCCTCTTCCTCGGTCGACTCCTCGGCCACATCTTCAATAAGAGGGGCGCCGGTGCCGGCGCTGTTGGCCTCCCCAGAAGACTCTGCCCATCCGGCAAGCTCCTCCTGCTCCACGATTGCCTCGACCTTGTTCTCCATGTGGCCGATGCTGCCAGCTTTCCTAGCGAGCGCCGCTTCCGCCGCCCTGGCAGCGATGTAGTCTAGCTCCTCTTTGGTGGTGTCCTTGATAAGAAGTGGCTCATCACGGACATACCTCTTTGACAGGTTGTCGAAGAACTCCTGCACCTTCTCCTCCTCCGGCTCGGCCCAACTTGGGTCAAGACCGTGCGTGTTCAAATCCGGCATCATGGCGATGACGTCCGTTTGGCGAGAGTTGTTGCTCAGCGGGACCACTCATGTCGGCAACTCGAACAGAGGCCCCTTGATGACCTTGCCGGCCTTCGCGGCCTTGCCGACTCTCTCAGCCCTGCCGTCGTCACCCACATTGAGGGAGTCCTGGATTAGGGGGTCTCCGGATAGCCGGACTATATCCTTTGGCCGGACTGTTGGACTATGAAGACATAAGATTGAAGACTTCGTCCCGTGTCCGGATGGGACTTTCCTTGGCGTGGAAGGCAAGCTTGGCAATACGGATATGTAGATCTCCTCCCTTGTAACCGACTTTGTGTAACCCTAGCCCCCTCCGCTGTCTATATAAACCAGAGAGTTTTAGTCCGTAGGACAACATACAATCATACCATAGGCTAGCTTCCAGGGTTTAGCCTCTACGATCTCGTGGTAGATCAACTCCTGTAATACTCATATCATCAATATCAATCAAGAAGGACATAGGGTATTACCTCCATCAAGAGGGCCCGAACCTGGGTAAACATCGTGTCCCCTGCCTCCTGTTACCATCCGCCCTAGACGCACAGTTCGGGACACCCTACCCGAGATCTGCCAGTTTTGACACCGACATTGGTGCTTTCATTGAGAGTTCCACTGTGCCGTCATTGTAAGGCTTGATGGCTCCTTCGATCATCGGTAACGATGCGGTCCAGGGTGAGGTTTTCCTCCCCGAACAGATCTTCATATTTGGCGGCTTCGCACTGCGGGCCAACTCGCTTGGCCATCTGGAGCAGATCAAGAGCTATGCCCCTGGCCATCAGGTCAGGTTCGGAAAGCTAAACTACACTACCGACATCCGCAGAGACTTGATCTTCGACGGATTCGAGCCCATGTCAGGTGCGCCAAACAATCACGACGAGCATGATTTAACTCTGCCGTCAAACAGTGTTCGGGAGATCACACCTACAAATACGCCGGCCTTCAATCTGGAGCAAATTGCGCCATCCGAGGACGGAGGGATAGACCCCGCCACGGAGGCCACACTCTCAGTGGCGATGGAGCCGGATACTGATTTCACCCCTTACGAGAGCCGTGTTGCCGAACCACTGGATTCATCTCCGGCCACGGACTCCGAGCCGCCTACATCCGTGCCTATCGAATCCGATTGGGCACCGATCATGGAGTTTAGCTCCGCGGATATCTTTCAGCACTCACCTTTCGGCGACATGCTAAATTCATTAAGGTCTCTCTCCTTGTCAGGAGATCCTTGGCCGAACTATGTCCGGCTAGAATGGGATGCGGAAAACGAAGAAATTCGCTGCCCACCAACCACCCACTTAGTAGCCTCTGTCGATGATTTAACTGACATGCTCGATTTCGACTCCGCGGACATCAATGGCATGGACGACGATGCAGGAGACGAACAGGAACTAGTGCCCACAGGACACTAGACAACCTCTTCATCACATGACATGTACATGGTGGATACACCCAAAGAAAATGATGACGAGGAACGGGAGGAGACAGCGGAGGATGAACCCTCCAAGGAGCAAACAAAGCGTCAGTGTAGGCGCCGCTCCCAATCCCGCCTCGGCAAAAACAGCAATAACAGCACAAGAGAAAATAACACTCCAGTCGACTCCAGAGGAAACAACGACCACATTACCCCGGTGACAGAGCACGATGAAGCTGCAAACGGCAAACATAGTACAGATCCGACGTCCGAACACGGCGACGCCGAGGATAAACCTCATCAAACCCCCTCTGGGGAGGAAAACAGTTCGGACGAAGATGCACACATCATCCCAGAAACGCACTTGGAGCAAGAGAACCTCCGCAAAAGGCTTATTGTCACAGCGAGGAGTCTAAAGAAGCAGAAGCAAAGGCTTAAGGCCGAACAAAATATGCTCAACAATAGGTGGAACAAAGTGCTCGACAACGAAGAAAAGTATGGTGGAGGTTACCACAGAAAGAGCTATCCAAAGCGCAAGCTATTACCCGAATTCGACGATGAGGCCTTAGACCCCATACAGCCAAAAAATAAAATGGCCAACTGGCCGGATCAACCACCTTGTGACCGCGATAGAGCGGCTAACAAGGTCGCACATAAGTCAACACACGATCTACGTGAGGACTTGTGCCAAAAATCCAGTATGACCAGATCCATCTATGGATCTAGGAAGCGTGCTTCGGCACAAAATCAAAACCGAATACTACAACCGTTCGAACGCCATGATACATCCAAATACATGGGTGCCGCACACCCCCCATGTTTCATCGATGAGGTGCTGGACCATGAATTCCCAGAAGGATTCAAACCAGTGAACATAGAGGCGTACGACGGGACCACAGACCCTGGGGTCTGGATTGAGGACTTTATCCTCCATATCCATATTGCTCGTGGAGACGATCTCCATGCCATCAAGTACTTGCCCCTCAAGCTTAAAGGACCAGCTCAGCACTGGCTGAAAAGCCTCCCCGAAAACTCAATTGGAAGTTGGGAGGAGCTCGAGGATGCTTTTCGGGCTAATTTTCAAGGGACCTATGTCCGACCTCCGGATGCAGACGATTTGAGTCACATAATTCAACAGCCCGGAGAGTCAGCCCGAAAGCTTTGGAACAAGTTTCTCACTAAGAAGAAACCAAATCATCGACTGTCCGGACGCCGAAGCATTAGCAGCTTTCAAGCATAGCGTCTGAGACAAATGGCTCGCCAGACACCTCGGCCAAGAAAAACCGAGAAAAATGGCAGATAGCTAGGTTTTGGGCGGGCGAAGTTAATTTATTTCCTCGGGTTCGGGTCTTTGTCTCCGTGTGTTGTTATCGTGTCATGCATCTCATATCATGTCATCATGTGCATTGCATTTGCATACGTGTTCATCTCATGCATTCGAGCATTTTCCCCGTTGTCCGTTTTGCATTCCGGCGCTTCGTTCTCCTCCGGTGGTCATTTCTACCTTTCTTTCGTGTGTGGGGATTAAACATTTCCGGATTGGACCGAGACTTGCCAAGCGGCCTTGGTTTACTACCGGTAGACCGCCTGTCAAGTTTCGTATCATTTGGACTTCGTTTGATACTCCAACGGTTAACCGAGGGACCGAGAAGGCCTCGTGTGTGTTGCAGCCCAACAGCCCTCCAATTTGGCCCAAAACCCACCTAAACCTGTTCCATCTTCTAGACCTTTCGATCACGATCGCGTGGCCGAAAACCGCACCTCATTTGGACTCTCCTAGCTCTCTCTACCTATAAAACTAGCCCCTCCTCCGAAAATCCGGATCCCCCCCCCTCGTCCGAAACCCTAAATCTCAGATCCGCCGTCGCCGGACACGTCCGACGGCGCCGGACACGTCCGACGGTGCCGGACACGTCCGACGGCGCCGCCGCTGCCACTTGGCTCACCCCACTGGCCCGGCCGCATCGCCCCGCCGCAGGCCCGCGAACCCGCCGCGGGCCCTCCCGGCCCGAAGGCGCGCCGCCGCCGCCGCCGCCGTTCTCCTCCTCCCGCACCGCTCGCCGGCCCCGCCGCCTCCTCCAAGCCCCCGCCGCCTCACGCCGCCCACCTCGCCGGCCGGATCCCGCCCCGGCCACCGCAGCCGCTCACCGCGCCGCCCCGACGCCCCGCGGCGCCGCTCGCCGTCCCGGCCGCCGCCACCGCGCCGCCTCGCCGCCTCCTCGCCGCCCTCGTCGCCGGCAAGGCCGCTCCGGCCACTGGCGTCCTCTCCGGTGAGAGCACCGCTGCCTCGCGCCGCGTGCCATGATCCCGATCCAGATCCGTGAACAGTAAACCCTAATCCGGAGGTTGATTTTTCCCTAAGTCCCGAAATTCCAGATCCAAGTGCTCTTGTTCATAGCCCCGTAACTTTGCATCCGTAGCTCCGATTCATGCATATGGCATATCAAAATGTTCAGCTCAGAGAGTACATCATTTCATTCCATTGCATCATTTTCATTTGAGTTCATCATGATGCCCGAAATGCTGTTAGAAGAGGGCTACTTGAGTTAATTGTCAGATCTGCTGCTCCATTTAGCTTTTTGTCATTTTTGCCATGATTATTGTGTGCATGATATGCCCTGATGCTCTACATATGTTTTGTTAAGGGTTTTGCCATCTTTCCAGAGGTGCAACCCACGTATTTTTGTGATGTGTGTGGTGACTAGCACAAGCTTGCAAAGTGGTGCACTTAGTAATTCTGTTTTCAGGGACTTAGCATTTCCACTAAGTCCTTGATCTGTTTATCTCATATTGCCATATGTTCATGTTGTTTCCTAGTGATCCGTGCCTCTTTTGAGGATGATCAGTAAGGATGTTTTGTTAATGTTGTAGTGCTCTATCCATCCATGTCTTTGTTTGCAATTATGGAGTACCCTAGCTTGAGTCAATCGAGCTCTACTTTTGCTACTTTGTGAATCTGGGCAGATTGTCAACTTGTTTGCAATTTTGCCGATGATGTTGTAGTTGATCCGTGCATGCTATGTTATTGTTATTTCCATGTCTAGCTTGCATTTTCTGCCTTCTTATTGGGTGTATGCTTGTCTTGCCATGACTTGCACCGTAGTGAGTGCATCGAGCTCGTAAACATGCCTACTTGAGTTATGTTTCAGCATGTGCCAGTTTTCACCAAGTCTGTGATCTGATTATGTTTTTGCTATGTTCACATGCTTGCAATTGTATTTTCTGATCCCTTTTAGCTCAAGGACACTAAGGGACTTTTGTTAAGCTCTTTGAGTAGCTCCATGCCATGCTTTACTTTGCCATGTTCAGATCTTGTAGCATGTAGTTTTGTTGCTCCGAAGAGGGCTATCTGATCTGAAATTCCAGACTAGTGTTAATTTCACTAAGTCTGAGATCTGTTTGTCATATGCATTTTTGCCATGCTTGTTTGAACCTGTTAATGGATGAATTGGCCGTAGCTCAGTGCTAGACTTTTGTTAAGCATCTTGAATGCATCCCTGCCATGTATTTTGTTGTCATGTTTGGGTGCTGTATCATGTTCATTCCATTGCATTTAGTTGGCTACTTGCTGTAAATCGCAGATCGGTGTCATATTTGAAACGCTTGCCATTTCCAAACCGTAACTCCGATTCCGGCGTTCGCTATATCGTTTTCAAGCGATTTCATCTCATCTTTCCAGTGGCACACTAGTATCCCAAGTTGAGGCCAGGTTCATGCATTCCTTGTCATATCTTGCATATGCATCCCGCATCGCATCCCGCATAACATATCATCATCGCATCATATTGTTTGAGTCTTGCACGTGGTTGATTGTGTCCTTGTTGCTTGTTTTTCTTGTTTGGGTAGAGCCAGGAGACAAGTTCACTAACGAGGAGCCCGTTGAGTTCGCTTTCGAGGATCCAGTCAACTCTGACAACTGTGCAGGCAAGATGATCATACCCTCGAATCCACTACTATCTTTGCTATGCTAGTTTGCTCGCTCTTTTGCTATGCCAATGCTACGATGCCTACCACTTGCTTTCAAGCCTCCCAAATTGCCATGTCAAACCTCTAACCCACCTTGTCCTAGCAAACCGTTGATTGGCTATGTTACCGCCGTGCTCAGCCCCTCTTATAGCGTTGCTAGCTGCAGGTGAAGATTGGAGGCCGTTCCTTGTTGGAACATTTATTTACTTGTTGGGATATCATTATATTATCTTGTTATCTTAACGCATCTATATACTTGGTATAGGGTGGAAGGCTCGGCCTCTCGCCTAGTGTTTTGTTCCACTCTTGCCGCCCTAGTTTCCGTCATATCGGTGTTATGTTCCCAGATTTGGCGTTCCTTACGCGGTTGGGTTATAATGGGAACCCCTTAATAGTTCGCCTTGATTAAAGCTGTTCCAGCATTGCCCAACCTTGGTTTTACCATTTTCCACCTAGCCTTTTCTTTCCCTTGGGTTCTGCAGACTCAAGGGTCATCATTATTTTAACCCCCCCCCCCCCCCCCCCCCGCGGGCCAGTGCTCCTCTGAGTGTTGGTCCCACTGAGCGATGTCCGGGGCTACCAGGAGCAACTCTGGGCTGGCCTACCCGACGTCTTGTTCATCTGAGTGTGCCCTGAGAACGAGATATGTGCAGCTCCTATCGGGATTTGTTGGCACATTCGGGCGGTGTTGCTGGTCTTGTTTTAACCTGTCGAAGTGTCTCGAAGAACTGAGATACCGAGTCTGATCGGAACGTCTTGGGAGGAGGTCTATTCCTTCGTTGACCGTGAGAGCTTGTCATGGGCTAAGTTGGGACTCCCCTGCAGGGATTTGAACTTTCGAAAGCCATGCCCGCGGTTATGGGCAGATGGGAATTTGTTAATATCCGGTTGTAGATAACTTGAACCTTAACTTAATTAAAATGAATCAACTGAGTGTGTTACCGTGATGGCCTCTTCTCAGCGGAGTCCGGGAAGTGGACACGGTGTTGGAGTAATGCTTGCGCAGGTTGTTCTCTAGTTCCTCGCTCGTGCTTTGCCTCCTCCTCTCGCTCTCTTTTGCGAATAAGTTAGCCACCATACTTGCTAGTCGCTTGCTGCAGCTCCACTCATATTTACCTTGCCTTACCTAAAGCTTAAATAGTCTTGATCGCGAGGGTGCGAGATTGCTGAGTCCCCGTGGCTCACAGATTACTATTACACCAGATGCAGGGCCTAATGATTCCGCTCCAGGAGTCACACTTGAGCTCAAGTGGGAGTTCGACGAAGACTCTCAACGTTACTATGTTTCCTTTCCTGATGATCAGTAGTGGTGCCCAGTTGGGGGTCATTGGGACCGTTGTCGCATGTTGGGTTATCTTTTATTTTGGCGCCGTAGTCGGTCCATGAGTGTTTGGATGATGTAATGTTATTTATGTACTTGATTGACGTGGCGAGTGTAAGCCAGCTATGTTATCTCCCCTTTATGAATTATTTTACATGGGATGTTGTGAAGATTGCCTAACTTGCGACATATGCCTTCAATGCGATTATGCCTCTAAGTCGTGCCTCGACACGTGGGAGATATAATCGCATCAAGGGTGTTTCAATATGGCCCAGATCCGGGGGCTCCTGTTGGTGCACAAAAGTAGGGGCTCTCTTTTATACCCCTTCTCTTGTGCGCGGACAGTTAGAGTCGCGCCTGCGGCCATACCTAGCGGGGAAGAGGAAGCAAAACCACAAGACAACTAGAACAACGCCAAGACCAGAGACACAAAGAATAAGAGGGCGAGGTGGACTCCCCTGGCAAGACCCTTGCCGGGGCGGCCTCCGCAGCCCCGTCAAGAGCCTTGCCGGGGCAACTTGCCAAACGCCAGCAGAGTGCACCACCCTTGAGCCCAAGGGTTCGAACACCATCAACCACATTGGAACCAATGCTTGGGAGGCACCTCCATGATGACATACAAATCTTTGTGAAGATCATAAGCACACAAGATCAGATGAGGACCAGAAGGCGACGATCCTCAGCAAGATCCTTGCCAAGGAAATCCACGAGACCCCTGGGAAGATCCTTGCTGGGGAGGACCACGATGCCGCGGCAAGACCCTTGCCGAGGACACCTGCGGGGCCATAGCCAGGCCCACATCTGCTAAGACTCCACCATCGTCCCCATACAGCTGCCAGCCCAACTAGCTGGGCAGGCACCTGCGTGGCGAGCACGGCCTCCAGGCCAACTCATCAAGCGCCTACGTGGTGGCATGCAGATCTTCGTGAAGACTCTGCCACCGCGCCAGCCCAACAGCCAGCCAACGTGGCACTACAACGCCTCATCAGCTCGGACACGCGTCGGAGCCAGGCGAGGCGGCGACAGCTGGGACGAGCTTCCTTGCTGTCCTCGATAAAGCAAGAAGGGCATGTCGGAAGCACATTAAATGCATTTGTCCGACAGTGCCAGAGGATAGACTTACCCACTGTATACATTTCCACCTCCTGTGTGCCACTGTGGTGACCCCTTTTGACTATAAAAGGAGGCCTGAGGCGTACTGGAGAAGGATTCAGATCTTTTGGACTACGCACGCACCGCGGCTATTTCGAAAGCTCAAGAACACTCAAATATACACCAAAGCAGGATTAGGGTATTACGCATCCTTGCGGCCCGAACCTGGGTAAACGATCTTTGTGCTGGCTACTAGACCCGCTCTTTGCACAACCTCGCGCCTTCGAACCATAGAAGGGATCCCAGTGGTTCCATAGGTGTTGTTTCCACCGACAATTTTCAATCAAAGTAGACAAAGGCATATCATTAGGATCAATAGAGGCACTCTTGCTACCAAATAATTTCATAAGCTCATCCATCTTTCCACTCAAAACATTAATCTCTTCAATCGCATGCACTTTTTTACTAGTGGAAGATCTTTTGGTATGCCATTGAGAATAATTAACCACAATATTATCTAGGAGTTTGGTAGCTTCTCCTAAAGTAATTTCCATAAAAGTGCCTCCCGCGGCCGAATCTAAAAGATTCCTAGAAGCAAAATTCAATCAGGCATAAAACATTTGTATAATCATCCACAAATTCAAACCATGAGTGGGGCAATTTCGTATCATCAATTGCATCCTCTCCCAAGATTATGCAACATGTTCATGATAAAGTTGCTTAAAATTCATAATATCGTTCCTAAGGGAGATAATCTTAGTGAGAGAAAAATACTTTGAAATAAAGGCATCTTTACACTTATTCCATGAATCAATACTATTTTAGGCAAAGATGAAAACCAAGTTTTAGCACGATCTCGAATTGAGAACGGAAATAGCTTCAATTTAACAATCTCATTATCCACATTTTTTTCTTTTGCATATCACACAAATCAATGAAATTGTTTAGATGGGAAGCGACATCTTCACTAGGAAGGCCATAAACTTGATCTTTCATAACAAGATTCAGCAAAGCGGCATTAATTTCACAAGATTCCGCATTAGTGGCGGGAGCAATCGGAGTACTAATAAAATCATTATTATTGGTGTTAGAAAAGTCACACAAGGTATTCTCTTGAGACAACATGACAAAGAAAGCAATCCAACACACGAGCACACAAAAAGAAAACTAAGAAGACAAATGGAATGGGGGCGAAGAAAAGGCAAATGTTTTCAAAAATTGTTTTAGAAGTGGGGAAGAGGAAAACGAGAGGCAAATGGCGAATAATGTAATGCAAGAGATGAGAGCTTATGATGGGTCCTTGGTATGTCTTGACTTGGCATAGATCTCCCCGGCAACGGCGCCAGAAATTCTTCCTGCTACTTCTTGAACTTGCGTTGGTTTTTCCCTTGAAGAGGAAAGGGTGATGCAGCAAAGTACGGATAAGTATTTCCCTCAGTTTGAGAACCAAGGTATCAATCCAGTAGGAGACCACACACAAGTCACTGAATACCTGCACAAACAATCAAACAACTTGCACCCAACGCGATAAAGGGGTTCTCAATCCCTTCACGGTTATTTGCAAAGGTGAGATCTAATAGAGATAGATAAACGGTAAAGAAAATATTTTTGGTATTTTTGGTTTATAGATCAGAAAGTAAAAGTTTGCAAAAGTAGTAAACCAAAAACTAACATTGTAGATCGAAAACTTATATGATGGAAAATAGAAACTTATATGATGGAAAATAGACCCGGGGGGCATAGGTTTCACTAGAGGATTCTCTCGTGATAGCAAATAATACGATGGGTGAACAAATTACTGCCGAGCAATTGATAGAAAGCGCAAAGTTATGACAATATCTAAGGCAATGATCATGAATATAGGCATCACGTCTGTGTCAAGTAGACCGAAACGATTCTGCATCTACTACTATTACTCCACACATCGACCGACTCCTGCCTGCATCTAGAGTATTAAGTTCATGAAGAACAGAGTAACACACTAAGTAAGATGACAAGATGTAGAGGAATTAACTCAAGCAATATGATGAAAACCCCATCTTTTTATCCTCGATGGCAACAATACAATACGTGCCATGCTGCCCCTACTGTCACTGGGAAAGGACACCACAAGATTGAACCCAAAGCTAAGCACTTCTCCCATTGCAAAAAAACCAATCTAGTTGGCCAAACCAAACCGATAGTTCGAAGAGAATTACAAAGATACCAAATAATGCATAAAAGAATTCAGAGGAGATTCAAATAATATTCATAGATAAGCTGATTATAAATCCACAATTAATCGGATCTCCGCAAACACACCACAAAAAAAGTATTACATTGAATTGATCTCCAAGAACATCGAGGAGAACATGGTATTGAGAATCAAAGTGAGAGAAGAAGCCATCTAGATACTAGCTATGGACCCATAGGTCTATGGTAAACTACTTACACTTCATCGGAAGGGCAATAGAGTTGATGTAGAAGCCCTTCGGCAGGGTGCTAGAAAAGGTCTGAGGGAGTCCTGGATTAGGGGGTCTCCGGACAGCCGGATTATATCCTTTGGCCGGACTGTTGGACTATGAAGATACAAGATTGAAGACTTCGTCTCGTGTCCGGATGGGACTCTACTTGGCATGGAAGACAAGCTAGGCAATACGGATATGTATATCTCCTCCTTTGTAACCGACCTTGTGTAACCCTAGCCCCCTCCAATGTCTATATAAACCGGAGGGTTTTAGTCCGTAGGACACAATAACATACAATCATACCATAGGCTAACTTCTAGGGTTTAGCCTCTCTGATCTCGTGGTAGATCTACTCTTGTACTACCCATATCATCAATATTAATCAAGCAGGACGTAGGGTTTTACCTCCATCAAGAGGGCCCGAACCTGGGTAAAACATCGTGTTCCCCGCCTCATGTAACCATCCGCCTTAGACGCACAGTTCGGGACCCCCTACCCGAGATCCGCCGGTTTTGACACCGACATTGGTGCTTTCATTGAGAGTTCCTCTGTGTCGTCGCCGTCAGGCTTGATGGCTCCTACTATCATCGATAGCGATGCAGTCTAGGGTGAGGCTTTTCTCCCCAGACAGATCTTCGTGTTCGGCTGCTTCGCACTGCGGGCCAACTGCCTTGGCCATCTGGAGCAGATCGAAAGTTATACCCCTGGCCACCAGGTCAGGTTTGGAAGCTTAAACTACACGACCGATATCCTCGGAGACTTGAACTTCGACGGATTCGAGCCTTTGCCTTGTGCGTCACGAGGTCACGATGAGTATGATTTAGCTCTGCCATCGGACAGTGTTCAAGAAATCACATCGGCAGCTGCTCCGACGCTTAATTCGGAGCCAGTTGCGCCTCCCATGGACGGGTGGACAGACCCCGCCACAGAGGCCGCATCCCCAAAGGCGATCGAGCCGAATATCGATCTTACCCTTCACGAGAGCCGTGTTGTTAAACTATCAGATACTTCTCCGGCCACGGACTCCGAACCGCCTGCGCTCGTTCCTATCGAATCCGGTTGGGCGCCGATCATGGAGTTTACCTCCGCGGATATCTTTCAGCACTCGCCCTTCGGCGACATACTGAACTCATTAAAGTCTCTCTCCTTGTCAGGAGAGTCCTGGCCGAACTATGTTCGGCAGGATTGGGATGCGGATGACGAAGAAATTCGCCGCCCACCCACCACCCACTTAGTAGCCACTGTCGATGACTTAACCGACATGATCGACTCTGACTCCGAAGACATCGACGGTATGGACGATGATGCAGGAGACGAACAGGAACCACTACCCACAGGGCACTGGACGCCCACTTCATCAGATGACGTATACATGGTGGACACACCAAAAGACGACGACGACGACGAGGAACGGAAGGACGCAATGAAGGGTTGTCCCCTCGAGAAGCAGTCAAAGCGGCAGCATAAGCGCTGCTCCAAATCATGCCTCGGCAGAAACATCGCCGGACCACGGCAACACGGAGAATCAAACCGAACAATCCGACTCTGCCAAAGATAATAGTCCAGACGACATCACACCAAACAGACACCCGGAGCAACATAATGCCCGTCAAAGGCTTGTTGCCACCGCGAGGAGTCTAAAAAAGCAGAAGCAAAGGCTCAAGGCTGCGCAAGACACACTCCGAATCAGATGGAGTAAAGCACTCAACTCAGCAGCGAAGTACGGCGGTAATCGCCACACCAAGAGCTACCCGAAGAGGAAGTTGCTACCTGAATTCGATGAGGAGGCCTTAGATCCCCCACAAACAAAAATTAAAACGGCCATCTGGCCAGATAGACGACCTCACGGCCAACATAATGCGGCAACCGATGCCGCACATAAGCCAATACGCGATCCACGCGAGGGCTCGCATCAAAAGGACGGCGCAACCAGATCCATCTATGGACCATGCAAGCGCGCTCCAGCATACGATGCAACACAACAAACATCCGAACAACGCGGTACACCCAGATAAAGGGGTGCCGCACACCCCCTATGTTTCACCGATGAGGTGCTGGACCATGAATTTCCAGAGGGATTCAAACCCGTAAACATAGAGGCATACGACGGAACAACAGACCCTGGGGTCTGGATTGAGGACTATATCCTCCATATCCATATGGCTCGAGGAGATGATCTCCACGCCATTAAGTATTTACCCCTCAAAGTCAAAGGGCCAGCTCGGCACTGGCTTAAAAGCCTCCTCGAAAGCTCCATTGGAAGCTAGGAAGAGCTTGAAGACGCTTTTCGGGCAAATTTTCAAGGGACTTATGTCCGACCTCCGGACGCGGACGATTTGAGTCATATAACTCAACAACCCGGAGAGTCAGCCCGAAAGCTTTGGAACAGGTTTCTTACTAAAAAGAACCAAATAGTCGACTGTCCGGACGCCGAAGCCTTGGCAGCTTTTAAGCACAGCGTCCGCGACGAATGGCTTGCCAGACACCCCGGCCAAGAAATGCCAAGAACAATCGCAGCATTAACAAGCCTCATGACCCGCTTTTGCGCGGGTGAGGACAGCTGGCTAGCCAGATGTAGCACCAGTGACCCAAGTACATCGAAAGTTAGAGATGGAAATGGGAAATCACGACGCAGCAAAAATAATAAGCGCCGGAATAAAGAAGACAGCCTGAAGAGCACGGCGGTAAACGCCGAATTCAGAAGCTCTTTGCCAGGTTAGCAAAAACCGCCCTCTAAAGGCGCCAGAGATGAACTGTCCAGCCTAAACAAAATTCTGGACCAAATATGTCAGATCCATAGCACCCCCGATAAACCTACAAATCATGCCCACAGAGAATGTTGGGTCTTCAAGCAGTCCGGCAAGCTCAATGTCGTACACAAGGGGGAGGATACACCAAGCGAAGACAAGGATGAGCCTCTCAAGCAAGACACTGGGGAACAAAAGAAATTTCCACCAAAAGTCAAAACAGTGAACATGTTACACGTGATCAAGGGGAGAAACAAAGCGGCACTCCTAGAGAAATATGCCCAAGGGCCTATCACCGCGGAATCCTGCCACTGGTCGTCTCAACCGATCACTTTCGACCATCGGGATTACTCAGTAAGTATCCGGCGTGCAGGATGGGCTGCCTTGGTATTAGACCCACTAATTGACGGATACCATTGATGGGCTGCCTTGGTATTATCCCCATTTCACACGAGTCCTGGTGGACGGTGGCAGCAGTCTAAACCTGATATATCAGGACACAATCCGCAAAATGGGGATAGACCCAACGAAAATTTGCCACAGCAATACTACCTTTAAAGGAGTAACGCCAGGCCCAGGGGCTCATTGCACGGGCTCCCTGCTACTAGAGGTTATATTCGGCTTCCTCGATAACTTCCGTAGCGAAAATATAACATTCCACATTGCTCCGTTCCAAAGTGGCTATCAAGCACTACTTGGTCGCAAAGCTTTCGGTCGCTTTAATGCAATACCGCATTACGCTTCCCTCACGTTTAAGATGCCCGGTTCACGTGGCATCATTATAGTGAATGGAAATATTGAGCGATCCTTGTGCGCCGAAGAGAGTGCGACTGCCTTGGCAGCCGCACACTAAAAACGGCCTCACCAACTAAAGCATTTGATAGGTCGTCAAGACCACGGACACGGTTAGACGAGTCCGGCGCAGCTACATGTAATTCATACAGGTTTGATGGCCACACCCCTATTACAAATACAAGGGGCACAACGCGCGCAGACAAGTGGCAATTTTTACTCATCTTGAATTGTACATGGTTTCTTTAAACCTACCTTTTTGCACAACAACTTTTCACCTAAAGTTTCTCTCTTTTACAGATGACCATCGTGCTACACCCGTCCAGGATACGGCACAACGGAGACACAGGCGCAGACGTGCAGCAGGGACCCGTTCCAAGGATTCTTTTTAGATTAAGACCCTGCGTAAACCTTTTTCACTATCTCTTGTTGATACACATCCCTGGGATTCTCAGTACAATTGAGAAGGATGCTGAAGTCTTGGCATGTGGCCACGTCAGAATAATGCACGTACCTGGACACCAGGGGCTTCTTACAAAGGGCACTGTTTAGGCCCGGTTTATACCATAAAGACCGAATACCTTAGGGAGTGTTCGGCGTCGCGAGTTTGGCCTTATATGCATCAGCTCCGAATCATGTCTTTGGTCAAATGTTGGGTTTGCCCGGCTCCTGTGTTTTGCTGCCTTACGTTCCGCTCTATCGGCTAAGGCAGCACCAGGAGAACTACTGCGATTGTGCCGCGGTTCATCCGGACGAGCACCTCAGTAGAGAAAGCCAAAAACTGACTGTCATGATATAGCGTGAGACTGGTCAACCACTCGATGACTTATCGGAATGTTAGAATTCCTTCACCTTAACGAAGGGCCATTTCCCGGCCAGGCATGTACGCACCCCGAATTCGGGAGAGTGCGGAGCCACCAGGGGCTATATAGTAGCCCCACCGTTAAACTCCTATGGCTAAGTGAAAGTGTTAAAGCATTATAGTCCGGTTACCTCGTTCGCTGCGCTATCACCTCCTTAATAGGACCAATATGTTGGATTAAGTGTGAACACGTGTCTTCTGCGAGCACCTCCGCATTATATGTGTGGGGGTTGAAGCTGACGACTGCAATCTTTCAGGTTATATACATAAACGGCCGCACAGGAGGCATCATATTACTTCCAGGCAAAAGTATAAATACAGCCTTAATACATTTCATAAAAACATTGTGTTTACAATGGGAATACAAGTCACTCAAACATAATATTCTTCGAGCACTGGGCCTCTATCAAACGAGCACCCTCGAGAACTTCTTCGAAATAGTGCTCGGCAGCCACTCGGCCTATGGCCAAACCCTGCGCCGCAAGAGTGGTAGCATCCATCTCCGCCCAGTATGCTTTGACACGGGCAAGGGCCATCTGCGAGCCCTCTATACACGCCGACCTCTTCATCGCATTGATGCGCGGCACCGCTCCAAGGAACTGCTGCACTAAGCTGAAATAGCTGTTCGGCTTTGGTTTTTCCAGCCACAGATGATCTAGGACGGACCTCATGGCGAGTCCGGACAACCTATTGAGTTCGGCCCATTCAGCTAGCTGATCGGTTAATGGAAGCGGATGCTCTGGAACGTTAAACTGCGACCAGAACAGCTTGTCCACTTCACGATCTGTTTGATCTCGGAAGTATTCGGCCGCATCGACAGCTCTCGCCGCCAAGTCCATATATGCGTCTGCCGAACTCCACAGCCGATCTAGAGGAGCATACCGCGGATCTCTGAACTTCCTCCGCAGCATAAAGGGCTTCCTAGCCGCAATATCCCTGGCTTCAGGCAGCTCCTCCTTCTTCGCTCTCATAGCAGAGTGGGTGTCTTTGGTCGCCATCATGGCCTTATCTAGGTCCGTCGCCTTCGCTCGGTTTTCTTCTTCAAGGAACTGGCAATGGTCAGCAGTGTATTTTAACTTTACAGCCATCTTGGCCATTTTCTCTTTGCTCTCACAATGCGCAGCCTTCTCGGCTCTCAACTCTTCGGCCGCCTTCAAAGCAGCCGCATTACTACTCCTTGATTGTTCTTTGGCTCGGGCAAGTTCTGCCTGAAGAGTCTCCACGGTGGCAGCTCCATCTACGGTCACAACATATTAAAGATACTGGCATCATGCTGCTCTTACTATGTGACATTCACCAGAAAACATTACTTACCCTGTGCCTCGTCAAGCCGCTTGTTAACAAGCTCGATGTCGGCATCTGCCGCATCCAGTTGCTGCTTTAGTTCGACAAACTCATTAGTCCGGCTAGCCACCCAAGCTTCCACCACCTGCACATAAAGGCGGTTTGGTTATTACCTGGGACTACGATCCTCTGTTCGCCGCCGTTCTCGACGACAACCAGAGTCTCAGGGGCTACTATCTACACAGGGCACACCTAAAAATGTGTGGTACTATCAAAAAGTATATCATTTCACATACCTCAAAGCCCGTCAGTAGACTCATAAAAGCTTCATGCAATCCGCTTGGCACTTCTGGGAGCTATGGAGGGCCCGAGCGGAAAGCAGGGGCAGCCACCCACTTGGCACTTCTGGGAGCTGTGATGTAAAACCACTCCCGTTGCCATAATCCGGACACCTCTAGAAAGGAACCCTTTGGCCATGAACCTCCAGCAATCTTGCTTATTAATGCGCCTCCGCACGCTGCGTGCTGCCCCTCGACCATCTTCGGCTTCACGTCGAAGGTCTTGAGCCACAGGCCGAAGTGAGGGGTAATGCGGAGGAAGGCCTCACATACGACAACAAATGCCGAGATGTGGAGAAAGGAGTCTAGGGCTAGATCATGGAAATCTAGCCCATAATAGAACATCAAACCCCTAACGAAGGGATCTAGAGTGAGGCCTAGACCTAGGAGGAAGTGGGAGACAAAATTTCAGGAGTGGGGATGACCTGCCCTCGGGTGGGCAGCCTATGCGAAATTTCGGCGGTCAGGTATTTGGCCTCCCTCAACTTCTTGATATCCTCTTCCGTAACGGAGGAGGGCATCCACCGGCCTTAAAAGCCTTGTCCCTGTATAAAGAGGGTGAATATCAAGCGTCCTCTCCGTAGGCGTTTGGGACTTTCCTATAATCTAGGAGTCCTAGACACGGTTGGGCTACCCATGACCGTATTAATGAGAATATCGTAATTAGGGGAACACGATCTCTGCTTTAACAAGACGTGTCAAGAAACCGCCTCGCGTTATGTGTGGAGTTGGTTGAAGAAAAACGGTTCGAATAATCACCGAGCCATGGCATGATGTCATGTTGCTAAAACGTGTCAGCAGATTAAGATTTGTGGAAACATTATTCTCTCTACGGCGGTATGTGGAACTTATTTTGCAGGGTCGGACACTATCCTTGTATTCAAATTCTTCTATGATGTGTTCGGAGGAGGAACCCGCCTTGCAATGCCGAAGACAATACTGCGCACCGGACTCATCTTCATTGAAAGCCTGGTTCAGGGGCTACTGAGGGAGTCCTGGATTAGGGGGTCTCCGGACAGCCGGATTATATCCTTTGGCTGGACTGTTGGACTATGAAGATACAAGATTGAAGACTTCGTCTCGTGTCCGGATGGGGCTCTACTTGGCGTGGAAGACAAGCTAGGCAATACGGATATGTATATCTCCTCCTTTGTAACCGACCTTGTGTAACCCTAGCCCCCTCCGGTGTCTATATAAACCGGAGGGTTTTAGTCCGTAGGACACAATAACATACAATCATACCATAGCCTAGCTTCTAGGGTTTAGCCTCTCTGATCTCATGGTAGATCTACTCTTGTACTACCCATATCATCAATATTAATCAAGCAGGATGTAGGGTTTTACCTCCATCAAGAGGGCCCGAACCTGGGTAAAACATCGTGTTCCTTGCCTCCTGTTACCATCCGCCTTAGACGCACAGTTCGGGACCCCCTACCCGAGATCCGCCGGTTTTGACACCGACAAGGTCCCTAGATGGGATCTCACGGGTACAGAAGGTTGCAGTGGTGGAAAAGTTTTTTCGTGGATGCCTCTGGTGGTTTGGGGATATATGGAAATATATAGGCGAAAGAATTAGGTCAGGAGGTGCACGGGGGGGCACAAGGGTGGGGGGCACGCCCTACCCCCCTGGGAGAGCCCTCCGTCCTTGTGGCCGCCTCGTGGATCCTTCGACTTCATCTCCAAGTCTCCTAGTTTGCTTCAGGTCCAAGAAAAATCATCGCGAAGGTTTCATTCCGTTTGGGCTCCGTTTGGTATTCCTTTTCTGCGAAACTCAAAAATAGGCAAAACAGGAACAGGCACTCGGCTCGGTTGATAGGTTTGTCCCAAAAATAATATAAAATAGCACATTAATGCATATAAAACATCCAAAACAGATAATATAATAGCATGGAACAATCGAAAATTATAGATACGTTGGATACGTATCAGCTACTGATACGTCTCCAACGTATCCATAATTTTTGATTGTTCGTCTCCAACATATCTATAATTTTTGATTGTTCCATGCTGTGATATTATCATTCTTGGATGTTTTACAATCATTTTATATCAATTTTTGGAACTAACCTATTGACTAGTGCCCCGCGCCAGTTGTTATTTTTTGCTTGTTTGTTTACTTCGCAGAAAATCAATACCAAACGGAGTCCAAATGCAACGAAACTTTTTGGACAATTTTCCTCGGCTAGAAGACATAGAATGGGCCAAAGAAGTACCAGAGGGGTGCCCCGAGGGAGGCACAGCCCACCTGGGCACCCCCAGGCGCGCCCTGATGGGTTGTGCCCACCTCGGTGGCCTCCCACACCGCCTCTTTTGCTCTATAAATACTCCAATATTCCAAAAACCCTAGGGGAGTTGACAAAACACAACTCCAGCCGCTGCAAGTTCCAGAAACCACAAATCTAATCTAAACACTGCTACCTCTTGAGCACTGTGTTGGATTTCCTTGAAGAGGAAAGGATGATGCAACAAAGTAGTGTAAGTATTTCCCTCAATTTTTGAGAACCAAGGTATCAATCCAATAGGAGGCTACGCGTGAAGTCCCTAGTACTTGCACAAAACAAATAACTCCTCGCAAACAACGCGATAAGGGGTTGTCAATCCCTTCAAGGTCACTTACGAGAGTGAGATCTGACAGATATGATAGGATAATATTTTTGGTATTTTTGTGATATAGATGCAAAGTAAAATAGAATCAAAGTAAAAAGCAAAGGAAATAACTAAGTATTAGAAGATTAATATGATGAAGATAGACCCAGGGGCCATAGGTTTCACTAGTGGCTTCTCTCAAGAGCAGAGGTATTTTTACGGTGGGTGAACGAATTACTGTTGAGCAATTGACAGAATTGAGCATAGTTATGAGAATATCTAGGTATGATCATGTATATAAGCATCACGTCCGAGACAAGTAGACCGACTCCTGCTTGCATCTACTACTATTACTCCACTCATCGACCGCTATCCAGCATGCATATAGAGTATTAAGTTCATGAAAAAAGAGTAACGCCTAAAGCAAGATGACATGATGTAGAGGAATAAACTCATGCAATATGATAAACCACATCTTTTTATCCTCGATGGCAACAATACAATACATGCCTTGCTGCCCCTACTGTCACTGGGAAAGGACACCGCAAGATTGAACCCAAAGCTAAGCACTTCTCCCATTGCAAGAAAGATCAATCTAGTAGGCCAAACCAAACTAATAATTCGAAGAGACTTGCAAAGATAACCAATCATACATAAAAGAATTCAGAGAAGATTCAAATATTGTTCATAGATAATCTTGATCATAAACCCACAATTCATCGGTCTCAACAAACACACTGCAAAAAGAAGATTACATCGAATAGATCTCCACAAGAGAGGGGGAGAACATTGTATTGAGATCCAAAACGAGAGAAGAAGCCATCTAGCTAATAACTATGGACCCGAATGTCTAAGGTAAACTACTCACACTTCATCGGAGAGGCTATGGTGTTGATGTGGAAGCCCTCCGTGATGGGTGCCCCCTCCAGCGAAGCTCCGGAACAGGCCCCAAGTTGGGATCTCGTGGATACAGAAAGTTACGGCGGTGGAATTAGGGTTTTGGCTCCGTATTTTTCTTCAAAACCCTAAAATAGGTAAAAACAGCAATTCTAGGCTGGGCCTCCGGTTAATAGGTTAGTCCCAAAAATAATATAAAAGTGGATAATAAAGCCCAATAATGTCCAAAACAGTAGGTAATATAGCATGGAGCAATCAAAAATTATAGATACGTTGGAGACGTATCAAGCATCCCCAAACTTAATTCCTACTCGTCCTCGAGTAGGTAAATGATAAAAACAAATTTTTTGATGCGGAGTGCTACTTGGCATAATTTTAATGTAATTCTTCTTAATTGTGGTATGAATATTCAGATCCAAAAGATTCAAGACAAAAGTTTAATATTGACATAAAAATAATAATACTTCAAGCATACTAACAAAGCAATCATGTCTTCTCAAAATAACATGGCAAAATAAAGTTATCCCTACAAAATCATATAGTCTGTCTATGCTCTATCTTCACCACACAAAATATTTAAATCATGCACAACCCCGATGACAAGCCAAGCAATTGTTTCATAGTTTTGACATTCTCAAACTTTTTCAATCTTCACGGAATACATGAGCGTGAGCCATGGATATAGCACTATATGTGGAATAGAATGGTGGTTGTGGAGAAGACAAAAAGGAGGGACAAGATAGTCTCACATCAACTGGGCGTATCAACAGGCTATGGAGATGCCCATCAATAGATATCAATGTGAGTGAGTAGGGATTGCCATGCAACAGATGCACTAGAGCTATAAGTATATGAAAGCTCAACAAAAGAAACTAAGTGGGTGTGCATCCAACTTGCTTTCTCATGAAGACCTAGGGCATTTTGAGGAAGCCCATCATTGGAATATACAAACCAAGTTCTATAATGAAAAATTCCCACTAGTATATGAAAGTGATAACATAGGAGACTATCATGAATATCATGGTGCTACTTTGAAGCACAAGTGTGGTAAAGGATAGCAACATTGTCCCTTCTCTCCTTTTCTCTCATTTTTATTTGGGGCTTTTCTCCTTTTTTATGGCCTCTTTTCTTTTTTTTTTCTTTTTCGTCCGGAGTCTCATCCCGACTTGTGGGGTGCTACCTCTTAAGCACTGCGTTGGTTTCCCCCAAGAGGAAGGGATGATGCAGCAAAGTAGCGTAAGTATTTCCATCAGTTTTTGAGAACCAAGGTATCAATCCAGTAGGAGGCTACGCGTGAGTCCCTCGTACCTGCACAAAACAAATAAATCCTCTCAACCAACGCGAATAGGGGTTGTCAATCCCTACATGGCCACTTACGAGAGTGAGATCTGATAGATATAATAAGATAATATTTTTGGTATTTTTGTGATAAAGATGCAAAGTAAAATAAAGGCAAAGTAAAAAGCAAAGGAAATAACTAAGTAGTAGGAGATTAATATGATAAGGATAGACCCGGGGGCCATAGATTTCACTAGTGGCTTCTCTCGAGAGCATAAGTATTCTACGGTGGGTGAACAAATTACTATTCAGCAATTGACAGAATTGAGCATAGTTATGAGAATATCTAGGTATGATCATGTCTATAGGCATCACGTCCGAGACAAGTAGACCGACTCCTGCCTGCATCTACTACTATTACTCCACTCATCGACCGCTATCGAGCATGCATCTAGAGTATTAAGTTAGAAATAGAGTAACGCCCTAAGCAAGATGACATGATGTAGAGGGATAAACTCATGCAATATGATGAAAACCCCATCTTGTTATCCTCGATGGCAATAATACAATACGTGCCTTGCTGCCCCTATTGTCACTGGGAAAGGACACCGCACGATTGAACCCAAAGCTAAGCACTTCTCCCATTGCAAGAAAGATCAATCTAGTAGGCCAAACCAAACTGATAATTCGAAGAGACTTGCAAAGATAACCAATCATACATAAAAGAATTCAGAGAAGATTCAAATATTGTTCATAGATAGACTTGATCATAAACCCACAATTCATCGGTCTCAACAAACACACCGCAAAAAGAAGATTACATCGAATAGTTCTCCACAAGAGAGGGGGAGAACATTGTATTGAGATCCAAAAAGAGAGAAGAAGCCATCTAGCTAATAACTATGGACCCGTAGGTCTGAGGTAAACTACTCACACTTCATCGGAGGGGCTATGGTGTTGATGTAGAAGCCCTCCGTGATCGATGCCCCCTCCGGCGGAGCTCCGGAACAGGCCCCAATATGGGATCTCGTGGATACAGAAAGTTGCGGTGGTGGAATTAGGTTTTTGGCTCCGTATCTGATCGTTTGGGGGTATGTAGGTATATATAGGAGGAAGGAGTACGTCGATGGAGCAACAGGGGGCCCACTAAGGTGGAGAGCGCGCTAGGGGGTAGGCGCGCCCCCTACCTCGTGGCCTCCTCTTTTGTGTCTTGACGTAGGGTCCAAGACTCCTGGGTCTTGTTCGTTGAGAAAATCACGTTCCCGAAGGTTTCATTCCGTTTGGACTCCATTTGATATTCCTTTTCTTTGAAACCCTAAAACAGGCAAAAAACAACTATTCTGGGCTGGGCCTCCGGTTAATAGGTTAGTCCCAAAAATAATATAAAAGTGGATAATAAAGCCCAATAATGTCCAAAACAGTAGATAATATATCATGGAGCAATCAAAAATTATAGATACGTTGGGGACGTATCATGGGGGAATCATAGTCTCCATCATCCTTTCCTCACTCGGACAATGCTCTAATAATGATGATCATCACACTTTTATTTTCTTAAAGCTCAACAATTATAACTCGATACTTAGAACAAAATATGACTCTATATGAATGCCTCCGGCGGTGTACCGGGATATGCAATGAATCAAGAGTGACATGAAAGAATTATGAATGGTGGCTTTGCCACAGATACGATGTCAACTACATGATCATACTAAGCAATATGACATTGATGGAGTGTGTCATAATAAATGGAACGGTGGAAAGTTGCATGGCAATATATCACAGAATGGCTATGGAAATGCCATAATAGGTAGGTATGGTGGCTGTTTTGAGGAAGGTATATGGTGGGTGTATGATACCGGCGAAAGGTGCGTGGTATTAGAGAGGCTAGCAATGGTGGAAGGGTGAGAGTGCGTATGATCCATGGACTCAACATTAATTATAAAGAACTCATATACTTATTGCAAAAATCTTCAAGTTATCAAAGCAAAGTATTACACGCATGCTCCTAGGGGGGATAGATTGGTAGGAAAAGACCATCGATCGTCCCCGACCGCCACTCATAAGGAAGACAATCAAAAAATAAATCATGCTCTGACTTCATCACATAACGGTTCACCATACGTGCATGCTACGGGAATCACAAACTTTAACACAAGTATTTCTCAAATTGACAACTACTCAACTAGCATGACTCTAATATCACCATGTCCATATCTCAAAACAATTATCAAGTATCAAACTTCTCATAGCATTCAACACACTCATAAGAAAGTGTTTACTATTCTATGGTATGTTGTCCTACGGACTAAAACCCCTCGGTTTATATAGACATCGGAGAGGGTTAGGGTTACAAAGAGTCGGTTACAATGGTAGGAGATTTGAACATCCGTATCGCTAGGCTTGCCTTCCACGCCAAGGAAAGTCCCTTCCGGACACGGGACGGAGTCTTCAATCTTGTATCTTCATAGTCCAGGAGTCCGGCTGAAGATATAGTTCGGCCATCCGAACACCCCCTAATCTAGGACTCCCTCAGTAGCCCCTGAACCAGGCTTCAATGACGACGAGTCCGGCGCGCAGATTGTCTTCTACATTGCAAGGAGGGTTCCCCCTCCAAGTACTTTATAGAAGATTTTAAACACAAAGATAGTGTCTGACTCTGCAAAATAAGTTTTTCACATATTGCCATAGAGAGAATAATATTTACACAAATCTAATCTACTGACGTATTCCGTAGTGCGACACACCACAGCCAAGCTTTTATCCGAGTCGTTTCATTATCCCACCTCAGCGCGTCATGCGAGGCGGTTTCCTTGGCACGTCTTGTCAAAGCAGAGATCGTGTCCCCTTATTCCGGGATTCTCATCAATACGGGCGTGGGTAACCCAACCGTTTCTAGGACTTCTAGATTATAGGCAAGTCCAAAGGGACACGGAGAGGACACTTATTGTTCGCCTATTTATAAAGGGACGAGGCTTTTTATTTTTCCCTCCCGTGCTCAATCAAATCTTTCCCCCACCTCAAGCTCAAACGCCCAAAGTTCAGGTCGGGAGCTCCGAACCTTCAGTCATGTCCGGATCTAGCCTTCAAGGCCAATGGGTGCCTTCCTCCATTACGGAAGAAGACGTCAAAAAGTTGAGGGAGGCCAGATTTCTGACCGCCGAGATTCTGCATCGGCTGCCTCCCCAGGGGAAGGCCGTCCCCTCCCCCGAGCCCAACGAGAGAGTCGTGTTCGTCTCCCATTTCCTCCGAGGTCTAGGCCTTGCATTGGATCCTTTTGTAAGGGGCTTGATGTTTTACTATGGGCTAGATTTCCAGGATCTAGCTCCGGACTCCTTTCTTCATATCACAACGTTTATTGTTGTGTGTGAGGCCTTCCTCCGGGTTACCCCTCACTTTGGCCTATGGCTCAAGACTTTTGAAGTAAAGCCGAAGATGATCGGGGGGCAACATGCGGCGTGTGGAGGTGCCTCAATACGCAAGATGACGGGAGCTGCATGGCCCAAAGGTTCCATTCCAGAGGTGTCTGAATTGTGGCAACAGGAGTGGTTCTACATCACGGCTCCTAGAAGTGCCAATTGGGCGGCCGCCCCCGTTTTCTGCCCGGGCCCTCCTCCACATATGATGTCATGGATTAGCAGAGGATTGAGCTGGGGTCCGACCAAGGACGTGCCTATACTGCAAAGCCGCATTCAAGATCTCTTTAATGGAGATTTCAGTTCGGTCGTGGTAACACAAGTTATGCTGGTTCGTCAAGTCCAGCCTTGCAAACGCCGGCCTCTTCGCTTGTGGGAGTTCAATCCTGAGGGACCGCGCGCCATTCGAAATTTCCTCGGCCTGACGCACGAGGAGATGTACAAGTTGTTCTTCGGACCTCAAGTGGAGTGTCCGGAAATTACCGAGGACGTGGGCCTAAGTAGCAACCGTGCCGCCGAATAGGTAAGGCATCTTCCGACCGAGCGTATTACCTCTCCTTTGATGCGAAGTTATTTCTGAGAGTTGGCTTTTTGACTAGGACTGGCTAACGAAGGCGAAGTTGATTCGGTGCTCGGCCCCCCTCCCTGAGGGTTTGGAAAATCCGATATTGGAAAAGATGCTCCAGACCGCACCTTGCCCGGAGCCCTTGAAGGAAAATGCGGGCGGTCGCGGGCCCCAAACGCTGGCCGCTCTAGCCGAGGGAGCAAGCGTCTCCATGAAGGAAGACGACCAGAAGGGGAAAAGGATTGCGTCTGGGGATTCGGAAGCCGAAGATTCCAAACGAGAGAAGAAGTCTCCCATAGAGGGTCCTACCCCGGGGGGTGCGGTTGCCGCACAAAGTCTGCGGGGGATCAATTCTCCACGAGTCGTAAGTGACCCAAAATACCTTAATAGTATAGATATTTCATCTTTTCTTCTGAGAAGATAACCACTGCATGTATCTTTGCAGTTCAGGCCTTAGCCCCTCTCAAATGAGCTCGTCTTCGGGGAATCTTCTTCTAGAGATGATGGAGAGCGAAACGCCTCCTCTGGACTCCTCCGCTCCGGAAGCGGGCGACCCTGAAGTGTCGTTGCGGAGGGCCTCTCCAAGTCCGGCGAGGCCAGAAGATAATCCCGTTGACCCCCGAAGTTCCCAGTGTCCGGCTCCCGAAGAGAGCAGACAAACGAGTCCGGCACCGTCTAGTGTGCGGTCGGATGTTCTGAGGGAGTTGGTGGGGCGAGTGGCCATCTCAGATGAACACCGTGTGCTGATGAATACGGTGATGGAGAGAATCTTGTCCGCCGAAAGCGGATTGCATAAAGCTTTTATGAGTCTACTGACAGGTTTTGAGGTACGTAAAATAATGTATGATAACCCTACACATGCTAAGTGTGCCCTGTGTAGATAGTAGCCCCTGAGACTCTGGTTTTCATTGGGAACAATGATGATCAGAGGATCATAATCCCAGGTAGTAACCATACTGCCTCTATGAGTAGGTGATGGAAGCTCCGGTGGCTAGCCGGACTAGCAAGTTTGCCCATTTAAGACGGCAATTGGATGCGGCAGACGCCGACATCGAGCTTGTTAACAAAAGGCTTGACGAGGCACAGGGTAAGTGTTATTATCTGGTAAACACCGCATAGTGAGAGCAGCATGAAGCCAGTATGTTTAACATGTTATGACTGTAGATGGAGCTGCCACTGTTGAAGCCTTGCGGGCGGAACTTGCCCGAGCCAAGGAACAGGCAAAATTGGATAATGCAGCTGCTTTGAAGGCGGCCGAAGAGTTGCGAGCCGAGAAGGCCGCGCATGGCAAGAGCCGAGATAAGATGGCCAATATGGCCATAGAATTAAAAGCCGCCGTCGACCGTTGCCGGGTTCTTGAAAATGAAAACCAGGCGAAGGCATCGGACCTCGAGAAGGATGCTGCAACGGGAAAAGACCTCCACTCTGCTATGAGGGCAAAGAAGGAGGAGCTACGGGAAGCCAGGGATATTGTAGGTGGGAAACCCTTTATGTTGCAGAGGAAGTTCGGAGATCCACGGTATGCCCCTGTGGATCGGCTGTGGAGTTCCGAGGATGCGTATATGGATTTGGCGGCGAGCGCTGCTAATGTGGCCAAGTACTTCAAGGGTCAGACGGACCGTGAAGTGGACCAGCTGTTTTGGACACAATTCCATTCTCTCAAGCGTCCACTTTCATTGTCTGACCAACTAGCCGAATGGGCCGAACTGAATAGGTTGTCCGGACTCGCCATGAGGTCTGTTGTGGATCAGCTATGGCCGGAAAGGCTAAAACCGAACAGCTATTTTGGCTTGGTGCAGCAGTTCCTTGACGTGGTGCCGCACATTAATGCGATGAAGAAGTCGGCGTGTATAGAAGGCGCACGAATGGCCCTTGCCCGTGTTAAAGCAAATTGGGCGGAGATGGATGCTACCACTGTTGCAGCGCGGGATTCGGCCATAGGTCAAAGGGCTGCTGAGCACTACTTTGAGGAAGTTCTTGAGGGTGCTCGTTTCATAGAGACCCAGTTCTCAAAAAATATTATGTTTGAGTGATATGTAATCTCATTGTAAGCGAAATGCTTTTATAAATTTTCATAAGGCTACTTTTATACTTTTGCCTGAAAGTAATATGATGCCTCCTGGGCGGCCGTTTATGTATACATGTATATAACCTGAAAGATTGCAGTCGTCGGCTTCAACCCCCACGCATATAATGCGGGGGTGTTCGCAAAGACATGCGTTCACACTTAACCCAACGTCTTGTTCCTATAAAGGAGGTGATAGCGGAGCGAGCGAGGCAACCGGACTATAATGCTTTAACACTTTCACTTAGCCATGGGAGTTTGACAGTGGGGCTACTAGATAGCCCCTGGTGGCTCCGCACTCTCCTGATCCCGGGGTGCGTACATACCTGGCCGGGAAACGGCCCTTCGTTAAGGCGGGGGAATTCTAACATTCCCATAGGTCGTCGAGTGGTTGACCAGTCTCACGCTATATCATGACAGTTAGTTTTCGGCTTTCTCTACTGAGGTGCTCGTCCGGATGAACCAGGGCACATTCGCAGTAGTTCTCTTGGTGCTACCTTAGCCGGTAAAGCGGAACGTAAGGCACCAAAACACAGGAGCCGGGCAAACCCAACATTTGACCAAAGACAATGATTCGGAGCTGATGCATATATGGCCAAACTCGCGCCGCCGAACACTCCCTAAGGTATTCGGTCTTTGTGGTATAAACCGGGCCTAAAAAATGGCCTTTGAAAGAAGCCTCTTGTGTCTAGGTACGTGCATTGTTCTGGCGTGGCCACATGCCAAGACATCAGCATCCTTCTCAACGGTGGATATGTATCAACAAGAGACAGTAAAAAAGGTTTACGCAGGGTCTTAATCTAAAAAGAATCCTTGGGGCGGGTCCCTGCTGCACGTCTGCGCCTGTGTTTCCGTTGTGCCGTATCCTGGACGGGTGTAGCACGACGATCGTCTGTAAAAGAGAGGAATTTGGGTGAAAAGGTGGTCGTGCAAGAAGATAGTTTTCTAAAGAAACCATGCGTAATTCAAGAGGAGAAATTGCCACTTGTCTACGTGCGTCGAGCCCCTTGTATTGAAAAATAGGGGTGTGACCGTTTATGCGGTATAAGTAGTGGCGCCGGACTCGATTAGTTGTGTTTGAGGTCTTGACGGCCTATTGGATGCTTTCGTTGGTCCGGGCGCCTTTAGTGTGCGGCTGCCAAGGCAGCCTCACTCTCTTCGGCGCGCAGAGATCGCTTGATACTTCCGTGCACTGAAATGATGCCTCGTGGACCGGGCATCTTGAGTGTAAGGGAGGTGTAGTGTGGTATTGCATTAAAGCGAGCGAAAGCTTCACGTCCGAGCAGTGCTTGATAGCCACTTTGGAACGAAGCGATGTGGAAAGTTAAATGCTCGTGACGGAAGTTATCCGGGGAGCCGAATATGACTTGTAATGGGAGGGAGCCCGTGCAACGAGCCCCTGGGCCTGGCGTTATTCCTTTAAAGGTAGTGTTGCTATGGCGAATTTGTGTTGGGTCTAACCCCATCCCACGGATTGTACCCTAATATATTAGGTTTAGGCTGCTGCCGCCGTCCATCAATACTCGTGTGAAGTGATATCCGCCAATTACTGGGTTTAACACCAGGGCGGCCCATCCTGCGTGTCGGATACTTGCTGAGTAATCGCGATGGTCGAAAATGATCGGTTGAGATGACCAGTGGCAGGACTTCGCGGTGATAGGCGCTTGGGTATATTTTTCTGGGAGTGCCGCATTGCTTTTTCCCTTGATCACGTGTAACACGTTTACTGTTTTGACTTCGGGTGGAAATTTCTTTTGTTCCCCCGTGTCTCGCTTGGGAGGTTCGTCCTCGTCTTCACTTGGTGTATCCTCCCCCTTGTGTACGGCGTTGAGCTTGCCGGACTGCTTGAAGACCCAACATTCTCTGTGGGTATGATTGGCAGGTTTGCCAGGGGTACTATGGATCTGACATACTTGGTCCAGAATTTTGTTGGGGCTGGACAGTTCATCACTGGTGCCTTTAGGGGCCGGCTTTTGGCCTGGCCGAGAGACTTTGAATCCGGCGTTTACTGCCGTGCCCTTCGTGATGTCTTCTTTATTCCGGCGTTTGTTATTGCTGTTGCGCCGTGATTTCCCGTTTCCATCTCTAACTTCAGATGTGTTGGGATTGCTAGTGCTGCATCTGGCTAGCTAGCTGTCCTCACCCGCGCAAAAGCGGGTCATGAGGTTTGTTAATGCGGCCATTGTTCTCGGCTTATTTTGGCCGAGGTGTCTGGCGAGCCATTCGTCACGGACGCTATGCTTGAAAGCCGCTAAGGCTTCGGCGTCCGGATAGTCGACAATCTGGTTCTTTTTAGTAAGAAACCTATTCCAAAGCTTTCGGGCTGACTCTCCGGGCTGCTGAGTTATATGACTCAGATCATCCGCATCCGGAGGTCGGACATAAGTCCCTTGAAAATTTGCCCGAAAGGCGTCTTCGAGCTCTTCCCAACTTCCAAGGGAGCTTTCGGGGAGGCCTTTGAGCCAGTGATGAGCTGGCCCTTTGAGCTTGAGGGGTAAGTACTTGATGGCGTGGAGATCATCTCCTCGAGCCATATGGATATGAAGGATGTAGTCCTCAATCCAGACCCCCGGGTCTGTTGTTCCGTCGTATGCCTCTATGTTTACGGGCTTGAATCCCTCTGGAAATTCATGGTCTAGCACCTCATCGGTGAAACATAGGGGATGTGCGGCACCCTTGTAGCTGGGTGTGCCATGTTGTTCGGACGTTTGTTGTGTTGCATTGTATGCTGGGGCGCGCCTGCGTGGTCCATAAATGGATCTTGTTGCGCCGTCCTTTGGGTGCGAGCCCTCGCATGGGTCGCGTGTTATATTGTGAGTGGCGTTGTATGCCGTTCTATGTTGATAGAGGGGTCGTCTATCCGACCGGGTGGCTGCTTTGATATTTGGTTGTGGGGGATCGGAGGCCTCCACATTGAATTCAGGTAGGAGCTTCCGCTTTGGGTAGCTCTTTGAGGGGCGATTGTCGCCGTACATTGTTGTTGTATTGAGTATTTTACTCCATCTGAATTGGAGTGTGTTTTGCGCGGCCTTGAGCCTTCACTTCCGCTTTCTAAGGCTCCTCGCGGTGGCAACGAGCCTTTTGCGGGCATTCTGATGCTCCGGGTGCCTGTCCAGCATTATGTCGTCCGAGCCATTATCCTTACTAGGATTTTTTTGTTCGGTTTGAACATCCGGATTGCCGTTGTCCGGCAGCGGTTCGCCCTGCTCCAGCGCTGGGTCTGTGTGATCGCTATTTCTGTCGAGGCGGGATTTGGGGCGGTTCTTGCGTCGCCGTTTTGACTGCTTTTCGAGGGAACAAGCCTTCCGTGCGTCCTTCCGCTCCTCGCCTTCATCTTTTGGTGCATTCACCGTGTATACGTCAAATGACGAGGTGGCGTTCCAGGGCCCAACAGGCGCTGGTTCTTCATCGTCTCCTTCATCGGCGTCCATACCGTCGATGTCTTCGGAGTCGACTTCGAGCATGTCGGTTAGGTCGTCGACAGTGGCTACAAAGTGGGTGGTGGGTGGGCTTTGAATTTCTTCATCGTTCGTACCCCAACCTTGCTGACCGCAATCCGGCTAGGGCTCTCCTGATAAAGAGAGAGACTTTGGTGTCTTCAAGATATCGCCGAAAGGCGAGTGCTGAAAGATGTCTGCGGCAGTGAACTTCCTGATCGGCGCCCAATCGGATTCGATTGGCAGGGGCGTGGAGGGTTCGGCGTCCGGAGAGGAGTCCGGCTCCTTGGAGTCACGAGTCCCACAGAATACGGGGCTGGTGTTCGGCTCAACCGCCATTGGGATCGCAGCCCCCGAGGCGGTGTCCAACCGCCTATCCTCGATCGGTGCAGTTGGCTCCGGACTAAGGGTCGGAGCCAATGCGGGTGCGGCCTCCAGGGCACTGTTCGGCGGCAAAGCTAGATCATGCTCATCGTGACAGTGCGGCGCGCTCGGCAGTGGCTCGAATCCATCGAAGATCAAGTCCCCGAGGATGTTAGCCGTGTAGTTTAAACTTCTAAATCTGACCTGACGGCCAGGGTCGTAGCTTTCGATCTTCTCCAAACGGCCAAGCGAATTGGCCAGAAGTGCGAAGCTGCCAAAGACGAAGATCTGCCCGGGGAGAAAGATCTCACCCTGGACTGCATCGCTATTGATCATCGTAGGAGCCATCGGACCTGACGGTGACGGCACAAAGGTACTCTCAATGAAAGCACCAATGTCGGTGTCAAAACCGGCGGATCTCGGGTAGGGGGTCCCGAACTGTGCGTCTAGGCCGGATGGTAACAGGAGGCAAGGGACACGAAGTTTTACCCAGGTTTGGGCCCTCTCGATGGAGGTAAAACCCTACGTCCTGCTTGATTAATATTGATGATATGGGTAGTATAAGAGTAGATCTACCACGAGATCAGAGAGGCTAAACCCTAGAAGCTAGCCTATGGTATGATTGTTGATGTGTATGTTGTCCTACGGACTAAAACCCCCCGGTTTATATAGACACCGGAGATGGTTAGGGTTACATAGAGTCGGTTACAATGGTAGGAGATTTGAACATCCGTATCGCCAAGCTTGCCTTCCACGCCAAGGAAAGTCCCTTCCGGACATGGGACGGAGTCTTCAATCTTGTATCTTCATAGTCCAGGAGTCCGGCTGAAGATATAGTTCGGCTATCCGAACACCCCCTAATTCAGGACTCCCTCAAGGATTATTTAAGAAAATTACCATGCTACTTAAGACTCTCAAAATAATCTAAGTGAAGCATGAGAGATCAATAGTTTCTATAAAACAATTCCACCACCGTTCTCTAAAAAATATAAGTGAAGTACTAGAGCAAAATTATATAACTCAAATGATATAAGCGAAGCACATAGAGTATTCTAACAAATTCAAAATCATGTATGGCTCTCTCAAAAGGTGTGTACAGCAAGGATGATTGTGGTAAACTAAAAAGCAAAGACTCAAATCATACAAGACGCTCCAAGCAAAACACATATCATGTGGTGAATAAAAATATAACTCCAAGTAAAGTTACCGATAGAAGTAGACGAAAGAGGGGATGCCTTCCGGGGCATCCCCAAGCTTTGGCTTTTAGGTGTACTTAGATTACCTTGGGCGTGCCATGGGCATCCCCAAGCTTAGGCTCTTGCCACTCCTTGTTCCATAATCCATCAAATCTTTACCGAAAACTTGAAAACTTCACAACACAAAACTTTAAGTAGAAAATCTCGTGAGCTTCGTTAGCGAAAGAAAACAAAAGACCAATTCAAGGTACTGTAATGAAATCGTTCTTTATTTATATTGGTGTTAAACCTACTGTATTCCAACTTCTCTATGGTTTATAAACTATTTTACTAGCCATAGATTCATCAAAATAAGCAAACAACACATGAAAAACAGAACAGTCTGTAGTAATCTGTTGCTACCGCAAGATCTGGAACCTTAAAAATTATAAAATAAATTGCTGGACGTGAGGAATTTGTCTATTAATCATCTTCAAAAAGAATTACCTAAATAGCACTTTCCAAATAAAAATGGCAGCAGTTCTCGTGAGCGCTAAAATTTCTGTTTTTTACAGCAAGATATCAAGACTTTCCCCAAGTCTTCCCAACGGTTCTACTTGGCACAAACACTAATTAAACACAAAAAACACAACCAAAACAGAGTCTAGATAAATTATTTATTACTAAACAGGAGCCAAAATCAAGGAATAAAAATAAAATTGGGTTGCCTCCCAACAAGCGCTATCGTTTAACGTCCCTAGCTAGGCATAAAAAGCAAGTATAGATCTAGGTATTGCCATCTTTGGTAGGCAATCCATAAGTGGCTCTCATAATAGATTCAAAAGGTAATTTAATTTTCTTTCTAGGTAAGTGTTCCATGCCTTTTGTCGGTGTCAAAACTGGCAGATCTCGGGTAGGGGGTCCCGAACTGTGCGTCTGAGGCGGATGGTAACAGGAGGCAGGTGACACGATGTTTTACCCAGGTTCGGGCCCTCTTGATGGAGGTAATACCCTACGTCCTGCTTGATTGTTCTTGATAATATGAGTAGTACAAGAGTTGATCTACCATGAGATCAGAGAGGCTAAACCCTAGAAGCTAGCCTATGGTATGATTGTCTGTTGTCCTACAGACTAAAACCCTCCGGTTTATATAGACACCAGAGGGGGCTAGGGTTACATAAGGTCGGTTACAAAGGAGGAGATATACATATCCGTATTTCCTAGCTTGCCTTCCACGCCAAGTAGAGTCCCATCCGGACACGGGACGAAGTCTTCAATCTTGTATCTTCATAGTCCAACAGTCCGGCCAAAGGATATAGTCCAGCTGTCCGGAGACCCCCTAATCCAGGACTCCCTCAGTAGCCCCCGAACCAAGCTTCAATATTGTCTTCGGCATTGCAAGGCGGGTTCTTCTCCAAATTTTGAATGTTTTTCAAGTAGTGTCCGGCACCATAAATGTTGGACTTCTTGGCTTCTGTGCCCAATAAGGGCTATCTTCCACGCGTCGAATGAATACGAGGAGCCAGGGCGTTTTTACATTCGCCCCCCTAGCCAGATAAAATAAATTTTCTATTAAAGGGATGGGAATTCTTAGATCCAATCCATACCATCCTCCCACAGCGAGAATCCATCGGAGCGCGCTTCGGAAAAATCCACTCCAACATGGCCGACCACCGCAGCTCCTCCTCTTGCCCCCGTAGCCCTAAGCCTGGTGATTGGGAGAGGTGTTCTGTCTCACACAGTCAATTAATCGAACTACAGACTCAGGGATTTCTCCCTCCAGCGTATATGGTTCCCGTCCGAGCCGGGCTCGCCACCTACAATGGCGGGGAGCAAGCGGAGAGCTTCCACAGCCCCTCTACGGGGGAGCGGGTGTGCCTTGTTCCTTACTTATTAAGGGGACTCGGATTTCCGATTCATCCGTTCCTCCGCGGGCTCCTGGAGTTTTACGGCCTCAAACTGCATAATTTCACCCCTGCTTTCATATTACACATTGCCGGCTATGTTGCCCTTTGCGAGTTATTCCTGGGCTGCGAGGCTCATTTCGAGCTATGGAAAAGGTTATTTTGCCTCGTCCCCCGCACACAGAAGGGGTCACTTTATCAAGTGGGCGGAGCCGAAATATGGCGCATCGCCGAAACCGGATACCTGTCTAGTACTTCGAAGAAGACGTCCGAAGACTGGCCTTCGGAATGGTTTTATATGGAGGACGTCCCCCTTCTGGACCCTGTTCGGCGGGGTCTTCCTGAGTTCAACAATGCTCCTCTAAAGAAACGCCGAAGCTGGCGCCCACGGAGCCCCTAGGAGGAAGACAACGGAGAAGTCCTTTACCTGATGAATCGGATTAAAGCGTTGGCTCAATCAGGATTGACAGTAATCGAGGTTATGTCAATATGCATAATGCGGGGAGTGCAGCCACTTCAATATCAAGGGCACCCCGTGTGGTGTTTTAATGGGGAAGATGATGCCACCCGTTGCGGGTGTTGGATTTCGGATTCCGGCAGACCCTTGAGGTTCGAACACTGGGGTGCGCGTGGAGATTTCGCTTCCTACCTACCTGCACCCCTCCGCCTCGCCAAGATCTAGGCTATGGAAAGAACAACACAAGGGACACAGGGTTTATACTGGTTCGGGCCACCGTTGTGGTGTAATACCCTACTCCAGTTTGTGGTGTGGTGGATTGCCTCTTGGGCTGATGATGATGAATGATACAAGGAAGAATAGCCTCGCGAGGGTCTGTTCTCGGCTGGGGCGATGAACTGCTGGGAGGAGTTCAGCCACCCTTCTCTCTCTCTCTCTCTCTCTCTCTGATCGAACCCCTTCTCTTAATCCTTCCGAACTCCCTCTTCTGAAAAACCCTCTTTCTCCACCCCTTGCTATGTGGGTGGCTGGTCCTATTTATAGAGGCCCTAGTCCTCTTCCCAAATATCGAGCGGGAAGGGAGCCAACAATGGCGGGCTAATTTGAAGGGGGACAGCTAGTACTATCTACCCTGACAAAAGCAGTCTTCGCCTGCACAAACCTCTGGTGGTGACGCCATCCTGGGCTCCACGATGACCTCCGTCTTGCAGTCTTCCTGGTCTTGGTCTTGTTGCACCGAAATGGCAACCTTTGCCTGATGCCTCGGTACTCCGCGGCTGCGCTTGCCCCCTTTGCACCAAAGAGGAAAGGAGGACACTGCGCGGGCTGGCACCCTCCTGGCGCCCTTGGTCATCATGGCTTGCGTCACGGACACCTTGTGAGGTACCCCGCCTCGATCTCTCCGCCCCCTCGCGAGCCAGCCTGATGAGGCCGTGCTTGAGGAAGCTCCGTGTCGTCTGCCCCGCGAGGCTTGGCCCCTCGCGAGGGTCTTGGGTCTGTGTTGATGAAGATGGGCCGTGCTGGGCCCCCCTTTGATCCACGCCGCAGGCCGCAGGTAGGCAAGTCTGGGGACCCCCGTTCCCAGAACACCGACAGTAGCCCCCGGGCCCAAGGCGCGCCCAGACTTGGCCGTGCAGGGAGGCGAAAGGGCAAGGGCAAAGCGCCGCGGACCCTAACAGCCTGCGGCCTTGGGTTCCGTGTGGTGGTTGACTGGACATGGGCGCCTCAGCAACCGCGCGAGTTGATAAGGGAGCGGCATCTGCCCAGGCTTCGCTTTTTGCTTTCTCCGGTTGCTGCTCAGATCCCCTTTGTTACGCCTATCCTTCCTTCCTCCAAAATCTCCAGATCTACTCCGACCGCGTGACCTAGGAAGCCATGGCGCCTTGTCAGTCCCCAGCCGGAGCTTGGTACTCATCTGCCCTGGACTCGCCAAACGTGTCGGAGGTGAGCCTTGCCTGGTTGCGCCGGATGGCGGCGGCGCAGGGCATCAACGGGGCGAAGGCGCTCAAGGCCGGCTCCGCTACCCCGGAAGGCCAAGGGAGCACCTTCTATCCGTTCCTCGTAAGTGCCATTGCCGCCGGCCTGGTGTCTCCCTTCTCTGAGTTCTTCTCTGTCCTTCGCCATTACAAGCTACAGGCTATGCATCTCCACCCCAACTCCGTCCTTCTCCTAGAAATCTTCGCCTATTACTGCGAGGCTCACATAGGGGTGCAGCCCTCAGTGGCCTTGCTGCGCCACTACATCTACCTCCGGACCTCTCGCGGTCCTGCTTCCGTGTGTGTGAGCTTCATCGCGTACGGTGGCGCCATTGCCATCTCGAACCCCGGGAAAAGGATTGAGGGCTTCAGGAGCAAGTGGATCTTGGTGGATGCTGGGCGCATCCACCCTCGGCTGATCTTGCCCATGGAGCAGCCCATGAGCTCCAGCGATTGGGGTCGAGCTGAGCTCGCGGATCCCCGCGCAAAGCTGGTGCTGGAGAAGATGGACGCGGAACTGAGGCCGGCCAACATGGCAGCGGCGAAGCTGACTGGCGCGTCACTGCTAAGGGAGTTCCTGGAGCACCAGCAGGCTCCGCTTCGGCGGTACTCACTTCCGATGTGGAGGCCCCATCCGAGCCCCGCGGCCTGGGCCGATGGAGATCTGGCTGCGGTACTCCAATCTCTGGTCGGGGGCGATGTGGCGAGGTTGGAGGGCGCTCCTACGCCCTTGTTCCTCCACGACAACTGGGAGCAGGTAGTGGAGTCCATGCCCGTCTTCAACGGGGATGGGCCCGTTCCCATGGAAACTCCCGAGGAACCGGTGGACGTCCCCTCCGAAGATTCCAGCGAAGAGGAGGAAGGAGGGGAGCGGGAAAGAGGGCCTGACTCCGAGGCGACTGACGGAGAGTCGAGGGCTCCCCTCTCCCAGCGCAGGTCCCGCGTTCTCCGCCTCTCTCCGAGCGATGACGACGAGGATGACGATGAGGATTACGGCGAGCGGGACGGTGGGAGCTTGCCCCCGATCCCGAAGAAGGACAGGGCCGGGCTGATCTCCCGCGGGTCTACCCCGGCCCCGAGGCGGACCGCAGACGCACCTTCCGCCTCCAAGCTTCCCAAGGTTGACCCTTCCAGCCGGCTTTCAGGCTTCAAAATTGGCCGGAGGCCGCTCGAGCTCACTGGCGATGACCCATAAGCGCTTGATCCTTGTCCTTATTTCTTGTCCTGCTTCTGAGGCTTGACGTCCACATCTCTTTGATAGGCTGGCGCCCGCAGCAAAGAAGCCGAAGGGAGCTCCTGAGGTTCCACCCATGGCAGCGCCTCTACCCGAGAAGGAGGGTGTCCGCGGCGCACGGGCTTCTCCTACCCGGTCATCCTCGCGAGGCCAGGCTGAGCCGGCTGGGGCGAGCTCAGCCCCCACGGCCAATGTGACTCCCGAGGTGTCCTTGCCTGCCGCCGCCACTATAGCCATTGGGGCACAGCAAACTCCGCCTCAGGATGTTGTGGCCGCGCTGCCACCTTCTCCTCCTACTCCTCCGGCTACTGTCTCTTTGTCTCCTTCTGCCGTTCTGGACCATGCCGCTGCTGAGCTGGACCGACTGTGGCAGGATCTTCTTGGCGCCGACCCTCGCTTGGCGGCCAGGCGCTTGGAGCTGGCTTCAGGATGGGTTCGCTCCGACGCTTCGATTCGGGCGGCGCTGGTCCAGGCCTCGACGGCTTGCGATGAGGAGAAACAGGTCATTCTTGAGGCGAAGGCTGCTCGTGACGCAGCCCTGGGGGAGGCGGTCGACGCCCATGGTCGCTGCAAGGCGCTGGAGGACGAGCTGCAAGGCCTGTGGGACCAGCTCGCGAAAGAGGCCCGCCTTCGCCAAGAGCAGGAAGAAGGCGTGAAGGCTCGTGAGGCGGCCGTCAAGGAGAGGGAGGCCAAGCTCAGGAAGCGCCGCCACCGCCTAGGCGCGCTGGAGCAGGAGTTGAGGGCGAGGAAGGCCGAGCTAGACGACAAGGCCCTGGTTCTTGCTGAGGACCGCGTGGCCTTCACGGAGATGGAGGCAAAGGCTCGCTCCTCGCTGAGGATGCTTTATGACAGCGGCCTGGAGAGCCCGCTAGCTGGCGCCGAGGACGGCCCCGCCAAGCTGCTTCCCTTCCTGGTTCATGCTCTCGAAGATGTCGCCCTTGGCCTTGGCCCCACGGCTGAGGCCGAGGCGCGTGTCCTGTCTTCTGTAGCACTGACGCGGGTTCTCACCCACATCTACCGTCCCGATCCCCGCGTCGACCTCGACAACCTGCTGGAGCCAGTAAGCGGCGAGCGTGCCGCTGCCGCTGCCGAGGCCGTGAAGGGTCGTGCGGAGGCTTTGCTGGGGAAGTTCAGGGCCTTCAGCACCAAGCCGGAGCAAGGCGCTGCCGACCCCACTGCTCCGTAAGGCGAACCCATTCCGCGCTGCTCCTCCGCCGACAAGTGACTCCGTCGTGGCTCCTGTCCTACCTTTAATTCCTGCACATGTATCATGCCTTGGGGAGGCGTTTAAACTTGCGTTTGGCATTGAGATAACAGTGTGGACTGTAACATTTGCTTTTGAATTCCTCGAAATTTACGCTTTTCCTTCCTACTTGCTTATGTTCTACGCCGGCAGAGCCCGGCCCTGCGCATACCTCACCCAGCGTTAGTCCCGACCGGAAACCAGGACGGGGCCAAGGAGTGAGGGGCTACGTTACAAGTTAGGCTCCTGAGTCGCGATGCTCAGGAGTCCCCCTTGGCGCACGAACAGCAAGTAGGAAGGTTTGAAGTGGGTGGATCTACCGTTCTACGTCTGCAGAGCCCGGCCGCGCGCATACCTCACCCAGCGTTAGTCCCGACCGGAAACCAGGACGGGGCCAAGGCGTGAGGGGCTACACGACCAGTTAGGCTCCTGAGTCGCGACGCTCAGGAGTCCCCCTTGGCGCACGAACAGCAAGTAGGAAGGTGTGAAGTGGGTGGATCTACCGTTCTACGTCTGCAGAGCCCGGCCGCGCGCATACCTCACCCAGCGTTAGTCCCGACCGGAAACTAGGATGGGGCCAAGGAGTGAGGGGCTACACGACCAGTTAGGCTCCTGAGTCGCGATGCTCAGGAGTCCCCCTTGACGCTCAAATGGCCTTCGTACCTTGGCTCCACTCGGGGAGAGACGCGCGACGAACCAGGCCCCGGGGGGGCGGCTGGGTGGCGTGCGTCTGGGCGTGACCCAGGCACAGCCCCTGTGCCCAGCCCCCTCGCGCGGCACTCCCGAGGGGAGGTGTTGCGATGAGGCTAGACACTAAGCTCTGGGCTCCCTGAGGTTGATGCGGCCCGGGGGCCACCCTCAGTTGTTTATCACCAGCACGGAGCATAGCGCTTCCGTATGTGTACGGGCATAGCCGCTCCTCGGCAGTGTCGTCAGCCAGCACGGAGCATGGTGCTTCCTCTGGTACGTGGGAGGGGGCCCCCTCTGGGAGGAGCCCCCGGGGCGTGTACAGCCCCGCCCTGACACGTGGCTGGCACGGTAGGGCCTGGCGAGGTGTATCTGGGCACCCGTGAGCCAGCGCGGGAATCACGGGGACCTACCTCTAGGCGGGTTGCGCCTGGCACTAGGCCTTATCTTGTGATGTGTCCCTACAAATTCGGTTAGATGTCGGCACTCTACGCCCTTGGGTCCCGGCCCTCGAGCTGGTCTCAGCAATCGCTGGTATGCCAGGTCGCGATGCCGTGGACAAGGCCAGAGGGTGAGGGCTGGAGAGCCAGTAAGAGCCCTGAGTCGCGATGCTCAGGTACCCCCCCCCTTAAGGTGCAAGTGGTCGGCATGGAGAAGAAGAGGTTCCGTGGACCGGCATCAAATAATCAAGCATGGTGGGTATAACGCATAACCGGGAATAAGCACAAATGGGACACATGCCGCTAGGTCTGGCCCGAGCGACTTGGGGATCATGCAGCCCGAGGGGCGCCCCCAATAAGGTAAGCTAACAACATGAAATAAAAGGGATACATGCCGCAGGGATGGACCCACGCGGCCTGGGAATAATGCAGCCCTGGGGGGCGCTCCCAGCTGGAAGTGAAACTTGAAAGATGTCACCTGATGACGTTGAGGACAAAGGGGTGTTGGTGTAGCAGACTCGGTGGACTGCGGAAGCCGATCCTCACGAGCCCCCAGGCTCGGGGGCCTCGGGAGGCTCCGGAGGTGCTGGCGGCTCCCCGCGGACCATCTCCATCTCCGCCAGGGATGCGGAATGCCTGGCCTCTTGTGCCTCCATGATGCCCCTCATGAGGTGCTGGTACGTGGCAGACGCGTTCGGCAAGCCGTAAGGCATGCGAACGTAGCTGTGGGGTGGACCTTCGCAGCGCCCCGCGCGCGAGGGCCAGAGGCGCTCCAGGGAGGCGACTCGGTTGAGCCCTGGTATGTCGATGCAGACGCGCAGCCCGCCATCCTCGCCTGGATGGGGAGCCACTGCTGGTAGACGGCGGCCGCCTTTCATGACTCTTGACTCCTGTAGCTCCTGAATGGCCTTGCTGACGAACTCCTGAGGGTCTGGCTCTCCTTGCCTTACTCCTTCTTGAGGGAAATGTGCTTCGAAACATGCCTCCATGTGGTGCCCAAGCGCCTCCCTCGTGACCCTAGCCAGGTCGGTGGCCCTCCAGAGGAGAGCCCCCGAGCCTTGCCTGAGGAGGGCGCCGGGAGCGCTTTCCTATGGGATGGAAGGAGGTTCCCCCTGGGCAGGCATGGGCCCTGAGGGGCCTACCTCCTGAGGAGCCGGGCCGGACGATGTGTTCTTCTACTTGGGGGCAGTCTCGGGAAGCCTCCTGCTTCCGCGATCCGGGTCTTCAAGTGACGCGGCCTGAAAGGCTCGTTCCAGGGAACACACCGCATCCTTCTCTTCACAGGGCACCGTGATGACTCTGCCACTTCCTGGCATCTTGAGGACGTTGTAGCCGTGGTGATTTACGGCCATGAACTTGGCCAGCGCTGGGTACCCGAGGATGGCGTTGTACGACAGGCGGATGTGAGCGACGTCGAAGTCGATGAGCTCGGTGCGGTAGTTGTCGCGTGCCCCGAAGGTGACAGGGAGGCGGACCTGCCCTATCGGGACCGTGGAGCCGTCGGTGACTCCAGAGAAAGGCTTGGTTGGCTGAAGCTGGCTGTAGGGCACTTGGAGATTGTTGAATGTTTCCACGGACAGGACGCTAAGCCCTGCCCCGCCATCGATGAGGGTCCTGGTGACCACCACGTTGCTGATGATTGGGGAACAAAGCATCGGGAGGACTCCGGCTGTAGCCGCACACTTGAGCTGATCTGCTGAGCTGAACATGATGGCGCACGCCGACCACCTGAGAGGGCGCGTGGCTTCGAGCTTGGGGAGGAATGCATTCACTTCGCGGGCGAACTGCTTGAAGATGCGTTGAGAGGCTGGGGCTTGAGCCCCGCCCAGGATGCAGGCGATCGTGCGCGGCTCCTGGAAGCCCCCAGCCTCCTCGTCCTGGTGGCGGTCCTCGTTTCTCCTTGGTTGCGGCGGCAGCGGAGGGAGGCCTGCGTTGCCTTGCGGGCGATCCTCACGAGGCCGACCCCTCCAGTCTCCCTCGTGAGGCGGGTCTTGCCAGCGATCCTCGTGAGGTTGATCGCGCCACCCTTGGCGCGGGCCACGGTCTTCCCAGCATCCTGCGGTCCTTCCTTCTCCTCGACCGTAACCCCGGTCACCGCGGTCGAGGCGACGGCCGATCCTTCCTTCTCGCACGGCTCGGAGCTCTTGACATCCGTTGGTGTTGTGGGTGTGGAGGTCATGGTACACACAGTACCGGCTGCCCTTGGAAGGTTCGGGCTGATCTCTGCCCCGCTTGGCGTCTGGTTCTGCCACGAGCACGGCAGCCCCCTTGCGCTTCACATCCTTGGCCTTGGGATTCTTCTCTTCCGGGTCCGCGGCAGGCAGCTCGAAGAGGGAGAGACGCCCTTCCTCAGCCCTGGCACACTTGGTTGCCAAGTTGAACAGCTCCAAAGCAGTGCACAGGTCTTCATGCATCGCTAGCTCCTCCTTCATCTTGACATCACGCACGCCGTCGGAGAAGGCTGAGATGATGGCCTCCTCAGTCACCCTGGGAATCTTGAGGCATGCGTTGTTGAAGCCCTGGATGTACTTCTGCAGGGTATCCCCGGGTTGTTGCTTGATGCGGCGCATGTCACTCACGGCGGGTGGCCGGTCGCGAGTACCTTGGAAGTTGGCGATGAAACGGGTGCGCATCTCGTCCCAGGAGGAGATCGTGCCTGGAGCCAGGTTCAGGAGCCAGGTGCAGGCCCCGTCCTTGAGCGCCATGGGAAACCAGTTCGCCATGACCTTCTCGTCTCCGTTGGCAGCTTCGATGCCCAGCTCGTAGAGCTGGAGGAACTCCGCAGGGTCAGCCGTGCCGTCGTAGCGAGGAGGCAGGCCTGGCTTGAACTTGCCGGGCCACGCGACACTGCGTAGCTCGGCGGTGAAGGCACGGCAGCCTGCTGTGGCCACAGGAGGTCTTGGGTGACGGAGAGCTTGGTCTTGCATGTCCCCACGCGCTGCAGCTGGGTCTTGACGTGCGGGAGTAGGAGCATGGTCGCGACGTGCTGGAGCAGGGAGCGCCCGTGCAGCTTCTTGCAGGCGAGGGACTTCCTGGCAGCTCTGCTCTTCCTGCGCTGGCACCTGACGGAGCGGGTTCCGCCCAGGGGCCACGCGCCTTGTAGCCATGGTGCCTTCTTGAGGAGGAGGCGGCCGGGGCGCCGCCGGAGCTTCGTCGCCCGCGCGGGGCGGGTGCGGTGCTGTGAAACGGGCGACGCAGGAGAGCCCCCTGCGGCACGGATGAGCTCGGCGACGCGGTCGAGCCATTCTTCGTAGACGTCATCGACGGGGCGGTAGCGCAGGAGCTCGTTTGCCGCGATAAGCTCAGCTCGAGCCTCCATGGGTGCGCAGAGCGCGCGGGACGAAGAACCAGCTGGGGGGAGCGAGGGAGTTGCGGTGCGGCCGTCTTGCCGCACGGACGGATGCTGAGACGATGCTTGCTGCTCGTCCCCCGTCGGGCCGGTGGCGGCGTTTACGGCAGGTGACGAGGAACGGTGTGGACGCCCGCCGACAGGAGCCGTCTGGGCGACGCGGGAAGCGAGAGCGGCCCGGCGCTCGGCGCGGGCCCGACGAGCGTCGGACATGGGTGCGATGGTCGGAGGAGAACGGGGCGGTGGAAGACGAATTGCGGTGCACCCCTACCTGGCGCGCCAAATGTTGGATTTCGGGTTCCGGCAGACCCTTGAGGTTCGAACACTGGGGTACGCACGGAGATTTCTCTTCCTACCTACCTGCACCCCTCCGCCTCACCAAGATCTAAGCTATGGAAAGAACAACACAAGGGACATAGGGTTTATACTGGTTCGGGCCACCGTTGTGGTGTAATACCCTACTCCAGTTTGTGGTGTGGTGGATTGCCTCTTGGGCTGATGATGATGAATGATACAAGGAAGAACAGCCTCGCGAGGGTCTGTTCTCGGCTATGGCGTTGAACTGCTGGGAGGAGTTCAGCCACCCTTCTCTCTCTCTCTCTCTGATCGAACCCCTTCTCTTAATCCTTCCGAACCCCCTCTTCTGAAAAACCCTCTTTCTCCACCCCTTGCTCTGTGGGTGGCTGGTCCTATTTATAGAGGCCCTGGTCCTGTTCCCAAATATCGAGCGGGAAGGGAGCCAACAATGGCGGGCTAATTTGAAGGGGGACAGCTAGTACTATATACCCTGACAAAAGCAGTCTTCGCCTGCACAAAGCTCTGGTGGTGACGCCGTCCTGGGCTCCACGATGACCTCCGTCTTGCAGTCTTCCTGGTCTTGGTCTTGTTGCACCGAAATGGCAACCTTTGCCTGATGCCTCGGTACTCCGCGGCTGCGCTTGCCCCCTTTGCACCAAAGAGGAAAGGAGGACACTGCGCGGGCTGGCACCCGCCTGGCGCCCTTGGTCGTAATGGCTTGCGTCACGGGCACCTCGTGAGGTACCCCGCCTTGATCTCTCCGCCCCCTCGCGAGCCAGCCTGATGAGGCCATGCGTGAGGAAGCTCCGTGTCGTTCGCCCCGCGAGGCTTGGCCCCTCGCGAGGGTCTTGGGTTTGTGTTGATGAAGATGGGCCGTGCTGGGCCCCCCTTTGAGCCACGCCGCAGGCCGCAGGCAGGCAAGTCTGGGGACCCCTGTTCCCAGAACGTCGATAGCGGGCGTAAGGTTCCGGACACCGCTGCCGCTTTAGCAAAAATTATGTCCGAGTTGTTCAAGGGAGAGGAAGAGGAGTTCATCCGCATCAAGCCACGGGATGGATTCTCCATGTACAACCCTCCAAGCTGGGTGAGTTATATCTCCTTACTCCCATTCTGCCCGCATTCTATGTCGTAGGTACTCACCTTGCCATTTTACAGCAGGAACTGCGAAAAGCTGTAAGGGAGGTCAACAGCCCATCTCCACAACCAGAGGACCCTGACCGGTCCCTCAGTCCCGGACTCGAAGAAGATCCGGACATATTCGTGGAGCTGATAGACCAGCAGTTCTATCAATTAAGCTGTGATGACGCCATGGTGGCCATTACAACCGACTATCCCGGACTGCTCCCTGCGTCGGACATAAGAAAAACCAAAATCCCAACTCCAAAAACTAGGATCCCCTTTTAGACACTTCACCTACCATGTACATATGGTGTTTTACAGGGAAGGCATTCGGGACGCCGTGCCGAACCCGCAGCAACTCGCCAACAAGAGGCACCGAGGCCGGGTAGGCCAAAAAGGAAGGCGGTCAGGACAAAGACACCGGCGCAGAGGTATTACAAAAAAAGCCGCTCCGTGGTTGTCATCTTTCTCGAAATGTAATGACGTCCATGTTTCTTTAATAGAAAAAACGCTCGCCGGAATATGTCCGGCGAGGCTGCCGATCATGCTTCCACCAGTCAGGCTCCAGGGCCGGACATAGAGGCGGAAGCCGACATGGGGCGGACGCCGGATACTCCTCCTACAGAGGATGCGGATAGACTGTCCGCTACGAATTCAGAAGTGGAGAGCTCCATGAATCATAGGCATTGTCGGGCCGTACTCCGTGACGCTTGCTTCTCCCCAGAGGCATTTGATGCCTTCAATTCTGGAGACGCGTACCTCTGTGCTGCTCAAAATGGTCTAGCCAAAGCCACGGACCAGTATGTAAGGGATGTACGGGTAAGCAAATCTGACGATTATATGTATCAGTAGCCCCTGAGACTTGAAATAGTTGGCACAACTGATTTAAGGATCATTTATTGTGCAGGTTCTTGCAGAGAAGAATACTCGACTGTCACAGGAGCTGGAGGAATGCAAGACCCAACTTCGGGCCACCATTGCCGCATTGAAGGAACCTGAAAAGTCCCCAGCTAGTAACATTTATTTCAAAGAATGATAGGTACCATATAGGGTACGGCATGGCTGCAGATCTAACAATAGATATTGCAGATGACTCCGGAGAGAATCCAGAGGACCAGCATGTCGTACGACAGCTAAAGGCTAGCGAACGCGTGCTGACTAAGGTCAGGCAGGAGAAAAAAAATCTCCAAGACACCAATACCAAGCTGAGCGTGGAACTGAAAGATGTTCGAGCTCAGCTTGCGGACTCCGAGAAGGAGAATAAGCGGCTTCGACGCGGCATTTTCAGTAAGTGCTTGAACGAACCCTTAAAAGGGTGCAGCGGAGAAGCTGGCTAACAGAGTTATGTCTGCAGGTATGCTGACGGGTCGTCCTGCGGAGGAGATGCTCGGGTCTGTGGGTGATCTTCTACCCGAGCTCTCACAACTGCACGAACAAGTTCGGCGGGTGATGCAAGGTATTGCCCAGGCCTTGTGTCCATCCGTCTCCCTGCTAGCAGGCATTGGAGAGCTTGCAGAGAAGCTCAAGGGAGCACGGCGTCGCTTCTGATTATGGAAGATATCGGCCTACCGTCAAGGTGCTAGGGAAGGCTGGGCCATGGTGAAGACGCGGTATACCAAGGCTGACCCAAACCACATGGCCGAGGTCGGACCTGTGGGGCCTGATGGGACGGAGATCCCCGTTAGCTTAGTGTATGGGCAAGTAGAATTAGCCGCAAAGTATTCCCAACAGGATTGTAAGCTAGACATCCTGTTGGATGGTATAGAGGAGGAATTTAGTCAGTCTACATGACTATGTAATTAAAGTGACATGTATAATGCCTTCTAGCCGGATTGTAAATCATTTGTCATGGCGGACCTTTTCGCTTCAACCTCGGGACCTGATAGTCCGGAGTGTATCCGAATACCCGCTCAGTTATATAAGAACCGGGGTATGCATGGAAACCGGGCGTAGGGGTCATTAGTGCTTGAACAGACAAGTAACCAACTAGTTATGTTATATTACATGGGTAGTAAGAAACATCTTCTAGGGAGAATAGTTCCGTTAAGGGTTCCTTTCCCTGGGTACGCATACCCTAAAGTGCATGTCCGGACTGCGAGAGGAGACGCGGGAAAAAACATCTCGGGGCACATATGGAAAATAAATAAAAATCATCTTTCGTTCACCGACTGAATATTCCCTTAACAACACTAGCTTTCGGCTTCACCCAGTCTGAGGTACACATCCGACTGACACGGCAGTAACAATCACAGAGGTGCTCCCCTTACGCCCTAGCCGAATTAACCAGAATGTAGGGCATAAATACAAGAGCCAGGCAACCCATCTTGGCCAAAACTTAAGTCATATCGATGCATATAATAGCGAAGAAAAGGTACATGCGGAAGAATAACACATGTGCGGGGCATGAAGCCCAGATAAATCATAAGCTTCTATGTAAGAAGCCCCCAGGTATAATGAGCGCAGTAAGCGCGTCAATAGTGTGCAAGCAAGGCACAAGTTGGCCCTTGAAGGCCTTGAGAAAGAATAAAAGAAAGAAAGAGAGAAAAGACAGATAATGTATATGCAAAAAATGGACAGAGGAAGGAGACGAACATAGAGTCCGGCACTAGGCGTCGAATCTTCGGAGCCTGGCTGCGTTCCATGGGTTCGGCTCAAATCGATTATTCGATGCATCCCGCAGACGGTATGCCCCAGCGGTCAGAACTTGGTCAATAATGAAGGGACCTTCCCATTTGGGCTCGAGCTTGGTCTTTTTCTTCTCCGGCAGGCATAGAACTAGCTCGCCAATGTTATAAGTTTTGGCCCGTACTTCTCTGCTTTGGTATCTTCGAGCTTGTTGCTGATAGAATGCGGAACGGGCTTTTGCCACGTCGCGCTCCTTCTCCACGGTGTCCAGACTGTCCTGCCGATCAAGCTCGGCTTCTCTTTCTTCGTACATGCGCACTCGAAGTGAGTCATGAATTATGTCGCAGGGCAGAACCGCCTCTGCGCCGTACACCATAAAGAGGGTGTGTATACGGTAGTACGATTCGGCGTGGTCCGCAGCCCCCAGAGTACGGAGTCGAGCTCCTCTACCCAGTGCGTGCTAGACTCCTTTAAGGACCGCACTAATCTGGGTTTGATGCCGCTGATGATAAGACCATTTGCTCGCTCAACTTGGCCGTTGGTTTGTGGGTGATAGACAGAAGCATAATCAAGCTTGATGCCCATGTTGCTGCACCAGAGTTTTACCTCGTCGGCCGTGAAGTTCGTGTCGTTGTCGGTGATGACGTTGTGGGGGACGCCATAACGGTGTACAACCCCGGATATGAAGTCTATCACCGGTCCAGATTCGGCCGTTTTAACAGGTTTGGCTTCTATCCATTTGGTGAATTTATCCACCATGACCAGTAAGTATTTTTTCTTATGGGTTCCCCCTTTAAGGGGTCCAACCATGTCAAGCCCCCAGACCGCAAAGGGCCAGGTAATGGGGATTGTTTGGAGGGCGGTGGGTGGCATGTGGCTTTGGTTTGCAAAAAGCTGGCAACCAACGCAGCATTGGACCAAGTCATGTGCATCTACCCGGGCCGTCGGCCACTAAAAACCTATACGGAAGGCCTTGCTTACAAGGGCCCGGGCTGCGGCGTGGTGGCCGCCGAGTCCGGTGTGAATTTCTGCCAAAAGTTTCCGCCCTTCCTCTTCGGAGATGCACCTTTGAAGGACTCTGGTAGTGCATTTTTTATACAGCTCTCCCTCATGGACCTTGCAGGCTTTAGATCGCCGCACTATGCAGCGTGCCTCATTTTGGTCCTCGGGAAGTTCCTGCCTAGTTAGGTAGGCCAAGAATGGTTCTGTCCACGGGGTGATGATGGCCATTATTACGTGGGCTGAAGGTGTTATTTCGGTGGCAGAGCCTCCGATTATGTCAGAGTGTTCGGTATCGAGCATTTTGGTCGGGTCCGGACTATTGTTACCGGTGTCCCCTTCCCATACCATGGATGGCTTAAACAACCTTTCCAAAAAGATGTTGGGGGGATCGCATCGCGTTTTGCACCGATGCGGGCGAGGATATCCGCCGCCTGATTGTTTTCCCGAGGCACATGGTGAAATTCGAGCCCCTCGAACCGAGCTGACATCTTTAGGATGGCGTTGCGATAGGCCGCCATCTTCGGATCCTTGGCATCAAAGTCTCCATTTATTTGGGATATTGCGAGGTTCGAATCCCCACGCACCTCCAGGCGTTGAATGCCCATGGAAACTGCCATGTGGAGACCATGTAACAGGGCTTCATATTCGGCTGCGTTGTTGGAGTCTGTATACAGTATCTGTAGTACGTATTGAACTGTATCTCCGGTTGGGGACGTTAGGACGATGCCAGCCCCCAGACCAGCCAGCATTTTGGAGCCGTCGAAGTGCATGATCCAATTGGAGTATGCGCCGTACTCTTTAGGGAGTTCGGCTTCCGTCCATTCGGCGACAAAGTCGGCAATACTTGCGATTTAATGGCTCGTCGGGGTTTGTATGTTATGTCGAACGGGAGGAGCTCAATGGCCCATTTGGCAATCCGGCCCGTGGCGTCGCGGTTGTTTATAATATCATTAAGTGGCAATTCCGAGGCTACTGTAATCGAACACTCTTGAAAGTAGTGTCGCAGCTTCCGGGATGCCATGAATACCGCATAGGCTATCTTTTGATAATGTGGGTACCGTGATTTGCATGGAGTGAGGACAGTGGATACATAATATACCGGCTTTTGAAGGGGAAATTTATGTCCGTCCGTTTCTCGTTCGATGACGAGCACTGCGCTTACAACCTGATGAGTTGCCGCAATGTACAACAGCATTGGTTCGCCGATGTTTGGCGCGGCCAGGATTGGGTTGGTTGCCAGTATGGCTTTTATTTCTTCCAATCCGGCTGTGGCAGCGTCCGTCCACTCGAAGTGTTCGGTGCGCCGAAGGAGGCGATAAAGGGGTAATGCCTTTTCTCCTAAGCGGGAGATAAAGCAGCTTAGAGCCGCCACACATCCGGTTAATTTCTGGATTTGTTTGAGGTCCGTTGGGATAGCCAACTGTGACAGAGCTTAGATTTTGGCCGGATTTGCTTCAATTCCTCTACTGGATACAATGAAACCCAGGAGCTTTCCGGCTGGTACGCCGAAAACGCATTTTTCCAGATTGAGCTTGATGTCGTATGTTCGGAGGTTGTCAAATGTGAGCCTCAAGTCGTCTATTAGAGAATCGACATGTTTGGTTTTGACGACCGCATCATCTACGTATGCCTCTACTGTTTTGCCGATATGTTTCTCTAGACATGTCTGAATCATGCGCCGATATGTTGCGCCGGCGTTTTTGAGCCCAAAAGGCATTATGTTGAAACAGAAGGGGCCGTATGGTATGATAAATGTCGTTGCGGCTTGGTCGGACTCCGCCATCTTGATTTGGTGGTAGCCGGAGTATGCGTCGAGGAAACACAATGCATCGTGTCCTGCGGTAGCATCGATAATTTGGTCGATGCGGGGGAGGGGGAAGGGATCCTTTGGGCAAGCCTTGTTGAGTTCCTTGAAATCGACACATAGGCGCCAGGATTTGTCCTTCTTTGGTACCATCACCAGGTTTGCTAGCCAGTCCGGGTGTTTTATTTCTCTAATGAATCCGGCCTCCAATAACTTGGCTAGTTCCTCTCCCATAGCTTGTCTCTTAGGTTCAGAGAAACGCCGAAGAGTCTGCTTAACCGGCTTGAATCCCTTTAGAATATTAAGGCTTTGCTCGGCCAGCCTGCGTGGGATTCTTGGCATGTCTGAGGGGTGCCAGACGAATATGTCCCAATTCTCGCGCAGGAACTCTCGTAGTGTGGCGTCCACGGCGGGGTTTAACTGTTCCCTAATGGAGGCTGTTTTGTAGGGTCCGTTGGGTGGACTTGGAATTTGACTATTTCATCCGCTGGTTTAAAAGAGGTGGACTTGGATCTCTTGTCAAGTATCATGTCGTCCCTGTCCACTGTGGAGCGTAGCGCAGTTAATTCCTCGGCCGAAAGGGCTTCGGATAATGCCTCGAGGGCCAATGCAGTTGTTTTGTTTTCGACGCGGAGTGTTGTGTCCGGATCACTAGCGAGAGTGATGATTCCATTGGGCCCGGGAATTTTGAGCTTCATGTACCCGTAATGGGGTATGGCTTGGAAGATCGTGAATGCCTCCCGCCCTAAAAGGGTGTGGTATCCGCTACTGAACGGGGCCACATGGAATGTAATTTCTTCGGACCTATAGTTCTCCGGCGTACCGAATACCACATCTAGTGTGATTTTCCCAGCACATCGTGCTTCCCGACTGGGGATGATTCCTCTGAAGGTTGTGCTGCTTTGCTCAATGCGGTTCTAGTCTATTTCCATTTTTTGAAGAGTTTCCTCATAGATGAGGTTTAATCCACTGCCGCCGTCCATGAGTACTTTGGTGGGTTGAAAGCAGTCCACAATTGGACTGAGTACCAGTGCAGCTGGTGCTTGGGCTATTCGGAATTTAGGTTCGTCACTGGCATTGAAGGTAATAGCCGTGTCACTCCATGGATTTATCGCTGCCACGTGGCAGATTTCAGCAAGGCTGCGGAGTGTTCGCTTGTGCCTATTATTTGATGCGAAGGTCTCAAAGACTGTTAATACCGTATTGTTATCCACGGGATGGTGCTCTGTGGCATCTGGGATGAGAAGATCCTCACCACTTTTGGCCACCTGCCGGAGTACCCAACATGCTCTAAGGCTGTGTGTTGGTGTGGTATCCGCTGCACTATGAATTTTGCAGGGTCCGTTGAGCCATCCCTCCAATACGGTTCCACGACCTGTAGAGGGTCTTTGCTTCTTTGTAATTAACTCGGGTGTCTTATGATAGTGCACCCTTTTACTTCGGACTGGGTGTATATTCAGAGCCAGATTATCCCAAAATTTCGTTTTGGTTTTCCAGGCGCTTTCCATCGCACAGTATTTTCGTACTATGGACGCCAAGTCGGCAAAGCGTGATATGTCACGGCGACTTATGGCGTTAAGGATTCCCTTGTCCATGCAATTATTGCAGAAAAATGAGACTGCGTCTTCCTCGCGACAGCCCTTAACCTTGTTCATCGCAAGGAGGAGTCTGGCCCAATAATGATGTACTGTTTCCTGGGGCTCTTGCCTGATGTGGGAAAGATCGTTTATGTCTGGGTGGGTGGGTGGATTTGAGTCTGAACCCTTACCCAATCTGAGACCCAGGGGCTGAGGAGTTTCCAATCTTGGAAGTTCGGATTCCGGGATGTTGCCCGATAAGTCTGGCCCGCTGCCTGACTCTAGGTCCAGGGCTTGGGTGATGTCCTCCCGTAAACGGGTATCCGGCTCGGAGAGCTCAGGAATCTAGACATAATTAGTCCTCAAGATAGAGGAAGAATCGCCGCATTGTTCCTCCACCACAGCAATATGATGGGTAACCGGTGGAGAGTTAATCTCCCTTTGATCGGGTTTAAGCCCAATCCGATCATAGTCTGTAGCGACTCCCAAGGCTGCGATGCGATCCAAGAGCTCGTTTAGGGAAGAGAGCTCCATTGGATCCATCTTCTCGACGAATTCTGAGCCGACATGGAGGCTGTTTTCATTGACCCGAGAAGTCATCGTCGGTGCAACAGCCGAATGGGCGGTCATGATGAAACTGCCTAGCCGGAGAGTTTGGCCGACAGCCAGGGCTCCCCCGGCGGTAATGTTGTTTTTAACAATGAGACGAGGCATCATTCCTTACGGTGAAGGCATAGTGGAACTCTCAATGAAAGCACCAATGTCGGTGTCAAAACCGGCGGATCTCGGGTAGGGGGTCCCGAACTGTGCGTCTAAGGCGGATGGTAACAGGAGGCAGGGGACATGATGTTTTACCCAGGTTCGGGCCCTCTTGATGGAGGTAATACCCTACGTCCTGCTTGATTGTTCTTGATAATATGAGTAGTACAAGAGTTGATCTACCACGAGATCAGAGAGGCTAAACCCTAGAAGCTAGCCTGTGGTATGATTGTCTGTTGTCCTATGGACTAAAACCCTCCGGTTTATATAGACACCGGAGGGGGCTAGGGTTACATGAGGTCGGTTACAAAGGAGGAGATATACATATCCGTATTGCCTAGCTTTCCTTCCACGCCAAGTAGAGTCCCATCCGGACACGGGACGAAGTCTTCAATCTTGTATCTTCATAGTCCAACAGTCCGGCCAAAGGGTATAGTCCGGCTGTCCAGAGACCCCCTAATCCAGGACTCCCTCACCTTTCCTTAACGGAAAATGGAATCTAATATTTCCTTCCTTCATATCAATAATTGCACCAATCGTTCTAAGGAAAGGTCTACCAAGAATAATAGGACATGAAGGATTGCAATCTATGCCAAGAACAATAAAATCTACGGGCACATAATTCCTATTTGCAACAATAAGAACATCATTAATTCTTCCCATAGGTTTCTTAATAGTGGAATCCGCAAGGTGCAAGTTTAGAGAGCAATCATCAAAATCACGGAAACCTAACAAATCACACAAAGTCTTTGGAATCATGGAAACACTAGCACCCAAATCACATAAAGCATAGAACTCATGATCTTTAATCTTAATTTTAATAGTTGGTTCCCGCTCATCATAAATTTTTCTAAGGATAGAAACTTCCAACTCAAGTTTTTCTTCATAAGATTGCATCAAGGCATCAACAATATGTTTAGTAAACACTTTATTTTGACTATAAGCATGAGGAGAATTTAGCACGGATTGCAACAAGGAAATACAATCAATCAAAGAGCAATTTTCATAATTAAATTCCTTGAGATCCAAAATAGTGGGTTTAGCAACATCTAGGGTTTTAATATCTTCAATCCCACTTTCATCAAATTTAGCATCAAGATCTAAAAACTCTGAATTTTTGGAATGCCTTCTAGGTAAAGGTGGATCATATTCAGTCCCATCATTATCAAGATTCATATTGCAAAACAAAGATTTAATAGGGGACACATCAATAACTTTTAGATCTTCATCTTTATTTTCATAAAAATCCGGTTTAGCGGCCATCCTATTAACTAAGGTAGCCTGCTGATCCAAAATTTTAGCAGTCAATTTCTCAAGACGAGCAATTTGGGATCTTAAACCATCAAATTCTTTAGACATATCATCGAGCTCTTTATTCATAAAACTCATAAAAAAAATTTTGTTCCTTGAGCTCGTTTCTAAAGAAACTATTATGCTCAAATTGCAAGACCATAAAACTCCTAACGTTGTTTTCGATTTCTTCTAACCTTTTAAGGTGAAGATCACCAAATCGGGGAAGAGCCATCGAGACAAGCAGGCAATCCAACACACAAGAAAACAAAAGGCAAGCGGGCAAAAAGAGGCAAATAGAGAAAGAGAGGGAGGATAGAGAGAGAGGGTGAATAAAATGGCAAGGGTGAAGTGGGGGAGAGGAAAACGAGAGGCAAATGGAAAATAATGTAATGCGGGAGATAAGGGTTGTGATGGGTACTTGGTATGTTGACTTTTGCGTAGACTCCTCGGCAACGGCGCCAGAAATGGCTGGTTGTCGGGAGTCAAATCTTGACTTGCGCGAACCTCCCCGGCAATGGCGCCAGAAATGGCTCGTTGTCGGGAGTCAAATCTTGACTTGCGCGAACCTCCCCGGCAATGGCGCCAGAAATTCTTCTTGCTACCTCTTGAGCACTGCGTTCGATTTCCTTGAAGAGGAAAGGATGATGCAGCAAAGTAGCGTAAGTATTTCCCTCAGTTTTTGAGAACCAAGGTATCAATCCAGTAGGAGGCTGCGCGCGAAGTCCCTAGTACCTGCACAAAACAAATAACTCCTCGCAACCAACACGATAAGGGGTTGTCAATCCCTTCACGGTCACTTACGAGAGTGAGATCTGATAGATATGATAGCATAATATTTTTGGTATTTTTGTGATAAAGATGCAAAGTAAAATAAAAGGCAAAGTAAAAAGCAAAGGAAATAACTAAGTATTGGAAGATTAATATGATGAAGATAGACCCGGGGGCCATAGGTTTCACTAGTGGCTTCTCTCAAGAGCATAAGTATTTTTACGGTGGGTGAACGAATTACTTTTGAGCAATTGACAGAATTGAGCATAGTTATGAGAATATCTAGGTATGATCATGTATATAGGCATCACGTCCGAGACAAGTAGCCCGACTCCTGCCTGCATCTACTACTATTACTCCACTCATCGACCGCTATCCAGCATGCATCTAGAGTATTAAGTTCATGAAAATAGACTAACGCCTTAAGCAAGATGACATGATGTAGAGGCATAAATTCATGCAATATGATAAAAAAAACATCTTGTTATCCTCGATGGCAACAATACAATACGTGCCTTGCTGCCCCTACTGTCACTGGGAAAGGACACCGTAAGATTGAACCCAAAGCTAAGCACTTCTCCCATTGCAAGAAAGATCAATCTAGTAGGCCAAACCAAACTGATAATTTGAAGAGACTTGCAAAGATAACCAATCATACATAAAAGAATTCAAAGAAGATTCAAATACTGTTCATAGATAATCTTGATCATAAACCCACAACTATCGGTCTCAACAAACACACCGCAAAAAGAAGATTACATCAAATAGATCTCCACAAGAGAGGGGGAGAACATTGTATTGAGATCCAAAAAGAGAGAAGAAGCCATCTAGCTAATAACTATGGACCCGAAGGTCTGAGGTAAACTACTCACACTTCATCGGAGAGGCTATGGTGTTGATGTGGAAGCCCTCTGTGATGGATGCCCCCATCGGCGGAGCTTCAGAACAGGCCCCAAGATGGGATCTCATGGATATAGAAAGTTACGGCGGTGGAATTAGGGTTTTGGCTCCGTATTTTTCTTCAAAACCCTAAAATAGGCAAAAACAGCAATTCTGGGATGGGCCTCCGGTTAATAGGTTAGTCCCAAAAATAATATAAAAGTGGACAATAGAGCCCAATAATGTCCAAAACAGTAGATAATATAGCATGGAGCAATCAAAAATTATAGATACGTTGGAGACGTATCAAACACCATCACGGAGGGGTTCATCATCCTCATTGGTGCCTCTCCAATGGTGCGTGAGTAGTTGATTGTAGACCTACGTGTCCATAGTTAGTAGCTAGATGGCTTCCTATCTCTCTTTTGATTCTCAATACAATGGTCTCTTGGAGATCTATTTGATGTAGCTCTTTTGCGGTGTGTTTGTTGGGATCCGACGAACTTTGAGTTTATAATCAGATCTATATTTTTATCCATGAAATTTATTTGAGTCTTTTGATCTCTTATATGCATGATTGCTTATAGCCTCGTATTTCTTCTTTGAATCTTTGGTTTAGTTAGGCCGACTAGATCCATTTTTCTTGCCATGGGAAGAGGTGCTTTGTGATGGGTTCGATCTTATGGTGCTCAATCCCAGTGATAGAAGGGGAAATGACACGTATTTACCGTTGCTATTAAGAATAAAAAGATGGAGTCTATTCCTACATGAATAGATCTTGTCTACATCATGTCATCGTTCTTATTACATTACTATGTTTTCCATGAACTTAATACACTAGATGCATGCTGGACAGCGGTCGATGTGTGGAGTAATAGTAGTAGATGTACGTAGGAGTCGGTCTACTAATCTTGGACATGATGCCTATATAATGATCATTGCCTGGATATCGTCATGATTATTTGAAGTTCTATCAATTGCCCAAGAGTAATTTGTTTGCCCACTGTATGCTATTTTTCTCGAGAGAAGCCACTAGTGAAATCTATGCCCCCGGGTCTCTTCTTTATCATATTTGCCTTCAAGATCTATTTTATTCGCTTTTATTTTCGGATCTATTAATCCAAAAATCGAAAAATACCTTGCTGCAGTTTTTAATTATTTATTTTATTTCGTGTTTCCGCGAGATCTATTTATCCAATCTACTAGAAATTTATCTATCTTTTTTACCCGGGAGGGATTGACAACCCCTCTTACACGTCGGGTTGCAAGTATTTGCTCTTTGTGTGCAAATACCGTTCACGTAGTGTTGCGTGGTTCTCCTACTGGTTCGATAAGCTTGCTCTCATCACTGAGGGAAATACCTACCGTAGCTATGCTGCATCATCCCTTTCTCTTTGGGGAAATACCGACGTAGTTCAAGCCGCACCAAAAGGAATTTCTGGCGCCGTTGCCAGGGAGACATCATCAACATCTACCAGCTCCTTAATCATAAATCTCATCTCCTTGCAATTTACATTATTTGCCATTTACCTCTCATTTTCATCTCCCCACCTCACAAAAATTTGCCGTTTTATTCGCCCTCTTTTTTGTTTGCCGTTTTCTCATCAGATCAGTTTTTCGTGTGCGATTTTGTTTACCACCTTTTGTCATTATGGATAGTTCTTCCTCTATTGCGTACACTCCCGAGAACGAGGTTCTTAACTTCAAACAAAGGGGAGGGGTGAATTTAAAAGATGCTTGGTATATTATTTGCAATGCTCATAATAGATCTATTCGTAAGCAATCTAGCGTTGTTCTACTACACTGTTTTTATGTGGGCATCACTACTTGGTATAGATTCATTCTTGATACTATCACTGGAGGAAATTTCCTTATGTGTCCCTCTCTATATGCTTTTGATGCTATGGGAAATCTAGTAGGTTCACCACCTCTTATGATTGATGAAACAACTTTGACTCTCGAGCATGTTATCGAAAGGCTGATGCTATTGAAAAGAAAATGCTTACGGAAGAACATATTGAAAACTTGGATTAAAAGATGCATAATCTTGCTAGTAAAATTGGGTTAAAAGTGGGAGAAGTTTTTAAATTGCTAAAATAGAAGGGAACCGTAATTCATGAAAGAATTGAAGAAAGCCCTTCTCAGATTGATAAGTTTGAAGAAATTTTTGGTAATCTAAGCACGGCTTTTTCCTACGCTAAAAATATTTAAAAAAAACTTCGGTAAAAATTGGCAAGATTACTCAATTAACTAAAAACAAGGGTGCAACTTCTAATAGTAACAAAGAAGATCTTAAGATGACCAGTATTCACCAGGATTTTGTTGAAGTTATAAAAGACATTTTTTTGCAAGAATAAATTCTTTAAACTAGTTCCTAGGAACGTTGTTATTCAAAATTTATATGCTAAATCCTTTAAGAATTCTAAGTCTTTGATCGAGGAGTTGGAAAACAAAGATGACAATACTTGAATCTTTGCATTATGCCTAGCTAGTGGCATAAAACGATAGCGCTTGTTGGGAGGCAACCCAATGAATAAAATTTATTTTTGTCTTTCTCTTTCTGTTCTTGAGTGTTTGCACAATTATGCTACTGTTATTATTGTGTTTTTTATGTTTTAATTAGTGTTTGTGCCAATCAAAGCCTTTGGGATCATGTTGGGTGATAGTTGATTTGATCTTGTTGAAAAACAGAAATGTTTGTGTCCAGTAAAACAATTGTCATTTTTAATACAAGAGCGATAAAATCCTGATTTTTGTACACATGATTGATATACAAATTTCCCACGCTGTTCTAATTGTTCAGAATTTTTGGAGCTACAAAAGTATTCAAAGTTTTCAGATTGCTACAGACTGTTCTGTTTTTGACAGATTCTGTTTTCTTTGTGTTGTGTGCTTATTTTGATGAATCTATGGTTTGTATTGGAGGGTATAAGCTATAGTAAAGTTTGAATATAGTAGATATAATAAATAAAATATGAATGGGTTTGCAACAGTACTTAGAGTAGTGATTTGCTTTTGTTATACTAACGGATCTCATGAAGGTTTTGTTGAGTTTTGTGTGATTGAAGTTTTCAAGTTTTGGGTGAGATCACGATGGATGAAGGAATAAGGAGTAAGAAGAGCCTAAGCTTGGGGATGTCCCATGCCATCCCAAGCTATTATCTAAAAGAGAAGCAAGCAACTAAGCTTGGGGATTCCCGAGTGACATCCCCTCTTTCTTCTAACGACCATCGGTATTTTACTTGGAGCTATATTTTTATTCGTCACATATCATGAGTTTTTCTTGGAGCGTCTTGTATTATATGATTCTTTGCATGTTTTTCTTTTTCTTTTAAGTCAAGTAATCTTGTTGGACACACCTATTTGAGAGAGCCAAAATTATTCTATGACTTGCAATGTCTACTACGCAACCTTCTTCTTGTCGACTCATGTTGGGCCTCCAAGCGTAGAGTTTTGTCGGACAATAGCAAATTTCCCTCAAGTGGATGAACTAAGGTTTATCAATCCGTGGGAGGCGTAAGATGAAGATGGTCTCTCTCAAACAACCCTGCAACCAAATAACAAGAGTCTCTTGTGTCCCCAACACACCCAATACAATGGTAAATTGTATAGGTGCACTAGTTCGGCGAAGAGATGGTGATACAAGTGTAATATGGATGGTAGATATAGGTTTTTGTAATCTGAAAATATAAACACATCAAGGTAGCAAGTGGTAAAAGTGAGCGAAAACAGTATTGCAATGCTTCGAAATAAGGCCTAGGGTTCATACTCTCACTAGTGCAAGTTCTCTCAACAATGATAACATAATTAGATCATATAACAATCCCTCAACATGCAACAAAAAGTCACTCCAGAGTCACTAATAGCGGAGAACAAATGAAGAAATTATTGTAGGGTACGAAACCGCCTCAAAGTTATTCTTTCTGATCGATCTATTGGGCTATTCCTATAAGTGTTACAAACATCCCTAGAGTTCGTACTAAAATAACACCTTAAGACACACATCAACCAAAACACTAATGTCACCTAAATACTCCAATGTCACCACAAGCATCCGCGGGTTTGATTATATGATATGCATCACACAATCACAGATTCATCTATTCAAACCAACACAAAGAACTTCAAAGAGTGCCCCAAAGTTTCTACCAAAGAGTCAAGACAAAAATGTGTGCCAACCCCTATGCATAAGTTCACAAGGTCATAGAACCCGCAAGTTGATCACCAATACATACATCAAGTAGATCATGTGAATATCACATTGTCACCACAGATAAGCACATGCAAGACATACATCAAGTGTTCTCAAATCTTTATACATCAAGTGTTCTCAAATCCTTAAATACCTAATCCGATAAGATAACTTCAAAGGGAAAACTCAATCCATTACAAGACAGTAGAAGGGGAGAAACATCATAAGATCCAACTATAATAGCAAAGCTCACGGTACATCAAGATCATGCCAAAGCAAGAACACGAGAGAGAGAGAGAGAAAGAGAGAGAGAGAGATCAAACACATAGCTATTGGTACATACCCTTAGCCCCGAGGGTGAACTACTCCCTCCTCGTCATGCAGAGCATCGGGATGATGAATATGGCCACCGGTCCCGATTGGTTTTTTGTGGGTACAGAGGCTTGCGGCGGCAGAACTCCCGATCTAGGTTTCTTTTCGGGGGTTCTGTATTTATAGGAATTTTTGGCGTCGGTTTCAAGTCACGGGGGTCCACGAGGGGGTAGGGCGCGCCTGGGAGGTAGGGCACGCCCTCCACCCTTGTGGAGGCCTCATGGCTCTTCTGGCCCAACTCTTTTGCTTTGGGGGCTTCTTCTGGTCCATAAAAAATCACCGTAAATTTTCAGGTCAATTGGACTCCGTTTGATATTCCTTTTCTGCAAAACTCAAAAACAAGGAAAAACATAAACTGGCACTGAGCTCTAGGTTAATAGGTTAGTCCCAAAATCATATAAAATAGCATATAAATGCATATAAAACATCCAACATAGATAATATAATAGCATGGAACAATCAAAAATTATAGATACGTTGGAGACGTATCAAGCATCCCCAAGCTTAATTCCTGCTCGTCCTCGAGTAGGTAAATGATAAAAACATAATTTTTGATGTGGAATGGTACCTAACTTATTTATACATGTAATTTTTCTATTGTGGCAAGAATATTTAGATCCATAAGATTCAAACAAAATTTTAATATTGACATAAAAACAATAATACTTCAAGCATACTAATAAAGCAATCATGTCTTCTCAAAATAACATGGCCAAACAAAGTTATCCCTACAAAATCATATGGTCTGGCTATGCTCCATCTTCATCACACAAAATATTCAAATCATGCACAACCCCGATGACAAGCCAAGCAATTGTTTCATACTTCTGATGTTCTCAAACTTTTTTAACTTTCACGCAATACATGAGCGTGAGCCATGGACATAGCACTATAGGTGGAATAGAAGGTGGTTGTGGAGAAGACAAAAAGAAGGAGATAGTCTCACATAAACTAGGCATATCAACGGGCTATGGAGATGCCAATCAACAGATATCAATGTGAGTGAGTAGGTATTGCCATGCAACAGATGCACTAGAGCTATAAGTTTAAGAAAGCACAAAAAGAAACTAAGTGGGTGTGCATCCAACTTGCTTGCTCACGAAGTCCTAGGGCAATTTGAGGAACCCCATCATTGGAATATACAAGCCAAGTTCTATAATGAAAATTCCCACTAGTATATGAAAGTGACAATATAGGAGACTCTCTATCATAAAGATCATGGTGCTACTTTGAAGCACAAGTGTGGTAAAAGGACAGTAGCATTGCCCCTTCTCTCTTTTTCTCTCATTTTTTAGCCTTCTCCTTTTTTTTTATATGGCCTCTTTTTTTCGTCCGGAGTCTCATCTCAACTTGTGGGGGAATCATAGTATCCATCATCCTTTCCTCACATGGGACAATGCTCTAATAATGAAGATCATCACACTTTTATTTACATACAACTCAAGAATTACAACTCGATACTTAGAACAAAAGATGACTCTATATGAATGCCTCCGGTAGTGTACCAGGATGTGCAATGAATCAAAAGTGACATGTATGAAAGAATTATGAACGATGGCTTTGATACAAATATGATGTCAACTACATGACCATGCAAAGCAATATGACAATGATGATGCGTGTCATAATAAAATGGAATGGTGGAAAGTTGCATGGCAATATATCTCGGAATGGATATGGAAATGCCATAATAGGTAGGTATGGTGGCTATTTTTAGGAAGGTATATGGTGGGTCTATGGTACCAGCGTAAGTTGTGCGGCACTAGAGAGGCTAGCAATGGTGGAAGGGTGAGAGTGTGTATAATCCATGGACTCAACATTAGTCATAAAGACCTCACATACTTATTGCAAAAATCTATTAGTCATCAGAAAAAAGTACTACGTGCATGCTCCTATGGGGATATATTGGTAGGAAAAGACCATCGCTCATCCCCGACTGCCACTCATAAGGAAGACAATCAAAAAATATCTCATGCTCCAACTTCGTTACATAACGGTTCATCATACGTGCATGCTACGGAACTCACAAACCCTAACACAAGTATTTCTCAAATTCACAATTACTCACTAGCATGACTCTAATGTCACCATCTTCATATCTCAAAAAAATCATAAGGAATCAAACTTCTCATAGTATTCAATGCACTTTATATGAAAGTTTTTATTATCTCTCTCTTGGATGCCTATCATATTAGGACTAAATTCATAACCTAAGAAAATTACCATGTTGTTTAGAGACTCTCAAAATGATATAAGTGAATCATGAGAGTTCAATAGTTTCTTCAAAATAAAACTACCGCCGTGCTCTAAAAAGATATGAGTGAAGCACTAGAGCAAACGACAAACTACTCCAAAAGATATAAGTGAAGATTAATGAGTAGTCGAATAATTATGTGACTATGTGAAGGATCTCTAAGATTTAAGAATTTCAGATCTTGGGATATTATTCATACAGCAAGCAAATCCTAATAAAATAAAATGATGCTCCAAGCCAAACACATACCATGTGGTGAATAAAAATATAGCTCCAAGTAAGGTTACCGATGAACAAAGACAAAAGAGGGGATGCCATCCGGGGCATCCCCAAGCTTAGGCTCTTGGTTATCCTTAAATATTACCTTGGGGTTCCTTGGGCATCCCCAAGCTTAGTCTCTTTCCACTCCTTATTCCGTAGTCCATCAAAACTTTACCCAAAACTTGAAAAATTCACAACACAAAACTCAACAGAAAATTTGTAAGCTCCGTTAGTATAAGAAAGCAAATCACCACTTAGGTACTGTCAAGACAACATTCATAATTTTTACCACATGATTCCTACTGTACCCTATCATTTCTACAATTTATATTAAGCAATATAATCCATAGAAACAAGAAAACAAGCAAACTATGCATCGAAAAGAGAATCTGTCAAAAACAGGACAGTCTGTAGTAATCTGTAACTCTCGAATACTTATATAACTCCAAAAATCCTAAAAACTTAGGAAAACCTGGGAAATTTGTTTATTAATCTTCTGCAAAAATAATCAGTATTTTATCACACTTCTGATAAAAATCAGAATTTTTTTCCTGAGCGCAAAAGTTTCTGTTTTTCAACAAGATCAAATCAACTATCACCGTAAGCTATCCCAAAGGTCTTACTTGGTACTTTATTGAAACAAAAGCTATAAAACATGATCACTACAGTAGCTTAATCATGTGAACACACAAAAACAATAGGTGTAAATGTTGGGTTGTCTCCCAACAAGCGCTTTTCTTTAATGCCTTTTTAGCTAGGCATGATAATTTCAATGATGCTCATATAAAAGATTAGAATTGAAACATAATGGGAGCATCATCAAGCATATGACAAGCACATTTAAGTCTAACCCACTTCCTATGCATAGGGATTTTTTGATCAAACAATTTATGGGAACAAGAATCAACTTGCATAGGAAGGTAAAGCAAGCAAAATTTCAAGATTTTCAACATGTAGAGAGGAAACTTGATATTATTGCAACTCCTACAAGCATATATTCCTCCCTCATAATAATTTTCAGTAGCATCATGAATCAATTCAACAATATAACCATCACACAAAGCATTCTTTTCATGATCCACAAGCATATAAAATTTACTACTCTCCACATAAGCAAAATTCTTCTCCTGAGTAGTAGTGGGAGCAAACTCAACAAAATAACTATCTTATGAGGCATAATCCAATTGAAAATTAAAATCACGATGACAAGTTTCATGGTTATCATTATTCTTTATAGCATACATGTCATCACAATAATCATCATAGATAGGAGGCATGCTATCATCATAATAAAGTTGCACATCAAAACTTGGGGGACTAAAAATATCATCTTCATCAAACATAGCATCCCCAAGCTTGTGGCTTTGCATATCATCAGCATCATGGACATTCAAAGAATTCATGCTAACAACATTGCAATCATGCTCATCATTCAAAGATTTAGTGCCAAACATTTTAATGCATTCTTCTTCTATCACTTTGGCACAATTATCGAATCCTTATTTTCATGAAAGACATGATAAAGATGAAGCATGTGAGGCAACCTCAATTCCATTTTTTTAGTTTTCTTTTATAGGCTAAACTAGTGATTAAACAAGAAATAAAAGATTCGATGCAAGATCTAAAGATATACCTTCAAGCGCTAACCTCCCGGGCAACGGCACTAGAAAAGAGCTTAGTTGATGGGGTATTAGTGTCGCTGACCTAGCCTCCCCGGTAACAGCGCCAGAAAAGAGCTTGATGTCTACTATGTAACCTTCTTCTTGTAGACTCGTGTTGGGCCTCCAAGCGCAGAGTTTTGTAGGACAGTAGCAAATTTCCCTCAAGTGGATGACCTAAGGTTTATAAATCCATGGGAGGCGTAGGATGAAGATGGTCTCTCTCAAACAACCCTTCAACCAAATAACAAAGAGTCTCTTGTGCCCCCAACACACCTAATACAATGGTAAATTGTATAGGTGCACTAGTTCGGCGAAGAGATGGTGATACAAGTGTAATATGGATGGTAGATATAGGTTTTTGTAATATGAAAATATAAAAACAACAAGGTAGCAAGTGGTCAAAGTGAGCGAAAACGGTATTGCAATGCTTCGAAACAAGGCCTAGGGTTCATACTTTCACTGGTGTAAGTTCTCTCAACAATGATAACATAATTAGATCATATAACAATCCCTCAACATGCAACAAAGAGTCACTCCAAAGTCACTAATAGTGGAGAACAAACGAAGAGATTATTGTAGGGTACGAAATCACCTCAAAGTTATTCTTTCGGATCGATCTATTGGGCTATTCCTATAAGTGTCACAAACAGCCCTAGAGTCCGTACTAAAATAACACCTTAAGACAAACGTCAACCAAAACCCTAGTGTCACCTAGATACTCCAATGTCACCACAAGTATCCATGGGTTTGATTATACGATATGCGCGCATCACACAATCTCATATTCATCTATTCAAACCAACACAAAGAACTTCAAAGAATGCCCCAAAGTTTATAACGGAGAGTCAAGACGAAAACATGTGCCAACCCTTATGCATAAGTTCACAAGGTCACAAAACCCGCAAGTTGATCACCAAAACGTACATCAACTAGATCACATGAATATCCCATTGTCACCACATATAAGCACATGCAAGACATACATCAAGTGTTCTCAAATCCTTAAAGACTCAATCCGGCAAGATAACTTCAAAGGGAAAACTCAATCCATTACAAGAACGTAGAGGGGGAGAAACATCATAAGATCCAACTATAATAGCAAAGCTCTCGGTACATCAAGATCGTGCCAAATCAAGAACACGAGAGAGAGAGAGAGAGAGATCAAACACATAGCTGATGACCCACAAGTATAGGGGATCAATTGTACGTAGCTCTTTTAGATAAGTAAGAGTGTCGAACCCAACGAGGAGCAGAAGGAAATGACAAGTGGTTTTTAGCAAGGTAATGTCTGCAAGTGCCGAAATTCTAAGTAGCAGAGTAGTTTGATAGCAACATAATTTGTAACGAGAAAGTAACGATAATAGTAGTAAAAGTGCAGCAAGGTAGCTCAATCATTTTGAGGCAAAGGACAGGCCAAAACGGTTTCTTGTAATAAGCAAAGCGTTCTTGAGGGTACATGGGAATTTCATCAAGTCACTTTCACCATGTTGGCTTGATTCGTGTTCGGTACTTTGATAATTTGATATGTGGGTGGACCGGTGCTTAGGTGCTGTTCTTACTTGAACACATTGTTCGGGAACTCGGTAACTGGTAACTGCTCGGTCGACTACTGAATAGCGATTAATCGGTTAATCGGCCATTTAACTGAATTAATCGGTTGATCATTAATCGGCTGCACATGAGAATATATTGGCAACATGTAACTAGTTTTTCACGTATTGTACACCACATAATCCAATGCTCATAGCTACGTATTATACATTTATACTAAAATATAATGTCATAGCTCGTAGGCCTATAAAAAGCATGTACAAGAGGTAGAATTGTTACCTGGATGGTTTGATCATGATGCATCCAAACCGGAAGGCAACAAACCTACAGAATTGATGATAGATATGCATTTATATATGCTCTAAACTTGTCATTGTCAAGATAAATGATTAAATGACGGCCATACATGTGACAACAAGAAGCCACACATGAGACATGACAAGATAAATTAAAATGACGGCCACACAATTTGGCAATATGCAGCCACACATAGCAAGATAAATAGCAGCCACACATGTGAACATGGAATAATTCACTACAAGGTTCAACACAAATAGCATAGTAGGTAATAAGGTTCACTGACCACAAATACTCAAATAGTTCTCACAACTCATAATGGCCTGGATTTCCGCTTCGTTTACACCCCTTTTTTATGGATGCCGCATCAGTTACCTGACCCATCACCGATTAATCGGTTTGACAACCAGTTAATCGTCTGACAACCGATTAAATGCCAGTTAATTGGCTTGACCATTTAATGAAACGAGTGCGTGCTACTCTCCTCAGTTAGGCACTGAGTAGCGATTAAATGGGCATTTAAATGGTAACTCGGTCAAGTTCTTGAACAGTGCTTGAACAAACCTCCTACTCATGATTAACCCTCCCGCAAGCATCCACAACTACGAGAAAAGTATTAAGAACAAATTCTAACCATAGCACTAAACTTTTGGATCTAATCGGTCCCTTACGGAATAGTGCATAAATTGGGGCTTAAGCTTCTGTCATTCTCGCAACCCATCATCTAATTTCTACTCCACAATGCATTCCCTTAGGCCCAAATATGGTGAAGTGTCATGTAGTCGACATTCACATGACACCACTAAGGGAATCTCAACATACATACTATCAAAACATTGAACACATATCAAGTTCACATGATTACTTGCAACATGATTTATCCCGTGACCTAAACAACAAAATTAACTACTCACAAATGATAAACATGTTCATGATCAGAGGGGTATTAAATAGCATATTTGATCTAAACATATAATATTCCACAAAATAAACCATATAGTAAGCAAGTACAAGATGTAATCAACACTACCAGTCACCCACAAGCACCAATCTATAGTTCCGGTAACAAGATTGAACACAAGAGATGAACTAGGGTTTGAGATGAGATAGTGTTGTTGAAGATGTTGATGGAGATTTCCCTCCCCAAGATGGGAGAGTTGTTGGTGATTGTCACACCCTCGATGCGACTATAGCTCCCACGTGTCGAGGCACCACTTAGAGATATAATCGCATTGAAGGCATATGTCGCAAGTTAGGCAATCTTCACAACATCCCATGTAATGTAAATAATAAAGGGGAGATAACATAGTTGGCTTACACTCGCCACGTCAATCAAGTACATAAATAACATTACATCATCCAAACACTCATGGCCCGACTACGGCGCCAAAATAAAAGAGAACCCAACATGCGACACGGTCCCAATCACCCCCAACTGGGCACCACTACTGATCATCGGGAAAGGAAACATAGTAACGTTGAGAGTCTTCGTCGAACTCCCACTTGAGCTCATACGCGTCTCCTGGAGCGGAATCATCAGGCCCTGCATCTGGTGTAATAGTAATCTGTGAGCCACAGGGACTCAGCAATCTCGCACCCTCGCGATCAAGACTATTTAAGCTTATAGGAGTGGAAAGGTAAAATATGAGTGGAGCTGCAGCAAGCGACTAGCAAATATGGTGGCTAACTTATTCGCAAAAGAGAGCGAGAAACTAGAGAGCAACCTGCGCAAACATTACTCCAACACCGTGTCCACTTCCCGGACTCCACCGAGAAGAGGCCATCACGGTAACACACTCGGTTGATTCATTTTAATTAAGTTAAGGTTCAAGTTATCTACAACCGGACATTAACAAATTCCCATCTGCCCATAACCGCGGGCACGGCTTTCGAAAGTTCAATCCCTGCAGGGGAGTCCCAACTTAGCCCATGACAAGCTCTCACGGTCAACGAAGGAATAGACCTCCTCCCAAGACGTTCCGATCAGACTCGGTTTCTCGGTAATTCAAGACACTTCGACAGGTTAAAACAAGACCAGCAACACCGCCCGAATGTGCCGACAAATCCCGATAGGAGCTGCACATATCTCTTTCTCAGGGCACACTCAGATGAGCCAGACGTCGGGTAGGCCAGCCCAGAGTTGCCCCTGGTAGCCCCGGACATCGCTCGGTGGGACCAACGCTCAGAGGAGCACTGGCCCCGGGGGGTTAAAATAATGATGACCCTTGAGTCTGCAGAACCCAAGGGAAAGAAAAGGCTAGGTGGCGAATGGTAAAACCAATGTTGGGCATTGCTGGAAAAGCTTTAATCAAGGTGAAATATCAAGGGGTTCCCATTATAACCCAACCACGTAAGGAACGCAAAAATCCGGGAACATAACACCGATATGACGGAAACTAGGGCGGCAAAAGTGGAACAAAACACTAGGCGAGAGGCCGAGCCTTCCACCCTTTACCAAGTATATAGGTGCATTTAAGATAACATGGCAATATAATGATATCCCAACAAGTAAATAAAATATGTTCCAACAAGGAACGGCCTCCAATCTTCACCTGCAACTAGCAACGCTATAAGAGGGGGCTGAGCAAAGCGGTAACATAGCCAATCAACGGTTTGCTAGGACAATGGTGGGTTAGAGGTTTGACATGGCAATTTGGTAGGCTTGCAAGCAAGTGGTAGGCATCGTAGCAATGGCATAGCAAAACAGCGAGCAAACTAGCATAGCAAAGATAGTAGTGATTTCGAGGGTATGATCATCTTGCCTGCATAGTTGTCAGAGTTGACTGGATCCTCAAAAGCAAACTCAACGGGCTCCTCGTTAGCGAACTCGTCTCCCGGCTCTACCCAAACAAGACAAACAAGCAACAAGGATACAATCAACCACGTGCAAGAACAAGCAATATGATGAAATGATGATATGCTATGCGGGATGCGATGCGGGATGCCAAATGCAAGATATGACAGGAAATGCATGAACCTGGCCTCAACTTGGAATTCCAAGTGTGCCACTGGAAATATGAGATGAAATCGCTTGAAAACGATATAAAGAACGCCGGAATCGGGGTTACGGTTTGGAAATGGCAAGCGATTCAAAAATGACACCGGTCTGCGATTTACAGCAAGTAGGCATCTAAATGCAATGAGATGAACATGCTACAGCACCCAAACATGGTATCAAAATACATGACAGGGAAGCATTCAAGATGCTTAACAAAAGTCTAGCACTGAGCTACGGCCAATTCATCCACTAACAGGTTCAAACAAGCATGGCAAAAATGCAAATGGCAAACAGATCTCAGACTTAGTGAAATTAACACTTGTCTGGAATTTCAGATCATATAGCCCTCTTCGGAGCAACAAAACAAAATGCTACAGGACCTGAACATGACAAAGAAAGACATGGAATGGAGCTACTCAACAAGCTTAACAAAAGTCCCTTAGTGACCTTGAGCCAAAAGGGATCACAAAATATACTAACAAGCACACGAACATAGCAAAAACATAATCAGTTTTCAGAGTTAGTGAAAACTGGGACATGCTGAAACATAACTCACGAAGGCATGTTTACGAGCTCGATGCACTCACCACGGTGCAAGTCATGGCAAGACAAGCATACATCCATCAAGAAGGCACAAAATACAAGCTAGACATGGCAAGAACAATAGCATAGCATGCACGGATCAACTACAATAACATCGGCAAAATCGCAAATAAGTTGACGATCTGCCCAGATTCGCAACGAAGCAAAAATAGAGCTCGATTGACTCAAGCTAGGGTGCTCCATATATGCAAACAAAGACATGGATGGATAGAGCACTACAATATTAACAAAACTCCTTTACTGATCATCCTCAAAAGAGGCACGGATCACTAGGAAACAACAAGAACATATGGCATCATGAACTAAACAATCCCAGGACTTGGTGAAATCATTAAGTCCCTGAAAACAGAATTAGCAAGTGCACCACTTTGCAAGCTTGCACAAGTCACCACACACATCCTAAAAATATATGGGTTGCAGCTCTGGAAAGATGACAAAACCCTTAACAAAACATATGAAGAACTCACGGGCATATCATGCACACATTAATCATGGCAAAAATGACAAGTGCTAAACAGAGTAACAGATCTGACAATTAACTCAAGTAGCCCTCTTCTAACAGCATTTCGGGCATCAAGATGAGCTCAAATGAAAATGATTCCATGGAATGAAATGTTGTACTCTCTAAGATGAACATTTTGATATGCTATATGAACGAATCGGAGCTACGGATGCAAAGTTACGAAGCCGCGAACATGGGCATATGGACTAAAAATTCTGGGGACTTCGACGAAATTTACCCCTAGGGTTTCACTGTTCACCGGATCCGGATCTGGGCACGGAAAACAAGGATCACCGGGATCCCATCGGAGCTGACCCGGAGCTCGCCGGAGTGGGTTCGTTGGCTGGGGAAGAGGGGAGGCGAGGCCGGGGCGGCTCCGGCCGGCGCGGTGGCGGCGGCGGCGGCGCGACGTGGAGGCGGCGGCGGTGCGTGGAGGCGGCGGCGGTAGAGCGAGGCGGCGGCGGTGGCGGCGGCCGGCGGTGACGGCGTCGGGGGCGAGGCGGCGGCGCGGGCAGCTAGGCAGCGGGGCGAGGGAGCGGGCCGCGGGGGCCCCGGATGGGCCTCGCGGGCCTTGGCGGCGGCGGCGCGCCACGAGGCAGCTTGCCACTGGTGCGGGCGGGCGGCGGCGATTTGTCCGGGGGGGTCGGACGTGTCCGGCGCGGCAGAAGACGGATCTAGGGTTTTCGGGGGAGAAGAAGACCCGGATTTCGGGGGATGTTTAAATAGGCATAGAGGGAGCTAGGAGAGTCCAAATGAGGTGCGGTTTTCGGCCACGCGATCGTGATCGAACGCTCTAGACGGTGGAGCAGAGTTTGGTGGGTTTTGGGCCAAATTGGAGGGGTGTTGGGCTGCAACACACACGAGGCCTTTTCGGTCCCTCGGTTAGCCGTTGGAGTATCAAACGAAGTCCAAACGGTACGAAACTTGACAGGTGGTCTACCGGTAGTAAACCAAGGCCGCTTGGCAAGTCTCGGTCCAATCCGGAAATGTTTAATCCCCACACATGAAGAAAGCTAGAAATGACCACCGGAGGAGAACGAAGCACCGGAATGCAAAACGGACAACGGGAAAATTGCTCGAATGCATGAGACGAACACGTATGCAAATGCAATGCACATGATGACATGATATGAGATGCACGACAATGATAACAACACACCGAGACAGACCCGAACCCGAGGAAATAATATAACTTAACACCGGAAACGGCAAGAGTTGGAGTACAAATTGGGAAAGTTACATCCGGGGTGTTACAGTGATGATGAGGACAATGATTTCCCCCTCTGGGAGGGAAGTTCCCCCGGTGGAATTGCTCCGCCAGAGGGCAAAAGTGCTCCTGCCCATGTTCCGCCTTGAGACGGCGGCGCTCCATCCCGAAAGTCCTCTTCTTATTTTTTCTAGGTCAAAATCACTTATATAACAGAAGATGGGCACCGGAGGTGGGCCTGGGCGAGCACAACCCACCAGGGCGCGCCTGGGCTCCCTGGCACGCCCAGGTGGGTTGTGCCCACCTGGTGGCCCCCCTCTGGTACTTATTTGCTCCAATATTCTTCATATATTCAATGAATATTATCCTTCAAGTTTTAGATTGTTTGGAGTTGTGTGGAATAGGTAGCTTGACGTAGCTTTTCCAGGTCCAGATTTCCAGCTACTGAAATTCTCTCTCTTTATGTATACCTTGCATATTATGAGAGATAAGGCATTAGAATTACTCCAAAAAGCATTATTATGGATAAAAACGTCATAAATAACAGTAGAAAAACATGATGCAAAATGGACGTATCAACTCCCCCAAGCTTAGACCTCGCTTGTCCTCAAGCGAAAACCGAAATCGAAAAACATGTCCACATGCTTAGAGAGAGAGGTGTCGATAAAAAAAATACAGACATAGAAGCATCATGTTCATTATTATAACAACAACTAACTTAAACTTAAGACTTTTATCAAAGACCTTTTATCATAGACTTCTCATGAATATGTGATAATTCATCACACTAGTGAAGTATAAAGCAAAAACTCTATTAGAAACCAACAAACTATGTTCTCGGTCAACTTTGCAACTACAATTCATCATCTTTTTAGGAAGGGTGACGTGTCGGAGCCTTTAGGCAAGTCCACATACTCAACCATCATATAGTCTTCCATGACTGCTAACACTCACCACGTACACATGAGCAAAACGTTTCAATCGGACACAGAGAAAGATAGGGCTTGTAGTTTTTCCTCCGAACGTATTCACCTCAAGGGTGATGTCAACAATAATAACTCATGCTATCTATATTCAACCAGACATATGTGCCTAGATCTTTCCTCACCACATGATGCTTGCCAAAGGAGAAAATAAAAAGGAATAGAGAGAAAACTTTGACCCGAATATTATGCATATAAGAATTCATAGAAGAACCAAATATTATTCATAGATAAACTTGATCATAAATCCACAATTCATTGGATCTCGGCAAACACACCGTAAAAAAGGATTACATTGAATAGATCTCCAAGAACATCGAGGAGAACTTTGTATTGAGAACCAAAGAGAGAGAAGAAGCCACCTAGCTAATAACTATGGACCCGAAGGTCTGTGGTAAACTACTCACACATCATCGGAGAGGCTATGGTGTTGATGTAGAAGCCCTCCATGATCGAATCCCCCTTCGGCAGATCACCGAAAAAGGCCCCAGATGGGATCTCACGGGTACAGAAGGTTGAGGCGATGGAAAAGTGGTTTTGTGGCTCCCCCTAATGTTTTAGGGTATAAGAGTATATATAGGTGAAAGAAGTACATCGGTGGAATAATATTTGACTATGATGATCATGCAAAGCAATATGACTATGATGAAGCGTGTCATAACAAAACGGAACGGTAGAAAATTGCATGGCAATATATCTCGGAATGGCTATGGAAATGCCACAATAGGTAGGTATGGTGGCTGTTTTGAGGAAGGTAAATGATGGGTTTATGGTACCGGCGAAAGTTGCACGGCACAAGAGAGGCTAGCAATGACGGAAGGGTGAGAGTGCGTATAATCCATGAACTCAACATTAGTCATAAAGAACTCACATACTTATTGCAAAAATCTTCAAGTCATCAAAACCAAGCACTACGCACATGCTCCTACGGGGGTAGATTGGTAGGAAAAGACCAACGCTCGTCCCCGACCGCCACTCATAAGGAAGGCACTCAAAGAACACCTCATGCTTCAAATTTGTCACACAAGGGTTACCATACGTGCATGCTATGAGACTTACAAACCTCAACACAAGTATTTCTCAATTTCACAATTACTCAACTAGCACGACTCTAATATTACCATCTTTATATCTCAAAACAATTATCAAGTATTAAACTATTCAATGCACTCTATATGAAAGTTTTTATTATACCCATCTTGAATGTCCATCATATTAGGACTAATTTTATAACCAAAGAAAATTACCATGCTTTTATAAAAGACTCTCAAAATAATATAAGTGAAGCATGAGAGATCAATAATTTATATAAAATAAAACCACTACCGTTCTCCAAAAAGATATAAGTGAAGCAATAGAGCAAAATTATCCAGCTCAAAAGATATAAGTGAAGCACATAGAGTATTCTAATAAATTCCGATTCATGTGTGTCTCTCCAAAAATATGTGTACAGAAAGGATGATTGTGGTAAACTAAAAAGCAAAGACTCAAATCATACAAGACGCTCCAAGCAAAACACATAGCATGTGGTGAATAAAAATATAGCCTCAAGTAAAGTTGCTGATAGACAAATACGAAAGAGGGGATGCCTTCCGGGGCAACCCCAAGCTTAGGCTTTTTGTTGTCCTTCAATTTTACCTTGGGGTGCCTTGGGCATCCCCAAGCTTAGGATCTTTCCACTCCCTGCTCCAAAATCCATCAAATCTTTACCCAAAAACTTGAAAACTTCACAACACAAAACTCAACAGAAAATCTCATGAGCTCCGTTAGTATAAAAAAAACAAACCACCACTTTAAAATAAGCAAAAACAAACCTACTGTATTACAACTTCTCTATGGTTCATACCCCCCGATACTAGCCATGGGTTCATCAAAATAAGCAAACAACACACGAAAAATAGAATCTGTCAAAACAGAACAGTCTATAGCAATCTGGTGGTTTCGAATACTTCTGTAACTCCAAAAATTCTGAAAAAATAGGACGACCTAAATAATTTGTATATGGATCTACTACAGTTGGAATTGTTATTTTATCGCTCTCTGATAAAAAATGAAAATTATTTTCATGAGCACATACTTTCTGTTTTTTCAGCAAGATCAAACAAGAATCACCCAAGAAGATCCTAAAGGCTTTACTTGGCACAAACACTAATTAAAACATAAAAACACAATCATAACAGAGTGTAGATAAATTATTTATTACTAAACAGGGACAAAAAGTAAAGAACAAAAATAAAATTGGGTGGCCTCCCAACAAGCGCTATCGTTTAACGCCCCTAGCTAGGCATTAATAATTTTGATGATGCTCACATGAAAGACAAGAATTGAAGCGCAAAGAGAGCATCATGAAACACGTGACAAACACATCTAAGTCTAACATACTTAATATGAATAGGCATCTTATAGGCAAACAAATTATCATAGCAAGCAAAAACTAGCATATGCAAGGAAGAGGAAAGAAACAATAGCAATCTCAACATAACGAGAGGTAATTTTGCAACATGAAAATTTCTACAATCATATTTTCCTGTCTCATAATAATTACATGTAGGGTCATAAGAAAAATTAACAATATAGCTCTCACAAAACATATTCTTAACACGATCCACATGTATGCAAAGTCGACAGTCTTCCAAAATAGTGGGATTAACATTAAGTAAAGTCATGACCTCTCCAAACCCACTTTTATAAAAAAATCATAAGATTGAACATTCTCCAAATATGTGGGATCTAAAGTTGACACTCTTCGAAACCAACTTTCAATGATATTGCAAACACTATTATCAAACTCATATTCATCATGGGGCTTAAATAAATTTTCAAGACCATAAGAAGAATCACCCCAATCATGATCATTGCAACAAGTAGTGGACATAGCAAAACTAGCATCCCCAAACTTAGGGTTTTGCATATTATTAGCACAATTGACGTTAATAGGATTTATAATAACAACATAGCAATTATGCTTTTTATTCAAAGATCTATCGTGAATCACTTAATAAAGCACTTCATCACAATTTTCGGATTCATGAATTTCAAGCAAAACCTCATAAAGATGATCTAGTGCACTCAACTCACTAGCAATTGGTTCATCATAATTGGATCTTTTAAAAAGATTAGCAATAGGATGAGGATCCATATCAATAGATTTTTAGCAAGCAAAGATGCAAGCAAATAGAAGGAACATGGTAACATGAGCAAACAGAAGGACGAACGGAAGAGGGGCGAAGAAAAGGCAAAGGTGAAGTGGGGAGAGGAAAACGAGAGGCAAATGGCAAATAATGTAATGTGAGGGAGAAGATTTTATGATGGTTACTTGTTATGTCTTGACTTGAGTGTAGGTCTCCCTGGCAACGGCGCCATAAATCCTTCTTGCTACCTCTTGAGCATGCGTTGGTTTTCCCTTGAAGAGGAAAGGGTGATGCAGCAAAGTAGCATAAGTATTTCCCTCAGTTTTTGAGAACCAAGGTATCAATCCAGTAGGAGATAACACGCAAGTCACCTAGTACCTGCACAAACAATCAAGAACCTCGCAACCAACGCGATAAAGGGGTTGTCAATCCCTTCACAGTCACTTGCGAAAGTGAGATATGATAAAGATAGTAAGATAAATATTTTTGGTATTTTTGTTGTATAGATTGGAAAGTAAAGATTGCAAAATAGTAAACGAGATGTGATAATAAAAATAGATGCAATATAATAAGAAAAGAGACCCGGGGGCCATATATAGGTTTCACTGGTGGCTTCTCTCATGATAGCATGTATTACGGTGGGTAAACAAATTACTGCCGAGCAATTGATAGAAGAGCGCATAATTATGAGAATATCTAGGCAATGATTATGAACATAGGCATCACGTCCGTGTTAAGTAGACCGAAACGATTCTGCGTCTACTACTATTACTCCACACATCGACCGCTATCCATCATGCATCTACAGTATTAAGTTCATAAGAACAGAGTAATGATTTAGGCAAGATGACATGATGTAGAGGGATAAACTCAAGCAATATGATATAAACCCCATCTTTTTATCCTCGATGGCAACAATACAATACGGGCCTTGCTGTCCGTACTGTCACTGGGAAAGGACACCGCAAGATTGAACCCAAAGCTAAGCACTTCTCCCAATGCAAGAAAGATCAATCTAGTAGGCCAAACTAAACCGATAATTCGAAGAGACTTGCAAAGATATCAAATCATGCATATAAGAATTCGGAGAAGAACCAAATATTATTCATAGATAAACTTGATCATAAATCCGCAATTCATCAGATCTCGACAAACACACCGCAAAAAGGTATTACATTGAATAGATCTCCAAGAACATCGAGGAGAACTTTGTATTGAGAACCAAAGAGATAGAAGAAGCCATCTAGCTAATAACTATGGACCCGAAGGTCTGTGGTAAACTACTCACACATCATCGGAGAGGCTATGGTGTTGATGTAGAAGCCCTCCGTGATCGAATCCCCCTCCGACAGATCGCCGGAAAAGGCCCCAGATGGGATCTCACGGGTACAGAAGGTTGCGGTGGTGGAAAAGTGGTTTCGTGGCTCCCCCTGATGTTTTAGGGTATAAGAGTATATATATGCAAAAGAAGTACGTCGGTGGAGCTCCGTGGGGGCACACGAGGGTGGGGGCGCGCCTACCCCTTGGGCGCGCCCTCCTATCTCGTGGAATATTCGCGGAGTTCCGGACGTCCACTCCAAGTCTCCCGGTTTGCGTTTGTTCCAAGAAAGATCCTCGCGAAAGTTTTGTTCCATTCGGATTCCGTCTGATATTCCTTTTCTACTAAACACTGAAATAGGAAAAAAACAGAAACGGGCACTGGGCCTCTGGTTAATAGGTTAGTTCCAAAAATAATATAAAAGAGCATATTAAATCCCATTAAACATCCAAAACGGATAATATAATAGCATGGAACAATAAAAAATTATAGATAGGTTGGAGACGTATCAGGTATATAAAGATTTTTTTTATCTTGGGAAACAAGTAAGGTGTAGAAAAACAGAGTCCAGAAGGTACCCCAAATGGGCACAACCCACCTAGGCGCGCCTGGCACTGGTGTCTTGTGCCCACCAGGGTACCCTTCCTGGAAGTTTCTTATTTTCCTATTTTTCTGAATATTCCAAAACTGACAAAAAATATTTTTGCGGATTTTTCAGAGTCTGTTTACTTACCGTATCACATACATCCTTATTTTCAAGATTCTGGAGTGTTCCGGAAGGATTCTTTTATGTGTTCTTCCGGTGTCAAAGTTTGGATAATATTACTTTCAACATTAATGGGTGTACCTGGGATATAATGTTTTATTCGTTACCCATTAACAACCTTCGGGTTAGTACCTTCAGCATTATTTATTTTGACGGCTCCAGAACGATAAACCTCCTTGATGACATAGGGGCCTTCCCATTTTGAGAGGAGTTTTCCTCCAAAGAATCTAAAATGAGAGTTGTACAAAAGAACATATTCTCCTACTTTAATCTCACGCTTTTGGATTCTCTTATCATGCCATCTTTAACTTTTTCTTTAAACAACTTAGCATTTTCATAAGCTTGGGTTCTCCATTCATCTAATGAGCTAATATCAAATAACCTCTTTTCATCGGCAAGTTTGAAATCATAGTTGAGTTCTTTGATTGCCCAATATGCTTTATGTTCTAATTCGAGAGGCAAATGGCAAGCTTTTCCATAAACCATTTTATAAGGAGACATACCCATGGGATTTTTATATGTTGTTCTATAAGCCCAAAGTGCATCATCTAATTTCTTAGACCAATTCTTTCGGGACCTATTGATAGTCTTTTGCAAGATTAATTTTATTTCTCTATTGCTAAGTTCAACTTGACCACTAGACTGAGGATGATCAGGTGATGCAATTCTATGGTTAACATCATACTTGGCAAGCATTTTACGGAAAGCACCATGAATAAAGTGTGAACCATCATCAGTCATTAAATATCTAGGGACTCCAAACCTTGGGAAAATAACTTCCTTAAGCATTTTAATAGAGGTGTTGTGATCAGCACTACTGGTTGGAATAGCTTCTACCCATTTAGTAACATAATCAACAACAACCAAAATATGTGTATACCCATTAGAGGAAGGAAAAGGTCCCATGTAATCAAATCCCCAAACATCAAATGGTTCAACAGCAAGTGAATAATTCATACGCATTTCTTGACGCTTACCGATATTACCTATTCTTTGGCATTCATCACAAGATAAGACGAACTTACGGGCATCCTTGAAGAGAGTAGGCCAATAAAATCTAGATTGCAATACCTTGTGAGTAGTTCTATCTCCAGCATGATGCCTTCCATAAGCTTCGGAGTGACATTTTCGTAGGATTTGTCCCTGTTCATGCTCAGGTACACAATGTCTAACAATACCATCTACTCCTTCTTTATAAAGGTGTGGGTCATCCCAAAAGTAATGTCTTAAATCATAGAAGAATTTTATCTTTTGTTGGTATGTAAAGCTAGGTGGTAAATATTTAGCAACAATGTAATTAGCATAGTGAGCATACCAAGGAGTGTTGTGAGCAACATCTATTGCAACTAACCGCTCATCAGGAAAACTACCATCAATAGGTAGTGGGTCATCAAGAACATTTTTGTAAGTGCATCTAGTGCCCCTTAGTGATTTTGGTGTATTGAAGACTTATAGGTTAAGGGACTAATGCGTGTGTGAGTGTACACAGGTCTATAAGTCTATGAGGAGTTTGATATTTACAAGAAAAGTTGACCCCTAAAAATGAATATCTTCGACTGAAGATTTTGGTATTTCTGAAGACTTTCATGAAGACTTTGAAAGTGAAGAAATTGGTGTGTCCGTGAAGACTTGATATTCATGCGAGGAATATGAAGCTTGAAGACTTTCGTGTTCATAGTTTTGTTTTTCTCTTTCTTGAGTCATAGGAAACACCGTACTATTAATGGGGGTTGAGGAAATACTAAGGAAAAATTTCCATGTGATGCTCAACTCAAAATCCTACACCTACCAATCCCTTCGAGTGAAGCCATTGGAAATCTCATACAGTTCAGTCAATTTCTTCAGTGACAGAGACGAAGTTCTTCTGGTCTCTGAGGAATTTGTCCTGACTGAGGAGTTAGGAATTCGCCAGTGCGGATTGCCTACACAGTGAGGAACATGATAGCCCTGAGGATTTTGCTACTCAAAATTCCGACCGTTGTTGTGCTATGCGCCAGCTGTTCCAAAATATCTATCCACCTAACGGTCATATCATTGAAGGGCATTTATGTCTTATCATGTCGGGCTGCTCCCTACGCTATAAATAGCCTCCCCCTACAACCACTAGCTGGTTGGCTGCTCTGAGAGAAACTGACACCTGTCATTTGAGAGCAACCCATCCTCCGAGGACTTTGAGCGAAAATCATCAAGTGAGGAAAAACCAAAAACCCAAAACCCAAACACCTACAAACCCAAGTGATTGAGCATCACTGAAGAGATTGATCCTGAGTGGATCCGACGCTTGTTACCTTTGAAGACTGTGCTTCTTCCAGACGGTTAGGCGTCATGGTCTAGAGCATCCAAGAGGAATTGTGGATCGCTGGATCACCAAGTTTGTGAAGGTTTGGAAGTCGCCTGAAGACTTACCACGAGTGATTGGATGAGGTCTGTGTGACCTTAGTTCAAGGAGAATACGGTGAGGACTGGGTGTCTTGGACTAAGTGTCCTTGACTGGGTGTCCGGGACTGTGTGTCCTCGAGTTTAAATACTCAGCCGCTCCAACCAGACGTACAACTGAGACAGCAGTTGGAACTGGTCTACCAAATCATTGTCTTCACCAAGCTTATTGGTTCTATTTCCTCCACTCTTTCATTTCCTCATAATTGTGTTGTATGTTTGATCATATCTGTGTTTGAAGACTTTAACTGAATACTTTCTCAATTTCCTCAGTTCAATTTCTTCAGTCTGTTTGTCTTCATCCTGTGTTATCCTCTGATTACGCTTCCTGTACTCTGTGCCTGTCTTCATTTCATCATGATGACTATGCTTGTATTCTGTTGTGTTTACTTTTGAGTACTTATTCCGCTGCTAGTAGTTCTTCGCTAAGGAATTTCCTCACCGGCAAATTCCTCAGTGAAGAATTTCATAAAAATCGCCTATTCACCCCCCTCTAGTCGATATAACGCACTTTCAATTAGTATCAGAGCAAGGTACTCCCTTGTTCTGTGTGATTTTGGTTTAACCACCTGGAGTTTTAGTTATGTCGACTGCAGGTATGATCAAGGTCTCTGATGGGTGTCCTACCTTCGATGGGACGGACTACCCCTACTGGAAGAATAAGATGCGAATGCATCTTGAAGCAATTGATAACGATCTCTGGTATGTTGTGGAAAATGGTGTTCCCTCAGTCACACCTTCTCTGAATGCTGCCGATGTGAAGAGATTCAAGCAACTCGACTCTCAAGCGAAGAATATCATATGTGGCCATCTGAGCAAAGGACAGTATGGCAGAGTGAGTGCTTTGGAAACAACAAAGCTTACCTGGGATAGGTTGTCCAAAGTGAATGAAGGAGTCTCAACTCAGCGTGACTCTCGAGTTGATGTTCTTCGCAATCTCTTCAACCGCTTCAAAAGACTCGACAATGAAAATGTTTAACAAACCTTCGATCGCCTCAGTGACATCTCAAATGAGCTTCAAGCACTTGGTGCCACTGACATCACCGACCATGAGGTGGTGAAGAAATTGCTGAGATCACTTGATTCTTCATTTGAAACTTTGGAATTGATGATACAAGAACGTGTTGATTACAAGTCACTTGATCCCGCTGATATTCTCGAGAGGCTAAATACTCATGAGTTCCAACTTGCTGAAAAGAGAGATCTCTATGGTTCAAGCTATGGCAGAACATGTGCACTGAAGGCCAAGGCAGTATCTGAGTCCGAAGATGAAGACTCTGATAGCAGCCTTGGTGATCCTGAAGAACTGAGCCATGATCTGGCTCTGCTTGTGAAGAAGTTTCAAAAGTTCTCAAGACGTGGTCGCCTTGGAAGATCCTCAAGGAGCAATGATTCCTCATCCAGTGACTACAAGAAGAGGCTCTGTCACAAGTGCAAGAAACCTGGACATTTCATTCAAGATTGTCCTCAGTGGGAAAAGGAATCAAAGGAGAAGAAATACAAGGATTACAGCTCTGATGATGCAAAGAAAAAGAAGAAATCCACAAAATCCTCATCATCAAAATCCTCAAAGCCTTCATATCACAAGAAGAGAAGCTCCAAGAAGGCCAGGGCATTCATTGGCAAGGAAATGGACTCTGAGGCTGAATCTGAAGAAAATGAGGAAGAGGAGTCATCTGAGGAGTCCGAATCCGGAGTGGCGAGCCTTGCTCTCGCTACTGCATTCGTCAGCAAGTCTATCTTCAACATTGAGGAAAATGACCTCACCAACAAGGCTGATGAAGGGGATGATGACTACGCTCCCACCTATTGCTTCATGGCAAAGGGTGCCAAGGTACTCAAATATACCTCCTCTGAATCAAGTGAGAATTAATTTGATGAAAACCTTAAGCCCAGCTATTCTAAACTTGCTAAGATTGCTATAAAACAACAAAGGGCTTTAGAAAAGGTTCAAAACATGCTAAATAAAAGTGATGATATGTTGGGTGAAGAAATGGATCGCACTGAAACTTTGACTGAAAATCTTCAGAGACTTCAGTCCAAGCTTGACAAACTTCAAAGTCATCATAACACTCTCTTATCGGATCATGAGAAGCTTTCTTATGAATTTCTTCAAAGAAAGCAAGACCTTGAGAAGCTAAGAGTGAGTTATGAAGATCTTCAGAAGGAGCGCGATTCATTACTTGCTCAACAAATCAGCGCATCTCAGGAAGAATTTTTTCCTCCATGCTTGAAGTGCATTGAACGTGAATCTGCTAATTCTTCACCTGAATGTTCAAATGCTGCTAATGTTTCAAATTCTTCGCATGCCTCTGCTATCACTAATTCCTCATCTGAGGACATTGCTAGTATCACTGACGATGCAGGGTTGAAGGAATTGTACACAACAGGCATGTACAAAAGCCTCAAAGGGCATCAGGCTCTTTGTGATGTGCTTAAAAAGCAAATCCTCAACAGGAACCCTAGGAAAGAGGGTATCGCCTTTGAGAGGAAACTCAATGCTGATGGTACATATTGGAAGCCTGAGCAGTACCCCAAAACTACATGGGTTGCTGCAAAGGGACCTCTAGTTGATCCATCTAATTTATCTGGATTTGCATGTGAATCTCCTCATTCTGATGATCAGTCAATTGACTCCAACTATAAGCTATTCAAAAATCAGAATGGTGAAGTATTTGCTAGATATGTTGGCACTAACTGCAGGAATGGCTCCCCTGTGAAGAAAATCTGGGTTCCCAAAATATGCCTTGAAAATCTTCAGGTGAATGTCATCATGACGCCACCTGTGAAGAATAGGAACCCCAGATCAAATTATTCATATGGACCAAATTCTTCATATGGATCAAAGTCCTCATATGAACATCATCGTGCTAACCCGTCTGTTTCACAGGGAAGATCTAAGGATTATGGATATGTGCATTATTCTTCAAATCATTATGTCCATAAGTCCTCGAAGAATTTATCTGCTTACTCTTATGCTTACTCTAACCCCTCTTATGTGAAACGAAATGGATTGGCTTCTATGCCATCCTTCTCGTATGGAGCTCGCAGAATGATGAACTCTTTGCCACCCCTTCAGATGTGGGTGGTGAAGAAAAAGAACTAATCTCTTCTGCAGGGTCAGGTCTCCAGACGCACGTAATCGTCTGAAGAATTTGCTGGAGACCTGAGCTTGCCTGAAAGGACGCATGCTAATCATGAAGAAATGAACTTTCATTTCTCACGTCCTCATATTGCTTTATCAGTTCTTTTACTTGATGAAATTGATCTGATGAATTGATGTCATATTCTTCACTGATGAAGTATATGAGTTTGTAAGCTGCACTAATTCATCTGCAGGATGACCAACCCAAAGCCACTGAGTGGGTCCTCGATAGTGGATGTACAAACCACATGACTGGTGACAAGAATCTATTGATGGATGCTCCATTATCACCATCGCATCTGAAGCATATCATCTTTGCTGACAAAGGGAAAAGTCAGGTATTGGGTCTAGGTAAGGTTGCGATTACAAAGGATCGACACATGGACAAAGTCATGCTTATTGAGTCCTTAGGATACAACCTTATGTCTGTCTCAATGCTTTGTGATCTTGATATGGTTGTTGTCTTTGGCAAGTACCATTGTGTTGTGATTATGGAAGCTGACAATTCCAAAGTCTTCGAAGGCTTTAGGAGAGGAGACCAGTATATTGTTGATTTCTCTACAGGACCACAACCAGCCATGTGCTTACTTGCAAAAGCTTCAGAAGGATGGCTCTGGCATCGACGACTTGGTCATGCAGGCATGAGGAATTTGTACACGCTTGCGAAGAAGAAGCATGTCATTGGCATCGAGAATGTCAAATTACTCAAGGATCACCTATGCGAAGCCTGTGAAGCTGGGAAGATGACCAAGGCCAAGCATCCAGCGAAGACTATCATGACCACCACTCGCCCATTTGAATTGCTTCACATGGATCTCTTTGGTCCTAATCATTATTCTGCTATCTCAAATGAAGCATCTCAATATGGCTTTGTTATTGTTGATGATTATTCTCGTTACACATGGGTACACCTTGTTACTTACAAACATGAAGTGCGGGAAGTCTTCAAACGATTTTCCTCGAGGGCTTCAACCAACTTTGGTGTGAAGATCAAGCACATCAGAAGTGACAATGGCACTGAGTTCAAGAATTCTGGTCTCGATGACTATCTTGATGAACTTGGTATTACTCATGAGTTATCTGCTCCTTACACTCCTCAGCAGAACGGCGGCGTGGAGCGCAAGAACAGGACTCTTGCTGAGATGGCTCGCACTATGCTTGATGAATACAAAATGCCTCGTCATTTCTGGACTGAGGCAATTGATACTGCGTGCCACATCATCAACAGAGTATATCTTCACAAATTCTTCAAAAAGACTGCCTATGAACTCCTCACTGATAAGAAACCCAATGTAAGTTATTTCAAAGTCTTCGGTGCTAAATGTTGGATTAGAGATCCTCATCACAACTCAAAATTTGCACCGAAGCACATGAAGGTTTTATGCTTGGTGACGGAAAGGACTCGCACACCTACAGAGTCTTCAACAACGTTCTTCACAAAGTTGTTGAAACTGTAGATGTGCAGTTCAATGAAACTAATGGCTCGCAAAGAGAGCACCTACCTACTGTGATAGATGAACCAACACCTGAGGAAACTATCAAGTTCAAGGTTACTGAGGATGTCATTCCTACTGAAGAATCTGTTGAAGAATTCATTCCAGAACATGAAGAACATCGAGCTAATGCACCTGAAGAAAATGGTGCTGAAGAAAACGCTGATCAAACTCTTCAACGACAACCAGCTCATCCTCGCATTGCAAAAGAAGTGCAAGTTGAAAAGATCATCAATGACATCAAAGCGCCAGGTCCTCTCACATGCTCAAAAGCTTCACATTTGTCTAACTTTTGTGGGAAGTATGCTTTTGTCTCTATTACAGAGCCCACTAAGGTAGATGAAGCATTTCTAGAGCCTGACTGGATTCAGGCCATGCAAGAAGAATTACATCAGTTCGAGCTCAACAATGTCTGGGAACTGGTCAAACGTCCAGATCCTCACAAGCACAATATCATCGGCACAAAGTGGATCTACCGCAACAAGCAAGATGAAAATGGCCTTGTTGTGAGGAATAAGGCACGGCTTGTAGCTCAAGGCTACACACAGGTTGAAGGAGTTGATTTCGATGAAACTTTTGCATCTGTTGCTAGACTTGAGGCTATTCGCATATTACTTGCTTATGCTAACCATCATGATATCACTCTATATCAAATGGATGTGAAAAGTGCATTCCTCAATGGTAAGCTTGAGGAAGAAGTATATGTTTCTCAACCCCTAGGTTTTGAAGATCCAAAGAATCATAACAAAGTCTTCAGACTCAACAACGCCCTCTATGGCCTCAAGCAGGCCCCACGGGCTTGGTATGATACTTTAAAGGAACTCTTCATGAAGAAAGGCTTCAAACCCGGTTCACTCGACCCTTCTCTTTTCACTAAATCTTATGATGATGAATTGTTTGTGTGCCAAGTATATGTTGATGATATTATCTTTGGCTTATAGTGATGAATTTGCCTATATGATGAGTGAAGAATATCAAATGTCTAGTATGGTAGAGTTGAAATTCTTCTTAGGTCTTCAAATTCATCCACAACACAATGGCATATTCATATCTCAGGAGAAATACCTCAAGGATGGAGAAATACCTCAAGACTGAAAGCCTCGTTTTCAGTAAAATGGAACTAGAAAGCAACTTGTTGGAAGTAATACATTTTGATGTGTGCAGTCCAATGAGTGCTGAGGCGTGTAGTGGATATCGTTATGTTCTTACTTCACAGATGATTTGAGTAGATGTTGAGTATATTTACTTAATGAATCACGAGTCTGAATTATTGAAAGGTTCAAGTAATTTCAGGGTGAAGGTGAGAGATCATCGTGACAAGAGGATAAAATATCTATGATATGATCATAGAGATGAATATCTGAATTACGAGTTTGGCACAGAATTAAGACATTGTGGAAATTGTTTCACAACTAATACAGCCTGAAACACCATAGTATGATGGTGTGTCCGAACATCATAACTGCACCCTATTGGATATGATGCATACCATGATGTCTCTTATCGAATTACCACGATAGTTTATGGGTTAGGCATTAGAGACAACCACATTCACTTTAAATAGGGCACCACGTAATTCCGATGAGATGACACCGTAGGAACTATGGTTTAGAGAAACCTAAGCTGTCATTTGTTAAAAGGTTTGGGGCTGCGACGCTTATGTGAAAAGTTTCAGGCTGATAAGCTCGAACCCAAAGTGGATAAATGCATCTTCATAGGACACCCAAAACAGTTAGGTATACCTCCTGTCTCAGATCCGAAAGCAATAAGGGATTGTTTCTAGAATCATGTCCTTTCTCGAGGAAAAGTTTCTCTCGAAAGAATTGAGTGGGAGGATGGTGGAGACTTGATGAGGTTATTGAACCGTCTCTTCAACTAGTGTGTGGCAGGGCACAGGGAGTTGTTCCTGTGGCACCTACACCAATTGAAGTGGAAGCTTATGATAGTGATCATGAAACTTCGGATCAAGTCACTATCAAACCTCGTAGGATGACAAGGATGCGTACTAATTCAGAGTGGTACGTAATCCTGTCTTGGAAGTCATGTTGCTAGACAACAATGAACCTATGAGCTATGGAGAAGCGACGGTGGGCTTGGATTCCAAAAATTGGCTTGAGGCCATATAATCCAAGAGAGGATCCATATATGAAAACAAAGTGTAGATTTTGGAAGAACTACTTGATGGTCGTAAGGCTGTTAGGTACATATGGATTTTAAAAGGAAGACGGACAATGATGGTAAGTATCACCATTAAGAAAGCTCGACTTGTCGTTAAGATGTTTTTCGACAAGTTCAAGGAGTTGACTACGATGAGACTTTCTCACTCGTAGCGACGCTAAGAGTCTGTTGGAATTATATTCGTGATTACTGCATTATTTATGAAATCTTGCAGATAGGATGTCAAAAAACATTGTTTCCTTGACGATTTTCTTGTGGAAAGGTTGTATGTGATACAACCGGAAGGTTTTGTCAATCCTGAAAGATGCTAACAAGTATGCAAAGCTCCAGCAATCCTTCTAAGGACTGGAGTAAGCATCTCGGAGTTGGAATGTATGCTTTGATGAGATGATCAAAGTTTTTGGGTGTATACAAAGTTTATGAGAAACTTGTATTTCCAAAGAAGTGAATGGGAGCACTATAGAATTTCTGATGAGTATATGTTGTTGATCAGAAATGATGTAGAATTTCTGGAAAGCATATAGGGTTATTTGGAAAGTGTTTTTCAATGGAAAGCCTGGATTAAGCTACTTGAACATTGAGCATCAAGATCTATATGGATAGATCAAAACGCTTAATGGTACTTTCAGATGAGCACATACCTTGACATGATCTTGAAGGTGTTCAAGATGGATCAGTCAAAGAAGGAGTTCTTGCCTGAGTTGTAAGGTATGAAGTTAAGACTTAAAGATCGACCACGGCAGAAGAAAGAGGAAGGACGAAGGTCGTCCCCTATGCTTTTGTCATAGGCTCCATACGGTATGCCATGCTGAGTACCACACCTGATGTGTGCCTTGCCACATATTTGGCAAGAGGGTACAAAGGTGATTTGGGAGTAGATCACCAGATAGCAGTCTAAATTATCCTTAGAGGAATAAGGATATGTTTCTCGGTTATGGAGGTGATAAAGAGTTCAACGTAAAGAGTTACGTGGATGCAAGATTAACACCTATCCGGATAGCTCTGAGTAGAGATACCAGATACGTATAATGGAGCAACAATTTAGAATAGCTCCAAGTAGAACAGTTATTTGAAATGGCTCCAAATGTAGCGTAGTAGTTGCATCTACAAGATGACATAGAAATTTGCGAAGTACATACGGATCTGAATGCTGCAGACCCGTTGACTGAAACCTCTCTCACAAGCATAACATGATCAAACCCAGAACTCTTGGGTGTTAGTCACATGGGGATGTGACCTTGAGTGTTAATCACATATCGATGTGAACTGGATTATTGACTCTAGTGCAAGTAGGAGGCTGTTGGAAATATGCCCTAGAGGCAATAATAAATTGGTTATTATTATATTTCCTTGTTCATGATAATCGTTTATTATCCATGCTAGAATTTTATTGATAGGAAACTCAGATACATGTGTGGATACATAGACAACACCATGTCCCTAGTAAGCCTCTAGTTGACTAGCTAGTTGATCAATAGATGGTTACGGTTTCCTGACCATGGACATTGGATGTCGTTGATAACGGGATCACATCATTAGGAGAATGATGTGATGGACAAGACCCAATCCTAAGCCTAGCACAAGATCGTGTAGTTCGTTTGCTAAAGCTTTTCTAATGTCAAGTATCATTTCCTTAGACCATGAGATTGTGCAACTCCCGGATACCGTAGGAGTGCTTTGGGTGTGCCAAACGTCACAACGTAACTGGGTGGCTATAAAGGTACACTACAGGTATCTCCGAAAGTATCTATTGGGTTGGCATGAATCGAGACTGGGATTTGTCACTCCGTGTAACGGAGAGGTATCTCTGGGCCCACTCGGTCGGACATCATCATAATGTGCACAATGTGATCAAGGAGTTGATCACAGGATGATGTGTTATGGAACAAGTAAAGAGACTTGCCGGTAACGAGATTAAACAAGGTATCGGGATACCGACGATCGAATCTCGAGCAAGTATCGTACCGCTAGACAAAGGGAATTGTATACGGGATTGATTAAGTCCTTGACATCGTGGTTCATCCGATGAGATCATCGTGGAACATGTGGGAGCCAACATGGGTATCCAGATCCCGCTGTTGGTTATTGACCGGAGAGTTATCTCGGTCATGTCTGCATGGTTCCCGAACCTGTAGGGTCTACACACTTAAGGTTCGATGACGCTAGGGTTATAGGGAATAGATATACGTGGTTACCAAATGTTTTTCGGAGTCCCGGATGAGATCCAGGACATAACGAGGAGTTCCGGAATGGTCCGAAGGTAAAGATTTATATATGGGAAGTCCTGTTTTGGTCACCAGAAAAGTTTCGGGTGCTATCTGTAACGTACCGGGGCCACCGGGAGGGTCCTGGGGGTCCACCAGGTGGGGCTACCTGCCCTAGAGGGCTGCGTGGCCAAGTGTGAGAGGGGACCAGCCCCAGGTGGGCTGGTGCGCCCCCCCCCCCACCAGGGCCCAAGGCGAAGAGAGAAGGGAAAAGGGGGAAACCCTAGGCTCAGATGGGCCTAAGGCCCACCTAGTGGTGCGCCCCCCTCTCTCCCCCCTTGGTCGCCCCCCTAGATGGGATCTAGGGCTGGCCGCCAACCCTAGGGGTGGAAACCTAGGTGGGGGCGCAGCCCCTCCCTTTCCCCTATATATAGTGGGGTTTTGGGCTGCCATACACACGAGAACATCTCCTTCTTGGCGCAGCCCTACCCCTCTCCCTCCTCATCTCTTGTGGTGCTTGGCGAAGCCCTGCTAGACTACCACGCTCCTCCACCACCACCATGCTGTCGTGCTGCTGCTGGATGGAGTCTTCCCCAACCTCTCCTTCTCCCCTTGCTGGATCAAGGCGTAGGAGACTTCACCGGGCTGTACGTGTGTTGAACACGGAGGTGCCGTCCGTTTGGCACTAGGATCATCGGTGAGTTGGACCACGACGAGTACGACTCCATCAACCCTGTTCACTTGAATGCTTCCGCTTAGCGATCTACAAGGGTATGTAGATGCACTCTCCTTCCCTCGGTTCTATATTACTCCATAGATTGATCTTGGTGATGCGTAGAAAATTTGAATTTCTGCTACGTTCCCCTACAGTGGCATCATGAGCTAGGTCTATGCATAGTTACTATGCACGAGTAGAACAAAAAGTAGTTGTGGGCGTCGATATTGTCAATTATCTTGCCGTTACTAGTCTTATCTTGATTCGGCGGCATCGTGGAATGAAGCGGCCCGGACCAACCTTACACGTACGCTTACGTGAGACCAGTTCCACCGGCTGACATGCACTAGTTGCATAAGGTGGCTGGCGGGTGTCTGTCTCTCCCACTTTAGTCGGATCGGATTCGATGAACAGGGTCCTTATGAAGGGTAAATAGAAATTGGCAATTCACGTTGTGGTTTTGGCGTAGGTAAGAAACTTTCTTGCTAGCAACCTATAGCAGCCACGTAAAAACTTGCAACAACAATTAGAGGACGTCTAACTTGTTTTTGCAGCAAGTGTTTTGTGATGTGATATGGCCAAAGGATGTGATGAATGATATATATGTGATGTATGAGATCATGTTCTTGTAATAGGAATCACGACTTGCATGTCGATGAGTATGACAACCGGCAGGAGCCATAGGAGTTGTCTTTATTTTTTGTATGACCTGCGTGTCATTGAGAAACGCCATGTAAATTACTTTACTTTATTGCTAAACATGTTAGCCATAGTAGTAGAAGTAATAGTTGGCGAGCAACTTCATGGAGACACGATGATGGAGATCATGATGATGGAGATCATGGTGTCATGCCAATGACAAGATGATCATGGAGCCCCAAGATGGAGATCAAAGGAGCTATATGATATTGGCCATATCATGTCACTATTATTTGATTGCATGTGATGTTTATCATGTTTTTGCATCTTGTTTACTTAGAACGACGGTAGTAAATAAGATGATCCCTCATAATAATTTCAAGAAAGTGTTCCCCCTAACTTGCACCGTTGCGACAGTTCGTTGTTTCGAAGCACCACGTGATGATCGGGTGTGATAGATTCCAACGTTCACATACAACGGGTGTAAGACAGATTTACACATGCAAACACTTAGGTTGACTTGATGATCCTAGCATGTACAGACATGGCCTCGGAACACAGAAGACCGAAAGGTCGAACATGAGTCGTATAGAAGATACGATCAACATGAAGATGTTCACCAATGTTGACTAGTCCGTCTCACGTGATGATCGGACACGGCCTAGTTGACTCGGATCGTGTAATCACTTAGATGACTAGAGGGATGTCTATCTGAGTGGGAGTTCATAAGATGAACTTAATTATCCTGAACATAGTCAAAAGGTCTTCGCAAATTATGTCGTAGCTCGCGCTTCAGTTCTACTATTTAGATATGTTCCTAGAGAAAATTTAGTTGAAAGTTGATAGTAGCAATTATGCGGACTAGGTCCGTAAACTGAGGATTGTCCTCATTGCTTCATAGAAGGCTTATGTCCTTAATGCACCGCTCAGTGTGCTGAACCTCGAACGTTGTCTGTGGATGTTGCGAACATCTGACATAACATTTTGATAACTACGTGATAGTTCAGTTAAACGGTTTAGAGTTGAGGCACCAAAGACGTTTTGAAACATCGCGAAACATATGAGATGTTTCGAGGGCTGAAATTGGGATTTCAGGCTCGTGCCCACATCAAGAGGTATAAGACCTCCGACGATTTTCTTAGCCTGCAAACTAAGGGAGAAAAGCTCAATTGTTGAGCTTGTGCTCAGATTGTCTGAGTACAACAATCATTTGAATCGAGTGGGAGTTGATCTTCCAGATGAGATAGTGATGTTTCTCCGAACGCATTACCACCAAGCTGCTAGAGCTTCGTGATGAACTATAATATATCAGGGACATATATGATGATCCTTGAGATATTCGCGATGTTTGACACCACAAAAGTAGAAATCAAGAAGAAGCATCAATTGTTGATGGTTGGTGAAACCACTAGTTTCAAGAGGGGCAAGGGCAAGAAGGGATACTTCATGAAACGGCAAATCAGCTGCTGCTCTAGTGAAGAAACCCAAGGTTGAACCCAAACCCGAGACTAAGTGCTTCTGTAATAAGGGGAACAGCCACTGGAGCAGAATTACCCTAGATACTTGGTAGATGAGAAGGCTGGCGAGGTCGATAGAAGTATATTGGATATACATTGTGTTAATGTGTACTTTACTAGTACTCCTAGTAGCACCATGGTATTAGATACCGGTTCGGTTGCTAAGTGTTAGTAAACTCGAAATAAAAGGCTGCGGAGTAAACGGAGACTAGCTAAAGGTGAGCTGGCGATATGTGTTGGAAGTTTTTCCCAAGCTTGATGTGAACAAGCATCGCACGCTCCCTCTACCATCGAGATTGGTGTTTGCATTGAGCATAGACATGATTGGATTATGTCTATCGCAATACAGTTATTCATTTAAGGAGAATAATGGTTACTCTGTTTATTTGAATAATACCTTCAATGGTCTTGCACCTAAAACGAATGGTTTATTGAATCTCGATCGTAGTGATACACATGTTCATGCCAAAAGATATAAGATAGTAATGATAGTACCACCTACTTGTGGCACTGCCACGTAAGTCATATCGGTATAAAACGCATGAAGAAGCTCCATGATTGATGGATCTTTTGGCTCACTCGTTTTTGAAAAGTTTGAGACATGCGAACCATGTCTATTGGTGTATATGCATGAAGAAACTCCATGCAAATGGACCGTTTGGACTCACTTGACTTTGAATCACTTGAGACATGCAAATCATACCACATGGGCAAGATGACTGAAAGCCTCGTTTTCAGTAAAATGGAACTAGAAAGCAACTTGTTGGAAGTAATACATTTTGATGTGTGCAGTCCAATGAGTGCTGAGGCGTGTAGTGGATATCGTTATGTTCTTACTTCACAGATGATTTGAGTAGATGTTGAGTATATTTACTTAATGAATCACGAGTCTGAATTATTGAAAGGTTCAAGTAATTTCAGGGTGAAGGTGAGAGATCGTCATGACAAGAGGATAAAATATCTATGATATGATCATAGAGATGAATATCTGAATTACGAGTTTGGCAAAGAATTAAGACATTGTGGAAATTGTTTCACAACTAATACAGCCTGAAACACCATAGTATGATGGTGTGTCCGAACATCATAACTGCACCCTATTGGATATGATGCATACCATGATGTCTCTTATCGAATTACCACGATAGTTTATGGGTTAGGCATTAGAGACAACCACATTCACTTTAAATAGGGCACCACATAATTCTGATGAGATGACACCGTATGAACTATGGTTTAGAGAAACCTAAGCTGTCATTTGTTAAAAGGTTTGGGGCTGCGATGCTTATGTGAAAAGTTTCAAGCTGATAAGCTCGAACCCAAAGCGGATAAATGCATCTTTATAGGACACCCAAAACAGTTGGGTATACCTCCTGTCTCAGATCCGAAAGCAATAAGGGATTGTTTCTAGAACCAGGTCCTTTCTCGAGGAAAAGTTTCTCTCGAAAGAATTGAGTGGGAGGATGGTGGAGACTTGATGAGGTTATTGAACCGTCTCTTCAACTAGTGTGTGGCAGGGCACAGGGAGTTGTTCCTGTGGCACCTACACCAATTGAAGTGGAAGCTTATGATAGTGATCATGAAACTTCGGATCAAGTCACTATCAAACCTCGTAGGATGACAAGGATGCGTACTACTTCAGAGTGGTACGTAATCCTGTCTTGGAAGTCATGTTGCTAGACAACAATGAACCTATGAGCTATGGAGAAGCGATGGTGGGCCTGGATTCCGAAAATTGGCTCGAGGCCATATAATCCGAGAGAGGATCCATATATGAAAACAAAGTGTAGACTTTGGAAGAACTACTTGATGGTCGTAAGGCTGTTAGGTACATATGGATTTTAAAAGGAAGACGGACAATGATGGTAAGTATCACCATTAAGAAAGCTCGACTTGTCGTTAAGATGTTTTCCGACAAGTTTAAGGAGTTGACTATGATGAGACTTTCTCACTCATAGCGATGCTAAGAGTCTGTTGGAATTATATTAGCGATTACTGCATTATTTATGAAATCTTGCAGATAGGATGTCAAAAAACATTGTTTCCTCGACGATTTTCTTGTGGAAAGGTTGTATGTGATACAACCAGAAGGTTTTGTCAATCCTAAAAGATGCTAACAAGTATGCAAAGCTCCAGCAATCCTTCTAAGGACTGGAGTAAGCATCTCGGAGTTGGAATGTATGCTTTGATGAGATGATCAAAGTTTTTGGGTGTATACAAAGTTTATGAGAAACTTGTATTTCCAAAGAAGTGAGTGGGAGAACTATAGAATTTCTGATCAGTATATGTTGTTGATCAGAAATGACGTAGAATTTATGGAAAGCATATAGGGTTATTTGGAAAGTGTTTTTCAATGGAAAGCCTGGATTAAGCTACTTCGACATTGAGCATCAAGATCTATATGGATAGATCAAAACGCTTAATGGTACTTTAAGATGAGCACATACCTTGACATGATCTTGAAAGTGTTCAAGATGGATCAGTCAAAGAAGGAGTTCTTGCCTGAGTTGTAAGGTACGAAGTTAAGACTTCAAGCTCGACCACGGCAGAAGAAAGAGGTAGGACGAAGGTCGTCCCCTATGCTTTTGTCATAGGCTCCATACGGTATGCCATGCTGAGTACCACACCTGATGTGTGCCTTGCCACATATTTGGCAGGAGGGTACAAAGGTGATCTAGGAGTAGATCACCAGATAGCAGTCTAAATTATCCTTAGAGGAATAAGGATATGTTTCTCGGTTATGGAGGTGATAAAGAGTTCAACGTAAAGAGTTACGTAGATGCAAGCTTAACACCTATCCGGATAGCTCTGAGTAGAGATACCAGATACGTATAATGGAGCAACAATTTAGAATATCTCCAAGTAGAACAGTTATTTGAAATGGGTCCAAATGTAGCGTAGTAGTTGCATCTACAAGATGACATAGAAATTTGCAAAGTACATACGGATCTGAATGCTGCAGACCCGTTGACTGAAACCTCTCTCACAAGCATAACATGATCAAACCCAGAACTCTTGGGTGTTAGTCACATGGGGATGTGACCTTGAGTGTTAATCACATATCGATGTGAACTGGATTATTGACTCTAGTGCAAGTGGGAGTGTCGGTGTCAAAACCGGCGGATCTCGGGTAGGGGGTCCCGAACTGTGCGTCTTGGCCGGATGGTAATAGGAGACAGGGGACACTTTGTTTTACCCAGGTTCGGGCCCTCTCGATGGAGGTAAAACCCTACTCCTGCTTGATTAATATTGATGATATGGGTAGTACAAGAGTAGATCTACCACGAGATCAAGGAGGCTAAACCCTAGAAGCTAGCCTATGGTATGATTGTTGTGTATGGAGTTGATTGCCTACGGACTACAACCCTCCGGTTTATATAGACACCGGATAGGGTTAGGGTTACACAGAGTCGGTTACAATGGTAGGAGATCTTGAATATCTGCATCGCCAAGCTTGCCTTCCACGCCAAGGAAAGTCCCATCCGGACACGGGACGAAGTCTTTAATCTTGTATCTTCATAGTCCAGGAGTCCGGCTGAAGGTATAGTCCGGCTACCCGAACACCCCCTAATCCAGGACTCCCTCAGTAGCCCCCGAACCAGGCTTCAATGACGATGAGTCCGGTGCGCAGATTTGTTCGGCATTGCAAGGCGGGTTCTTCTCCAAATCTTATGTACCTGTAGTAATAATGTCTGATTTCTGTAATGTAGTCCTCCTCGGCTTTCATGCCCAATAATGGCCGTCTTCCACGTGTTCAAACAAATGCGAAAAGACGGGGCGTTTTTTCATCCACACCCCTCAACCGTATAAACGAGCCGCCTATTTAACGGGATGGGGATTTAGGTCCAAACCACATCTTCTCCTTTCCGCGAGTTATCATCAGAGCACTTCCAGCACAGGTCCATTCCAACATGACCAACCGTCGCAGCTCCTCCCCTCGCCCCTCCGGTTCCAAACCCGGGGACTGGGAGAGTTGCACCATCCCGCATAGCAAGTTAGCGTCACTTCAGGCCCAGGGATTCCTCCCTCAGGCATGCATGGTCCCGGTCTGAGCTGGTCTCGTCACCTATAATGGCGGAAAACAAGCAGAGAACACCCCCAATCCTTCTAAAGGGGAGCGGGTGTGCCTCGTCCCCTATCTAATGAGGGGACTGGGATTTCCAATTCACCCATTTCTCCGCGGGCTTCTGGAGTTCTATGGCCTCCAGCTGCACAATCTCACGCCCGCCTCCGTATTGCACATTGCGGGCTTTTTCGCCCTCTGTGAGCTATTTTTAGGCGTTGAGGCTCATTTCGCGCTGTGGAAGAGGTTATTCTGCCTGGTGCCCCGTTCTGAAAAGGGGTCTATATATCAAGTGGGCAGAGCCGAAGTATGGCGCATCGCCGGGACCGGATACCTATCCGGAACCCCAAAGAAGGCGTCTGAGGACTGGCCTTCGGAATGGTTTTACATAGATGACGTCCCACTACCGGACCCTATCCGGGCCGGTCTCCCTGAGTTCAACAGTGCTCCATTGAAGAAACGCTTGAGCTGGCGCCCGCGGAGCTCTCAGAGAGAAAGTGACAGAGACGTCCTTTACCTGATGGGCCGGATAAGACTGTTGGCTCATTCCGGACTAACCATGATTGGAGTCATGGCCGCATGCATTATGCGGGGGGTGCAGCCGCTTCAATATAGAGGCCACCCCATGTGGGAGTTCAACGGGGAGGATGACGCCACACATTACGGTCGTAAGGGGCCGGACTCAGCCGCCGCCTTAGTAAAGATCTTATCCTCTTTGTATAAGGGAGAAAAGGAGGAATTCCTCCGTGTTAATCCGCAGGCTGGATTCACTATGTACGATCCTCCAAGTTGGGTAAGCGAATAATTGCGCTTGCCCGTTTGTTCTATACTCCCACAGTCATATATGTAGTCTAACGACTTCAGTGCAGGAACTGCGACGGGAGGTAAAGGATATAAACAGCCGCCCTCCATAGCCCGAGGACCCAGAACGGTCCCTCGATCCGGACTCCGAAGAGGATCCAGACATATCGGTGGATCTTATCGACGGGGTGTTCCATCAGCTAAGCAAGGACAATACCTTGGTAGCCATCATGGCTGATTACCCAGGGTTAATTCCGGCCTCCCAGGTGATAGAAGCCGGAGTCTCATTCCCTCGAGAGAGATTGCACTCTCGCGTATTCCGGTGTTTTTTACGACAACCGTGTTTTGCAGGGGAGTTTTCCAAGGCAGGAGGCCGAACCTGCGGCGACTAGCCAACGAGGGGCCGCAGGGCCCCGTGGGGCAAAAAGGAGTGAAGTCCGGACTGAGATGCCGGCGCAAAGGTATAGCGCACCCTCTGTTTCCCTGATGTTATTTTGTCAGGGTATATTAACGTTCGTGCTATCTTCAGAACGAAGAGACCTCGCCGGACTACATCCGGAGAGGTTGCCAATCGCGCCTCCACCAGCCAGGCTCCAACGGCTGGCCAGGAAGCGGAGGCGAGCACAAGGCGCGTACCGGACGCTCCTCCGACAGAGGATGAGGACAGGCTGTCTGCCACAAATTCTGAAGTGGAGAGTGCCATGAACCACAGGCGTCGCCGGATAGTTCTACGTGACGCTTGTTTCTCCCAAGAGGCTTTAGATGCCTTTAATTCGGGAGATGCGCACCTCCGTGCCGCTCAAAATGGTTTAGCCAGAGCCACGGAGCAGTATGTAAAAGACATACGGGTAAGAAAATTTTGGTCAAATATATGTATACCAGTAGCCCCCGAGACTTGAAACAGTTAGAGCAACTGATTTAAGGATCTTTTAATATGCAGGTTCTTACAGAGAAGAATATTGTATTGTCCCAGGAGCTGGAAAAGTGCAAGGCCCAACTAGAGGCCGCACTAGCCGTAGTAGGGGAGTCCAAAGAGACCCCCGCATGTAAGATACACTTTGAAAGATTAGTATTGTGCGGTGTGGGTGCAAATCTGACAAATCATATTGCAGATGGCGCCGGACTCGATCCGGACACGCAACAACTCTTACGCCAGCTAAAGGCCGGTGAGAGTATGTTGACAAGGATGAGGCAAGAGAAGAATGATCTTCAGGATGCCAACACCAAGCTGGACGTCGAACTTAAAGATGTTCGTGGTCAGTTGTCGGACTCCACGAAGGAGAATCAGCGGCTTCGACGCGGCATTTTTAGTAAGTGCTTGAACGAACTTTGAAAAAAAAGAGTTCGGCGAGGAAGTCGACTAACAGAGTAATGTCTATAGGTATGCTCACAGGTCGTCCTGAAGAGGAGATGCCTGGTTCTACGGGTGACCTTCTTCCCGAACTCACGCAACTGCACGAGTGAATTCGGCAGGCGATGCGAGGTGTTGCCCAAGCCTTATGGCCTGCCCACTCCATGCCCGAGGGCCTTGGAGAGCTTGCAGAGAAGCTAAAGGGAGCTCGGAGGCGCTTCCGGTTATGGAAGATATCGGCCTGCCGGCAAGGCGCTAGGGAAGCCTGGGCCATGGTGAAGACCCATTTTATGAAGTCTGATCCAAACCACATGGCCGAAGTCGGACCAGTGGGGCCTGACGGGAAGGAGATTCCGGTGAGCTTAGTATATGGCCAAGTAGAGTTGGCCGCGAAGTATTCCCAGCAGGACTGTAAATTAGACAGCCTGTTAGATGGTATAGAAGAGGAATACAATCAGTCAGAATGACTATGTAATTTTGAATTGACATGTGTAATGCCTTCTAGCCGGATTGTAGATCGTTTGTCGTTGCCGACCTTTTCGCTTCGACCTCGGGGCCTGACGGTCCGGAGTGTGTCCGAATACCATAGCGGTTATATAAGAACCATGGTATGCGTGGAGACCAGGCGTAGGGGTCATTAGTGCTTTATCAGACAAGTGCCCAACTAGTTATGTTATATTACATGGTTAGTAAGAAACATCTTCCAGAGAGAATAGTTCCGTAAGGGGTTCCTTTCTCTGGGAGGCATGCCCTAAAGTGCATGTCCGTACTGCAAATGCAGGAAAATCATCTGGGGGCGTGTATTTGAATTAAAAAAGGTCATCTTTTAGTTCACCGACCGAATATTCCCTTAAGAACGCTAGCTTTCGGCTTCACCCAGTCTGAGGTACACATTCGGCTGATCTGGCAGTAACAATCGCAGAGGTGCTCCCTTTACCGCCTAGCCGAACAATCGGGAACGTAGGGGTAAGCACAGGAGCCAGGCAACCCAGCTTGGCCAAAACTTAAGTCATATCGATGCATATAATGGTGAAGAAAAGGTCCATGCGGAAGTTTGACGCATGTGTTGGGCGTGAAGCCCATATAAATAAGCTTCTGTTAAAGAAGCCCCCAGGTTTAATGAGCGCGGATAGCGCGTCACTTGATGAGCCTTTAAGGTATATGAGAGAAAAGAGGGGAAGGAGAGAAATTTAATAAATAAAAAAATATAAACAAAATGGACAGAGGAAGGAGACAAACACAGAGTCCGGCGCTAGGCATAGAATCTTCGAAGACGGGCGGCGTTCCATGGGTTTGGCTCGAGTCGGTTATCCGACGCATCTCGCAGGCGGTATGCTCCACCAGTCAGGACTTGGTCGATTATGAATGGACCTTCCCACTTGGCTTGAGTTTGTCCTTTTTCTTATCCGGTAGGCGTAGAACTAGTTCGCCAACATTGTAATTTTTGGCCCGTACTTCTCTGCTTTGATATCTTCGAGCCTGCTGTTAATAAAATGCGGAACGGGCTTTTGCCACGTCATGCTCCTCCTCCAAGGCGTCCAAGTTGTCCTGCCGATCGAGCTCGGCTTCTCTTTCTTCATACATGCGCACTCGAGGTGAGTCATGAATTATGTCGCAGGGCAGAACTGCTTCTGCGCCGTACACCATAAAGAATGGTGTGTATCCGGTGGTGCGATTCGGCGTGGTCCGCAGCCCCCAGAGTACGGAGTCGAGCTCCTCTACCCAGTGCGTGTTAGATTCCTTCAGGGACCGCACCAGTCTGGGTTTAATGCCGCTCATTATAAGACCATTTGCACGTTCGACCTGGCCGTTGGTTTGTGGGTGATAGACGGAAGCATAATCGAGCTTGATGCCCTTGTTTTTGCACCAGAGTTTTACCTCGTCGGCGGTAAAGTTTGTACCATTATCGGTTATGATGCTGTGGGGGACGCCATAGCGGTGTACCACCCCGGATATGAAGTCTATCACAGGTCCGGATTCGGCCATTTTAACAGGCTTGGCTTCTATCCATTTGGTGAATTTGTCCACCATGACCAGTAAGTATTTTTTCCTATCGGTTCGACCTTTAAGGGATCCGACCATGTCAATCCCCCAGACCGCAAAAGGCCAGGTGATGGGTATAGTTTGGAGTGCGGTGGGTGGCATATGGCTTTGGTTGGCAAAAAGTTGGCAACCAGCGCATCGTTGGACTAAGTCCTGAGCGTCTGCCCGGGCCATCGGCCAATAAAAGTCTGTACGGAAAGCCTTGCTAACAAGGGACCGAGAAGCGGCGTGGTGACCACCGAGTCCGGCATGAATTTCAGCCAGAAGGTTCCGCCCTTCCTCTTCGGAGATGCACCTTTGCAGGACTCCGGTAGTGCTTTTCTTGTAAAGCTCTCCCTCATGGACTCTATAGGCTTTAGATCGCCGCACTATGCAGCGGGCCTCGTTTTGGTTCCCCGGGAGTTCCTGCCTAGTAAGGTAGGCTAGGAATGGTTCTGTCCATGGGGCGATGACCGCCATTATTACGTGGGCTGAAGGTGTAATTTCATTGGCAGAGCCTCCAATTGTGTCAGATTGTTCGGCGTCGAGTGGTGCGGCTGGGTCCGGGCTGTTATTTACGGGTTCCCCCTCCCATATTACGGATGGCTTGAACAATCTTTCCAAAAAGATGTTGGGGGGACTGCATCACGTTTTGCTCCGATGCGTGCCAGGACGTCCGCCGCTTGATTGTTTTCTCGGGCTATATGGTGAAACTCCAGCCCTTCGAACCGAGCTGACATTTTTAGGACAGCGTTGCGGTAAGCTGCCATTTTTGGGTCCTTGGCGTCGAAGTCTCCATTTATTTGGGATATCGCAAGGTTTGAATCCCCGCGTACCTCTAGGCGCTGGATACCCATGGATACTGCTATCCGGAGACCATGTAGGAGGGCCTCATATTCGGCTGCATTGTTGGAATCCATGTACATGATCTGGAGCACATATTGGACTGTGTCTCCTGTGGGGGACTTCAGGACGACGTTGGCCCCCAGTCCGGCCAACATTTTGGAGCCGTCGAAATGCATAATCCAGCTTGAATATGTGCCGTACTCTTTAGGGAGCTCGGCCTCCGTCCATTCTGCGATGAAGTCGGCCAAAACTTGCGATTTAATAGCTCGCCGTGGCTTATAGGTTATATCGAATGGGAGGAGCTCGATGGCCCATTTTGCAATCCGGCCCGTTGCGTCGCAGTTGTTGATAATATCGTTGAGTGGTACTTCCGAGGCTACTGTTATGGAACACTCTTGAAAGTAGTGTCGTAGCTTCCGGGATGCCATGAATACTGCGTATGCAATCTTTTGATAATGCGGGTACCGTGATTTGCATGGAGTGAGGACAGTGGATACGTAGTAGACCGGCCTTTGAAGGGGGAATTTGTGTCCACCCGTTTCCCACTCGACAACGAGCACTGCACTAACAACTTGATGTGTTGCTGCAATGTACAATAGCATTGGTTCGCCGGTGTTCGGCGCGGCCAGGACTGCGTTTGTTGCCAATATGGCTTTTATTTCCTCAAGTCCGGCTATGGCAGCCTCTGTCCACTCGAAGTGTTCGGTGTGCCGAAGGAGGCGATAGAGGGGTAGTGCCTTTTCTCCCAAGCGAGAGATGAAGCGGCCTAAAGCCGCCACGCATCCGGTTAATTTTTGTATTTGTTTGAGGTCCTTTGGGGTATCCAATTGTGACAAAGCTCGGATCTTGGCTGGATTTGCTTCAATTCCTCTACCGGATACAATGAAGCCCAAGAGCTTTCCGGCTAGAACGCCGAAGACGCATTTTTCTGGATTGAGCTTGATGTCGTATTTTTGGAGGTTGTCGAATGTAAGCCTCAAGTCGTCTATTAGAGATTCGACATGTCTTGATTTGACGACCACATCATCCACATACGCCTCCACTGTTTTGCCGATCTGATTTGCCAGACATGTCTGGATCATGCGCTGATATGTTGCGCCGGCGTTCTTCAGCCCGAAGGGCATTGTGTTGAAGCAGAATGGGCCGTATGGTGTGATGAATGTTGTTGCAGCTTGGTCTGATTCTGCCATCTTGATTTGATGGTAACCGTAGTATGCGTCGAGGAAACACAACGAGTCGTGTCCTGCGGTGGCATCGATAATTTGATCGATACGGGGGAGGGGGAAGGGATCCTTTGGGCAAGCCTTGTTAAGATCTTTAAAATCGACACACAGGCGCCAGGATTTGTCCTTCTTTGGTACCATCATCAAGTTTGCTAGCCAGTCCGGATGTTTTATGTCTGTAATGAATCCGTCCTGCAATAGCTTGGCTCGCTCGTCTCCCATAGCCTGTCTCTTGGGTTCGGAAAAATGCTGAAGGGCTTGTTTGACAGGTTTAAATCCTTTTAGGATATTTAAGCTGTGTTCGGCCAGCTTGCGTGGGATTCCTGGCATGTCTGAAGGGTGCCAGGCGAAAATGTCCCAGTTCTCTCATAGGAACTCTCGCAGTGCGGCGTCGACATCAGGGCTCGGTCGTGCCACGATGGAAGCTGTTTTATTGGGGTCCGTTGGGTGGACCTGGAATTTGACTATTTCTTCAGCTGGCTTGAAGGATGTGGATTTGGATCTCTTATCGAGTATCACATCATCCCTGTTAACCGTGGAGCGTAGCGCAGTCAGTTCCTCGGCCGCTAGGGCTTCGGATAGTGCCTCAAGGGCTAATGTGGCCGTCTTGTTTTCGGCGCGGAGTGCGACGTCTGGATCACTAGGTAGAGTGATAATTCCGTTCGGCCCGGGCATCTTAAGCTTCATGTACCCGTAATGGGGTATTGCTTGGAAGATTGTGAATGCTTCCCATCCCAGTAAAGCGTGATGTCCGCTCTTAAACGGGGCCACTTGAAACGTGACTTCTTCGGACCTGTAATTATCCGGCGTGCCGAACACCACATCTAGTGTGATTTTTCCTGTGCAGCGCGCTTCCCGACTGGGGATTATTCCTCTAAAGGTTGTGCTGCTTCGCTCGACGCGGATCCAGTCTATTTCCATTTTTTGAAGGGTTTCCTCATAAATGAGGTTCAGTCCGCTGCCTCCATCCATGAGCACCTTGGTGAGGCAAAAGCCATCCACTATGGGACTGAGGACCAGTGCGCCTGGTGCTCAGGCTGTTTGGGATTTAGGTTCATCACTTGCGTTGAAGGTAATAGCAGTGTCGCTCCATGGATTTATTGTTGCGACTTGATAGACTTCGGCGAGGCTGCAGAGTGTTCTTTTTCGCACATTGTTTGATGCGAAAGTCTCGAAGACTGTGAGAATAGTACTGGTGTCCTCGGGCTGGCTTTCTGCGGCCTCCAGGATTAAGAGGTCCTCGCCAATTTTGGCCACCTGCCGGAGTATCCAACACGCTCTAAGGCTGTGAGTTGATGTGGCGTCCTCTGTACTGTGAATTCTACAGGGTCCATCAAGCCACCTTTCCAGTACGGTTCCATGCCCTGTAGAGGGTTTTGGCTTTTTCGTGTTTATCCCGGGTGTCCTATGATGATGCACCCTCTTAGTTCGAAAGGGATTACTATTCAAGGCCAGATTATCCCAAAATTTTATTTCAGTTTTCCAGGCGCTCTCCATCGCACAATATTTTTGTACTATGGATGCCAAGTCAGCGACGCGTGTAATATCACGACGACTTGCGGCGTTGAGGATTCCCTCGTCCGTGCAATTACTACAGAAAATTGAGATTGCGTCTTCCTCGTGGCAATACTTTATCCTATCCATAACCAGGAGGAATCTGGCCCAGTAATGATGTACTGTTTCCTCGGGCTTCTGCCTGATTTGGGAGAGATCGCTTATGTTCGGGTGGGCGGGTGTCGTTGAATCTGAAACCTTACCCAATCCAAGATTCGGAGGCCGAAGAGTTTCCGAACTCTGAAGTTCGGATTCTTGGATGTTGTCCAACGAATCTAGCCCGTTGCCTGATTCTAAGCTCAGGTCTTGAGTTACATCCTCCCCTCCGCGGGTATCCGGCATGGAGGAGTCGGGAATTCGGACATAGCTAGTCCTTAAAATAGATGAAGGGTCGCCGCACTGCGCCTCTACCACGGCAACGTGGTGGGTGACTTGGGGAGAGTTAATTTCTCTTAGATCGGGTTTAAGCCCAACCTGGTCGTAATCCGTAGCGACCCCCAGGGCGGCGATGCGATCCAAGAGCTTTTTTACGAAAGAGAGCTCCATTGGATCTAGCTGCTCGACAAGCTCCGAGCTGACGTGTAGGTTGCTTTTGATGACCCGAGAGGTCACCGTCGGCGCAACAGCCGAACAGGCGGTCAAGAGAAAACCACCTAGCCGGAGGGTTTGGCCGACAGCCAAGGCTCCCTTAGCAACGGCGCCGTCTTTAAATACGGGAGGAGGCATCCTTCCCGATTGTGACGGCACAGAGGAACTCTCAATAAAAGCACCAATGTCGGTGTCAAAACCGGCGAATCTCGGGTAGGGGGTCCCGAACTGTGCGTCTAGGCCGGATGGTAACAGGAGACAGGGGACACTTTGTTTTACCCAGGTTCGGGCCCTCTCGATGGAGGTAAAACCCTACTCCTGCTTGATTAATATTGATGATATGGGTAGTACAAGAGTAGATCTACCACGAGATCAAGGAGGCTAAACCCTAGAAGCTAGCCTATGGTATGATTGTTGTGTATGGAGTTGATTGCCTACGGACTACAACCCTCCGGTTTATATAGACACCGGATAGGATTAGGGTTACACAGAGTCGGTTACAATGGTAGGAGATCTTGAATATCCACATCGCCAAGCTTGCCTTCCACGCCAAGGAAAGTCCCATCCGGACACGGGACGAAGTCGTCAATCTGGTATCTTCATAGTCCAGGAGTCCGGCTGAAGGTATAGTCCGGCTGAAGGTATAGTCCGGCTACCCGAACACCCCCTAATCCAGGACTCCCTCAGGGAGGCTGTTGGAAATATGCCCTAGAGGCAATAATAAATTGGTTATTATTATATTTCCTTGTTCATGATAATCGTTTATTATCCATGCTAGAATTGTATTGATAGGAAACTCAGATACATGTGTGGATACATAGACAACACCATGTCCCTAGTAAGCCTCTAGTTGACTAGCTAGTTGATCAATAGATGGTTACGGTTTCCTGACCATGGACATTGGATGTCGTTGATAACGGGATCACATCATTAGGAGAATGATGTGATGGACAAGACCCAATCCTAAGCCTAGCACAAGATCGTGTAGTTCGTTTGCTAAAGCTTTTCTAATGTCAAGTATCATTTCCTTAGACGATGAGATTGTGCAACTCCCGGATACCGTAGGAGTGCTTTGGGTGTGACAAACGTCAGAACGTAACTGGGTGGCTATAAAGGTACACTACAGGTATCTCCGAAAGTATCTGTTGGGTTGGCACGAATCGAGACTGGGATTTGTCACTCCGTGTAACGGAGAGGTATCTCTGGGCCCACTCGGTAGGACATCATCATAATGTGCACAATGTGATCAAGGTGTTGATCACGGGATGATGTGTTATGGAACGAGTAAAGAGACTTGCCGGTAATGAGATTGAACAAGGTATCGGGATACCGACGATCGAATCTCGGGCAAGTATTGTACCGCTAGACAAAGGGAATTGTATACGGGATTGATTAAGTCCTTGACATCGTGGTTCATCCGATGAGATCATCGTGGAACATGTGGGAGCCAACATGGGTATCCAGATCCCGCTGTTGGTTATTGACCGGAGAGTTATCTCGGTCATGTCTGCATGGTTCCTGAACCCGTAGGGTCTACACACTTAAGGTTCGATGACGCTAGGGTTATAGGGAATAGATATACGTGGTTACCTAATGTTGTTCGGAATCCCGGATGAGATCTCGGACATCACGAGGAGTTCCGAAATGGTCCGGAGGTAAAGATTTATATATGGGAAGTCCTGTTTTGGTCACCGGAAAAGTTTCGGGTGCTATCGGTAACGTACCGGGACCACCGGGAGGGTCCCGGGGGTCCACCAGGTGGGGCTACCTGCCCCAGAGGGCTGCGTGGGCCAAGTGTGAGAGGGGACCAGCCCCAGGTGGGCTGGTGCGCCCCCCCCCCCACCAGGGCCCAAGGCGAAGAGAGAAGGGATAAGGGGAAACCCTAGGCTCAGATGGGCCTAAGGCCCACCTAGTGGTGCGCCCCCCTCTCTCCCCCCTTGGCCGCCCCCTAGATGGGATCTAGGGCTGGCCGCCACCCCTAGGGGTGGAAACCTAGGTGGGGGCGCAGCCCCTCCCTTTCCCCTATATATAGTGGGGTTTTGGGCTGCCATACACACGAGAACATCTCCTTCTTGGCGCAGCCCTACCCCTCTCCCTCCCCGTCTCTTGCGGTGCTTGGCGAAGCCCTGCTGGACTACCACAATCCTCCACCACCACCACGCCGTCGTGCTGCTGCTGGATGGAGTCTTCCCCAACCTCTCCTTCTCCCCTTGCTGGATCAAGGCGTAGGAGACGTCACCGGGTTGTACGTGTGTTGAACACGGAGGTGTCGTCCGTTCGGCACTAGGATCATCGGTGAGTTGGATCACGACGAGTACGACTCCATCAACCCCGTTCACTTGAACGCTTCCGCTTAGCGATCTACAAGGGTATGTAGATGCACTCTCCTTCCCTCGTTGCTAGATTACTCCATAGATTGATCTTGGTGATGCGTAGAAAATTTGAATTTCTGCTATGGTCCCCTACATGTTTCACCTCACTGTTCGTCGTGTTCTTCATTCAGGGTAATTAAAAGTTACTTTTACTGCCCTCTTTGATTCGAAGTTTCTCTATAAAATCTTCAAAGGTGGTTTATTCTTCAAATCTTCACACACTAAACACCTCACATGTCATCTGTTCTTGATTCGTTTCTCTAAGCATCATTTTTCTTCAAGATTCCTCAATTGTGTGGATCTTCGATCTATACAACTCTGGAACCTAAGACAAAGAACGCTTAGTGAAAATCTTCAAGACTCATCTGGTCAAATTCCTCAAACTTGTTATTTTTGAAAAACCTTCTGAGAACGCATATGACCTCTCCAAATTCCTCGCAACTATACTCTGTTCACAGGTACACATGTCAGCTGCTGAATCACTAGGTTCTCATCAACTTAACTCACTTACAGCGTTCCTCGAAGAAAAGTTGCATACTTCTTCAAAGAATTCAATTGTTCATATTCCTCAACTGAAGAAAATGGCTGATGGTAAAAGGCCACAGAAGGGAGGAAAGAGGCCTGAGGTAAATACAGCGTTTGAGATCCCTGATGACATATATGCTTGGTACTGCACACCTACTGAGGAAACCAAGAATGAGCGCAAAGTGCGCAAACAGAGGATAGAGAGGAGATGGGCAAGAGAATGGAGGGAGTAGAGATATGTCACTCCTAAGTACATGAAGAAATTCGCACTCAATCCTCCATGCCCAAGAGCTCCATTGGCACCTGGCCAAGTAGCAGATCTCACCAGCCTAAAGCGCGGTGAGGACTATCCTGATGAATGGGCCAAGCGCCAAGGCAAGTTGGCCAAGCAAGCCAGAGAAGCAGTGAGGAAATTCAATGAAGACTCTGCTGTGGCTGCTGCTGCTTGTACTGAGGCCTCTGTCAAGCTGAGGAAATCCATGCCTAAGAAGCCTTCTCGTAAGACAAGTGCTTCAGCAATAGTGCCCTCACGGCCAAGTTCCTCAGCTGCGCCCTCACGGCCAGACTCTTCAAGGTCCTCACGACCAATCCCTCAAGCTGCTCCTTCAAAATCCTCAGCACCTCCTCCAAAGTCCTCAGCTGTTCCGACAAAGTCCTCAGCACCTGCGCATCTGGCCTCGTGCCAAAGGACTACAAGCATCTCCATTGCCTCTGGTGTCTCAGCAAGCTCCTCAGCTGCACCAAACTCTTCATCTGGCCCCACTCTGATGAAGACCAAGGCAACTGCTGGACGAGGTCCTTGGCCAAGTCCTCAAAAGAAGCAAGTCGCTTTCCAAGTGCCATCTGAAGAAGATGAAGCTGATGATGATGAACTTGCAGAAATCATAAGAGACAGACAAGTTAGGGCCGCTAGAGCCAAAGGCACACCTGTGCCACTACTTTTGGATCCCAAGTTGATCCTCGACTACATTGATCTCTGGCACAAGGACCCAAATACTCCTATGCCTGACTTCAAGCTGACGCCTGGTTAAAATCACATGCTGACTCATTTCATCCAAGAGGAGAAATGGAAATATGATCAGGCCAGGCAGATCAAGAAGGCCCAGTACAGAAAGGAGAAATACCTGAAGAACAACGTTGTCACTATGACCACTGATGAACTTGTAAAAATCCAATCTGAAATCAAAACCCTCAGCGATGACTTCCAAGCCTACTATGCTGATTGGCAAGGAGCCAAAGTTAGATTTATAAAGAGAACTGAACAGTTCACTTCAAATGTTGCTGCCCCAACGCAACAGGAAATTCCTCAGGCTGAAGCATCTGCTCAGCCGATTGAAGAACATGCCAGCACCGCTGATGACAATCAGGCTGCTGAAGAAAATGTGAGTTCCAGGGCTGATGACTGCATTCCAGCCACTGAAGAAATTGCCAAGGCACCCACTAGTGGTGTGCCTGAAGAAACTGAAGAACTCAGGGCAACTGCATAGTTGTGCCTGAAGAAAATCAACCAGATTCCTCAGCTGATCCTGCACCAACTTCAACTCCAATCCTTCCATCTGCATCAGATGTGAAGAAGATCAAGGCTGCAGAGCATGCTGCAGTAAAGAAAAGGAAAGCATCAGCTGCTTCAGATTCTTCAGCTCCGAAGAAAATGAAGCCTATGACAAGCTCATTTGCAAATCTGATTGATGCTGTTCCCATCTCAACCAGGCCATCAAAGGACCTTGTTCCTTTTGATGAAGAATATGTGATCCCCATCGGATCTGATGAAGAAACTCCTTCTGCTGCTTCGTCTGAACCGTTGGATGAAGAAATTGAAGCGGATGCGATCCCTTCAACACCTATCATCTCCTCGCCTATGCCTCAGTTCACAGCTGAAGAGGCTGGCTTTGAAGAAATGGAAGATGAAGATGTGGACATTGGCTGCTCCACACCCGTAATCAGTGATGAATTCTGGGAAAGTCAGCATCCAAACTCTCCAATGTTCACCCCTCTACAGCAAATTCCTCAGTCCCCCACATAAACTGTTCACATGGGCTCTGAAGAAACTCATCCCACAGCATCTCTCCATGAGGAAATTCCAGCCACTAGCGCTGAAGAAACTGCTGCTGCTGAACAACCAACTACGCAGACTGCCACTGAGGAAGAACCAGAAATTCCTCAGCCTAAAGAACCTGCGATTGAGATTCCCGAGGTCGTGATGCAACTCACTAACACTCTTCTGCCAAAGCCAAAGGATCCATTCTCACGCAAGCAAAAGTTCAAGGCTGATGATTTCTTCGGCGAGCACGTATTCTTCGAAGATTATAACCCATATGACTCTGCTCGCATTAGGAAGAGGCGTTTCTGGACTGCTAGTCAAGCCAATTTCTATTCCTCGGTGTTGTTCAACAAGGAGAAGATTTTCTACCATGAGCATATTCCTCACGTGGATATGGAATCTCTGCCGTGCTTCGCACCAGTCCTCAGTGTTCTTCACGATGCTGGACTGCTCAATTTTTGCTCTGACATCTGCGATTGGAATGAAGAACTGATTCTTCAATTCTATGCAACGCTGCACATCACCGGAAATGCTGAAGATGTGAATTCATGGGTGTTGGACTGGATGTCTGAAAACACTCACTACACTGCACCAGCCTCTGAATTGCTTTGTGCTCTACCACTCAGTCCTCCCCTTGAAGAAGCTCGCTGCATCTACAGTGAACCTGAGCTCACACAGCATTACATGCAAGTGCTGATGAAGCCTTTGAAACCAGGTCAGGCACCATGAACAAAATTCATCGTGAAGGAATTGATGTACGTGCCCAGAACTGTCTATCGTATTCTTACGAGGACAATCAGTCCTATCAAAGGCCATGACTCATCTGATGAGGAAATTGTTGGCATCATGAAGAATCTGGTATTCAGCATCGTTCATGGCATTCCTGTCAACTATCACGATTTCTTCATGAGGACTATGGCCAATTTTGCACTGTCTCCGTTTGAGCTGAAGCCTTATGCACCTTGGATCATGAGATTCCTCAGGACAAGGTCTTCACTCAACTACAAAGCTGATTTCCAGAATCATCTCAGCTACTTGCCCCCAATTGAAGTCCTCAAGCAGACATATTCCTCAGTTGATGGAAAGGGCAAGGCACCAGCTGTAATTGATGAAGGCATTCGTCCATTGGATGGTCAGTTTCGCAAAGCTGCATCTTATTCCACCAATGATGACTCTGCCACACATGACTCTGCCAATGCTCCCAAGTCCACTCCTCAAGCCACTGCTCCGCGCGTGATGACAGACCGTGAACTTCTGCTTAGTCTTCACCGGAAGGTGGATCGAAATCACAAATGGGTTAAGCGTCAGTTTGGTTCACTTCTTCACAACATGACTGCCACACACAATACAGTGAAGAAAAACCACTACTACCTCCATCAAGTCTTCGTTCGCACCTGGGCAATCATGTCTCATCTGTATGGTGAAGAAGATCTGAAGAACATGGGTCTTAATGAAGATTTTGACTGGTCTGCACCTCCACCGAAGAAATTCAAGAAGGTCAAGGTTCCTTCGCTGGTGGCCAGCTCATATTCTTCATCGCGCGACACTGATGAACATGAAGATTTAGACGACACTGCGGCAGGCCCTACATCAACCAACGACCCCAACAACACTGGCGCTCCTTCATCAACTTGATTATCTTCAGGGGCGTTAGTCCTCAGTTTCGATCCTTTTGGTCATTTGATGACAAAGGGGGAGAAATTTGAGTTAGTCTTCAAGCGGGTCTATTTTATCGCCCATATACAAAGTTTTTTTTGCTAAGTTACAACTCTCATTCTTCTGAAACTTTATTGGATCGAGTTGTAATCTTAAACCCGGTGGTGCTATGATACTTTTGATGCACTATGCTCTGACACTCTTTTCTGCATGCTTATTCCTCGTTAATATTATTGCACGCATGCTGAATTTCATCAGGCACCATATTTCATCATGCATTTCAAATTCTTCATATTATATGTTAAATGCGTGTATGAATTACAAGATATAGGGGGAGATCTCCATGATTCAACTCTTCAAGTGTGCATTGCTTCAAAAGCAAATTCCTCACTATGCACATCTTCAGGGGGAGTTCTCCTATATCTTGCAATCAAATTCCTCAATATCAGTATTTACACTTCATATGTTTATCCCCGTTGAAAACTTAACCTATATTGTCATCAATCACCAAAAAGGGGGAGATTGTAAGTGCATCTAGTGCCCCTTAGTGATTTTGGTGTAGTGAAGACTTATAGGTTAAGGGACTAATGCGTGTGTGAGTGTACACAAGTCTATAAGTCTATGAGGAGTTTGATATTTAAAGGAAAAGTCAACCGCTAAAAATGAATATCTTCGACTGAAGATTTTGGTATTTCTGAAGACTTTCATGAAGACTTTGAAAGTGAAGAAATTGGTGTGTCCATGAAGACTTGATATTCATGCGAGGAATATGAATCTTGAAGACTTTCGTGTTCATAGTTTTGTTTTTCTCTTTCTTGAGTCATAGGAAACACCGTACTATTAAAGTGGGTCGAGGAAATACTAAGGAAAAATTTCCATGTGATGCTCAACTCAAAATCCTACACCTACCAATCCCTTTGAGTGAAGCCATTGGAAATCTCATACAGTTCAGTCAATTTCTTCAGTGACAGAGACGAAGTTCTTCTGGTCTCTGAGGAATTTGTCCTAACTGAGGAGTTAGGAATTCGCCAATGCGGATTGCCTACACAGTGAGGAACATGATAGCCCTGAGGATTTTGCTACTCAAAATTCTGACCGTTGTTGTGCTATGCGCCAGCTGTTCCAAAATATCTATCCACCTAACGGTCATATCATTAAAGGGCATTTATGTCTTATCATGTCGGGCTGCTCCCTAGGCTATAAATAGCCGCCCCCTACAACCACTAGCCGGTTGGCTGCTCCGAGAGAAACTGACACTTGTCATTTGAGAGCAACGCATCCTCTGAGGACTTTGAGCGAAAATCATCAAGTGAGGAAAAACCAAAAACCCAAACACCTACAAACCCCAAGTGATTGAGCATCACTAAAGAGATTGATCCTGAGTGGATCCGACGCTTGTTACCTTTGAAGATTGTGCTCCTTCCAAACGGTTAGGCGTCATGGTCTAGAGCATCCAAGAGGAATTGTGGATCGCCGGGTGACCAAGTTTGTGAAGGTTTCGAAGTCGCCTGAAGACTTACCACGAGTGATTAGACGAGGTCTGTGTGACCCTAGTTCAAGGAGAATATGGTGAGGGCTGGGTGTCTTGGACTAAGTGTCCTTGACTGGGTGTCTGGGACTGTGTCTCCTCGAGTTTAAATACTCAGCTGCTCCAACCAGACGTACAACTGAGACAGCAGTTGGAACTGGTCTACCAAATCATTGTCTTCACCAAGCTTACTGGTTCTATTTCCTCAACTCTTTCATTTCCTCATAACTGTGCTGTATGTTTGTTCATATCTGTGTTTGAAGACTTTAACTGAGGATTTTCTCAATTTCCTCAGTTCAATTTCTTCAGTCTGTTTGTCTTCATCCTGTGTTATCATGTGATTACGCTTCCTGTACTCTGTGCCTGTCTTCATTTCATCATGATGACTATGCTTGTATTCTATTGTGTTTACTTTTGAGTACTTATTCCGCTGCTAGTAGTTCTTCGCTAAGGAATTTCCTCACCGACAAACTCCTCAGTGAAGAATTTCATAAAAATCGCCTATTCACCCCCCTCTAGTCGATATAACGCACTTTCAATTTTCAAGCCTAGACAAGTTATCAGCTATTGGGTTCTCAACTCCTTTTCTAGTAGTGATATGTGAATCAAATTCATGTAGCAAGAGAGCCCATCGAATAAGTCTAGGTTTAGCATCTTTCTTTTCCATAAGATATTTATTAGCAGCATGACCGGTGTGAACAATTACTTTTGAATCAATAATGTAAGATCTAAATTTATCACAAGAAAACACCACTGCTAAGAATTTTTTCAGTAGTAGCATAGTTTTGTTGAGCACTATCTAGAGTTTTACTAGCATAATGAATAACATTCAGTTTCTTATCAACTATTTGTCCTAGAACAACACCAACAACATAATCACTAGCATCACACATCATTTCAAAAGGCAAGTTCCAATCAAGTGGTTGAACAATAGGTACAGAAATTAAGGCTTCCTTGAGTGTTTCAAAGGCTTCTAAACAATCATCATAAAAACAAAAGGAATGTCCTTTTGCAAAAGATTTGTAAGAGGCCTAGAAATTTTAGAAAATTCTTTGATAAATCTCCTATAGAAACCAGCATGATCCTAGGAAAATACGAATACCTTTGATATCTTTAGGACATGGAATTTTCTCAATTGCATCAACCTTAGCTTTGTCCACTTCAATACCTCTTTCAGAAATTTTATGGCCCAAGACAATACCTTCGTTAACCATAAAGTGGCACTTTTCCCAATTCAAGACAAGATTTGTTTGTTCACATCTCTGCAAAAGTCGATCAAGATTGCTTAAACAACCATCAAAAGACTTCCCATAAACGGAGAAATCATCCATGAAAACCTCAACAATCTTTTCAAAAAAGTCAGAGAATATAGCAGTCATACATCTTTGAAAAGTAGCAGGTGCGTTGCATAAACCAAAAGGCATACATCTATAAGCATAAGTTCCAAAGGGACAAGTAAAAGCAGTCTTTTCTTGGTCAGGTTGAGAAACAGGTATTTGTGAAAAACCAGAATATCCATCAAGGAAGAAAAAATGTGTGTGCTTAGATAATATTTCTAGCATTTGATCAATAAAAGGCAGAGTGTAATGATCTTTTCTAGTTGCTTTGTTTAATTTTCTAAAATCAATTACCATTCTATAACCTGTAACAATTCTTTGTGGAATAAGTCCATTCTTATCATTAGGAACAATAGTAATACCTTCCTTTTTAGGGACACAATGAGCAAGACTTACCAATCTACTATCAGCTATAGGATAGATTATACCTGCTTCCAGAAGTTTTAAGATTTCCGTTCTTACCACTTCCTTCATTTTTGATTTAACCGACGTTGGTGATCAACAACGGGTTTGGCATCAGGTTCCATATTAATTTTGTGTTGACATAGAGTGGGACTAATGCCCTTTAAATCATCAAGAGTATATCCAATAGCAGCTCGGTGCTTCCTTAGAACTTTTAATAATCTTTCTTCTTCATGTTCTGAAAGGTTAGCACTAATAATAACATAATATATCTTCTTTTCATCAAGATAAGCATATTTCAAAGTGTCTGGGAATTGTTTTAATTCAAACACGGGATCACCTTTAGGTGGAGGAGGACCTCCTAGAGTTTCAATAGGCAAATTGTGTTTAAGCAGAGGACAGTGTTCAAAGAAAATCTTATCTATTTCATTTCTTTCATGCATATGTAAATCATTTTCATGGTCTAGCAAATATTGTTCTAATGGATCAGTAGGAGGCACAACAATAGAAGCAAGACCAATTAATTCATCTTTACTAGGCAATTCTTTTTCATGAAGTTTTCTACTAAACTTGGAAAATTTAAACTCATGAGACTTGATGACCCACAAGTATAGGGGATCAATTGTACCTCTTTTCGGCAAGTAAGAGTGTCGAACCCAATGAGGAGCAGAAGGAAATGACAAGTGGTTTTCAGCAAGGTAATGTCTGCAAGTGCTGAAATTGTAAGTAGCGGAGTAGTTTGATAGCAAGATAATTTGTAACGAGCAAGCAACGGTAGTAGTAACAAAAGTGCAGCAAGGTAGCCCAATCCTTTTGAGGCAAAGGACAGGCCAAAATGGTCTCTTATGATAAGCAAAGCGTTCTTGAGGGTACACAGGAATTTCATCTAGTCACTTTCATCATGTTGGTTCGATTTGTGCTCGCTACTTTGATAATTTGATATGTGGGTGGAACGGTCCTTAGGTGTTGTTCTTACTTGAACAAACCTCCTACTTATGATTGACCCTCCCGCAAGCATCCGTAACTATGATAAAAGTATTAAGAATAAATTCTAACGATGGCATTAAACTTTTGGATCCAATCGGTACCTTACGGAATAGCGCATAAACTGGGGTTTAAGCTTCTTTCACTCTCGCAATCCATCATCTAATTGCTACTCCACAATGCATTCTCTTAGGTCCAAATATGGTGAAGTGTCATGTAGTCGACGTTCACATGACACCACTAAGGGAATCACACCATACATACTATCAAAATATCGAACACATATCAAGTTCACATGATTACTTGCAACATGGTTTCTCTCATGACCTCAAGAACAAAAGTAACTACTCACAAATGATAAACATGCTTAAGATCAAAGGGGTATTAAATAGCATATTGGATCTGAACATATAATCTTCCACCAAATAAACCATATAGTAATCAACTACAAGATGTAATCAACACTACTAGTCACCCACAAGTACCAATCTACAGTTCTGGTAACAAGATTGAACACAAGAGATGAACTAGGGTTTGAGAGGAGATGGTGTTGTTGAAGATGTTGATGGAGATTTCCCTCCCCAAGATGGGGGAGTTGTTGGTGATGATGATGACGATGATTTCCCCCTTTGAGAGGGAAGTTCCCCCGACGGAATTGCTCCGCCGGAGGGCAAAAGTGTTCCTGCCCAAGTTCCGCCTCGAGGCGGCGATGCTCCGTCTCAAAAGTCCTCTTCTTATTTTTTCTAGGTCAAAATGACTTATATACCAGAAGATGGGCACCAGAGGTGGGCCGAGGAGAGCACAACCCAGCAGGACGCGCCTGGGCTCCCTGGCGCGCCTAGGTGGGTTGTGCCCACCTGGTGGGGCCCCTCTAGTACTTTGGCTCCAATATTCCTCATATATTCCATAAAAAATCCTCGTGAAGTTTCAGCTCATTTGGAGTTGTGCAGAATAGGTAGCCTGACGTAGCTTTTTTCAGGTCCAGATTTCCAGCTGCCGGAATTCTCCCTCTTGGTGTATACCTTGCATATTATGAGAGAAAAGGCATTAGAATTACTCCAAAAAGCTTTATTATGGATAAAAACATCATAAATAACACTAAGAAAACATGATGCAAAATGGACGTATCAACTCCCCCAAGCCTCGCTTGTCCTCAAGCGAAAACCGAAATCGAAAAACATGTCCACATGCTTTGAGAGAGAGGTGTCGATAAAAACAAAATACGGACATAGGAGCATCATGTTGATTATCTTAACAGCAATAAAATTAAACATAGGACTCTTATCATAGAACTTTTATCATATACTTCTCATGTATAAGTAACAGTTCATCACACAATCGAAGTATAAAGCAAAAACACTATTAGAAACCAGCAAACTATGTTCTCTGTCAACTTTGCAACCACAATTCATCATCTTTTTAGGAAGGGTCACGTATCAGAGCCTTTGGGCAAGTCCACATACTCAACCATCATATAGTCTTGTATGATTGCTAACACTCACCGCGTACACATGAGCAAAACATTTCAACCGGACACATAGAAAGATAGGGGCTTATAGTTTCGCCTCCCAACATATTCACCTCAAGGGTGATGTCAACAATAATAACTCATGGTATCTATATTCAACTGGACATATGTGCCTAGATCTTTCCCCACCACATGATGCTTGCCAAAAGAGAAAAATAAAAAGGAATAGAAGGAAAACTTTGACTCTTTGCATAAAAGTAAATACATAAAAGTAAAAGATAGGCCCTTCGCAGAGGGAAGCAGAGGTTGCCATGCGCTTATTTGCTTGTATGCTCAACCCCTTAGTGCAAAAGAACGTCACGTTACATTGCCCCTTGTGATAGCGACATTTATTATGCAATTTGTCGCTATTATTCTTCACCATCACAGGTTTGTGCAACGCTCAATTTTCTCTTACACTAAATGATCTCACACTTTTAGAAGCAATTTTTATTGCCTTTTTGCACCGATGACAACTTACTTGAGGGATCTTGCTCAATCCCTAGGTAGGTATGGTGGACACTTGAAAATAAGATTTGGGTTTAAGGGTTTTTGGATTCACAAGTAGTATCTCTACTTAGTGCGGAATTTTTGGCTAGCAAAGATAGGGGGAAAGCACCACATGTTGAAGGATCTATGACAATATGACTTCTATGTGAATATAAACAAACAGAAATCATTAAGTTGTCTTCCTTGTCCAACGTCAACAATTTTGGCATATAATATTTTGATGAGGGCTCACAATCACAAAATATTTCTATGATAGTATATTTATATGTGAATCTTCTCTTCCCTTATTAATTCTTTCATGAGTTGCATCATTGACTAATGCTATGTTTGTCAATCTCTAATAAAATTTTCTGCTTATACTTTTCCTTATGTGGTGCCATCACCTACCATAGGATTAGTATATAATCTTTTCTTTCTTTATTTCCTTTCTCTTTTTATTTCTTTCTTTATTTTCTTTTATTTGTAGTATGAAAGTAAAGAAAGCAAAAACTCAAACTAAACTTTTATTATATAACTTGCACACGATTACAAGGATAGATCACTAAGAAAACTATCAAAGAATAAAGGATCAAACTAACTTTTATTCATTTAAAGCAAAAGATTGAACTAAAGCAAGTAAAAGTAAAAAGATAGTGGGATGATACGATACCGGGGCACCTCCCCCAAGCTTGGCGGAAGCCAAGGGGAGCGCCCATACCCGATACTCAGTTCTCATTTGGAGATGAAGAAGATGATGGTGATGATGACAATTGTGCCTTCAACTTTTTCATAATATAGTTGAAGAGAGCAATTTCCTCCTTTAAATCATCGACTTCCAACTCCAGCTTCAAGATCTTGTCACATAAATCGCCTTTGCTTTTTCGCCTAAAACAAAAAGGAATAGATTGGTTTTTAGACTAGTTAGCTCTCTTAGGAAGACTTGACTTCTTGAATTCCACGTGCATATCCCCAGGTTGAGGTAGAGGGACATCCTCCTCCTCCGAGCTTGAATTATCGATCTTCATCAAGTGAGCATCCTCTTCGTCATCTATAGTTCGACCATAAGGGGATAAGTCCCCATAGGTCTTTGGGTCAGCAATGAGATGTGAGACATAGATCTCTCCGTCGGAGTCTTGGGACGACATATTTTCAGAACTGCGCAGAAAACAGCAAGAAAAGAAAACAGAGGATTTCTTCGCGATACGATGATCAATAGGTTCAGGAAGTATATATAGATTTTTTTTATCTTGGAGGACAAGCATACGGTAGAAAAACGGAGTCCAGAAGGTGTCCCAGTTGGGCACAACCCACCTGGGCGCGCCACCATGGTATCTTGTGCCCACCAGGGGATGCTTCCTGGAAGTTTCTTTATTTCCAAATTTTTGAAATATTCTAAAACTGATAAAAAATATTTTTGCAGATTTTTCGGAGTCCATTTACTTACCGTATCATGTACCTCCTTATTTTCACGATTCTGGAGTGTTCTGGCATGACTCTTCTATGTGTTCTTCTGGTGTCAAAGTTTGGATAACATTACTTTCAACATTAATAGGCGTACCTAAGATATAATGCTTTATTCGTTTCCCATTGACAACCTTCGGGTTAGTACCTTTGGAATTATTTATTTTGATGGCTCCAGAACGATAAACCTCCTCGATGACATAGGGGCCTTCCCATTTTGAGAGGAGTTTTCCTGCAAAGAATATGAAACGAGAGTTGTACAAAAGAACATATTCTCCGACTTCAAACCCGTGCTTTTGGATTGTTTTGTCATGCCATCTTTTTACTTTTTCTTTGAATAATTTTGCATTTTCATAAGCTTGGGTTCTCCACTCATCTAGAGAGCTAATATCAAATAACCTCTTTTCTCCAGCAAGTTTGAAATTATAGTTGAGTTCTTTGACGACCCAATATGCTTGATGTTCTAACTCAAGAGGTAGTAGTTCACTCATGCCCAAGTTCCGCCTCAAGACAGCGACGCTCCATCCCGAAAGTCCTCTCCTTATTTTTTCTAGGTCAAAATGACTTATATACCAGAAGATGGGCACCGGAGGTGGGCCTGGGTGAGCACAACCCACTAGGGCGCGCCTGGGCTCCCTGGCGCACCCAGGTGGGTTGTGCCCACCTGGTGGGCCCCCTCTGGTACTTCTTTGCTCCAATATTCTTCATATATTCCATAAAAATTCTCCCTGAAGTTTTAACTTGTTTGGAGTTGTGCAGAATAGGTAGCTTGACATAGCTTTTCCAGGTCCAGATTTCCAGCTGCCGGAATTCTCCCTCTTTGTGTATACCTGCATATTATGAGAGAAAAGGCGTTAGAATTACTCCAAAAAGCATTATTATGGATAAAAACATCATAAATAACTGTAGGAAAACATGATGTAAAATGGACGTATCAATAGCTACTGGTACATACCCTCAGGCCCGCAGGTGAACTACCACCTCCTCGTCATGGAGAGCACCGGGATGGCGAAGATGGCCACCGGTGATGATTCCCCCCTCCGACAGGGTGCGGTACAGGGTCCTGATTGGTTTTTGGTGGCTACAGAGGCTTGCGGCGGCGGAACTCCCGATCTAGGTTTCTTTTCGGGGGTTTATGTATTTATAGGAATTTTTGGCGTCGGTTTCAAGTCAGGGGGGTCCACGAGGAGCCCACAAGGTCGGAGGGCGCTCCCGGAGGGGTAGGCCCGTTCGTTTCCTCTCTCCCTCACCACACTCACTCTCTCCTCCCTCCCTCCTGCCTCCCTCCTCCCGTCGCTCGCCGCCGTCACCAGTCGTCATCTCCTGCGCGCCACCGCCACCGATGTAGCTCCTCCCTCCTCCATCCCTCCTTCCTGCCTTACTCCTCCATCCCTCCTTCCTCCCCGCTCGTCCCTCCCTTCTCCCTTCCTCCCTTCTCTCTCTTTTCTTGTAGAATGCAGGTTTTAGAATGTAGACATTGTAAATGTAGGTAGTTTGAATGTAGGTTTTAGAATGTAGAGATTGTAGAATGTAAATTTTTAATAGAATAATTTTTTAGGTCTTTTGAGTAAATTTAGGTTTTTTGGACTATTTTAGGTGTTTTGGATAGATTAGGAAATTTCAGGTCTTTTGAGTAGGAATTTTAGGTCTTTTGAATATAAATTTTAGTTTCTATATTATAGTTTGTAGTTTACTCTATTTAGTTGATAGAATTTTAAAAAATGTCATGTACTTGTTATATTGTGAAATTATGGCATTTTTTGTACCGAAACTCCGAGTGGCCTATGTTTTGCCAGAATGTTGATTCATTTCCGTTCCGGCAAATTTCAGGCGCTCGATATGTCCTGTTTTAGCAAACATGCCAGAATTTCCCGTGGATTTCAGCATGACTTGTGCTATAGAGTAGGAAATATTGAGTGCCCGTGATTTGTCAGAACAAGAATTAAATGACATTTCGGCAACCATAGGATCCCTTAGTGCGACTACTATGAAGACGACCGGGTATGTGCGACAGGATGCCTCGTCTGTAAAATGCTAGGTGCTTCACCATCGTGCTGAAGGCGACTTTCGACATTTTTACGGTACGTAACGACGACAAGTATTTTTTTCATAATTAAGCATGACTTGTGATTTTTGGCTTCAACGTGTAGTTTCCAATTTTTACAATTCAAATAGTTCATCCCATGTCATGCAAGACCATATGTCTTGAAAAAGCTCGGTTTCAAAGATAAGGAGAGTACAAAGACGAAGAGATCTCACCTTAGGACGAAGCATGGTTTTACTTTTTGGTTTAAGCTATTTAATGCACCAAATAGCTCACATTTGGTTGCTCAACCTGGAGAGGACTATGCAAGGCCTATGAATTTAAGGATATGAAAATAACCTTTGATATTCGGCCTGAAGATGAAATTGAAGATAATATTGACATTTGGGTGGATGTGGACACGCTTCCAATTCTACCTCTTTGTGAGTTTGTCAAATAAATTTGTTAATTAATTTTTATTGCTTATTTAAAAATCATTTGATGGCTTATTTCCAATGACAGCTTATTTCCATTCTTCAAGAAATGTATGAAAGGTAGTAGATAAAATCTAGTACACTAATGGCTCTGAACTAACTTACTCCACGTGTTGAACTATGGTAACATGCATGGAAATGGCATGGTAAGATTTTTTACTATTATGACACCAGTGCATCTTTTGCGCATACATTCTTCTAAAGCTAAACTACATTGCTAACTACGTTATTATTATGTTCTTCAATAGATAATCCCGAAGGATTGTGTGCCTTATCGGATGCATGAATGGTGACATTGATAGGAAAATCCATATCTGCACCCGCGCTGACGAGAAAAATCATAAACAAATACTAAAAAAATTCCAATTTTTTTATGCGGTAGATAATTTTATGCGTCAGGTTTGCTCAATTTTTCAAATCATTTGGACATATGAAGAGCTCTCAGAAAAAAGACAAATTCGGGGTTTGTAAAAATGTTTACTGTTCATGTACTATTTTGGTCCGATTTGTCTTTTTTGCTGAGAGCTCGTCATATGTCCAAATGATTTGAAAATTGGAGCGAACCTCACGCATCAAATTTTCTACCGCAAATTTTTTTTTGGAATTTTTTGTTTTTTAATTTGCTACGATTTTTTTCCAACAGGGTGCAGATGAGCCTGTGTTCCAAAATGCCCTACTCACATTTGTATTATTAGCTTATGACCAAGTCTGCCTATGGTTCTTCATTGTGCATATACGATTTCTCGAAGAGATGAAGACCTCACAATCAAAGGATGGAAAAAAGTTATGAATGATCACATGGAGCTACTTGGAGGCAACATGGTGCGAAGCCCACGAATTTGAGACAAGATGATCTTCATTCTCCATAATGGAGAGTCAGGGGCTATCCCGCTTTATGCTATTTTACCTTAGAGAGGGTACCGGGTCCTAACTAGTACTCATCATGTCCTAAGAACAATTAACTAGTGTTGGTTATGACTATGATGACATGGAGGAGTTGTTATTATGATGATATAATGATGAGTGATGTGCTAGAATGATGAGTTGTTAGATGACTGTGATGATGAGTATGACTTGTTATTATGATAATGATGATGATGGGTATGACTTGTTAGTCGTCCTACTAATCCAACTTGGTCACTTTGGATTCATCCACTTGAATATAATCCAAGTTTCTTTCAACCAATGATATAATAACTCATCATCATCATAATGACATAACAATCTCTAAATTGCTACTGTATGAAAACTTGTATAATACTATATAAATAAAGTGTAAAACAAAAAAAGTGGAATACTGACGAATAGTAGAAGCGCAAGGTTACGGGACACGCCACTGCTATTTAGTAGTAGAGCTATGGTGACCAACACTGCTACTAAGTGAGTTAGCAATAACGAGGGTCTAAACCCACGCTACTGCTAAAAGTTAGCTGTAGCGCCGTAGCAGTAGTACGGGACCCCGCGCTACTGCTAACCAATAAACCCGCGCCACTACTAGCATTTTCCCTACTAGTGACACTATACATCTATGTATATGTACTACAATATTTTTTCAAAATTTTCGGGTTATAAATAACCATTTGGTTTTTTAAAAGGCTCTAGGTAGCCCAAGATTTGAATTGCCTTTTATGAGGACTCTTCCTTATATACACATACCATTTTTTTAGTTCATTGCATATTTAGAAATAAATAATGATGTATCCATATCTTTGAAAAAATATATTTTGTTCATTAATTACCATGGTCTCCAAAATGTAACATTTCCTCTAATGTGTACTAACTCACTATATTAACACTACTAAAATTGTTATATTTTTTATTTTCCTCTAATTCTATTTTAACAAAATAAAAATGGAAAATTTAGAGGTATACCTGGGGTTGTTAAATCATGTAGATTTGATATTACTGCGACATCTCAAGGAGATTTTCATATAAAAATACAGTTATTTGATACTAAGCTCCTTATTTCGCTGGGTAGTTGTGTTAATTTATGGTGCTGCTCAAGATGAACACGAGCAAGTCTTTGAACTAGATGTTGTGTGTTCGGATCAAAGGATCCTATTTTGATTGGAGGTGATTTCAACTTACTCAGATCTCTCAGGAGAAGAATATCAACTTCCACAGTAATAGAAATTATGATACCTGCAATGCAATTATTAATACTTGTGAACTCGGAGAGAGTGAGATATCTAGAGGTGATTTTACTTGGTCCAATGACAAAGGAAATCCTACTTTGGAAAAACTAGATAGACTGCTAATGTGCAGTGGATGTGAAAATATATTTTCTCTGGTTAATGTACACAAACTAACCAAATTGGTCTCTAATCATAACCATTTGGTTTTGGAAACTTTGGAGGACAAAGAAACTAGACATAAATCCTTTAGATTTGAGTCTAGTTGGATTCAGAGAGATGACTTCCTACCTATAGCGGAGCAAATTCGGAACAGGCCTATCATTGCTAAAATATAGCTTGGATGTGATGCAGAAGAAACTGGTAAAGCATTTACCTAAGTTATGGAAAATTCATAATTCATTAGTTATTTTAGATAATACTAAAAAACAAGATAGAGTAAGATACAGAAGTGTAAAAGAAAGTGGATTCATCAGATGATACACGAGTCCCTAATTCCGGATCAAGAGATTTGTTGTGGAATTTGTCAATTGAGTAAAGTAATAATATTAAGAACTAGAAGAAGGTTGGGAAGTATTGGAAAGGTTGGAACATAAATGTAAGAGGCCAAACTTTGAAGAATAAGGTCGGTTTGACTGATGAATCGAAAGATTTGGAAAAGATAGAACCTTTGAATAGTGAACAATTGGCTAGAAGGAGTTTTATTTAGATCACACTTTGTACTTTGATGGAGGCGGATGTAGAATACTGGCAGAAAAGATCTAGTGAAGATGTGTTGCTGAAGGGAGACAAAAACACTGGATATTTTTCATAGAATTGCCAATGGCATGAGGAGAAAGAAACTAATTTTCTCCTAAAATGGGGATATCTTGATACAGGGACTCCTAATCTTGTAAATCATGCCATTGACTACAAATAGTTTTGTGGCCCTGCTGATGGATTTAGTTGTAGGCTTAGGAGGGATGTTTTGTTGGAGAGTGAGTGATTATTAGAGGAGGGTAAGAGGGATATATACAAACCATTTAATGAACATGATATAAATAATGTAGTTGATGGAATGAAGAAAAATAAGGCTGTTGGTTGTGATGGTTTTCCTATTATATTATGTCAAGCATGCTAGAGTTTTATCAAATATGACATCATGTTGTGGTTTCATGAATACTATTTGGGGATGCTTGATTTGTATACGTATAATTTTGGGATTATAATCATTCTCTCTAAATAAGCTAATGCTAACACTATTAAAAAATCAGGCCCATCTGCATGTTGCCTATTTTGTTCAAGTTTTTCCCCAAGGTTGTGGATGAGAGGCTGAAACCCTATATGATTAAATTGATTAATGATTTTATTAAAGGTAGTAATATCATAGATGGAGTTATATGTTTACATGAAATACTTCCTTAGTATAGAATAAGGAAGCAACAAGGTGTGGTGTTGAAGCCGGATTTTGTGAAGGCTTATGATATAAGTTAATTAAGACTTCCTTTTCAATTGCCTAGAAGACATGTGATTTAATGACCAATGGATGGGTTGGTTTAAATCAGTGGCCAAAAGGTCGGACTTTGAATGTAAAAGTCAATGATGTGATGGTCAAGAACTTTGGTAGTTTTAAACACTACGGGAAAAGGACACATCCGTGACATTATGAGCAAAAAATATTTTTTGTCATGAAAGTGACACTTCCATGATGATAATTGTGACAAAAACACGTATCATCATGGATATGGTGGGTTCCTACTTCTATGACAAAAATTATGACATAATGGGCTTTTCGTCCTAGACGAGCCGAAGGTGCACCCGCATAACATTCTTTGGGCCGTCCATGACGTAAAAAAATATGGTAGAAGTGAGGGCGAGATTTTTTTTGGGGATTTCTCCGCCTCACACGATAATATGGCTTGTGGCCGCGAGGGGTGGTTTGCGTGTTTCTCTTGTATACACACGGGTGCAAGCGCATTACTGAATCTGGGCGAGCCCTTCGCATTACTGAACCCGAGTGATCCCTCGCATTACTGAACCCAAACGATGGATGCGAGACTTGATCGATCGATCCTTGCTCATGACTGTACGTAACTTGCTGGCCCGATCAATCGATGCGAGTCTCCTACTAGCCTGCAGGTGTGCGAAACCAGAAGGTTGTTGCATCGAGCCCCCACGCGTGATACGAAGAGTTGAACTAGCCTGTTGGCTCTCAATGTATAGTCCTCGTTGCTACCGCGCTCGCGTACGTCTACTCCCAGTCGGTAGGAGTTCAATGAACAAGACCCCGTGGAGGCTAGGGCCCAGAATCCGGTTCGAACCCGAGTTTGATTGATAGACATGGTATTACTAATATATGGCCAAAACGATAATCGATTTTTTCTAGCTGGATAATCTGACCTTTTAAATATGGATATCCAATATACGAGTAAAGTTTGAAGTATTAACTAATAATACATGAATGTTGCTTCTAGACAAGACATAAGCATGTTATTTATTTATTTTGGCTTATTTTTGTATTTTTTTAGTGCGTTATGTATGCTTAAAGTGTATAAATATTAATACTCACTCATTGTTTATGTATAATTTTATTTAAAGCATATTAGATTCCTCATATACTCCCTCCGTCCGGTGAAGAGTGTACATCTAGCTTCAAATTTGTCCACAAAAGAGTATACTTCTATCTTCCTAATGTACTATAAAGTAGGAAAAAATACTTCTCTTTCATCATACGGTAATCAAGACCAATAGCAATCTACACATGATTTTCTTAATTTTTACATGCACTTAGCTCATTGGGGTTAGGTAATTAAAGAGGAGAAAGATGGTAATTTGCACCTTTTCAATGCATTTTTTACTCAACTCCATAATTTGTCCTAAAAACTTTTAGATGTACACTCTTCACCGGACGAAGGGAGTACGCCCTTGTACTCCCTCTTTTGAAAAGAAGGCCTTCGACTCTTGTCTCAAGTCAAACGAGTAGGAGTATACGAGTACAAGTGGGAGGCTCATACTCCGTAGAATACATGGCTACTCTAATTAAAGTAGGAGTATTTACCCTGGCTGTTCCACTATAGAAAAGGAAAACAACGGCCAGTACTACCAGAATTCTGGCCGGCTTGCACTCCCCACCGACGCGTGGTACGTGATTTGTACCTAAATAAAAAACAGGACCATCACCATAAATCCTCTTGCCAGTGCCACTGCCACTGCCCACTGCCCAACATTTAATCCCTCTCGTCTCATCCCCACTTCCTCCCCAACCCCCAATCACTCTCCCTCCAATGCGGCGAGCTGCCGAACCTCGCGAGCACTGAAGCCATGGCAGCCGCTGCCGCCCTCCCCGCTTCCGTCTTCGTGCTCCTCCTCCTCGTCGCCGCTGCGCCGCCCGCCGCAGGCGGCGGGTCCGCGGCCGTGAATGGCGACCGCCTCCGCGCGGAGCAGATCCGGAAGCAGGCCTCGGACGCGGCCGCCTCCGCCGCCGCGCTCGCCGCGGCCTCCCGCCGCCTCCACCTCGACCGCGCGCGCCACCTCCGCCTCCTCTCCTCCCTCCACCGCAACCTCACCGCCACGCTCCGGGACCTAGGCGCCGCCGCCTCCGCGTCGTCCGACCCGGCGTCCCAGAGCGACCAGGCGCGCCGGCTCGAGCTCCAGGCCAAGGACCTGATCCGCGCCGCCCGCGCCGCCATCGCCGACGCCAAGCCGCTCTTCGACCCGCAGCTCAAAATCCAGCGCCTCAAGGACGCAATCTTCGCGCAGAACGAGCTGCTCGCGCGCGCCAAGAAGCGCGGCGCCTTCGCCTCGCTCATCGCCGCCAAATCCATACCCAAGCCGCTCCACTGCCTCGCTGTCCGCCTCACCGCCGAGCGTATCGCGCTGCCTGACAAGTTCGCGGACCCGGTGCCGCCGCCTGCGGCGCTGGAGGACCCCGCGCTGTTCCACTACGCCATCTTCTCCGATAACGTGCTCGCGGCCTCCGTCGTCGTCCGCTCCTGCGTAGCCAACTCGCAGGACCCCTCAAAGCACGTCTTCCATGTGGTGACTGACCGAATGAACCTTGGGGCGATGCAGGTTTGTCCCATCATGTTTCTCCATCTTGCATATGTGCTACGTTATCACTACGTTGGTCCAATCTTATACTTATAAATAACAAGGTGATGGTGTACTTTCAAAAAAAAAAAACAAGGTGATGGTGTCTCTGTGTCAACCGTGGAGTCAATCTTATTCACCATATCTAAATGAAATGGTAACAGTTACTGGTGGTTAGTTTTACGAATTGCAAAATCGCTCTGTTTTAAAATGAGAGAACTTTTCTGTGGGTTGACATCGTCAAATTTTGTTTATAATAAAGAGAGAGATTGATTTGTTTAGATGTAATGCTATCTAGTGCATTTGTCATACGGCCATCATCGTAGAAGTAGCGTGTTCACCCAGTTATGATTATTTAGTAACTAGCGATGTGCCCGTGCGTTGCAACGGATCCAAAGTAGAATAATACTTGTTTACAAACTTGAAAGAAATTACTCTAGTTTTGATATACATATATCACTAAAAATATATTATGTTTCACTCAAAATATATTCCTTTGGTTGTTTTGATGAGACGAGGGAGGGATGAGATTGGTTTCAAGATAATAAGGGATTTTCTGTGATTGGAGCAGAGAAGTGAGCTATTGTTGCAAAAAGGCCACAACTTATCTCACAGTCGTTAGATGCAAATCTAATGGTCAGAAATGACGGATGGCAGGCACACCATCATCACCAATTGAGTCTTTTATAGGAGTAGAGATTACTTACTAGTAGCAAAACCAAGATTGACTTAGGTTCTTAATTTTATTCATTTCCTCAAATAGTATAATAAATGACAAGTGTAACCTTATACTCTTAAGTAAAAAGATGGCATGTATATCTCCTATGGAATTCTTTACTCGGTGTAATGCACATATAACCAGCAGTATTTTTATATACATATCTTCTTATAACAGATCTAAAGAGTCAACAGTAGTGTCACCCCAGTGGGAATATTATTGTACTAATTATGTTCTATACCTCAAAATCATAGTACTACCAATGTGGTTGCCACTATTGCCAGTATGTTTAGGTGTTCTTTCGGACGGTGAGATTATCTGTCTTTAATGGTGTGTACCTTAAATACAAAAATTGTTCTAGATTCCCTTGTCCCCTTAATATTCTCTTTGCAAATTTGGTAAAAATTATGCCATGCATCTGCAGGTGATAATCCGCCTCATGGACTTACAAGGTGCACACTATGAGGTCAAAGCATATGAAGACTACAAATTTCTTAACTCCTCCTATGTTCCTGTGCTCCGGCAACTGGAGTCAGCAAACCTCCAAAAATTCTATTTCGAGAATAAGCTTGAGAATGCCACCAAAGATGCTAGCAATATGAAGTTCAGGAATCCCAAGTATCTTTCTATGCTTAATCACTTGCGATTCTACTTGCCTGAGATGTACCCCAAGCTGCAGAAGATTCTTTTCTTGGATGATGATGTCGTGGTACAGCGGGATCTTACAGGATTGTGGAAGATTGACATGGATGGGAAGGTGAATGGAGCAGTAGAAACATGCTTTGGGTCATTTCATCGGTATTGGCAGTATATGAACTTCTCGCACCCCCTTATCAAAGCAAAGTTCAATCCTAATGCATGTGGCTGGGCTTATGGCATGAACTTCTTTGATCTTAATTCTTGGAGGAGGGAGAAATCTACCGAGCAGTACCATTACTGGCAGACTCAGGTATGTTTCCTTGCATCACCCTGATACCGTTTCTTTTATTGCTGAAATTTTAAGAACTTCTAATTAGCAATAAATGTTCATGTGCCACTAAGTTGTTCTCTGCAAATGGACAATTATCTTATCATTTCTATATAAGAGAAATTTTTTTCATGATAAATGACGATAGCTAATATTACTTTGTGTAATAAACTACAATTAAATATAGTTTAAGTTGTCACGCCGATCTAGTTAAATTATAGTAAGGCCAACTTTATAGCTTGCCAGCAAAGCAAGATAAATGACTAAAGTTAGCATTTCCATGCCCTCTGAGGATATAGGTTAGCTGGACAGAAAGTAACAGAAGTTAGGGTTATATCCCCTGAGGTTATATAGCCTGCACTATTAGCCTAGCAGGGCAACAAGACAACTTACTGAACTTAGCGTTTGTATGACCCCTGAAAGGCTGTAACTGTAGCATTTATAATTCTAGATGCCCTAGCTCACCGTGATGGGAAACTCGGTCAATACTTAATTTGTTATATTAAATGGAGCATATCTGATATATGTATTTTTGCTGTATGTGTCATCTTCAGAATGAGAACCGGTTATTATGGAAGTTGGGAACATTGCCCCCAGGTTTAATCACATTCTACTCGACGACAAAGCCTCTTGACAAATCTTGGCATGTCCTTGGGCTCGGGTATAATCCAAGCATCAGCATGGAGGAGATTAGAAACGCTGCTGTTGTGCATTTCAATGGGAACATGAAGCCTTGGCTGGACATTGGTATGAACCAGTTCAGGCAGCTCTGGACAAAATACGTGGATTACGACGACTCGTTCATTCGTCAATGCAATTTTGCACCGCCATAGAAGAAGGAAGCCTTGACATTTATTCTGCAGAAATGGAAAAGGTTTGGAGATTGGAACTGGGGAACATTTCAGCTGGAACAGCGCCGAACATCTTTTACTGTCAGATGACTGCCGTCCTGAAACCGGTTTTCATTTCTAATTCGAAAACAATCACTTGCGATTCTATTTGCCTGAGATTAGTCTTGTGAATGTGTAAAATTGTGATACGAATTCTATGTCTCATGCTATACTTAGTACTGAGTGCTGTATAGCTTTGTGTTGGTACTGGCACGTATGAGTACACAAGTACGCTTATTTGTTGGCCTCTATATATATACCATGTAGTCCCACCGTCTAGTTCTTGTAAACTTGCTGCCGTGTTATATAAGGTACTAGTACTGTATAATAGTTCAGTTAAATCGACTTTTTCTATGTAAATTCCTCTATTATAGTGAAGTTACGCATTCGCACGGTTTAACAAATTTGCATCTTGACTCCCTCGTTTTATCTAACAAGTGATATCAGAGTCACGTTCAGATTGAGGTAGAGGTTTTTTTTTGTCGTTTGACAATATGTTCATGTTTTGTTCCCGTTTTCATTCGTTTGTGAAACGGATGTGAGTATTGATACGCTTCCCCAAGATCTGATTGAGTTGCGCCTCGGCTGGCTGCAGTTAGGGGAGTTTTGGTGTCTCGGCTTCGCCTAGTAGTTTAGGTTTGGATTTTTTATCCTCGCGGGCCAGTGTTCAAATGGCCGTGTTTTCATTTTTTAGTTGATCTTCCGGGCTTCGGTCCTCCTTGAATTTGTCAGGCGGGATCAAGTCGACGGAGTTCTGATGTAGATTCCTGCTGCCTTCTTGGGACAACGAGGTTAGGTTTTCTTACTGTACGTGTGCGATAGCGAGATTTGGTGCCGGTGCTTCAAATCGATCCAAGGGTTCAATGACGACGATTACGATTCCAAGATGCTGGTCCGTAGGATCATGTGCAAGAAAACTTTTCAACTGTCATGGACAAGGTCAGACCGACTAGCGGCGCATCGGCAACTCGTTCTGAGGGCGTAGCAGTCGTTCAGAGATCTCGATGTAATTTTTATTACATTTAGGGTGCTTTGTACTTCCGATGAACTTTTATAATAGATCTGTTGTTTCGCAATAGAAAAGCATGACTATGTTTTTACAAATGGATATCAATTCTGAACTCTATGATCATTTTAAACATAGTATTAAATAGTTTACACGATCACATAACACATGTGGTAAGCAATCCAAATAATTCAAAAATAATAATAATTTACACACTGCACAACTTTTTGAGCCGTTCATTTTTGTTTTAGTGATTTGACGTAATTTGGCTGCCTAACCTTTTTTTAGGAAGAGTCCACTTCCTTATTCAACACCAAACCTACCCACTCTCTCTGGTTGGGCCGTTTACTTGACAATTCAACGCGTCGTGTTTTAGTTCAAATTTGAATTAAAATCATGCCATTTTTTTTTCTGAATGGAGGGAGTCAGTGGCGGTGCCAACTGCCAAGGGTGTTCTGTGTAGTCAGTTGACTACACAAGATTAAGGCAAAACAGTAGAAATTCTCCAAAAAATAATATAGAATTAATCTAAATATAACTACTTGACATCACAATTTTGAATTGACATCACAACTTTGAACTCCTGGCTTCGGCACTGGAGGGAGTACTACTTGTTTTGACATACTCTCACATTCTCTCTCTCTCTCAAAAAAAACTTGTTTTGACATCCAATGCATGTACCAATGCCCGTTGTTGATTTTCATATTTGTGCTATGTTTTTTGACTTGGCCAATTTATCTTGTTTTAGAGTAGTACATAATGTTTTGTTGGTTTTTTGTTTTAAAACGTGATGATTTGTTGTGTAATAGATCTTGAAATGTAACCTCTGAAACAAGATAAATTAAACTTACCAAACCGAATGTCAATTTTCTCTCGACCCCCCTATAAAAATTATACTTGTTTAGACAATAGTTTCTTACGAAAATGGCATTTTGGAGGCCGAGCTCCATGGAGCCCTTTACTTTTGAAAAATTCAAATTCAAAGATTTATGTTTCAAAAAATTCTGAAAAAATATGCGTGTATGTAAGGATGTAACCCACATGTGTGTAAAAATTCATGATGAAATACCTTGAGTTGCGACCTGTACAAAAAAGACAAATTCATGGCCTAGAAGGATGAATAGTGTCATGTGTTAAACAACCCTAGATTTGTTTTTTTACGCAGCCCTAATTTCAACGTATTTTGCCTTGAAAATTTACACACATGTGCGTTATGCCTTCATATATATCTGTGTTTTTTTCTCAGAATTTTCTGAAATGTAAAAATATGAATTTTGAATTTGGAGGTCTCATTGGAGCTCGGTCACCAAACGGGATTTCCGCTTTCTTACCCTAATTTAAGCATGCAAGCATTCGACAAACCTGAAAGCTTGGCTATCTATTGGTGTGCTATCAAACAGCCTACTTTTGATTACCCCTAAGAACGTTATCACTAGTATGGTTTGGTTTTTGCCAATTATTGGCTACCCAAAATACTGGTTACTAATGTTTGGCACCAGATCAAACAGTCGCCCTAAATAAACAAAACGGCAGGTAAGAAGCAAGAAGTGCATGGAAAGGTATGAACTGGTCCTCACCGACAATATACAAGGGAGATTGTCGATCGGGTTGGGTCAAGCATCCTTCTCCTCGTTGGGAATTGTACAAGGGAAGAAGTCGAGGGCACACGTCAAAGACACCAACAACTAGGTAGGCATGTCGCACCTACTGTATCCACGGAGGCCCAGATATGAGATATCCATGCAAAAATTGTGAAGTGATGATGCAAACCTTGGTGTACTGAACATGAACATAGTGTATTCGTGTTAAACAAAAAGAAACAGTGTATTCACACTGGAGCGTAGGAGGACGAATGCAAGTAGTAGTATATGACGAACTGACGTTTACTGCTTAGCGACCAGTGAACTTATTTATTTACAATATAGCAAGATAGGAGTACTAGCTAGCGATGTAGTAGGTTGGTGTGGTGACAGTGACTAACAGAACTAACTATCCATCTTGCTTTCTTTTATCTCTTCATGGGCTAACTAATTAAACACGCTGGAGTATCATACAAGTGATCGTTGAGATTAATTACATGCGCATGTGTGCTTTGCAACGGAAACGGTACGTGACCCGGCGGCAGGCATGCAATCTATACTAAACTAGAGGTAATCGATCGAGTGCACTGGATGTAGCCGCACTCCAAAGCTTGGGCGCGCTCCAGCTCAAGCTTCTCTCCATCCCTTGAAGCTAGCCCTGATAGTTCATCCACCAAATAACGAGAATTGCCGCCTAAGCCTGTCCGTCGTGCGGCCATTCATGCATGTATCTCAAGCAAATGGCCCGGCCGGCCGGTGGTACGTAGTTGCCACACGTTTGGGACCTCCTGTTCAGCACATATATATACTCAGCCGAAGTGCTTGTCTCAACATTCATTCCACCCTCCATCATCTTGTCCTCTGCTCCTCAAGAGCTGCCTCAAGATACAGAAGCTCAAAAGGAGTACAAGCTATGGCCATGGCTATCTCCTATGGCCTTCCAGCTCCGTGCTCTCTCCTCATGGCGACCCTGCTGCTGCTCATCGTCCAAGCCCAGAGCGTCACCAGGCACTACAATTTCAACGTATGTCCACAATTCTTCCATCTTCTGCATGCATTTGCGGTCATCATCTTGACCTGATCACATTAATTCATGCATGGTGCTCGAGCTCGTCTTGATCGAAACCTTAATACCTCTGCATGCATGCAGGTGCAAATGGCGAATGTGACGAGGCTGTGCGGCACCAAGAGCATAGTGACGGTGAACGGGGAGTACCCCGGCCCGGCGCTGCTGGCGAGGGAAGGCGACCGCGTCGTCGTCCGCGTCACCAACCGCGTCGCCCACAACGTGACGCTGCACTGGCACGGCATCCGCCAGCTGCGGACCGGCTGGGCCGACGGGCCGGCGTACGTCACGCAGTGCCCCATCCAGACGGGTCAGAGCTACGTCTACGACTTCACCGTCACCGGGCAGCGCGGCACGCTGTGGTGGCACGCGCACATCTCCTGGCTGCGCGCCACCGTCTACGGCGCCATCATCATCCTCCCCAAGCACGGCGTGCCTTACCCGTTCGCTGCGCCGCACAAAGAGGTCCCGGTGGTCTTCGGCGAGTGGTGGAAGGCCGACACGGAGGCGGTGGTCAGGCAGGCGCTTCGGACGGGCGGAGCACCCAACATCTCCGACGCTTTCACGATCAACGGGCTCCCTGGGCCGCTCTACAATTGCTCTGCCAAAGGTACTACGTGTTTTCTATTCTTTCTAGCCAATGTCACATGTTTATAAAACGTGCCAACTACTAATAGAGATGTTGTATGGTGACACATCTCAGACACTTTCAAACTGAAGGTGGAACCCGGGAAAACGTACATGTTGCGCCTCGTCAATGCCGCGCTCAACGATGAGCTTTTCTTCTCCGTCGCCAAGCATACACTCACCGTCGTTGAGGTCGACGCCGTCTACGTCAAGCCTTTCACCGTCAAGACCCTGATCATCTCTCCGGGCCAGACCACCAATGTACTCCTCACCGCCAAGCCGTTCTACCCCAAGGCCAACTTCTACATGTCGGCCGCGCCCTACTCCACCATCAGGCCTTGGCACCTTCGACAACACCACTATCGCTGGCATCCTCGAGTACCAAAAGCCCGGCTCGCCCTCTGTGCCAAGCTTTGACAAGGACTTGCCGCTGTTCAAGCCGGCTCTGCCGCGGTTCAACGACACCGGCTTCGTCACCAACTTCACCTCCAAGCTCCGCAGCCTCGCCACGCCTCAGTACCCGGCGGCCGTGCCACGGTCGGTGGACAAGCGGTTCTTCTTCACGGTCGGGCTGGGCACGCTCCCGTGCCCCGCGAACACTACGTGCCAGGGGCCCACCAACAAAACGCAGTTCGCGGCGGCCATGAACAACGTCTCGCTGGTGCTCCCTTCCACGGCGCTCCTCCAGTCGCACTTCACCGGCGTGTCTCGGGGAGTCTACGGGTCCAACTTCCCGGTCACGCCCCTCTTGAAATTCAACTACACGGGGGCGCCGCCGAACAACACGAACGTGGCCAAGGGGACCAAGCTCCTCGTGCTGCCATTCAACACGTCGGTGGAGCTGGTGATGCAGGACACGAGCATCCTCGGCTTCGAGAGCCACCCCCTACACCTGCACGGCTTCAACTTCTTTGTGGTCGGGCAAGGGTTTGGCAACTACGACGCCGTGAACGACCCCGCCAAGTTCAACCTCGTCGACCCGGTAGAGCGGAACACCGTTGGGGTGCCCGCCGGCGGGTGGGTGGCCATTCGCTTCCTCGCCGATAACCCAGGTACCTAGAGTTAAATGCAAACCGTACTGAAAGAATGTTTATGTCCATGCTCATACTACCTATCATATTCATGTACGTGCAGGTGTATGGTTCATGCATTGCCATTTGGAGGTGCACACGACGTGGGGATTGAGAATGGCATGGCTGGTACTAGACGGAAGCCTTCCGAACCAGAAGTTGCTCCCCCCACCGGCTGATCTCCCCAAATGCTAGTCACAGAGGATCAAAGCCGTTGGTTTCCTCTCTAATTTGATTTGTTCGTTAATTTGCGATTGATGTCTCCTGTCCAGGGTTGTAGCTTTTTTGCAATTTAAATTTGTTCTTTCACTTGATTAGCAGTTTATAAAAACGAGAATGTTTTGAAGGGTGTTGAATAAACGGTGGTGTGAATTACACGTCAAAATTCCAAAAGTTTTTGGAAGGGACCCTGGTAAGCGCCATACCTGTTTTTTTTTTAAAAGGGGGATTCTCCGGCCTCTGCATCAGAAAGATGCATACGGCCATCTTATTAACCAAATAAAGTAGTGCCAACATGGTTACAAAGGTCTCCAAAAGTAATAAAAAAGCACAGAAAGCTCACACAGAGCCAATAAGGGCTAGAAACACCAACTAGCCAAGAAAAGACGCCACAACCGGCTGGCTAAAACTAGATAGGGAAACTAATTGCCTATCCTGTTACATGACCGCCATCCAAACCGGTTGAAGATATCCCAAGCTACCATCTCCCAGCGGAAAGACCCAGTAACCAAATGCTCCCTGGCCTCCGTCTGGGTGAGTAGCGATCACGAACGGATCAGAGCCGTAGTTCGGAATATGACCTGCAAAAAATGTATACATGATATTTTGTTAAAAACCAAATCATTTCTGCAAGTCCAGGTAGTCCACAGCAAAGCACAAACTCCAACCCGAATATGTCTCGCTAAGTCAGGCTCAATCCCATTAAGCCATGCCCTAAATAACGCATTAACAGAATTCGGTGGATTGATATTAAAAGCAATGTGGACCGTCTACCAAAGTACCTTGGCCAACGGGCAATCAAAAAAGAGGTGTTTGATAGTCTCATCCCGATCGCAGAAACTACACCTAGTAGGTCCTGTCCAATTACGCTTTATCAAGTTGTCCTTAGTTAAAATAACTTGTTTATGGACAAACCACATAAACACTTTTATTTTTAAAGGAACTTTGACATCCCAAACATGCTTGGACGTAGGAATGGAGTTCGAATCAATAACATCAATATACATTGATTTAACCGTGAATACTCCAGACTTAGTCAATTTCCAGCGTAATTCATCGGGTTGTTGTGAAAGCTGGACCTCCATCAGTCTCCTAACTAGACGGAGCCATTCTTCCCAATGATTGCCCGCTAGCGTTCGTCGGAACTGAATATTAAGGGGGGTAGATTGAAAGACCGATGCGACGAACACCTCACGTCGTTGAACAATGCGGTACAAAGACGAATATTGGATGGCCAAGGGTGTCTCGCCGAGCCAAGTATCCTCCCAGAAACGTGTACTCGTGCCGTTTCCAATAACAAACTTCGTCCTATTAAACAAGGACTGTTTGACTTTCATCAGGCCTTTCCAGAAAGGTGAATTGGTCGGCCTGGCTGTAACCTGGGACAAAGTTTTTGTCTAGAGGTACTTGCTGCGAAGGATTTGAGCCCACATAGCATCATTCTCCGATGAGAGCTTCCACAGCCACTTGCTAAGAAGGCATTTATTCTTAACTTCTAGATTCTCAATACCTAGACCCCCTTGGTCTTTCGGTCTACAGATGATATCCCATTTGGCAAGCCGATATTTTCTTTTAAGCTCATCACCCTGCCAAAAGAAACGCGATCGATAGAAGTTCAGTCTCTTCCTAACACCAACTGGGACCTCAAAGAACGATAGGATAAACATTGGCATACTCGTGAGCACTGAATTAATCAGGATTAATCGGCCTCCGTATGACATGAGCTTACCCTTCCAGCAACTCATTTTCTTCTCAAATCGGTCCTCGATGCACTTCCACTCTCTGTTTGTCAGCCTACGATGGTGGATTGGAATCCCCAGGTAAGAGAAGGGTAACTCTCCCAACTGACACCCAAACAATTTCCTATAAGCATCCTGTTCGTCTTTGGCCCTACCTGTCGGTGTACTAGAGTAGGGGTACCCTAGTATCCCGAACTTGTGCACGGGCAGTCGCAGCATCCCGCGGCAAGGCTTGCCGGGTGACCGCCAAGATCCTCCGAGGCTACTTTGAGGGCCATTCAAGAACAAAGTGTCCAAGCTAAGAAGACAAGACCCCGGCGGGAGGAGCTTGCCGGGAAGGCTATCAAAAGCATCTCAAAGGCCCCGGCAAGAGGAGCTTGCCGGGAAGGAAACAAGACCCCGGCAAGAGGAGCTTGCCGGGAAGGCCATCCAAGGCATACCAAGAAAACCTGCCGCGACGCGCCACGCGCCCCGGCAAGGCCCGGTGAGCGACAAGCTCCCGGACGCGACAAGACAACAACCGCGGCAAGGCGCTTGCCGCGGCGAACCGCCTCTCCGAGCCCGCGCTCCAGCACACCCGCCCACGTGTCGCTCTCCCGAGCACACGTGGTGGGAGGCCGTGCAGCTAGGGGTGCGTGGTGGCGAGCAGGCGCTGACAAGATCACCATCGTGGCAAACGGTGCCGTCCCTAGCGGTCCCTTTCGGTACTGTTTAGGCGACACAGACGGGCATTTAATGCCCTTGTCCCCTGCTGTTAGGGTTAGGTATGATAACACTGTAGCAGGTAGCTGTGCCTGCTACAGCACCTAGCTGCCCCTACTACGGCACCTTTCCATCTTTGCCCTCGGCCCCCGTTGCCCTATGTCGGTAACCCCTTGCATATAAAAGGAGGCCCGAGTGCAACAGAGGGGGGGGGGGTTGAGCCATTTTCGAACACTCACGCTGGGGGACGGCCATTCCAGATACACACGCTCGGTCTCGCTAGCAGCTGGAGAGTACTGTAGCACTCCGCGCTCCCGAGCTAGAAATCAATACCAAACCACAAAGCAGGAGTAGGGTTTTACGCATCCGTGCGGCCCGAACCTGGGTAAATCGCTCGCGTGCTCCACCTCGATCCGCCCTTTGCACGACCAACCGCTCGCGTGTTTCGCCTCGATCTGCTCTTTGCGCAACCTCCGCCCCCGCCGAACCGAAAGGGACCCGGTCCGCCGGTCCCATAGGTGTCCGTGGATCAGAAACCCCGGCATCTCAGGGCCGAGCAACCCCGGCATCTTTGGCGCGCCAGGTAGGGGGCGTCGAAGTTGTGTGAACCAGATCTGGCGTTCTCGCGGGCTAGATCTTCATCGTCCTCAGATCCGGCGTTCTCGCGGGCTAGATCTTCATCATCTTCATCAACATGCCGCCGAAGAAGAAAGTTTCGGAGGCAGCCGCTCCGTCCACGCCGAGGGCCAAAGATAAGTTGCCAAAATTTGAGCAACCGGATTTTTTAAATTTTAAGTTATCTCCCTTGAACGACCACACTTTGTATGGGGAACCTGAGCGTGGGGGAGTCAACTCATAGCTAGCTGCGCCGTTGCGTTGTTTCGAGCTCGCTCAACAACATTAAGTGAGCTGCGGCTAGTTGCTTAACTAGCCGCGCCCTTGCATTGTTTCGAGCCTGCTCAACAACGTAAGTGAGCTGCGGCTAGTTGCTTAACTAGCCGCGCCCTTACTTTGCTTCGAGCCCGCTCAGCAACTTAAGTGAGCTGCAGCTAGTTGCGACAAGGCTTCTTGCCGGTAGTGGCACCGCCAGCAGGCTGCTGACGTTCCGCACTCAGCGCTCGCGGCTCAGGTGCCTGCACCGGCAAGTTCCCTAAAAGCGTAGGGCGAAAACATACAAAGGGAGGAATCGAGTAAAGGGAGTAACGTTGCAATCGTTGCCCACGACCAGGCAACATTACAAAGATAGCTTGTCGCAGCTCTAACAGATTGTCCCCATCACATGATGGGCAGCGACAAGAAAAGGAGAAATGAGCAAGATGCTCCGGCAAGCCCTAGGGTTTGTTCCGTTGTAGCAGAAGCTCCCGGCAAGTTTCGCTCCGGCAAGCTTGCCGGGGAACGTCACGCTCCGGCAGACCCGCGGGTTCTTGCCGTAGAAGCGGACGTTCCCGCAGCCGCAGAATCGCCTTTAGTCCTTGTTGTCGAGCCACAAGCTCCACCATGGGCGCAGCAGATTGTCCGCCTCCTTCAGACAGGAGAACTTCCCGAAGAGCAAGAAGAAGCGGAAAGAGTAGCCCGGCAGTCAAGTATGTACCAGTTTGTTGACAAGACACTGTACAGAAGAAGACTCAACGGTGTGAAATTGAAGCGTATTCACCGGGAAGACGGACAAAAGCTGTTGGCAGAAATGCATGGCAATCAAGTAAACATCTACTCCCCGGTAAGCAATAACGGGCCATAAGGCTCCATATCTGTATTTTCTCTTCTTTCTTTTTCACAAGGAAAGGAAGGCTCCCTCGCGCACAAGTTTGCCGGGGGGGGGGGAGGGCAAGGAGAAGATGATGGTATGGACGTCGTTCAAGAGTTTCGCCTTGCCGGGAAGCAAACAACAGAAAGATAAGTTGCCAAAATTTGAGCAATCAGATTTTAAAAAATTCTAACTTATCTCCCCTGAACGGCCGCACCTTGTATGGAAAACCTGTGCGCGGAGGAGCCAACTCATAGCTAGCTGCGCCCTTGCGTTGTTTCGAGCTCGCTCAACAACATTAAGTGAGCTGCGGCTAGTTGCTTAACTAGCCGCGCCCTTGCATTGTTTCGAGCCTGCTCAACAACGTAAGTGAGCTGCGACTAGTTGCTTAACTAGCCGCGCCCTTACTTTTCTTCGAGCCCGCTCAGCAACTTAAGTTAGCTGCAGCTAACTGCGACAAGGTTTCTTGTCGGTAGCGGCACCGCCGGCAGGCTGCTGACGTCCCGCACTCAGCGCTCGCGGCTCAGGTGCCTGCACCGGCAAGTTCCCTAAAAGCGTAGGGCAAAAGCATACAAGGCAAGGAATCAAGTAAAGGGGAATAATATAGCAATCACTACCCATAAGGAGGTTATATTACAAAATAACTTGTCGCAGCTCTAACAGATACTTTCTATGACATAGCTAGCAGCGACAAGGAAAGAAGGAAACAGACGGCCTAGTCAACGCGGTCGCCCTCAACCCTCTTGATCCCGCCCACCTTGTCCACAATGGGTGCGACAAGGGCCTTGAGCTTCTCCTGATCGATGTCAGGCGGCAAGGGTCTGAGGACGTTGTTGAGGCGGAGGCCTGGATTGCGGAAGGCCACCTTCATCAACACCTTCTGAAGGGCTCCCGCACAGATCTCGCGCGACTCGTCGGCCAGCTGCTTCGGGATCCTATCTCGGAGTCGCTGGAGGGCCGTCGCCACGCCCTTGAAGAACAGAGTGAGCTTGGCGCTAGGTTGGAGGTTCTCGTCGGAGGAGTACCCGAAGTCTTCCACCCCCAGCTGCGCCAGCTCTTTGTCGATGTCCGTGGCGGCGTTCACCAGACTCTCCGTCCAGTGCGTCACAGTCTCCCTGAAGGCGTTCTGGGTGGTGGCGGCGCTCTCCAGCAGCGCCTTGTCGGCCTTGATTTCCTCCTTCAAGGCCGCCTCCCGCTTCTTGGCGCCGTCCAGAGTCTTGGTCAAAGTGGTTAGCTTCAACTCAAGATCCACGTTGGAGGCCTTGGTGACGCTGAGCTCCTTGCCCTTCTCGGAGAGATCGGCCTCCAGCCGCGCTACCTTCGTCTCCAACTCCTCCTTGGCGGCCTCGGCGGCGGCGGCAGCGTCCTTCGCTCGCTTGAGGGCTCCGCCAAGCTTCTCCTCGTGCGCGGCAAGCTCCTCCTCGTGGGCGTCGAGATTGACCTTCCGCTGCGCCAGCTCGCCCTCTTCTGCGGCTAGCTTCACAGCGGCCAGTCGCTGCAGCTCTTCGGCTTCGGCCTTCTCGAGGAGAAAGGCCTTCCGCGCTTCAGCGAGCTGCTCCCGCTCCTCCGCCAGGGATCGGACGGCTTCCCGGTGGAAACCCCCGAGCTCGTCCGCGCGCCTTTCGATGTCAGCTCCCGCCTTCGCGACAAGTGCCTCGCGGGATTCCAGCTTGGCTTGCCGCGCGCGGTAGAGCGACATCAACTTCTGCAGCAGCCGCTCTTCTTCGGGCTCGTTGCTGCTGTTGCTTGGCGCGTCGACTAGCTTCAACCCCGCGGAGGCGAGCACTTCTCCGTCAAGGATCTCCCCCTCGACCGGCGCTCTGGAGCTTGATGCCCAGGGAAGATTGATGAAGACGTTTTCGCCGGCCTTCAGGTAGACGCCTGGCTGGGGCTCTCCGAAGCCTGGCGCTGCGGCGGCGGCGGACGGGTCGGCGGTCGGTGTAGCGCCTGGCGCTCCTGCGGCCTCAGGGCCGTCAGCGCGATCGCCGGGCCCCTCACCGGTCGCCGCGGCGTCCGCCTTGGCGGCCTCTGCGCCGGCGGCGTCGCCACCGCCGGCGGCGACCTCTGTCCCCATCTGCTCCGCAGCGGATAGATCTGACGGCCGGAGAAAGGGGAGAAGAGTCAAACAGAATCCAGCAGAAACTCATAAAGATCAAGAAGAGAAGGATCCAAGGGAAGTTTCGAAGCAAGGGGAGTACCTGCACCAGGCTCTGCGGTCGTGGTCTCCGTCGTCGGGGGGCCGCTGACGCTGTCCCTCGCCGGAGAACCCTCCCTTGCCGGAGACTTCTCCCTCACCGGGGAGCCTTCCCTTGCCGGAGAGTTCTCCCTTGTCGGGGAATTCTCCCTTGGCTCCTGGTGGGGCTGCTCGGCTCCTACACAAGTCAACAAGCAGATATCAGCAAAGACAAGTACCCAAGTGCGCCTCGCAGCAGAAAGTAAATCACACACTTACGCTGGGGGCTGCCATGGAGGAAAGTCGCCAGCTCCGGCAAGGTTATCTCGGGCGCGCCACCTGTTGTCGCAGTGGGCTCGTCCTCGGTGGTGATCGCCGGGGCCTTAGCTCTCTTTGCCGCTCTCTGGGCCAGAGTCCTAAAGAGGAACAGATTCAGGGAAAGGCAAGTGAGAAACAAGACCAACAGCAAGAGTTGGAGAAATGCAAGTACAACAAGAGAAGCTTACTCTCCCTCTTCTTCCTTGTCGGAGCTTAACGCGGAGAAGTCGAAGCCTGGCCCGCGCCCGGCGCGAGGAGGCGGAGGAGAAGCTTCCCTTGGCCGCTTGGTGGGAGCAGTGGCGGCGGTCCGGGACGACCCCGCTCCGGCCGTTGGCACGGCGTGAGTGGCGGCAGGGACTGCAGCGGTGGTCCGGCTAGACTCCGCTCCAGTTGCCGTCGTGGCGTGAGGCACTCCCGCGGCAACGGTGCTTGCCGTGGTCGAGCGTGTCACGCGACGTGGCGACTATTGGCCCGCTTGCCGCTCCGCCACATCACCAACCTTACGGAGGCGCCTTCTTGGTGGGGATGGAGGCTCTGCTTCTGGTGGGCTAGCTGAAGACGAGGAGGAAGAAGAGATTTGCAACGAGCCGCTCGTGTCCTTGGCGGGCTCGGTCGGCTCGGCGTCACGCTCAGCAAGCTCCTTCTTGCCAGCAGGCTCCCCTCGCTCGGCATGGCTTGCCACTTCGGCTGCGTCCGCCTCCGCCGTGGTGAACCCAAACTCGCCCGCGGCTGCGGCTGCCGCCGCCTCCTCCAGCCTGGTGGCGATGCGCGCCATCTCCGTGTCAGTGGTGTCGCGGGTGAGGCCGTCCTTCTCGTCGGGGCGGACTGCCACTTCCACCAAGTCGTCGAAGAACTGCTGCACGACCTCGTCGGCAGGCTCCTGCCAAGTTGGCACAATCCCGTGCGAGTCGCATTCCGGCATCATTGCACGGATGCGGTCGAGCGCGGAATTGTTGCACAAAGGCACGACGCCCCCCGGCAACCTGAACACCTCGGGATGCTGGGGGTCATATTTGAACAGCTCCTGCAGCATCGCATTGAGCTCCAGGACTGTGAAGTTGTAGTTGAGGCCCGGCCGCAGCCTCATGATATCTGCCGCGTTCTTGAACTCCCAAGTGGGCCTCCCTCGTTCCTGCAGGGGGGCGATGCGGCGGCGAAGGAAGTCTGCGCCAACAGCGCCGACGGTAAGCCCGGCGAGCCTGAGGCGCAGGATCCTAGTGGCAGCAATTCTCAGCCTGTCGTCCTCCGGGGCCAGGTCGCTCCAATCGCCGCCGCGTACTACTGGGATTTGGCGCCGGGTGGTGAATGGCTGCGGATCCTCTTCGACAATCCAGCACCAATCCGCCCTCCACTCCTCCCACTTGCCGCGGAACTCTCCCTCTAGATAGGTCTCCTTCTTGCCGGCCCTTGAGATCCAGGCAATCCCGCCGGATAGAGGCTCTCCTCTCTCTACTCGGGGGATGAAGAAGTGGCAGAAGAGGGCTACGTTGGGAAGGACTCCGACAAAGTTTTCGCAGAGATGTGCGAAAACTGCCATTGTCAGGACGGCGTTGGGGGTGAAGTCAAGGAGGTGGAATCCATAGGTGTTCATGATGTCGCAGAAGAAATCTGAGAAAGGCGGGCAGAGCCCGCAGTAGAAGAACAATGCGAAGAAGGGGTATCCATTCGGAGCCTCCTTCCAAGCGGCGGCGGGGAGTACCTTTGTGCGTGGATGCGCGCGCGTCTCCGCCGACCAGAACAGAGAATAGTCCTCCCTCAGCTCCTTCGCGCCGAGCCTGGGGGGGAAAACGGACCGCTTCTTCCGCAGCGCCGCGAGCCGCCGCGCCTCGGTCGTCTTCACGGTCTTCCCCTTGTCGGCTTTTGGAGCCATGGCGGAAGCAGTGGAGGAGGTCGACGGCGTTGGTGGTGCTAGTGGCGATGGGGGGCGGAGCGCTACTCTCTCTCGCTCCCTCTCTCTCTGCTTTGGGGAGGCAAGGGAGCGGCGGAGATTTCTAAGATTGGGAATGGCAACGGGCGAATGGGCCAACCGCCCCTGCTTCCCCTGCTTTTAAAGGGGGAGGGGGCGGACGTTCCGCATTTCCAGATAAAGAAACCCCCACGACCTCTCCCACGACGCCGCACCCAACGCGTCCGTTCGGGGGGTGCGCGGTGGAAGCGGAGAGGTATGCGGCGTGACCTAGGCCGCGCGTGCCCGTGCACTATTTTGGGCCTGGCCCAACAGCGCTCGGAACCGTGTCTGGCCCAGGCCTGGGGGCTCCTGTCGGTGTACTAGAGTAGGGGTACCCTAGTATCCCGAACTTGTGCACGGGCAGTCGCAGCATCCCGCGGCAAGGCTTGCTGGGTGACCGCCAAGATCCTCCGAGGCTACTTTGAGGGCCATTCAAGAACAAAGTGTCCAAGCTAAGAAGACAAGACCCCGGCGGGAGGAGCTTGCCGGGAAGGCTATCAAAAGCATCTCAAAGGCCCCGGCAAGAGGAGCTTGCCGGGAAGGAAACAAGACCCCGGCAAGAGGAGCTTGCCGGGAAGGCCATCCAAGGCATACCAAGAAAACCTGCCGCGACGCGCCACACGCCCCGGCAAGGCCCGGTGAGCGACAAGCTCCCGGACGCGACAAGACAACAACCGCGGCAAGGCGCTTGCCGCGGCGAACCGCCTCTCCGAGCCTGCGCTCCAGCACACCCGCCCACGTGTCGCTCTCCCGAGCACACGTGGCGGGAGGCCGTGCAGCTAGGGGTGCATGGTGGCGAGCAGGCGCTGACAAGATCACCATCGTGGCAAACGGTGCCGTCCCTAGCGGTCCCTTTCGGTACTGTTTAGGCGACACAGACGGGCATTTAATGGCCTTGTCCCCTGCCGTTAGGGTTAGGTATGATAACACTGTAGCAGGTAGCTGTGCCTGCTACAGCACCTAGCTGCCCCTACTACGGCACCTTTCCATCTTTGCCCTCGGCCCCCGTTGCCCTATGTCGGTAACCCCTTGCATATAAAAGGAGGCCCGAGTGCAACAGAGGGGGGGGGGGTGAGCCATTTTCGAACACTCACGCTGGGGGACGGCCATTCCAGATACACACGCTCGGTCTCGCTAGCAGCTGGAGAGTACTGTAGCACTCCGCGCTCCCAAGCTAGAAATCAATACCAAACCACAAAGCAGGAGTAGGGTTTTACGCATCCGTGCGGCCCGAACCTGGGTAAATCGCTCGCGTGCTCCGCCTCGATCCGCCCTTTGCACGACCGACCGCTCGCGTGTTTCGCCTCGATCTGCTCTTTGCGCAACCTCCGCCCCCGCCGAACCGAAAGGGACCCGGTCCGCCGGTCCCATAGGTGTCCGTGGATCAGAAACCCCGGCACTACCAAAACAGAACATCTCGCTCTTATGAAAGTTAATCTTTAACCCGGTCAATTGTTCAAATAGGCATAACACAAGCTTCATATTTCTCGCCTTGGCCAAGTCATGCTCCATAAAGATGATTGTATCATCAACGTAGTGAAGGATGGATACACCTCCATCAATAAGATGAGGTACCAATCCACCTACTTGACCATTTTCCTTAGCCCTTCCTATCAAAATTGCTAACATATCCACCACAATGTTAAACAGGATAGGGGACATCGGATCTCCTTGTCTTAGGCCTTTATGTGTCTGGAAGTAATGACCTATGTCATCATTAACTTTAATTCCCACACTACCTTTTTGCGTAAATGATTCAACCTGTCGGCGCCAGGCTTCATCAAAACCTTTCATACGCAATGACTGTTGGAGGAATGGCCATTTGACCTTATCGTACGCTTTCTTAAAATCCACCTTAAAAATTACTCCATCTAATTTTTTGGAATGGATTTCATGGAGTGTTTCATGCAGGACGACCACCCCTTCAAGGATATTTCTGTCCGGCATGAAAGCAATTTGGGACTGTTGCACCACAGAATGCGCAATCTGTGTGAGCCTGTTAGTCCCGACCTTGGTGAAAATTTTGAAACTAACATTGAGGAGACAGATCGGCCTGAATTGCTCAATTCTCACAGCATCCGTTTTCTTGGGAAGCAGTGTGATAGTCCCAAAATTCAAGTGAAATAATTGAAGCTGTCCAGAGAACATATCATGGAACATAGATAGTAAATCCCCCTTAATAATGTGCCAGCACTTTTTATAGAACTCTGCTGGGAATCCATCCGGTCCGGGAGCCTTATTGTTTTTCATCTGTGCAATAGCATCAAACACCTCCTTCTCCGAGAACGGGGCAACCAGAATATCATTATCGGCAGCCGATAGCTGGGGCACATCCTCAGTCCTGGACTCATCGAGGGACACACAATTATCCTCCGGAGGTCCAAATAACTGCTTATAATAGTCGGTAATATATGTTTTTAGGTTATCCTGACCTAAAATAGTGCCCTCGTCTTGCTCAAGCTGAAAGATACGCTTCTTTCTGTGCTTGCCATTAGCTATCAAATGGAAGAATTGAGTATTCGCGTCCCCTTGGACCACTTTGCGGACTTTAGCACGCAAAGCCCACTTCAATTCTTCTTCGCGGAGCAGTTCTTTCAACCTCTTCTCCGCCTCATTTTTAACCTGAAGCTCAGCTAGCGATAAAATAGTGGATTCGGCCTATATGTCTAGGGCCTGTATAAGAGTAAGGAGTCTATCCTTTTCAATCTTATACACACCACTGAGGTGCTTAGCCCAACCCCGTAAGAAACTTCTCAAATGCCTAATCTTATTCTGCCAACGCTCTATCGCAGTCTTGCCTCCTACACCTCTATCCCATTCCCTGGCAATCAAGTCCACGAACCCCTCACGTTCAAACCATGACATCTCGAAAGAGAAGGTGTTCTTGTTACCCACGTGGTTCGGCTCCCCTGAGTCCACGAACAATGGGGTGTGATCAGATATTCCCCTCGAAAGAGCTTGCATCGTAACCAGAGGGAACTTTTGTTCCCACTCCACGCTTGCAAGAACTCGATCAAGTTTTTCATAGGTAGGGTTTGGCAGAGCATTAGCCCAGGTAAACTTTCTACCAGAAAGCTCTATCTCTCTCAGATCCAAGCTTTCAATAATGGTATTGAACATAAACGACCATCTTCCGTCAAAGTTATCATTGTTCTTCTCCTCTCTCCTCCTGATGATATTGAAATCACCTCCAACTAAAATTGGAAGCTGTTCTGACCCACAGATTCGAACAAGGTCCGCCAGAAACTCCTCTTTAAGCTCGGGCTGTGCGGCACCATAAACCGCCACCAAAGCCCAGTTAAAACCATCTATCCTAGACCTGACTCGAAACTTCACCGCGAAGTCGCCCATCACTACACTTCAGACTTCAAGCGAATCGCATCTCACACCTAGTAAGATACCACCCGATCTTCCTCGCGGAGGGAGGCAATGCTAATCGAAATCAATACCACCCACAAGAGAAGAAAGAAACTGGGGCGCAAAGTTATCTCTACCCGTCTCCGATAGAGCAACAAAATCTAACCTCTTCTCTAAAGCTGCCTCAGCTGGGAATCTTCTTTTAGCCAAGTATTTCAGACCTCTGCTACTCCAAAAGATTCCTCTCATATTTCATCATGGAATTTTTTAGTGGTTCGAATCCTAGCACTCCTACAAACTGCGGAATCGGGATAGATCTTCCTTTTCCACTTACGCTTAGGATTACTAGGCTCTGTCGCCCGGTCCTCATAACCGGGTTCACATATATTACTAGCATAATTCTCTAGGGGTACATCATCTTCCTCAGAGTCATGATTGGGGGGTGCTAGATCCGCACACAAATTATCGAGCACTCTAACCCCTAACGCATCAATCTCATCATCATTCATTGGTTTAACTGCTGCAAGATTACGAATAGTCTCTAAGGCACGTTCCGCCTCCAAATCTAATAGATCATTTACCGAATTGGTAATCTCACTATTCGTAGCACCTAGTGAAACTCCTAATTGGTTTGCATTATTTATAATCTCCTCATTAGAAAAATGCAATAAGGAATTAGATAAGTTGACGGACATACCAGAAGATAATGCAGCCTCCTGAAGCTTGGCCGCCCTCATAGCGCACCGCTGCTACATATCATCCACCTCCGGGATGTCGAGGATGCGAGCACTCATCCGTCTCCCCTCGGAGATAGGGTCCGGGATCCCGCCAAACGCGACAACCTCCTCCCTAGTAAAACCTGGCACAGAGTCCCTCAAAGGGTCAACCGAGGTTACCAGAGAAGGCGTCTGCGGGCTCCCGAGCCCCTCAGATGGGTGCCCCACACCAGGGATCCCGGCCATGGGTATGAGCGAAGAGGGGATGACGGGGACCGCCTGCCCACGCCCTCCTCCCACCCCACCCGCCGGCTCAGACGGATGAGCCATCGACGAAGGAGAAGCGGTCCTCCTGACCGTCGGGGAAGAAGGAGGAGCTAGGGCCTCCTACCCCAGCACCACCCAACGCAGCTGCTGCCGCGGTGGTTACCGCCACCACCGGAGTAGCAGGAGCCGAGGCCGCTTGCCTCGGGCTCCCTCTCCCAGCACCGGCCGACCCCCTTGGGGCCGGCGTCACTGACGCCACCGAGATCGGGATGGGGATGGGAGAAGGCGAGGCCACCTGCCCCGAACCCCCTCCCTCACGACCATCTCGCCCGCAGTCGCCGACACCGGAGTCGCGTCCACGTGAGGCGCCAGGACAAGAGAAGCACCCTCCGGCCTCCTCTTTGTAGCTCCAACCAAAGTCCTTGCCGACCGTCCAACACACAATCCAGCATCCCCCTCGAACTCCAACGGAGGGAGCGTGTGCTCAAGATAATCATCAGAATCTACCCGGTCACTCCATAGTCTGGGAGGTGCCGAGGCTGGCTCAAAGGACCCAAAACGCAGAGTATTCATGGGCACCGCTGGTGATGCTGCGGGCTCAACCCCGGTCCCATCCCCAGGCAACTGAGTAGCTGGGTGAGAACCATGAGACCCCTCTCGCATGGGCTCATCTGACGGTGCCCCCTTGGCCCCCGCATTTCCATCACTGTCGTGCATGTCAACATCGTTACCATTAACCGCATCAGCAAATAAATCAGTGTCCTCAAACTCAATCTCTAGCGGGAACACCTCTCCCTTATAGGTCCAGTTGACCTTATCAGGCACGAACTCAATATCCAGAACACTCACTAAAAGCCGGGCCACCCCATGGGCACGTGTGAAAGCCATATCCACTTTTTCTGTCTTCCCAACCAAGATGCCCATACTAGCCACCACTCGAGCATCCTGCAAAGGCTTAGATGGAGCCCCTCTAAACCGCAACCAGACCTGCGTAAGCGGCTTTCCCTTAGGCTCAACCTGCTTCCACTCGTGGAACTCCAGGATACACTTAGTACCGGGGACTCTGCACAAGCCAAAGCTCAACAATCTCTGCAAATCATCAACAGTTGGGAAATCAACCTTAAAAACCCTGTCCTCGATGAGCACCAATTCCCATCTAAAATCCCCGGGAGCCAGCTCCTGAAGCCTCCTCACAATCTGTGCCTCAGTCACCTCGCCCTGGGTCGCTTTCACAATCCTGGTAGTCAAGCTCAGGGTATCCTCCGGGACCTCTCTCGCCGCCGGGACTCAAAAAACATGAGCTCAGCACAATAGACTCCATAAATATTAAGCGTCGGAGGCAGGTCACGCAACAACGGGCACTCCCCCGAGTCATGTGCAGGCTTGCCACACGACTCACACAGTTGGGCCACACACTCAGCAATGAAGTGGCCCTTCTCACCACAATGGTAACAAATCATCCTCTCCTTCTTACGTGCATATTTGGACGCCCTCTCGGCATCAGACCTATCGGTAGCCTCATCCACCGTCCCAGCCTCAGGAACCTCAACACTGGCCAAGGCATTAACCACCTCCATCGCCTGGGAAGAAAGCTCAGTGGAAGTATGGTCGGACTCCACTGTAGACGCCGCAGGATCAACTGCCGTGGGCGGGGGCGGTCGGCGAAATCTCCCACGGCCCCCACCCCGACCACCACGATGGCCACGAAAGCCTCCTCTCTGACGGTGATCCGGGCCGGAGGCCCCCTTGACAAAACCACCTGCCGGGCCAAGAAACGGTCTCTCAGCAGACCCGTCGCTTTGCCAGGCAAATCCACGACCTCCTCCCGTGGAAGAGGATCCTCGGTGCTGTCCGTCACCATACGCATCATACCCATCATCCCCCCACTAGCCTCGGGGCGGATCCTTGGGGTCTCTATTGCTAGAATTCGGCCTCGTCTGAGTTGGACCCACGCGGTTTTGAGTTGGCCTTGCGACGTAGTGGGGCGGAGGTGCGGCGAGAGGCGGACCACCAGAGGGAGTCTGCACCACCCCAAGGGCAGTAGCACCACGACCAGCCGGAGCCACTCCGGCCACGCTCGGCGCCGTCGGCCGCATGCCAGCACGACCCGCTGCCGGTATAGCTCCGGGCGCCGCACCCGGCGCAGGCGGCCTCGGCCCGCCCCGCCCTGCAGCAGGGAGCTGCTGCCCCGGTGGCTGGGCACCCTGGAGAGTAGCGCCCCGGCTTGGAAGACCTAGCGCCCCTCCACCGCCCGCCGGGCGGTCTCTGTCCGGGCGGCACCAGGGCACCTCGCCCAGGCCCCGCCGCCGGCGGCGGAGCTGCCCCGCCCCTTCCCACCGCACCGGTGGTCTTCCCAGCAGGCGACGGAGCTGCCCCATGGCCGGCCATCGTACGGAGTGGAGGGATCCTCCTTGCCCGACTAGCCCCGCAAGTCGGGAAACCTCGCGACCCAAGCTTGCGAACCCTAGAAGGAAGGGGCGACGGCGCACGACAGAAATCACGCTCGCCCTCGTACGTGCATGGGGCATCAATAACGATACGGGCAGAAGAGCCTGGAGCAGCATGGGCCTCATACCCATCTGACTCCGGCCCAACTTCACGCAGGCCCAAATCCGTCCGAACCGGCCCAGCCGCACCCAGCAGCTGATTCAAACGAATCGACCTCGCGGTCGAGATCTCGGTCGCCGCCGCAGCCATGACGGGTGCCGCCGACGCCTGCCGACTGGCGTGCCGCCTCGCATTCTTCCGCTTCTTCACCGTAATCCAAGATTCTGGTCTAATCATATCAAATAATGTAAGATTTGGAAGACTCACCTTAGGAATGGGTCCTTTCCAGGGCCGGATCGCCGACGCCGCCGTCTTCCGATGAACAACGCGCCGGATCATCTCGATCTTCTCGCCCACGTGAAGACCGATACGCGCCGGATCGTCCGGTGGCAGAACCTGATCGATCATCATGGCCACTTCATCTTCGCAATAACCTGCATGGAATAAATCGCAAACGAGATCTGAAGGTGTCGGTGAGGGCGGCGCCTCTGCCGGAGATGCATCCCCATCGTCGTCCGCGTCTTCTTCGTCGGACTCGGCGAGAGCCCAGAACCGCCCGCCGACGCGCCGGCGATCACCGGCGGCGGACGGCGCCGTCGCGGTCGGGTGCATGGTCGCCCGCCCAGTCGACCCTGACCTGTCTAGCCCCTAAGGTGAGTCTTCCAAATCTTACATTATTTGATCAGGATTATGTTGTCGCAAATTATGTTGTCGCGAGGATGATATTCTTTAGTAAGCATGGCAAATCCTTGCCATTCCAGTATTTTATCAGGATTTGTCATGCTTGAACTAAAATCACGACAATTATTACGGTACAGATGGATTAATTGAAGTTGACATACTCGTGACAACATAATTTGCTATCAAAACGTTCGATTTACCATGGAAGCGAGCCAAAGGTGCGCCGCCGTAATCACCTCTCCCACATCGAAGCTAGGCCAAACTTATTGTAGTAGAGAGTTGGGAATCATCATGCTAAGGCCCCATAGGGCTAGCGCACCAGAGCAACAACTATCGCCGATGAAGAAGTATAGATCGAAAGAATCCAACTTGTTGCATAAGAATTTTAACATTATCAAAAATTTAATGCTGAATTTTAACCAGCTAGATCAATCACGTGTGAAAATACTATGTTGCCAAAATCGGACAACACATGCCAATCAAAAAGTTACGATAATACTATCTGGTTTACGTTCCCTGAAAAGGTGATACCAAACAAATGTATTCTGCTGGCAGTTTTAGTTACAACGCGAGATCAAACGATGGCAGTTGCAGTTTCTGCTTGTTTTTGACTCAAAATGTCTGGTTGTTTTTTACTCAAAATTTCATTCTTAAAAAAAACTGCTAAGCATGTCCGAAAATATTGAGAGCCGTATCTTAAGAAACTGCCGGCATAAATGTTTGTGAATGTCACCCCTCACAATGTCCGTATGCTATTGCGGTCCAAAAGTTATCGAACTTTTGGTCGAATCCTTCCAAATAATTCTTTGTTTTTTTGGCAAATGGTGGATTTTATTGACTCAAAACGATGTATCAGGAGAATACAAACATAATAAGTACGTACCCAATCTCTGCATAGCTAGAATGCACACAACCAACATTAACGCACACATACAACAACCTGCCAGCAGATAGCAAAGCCATAGCATCTCCAACAGCCGTGCAACGCGCTGCGCGCTAAAAGTCACGATACAGCGCCGGGTTAGCCAGCTTTTGCGCGCGGCGGTGCGCTGGCTCTAGCGGCCGCCGCAAATTAAAGCGCGCCCACGCTGCTCCAGCAGGCGCGCTAAATTTCAGTTTTTTCTACTACGATTCGTACATATTTGGTTTCGTAGATATAGTTCTCCTACTACTACTACTCGTCCGACTCGGACTCTATCTCAGTGATGTCCTCCTCCGACGTTGGAGCGTAGGCGTCAAGGAACCGCTCATCGCCGGAGTTCCAGGAGGACGCATCTCCTAGCGCTTGGTTGTATTTAGCGACCGCCTTCCGCCTTCGATTGTCCTCGCGATAGTCGGCTGGCTCCTCCCTCCTCTTCGCCCTCCTCTGGGCGAAGAACTGTTCCTCGTTGGTGTCTTCCGGGAAGCGATGGCTCCACAGCGCCATGGCCCTCCGCTGGATAAGTCACAGTGCAGCGCCTATGGGCCGGGCGCTGCACATTACATGTGTGGCGCCTAGCTCGGAGGCGCTGCACTACTGGGTGCGAGCCCAAGGGCTGCCACGGTGGACAGGCGTGCAACGCCCCAGAGCTGGGCGTTGCACCGTAGGGTGTGGCGCCTGCGTGGCGGGCGCTACACAAAAGGGTCAGTGCTGTGAAATAGTTTCACGGGCAGTTCATTCCATGAATTGATTTCGTCCCAAGGTCAAAATTGTCAAATTTGCCCCCTCCACCAGCCGCAACAGAAGACAAGACGACACAAACTACGCTGCGCCTCATGCCGGCAACCACCCGCGAGCCGCGGCTTTGAGTTCCCCTGCTCATGGGGGCGCCACCCACCACCGGGAGAAGGCCCCGCAGCTGCCAGCTCCACGCGATCTTTGCCCGTAGGAGGTGCCGGCGGCGGTGAGGGAGAGGAAGAGGCGTAGGGGCTAGAGACCTCAGCATGTCTGGGTCCTGTAGGGAAGGAGTGACGTAGGGGCTGGAAAAACAAAGTTTTCCAATGTTTACCTCATGGCGTCAAAAAATATATTCTTTGATGAGTTGGACATGTGCACATATTGCCGAAGGCCCTGTCGGTAACCTCGCAAACAGAAAAAAGGCATGTTCGCACACGAACATGTCATCGTGTACCATCAACGGCGGGGGTGATGCACCGCAGCTCATGTTGAAGGAGATCCGACTGGCAGTGCGATATGCAGAACAGCCAGCAGATGCTTTTGGGGACCTGAAACCCTACACGCCCGGGAGGGACCCCATCAGGGCACGCGGTGCTACTTGTGAGGTGCGTGGGGATTTCCTCGAAGATGAGAAGATGATGCAGTACAATAGAGATAAGTATTTCCCTTAGTTAAGAACCAATGTTATCAATACAGTAGGAGAACCACGCAATACCTCGTGAACATCACCTACACACAAAATAACAAATACTTGCACCCAACACAAACAAGGGGTTGTCAATCCCTTGGCGGTTAATTGCAAGGATCAACTCTCATAGTGATAGATAGATAAAAAAAACACAATATAAAATAATGGTAAATAAATTGCAGCAAAGTATTTTTGGATTTTAATATATGATAAAAATAGACCCGAGGGCCATAGTTTTCACTAGAAACTTTTCTCTTGAACATAGCATACGATGGGTAAACAAATTACTATTGAGCAATTGATAGAAAAGCACATAGATATGACGATATCCAAAGCATTGATCATGTATGTAGGCATCAAGTCCGAGACAAGTAAACTGGCTCCTGCCTGCATCTACTACTATTACTCCATGCATCGACGGCTATCCAACATGCATCTAGAGTATTAAGTTCATAAAAAACGGAGTAACACCTTAAGCAAGATGACATGATGTAGACAAAGTTAACTCAACTAATATGAATAAACCCCATCTTTTATCCTTAATGGCAACTATACAAATATGTGTCATGTCTATTTTTGTCATTGGGATTGAGCAGTGCAAGATCGAACCCATCACAAAGCACCTCTCCCATTGCAAGATAAATCAATCTTGTTGGCCAAACCAAACAGATAGATTGGAGACAAATACACAGCTATAACAATCATGTATAAAAGAGTTCAGAGAAGACACAAATAATATTCATAGATAATATAATCATAAACCCACAATTCATTAGTTCCAAACAAATACACTGCAAAAGGGATTACATGGAATAGACCTCCAAGAACATCAAGGAGAACATTCTATTGGAGATCAAAGAGAGAGAAGCCATCTAGCTACTAGCTATGGACCCGTAGGTCTATGGTAAACTACTCACACATCATCGAAAGAGCATCAAGATTGATGTAGAAGCCCTCCATGGTCGATTCCCTCTCCAACAGGGTATCGAAAAAGGCCTCCAAATGGGATATCTTGAGAACAGAAACTTGTGGCGGTGGAAAAAGTATTTTGGGTGGTGTCGGGGTTATGATACTGACAATGAGTATTAGGGATATGAATAAGGGGCAGAGCCTAGCTACGGCGTAGGTGTAACACACGGTGTTTAACGAGTTCGGGCCCCTCATTCGGTGGAGGTAAAATCCCTATTCTCGTGCCCTGAGGCTTGCTTTGATTTGATGGATAGGATTACAAGGTTGAACGTGCGTGACTATGGAGATGGGTGCGGCTTATATAGAGTGCGCTGCAGCCCCATGTCTCCCACGCCGCCGGGGTAATAAATGTCATTGTATGAGGCAGTTACTAGTGTAATGAGCCTATACTACAACAGTTATAGGTAATGGTAGTTATAACTCTATTTAGTGGACGACTTAGGATCCCTCGACCGTTGCAGCTCCCACGCCGCCTTCTTGCCTTGTATGTCCGAGTGGTTGATCGTCCGCCGAGTGACACGTAGCTGTCCGAGTGCTGTAGAGCCGCCCGAGTGATCCTCCTGATGTGCGCATCCGAATGCTGGCATGGTCCAGGGACATACCTATGATGATGGGCCCCATGTGGGTCCCGAATGATGGGTCCTTGACCCTACGTGTAATAGGTGACCACATCATTAGCCCTGTTCGGTTGGGATTCCGTGGAACAGACGAATCGAACCTTCGGTTAAGTTCGAGTGCTGTAGGGCACTCGGAATATGTTTCCGAGTCGTGACTTGTTGTTCCTTGGATGGAAACACAACGAAATCTGGACCTTAGTTTTACCCAGATGACATGGTGTTGTTGATCGTCAAGAAAAAAATGGTGGCATTCGTTTTGTCTCTCGAAAGAGATAAACTAGGGGCCCGAGTGAGGGCATGCCATGACAACTCGAGGGGCGACGCCGATGCGTGGTCTGACTCTCCAGAGAGACATCACTATTTATCCCAGGGGAACGCCAGTGCAGGCCTTCTACAAGTCTAGGTTTATGAGTCATGCGCATTGGAGCCTACCGAGAAGGCCAAGTGAACCCGTAGAGGGGCGTCAAGCTCGTCACATAACGATCCTAAGACTTTAGTCAGGTGCACGGGTCCCCGCGGAGTGTGGTCAGTCAGACTGACGCGCGTCCTTGAGGAAATGAATTGCTAGAAATCAATTGGATTGATTCGCCCCGAAAATCCCGGGATTTGAATTCGCGTGTTCGCGCGCAGAAGCTGTAATGTTGTGTGTTAGTGGGAAAGTGGGAGGCGTGGACCCTCGATTTGCATGCACGATCCCCGCCACATGCCGCGCTTTCCCTGTGCAAAGCCTTGCCTTGCGAGCTGTTGATCTTGTGATTCGCGGCGAGAGATCCGCCCTGATATTTTCTCTATTGACATAAAAGATTCAGCGGCAGAGCTCCTGGCCTCAGATCCCCTTTCTCTCCTCTCGACTACTTCGCTTCTCCTCTCCACTCGAGTGCACGGAGATGGCGAAAGGTTCCATAGCGAAGGCAGAGAGGGTGAAGAAGGCGGGGAAGGCCACATCCTTGTTGGGGAACTTAGTAATTTCAAAAAATTTCTCACGCACACGCAAGATCATGGTGATGCATAGCAACGAGAGGGGAGAGTGTTGTCCACGTACCCTCGTAGATAGTTAAGCAGAAGCGTTATGACAACGCGGTTGATGTAGTCGTATGTCTTCACGATCGACTGATCCTCAGTAGTGAACGTACGACACCTCTGTGTTCAGCACACGTTCAGCTCGGTGACCCGCGAACTCACGATCCAGTAGAGCTCGGGGAAGAGTTTTGTCAGCACGACGGCATGGTGACGATGTTGATGAAGCTACCATTGCAGGGCTTCGCCTAAACACCGTTACGATATAACCGAGGTGGATTATGGTGGAGGGGGGCACCGCACACGGCTAAGAGATCAACAGATCAATTTTTGTCTCTATGGGATGCCCCTGGCCCCGTATATAAAGGAGCTAGGTTGGAGGCGGCCGGCCAAGGAGGAGGGCACGCCAAGGGGGGAGTCCTACTCCCACCGGGAGTTGGACTCCCTCTTTTCCTAGTTGGAGTAGGAGAGGAGAAGGAAGGGAGAGAAGAGAGAAGGAAAGGGGGCGCCGCCCCCTCCTTGTCCAATTCGGACTAGAGGGGGAGGGGGCGCGCGGCTGCCCTTGGCCGCCCCTCCTCTTCTCCCACTAAGGCCCATTAGGCCCAATATACTCCTCGGGGGGTTCCGGTAACCCCCCGGTACTCTGGTAAATGTCTGAAACCTCCCGAAACCTTTTCGGTATCCGAACATAGTCATCCAATATATCGATCTTTACATCCCGACCATTTCGAGACTCGTTGTCATGTCCATGATCATATCCGGGACTCCAAACTACCTTCGGCACATCAAAACACAAAAACTCATAATATCGATCGTCACAGAACTTTAAGCGTGCGGACCCTACGGGTTCGAGAACTATGTAGACATGACCGAGACACGTCTCCGGTTAATAACCAATAGCGGAACTTGGATGCTCATATTGGTTCCTACATATTCTATGAAGATCTTTATCGGTCAAACCGCATAACAACATACGTTGTTCCCTTTGTCATCAGTATGTTACTTGCCTGAGATTCGATCGTCGGTATCTCAATACCTAGTTCAATCTCATTACCGGCAAGTATCTTTACTCATTCCGTAATGCAACATCCCGTAAATAACTCATTAGCCACATTGCTTGCAAGGCTTATAGTGATGTCAATTACCGAGAGGGCCCAGAGATACCTCTCCGACAATCGGAGTGACAAATCCTATTCTTGATCTATGCCAACTCCACGAACACCATCAGAGACACCTGTAGAGCACCTTTATAATCACCCAGTTACGTTGTGACGTTTGGTAGCACACAAAGTGTTCCTCCGGTATTCGGGAGTTGCATAATCTCATAGTCATAGGAACATGTATAAGTCATGAAGAAAGCAATAGGAGTAAACTTAAACGATCAAGTGCTAAGCTCACGAAATGGGTCAAGTCAATCACATCATTCTCCTAATTATGTGATCCTGTTGATCAAATAACAACTCATGTCTATGGCTAGGAAACTTAACCATCTTTGATCAATGAGCTAGTCAAGTAGAGTCATACTAGTGACACTATGTTTGTCTATGTATTCACACGTGTATTATGTTTTCGGTTAATACAATTCTAGCATGAATAATAAACATTTATCATGAAATAAGGAAATAAATAATAACTTTATTATTGCCTCTAGGGCATATTTCCTTCAGTATCCCACTTGCACTAGAGTCAATAATCTAGATTACACAGTAATGATTCTAACACCCATGGAGTCTTGGTGCTGATCATGTTTTGCTTGTGGAAGAGGCTTAGTCAGCGGGTCTGCAACATTCAGATCTGTATGTATCTTGCATATCTCTATGTCTCTGTTGGGTAACGTAGCAAAATTTTAAAATTTTCTACGCAACACCAAGATCAATCTATGGAGTCATCTAGCAACGAGGGAGAGGGGAGTGCATCTACATACCCTTGTAGATCGCGAGCGGAAGCGTTCAAGAGAACGGGGTTGATGGAGTCGTACTTGTCGTGATCCAAATCACCGATGACCAAGTGCCGAACGGACGGCACCTCCGCGTTCAACACATGTACGATTGGGGAAGACGTATCCTCCTTCTTGATCCAGCAAGGGGAAGGAGAGGTTGATGGAGATCCAGCAGCACGACGACATGGTGATGGAAGCGGCGGTGATCTCGGCAGGGCTTCGCCAAGCTCCAACGAGAGAGAGAGGTGTTACGAGGGGAGAGGGAGGCGCCAGGGACTTGGTGCGGCTTCCCTCCCTCCCCCCACTATATATAGGGCCCATAAGGGGGGGGCGCCGGCCCTAGGAGATCCAATCTCCAAGGGGGGCGGCGGCCAAGGGGGACTTGCCCCCCAAGTCAAGTGGGGCGCCCCCACCCCTAGGGTTTCCAACACTAGGTGCAGGGGAGGCCCATGGGGGGCGCACCAGCCCACCAGGGGCTGGTTACCCTCCCACTTCAGCCCATGGGCCCCTCCGGGATAGGTGGCCCCACCCGGTGGACCCTCCGGACCCTTCCGGTGGTCCCAGTACAATACCGATTAGCCCCGAAACCTTCCCAATGGCCGAAACTGGACTTCCTATATATAAATATTCACCTCCAGACCATTCCGGAACTCCTCGTGATGTCCGGGATCTCATTCGGGACTCCGAACAACTTTCGGGTTACCGCATACTAATATCTCTACAACCCTAGCGTCACTGAACCTTATGTGTGTAGACCCTACGGGTTTGGGAGACACACAGACATGACCGAGACGACTCTCCGGTCAATAACCAACAACGGGATCTGGATACCCATGTTGGCTCCCACGTGTTCCACGATGATCTCATCGGATTAACCACGATGTCGAGGATTCAATCAATCCCGTATTCAATTCCCTTTGTCAATCGGTACGTTACTTGCCCGAGATTCGATTGTCGGTATCCCAATACCTCGTTCAATATCGTTACCGGCAAGTCACTTTACTCGTACCGTAATGCATGATCCCGTGACCAAACACTTGGTCACAATGAGCTCATTATGATGATGCATTACCGAGTGGGCCCAGAGATACCTCTCCGTCATACAGAGTGACAAATCCCAGTCTTGATGCCTGTCAACCCAAAAGATACTTTCGGGGATACCAGTAGTATACCTTTATAGTCACCCAGTTACGTTGTGACGTTTGGTACACCCAAAGCACTCCTATGGCATCCGGGAGTTACACGATCTCATGGTCTAAGGAAATGATACTTGACATTGGAAAAGCTCTAGCAAACGAACTACACGATCTTGTGTTATGCTTAGGATTGGGTCTTGTCCATCACATCATTCTCCTAATGATCTGATCTCGTTATCAATGACATCCAATGTCCATAGTCAGGAAACCATGACTATCTATTGATCAACGAGCTAGTTAACTAGAGGCTCACTAGGGACATGTTACAGTCTATGTATTCACACATGTATTATGATTTCCAGATAACACAATTATAGCATGAATAATATACAATTATCATGAACAAGGAAATATAATAATAATCATTTTATTATTGCCTCTAGGGCATATTTCCAATTGTTGGGGAACGTTGTAATTTCAAAATTTTCCTACGCACACGCAAGATCATGGTGATTCATAGTAACGAGAGGGGAGAGTGATGTCTGCGTACCCTCGTAGACCGAAAGCGGAAGCGTTAGCACAACATGGTTGATGTAGTCATACGTCTTCACGATCAGACCGATCAAGTACTGAACGCACGGCACCTCCGAGTTCAGCACACGTTCAGCCCGATGACGTCCCTCGAACTCCGATCCAGCCGTGTGTTGAGGGAGAGTTTTGTCAGCACGATGGTGTGGTGACGATGTTGATGTTCTACCGACACAGGGATTCACCTAAGCACCGCTACAGTATTATCGAGGTGGACTATGGTGGAGGGGGGCACCGCACACGGCTAAGAGACGACCAGCTTGATCAACTTGTGTGTCTAGAGGTGCCCCCCTGCCCCTGTATATAAAGGAGCAAGCAGGGAGGCGGCCGGCCTAGGAGGAGGGCGCGCCAAGGGGGGAGTCCTACTCCCACCGGGAGTAGGACTCCTCCTTTCCTTGTTGGAGTAGGAGTGAAGGAAAGAGGAGGAGGGGGAGAAGGAAAAGGGGGCTGCACCCCTTGTCCAATTCGGACCAGAGGGGGGGCGCAGGCCTCCTTCCTTTTGGCCTATCTCCTCTATTCCCGTATGGCCCAATAAGGCCCATATACTCCCCGACGAATTCCCGAAACTCTCCGGTACTCCGAAAAATACCCGAATCACTTGGAACCTTTCCGAAGTCCGAATATAGTCGTCCAATATATCGATCTTTACATCTCGACCATTTCGAGACTCCTCGTCATGTCCCCGATCTCATCCGGGACTCCGAACTCCTTCGGTACATCAAAACATATAAACTCATAATATAACTGTCATCGTAGTGTTAAGCGTGCGGACCCTACGGGTTCGAGAACTATGTAGACATGACCGAGACACGTCTCCGGTCAATAAACATTAGCGGAACCTGGATGCTCATATTGGCTCCTACATATTCTACGAAGATCTTTATCGGTCAGACCGCATAACTACATACGTTGTTCCCTTTGTCATTGGTATGTTACTTGCCCGAGATTCGGTTGTCGGTATCCCAATACCTAGTTAAATCTCATTACCGGCAAGTCTCTTTACTCGTTCCGTAACACATCATCTCGCAACTAACTAATTGGTTGCAATGCTTGCAAGGCTTAGGTGATGTGCATTACCGAGAGGGCCCAGAGATACCTCTCCGACAATCAGAGTGACAAATCCTAATCTCGAAATACGCCAACCCAACAAGTTCCTTCGGAGACACCTGTAGAGCACCTTTATAATCACCCAGTTACGTTGTGACGTTTGGTAGCACACAAAGTGTTCCTCCGGTAAACGGGTGTTGCATAATCTCATAGTCGTAGGAACATGTATAAGTCATGAAGAAAGCAATAGCAACAAACTAAACGATCAAGTGCTAAGCTAACGGAATGGGTCAATTCAATCACATCATTCTCCTAATGATGTGATCCCGTTAATCAAATGACAACTCATGTCTATGGTTAGGAAACATAACCATCTTTGATCAACGAGCTAGTCAAGTAGAGGCATACTAGTGACACTCTGTTTGTCTATGTATTCACACATGTATTATGTTTGCGGTTAATACAATTCTAGCATGAATAATAAACATTTATCATGATATAAGGAAATAAATAATAACTTTATTATTGCCTCTAGGGCATATTTCCTTTAGTCTCCCACTTGCACTAGAGTCAATAATCTAGTTCACATCGCCCTGTGATTTAATACCAATAGTTCACATCACCATGTGATTAACACCCATAGTTCACATCGACATGTGACCAACACCCAAAGGGTTTACTAGAGTCAATAATCTAGTTCACATCGCTATGTGATTAACACCCAAAGAGTACTAAGGTGTGATCATGTTTTGCTTGTGAGAGAAGTTTAGTCAACGGGTCTGCCACATTCAGATCCGTAAGTATTTTTCAAATTTCTATATCAACAATGCTCTGCACGGAGCTACTCTAGCTAATTGCTCCCACTTTCAATATGTATCTAGATTGAGATTTAGAGTCATCAGGATCAGTGTAAAAATTTGCATCGACGTAACCCTTTACGACGAACCTTTTTGCCACCTCCATAATCGAGAAACATATTCTTATTCCACTAAGGATAATTTTGACCGATGTCTAGTGATCTACTCCTAGATCACTATTGTACTCCCTTGCCAAAAATAGTGTAGGGTATACAATAGATTTGGTACACAACATGACATACTTTATAGAACCTATGGCCAAAGCATAGAGAATGACTTTCATTCTCTTTCTATCTTCTGCCCTGGCCGGGCTTTGAGTCTTACTCAATTTCACACCTTGTAACACAGGCAAGAACTCTTTCTTTGACTATTCCATTTTGAACTACTTCAAAATCTTGTCAAGGTATGTACTCATTGAAAAACTTATCAAGCGTCTCGATCTATCTCTATAGATCTTGATGCTCAATATGTAAGAAGCTTCACTGAGGTCTTTCTTTGAAAAAACTCCTTTCAAACATTCCTTTATTCTTTGCAGAATAATTCTACATTATCTCCGATCAACAATATGTCATTCACATATACTTATCCAAAATGCTGTAGTGCTCCCACTCACTTTCTTGTAAATACAGGCTTCACCGCAAGTCTGTATAAAACTATATGCTTTGATCAACTTATCAAAGCGTATATTCCAACTCCGAGATGCTTGCACTAGTCCATAGATGGATCGCTGGAGCTTGCATATTTTGTTAGTACCTTTAGGATTGACAAAACCTTCTGGTTGCATCATATACAACTATTCTTTAGTAAATCCATTAAGGAATGCAGTTTTGTTTATCCATTTGCCAGATTTCATAAAATGCGGCAATTGCTAACATGATTCAGACAGACTTAAGCATAGATACGAGTGAGAAACTCTCATCGTAGTCAACACCTTGAACTTGTCAAAAACATTTTTGCGACAATTCTAGCTTTGTAGATAGTAACACTACTATCAGCGTCCGTCTTCCTCTTGAAGATCAATTTAATCTCAATGGCTCGCCGATCAATGGGCAAGTCAATCAAAGTCCATACTTTGTTCTCATACATGGATCTCATCTCAGATTTCATGGCCTCAAGCCATTTCACGGAATCTGGGCTCATCATCGCTTCCTCATAGTTCGTAGGCTTGTCATGGTCAAGTAACATGACCTCCAGAATAGGATTACCGTACCACTCTGGTGCGGATCTCACTCTCGTTTACCTACGAGGTTCGGTAGTAACTTGATCTGAAGTTACATGATCATCATCATTAGCTTCCTCACTAATTGGTGTAGTAGTCACAGGAACAGATTTTTGTGATGAACTACTTTTCAATAAGGGAGCAGGTACAGTTACCTCATCAAGTTCTACTTTCCTCCCACTCACTTCTTTCGAGAGAAACTCCTTCTCTAGAAAGGATCCATTCTCAGCAATGAATAACTTGCCTTTGGATATGTGATAGAAGGTGTACCCAACATTTTATTTTGGGTATCCTATGAAGACGCACTTCTCCGATTTGGGTTTGAGCTTATCAGGTTGAAACTTTTCCACATAAGCATTGCAACCTCAAACTTTAAGAAACGACAACTTTGGTTTCTTGCCAAACAACAGTTCATACGGTGTCGCCTCAATGGATTTAGATCGTGCCCTTTTTAACGTGAATGCAGCTGTCTCTGATGCATACCCCCAAAACTATAGTGATTAATCGGTAAGAAACATCATATATTGCACTATATCCAATAATAGTACGGTTATGACGTTCATACACACCATTATGCTGTGGTGTTCCAGGTGGCATGATTTTGTGAAACTATTCCACATTGTTTAAATTGAAGACCAAACTCGTAACTTAAATATTTGTCTCTCCGATCAAATTGTAGAAACTTTATTTTCTTGTCACGATGATTTTCCACTTCACTCTGAAGTTCTTTGAACTTTTCAAATGTTTCAGACTTATGTTTCATCAAGTAGATATACCCATATCTGCTCAAATCATCTGTGAAGGTCAGAAAATAATGATACCCGCCGCGAGCCTCAACACTCATCAGACTGCATACATCAGTATGTATTATTTCCAATATGTCAGTTGCTCGCTCCATTGTTCCGAAGAACGGAGTCTTAGTCATCTTGCCCATGAGGCATGGTTCGCAAGCATCAACTGATTCATAATCAAGTGATTCCAAAAGCCCATCAGCATGGATTTTCTTCATGCGCTTTACACCAATATGACCTAAACGGCATTGCCACAAATAAGTTGCACTATCATTATTAATTTTGCATATTTTGGGTTCAATATTATGAAAATGTGTATCACCACGATCGAGATCCAACAAACCATTTTCATTGGGTGTATGACCATAGAAGGTTTTATTCATGTAAACAAAACAACAATTATTCTCTAACTTACATGAATAACCGTATTGCAATAAACATGATCCAATCATATTCATGCTCAACGAAAACACTAAATAACATTTATTTTAGGTTCAACACTAATCCGGAAAGTATAGGGAGTGTGCGATGATGATCATATCAATCTTGGAACCACTTCCAATAAACATCGTCACTTCACCCTTAACTAGTCTCTGTTCATTCTGCAACTCCCGTTTCGAGTTACTACTCTTAGCAATTGAACTAGTATCAAATACTGAGGGGTTGCTATAAACACTAGTAAAGTACACATCAATAACATGTATATCAAATATAGCTTTGTTCACTTTGCCATCCTTCCTATCCACCAAATACTTTGGGCAGTTTCGCTTCCAGTGACCAGCCCCTTTGCAGTAGAAGCACTTAGTCTCAGGCTTAGGTCCAGACTTGGGCTTCTTCACATGAGCAACAACTTGCTTGCCGTTCTACTTGAAGTTCCCTTTCTTCCCTTTCCCCTTTACTTGAAACTAATGGTCTTGTCAACCATCAACACTTGATGTTTTTCTTGATTTCTACCTTTGTCGATTTCAGCATCACGAAGAGCTTGGGAATCGTTTCCGTTATCCCTTGCATATTATAGTTCATCACGAAGTTCTAGTAACTTGGTGATAGTGACTAGAGAAATCTGTCAATCACTATCTTATCTGGAAGATTACCTCCCACTTGATTCAAGCGATTGTAGTACCCAGACAATCTGAGAACATGCTCACTGCTTGAGCTATTCTTCTCCATCTTTTAGCTATAGAACTTGTTGGAGACTTCATATCTCTCAACTCGGGTATTTGCTTGAAATATTAACTTCAACTCCTGGAACATCTCATATGGTCCATGACGTTCAAAACGTCTTTGAAGTCCCGATTCTAAGCCGTTTAAGAATGGTGCACTAAAAGTATCAAGTAGTCATCATATTGAGCTAGCCAAACGTTCATAACGTCTGCATCTACTCCTGGAATAGGTCTGTCACCTAGCGGTGCATTGAGGACATAATTCTTCTGTGCAGCAATGAGGATAATCCTCAGATCACGGATCCAATCCGCATCATTGCTACTAACATCTTTCAACTTAATTTTCTCTAGGAACATATCAAAAATAAAATAGGGGAGCTAAACGCGAGCTATTGATCTACAACATAGATATGCTAATACTACCAGGACTAAGTTCATGATATATTAAAGTTCAATTAATCATATTACTTAAGAACTCCCACTTAGAAAGACATCCCTCTAATCTTCTAAGTGATCACGTGATCCAAATCAACTAAACCATAACCGATCATCACGTGAAATGGAGTAGCTTTCAATGGTGAACATCAATATGTTGATCATATCTACTATATGATTCATGCTCGACCTTTCGGTCTCAGTGTTCCGAGGCCATATCTGCATATGATAGGCTCGTCAAGTTTAACCTGAGTATTCCGCGTGTGCAAAAACTGGCTTGCACCCGTTGTAGATGGATGTAGAGCTTATCCCACCCGATCATCACGTGGTGTCTGGGCATGACGAACTTTGGCAACGGTGCATACTCAGGGAGAACACTTTTATCTTGAAATTTAGTGAGAGATCATCTTATAATGCTACCGTCAATCAAAGCAAGAGATCCATAAAAGATAAACATCACATGCAATCAATATAAGTGATATGATATGGTCATCATCATCTTGTGCTTGTGATCTCCATCTCCGAAGCACCTTCATGATTACCATCGTCACCGGATCGACACCTTGATCTCCATCGTAGCATCGTTGTTGTCTCGCCAATGTTATGCTTCCACGACTACCGCTACCGCTTAGGGATAAAGTAAAGCATTACAGGGCGATTGCATTGCATACAATAAAGCGACAACCATATGGCTCCTGCCAGTTGCCGATAACTCGGTTACAAAACATGATCATCTCATACAATAAAATTTAGCATCATGTCTTGACAATATCACATCACAACATGCCCTGCAAAAACAAGTTAGACGTCCTCTACTTCGTTGTTGCAAATTTTACGTGGCTGCTATGGGCTTAGCAAGAACCATTCTTACCTACGCATCAAAACCACAACGATAGTTTGCCAAGTTGGTGCTGTTTTAATCTTCGCAAGGACCGGGCGTAGCCACACTCGATTCAACTAAAGTTGAAGAAACTGACACCCGCTAGTCACCTGTGTGCATAGCACATCGGTAAAACCAGTCTCGCGTAAGCGTATGCATAATGTCGGTCCGAGCCACTTCATCCAACAATACCGCCAAACCAAAGTGTGACATGCTGGTAAGCAGTATGACTTATATCACCCACAACTCACTTGTGTTCTACTCGTGCATATTACATCAACGCATAAAACCAGGCTCGGATACCACTGTTGGGGAACGTTGTAATTTCAAAATTTTCCTATGCACACGCAAGATCATGGTGATGCATAGCAACGAGAGGGGAGAGTGATGTCTACGTACCCTCGTAGACCGAAAGCGGAAGCGTTAGCACAACGTGGTTGATGTAGTCGTACGTCTTCACGATCTGACCGATCAAGTACCGAACGCACGGCACCTCCGAGTTCAGCACACGTTCAGCCCGTTGACGTCCCTCGAACTCCGATCCAGCTGAGTGTTGAGGGAGAGTTTCATCAGCACGACGGCGTGGTGACGATGTTGATGTTCTACCGACGCAGGGCTTCGCCTAAGCACCACTACAGTATTATCGAGGTGGACTATGGTGGAGGGGAGCACCGCACACGGCTAAGAGACGATCAACTTGATCAACTTGTGTGTCTAGAGGTGCCCCCTGCCCCTGTATATAAAGGAGCAAGGAGGGAGGCGGCTGGCCTAGGAGGAGGGCATGCCAAGGGGGGAGTCCTACTCCCACCGGGAGTAGGACTCCTCCTTTCCTTGTTGGAGTAGGAGTGAAGGAAAGAGGAGGAGAGGGAGAAGGAAAAGGGGGCTGCACCCCTTGTCCAATTCGGACCAGAGGGGGGGCGTAGGCCTCCTTCCTTTTGGCCTATCTCCTCTATTCCCGTATGGCCCAATAAGGCCCATATACTCCCTGACGAATTCCCGAAACTCTCCGGTACTCCGAAAAATACCCGAATCAGTTGGAACCTTTCCGAAGTCCGAATATAGTCGTTCAATATATCGATCTTTACGTCTTGACCATTTCGAGACTCCTCGTCATGTCACCGATCTCATCCGGTACTCCGAACTCCTTTGGTACATCGAAACATATAAACTCATAATATAACTGTCATCATAGCGTTAAGCGTGCGGACCCTACGGGTTCGAGAACTATGTAGACATGACCGAGACACGTCTCCGGTAAATAACCAATAGCGGAACCTGGATGCTCATATTGGCTCCTACATATTCTACGAAGATCTTTATCGGTCAGACCGCATAACTACATACGTTGTTCCCTTTGTCATCGGTATGTTACTTGCCCGAGATTCGATCATCGGTATCTCAATACCTAGTTAAATCTCGTTACCGGCAAGTCTCTTTACTCGTTCCGTAACACATCATCTCGCAACTAACTAATTAGTTGCAATGCTTGCAAGGCTTAGGTGATGTGCATTACCGAGAGGGCCCAGAGATACCTCTCCGACAATCGGAGTGACAAATCTTAATCTCAAAATACGCCAACCCAACAAGTACCTTCGGAGACACCTGTAGAGCACCTTTATAATCACCCAGTTACGTTGTGAAGTTTGGTAGCACACAAAGTGTTCCTCCGTTAAATGGGAGTTGCATAATCTCATAGTCATAGGAACATGTATAAGTCATGAAGAAAGCAATAGCAACAAACTAAATGATCAAGTGCTAAGCTAACGGAATGGGTCAAGTCAGTCACATCATTCTCCTAATGATGTGATCCCGTTAATCAATTGACAACTCATGTCTATGGTTAGGAAACATAACCATCTTTGATCAATGAGCTAGTCAAGTAGAGGCATACGAGTGACACTCTATTTGTCTATGTATTTACACATGTATTATGTTTCCGGTTAATACAATTCTAGCATGAATAATAAACATTTATCATGATATAAGGAAATAAATAATAACTTTATTATTGACTCTAGGGCATATTTCCTTCACCAACAGTCTCCCACTTGCACTGGAGTCAATAATCTAGTTACATTATGATGAATCGAACACCCATAGAGTTCTGGTGTTGATCATGTTTTGCTCGCGGAAGAGGTTTAGTCAATGGATCTGCGACATTCAGATCCGTACGTACTTTGCAAATATCTATGTCTCCATCTTGAACATTTTCACGAATGGAGTTGAAGCAATGCTTGATGTGCCTGGTCTTCTTGTGAAACCTGGGCTCCTTGGCAAGGGCAATAGCTCCAGTGTTGTCACAGAAGAGAGTGATCGGCCCCGACGCATTGGGTATGACTCGTAGGTCGGTGATGAACTCCTTCATCCAGATTGCTTCATGCGCTGCCTCCGAGGCTTCCATGTACTCCGCTTCACATGTTGATCCCGCCACGACGCTTTGCTTGCAACTGCACCAGTTTACTGCCCCACCATTCAAAATATACACGTATCCAGTTTGTGACTTAGAGTCATCCAGATCTGTGTCGAAGCTAGCGTCGACGTAACCTTTTACGACGAGCTCCTCGTCACCTCCATATACGAGAAACATATCCTTAGTCCTTTTTAGGTACTTCAGGATGTTCTTGACCGCTGTCCAGTGTTCCATGCCGGGATTACTTTGGTACCTTCCTACCAAACTCACGGCATGGTTTACATCAGGTCTGGTACACAGCATGGCATACATGATAGACCCTATGGCTGAGGCATAGGGGACAACACTCATCTTTTCTCTATCTTCTGCCGTGGTCGGACATTGAGCTGAGCTCAATTTCACACCTTGCAACACAGGCAAGAACCCCTTCTTGGACTGATCCATATTGAACTTCTTCAATATCTTATCAAGGTATGTGCTTTGTGAAAGACCTATGAGTCGTCTCGATCTATCTCTATAGATCTTGATGCCTAATATGTAAGCAACTTCTCCAAGGTCCTTCATTGAAAAACACTTATTCAAGTAGGCCTTAATACTGTCCAAAAGTTCTATATCATTTCCCATCAAAAGTATGTCATCCACATATAATATGAGAAATGCTACAGAGCTCCCACTCACTTTCTTGTAAACGCAGGCTTCTCCATAAGTCTGCATAAACCCAAATGCTTTAATCATTTCATTAAAGCGAATGTTCCAACTCCGAGATGCTTGCACCAGCCCATAGATGGAGCGCTAGAGCTTGCATACCTTGTTAGCATTCTTAGGATCGAGAAAACCTTCTGGCTGCATCATATACAATTCTTCCTTAAGAAAGCCGTTAAGGAATGATGTTTTGATGTCCATTTGCCATATCTCATAATCATAGTATGCGGCAATTGCTAACATGATTCGGACGGACTTCAGCTTCGCTACGGTTGAGAAGGTCTCATCGTAGTCAACCCCTTGAACTTGTCGATAACCCTTAGTGACAAGTCGAGCCTTATAGATGGTAACATTACCATCCGCGTCCGTCTTCTTCTTAAAGATCCATTTATTATCTATTGCTCGCCGATCATCGGGCAAGTCTGTCAAAGTCCATACTTTGTTTTCATACATGGATCCTATCTCGGATTGCATGGCTTCAAGCCATTCGTTGGAATCTGGGCCCGCCATTGCTTGTTCATAGCTCGAAGGTTCACCATTGTATAACAACATGATTTCCGGGACAGGGTTGCCATACCATTCTGGTGTGGAACATGTCCTTGTGGACCTTCAAAGTTCAGTAGCAGCTTGATCCGAAGTACCTTGATCATCATCATTAACATCCTCTCTAGTTGGTGCAGGCACCACATGAACATCTTCCTGAGCTGCGGCACTTTCCGGTTCAAGAGGCAGTACTTCATCGAGTTCTACTTTCCTCCCACTTATTTCTCTCGAGAGAAACTCTTTCTCCAGAAAGGACCCGTTCTTGGCAACAAAGATCTTGCCTTCGGATCTGAGGTAGAAGGTATACCCAATGGTTTCCTTAGGGTATCCTATGAAGACGCATTTTTCCGACTTGGGTTTGAGCTTTTCAGGTTGAAGTTTCTTGACGTAAGCATCGCATCCCCAAACTTTTAGAAACGACAGCTTAGGTTTCTTCCCAAACCATAATTCATATGGTGTCGTCTCAACGGATTTAGACGATGCCCTATTTAAAGTGAATGTAGCTATCTCTAGAGCGTATCCCCAAAATGATAGCGATAAATCAGTGAGTGACATCATAGATCGCACCATATCCAATAGAGTGCGATTACAACGTTCGGACACACCGTTACGCTGAGGTGTTCCAGGCGGCGTGAGTTGTGAAATGATTCCACATTTCCTTAAGTGCGTACCAAATTCGTGACTTAAATATTCTCCCCCACGATCTGATCGTAAGAATTTTATCTTTCGGTCACGTTGATTCTCTACCTCATTCTGAAATTCCTTGAACTTTTTAAAGGTCTTAGACTTGTGTTTCATCAAATAGACATACCCATATCTACTTAAGTCATCAATGAGAGTGAGAACATAACGATAGCCACCGCGAGCCTCAACGCTCATTGGACCGCACACATCAGTATGTATAATTTCCAATAAGTTGGTTGCTCGCTCTATTGTTCCGGAGAATGGAGTCTTGGTCATTTTACCCATGAGGCATGGTTCGCACGTGTCAAATGATTCGAAATCAAGAGACTCCAAAAGTCCATCTGCATGGAGCTTCTTCATGCGTTTGACACCTATGTGACCAAGGCGGCAGTGCCATAGATATGTGGGACTATCATTATCAATCTTACATCTTTTGGTATTCACACTATGAATATGTGTAACATCACGTTCGAGATTCATTAAGAATAAACCATTGACCAGCGGGGCATGACCATAAAACATATCTCTCATATAAATAGAACAACCATTATTCTTGGATTTAAATGAGTAGCCATCTCGTATTAAACGAGATCCAGATACAATGTTCATGCTCAAAGCTGGCACTAAATAACAATTATTGAGGTTTAAAACTAATCCCGTAGGTAAATGTAGAGGTAGCGTGCCGACGGCGATCACATCGACGTTGGAACCATTCCCGACGTGCATTGTCACCTCGTCCTTCGCCAGTCTCCGCTTATTCCGCAACACCTGTTTTGAGTTACAAATATGAGCAACCGCACTGGTATCAAATACCCAGGGGCTACTACGAGTACTGGTAAGGTACACATCAATTACATGTATATCACATATACCTTTAGTGTTGCCGGCCTTCTTGTCCGCTAAGTATTTGGGGCAGTTCCGCTTCCAGTGTCCCTTTCCCTTGCAATAAAAGCACTCAGTCTCAGGTTTGGGTCCATTCTTTGGCTTCTTCCTGGCAACTGATTTACCGGGCGCGGCAACTCCCTTGCCGTCCTTCTTGAAGTTCTTCTTACCCTTGCCTTTCTTGAAACTAGTGGTTTTATTGACCATCAACACTTGATGTTCCTTTTTGATTTCCACCTCTGCTGATTTCAGCATTGAAAATACTACAGGAATAGTTTTCACCATCCCCTGCATATTGTAGTTCATCACAAAGCTCTTGTAGCTAGGTGGGAGCGACTGAAGGATTCTGTCAATGACCGCCTCGTCCGGGAGGTTAATGTCCAGCTGGGACAAGCGGTTGTGCAACCCAGACATTTTGAGTATGTGCTCACTGACAGAACTATTTTCCTCCATCTTACAACTGTAGAACTTGTCGAAGACTTCATATCTCTCGACCCGGGCATGATCTTGGAAAACCATTTTCAGCTCTTCGAACATCTCATATGCTCCGTGTTGCTCAAAACGCTTTTGGAGCCCCGGTTCTAAGCTGTAAAGCATGCCGCACTGAACGAGGGAGTAATCATCAGCAAGCGACTGCCAAGCGTTCATAACGTCTTGGTTCTCTGGGATGGGTGCGTCACCTAGCGGTGCTTCTAGGACATATGCTTTCCTGGCAGCTATGAGGATGATCCTCAGGTTCCGGACCCAGTCCGTATAGTTGCTGCCATCATCTTTCAGCTTGATTTTCTCTAGGAACACGTTGAAGTTGAGGTTGACATGAGCGTTGGCCATTTGATCTACAAGACATTTTGCAAAGGTTTTTATACTAAGTTCATGATAATTAAGTCCATCTAATCAAATTATTTAATGAACTCCCACTCAGACAGACATCCCTCTAGTCATCTAAGTGATACATGATCCGAGTCAACTAAGCCGTGTCCGATCATCACGTGAGACGGACTAGTCATCATCGGTGAACATCTTCATGTTGATCGTATCTTCTATACGACTCATGTTCGACCTTTCGGTCTTCCGTATTCCGAGGCCATGTCTGTACATGCTAGGCTCGTCAAGTCAACCTAAGTGTATTGTGTGTGTAAATCTGGCTTACACCCGTTGTATTCGAACGTTAGAATCTATCACACCCGATCATCACGTGGTGCTTCGAAACAACGAACCTTCGCAACGGTGCACAGTTAGGGGGAACACTTTCTTGAAATTATTGTGAGGGATCATCTTATTTAAGCTACCATCGTTCTAAGCAAATAAGATGTAAAACATGATAAACATCACATGCAATCAAATAGTGACATGATATGGCCAATATCATTTTGCTCCTTTTGATCTCCATCTTCGGGGCGCCATGATCATCATCGTCACCGGCATGACACCATGATCTCCATCATCATGATCTCCATCATCGTGTCTTCATGAAGTTGTCTCATCATCTATTACTTCTACTACTATGGCTAACGGTTTAGCAATAAAGTAAAGTAATTACATGACGTTTATGTTGACACGCAGGTCATAAATAAATTAAGACAACTCCTATGGCTCCTGCCGGTTGTCATACTCATCGACATGCAAGTCGTGATTCCTATTACAAGAACATGATCTATCTCATACATCACATATATCATTCATCACATCCTTTTGGCCATATCACATCACACGACATATGCTGCAAAAACAAGTTAGACGCCCTCTAATTGTTGTTGCAAGTTTTTACGTGGCTGCTAAAGGTTTCTAGCAAGAACGTTTCTTACCTACGCCAAAACCACAACGTGATATGACAATTTCTATTTACCCTTCATAAGGACCCTTTTCATCGAATCCGATCCGACTAAAGTGGGAGAGACATACACCCGCTAGCCACCTTATACAACTAGTGCATGTCAGTCGGTGGAACCAGTCTCACGTCAGCATACGTGTAAGGTCGGTCCGGGCCGCTTCATCCCACGATGCCACCGAATCAAGATAAGACTAGTAACGGCAAGCAAATTGACAAAATCGACGCCCACAACAACTTGTGTTCTACTCGTGCATAGAAACTACACATAGACCTAGCTCTGATACCACTGTTGGGTAACGTAGCAGAATTTTAAAATTTTCTACGCAGCACCAAGATCAATCTATGGAGTCATCTAGCAACGAGGGAGAGGGGAGTGCATCTACATACCCTTGTAGATCGCGAGTGGAAGCGTTCAAGAGAACGGGGTCGATGGAGTCGTACTCGTCATGATCCAAATCACCGATAACCAAGCACCGAACGGACGGCACCTCCGCGTTCAACACACGTACGGTTGGGGAAGACGTCTCCTCCTTCTTGATCCAACAAGGCGAAGGAGAGGTTGATGGAGATGCAGCAGCACGACGGCGTGGTGATGGAAGCAGCGGTGATCTCGGCAGGGCTTCGCCAAGCTCCAACAAGAGAGAGAGAGGTGTTACAAGGGGAGAGGGAGGCGCCAGGGACTTGGTGCGGCTGCCCTCCCTCCCCCCCACTATATATAGGGCCCCTAAGGGGGGACGCCGGCCCTAGGAGATCCAATCTCCAAGGGGGGGCGGCGGCCAAGGGGGACTTGCCCCCCAAGTCAAGTGGGGCGCCCCCACCCCTAGGGTTTCCAACCGTAGGCGCAAGGGGAGGCCCATGGGGGGCGCACCAGCCCACCAGGGGCTAGTTACCCTCCCACTTCAGCCCATGGGGCCCTCCGGGATACGTGGCCCCACATGGTGGACCCCCGGGACCCTTCCGGTGGTCCCGGTACAATACCGATTACCCCCGAAACCTTCCCGATGGCCGAAAATGGACTTCCTATATATAAATCTTCACCTCCAAACCATTCCGGAACTCCTTGTGACGTCCGGGATCTCATTCGGGACTCCAAACAACTTTCGGGTTACTGCATACTAATATCTCTACAACCCTAGCGTCACCGAACCTTAAGTGTGTAGACCCTACGGGTTCGGGAGACACGCAGACATGACCGAGACGACTCTCCGGTCAATAACCAACAGCGGGATCTGGATACCCATGTTGGCTCCCACGTGTTCCATGATGATCTCATCGGATGAACCACGATGTCGAGGATTCAATCAATCCCATATTCAATTCCCTTTGTCAATCGGTACGTTACTTGCCCGAGATTCGATCGTTGGTATCCCAATACCTCGTTCAATAACGTTACCGGCAAGTCACTTTACTCGTACCGTAATGCATGATCCCGTGACCAAACACTTGGTCACAATGAGCTCATTACGATGATGCATTACCGAGTGGGCCTAGAGATACCTCTCCGTCATACAGAGTGACAAATCCCAGTCTTGATCCGTGTCAACCCAACAGATACTTTCGGGGATACCTGTAGTATACCTTTATAGTCACCCAGTTACGTTGTGACGTTTGGTACACCCAAAGCACTCCTACGGCATCCGGGAGTTACACGATCTCATGGTCTAAGGAAATGATACTTGACATTGGAAAAGCTCTAGCAAACGAACTACACGATCTTGTGCTATGCTTAGGATTGGGTCTTGTCCATCACATCATTCTCCTAATGATGTGATCCCGTTATCAATGACATCCAATGTCCATAGTCAGGAAACCATGACTATATATTGATCAATGAGCTAGTTAACTAGAGGCTCACTAGGGACATGTTATGGTCTATGTATTCACACATGTATTATGATTTCCGGATAACACAATTATAGCATGAATAATAGACAATTATCATAAACAAGGAAATATAATAATAATCATTTTATTATTGCCTCTAGGGCATATTTCCAATAGTCTCCCACCTGGACTTGATCCCGGATGTAATTGAAGCATCTCTTGATGTGTTTGGTTCTCTTGTGAAATCTGGATTCCTTTGCCAAGGAAATTGCACCAGTATTGTCACAAAAGATTTTCATTGGACCCGATGCACTAGGTATGACACCTAGATCGGATATGAACTCCTTCATCCAGACTCCTTCATTTTCTGCTTCCGAAGCAGCTATGTACTTTACTTCACACGTAGATCCTTCCACGACGCTTTGTTTAGTACTGCTCCAACTGACAGCTCCACCGTTCAATATAAACACGTATCCGGTTTGCGATTTAGAATCGTCCAGATCAGTGTCAAAGCTTGCATCGATGTAACCATTTATGATGAGCTTTTTGTCACCTCCATAAACGAGAAACATATCCTTAGTCCTTTTCAGGTATTTCAGGATGTTGTTGACCGCTGTCCAGTGATCCACTCCTGGATTACTGTGGTACCTTCCTGCTGAACTAATAGCAAGGCACACATCAGGTATGGTACATATCATTGCATACATGATAGAGCCTATGGCTGAAGCATAGGGAACACTTTTCATTTTCTCTCTATCTTCTGCAGTGGTTGGGCATTGAGTCTTACTCAATTTCACACCTTGTAACACAGGCAAGAACCCTTTCTTAGCTTGATCCATTTTGAACTTCTTCAAATTTTATCAAGGTATGTGCTTTGTGAAAGTCCAATTAAGCGTCTTGATCTATCTCTATAGATCTTGATGCCCAATATATAAGCAGCTTTACCGAGGTCTTTCATTGAAAAAAAATCTTATTCAAGTATCCTTTTATGCTATCCAGAAATTCTATATCATTTCCAATCAATAATATGTCATCCACATATAATATTAGAAATGCTACAGAGCTCCCACTCACTTTCTTGTAAATACAGGCTTCTCCAAAAGTCTGTATAAAACCATATGCTTTGATCACACTATCAAAACGTTTATTCCAACTCCGAGAGGCTTGCACTAGTCCATAAATGGATCGTTGGAGCTTGCACACTTTGTTAGTACCCTTTGGATCGATAAAACCTTCAGGTTGCATCATATACAACTCTTCTTCTAGAAAACTATTCAGGAATGCAGTCTTTACATCCATTTTCCAAATTTCATAATCATAAAATGCGGCAATTGCTAACATGATTCGGACGGACTTAAGCATCGCTACGGGTGAGAATGTCTCATCGTAGTCAACTCCTTGAACTTGTCGAAAACCTTTCGCAACAAGTCGATCTTTGTAGACAGTAACATTACCGTCAGCATCAGTCTTCTTCTTGAAAATCCATTTATTCTCGATGGCCTGCCGATCATCGGGCAAGTCAACCAAAGTCCACACTTTGTTCTCATACATGGATCCCATCTCAGATTTCATGGCCTCAAGCCATTTTGCGGAATCTGGGCTCATCACCGCTTCCTCATAGTTCGTAGGTTCGTCATGGTCAAGTAACATGACCTCCAGAACAGGATTACCGTACCACTCTGGTGCGGATCTTGCTCTGGTTGACCTACGAGGTTCGGTAGTAACTTGATATGAAGTTTCATGATCATCATCATTAGCTTCCTCACTAATTGGTGTAGGTGTCACAGGAACCGGTTTCTGTGATGAACTAATTTCCAATAAGGGAGCAGGTACAGTTGCCTCATCAAGTTCTACTTTCCTTCCACTCACTTCTTTCGAGAGAAACTCCTTTTCTAGAAAGGATCCATTGTTAGCAACGAATGTCTTGCCTTCGGATCTGTGATAGAAGGTGTACCCAACAGTTTCCTTTGGGTATCCTATGAAGACACATTTCTCTGATTTGGGTTCGAGCTTATCAGGTTGAAGCTTTTTCACATAAGCATCGCAACCCCAAACTTTAAGAAACGAAAACTTTGGTTTCTTGCCAAACCACAGTTCATAAGGTGCCGTCTCAACGGATTTCGATGGTGCCCTATTTAACGTGAATGTAGCTGTCTCTAAAGCATAACCCCAAAACGATATCGGTAAATCAGTAAGAGACATCATAGATCGCACCATATCTAGTAAAATATGATTACGACGTTCGGACACACCATTACGTTGTGGTGTTCCGGGTGGCGTGAGTTGCGAAACTATTCCACATTGTTTCAAATGTAGACCAAAATCGTAACTCAAATATTCTTCTCCATGATCAGATCATAGAAACTTTATTTTCTTGTTACGATGATTTTCCACTTTGCTTTGAAATTCTTTGAACTTTTCAAGTGTTTCATACTTATGTTTCATTAAGTAGATATACCCATATCTGCTCAAATCATCGGTGAAGGTGAGAAAATAACGATACCCGCCACGAGCCTCAACATTCATCGGACCACATACATCAGTATGTATGATTTCCAACAAATCTGTTGCTCACTCCATTGTTCCGGAGAACGGTGTTTTAGTCATCTTGCCCATGAGGCATGGTTCGCAAGTACCAAGTGATTCATAATCAAGTGATTCCAGAAGTCCATCAGTATAGCGTTTCTTCATGCGATTTACACCAATATGACCCAAACGGCAGTGCCACAAGTAAGCTGCACTGTCATTATCAAATCTGCATCTTTTGGCTTCAACATTATGAATATGTGTATCACTACTATCGAGATTTAAGACAAATAGAACACTCTTCAAGGGTGCATGACCATAAAAGATATTACTCATATAAATAGAACAATCATTATTCTCAGATTTAAATGAATAACCGTCTCGCATCAAACAAGATCCAGATATAATGTTCATGCTTAACACTGGCACCAAATAGCAATTATTCAGGTCTAAAACTAATCCCGAAGGTAGATGTAGAGGTAGCGTGCCGACGGCGATCACATCGACTTTGGAACCATTTCCCACACGCATCGTCACATCCTCCTTAGCCAGTCTTCGCTTAATCCGTAGTCCCTGTTTCGAGTTGCAAATATTAGCAACAGAACCAGTATCAAATACCCAGGTGGTACTGCGAGCTCTAGTAAGGTACACATCAATAACATGTATATCACATATACCTTTGTTCACCTTGCCATCCTTCTTATCCACCAAATACTTGGGGCAGTTCCGCTTCCAGTGTCCAATACCTTTGCAGTAGAAGCACTCAGTCTCAGGCTTAGGTCCAGACTTGGGTTTCTTCTCTTGAGCAACAACTTGTTTGCTGTTCTTCTTGAAGTTCCCTTTCTTCTTCCCTTTACCCTTTTTTCTTGAAACTGGTGGGCTTGTTGACCATCAACACTTGATGCTCCTTCTTGATTTCTACCTCCGTAGCCTTTAGCATTGCGAAGAGCTCGGGAATCGTCTTATCCATCCATTGTGTATTATAGTTCATCACGAAGCTCTTGTAGCTTGGTGGCAGTGATTGGAGAACTCTGTCAATGACACTATCAACCGGAAGATTAACTCCTAGCTGAGTCAAGTGATTATGGTACCCAGACATTCAGAGGATATGTTTATTGACAGAACTATTCTCCTCCATCTTACAGTTGTAGAACTTATTGGAGACTTCATATCTCTCAATCCGGGCATTTTCTTGAAATATTAACTTAAACTCCTCGAACATCTCATATGCTCCATGGCATTCAAAACATCGTTGAAGTCCTGGTTCTAAGCCGTAAAGCATGGTACAATGAACTATTGAGTAGTCATCAACTTTGCTCTGCCAGACGTTCATAACATCTGGCGTTGCTCCTGCAGCAGGTTTGGCACTCAGCGGTGCTTCGAGGACGTAATTCTTCTGTGCAGCAATGAGGATAATCCTCAAGTTACGGACCCAGTCCATGTAATTGCTACCAGCATCCTTCAACTTTGCTTTCTCAAGGAACGCATTAAAATTCAACGGAACAACAACACGTGCCATCATTCTACAATAACATAGACAAGCAAAATACTATCAAGTACTATAAGTTCATGATAAATTTAAGTTCAATTAATTATATTACTTAAGAACTCCCACTTAGACAGACATCCCTCTAATCATCTAAGTGATCACGTGATCCATATCAACTAAACCATAACCGATCATCATGTGAAATGGAGTAGTTTTCAATGGTGGACATCACTATGTTGATCATATCTACTATATGATTCACGCTCGACCTTTCGGTCTCAGTGTTCCGAGGCCATATCTGCATGTTCTAGGTTCGTCAAGTTTAACCCAAGTATTCCATGTGTGTAAAACTGTCTTACACCCGTTGTAGATGAATGTTGAGCTTATCACACCCGATCATCACGTGGTGTCTCGGCACGAAGAACTTTGGCAATGGTGCATACTTAGGGAGAACACTTTTACCTTGAAATTTAGTGACAGATCATCTTATAATGCTACCGTCAAACAAAGCAGAATAAGATGCAAAAAGGATAAACATCACATGCAATCAATATAAGTGATATGATATGGCCATCATCATTTTGTGCCTTTGATCTCCATCTCCAAAGCACCGTCATGATCACCATCGTCACCAGCGCGACACCTTGATCTCCATCATAGCATCGTTGTCGTCTCACCAACTATTGCTTCTACGACTATCGCTATCGTTTAGTGATAAAGTGAAGCAATTACAGGGCGATTGCATTGCATACAATAAAGCGTCAACCATATGGCTCCTGCCAGTTGTCGATAACTTTGTTACAAAACATGATCATCTCATACAATAAATATAGCATCATGTCTTGACCATATCACATCACAACATGCCCTGCAAAAACAAGTTAGACGTCCTCTACTTTGTTGTTGCAAGTTTTACGTGGCTGCTACGGGCTGAGCAAGAACCGTTCTTACCTACGCATCAAAACCACAATGATACTTCGTCAAGTTAGTGTTGTTTTAACCTTCTCAAGGACCGGGCGTAGCCACACTCGGTTCAACTAAAGTTGCAGAAACTAACACTCGCCAGCCACCTGTGTGCAAAGCACGTCGGTAGAACCAGCCTCGCGTAAGCGTACGCGTAATGTCGGTCCGGGCCGCTTCATCCAACAATACCGCTGAACCAAAGTATGACATGCTGGTAAGCAGTATGACTTGTATCGCCCACAACTCACTTGTGTTCTACTCATGCATATAACATCTACGCAATAACCTGGCTCTGATGCCACTATTGGGGAATGTAGTAATTTCAAAAAATTTCCTACGCACACGCAAGATCATGGTGATGCGTAGCAACGAGAGGGGAGAGTGTCCTCCACGTACCCTCGTAGACCGTTAAGCGGAAGCGTTATGACAACACAATTGATGTAGTGGTATGTATTCACGATCGACCGATCCTCAGTACCGAACGTACGACACCTCCGCGTTCAGCACACGTTCAGCTCAGTGACGTCCCGCAAACTCACGATCCAGTAGAGCTCGGGGAAGAGTTTTGTCAGCACGACGGCGTGGTGACGATGTTGATGAAGCTACCGTCGCAGGGCTTCGCTTAAGCACCATTACAATATAACCGAGGTGGATTATGGTGGAGGGGGGCACCACACACGGCTAAGAGATCAACATATCAATTGTTGTCTCTATGGGGTGCCCCTGCCCCCGTATATAAAGGAGCTAGGGGGGAGGTGGCCGGCCAAGGAGGAGGGCGCGCCAAGGGGGGGAGTCCTACTCCGACTCCCTCTTTTCCTAGTTGGAGTAGGAGAGGAGAAGGAAGGGAGAGAAGAGAGAAGGAAAGGGGGGCACCGCCCCCTCCTTGCCCAATTCGGACTAGAGGGGGAGGGGGCAGGCGGCTGCCCTTGGCCGCCCCTCCTCTTCTCCCACTATGGCCCATTAGCCCCAATATACTCCCCGGGGGGTTCCGGTAACCCCCCGGTACTCCGGTAAATGTCTGAAACCTCTCAAAACCTTTCCGGTTTCCGAACATAGTCATCCAATATATCGATCTTTACGTCTCGACCATTTCGAGACTCCTCGTCATGTCCGCGATGATATCCGGGACTCCGAACAACCTTCGGCACATCAAAACACAAAAACTCATAATACCGATCGTCACAGAACATTAAGCGTGCGGACCCTATGGGTTCGAGAACTATGTAGACATGACCAAGACACGTCTCCGGTCAATAACCAATAGCGGAACTTGGATGCTCATATTGGTTCCTACATATTCTATGAAGATCTTTATCGGTCAAACCGCATAACAACATACGTTGTTCCCTTTGTCATCGGTATGTTACTTGCCTGAGATTCGATCGTCGGTATCTCAATACCTAGTTCAATCTCGTTACCGACAAGTCTCTTTACTTGTTCCGTAATGCAACAAACCGCAACTAACTCATTAGCCACATTGCTTGCAAGGCTTATAGTGATGTGCATTACCGAGAGGGCCTAGAGATACCTCTCCGACAATTGGAGTGACAAATCCTATTCTTGATCTATGCCAACTCCACGAACACCATCGGAGACACCTGTAGAGCACCTTTATAATCACCCAGTTACGTTGTGATGTTTGGTAGCACACAAAGTGTTCCTCCGGTATTCGGGAGTTGCATAATCTCATAGTCATAGGAACATGTATAAGTCATGAAGAAAGCAATATCATTAAACTTAAACAATCAAGTGCTAAGCTAACAAAATGGGTCAAGTAAATCACATCATTCTCCTAATGATGTGATCCCATTGATCAAATAATAACTCATGTCTATGGCTAGGAAACTTAACCATCTTTGATCAATGAGCTAGTCAAGTAGAGGCATACTAGTGACACTATGTTTGTCTATGTATTCACACATGGATTATGTTTCCTGTTAATACAATTCTAGCATGAATAATAAACATTTATCATGAAATAAGGAAATAAATAATAACTTTATTATTGCCTCTCGGGCATATTTCCTTCACTCCTCTGGTTCGGGCGCGGCGGACGGTGGCGCTTCGGGGAATGGCTTTCGTCACGTGTCTCCGCCCGGTGACTGGAGGACTTGGCAGAGGAGGGGTTGATCCCACACGACGGGCGGCGTTGCCCAGGCTCGGGGGAGATTGAACCAGTGTCTAAGGTGGACGAGCGTGTCTTGCTCATCACCCATGTTGAGTGAGATTTCTTGATGCCTCCGCACCCTTTCTTCCGAGCATTCCTTGATTTCTTTGGTGCTCAACTCCACCATCTTCCCCCAATGCCATTATTTATCTTTCGTCTTTCATGTCCCTCTGTGAGACCTTCCTAGGTTGTCATTCCCACTAGGGTCTCTTCAAATGCATCTTCACCTGCCGATCAATGTCGGTGAAGTACTCACCGACTGGTGAGAAAACCCACGTCACCCAGCTATGCAGGGGTTGGGCATCCAGGTCCGTGCACTACAAAAAAGGACACATCCGTGACATTTTGGGCCGAACAAATTTTTTTCCTGGCATGCTTATGACACTTCTATGACGATAATTTTGAAAAAACCCTGTATCATCATAGATGTGGTGGGCTCCTACTTCTATGAAAAAAAATCATGACAGAAAATAGGCTTTTCATCCTGGGCAGGCCGGAGACGCAGCTGCATGCCATTCTTTGGGCCGTCCATAACGGAAAAAACCGTGGTAGAAGCGAGGGCGAGGAAAATATCGCGGAGTTCCCAGTTACTATGGGTGGTCGGGGACGAGCGATGCACTATGCTTTGCACGTTTCTCTCGTGTACGAGCGTGTGTGCGAGGCGTTGGCTAACTGGACCTGAGTGATCGCACGTTATTAAACCCGAGAGATCGATCCATTGGTTGTTAACTGAACCCGAGCGATTCATTTGCTGCTAACTGAACCCGAGCAATTCCTTCGCTGCTGCCGCTAACTGAACCAGAACGATCGATCACTGTTGCTGCTTACTAAAGCCGATCGAGCCCCCGTGCGAGACGTAGTCAGCCGGTGTTGGGTTTCCTCTCAATTAACAGTGACCGTTGCTACCATGCACGCGGTACGTAGAACGAGTTGAGACGTGGTGAGTCGAGCCGGTTGGTTGGCTGTGGATGACCAGTTCCCGGTGGGGGTTGGATGAACATGACCCCATGGTAGTAGGCCGTTGCCACTGTATGAACAGGACCCCGAGGAGGCCGCCACACTCCAGCCGGCTGGGGTGGATGAATATGACCCCGTGGAGGCTCTATGAATAGCAGCCGGTGGAGGCTTGATGAACAGTAGCCGTGGATGAATAGTATCCCGTGGAGGCTGGAGGAGGTCGACGGTGGATGAACAGTAGCCCGTGGAGGCTGGAGCGAGGCAGTAGACGGTGGATGAACAGGACACCGTTTCGACCGTAAGCGCTCCAACACAAGTCTGTTTCCTCCGTTTTGCGGTACACCACACCCCTCCCGATCAAAAGGACCTCGTTTTGACCGTAGGCACTCAAACACAAGTCCGTTTCCTCTATTTCGCGGTAAGCCATACCCCTTTTGATGAACAGGATCCCGTTTTGACCATCGCCGGTCGAATAGAAGGCTGTTTCCTGCGTTCTGCGGTATGCCAGGCCCCGTTTCGGCTGTTTTGTCCAAGACGGTTGGTTCCCGTTGAACAGGACGCATTCCGACCTAGTCAGTTGCCTCCCGATGAACAAGATGCTGTTTCTCCGTGCCAACCTAGTTGGTTCGTTGCCCGATGAACAAATGCCGTTACTACCATCCATTGCCTCTTCATGTACACAAGCCCTATCCGTTCGTATATATGCGCGAGTACGCGCTCGAGACCCCGCCCGTATGTACGTACGTGGCCGTATTTTTTGCCTTGTGGATGTACGTACGTGTATAGGACTTAGACGGGACTGCGTGAACTGCTATGTCGGGTGCTCTAGAATGAGACGTGCTGCTACTTACTTGGCCATGGTTCATACTTCTAGAGAGACCGATCGACCAGTATATACATACACGTTCGCGAGCAGACAGACAACGCTATGCACGGTTTGGCTGGGTGTTGGGGAACGTAGTAATTTCAAAAAAATTCCTATGCACACACAGGATCATGGTGATGCATAGCAACGAGAGGGGAGAGTGTGTCCACGTACCCTCGTAGACCGAAAGCGGAAGAATAAGCACAACGCGGTTGATGTAGTCATACCTCTTCACGATCCGACCGATCCAAGTACTGAACGCACGGCACCTCCGAGTTCTGCACACGTTCAACTCGATGACGTCCCGCGAGGTCCGATCCAGCAAAGCTTCACAGGAGAGTTTCATCAGCACGACGGCATGGTGACGGTGATGATGATGCTACCGACGCAGGGCTTCACCTAAGCACCGCTATGATATGATCGAGGTGGATTTTGGTGGAGGGGGGCACCGCACACGGCTAAGAGATCAATGATCAATTTTTGTGTCTATGGGGTGCCCCCTGCCCCCGTATATAAAGGAGCAAGGGGGAGGAGGTGGCCGGCCAGGGAGAGGCGCGCCAAGAGGGGGATTCCTACTCCCACTAGGAGTAGGACTCCTCCTTTTCCTAGTAGGAGTAGAAGAGGGGGAAGGAAAGGGAGAGGAGGAGAAGGAAAGAGGGGGACGACCCCCCTTGCCCTAAACCAATTTGGTTTGGGCCTTGGGGGGCGCGCCCCACACTCCCCTTGTTGCCCTCAATTTCCACTAAGGCCCATGTAGGCCCATTAAGCCCCCGGGGGGTTCCGATAACCCCCCGGTACTCCGGCATATGTCTGAAACCTTCCGGAACCTTTCCGGTGTCCGAACATAGTCGTCCAATATATCTATCTTTACATATCGACCATTTCGAGACTCCTCGTCATGTCCGTGATCATATCCGGGACTCCGAACTACCTTCAGTACATCAAAACACAAAAACTCATAATACCGATCGTCACCGAACTTTAAGCATGCGGACCCTACGGGTTCGAGAACTATGTAGACATGACTGAGACACGTCTCCGGTCAATAACCAATAGTGGAACCTGGATGCTCATATTGGCTCCCACATATTCTACGAAGATCTTTATCGGTCAAACCACATAACAACATACGTTGTTCCCTTTCTCATTGGTATGTTACTTGCCCGAGATTCGATCGTTGGTATCTCAATACCTAGTTCAATCTCGTTACCGGCAAGTCTCTTTAATTGTTCCATAATACATCATCCCGCAACTAACTCATTAGTTACAATGCTTGTAAGGCTTATAATGATGTGCATTACTGAGTGGGCCCATAGATACCTCCCCGACAATCGGAGTGACAAATCCTAATCTCGAAATACGCCAACTCAACAAGTAACTTCGGAGACACCTGTAGAGCACCTTTATAATCACCCAGTTATGTTGTGACGTTTGGTAGCACACAAAGTGTTCCTCTAGTAAACATGAGTTGCATAATCTCATAGTCATGGGAACATGTATAAGTCATGAAGAAAGCAATAGCAACACACTAAATGATCAAGTGCTAAGTTAACTGAATGGGTCAATTCAATCACAGCATTCTCCTAATGATGTGATCCCGTTAATCAAATGACAACCCATGTCTACGGCTAGGAAACATAACCATCTTTGACTAGCGAGCTAGTTAAGTAGAGGAATACCAGTGACACTCTTTTTGTCTATGTATTCACACATGTATCATATTTCCGGTTAATACAATTCTAGCATGAATAATAAACATTTATCATGATATAAGGAAATAAATAATAACTTTATTATTGCCTCTAGGGCATATTTCCTTCAGTCTCCCACTTGCACTAGACTCAATAATCTAGTTCACATCATCATGTGATTTAACATCAACAGTTCACATCTCCATTTGACTAACATCCAAAACATTTACTAGAGTCAATAATCTAGTTCACTTCGCTATGTGATTAACACCCAAAGAGTGATCATGTTTTGCTTGTGAGAAATTTAGTCAACGGGTCTGCCACATTCAGAGCCGTATGTATTTTGCAAATTTTCTATGTCTACAATGCTTTGCATAGAGCTACTCTAGGTAATTGCTCCCACTTTCAATATGTATCTAGATTAAGACTTAGTGTCATCTAGATCGGTGTCAAAAGCTTGCATCGACGTAAATTTTTACGACGAACTCTTTTATCACCTCCATAACCAAGAAATATTTCCTTAGTCCTCTAAGGATAATTTTGACCGCTGTCCAGTGATCTACTCCTAGATCACTATTGTACACCCTTGCCAAAATCATGTTAAGGTATACAATAGGTCTGGTACATAGCATAGCATACTTTATAGAACCCATGACTGAGGCATAGGGAATGACTTTTCATTCTCTTTCTATTTTCTGCCGTGGTCGGGTTTTGAGTCATCTAGATCGGTGTCAAAAGCTTGCATCGACGTAACTCTTTATGACGAACTCTTTTATCATCTCCATAACCGAGAAATATTTGCTTAGTCTTCTAAGGATAATTTTGACCGCTATCAAGTGATCCACTCCCTGATCAATATCGTACCCCCTTGCCAAACTCATGGCAAGGTACACAATAGGTTTGGTACACAGCATAGCTTACTCTATAGAACCTATGGCCGAGGCATAGGGAATGACTTCCATTTTATTTCTATTTTCTGTCGTGGTCGTGTTTTGAGTCTTACTCAACTTTACACCTTGCAATACAGGCAAGAACTCCTTCTTTGACTGTTCCATTTTGAACTACTTCAAAATCTTGTCAAGGTATGTACTCATTGAAAATATATCAAGCGTCTTGATCTATCTTTATAGATCTTGATGCTCAATATGTAAGTAGCTTCATCCAGGTCTTTCTTTGTAAAACTCTTTTCAAACACTCCTTTATGCTTTCCAGAAAATTCTACATTATTTCCGATCAACAATATGTCATTCACATATACTTATTAGAAATGTTGTAGTGCTCCCACTCACTTTCTTGTAAATACAGGCTTCACCGCAAGTCTGTATAAAACCATATGCTTTGATCCCTTTATCAAAGCATATATTCCAACTCTGAGATGCTTGCACGAGTCCATAGATGGATCGCTGGAGCGTGCTCACTTTGTTAGCACCTTTAGGATCGACAAAACCTTCTGGTTGCATCATATACAACTCCTCTTTAAGAAATCTATTAAAGAATACAGTTTTGACATCCATTTGCCAGATTTCATAAAATGCGGCAATTGCTAACATGATTTGGACAGACTTTTAAGCATCAATACGAGTGAGAAAATCTCATCGTAGTCAACACCTTGAATTTGTCGAAAACATTTTTACGACAATTCGAGCTTTGTAAATAGTAACACTACTATCAGCGTCCGTCTTCCTCTTGAAGATCCATTTATTCTTAATGACTCACCGATCGTCGGGCAAGTCAATCAAAGTCCATAATTTGTTCTCATACATGGATCTCATCTCAGATTTCATGGCCTCAAGCCATTTCACGGAATCTGGGCTCATCATCACTTCCTCATAGTTCATAGGTTCGTCATGGTCTAGTAACATGACTTCCAAAAAGGATTACCGTACCACTCTAGTGCGGACCATACTCTGGTTGTCCTACGAGGTTCGGTAGCAACTTGATCTGAAGTTTCATGATCATCATCATTAGCTTCCTCACTAATTGGTGTAGAGATCACTAGAACCGATTTCTGTGATGAACTAATTTCCAATTCGGGAGAAGGTACAATTACCTTATCAAGTTCTACATTCCTCCCACTCACTTCTTTCGAGAGAAACTTCTTCTCTAGAAAGGATCCACTCTTTAGCTACAAATATATTGCCTTTCGGATCTGTGATAGAAGGTGTACCCAACAGTTTCTTTTGGGTATCCTATGAAGACGCACTTTTCCAATTTAGGTTTTAGCTTATTAGGCTGAAACTTTTTCACATAAGCATCACAACCCTAAACTTTAAGAAATGACAGCTTAGGTTTCTAGCTAAACCACAGTTCCTACGGTGTCGTCTCAACGGATTTAGATGGTGCCCCTTTTAACATGAATGTAGCTGTCTTTAATGCATAACCCCATAAACGATAGTGGTAAATCGGTAAGAGACATCATGGATTGCACTATATCCAATAAAGTATGGTTATGATGTTCGGACACATCATTATGTTGGGGTATTCCAGGTGGCACGAATTTGTGAAGCTATTCCACATTGTTTTAATCGAAGATCAAAATCGTAACTCAAATATTTGTCTCCGCGATCAGATCATAGAAACTTCATTTTCTTGTCACGATGATTTTCCACTTCACTCTGAAATTCCTTGAACTTTTCAAATGTTTCAGACTTATGTTTCATCAAGTAGATATACTCATATCTGCTCAAATCATCTGTGAAGGTCAGAAAATAATGATACCCGTCGCGAGCCTCAACACTCATCGGACTGCATACATCAGTATGTATTATTTCCAACAAGTTTGTTGCTCGCCCATTGTTCCGGAGAACGGAGTCTTAGTCATCTTGCCCATGAGGCATGGTCCGCAAGCATCAACTGATTCATAATCAAGTGATTCCAAAAGCCCATCAGCATGGAGTTTCTTCATGTGCTTTACACCAATATGATCCAAACGGCAGTGCCACAAATAAGTTGCACTATCATGATTAACTTTGCATCTTTCGGCTTCAATATTATGAATATGTGTATCACTACGATCAAGATCCAACAAACCATTTTCATTGGGTGCATGACCACAGAAGGTTTTATTCATGTAAACAAAACAATAACTATTCTCTAATTTAAATGAATAACCGTATTGCAATAAACATGATCAAATCATATTCATTCTCAATGCAAACACCAAATAACACTTATTCAGGCTCAACACTCATCCCGAAAGTATAGGGAGTGTGCGATGATGATCATATCTATCTTGGAACTACTTCCAACACACATCATCACTTCACCCTTAACTAATTTCTGTTCATTCTGCAACTCCCGTTTCGAGTTACTACTCTTAGCAACTAAACCAGTATCAAATACCGAGGTTCTATAAACACTAGTAAAGTACACATCAATAACATGTATATCAAATATACCTTTGTTCACTATGCCATCCTTCTTATCCGCCAAGTATCTAGGGCAGTTCCACTTCTAGTGACCATTTCCTTTGCAGTAGTAGCACTCAGTTCCAAGCTTGGGTCTAGCTTTGGGTTTCTTCATGGGAGCAGCAACTTGCTTGTCGTTCTTCTTGAAGTTCCCCTTCTTCCCTTTGCCCTTTTCTTGAAACTAGTGGTCTTGTCAACCATCAACACTTGATGCTTTTCTTGATTTCTACCTTCATCGATTTCTGCATCACGAAGAGCCTGGGAATTGTTTCCGTTATCCCTTGCATATTATAGTTCATCACCAAGTTCTAGTAACTTGGTGATAGTGACTAGAGAACTTTGTCAATTACTATCTTATCTGGAAGATTAACTCCCACTTGATTCAAGGAATTGCAGTACCCAGACAATCTAAGCACATGCTCATTGGTTGAGCTATTCTCCTCCATCTTTGTAGGCAAAGTACTGTCAGAGGTATCCTACCTCTCGACACGGGCATGAGTATGAAATACTAATTTCAACTCTTGGAACATCTTATATGCTCCGTGGCGTTCAAAACATTTTTGAAGTCCTGGTTCTAAGCCGTAAAGCATGGTGCACTAAACTATCAAGTAGTAATCATACCGAGCTTTGCCAAATGTTCATAATGTGTGCATATGCTCCTGCAATAGGTCCGTCACCTAGCGGTGCATCAAGGATATAATTCTTCTGTGCAGCAATGAGGATAATCCTCAGATCACGGATCCAATCCGCATCATTGCTACTAACATCTTTCAATTTATTTTTCTCTAGGAACATATCAAAAATAAACAGGGAAGCTTTGTGCGAGCTATTGATCTACAAAATAGATATGCAAATACTAGCAGGACTAAGTTCATGATAAATTTAAGTTCAATTAATCATATTACTTAAGAACTCCCACTTAGATAGACGTCCCTCTAGTCATCTAAATGATCATGTGATCCAAATCAACTAAACCATGTCCGATCATCACGTGAGATGGAGTAGTTTTCAATGGTGAACATCATTATGTTGATCATATCTACTATATGATTCACACTCGACCTTTTGGTCTCCAGTGTTCCGAGGCCATATCTGCATATGCTAGGCTCGTCAAGTTTAACCCGAGTATTTCTGCGTGTGCAAAACTGTCTTACACCCGTTGTAGATGAACGTTGAGCTTATCACACCCGATCATCACGTGGTGTCTCGGCACGACGAACTTTGGCAATGGTGCATACTCAGGGAGAACACTTTTACCTTGAAATTGAGTGAGAGATCATCTTATAATGCTACCACCGAACTAAGAAAAAATAAGATGTATAAAAGATAAACATCACATGCAGTCCAAATATGTGACATGATATGGCCATCATCATCTTGTGCTTTTGATCTCCATCTCCAAAGTACTGTCATGATCTCCATTGTTACCGGCATGACACCATGATGTCCATGATCTTGATCTTTTATCAACGTGTCGTCACATGGTCGTCTCACCAGCTATTGCTTTTGCAACTATTGCTATCCCATAGCGATAAAGTAAAGCAATTACATGGCACTTGCATCTTATGCAATAAAGAGACAACCATAAGGCTTCTGCCAGTTGCCAATAACTTCAACAAAACATGATCATCTCATACAACAACTTATATCTCATCACGTCTTGACCATATCACATCACAACAAGCCCTGCAAAAACAAGTTAGACGTCCTCTACTTTGTTGTTGCAAGTTTTACGTGGCTGCTACGGGCTGAGCAAGAACCATTCTTACGTACGCATCAAAACCACAATGATAGACAAGGAACGGGCGTAGCCACACTCGATTCAACTAAAGTTGGAGAAACTGACACCCGCCAGCCACCTGTGTGCAAAGCACATCGGTAGAACCAGTTTCGCGTAAGCGTATGCGTAATGTCGGTCCGGGCCTCTTCATCCAACAATACCGCGGAACCAAAGTATGACATGCTGGTAAGCATTACGACTTGTATCGCCCACAACTCACTTGTGTTCTACTCATGCATATAACATCTACGCAATAACCTGGCTCGGATGCCACCGTTGGGGAACGTATTAATTTCAAAAAAATTCCTACGCACACACAGGATCATGGTAATGCATAGCAACAAGAGGGGAGAGTGTGTCCACGTACCCTCGTAGACCGAAAGCAGAAGCGTTAGCACAACGCGGTTGATGTAGTCGTACATCTTCACGATCCGACCGATCCAAGTACCGAACGCACGACACCTCAGAGTTCTGCACATGTTCAACTTGATGACGTCCCGCGAGGTCCGATCCAGCAAAGCTTGACAGGAGAGTTTCGTCAGCACGACGGCATGGTGACGGTGATGATGATGCTACCGACGCAGGGCTTCACCTAAGCACCGATATGATCGAGGTGGATTTTGGTGGAGGGGGCACCGCACACGGCTAAGAGATCAATGATCAATTTTTGTGTCTATGGGGTGCCCCCTGCCCCCGTATATAAAGGAGCAAGGGGGAGGAGGTGGCCGGCCAGGGAGAGGCGCGCCAAGAGGGGGATTCCTACTCCCACTAGGAGTAGGACTCCTCCTTTTCCTAGTAGGAGTAGAAGAGGGGAAGGAAAGGGAGAGGAGGAGAAGGAAAGAGGGGGACGACCCCCCTTGCCCTAAACCAATTTGGTTTGGGCCTTGGGGGGCACGCCCCACACTCCCCTTGTTGCCCTCTATTTCCACTAAGGCCCATGTAGGCCCATTAAGCCCCCGGGGGGTTCCGATAACCCCCCGGTACTCCGACATATGTCTGAAACCTTCCGGAACCTTTCCAGTGTCCGAACATAGTCGTCCAATATATCGATCTTTACATATCGACCATTTCGAGACTCCTCGTCATGTCCGTGATCATATCCGGGACTCCGAACTACCTTCGGTACATCAAAACACAAAAACTCATAATACCGATCGTCACCGAACTTTAAGCGTGCGGACCCTACGGGTTCGAGAACTATGTAGACGTGACCAAGACCCGTCTCCGGTCAATAACCAATAGCGGAAGCTGGATGCTCATATTGGCTCCCACATATTCTACGAAGATCTTTATCGGTCAAACTGCATAACAACATACGCTGTTCCCTTTGTCATCGGTATGTTACTTGCCCGAGATTCGATCATCGGTATCTCAATACATAGTTCAATCTCGTTGCCGGAAAGTCTCTTTACTCATTCCGTAATACATCATCCCGCAACTAACTCATTAGTTACAATGCTTGCAAGGCTTATAGTGATGTGCATTACTGAGTGGGCCCAGAGATACCTCTCCGACAATCGGAGTGACAAATCCTAATCTCGAAATACGCCAACTCAATAAGTACCTTCGGAGACACCTGTAGAGCACCTTTATAATCACCCAATTATGTTGTGACGTTTGGTAGCACACAAAGTGTTCCTATGGAAAATGGGAGTTGCATAATCTCATAGTCATGGGAACATGTACAAATCATGAAGAAAGCAATGGCAACATACCAAACGATTAAGTGCTAAGCTAACAGAATGGGTCAAGTCAATCACATCATTCTCCTAATGATGTGATCCTGTTAATCAAATGACAACTCATGTCTATGGCTAGGAAACATAACCATCTTTGATCAACGAGCTAGTCAAGTAGAGGCATACCAGTGACACTCTGTTTGTCTATGTATTGACACATGTATCATGTTTCCGGTTAATACAATTCTAGCATGAATAATAAACATTTATCATGATATAAGGAAATAAATAATAACTTTATTATTGCCTCTAGGGCATATTTCCTTCACCGGGTGGGTCCCATCGATCAGGAAGGATAAGGACGCACTTCCTTGCGTGCGAAGATATAGCTGGTCAGTCCCAGCTATCAGGGGAAGGAATCGTTTTTATTTTGCGAATAATAAGGAGGCACTTCCTTGTGTTTGAAGATGTAGCTGGTGGGTCCAGCTATCAGCCTCACCGCCTAAAGTCCTCTTTCGATGGCTGTCCTTCGTTGACCATGTTGACCATGCTGCACCGAGTGCACCAAGGCAGTGGACGATGGTGAGGCCTAGGAAGGGAACGATGCGGAGCCGGGGAAGACGCGACAGTGGATGCCCACACGGAGGGGAGTATGTGGATTGACTGCTTCGGCTGCGGTGTGAAGGTGCCGTCGCCGGAGAATAATAGGAGGTGTGGGTGAGTATATAGGGATGGCATGGCCAGCGGTGGTAGCATAGCCGGACACGGAAGGCAGGAGCAGGCGGCACGGCCGGCGCTGGTTTGGGCGGCTGGAGCAAGAAGACCAGAGGTTGAAGAAGCATGACGGCCGTTGGATGGACATCGTATGGTCACTCTAGCTAGAATCATTTATATTGACTAAGTTGACAAAGCCCTTGGTACGCGTCAACTTAGTAGGCCCGCAGGTCAGCCTCTGAAACGGTGCGCCCCGGATGTCAGGGGGAGGAATCATTTTTTGGGCGACTGAAGTAAGAATATCGGAGATTGAAGAAGAAGCACGACATCCATTTGATGGACATCCAACGGCCACTACTGCTAGAACCATGTGTTGACTATAAGTTGACAAAGCCTTGCGTATGCGTCAACTTAGTAGGCCCACAAGTGTGTGGCAGAGAACATATAGCCCATTTGTGATTTGTAAGAACGTACATCCCATTTTTGAATTCTAATGCAATTTACTACAGCCTATTTACAGTTTGTTAAAAGTAAAACCCATTTTCTAGCTAGGACAACGATTAATAATTCCAACCAACCACTCAAAATAGAATTCAATAAAATTTCCCACAATTTGATGGGATCTGAAATATTTTATCCTGAAATTTCTAATTAGATTAAATATGATTTCAAAATAAATTTGTATTACGTAAAAATCCAGCGAAATATTGTGCGCGCAACAAGTAATGAAATTAAAAATTTCAAAATTCAAAAATAATATTTTAAAACTAATTACATGTTTGGTGCATTTTTTATAGTTACTACCCAAGTTTTATAATTACATCTCATTTATTATTTCTTAAAGCCCATTTTCTTTTTAAGCCTAATGCATCCCTCTTAGGAAAGATTTGCAGCCTAGCGGGGCGGAGAATAAAACAAGTTGACCCAGATATTGTGTACAACTGTCGGCCTAGTTGCATTGTTGATGTTCAAAAAAGGTCTGTGTAGTATAGTACAACTTTACATGGCTACTCAGCCCACATTCGGCGACGCCGGAAAGGCCCAAACAAGGATTCTGTACAACTTTTTGAAGTCATTGAGCTCAATTAGTAAGTTAAGAAAAAAGTTAGAGTACAGTGGAACCTAATTAAAAGCTGTCACGAGCGAAAAAATAATTCAACGAGTCTCACTTGTGGGTGTGTGTGTGTGTGAGAGAGAAAGCCATCGGTCGATGCTCGTAAATGCATCTTTCAGCCATATGCATTGCTGATGCTTAGTAAAAACTTATATAGTTGACACAATCATATAGAACATCATACCACACCGAACTTGCATACAAAAATTTCACGCAGGCGACACAATCATGGTGGAAGCAGTGGATCACTACGGGTAGGGCTATGTTGAAACCAACGAACTTTATCAATGACGGGGAAATATCTTAAATGCTATGCAAATAAAATAGATAGACAACACAATAAGTTTTGCTAGCACATTAAGTTGACGTACAACCCTTTCTAAAAAAAGTTTAGGTACAAAAATAGAACATGTCATAATCAAATGTACTGGCACATCAGTGCTTCACACCCATAGCTCGGATTTAATTAGTAACTGACAAGATTCAGTTGTTACCTCAAATTAGAGCACATCCAGGCAAACAACCCTACCTCTTCTTCCAAAGAAGCAGTGGCCTCCGCCGCGCGATGGAGTAGGCCCTGTGCCATCCATTGTTGTGAGCAACACGGGGAAAGTCTGACGTTGACTCATATAATGGACGTCATCGATGGACCCATAGAGCGTCGGGACTTCGATTGATGGATTGACCACTTCTTCGACATGCACGAACACCCGATACAGGTACATCCCTAACGTGGTCCGCGGCGGCCCTGGTGGCAACGAATAGTACAACCCCGGTTCCTGCACCGGTATCTCAACACCAATCACCTTCGGTATGGTGGACGGCTTCTTCCTCCATGCCATAGCCGTCAGAGCCTAGCTGTCTGGAGGAACAAACATACTTACGAGCTCACCTCCAAGGTCATTAATAAGCTCATTCATGGACTCCCTATTCCAAGCACGTCGAGGCATGCCGTGGAAGGTAAGCTTTGTTAAAAACTCAAGCCCAGAGGGCACCGATGTTGGGGAACACAGTATTTCAAAAAATTTCCTACGATCATGCATGATCTATCTAGGAGATGCATAGCAATGAGAGGGGGAGAGTATGTCTACATACCCTCGTAGACCGAAAGTGGAAGCATTATGAAACACAGTTGATGTAGTCGAACGTCTTTGCAATCCAACCGATCAAGTACCGAACGCACGACACCTCCGCGATCTGCACACGTTCAGCTCGGTGACGTCCCTCGTACTCTTGATCCAGCTGAGGCCGAGGGAGAGTTACGTCAGCACGACAGCATGATGACGGTGATGATGAAGTTGCCGACGCAGGGCTTCGCCTAAGCACTACAACGATATGACCGAGGTGGAATTCCGTGGAGGGGGGCACCGCACACGGCTAAACAATCAACTTGTGTGTCTATGGGGTGCCCCTCCCTCGTATATAAAGGAGGGGAGGAGGAGGAGGGCCGGCCTCAAGGGGCGCGCCCAAAGGGGGGATTCCTACTCCTAGTAGGAGTAGGTTCCCCCTTTCCTAGTCCAAGTAGGAGAAGAAGGAAGGAGAGGGAGAGAGAGAAGGAAAGAGGGGGGCGCCGCCCCCTCCTAGTCCAATTCGGACCAGCCCATGGGGAGGGGGGCCGAACCCTTGAGGCCCTTCTCTCCTTTCTCGTATGGCCCATTAAGGCCCACTACTTCCCCCGGCGAATTCCCGTAACTCTTCGGTACTCCAAAAAATACCCGAATCACTCGGAACCTTTTCGATGTCCGAATATAGCCTTCCAATACATCAATCTTTACGTCTCGACCATTTCGAGACTCCTCGTCATGTTCGTGATCTCATTCGGGACTCCGAACAACCTTCGGTACATCAAATCACATAACTCATAATACAAATCTTCATTGAAGGTTAAGCGTGCGGACCCTACGGTTTCGAGAACTATGTAGACATGACCGAGACACATCTCAGGTCAATAACCAATAGCGGAACCTGGATGCTCATATTGGTTCCTACATATTCTACAAAGATCTTTATCGGTCAAACCGCATAACAACATACGTTGTTCCCTTCGTCATCGGCATGTTACTTCCCTGAGATTTGATCGTCGGTATCCTCATACCTAGATCAATCTCATTACTGGCAAGCCTCTTTACTCATTCCGTAATGCATCATCCCGTAACTACATCTTTAGTCACATTGCTTGCAAGGCTTATAGTGATGTGCATTATCGAGAGGGCCCAGAGATACCTCTCCGATACATGGAGTGGCAAATCCTAATCTCGATCTATGCCAACCCAACAAACACCATCAGAGACACCTGTAGAGCATCTTTATAATCACCTAGTTACGTTGTGACGTTTGATATCACACAAGGTGTTCCTCCGGTATTCGGGAGTTGCATAATCTCATAGTCTGAGGAACATGTATAAGTCATGAAGAAAGAAATAGCAATGAACTAAGCGATCATAGTGCTAAGATAATGGATGTGTCTTGTCCATCACATCATTGTCTAGTGATGTGATCCCGTTCATCAAATAACAACACATGTCTATGGCTAGGAAACTTAACCATCTTTGATTAACGAGCTAGTCAAGTAGAGGGATACTAGGGACACTTTGTTTGTCTATGTATCCACACATGTACTAAGTTTCCGGTTAATACAATTCTAGCATGAATAATAAAAATTTATCATGATATAAGGAAATATAAATAACAACTTTATTATTGCCTCTAGGGCATATTTTACTTCAGTCTCTCACTTGCACTAGAGTCAATAATCTAGTTCACATCGCCATGTGATTTAACACCAATAGTTCACATCTTTATGTGATTAGTTCACATCTCCATGTGACTAATACCCAAAGGGTTTACTAGAGTCAATAATCTAGTTCACATCTCTATGTGATTAACACCCAGAGAGTGATCATGTTTTGCTTGTGAGAGAAGTTTAGTCAACGGGTCTGCCACATTCAGATCCGTATGTATTTTGCAAATTTCTATGTCTACAATACTCTGCACGGAGCTACTCTAGCTAATTGCTCCCACTTTCAATATGTATCTAGATCGATACTTAGAGTCATCTAGATCGGTGTCAAAAGCTTGCATCGACATAACTCTTTACGACAAACTCTTTTATCATCTTCATAACCGAGAAATATTTCCTTAGTCTTCTAAGGATAATTTTGACCGCTATCAAGTGATCCACTCCTAGATCAATATCGTACCCCCTTGCCAAACTCATGGAAAGGTACACAATAGGTTTGGTACACAACATAGCATACTCTATAGAACCTATGGCTGAGGCATAGGGAATGACTTTCATTCTCTTTCTATTTTCTACTGTGGTCGTGTTTTGAGTCTTACTCAACTTTACACCTTGCAATACAGGCAAGAACTCCTTCTTTGACTGTTCCATTTTGAACTACTTCAAAAATCTTGTCAAGGTATGTACTCATTGAAAAATATTTATCAAGCGTCTTGATCTATCTCTATAGATCTTGATGCTCAATATGTAAGTACCTTCACCGAGGTCTTTTTTGGAAAAACTCCTTTCAAACACTCCTTTATGCTTTCCAGAAAATTCTACATCATTTCCGATCAATAACATGTCATTCACATATACTTATCAGCAAGGCTGCAGTGCTCCCACTCACTTTATTGTAAATACAGGCTTCACCGCAAGTCTGTATAAAACCATATGCTTTGATCACTTTATCAAAGTATATATTCCAACTCCGATATGGTTGCACCAGTCCATAGATGGATCGCTGGAGCTTGCACACTTTGTTAGCACCTTTAGGATTGTCAAAACCATCTTGTTGCATCATATACAACTCTTCTTTAAGAAATCCATTAAGGAAAGCAGTTTTAACATCCATTTGCCAGACTTCATAAAATGTGGCAATTGCTAACATGATTCGGACAGACTTAAGCATCGCTACGAGTGAGAAAATCTCATCATATTCAACATCTTGAACTTGTCGAAAACCTTTTGCGACAATTCGAGCTTTGTATATAGTAATACTACTATCAACGTCTGTCTTCCTCTTGAAGATCCATTTATTCTCAATGGCTTGCCAATCATTGGGCAAGTCAACCAAAGTCCATACTTTGTTCTCATTCATGGATCCCATCTCAGATTCATGGCCTTAAGCCATTTTGTGGAATCTGGGCTCATCATCGCTTCCTCATAGTTCGTAGGTTCATCATGGTCTAGTAACATGACTTCTAGAAAGGATTACCATACCACTCTGGTGGGGACCGTACTCTGGTTGACCTACGAGGTTCGGTAGTAACTTGATCTGAAGTTTCATGATCATCATCATTAGCTTCCTCACTAATTGGCGTAGGAATCACTAGAACTGATTTCTGTGATGAACTACTTTCCAATTCGGGAGAAGGTACAATTACCTCATCAAGTTCTACATTCCTCCCACTCAATTCTTTCGAGAGAAACTCCTTCTCTAGAAAGGATCCACTCTTAGCAACAAAAATCTTGCCTTCGGATGTGTGATAGAAGGTGTACCCAACAGTTTCTTTTGGGTATCCTATGAAGACGCACTTCTCCGATTTGGGTTTGAGCTTATCAGGCTGAAACTTTTTCACATAAGCATCACAACCCCAAACTTTAAGAAACGACAGATTAGGTTTCTTGCTCAACCACAGTTCATATGCTGTCATCTCAACGGATTTAGATGGTGCCCTATTTAACGTGAATGCAGCTGTCTCTAATGCATAACCCCAAAACAATAGTGGTAAGTCGGTAAGAGACATCATAGATCACACCATATCCAATATAGTATGGTTACGACATTCGGACACACCATTACGTCGTGGTGTTCCAGGTGGCGTGAGTTGTAAAACTATTCCACATTGTTTTAAATGAAGACCAAACTCATAACTCAAATATTCACCTCCACGAGCAGATCGTAGAAATTTTAGTTTCTTGTTACGATGATTTTCCACTTCACTCTGAAATTCTTTGAATTTTCCAAATGTTTCAGACTTATGTTTCATCAAGTAGATATACCAATGTCTGCTCAAATCATCTGTGAAGGTCGGAAAATAACGGTACTCGCTATGAGCCTCAACACTCATCGGATGGCATACATCAGTTTGTATTATTTCCAATAAGTTAGTTGCTTGCTCCATTGTTTCGGAGAACAGAGTCTTAGTCATTTTTCCCATGAGGCATGCATGGTTCGCAAGCATCAAATGATTCATAATCAAGTGATTCCAAAAGCCCATCAGCATGGAGTTTCTTCACGCGCTTTACACCAATATGACCTAAATGGCAGTGCCACATATAAGTTGCACTATCATTATTAACTTTACATCTTTTGGCTTCAATATTATGAATATGTGTATCACTACGATCGAGATTCAATAAACCATTTATATTGAGTGTACGATCATAGAAGGTTTTATTCATGTAAATAGAACAACAATTATTCTTTGACTTAAATGAATAATCGTATTGCAATAAAATTGATCCAATAATATGTATGCTCAACGCAAACACCAAATAACATTTATTCTAGGTTCAACACTAATACCGAAGGTAAAGGGAGTGTGCGATGGTGATCTTATCAACCTTGGAATAACTTCCAACACACATTGTCACCTTGCCCTCAACTAGTTTCTGTTCATTTTGTAACTCCTGTTTCAAGTTACTAATCATAGCAACTGAACCAGTTTCATATACCCAGGGGATATTATGAACACTAGTAAAGTACACATCAATAATCTGTATATCAAATATACCTTTGTTCATTTTGCCATCCTTCTTATCCGCCAAGTATTTGGGGTAGTTTTGCTTCCAGTGACCATTCCCTTTGTAGTAGAAGCACTCAGTTTCAGGCTTAGGTCTAGCTTTGGTTTTCTTCACGGGTGTGGCAACTTGCTTGCCATTATTTGAAGTTCCCTTTCTTCTCCTTTGCCCCTTTTTCTTGAAACTAGTGGTCTTGTTAACCATCAACACTTGATGCTATTTCTTGAATTCTACCTTCGTCGATTTCAGCATCACGAAGAGCTTGGGAATTGTTTTCGTCATCCCTTGCATATTATAGCCCATCACAAAGTTCCAGTAACTTGGTGATAGTGACTAGAGAACTCTGTTAATCACTATCTTATCTGGAAGATTAACTCCCACTTGATTCAAGCGATTGTGGTACTCAGACATTCTGAGCACATGCTCACTAGTTGAGCTATTCTCCTCCATCTTGTAGGCAAAATACTTGTCAGAGGTCTCATACCTCTCGACTCGGGCATGAGTCTGAAATACAAATTTCAGCTCTTGGAACATCTTATATGCTCCGTAGAGTTCAAAACATTTTTGAAATCCTGGTTCTAAGCCGTAAAGCATGGTGCACTAAACTATCAAGTAGTCATTGTCGGGGTATGGGGTCCCGGCAACCCTTAAGATTCGAACACTGGGGTGCGCGCGAAGTCTTTCCCTTCAACCGATCTATGCTCCAGCATGCTAGGATCTCATGGACGAACTCGACGAACTCACAACACAGATGGACACAGGGTTTATACTAGTTCGGGCCACCGTTGTGGTGTAATACCCTACTCTAGTGTGGTGGTGGATTGCCTCTTGGGCTGATGATGAACAATACAAGGGAAGAACGGCCTCCTGAGGTTAAGGCGTTCTTGTGCTCGGTGAGCTTGTGTGAGGTGGTCTCTCTTCAGCTCAGATCCCCCCTCCACTATGGTGGCTAGTCCTATTTATAGAGGCCCGGGTCCTCTTCCCAAATATCGAGCGGGAAGGGAGCCAACAATGGCGGGCTAATTTGAAGGGGGACAACTAGTACAAGCTATCCTGACAAAAGTAGTCTCCGCCTGCACAAAGTTCTGGTGGTGACGCTATTCTGGGCCCCACAATGACCTCCGTCTCGCAGTCCTTGGTCTTGGTCTTGTTGCACTGAAATGGAAACCTTTGCCTGATGCGTCAGTACACCGTGGCTGCGCTTGCCCTCTTTGCACCAAAGAGGAAACAAGGACGCTGTGCGCGCTGGCACCCGCCTGGTGCCCGCCTGGTGTCGATCGTCATGACTCATGTCACGAGAGCCTCGTGAGGTTCGCCTCGCCTTGATATCTCCGCTCCTTGTGAGCCTGCCTAGCTAGGCCACTCCATAGGAGATCTTGCGTCGTCCGCCTCGCGAGGCTTGGCCCCTCGCGAGGGTGTTGGGCGCTTTGTTGGTGAAGATGGGCCGTATGGCCTGCTGGCTCAGCCACGCTGCGGGCCACAGGCAGGCAAGTCTGGGGACCCCCGTTCCCAGGATGCCGACAGTAGCCCCCGGGCCCAAGGTGCATGCGGGCTTGGCTTCACGGCGAAGCCAAGGGTCAAGTTCGGAGCACCGCGGGCCCCCAAAGCCTGCGGCCTCGGTTGACGCGTGGCGGTTGATTGGACGTGGGCGTCTCCGCTTCCCCATGCTGCTTTGGCGACTGCACGACTTGACAAGAGGCTGGTGCGGGGGGCACTTGCCTTCATTGCTTCTTCCTCGCCTCGCTCCAGATCCCCTTTCTTGCTCTTTGTTGCCGCTACCTATAGATCCGCTCCGGCCTCATTCTGCATCTGCCGCTCATGGCGCCGCACAAGGTCAAGGCTTCATCGTCCCCGGCTTGGTACAAGCCCGCTCTTGAGGCGCCCATAGTCACGGAGAAGAGCCTTGCCTCCGTGCGCCTAATGACGGTGGGAGGGAGCAACGAGTGGGGGAAGACGGAGCTCCGGCTTGCCTCCGACGAGCCGGAGCCTGAGGGGAGCACCTTCTTCCCCTTCTTTTCGAGCGGCATTGCTGTCGGGTTGGTTCCTCCCTTCTCTGATTTCTTTTATGAAGTCCTCAACCACTATGGGCTGCAAGCGTTTCACCTCCATCCCAACTCTGTCCTCCTCCTGTCCATCTTTGCCTACTACTTTGAGGCATACCTGGGCGTGATGCCATCCGTGGCGCTCCTGCGCCATTTCTTCTTCGTCCGCGTCAGCGAGGGCCACATCTCTGGATGCGCTAACTTCGTCGCGTCCGGCAAGGCCAACTCGATCTCGAGCACCGGGAAGAGGGCCGACAACATTCGATCCAAGTGGGTCATGGGAGACGCCAAGCTCGCCCATCCGGGCCTGGTGTTGCCGACGGAGGCGCCTCGGCAAGGCAAGGAATGGCCCAGGGCGGAGCTTGTCGACGAGCGGGCGTCGTCTGTGTTGGAGCAGATGATGGCTGACCTGAAGCTGGGCAATGCGAGGGCGGCCAAAATAACGGGAGCGATGCTCCTGAGGGAGTTCTTGACACTGCGGGTCACCCCACTCCAGGCGCACGCACCCCTTCTGGCAGCTTGAAGGAGGGGAGAACAAGGCCCGTCTGAGGCCGGGGGACCTGCCTGACGACGAGCTGGACGCTGTCCTACGCCTCATAGTTGGAGACAACCAGGAGTACCCACCTAGCGCCTTCATTCCCCTATTCCAACGCAGGGACCGGGAGGAATTTGTCGCCTCCAGGCTGACTTTTGATGCGCGCGGGCTAGTGTTGCCGGTGCTTTCGGGATCTCCTTTGGCGCCAAAGCCGGTGGAGGTGTCTTCTGGCGAGTCCCGCGGAGAGGGGGAGGAGGAGGACTCTGAGGAGATCCCGGAAGAGGTGGAGGAGACCTCCCCTCCGAGCAAGGCCGAGATTCTCCGCGCCCTTCCTGATGATGCTCAGGCCGACGCCTACCAAGGTGGGAAGGAGCAACCCCTCGTCCGAACGAAGGGTAGGTCGCCGCTGGTGGACCGTGGTGCCGCCTCCACTCCAACACCTCCTGGGGCTGGATCCGGTTCTGCCTGTGCACCGCATGGCACCACCGGAGCCCGAGCACCTGCTCCTCAGGTCCCGATGTTGTCGGGCCTCAAGCTTCACAAGCAAAGGGTGGAGTACCTTGCGGTGGACCAGTAGGTGTCTCGAACTTCGCTTGGTTCGTGCAGGTGCCTGTTTTTTCTGACGCTCGCCTTTGGTTGATCAGGCCGACATCTTTGGCGAAGAAGAGGAAGGATGGTAAGGCAGTTGTGCCTCCCTCCACAGAGCAAGGAGGCAACTTCGCCCGTGCCTCCCCAGCCCGGTCGTATTCATGGGGCCAAGAGGAGCCCCGTCGCATGGAGTCAGCCCCCATGGCCCCGCTGGCTCTGGAGGTGCCGGTACTTGGCGCGGCTGAAGAGGTCCCAGCTGCTCCAGAGCCTGCGGTCTCCCAAGCCCTAGTGACAGCGCCACTTCCTCCTACTGCTGTGCCCCCACTCCTTGGTTCCTCTGCTCCTGCTGCCATCTTGGAGCTTGCCTTTTCAGAGATGACCCAACTGTAGGCGGATCTCCTGAGCGCTGACCTGCGCCTGGTGGCCGTGCGTCTGGAGTTGGCCTCCGGCTGGCTTCACTCTGACCTGGCGGTACGCACGGCGCTGGGCTAGGCTGTTGCGGCTTCCGAGAGGGAGAAGCAAGGGGCTGTCGGTGCTGCAGCCGATCGTGAGGTGGCGCTGAAAGACGCCCAGGCCGCCCGTGACCGCTGCCAAGCGCTGGAGGGCGAGTTGCGGAGCCTGCATGATAGGCACACCGAAGAGGCGCGCCGCCGCGAAGCAGAGGAGAAGGAGATGAAGGCCCGGGAGGAAGCCGTCAGGAACCATGATGCTGAGTTGGCGGAGCTGGGGAAGAGGCAGGTTGCCGAGCGCAACCGGTTGAAGGAGCTAGAGCAGAAGATGGGGGCGAAGGAGGCTGATCTCAACGCTAAGGCGCGGGTCTTGGCCGAAGACTGTGTGGCCTTCACCGATCTCGAGAAGAGATCTCAAAAGGCGCTGAAGACGCTCTATGAGCGTGGCTTGGAGAAGCTGCTGGATACCGACGTGGACGGCCCCGCCCAGCTGCTTCCTCTCGTGGTGAAGGCGCTTGATGAGGTCGTTGAGGGCCTCGGTCCCATGGCGGAGGCGGAAGCTCGCGTTCTGTCTTCAGCCGCTCTTACCCGCGCCCTCAGCCATCTGCACCTCCGCGACCCCAACGCCTAGCTTGACGAGCCGCTGGAGCCTGTGGCTGAAGATCTCTACGAGACCGCCGCCGCAGTCGTTCAAGGTCAAGTGGATGCTTTGCTGGGGAAGTTCCGCGGCTTTGTCTCCGATCCTCTGTCTGGTGATGCCGCAGATCTAGCGGCTGGTGGCGAAGGTGGAGACATCGTCGCCCACAGGGGAGCTCCTTCCGCAGGAGACATCCAGGGGTGACCCGCGACTATTCTCCTTGTTTTATTCCTATGACATACATCAGGCCTCGTGGAGGCATTTAGACTTTTCATTTGGTATTGTGAGAACAGTATGCTTGTAATATTTGCTTTGAGATTCTGTGTTTTCCTTCCTTATTTGCCCTATTCTGCGTCGGCAGAGCCGTCCCCGCGCATACCTCAACTGCCATTGGGCCGACTGGAGACCAAGACGGTCCAAGGAGTGTGGGGCTACGTGACCAGTTAGGCTCCTGAGTCGCGATGCTCGGGAGTCCCCCTTGACATGCGAACAACATATAGGGAGAGTTCGTGAGGATAGATTAATGTTCTACCACTACTAGGGAAAAGGCTAGCAGCAGCGCGAGTTTTAGGCCTATCAGCAGCGCGGGTGCCCGCGCTACCAATAAGGCGCTATAGCTAACTCTTAGTAGTAGCGCTGCCTGTACCCGTGCTACCACTATTGACTATAGCAGCAGCGCTTTTCAGGAATGCGCTGCTATTATTTAGCTGTAGCGATTTCCCGGTCCAGCGCTGCTGTTATATCTTTCACCATTTCCCCATTCCAGCTTCGATAAACTGCAATTTCTAGATACTAGGTACTACTAGATATCAATTTCATAAAGCATTATAGGTACTAGGTAGTACTCCCTCGGTTCGAAATTACTCGTCGTGGTTTTAGTTCAAATTTGAACTCAAACCACGACGAGTAATTTGGAACCGAGGGAGTACTAGATAACAATTTCATATATACTCAACATGCATCCTCAAGCAGTACAAGGTGACATCGACGACAATCATCATATTTAGTTCTAGATGATATCGACGACGATCATCATATGTAGTTCTACATGATATCGACGACGATCATCATATGTAGTTCTAGATGATATAGCCACACACACATATGTAGTTCTAGATGATATCGACGACAATCATCATCCTCAAGCTTGGGTGTGGGTGTTCCTAATAGTAATTAGGATGGCCTGTCCAGCACGAAGATTCTTGCCAACGAGGAATCTCTTCCACCCAACCGAGTTCAAGTGTGTGCGACCATCTGTGCCCATGCGGTAAGTACATGTGGTGACGGAGCCCCTTGCGGTAAGGCATAGTCCAACTGAGCCTTCTTCATCAGGCTCGATACCACAACTCACAGATAGGATCTTTGGCAATCTCTGAATAAGAAAAACATATCAATTAATAAATAGCCTCACACATACTCTTGCAAATATATTTCTATTAAGTCTAGATTTCTACACTATCAAAAGACACAGTACCATGCATTTTTACTAATTAATCATGAATTCTACTAATAAGTATATATATGGATTATCTACACTATTAATAGTTCCTTGGATTCTACACTAATAAGCATGTGATCAGACTCTACACTAAAGTATATCATCGACTAGATTCCACAAAGCATATCATTGGACTCTACACTAAGCATATCATCGGATTCACTAAGAATATAATCGGATAATTTGCATTTGTAAGTATAACAATAAAGCATATATATATCATCAAATTACTACATGCAGTACGTATAACATACCATTTCATGCCGATCGACCATGGTACTTGTCAGGTGGGTCACGAATGGCACCCTGACAAAGTCATCACGTGGCAGAATTATGTCCCATAGGTTGCACACCTCCTCCTCGCTCAGCCTCATTCTTTGAGCTATGATGCATTCATGAAGTGGGTTCTCATCATCTTCATTGAGTGGGTCCTCATTATCTTCATCATCTTCATCATCTTCATCATCTTCCACCAGGTTGATATAAATGACAACCAGCTTGGGTCTTTCTGCTCTGAAGGAGAATCTGATCAACTCACCTCCAGTAAGACGCATGCGAGCGAGGAAACGGGCCCATCCATCTCCTCCAATTTGCGACATATTGCGTCCTTTCTCGACCTCCATAGTGTACGGCCCCCCAGGAGCCTCAAATGTCACAGTGTCTCGTGTCAGCTTGTTGAATTTCAACCTCACATTGCATGGGACGATCTGTGTAAGAAAAGCAAAATGACACAATGCAGTAATGCCAACACTAAAAATAAATAGTTGTTACATTTCATCTAATTTCTTACCGCCGCATGACGAAAACTCGGATGGAAGTAGATGCCGAACAGCTTGCCAGTTGCAAGGCTGCTGGCGCACCTTGACTTGCAAAGTCGACATAGTGGTGCTGGTGGTGGCGCCATTTTCCTAAAGCAATATGAGCAAAGGATTAACGATTCACTTCACAGGAAACAAGTGGCAAATTTAACTAAATTGGCACCTACATTTTGCCAAAAAATAACTTATTACAAAAAAATCGAGCATACTAAATCAACTAGCATACTAAATCCACTAGCATACTAAATCAACTAAATCAAAATGTTCTAAATCAACTAGCCTACTAAATCAACTAAATCAACTAGCCTACTAAATAAACTAAATCAAAATGTTCTAAATCAACTAAATCAACTAGCCTACTAAATCAACTGAATCATATCAACTAAATCAACTAAATCAACTAGCATACTAAATCCACTAGCATACTAAATCCACTAGCATACTAAATCAACTAAATCAAAATGTTCTAAATCAATTAAATCAACTAGCCTACTAAATCAACTGAATCATATCAACTAAATCAAAATGTTACATATGAAAGCCTACTAAATCAAAATGTATCAGGGAGGAGGGACAAGGAGGGGCGACTCGAGGAGGGAGAAGATAGTAGGACGGAGGAGGAAGGCGGAGCGAGGAGGGGCCGGCCGGCGGCGAGTGGAGGGAGGACGGATCGAGGAGGAAGGCGGAGCGAGGAGGGGGCGGCCAGCGGCGAGTGGAGGGAGGACGGAGGAGGAGGCCGGTACCGAGTCCAACGAGGAGGATGAGGCGACAGCGGCGCAGATCGGGGGAGGGGCGACAGGGGAGGACCGGCGACGCGGGGGGTGAGGAGGAGACCGTGAGTGTGTGTGAGTGTGATCTGTGGATAAGGCTAGTGAGTGGGGGGAGATGGAATGGAATAGCAGTAGCGCGCTATAGGTAAACGCGCTACTGCTAAACTACCTATCAGTAGCGCCTTTCGGCCTGAACGCGCTACTGCTATGTGTCAGTATGTAAAAATAGACATAGACATTAAAAATACATTGATCATCAATGGTCTTTTTGTGTACAATCTGATTTGTCAATAGGAATCCTCGCCGGTTGGTTTAAGAACTGGCGAGGACTCCTATTGCGGCCACAGATCCTACACATAGAGTTCAATGAAGACCAAGTGCTTGTGAAAGTTGTAGAAGAAACATATTTAAGGTGGGTAAAACTCTCTTCACGGAGCGAGGTGGGACTAAATTTTTGTAGTTAATTTAGCAGTAGCGATTATTGCCTGAATGCGTTGCTGCTACGTTACGTAGCGGTAGCGCTGTTTATTTTAACGCGCTGCTGCTATAACTGGCCTCGCGGCGGCGTCGTGGGAATTTTAGTAGTAGCACTTCTTGGAGTGCACGCGCTACTGATAAACTTGTTTCAGCAGCGAGTTTCCATGGCCCGCGCTACTGCTACTTAGCAGCAGCGCCTGATTTTAAAGCGCGCTGCTAGTAAGATTCTGTGTATAGGCTTTTCCCTAGCAGTGTACGTCGGCAGAGCTCGGCCCTGCGCATACCTCAACCGCCATTGGGCCGACCGGAGACCAGGACGGACCAAGGAGCGAGGGGCTACGTGACTAGTTAGGCTCTTGAGTCACGATGCTCAGGAGTCCCCCTTAATGTTCAAACAATTTCCATACCTGCCCTCGCCGAGGCCTCGGGAGGGGTGCGCGACGCCCTGGCCCGGGGGACCTGGTTGGGTGGCGTGCGCTTGGGCGTGACCCAAGCACAGCCCCCGTGCCCAGCCCCCTCGCGCGACTTTCCTGAGGGGAGGCGTCGTTGTGAGGCTGGGCGCTGAGCTCTGGGCTCCCTGAGGTTGGTACGACCGTGGGGTCACCCTCAGTTGTTTATCACCAGCGCGGAGCATAGTGCTTCCGTTTGTGCACGGGCATAGCTGCTCCTCGGCAGTGTCGACAGCTAGCGCGGAGAATGGAGCTTCCACTTGGGCGTGGGATGGGGGGCCCCTCCGGGAGGAGCCCCCGGGGCGTGTACAGCCCCGCCCTGACACGTGGCTTGCACGGCAGGGCTGCGAGGTGTATCTGGGCACTCGCGAGCCAGCGCGGGACTCACGAGGCCCTACCTCAAGGCGGCTTGCCCCTGGTCTTGAGTCTTGGTGGCTGTATGTTCCTGCAAGGCGGTTAGATGCAAGCACTCTACGTCCTCAGGTCCCGGCCCTCGAGCGAGCTCAGCCGCCGCTGGTATGCCAGGTCGCGATGCCGTGGTCAAGGCCAGGGGGTGAGGGCTGGAGAGCCAGTAAGAGCTACTGAGTCGCGATGCTCAGGAGCCCCCCTTTTAACATGCAAGCAAATTGCATGGGGCGAACGGACCCGTGGCGGGCGGTAATCAAACAGGTGATAGCAGTTGGCAGGTTAATCATGGAGAGCAGATTGCCTGAGATAAATGCAGGAAGGTACATGCCACTGGGTCTGGCCCGAGCGACATGGGGATGATGCAGCCCGAGGGGCACCCCCAGCAAGGTACACTTAGGAACAGAAGCAAAAGGGATACATGCCACAGGGACGGACCAACGTGGCCTGGGAATAGTGCAGCCCGAGGGGCGCTCCCAGCTTAAATGAACTTGGAAGATGTCACCTTGGTCTATAGATGAAGTAGAGCTAGTGCAGCTGAAGCCACGCGTCGAAGGACTGACTCCTCATGAGCCACCGGGACCCTGAGCCTCGGGAGGCTCTGGGGCTCAGGAGGTTCCCTGAAGGATGCCGCCATCTGTCGTGGTATTCTCACGGGGGGGGGGGGGGAGGGGGTGTAAGACGACATATGCCACAAGGTGGCTTCGTGTGAGGGCAAGACTGCTGCTGATAGGCCCGGGAGCGGGTATGCGAATAGCATGCGGTAGTTTACCCAGGTTCGGGGCTCTCCGGAGAGATAACACCCCTACTCCTGCATGTTTGAGTATATGTGGTATATTTGTAGTACAGAGTGCTCCTGGAGCTGTATCCAGATGAGTGCTATATGCTACTAGCCTCATGTATGTATCTGTGGCCGGGACGAGCAAGCATGCTCTAGTGGCCGAATGGGTGTGTGCTCATACGTGAGAGTGTGGATGGATGTGTGCTTGCTAGCTTACATAGGCATGGCTAGCTTGATATGTAAGCTATGTGGGTAGCTTAGGAAGTAAGCTAGGTAGTGGCATGGGAACAAGGGGGCATGGTGGGGTGTCATGCTTGTCCCCTGGGTCACTTCATAAATAGTGCCAGGGGACAAGTGACACTGTACATGATGGCTGGGGTGACACGTGAACAGTGCTGGGTACGGCCGTCACGTCGGGGTCGCATCAGGCTGCAGTTGACTTCGGGCAGCCGGCCTGGTGGAGCAGTCGGCAGCCAACAGTTGGCCTGTTGGAGCAGTCAGCAGCCAGCAGTCGGCCTAGTGGAGCATTCAGCAGCCAGCAGTCGGCCTGGTGGAGCAGTCAGCAGCCAGCAATCGGCCTGGTGGAGCAGTCAGCAGCCACCAGTCAGCAGCCGACCAGGAAGCTTCGACTAAGGGGCTTTCCTAGCCCCGATGTCTTAATTTATTGTCACGCCGTCTTCGGGGTATCCGTGTCCAATTACTCCAACAGTAGCCCCCAAGCCTCCGGGCAACTTGGCAAAGTTGGGCGGAGGTTTTTTGGCGAGTGTTCATGGAAATTTGTTTTCGTGTAGCCAAGGTGAAGTTTGCCGAAGACAGCCGGCGCGGCTCAACGCTGGCTGAGCGCGCCGGTGCACCCGCTGGGTGTCGTCTTCGAGCCCCTGGGTGCTCGAAGGGGGTCCCGGCCGGCCAGGCTCGACCGGCCAGGTGGCGAGGTGGCTTGCTGCGCCCTTTTTTCTTCTTTTGTCTTCTATCGGCTGCTACTAGCTGGACAAAACTCTTCTCTTGTCTGCAATCTTCGCGGGGCGCATCAGTGCACCCGCTAGGTGTAGCCCCCGAGCTTCGGGCCGACTGCTAAGCAGTCGGGCCGGATCTCCCGACAACTACTTTGTCTTCTTCACGGGGGCGCGTCAGTGCACCCGCTGGGTGTAGCCCCCGAGATCTGGGCCGACTTCTGAGCACTCGGGCCGGATCTCCCGGCAACTACTATGTCTTCTTCTTCGTAGGTGCGCGTCAGCGCACCCGCTGGGTGTAGCCCCTGAGATCTGGCCCGACTGTTGAGCAGTCGGGCTGGATCTCCCGGCAACTACTATGTCTTCTTCTTCGCGGGGGCGCGTCAGCGCACCCGCTGGGTGTAGCTCCCGAGATCTGGGCCGACTGCTGAGCAGTTGGGCCGGATCTCCCGGCAACTACTATGTATTATTCTTCACGGGGACGCGTCAGCGCACCCGCTGGGTGTAGCCCCCGAGATCTGGGTGCTCGAAGGGGTCCCGACCGGTCAGGCTCGACCAGGCAGGCGTCGAGGTGTCTGACAGTGCCATTTTCTTTTATCTTCTGTCGGTTGTCGGCAGCCGGACGCGGAGTCTCTCTTTTTTTCTTTTTTTCAGCACCCGGCCACCTCTCAGCCGGATTGGGCACTCGGACCTTTCTCTCTTTTCTCGTCTGACTGCATGTGAACAGCCGGATGCCACCAGTTGGCCATTTTCTTTTCTCTGCCGGCTCTGGGCAGCCGGACGTGCACACACTCTTTTTATACATATATCCGACTAAGCAGCCGGACTATTGACTTTTCTAGCCGGCTTGTGGGTAGCCGGACTCATCTCTTTTCCTTTCTTCTAGCACCCGGCCACAGACTTTTCTTTCTTTCTCTCTGCACGCGCAGCCGACATCTCACTTCTTTTCCCAACCAGACCGTTGTTTCAATTTCTAGCCGGCCCAGCATCTTCTGTCAATGAGCACTCGGCCGAAGTAGGCGGCCGCAGCAACGGGGGCTCGGCCATGTCCGCGGACCAGAGCCAGCATGGAACAGGGCGGCAGCCGACAGGTGCAGGGAAGCCGGCCCGGGCCTAGAGCTGGCACACGCGGGCGTCATGAGCCGGACAGCCGGGCGGCGCGGGGTGGAGTCGGCCTGCGGGGGCGGCCAGGTGCGGAGACGGTCGCCGGTAGGGAACGACGACCCGGCCAACGGGCACGCGGGAGCTGGCCGGCCGAGTGAGGAGGCGGACAGACGCGGGCGATGTCGGGGGCGGGATCCGGCGGGTGACGCAGGAGCCGGCCGGAGCCAGCCGGAGCTGGCACGGCCGTGGGCGGAGGGAACCCGGCATGGGAGGCTGGCGCGGAAGTTGGCATCCGGGAGCACGAAGCGACACAGCAGCCGGCCAAGGGAGGCCCGGCGGCCGGGAGCGGGAGCGGCGCAGGCGGTGGGGGCCTCGCTGGGCGGGCACTGGAGGAGCAAGCCAACGGACGCACGGCCCTGCAGCGCAACCGAGGCATGGCGCTGGGGGACGTGGGGCAGCGCAAGGGAGCCGGTGCGTGGAGAAAGCCGAGCACACATGGGGCGGAGCGGAGCAGCGCGCAGGTGGCCAGCCGGAGGCCATTGGCGGCGCGGCTCGGGGTCATAGTGGAGTAGGCCGTGCGGATGGAGACGGCCCGTGGACTGAACAGCGGGGCTGTGGGGAGGAGCAGTGGTCCAAAACGAAGCAAAACCAAGAAGCCTGGATGTGGTGGTGGAGATGGTTGGGCATGAGCACGCGGCGGACGGAGAAGAGCGATGTAGTGCAGCGCGCGTGGGCAACGCAGCCGGCCGGAGTGAGGCAGAGCGGCGCGCGGGGGCGGCACAGCCGGGCGGAGGAGCTACACGGGTGGTGTGCGTCTTGCACTCAGCCAACGTCGGGCCGACTACAACCATTGTGTGACTATCGCCCGACTTGTATCTGGCTAGTGTATGGCAATGGTTTGACCATTGTTGAGTAGCATCAAGCTAGCTTGTATGGATGAGATATGGAGTGGCAAACGGGTGCGTCGTCCGGAGCAAGGCGCAATGCGGAGGAAAGCAGGTGCGAGCGGTGCATGGACAGACACGGCCGACCGAAGCTAGGCCCTGCGTGCGGCACACGCGCGAACGGACTGCCGGCGTCGCAACGGTGGTGAGGAAGATGACGAGGCCAACGGTGAAGACGCGCCACCCCTCGCGGCTGCTCTGGGGGCGGGTCGATGTCGAGCCCCCGAGCGCTACTGGAGAGACGCCGCGACGCCGCGACAGAGGTGATGAAGAAAAAGTGTCCTGCCCGGACTGCGAAACCAGCAGCAGCGTGGTAGCATAGTACTGCCCCACGGTGGGCGCCAAATGTCATGGTATTCTCACGGGGGGGGGGGGGTGCAAGACGACATATGCCACAAGGTGGCTTCGTGTGAGGGCAAGACTGCTGCTGATAGGCCCGGGAGCGGGTATGCGAATAGCATGCGGTAGTTTACCCAGGTTCGGGGCTCTCCGGAGAGATAACACCCCTACTCCTGCATGTTTGAGTATATGTGGTATATTTGTAGTACAGAGTGCTCCTGGAGCTGTATCCAGCTGAGTGCTATATGCTACTAGCCTCATGTATGTATCTGTGGCCGGGACGAGCAAGCATGCTCTAGTGGCCGAATGGGTGTGTGCTCATACGTGAGAGTGTGGATGGATATGTGCTTGCTAGCTTACATAGGCTTGGCTAGCTTGATATGTAAGCTATGTGGGTAGCATAGGAAGTAAGCTAGGTAGTGGCATGGGAACAAGGGGGCATGGTGGGGTGTCATGCTTGTCCCCTGGGTCACTTCATAAATAGTGCCAGGGGACAAGTGACACTGTACATGATGGCCGGGGTGACACATGAACAGTGCCGGGTATGGCCGTCACTTCGGGGTCGCGTCAGGCTGCAGTTGACTTTGGGCAGCTGGCCTGGTGGAGGAGTCGGCAGCCAATAGCCGGCCTGGTGGAGGAGTCGGCAGCCAGTAGCTGGTCTGGTGGAGCAGTCGGCAGCCAGCAGTCGGCCTGGTAGAGCAGTCGGCAGCCAGCAATCGGCCTGGTGGAGCAATCGGCAACCAGCAGTCGGCCTGGTGGAGCAGTCAGCAGCCAGCAGTCGGCCTGGTGGAGCAGTCAGCAGCCAGCAGTCGGCCTGGTGGAGCAGTCAGCAGCCAACAGTCAGCAGCCGGCCGGGAAGCTTCGACTAAGGGGCTTTGCTAGCCCCGATGTCTTGATTTATTGTCACGCCGTCTTCGGGGTATACGTGTCCAATTACTCCGACACCATCTCCTCCAGAATGGCGTGGAACCTGGCCTCCTGAGCCGCCTAGACTTGCCGCATATTGCGCCGATGGGCCGACGCCATGCTCGGCAAGCCGAAAGGCATGCGAATGAAGCTGTGTGGTGGACCCTCACAGCGGCCCGCGCGTGATGGCTAGAAGCGTTCCTGAGATGCGGCCCTGTTGAGCCCTGGGATGTCGATGCAGGCGCGCAGCTCAGCACCCTCGCCTGGGTGGTGAGCCACACTCTGTGAGCGGCTGTCGCCACGCATGGTTCTTGCGTCTTGTAGCTGTTGGATGGTCTTGGCGATGAACTCCTGGGTGGTGGGCATTCCTTGCCCCATGCTCTCCTGAGGAACACGTGCCGCGAAGCACGCTTCCAAGTGGTGCCCAAGCGCCTCCCTCGTGAGATTGGCAAGGTCTGAGGACCTCCAGAAGAAAGCCCCCGAGCCTTGCCCGAGGAGGGCGCCGGGTGCGCTTTCCTATGCGATGGAGGGAGGCGCCCCTGGAGCAGGCGCCGATCCTGACGAGGCTCCTGATGTGACGCCATCTTCCTGGGGTCCTGCACGGCGCGGTAGCTTCTTCTTGAGGATGGTCTCCGGAGGGCCTTCACTTCTGCTGTCAGGGTTGTCGATTGCCGTGCCTTGGAAGGCGTGCTCAAGGGAGCACACCGCATCCCTTTCTTCACATGGGACCGTGATGACCCCCCCGCTTCCTGGCATCTTGAGGACGTTGTAGCCGTGGTGAGTGACTGCCATGAACTTGGCCAGGGCTGGGTACCCGAGGATGGCATTGTACGGCAGGCGGATGTGTGCGATGTCGAAGTCGATGAGCTCGGTGCGGTAATTCTTGCGCTCCCTGAAGGTGACAGGTAGGCGGACTTGCCCTATTGGTGTGGTGGAACCGTCAGTCACTCCTGAGAAAGGCTTGGTTGGCTGGAGCTGCTCATAGGGCACTTGGAGGCTGTTAAATGTGTCGGCAGATAGGACGTTGAGCCCTGCGCCGCCGTCGATGAGAGTCTTGGTGACTTGCACATTACTGATTACTAGGGAGCACAACATACGGAGCGTGCCAGTGGTGGGTGCGCACTTGAGCTGGTCGATCGAGCTGAAGGTGATGGCGCATTGGGACCACCGGAGCGGGCGCGTGGCCTCGAGCTTGGGGAGTGCCATGTTCACCTCGCGAGTGAACTGTTTGAAGATGCATTGAGAGGCCGGGGCCTGAGCGCCGCCCAAGATGCAAGCGACCGCACGTGGCTCCTGAAAGCCCCCAGCCCCCTCATTCTGGTGATGGTCATCGTTCCTCCTTGGCGGCGGCAACGGGGGAAGACCAGCATTGCCCTGGGGGCGATCCTCACGAGGCGGGTCCCTCCAGGTGCCCTCGCGAGGTTGGTCCTGCCAGCGGTCCTCACGAGGCCGGTCACGCCACTCCTGGCGCGGGCCACAGTCGTCCCAGTGTCTGCCTCCGCGTCCTCCTCCACGGCCATAGCCCTGGTCGTTGCGCTCGGGGCGTCGGCCGAAGCGTCCTTCCCGAATGGCTCTGAGCTCTTGACATTCACTGGTGTTGTGGGAGTTCAGGTTGTGGAAGGCGCAGAATGGGCGGTCATTCTTGGATGACTCGGGTTGATCTCTGCCTCACTTGGTGTCAGGCTCTGCTGCGAGTACTTCTGCCTCTTTGTGCTTCATGTCTTTGGCCTTGGCCTTCTTTTCCTCCACTCCTGCAGCTGGCAGCTCAAGGAGAGAGAGGCGCTGTCGGTGTCAAAACCGGCGGATCTCGGGTAGGGGGTCCCGAACTGTGCGTCTAGGCTAGATGGTAACAGGAGGCAGGGGACACGATGTTTTACCCAGGTTCGGGCCCTCTTGATGAAGGTAAAACCCTACGTCCTTCTTGATTAATATTGATGATATGGGTAGTACAAGAGTAGATCTACCACGAGATCAGAGAGGCTAAACCCTAGAAGCTAGCCTATGATATGATTGTATGTTATGGTTGTTGTCCTACGGACTAAAACCCTTCGGTTTATATAGACACTGGAGAGGGTTAGGGTTACACAAGGTCGATTACAAAAGGATGAGATATCCATATCCATATCCGTATCCGTATGAGTCCTCAATCTTGTATCTTCATAGTCTAACAGTCCGGCCAATGGAGATAGTCCGGCCGTCCGGAGACCCCCTAATCCAGGACTCCCTCAGTAGCCCCCGAACCAGGCTTCAATGACGATGAGTCCGGCGCGCAGTATTGTCTTCGGCATTGCAAGGCGGGTTCCTCTCCAAATTCTGTGTACCTGTCGAAATAATGTCCGGTTTCTTGTGAATGTTTGTACTCCTTGGCTTCCACACACAATAATGGCCACTTTCCACGTGTCGAGCGAATGTGAAGAGCCAGGGTGTTTTCACATTTACCCCCCTAGCTGTGTGAATGAGCCGCCTATTTAAAAAGACGAGGATTCAGATCCAAATCACACCATCCTCCCTTGGCGAGCCGTCATCGGAGTGCACCCGACAGAGATCCATTCCATCATGGCCGGTCGACGCAGCTCCTACTCTCGCACCCCCAGCTCCAAGCCTAGAGATTGGGAGAGATGTTCCATCCCGCACAGCAAATTAGTGATGCTTCAGTCCAAGGGATTTCTTCCCCCAGCGTACATGGTTCCGGTTCAAGCCGGGCTTGCCACCTATAATGGAGGAGAGCAAGCAGAGAGCCTTCCCAATCCCTCCAAGGGAGAGAGGGTATCCCTTGTCCCTTATTTAGTAAGAGGGCTCGGATTCCCAATTCATCCGTTTCTCCGGGGGATCCTGGAGTTCTACGGCCTCCAGTTGCACAACCTTACGCCTGCCTCCCTGCTGCATATCGCGGGATTCGTAGCCCTCTGCGAGTTGTTTTTGGGCTGTGAGGCTCATTTCGCTCTATGGAAGAAGCTGTTCTGCCTTGTGCCCCGTTCTCAGAAGGGGTCAATATATCAAGTGGGCGGAGCCGAAGTGTGGCGTATTGCCAGGACCGGATACCTGTCTGGGACCCCAAAGAAGACGTCCGAAGACTGGCCTTCAGAATGGTTTTATATAGAAGACGTACCCCTCCCGGATCCTATCCGGATCGACCTTTCGGAGTTCGACAACGCGCCATTGAAGAAGTGCCGGAGCTGGCGTCCACGGAGCTCCCTAGAGGAAGATGACAGGGACATTCTTTACCTGATGAGCCGGATAAGTTTTTTGCTCGATCCGGATTGACCATGATCGAGGTCATGGCCATATGCATCATGCGGGGGGTGCAGCCGCTTCTGTATAGAGGCCACCCCATGTGGGATTTCAACGGGGAGGATGAGGCCACCCGCCACGGCCGTAAAGGGTCGGGATCAGCTGCTAATCTAATAAAGATCTTATCCACTTTGTACAAGGGAGAAGAGGAGGAATTCCTTCGTGTCAATCCGCAGGGCGGATTTTCTATGTACAATCCTCTGAGTTGGGTAAGTAGAGACTTTTTATAGCCCATCCATTTCGTATTCCCATAGTTAAGTATTCATTCTAGTGATTTCATCGCAGGAGCTGCGCCAGGCTGTAAAGGAGATAAACAGCCCTCCTCCACAGCCCGAGGACCCTGGACGGTCCCGTGACCCGGCCTCCCAGGAGGATCCGAACATATCTGTGGAGCTGATCCATGGGGTATTTTACCAATGGAGTAATGACAACGCCTTGGTGGCATCATGGCCGATTACCCCTGGGCTAGTTTTAGTCTCACAGGTGACTGAGACCGAAGTCCCAGCACTTAAAAAGGGATCTGTCCTTGTGCTTTTTTGATTGCCGTATAACAGCCGTGTTTTGCAGGGGAGGTCCTCGAGGCCGAAGGCCGAGCCTATGGCGACTGGCCAACAAGGGGCCGCGAGGTCAAGCAGGCTGAAAAGACCCGCAGTCCGGATTGAGACACCGGCGCAGCGGTATGGCGTGCCGTCCTTATTGCAAGATATTATTCTCAGAGGTATATTAACGCCTATGCCTTTTTTCCAGGAAAAAGAGCGCTCGCCGGACTATACCCGGAGAGGCTGCCAATCGCGCCTCCACAAGCCAGGTTCCAAGGCCGGATTCGGAGGCGGGAACGAACACAAGGCGTGCGCCGGGTGCTCCTCCGATGGAGGATGCGAATAAACTGTCCGCCACCCATTCCGAGGTGGAAAGTGCCATGAACCACAAGCGTCACCGGACTGTTCTTCGTGACGCTTGTTTCTCCCAAGAGGCATTGGATGCCTTCAACTCGGGAGACGCGCACCTCCGTGCCGCTCAAAATGGTCTAGCCAGAGCCATGGAGCAGTATGTAAAAGACATACATGTGAGAAAATTTGGTGATTATATATATCAGTAGCCACTGAGACTTGAAACAGTTAGGATAACTGATTTAAGGATCATTTGTTTATGCAGGTTCTTACAAAAAAGAATACTCAACTGTCCCAGGAGCTGGAAGAGTGCAAAGCCCAACTTCAGGCCGCACTGGCCGCAGCAGGGGAGCCCAAAGAGACCCCCTCTGGTAACATATCCTTCAAATGATAAGTATCATATAGAATGCGGCGTGTATGCAGATCTTACAATAAATTTGCAGATGATGCTAGAGTAAATCCGGATAAGCAACAACTCCAACGCCAGCTAAAGGCCGGTGAGAACGTGCTTACGAGGGTGAGGCAGGAGAAAAATGATCTCCAAGATGCCAACACCAAGCTGGGCATGGAACTACAAGATGTTCGCGCCCAACTGTCGGACTCTGTTAAGGAAAATCGGCGGCTTCGACGCGGCATATTTAGTAAGTGCTTGAACGAACTTTGAAAAAGAGTTCGGCGAGGAAGTTGGTTGACAGAGTTATGTTTGTAGGTACGTTAACAGGTCGTCTTGCCGAGGAAATGCCCGGTTCAACGGGTGACCTTCTTCCCGAGCTCTCACAGCTGCACGAATGAGTTCGGCAGGTGATGCAAGGCGTCGCCCAGGCCTTGTGGCCACCCGTCTCCATACCCGAAGGCCTTGGAGAGCTTGCAGAAAAGCTAAAGGGAGCGCGGCGGCGCTTCCGATTATGGAAGATATCGGCCTGCCATCAGGGCACTAGGGAAGCCTGGGCGATGGTGAAGACACGTTACACGAAGGCTGACCCGAACCACATGGCCGAAGTCGGACCTATGGGGCCCGATGGGAAGGAGATCCTTGTGAGCTTAGTGTACGACCAAGTAGAATTGGCCGCAAAGTATTCCCAACAGGACTGTAGACTAGACATCCTGTTGGATGGTATTGAAGAGGAATTCAACCAGTCAAATTGACTATGTAATTTTAAAGTGACATGTATAATGCCTTCTAGCCGGATTCTAGATCGTTTGTCATGGCGGACCTTTTCGCTTCAACCTCGGGACCCGACAGTCCGGAGTGTATCCGAATACCCTCTCGGTTATGTAAGAACCGGGGCATGCGTGGAGACCAGGCGTAGGGGTCATTAGTGCTTTATCAGACAAGTGCCCAACTAGTTATGTTATATTACATGGGTAGTAAGAAACATCTTCCAGAGAGAATAGTTCCGTTAAGGTTTCCTTTCCCTGGGTAAACATGCCCTAAAGTGCATGTCCGGATTGCGATAAGAAGCGTAGAAAAATCATCTGGGGGCAGATATGGATAACAAAAGTCATCTTTTGTTCACCGGCCGAATATTCCCTTAAGAACGCTAGCTTTCGGCTTCACCCAGTATGAGGTAGACATCCGACTAACCCAGCGGTACCAATCGCAGAGGTGCTCCCCTTATGCCCTAGCCGAATTAACGGGAACGTAGGGCATAAATACAAGAGCCACGCAACCCAGCTTGGCCAAAACTTAAGTCATATCGATGCATATAATGGTGAAAAAAGGTACATGCAGAAGTATAACACATGTGTTGGGCGTGAAGCCCAGGTAAATAACTTAAGCTTCTGTGAAAGAAGCCCCCAGGTATGAAGAGTGCGGCTAGCGCATTTGTCATGTATGAGTGATGTGCAAGGTGACCCTTGAAGGCCTAGAGAAATAAAAGAAAGAAAGGGAAACAGGACAGATGATGCATATGCAGAAAATGGACAAAGGGAGGGGACTAACATAAAGTCCGGTGCTAGGCGTAGAATCTTCGGAGCCTCGCTGCGTTCCATGGGTTCAGCTCGAGTCTACTAGTCGATGCATCCCGCAGTCGGTATGCTCCAGCGGTCCGAACTTGGTCGATAATGAAGGGACCTTCCCATTTGGGCTCGAGCTTGTTCTTTTTCTTATCTGGCAGCCGTAGAACTAGTACGCCAACATTATTAGTTTTGGCCCGTACTTCTCTGCTTTGGTATCTGCGAGCCTGTTGCTGGTAAAATGCGGAATGGGCTTTGGCTACATCGTACTCTTCCTCCAAGGTGTCCAGACTGTCCTGCCGATCGAGCTCGGCTTCTCTTTCTTCGTACATGCACACTCGAGGTGAGTCATGAATTATGTCACAGGGCAGGACTGCCTCTGCGCCATACCACACTATGATTCGGCATGGTCCACAGTCCCCAGAGTACGGAGTCGAGCTCCTCTACCCAGTGCGTGTAAGACTCCGTTAAGGAGCGCACTAATCTGGGTTTAATGCCGCTCATTATAAGACCATTTGCTCGTTCGACCTGACTGTTGGTTTGTGGGTGATAGACTGAAGCATAATCGAGCTTGATGCCCATTTTTCTGCACCAGAGTTTTACCTCGTCGACCGTGAAGTTCGTGCCATTGTCAGTGATGATGCTGTGGGGGACGCCGTAACGGTGTACGACCCCGGATATGAAATCTATCATCGGTCCGGATTCGGCTGTTTTAACCGGTTTGGCCTCTATCCATTTGGTGAATTTATCCACCATGACTAATAACTATTTTTTTCTTGTGGGTTCCCCCTTTAAGGGGTCCAACCATGTCAAGCCCCCAGACCGCAAAGGGCCATGTAATGGGGATTATTCGGAGGGCGGTGGGTGGCATGTGGCTTTGATTTGCAAAGAGCTGGCAACCGGCGCAACGTTGGACCAAGTCCTGTGCATCTGCCCGGGCCGTTGGACAATAGAATCCTGTACGGAAGGCCTTGCTTACAAGAGCCCGGGCTGCGGCGTGATGACCGCCAAGTCCGGCATGAATTTCTGCCAAAAGGTTCCGTCCTTCCTCTTCGGAGATGCACCTTTGAAGGACTCCAATAGCGCTTTTTTGTACAATTCTTCCTCATGGACCCTGTAGGCCTTGGATCGCCGCACTATGCAGCGTGCCTCATTTTGGTCCTCCGGAAGTTCCTGTCTAGTTAGGTAGGCCAGGAATGGTTCTGTCCACGGGGCAACAATGGCCATTATTTCGTGGGCTGATTGTGTTATTTCGGTGGCGGAGCCTCTGATTGTGTCAGAGAGTTCGGTATCCGGTATTTTGGCCGGGTCCGGACTGTTGTTACTGGTGTCCCCTTCCCATGCTACGGATGGCTTGAAGAGCCGTTCCAGAAATATGTTGGGAGGTACCGTGTCGCGTATTGCGCCGATGCGGGCGAGGATATCCGCCGCCTGATTGTTTTCCCGAGCCACATGGTGAAATTCGAGACCCTCGAACCGAGCTGACATTTTTAGGACGGCATTGCGATAAGCTGCCATTTTCGGATCCTTGGCATCGAAGTCTCCATTTATTTGGGATATCACGAGGTTCGAATCCCCGCGCACCTCTAGGCGTTGAATGCCCATGGATACTGCCATCCGAAGACCATGTAGAAGGGCCTCATATTCGGCTGTGTTGTTGGAGTTCGTATACATTATCTGTAGTACGTATTGAACGATATCTCCTGTTGGGGACGTCAAAACGACGCCGGCCCCCAGACCAGCCAACATTTTGGAGCCGTCAAAGTGCATGATCCAGTTTGAATATGTGCCGTACTCTTTAGGGAGTTTGGCTTCCGTCCACTCAGCGACGAAGTCAGCCAAAACTTGCGATTTAATAGCTCGCCGTGGCTTTTAAGTTATGTCGAACGGGAGGAGCTCAATGGCCCATTTGGCAATCTGGCCCGTCGCGTCGCGGTTGTTTATAATATCGTTAAGTGGTACTTCCAAGGCTACCGTTATCGAACACTCTTGAAAGTAGTGTCGCAGCTTCTGGGATGCCATAAATACCGCGTACGCTATCTTTTGATAATGCGGGTACCGTGATTTGCATGGAGTAAGGACAGTGGACACATAGTAAACCGGCTTTTGAAGGGGGAATTTGTGTTTGTCCACTTCTAGCTCGACGACGAGCACTGCGCTTACTACTTGATGAGTTGCCGCATTGTACAATAGCATTGGTTCGCCAATGTTTGGAGCGGCCATGACTGGGTTTGTTTCCCATATGTCTTTTATTTTGTTGAGTCCGGCTGACGCGGCATCCGTCCACTCGAAGTGTTTGGTGCGCCGGAGGAGGCGATAAAGGGGTAATGCCTTTTCTCCCAAGCAGGAGATAAAGCGGCTTAGAGCCGCCACACATCCAGTCAATTTTTGTATTTGTTTGAGGTCTGTTGGGGTAGCCAACGGTGACAACGCTCGGATTTTGGCCGGGTTAGCTTCAATACCTCTACTGGAGACAATGAATCCCAGGAGCTTTCCGGCTGGTACGGCGAAAACACATTTTTCCGGATTGAGCTTGATGTATTATGTTCGGAGGTTGTCGAATGTGAGCCTCAAGTCGTCTACTAGAGTTTCGACATGCTTGGTTTTAACGACCACGTCATCCACGTATGCCTCCACTGTTTTGCCGATCTGATTTGCCAGACATGTCTGAATCATGCGCTGATATGTTGCGCCAGAGTTTTTGAGCCCGAAGGGCATTGTGTTGAAGCAGAATGGGCCGTATGGTGTGATGAATGCCGTTGCGGCTTGGTCTGGCTCCACCATTTTAATTTGATGGTAGCCGGAGTATGCGTCGAGGAAACACAATGAATCGTGTCCTGTGGTAGCATCGATGATTTGATCGATGTGGGGGAGGGGGAAGGGATCCTTTGGGCAGGCCTTGTTAAGGTCCTTAAAATCGACGCACATGCGCCAGGATTTGTCCTTCTTTGGTACCGTCACCAGGTTTGCTAGCCAGTCCGGATGTTTTATGTCTCTAATGAATCCGGCCTCCAATAGCTTGGCTAGTTCCTCTCCCATGGCTTGTCTCTTAGGCTCGGAGAAACGTCGAAGAGCCTGCTTGACTGGCTTGAATCCTTTTAGGATATTTAGGCTGTGCTCAGCCAGCCTGCGTGGGATTCCTGGCATGTCTGAGGGGTGCCAAGCAAAAATGTCCCAGTTCTCGCGTAGGAACTCTCGCAGTGCGGCGTCGACATGAGGGTTTAATTGTGCCCCGATGGAAGCTGTTTTTGTAGGGTCCGTTGGATGGACTTGGAATTTGACTATTTCGTCCGCCGGTTTAAAGGAGGTGGACTTGGATCTTTTATCGAGTATCACGTCGTCCCTGTTCACCGTGGAGCGCCGCGCAGTTAGTTCCTCGGCCGCTAGGGCTTCAGATAGTGCCTCGAGGGCCAGTGCGGTTGTCTTATTTTCGGCGCGGAGTGCTATGTCCGGATCACTAGCAAGAGTGATGATTCCGTTGGGCCCGGGCATTTTGAGCTTCATGTACCCGTAATGGGGTATGGCTTGGAAGATTGTAAACGCCTCCTGCCCTAGTAGAGCGTGGTATCCGTTGCTAAATGGGGCCACTTGGAATGTAATTTCTTCAGACCTATAATTATCCGGCGTGCCGAATACCACATCTAGTGTGATTTTCCCAGCACAACGTGCTTCCCGACTAGGGATGATTCCTCTAAAGGTTGTGCTACTTTGCTCAATGCGGCTCCAGTCTATTTCCATCTTTTGAAGAGTTTCCTCATAGATGAGGTTTAATCCGCTGCCGCCGTCCATGAGTACCTTGGTGAGTCGAAAGCCGCCCAAGATTGGACGGAGGACCAGTGCGGCTGGTGCTCGGGCTGTTCGGAATTTGGGTTCATCACTGGCATTGAAGGTAATAGCCGTGTCACTCCAAGGATTTATTTCTGCTATGTGGCAGATTTCGGCCATGCTGCGGAGTGTTTGTTTGCATCTATTATTTGACGCGAAGGTCTCAAAGACCGTTAACACCGTATTGTTGTCCGCGGGATGGTGCTTTGTGGTTTATGGGAGGAGTAAATCCTCACCACTTTTGGCCACCTGCCGGAGTATCCAACATGCTCTAAGGCTGTGCGTTGGTATTGCATCCGCTGTACTATGAATTTTGTAGGGTCCGTTGAGCCATCCCTCAAGTACGGTTCCTTGCCCCATAGAGGGCTTTTGCTTTTTGGTAGTTAACCCAGGTGTATTGTGATAATGCACCCTTTTATTTCAGACTGGGTTTGTATTCATGGCCGGATTATCCCAAAACTTTATTTCGGTTTTCCAGGCGCTCTCCATCGCATAGTACTTTCGTACTATGGACACCAAGTCGGTAAAGCGTGTAATTTTGCGGCGACTTATGGCGTTGAGGATTCCCTTGTCCGCTCAATTATTGCAGAAGAATGAAATTGCATCTTCCTCGCGGCAGTCCTTTATCCAATTCATGGCCAGGAGGAATCTGGCCGAGTAATGGTGTACTGTTTCTTCGGGCTCTTGCCTAATTTGGGATAGATCACGTATGTTTGGGTGGGTGGGTGGAATTGAATCTGAATCCTTACCCAATCGGAGACTCAGGGGCCAAGGAGTTTCCAAACTCGAAAGTTTGGATTCTTGGATGTTTTCCGATAAATCTAGCCCGCTGCCTGATTCTAGGTTCAGGCCTTGAGCGACGTCCTCCCCTCCGCGGGTATCCGGCTTGGAGGGATCGGGAATCCGGACATAGCTAGTCCTTAAGATAGATGAAGGGTGGCCGCATTGTTCCTGGACCACTGCAACGTGATGGGTGACCTGGGAGAGTTGATCTCTCTCAGATCGGGTTTAGGCCCAATCTGATCATAGTCTGTAGCGACTCCCAGGGCGGCGATGTGATCCAAGAGCTCATTCAGGGAAGAGAGATCCATTGGATCTAACTGCTCGGTGAGTTCCGAGTTGACGTGAAGATTGCTTTCGATGACCCGAGAAGTCATCGTCGGCGCAGCGGCCGAACAGGCGGTCATAAGAAAACCACCTAGCCGAAGAGTTTGGCCGATAGCCAAAGCTCCGTCAGCAATAGTGCCGTCCTTAAAGACGGGATGAGACATCCTTCCTAGTGGCGACGGCACAACGGAACTCTCAATGAAAGCACCAATGTCGGTGTCAAATCCGGCGGATCTCGGGTAGGGGGTCCCGAACTGTGCGTCTAGGCTGGATGGTATCAGGAGGCAAGGGACACGATGTTTTACCCAGGTTCGGGCCCTCTTGATGGAGGTAAAACCCTACATCCTGCTTGATTAATTTTGATGATATGAGTAGTACAAGAGTAGATCTACCACGAGATCAGAGAGGCTAAACCCTAGAAGCTAGCCTATGATATGATTGTATGTTATGGTTGTTGTCCTACGGACTAAAACCCTTCAGTTTATATAGATACCAAAGAGGGTTAGGGTTACACAAGGTCGGTTACAAAGGAGGAGATATCCATATCCATATCGGTGGGCGGTCACGAGTGCCCTGGAAGTTGGAGACGAAGCGGTCGCGCATCTCGTCCCAGGAGGAGATCGAGCCGTGCTGCAGGTTCAGGAGCCAGGAGCGGGCACCATCCTTGAGAGCCATGGGAAACCAGTTCGCCATGACTTTTTTGTCGCCGTTGGCCGCTTCGATGCTCAACTCATAGAGCTGCAGGAACTCCGCGGGGTCGGCGGTGCCGTCGTACCGAGGAGGTAGATCTGGCTTGAACTTGCCTGGCCAGGCAACGCTGCGCAGCTCAGGGGTGAAGGCGCGGCAGCCTGCCGTGGTTGCCGGGGCCCGCTTCGGGCGCGGAGCTTGGTCTTGGCGAGGTCCGCACTATGCCACTACAGGCAGCGCGCGATCTTGACGAGGTGGTGCGGGGAGCGCTGGTGCAGCTCCTCGCGGCCGCGGGATTTCTTGGCAGCTCCTTTCTTCACGCACGGGCGCCGGGCGCGGCGGCTCGCGGCCCGGAGGCGCGCGCCTTGGCGCCAAGGCACTGTCTTGGGGTCGAGGTGGTGGAGGCGCGCCACGAGCCCTGTTGCCCGCGGCCTGCTGAGGGGGAGGCAAAGAGTGAAACAGCACTAGAGAGCCCCCCGCGGCACGGACGAGCTCGGCGACGCAGTCGAGCCACTCCTCATAGACGTCGTTGACGGGGCGGTAACACAGGAGCTCGTTTGCCACGATGAGCGTGGCCCGCACCTCCAGGGCAGCACGGTGCGCGTGGGACGAGGAGCCAGCAGGAGTGAGTGATGGAGTAGCGGTGCGGCCATCCTGCCGCACCGAAGGATGCTACGAGGACGCCTGCTGCTCGTTTCCCACCGGGCCGGTGGCAGCGTTGGCGGCAGGGGACGGAGAACGGCGAGGCGGCCCGCCGACGGGAGCCGTCTGAGAGACGCGGGCAGCGAGGGCTGCCCGGCGCTCAGCTCGAGCACGGCGAGCGTCCGACATCGAGACGATGGATCGACGGAGCGATGAACTGATGGAAGGGAAGCTACGGCGCACCCCTACCTAGCGCGCCAAATGTCGGGGTATGGGGTCCCGGTAACCCTTAAGGTTCGAACACTGGGGTGCACGCGAAGTATTTCCCTTCAACCGATCTACACTCTAGCTGCTAGGATCTCGCGGACGAACTCGACGAACTCACAACATAGATGGACATAGGGTTTATACTGGTTCGGGCCACCGTTGTGGTGTAATACCCTAATCTAGTGTGGTGGTGGATTGCCTCTTGGGCTGATGATGAACAATACAAGGGAAGAACGGCCTCCTGAGGTTAAGGCGTTCTTGTTCTCGGTGGGCTTGTGTGTGAGGTGGTCTCTCTTCAGCTCAGATCCCCCCTCCACTATGGTGGCTAGTCCTATTTATAGAGGCCCAGGTCCTCTTCCCAAATATCGAGCGGGAAGGGAGCCAACAATGGCGGGCTAATTTGAAGGGGGACAACTAGTACAAGCTATCCTGACAAAAGTAGTCTTCGCCCGCACAAAGTTCTGGTGGTGACGCTATTCTGGGCCCCACGTTGACCTCCGTCTCGCAGTCCTTGGTCTTGGTCTTGTTGTACTGAAATGGCAACCTTTGCCTGATGCCTCGGTACTCCGCGCTGCGCTTGCCCCCTCTGCACCAAAGAGGAAACAAGGACGCTGTGCGCGCTGGCGCCCGCCTGGTGTCGATCATCACGACTCACGTCACGGGAGCCTCGTGAGGTTCGCCTCGCCTTGATATCTCCGCTCCTCGTGAGCCTGACTAGCTAGGCCACTCCAGAGGAGATCTTGCGTCGTCCGCCTCGCGAGGCTTGGCCCCTCACGAGGGTCTTGGGCGCTTTGTTGGTGAATATGGGCCGTACGGCCTGCTGGCTCAGCCACGCCGTGGGCCACAGGCAGGCAAGTCTGGGGACCCCCGTTCCCAGGACGCCAACAGTCATCATACCGAGCTTTGCCAAACGTTCATAATGTCTACATCTGCTCCTGCAATAGGTCCGTCACCTAGCGGTGCATCAAGGACATAATTCTTCTGTGCAGCAATGAGGATAATCCTTAGATCACGGACCTAGTCCGCATCATTGCTACTATCATATTTTAACTTAGTTTTCTCTAGGAACATATCAAAAATAAAAGGGGAAGCTATACGCGAGCATTTGATCTACAACATAGATATGCAAATACTATCAGGACTAAGTTCATGATGAATTAAAGTTCAATTAATCATATTACTTAAGAACTCCCACTTAGATAGACATCCCTCTAATCATCTAAGTGATCACGTGATCCATATCAACTAAACCATGTCCAATCATCAACTGAGATGGAGTAGTTTTCAATGGTGAACATTGTAAGTGCATCTAGTGCCACCCCTAGTTGGTTTTGGAGTATTGACGACAAACCTAGTTGAGGGACTATGTGTTTGTGAGAATTGCAGGATAACACAGGTAGAAGTCCGTCATTGATTCGGTTTTCCTACCAGAGATGACCCCTAAAAATGTATGAAGACATTGATGTCAAAGGTGGTATATGAAGATATTCACATTGAAGACTATGACAAGAGAAGACATCGCATGAAGCCTATGGAGCTCGAAGACGTAGATCTTTCGTAGTTCTTTTTCTTCTTCTTTGTTGAGTCATAGGAACCACCGTACTGTTAAGTGGGGTCCAAGAGAACCAGTCAGAATGACTGAAGTGATGCTTAACCAAAACTTATGTCTTCGAGTGAAGACTATGAGAGCGAATCTTGTCTAGAGTCGGACAAGTCAGCTTTGCTTGTAGCCCAAGTAAAGTTTCCGTGTGAGTTTGAAATCTGACCGTGTTAGTTCCTTAGTGACCCAGGGTCATTTCGGACAAATCAGGTCAGTTTGCCTAGTGGCTATAAATAGCCCACCCCCTACAACCAAAAATGGTTGGCTGCTCAGAGTTAGTATATGGCTTTTGTTGTTTGAGAGCAACCCACCTTGAAGCTTTTGAGAGAGAATTCCTTGCGAGGATAAAGCCCTAACCACCCAGAGCCAAAGAGAATTAGGCATCACTTAAGTCTTCTTGTCTGTGTGATCTGAAGACTTATTACACTTGAGGACTGTGAATCCTCCAGCCGGTTAGGCATCGCGTTCTGAGCATCCAAGAGACATTGTGGATTGCCGGTTAACGAAGTCTGTGAAGGTTTGGGAGTCTACCTTGAAGACTTACCAGAGTGATTGGGCGAGGTCTGTGTGACCTTAGCTCAAGGGGAATACGGTGAGGACTGGGTGTCCTGAGTTGCGTGTTCAGGACAGGGTGTCCGGGACTGTGTGTCCTCAGGTTTAAATACCTAGCTGCCCTAACTAGACGTACAGTTTTCACAGCAACTGGAACTGGTCCAACACATCATTGTCTTCAATGAGTCACTGGTTTCATCCTTCCCTTCTCTTTACATAATGTTACTCCTTGTGAAGTCATTGTATGATTGCACTATCTTTTATCTTCACTGAGTGACTGCGTGTTCTGTTTGGCTTCATAATATCTTCCTACCTGATCCTTACTACATTGCTGCTATTAGTCATTGTGCTTTCACTCTATTGAATACTTGACTATGGCTTGCCTAGTGTAGTCTACCTTCCACTGCAGGGTAATAGGTTTATTTCTATCGTTTGTCTTCATAACTTCCACGTTTTGAAGACTTTCATAAAAATCGCCTATTCACCCCCCCTCTAGTCGATATAACGCACTTTCAATTGGTATCAGAGCGAGGTACTCCATTGTTCTGTGTGATTCGGTTTAACCACCTGGAGTTTTAGCTATGTCGACTGCAGGGATAATCAAAGTCTCCGCTGCGTGCCCCGTCTTTGATGGAATTGAATATCTCTACTGGAAGAATAAGATGCGCATGCATCTTGAAGCCATTGACGTCGACCTATGGTATGTCGTCAAGAATGGCGTTCCCAAGGCTGGAGAAGGTGTCACTGCTGCTGACGTCAAGAAGTTCGTTCAACTGGACTCTACTGCCAAGAATATCATCTGTGGTCATCTGACCAAAGGACAGTATGGCCGCGCGAGTGCTTTGGAAACATCTAAGCTAGTCTGGGACTGGCTCTCCAAAGTCAACGAAGGCGTCTCAACCCAGAGAGATCAGAGAATCATTGTCCTTCACAACCTCTTCAACCGCTTCAAGAGAAATGACAATGAGAATGTCTAGCTCACATTTGATCGACTCACTGACATCACGAATGAGCTTCAAACCCTTGGCGCTACTGAGATCACCAAGCATGAAGTCGTCAAGATACTACTGAGATCACTTGACAGTTCGTTTGACACCCTAGCCCTGATGATTCAAGGACGTCCTAATTTCAAGACACTCGATCCGTCTGACATACATGAGAGGCTCAACACACATGAGTTTCAGCTTTCTGAGAAAAGAGATATCTACGGTACAAACTATGGGCGAACTCGTGCCTTGAAGGCAAAAGCTGTCTCCTCATCTAAAGAAGAATCTGACAGCAGTTCTGATGATCCTGAAGACATTGGAAGGGAACTTGCTATGCTTGTGAAGAAGTTCCAAAAATTCACCAAGAAGAAAGGCTTCAGAAAGTCTTCCCGATCAAGCTCAAGGAATGATGAAGCTTTTGCTCATGACTACAAGAACAAAACATGTCACAAGTGCAAGAAACCTGGCCACTTCATCTCTGAGTGTCCGCAGTGGGACCATGAGAACAAAAAGAAGAAGAAGAGTAAGGAATATGACTCTAACGACAAGAAGAAGAAGAAATACTCAAAGTCTTCTCCAAAGTCTTCATCACACAAGAAGAGCTCATCTAGCAAGGCACGTGCATTTGTTGGCAAGGAAATGGATTCAGAGGAGGAGTCTGCTTCTGAGGAGGCGGAGGGGGAGTCTGAGGAGGAGTCCGATTCTGGCATCACAAGTCTGGCTACAGCATACGTTGCCAAGTCCATCTTCAACACTGAAGACAATGACTTCATCACCGGCACCGATGCAAATGACAAGGACCACTCCGCTCCTACCTACTGCTTCATGGCACGCGGTGCCAAGGTAAACACACGCACTACTCACTATCAAACATCTAGTGACAATGACTCTGATTGTGGTTCAAAACCCAGCTACAAAACACTTGCTAAAATTGCAACTGAACAACAAAAAGCCATGGAACATATTCAAAAACTATTAGACAAAAGCGATGATCTGTTAGGCGCTGAAATGACTCGTTCTGAGTCCTTAATTGAAGACATAAAAAATCTTCACGTTAAGTATGAGGAACTTGAAAGTCGTCATGAAACGCTCTCAACAACTCATGAAAAGCTTTCCTATGATTATCTTCAAAGGAAGTAAGATCTTGAGAAATTGAGAGCGGCTCATGAAGATCTTCAAAAGGAAAATGAGTCACTTCGCTCCAAACAGATCAGTTCCGCTCAGGAAGGATTTGAACCACCATGTCTTAAGTGCATTGAGCGTGATAATGCTACTACTGTTGCTAAATGTTCTACTGCTGCTACTGTTGCAATATCTTCAATTGTTGATGTGGGAACTAACCCCTCTGCTGAGGATTCCACTGCTATTGCTGATGAGAATGCTAGGTTGAAGACATTGCTTGAAACAGGGATGTACAAAAGTCTTAAAGGGCATCAGACACTATGTGATGTCCTCAAAAAGCAGATCTTGAACCGAAACCCGATGAAAGAGGGTGTTGGGTTCGTAAGGAAAATGAATGCTGATGGCTCTTACTGGAAACCTGAGCAGTACCCCAAAACCACATGGGTTGCTGCAAAGGAATCTTCAGCAGATCCATCCACTCTATCTGGCTTAACTTGTGCAAACTCCATTGTCATTGATGAATCCTTTGATGCAAACTATAAACTATTTAAGAATCAGAATGGTGAAGTGTTTGCCAGGTACATTGGTACTAACTGCAGGAATGGACCGCCTATGAAGAAGATCTAGGTTCCGAAAAAGTGTCTGGAGAATCTTCCTGTGAATGTCATCATGACACCACACGTGAAGAAGACAAACCCCAGACCACAAGCTTCATACGGTCCAAAGGCTTCATACAGACAGAGGACTCACCTGAGTCGCACTAACGCAAATGTTTTGCAGGGAAACCATACTCAGGCCTATGAATATGAGCGCGGTTCATCAAACCGCCATGTTCATAAGACCAAGAACTATTCTGCGTATTCTTATGAGTACTATTCTCCGCTTGCAAGACTTTTTGCTAGGGCTCCAAAGCCAAAGTTCTCAGACGCTGCACTTAGACTTATTGCTTCCAAGCCACCCTTGAAGATGTGGGTGGCTAAGAAAGCTTAACTCTTTTTTGCTGGGAAAGGTCTCTAGCAGAAAACCAAAATCATCTGACGCTATTGCTGGGGACCTTAAACATCTTGTAGGGTGCAAGATCAAATGCCCGAATGGTCTTACTATGTACTTCGTTCCTGAATTGCTTGCTACTCTCCCTATCAGTCCTAATCTGGATCTAAGCTTTCATAACCCACTGGTTCGTCAAATGTTTTTTCTTCACAAGTCTCTTCATGAAGACTATCCCCCTAACTACACTGTAGGGTACGACACCAGCGTCTTCAGAATGGATTATTGATAGTGGGTGTACCAACCACATGACTGGCAAACGAAGCCTTCTTATGGACTCAACCTTACGTCCATCCGACAAGAGTCACATCACATTTGCTGACACTGGTAAAAGTAAGGTATTGGGTCTAGGTAGAGTTGCAATCTCAAAGGATCAACACATGGATAAAGTCATGCTTGTTGAATCCCTTGGCTTCAACTTAATGTTTGTCTCAATGCTTTGCGATTTGAACATGATCGTAATATTTGGAAAATATCGCTGCCTTATACTAATGGAATCTGACAAGTCTCTAGTGTTTGAAGGGTATAGGAAAGATGATTTGTACGTGGTAGATTTTTCGGCAGGACCACAGCTTGCCGTATGTCTTCTAGCAAAGGCTTCAGAATGCTGGCTCTGGCATCGGAGGCTAGGGCATGCTGGCATGAGGAACCTCCACACCCTTGCAAAGAAGAAGCATGTCATAGGCATCGAGGGCGTCAAGTTCAAGAAAGATCACTTATGTGGTGCCTGTGAAGCAGGGAAGATGACGAGGGCCAAACATCCCTCGAAGACAATCATGACAACCACTCGACCCTTCGAACTGCTCCACATGGATCTTTTCGGTCCCACTCATTACTTAACTCTTACTACTATTTCTTGCCTCTATGGCTTTGTTATTGTTGATGATTATTCTAGATATACATGGGTGCACATAATCCTCTACAAGACTGAAGTGCACGATGTCTTCAGACGCTTCGCCAATCGAGCAATGAACAATTATGGCGCCAAGATAAAGCACATCAGAAGTGACAATGGCACTGAATTCAAGAACACTGACCTTGATACATATCTTGATACCTTGGGCATCACACATGAATTCTCAGCCCCATACACTCCACAGCAGAATGGCGTCGTCGAACGCAAGAACAGAACACTCATTGAGATGGCCCGAACGATGCTTGATGAATACAAGACTCCAAGAAAATTCTGGCCTGAAGCCATTGATGCTGCATGCCATACAACCAATCGTGTTTATCTTCACAAGCTTCTGAACAAGACATCTTATGAGCTCCTTACTGGCAAGAAGCCAAATGTCAGTTACTTTAGAGTATTTGGTGCCAGGTGCTGGATCAAGGATCCACATCACACTTCAAAATTTGCACCAAAAGCACATGAGGGTTTTATGCTTGGATATGGAAAGGATTCACATTCCTACAGAGTCTTCAATCTCTTTCATTATAAAGTGGTTGAAACAGTGGATGTGCGGTTTGATGAGACTAACGGTTCACAAAGAGAGCACCTCCCAAATATGCTAGATGAAGTTCCATCCAGCGAATCAATCAAGCTTATGGGAACCGGAGAAATCATACCCTCTGAAGCTCAACCTGAAGAGGAACTTATCATCTCCGCACCTGATCAACCTGAAGACAATGCTCAGCCTGAAGACAATCCCACTAACAATGACAATGATCAGCAAGAGCAAAACCTTCGCCCTGTACATCCCCGCGTTGCCAATGAAGTGCATATTGAGAGAATAATTGACAGCATCAATGCACCCGGTCCACTCACTCGATCAAGGGCAACTCAGCTGGCAAATTTCTGTGGGCACTTCGCATTCGTCTCAATAACAGAACCCAAGAAAGTTGAAGAAGCCTCCATGGAACCTGAATGGATTCAAGCTATGCAAGAAGAGCTTCAACAGTTTGAGCTGAATAATGTATGGGAACTGGTTAAGAATCCTGATCCTCGGAAGCACAACATAATAGGCACCAAATGGATATACCGCAACAAGCAAGATGAGCATGGTCAAGTTGTCAGAAACAAAGGTCGTCTCGTTGCTCAAGGATATACTCAAGTGGAAGGCATTGACTTTGATGAAACATTTGCTCCTATGGCTAGACTTGAAGCCATACGCATACTGCTGGCCTATGCCAATCATCACAACATACTTCTATATCAAATGGATGTGAAGAGCGCCTTTCTCAATGGCAAGATTGAAGAAGAAGTGTATGTTGCACAACCGCCTGGCTTTGAAGATCCAAAACATCCTGACATGGTATACAAGCTCAACAAGGCACTGTATGGCCTCAAAAAAGCCCCTCGGGCCTGGTATGACACACTCAAATACTTCCTGAAGAGCAAAGGCTTCATACCTGGTTCCCTAGACCCCACTCTCTTCACGAAGACATATAATGGTGAACTGTTTGTGTGCCAAATATATGTGGATGACATTATCTTCGGTTGCACCAATCAGAAGTACAGTGAAGAGTTTGGATATATGATGCAAGAGCAATATCAGATGTCCATGATGGGAGAGCTGAAGTTCTTCCTCGGTCTCCAAATACGACAGCAACGCAACGACATCTTCATATCTTAAGAGAAGTACCTCAAAGATTGTTTGAAGAAGTTCGGTATGCAAGACTGCAAAGGCTTCACAATGCCAATGCCAGCCAAGCATCATCTGGGTCCCGACGACAATGGTAAAGAGTTCGATCAAAAGGTATACCGCTCCATGATTGGTTCTTTGCTTTATCTATGTGCATCTAGGCCAGATATTATGCTTAGTGTTTTCATGTGTGCTCGATTCCAGGCGACACCAAAGGAGTCGCATCACTTAGCTGTGAAGCGAATTCTTCGATATTTGGCTCACACCCCAACTCTAGGATTATGGTATCCAAAGGGCTCAGAGTTTGATCTGGTTGGATTCTCGGATGCTGATTATGCTGGTGACAAAGTGGATCGCAAGTATACATCAGGCACATGTCAGTTTCTGGGACGATCACTTGTATGTTGGTCTTCAAAGAAGCAGAACTGTGTATCTCTCTCCACTGCTGAATCTGAATACATTGCTGCTAGATCTTGCTGCGCTCAGCTTTTGTGGATGAAGAAAACACTCAAGGACTATGGCATTCATCTGAAGCAAGTGCCACTCTACTACGGCAACAAAAGCGCCATCAAGATTGCCAACAACCCAGTTCAGCAGTCGAAGACAAAGCACATTGAAATTCGTCATCACTTTCTCAGAGATCATGTTGTGAAGGAAGATATTGATATCATACATGTCAACACTGAAGAGCAATTGGCAGATATCTTCACCAAGCCCTTGGATGAGAAGAGATTTTGCAAGTTACGGTGTGAGCTAAATATCCTGGAATCCTCAAATGTCCTGTGATCAGGCACACATCCTAACACTTATGCATATTGATGACTTAGATGTGCAACACACGAAGTAAAGTATATCTTCAATCAATGAAGACATACATTCTAAGTGTGAATACATTAATGTGGAATTTGACTTCGGAGCGCCACGATAATTGTGCATCGTGTCTGGGTCTAATACTTCCTATACGGTGGGTAATGCCACCACCAAATGTTCTGTTTGAAGTGTTTCACTCATGGCGTTACATTTGCTATGTCTTCACATTTGGTATTGGCTTCAATCTCAACATATCTTCATGATTATCTTCACTATGTTGATTATATATATATATATATATATATATATATACTAGTCTTCTGTCCTCTACAACATTCACTTATAGCTATGTCTTCTTGTTGAATCTTTTGAACTAAGTGAATGTGATCAGACCCTAACCTCTCTATGCTTTCTATCTCAAACTCTATCTCTCCAAATCATATGCATTCTATTGAAACTGTCGAATGTCTTCTCTGTGTCCTTGTCAGCAGAAGATACAGAGACAACCATTAAGTTCATTTTGAATGCTCATTCCTCCACCTGAAACCCGGAGAAGTGGGAACGACCACCCGACAATCCAGGCGTGCGTGGGACATGGAACAAACCCCAATATGCTGCATGATGGCCACGTGTTCCTCAGATGCGAATCGCCAGGGGCACCCGTGTAATAACGCAGTGCCGCCCCTGTACCTATAAATACACACCTCACAACAGTCATTATCTCTTCTTCCACTCTTGCACGAACCCTAGCGCCACCGCTAGCCCTCGACGACGCCAGCGACGAAGCGCTTCGCTGCCGCAACCTCTCCGATGCCGTCTTCACGCCGACCGTGGACATCGTCTTCTCCGCCGTCGCCGTAGGTGTCCTCCATCGCCAAGTTAGGGCACGGACGATCGAACTTCTCGGCCTCCTCTTCCACTCCGTCTAGTAGTTCTTCGTGTGGTAAATAAAACCTCCTTTTTATGGCCTCTTTGATCCTATAGCTTTATCACTTTCTACCACAAGCAGTTTCTATTCACACAAGTTGGATCTCTTTCATACTGCATCTCATAACATGCCTAGTATATTCACTTATGCTTCACAAAGTAGTTAGATTCCTCACTTGTACTGATCCGTGGATTCGTACAAATCTAGAACCAACACCTTATCTATGAGTGAATGTCTTCGCACGATGAGGTCAATGTCTTCTAAACTGATTTATCTTCAAAATCTTCTAAGAATGCATATGACCTCTTCCCTTCCCTCGCACCTTAACGCTGTCACAGGTACATGTCCGTGGGAGAATCCCTTGGTTCTCATAGTCTGCATTCATTTGCAGAATTCTTACAGCTTCACATAAATTCTCCCGAAGCCAGTTCCTGTTTGTCCAGCAAGCGAAAACCTTTGAAGCCTCTGAACGTATTGAAGCCTTTCAGATTAAGGTTCATGGCTTTAGAAAAATCAGCAAGGAAGGGTGGCAGAAAGCATCGAGGAGAAACATCAAGAGATCTGCCCGATGACCTCTCAGAGCTGTACAAGACAGATCCTGAAGAGGATTACAATCAACGCAAGACGCGAATCCAATGGATTCGACGCTATTGGGCAGAATAGTGGTTCAAGTACAGATTTGTGACCAAGGAATATGCTGAAAAGAATGCCATCAAGCGACCATGGGGAGACATCCTCTACAAAAATCTTCAACCCAGGACCAGAGATGAAGCCATTGAACAAGGCTTCTATCCCTGCATGGTCCGTGGACCACAGCCTGCGGATGCTGACCCATCGTCCCTGCTATGGTGTCGTGACGACAATCTGTTTAAGCGTAACTTCCAGTTTGCCCAGAACTCAGCGAAGCAGAACAAGAAGACTTTGGGTTTAGATTTCAACCCTGGTCCCTCTGCTCCCCGTGCCGATGGAACTCGCGAAGCTGAACCCAATCTTCTCGGGCCCTTCTATAATCTTGAAGGCCTCATCACTCACATCATGGTTCAAGGGACAGCCGTGAATGAGCTTGCAGATGACGCTGAATCCGATGAAGCGGCTGCAGCGCCGAAGCCAAAGAAGCTGAAGCAGCCAAAAGCTTCAAAGCCGGCCTCTGCACCAAAAATCTCACGGGCGAAGCCACTGGCAACTGCACCTCCTGAAGACAGTGTGTAGTCTGAAGATTTGTCACGCATCTCCAAGCCCCAGAAGGTCAAGATGCCTCTGCCACACACCGTCCAAGAGCTAACAGCTGCGGCCATTCTGCGCAATGATGCCATTGATCTGTCAAGTGATGAAGATCTTGCAGATGACGCTCTTGAGCAACTCATCAAGAGCAAAGAAGAAGCAGAAATCTTCAATGATCTGCCTCTCTTTGATGTAAAAATCATCCACAACTTCATTGATGAGTGGTTTGACACGCCAAACATCAGCTTCGAAGATCTGCAACTACCCATTGGCCTCAGTGTCACCTTCCATGGCGCCATTGCTTCAGAGCTAGCCCTCGCTCAGCGCATCGTCGAACTGAAGCAAAAGATTGACTATGAAAATTCTCAGTTCAAGAAGCATATGGCCAAGCTTAGCGTGCAAGAGGTGAAAAACTTCAAGATTATGCTGCACGAGCTCAAAGAAACCTGCAGAAGCTCAGGGTTCTCGGGAGCGTATGAAGAACCTGGTTGACAAGTGTGTGCAAGGCTACAACGAAACTGAGAAGCGCAAGGCCCTTGGGCGTCCGGGCATTAATCCCAGGATGGCTGCTAAGCAGAAGAAGAAGCCCATTGTGACCGAACCTCTCGCACCAAGGAAGGAAGCAGATCCCATTGTCATCCCAACTAGAATGACTGGCTTAAAGCCAAAAAGTTGGTCAACCGCTTCAGAGCTGAAGAAGACGAGGACTGCTGAGGCTAATGCCAGGAAGAGGAAACATCCTGAAGCCTCTCCTACTGCCCCCTCCAAGAAGAAGAGGAAGACCAAGAAAGAACGGGCTGCTCCCACAGAGCCTTTGATTGTTGAACCCATTTCCATGGTTCGTCCTGAGCTGAACGCCAACTAACAATCCATGAGCCTGCTTTCACAGAGGCTCATGAAGCTGAAGACTTTCCAGCAGCTGATCCCATCGCTGCTGAAGACATTGGTCACCATGACCATGTAGAAGATGGTGCAGTCCTTCCTCAGCCCGAGCACAGCGAACTCATCAGCATTGGTCATCTTCTGACGCCAATTGCTCAGGATGCTTCATGGGCTGATCGCCCACAAGAGGAAGAAGACTTTGAGGCCCAGCCAACTCCAACTACACAGGCGTCGCCTGCGTTGCGCAGGCTTCGCGAAGGACCAATGCCTCCAGTCTCTGCGTCTGAAGCTGAAGCTACTGAAGACATTCCGGCTGCATCAGCTGATGAAGAAGAAGTCCCACAAGCTGCTACTCCCCTGTCCCACCAAGAAGCGGTTCTCGAGGAGAACGTGGTTGTGACCGACCCTCCAGCTCGTCAAGTGGAGGTTGAAAATCTTGAGGCTGCCACCACCAACACCAATGAAGCCACTGGCGTTGTCATGGCTAAAGCTAATGTGGAGCCCTCACCAACAAAAGCACCAGAAGTCAGCGAAGCCACCGATCCCACTGCTTCTGTTCCTGCGCCTGCTGCCGGTCCTCAGTTCGACTATCATGTTGAGCACAGGCCTCAGGTACAGAAGCCAATCCCAAGATTGCCCAGGTTCCCAGGTCCTGCATCAGCACCTGGATCTTTCAATATCAATGGCTTCAGAGCAGACAACACATTCTTCAATAGCTCCAGGAACCCCTACTCAAGGAAAGAATATCATCTGATTGGTTCTGGAGCTATCCACAGTGAAGCTATTACTCCTGCATTCTATACAATCAAGGTCGCATCTTCCCACACAAGCGTCTTGACATTGAAGCAATAGCTGGTCTGCCCTGTCTGGAAGAAGCTCTGGATTGCTTCAAAGAGGTTGGATTGCTCCCGTTCATCAATGACCAAGAGCATTGGAATGAAGAGTTGCTGCTCCAATTCTATGCCACACTTCACATCCGCGGGTATAACAGAGATTCGAAGACTTGGGTCCTGGAGTGGATGACAGGAAACGTTCATCATGAAGCCAAAGCCTTTGACATCATTCAGCTCACTGGTCTACCCACTCCCGGCGATCTCTACGAATCTGGATGTCAACTTCACAGTGAAGCTGTGGAGAGCATCTTTCAGAAGCCTGAACCTAACATTAGTCAGATGCTCAGTATGATGAAGCCATTACCCCAAGATGCTGCATATCCCAAAGAGTTCTTTGTTGAAGACCTAGAGTATCTGCCAAGGACTATTTATCACATCATAAGGCGAACTCTCTGGCCCATCAAAGGGCACTCTCCACATGCCAAGCTGGAAGCTGCAATGAAGACCTTGGTCTTCTATATTCTTCATGGAAAATGCTTTAATGCACAGGACTTCTTCATTCGCCAACTTGCTGCATCAGGCTCTGATCTGTTTGGCTTGAAGTTCTACGCCCCATGGGTAATGCGGCTGATCAAACTTCACTCCGCTATTTCATATCAGCCATCTGCTCGCAATCATCAGATTTTTCTGCCTGATGTGGATATGTCTATTGAAGCCATCTATCCTGAGCCTGCCAAGGAACCTCTAAGTCTTCAGAATGCAGAGCATCAAAGTTTTTCTCAGAACATTGAAGGAGTTGAAGCAGTCACTCGTGTGTATCCTTTGGCTGGCACTACACGTGCACCGCATCCTGCTCTCACTGAAGCCACTAACAGTACAACTGCCCCACGACCCAAGAAGTGCACTCGTGTTCTCAATGACCGAGAGCTTCTTGTGGCTCTTCATCAGAAACAGGATAGGCATCATGACTGGCTGAAGCGTCAAATGCAAAGCCTCTTGGTGGATGTTAATCGCATTCGCAATCTTGCCACCAAGAATGCCTTTGTTGCTCATGAAACCTCTCGATGCACATGGAAAGGGTTGATGCTGATGTGTTCTGAAGATGATCTTCAAGAGGATGGCTTCTCTGAGCGCTTCAAGTTTGACTCCACACCTCCTCGAAGGGCAGTGCTGTGACGAACTCCATCTCTTGAAGACTCCGAGTTCTCTTCCTCTGCTGCAACCGTAAATGCCAGAGTGATCGAGGATGACGACGATGCTACTTCACCGCCGCCTCCTTCAGCACGCTTCGACACTGCTCCAAGCTCTTCTGCACTGCCGAACACCACCAACGACCCTGCTGCTTCACCTACTCTTCATGGGAACGAGTAGAGGCTCTATGTCTTCAAACCTTTTTGGTCCTTACTGACAAAAGGGGGAGAAGCATATGAGTTTAATAGTCTTCAAGCGGGTCCATATGGGCGGGTGCTTCACATTTTGCTTCGTGTTTACAACTCTCGTTTTGATACATTTGGTTTTTTGAGTTGTAACACTTAAAATCAATGGTCGTCTGCTACCTATTTGCCATTTTGTGATGCGATGATAAATTCCGCATGTGCGACGATAAATTTCGCACTTAGATCATTTTGCAGACATCCATTTTCCATTATGCATGTCATTATCTTCACATACCTTCACATGCATAGTGGATTGTCATCATAAGTTGAAGAGGATCTCCACAAGCACAACCTGCCATGTGCATTTGCATTCCAAAAGCAAACTACTTATATGCACATCTTCAGGGGGAGCCCTTGCAACTTATGAAGACAATTCCTTATCCTTTACAATTTCACATATTATATTCCCCGTTGAAAACTTCAACTAGTTTGTCATCAATCACCAAAAAGGGGGAGATTGTAAGTGCATCTAGTGCCACCCCTAGTTGGTTTTGGAGTATTGACGACAAACCTAGTTCAGGGACTAATGTGTTTGTGAGAATTGCAGGATAACACAGGTAGAAGTCCCTCATTGATTCGGTTTTCCTACCAGAGATGACCCCTAAAAATGTATGAAGACATTGATGTCAAAGGTGGTATATGAGGATATTCACATTGAAGACTATGACAAGAGAAGACATCGCATGAAGCTAGCCTATGGAGCTCGAAGACTTAGATCTTTCGTAGTTCTTTTTCTTCTTCTTTGTTGAGTCATAGGAACCACCGTACTATTAAGTGGGGTCCAAGAGAACCAGTCAGAATGACTGAAGTGATGCTTAAACAAAACCTATGTCTTCGAGTGAAGACTATGAGAGCGAATCTTGTCCAGAGTCGGACAAGTCAGCTTTGCTTGTAGCCCAAGTAAAGTTGCCGTGTGAGTTTGAAATCTGACCGTTGGAACACGTGTCAGTTCCTTAGTGACCCAGGGTCATTTCGGACAAATCAGGTCAGGTTGCCTAGTGGCTATAAATAGCCCACCCCCTACAACCAAAAATGGTTGGCTGCTCAGAGTTAGTATACGACTTTTGTCGTTTGAGAGCAACCCACCTCGAAGCTTTTGAGAGAGAATTCCTTGCGAGGATAAAGCCATAACCACCCAGAGCCAAAGAGAATTAGGCATCACTTAAGTCTTCTTGTCTGTGTGATCTGAAGACTTATTACACTTGAGGACTGTGAATCCTCCAGCTGGTTAGGCGTCGCGTTCTGAGCATCCAAGAGACATTGTGGATTGCCGGTGAACGAAGTCTGCGAAGGTTTGGGAGTCTACCTTGAAGACTTACCAGAGTGATTGGGCGAGGTCTGTGTGACCTTATCTCAAGGGGAATACGGTGAGGACTGGGTGTCCGGGACTGTGTGTCCTCAGGTTTAAATACCTAGCCGCCCTAACCAGACGTACAGTTGTCACAGCAACTGGAACTGGTTCAACACATCATTGTCTTCAACGAGTCACTGGTTTCATCATTCCCTTCTCTTTACGTACTGTTACTCCTTGTGATGTCATTGTATGATTGCACTATCTTTTATCTTCACTGAGTGACTGCGTGTTCTATTTGGTTTCATAATATCTTCCTACCTGATCCTTACTACATTGCTTCTATTAGTCATTGTGCTTTCACTCTATTGAATACTTGACTATGGCTTGCCTAGTGTAGTCTACCTTCCGCTGCAGGGTAATAGGTTTATTTCTATCGTTTGTCTTCATAACTTCCACGTTTTGAAGACTTTTATAAAAATCGCCTATTCACCCCCTCTCTAGTCGATATAACGCACTTTCAAACATCACTATGTTGATCATATCTTCTATACGATTCATGCTCGACCTTTCGGTCTCAGTGTTCTGAGGCCATATCTGCATATGCTAGGCTCGTCAAGTTTAACCCGAGTATTCCGCATGTGCAAAACTGTCTTGCACCCGTTGTATGTGAACGTAGAGCTTATCACACCCGATCATCACGTGGTGTCTCGGCACGACGAACTGTCGCAACGGTGCATACTCAGGGAGAACACTTATACCTTGAAATTTAGTGAGGGATCATCTTATAATGCTACCGCCGTACTAAGCAAAATAAGATGCATAAAAGATAAACATCATATGCAATCAAAATATGTGACATGATATGGCCATTATCATCTTGTGCCTTTAATCTCCATCTCTAGACTATCGTCATGATCTCCATCGTCACCGGCATGACACCATGATCTCCATCATCTTGATCTCTATCAACGTGTCGTCACATGGTTGTCTCGCCAACTATTGCTTTTGCAACTATTGCTATCGCATAGTGATAAAGTAAATCAATTTTATGGCGCTTGCATCTTTATGCAATAAAGAGACAACCATAAGGCTCCTGCCAGTTGCCGATAACTTTAACAAAACATGATCATCTCATACAACAAATTATATCACATCATGTCTTGACCATATCACATCACAACATGCCCTGCAAAAACAAGTTAGACGTCCTCTACTTTGTTGTTGCAAGTTTTACGTGGCTGCTATGGGCTTCTAGCAAGAACTGTTCTTACCTACGCATCAAAATCACAACGTAGTATAGTGATTGCTTTTTGATCTTTATAAAGAACCCTGTTCATTGAAACCGATTCAACTAAAGTTGGAGAAACAGGCACCCACTAGCCACCTGTGTGCGAAGCACGTCGGTAGAACCAGTCTCGTGTAAGCGTACGCGTAATATCGGTCTGAGCCGCTTCATGCAACAATACCGCTGAATGAAGAATCAACTAGTGACGGCAAGCAATATGTATATACCCACGCCCGCAACTCCTTGGTGTTCTACTCGTGCATATAACATGTACGCATAGATCTAGCCCAGATGCCACTATTGGGGAACACAGTATTTCAAGAAAATTCCTACAATCACGCAACATCTATCTAGGAGATGCATTGCAACAAGAGGGGGAGAGTATGTCTACATACCCTCGTAGGCTGAAAGCGGAAGTGTTATGAAACACGGTTGATGTAGTCGAACGTCTTCGCGATCCAACCGATCAAGTACCGGACGCACGACACCTCCGTTATCTACACACGTTCAGCTCGGTGACGTCCCTCGTACTCTTGATCCAGCTGAGGCCGAGGGAGATTTTCGTCAGCACGACATCGTGATGACGGTGATGATGAAGTTACTGATGCAGGGCTTCGCCTAAGCACTACAACGATATAACCAAGGTGGAATTTTTTGGAGGGGGCACCGCACACGGCTAAACAATCAACCTGTGTGTCTATGGGGTGCCCCTCCCCCGTATATAATAGAGGGGAGGAGGAGGAGGGCCGGCCTCAAGGGGCGCGCCCAAAGGGGGGATTCCTACTCCTAGTAGGAATAGGTTCCCCCCTTTCCTAGTCCAAGTAGGAGAATATGGAAGGAGAGGGAGAGGGAGAATGAAAGAGGGGGGGTGTCAGTGTCAAAACCGGCGGATCTCGGGTAGGGGGTCCCGAACTGTGCATCTAAGGTGGATGGTAACAGGAGGTGAGGGACACAATGTTTACCCAGGTTCGGGCCCTCTCGATGGAGGTAATACCCCACTTCCTGCTTGATTGATCTTGATGATATGAGTATTACAAGAGTTGATCTACCACGAGATCGTAGAGGCTAGTTGACACAGCCCTAGAATTGTTTGCAATTAGTGACACAAGCATCCATGCATCTTGTCTAAATTACTTCTTTAATTTGAAATGGGGGATAATAAACCCTAGCAGCAAATGAAATTCAACCAGGTTCAAACTTAAATCTTTTCAATGATCCCAAAATGCCCTTTAGAAATGTTCATCATTTTTGAATTGGTCCAGCACCTCTGACAAAAATGATGCACATATTTCTAGGCAATCCTGGATTTTTGAATTAAATCATATGCTATTTGCAACTGGGCATTTAAATGCTATATAATATTTTGAATGCTTAATTAATTCTGAACTTAAGTGAGGGCTGTTGGAAATATTCCAACCAGAGCCCACAATTATTTCCAAGATTTTTGGAAACGTTCTGGCATTTTTAATAAAGCCCTAAGTCTACAGAATAATAGAAAACAAGAAATAAGAGAGAGAGAGAGAGAACAAGAATAACCTAGCCCACCTACCTGTAGCCAGCCCAGCTCACTAGCCCACCGCACCTGGCGCCTCCCTTGTCGTCTTCCTCCTTGCCAGGAGGACGGGCGCGTGCCCGACGTGCGCGCACCGCCATGCGCCACCTCCTGCTTGATGCCGAGGGCCTGGATGCCTCTGGTGTTGCCACGCAGACCCCCTGGACCCCTCGACCGCTCCTCTCTCTCCCTGCCTCGCCTCACTCGCTCTCTCTCCCGAAGCAGAGCGAAGCCGTCGCCGCTGTTCGTTGCCACTGTGACCACCGTGCTTCCCTCGCCTCACTGACCTATCCATGAACCTCGCCACCCTCGCCTACGCCACTCCGTCGATCCACGTGACGCGGGAAGCCCTGGAGAGACGCCATCGTCGTTGTCTTCACCTCCGGCCGCCGAAGATCGCCTTCGCTGCCTAGTTGACCTCAGCGCGTCCCCGAGCCGCTGAGCATCTCATCACACCCTTCGTCAGCTCCTGCTCCTGCTCCCCCTCTCCGTTTTTACCCTCATGCACCATAGCGACTGCACCATGCTCACGCGCACGCGCCACCGCCTGCGCTCGTCGCCGGCGATGCTCCGGTGACCATTTGGTCCCGGGCATGCGCCCAACGCGCTCCCCGCATCGCGTAGAGCCCCCGTAGCACCTCGCCGCGCTCATTTGCGCACCGCAGCCCCATCCCCACCTGCACCCAAGCTTCGGCCGCCGCCGAGCTCATCGCCGGCGCCACTCCGGCCACTTCCCGGCCGCGCCACCACCACGGTTGGATGCGGACGAGCGTCCGCGTCCCGTAGCTGTGCTCCGCGCGCCAAACGGCGCCTTGTAGGTGAATCCCGCGCCGCTCCGCCGCGTCTGCTGCCGCCGGCGGCTAAACGCCAGCAAGTTAACCGTTGACCGTTGACTGGGTGGGCCCAGTTTGACCCCCCTGGGTCACTGATGTGTGGGCCCTAGGCCACTAACTAAACTAGGATTAGTGTTAGTTTAACGCTAACTAAATTTAGTTAGTTAACTAACTACTGACCAGTGGGCCCCACTAGTCAGGTTTGACCCTGGGCGACCCAGTTGACATGCTGACGTCACAATGACGTAGTGCTGACGCCATAACTCATTTTCTGGATTAATTATAATTTAGAAAATTCCAAAAAATTGTTAAAACTTCTAAAATTCATAGTAAATCAACCGTAGCTCCAAATCAAATAAATTATATATGAAAAATGATCAAAAAAATCCAATCTATCCATCTGTACTGGTTTCATGCATGTTGGAACAACTTATAGCTGCTGTTTAGGCCAAATCATATAAATGGCATTTAAACCCTCACATATGGAGTTTGAACTTGAACCTATGGCTCAAACCAACTCCATTTAACATGTTGCTAGTTGCATTAGCTCAAAACACATCATATTGACATGTCATGATCATGCATCATATTGTGCATTGCATTGATTGTGTTTTCCTTCTCTGTTGCCAGTATTTGTCCCCTCTCGATAGACGTGGTTCCGATGATGAGTTCAATGACACTGATGAAGTGATATACTATCTTCGGAAGTGCCAGGCAAGCAAAACCCCCCTTGTTCATTCCGATACAATCCCACTCTCTCGCTCCTGCTCTCTTTTACTGCATTAGGACAACAACGATTCATCTGTTACTTGTTGCGGTAGTTGAACCCCTTATCCTCTACATGACCTGTCATTGCCACAGTAAATAGATGAAACCCACTGGCATGACTAGGAGTTGTTTGAGCCCTGATGTGCCTACTCATTCATGCTTGTTTGTCATGCCTGCTATTTCTTAGAGTTGTGTCAGGTCTGATTCATCGGGGATGAATTGGAAAGTTGTGGACATGTCCTAATGTGTGTGAGCTAAGTGTGTTGAACACGATTTGGTAAAGGTATCGATGAGTGTCCATGTAGGAGTACATGGTGGGTTGTTTCATTGAGGCTGTCCCTAAGAACTGAGATCTGTATGTGTGATTTAAGAATCAGTTACTACCATGCATTGGGCCCGAAACCAATGGACCCTCTCGGCTTCTTAATCACCCTAGTCCTCTGTCCAGGAGTTGCAACTAGTTTCTGGTGTTTGTAGGATATGTGTTGGCGGCCGTGCGTAGCGCTGACCCCAGGGGTGGGCTATGATGCGGTAGATACACCGTGGCCGGGCATGCCGGGTGCCCGTTTGGTGCCTTGGAACCCTGTACACATTGTTCGGGGCCGTATGTGGAAACCTCGGCCGGACTCCCTACGGATGGAACCTGGATAGGCGATAAAACTGGACTAGAGACTTGAGTGTTTAGGTAGGCCATGGCCGACACCCTCGTTGGGCTTCCGCTTGAAGGTTGCCGAGTACATGTCGTGTAAACGACGGTAAGTGGTGAGAGCGTGTATGAAGAAGTACACCCCTGCAGGGTTAACATCATCTATTCGAATAGCCGCGTCCGCGGTAAAGGACTACTTGGTTGCCTATACAGTTCATAGACAAGTGAAAGTGGATACTCTAAAATGCGCAAGATAAGCGTGAGTGCTATGCATGGCGTTCTCGTAGGGAGACGGGAGCGGATCCATAGTGGTGTATTGATATGGTGAATATGTGGACTCGTGTGCGCCACCTCAAAAGAGTTGCTTGCAGTCGTAGTTCAGGTTAGCCACTGAGTCAAAGATGGCTTGCTGTAGTTAAACTCTAGTACCCCTTTGTTGATACCAATGCATATGTAGTTAGTTCTGATGTAAGTCTTGCTGGGTACATTTGTACTCACGTTTGCTTAATTTATGTTTTGCAGAGAGACTTCAGTCTCGCTAGTAGTTCCACGTGGACTTCGACGTTTAGCTTGCTACCTCAGCTACGATCTTGTGCCCTCGGCAGTGTCTTGTAGATAGTCAGGCTTCTCAGCCTTCTTCATTTGTAGTTGTCTATACTCAGACAGGTTAAGCTTCCGCATGTGTTTGTTGCTTGTATGCTCTGTATGTTGGGTCATGAGACCCATGCTTGTAATACTTGGCTCCTTGGGGCCTAATGAATAAATACTTGAGTCGTAGAGTTACGTTGTGATGCCATATTGTATTTACACATATCGAGCATATTGTGTGTATGATTGAAATGCTTGGTATGTGTGGGATCCGACAATCTAGTTGTTTATCCTTGGCTGCCTCTCTTATGGGGAAATGTAGTCTAGTGCTTCCATGAGCCATAGTAGTCCGCTACAGCCCGGTTCACCGGAGTCTTGTTAGCCCAGCACTACTGCTCAGGACACTTGACTGGTCGGCATGTGATTAACTTCGTTCCTATGTATGTCCCTCGGGGAAATGTCACACGGTGACATCCGGAGTCTTGCCTAGCCTGCTACAGCCCGGGTTCCCGGAGTCCTGTTAGCCCAGTGATACAGCCCGGATTCGCACGCTGCTGACCGACATGCTCGATGTTGATTCATGTATGCCTGTCCCCGTAGGTTAGTGCCACTTTGGGTTCACGACTAGTCATGTCGGCCCGGGTTCTCTGTCATATGGATGCTAGCGACACTATCATATACGTGAGCCAAAAGGCGCAAACGGTCCCGGGCCATGGTAAGGTGACACCTGTGGGAATACCGTGCGTGAGGCCGCAAAGTGATATGAGGTGCTACAGGCTAGATCGGTGTGACTTAGAATCGGGGTCCTGACAGCATTGGTATCAGAGCCTGACTGCTTGTAGGATTACCAAGCCAAACTGGTCGAAGTTGAGTCTAGAAATGCTTTAGTTATGTAAGGGAATTGATTATGGAAGGGAACGTAAGGCTCTTTTTACTCCTTTACCCTATGCCTTTCTGATCTGAGTCATCCTCTTCTCTTCTACAGGGATTAAGAATTAGGCCTTCCCATCTATCTATCAGGATGACGTGTTACCAATCCATAGACTTATAGGATTGATGGATTCATGTCTCAGTTCAGCTTCCAGTACTTCCCTGTGTTCATAGTTGGTCTCGGAACCTTGATATTGTGATGTTGAGTGGTTATGCCACCATTTTGCAGGATGTCTTAATTCTTTTTGAGCATTTACAGCCGTTATGCTGTCCGAGTCATCCTATGTTTCTACATAGTCTGATGCACTTGGAAATCTTTCCTCCATGTTCCCGTTGTATTTTTGGGCCAGATTAAGTAGACTAATCGGTGTGTTGAGGTACTCCGTTGCCTTGACGTGTATGTTGGAGTTAATATTATGACCCTAGGTGTCCTCGAGAATGTAGCAATGCTTCCATATCCCAGTGTGATGATTCTGGCCATCATTCTTGAAAGCATCTCGTGATGCCATTTAGTAGTAGGTATTCTATTCCTGGGTTCTTGAACCCGAGATTCACCCTACTTACCTCATGTTGATAGTGTTTGCTCGTTCCTTTAGGATATTAGTAACCTTGCGACAGTCCTCGAGGTCCGTGGTATTTCTTTCTTCCAAATACCATGAACCATTAAGGCAGAAGTTCTTTGAACCAAAATATCACAACCAGAGTACTCTTGAGGAGTTCTCCATTCATAATTGTGATTCTGCCATTTCTACCTTTCTGCATGGGTTATCTGGAAGAAATCTGTTGAACTTAGGTTCGACATATTAATCTATGCATCCACAACTCATAAAGATATATGTCCTCTTGAGTTGTCCCTCTTGATTTGTATTCCGACCATCGCCTATCAATTGATAGTCAGGAGTAATTGTGCATCGATGTTATCGATGCTTATTATTCTTGTGGTCCGTCAAGCCATTCTATCTCGGAATGACTAGGAGAAACAAACTCCAGTACCTCATCCATATCCAGGATTGGGTCAAAATAGTTGTGCTCCGTAGATCAAAATGCCAATCCAGCTTTTGATTCTGTTCTACCCTCAAGTATTTCCGTCTTATGTCAAGAATGTCATGAGAATTGCACAACCTCTCATGAATTCTTGATATAGTGATACTCATCGCCATCACTATTCATTCCTCGGTCCCTGTGTTATTGTAACCGGAACGCCGACAAGTGAATCGTGATGCGTGAAATCTATACTCCTAGCAACTCCGTTGCTTGGTAGTAAATGGACAATATTCTCATTCTTAGCGTGTTGGTTATTGAATCATCATTCTAAGATAGATTGTGCTACCTAGTCCTTATTTCCGGTGCACTCTTCGATCAATGAGTTAGGATTATTCAATCCCTTGCTTATTTGATCATATCGTCTTGCTCTGAAAATCAAGATTGTTGTCGAGCTTAGTAACATATCGGTGGTTCATGATGTTCCGAATATCCTCTCGGAAGTATTACCAGGTTGTCACCTGACCGCTATGTTGAGTTTGTGATCATGTGGGTTTCCTCCAAACCACCCATTCTCCAAGAATCTGTGTGGGATACCCCTAAGCTAGTTGGTTAAGCCAAACAACAACTTGTAGAGTTGGAAGATAAAAGCTTTGTCTGACTTAGTTCATTTTAAGGGTTATCCTTTTGAGTGTGTGTTGAAGAAATATGATGTCTTCATCGATTGGTCCTCAGGATCAATTGTTGGATCTAGTGTCTTGCCCAGACTTTGATTTGAGTATGGGTTATCATCAAATCTAATCAGAACCAATGATATTCATAATGTTGTCTTACTCGTGGTGGTTTCCTCGAGCATACGCCATTATATATTTTTGTCTGACCAATACTATCACATTGTTCACATGATGGTGGAAGTCCAGTGATATGGAAATTCTGATGAGTTGCTATTGAGCCCATTAGCAGCATCTTGTCTCCTCCATGATTCATGTTGAACATCAAGCTAGTATTGGAAACTTTTGTAAGCATTATCTTCATGTCCCGTTCATGAAATACATGTTTGGTGTAAGAAGTGACTTTCTCCAAGTTCACGTGCATTAGGTGCAAGTTGCCGTCGTGAATTGAGAAAGATTGTTTTTGCTTTCTCCGGAATCATCCCAAGTCAGTCATGCAAGTGCGAGGTATTCCATGGTTTGATAGGCTCGCTACCTCCACTCCATGTGTAATCCCTAGCACACCAAGCCACTGATTGATTTGTTCAAGGAAAAGAAGTTCTTAAGTGCTACTCCTTAAGGACCCAAAGGTACATGCGCAGGACTTCTCTCTCCGCAATGATGGTTCCTAATCGGAACTCGGTAGTGTTTTTTTATAAGACTACCATGTGGTCATGCTTGTCTAGGACAGTGTCTTCACAGGTGTGTAGCAGAACCAGCTCAAGTTTTGGAGCTTGCTATCATAGTTCATCTCCCGAGAGTCTCACAATGTTATCTCGTCGATTTTTGTTGCAAATCTTCTTTTCAGACATGTGAGTCTGAAGTATCCTGTTTCTAACCAGATTTGAATCTCAGGCAGATATGATGGTTGGAACATTCCCAACAACTGCATTTTGTTCCCAGCTTGCACCGCCATTGTGCCAATTTCCCATGGGTTGCCCTTCTCAGCAGTTGTTGTCCAAGATCTTCTTCAAAAGTGGACTTACCATGGGTCCCATCCATTTCTGATGATAACCAAAAATCATCCGTTGCGTTGTCTTCAACAAGGTAGTTCACATCATCCATTCTAGTCCGGGTATGCCATCCCTTCGTATTCCTCCAAGCGATTGTTGTGATTTGCCTTAGGCTAGTATAAAGAGTTTCAATGATCTCTGAATCAAAAGTAATTCTTTTTGCCACTTCAGGGAATATTTCTGCGAGTCACCTTCCTTAAGATGTCTCGTTGTGGTATCATGGCAACCCAACTCCTCGCTACGTTGACACCATTCACCACCCTCCTAGGTGTGGGAATTCCGTTACTTACTTAAACCTTGTCATATGCTCATTTCCATCATTCTTGATGTGTGTATCGTGTCTCATCTCGACAGATGTCGCTATGTCTCGTTCTGTGAGTTGATCATCGGTTGCTCGATTTTCAAGAAGATTGATTCTTCGAGAGTTTCTTTTCTTCCCGTCATCGTGTTGGATGGAGTTCTCAGAGCAAGACATTGAGACAAAGATGGTGATCATGTCAACGTTCCTATGAAGTGCAACTTGGATCGTGAAGACCGTGTTAGTTTGTGCCCCTCTGTCTTCTTACCTCACGTCTTGAATCTCGAGACGAGATTCTTGTTTAGTGGGGGTGAGTTGTCACAGCCCTAGAATTGTTTGCAATTAGTGGCACAAGCATCCATGCATCTTGTCTAAATTACTTCTTTAATTTGAAATGTGGGATAATAAACCCTAGCTGCACATGAAATTCAGCCAGGTTCAACCTTAAATCTTTTCAATGATCCCAAAATGCCCTTTAGAAATGTTCATCATTATTGAATTGGTCTAGCACCTCTGACAAAAATGATGCACATATTTCTAGGCCATCCTGGATTTTTGAATTAAATCATATGCTATTTGCAATTGGGCATTTAAATGCTATATAATATTTTGAATGCTCAATTAATTCTGAACTTAAGTGAGGGCTGTTGGAAATATTCCAACCAGAGCCCACAATTATTTCCAGGATTTTTAGAAATGTTCTGGCATTTTTAATAAAGCCCTCAAGTCTACAGAATAATAGAAAACAAGAAATAAGAGAGAGAAGAATAACCTGGCCCACCTACCTGTAGCCGGCCCAGCTCACTGGCCCAGCCCACCTGGCGCCTCCCCTGTCGTCTTCCTCCTTGCGAGGAGGACGGGCGTGTGCCCGATGCGCGCGCACCGCTGTGCGCCACCTCCTGCTTGACGCCGAGGGCCTGGACGCCTCTGGCGTTGCCACCTAGACCCCCTGGACCCCTCGACCGCTCCTCTCTCTCCCTGCCTCGCCTCTCTCGCTCTCTCTCCAGAAGTAGAGCGAAGCCGTCACCGCTGTTCGTCGCCACCGTGACCACCGTGCTTCCCTCGCCTCACTGACCTGTCCATGAACCTCGCCACCCTCGCCTACGCCTCTCCGTCGATCCACGTGACGCGGGAAGCCCTGGAGAGACGCCATCGCCGTCGTCTTCACATCCTGCCGCCGGAGATCGCCTTCGCTGCCCAGTTGACCTCAGCGCGTCCCCGAGCCGCTGAGCATCTCGTCGCACCCTCCGTGAGCTCCTGCTCCTGCTCCCCCTCTCCGTTTTCCCCTCGTGCACCATAGCGACTGCACCATGCTCACGCCCACGCGCCACCGCCCACGCTCGTCGCCGGCGATGCTCCGGTGACCAATTGGTCCCGGGCATGCGCCCAACGCGCTCCCCGCATCGCGTAGAGCCCCCGTAGCACCTCGCCGCACTCATTTCCGCACCGCAGCCCCATCCCCACCTGCACCCGAGCTTCGGCCGCCGCCGAGCTCATCGCCGGTGCCACTCCGGCCACTCCCCGGCCGCGCCACCACCACGGTTGGATGCGGACGAGCGTCCGCGTCCTGTAGCTATGCTCCGCGCGCCAAACGGCGCCTTGTAGGTGAATCCCGCGCCGCTCCGCCACGTCTGTTGCCGCCGGCGGCTAAACGCCGGCAAGTTGATCGTTGACTGGGTGGGCCCAGTTTGACCCCCCTGGGTCACTGACATGTGGGCCCTAGGCCACTAACTAAACTAGGATTAGTATTAGTTTAACGCTAACTAAATTTTGTTAGTTAACTAACTACTGACTAGTGGGCCTCACTGGTCAGTTTTGACCCTGGGCGACCCAGTTGACCTGCTGACGTCACAGTGACGTAGTGCTGACGCCATAACTCATTTTCTGGATTAAATATAATTCAGAAAATTCTAGAAAATAGTTAAAACTTCTAAAATTCATAGTAAATCAACCGTAGCTCCAAATCAAATAAATTATATATGAAAAATGATCAGAAAAATCCAATCTATCCATTTGTACTGGTTTGATGCATGTTGGAACAAATTATGGCTGCTGTTTAGGCCAAATCATATAAATGGTATTTAAACCCTCACATATGGAGTTTGAACTTGAACCTAATGCTCAAACCAACTCCATTTAACATGTTGCTAGTTGCATTAGCTCAAAACACAGCATATTGACATGTCATGATCATGCATCATATTTTGCATTGCATTGATTGTGTTTTCCTTCTCTGTTGCCAGTAGTTGTCCCCTCTTGATAGACGTGGTTCCGACGATGAGTTCAGTGACACTCATGAAGAGATATACTATCTTCGGAAGTGCCAGGCAAGCAAAACCCCCCTTGTTCATTCCGATACAATCCCACTCTCTCGCTCCTGCTCTCTTTTACTGCATTAGGACAACAACGATTCATCTGTTACTTGCTGCGGTAGTTGAACCCCTTATCCTCTGCATGACCTGTCATTGCCACAGTAAATAGATGAAACCCACTAGCATGAGTAGGAGTTGTTTGAGCCCTGATGTGCCTACTCATTCATGCTTGTTTGTCATGCCTGCTATTGCTTAGAGTTGTGTCAGGTCTGATTCATCGGGGATGAATTGGAAAGTTGTGAACATGTCCTAATGTGTGTGAGCTAAGTGTGTTGAACACGATTTGGTAAAGGTATCGATGAGAGGCCATGTAGGAGTACATGGTGGGTTGTTTCATTGAGGCTGTCCCTAAGAACTGAGATCTGTATGTGTGATTTAAGAATCAGTTACTACCATACATTGGGCCCGAAACCAATGGACCCTCTCGGCTTCTTAATCACCCTAGTCCTCTGTCCAGGAGTTGCAACTAGTTTCTGGTGTTTGTAGGATATGTGTTGGCGACTGTGCGTAGCGCTGACCCCAAGGGTGGGCTATGATGCGGTAGATACACCGTGGCCTGGCATGTCGGGCGCCTGCTTGGTGTTTCGGAACCTGATACGTCTCCAACGTATCTATAATTTTTGATTGCTCCATGCTATATTATCTACTGTTTTGGACTATATTGGGCTTTATTTTCCACTTTTATATTATTTTTCGGACTAACCTATTAACCGGAGGCCCAGCCCTGAATTGCTGTTTTTTGCCTATTTCAGTATTTCGAAGAAACAGAATATCAAACGTCCAAACAGAATAAAACCTTCGGGAACGTGATTTTCTCACTGAATGTGACCAGGAGACTTGGACCCTACTCCAAGGAGTCAGAGAGGCGGTCACGAGGGTGGGGGGCGCACCCCCCCTAGGGTGTGCCCCCCTGCCTCGTGGGCCCCTCGATGCTCCACTGACGTATTCCTTCCTCCTATATATATACCTACGTACCCCCAAACGATCAGAATAGGAGCCAAAAACCTAATTCCACAGCCGCAACTTTCTGTATCCACGAGATCCCATCTTGGGGCCTATTTCGGAGCTCCGCCGGAAGAGGGCCGTCATCACGGAGGGCTTCTACATCATCATAGCCTCTCCGATGAAGTGTGAGTAGTTTACCTCAGACCTTCGGGTCCATAGTTAGTAGCTAGATGGCTTCTTCTCTCTTTTTGGATCTCAATACAAAGTTCTCCCCCTCTCTTGTGGAGATCTATTCGATGTAATCTTCTTTTTGCGGTGTGTTTGTTGAGACCAATGAATTGTGGGTTTATGATCAAGTCTATCTATGAATAATATTTGAATCTTCTCTGAATTCTTTTATGTATGATTGGTTATCTTTGCAAGTCTCTTCAAATTATCCGTTTGGTTTGGCTAACTAGATTGGTAGTTCTTTCCATGGGAGAAGTGCTTAGCTTTGGGTTCGATCTTGCGGTGTCCTTTCCCAGTGACAGAAGGGGCAGCAAGGCACGTATTGCATCGTTGCCATCAAGGATAACAAGATGGGGTTTATTTTATATTGCATGAATTTATCTCTCTACATCATGTCATCTTGCTTAAGGCGTTACGCTGTTTTTAACTTAATACTCTAGATGCATGCTGGATAGCGGTCGATGAGTGGGGTAATAGTAGTAGATGCAGAATCGTTTCGGTCTACTTGTAACGGACGTGATGCCTATATACATGATAATGCCTAGATATTCTCATAACTATGCTCAATTCTATCAATTGTTCAACAGTAATTTTTTCACCCACCGTAGAATACTTATGCTCTTGAGAGAAGCCACTAGTGAAACCTATGGCCCCCGGGTCTATTCTCATCATATCAATCTCCATCACTTTAATCTTGCTTTGCTTTTTTACTTTGCCTTTACTTTTTTACTTTGCATCTTTATACCAAAAATACCAAAAATATTATATCTATCAGATCTCACTCTCGTAAGTGACCATGAAGGGATTGACAACCCCTAATCGCATTGGTTGCGAGTAGCTATCGTTTTGTGCAGGTACGAGGGACTTGAGCGTGGCCTCCTACTAGATTGATACCTTGGTTCTCAAAAAATGAGGGAAATACTTACGCTACTCTGCTGCATCATCCCTTTCTCTTCGGGGAAAACCAACGCAAGCTCAAGACATAGCAAGAAGGATTTCTGGCGCCGTTGCCGGGGAGGTTCGTGCAAGTCAAGATTTGACTCCCGACAACGAGCCATTTCTGGCGACGTTGCGGGGGAGTCTATGCTAAAAGTCAACATACCAAGTACCCATCACAATCCCCATCTCTCGCATTACATTATTTGCCATTTGCCTCTCGTTTTCCTCTCCCCCACTTCATCCTTGCCGTTTTATTTGCCCTCTCTCTCTATCCTCCCTCTCGTTCTCTATTTGCCTCTTTTTCTAGTTTCTTGTTTGCTCGTATGGTTGGAATAGTTGTTTATTTATTACTAAACAGAGAACCTAAGATCTATGGATCCTCATCCGCTTGCTAATCTTTTTAAGAGATCCAATTATGATGAACCAATTTCTAGTGAGTTTTGTGCACTAGATTATCTTTATGAGGTTTTGCTTGAAATTCGTGAATCTGAAAAGTGTGAGGAATGACTTTATGAAACGATTCACGATAGATCTTTGAATAAAAAGCATGATTGCAATTATTTTATTATAAATTCTATTCATGTAAATTGTGCAAATAATATGCAAAATCCTAAGCTTGGGGATGCTAGTTTTGCTATGTCCTCTACTTGTTGCAATGATCATGATTGGGGTGATTCTTCTTTTGATCTTGAAAATTTATTTAAACCCCATGATGAATATGAGATTGATTATAATGTTTTCAATAATATTGAAAGTGGGTTTGGAAGAATGTCAACTTTAGATCCCACATATCTGGAGAATGTTCAATCTTATGAAGTTTTTGATAAAAGTGGGTTTGGAAAGGTCATGACTTTAGTTAATGTTAATCCCACTATTTTGGAAGAGTGCCAACTTTGCATGCATGTGGATTGTGTTGAAAGTATTCTATGTGACAGTTATTTTGTTGAATTTGCTTATGATCCTACATGTAATTATTACGAGAGAGGAAAATATGATGGTAGAAATTTTCATGTTACTAAATTACCTCTCGTTATGTTGAGATTGCTATTGTTTCTTTCCGCTTCCTTGCATATGCTAGTTTTTGCTTGCCTTGATAATTTGTTTGCCTATAAGATTACTATGCATAGGAAGTATGTTAGACTTAGATGTGTTTTTCACGTGTTTTATGATGCTCTCTTTGTGCTTCAATTCTTCTCTTTCATGTGAGCATCATTGAAATATTATGCCTAGCTATAAGGCTTTAAAGAAAAGCGCTTGTTGGGAGACAACCCAATATTTATCCTTGCTGTTATTTAATAAATAAATTATTTAGCCTATGTTTTGGTTGTGTTTTTTGTGTTTAATTAGTGTTTGTTCCAAGTAGAACCGTTGGGAAGACTTGGGGAAAGTCTTTTTGAACTTGCTGTAAAAAACAGAAACTTTAGCGCTCACGAGAACTGCTGTCATTTTTATTTGAAGAGTTCCATTTAGTTAATTATTTTTGCAGATGATTAATAGATACATTCCTCACGTCCAGAAATTTATTTTAGAATTTTTGGCGTTCCAGAGCTTGCGCTAGCTACAGATTACTACAGACTGTTCTGTTTTTGACAGATTCTGTTTTTCGTGTGATTCTTTGCTTATTTTGATGAATATATGGTTAGTAAAATAGTTTATAATCCATAGAGAAGTTGGAATACAGTAGGTTTAACACCAATATAAATAAAGAATGAGTTCATTACAGTACCTTAAAGTGGTCTTTTGTTTTCTTTCGCTAACGGAGCTCACGAGTTTTCTACTTTAAGTTTTGTGTTGTGAAGTTTTTAAGTTTTGGGTGAATTCTTGTGATGGATTATGGAACAAGGAGTGGCAAAAGCCTAAGCTTGGGGATGCCCATGGCACACCCAATATAATCCAAGTAAACAAAAAATTCAAAGCTTGGGGATGCCCCGGAAGGCATCCCCTCTTTCGTCCACTTCCATCGGTAATTTACTTGGAGCTATATTTTTATTCACCAACATGATATGTGTTTTGCTTGGAGCCTCTTGTATTATTTGTGTCTTTGTGTTTTAGTATTCCACAATCATCCTTGCTGTACACACCTTTTGAGAGAGCCATACATGAATTAGAATTTGATAGAATACTCTATGTGCTTCACTTATATCTTTTTGAGCTTAGTAGTTTTACTCTATGTGCTTCACTTATATCTTTTTGAGGTAAGTAGTTTTGCTCTATGTGCTTCACTTATATCTTTTGAGCACTATAATTTTGCTCTATGTGCTTCACTTAGATCTTTTAGAGCACGGTGGTGGATTTTTTTAAAATAAACTATTGATCTGTCATGCTTCACTTAAATTATTTTGAGAGTCTCTTAATAGCATGGTAATTTGCTTAATAATAATATGCTTGGTATTCAAGATTTGTGAAACCTTCTTTTGAGTGTGTTGAATACTCAGAAAAGATTGAAGCATGATAATTGTTTTGAGATATGGAGGTGATAATATTAAAGTCATGCTAGTTGAGTAGTTGTGAATTTAAAGAATACTTGTGTTAAAGTTTGTGATTCCCGTAGCATGCACGTATGGTGAACCGTTATGTGATGAAGTCGGAGCATGATTTATTTATTGATTTTCTTCCTTATGAGTGGCGGTCGGGGACGAGCTGTGGTCTTTTCCTACCAATCTATCCCCCTAGGAGCATGCGCGTAATACTTTGCTTTGATAACTTCTCGATTTTTGCAATAAGTATATGAGTTCTTTATGACTAATGTTGAGTCCATGGATTATACTCACTCTCACCCTTCCACCTTTGCTAGCCTCTCTAATACCGCGCACCTTTCGCCGGTATCATACACCTACCATATACCTTCCTCAAAACAGCCACCATACCTACCTATTATGGCATTTCGATAGCCATTCTGAGATATATTGCCATGCAACTTTCCACCATCTAGTTCATCATGACACATTCATCATTGTCATATTGCTTAGCATGATCATGTAGTTGACATAGTATTTTTGGTAAAGCCACCGTTCATAATTTTTTCATACTTGTCACTCTTGATTCATTGCATATCCTGGTACACCGATGGAGGCATCCATATAGAGTCATACTTTGTTTTAGAATCGAGTTGTAATCATTGAGTTGTAAATAAATAAAAGTGTGATGATCATCATTTAATAGAGCATTGTCCCAAAAAAAGAGAAAGGCCAAAGAAAAAAAAGAAGGCCCAAAAAAATAAAAAATAAAAAGGGGCAATGCTACTATCATTTTACCACACTTGTGCTTCAAAGTAGCACCATGATCTTCGTAGTAGAGAGTCTCTCATGTTATCACTTTCATATACTAGTGGGAATTTTACATTATAGAACTTGGCTTGTATATTCCAATGATGGGCTTCCTCAAATTGCCCTAGGTCTTCACGAGCAACCAAGTTGGATGCACACCCACTTAGTTTCTTTTTGATCTTTCATATACTTATAGCTCTAGTGCATCCATTGCATGGGAATCCCTACTCACTCACATTGATATCTATTGATGGGCATCTCCATAGCCCGTTGATACACCTAGTTGATGTGAGACTATCTTCTCCTTTTTGTCTTCTCCACAACCACCATTCTATTCCACCTATAGTGCTATATCCATGGCTCACGTTCATGTATTGCGTGAAGATTGAAAAAGTTTTGAAAAAGTTAGAGTATGAAACAATTGCTTGGCTTGTCATCGGGGTTGTGCATGATTTAAATACTTTGTCGTGAAGATAGAGCATAGCCAGACTATATGGTTTTGTAGGGATAACTTTCTTTGGCCATGTTATTTTGAGAAGACATAATTGCTTTGTTAGTATGCTTGAAGTATTATTATTTTTATGTCAATATAAACTTTTGTCTTGAATCTTTCGAATCTGAATATTCATATCACAATTAAGAAGATTTGCATTGAAATTATGCCAAGTGGCACTCTGCATCAAAAATTCTCTTTTTATCATTTACCTACTCGAGGACGAGCAGGAATTAAGCTTGGGGATGCCTGATACGTCTCCAACGTATCTATAATTTTTGATTGCTCCTTGCTATATTATCTACTGTTTTGGACTATATTGGGCTTTATTTTCCACTTTTATATTATTTTTGGGACTAGCCTATTAACCGGAGGCCCAACCCAGAATTGCTGTTTTTTGCCTATTTCAGTATTTCGAAGAAACGGAATATCAAACGGAGTCCAAACGGAATAAAACCTTCGGGAACGTGATTTTCTCACCGAACGTCATCCAGGAGACTTGGACCCTACTCCAAGGAGTCAAAGAGGCGGTCACGAGGGTGGGGGGCGCCCCCCCTAGGGTGCGCCCCTGCCTCGTGGGCCCCTTTGACAAAACTGTGTGCGATGCATTAATCGCAAACGGGGATGTAAAAAACCCGTCCAAAAAGGTGCAAAACATTTGCGATGGCGGAGCCATCAAACACGGTTCAGATTTTAATTGCGTGTGCGATGCAGGGCACACGGTTAATCCATTCGAACTGTTTGCGATGAGGCAGAATAATAGAAACGGGCAGCCATATCAATGTGTGTGCGATATACGGCATATAGTTCGCTTCGATGAACTGTTTGCTATTAGGGAGTGAGGGAGTCCTGGATTAAGGGGTCCTCGGATGATTGGGCTATGTGACATGAGCCGGACTGATGGGCCGTAAAGATACAAGATAGAAGGCCTTTCCCCATGTCTGGATGAGACTCTCCTTTGCGTGGATGGCAAGCTTGACGTTCAGATGTGAAGATTCCTTTCTCTGTAAACCGACTCTGTACAACCTTAGGCCCCTCCAGTGTCTATAGAAACTAGAGGATTTAGTCCGTAGAGGCAATCATAATCATACAGGTTAGACATCTGGGGTTTAGCCATTACGTTCTCGAGGTAGATCAACTCTTGTAACCCCCATACTCATCAAAGTCAATCAAGCAGGAAGTAGGGTATTACCTCCATCAAGAGGGCCCGAACCTGGGTAAACATCATGTCCTCTGCCTCCTGTTACCATCGACCTTCAGATGCACAGTTCGGTACCCCTTACCCGAGATTGGCCGGTTTTGACACCGACATTGGTGCTTTCATTGAGAGTTCCTCTGTATTGTCGATAGAAGGATCGATGGCTCGACTTGTCGTCAACGACAAAATCACCTCTGGAAGGGCCCTAGCTCCTTGGCAGATCCTCCAGCTCGGCAGTTTCACCATGGGCACCCGCCCAGCCATTAAGCCCAATGCGGTCTCTCAGATCGCCAAAAATCATGTCCGCATCGACAACAAAATCGTTGATAGGATGGATCCAGCAGATATCTCATCTTTTAACAAATTGCTAGACCACATCGCCACCCTAGGGGTCGCAACAGACTATGATCTGATTGGGCTTAAACCCGATCAGAGGGAAATCAGGTCCCCACCTGTCACCCAGCTAGTAACAGTTGTGGAGGAGCAAGTTGAGGATACATCTCCTCCTATGCTAAGAACAAACTATGTTCGGATCTCCGAGCCCTGCGAGCCAGATACCCATCTTCGGGAAGAGACCTTTCGTCCTCCGAACATAGAACCAGGCGTTGAGCCTAAAAATTCCCAGGACACTCCGGATCCTGGGCCGGTAACCTCAGAAATTTTTCAAATTCCGGATTCCACAGTGGGTCAGTGCTTGGATTTAAACCCACCCACCCACCACAAGCAATACTCTCCAAGCAATTCCGGTCCCCCGGACATATGTGACTTAATGTATGTAAGGAAGCAACCTCAGGAAACAGTCCATCACTTTTGGGCTAGATTCCTACTTGTTAAAAACAAGATTAAATATTGCTGCGACGATGATGTGGTATCAGTCTTTTGCCACAACTATACGGATGAAGGGATCCTCAATGCCCTGAACCGACGCCGCATTCTACACTTCGCAGATTTGGCACACATAGTACAGAAGTACTGCACAATGGAAAGCGCCTGGAATGCCCAAACAGCTCGGTGGGAACCACCGGCCTTTAAGCCACCCATCGGTCGGGCAAAAAGGATGCACCCTCATGGGGCGCCTGATCATCACTATACAGACAAGAAAATCAAGCCCTTAACAGGACATAGAACTGTCCTTGAAGAATGGCTCGACAAGCCTTGTCAGATACACACGACACCAACTTCCGAACCAACACATAGCCTTTGGGCATGTTGGATACTCCGGCAGGTGGCTATGACTGGTGAAGCCATCCTCACCAACACTACCTCAGACAAGTACCCCCGGAGGATAACGATCTCAATGTGCTTACGGTCTTCGAGACCTTTTCTTAAAACAATCGGCTCAAAAGGGCGCTCCGTGACCTCGCCAAAGTCAACCAAGTAGCCGCAATCAATCCTTGGAACGACATGGCGATAACCTTTAATGCTACTGCGAACCACGGGCCCAATCAGTCCGAGCACCAGACGCTCTAGTTCTGAACCCAATTGTGGATGGCTTTTGGATGACTAAAGTGCTCATGGATGGTGGCAGTGGATTAAACCCCATTTATGAGGACACGCTTGAGAAAATGCAAATGGACAAGAACCGCATTGAGCAGAGCAGTACAAACTTTCGAGGCATCATTCCCAATCGAGAAGCACGATGTTCGGGAAAAAAAACTTGATATAGTATTCGGCACGCCTGAGAACTACAGGTCCGAAGAGTTAATCTTCCAGGTGGCACCTTTCAACAATGGATATCACGCCCTGTTGGGGCGAGACATTTTCACACGCTTTCAAGCTATACATCATTAGGGGTACATGAAGCTCAAAATGCCTGGGCCCAACGGAGTTATCACTATCGCCAGTGATTCGGAAATAGCGCTCCGCGCCGAAAACAAGACTGCATCCCTGGCCCTCGAGGCACTATCCGAAGCCCTCGCGGCCGAGGAGCTCACCGCTCCGCGCCCCACAGTGGATAGAGATGACGTAATTCTCGATAAAAGGCCAAAATCCACTTCTTTCAACCCAACAGACGAAATACTCAAAATCCGACGGTCCTAATAAAACAGCAGCCATCGGAGCACAGCTGGATCAGACGGTCGACGCCGCTCTAAGAGCATTCCTGCGTGAGAATTGGGACATCTTCGCTTGGCACCTTTCAGATATGCCAGGAATCCCACGCAGACTGGATGAACATAGCCTCAACATAATAAAGGGGTTCAAGCCAGTCAAGCAGATGCTTCAGTGATTTTCTGAACCCAAGCGACAAGCTATGGGGGAGGAGCTAGCCAAACTACTTGAAGCCGGGTTTATTCGAGAGATAAAACACCCCGGTTGGCTAGCAAACCTGGTCATGGTGCCAAAGAAGGACAAATCCTGGCGCCTTTGTGTCGATTTCAAAGATCTCAATAAAGCCTACCCTAAGGACCCATTCCCACTGCCCTGCATTGACCAGATCATCGATGCAACCGCATGACACGATTCATTATGTTTCCTTGATGCATACTCTGGATACCATCAAATTAATATGAAGGAATCCGATAAGGATGCAACAACATTGATTACCCCGTACGGGCCTTTCCGCTTCAACACTATGCCTTTCGGACTCAAAAACGCCGGTGCCACCTACCAACGCATGATTCAAACAAGCCTGAAAAAACAAATTGGCAAGACGGTGGAGGCATACGTAGATGATGTAGTCATAAAAACTAACCATGTCGAATCATTGGTGGACAACTTACGTCTTACATTCGACAACCTTCGAACATATGGCATACGGCCCAATCCGGAAAAATGCGTTTTCGGTGTTTCGGCCGGAAAGCTGCTCGGGTTCATCGTTTCCAATAGAGGAATCAAGGCAAACCCCGCCAAAATCCAAGCCTTGTCACAGTTGGCAATTCCTACAGACCTAAAGCAGGTCCAAAAACTAGCTGGATGCGTGGCAGCCTTGAGCCGCTTTATATCCAGATTAGGAGAGAGGGCGCTGCCGCTATATAGCCTGCTCCGTCGTACCGGCCACTTTGAGTGGACGGATGCAGCAACAGCTGGGTTGGAAGAAATAAAAGCTCTACTAGCAAACAACCCAGTCCTTGCCACGCCTAACATCGGTGAACCCATGCTACTATACATATCTGTAACTCACCAGGTGATAAGCGCAATACTCGTCGTTGAACAAGAGGAAGAGGGATATAAATTCCCACTCCAAAAACCTGTATACTACATATCGGCGGTTCTCACACCATGTAAATCCCGGTACCCGCACTATCAAAAGATAGCATATGCGGTTTTCATGGCATCTCGGAAGCTGAGACACTACTCTCGATCACGGTGGCCTCTGAGGTACCACTCAATGATATCATAAATAATCGAGACGCCACCGGCCGCATCGCAAAATGGGCCATCGAGCTCCTACCATTCGAAATAACGTAAAACCACGCCGAGCTATTAAATCTTAGGTGTTGGATGACTTCGTCGCCGGATGGACAGAAGCCGAACTCCCCAAAGAATACGGTACATACTCCAACTGGGTGATGTACTTCGACGGCTCTAAAATGTTAGCCGGATTGGGGGCTGGTGTCATCCGAACATCCCCTACAGGGGACACAGTCCGTTACGTATTGCAAATCATGTACACGGACTCCAATAATGCAACCGAATATGAGGCCCTACTGCATGGTCTCCAGATGGCTGTTTCTATGGGCGTAAGCCTCAAGGTGCGCGGGGATTAAAACCTCGCAATATCCCAAATAAATGGAGAATTCGATGCAAAAGATCCAAAGATGGCAGCTTACCGCAATGCTGTGCTCAAAATATCAGCTCGGTTCGAGGGGCTCGAGTTTCATCACGTGGTCTGAGACAGTAACCAAGCAGCGGACATTGTTGCTCGAATGGGCGCTAAACGCGACCCCGTCCTGCCTAACACCTTCTTGGAAAGTCTCTTCAAGCCATCCGTGGTATGGCAGGACGAGAGCGGAAATACCAGTTCAGCGCCGATCACAGCCCCGGAAGCCAAACACGATTCGGACATCATCGGGGGCTCGGGCACAGAACCAACACCTTCCGCCCATGTAATCATGGCGGTAATCGCCCCATGGACCGAACCCTTCCTGGCCTACCTTAATAGGCGGGAGCTCCCTCGGGACTAGAATGAGGCTCGTTGCATCGTTCAACGTTCAAAAGCCTACAAGGTTCATGAAGGAGAGCTCTACAAGAAAACCATTACCGGAGTCCTTCAAAGATGTATCTCCGAAGAGGAGGGACGACAACTCTTGGCCGAAATACATGCTAGTCTTGGCGGCCATCATGCCGCAGCTCGGGACCTTGTAAGTAAGGCCTTCCATACAGGTTTCTTTTGGCCCACGGCCCGAGCAGACGCGCAAGACCTCGTACAACACTGTGTCGGATGCCAGCTTTTTGCCAATCAAAGCCATATCACTACAAAAAATACACTTCCGTGATGGTACGTGTTTGTCACAGTAGGTCGTGTATGCATGTACATCCATGACAAATTTATGATAGAATCGAGATAGTCATACTTGTGTTGTCGTACAAGTGTTCCATGACATTACCAAAATTATCATCACGGAAGTGTCCACCTCCATGATGATAAATCGTGCGTCACAGAACTGCTTTCATCAAGGGTGACCGACACGTGGCATCCACCTTAACGGAACACCGTTAAGCTATCGGACCGGGTTTTGGATCCGATAACCCGTTAACAACCCCGACCAATGGGGATTTTCCACGTGTAAAATCATCCTTGGCTGGAGGAGGCATGTGTCAGGTCCGCGTTGGCACAGGTGTCACTCATCCAATGGGCGAGACGTGCCTATGATATGTTGACACGTGGACCGGCACATCAAGTTTAAATGGGCCAGCCCAACTGAAGGCCCACAAGATTTTGCGGACCATAATGGGCCGGCCCAGCTGAAGGCCCACGGGATTTTGCGGACCATAATGGGCTGGCCCAGCTAAAGGCCCACAAGATTTTGCGGGCCATAATGGGCCGGCCCAGGTAAAGGCCCACAAGAGTTTTGTGTGCCATAATGGGCCAGCCCAAGTAAAGGCCCACAAAATTCTTGTGGATCATAATGGGACGGCCCAGCTAAAGGCCCACGAGATTTCGCCGACATTAACGGGTCGGCCCAACTGTAGGCCCACAAGATTTTGAGGACCCTAGTAGGCCGGCCCATTAACTGGCTGCCATGTTTTGGGCCAAATGTCGGCCCATATTTGATCCGGTCCATTAATGGCCTGCCACGCTCCGGGCCTAATAGTGGCCCATATGAGATCTGGCCCGTTAAAGGCCTACCACGTTTTGGGCCAAATTACGGCCCAGATCAGGTCCGACCCTTTAAGAGGCTTTGGGCTCAATTATGGCCCATATCAGATTCGGCCCGTCAACTGGACACTATGCTTTTGGACCCACTTGCTAAAGACCCACTTAGTAATTCGGCCTGATATTAGTTTTGGCCTGTTAAGGGCCCGTTTAACATTTCGGCCCTGTATTAATTTTGGCCTGTTCAAATCCCGTCATATAGTTGGGCCTAACTATGGCCCGGTTTGCATCCGGCCTGCTCGCAGCTGATATCTGATTGGGCCAAACAAGGACCGAGACAATTTTGGCCTGTTAAAAGCCTGTGATTTGATTCGCACAATCATGGGCCGGGGTTCATTTCGGGCTGCTGCTGTCCCGTGAGCTGTTCGGCACGTTTCAGGCCCAACCTACATCGTGATTGCACGACGGCCCGATTATGTACCGTAATTTTACGGTTTGGCCGGTTTACTGCGAAGACAGGATATATATACAATAAAATAACTGCAGCATCGTGAATAAGAAAAAACCTAGACTATACAATAAAGAAATTACGGCATATTACATCCACTGGGCATCAAAGTTCGCCACTATGATAATAAAGCACAAACAGGCAGCAGATAACATACACTAGGCATCAAAGATCGCCACCAGTGCAAATAAACACGCCAACAAAATAATATACAAAACCGACAACACTTCAATAGAGTGCAAGAAAGGTTAGCCATGCTGGGGAGCTGCAGCGCAAGCAACTGAGCAAGATGATGAGACGGCGCTTGTTCAACACTTATATATTCCTCACTCTGAAAGATAAACAAGCAGACAGATGACAGGTTTTGCACATAAAAGTATCAGTGCTGACAATTCATCATGTTTCTTACTGATGAATAAAGTGACACTGTTTAAAATTGCATTAACACAATATGGTATTGTTCAGGTCAAGACATGGCAGGAAATGACATTGTGAAGGAGTTGGCAGCTTCACGACACCACGGGATTACAGATCAAGAACTCATAAGTATCAATGGTTAGTGTGCTGTCAATTTATACCATTTCACATTGGCAAATAAAGAGACGGTTTAAATAATAGTAGAATGATATGACAGTGTTCATAGTTAAGACATTGCAGAATATGACATTGTGCTGTAGTGGGTGGGTTCACCACACCACTGGATTACGGATGAAGAACAGAAGCATACATGCAGTGCAAAAGAAGATCACTTGCTCTGTATAGTTTAATTCACATGGTATGAAGAAGGAACTTGGTTGTACAACTAAAAACTTAAATTGAGAAAGGACAAACTTTTTTTTATGAACTACATAATAAACTTTAAACAAGCAATTTGATGCAAACACCAAAAATAAACAGTTGTTGCAGTCATGCCTAACCAAATATATACAACAAAGTTTGAAGGCTTGAGATGGACAAACTTACATTATTGGTGAAGACAGGCTCTATAAAGGCCTTGTCCATGCTGATGGGGGGGGGCAATTCAAGAAGTTTGCCATAGAATCTTCTTCAAAAGCATTGCCTTTATTCTACATTTTGTTAAGAGTAAATATAGATGTGATAATATACGAAAAAATGGAGAATATTTAAGATAAGATGAAGAGTGATGCTACATAACCAAGTAGCTATAAATGTAAGTGCTGCGATACAGGCAAAAGGTACAGCCAAGAGCAATGCACAACTAAACTTCTTCGGTACCAACCTTATGGTAAGAGTAAATATAGATCTGATGTGTAGAAAATGGAGGGCAAAGGAAAATAAGTTGCAGAGTGATGGTACATGAACAACTACCTTTCATTATAAGTACACTGATAAAGGACAGCATGTACTTACAAGAACAATGCCGAGCTAAAAAAACATTGGCATTGGATATATTCTACACTAATGTAACCATTCATATAGATCAGATAATTTAGAGCGAACAATTGATAAGCAAGCTATCATGCATACTGCTATCACAAATGAACCAGGTATGTATGCAAGTACAGTGATACATGACAACAAGTACTAACAAGAGCAAAGCAGCAGGCAGCATATTTGCGATATCCTGTCGTTCTTGTCAAACTAGAATTCTTCTTCGAGTAGCTTTCCTGCAAAAAAGATCCGTAAGGCACATGCAGAAAAGTAGAAGTTCAAATTGTCATGTGATTTCATAGACAGTACCTCATCCTGGGAACGAGACCAGTGCATAACAAGGTTTTTCCATTCAATGTATTCTAAATTTAGGACAGGAGGCTTCACCAGAAATTCGTTTTTAGACTTGCAATCAAAGTGTGATTTCCTCAGGTAACACCGATACTGATGCAATGCTTCCTTGAAAAGCACAAGCAAGCTTTGCTCGTCATGACTATCCAGATTGACCCTCGCCTAGTTACAACAATGTAATGTAAATCATTGATGTATTCAATCAGCAGAAAACAGGAAAATAATAACCATGAATAATAGCACTTACACGTAAGTTGGACATGAAGATGTGAAAATGTTGTTTGTCTTCACAATAATCTTCCCATGATGTGAATATATGGACGTAGTCCCTAACAACATTGAAAGCATTGTCTTTTAAACTGTGAATAAATGGAATGGGGTTCCAATCTGCAGGAATTGGCCGTCTCTGCAGTTGGGATAGGTCTTCGGCCGGTGGACTTGCTGTACTTTTTGCTGGAGTGGGATTTTTCTGTGGTACAGCTGGTGCTATGGCAAATGAAATCGGTATACCTTTTGCTGGAGTGCAGGTCCTGTGTGGTGGGGCTAGTGGTGTGGCCAGTGAAGTATGGGTACAGTCTGCTGGAGTCGGTCCTACGCTTTGTGTCACTGGTTGTACAGCCAATATAAGTGGGGTGATGTCTGATTTCTCCGGCACCACCACTTTTTTCAAGGACTTTGCTGGTGCTCCTTCAGGTTCGGCAATCACCCTCTTCCTTTTTGATGTCTGATGCACAAGAACAGCATTCGAGTGGAAAAACATGGTATGATGACAGATGGAATATGTATTGATAATGGATGGGCATGGCACCTCGACATATATGACGAGTAAACTAAGCAGATGGCGGTGCAACAAAGTAGAAGAAATGCAAGACAACATATGCAATATACCCGCAATCAATAAAACATTGCCAAATTAGACAATGCACCTTGATGGGTGAACAGGACAGGCCATCTGCCTTTGACTCCTCAAGGTTAGAATAGTCATTAGGATCATATTCTGAACAAGAATCAACAGGTGGGGAGCGTATGAGTTTCATTGCATCCAGAATGGCACTCAACGCCTTGGTGCCAATTTTGTAAGACATTGCAGTGTTTAGCTTCAAGAGTGGACTGCTGCTAGTGCGAACAAAGCAGCTACACAGATCATAGTGTAGATACAACGGGAAAACCTTAAGCATCAGAGTAAAATCAGCAAAGTGGAACTTGCTGGAATATATGTGCTAGTATTGCCGGTACGGCTAGAAAGGCTTCGGATACCATCTCTCTTCAAGTGAAGATGCGGTACTGTTAATATCAATGTAACTCTCAAAGGTGACACAGCTCCCCGCATTTCATTGCTATTCTTATAGGATTCAAGTGGGCAGGACACTACAAATCCTATTCCTATGTTTACAAGATCCTACGAATCAAAGAGGCTCAAAGTGTCCATCACAACCGACCATATAGACCTCTACATTGCAAATGTCCCTGCTCATCTTCAGTACAAGGAACATATTGTACTACTATCATACTCCCTCCTTTCCAAAATATAAGTCTTGGTAGAGATTTCCGCCATGGATCGCATACAGATGTATCCAGATACATTTTAGAGTGTAGATTCACTCATTTCGCTCCATATGTAGTCCATAGTGGAATCTATACAAAGACTTGTATTTAGGAACGGAGAGAGTACATATTGAAGAAGAACGGAAGAGGAACATGGTAAAGAAGAGCAAGCAGATTTTGGATAATAAAATGTTGGTTGCGCAGTGCCCACACATGATGAACTAGAGCGCATTAAGAATGCAACTCCCAGCTGTCTCTCGACCATTTCAGGCAGTTGGATGAAGATCCTACGTCTCCTAACCCTTCTTCTTCCTCGTCTCTAATTCTTCCCGTACAGAACACCGCACGGGCCGCCGGCCGGACCACCGACCCCCACCGCATGGTTCCTCCGCCACCCCCACCCCCACCCCAACGCCCACCCGCGTCGAGTTTTCTTCGTTCGGCGAGGTCCCACAACCACCTGAGCCCCTTCGATCGCACCGGCGAACTCCGGCGAGCTCTGAAAAATTGACTGACCCAATTTTGAAATTTAGTCTACTGTGATTTAACTAGTGTGGAATATAAAAGGGGAAAACCATAAGCATTGGGAGTATAGTGTTGAGCGTGCCATCGCAGATCTGAAGGTGCAAATCGGACAAAGGCAACTTTGCAACCAAGATAAGAAATCAGAGTGAAGCAGTGGTGATCTATTTTCTTGCTGCGATAAATAAGTTGAGCAGAAACGAAAGAGTACCGCCTCTGGTGCGGCGCCGTGTATGCATCTGCTGAGAATTTGATGGTGCTGCGGTAGCGATGGCTGTTGGCGGCATGGAAGGAGATCTAGGAGGGTAGACGGTGGCGGTGGGGCACGGTGGACAAGACGGTCGTAGGAGCGGCGCCGGCAAGGTGGACGACGGCGGAGATGAAGCGAGAGGACGGGATGCAAGGATCCCGGTCTGAATCCGTGGATGAGAGAGGTCGATATCTTGTAATGGACGGTGGCGTCGGGGTATCAGCTCCGGCATGGTGGAGGAGGACGGCGGTGGATGGGGTGGCGGATGGCAACGGACGGAGGAGGGTGGGGTGAAGAGGGTGTTTTGGCGCCCATGGAGTACGAATGGGGAAAAGGGAGGTAGATAGGAAGGGGGAACCATGTATTCAGGACGCGCTTGTCTCAAATGCGAGGAAATTTACAAACTTAGCCCCCGTTTCAAATTTCTACTACATCACAACAACATTAGTCGGTTGGAGATAGGACGGTAATCTCGCATACATCGAATATTTGCCGATGAGAGTTTGTTTTTGGGGCCCACCGTGTATGAATATGAATCGGGGAGGGAGTCGATTTCGGCCGAGGACACACTGTGTTTTGGCGCCCACCATGTATGAATCTGGGTGAGAGGCGGTTACGTCACGTTTGGGTGAAATTACAAACCTACCCCTATCTAAACCTATAGAAATCCAGCAGATAGGCTTTGCGTGGCAGGGATAGGTAGTAGTTATTTCCATTTCGCAGATTTTGGTTTTGGCGGTTACTGCGACTTTCCCCGCTTTGTTGAAATTTTGTAGAGTGCACGTTTACCGTGCCAAATCAATTCGAATCCTGTTTGTATTCTATTTTTTTCGGGCGGGATCCATTTTCAATTGGAATTACATTCTATATACATCATTTTTATATATACTTTCAAAAGCACAACAAAGAATTCTGCTCCTTTATATGTATAATATGATTTACAAAAACAACCATCTCGAAATCTTAAGGTTGAATTCAAAAAAAATTAACCAAATTATGTTCTACTAAAATGTATGGATCAGTAATATCTGCATATTAAATAACATAGATGTGCGTGAATTCATATGAGTATGCATATTTGATAGATCAATTTTGGTTCGAGCATGGATTACATATATCATCATCTCGAATTCAAATATTTGATCCCTTTTTTGTTCACTCCTTTCACACCCATCTCTCTCGCATGCATGCTCCTTCAGGTAGCTATCACTCTCTTTTCACCAGCTCACCCGCACGCTCACTTCATGTTTCTCCTATCCTCGCAAACATGGTCTCTCGACGTCTCCCTTGAGAAGTGTCACACTCTCCCTATCATTATACATTACACTGTTTTCATTATCTCTCACGTCTCTACTGTTCTCTGGTATCACTCGGTACCTAAGCTTTGATTTTCACCGCCACACACATAGTCGCCACTCGTCTTTCACTTTGTCTTTCTCTCTATGGGATTCTCTCGCATACCCTATATGTCTCTACATATGACTCATACCACTAAAATTACTCTCTCTCTCTCTCCTATAGACAAAACATTTGTTGCGGTCTCCTTTTCGTCTCCATCCTAGACTGAAATTATTCATTTGTTTACCGATCAGACAACCCCGACTACCATCTCCTCTCTCTCTCATAGACACACACACAACTCCTGCTTCCACTCCCCTTCCCGACTACCGTCTCTCTCTCACACACACACAAAACTCTCTCTTTCGCACCCCGACTCTTATTTCTCTCACAAACATTTATCAACTAGCTAGCCTCTTGATAGGTTTATACACCCGCACACTCGTGCTTCCACCATCTCATACATGTCTCTCTCCCGCTCCTTGTATCTATGTAGATTTTTCTTCCCTTCTTGAGACACGCCCTCTCGATCGTGCACACACACACACACTATCGCCTCATTTTAAGCTGATACCTATCGCACACACACTCCTTATGTCTTTGTCACACATGCACCCTGTACTCCTCCACTCTCCCTCTCTCTCACACACACATGGGCTTTTTGCAACAACTAGCAAGATGCCCATGCGTTGCACGGAACATCAAGATGCATTTGTATGAGTAGTTTATCTTGTGGGGGAAAAGGATGAACGAGGGAAGGCCTTATTTGCAAATGTGGAGAGGGGTGTGGGTATCTTTTTGCAAAATTACCATAGTTTCCTTCCTATCCGTCAGATATAGATCGGGCGGCCTATATTGCAGGATGGCAGGCACACGATCATAACCGACAATGCTTTTTATAAGAGTAGGGATAAAAATAGAGTTGGTGATGATGGTGGGCCTGCCATCCTGCAATGTAGGTCATTTGAATTCTATCTGACAGATAGGAAGGAAAATACGGCAATTTACCCGCACTCTTCACCACATTTGCAGATAAGGCCTTCCCTCGTTCATCCTTTTCTCCCACAAGATCTTGATGTTCCGTGCAACGCACAGGCATCTTGCTAGTAAGAGTAGAAATTAGACATATACCACTTCTCGAATCTTGAAACCAACAACATTCCTCCCTTATCTCATCAAAACCGCCAAAGGAATATATTTTGAGTGAAACATAACATATTTTTACTGATATACGTATTTTAAAACTAGACTTTTTTCTATCAAATCAGTGAATATCTATTAATCTACTTTGATCGTGTGGCAACGCATTGGCACATTGCTAGTAGTTATTATATTTTTTTGGACACCAGACAAACGATGGAGTACATATACGAAGAGAAGAGGCGCACACACGCAGTTGGCCTCTCGCTGTCTCGCACACACGAGTGTTACGTAAAGGCGATGTTAACAAATAAACCCTAAAACTCTAGGTGCACGATTGCTGCATTCGCGGGTACCGGGTACGTGGTGGAGCACCTTTGTAGGAATAGTCAGCTCACGTGATAATTTGATCCGTAGGAGTTGCTGGTCGGGACCACAACTGAACGACTTCGTGCGCGGTGGCTCGCTAGTTGCCACAGATCGAGTAGCCACGTTTAAAATATCATTTTTTAGCGGGGTTAAGTGTTCCGATTTTCAATGGCGCGTTATAAGTAGTAAGTAGTTTTTAGAACGACTGGTATGGAGCGAAAATGGAATTCATAGTACTACTTACCTCCTTGGCGTATGGTTGTATGATATTTTTTTTGCAATGGAGGTTGTATGGGTTTATGTTGCGAGATGTTGAATCTGGTAGTTCTAGGGCAAATACTATGGTTTAGATTTAGATGCTGGTTTTCCGTAATGAAAATCGGAAGGGGAAACCCTTCTTTGATTAAAAAACTACTACCTCCATTCTGGTTTACTAGTCCCCATCGTACTTTGGGTCAAAGTTTGTCCATGAATTTTACTTGTAAAATGTGAATGGAAAACGAGATTCATGCATGAACACTAGTTACTCTAACCCCCCACTAACCCCCCTCTCTTCTTTAATTCTTTGCCACATCAGCATGTTTGCTATTCCCGTGTGCATGATACCAGCTAAGATACCACCATTATGGCCAGCCTTAATCATCGCATGCAATAATTTAGTGCACCTTGAAATATGAACATGTGTGGGGCGTGTATGTTTTTAATGACTTGAGGCTATACCTAGCCCGACATGCAAGATGACTTATTATGCACCGTTCCCCATACATGCAGGAAGCCCGTTTGTCTCCAAATCTTTTCCTCTCCATGTGTGGAACCAATATGCCTGCCAAACTCTCCTTCTCCCTCCGGCAGTCCAACCACTCCACCCCGTGTGAAAAAATCTGCATGCATGACTCTCCTCCACCCACGCTCGTCCAATCCGTTGTGACCAGCAATATTTCCACCCCTTCACTCCCCCATAATTTACTCCAACAAATATGCCCACGTAGCTGTTACTTAACTGCAGGTGCATTGGGTCACTGACATATGGGCCCAACAGGGGTCTGGCCCACATGCCAGTGACGCAACTGGACCTGCAGTTAAGTTAGTGTAGCTCAGTCCATATCTTACGTAGGTGTGCCATTGCTCGATATAAATACTGTGCCTCCCACGACATCACTATCTCCTTCCTCTCACGTTCACGTTCATCGCTATCTCCTCCCCCTCCCTCTCACGTTGACCACCATGGCATCGCCCCTCCCAAGCCCTAGGAGCCCCTCGCTGCACCGTGAGGACGGTCACACGTCCCCGTTCCGTTCCTCGCCGCCACTAGTCGAGGAGGACGCGTTGGTGTTCTACTCCTCGCTGCTACGCGACGCGTCGCTGTTCCGTTCCTCGGCTCCAGTAGTCGAGGAGGACGCGTCGACGTTCCGCTCCTCGCCACGACGCGATGCGTCGCCGTTCCGTTCCTCGCCGCCACTAGTTGAGGAGGACGCGTCGGTGTTCCGCTCCTCGCCGCGACGCGTCGAGGTGGACGCGTCGGCATTCCCAACCTCGCCAGCACGCGCGCCGGAGGACACGTCGGTTCCCCGCTATGAGGAGAACGCTGCGCCGCCCGCCGAGCCCTCCAGCCTTGAGGAGCTTTGGAAAGAAATGGATGTCGCCTTGTGGGAGGCTTTGCCTCCAGCAGAGCGCGCCAAAATAGAGGCAGAGAAGAAGGCCAAGGAAGAGAAGCGCAGCGCGGAACAAGCTGCCTGGGAGGCCTATGTCGCGTCCGAGAGAGTCAGGCGATTGGCTCTTTGGCAGAAGGCTCGTGCGAGGGACGTGAGGGTGGCGGAGGACGCCCGTGCCGACGCCCTGAGTGCAGTCGGGCCCAAGCGCCTCATCTACGCTTGGTGGTACGTGGACCGGGTGCACGCTTCTAGCGAGGAGGAGTACCTATTGGCGCCGGATCACCACACTGGTGAGATCGCGCTCGCCCGCCGGCAAGCCGCCAATCAGCACCTCGCGAGTTGCGAGGCTGAGGAAGAGGCGTTGTGTCGGCGCGCTGGGAAACGGTCGCGCACCAGGGCACTCGTGGCGCGCCGCAAGCGCTCCTGCGAGCGCCGTGGCTTTTAGGAGGAGTATAATTTTTGTTTCGTAAGGCGATCTCATTAGTTTTGGGACGCAAATGATAAATCCCGAACGTTCAGGAATTTTTAGCGTCCTTAATTAAGTATGTAAAAGGGAAAGTTTGGAAACCTTGTGTATTCATACGCATTTTGCAAGTACGTGCATATAGCACAAACTTTACTATATACTATCTCACTACATGTCTCTCTCGATATATGCTTGCAGACTGTGCTACTCCCTCCGTCCAAGTCAATAAGTCATCTTTGGTTGTGCACCGTGACCAAGAAGGAGGGAAGACTTATACACCTAGACAGAGGGAGTACTACTATTACTTATGTACGTGCAAATGCACGTTTTAACATTATGATGAGGTTTTTGTAAAAGTAGAAAAACAACACTAGTCAAGCTTGTGAAACGATTCAATGCAAAACAAATGCAAAAATGCATGTTTGATTGTTTACTTTTAGCTTCCTTCTCTGTGGTTATTTCTCTATCGTACTTTGTACTGAGTATCTCACTGGTTGGAAAGGCATGCAAATTCCCAAATGTTAGTGCATGTCACATGCACTACTCCATCCGTCTAGGTGAGTAAGTCATCTTAGGCTGTGCACCGTGACCAAGGAGGAGGAGAAAACGAGAAACATTAATGTTTATTTGCTAATTAATAGTATTGCATGCAATGAACTAACCACTGCATGTCGTGTTTGATATCTCAAGTCATTAAAAGCACGCACACTCTTTATCTCTTATTGGTTGATATGTCAAGAAACAAGAAACGAGGTAGAAATTAATGCACCGCGCCTAAGTGTTTTGGGATCATTTGGTTTTCGTAAGATGACTTACACACCTAGACGGAGGGATTTCAATGGTGAGGAATAAAAAAGTTAAATCTTTGGTCAAAATTTAGCACAAATTACAATGGTGAGGAATAAACCAGGACGGAGTAGTAGTTTAGAAGCCCAAATAAATGAGTGAGGCACCTTGTGGGAAAAGCTGGGGAAGCTGCCAAAAGAACTGGCCCTAGGAGTAGTTGCTAGGGATCGAGTGTGCGAGATGAACCAGAGAAAGTAAATGCAGAGAGATGAAATGCAAAAAAGACGGAGGGATGTGATGGTTGCTTGTCCGTTTATTTTAACAGGCCACTTATTACTGGGAGTGGTTGGGTTTTGTGATATGTCGGCTTTACAGTCGCGCCACGAGCGGGGTAAGAGGTGAGACTCCCGTGCAGCGCCGCCCTCTACACTTGTACTACATCGGTCTTGGTTTATTAGTCCCCCATTGAATTTTACTGAAGATTTAACTGACAAAATGTTAGTGCATGTTAACAAAAACTATATCGTTGGATTCATATTTAAACATAGTTTTGAATGATATAATTTTAGGTGACATGCATCAACATTTATCGTACTATATATAATGTTAGTTCAATTTTTGGTCATACTAATCTAGAGTACTCCCTCCGGTCCTTTTTTCTTTGCGTTCTATGCTCAGCCCGCATACTAAGGAGAGGAGAGAGTAGCAAAAATTAGACTGTTTTGCCCCTGGTTTGCTACAGAAGGGACGTTGGGTAGTTATTGTGCGCATGCAACGATTGGCTCGACACCCTGTATTCTGGCGCCCACGTTCTCCTTTGTCCACCTCTCTGCATGCATGCGGGTTCTCTCTCTCTCCTCAATCTCTGCATGCAGGCGCATGCATCTCTCTCTCGGTCTCTCTCTGTGCAAAATCTTCTTAGATCCGCGCCAATCTCTCACCCATTGCATGGCGTTTGAGCATGAAGAACTCTGAGGCAAGAAGAACAGCATCGTCGCTTGATACTGGTGGAATTGGAGCCAAAACAATTCGTTTAATTTTGGCAGATGAAATCTTTCCGCCAAAATTTTCAAATCCCTCCTAAACTGTACAGCCCGCCATAGATTAGCAGCTCGACCAGCACCCGTACGACGTGCTCAAGCGCGTGGACGCCACCGTCATCCAGGTGCATGCTGTAGTCTGCGACCGTGCCGCCTTGCACGAGTGCGACGCCGTCCGCGGGCGCGCCGCACACCTGGAACACATCACCTAGCTGCAACACGTTGTCGTCAGTTAGCGCCCCATCTTCCACAAGTGCGTCGTCGTCCACGAGCGGGAGCACACTTTGGTACGCGAACTCGATGTCGTCCACGTCAAGCAAGCTTTCATCCATGGTCTCACTAGGGTTGGCTATCCTACCACAACCACGATGGGTGCATTTCATCCATGGAGATGTACGGGATGTAGCAGAGATGGGAGAATGGGAAGGTGAGATGGGACCGGTGGGGACTGGGGAGGAGAGTAAGAGGTAGGCAGCTGGCTGCCTTGGGAAGGCGCGAAGGACATGCATGGGAGAGAGAGAGATGGGAGTAACTGCAGGCATGCGTGCGAGCGAACATAAAAGAGGGGTAAAGTTGGAAAGAACAGCCCCAACACGCTAATACACAGAGCATTGCGGGAAAATGGATTTTTCTTAAACGCAGACTAAAAAGGACCGAAGGGAGTAGTAAGGTGCCCGTGCGTTGCACCGAAGAGTGAAATGCATTGATCGGGGAGTTGTTTATTTTGACAAAGGATGTGGGGGTCATCTCATGTGTAACGGGTATCGATAGGTTTCTTCGGATATTATTTCATCTCTAGAGCTCACAAACATCCGGGTGAAATAGATAAAAAGGTATCTTTTGCAAACAAAATTGTTCAACTGTTCAACCTGCATCCAAAACTTGTGAAGAAATAACACTTATTGTGCTTTGCAAGAAATGATCTTTAAGAATTAGTTTTTGAGTATCGATTGTTATACATGTTGGCTACAAATGACATGGCACTTTCTTATAGTCAACACTTGGCTATACTATTAAGTAATATTAACCATGCCCTTATACACCTAGACGGAGGGATTAAATCAGGATGACTTGCAAGTGGGCAGTGGAGATGTAAGAAATGGTTCATCGTAAGTCTTTCACCAGTACTGTAGTAAAACTTCATACATGGAAGATTCTAGACTAAACCATAAACGGATACACTTTTATTCATGTGCGATACTCCAATAGAGCAAGATCCTGCATGGAAGTCTCCACATGCTTAGACAGCGGATTACATTGAGCGAAGACTAATGATCAACATTTAACTCGATAATGCGTATGTCCAGGTGAACCTCCTTGGAGTTCGAACAGGAAGGACAGAAACACATACGGTGCAACGGGAGCAGCATCGTTGGCGTTGAGGTTGTCGCCCATGTCCAAACACCACGTAGACACGGTCTTTGAGCACGGTTCGTAGTCGTTCCACGCTCGGGCATTGAAGTTTGTAACTATTTTAGATTAGAATATACTACTCCTCCGGTGCTAGTAGTAGAGCAGAGTCCTACTCTACTACTCTACTCAAGCAAGTTAGGGCATAGCACTGTAGGGAGTACCAGTACTGTGATCACTCAAGCAAGTTGTCTGGCATCGACATAACCCTACATTGCTGGTATGTGTCTCGTAAGTCAAGCGGCGTGCTGTAGTCATCATCACCTGTCCACTTCCCGCATCACATATTCGCTTCTCCATCTTTGTCCACACATAATCTCGTCCAATCTTCCATCCCCGCTAAGGCGCCTCCCCCCCTCGTCCGAAACCCAAGCACTAACAATGGCAGAACCGAGCAACTTCCGCCGAAAGAGTGGCTGGAATTCACTCCCCATAGAGGTAATCAAGCTCATTGTTTCGCGTCTGGACAATCTGAGTACCATGCCGCTCGCTGCGTGCTCGTTGGGGATGTACCGTTTAATCAAAGCCCTCAGGCCGGAGCTTTGCAAGCCAGCTCCTTGCTTGCTGATGCTGCCTGATCTTCAGAAACAGCGTGTCACACAGCATAACGATCGTAGGGTGGCGAGCATCAACCCCCTTGACTGTGATCCGATCCCCGTCAGCCTCAACTACATTAATGGTATGTACTGGGTCGGCATGAACACGTCTTGGATGGTGCTCGTCGACGGTCGCGGCAGCTGGATGCTCGTGGAGGTATACACCCGGCGATTGATCCCCCTTCCTTCAATTAATACTGCACTGCTTTGGCACCGCGGCCCAGAATTCTCAGAATCTTACAGTAGCCAACATGATACCAAGTTTGATTTGCTCAAGGTTGTAATCTGCCAAGTGCCCACAATATCCGCGAATTATAAAGACTTCAGGCTAATTGCGTTCTTCAACCGCGGTCTCGCCTATCTGACAGGTCACTACGGTAAGTGGATAAATATGCACGTCCATCGCAGGATCATACATCCTCCATGGTTCTCTGATGCCATTGAACACAAGGGCTTCATTTACGCTGTCGACTCCTTCTATGGCTGGACGTATTGCTGGCCTACTCCAGTCATCACTACAAATGGCTGTTGCAGTAGTATGTTACTTTCCTATAATATCATGATGGCTTGCTTATATTACTGTCAACATTTGCTGAAAAATATTCATGCTCATAACATGCTATTCTTAAGATTGACTAAATCAAGAGCCCTTTTTTATTTGACTCCAACTTGATATGATGTTGTAGGCCGCCTGGTGTCCCTACCCTTCCTAATCCCATAACCTTTCAAAGAAAAGCGACATGGAAGTTGCAGGTGGTTCCTGGCTCGATCAGATGACGGTGAAAGATTGATGATCGTTCGCACGTACCGGACGTGTTGTTTCGTGGAATACAATCACAGTCACTGCAAGGTCTTTGAGCAGGATCCCAGCTTCTCTGGGCCTTCAGGAATTTTTGACTAGAGACTGGTAAGTAGCCTTGGTACACGATCTCTGTTTGTCGGACTGAATTATTTGATTAACCAGGAGATAACCGACGGCAAGGATCATGATGGCATTGCGGTTTCATTCATCAGGCCAAACTGTGTGTACACAGCGTACCATGCGTCTTTGCATGCACCATACCCTGATATGTGCCGCCACGCTTTGTGGCCCAAAGTAGGAGAGAGGGTCGCAAGTACAGACTTCGACCTGCTGGCTGGAGTTTCCCCCGTCAGGCACCCATCTGGTTCAAGCCGTCAGCCAATGTCCACAGCTTAATAAATAGTAACGTCTAACTGAGCCAGTTAGTTAGATGCGTACACTTGGTGTAGTAGGATCTTTATTTAGTTTGATGCATACACTTGTTCCTTTTTGGTAGCCCTTTTGTAATGATGGCTGATGTTTGGTTTGGAAGAGAGAGCTGCGTCTTCACTCTTCTGGCCTGCTTACTGCTTCTGTTGCACCCCCAGCCTTGGTTGCTGCTGCTGTTTTCAATGTACAATCAGTAGTATATTTCGTCTGTTGGTTGAATAAATGTGTTGTTAGAACGACAAACACAATGTTTTGGAAGTCGTTGCACGGTTCGATCCTTTAGTGCCCAATACCGTACGTAGCGCATACTATTTTTCGTACGGAACACATTTTCCACTTGTTGATAACATGCAGCCCACTGATGAAGGCCCAATAGAGAAGCTCATAATTAACTGGAAGGGAGGCTCTCACATGAATTCGGCCTAGGTACATGCTCATGGTCCCCTAAACATAAATAAGTAAATAAATAAAGCTAAATGCTCATGCACCAGTTCTTTGGGAAAATAGGTAGCCCAGTTTTCTTTTTGAAGAATACCCAAGCTAGGCCTATTTGTTTTCTCCAAATTACTGGGTTGCAAATCTTTCAAGATGAGGAGGGATGCATTCCGGCCTGGCTTAAGAGTATGGTCAATGTTTGTTAAAAGTAATATCAAAAGGGGTTGAAAATTCCAAAAAAATATAGCAAATGGGATATAAGTTTCTTTTTTTTGTTCTTCACTAATATCTTATACGTATTTCATTGGATTTAACATGACATAGTACTAATTTATTTTTAAATTTGTTTTAGTATGGCTATTAATTTTTTGATTAAGAATATTTCATCCCCCAGCAAAAATTTGTGAATTTTCAAAATTTCCCACATATTTAGTTAATTTTTTGACCCTGGTACTGACCAGAAAATGGCCAGCAATTCTAAAAATGGAAAACGGGCTGCAATAAATTCCATATGAATTAGAAAATGAGTAAAAATTATAAAAATAATAGCAAATGGGCTGTACACGCCACAAATTTTGAGGCTGACTTGTTTACGCAAGGCTTTGTCAGTGAACACACGATTCTAGCAGCAGTGAATGTTGGATGTCCATCCAACGGCCGACGTGCTTCTTCAATCTCTGATCTCCCTGCTCCAGCCGCCTAAACTAGCACCGGCGGGACTGCCTGCTCCCTCCTCTTGTGGCCCGCTATGATGCCGCGCAGGCTTCCCCGGCCCACCCTACTCCCTCCGCTGGCCCGGCCGCACGCAATCAACTACCTCCTTATTACGCAAAAAAATGATTCCTCCCACTGACATCTGGGGCGCACTGGTTGGGAGGCTGACCTGTGGGCCTACTAAGTTGACGCGTACGCAGGGCCTGTCAACTTAGTCAACAAATGATTCTAGCAGCAGTAACCGTTGGATTTGAATCGAACGGTCCTACTGCTTCTTCAATCGCTGCTCTTCTTGCACCAGCCGCCCAAACCAGCGCCGGGGAGATCACCTGCTCCTGCCTCCAGTGGCCGGCTGTGCTGCCCTTGAGGCCTCATCGCCCCTACTACTCCCACCGCTAGCCAGGCCCTGCGGCGACGGCAGCCTCACACCGCAGCCAAACCTGTGAACCCTCGTACTCCTCTCCGCGTGTGCATCCACTGTCACGTCTTCCCAGGCTCCACGTCGTCCCCTTCCTAGGCCTCCCCATCGTCCATCGCCTTGGTGCTCTTGGCACGGCGTGGTCAACGTGGTCAACGACATTCCATCGGAAGAGCACTGTACGTGGAGAGGCTGGCAGCTGGGTCCATGGCCACAACCCAGTTTTTTTTGTGATTTGCCAAGTAAGTCGCTTTGTCAGGCCTGTTGGGCTGCAAATTTTTCAAGACGAGGATAGCTTTCATTCGGCTGGCCGAGAAAATGGCCCATCAGTAAGGAGAAATGGGTTGTACATTTTAAAAACACATCAAACCGGCAATTAGTTTCAAATATCTTTTTTTCATTTTGAGATTTTAAATTACATTAATTTTTATGCGTGGAGAATTTGTTGGATTTCATATTGATATACATTTATTCTTAAAATCAGTTTGAATGCGAGTCGAAATTTCGGGATTAAAAACAGTTCGGACCGCACCGAAATATGCAAAATTTCGTATATTTTTTTAACCGTGGCCACAATATGGGCTGTAATGCAAACAAAAAGAATATGGGCTCCAAAAAAACCTTAATAATTAGAAAATGGGCGTTAAATTATTAGAAATAATGGCAGATGGGTTGTATGTTGTTTTCCACAGATTTGGGGCTTTCCTAAAAAGAGGTTGACGCACAAGCAATGACTGTTGGATGGCCATCCAACGGCCGTCGTGCTTCTTCAATCTTTGCTCTTCCTGCTCCAGCCGCTCAAGCAAGCGCCGGCGGGACTGCCTGCTCCCACCTCCCCGCGGCCGGCTCTGTTGTCGCGCAGGCCTCACCGCCCCACCGTACTCCCATCGCTAGCCTAGACATCCCTCTACTCACCCACACCTGCTGTTATTCTCCGGCGACGGCAGGCGAACCAGTAAACCCTCGTACAGTCGTACTCCCCTCCTTGTGGGAAATAACTGCCAAGTCTTCCCTGCCTCTGTGTCGTTCCCTTCCTAGGCCTCACTGTCGTCCACCGCCCTGGTGCTCTCGGCGCGGCCAGGTCAACGTGGTCAACGACCGACATGCATCTAAAGTGGACTGTACGTGGAGAGGCCGACAGCTGGGTCCACGGCCGCATGCAAGGAAATGCCTCATTATTATGCGCAAAATAATGATTCCTCCACCTGACATCAGGGACCCACCGAAAGGGCCTCTGTATTTCGTGAAAAAAACATTACCGCCCGTCAGGACCCCGATTCCAAGTAACATCGATCTAGCCGGTAACACCTCATATCACTTTGCGGCCTCACGCACGATATCCCCACGGGTGTCGCCTTACCATGGCCCGGGACCGTTTGCGCCTTTTGGCTCACGTATATGATAGTGTCGCTAGCATCCATATGACAGAGAACCCAGGCCGACATGGCTAGTCGGGAACCCAAAGCGGCACTGACATATGGGGACAGGCATACATGAATCACATCGAGCATGTCGGTCAACAGCGTGTGAATCTGGGCTGTAGCACTGGGCTAACAGGACTCTGGGAAACCCGGGCTGTAGCAGGCTAGGCAGGACTCCGGATGTCACCGCGTGACATTTACCCGAAGGGACAAACATAGGAACAAAGTGAAACACATGACGGCCAGTCAAGTGTCCTGAGCAGTAGTGCTGGGCTAGCAGGACTCCGGTGAACCGGGCTGTAGCGGACTACTATGGCTCAAGGAGCACTAGACTACATTTCACCATAAGAGAGGCTGCCAAGGATAAACAACTAGATTGTCGGATCCCACACATACCAAGCATTTCAATCATACACACAATATGCTCGATATGTGTAAATACAACATGGCATCATAACAAAACTCTACAACTCAAGTACTTTATTTAAAGGCTCCAGAGAGCCATACATAACATGTTCATACAGGTAGGGGTCACATGACCCGACACTCAAGTCATACAAGCATACAAGCATACAAGCACATGCGGAAGCACATAGTCCGAGTACAGACTCTAGAAGGAAAGAAGGCTTGTTGAAGCATGTCTATCTACATAGGGCCCTCCATGGCCAGAATCACCACCTGGGTGGCAAGTTACTCATCGACGTCGAGGTCTACATAAAACCCATCGGAGGGGGCGGTGTTGTCATTTGAAAACAGTAATTAAAGCAACATGAGTACAAAGGTACTCAGCAAGTCTTACAACAGAACCTACTATACATGCTCATTCTCAAGAAGGTGGTGGAGTTATTGCAGCAAGCCAGCTTTGACTCTTGGCTAATCTATCCTACGAGACACCACTGTAAAATAGTTTTTCGCACACGAGTCCACTAATCACCAACACAATACTCCACCGGGGATCCTCCCTCGTCATCCTATGAGAGGGCCATCCTCGGTACTCACACTTATCTTGAGTCTTTGAGTAGTAACCATTAACTTGTCTATGAACTATATAGGCAACCAACTAGTCCTTTACCATGGACGCGGCTATTCGAATAGTTTTATACCCTGCAGGGGTGTACTTTGTCACACATGTTTCCACCACTTAGCGTCTGCACACGACATGTGCTCGGCAGACTTCAAGTGAAAGCCGACGTGGGTGTAGACCATGACCTGACTAACCGCACAAGTCTCTAGTCCAGGTTTATCGCTTATTCGGGTTCCATCCGCAAGGAAATCCGGCCGGGGTGTCCTCAACGGCCCCAAACGATGTGTACAGGGTCCCGAGACGCCAAACAGGCGCCCGGCATACCCAGCCACAGTGTATCTACCGCATCATAGCCCACCCTTAGGGTCGGCGCTACGCACGGGCTAAATGAAACAACCCACCATGTACTCCTACATGGCCTCTCATTGATACCTTTACCAAAACATGTTCAACACATCCCTCACATTACCGACATAAACATTTCACTCTAGCCCATCACCCAGATGAACCAGACCTGACACAACTCTAAGCATAGCAGGCATAGCAAGGTAGGAAACACATACATGGCTCAATCAACTCCTACACATGCAAGTGGGTTTCATCTAGTTAATGTGGCAATGACAGGTCATGCAGAGGATAAGGTTTCAACTACCGCAGCACACAGCAGTTTGAAACGTTGTTGTCTTAATGCAGTAAGTGAGAGCAGAAGCGAGAACATGGGATTGTATCGATATGATCAATGGGGCTGCTTGCCTGATGGAGTAGTAGTAGGGTACTGCCCTTCAGTTGGATACTCGGAGATATCCTCGGAGGCAGAACCTACCACGAAAGACACCACAGAATACAATCATCACATGGCAATATGCAACAATATGATGCATGCTATGACATGGCAATATGATGTGTCCTGCCTAATGCAATGTGAAACAAGTTGAATTGGGTCCATTTGAATCAAAGATTCAAATGGGAGCTTATGTTATTAAGCATTATAAGTGTTTTAACTTGTTCCACCTAAACAGCAAGGTTAAAGTGTTTTTTCATGCATGAAACCATTACAGATGGAAAGATTGAATTTTTCTGATCAAATTCCATATATAAATATTTGCATTTGGAGTTATAGATTAAAAGTTATGAATTTTAGAAGGTTTGGTTATTTTCTGAAATTTCCTATATAAGAATAAATCCAGAAAAGGATTTACTGCGTCAGCCTGGCGTCAGTGTGACGTCAGCGAGTCAAAGGCGCCAGCCCAGGTCAAACCTGACCGGTGGGCCCCATCTGTCAGTGTAACAACTAACTAACAAAGTTAGTTAGTGTTTCGTTAGCACTAAACTAGGTTAGTTAGGAACTGGTCCCACATGTCAGTGAGTCAACCTATTAACTAAAATAATTAGTTTTAACTAAACTCATTCTCATTAGACAAGGGCATGGACCACACGTCAGTGACTCAGGGGAGGTCACCCTGGGCCCATACGGGGTCAAACAGGGTCAAACTCGGCGGCGTGTAGCCGCCGGCGAAGCCAGACTGTAACACCCTCGATGCAACTATATCTCCCACGTGTCGAGGCACGACTTAGAGGCATAATCGCATTGAAGGCATATGTCGCAAGTTAGGCAATCTTCACAACATCCCATGTAATATGAATAATAAAGGGGGGATAACATAGTTGGCTTACACTCGCCACGTCAATCAAGTACATAAATAACATTACATCATCCAAACACTCATGGACCGACTTCGGCGCCAAAATAAAAGAGAACCCAACATGCGACAACGGTCCCGTTCACCCCCAACTGGGCACCAGTACTGATCATCGGGAAAGCAAACATAGTAACGTTGAGAGTCCTCGTCGAACTCCCACTTGAGCTCAAGTGCGTCTCCTGGAGCGGAATCATCAGGCCCTGCATCTGGTGTAATAGTAATCTGTGAGCCACAGGGACTCAGCAATCTCGCACCCTCGCGATCAAGACTATTTAAGCTAATAGGTAAGGCAAGGTAAAAATACATGTGGAGCTGCAGCAAGCGACTAGCAAGTATGGTGGCTAACTTATTCGCAAAAGAGAGCGAGAAGAGGAGGCAAAGCGCGAGCGAGAAACTAGAGAGCAACCTGCGCAAACATTACTCCAACACCGTGTCCACTTTCCGAACTCCGCTGAGAAGAGGCCATCACGGTAACACACTCAGTTGATTCATTTCAATTAAGTTAAGGTTCAAGTTATCTACAACCGGACATTAACAAATTCCCATCTACCCATAACCGCCGGCACGGCTTTCGAAAGTTCAAATCCCTGCAGGGGAGTCCCAACTTAGCCCATGACAAGCTCTCACGGTCAACGAAGGAATAGACCTCCTCCCAAGACGTTCCGATCAGACTCGGTATCTCGGTTCTTCAAGACACTTCGACAGGTTAAAACAAGACCAGCAACACCGCCCGAATGTGCCGACAAATCCCGATAGGAGCTGCACATATCTCGTTCTCATGGCACACTCAGATTAGACTAGCTACGAGTAAAACCAACCCTCAAGTTTCCCCGAGGTGGCCCCGCAGGCAGCTCAGTTCGGACCAACACTCAGAGGAGCACTGGCCCGGGGGGGTATAAATAAGATGACCCTCAGGCTCCGGTAACCCAAGGGAAAAAGAGGCTAGGTGGTGAATGGTAAAACCAAGGTTGGGCATTGCTGGAAAAGCTTTAATCAAGGCGAACTATCAAGGGGTTCCCATTATAACCCAACCGCGTAAGGAACGCAAAATCCGGGAACATAACACCGATATGACGGAAACTAGGGCGGCAAGAGTGGAACAAAACACTAGGCGAGAGGCCGAGCCTTCCACCCTTTACCAAGTGTATAGATGCATTAAGATAACAAGATAATATAATGATATCCCAACAAGTAAATAAATGTTCCAACAAAGAACGGCCTTCCAATCTTCACCTGCAACTAGCAACGCTATAAGAGGGGCTGAGCAAAGCGGTAACATAGCCAATCAACGGTTTGCTAGGACAATGGTGGGTTAGAGGTTTGACATGGCAATTTGGGAGGCTTGAAAGCAAGTGGTAGGCATCATAGCAATGGCATAGCAAAAGAGCGAGCAGACTAGCATAGCAAAGATAGTAGTGATTTCGAGGGTATGATCATCTTGCCTGCACAGTTGTCAGAGTTGACTAGATCCTCGAAAGAAAACTCAACGGGCTCCTCGTTAGAGGACTCATCTCCCGGCTCTACCCAAACAAGACAAACAAGCAGCAAGGGCACAATCAACCACGTGCAAGGATCAAGCAATATGATGAAATGATGATATGCTATGCGGGATGCGATGCGGGATGCAAAATGCAAGATATGATAGGAAATGCAAGAACCCGGCCTCAACTTGGAGATCCAAAGGTGCCACTGGAAAGATGAGATGAAATCGCTTTAAAACGATATAAAGAACGCCGGAATCGGAGTTACGGTTTGGAAATGGCAAGCGATTAAAATATGACACCGGTCTGCGATTTACAGCAAGTAGCCATCTAAATGCAATGAGATGAACATGCTACAGCACCCAAACATGGCATAAAAATACATGGCAGGGATGCATTCAAGATTCTTAACAAAAGTCTAGCACTAAGCTACAGCCAATTCATCCATTAACAGGTTCAAACAAGCATGGCAAAAATGCATATGGCAAACATATCTCAGACTTAGTGAAATTAACACTTGTCTGGAATTTCAGACCAAGTAGCACTCTTCGGAGCAACAAAACTACATGCTACAGGACCTGAACATGGCAGAGTAAGACATGGCATGGAGCTACTCAAATATCTTAACAAAAGTCCCTTAGTGACCTTGATCCAAAAGGGGTGAGAAAATATATTAGCAAGCATGTGAACATAACAAAAGCATCATCATTTTTCAGACTTGGTGAAAACTGGCACATGCTGAAACATATCCCAAGTAGGCATGTTTACGAGCTCGATGCACTCACTACAGAACAAGTCATGGCAAGACAAGCATACAACATCAAGAAGGCACAAAATGCAAGCTAGACATGGCAAGAACAATAGCATAGCATGCACGGATCAACTACAACATCACCGGCAAAATTGCAAACAAGTTGACAATCTGCCCAGATTCACAAAGTAGCAAAAGTAGTGCTCGATTGACTCAAGCTAGGATGCTCCATAATTGCAAGCAAAGACATGGATGGATAGAGCACTACAATTTTAACAAAACATCCTTACTGATCATCCTCAAAAGAGGCACGGATCACTAGGAAACAACATGAACATATGGCAACATGAGATAAACAGATCAAGGACTTAGTGGAATTGCTTAGTCCCTGAAAACAGAATTACTAAGTGCACCACTTTGCAAGCTTGTGCAAGTCACCTCACACATCACAAAAATACATGGGTTGCACCTCTGGAAAGGTGGCAAAACCCTTAACAAAACATCTGTAGAGCATCAGGGCATATCATGCACACATTAATCATGGCAAAAATGACAAAAACCTAAATGGAGTAGCAGATCTGACAAAAATCTCAAGTAGCCCTCATATGTAGAGCATCAGGGTTTACTGTTCGCGGCACGGAATCCGAGGACGGCGGCGGCCGGGGTTGGGGGCGTCGGATCCGGCTCTCCCGCGGCCGGATCTCGCCGGATCCGGTCGCCGGCGAGTCGGAGAGGCGGCGGGGAGGCGCGGCGACGACGAAGGAGGTGCGGCGGCGAGGCGCGGCGGGGTTCGTCGGTAGCGGGGCCGGCTTGCTCCGGTAGCGGCGGCGCGGAGGAGGAGGCGGCGCACTCGGGCGGCGGGGAGGTGGCCTGGCTCGGTGGCGGCGGCGGATGGCGGCTCGGGCCACGGGGGCCGGTTTCGGGCCGGCCGGGCCACAGGCAGAGATGGCGGCGGCTTGCCACGTGGCGAGCGCGGGGTGGCTGGCGGCGGCGGAGCGGACGCGTCCGGCCGGGGCGGACGTGTCCTACCGGCGCGGATCTGGGATTTAGGGTTTGAGGACGAGGGGGGATCCATGAATTTCGGAGGAGGGGCTAGTTTTATAGGTAGAGGGAGCTAGGAGAGTCCAAATGAGGTGCGGTTTTCGGCCACACGATTGTGATCGAACGCTCTAGATGATGGAGCAGAGTTAGGTGGGTTTTGGGCCAAATTGGAGGGGTGTTGGGCTGCAACACACATGAGGCCTTTTCGGTCCCTCGGTTAACCGTTGGAGTATCAAACGAAGTCCAAATGATACGAAACTTGACAGGCGGTCTACCGGTAGTAAACCAAGGCCGCTGGGCAAGTCTCGGTCCAATCCGGAAATGTTTAATCCCCACACACGAAAGAAAGCTAGAAATGACCACCGGAGGAGAACGAAGCGACGGAATGCAAAACAGACAACAGGGAAAATGCTCGAATGCATGAGACGAACACGTATGCAGATGCAATGCACATGATGACATGATATGAGATGCATGACAACGACAACAACACACGGAGACAAAGAACCCGAACCCGAGAAAATAAATAACTTAACACCGGAAACAGCAAGAGTTGGAGTACCAATTGGGAAAGTTACATCCGGGGTGTTACAACACTCCACCACTACGAAAGGATCTCGTCCCGAGATCTAGGACTGAAAGAACGCCGGGTACTCAGAACGGAGGTGATCCTCGCGTTCCCAGGTAGCTTCACGGTCGGAATGGTGTGACCACTTGACTTTGAGAAATTTGATTGACTTGTTGCGAGTCTTGCGTTCAGTCTCTTCAAGAATAGCAACTGGGTGCTCACGATAAGAGAGATCTTCTTGGAGCTCAATGTCCTCGAAGTTGACGGTGCGGTCAGGAGTCTTGAAGCACTTTCAAAGCTGATAGATATGGAACACGTCATGAACATTTGCAAAGTTTGAAGGAAGCTCGAGTTGTAGGCGAGGATGCCTCTCTTGCTGACAATCTTGAAAGGTCCCACGTATCTCGGGGCAAGCTTCCCTTTGATACCGAAGTGACGAGTACCTTTCATAGGAGAGACGCGGAGGTAAACATGATCTCCGATCTCGAAAGCCAAATCGCGGTGCTTACTATCATAGTAGCTCTTCTGGTGGGATTGGGCTGCTTTGAGGTTATCATGAATGATTTGCACATTTCTTCTGCCTCTGTGATTAAGTCATTACCCAAAAGCTGACGTTCACCGGTTTCAGACCAGTTGAGAGGGGTACAGCACTTCCTGCCATACAGAATTTCAAATGGGGCCTTGCCCGAACTTGCTTGAAAACTGTTGTTGTAGGAGAATTCAGCATAAGGAAGACAATCCTCCCATTTCATGCCGAAGGAGATCACACAAGCCCTGAACATATCTTCAAGAATCTGGTTGACATGCTCGACTTGACCGCTAGTTTGAGGATGGAAAGCTGTGCTGAAACGGATGTTGGTGCCCATGGCCTTCTGAAAAGATTCCCAAAACTTCAAGGTAAAGATGCTGCCACGGTCTGAAGATATCACTTGTGGAATACCGTGCAGAGAGACAATATGAGAGGTATAGAGTTCCGCCAATTGAGCTGCAGTGATCGACTCTTTGATAGGCAGAAAATGAGCCACTTTGGTGAGTTTGTCGATGACAAAGAATATAGCATCATTGCCACGCTTGGACTTTGGAAACCCAGTCACGAAGTCCATCTCAATGTGGTCAAACTTCCATTCTAGAATGGCAAGAGGTTGGAGGAGACCTGCTGGCCTTTGGTGTTCTGCCTTCACTCTTCTGCAGACATCACATTCATTCACGAATTGAGCAATTTCTTTCTTCATTCGAGTCCACCAATAAGCCTGCTTAAGGTCCTGATACATCTTCGTGCTCCCAGGGTGGATGGAGAGGAGAGAATTGTGAGCCTCGTTCATGATCACTTCACAGGTCACCTTTGGGTACCACAATACGATCCTTGAAGAAGAGAGTGTCCTTGTCATCAAGGCGGTAGCACTTGTACTTGGACTGACTCTTGGCAATCCCAATCTTCACCTTTTTCACCATAATATCAAGAAGCTGGGCTTGGCGAATCTGGTCTTCCAAGGAAGGAGAGACTTGAAGGTTGGCAAGGAAACCTTGAGGAACAACTTGCAGATTAAGTTTGCAGAAAGCTTCACAAAGCTCGGGTTGGTAAGGCTTGAGAATCAGACTGTTGCAGTAAGCTTTCCTGCTCAAAGCGTCAGCAATCATATTGGCCTTTCCTGGAGTATACTCGATACTCGGATTATACTCTTGAATCATTTCGACCCATCGAGTTTGCCTGAGGTTGAGATTAGGCTGAGTGAAGATGTACTTGAGACTCTTGTGATCAGTGAAAATGTCCACTTTTCTTCCCAATAGAAGATGTCTCCAAGTCAAAAGAGCATGCACAACTGCCGCCAACTCGAGATCATGAGTGGGGTAGTTCTTCTCATTAGGCTTCAACTAGCGAGATGTACAAGCAACAACTTTCTTCTCTTGCATCAATACTGCGCCGAGACCTTGGAGAGAGGCATCACAAAAGACCTCATACGGCTTGGATTCATCAGGCGGAGTCAGAACTAGAGTAGTGATCAATTTCTCTTTCAAAGTGTTGAAAGCAATGTCACACTCCGGAGACCAAACGTACTTGACGTGCTTCTGGAGAAGATTTGAGAGAGGCTTCGCGATCTTAGAAAAGTTTTCAACGAATCTTCGGCAATAGCTTGCGAGACCGAGGAAGCTACGGAGTTGCTTCACGTTCTGAGGAGGTTCCCAATTCACAATTGCAGACACCTTCTCAGGATTCACGGCAATGCCCTTGGCAGAGATGATATGACCAAGATAAAGAACCTCATCGAGCCAAAATTCGCACTTGGAGAACTTGGCGTAGAACTGATGTTCTCTAAGCTTATCGAGTACCAAACGCAAGTGCTTGGCATGATCTTCCTTGTTCTTCGAGAAAACCAGAATGTCGTTGAGATAGACCAAAACGAAGTCATTGGTGTAGGCATTGAAGATGAAGTTCATCATGCGAGAGAACGTTGGAGGAGCATTGACGAGGACAAAAGACATGACAGTGTATTCATATGAACCAAAGCTTGTCCTGAAAGCCGTCTTGGGAATATCTTGCTCACGAATTCGAATCTGATGATAACCCATACGGAGATCAAGCTTGGAGAATACTCGAGCACCTTTGAGTTGTTCGAACAGCTCATTGATGTTGGGAAGTGGGTATTTGTTCTTGATGGTCTTCTTGTTCACTGGACGGTAATCAACACAAAGTCGGTCCGTTCCATCCTTCTTCTTCACAAAAAGAACACCACAACCCCACGGAGAAGAACTAGGCCGGATAAGACCCATTTTCTCTTGAATATCGAGTTGCTTCTTCAGCTCCTTCAACTCTTCAGGTCCGAGCTTGTAAGGACGTTTGCACACAGGTTCCGTGCTAGGCCCAAGATCAATAACGAATTCAACTGGCCGGTGCGGAGGCATTCCTGGAAGCTCTTCTGGAAAGACGTCTTGATATTCGCAAACGACTGGAATTTGCGAGATGGCATCCAGTTCACCCTTCTCATTGAGAGAAAACAGACGGATAGTATTATCCCGAGCAGCAAAGACAATTACATCCTCAGACGAATGAGTCAATTGAATCTGCCTGGTTGCACAATCAAGCTGAGCCTTGTGCTTAGAAAGCCAATCCATCCCGAGAATAAGATCAATATCCGAGTTACCAAGAACCATTGGAGAAGCCAGAAACTTGAAATCACCCATCATGATAGAAATATCCGGAACCATCAAACTAGAACTCAGACGCTTAGCCGGAGAGACGACTTGCATAGCTCTAGGTAAAGCCTTAGTACTAAAATTGTTCTCCGATGCAAATGGGAATGACATGAAAGAATGCGATGCACTAGAGTCAAAAAGTACTTTAGCTGGAATATCATTAACAGGAAGGTTACCCATGATCACATCTGACGAGTCCTCTGCCTAAGCTGCGTTCATCAAATTGACCTTGGCGTGCTTGGGGTTATGCTTGTCCACATCTGTACTTGCCGATCTGACAGGAGGAGGAGGAGGAGGAGGAAGACGCCTCTGGTTGAGACACTTGTTAGCATAGTGACCCTTCTGTTGGCACTTGTTGCACGTGACCTCTGAAAGCGGACGGTGATACGGAGCACTCGATCTTGGAGCTTGAGACGAAGTCTTATTCTAAAAGCCAGGGTTGGGTGGGTGGGAAGATCCACTGCCACCTTTGCTCTTCTGCTGATACGGCTGACGGAATAGAGGAGGAGGAAGCCAATACTTCTGCTGCTTGGCCACTTGTGTAGAGGAAGAAGGAGTAACATCTCTGACTCGCTTCTTGGAAGCATCACACCTCAACTGAGCGGCCTCTTGCTTCAATGCCATGTTGTAGAACTCATCGTATCTCAAGGGCTCAAAGAGAACAAGAGCTAGCTGAATTTCTTCTCTGAGACCATCCCTGAACTGATATATCATGCTCTTCTCATCAGGGACGTCCTGCTTGGCAAAGCGGGCAAGCTTCTGGAACAACTTGTTGTAGTCATAGACAGATAAAGAGCCTTGCTTCAGGTTGCGGAATTCCTCACGCTTGCTTTCAACCACGCTCTGGGGAATATGATGAGCTCGGAAATCTCGACGGAAATCATCCCAAGTGATAACACGTCCACCTCTGGAATCCTTGTACTACTGGAACCATTCTGCAGCTTGATCTTTGAGTTGGAAGGAAGCAAACTTAACAAAGTCCTCAGGCCTGACGTTACTGCACTCGAAATGCTTGCACAGATCCACAAGCCAATCATCAGCATCGGTTGCCTCAACACAATTGCTGAAAGTCTTTGGCCGTTAGCAAGGAACTGGTTGAGTGTAGCAAAGTGATTCTGATTGCTGCCTTGATTCCCTTGGTTGCCTTCATTGTGCTCTTGAAGAATTTGCATGATTAACTGTGTGTTTGCATTGGTTACGGCCATCATAGCTTGCCATGCCTCTGGAGGAGGTGGAGGTGGTGGCGGATCAGGATTCGGAGTTGTGCGCGTTGGAGGAGCCATCCTGAAGAGGTTGACCACCATTAGCACATTGACAGATAAATATTGAAGCTAAATCCAACAGAATGAAAATTGCAACATATAGTCTTCACATCCGAACAAAATGAAGGAATGCATTCCTCTTGAAATGGTCACATATCCATAAATTGAGAAGCCACGTAGAATTAAGGTAGAGAAATAAATCAACAAGGTACGGATCAAGAACGAATAATCGGTAAGAAATCCCAATCTCAAACCAATATCCGTGGAAGAAGAACTAGAGCTACTAGAATTCCCACCTATGAAACTCCCGAACCATTCCGGTTATGCAATCAGGTGTTGGGGATACAGGGGAAGCATAATATCTCACCCAAACTAGCAAATCCTACATCCAGCTGTATCCATCCTTCAACACATAACCAAGAAACCTTCGGAAACCATCTACCTCAACCTTCGAAAAGCATCCGTTATACAAGTTATGGCGATACTCCCGAACTCCCGCCCCAGTACTGGGTGGCGTCGAGGTTATCTCACCAACGAACTGCATAAAAGAGATTTTCGATGTCGGCGTACTAGACTCAGGTATTCCAAAACTGCAACGATAAAATTATGATGACAACACCTCAGAGCTCAACTCCCCGGGACACTTCCACTAAACCCCTGACAAGAGGCACCAAGACAATGTTCTCATCATAAAACCATCGGAACGATTCCAAGATACCCGCGTGATCCTAAAATTTTTTTTAGTGAAATTTGAGAAGAGAAGAGTTAAAACTCTACGTCGGGATGCCTTACCAGAGCGATGAGGAGACTGGGAAGTAAAAAGAAATCCTAAACTCTCCGATATATAATTCCTAAATGACTCAAAACATTTTTCTAGACACAACTCGGCGGCTAAAAACGATCAAGCAATGGGGCTTCTAAGGTCGGGAAGGCTCTGATTACCAACTTGTAACACCCTCGATGTGACTATATCTCCCACGTGTCGAGGCACGACTTAGAGGCATAATCTCATTGAAGGCATATGTCGCAAGTTAGGCAATCTTCACAACATCCCATGTAATATGAATAATAAAGGGGAGTTAACATAGTTGGCTTACACTCGCCACGTCAATCAAGTACATAAATAACATTACAAACACTCATGGCCCGACTTCGGCGCCAAAATAAAAGAGAACCCAACATGCGACAACGGTCCCGTTCACCCCCAACTGGGCACCAGTACTGATCATCGGGAAAGCAAACATAGTAACGTTGAGAGTCCTCGTCGAACTCCCACTTGAGCTCAAGTGCGTCTCCTGGAGCGGAATCATCAGGCCCTGCATCTGGTGTAATAGTAATCTGTGAGCCACAGGGACTCAGCAATCTCGCACCCTCGCGATCAAGACTATTTAAGCTAATAGGTAAGGCAAGGTAAAAATACATGTGGAGCTGCAGCAAGCGACTAGCAAGTATGGTGGCTAACTTATTCGCAAAAGAGAGCGAGAAGAGGAGGCAAAGCGCGAGCGAGAAACTAGAGAGCAACCTGCGAAAATATTACTCCAACACCGTGTCCACTTTCCGAACTCCGCTGAGAAGAGGCCATCACGGTAACACACTCAGTTGATTCATTTCAATTAAGTTAAGGTTCAAGTTATCTACAACCGGACATTAACAAATTCCCATCTACCCATAACCGCCGGCACGGCTTTCGAAAGTTCAAATCCCTGCAGGGGAGTCCCAACTTAGCCCATGACAAGCTCTCACGGTCAACGAAGGAATAGACCTCCTCCCAAGACGTTCCGATCAGACTCGGTATCTCGGTTCTTCAAGACACTTCGACAGGTTAAAACAAGACAAGCAACACCGCCCGAATGTGCCGACAAATCCCGATAGGAGCTGCACATATCTCGTTCTCAGGGCACTCTCAGATGAGACTATCTACGAGTAAAACCAACCCTCAAGTTTCCCCGAGGTGGCCCCGCAGGCAGCTCAGTTCGGACCAACACTCAGAGGAGCACTGGCCTGGGGGGGTTTAAATAAGATGACCCTCGGGCTCCGGTAACCCAAGGGAAAAAGAGGCTAGGTGGAGAATGGTAAAACCAAGGTTGGGCATTGCCGGAAAAGCTTTAATAAAGGCGAACTATCAAGGGGTTCCCATTATAACCCAACCGCGTAAGGAACGCAAAATCCGGGAACATAACACCGATATGACGGAAACTAGGGCGGCAAGACTGGAACAAAACACTAGGCGAGAGGCCGAGCCTTCCACCCTTTACCAAGTGTATAGATGCATTAAGATAACAAGATAATATAATGATATCCCAACAAGTAAATAAATGTTCCAACAAGGAACGGCCTTCCAATCTTCACCTGCAACTAGCAACGCTATAAGAGGGGCTGAGCAAAGCGGTAACATAGCCAATCAACGGTTTGCTAGGACAATGGTGGGTTAGAGGTTTGACATGGAAATTTGGGAGGCTTGAAAGCAAGTGGTAGGCATCGTAGCAATGGCATAGCAAAAGAGCGAGCAGACTAGCATAGCAAAGATAGTAGTGATTTCGAGGGTATGATCATCTTGCCTACATAGTTGTCAGAGTTGACTGAATCCTCGAAAGCAAACTCAACGGGCTCCTCGTTAGCGAACACGTCTCCCGGCTCTACCCAAACAAGACAAACAAGCAGCAAGGGCACAATCAACCACGTGCAAGGATCAAGCAATATGATGAAATGATGATATGCTATGCGGGATGCGATGCGGGATGCAAAATGCAAGATATGACAGGAAATGCAAGAACCTGGCCTCAACTTGGAGATCCAAATGTTCCACTGGAAAGATGAGATGAAATCACTTGATAACGATATAAAGAACGCCGGAATCGGAGTTACGGTTTGGAAATGGCAAGCGATTCAAATATGACGCCCGTCTGCGGTTTACAGCAAGTAGCCATCTAAATGCAATGATATCAACATGGTACAGCACCCAAACATGGCATAAAAATACATGGCAGGGATGCATTCAAGATGCTTAACAAAAGTCTAGCACTGAGCTACGGTCAATTCATCCATTAACAGGTTCAAACAAGCATGGCAAAAATGCATATGGCAAACATATCTCAGACTTAGTGAAATTAACACTTGTCTGGAATTTCAGACCAAGTAGCACTCTTCAGAGCAACAAAACTACATGCTACAGGACCTGAACAAGGCAGAGTAAGACATGGCATGGAGCTACTCAAATAGCTTAACAAAAGTCCCTTAGTGACCTTGAGCCAAAAGGGATCAAAAAATATATTAGCAAGCATGTGAACATAGTAAAAGCATCATCAGTTTGCAGACTTAGTGAAAACTGGCTCATGCTGAAACATATCCCAAGTAGGCATGTTTACAAGCTCGATGCACTCACTACAGAGCAAGTCATGGCAAGACAAGCATACAACCATCAAGAAGGCACAAAATTCAAGCTAGAAATGGCAAGAACAATAGCATAACATGCACGGGATCAACTACAACATCACCGGCAAAATTGCAAACAAGTTGACAATCTGCCCAGATTCATAAAGTAGCAAAAGTAGAGCTCGATTGACTCAAGCTAGGTTGCTACATGATTGCAAAAAAAGACATGGATGGATATAGCACTACAATTTTAACAAAACATCCTTACTGATCATCCTCAAAAGAGGCATGGATCACTAGGAAACAACATGAACATATGGCAACATGAGATAAACAGATCAAGGACTTAGTGGAATTACCAAGTGCACCACTTTGCAAGCTTGTGCAAGTCACCTCACACATCACCAAAATACATGGGTTGCACCTCTAGAAAGATGGCAAAACCCTTAACAAAACATATGTAGAGCATCAGGGCATATCATGCACACATGAATCATGGCTAAAATTACAAAAACCTAAATGGAGTAGCAGATCTGACAAAAATCTCAAGTAGCCCTGTTCTAACAGCATTTCGGGCATCAAGATGAGCTCAAATGAAAATGATGCAATGGAATGAAATGATGTACTCTCCGAGATGAATATTTTTATATGTTATATGCATGAATCGGAGCTACGGATGCAAAGTTACGGGGCCACGAACAGGAGCACTTGAACTGAAAATCCGGGGATTTAGAAGAAAAACAACCTCTCCGGGGCAGATCTAGGGTTTACTGTTCATGGCATGGAATCCGAGGACGGCGGCGCGGCTCGCCGGAGAAGTCGAGGACGGCGGCGGCCGGGGTTGGGGGCGCCGGATCCGGCTCTCCCGCGGCCGGATCTCGCCGGATCCGGTCGCCGGCGAGTCAGAGAGGCGGCGGGGAGGCGCGGCGACGACGAAGGAGGTGCAGCGGCGAGGCGCGGCGGGGTTCGTCGGCGGCGGGGCCGGCTTGCTCCGGCAGCAGCGGCGCGGAGGAGGAGGCGGCGCAATCGGGCGGCGGGGAGGCGGCCTGGCTCGGTGGCGGCGGCGGATGGCGGGTCGGGCCGCGGGGGCCGGTTGCGGGCCGGCCGGGCCGCGGGCGGAGACGGTGGCGGCTTGCCACATGGCGAGCGCAGGGTGGCTGGCGGCGGTGGAGCGGACGCGTCCGGCCGGCGCGGATCTGGGATTTAGGGTTTGAGGACGAGGGGGGATCTGCGAATTTCGGAGGATGGGCTAGTTTTATAGGTAGAGGGAGCTAGGAGAGTCCAAATGAGGTGTGGTTTTCGGCCACGCGATCGTGATCGCACGCTCTAGATGATGGAGCAGAGTTAGGTGGGTTTTGGGCCAAATTGGAGGGGTGTTGGGCTGCAACACACATGAGGCCTTTTCGGTCCCTCGGTTAACCGTTGGAGTATCAAACGAAGTCCAAATGATACGACACTTGACAGGCGGTCTATCGGTAGTAAACCAAGGCCACTTGGCAAGTCTCGGTCCAATCCGGAAATGTTTAATCCCCACACATGAAAGAAAGCTAGAAATGACCACCAGAGGAGAACGAAGCGCCGGAATGCAAAACGGACAATGGGGAAAATGCTCGAATGCATGAGATGAACACGTATGCAGATGCAATGCACATGATGACATGATATGAGATGCATGACAACGACAACAACACACGGAGACAAAGAACCCGAACCCGAGAAAATAAATAACTTAACGCCGGAAACGGCAAGAGTTGGAGTACAAATTGGGAAAGTTACATCCGGGGTGTTACACAGACGCGGCGGAGCAGCGCGGGATTCACCTACAAGGCACTGTTTGGCGCGCGGACCACAGCTAGGGGACGCGGACGCTCGTCCGCATCCAACCGTGTTGGTGGCGCGGCCGGAGTGGCGCCGACGACGAGCTTGGCAGCGGCCGAAGCTCGGGTGCAGGTGGGGCGGGGATGTGGTGCGCAAATGAGCGCGGCGAGGTGCTACAGGGGTTCTACGCGATGCAGGGAGCGCGTTGGGCGCATGCCTGGGACCAAATGGTCACCGGAGCATCGCCGGCGATGAGCGCGGGCGGTGGCGCGTGCGGGTGAGCCTGGTGCAGTCGCTACAGAGTGCAAAAGAGGAAACGGAGAGGATGGGGAGATGGCTGATCTCACGGGGGTCACGGCGAGGCAGTCGGCGAGGTTGGGGGCAAGCTGATGCGACGGGGATAGTGAAGGGGATCTCCGGTGGCCGGAGTTGGGAAGGACGAGGTTGGGGCGATTCCAGAGCGGTTGAGCGCTCGGGGCTCAGCCTGCTCGACGTAGTCGACGACAGCGGAGCTCGTGGACACGACGGCACGGCGCGAGGATGACGGAGGGCGCGGCTACGGCGATGGTGCGGTGGCAGGGGCATCGGCCATGGTGGGAGAGGGCGAGGGAGAGGCGTTGGGGGTGAATGGAGGGGTCTGCGGGGTCGGGGCGACGACGTGGAGGTCGTCCAGACGTCCTGGGGCGCGGGCGGCAAGCAGGTGGCGCCGTGGCGAGCCCAGGCACGCCGGCGCTCACCTCCCTGCCTGCCTGCCTGGCGAGAGGAAGCAGCTGACTGGCCATGGGCCAGCACAGTGCTAGGCCGCCAGGTGGGCCGGCTGGGGGTTTAGCCAGGTTAGTCCCTTTCTCTCTCTTTTTCTATTTTTATTTATTCTGTTTTGTGTTTTGAAATAGTAAAAATACTATTTCATTTAGAAAAACCCTGGAAATAGTCAGAGGCAAATTTGAAAATATTCTCAACAGCCTAAAATTACTTTCAGGATTATTTGGGCATTTAAATTATTTTATAGCATTTAAATGCCCAAATGCAAATACTATATGGATTAATCAAATGACCCTAAGATGTCCTAAAAAAGTGTGCACCATTTTTGTCAAAGGTTTTAACCCAACAGAAAAAGGGTGGACTTTTTAGAAGGGCATTTCAGGTTCATTGAAAAAGTTTTTAGTAAACCCTACTTGTTCCAGGGGGTGCTGGGGTTTCTGTCATCCCCATTTCAGTTTTCTGGAAATTTAAACATGATGCAACACTCTAATGCATGAACTAGCTAGGGTGTGACAACTCACCCCCACTCAAAAGAATCTCGTCCCAAGATTTAGAATCCGTTGGGAAGAAGGTGGGGTACTCAAGTCGAAGACGATCCTCCCTTTCCCAAGTGGCTTCCTTTTCGGAATGGTGTGACCATTGAACCTTGAGAAATTTGATGTTATGGCATCGAGTGGTACGCTCGGCTTGATCAAGGATACAAACGGGATATTCCCGATAAGTGAGATTATCTTGTAGATCAAGCGTTTCATGGTCCACTCCACGGATAGGATCCGCGGAGCAAGGCCTGAGTTGAGAGATGTGGAAGACATCGTGAACTCTGGAAAGATGTGGAGGTAGTTCCAATTGGTAGGCAACTTCTCCTCGTTTGGCAAGAATGCGGAAGGGTCCAATGTAACGAGGAGCCAATTTGCCTTTGATACCGAATCGATGGGTTCCCTTTAACGGAGTGACCCGAAGGTAAGCCTTCTCGCCGACTACATAAGTCATGAGCTTATGTTTACAGTCATATTGGCTCTTTTGACGAGATTGGGATGTTTTCAATTTCTCACGAATAACGCGAACCTGCTCTTCTGCTTCCTAGATCATATCCAGGCCAAAGAGTTGTCTTTCCCCGGTTTCTGACCAGTTAAGAGGCGTTCAACATTTTCGTCCATAGAGAACTTCGAAAGGAGCTTTGCCCAAGCTAGCTTGATAACTATTGTTATAAGCGAACTCCGTGAATGGAAGGCATTTCTCCCAATCCATTCCGAATGAGATGAGAGAAGCTCGGAGCATATCTTCTAGAATTTGATTTACTCGCTCTACTTGACCACTTGATTGGGGGTGGAAGGCGGTGCTAAAAGAGAGACGAGTTCCCATAGAATTTTGGAAACTTTCCCAAAATCGAGAGGTGAAGAGACTCCCACGGTCTGAGTTAATTTCCAATGGGACACCATGAAGAGACACTATTCAGGAGATGTATAAATCAGCTATCTAGCTAGCGGCGATACTCTCACGAACACGTAGAAAGTGGGCCACCTTGGAAAGACGATCGATCATGACGAAGATGGCATTATTCCCTCTCTTGGTCCTGGGAAACCCAGTAATGAAATCCATACTGATTTTATCCCATTTCCACTCAGGAATAGCCAAAGGTTGAAGGGTGCCAGCAGGCCGTTGATGCTCTGCTTTAACACGACGACAGACGTCGCAACTTGCAATGTATTGAGCAATTTCTCTCTTCATCCTAGTCCACCAAAACCTCTGGCGTAGGTCTTGATACATTTTAGTACTACCGGGATGAATGGTGAGAGGGGAATCATGAGCTTCCTTAAGAATCAACTGATGTAGATGTTGTTTCTTGGGAACCACCAAGCAGTTCTCAAAGAAAACAACACCTCGCTCATCCATGGAAAAACATTTAGCAACTCCACTAGCGATGTTTTCCTTAATCCAGGATATGCCCTTATCATGCTTCTGGGCAGCTATGATTTGATCCTTAAGGTTAGGTTTCGCCACTAGGGTGGATAGGAATCCTCGAGGAACAATGTGAAGGTTAAGCTTACGAAATTCCTCATGGAGAAGTGGTTGACTTTGTTGTAACATCAGGTTGTTACAATAAGATTTACGACTTAGTGCATCAGGTTGTTACAATAACATCAACTCGACCCATCGTCTTTGCCTGAGATTCAAACCCGGTTGGGTGAAGATATATTTCAAACTTTGGTGATCGGTGAAGATCTCGCAACGATTACCGAGAAGGTAATGTCGCCAAGTTTTAAGTGCATGGACTACCGCTGCAAGCTCTAGATCATGTGTGGGATAGTTTTCCTCATGTGGATGTAATTGCCGTGAGGCATAGGCAATTACCTGATGATCTTGCATGAGTATGCAACCTAGTCCTTGTTGCGAGGCGTCGCAATAGATAATAAAGTCCTTGGAGAAATCTGGTGGTACCAGTACGGGAGCAGATGTCAGGCGTCTTTTCAGTTCCTGAAAGCTGAACTCGCACTGTGGGGTCCACTCGAAATTTGTATCTTTCTTGAGGAGTTCAGTTAGAGGTTTAGTAACCTTGGAGAAATTCTCGACGAAGCGGCGGCAATAGCTCGCTAAGCCAAGGAAGCTCCAAACTTGCTTGACCGTTTCAGGTGGAGTCCAATCAGGGACGGCTTGAACTCGCTCGGGATTGACAGCAATACCCTTACCAGAGATTACATGGCCTAGATAGGTCACTTTTGGCAACCAAAATTCACACTTGGAGAATTTGGCATAAAGGCGATGCTCTCGAAGTTTCGTCAATACCAGCCTTAGATGTTCGGCATGTTCCTCCTCATTCTTGGAGTAGATGAGTATATCATCGAGGTATACCACGACGAATTTATCCAAATACTCCATGAAGACCGAGTTCATTAACCGAGAGAAGGTGGCTGGGGCATTGGTTAAACCGAAGCACATAACGGTGTACTCGTATTGGCCATAATGAGTAACAAAGGTTGTTTCGGGAATGTCCCCGTTTCTGATTTTGATTTGATGGTAGCCCAACCTCAAATCCATCTTGGAAAAGACTGAGGATCCAGCGAGCTGGTCATACAGATCGTTGATCCTAGGGAGCGGATACTTGTTCTTGATAGTGACCAAGTTGACAGGTCGGTAATCTACAACCATCTGATCCGTTCCATCCTTCTTCTTGACGAAGAGGACGGGGCAAGCCCAAGGGGAGGAACTAGGACGGATGAAACCCTTTTTCAAGGACTCATCAAGTTGGTTCTTAAGCTCGGCTAGTTCTAAGGGTGCCATCTTATAGGGTCTTCTAGAAATTGGGACGGTTCCTGGAACAAGGTCTATCAGAAACTCGACATCCCTGTCAGGTGGAACACCTGGCAGTTCTTCTGGAAAGACATCCGGAAAGTCTCGAACTACCGGAATATCTTCAAGGTCTGGAAGGGGGTTGGCGTTTAGGGAGTAAAGCTGGCGCTTGGCCACTCGAGTTAAAACATTGACTGTCTTGTCCGATGGATGAGTAAGTTAAACGGTTCTAGTGGCACAATCAATCTTAGCATAATGAGCTGACATCCAGTCCATACCCAAGATGATGTTTATGTCCGAGGACTTGAGAGCTATTAAAGATGCAAGGAAGACAAGTCTATCGACAAGAATTTCATTCCCATGGCTTACTCTGGAGGTTTGCCATCTAGAGCCAGGGGTTTGAATTTCCATGGTAGTGGGAATGTCGCAGAATGTCATGTTATGCAATCGAGCATAGCTCTCAGATATGAATGAATGAGATGCTCCAGTATCGAAAAGAACAGATGCTAGATGGCAATTAACAAGGAGCGTACCAAGGACGACGTTAGGATCATCATGAGCCTCCTTAGCTGAGACATAGTTGACATGGCCACGTGAAGTGGTGGTTGGCTTGGCATGGAAGGTCTTTCCCACTGGCTTACCACGGCCAACGGACTTCCCAGACTGATTGGGGTTGTTGTTCTGGGGACACTCTCGGCTGTAGTGACACGGCTCTCCACACTTGAAACATGTCACAACATTGGGGCATGGAGCGGCATTAGCAGCGGGGCCACCATAGGGTTTAGGCGGTGCAAACTGCTGATTGGGGCGAGGCGCCTCAAAGGATGGCCTCGGAATGAACTTGGGTAGCAGCGCTGTGCTCGGAATCCACACCCGGCGCTTCTGAGATCCAGAGCCGGATGAATAACCAAAATCATGAGAGTGCTTGCGTGAAGCGACATAGTCAGACTGGCCTGTCTCAGCACTGATGGCTTTTTTGAACAACTTCTGGAAGGAGGTGCACTCGTGCAGACGAAGATCACGGCGAAGCTCGGGGCTAACTCCCTTGCGGAACCTTGCCTTCTTCTTAGCGTCGGTGGATACCTATTCAGGAGCATATCGTGCCAGATTCCCAAATTCACGACTATATGCATCCACAGTCAGTCTGCATTGGGTGAAATTGTAGAACTCTTCCCTCTTACGATCTATGAGACCTTCCAGGATATGATGCTCACGGAAAGCCTCACTGAATTCAGCCCAAGTAGTGATTTGGCCGACCAGGCGCATAGCCTCAAAGTTTTCCCACCAAAGGCTAGCAGGGCCTCCGAGGTGATAGGTAGCATTGGTAACCTTATCAGCTTTGGCTACGTTGGCAGAATGTAGCTTGTGGGTGATGCTGCGAAGCCAGTCATCCGCGTCGAGGGGCTCGACGGAATGATTAAACTTTGGTGGGTACAACTTGATAAAGTCATTGATTAACACCAAGTCATTTCGCTGTTGACGTGCAGTGTTCTGCTCAATCCGCTCCAGCAAGCGGTTGGTCTCATGCTTGTTTCTTTCTACCTCCAGCATAACTTCGGCCAGAGAAGGCGGGTGAGGCAGATTTTCACCCCTAGTTGCACTGGCTTCCCCCTGCTCCGGGGCAGCAGGGTTGCTGCGGGTGTTGACCATCCTAGGAAAAACAAGACAACGGTTTAGACAAGGATGGCACAAACTTGGCAAGGAATTGCAAAATGATGGATAACATGGAATGCTAAGATGTTCATTGCACGACATGGTAATATAGAAACTGCCATATATATACCATTGGTCATACACACCGTACATAGTTTAGTACAAGCCCAGGCTAGAGTACAACTACGGTGAAAGACATTACATCTCATCAGAGGCATTCCAAGCTCCTATACATTATTTTTCTACACCTCCGGAGTGTGATACACACCAAGTCGTATCCCACAGTCACGCAGGACTATGGAGGATACAACTATTACAGTACTAGTGAAACTACTACTAGCTTAGACGGCTCCATAGTAATCCTCATAAAAGTCACCACCAAAGCCTGGAAGTGGAACATGATCATCTGGGAACAGACGGTCCTGCGGAGCCTGCAGACCATAGGGACTCGGATGTGGCCTTGGTCCCACAGACGGTGGCAGACGGGGACCACGAGGAGGGGTGATGCCTCCTACATCATGCTACTCCATACAATCTAGCAATCCAGACGGCACAGGGTACAGGTCCCTCAGGTCCATGTATCTTGCCTGCACCGCAGGTGCAAACCGAGTCAAAGTGGCCCAGTGATCAGCACGAGAGTTGAAAAGCTCCATACGCAAGGTCCGATTTTCGCGGTCCTTATCCTCGAGCATCTCGGCAGTGGTGTGGAGTAGTGACTCCTCATGTGTAGAGTCATAGTACAAATCCTGATAGTACCCGTGCGCTCCAGGGAGTGAGGCTGGCATGTAGCGGAAATCGGTGTTCTGAAGCAAGGCAGTCCTGGCTCGAATGATAGTCATCATTGAGTAAGCTGCATCCTGCACAGACATCTCAATAGTGACCCCAAGTCCATAGGAATAGTGAAGGGGCTCAGTGGCTCCAGGATAAGAGGGATATATCCTAACGGTACAAAGGTACTGGCTCTGGTTGAAGTCTCGGAACTGCTCCTCGACGGTATATTGCGGATACCATCGATAGCCTGACTCGACCATCACTCGAACCAACATGTCCGTGTGACCGGGTACATCGGGGCACCTGGTCAGACGAAACACTTGGTTCTGGGAACGGGTGGCCATCTGAAAGCACAGAATAATGCAAAGGCATTAGAATTTCCTAGGAGAAATCGGACAGCATAACGGTTGTAAATGCTCAGAAAAAGATTTGAGACATCCACACAGTTTGCAATACCACTCAACAGCATCATATCAAGGTTCTGGTTCAACCGACAACATACTAAAAGTAGTAGAAACTGAACTGAGGCTTGTAACAACAATCCTATAAGCTACTACGGATTAGTAACACATGAACCTGATAGAAGAAGAGAGCCTAGTCCTTAACCCATGTAGAATGAGAAGAGAATGACTCAGATCAGAGGGCATAAGGTAAAGGAGTAAAAGAGCCTTACGTTCCCTCCCACAATCAATTCCCCTACATATAACTAAAGTATTTCTAGACTCGACATCGACCAGTTTGGCTCAGCGAACCTACAGGCAGTCCGGCTCTAATGCCAACGCTGTCAGGACCCCGATTCCAAGTAACATCGATCTAGCCGGTAACACCTCATATCACTTTGCGGCCTCACACACGGTATCCCCACGGGTGTCGCCTTACCATGGCCCGGGACCGTTTGCGCCTTTCGGCTCACGTATATGATAGTGTCGCTAGCATCCATATGACAGAGAACCCAGGCCGACATGGCTAGTCGTGAACCCAAAGCGGCACAGACCTATGCAGACAGGCATACATGAATCACATCGAGCAAGTCGGTCAACAGCGTGTCAAGCCGGGCTGTAGCACTGGGCTAACAGGATTCCGGGAAACCCAAGCTGTAGCAGGCTAGGTAGGACTCCGGATGTCACCGCGTGACATTTCCCCGAAGGGACAGACATAGGAACAAAGTGAAACACATGCCGGCCAGTCAAGTGTCCTGAGCAGTAGTGCTGGGCTAGCAGGACTCCGGTGAACCGGGCTGTAGCGGACTACTATGGCTCAAGGAGCACTAGACTACATTTCCCTATAAGAGAGGCTGCCAAGGATAAACAACTAGATTGTCGAATCCCACACATACCAAGCATTTCAATCATACACACAATATGCTCGATATGTGTAAATACAACATGGCATCACAACAGAACTCTACAATTCAAGTACTTTATTTAAAGGCTCTAGAGAGCCATACATAACATGTTCATATAGGTAGGGGTCACATGACCCGACACTCAAGTCATACAAGCATACAAGCATACAATCACATGCGGAAGCACATAGTCGGAGTACAGACACTAGAAGGAAAGAATGCTTGTCGAAGCCTGTCTATCTACATAGGGCCCTCCATGGCCCGAATCACCACCTGGGTGGCAAGTTACTCATCGACGTCGAGGTCTACATAAAACCCATCAGAGGGGGCGGTATTGTCGTCTGAAAATAGTAATTAAAGTAACATGAGTACAAAGGTACTCAGCAAGTCTTACAACAGAACCTACTATACATGCTCATTCTCAAGAAGGTGGTGGAGTTATTGCAGCAAGCCAGCTTTGACTCTTGGCTAAGCTATCCTACGAGACACCACTGTAAAATAGTTTTTCGCACACGAGTCCACTAATCACCAACACAATACTCCACCGGGGATCCTCCCTCGTCATCCTACGAGAGGGCCATCCTCGGTAGTCACACTTATCTTGAGTCTTTTAGTAGTAACCATTAACTTGTCTATGAACTGTATAGGCAACCAAGTAGTCCTTTACCACAGATGCGGCTATTCGAATAGTTTTATACCCTGCAGGGGTGTACTTTGTCACACATGTTTCCACCACTTAGCGTCTGCACACGACGTGTGCTCGGCAGACTTCAAGTGAAAGCCGACGTGGGTGTAGACCATGACCTGACTAACCGCACAAGTCTCTAGTCCAGGTTTATCGCTTATTCGGGTTCCATCCGCAAGGAAATCCGGCCGGGGTGTCCTCAACGGCCCCAAACGATGTGTACAGGGTCCCGAGACGCCAAACAGGCGCCCGGCATACCCAGCCACAGTGTATCTACCGCATCATAGCCCACCCTTAGGGTCGGCGCTACGCACGGCCGCCAACACATAACCTACAAACACCAGAAACTAGTTGCAACTCCAGGACAGAGGACGAGAGGGGTCAATAAGTCGAGTGGGGTCATATTTTAGGGCCCAATGTGTGGTAGTAGCTGAATCTTAAATCACGCATACAGATCTCAGTTCTTATGGACAGCCTCAATGAATAAACCCACCATGTACTACTACATGGCCTCTCATCGATACCTTTACCAAAACATGTTCAACACATCCCTCACATTACCGACATAAACATTTCACTCTAGCTCATCACCCAGATGAACCAGACCTGACACAACTCTAAGCATAGCAGGCATAGCAAGGTAGGAAACACATACATGGCTCAATCAACTCCTACACATGCTAGTGGGTTTCATCTAGTTACTGTGGCAATGACAGGTCATGCAGAGGATAAGGGTTCAACTACCGCAGCACACAATAGTTTGAAACGTTGTTGTCTTAATGCAGTAAGTGAGAGCAGAAGTGAGAACATGGTATTGTATCAATATGATCAATGGGGCTGCTTGCCTGATGGAGTAGTAGTAGGGTACTGCCCTTCAGTTGGATACTCGGAGATATCCTCGGAGGCAGAACCTACCACGAAAGACACCACAGAATACAATCATCACATGGCAATATGCAACAATATGATGCATGCTATGACATGGCAATATGATGTGTCCTGCCTAATGCAATGTGAAACAAGTTGAATTGGGTCCATTTGAATCAAAGATTCAAATGGGAGCTTATGTTATTAAGCATTATAAGTGTTTTATCTTGTTCCACCTAAACAGCAAGGTTAAAGTGTTTTGTCATGCATGAAAACATTATAGATGGAAACATTGAATTTTTCTGATCAAATTCCATATATAAATATTTGCATTTGGAGTTATAGATTAAAAGTTATGAATTTTAGAAGGTTTGGTTATTTTCTGGAATTTCCTATATAAGAATAAATCTAGAAAAGGATTTACTGCGTCGGCCTGGCATCAGTGTGATGTCAGCGAGTCAAAGGCGCCAGCCCAGGTCAAACCTGACCGGTGGGCCCCATCTGTCAGTGTAACAACTAACTAACAGAGTTAGTTAGTGTTTCGTTAGCACTAAACTAGGTTAGTTAGGCCCTGGGCCCACATGTCAGTGAGTCAACCTATTAACTAAAATAATTAGTGTTAACAAAACTAATTCTAATTAGACAGGGGCATGGCCCACACGTCGGTGACTCAGGGGAGGTCAACCTGGGCCCACACGGGGTCAAACAGGGTCAAACATGCCGGCGTTTAGCCGCCGGCGAGGCCAGACGCGGCGGAGCAGCGTGGCGTTTGGCGCGTGGACCATAGCTACGGGACGCGGACACTCGTTCGCATCCAACCGTGGTGGTGGCGCGGCCGGGGAGTGGCGGGAGTGGCGCCGGCGACGAGCTTGGCAGCGGCCGAAGCTCGGGTGCAGGTGGGGACAGAGCTATGGTGCACAAATGAGCGCGGCGAGGTGCTATGGGGGTTCTACGCGATGCGGGGAGCGCGTTGGGCACATGCCCGGGACCAAATGGTCACCGGAGCATCGCCGGCGACGAGCGCGGGCGGTGGCGCGTGCGGGTGAGCATGGTGCAGTCGCTACGGAGTGCAAAAGAGGAAACAAAGAGGATGGGGAGATGGCTGAGCTCACGGGGGTCACGATGAGGTAGTCAGTGGGGTCGGGGGCGAGCTGATGCGGCGGGGAGGGCGAAGGGGATCTCCCGTGGCCGAAGTTGGGGAGGACGAGATCGGGGCGATTCCAGAGCGGGCGAGCACTCGGGGCTCGGCCTACTCAACGTAGTCGACGATGGCGGAGCTCGTGGACACGACGGCGCGGCACGAGGATGACGGAGGGCGCGGCTACGGAGACGGTGCGGCGGCAGGGGCGTCGGCCATGGTGGGAGAGGGCGAGGGAGAGGCGTTGGGGGTGAACGGAGGGGTCTACGCGGTCGGGGTGATGACGTGGAGGTCGTCCAGACGTCCAGGGGCGCGGGCGGCAAGCAGGTGGGGCCGTGGCGAGCCCAGGCACGCCGGCGCTCACCTCCCTGCCTGCCTGCCTGGCGAGAGGAAGCAGCTGACTGGCCATGGGCCAGCACAGTGCTGGGCTGCCAGGTGGGCCGGCTGGGGGGTTTAGCCAGGTTAGTCCCTTTCTCTCTCTTTTTCTATTTTTATTTATTCTGTTTTGTGTTTTGAAATAGTAAAAATACTATTTCATTTAGAAAAACCCTGGAAATAATCAGAGGCACATTTGAAAATATTCTCAACAGCCTAAAATTACTTTCAGGATTATTTGGGCATTTAAATTATTTTATAGCATTTAAATGCCCAAATGCAAATACTATATGGATTAATCCAATGACCCTAAGATGTCCTAGAAAAGTGTGCACCATTTTTGTCAAAGGTTTTTACCCAAAACAAAAAGGGTGGACTTTTTAGAAGGGCATTTCAGGTTCATTGAAAAAGTTTTTAGTAAACCCTAGTTGTTCCAGGGGGTGCTGGGGGTTCTGTCATCCCCATTTCAGTTTTCTGGAAATTTAAACATGATGCAACACTCTAATGCATGAACTAGCTAGGGCGTGACACCGCTGCTGACAGCTCGGACCCACCAGCTATATCTTCGCACGCAACGAAGTGCCTCCCTATTACACACAAAAAAATGAATACTCCCCCTGTTAGCTGGGACCCAGTATAGTGGCAGGCTGACTTGTGGGCCTACTAAGTTGACGGGGACGGAGGGCTTTGTCAACTTAGTCAATATGCACGATTCTAGCTCCAGTGACCGTATGATGTCCATCCAACGGCCGTAGTGCTTCTTCTACCTCTGGTCTTCTTGCTCCAGCCGCCCAAACCAGCGTCGGTCGTGCCTCGTGCTCCTGCCTCTCGTGGTTGGCTGCGATGCGGCGGAGGCCTCACCGCCCCCTACTACTCCCACCGCTGGCCAGGCCATCCCTCTACTCACCCACACCCCCTGTTATTCTGCAGCGACGGCAGCCTCACACCGCAGCGAACCAGTGAACCCTCGTACTCCTCTACGCGTGGGCATCCACTTCCGCGTCTTCCCCGGCTCCGCGTCGTCCCCTTCCTAGGCCTTGCCGTCGTCCACCGCCCTGGTGCTCTCGGCGCGGCGTGGTCAACATGGTCAAGGAACGGCTTCCATCGGACGTGGACTGTACGTGGAGAGGCTGACATCTGGGTCCACGGCCGCAACAAGGAAGTGCCTCCTTATTACGTGCAAAATAAGTATTCCTCCACCTGACAGCGGGGACCCACCGGACGGGCCATCGTATTTCGCGAAAAAAACATTTCCCCCTGACTGCTGGGACCCACCAGCTACATCTTCGCACGCAATGAAGTGCCTGATAGTCGGGACCCACCTGGTTGAAGCGTACATAGCGTTGTCATTCTGGTCGCGAACGTATACGTACATATATACTGGTGGATGTAGAGGCGCACACGTGTCGTAGTAGAGCCGTGTACGTGTCGTAGTAGAGGCGCGCACGTAGCATGTACACATACGTATAGCGGCCAGGGTGCAAGAAAGAAAATACGGCCATGTATGTGTACATACGGGCGGGGTCTCGAACGCCTACTCGCACATACGTACGGCCAGGGCTCATGTACATGGCTGGGTCGGAACGGAGAAACAACATTGTCGTTGTGTTCATGGGGAGGCAAAGGAATGCGTCGTATTCATGGGGAGGCAACAGAACGCGTGGGAGCCAACCGGCTGGGTCAGAACGGAATGCATGGTCATGTTCATCAGGAGGGCTTGGACGGAACAGATGATGGAAACGAGGCCTAGCGTACCGCACAACGGAGGAAACAGACCTCCTACGTTCGGAATGGGGCCATGTTGATCGGGAGGGGTCTGGCGTACCGCAAAACGGAGGAAACGGACCTCCTACGGTCGAAACGGGGGTCCTGTTGATCGGGATGGGTGTGGCGTACCGCAAAATGGACGAAACGGACCTCCTACGGTCGAAACGGGGGTCCTGTTGATCGGGAGGGGTGTGGCGTACTGCAAAACGGACGAAACAGACTTTTGTTGGAGCGCTACAGTCGAAACGGGGGTCCTGTTCATCGGGAGGGGTGTGGCGCACCGTAAAATGGGACTCCACGGGATACTATTCATCACCACCGTCGACCTCCTCCAGCCTCCACGGGGTCCTGTTCATCCAGCCTCCACCGCGCGCTACTCCACCGGCTACTGTGCAACCACCCATCCGCCGTCTACTATTCATCCAACCCTCCACACCACGGGGTCCTGTTCATCCACCCCTCCACGGGCACCCCTCCACCGTCTACTGTTCATCCAGCCCTCCACCACACCACGGGGTCCTGTTCATCCAGAGGCAACGCCACTGCTCACTGTTCATCCAACCCCCCCTACAACGCTCACTGTTCATCCCATTAATCAGCTTCAGTTAGCAGAAGTAGCGAAGGAATCGCTCGATTGGGTTCAGTTAACAGCCACCGATCGATCGCTCGGGTTCAGTAACACGTAGCCTGCAGTGCAATCGCTCGGGTTCAGTTAGAGCCCAACGCCTCGCTCAGGTTCAGTTAGAGACAACGCCTCACACACACGCGTGCACGTGTACGAGAGAAACGCGCATCGCTTGGCCCCCAACCTCCCACCGTAACCGGGAACTCCCCAAAATTTTCCTCGCCCTCGCTTCTACCATGGTTTTTTCCGTCATGAACGGCCCAAAGAATGTCATGCAGCTGCGTCTCCGGCCTGCCCAGGATGAAAAACCCATTTTCTGTCATGATTTTTGTGTCATAGAAGTAGGAGCCCACCACATCTATGATGATACCGGGTTTTGTCACCATTATCGTCATAGAAGTTTCATACGTATGAAAAAAAATTCGTTCGGCCCAAAATGTCACGGATGTGTCTTTTTTTTGTAGTGTATCCGCTACTGCCCTACAAATGATCCCCATTACTTGGCCTTTCGCGGTCTGGGGGCTGGACATGGTCGGACCCCTTAAGGGGGGATGCCATCAGAAAAAATATTTGCTGGTTATGGTAGATAAATTCACTAAGTGGATAGAGGCCAAACTAGTTAAAACGGCTGAAGCCGGACCGACGATAGACTTTATATTCGGTTCGTACACCATTATGGTGTCCCACACAGTATTATTACTGATAAGGGCTCTAACTTTACAGCGGGCGGGGTGAAAAATTGGTGTGCTAATCTAGGTATCATGCTCAATTATGCCTCCGTGTATAACCCCCAAACAAACGGTCAAGTGGAGCGGGAGAATGGCCTGATAATGAGTGGAATCAAACCCAAACTAGTGCGATCCTTAAAGGAGTCGGATAAACACTGGGTCGAGGAGCTTGACTCCGTACTCTGGGGGCTGCGGACCACACCCAATCGCATGACTAGATACACACAGTTCTTCATGGTGTACGGCGCAGAGGTTGTCCCGCCCTGTGATATTATTCATGACTCACCTCGAGTGCGCATGTACGAGGAGCGAGAGGCCGAGCTCGATTGTCAAGACAACTTACATGGCATGGAGGAGGAGCATGATGTCTACCAACAACAAGCTCAAAGATACCAAGGCAGAGAAGTGCGAGCTAAGACTTATAATGTCGGTGAACTCGTTCTACGCCTACCAGAGAAGAAAAAGGACAAGCTCAAGCCCAAATGGTAGGGTCCCTTCATTATAGATGAAGTTATCACTGGAGGAGCTTATCGCCTTTGCAACACATCGGATAATCGCTTAGAGCCGAACCCAGGGAACGCTACCAGACTCCAAAGATTCTACGCCTAAATCCAGACACATCGTTCGTTTCCGTTTGCTCCTTTTTTTCACTTTTTTCCTTTTCCCTCACAACTTCTAGCGTGTGTTCGGGTAAGCCGCACACTTGAGGGGTATACATCCTTAAATGTACGCACCCCACCATAACCGGGGGGCTTCCTCTAAACTACTAAAATATAAAAGACTCATGTGATTCTTTCACATCAAGGCTTAGTCATGCATAAAAGCATGCCGACCCAGGGAGGAACCCTTCACGGAACTATTCCTCCCGGAAGATGTTTCTTACGTTAAACAGTAATATAACATAACTCCCCGAATATAGTTTGTCTGTTCAAGCATTATGACCGGATCGCCTGGTTTCCGAACATACTTGGTGTTTCCCACAGGTATAGTGTTCGGAAAGACTCCACCCTAGGGTATCGGAGTTGGAACGTGGTAAGTCTGCCACGACAATCTTTTACAATTCGGCTGGAGATAAGCTTTGCCGATAAAGTGTATCGTCACATAAAATTACATGCCTACTCTTTATCTATGCCATCTATGAGGCAGTCTAGTTTACAACCCTGTTGTGAAAATTTGGCGGCTATCTTTACTTGGTCACACACCAAGCTAACCAGAATTTCTTGTCCGTTTGGTCCCCGAGGTCCGACCCGGTCCATATGGTTCGGATCAAGTCCAGTATACCGCATTTTTACCATGGCCCAGGCCTCCCGTGCACCTTCCCGACATGCCGATGCCTTCCATAGCTCAAAACAAAGACGAGCTCCCTTGAATAACTCTGTGAGCTCCCCGACCATTACAGGAGGATAATCGGATGGCCATAAAGCCTTCGCCATATTCCTCATGGCTTTCCGAGCTCGCTCGTGCACTTTGGATAGCTCTTGCAGTACGTCACCTTGGAATCCGGACACTTCTCCTTCGGGCTGCCCAGTTAACAAACCTACAGGCACAAATCTCATAAATTTTGTCCATCAGGGGATCTTATGAAAGTTAGGTTCAGGGACATACTAAATATGCGGCCTTTTAGCTTTTGGTTCTCCTTCAAGGCATCCGACAGTTGGACTCTTACGTCCTTCAGCTCCTCGGCTTGCCTAATATTGGCATCATGTAGTTTGTTCTTCTCATCCCTGGTTCGTGTCAGTATACGTTGACCATCAGCTTCTTGCCTTTCGGCATGCTGCTTATCTGCCTGCGCATCCCTTCAACCTGTCCTCCAGCTAATCCGACAATCCTACAGCCATAAACAAAATAGTGTATATTTGAAAAATAACATTGTTGGCGCAGAATCATATTTTTCCGGAGAGTGATAGACCTTACCATTCGGTGCCTTCTTGGACTTCTCCAGTTCGGCGGTGACAGCAGTAAGCTTGGTCCGACATTCTTCAAATCCTTGGATAGCATGTCATTTTTCTCCGCGAGTACCTGATAATACAACGATCCTTAAATCGGTTTGGGACAAACTGTTTCAAGTCTCGGGGGCTACCGACACATGAGTCTTGCACCTACAAAAAGCTCTTACCCGCATATCCTTTGATAGCTAGTGTGTGGCTCTAGCAAGCCCATCTTGAGCACCTCGGATATATGCATCCGCAGAGTTTAGGGCATGGAACGCCTCTACGGTAAAACTGGGATCGCGCATGGCCTCTTTCCTCCGTCGATGATTCACCGTGCTCTCCACCTTGGAATTGGTGACAGATACATCATCCGAATCCTCTTGGAGATGACAATCCGGCATTTTACCCGTATCAACCCTAGTCCTTACGGCAGGGTCCGGGGCCGGATTGGTCGATGCACGGCCGGCAAGGTCCCCGGATGTAGTCCGACGTATGCTCTTCCTGCAAAATGGCCCAACAGAAAATGTCACATTTCGGTTTGTCCACCAGGTGCATGTTGAGAACTATACCTCTTTGGTGAAGGCGGGAGCGCGGTAGTATCACCATGGTCCTTTCTTTTTAAGGACTCACCCTGCGCAGGTGTCGCCTTCCTAGAAGAGACCTTCGATACAGCTCGGCGAGACAAGCGTCGCCCCTTCGGAGCATGAGACAGTGCGGTGGGTGAGGTGTGACGGAAAAACTCTTTCAGAGGTGTCGTCTCCTAGGTACTTACGTGAGAGGAGGGGAGAAGGCCAGGGTAATCGGCTATAATAGCCACTTCCGTGTCGTCGTAGCTCGCCTGATAAAAAATTCCCTCCTTAAGCTCTATAAATATGTCCGGATCTTCTTCAGATCCAGGATCTAGATCCCGATTATGATCCTCTGGTTGTGGAACGGGGCAGTAGATCCCCTCGACGATCTTTCTCCATTCCTATTAAAAGCGGCTGGATTAGATTCGACTAGCATAATTCTGGAAAAGGATTAAGTAAAGCCGATCGTCGAAAACTTACCCAGACGATGGGGTTGTACATGGAAAAACCTTCCCGACACTTCAAGCGAGTGAAGTCTTCCTTCTCCCCTTTGAAAAGATCAGCTAAGATGGTGGTCAGGGCAGCAAAGTTGTCCGGACCCTGGAGTAGACAACGGGATGCATCGTCCTCCCCGTTGTAATGCCACATGGGAAAACCCCTAGAATGGAGCGGCTGAACGCATCACGTTATTGAAATTGCCATTACCTCAATTATTGATAGCCCGGAGTTGGCAAGTACTCTGATTTTGCTTGCCAACCTCTCGACCTCCGCACTTTCTCTTTCCTCGAGGCTCCGAAGACGCCAGCTGGCGCGCTTCTTTAAATGGGCTTTGGAGAATTCAGGAAGGCCGCGCTGGATTGGGTCCGGAAGAACGACGTCTTTGATATAAAACCATTCTGAGGGCCACTCTTCGGATGCCTTCTTAGGAGTGCCAGACAGGTATCCTGTCCCGGCTATGCGCCATACTTCGGCGCCACCCACCTCGAATATAGATCCCTTTTGGGAGCGGGGAATGAGGCAGAAGAATTTCTGTCATAATTCAAAATGGGCCTCACAGCCCAAGAACAACTAGCAGAGAGCGATGAAGCCCGTGATATGCAGGATGGAGCCTGGCGTCAGGTTGTGCAGTTGGACGCCATAATACTTCAGAAGACCTCTGAGGAAAGGGTGGATAGGGAATCCTATGCCTCTTAAAAGGAAATAAACGAAGCACACCCGCTCCTCTTTAGAAGGATTGGGCAAATTTTCCGCCGGGGATTTGCCATTAAGGGAAGTTAACCTAGCCCGAATAGAGATTAGATCTGTGCGAGGAAGATATCCCTGCCTCTGAAGTTCATTCAGATGGGTATGTGACACCGAGCAACTTTCCCAGTCACCTTTTTGAGGGTCGTAGGGGCATGAGGAGGAGGTAGGAGTGCCGACCATGTTTGGACGATTTCCTATGGTGAGTTCTAAGGATTTCTGCATGGTGTGGAATGGCATCTGAGATCCAATCCCCTTAAAAAGACCCCATCCTTGTGTGGTCGAGGGGTTATTTGTAAAAGATGCCTTAACCATTCGCATTCGTCTGACACGTGGATGCCGGGGCAGTGGCGGCAAAAAACATGATATTTAATATGGAGCCGAACTATCGTCAGTCCCAAGTATAATGGAGAACCCGCCTTACAAAGCCGAAGACATAAAAGTCGGATACTACATCGTCACTGAAGGCGAGTTCGGGGGCTACTGAGGGAGTCCTAGATTAAGGGGTCCTCGGATGGTCGGGCTATGCAACATAAGCCAGACTGGTCGGTCGTAAAGATACGAGATAGAAGGCCTTTCCCCGTGTCTGGATGGGACTCTCCTTTGTGTGGATGGCATGCTTGGCGTTCGAAATGTGAAGATTACTTTCTCTGTAAACCAACTTTGTACAACCCTAGGCCCCTAAAATGTCTATATAAACTGGGGGGTTTAGTCCGTAGAGGCAATCATAATCATACAGGTTAGACATCTAGGGTTTAGCCATTATGATCTCGAGGTAGATCAACTCTTGTAACCCACGTACTCATCAAAGTCAATCAAGTAGGAAGTAGGGTATTACCTCCATCAAGAGGGCCCGAACCTGGGTAAACATCATGTCCCCTGCCTCCTGTTACCATCGACCTTTGGACGGACAGTTCGGGGCTCCCTACCCGAGATCGGTCGGTTTTGACACCGACGGGGAGTGCAGCAGAAACGGTTAGCTAGATCAAGGTGTGTGTGATATACGACATACGGTTCAGTCGAACAGAAACGGTTCAACTTAACAAGATGTGTGTGATACGTGGCAAACAGCTGACTCGGATGAACTGTTTGCGATGAGAAATTACAACAAAGACGGTTAATACAGTTAGTTCGTGTGCGATTCTATGTGTACAAAAAACTTTGAAAAATGCAAACCAATTGCTTGCGGTGGCTAGGAGTATTGCACACGATGCGTCTACGAGTACTCGTGTGCGATGATTAGTAAGTTACACAAATGTTTCCTTTTAACACATGTGTGATAAATAACACGTGGCACCGGATACGGTATTCGGGTTGTGTGTGTGCTCCACTTAGTCTTCCCGCGCTCCACATGGGTGAATTGTAAAATCCATGCCTCTTCCCTCATTGGTTTCCCGCCACCAGCTAATGGCTTGATGCATATAACCCAGGCGGCAACGCACCATCATGACACTCTAGGAAGATCTAGTCCTCACTCATCTACCATTAGTTATTCCAAGCATGCCAAGCAATGACCAAAGCTTCGACGTCGACGCCTACCTGCGTTACATCTTCGGCGAGGAGAATGAGCCGGAGCAGGTCGGGGAGCAACAACTTCATTGGCCAATGCAGGTACCATGGCCCATTGGCAGCGATATCGGCCTGACAGTCCTTGGGCGCACAATCGACATATTGCAGAAGAGGTGTGATGAGCAGTTTGCCATCCACCGTGCAAAAGATCCAGAGCTTCTCGGCGGCATGATCGATGACCCACCCGAAGAGCCACCGTCACCAGTGCTCATCGAGAGCCTGATGCCCCGCAATGAATGGGTAGAGGACCTCTATGATTCAGTCAAGAGACAGGAAGCCTGCGGCTTCATCATTGCCCGCGGCGGCCATGTCGACCTCGATCCCAATGACGTGGTGGTCAGGCTCGAGTGCACCCTTGGCGGAATTGACGTCCTCGACGAAGTAGAACATCGCCAACGTGATATCTTGAGGATGCAGGTGATGGACGAAATTTGCTACCAGGCCAGAGACATGGAAATGGAGCAGTTCTGCGGAGATATCATGCACACAATTGCACGCTGTCAAGCTCTTCTGGAAGAGGCCCGGCAGCCCCAAGAGCCTCCCAGCGCTAGCAGCTCCGTACGCGGAGGCAGGTCGGGGCACTTAGAGTGAACGACCGCAAGGGTGCTATGCTGATCATGGAGTCCGAGAGGACCGTCATCAGAAGACCGCGAGCTCAGCCTTTTAGCCTATATTTTATTATAATTGTATGCATATGTAGGTCGTGAGTGTTCTGGGCCTTGCCACATGTGGCATTTTAAATTATCTTGAATATGTAAGACAATTATTAACCGTTGCCATTGTAAATTTGCCTCAATGGCTAGGAGAACGTGCAGGGACGCCAGAGCAGAGCGCGCCGTAGCCGCCTCAATGGCGAGCAAAACGCGTGGATGGACGCGAGCAGAGCGCGCCGCGGTCGCCTCAACGGCGAGCAACCTTCGTGGTCAATCTTCTGCATTCCATCAATAAATTTGGACCTTGTTTCTCATCACATTGCAGATTACAACGCAATAAGTAATTGCAAATTTGTTCACACCTATCAAACTAATATGTGTTCACACTTAGCACCGGGCTATGAAAACTACCCAGTCGAAAATTACTTCACAGTTCCTCTCCTCATCACCCACAAAACTGGTCTTTCCTGTAAAGTCGTTCCACCATGATCGGTAGGAGGAGTTTCGGATGGACATATAACCAATCAGCAAAGACCAAGGCCGCGGAAGCACTAGAGAGGTCCCGCCGCGAAGCCGCAGCCGCAGCAGAGATGTCCCGGCACGCCGCGGAGCCCTCGAACGGGCTCTCACGGGCACGCGAGGGCTCTCACAAGCGCACTGGCGGGGTCGGCCATCGCGACGAGCTAGCGTTCCTGAAGTCCTTGGCCGGCGATGACGACATTCTCGCTGGTGTCATTAAGCAGCAGGAGCTGGTCGACGACTTGATGAAGCTGCTCAAGATCAGTGATGCCTCGGTTGACAAGGTGACCGGCCTCGTCGAGCAACTCATGGGTGAAAATGCAAAGCTCCTCAAGGCGCTTGCCGACAAGGAGAAGGAGGCCGCCGGCTAGAAGATGCTGCATGAGCAGAGCAGTGCCTCGGGGATGATGCTGCCAACAGTCGTCGAGGAACTGATGGGCGACTTCAGGAAGCTCCGGATCAAGCGCGAGCAGGATGTGGAGGAATCCATGGCTGCTTTCAAGCAAAGTTGTGAGGAATCGAAGGAGTTGGAGGATGTCATCGCCCGGTGGTGCATCGACGAGTAGAGACAGTAATGACCGAGATCGTTGTATGCGATTTCCTTCTTCTCTTGTCCCGTGTCTCTCGGGCTTTGCCGCATGTGGCATTTTAAATTATCCGGAATATGTAAGACAATTATTATCTGCGCCATTGTAAATTAGTCATTGTATTATCCGTTGCCATTTTATTTGTGGTCGTATTATCCATTGCCCTATGTGGCAATTTAAATTAGGCTGGTATACTAGTTGAAAACACGAACAAAGCAAATGCTGCCATGGGATCACAAGCAAACACCCTCCGTCCAGGTGCTTTAATTAACCCATTAATGGAGAAGTTGTGAGCGAAGCAAGCGGCGGCTAGTGCATGGAGGTCAATGAGATCGCTTCCCAGTGAGCATGGGCAGCCTTGCTGCTCACACGTGTCCCATCGAGCCTGCGAGGTGGACAGGATGCACGCGCCCCGTCGAGCGTACACGACAGACTGCTCGCACGCGTCCCGTCGAGCCTGCACGGTGGACTTCTCGCGCTTGTCCCGACTAATCAAACAGCTGCATGCACGCCTCCGAGTATGGTTAAATTTTGACACAGTTCATATAATACAACCGTTTGCGATATTAACGTGTCAGCTATTTTTTTCAAAAAGGACTTCGTTGGCAATTAATGTGTGTGCGTTGTCTCAAACTGGACGATTTTTTTACCACAGCATGTATGTGCCATGTCATGAAACCATGCCAAGTTTCATGTTTTTTGGGTGAGTTTTTGATTTACTAGGATTTAAAAACTGAGATTCTCAATGTTTCAGGACGACGAGAAGTTTGTAATTCATTCCCATTCCTTAAATCAGACCTAAACATGCACCCAATGACACATGTACGATTTCCCGCCCATTTTGCTTCACTGGAGCATGTGCTTGTAGTTCAAATTTGAATTATGCACTACATTAAATGCCTAGAAAACTTAACTAATATATACAATAGCCAAACGAACCCTGAACAGTTTCAAATTTCATCACGACACTCCTGGTATTCCATGTTGCCTGTAGAAAACAAAGTTCAAGGCGAGAAGAGGCAGCGATTATCGTTTCGCCCACAATAGGGGCATGTTTCCCTACCGGAACCATGAGGGTTGCGACAGGCTCCGGTTTGTAAGAAGCTTGTAATATAGCTTCGCCCAAATTGGACAATTATATGTACCATGTAGTGACACCATGCCAAGTTTCATTATTTATTTGTGAGTTTTGGATTTACAGAGATTTAAAAACCGAGATTCGTGATGTTTGTGGCCAAGCCAGGACGGCGAGGCGGTTGAATTCATTCCCATTTGTTCCATGGGACGTAAACATGCACCCCAAGGACACATGTACATTTTTTCTAGCCATTTTAGTGAACTCGAGCATGTATTTGTAGTTTGGATTTGAATTATGGACATTAAATGCCTAGAAAACTCAATTAATGAATAAAAAAGGTCAAACGAACCCTGAATAGTTTCAAAGTTCAGCGTGAATCCCCCGTTGTTCCGTGTTGCGTGTAGAATAAAATACGAGGCTAAAAGAGGGAGTGATTATCGTTTGGCCCACAAGGGGATACGTTTCCCTATCGGAACCACGAGGGTTCTTGCGACATGATCCGGTTTGTAAGAGGTTTGTAATAATTAAAGCTTGGCCCAAATTGGCAACGTTTTTACCACAACATATATGTGCCATGACATGACACCATGCCACCTTTGATGACTTTCTGGTGAGTTTTGGATTTATGGGGATTTAAAAACCGAGATTCGAAATGTTTGAGGACGAGCCAGGATGTCGGTACGATTGTAATTCGTTCCTATTCCTGGCATAGGACCTAAACATGCACCCAAAGACACATGTACAATTTTTCTAGCCATTTTGGTGAACTGGAGCATGTATTTGTAGTTCAGATTTGATTATGGACATTAAATGCCTAGGAAACTCAATTAGTGTATAAAAAGGCCAAACGAACCCTGAATAAGTTTAAATTTCAGCACGGATATCCCGTCGTTCCATGTTGCCCGTAGAAGAAAATACAAGGCGAAAAGAGGTAGTGATAACGTTTCGCCCACAAGGGAACATGTTTCCCTATCGGAACCATGAGGCTTCTTGGAGAGAAGCTCTGGTTTGTAGAGGTTTATAATAAAGCTTGGCCCAAATTGGACATGTTTTACCATGACATATATGTGCCATGATGTGACACCATGCCTTGATGACTTTCAGGTGAGTTTAGGATTTATGGGGATTTAAAAACTAAGATTCCAAATGTTTGAGGACGAGCCAGGACGCATGTATGGTTGTAATTCATTCCCATTCCTAGCATGGCCCCTAAACATGCACCCAAGGACACATGTATAATTTTTCTAGCCATTTTGGTGAACTCGGGCATGTATTTGAAGTTCATATTTGAATTATGGAGATTAAATGCCTAGGAAACTCAATTAGTGTATAAAAAGGCCAAACGAACCCTGAATAAGTTTAAATTTCAGCACGGATATCTTGTCGTTCCATGTTGCCCGTAGAAGAAAATACAAGGCGAAAAGAGGTAGTGATTACATTTTTCCCACAAGGGGGACATGTTTCCTTATCAGAACCACGAGGCTTCTTTGATAGAAGCTCCGGTTTGTAAGAGGCTTGTAATAAAACTTGTGCCAAAATGGATGAAAAAATTCCTCGATATATATGTGCCATGTTGTGACATCATGCCAGGTTTCACGATTTTCAGATGAGTTTTGGATTTACAGGGATTTAAAAACCGAGATTCTTCTCACGAAATGTTTTCAAATAGCACATGGTTCACGCACAAAAGCCGTGTGCCTAGCAAATCGTGGCCGATGCCCCCCTCCCCCTGCTGCGCGCGCAATCTGAGTCATGCGTTCTGATTGGCCAAAACCCAAACCCCACCGATCGTACGTGTGCACCGTTGGATGCTCCCAGATCGAACAGCAACAACCCTCAGCCCTTTCGACAGCAAATGCAGTACATGGGTAAGAACTGTGCGCATTCGTCATGCTAGCTCACGCTTCCTTCTTTACTACGTTTTCTAAAGAGGCTACCATTTCCCTCCACTCCTCTCATCGGTTTCCCGCCTCTTCTCCTATCGTTTTCCTGCTACCAGTGTCAGTGCTCATTGAAGGCAAGCGGCGACACTCCGACCATGTAAATATCACACATAGTTTCTAAAAGCACAAATGTGTGTGATAGGAGGGAGTAGGTCCCATAAGGTGACCAGTGTGAAACACCTTAATGGCAAGGAGGCAATTCCTATCAGCAAGGGGCGACTTCAAATCCGCTAGCCTAGTCGAATAGAACACATAAGTTAAGCATGCTCGGGCTGGAGTAGTCCAAGGATTGTTGACCCGGCGGGAAGTTGCATATCTCAAGCTTCATTTAAATGCCATGACACGGTCATTATAGAGATATAATATATCTCTATGGTGACCTATTATGGCAATTATATAAACCTTGGGATCCTTGTTTTGCTAATTTGTAGACTATGTTTTTATTGGTTATTTTTTGCTCTAAAAAATTAAAGAATGATTGACTTGACCTGTCATGGGGATTATATAAACCTTTTTAGGTCGCATGATGGTTTCCTATTAATAGTAGTAAGGTACACATGCATTGCACACATGAGATTTGGTAACCAAATTACGAATTGATAACCCACAAGTATAGGGGATCACAACAGTTTTCGACGGTAGAGTATTCAACCCAAATTTATTAATTCGACACAACGGGAGCCAAAGAATATTCTCAAGTACTAATAGTTGAGTTTTCAATTCAATCGCACCTGAAAGACTTAATATCTGCAACAAAGTATTTAGTAGCAAAGTAATATGGAAGTAATGGTAACGGTGGCAAAAGTAACAGTTTTGGTTTTGTAGTGATTGTGACAGTGGCAACGGAAAAGTAACTAAGCAAAGATCAATATGTGAAAAGCTCGTAGGAAATGGATCAATGATGTATAAGTGTGTCAGATGCGATTCCTCATGCAACAGTTATAACATAGGGTGACACAGAACTAGCTCCAGTTCACCAATGTAATGTAGGCATGTATTCCGAATATAGTCATACATGCTTATGGAAAAGAAATTGCATCACATCTTTTGTCCTACCCTCCCGTGGTAGCGGGGTCCTATTGGAAACTAAGCGATATTAAGGCCTCCTTTTAATAGAGTACCGGACCAAATCATTAACACTTAGTGAATACATGAACTCCTCAAACTATAGTCATCATCGGGAGTGGTCCCGATTATCATCACTTTGGGGTTACCGGATCATAACACATAGTAGGTGACTATATATTGACTTGCAAAATAGGATCAAGAAGTGACATATATTCATGAAAACATAATAGGTTCAGATCTAAAATCATGGCACTGGGGCCCTAGTGACAAGCATTAAGAATAGCAAAGTCATAGCAACATCAATCTCAGAACATAATGGATACTAGGGATCAAACCCTAACAAAACTAACTTGATTACATGATAAATCTCATCCAACCCATCACCGTCCAGCAAGCCTATGATGGAATTACTCATGCACGGTGGTGAGCATCATGAAATTGGTGATGGAGGAAGGTTGATGATGATGATGGTGACGGATTCCCCTCTCCGGAGCCCCGAACGGACTCCAGATCAGCCCTCCCGAGAGAGATTAGGGCTTGGCGGCGGCTCCGTGTCGTAAAACAGGATGAATCCTTCTTCCTTATTTTTTTCTCCCTGAACATGAATATATAGAGTTGAAGTTGAGGCCGGTGGAGTCTCAGGGGGCCCATGAGACAAGGGGCGCGCCCTAGGGGGTGGGCGCACCCCCACCCTTGTGGACAGGGTGTGGGCCCCTGGTGTTGATTCTTTCGCCAGTATTTTTTACAAATTTCAAAAATATTCTCCGTGAAGTTTCAGGTCATTCCGAGAACTTCCATTTCTGCACAAAAATAACACCATGGCAATTCTGCTGAAAACAGCGTCAGTCCAGGTTAGTTCCATTCAAATCATGCAAGTTAGAGTCCAAAACAAGGTCAAAAGTGTTTGGAAAAGTAGATACGATGGAGACGTATCAACTCCCCCAAGCTTAAACCTTTGCTTGTCCTCAAGCAATTCAGTTGACAAACTGAAAGTGATAAGAAAAACTTTTACAAACTCTGTTTGATCTTGTTGTTGTAAATATGTAAACCCAACATTCATGTTTTCAGCAAAGATTATGAACTAACCATATTCAGAATAACATTTAGGTCTCATGTTTACTCATATCAATGCATAATCAACTAGCGAGCAATAATAGTAAATCTCGGATGACAACACTTTCTCAAAACAATCATAATATGATAGAACAAGATGGTATCTCGCTAGCCCTTTCTGAGACCGCAAAACATAAATGCAGAGCACCTCTGAAGATCAAGGCTGACTAAACATTGTAATTCATGGTAAAAGAGATCGATTCACAGTCATACTCAATGTAAACTAATAGTAATGCATGCAAATGACATCACTGCTCTCCAACTGGTGCTTTTTAATAAGAGGGTGATGACTCAACATAAAAGTAAGTAGATGGGCCCTTCTTAGAGGGAAGCAGGTATTTGTAGAGGTGCCAGGGTTTGATTTTTGAAATAAAGATAAATAATATTTTGAGTGGCATACTTTCATTGTCAACATAACAACCGAGAGAGATCTCGATATCTTCCATGCTACACACATTATAGGCGGTTCCCAAACAGAATGGTAAAGTTTATACCCCCCTACCACCAACAAACATCAATCCATGGTTTGTCCAAAACAACGGATGCCTCCAACTAACAACAATCCTGGGGGAGTTTTGTTTGCAATTATTTTAATTTAAGCATGGGACTGGGCATCCCGGTTACCAGCCATTTTCTTGTGAATGAGGAGAGGAGTCCACTCCTCGTGAGAATAACCGACCTAGCATGGAATATATAGACAGCCCTAGTTGATACATGAGCTATTCGAGCATACAAAGCATAATTTCATTTGAAGGTTTAGAGTTTGGCACATACAAATTTACTTGGAACGGCAGGTAGATACCGCATATAGGAAGGTATGGTGGACTCATATGGAATAACTTTTGGGGTTTATGGAAGTGGATGCATAAGAAATATTCCCGCTTAGTACAAGTGACTGCTAGAAAGAGACTGGGAAGCGACCAACTAGAGAGCGACAACAGTGATGAACATGCATTAAAATTAATCAACACTGAGTGCAAGCATGAGTAGGATATAATTCACCATAAACATAAATATCATGGAGGCTATGTTGATTTTGTTTCAACTTCATGCGTGAACATGTGCCAAGTCAAGCCACTCGAATCGTTCAAAGGAGGATACCACCCTATCATACCACATCACAACCATTTTAATAGCATGTTGGCACGCAAGGTAAACCATTATAAACTCCTAGCTAATTAAACAAGGCATGAGCAACTATAATCTCTAATTGTCATTGCAAACATGTTTCATTCATAATAGGCTGAATCAGGAACGATGAAATAATCATATTTACAAAAACAAGATAGGTCGAGTTCATACCAGCTTCTCTCATCTCAATAAGTTCATCATATATCGTCATTATTGCCTTTCACTTGCACGACCGAACGGTGTGGATAATAATAATAGTGCACGTGCACTGGACTAAGCTGGCATCTGCAAGCATTCAATACAAGGGAGAAGACAAGGTAATATGGGCTCTTTGTTAAATCAACAATAATGCATATGCGACCCACTCAACATTTTCACCATGGTCTTCTCCTCTCAACCCCCAAAGAAAACAAAAGAAACAAAACTATTTACATGGGTAAGCTCCCAACAAGCAAAAGAAGAACGGGAAATCTTTTTGGGTTTTCGTTTAATTACTACTACAGGCATGGGAAGTAAACTAGCTAGAAGCTACAACTAATTTTTTAGTTTTTTTCTAAAGGTTTTTAAACACACAAGAAGAAGGCTTAAAAACAAATTAAACTAGCATGGATAGTACAGTGAAAAATTATGAGCACCGACAACTGGCATGAATGTGTGAACATGAATGTAATGTCGGTGAGAAATACGTACTCCCCCAAGCTTAGGCTTTTGGCCTAAGTTGGTCTACAACCATGGCTCAAAGATGCCCTCTTCGGTGTATGGAGGAGTGTCCTCTGGGTGCCACTGGTTGGCGATCTCCTCCGGATCCCACTGATAAACAGACTGTCGATAAGGGTCAAGGGGCGGCTCCGGCTCAGGCTCTGGAGCTGGTGTCAGGCTCTAGTATGCATGAACGGCCTCCGACAAAACGAGGCACGTGCCTGAAAATATGTTAAACAAAGAGGGCGCAGGCAAGGTAATAATCTCATAGTAGTTTTTATCAAATATCAATTTATACTTAAGCATCTTCTTCTTATCCTTAATAATAAAATCATGTGCTACCATACTCTTATAATCTAGAAAAATAGGAGGCAGCGACCTTTCCACTTTCTCATAATGCCTAATAGGTATCCCAAAGTGTGCAGCAAGGCGCGAAGCAAAGATGCCTCCAAAGATGGGGCCCTTTGTTTGGTTTAGATTTAATCGTTTAGCAACAATAGCACCTAAACTGAAAGTGGTATCACGAAACAAAGCATGGCGCAAAATAACAATATCAGGAGCACTGAGCTTTGCATTGTTCCTGTGACCAATTAAGCATCTACTAGCAAATATTGAAAAGTAATGCAAAACAGGAAAATGTATGCCAGTAATTCTTGCATCGGAAACTTTCCTCGTTTCCCCTATAGCAATTGTATCAATAAACCCTTCCACATCATTACAATGTGGTTCCTCTATGCTGCCCGCAAAGCGTATCTTACAGACCCGACAAAAATCATATAGTGACATCTCCTTAACCTCATCATATAAGTGAAATTCCACTGAAGGTGGTGATTTCTTAGCATGAAAGTAAAATTTTAGCACGAAAATATTAGTGAGGAGGAGATACTGTTTGCGCTGGTCGCGGAGGAATTCGATGAGGCCTGCATTCTTCGCCAAATAATAAAAGCCCTCATATATCCCGGCTGCTCTCAAGAATTCATCACAAGGCCATTCGCATGGCCAAACCTCCATAGTGTGAGGGAGATTATATTTGGGATTCTTATTCTCTTCACTTTGCTTATCCTTCGAGCTTCGGCTCAAAGAGCCCCTCAACAACATCTTCATCATTTTCTTTCTCTGAAAAATTTCTGAAATTGTTAGTGACTCAAAATAAAAGTGAACCAAACTTAACAAGATTGACAGCAACTACTCCCACAAGTTCCTAGAGGCCATATCCTGCATTTAAACTACTTTTGACCACATAAATTTGACATGCAAGCTCAAGAACAGGGTCACCTAAGAAGCAAAAAATTTCAATAAATAAAGAAGAAGAACAAAAACTAATTGGACCATTGGAGAAGTCACATACCGAAGAACAATCCCCCAAAGCAGTTTTGTGAATGGAGCTTTGAGCAAGGAGATCGAAATTGGTAGCAATATGAGCTAGAACTCGTGTTTGAGCTGTGGGAGGATTCTTTTCTGGAGGAAGACGAAGTGTGTGGGTGCTGGAATAATGGAGGGGGGCCACGTGGGGTCCACAAGGCAGGGGGCGCACCCCGTGGGGTGGGCGCGCCCTGGACCCTCGTGGCCAGGTGGTGTGGCCCCCTGGTGTGTTCTCAGTGCCAATAATTTTTAAATATTCTACAAAAAATCATCTAAAATTTTCAGGGAATTTGGAGAACTTTTATTTCGGGGTATTTTTTATTGCAAGGATAATTCAGAAGACAGACAGAAAATACTATTTTTTGCTTTATTTAATCTAAATAACAGAAAGTAAAAAGAGGGTACAGAGAGTTGTGCTTTCTAACTTCATCCGTCTCATGCTCATCAAAAGGAATCCATTAACAAGGTTGATCAAGTCTTGTTAACAAACTCTTTCCGAATAACATGAAACCGGAGAATTTTCGAATAACACTAAGTTACCTCAACGGGGATATGCACGTCCCCAACAATAAGAATATCATATTTCTTCTTGACAGTAAGAAGAGGAAATTCAAAACCTCCAATAGTAATCATTGAATTTTTTCTAATAGAATTAATACTGTGGACTTGAGGTTGTTTCCTCAGAAAGTGTACCGTATGCTCATTACCATTAACATGAAAAGTGACATTGCCTTTGTTGCAATCAATAACAGCCCGTGCAGTATTCAAAAATGGTCTAGCAAGAATAATAGACATACTATCGTCCTTGGGAATATCAAGAGTAACAAAGTCCGTTAAAATAGTAACGTTTGCAACTATGACAGGCACATCCTCACAAATACTGACAGGTACAACAATTGATTTATTAGCCATTTGCAAAGATATTTCAGTAGGTGTCATCTTATTCAAATCAAGTCTACAATATAAAGAGAAAGGCATAACACTAACACCGGCTCCAAGATCACATAAAGCAGTTTTAACATAGTTTCTTTTAATGGAGCATGGTATAGTTGGTACTCCTGGATCTCCAAGTTTCTTTGGTATTCCACCCTTAAAAGTATAATTAGCAAGCATGGTGGAAATTTCAGCTTCCGGTATCTTTCTTTTATTTTTTACAATATCTTTCATACACTTAGCATAAGGATTCATTTTAAGCATATCAATCAAACGCATACGCAAAAAGATAGGTCTAACCATTTCAGCAAAGCGCTCAAAATCCTCATCATCCTTTTTCTTGGATGGTTTAGGAGGAAAAGGCATGGGTTTCCGAACCCATGGTTCTCTTTCTTTACCTTGCTTCCTAGCAACGAAGTCTCTCTTATCATAATGTTGATTCTTTGATTGTGGGTTATCAAGATCAACAGCAGGTTCAATTTCTACATCATTGTTATTGCTAGGCTGAGCATCAACATGAACATCATCATTAACATTATCACTAGTTTCATGTTCATTACCAGATTGTATTTCAGCATTAGAAATCGAAATATCATTGGGATTCTCAGGTGTGTCAACAACAGGTTCACTAGAAGCATGCAAAGTCCTATCATTTTTCCTTTTCTTCTTCTTAGAAGAACTAGGTGCATCAACATTAGTTCTCTGGGAATCTTGCTCAATTCTCTTAGGGTGGCCCTCAGGATACAAAGGTTCCTGGGTCATTTTACCCCCTCTAGTCACAACTCTAACAACATTTTCAATTTTCTTATTATCTAATTCATTGAGCAAATCGTTTTGAGCTTTAAGCACTTGTTCTACTTGAGTGGTAACCATAGAAGCATGTTTACTAATAAGTTTAAGTTCACCTTTAACTCTAGACATATAATCACTCAAGTGTTCAATCATATAAGCATTACATTTCAATTGTCACCTAACATAAGCATTGAAGTTTTCTTGCTTGACTATAAAATTATCAAACTCATCCAAGCATTGGCTAGCAGACTTATTACAAGGAATATCACCTTCATCAAATCTATAGAGAGAATTTACCTTTACTACCTGTGTCGGGTTATCAAGACCATGTATTTATTTAATAGGTGGTAAATTCTTAACATCTTCAGCTTTAATACCCTTTTCTTTCATATATTTCTTTGCCTCTTGCATATCTTCAGGACTGAGAAATAGAATACCCCTTTTCTTCGGAGTTGGCTTAGGAGTTGGTTCAGGAAGTGTCCAATCATTTTCATTACTCAACATATTATTCAGTAGCAATTCAGCTTGATCAATAGTTCTTTCCCTGAAAACACAACCAGCACAACTATCCAGGTGGTCTCTGGAAGCATTGGTTAGTCCATTATAAAAGATATCAAGTATTTCATTTTTCTTGAGAGGATGATCAGGCAAAGCTTTAAGTAATCGGAGAAGCCTCCCCCAAGCTTGTGGGAGACTCTCTTCTTCAATTTGCACAAAATTATATATTTCCCTTAAGGCATCTTATTTCTTATGAGCGGGGAAATATTTAGTAGAGAAGTAATAAATCATATCCTGGGGACTACGCACACAACCAGGAGAATTAAACCATGTTTTAGCATCACCCTTTAATGAGAACAGAAATAACTTAAGGATAAAGTAATAGCGAGTTTTCTCATCATTAGTGAACAGGGTGGCTATCTCATTCAATTTAGTAAGATGTGCCACAACAATTTCAGATTCATAGCCATAGAAAGGATCACATTCAACCAAAGTAATTAACTCAGGGTCGACAGAGAAATCATAATCCTTATCGGAAATACAGATAGGTGAAGTAGCAAAAGCAGGGTCATATTTCATTCTAGCATTCAAAGATTTTTCTTTAAGCGTAGCTAATAATTTCCTAAGATCATATCTATCATTGCAAGCTAAAAAGTCTCTAGCAGTTTCTTCATCCATAACATAACCCTCAGGCACAACGGGAAATTCATATCTGGGGGAGAATCTTCATCATCACTTTCATCAATATTACCAGTTTCAATAATTTCATTCTCTCTAGCCCTAGCAAGTTGTTCATCAAGAAATTCACCTAATGGCACAGTATTATCAAGCACAAAAGTAGTTTCATCATAAGCATCATGCATAGCAGAAGTGGCATCATTGATAACATTCGACATATCAGAATGAATAGCAGGAGTAGGTGTCGCAAGTTTACTCATGCACGGCGGTCCCGGTACAATACCGGTGACCCCCGAAACTTTCCTGGTGGCCGAAACTGGACTTCCTATATATAATTCTTCACCTCCGGACCATTCCGGAACTCCTTGTGACGTCCGGGATCTCATCCGAGACTCCGAAAAACTTTTGGGTTACCGCATACTAATATCTCAACAACCCTAGCATCACCGAACCTTAAGTGTGTAGACCCTACGGGTTCGGGAGACACGCAGACATGACCGAGACGACTCTCCGTCAATAACCAACAGCGGGATCTGGATACCCATGTTGTCTCCCACATGCTCCTCGATGATCTCATCAGATGAACCATGATGTCGAGGATTCAATCAATCCCGTATACAATTCCCTTTGTCAATCGGTACGTTACTCGCCCGAGATGCGATCGTCGGTATCCCAATACCTCGTTCAATCTCATTACCGGCAAGTCACTTTACTCGTACCGTAATGCATGATCCCGTGATCAACCACTTGGTCACATTGAGCTCATTATGATGATGCATTACCGAGTGGGCCCAGAGATACCTCTCCGTCATACGGAGTGACAAATCCCAGTCTCGATTCGTGCCAACCCAACAGACACTTTCGGAGATACCCGTAGTGCACCTTTATAGTCACCCAGTTACGTTGTGACGTTTGGCACACCCAAAGAACTCCTACGGTATCCGGGAGTTGCACAATCTCATGGTCTAAGGAAATGATACTTGACATTCGGAAAAGCTCTAGCAAACGAACTACACGATCTTGTGCTATGCTTAGGATTGGGTCTTGTCCATCACATCATTCTCCTAATGATGTGATCTTGTTATCAATGACATCTAATGTCCATAGTCAGGAAACCATGACTATCTTTTGATCAACGAGCTAGTCAACTAGAGGCTCACTAGGGACGTGTTGTGGTCTATGTATTCACACATGTATTACGATTTCCGGATAACAAAATTATAGCATGAACAATAGACAATTATCATGAACAAGGAAATATAATAATAACCATTTTATTATTTCCTCTAGGGCATATTTCCAACAGTCTCCCACTTGCACTAGAGTCAATAATCTAGTTACATTGTGATGAATCGAACACCCATAGAGTTCTGGTGTTGATCATGTTTTGCTCTAGGGAGAGGTTTAGTCAACGGATCTGCTACATTTAGGTTCGTATGTACTTTACAAATATCTATGTCTCCATTTTGAACACTTTCACGAATGGAGTTGAAGCGACGCTTGATATGCCTGGTATTCCTGTGAAACCTGGGCTCCTTGGCAAGGGCAATAGCTCCAGTGTTGTCACAGAAGAGAGTCATCGGGCCCGACGCATTGGGAATGACTCCTAGGTCGGCAATGAACTCCTTCACCCAGATTGCTTCTTGTGCTGCCTCCGAGGCTGCCATGTACTCTGCTTCACATGTAGATCCCGCCACAACGCTTTGCTTGCAACTGCACCAGCTTACTGCCCCACCATTCAAAATATACACGTATTCGGTTTGTGACTTAGAGTCATCCAGATCTGTGTCGAAGCTAGCATCGACGTAACCCTTTACGACGTGCTCTTCGTCACCTCCATAAACAAGAAACATGTCCTTAGTCCTCTTCAGGTACTTCAGGATATTCTTGACCACTGTCCATTGTTCCATGCCGGGATTACTTTGGTACCTTCCTACCAAACTTACGGCAAGGTTTACATCAAGTCTGGTACACAGCATGGCATACATAATAGACCCTATGGCCGAGGCATAGGGGACGACACTCATCTTTTCTCTATCTTCTGTCGTGGTCGGGCATTGAGCCGTGCTCAATTGCACACCTTGCAATACAGGCAAGAACGCCTTCTTGGACTGATCCACATTGAACTTCTTCAATATCTTGTCAAGGTACATAGTCTGTGAAAGACCAATGAGGCGTCTCGATCTATCTCTATAGATCTTGATGCCTAATATGTAAGCAACTTCTCCAAGATCCTTCATTGAAAAACACTTGTTCAAGTAGGCCTTTATGCTTTCCAAGAATTCTATATCATTTCCCATCAATAGTATGTCATCCACATAAAATATGAGAAATGCTACAGAGCTCCCACTCAGTTTCTTGTAAACGCAGGCTTCTCCATAAGTCCGCGTAAACCCAAACGCTTTGATCATCTCATCAAAACGAATGTTCCAACTCCGAGATCAAGCATTGGAGCTTGCACACCTTGTCAGCATTCTTAGGATCGACAAAACCTTCCGGCTGCATCATATACAATTCTTCCTTTAGGAAACCATTAAGGAATGTCGTTTTGACGTCCATTTGCCATATCTCATAATCATAGAATGCGGCGATTGGTAACATGATTCGGACGGACTTCAGCTTCGCTACGGGTGAGAAAGTCTCATCGTAGTCAACCCCTTGAACTTGTCGATAACCCTTAGCGACAAGCCGAGCTTTATAGATGGTCACATTACCATCCGCGTCTGTCTTCTTATTAAAGATCCATTTATTTTCTATGGCTCGCCGATCATCGGGCAAGTCAGTCAAAGTCCATACTTCGTTTTCATACATGGATCCTATCTCGGATTTCATGGCTTCCAGCCATTTGTCGGAGCCTGGGCCCGCCACCGCTTCTTCATAGTTCGAAGGTTCACCATTGTCTAACAACATGATTTCTAGGACAGGGTTGCCGTACCACTCTGGTGCGGAACGTGTCCTTGTGGACCTACGAAGTTCAGTAGCAACTTGATCTGAAGTTTCATGATCATCATCATTAACCTCCTCTCTAGTCGATGCAGGCACCTCAGGAACATTTTCTTGAGTTGCGCCACTTTCCGGTTCAAGAGGTAATACTTCATCAAGTTCTACTTTCCTCCCACTTACTTCTTTCGAGAGAAACTCTTTCTCTAGAAAGGATCCATTCTTGGCAACAAAGATCTTGCCTTTATATCAGAGGTAGAAGGTATACCCAATAGTTTCTTTAGGGTATCCTATGAAGACGCATTTTTCCGACTTGGGTTCGAGCTTTTCAGGTTGAAGTTTCTTGACATAAGCATCGCATCCCCAAACTTTTAGAAACGACAGCTTAGGTTTCTTCCCAAACCATAATTCATACAGTGTCGTCTCAACGGATTTCGACGGAGCCCTATTTAAAGTGAATGTGGCAGTCTCTAAAGCATAGCCCCAAAATGACAGCGGTAGATCGGTAAGAGACATCATAGATCGCACCATATGCAATAGAGTGTGATTACGACGTTCGGACACACCATTACGCTGAGGTGTTCCAGGCGGCGTGAGTTGTGAAACTATTCCACATTTCCTTAAGTGTGTGCCAAATTCGTGACTCAAGTATTCTCCCCCACGATCTGATTGCAAGAATTTGATTTTCCTGTCACGTTGATTCTCAACCTCACTCTGAAATTCCTTGAACTTTTCAAAGGTCTCAGACTTGTGTTTCATTAAGTAGACATACCCATATCTACTCAAGTCATCAGTGAGGGTGAGAACATAACGATAGCTACCGCGAGCCTCAACACTCATTGGACCGCACACATCAGTATGTATGATTTCCAATAAGTTGGTTGCTCGCTCCATTGTTCCTGGGAACGGAGTCTTGGTCATTTTACCCATGAGGCATGGTTCGCACGTGTCAAATGACTCGTAATCAAGAGACTCCAAAAGTCCATCTGCATGGAGTTTCTTCATGCGTTTGACACCTATGTGACCAAGGCGGCAGTGCCACAAGTATGTGGGACTATCATTATCAACCTTACATCTTTTGGTATTCACACTATGAATATGTGTAACATTATGCTCGAGATTCATTAAGAATAAACCATTCACCAGCGGGGCATGACCATAAAACATATCTCTCATACAAATAGAACAACCATTATTCTCGGATTTAAATGAGTAGCCATCTCAAATTAAACGAGATCCTGATACAATGTTCATGATCAAAGCTGGCACTAAATAACAATTATTGAGGTTTAAAACTAATCCCATAGGTAAATGTAGAGGTAGCGTGCCGACAGCGATCACATCGACCTTGGAACCATTCCCGACGCGCGTCGTTACCTCGTCCTTCGTCAGTCTCCGCTTATTCCGCAGCTCCTGCTTTGAGTTACAAATGTGAGCAACCGCACCGGTATCAAATACCCAGGAGCTACTACGAGTACTGGTAAGGTACACATCAGTTACATGTATATCACATATACCTTTAGTGTTGTCGGCCTTCCTGTCCGCTAAGTATTTGGGGCAGTTCCGCTTCCAGTGACCACTTCCCTTGCAATAAAAACACTCAGTCTCGGGCTTGGGTCCATTCTTTGGCTTCTTCCCGACAGCTTGTTTACCGGGCGTGGCAACCCCCTTGCCATCCTTCTTGAAGTTCTTCTTACCCTTGCCTTTCTTAAACATAGTGGTTTTATTCACCATCAACACTTGATGTTCCTTTTTGATCTCCACCTCCACTGATTTCAGCATTGAATAAACCTCAGGAATGGTCTTTTCCATCCCCTCCATACTGAAGTTCATCACAAAGCTCTTGTAGCTCGGTGGAAGCGACTGAAGGATTTTGTCAATGACCGCGTCATCCGGGAGATTAACTCCCAGCTGAGTCAAGCGGTTGTGCAACCCAGACATTTTGAGTATGTGCTCACTCACAGAACTATTTTCCTCCATCTTACAACTGAAGAACTTGTTGGATACTTCATATCTCTCGACCCGGGCATGAGCTTGGAAACCCATTTTCAGCTCTTCAAACATCGCATATGCTCCGTGTTGCTCAAAACGCTTTTGGAGCCCCGGTTCTAAGCTGTAAAGCATGCTGCACTGAACGAGGGAGTAATCATCAGCACGCTGCTGCCAAGCGTTCATAACGTCTTGGTTCTCTGGGATGGGTGCGTCACCTAGCGGTGCTTCTAGGACATAATCTTTCTTGGCAGCTATGAGGATGATCCTCAGGTTCCGGACCCAGTCCGTATAGTTGCTGACATCATCTTTCAGCTTGGTTTTCTCTAGGAACGCATTGAAGTTGAGGGCAACATTAGCGTGGGCCATTTGATCTACAAGACATATTGTAAAGATTTTAGACAAAGTTCATGATAATTAAGTTCATCTAATCAAATTATTCAATGAACTCCCACTCAGATAGACATCCCTCTAGTCATCTAAGTGAAACATGATCCGAGTCAACTAGGCCGTGTCCGATCATCACGTGAGACGGACTAGTCAACATCGGTGAACATCTTCATGTTGATCGTATCTTCTATACGACTGATGCTCGACCTTTCGGTCTTCCGTGTTCTGAGGCCATGTCTGTACATGCTAGGCTCGTCAAGTCAACCTAAGTGTATTGCGTGTGTAAATTTGGCTTACACCCGTTGTATTCGAACATTAGAATCTATCACACCCGATCATCACGTGGTGGTTCGAAACAACGAACCTTTGCAACGGTGCATAGTTAGGGGGAACACTTTCTTGAAATTATTACGAGGGATCATCTTATTTAAGCTACCGTCATTCTATGCAAATAAGATGTAAAACATGATAAACATCACATGCAATCAAATAGTGACATGATATGGCCAATATCACTTTGCTCCTTACGATCTCCATCTTTGGGGCGCCATGATCATCGTCGTCACCGGCATGACACCATGATCTCCATCATCGTGTCTTCATGAAGTTGTCTCATCATCTATTACTTCTACTACTATGGCTAACGGTTTAGCAACAAAGTAAAGTAATTACATGACATTATATATTGACACACGGGTCATAAATAAATTAAGACAACTCCTATGGCTCCTGCCGGTTATCATACTCATCGACATGCAAGTCGTGATTCCTATTACAAGAACATGATCAATCTCATACATCACATATAGCATTCATCACATCCTTTTGGCCATATCACATCACATGGCACATGCTGCAAAAACAAGTTAGACATCCTCTAATTGTTGTTGCAAGTTTTTATGTGGCTGCTATAGGTTTCTAGCAAGAACGTTTCTTACCTACGCCAAAACCACAACGTGATATGCCAATTTCTATTTACTCTTCATAAGGACCATTTTCATCGAATCTGATCCGACTAAAGTGGGAGAGACAGACACCCGCCAGCCACCTTATGCAACTAGTGCATGTCAGTTGGTGGAACCAGTCTCACGTAAGCGTACGTGTAAGGTCGGTCCGGGCCGCTTCATCCCACGATGCCGCCGAATCAAGATAAGACTAGTAACGGCAAGTAAATTGACAAAATCAACACCCACAACAACTTGTGTTCTACTCGTGCATAGAAACTACGCATAGACCTAGCTCATGATGCCACTGTTGGGGAACGTAGCAGAATTTAAATTTTTCTATGCATCACCAAGATCAATCTATGGAGTCTTCTAGCAACGAGAGGAATGGAGTGCATCTACATACCCTTGTAGATCGCGAGCGGAATCGTTCAAGAGAACGGGGTTGATGGAGTCGTACTCGTCGTGATCCAAATCACCGATGACCGAGCGCCGAACGGACGGCACCTCCGCGTTCAACACACGTACAGTTGGGAAGACGTCTGCTCCTTCTTGATCCAGCAAGGGGGAAGGAGAGGTTGATGGAGATCCAGCAGCACGACGGCGTGGTGGTGGAAGCAGCGGGATCTCGGCAGGGCTTCGCCAAGCTCTAACGAGAGGGAGAGGTGTTACGGGGGGAAGAGGGAGGCGCCAGGGGCTTGGTTGCGCAGCCCTCCCTCCCCCCTCTTTATATAGGGGTCCAGGAGGGCGCCGGCCCCTCTAGATCCCATCTAGATGGGGAGGGGCGGCGGCCAAGGGGGTGGCTTGCCCCCCAAGCCAAGTGGGGCGCCCCCCACCCCTAGGGTTTCCAACCCTAGGCACAGGGAGAGGCCCAAGGGGGGCGCACCAGCCCATCAGGGGCTGGTTCCCCTCCCACTTCAGCCCATGGGGCCCTCTGGGATAGGTGGCCCCACCCGGTGGACCCCCGGGACCCTTCCGGTGGTCCCGGTACAATACCGGTGACCCCCGAAACTTTCCCGGTGGCAGAAACTGGACTTCCTATATACAATTTTTCACCTCCGGATCATTCCGGAACTCCTCTTGACGTCCGGGATCTCATCCGGGACTCCGAACAACTTTCGTGTTACCGCATACTAATATCTCAACAACCCTAGCGTCACCGAACCTTAAGTGTGTAGACCCTACGGGTTCGGGAGACACGCAGACATGACCGAGACGACTCTCCGGTCAATAACCAACAGCGGGATCAGGATACCCATGTTGGCTCCCACATGCTCCTCGATGATCTCATCGGATGAACCACTATGTGGAGGATTCAATCAATCCCGTATACAATTCCCTTTGTCAATCGGTACGTTACTCGCCCGAGATTCGATCGTCGGTATCCCAATACCTCATTCAATCTCGTTATCGGCAAGTCACTTTACTCGTACCATAATGCATGATCCCGTGATCAACCACTTGGTCACATTGAGCTCATTATGATGATGCATTACCGAGTGGGCCCAGAGATACCTCTCCGTCATACGGAGTGACAAATCCCAGTCTCGATTCGTGCCAACCCAACAGACACTTTTAGAGATACCTGTCGCGTACCTTTATAGTCACCCAGTTACATTGTGACGTTTGGCACACCCAAAGCACTCCTACGGTATGCGAGAGTTGCACAATCTCATGGTCTAAGGAAATGATACTTGACATTCGGAAAAGCTCTAGCAAACGAACTACACGATCTTGTGCTATGCTTAGGATTGGGTCTTGTCCATCACATCATTCTCCTAATGATGTGATCCCGTTATCAATGACATCTAATGTCCATAGTCAGGAAACCATGACTATCTTTTGATCAACGAGCTAGTCAACTAGAGGCTCACTAGGGACGTGTTGTGATCTATGTATTCACACATGTATTACGATTTTTGGATAACACAATTATAGCATGAACATTAGACAATTATCATGAACAAGGAAATATAATAATAACCATTTTATTATTTCCTCTAGGGCATATTTCCAACACCTAGTTCTTCTAAGAAGAAGAAAAAGAAAATTGATTAGACTTTGCATGCTTCTAGTGAACCTGTTGTTGGCACACATGAGAATCCCAATGATATTTCTATTTCTGATGCTGAAACACAATCTGGTAATGAACACGAACCTAGTGATAATGTTAATGATGATGTTCATGTTGATGCTCAACCTAGCAGTGACAATGATGTTGAGATTGAACCTGTTGTTGATCTTGATAACCCACAATCAAAGAATCAACATTATGATTAGAGAGACTTTGTTGCTAGGAAGCATGGTAAGGAAAGAGAACCATGGGTTCAGAAACCCATGCATTTTCCTCATAAACCATCCAAGAAGAAGGATGATGAGGATTTTGAGCGCTTTGCTAAAATGATTAGACCTATCTTTTTGCGTATGCGTTTGACTGATATGCTTAAATGAACCCTTATGCTAAGTACATGAAAGATATTGTTACTAATAAAAGAAAGATAACGGAAGCTGAAATTTCCACCATGCTTGCTAATTCCACTTTCAAAGGTGGAATACCAAAGAAACTAGGACATCCAGGAGTACCAACTATACCATGCTCCATTAAGAGAAATTATGTTAAAACTGCTTTATGTGATCTTGAAGTCGGTGTTAGTGTTATGCCTCTCTCTTTATATCGTAGACTTGATTTGGATAAGTTGGCACCTACTTAAATATCTTTGCAAATGGCCGATAAATCAACTGTTATACCTGTCAGTATTTGTGAGGATGTGACTGTTGTGGTTGTAAACGTTACTATTTTAACGGACTTTTTTATCCTTGATATTCCCGAGGATGATAGTATATCTATTATTCTGGGTAGACCCTTTTTGAATATTCTAGGGGCTATTATTGATTGCAGGGCTGTTTTTGAATAAAGCCTTTACCAAACATATCGTTGATTCTTTGATGCAATCTTATGAAGAAAAACTTGAGTTGGAAGTTTCTATCCCTAGAAAACTTTATGGTGAGTGGGAACATACTATTAAAATTAATATTAAAGATCATGAATGCTATGCTTTGTGTGATTTGGGTGCTAGTGTTTCCACGATTCCAAAGACTTTGTGTGATTTGCTAGGTTTCCGTGATTTCGATGATTGCTCTTTAAACTTGCACCTTGCGGATTCCACTATTAAGAAACCTATGGGAAGAATTAATGATGTTCTTATTGTTGCAAATAGGAATTATGTGCCCGTGGATTTTATTGATCTTGACATAGATTGCAATCCTTCATGTCCTATTATTCTTGGTAGGCCTTTCCTTAGAACGATTGGTGCAATTATTGATATGAAGGAAGGGAATATTAGATTCCAATTTCCATTAAGGAAAGGCATGGAACACTTTCCTATAAAGAAAATTAAATTACCTTATGAATCTATTATGAGAGCCACTTATGGATTGCCTTCCAAAGATGGCAATACCTAGATCTATCTTCGCTTTTATGCCTAGCTAGGGCGTTAAATGATAGCGCTTGTTGGGAGGCAACCCAATTTTATTTTTATTCCTTGCTTTTTGCTCCTGTTTAGTAATAAATATTTATCTAGCCTATGTTTTGGTTGTGTTTTTTTGTTTTTAATTAGTGTTTGTGCCAAGTAGAACCGTTGGGAAGACTTGGGGAAAGTCTTTTTAATCTTGCTGTAAAAAACAGAAACTTTAGCGCTCACGAGAACTGCTGCCGTTTTTATTTGGAAAGTTCTATTTAGTTAATTATTTTTTCAGATGATTAATAGATAAATTCCTCACGTCCAGAAATTTATTTTAGAATTTTTGGGGTTCCAGATCTTACGTTAGCTACAGATTACTACAGACTGTTCTGTTTTTGATAGATTCTGTTTTTCGTGTGTTGTTTGCTTATTTTAATGAATCTATGGCTAGTAAAATAGTTTATAAACCATATAGAAGTTGGAATACAGTAGGTTTAACACCAATATAAATAAAGAATTAGTTCATTACAGTACCTTGAAGTGGTGTTTTGTTTTTTTTCGCTAACGGAGCTCACGAGATTTTCTACTTTAAGTTTTGTGTTGTGAAGTTTTCAAGTTTTGGGTAAAGATTTGATGGATTATGGAACAAGGAGTGGCAAGAGCCTAAGATTGGGGATGCCCATGGCACCCCCAAGATAATCTAAGGACACCTAAAAGCCAAAGCTTCGGGATGCCCTGGAAGGCATCCCCTCTTTCGTCTACTTCTATCGGTAACTTTACTTGGAGCTATATTTTTATTTACCACATGATATATGTCTTGCTTGGAGCATCTTGTATTATTTGAGTCTTTATTTGTTAGTTTTCCACAATCATCCTTGCTGCACACACCTTTTTGAGAGAGACACTCATGATTCGGAAATTGTTAGAATACTCTATGTGCTTCACTTATATCTTTTGAGTTATATAGCTTTTGCTCTAGTACTTCACTTATATCTTTTAGAGCATGTTGGTAGATTTGTTTTATAGAAACCATTGTTCTCTCATGCTTAAATTAGATTATTTTTGGAGTCCTACAAAACAGCATGGTAATTTGCTTTAATTATATTAGGCATTCAAGATTAATAATAAAATTTTCTTATGAGTGTGTTGAATACTATGAGAAGTTCGAAACTTGATAATTGTTTGAGATATGGAGATGGTGATATTAGAGTCGTGCTAGTTGAGTAGTTGTGAATTTGAGAAATGCTTGTGTTGAAGTTTGTTATTCCCGTAGCATGCACGTATGGTGAACCGTTATGTTAAGAAGTCGGAGAATGATGTATTTATTGATTGTCCTCCTTATGAGTGGCGGTCGGGGACGAGCGATGGTCTTTTCCTACCAATCTATCCCCCTAGGAGCATGCGCGTAGTACTTTGCTTTGCTAAATAATAGATTTTTGCAATAAGTATGTGAGTTCTTTATGACTAATGTTAAGTCCATGGATTATATCCACTCTCACCCTTCCACCATTGCTAGCCTCTCTAACATAGCACACCTTTCGCCGGTATCATAAACCCACCATATACCTTCCTCAAAACAGCCACCATACCTACCTATCATGGCATTTCCATACACATTCCGAGATATATTGCCATGCAACTTTCCACCGTTCCGTTTACTATGACACGCTCCATCATTGTCATATTGCTTTGCATGATCATGTAGTTGACATTTTAGTTGTATTAAAGCCACCGTTCATAATTCTTTCATATAATTCACTCATGCATCATTGCTATCCCGGTACACCGCCGGAGGCATTCATATAGAGTCATACTTTTTTCTAGTATCGAGTTGTAATCATTGAGTTGTAAATAAATAGAAGTGTGATGATCATCATTCATAGAGTATTGTCCCAATAAAAAAAGAGAAAGGCCAAATAAAAAAGAGAGGCCCAAAAAAAGAGAATAAAAAGGGGCAATACTACTATCCTTTTTCCACACTTGTGCTTCAAAGTAGCACCATGATATTCATGATCGAGAGTCTCTTATGCTATCACTTTCATATACTAGTGGGAATTTTTCATTATAGAACTTGGCTTGTATATTCCAGCAATGGGCTGTAACACCCCGGATGTAACTTTCCCAATTTGTTCTCCAACTCTTGTCGTTTCCGGCGTTAAGTTATTTATTTTCTCGGGTTCAGGTTTTTGCCTCCATGTGTTGTTGTCGTTGTCATGCATCTCATATCACATCATCATGTGCATTGCATTTGCATACGTGTTTCATCTCATGCATTCGAGCATTTTCCCCGTTGTCCGTTTTGCATTCCGGCGCTTCGTTCTCCTCCGGTGGTCAATTCTACCTTTCTTTCGTGTGTGGGGATTAAACATTTCTGGATTGGACCGAGACTTGCCAAGCAGCCTTGGTTTACTACCGGTAGACCACCTGTCAAGTTTCGCATCATTTGGACTTCGTTTGATACTCCAACGGTTAACCGAGGGACCGAAAAGGCCTCGTGTGTGTTGCAGCCCGACACCCCTCCATTTTGGCCCAAAACCCACCTAAGACTTCTCCATCATCTAGAGCGTTCGATCACGATCGCGTGGCTGAAAACTGCACCTCATTTGGACTCTCCTAGCTCCCCCTATGCCTATATATAGCCCCTCCTCCGAAATTTCGCGGATCCCCTCTCCAAAAAACCCTAGATCCGTCTTCTGTCGCGCCGGACACGTCCGACCCCCCCGGACAAATCGCCGCCGCCAACCGGGGCGCGCAACATGGCACGGGCGCCCCACATCGCCGCCAAACTCCGCGCGGGCCCGCTCGGCCTGTGGCCGGCCCCCGCGGCCCGGGCTCCGCCGCCGCCGCCCGGGGCTTCGTCTCCCTCGCCCCGTCGCCTGGCTCCCCGCCGCCACCGCGCCGGGTCCGCACCGCCGCCTCCGCCGCTCCACCGCCGCACCATCGCCGCCTCCGCCTCGTCCTCGCCGCCTCTCCTCCCGGGTCGCCGCGCCGCCCCGACGCCCCCGCGGCGCCGCTCGCCGCCCCGGCCGCCGCGTCCTCGCCGTGCTCCGGCCCTCCCTCATCGACCCCGGCCGCCATCGCCTCGCCGGAATCGCTACAGTACTCGCCGGAGTCACCTCGGGCCGCGTGCCACCGAAACCCTAGATCCGTAGGTTGATTTTTCTACTAAGTCCCGAAATCCCAGATCCATGTGCTCGTGTTCATAGCCTCGTAACTTTGCATCCGTAGCTCCGATTCATGCATATAGCATATCAAAATGTTCATCTCAGAGAGTACATCATTTCATTCCATTGCATCATTTTCATTTGAGTTCATCTTGATGCCCGAAATGCTGTTAGAATAGGGCTACTTGAGATAATTGTCAGATCTGCTACTCCATTTAGGATTTTTGTCATTTTTGCCATGATTATTGTGTGCATGATATGCCCATGAGTTCTACATATGTTTTGTTAAGGGTTTTTCCATCTTTCCAGAGGTGCAACCCATGTATTTTTTTGATGTGTGTGGTGACTAGCACGAGCTTGCAAAGTGGTGCACTTGGTATTTCTGTTTTCAGGGACTTAGCATTTCCACTAAGTCCTTGAGCCGTTTATCTCATGTTGCCATATGTTCATGTTGTTCCTAGTGATCCGTGCCTATTTTGAGGATGATAATTAAGGGTGTTTTGTTAATCTTGTAGTTCTCTATCCATCCATGTCTTTGTTTGCAATTATGGAGCACCCTAGCTTGAGTCAATGGAGCTCTACTTTTGCTACTTTGTGAATCTGAGCAGATTGTCAACTTGTTTGCAATTTTGCCGATGATGTTGTAGTTGATCCGTGCATGCTATGCTATTGTTCTTGCCATGTCTAGCTTGCATTTTGTGTATTCTTGATGGATGTATGCTTAGATTATCATGACTTGCTCCATAGTGAGCGCATCGAGCTCGTAAACATGCCTACTTGAGTTATGTTTCAGCATGTGCCAGTTTTTCATGAAGTCTAAAAACTGATTATGTTTTTGCTATGTTCACATTTTTGCAATTGTATTTTATGATCCATTTTGGCTCAAGGTCACTAAGGGACTTTTGTTAAGCTCTTTGAGTAGCTCCATGCCATGCTTTACTTTGCCATGTTCAGGTCCTGTATCATGTAGTTTTGTTGCTCCGAAGTGTGCTACCTGATCTGAAATTCCAGACAAGTGTTAATTTCACTAAGTCTGAGATCTGTTTGTCATATGCATTTTTGCCATGCTTGTTTGGACCTGTTAATGGATGATTTGGCCGTAGCTCAGTGCTAGACTTTTGTTAAGCATCTTTAATGTATCCCTGCCATGTATTTTGTTGTCATGTTTGGGTGCTGTAGCATGTTCATCTCATTGCATTTAGATGGCTACTTGCTGTAAATCGCAGACCGGTGCCATATTTGAATCGCTTGCCATTTCCAAACCGTAACTCCGATTTCGGCGTTCTTTATATTGTTTTCAAGCGATTTCATCTCATCTTTCCAGTGGCACGTTTGGTTTTCCAAGTTGAGGCCAGGTTCTTGCATTTCCTGTCATATCTTGCATATGCATCCCGCATCGCATCCCGCATAGCATATCATCTTTGCATCATGTTGTTTGATCTTTGCACGTGGTTGATTGTGTCCTTGTTGCTTGTTTGTCTTGTTTGGGTAGAGCCGGGAGACGAGTTCGCTAACGAGGAGCCCGTTGAGTTTGCTTTCGAGGATCCATTCAACTCTGACAACTGTGCAGGCAAGATGATCATACCCTCGAAATCACTACTATCTTTGCTATGCTAGATTGCTCGCTCTTTTGCTATAACAATGCTACGATGCCTACCACTTGCTTTCAAGCCTCCCAAATTGCCATGTCAAACCTCTAACCCACCATGTCCTAGCAAACCGTTGATTGGCTATGTTACCGCTTTGCTCAACCCCTCTTATAGCGTTGCTAGTTGCAGGTGAAGATCGAAGGCCGTTCCTTGTTGGAACATTTATTTACTTGTTAGTATATCATTATATTATCTTGTTATCTTAATGCATCTATATACTTGGTAAAGGGTGGAAGGCTCGGCCTCTTGCCTAGTGTTTTGTTCCACTCTTGCCGCCCTAGTTTCCGTCATATCGGTGTTATGTTCCCGGATTTTACGTTCCTTACGCGGTTGGGTTATAATGGGAACCCCTTGGTAGTTCATCTTGATTAAAGCTTTTCCAGCAATGCCCAACCTTGGTTTTACCGTTTGCCACCTAGCCTCTTTTTCCCTTGGGTTTCCGGAGCCCGAGGGTCATCTTATTTTAACCCCCCGGGCTAGTGCTCCTCTGAGTGTTGGTCCGACCGAGTAGACTGCGGGGCCACCTCGGGGCAACTTGAGGGTTGGTTTTACTCGTAGGATGTCTCATCTGAGTGTGCCCCGAGAACGAGATATGTGCAGCTCCTATCGGGATTTGTCGGCACATTCGGGCGGTGTTGCTAGTCTTGTTTTAACCTGTCGAAGTGTCTTGAAGAACCGAGATACCGAGTCTGATCGGAACGTCTTGGGAGGAGGTCTATTCCTTCATTGACCGTGAGAGCTTGTCATGGGCTAAGTTGGGACTCCCCTGCAGGGTTTTGAACTTTCGAAAGCCGTGCCCGCGGTTATGGGCAGATGGGAATTTGTTAATGTCCGGTTGTAGATAACTTGAACCTTAACTTAACTAAAATGAATCAACTAAGTGTGTTACCGTGATGGCCTCTTCTCGGCGGAGTCCGGGAAGTGGACACGGTGTTGGAGTTATGCTTGCGCAGGTTGTTCTCTAGTTTCTCGCTCGCGCTTTGCCTCCTCTTCTCGCTCTCTTTCGCGAATAAATTAGCCACCATATTTTGCTAGTCGCTTGCTGCAGCTCCACATATTTTACCTTGCCTTACCTATAATCTTAAATAGTCTTGATCGCGAGGGTGCGAGATTGCTGAGTCCCTGTGGCTCACAGATTACTATTACACCAGATGCAGGGCCTGATGATTCTGCTCCAGGAGACGCGTTTGAGCTCAAGTGGGAGTTCGACGAAGACTCTCAACGATACTATGTTTCTTTTCCTGATGATCAGTAGTGGTGCTCAGTTGGGGTGATCGGGACCGTGTCGCATGTTGGGTTATCTTTTATTTTGGCGCCGTAGACGGGCCATGAGTGTTTGGATGATGTAATGTTATTTATGTACTTGATTGACGTGGCGAGTGTAAGCCAACTATGTTATCTCCCCTTTATGATTTATATTACATGGGATGTTGTGAATATTGCCTAACTTGCGACTTATGCCTTCAATGCGATTATGTCTCTAAGTCGTGCCTCGACACGTGGGAGCTATAGTCGCATCGAGGGTGTTACAAGTTGGTAATCAGAGCCTTCCCCGACCTTAGGAGCCCCATTGTTTGATCGTTTTTAGCAGCCGAGTTGTGTCTAGAAAAATGTTTTGAGTCATTTAGGAATTATATATCGGAGAGTTTAGGAATTCTTTTTACTCCCAGTCTCCTCATCGCTCTGGTAAGGCATCCTGACGTAGAGTTTTGACTCTTCTCTTCTCAAATTTCACTAAAAAAATTTAGGATCACGCGGGTATCTTGGAATAGTTCCGATGGTTTTATGATGAGAACATTGTCTTGGTGCCTCCTGTCAGGGGTTTTGTGGAAGTATCCTGGGGAGTTGAGCTCTGAGGTGTTGTCGTCATAATTTTATCGTTGCAGTTCTGGAATACCTGAGTTTAGTACGCCGACATCGAAAATCTCTTTTGTGCAGTTCGTTGGTGAGATAACCTCGATGCCACCCAGTACTGGGGCGGGAGTTCGGGAGTATCGCCATAACTTGTATAACGGATGCTTTTCGAAGGTTGAGGTAGATGGTTTCCGAAGGTTTCTTGGTTATGTATTGAAGGATGGATACAACTGGATGTAGGATTTGCTAGATTTGGGTGAGATATTATGCTTCCCCTGTATCCCCAACACCTGATTGCATAACCGGAAAGGTTTGGGAGTTTCATAGGTGGGAATTCTAGTAGCTCTAGTTCTTCTTCCACGGATATTGGTTTGAGATTGGGATTTCTTACCGATTATTCGTTCTTGATCCGTACCTTATTGATTTATTTCTCTACCTTAATTCTAAGTGGCTTCTCAATTTAGGGATATGTGACCATTTCAAGAGGAATGCATTCGTTCATTTTGTTCGGATGTGAAGACTATATGTTGCAATTTTCATTCCGTTGGATTCAGCTTCAATATTTGTCTATCAATGTGCTAATGGACATCAACCTCTTCAGGATGGCTCCTCCAACGCGCACGACTCCGAATTCTAATCCGCCACCACCTCCACCTCCTCCGGAGGCATGGCAAGCTGTGATGGCCGCAACCAATGCAAACACACAGTTGATCATGCAAATTCATCAAGAGCGCAATCAAGGCAACCAAGGGAATCAAGGCAACAATCAGAATCACTTTGCTACACTCAACCAGTTCCTTGCTAAAGGGCCAAAGACTTTCAGCAATTGTGTTGAGGCAACCGATGCTGACGATTGGCTTGTGGATCTGTGCAAGCATTTCGAGTGTAGTAACGTCAGGCCTGAGGATTTTGTCAAGTTCGCTTCCTTCCAACTCAAAGATCAAGCTGCAAAATGGTTCCAGCAGTACAAGGACTCTAGAGGTGGACGTGTTATCACTTGGGATGAATTTCGTCAAGATTTCCGAGCTCATCAAATCCCTCAGAGCGTGGTTGAAAGCAAGCGTGAGGAATTCCGCAACCTGAAGCAAGGCTCTTTGTCTGTCTATGACTACAACAAGTTGTTCCAGAAGCTCGCCCGCTTTGCTAATCAGGACGTGCCTGATGAGAGGAGCATGATATACCAGTTCAGGGGTGGTCTCAGAGAAGAAATTCAGCTAGCTCTTGTTCTCTTTGAGCCCTTGAGGTACGATGAGTTCTAGAATATGGCATTGAAGCAAGAGGCTGCTCAGTTGAGGTGTGATGCTTCCAAGAAGCGAGTCAAAGATGTTACTCCTTCTTCCTCTACTCAAGTGGCCAAGCAGCAGAAGTATTGGCTTCCTCCTCCTCCGTTCCGCCAGCCGTATCAGCAGAAGAGCAAAGGTGGCAGTGGTTCTTCCCACCCACCCAACCCTGGCTTTCAGAATAAGACTTCGTCTCAAGCTCCAAGATCGAGTGCTCCGTATCATCGTCCGCTTTCAGATTTCACGTGCAACAAGTGCCAACAGAAGGGTCACTATGCCAACAAGTGTTTCAACCAGAGGCGTCTTCCTCCTCCTCCGCTTGTCAGATCGGCAAGTACAGCTATGGTCAAGCATAACCCCAAGCATGCCAAGGTCAATTTGATGAATGCAGCTCAGGCAGAGGACTCGTCAGATGTGATCATGGGTAACCTTCATGTTAACGATATTCCTGCAAAAGTTCTTTTTGACACTGGTGCATCGCATTCCTTTTTGTCATGCCCTTTTGCATCGAAGCACAATGTTGAGACTGAGATCATGCCCAAAGTCATGCAAGTTGTTTCTCCCGGCAATTTTTTGACTTCTAGTTTGGTTGCTCCCGATATCTCTATCACATTGGGTGATTACAAGTTTCTCTCTTCTCCGGTGGTTCTTGGTAACTCGGATATTGATCTTCTTCTCGGAATGGATTGGCTTTCTAAGCACAAGGCACATCTTGATTGTGCTGCAAGGCAGATTCAATTGACTCATTCGTCTGAGGATGTAATTGTCTTTGCCGCTCGTGATGATACTATCCGTCTGTTTTCTCTTAATGAGAAGGGTGAACTGGATGCTATCTCGCAAATTCCAGTCGTTTGCGAATATCAAGACGTCTTTCCAGAAGAGCTTCCAGGAATGCCTCCGCACCGGCCAGTTGAATTCGTTATTGATCTTGAGCCTGGTACGGAACCTGTGTGCAAACGTCCTTACAAGCTCAGACCTGAAGAGTTGAAGGAGCTGAAGAAGCAACTCGATATTCAAGAAAAAATGGGTCTCATCCGGCCTAGTTCTTCTCCGTGGGGTTGTGGTGTTCTTTTTGTGAAGAAGAAGGATGGAACGGACCGACTTTGTGTTGATTACCGTCCATTGAACAAGAAGACCATCAAGAACAAATACCCACTTCCCAACATCAACGAGCTGTTCGAACAACTCAAAGGTGCTCAAGTATTCTCCAAGCTTGATCTCCGTATGGGTTATCATCAGATTCGAATCCGTGAGCAAGATATTCCCAAGACGGCTTTCAGGACAAGCTATGGTTCATATGAATACACTGTCATGTCTTTTGGTCTCGTCAACGCTCCTCCGACGTTCTCTCGCATGATGAACTTCATCTTCAACGCCTACACCAATGACTTCGTTTTGGTCTATCTCAATGATATTCTGGTTTTTCTCGAAGAACAAGGAAGATCATGCCAAGCATTTGCGTTTGGTGCTCGATAAGCTGAGAGAACAAAAGTTCTACGCCAAGTTCTCCAAGTGTGAATTTTGGCTCGATGAGGTTCTTTATCTTGGTCATATCATCTCTGCCAAGGGCATTGCCATGAATCCTGAGAAGGTGTCTGCAATTGTGAATTGGGAACCTCCTCAGAACGTGAAGCAACTCCGTTGCTTCCTCGGTCTCGCAAGCTATTGCCGAAGATTCGTTGAAAACTTTTCTAAGATCGCGAAGCCTCTCTCTAATCTTCTCCAGAAGCACGTCAAGTACGTTTGGTCTCTGGAGTGTGACATTGCTTTCAAAACTTTGAAAGAGAAATTGATCACTGCTCCAGTTCTGACTCCGCCTGATGAATCCAAGCCGTATGAGATCTTTCGTGATGCCTCTCTCCAAGGCCTTGGCGCAGTATTGATGCAAGAGAAGAAAGTTGTTGCTTATACCTCTCGCCAGTTGAAGCCTAATGAGAAGAACTACCCCACTCATGATCTCGAGTTGGCGGCAGTTGTGCATGCTCTTTTGACTTGGAGACATCTCTTATTGGGAAGAAAAGTGGACATTTTCACTGATCACAAGAGTCTCAAGTACATCTTCACTCAGCCTAATCTCAACCTCAGGCAAACTCGATGGGTCAAAATGATTCAAGAGTATAATCCGAGTATCGAGTATACTCCAGGCAAGGCCAATTTGATTGCTGACTCATTGAGCAGAAAGGCTTATTGCAACAGTCTAATTCTCAAGCCTTATCAACCCGAGCTTTGTGAAGCTTTCCGCAAACTTAATCTGCAAGTTGTTCCTCAAGGTTTCCTCGCCAACCTTCACGTCTCTCCTACCTTGGAAGACCAGATTCGCCAAGCCCAGCTTCTTGATGCTATGGTGAAAAAGGTGAAGATTGGGATTGCCAAGAGTCAACCCAAGTACAAGTGCTACCGCCTTGATGACAAGGATACTCTCTTCTTCGAGGATCGTATTGTTGTACCCAAAGGTGATCTCCGTAAAGTGATCATGAACGAGGCTCACAATTCTCTCCTCTCCATCCACCCTGGGAGCACGAAGATGTATCAGGACCTTAAGCAGGCTTATTGGTGGACTCGAATGAAGCGCGAGATTGCTCAATTCATGAATGAATGTGATGTCTGCAGTAGAGTGAAGGCAGAACACCAAAGGCCAGCTGGTCTCCTCCAACCTCTTGCCATTCCAGAATGGATGTTTGACCACATTGAAATGGACTTCATGACTGGGTTTCCAAAGTCCAAGCGTGGCAATGATGCTATATTCGTTGTCATCGACAAACTCACTAAAGTGGCTTACTTTCTGCCTATCAAAGAGTCGATCACTGCAGCTCAATTGGCGGAACTCTATACCTCTCGTATTGTCTCTCTGCACGGTATTCCACAAGTGATCTCTTCAGACCGTGGCAGAATCTTTACCTCAAAGTTTTGGGATTCTTTTCAGGAGGCCATGGGCACGAACATCCGCTTCAGCACAGCTTTCCATCCTCAAACTAGTGGTCAAGTCGAGCATGTCAACCAGATTCTTGAAGATATGCTCAGGGCTTGTGTGATCTCCTTCGGCATGAAGTGGGAGGATTGTCTTCCTTATGCTGAATTCTCCTACAACAACAGTTTTCAAGCAAGTTCGGGCAAGGCCCCATTTGAAATTCTGTATGGCAGGAAGTGCCGTACCCCTCTCAACTGGTCTGAAACCGGTGAACGTCAGCTTTTGGGTAATGACTTAATCACAGAGGCAGAGGAAATGTGCAAAGTCATTCGTGATAACCTCAAAGCAGCCCAATCCCGTTAGAAGAGCTACAATGATAGTAAGCACCGTGATTTGGCTTTCGAGATCGGAGATCATGTTTACCTCCGCGTCTATCCTATGAAAGGTACTCGTTGCTTCGGTACCAAAGGGAAGCTTGCCCCTAGATACGTGGTACCTTTCAAGATTGTCAGCAAGAGAGGCGACCTCGCCTATCAACTCGAGCTTCCTTCAAACTTTGCAAATGTTCATGACGTGTTCCATCTCTCTCAGCTTCGAAAGTGCTTCAAGACTCCTGACCGCACCGTCAACTTCGAGGACATTGAGCTCCAATAAGATCTCTCTTATCGTGAGCACCCAGTTGCTATTCTTGAAGAGACTGAACGCAAGACTCGCAATAAGTCAATCAAATTTCTCAAAGTCAAGTGGTCACATCATTCCGACCGTGAAGCTACCTGGGAACGTGAGGATCACCTCCGTTCTGAGTACCCGGCGTTCTTTCAGTCCTAGACCTCGGGACGAGATCCTTTCGTAGTGGTGGAGTGTTGTAACACCCCGAATGTAACTTTCCCAATTTATACTCCAACTCTTGTTGTTTCCGGCGTTAAGTTATTTATTTTCTCGGGTTCGGGTTTTTGTCTTCGTGTGTTGTTGTCGTTGTCATGCATCTCATATCATGTCATCATGTGCATTGCATTTGCATACGTGTTTCATCTCATGCATTCGAGCATTTTCCCCGTTGTCCGTTTTGCATTCCGGCGCTTCGTTCTTCTCCGGTGGTCAATTCTACCTTTCTTACGTGTGTGGGGATTAAACATTTCCGGATTGGACCGAGACTTGCCAAGCGATCTTGGTTTACTACCGGTAGACCGCCTGTCAAGTTTCGTATCATTTGGACTTCGTTTGATACTCCAACGCTTAACCGAGGGACCGAATGGGCCTCGTGTGTGTTGCAGCCCAACACCCCTCCATTTTGGCCCAAAACCCACCTAAGCCTTCTCCATCATCTACAGTACTCGCCGGAGTCACCTCGGGCCGCGTGCCACCGAAACCCTAGATCCGTAGGTTGATTTTTCTACTAAGTCCCGAAATCCCAGATCCATGTGCTCGTGTTCATAGCCTCGTAACTTTGCATCCGTAGCTCCGATTCATGCATATAGCATATCAAAATGTTCATCTCAGAGAGTACATCATTTCATTCCATTGCATCATTTTCATTTGAGTTCATCTTGATGCCCGAAATGCTGTTAGAATAGGGCTACTTGAGATAATTGTCAGATCTGCTACTCCATTTAGGATTTTTGTCATTTTTGCCATGATTATTGTGTGCATGATATGCCCATGAGTTCTACATATGTTTTGTTAAGGGTTTTTCCATCTTTCCAGAGGTGCAACCCATGTATTTTTTTGATGTGTGTGGTGACTAGCACGAGCTTGCAAAGTGGTGCACTTGGTATTTCTGTTTTCAGGGACTTAGCATTTCCACTAAGTCCTTGAGCCGTTTATCTCATGTTGCCATATGTTCATGTTGTTCCTAGTGATCCGTGCCAATTTTGAGGATGATAAGTAAGGGTGTTTTGTTAATCTTGTAGTGCTCTATCCATCCATGTCTTTGTTTGCAATTATGGAGCACCCTAGCTTGAGTCAATCGAGCTCTACTTTTGCTACTTTGTGAATCTGAGCAGATTGTCAACTTGTTTGCAATTTTGCCGGTGATGTTGTAGTTGATCCGTGCATGCTATGCTATTGTTCTTGCCATGTCTAGCTTGCATTTTGTGTATTCTTGATGGATGTATTCTTAGCTTATCATGACTTGCTCGGTAGTGAGCGCATAGAGCTCGTAAACATGCCTACTTGAGTTATGTTTCAGCTTGTGCCAGTTTTTCAAGAAGTGTGAAAACTGATTATGTTTTTGCTATGTTCACATTTTTGCAATTGTATTTTATGATCCATTTTGGCTCAAGGTCACTAAGGGACTTTTGTTAAGCTCTTTGAGTAGCTCCATGCCATGCTTTACTTTGCCATGTTCAGGTCCTGTATCATATAGTTTTGTTGCTCTGAAGTGTGCTACCTGATCTGAAATTCCAGACAAGTGTTAATTTCACTAAGTCTGAGATCTGTTTGTCATATGCATTTTTGCCATGCTTGTTTGAACCTGTTAATGGATGATTTGGCCGTAGCTCAGTGCTAGACTTTTGTTCAGCATCTTGAATGCATCCCTGCCATGTATTTTGTTGTCATGTTTGGGTGCTGTAGCATGTTCATCTCATTGCATTTAGATGGCTACTTGCTGTAAATCGCAGACCGGTGCCATATTTGAATCGCTTGCCATTTCCAAACCGTAACTCCGATTCTGGCGTTCTTTATATTTGTTTCAAGCGATTTCATCTCATCTTTCCAGTGGCACATTTGGATTTCCAAGTTGAGGCCAGGTTCTTGCATTTCCTGTCATATCTTGCATATGCATCCCGCATCACATCCCGCATAGCATATCATCTTTGCATCATGTTGTTTGATCTTTGCACGTGGTTGATTGTGTCCTTGTTGCTTGTTTGTCTTGTTTGGGTAGATCCGGGAGACGAGTTCGCTAACAAGGAGCCCGTTGAGTTTGCTTTCGAGGATCCAGTCAACTCTGACAACTGTGCAGGCAAGATGATCATACCCTCGAAATCACTACTATCTTTGCTATGCTAGATTGCTCGCTCTTTTGCTATGCCAATGCTACGATGCCTACCACTTGCTTTCAAGCCTCCCAAATTGCCATGTCAAACCTCTAACCCACCATGTCCTAGAAAACCGTTGATTGGCTATGTTACCACTTTGCTCAACCCCTCTTATAGCGTTGCTAGTTGCAGGTGAAGATCGAAGGCCGTTCCTTGTTGGAACATTTATTTACTTGTTAGTATATCATTATATTATCTTGTTATCTTAATGCATCTATATACTTGGTAAAGGGTGGAAGGCTCGGCCTCTTGCCTAGTGTTTTGTTCCACTCTTGCCGCCCTAGTTTCCGTCATATCGGTGTTATGTTCCCGGATTTTGCGTTCCTTACGCGGTTGGGTTATAATGGGAACCCCTTGGTAGTTCATCTTGATTAAAGCTTTTCCAGCAATGCCCAACCTTGGTAGTTTTACCGTTTCCAGCAATGCCCAGTCTTGATCGCGAGGGTGCGAGATTGCTGAGTCCCTGTGGCTCACAGATTACTATTACACCAGATGCAGGGCCTGATGATTCTGCTCCAGGAGACGCGTTTGAGCTCAAGTGGGAGTTCAACGAAGACTCTCAACGATACTATGTTTCTTTTCCTGATGATCAGTAGTGGTGCTCAGTTGGGGTGATCGGGACCGTGTCGCATGTTGGGTTATCTTTTATTTTGGCACCGTAGACGGGCCATGAGTGTTTGGATGATGTAATGTTATGTATGTACTTGATTGACGTGGCGAGTGTAAGCCAACTATGTTATCTCCCCTTTATGATTTATATTACATGGGATGTTGTGAAGATTGCCTAACTTGCGACTTATGCCTTCAATGCGATTATGTCTCTAAGTCATGCCTCGACACGTGGGAGCTATAGTCGCATCGAGGGTGTTACATGGGCTTCCTCAAAATGCCCTAGGTCTTCGTGAGCAAGCAAGTTGGATGCACACCCACTTAGTTTCTTTTTGTTGAGATTTCATATACTTGTAGCTCTAGTGCATCCGTTGCATGGTAATCCCTACTCACTCACATTGATATCTATTGATGGGCATCTCCATAGCCCGTTTATATGCCTAGTTGATGTGAGGCTATCTTCTCCCTTTTTTTCTTCTCCACAACCACCATTCTATTCCACGTATAGTGCTATGTCCATGGCTCACGCTGATGTATTGTGTGAAGATTGAAAAAGTTTGAGAACACCAAAAGTATGAAACAATTGCTTGGCTTGTCATCGGGGTTGTGCATGATTTGAATACTTTGTGTGGTGAAGATGGAGCATAGCCAGACTATATGATTTTGTAGGATAACTTTCTTTGGCCATGTTATTTTGAAGAAACATAATTGCTTAGTTAGTATGCTTGAAGTATTATTATTTCAATGTCAATATTAAACTTTTGTCTTGAATCTTTCGGATCTGAATATTCATACCACAATTAAGAGAATTACATTGAAAATTATGCCAAGTAGCATTCCACATCAAAATTTCTGTTTTTATCATTTACCTACTCGAGGACGAGCAGGAATTAAGCTTGGGGATGCTTGATACGTCTCCAACGTATCTATAATTTTTTATTGTTCCATGCTATATTATATCCTGTTTTGGACATTGTTGGGCTTTATTATACACTTTTATATTATTTTTGGGACTAACCTATTAACTGGAGGCCCAGCCCAGAATTGTTGTTTTTTTCCTATTTTAGGGTTTTGCAGAAAAAGAATATCAAATGGAGTCCAAACGGAATGAAACCTTCAAGAACGTGATTTTTGGAATGAAGATGATCCTGAGGACTTGGACCCTACGTCAAGCAATCAACGAGGAAGGCACGAGGTAGGGGGGCGCGCCTACCCCCCCCCCCCCCCCGCCCAGGCACGCCCTCCACCCTCGTGGGGCCCATGTTGCTCCACCAACGTACTCCTTCCTCCCATATATACCTACGTACCCCAAACTACCAGGTACGTAGCCAAAACCCTAATTCCACCGTCGTAACTTTCTGTATCCAGAGATCCCATCTTGGGGCCTTTTCCGGAGCTCCGCCGGAGGGGGTATCGATCACGGAGGGCTTCTACATCAACACCATAGCCTCTCCGATGAAGTGTGAGTAGTTTACTTCAGACCTACGGGTCCATAGTTATTAGCTAGATGGCTTCTTCTCTCTTTTTGGATCTCAATACAAAGTTCTCCCCCTCTCTTGTGGAGATCTATTCGATGTAATCTTCTTTTGCGGTGTGTTTGTTGAGACCGATGAATTGTGGGTTTATGATCAAGTTTATCTATGAACAATATTTGAATCTTCTCTGAATTATTTTATGTATGATTGGTTATCTTTGCAAGTCTCTTTGAATTATCAGTTTAGTTTGGCCTACTAGATTGATCTTTCTTGCAATGGGAGAAGTGCTTAGCTTTGGGTTCAATCTTGCGGTGTCCTTTCCCAGTGACAGTAGGGGCAGCAAGGCACGTATTGTATTGTTGCCATCGAGGATAACAAGATGGGGATTATATCATATTGCATGAGTTTATCCCTCTACATCATGTCATCTTGTTAAAGCGTTACTCTGTTCTCTTGAACTTAATACTCCAGATGCATGCTGGATAGCAGTCGATGTGTGGATTAATAGTAGTAGATGCAGGCAGGAGTCAGTCTACTTGTCTTGGACGTGATGCCTATATACATGATCATACCTAGATATTCTCATAACTATGCTCAATTCTGTCAATTGCTCAATGGTAATTTGCTCACCCACCATAATACTTATGCTCTCGAGAGAAGCCTCTAGTGAAACCTATGGCCCCCGGGTCTATTTTCCATCATATTAATCTTCCAATACTTAGTTATTTCCTTTGCTATTTATTTTACTTGCATCTTCATTTATCTTTATCATAAAAATACCAAAAATATTATCTTATCATATCTATCAGATCTCACTCTCGAGGTGACCGTGAAGGGATTGACAACCCCTTTATCGCGTTGGTTGCGAGGAGTTTATTTGTTTCTGTAGGTGCGAGGGACTCATGCGTGGCCTCCTACTGGATTGATACCTTGGTTCTCAAAAACTGAGGGAAATACATACGCTGCTCTACTGCATCACCTTTTCCTCTTCAAGGGAAAACCAACGCAGTGCTCAAGAGGTAGCAGATAGTAATGTTAACGGTAGCAAAAGTAATATATTTGGGTTTTATAGTGATTGTAACAGTAGCAATGGAAAAGTAAATGAGCGGAGAACAATATATGGAAAGCTCGTAGGCATTGGATCAGTGATGGATAATTATGCCGGATGCGATCGATCAAGCAACAGTTATAACATAGGGTGACATAGAACTAGCTCCAGCTCATCAATGTAATGTAGGCATGTATTCCGAATATAGTCATACGTGCTTATGGAAAAGAACTTGCATGACATCTTTTGTCCTACCCTCCCGTGGCAGCGGGGTCCTACTAGAAACTAAGGGATATAAAGGCCTCCTTTTAATAGAGTACCGGACCAAATCATTAACACTTAGTGAATACATGAACTCCTCAAACTACGGTCATCACTGGTAATGGTCCCGATTATTGTCACTTCGGGGTTAACGGATCATAACACATAATAGGTGACTATAGACTTGCAAGATAGGATCAAGAACCCTCATATATTCATGAAAACATAATAGGTTCAGATCTGAAATCATGGCACTTGGGCCCTAGTGACAAGAATTAAGCATAGCAAAGTCATAGAAACATCAATCTCAGAACATAGTGGATACCAAGGATCAAACCCTAACAAAACTAACTCGATTACATGATAAATCTCATCCAACCCATCACCGCCCGGCAAGCCTATGATGGAATTACTCACGCACGGCGGTGAGCATCATGAAATTGGTGATCGAGGAAGGTTGATGATGGCGATGGCGATGGATTCCCCTCTCCGGAGCCCCGAACAGACTCCGGATCAGCCCTCCCGGGAGAGTTTAGGGCTTGGCGGCGGCTCTGTATCGTAAAATGTGATGAATCCTTCCCTCTGATTTTTTTCTCCCAAAATGTGAATATATGGAGTTGGAGTTGAGGTCGGTGGAGCGTTAGGGGGCCCACGAGGCAGGCGGCGCGCCCAGGGGGGAGGCGCGCCCCCACCCTCGTGGACAGGGTGTGGGCACCCAGACGTGGGTTCTTCTTCCAGAATTTTTTTATATATTCCAAAAATAATCTCCGTTGATTTTCAGGTCATTCCAAGAACTTTTATTTCTGCACAAAAATAACACCATGGCAATTCTGCTCAAAACATCGTTAGTCCGGTTTAGTTCCATTCAAATCATGCAAGTTAGAGTCCAAAACAAGGGCAAAAGTGTTTGGAAAAGTAGATACGATGGAGACGTATCAATGACCGTAGTTTGAGGAGTTCATGTATTCACTAAGTGTTAATGCTTTGTTCCGGTACTCTATTAAAAGGAGGCCTTAATATCCCTTAGTTTTCGATAGGACCACGCTGCCACGGGAGGGTAGGACAAAAGATGACATGCAAGTTCTTTTCCATAAGCATGTATGACTATATTCGGAATACTTGCCTACATTACATTGATGAACTGGAGCTAGTTCTGTGTCACCCTATGTTATAACCATCGCATGAGGAATCGCATCCGACATAATTATCCATCACTGATCCATTGCCTACGAGCCTTCCATATATTGCTTAGTTACTTTTCCGTTGCCACTGTTACACTTGCTATAAAACTGCTACTGTTACCTTTGCCACCGTTACCACTACTATCATATTACTTTGCTACTAAATACTTTGCTGCAGATATTAAGTCTTTCAGGTGCGGTTGAATTGACAACTCAACTGTTAATACTTGAGAATATTCTTTGGCTCCCCTTGTGTCGAATCAATAAATTTGGGTTGAATACTCTACCCTTGAAAACTGTTGCAATCCCCTATACTTGTGGGTTACCAACCTCAACTAGCCAGTGGCACATGTAGCGCTAGAAGGATGGGCACATACACGGACAGGTACCACTCCTCAGTCTACCTTCATAGCCTTTTATTTTAGTCTACCTAGCTGTCTAATCAACTGCCTGCAGGCCACTTCTCCCATTTACTTCTCCATCGAGAACCGATTTTCCTCGGCTTCTTCACCTCTCCTTCATCTTCATTTGCATCCAAACCCCACTGCATTCACATTGTTTTAACCTCTTCACATACTCCTGGAGTAATTCCAAAGCCCCTTTAAATAATCATCTTCTTCAGTTAGACTAGCCATATAATCCTAATTCTCCAAACCATCACTACTAGGGAAAACCTTATACACAGAGGTATAGCAGTAGCGTTGGTCAAAACTCGGCGCTAGCACTACTTAGTAGTAGCGCTTGTTGCAAAACCACACTACAACCATTGTTTTAGCAGTAGCGCATCTTCACGGAAAAGCGCTACTACTAAAATTCCCTCACTAATGCTGGTAGGCTAGGAATAGTAGTAGCGGTTCACCCAGAAGCACGCTACTGCTAAAAACTTTGTAGAAACGCGTTTATGCTGTAGAGCGCTACTTCTATGAAAAAAAAAATAAATAGAAAAATAAGTAGAAAAGTAAATGAAAATGAAAGAAATAGAAAAAGGAGAAATGAAAAAAGAAAATGTAAAGAAAACAAAATAAAAAGAAAAATAAAACAGAAAGGAATAGTTGTAGCGCATTTCTCTGGAACACGCTATAGCTATCTTAGCTATAGCGCGTTTCGCAAAACGTGCTACTACTAGTTTGACTCAAATCCCGGCAGCCCAGACTCAAAATTTCGGTAAGTCCTTTCCCCCCTCTCTACTCCCGGCCCCCCTGTCCCCCAACTGCTCCATCGCCCCCATCGCCCTGCTGCCTTCGACCACACCTCCACCGCCCGAGGCCGCCTTCGACCACACCGCCGCCGCCCGAGGCCGCCCTCGACCTCACAGCCGCCGCCCGAGGCCATCGTCGACCTCACCGTCGCCTCCCTCGAGCTCACCGCCGCCGCCCTCGACCTCACCGCCGCCGCCCGAGCCAGAGCCTTCCCTCGCCGCCGACCATAAGGCTCTGCCTCTCCTGTCCCCTACCCTCCTCTCTCTCTCTCTCTGCTAGGGCAATTCATATATATGTTGATACTGTGTTGATGTTCATATGAACCCTAGGTGTTCATATGAACCCTAGATTTTTTTAGGGCAGTAGGAATTTTATAGCATTTAGGAAAAATGATTAGCAATTTTTTAGGAAATTAGCTAGGGCAATTTTTATGAAAATGCCTAAACAGTAATTCCATTTAGCTTTAAACTAATAGAGTGTATATAAATAATAGTAGCATTTAGATTTAAATTAACAGAGGCTATAAACAAAAAACACTTAGTATAAAAAATATTTGGACTACGGACCTGAATTTGTTCCAAATTTCATTCAAATGAAATTTGAATTATTTGGACTATGGACCTGAATATTTTTGAAGAAATTGGGTGTAGGTACTAAGGTCTTGCTGTGGAAATTTTGGTGAGGTCAGAAGGGATAGAGAAAATGGAGTTCCTAGACTTTTAGCTTTAGACAAAAAACAAAAGTATTTAGCTATAAAAAAACAGTAGCTATGGCATTTAGCTATAAACAAAAAACAGAATTGTTTTTCTTTTAAAAAACTTGGTCAAACTAATTGTTGCTATGTAAACAAAAAACAAGATTGTTTTTATATGATATATGTCATTGATGTTCATTTGCATATTCCATTATTGTTGATTATATCTTTTCATTGAAGTGGCCATGTTATATGCAAATTCCTCAATAGTGTTTGCTCATGTTATATCTTTTCATTGAAGTTGTTCGATTGTGCCCAAGTGGCTTTGTTGTTTCTAGGGAATGATGCTGAGTGGCCTATGTTTTGCCGGAATGTTGATTCATTTATGTTCCGGCAAATTTCAGGTTCTCGATTTGTCCACTTTTTAGCAAAGGTCATGCTGAAATTTTCCGTGAATTTCGGCATGACTTGTGCTACAAACTAGGACATATCGAGTGCCCGGGATTTGCCGCACCAGGAAGGAATCAACATTCCTGTAAAACAATAGGCCTTTTTTATGTCATTATTCATTTTATTAGGTCTAGAATTAATTGACTAGATTTAATCATAGGAAACATGGCTAGCAACGATGAAGGACAGGGTTCTGGTGATTGCACGACGTCTACCGGGCGGCAGACGAATTTTTTAGCCTTGCCGATGATCAACCGATGTTGTTGCTGGGCCCACCGGTGGCATCGGGGACTGAGACCGACACGTAGACCGGTGCTAAGACTGAGACCGGCGCTGAGACTCAGACTGGCATTGAGACCGGCGCTGAGACTGAGACCGGCGCTGCCTCGGGGAGAGGAGCCGGTGTAGAACCAAAAGAAAAGAGTCAACGGCTTCCTAACAAACTCAGGACTACTAGACTGGTGGTCACGGAGGTGGACAACGGCAATTTTGAGCCAAAGGCGCCCGAGGAAGCGCGTCGATGCTACGACAATCAAATAGGCTGCATCGTACGGACAACCGCCACCATCAACGATGATAAACTACAAAAGATAGAAAATATGAAGAGCTCCCTCCTAAATAAGTTTCACCAGATATTCTTGTTCCCGGGCCGGAATGAGAAGGATTATGAAGATCCAGATGAGGACCCAGCAATGAAGAAGATAAACAAACACGCCATGACCAAGTTTAGCGACGTGTTGGCCGCCTGGAAAAATCGAGTAAAGCAAAGATCATCAACAAGAAGGAACCCTACTCCGAGATTGTAAAGGATAATCCGACAATCACGAAAGAGCAGTTTCAAATATTCAAGGAGGCTTGCGAGGCCGAAGCTGCCAAAAAAAAGTCTAAGTACATGAAGGGGCTTCATGAGAAGAACATTGGGAGCCACCACCTCGGAAGCCGTGGTTACGGCGGAAAGAGGTCCAAATGGGCCAAGGAGGACGCGGAAGCCGCAAGTCTGGGCATCCCAGACCCCTTGGCGGATTTCACCGTCCCGCGGGAGCGTGATGTCCTCAGGGCCCGGCACCGTTGGGACCCAGTGAAGAAGGTTTACGAGACAAAACCGGTCATTACGGAGTTCATAAGACTACTAGTAATTTTAGTTTCTGATCAATTCGACTGCACACGTTAGTCATATTTGTAAACGATCCTTGTGCCTTTTGCAGAGAGAGTAGCACCGGATTGCGACCGAAAGCGACTCGCCGTCTGAGGCATTGGCGAGGCCCAAGTGGGACACTCCATTCAACCGGGCGTTGAACATATTGAAATGACAACCGGTGGATACTTGACCGTCGTATGGACGCGTGCACGGTGTCGGAGACAGCGCCACATGGAAGAAGTACTACCGTGAGACCACGAAGGAGAGAAAGGAAAGACGGAGGTTAACTGAAGAAAACATCGACAAGAAGGTTGAGATTGCGGTTGAGAAGAAATCATCTCAGACAGTCGCAACAGCGGTAGCTGCCACAAAACAGGTGGTTGCAGATTTTTCTACTTCCTTCTTGACGAGCGTTTTCACTTGGACAATGCAAAATCCAGAAAAAATGCAGAGGACTTTCCCCTTGCTGACTTCTTGGGGAGCAGCTCGACTAGCGTTGCACCAGTACCTGCTCCCGCACCGGCTCCCACACCTGCTCTCGCACCGGCTCCCGCACTGGCTCCCGCACCGGACGTGCTCGGTGGTGCTTCGTCTTTAGCTGAGCTCGACGCCCTCACGGTATCTGTCACACCGGCCCCCTTCAATATAAATGTATAATCTCCCATTTTCGTTGCCTTTCGGATGTCTCACGTCGCAGACTTTTCTTTGCAGGCCGACGAAACCCCGTGCACCATATTTTTTTGACTGCGAACTGTAGGGGAAAACCCCCCACACCATATTGTACACCATCGGCAACCAGAAGGTGGACGTGGGGAAGGCGACGATAATGGAGCCGAAGGAACCATTGTTCCTTAGCCAGCCGATCCCCCCAAACGTCTTCAAGGTTTCCATGGCCAGTGTCAAACCGGGCCACGAGAATTTGCCTCCTCCAATACTAGTAGGGGATGACGATGAGACACCGCGGCGGCTTGGTGATTGTTGCAATGGGTGGGTCCTGTTGTGGCCAAAGAGTCTGCTTCGTCTGGAGGCGGCCAGGAGCACACCCATGAGCACGCAGCCTCAGCAAGGTATGAACATCAACACCCCACCTACCCAATTAGTGTTGGGTGTCGGGTTGGGTGATAGCGGACGGGGTAAGGAGGAGGCTCCATTAGTCGCTGATGACGTCGCCATGGATGAGGATGAGGACGACGATGGCGCTGAACAGTATGTCTATACTGGTGCCTCCTCAGGGTTTGAGCGTCATGAGTCAGTGCCTGAATTGCCGTCTCAACGTATTATGGACGACCTTCCGATAGTAAAGAAGACTAGGAAGAGAGCGAGGAAAGGCAAAAAAGTTGATTCTATGATCCAGCCGCCTCAGCAGCCTTGGCTTCAGGACCGTATAGATATTCCCGACGCGTATAAATGGCATATCCCCGGTCAACCAATCCTACCTGCAACAGCGCTACAGGTCAGATTCGGCGATCTAAGGAGACTTCATGACGATGTGCTGCGGGTAGAGAAAGGCCTCATCGCCTCGAAAGATCCAGGATACCCACTCTACGTGGTTAACGTTCCACGGCAAATGTCGTATGTCGACAGCTTCCCCACGGATAAGTTCTTCCTCCGATTCGATTACATATTCGACATGTTTCACGTGAAGAAGCTGGATTTTACATTTGTCCGCCTTTATGCCTTGCACATGAACTGCATCATCGAGGTTGAGCAGATATCTCATATCTGTGTCGCTGACCCGTACTACATGCACAAGGGCTTCTTGGGAGTCTGCGCAAAGCACCGTGAATACGCGAGGGATTACATCGTTAGTTTCATGCTCGCCAATAAGGACAAGGAGGCGATTCTCATGCCTTATCATCCCGTGTAAGTCATCCGCGCTGCTATCCTTCCTTCGATTTCAATCATTCATTTACACGGTGGAGGCTAATTAATTTGAGGTGTACTTATTTTGCGCAGCGGTGGGCGCGCCGTCCTCATCATCCTCTACCCCTGATTCTCCCACGCTCTTTACTTGGACTCGTCGAAGAACATTCACAAAAAGGATTACACCCACATCAAGGATGTTCTCGATAGTGTTATGTTTTACTACCAAGCAAGGGGTGGAGAGGTCAGGGACAAGAAGAGAAGGGGCGGCAGGGTCGCCTTCGGCCATAAGACCGACTTCTGCTGCATCCAGCAACCGAACGATTCTCTTAATGATGGATTCTATGTCCTACACCACATGCTGGAGTACAGAAGGGATCACCGGAACCTTCGCATGTCACCTAGATCCGGCGATGCCCATATTCTTCAATGGGCAAAGGACATAGGAGATATCGAGGATCATCGACTTTGAGATGAGTTCTATAACATCCAGCGCGAACTTTCCCAAATCATCATGAAGGAGGTCGTCGGAAAAACAGGGATGTTCTACGGAGAAGGACAAATGTCGCAGGAAGACGTCCGAACATGGATAGCCTCTTAGCGTCTCGACATGAAGCCTTTCACTAAGCTCGAGGACTATCTCCCTGACTTGGATGGATGGAACGACATGTTGGAGTGATTGTCGATATATGACAATGTGTCCGTTTAGTCCATACTTTCTGTATGACAAAACTTTGAGTTATGCACGATGAAACTTTATTTGTGGTGTAATTAAACCGTCCTCCTCCTCGACTAGCGAAAATCACTCTAATTAGGGCATTTTGGGGTACAATGAACTTTGTTATTTATGCTTATGATATGTTGTTTCTATTTTTGCCAAGTCTGTCTCTTTCTGTTGCTCAACTATATATGTTTCATATCATCGACTCATGTGACGATGCAGGTGCATAGATCATAGATGTCGAAGAAGTGCTACGCCAGGAGTATATATACGACAAGTGGCCGGAGTGTCAGGCCCAGGTGTACCATTTTCTGGTTTCTGAGTGGCAGGCAGTAGTTAGTTTAGGTTCACGCTAATGCGAGAGAGGGATACGAACTCATGTACTCAAAGTGATAGCTCTTCTCGCGTATATCATTGTTTAAATGGATGACGATGTATTTGCAAGTAATCAAGACTTGTATCGCTATTTTCGAGATGATGACGAGAGACCACTTTGTGTTGGATGATGATTATGATGATGACATGATTTGATGAGACTAGTTGTATGTATATGCTATGATTACATTTGTATGTGTATGATATGCTAAGGATTATTGTATAAAGCCTATTCAAATACAAAACAAATATGCAGGGAAAGAAACTAATAAAACTAGTAGTAGCGAGGGAGGAAATTTAGCAGTAGCGTCGCCTTACCAGTAGCGCTTCCCAGTAAACAGCACTGCAGATAATATCAGCGGTGCCCTTTTCTAAAGAGCGCTACAGCTATTCATGTATAGCAGTAGCGCGGGACAACAGGCGCTACTGCTATACGTTAGCTGTAGCGCCTTATTAGTAGCGCCGGTCCCTGCGCTACTGAGAGGCCCAAAACCCGCACTGCTGCTAGGCTTTTCCCTAGTAGTGCATAGCCCTCCGGTCTAGCGGTTCCAAATGGCGAAAGAGATCCAGATGTAGGTTTTTAGCGTCGAACATGTCCTCGTTGAAGGCTCATTGAGCATAGTTGCCATTGTCACCGACCACCCAAGGGTTGTTCGGAAGTGGATCAACAATGTATCCAACTCCCTCCAAAAGGTAGAGATGAAGGTCATCGGTCTCAATGCAGAGTACACAGAGCATGCCACTGGGAAGATCCAACGCGTCGTCGTCCTTCAGTTGTGCCTCGAAGATGATGTTTTGGTGTACCACATCATACACGCGCCCTCCATGCCAGGTGAGCTCCACGATTTCTTATCTTGGGAGGATATATACTTCTGTGGGGCAGCCATCGAAGGGGACAAACAGAAGCTGGCGTCGTACAACCTTGATTTGAAAAGCATAGCTGACCTACAAACCATAATCAAAATTCCTGTAGAAGATTGTGATAAACAGACACCATCCCTATTCAACATAGAAAAATTTGTGCTTGGTACAAATCTTCAGAAGGGTGACGAGACGCTGGCATTAAGGTCTTCTGGATGTGAGAATTATCCCTTGACATACGAGCGGATAAAATATGCTACCCTCAATGACCATGTGAGTTTCGAAATAGCTGCAAGGTCCAAAGAGCATGTTACGAAGCCGTCTCCCACAGAAAATGAGAAGAAGAAGAAGAAGAAGAAGCTGCACCAGCAGCAGGGCATTATGGATGGATGAACTATTTCCTCTCTTGTAAAAATATATTTCCTCTCTATGTACATTGATATAGATAAACTATTTCGATGGTGTGCATGTCTTTGGAACAAGTAGCAGCGTAGGTCCGCTTGACTATAAGGAACTATTTATCTGCCTAGCTTTCTCTACTACTCCTTCTAGTGATCGGTATGCAATGCAGGTGTTAGTAGACATGACAGCTTGTCCATGGAAGTTGAACTACGACGACCATCACATTTCATACACTGCCACTCGCGATTCCCACGACGCCACTCCAATCCATGTCACCACGTCCCCCGACGTGCACCTCACCCCTCTCGGCCGCACCGCCCCTCTGCCTTTGTGTGCATGACATGTGGGCCAGCTGAAATGTGGCGAGCATCAAGTTTCTACCATAGCCACACGCGATTCCCATGACGCCTCTCAAACCCATGACACCACACATCCCCCGACCTGCGGCTCACCCTCTTGGCCCCACCGCTCCTCTGCCTTCGGGAGCCTGACATGTAGACCAGCCACCTATCGGGTCCACTGAATCTCACTCCCGTGGACACCGAGAGGGAAATGTAACTCCTGTGCTAAGTCTTGTGGTGCTACCACTGCATGAACGCGTGCCAAACTCGAGATTTGTTTCTTACTAGCAAGATGCCCGTGCGTTGCATGGAACATCAAGATGCATTTGTATGAGTAGTTTATCTTGTGGGAGAAAAGTATGAATGAGGGAAGGCCTTATTTGCAAATGTGGAGAGCGTGTGGGTATCTTTTTGCAAAATTGCCATAGTTTCCTTCCATGGACATCCTACACCTCATAACGCCTTGACGTCCAGCTGTGGCACCCTCTCCACGGCCAGGCTACCACCGGCCGGTTCAACTCGAAAGAGTGAGTCACGAACGTCGCCGCGACAACGGCCAGTTGGGCATCTCGAACTACACCGATGCTGCTTCCCGTTAGCCGACCTATGCTGGCACGTGGCTGCACGCCGTTGAGCCGCACGTCAACGTACGACGGCAGGAACGCCTCCAAGCTCACTGGCTCAACTGCGTCGAGTACATCACATTCGTAAACCGGTATCCGTTGAGCAGGTTGCTCCCGCCCATGAGCACACGCCTATACGTATCCAGCATTCCAGCCTCGTCACCGAGTGGTACATCATCGGGACAGTGCAAGCGGTCGAAATCTCGAGCCCAAGTCGAGCTATGTGCCCTGGGTAGATCACTGGCTCCCGCCTGGGATCCCACCCGGCCGTCGTTGCCACCGCACACTAACGATCTGGAGTAGCACCCTACCGCTCAACCAGAGCGCGAGCTAGTAAACGACGTCGTGCAACACGTCACAACAGTCAAGCACCTCAACATGCGTCGGCTGGGCAGAGACTTTTCTTGGCCACAAGCTCCATGGTCTCGTCCAAGATCGGTGTGGTACTGTAGTCGAACATGCGGGTAAAATACTATGGGAGCAGCTGCATGTGCATGGCCTAGACGCCGATGTTGGCGTGGAGGAGGTGGTACTCGCTGGCGCCGCAACGTGCTAATGGCTTAGGCAGACACCTGTTGCGATGCTCTAGAGTTGGCACCGGCATTGTCAACAAAGCTGATGATCCGAAGGAGGACGAGCAGGAAAGGAAAGGGTCTTGCATGCGTGTACAGATTCATGCAGGAAATTATTTCCCGGAAATACAGCCTTTGTTTACCTTTCTTTGAGGATATAGATGACCCACACGAGGAAATCTATTATAACCGCTGGATGAAAATTAGTGGTGCAGGAGTACGGATCGGAGCATGGGAGTGGAGCAGGCAAGTCTCGTCTGCCGACCTGCGCCTCACCCCTCTCGGTCACACCGCCGCTCTGCTTTCATGAGAATGACATGTGGGCCAGCCGCATTTAAGGTCCACATGTCGTTGACTCATAGGCCGGTGCACTAAGCCACTGAAGCTCGGTCCCGTGGGCCCCTAGAGGGAAATGTAACTCCTGAGCCAGGCCTTGTGGTGCTCCCGCAGTACGAACTCGCTCCAAACCTAGAATTTGTTTCTTACAACTACCAATGTGCCGGCTCGTGCGTTGTACTGGATCCAAAGTATTATCTATTTAGTGGAGTGCACTGATACGTCCATTTTGCATCATGTTTTCTTACTATTATTTATAATGCTTTCATCCATAATAATGCTTTTTGGAGTAATTCTAATCCCATTTCTCTCATAATATGCAAGGTATACACAAAGAGGAAGAATTCCAGTAGTTGGAAATCTGGACCTGGAAAAGCTACGTCAGGCCACCTATTCTGCACAACTCCAAACAAGCTGAAACTTCACGAAGATATTTTATCAAATATATGAAGAACATTGGAGCAAATAACTACCAGAGGGGGCCCACCAGGTGGGCACAACCCACCTGGGCGCGCCAGGGAGCCCAGTCATGCCCTGGTGGGTTGTGATCACCCAAGCCCACCTCTGGTGCCCATCTTCTGGTATATAAGTCATTTTTACCTAGAAAAATAAAGGAGAGGACTTTCGGGATGGAGCGCCGCCGTCTCGAGGCGGAACTTGCGCAGGGGCACTTTTGCCCTCCGGTGGAGCGATTCCGCCAGGGGAACTTCCCTCCCGGAGGGGGAAATCATCGTCATCATCATCACTAACAACTCTCCCATCTTGGGGAGGGCAATCTCCATCAACATCTTCAACAACACCATCTCTTGATACGTCTCCAACGTATCTATAATTTCTGATTGTTCCATGCTGTTATATTATCAATCTTGGATGTTTTATAATTATTTTATAGTTATTTTATATCATTTTTTGGTACTAACCTATTGACATAGTGCCAAGTGCTAGTTCCTATTTTTTCCGTGTTTTTACATCGCAGAAAAACAATATCAGATGGAGTCCAAATGCCACGAAACTTTACGGAGATTTTTAACGGACCATAAGGAACATGTTGGGCCCTGGTTGCACCTCGAGGGAGTCCTGAGGAGAGGACAACTCACTAGGGCGTGCAAGGAGGCCCAGGCGCGCCCTGGTGGGATGTGCCCACCTTGGGTGCCCCCCGGACCACCTCTTTGCTATATAAATACCCCAATCTTTCCAGAACCCTAGAGGAGTCGATGAAATATTCATCCAGCCATCGCAGAGTCCAGAACCACCAGATCCAATCTAGACACCATCTCGGATGGGGTTCACCACCTCCATTGGTGCCTCTCCGATGATGCGTGTGAGTAGTTCTTTGTAGACCTTCGGGTCCGTAGTTAGTAGCTAGATGGCTTCATCTCTCTCTCACTTGATTCTCAATACGGTGTTCTCTTCGAGATCCATATGATGTAACTCTTTTGCGGTGTGTTTGTTGGGATCCGATGAACTTCGAGTTTATGATCAGATCTATCTTTTTATATCCATGGAAGTATTTGAGTTTCTTTGATCTCTTTTATGCATGATTGCTTATAGCCTCGTATTTCTTCTCTGATATTTTGGTTTTGTTTGGCCAACTTGATCTATTTATCTTGCAATGGGAAGAGGTGCTTTGTAGTGGGTTCGATCTTACAGTGCTTGATCCCAGTGACAGAAGGGGAACCGACACGTATGTATCGTTGCTACTAAGGATAAAATGATGGGGTCTATCTCTACATAGATAGATCTTGTCTAGATCATGTCATCATTCTTATTGCATTACTCTGTTTCTCCATGAACTTAATACACTAGATGCATGCTGGATAGCGGTCGATGTGTGGAGTAATAGTAGTAGATGCAGGCAGGTGTCGGTCTACTAATGTTGGACGTGATGCCTATATAATGATCATTGCCTGGATATTGTCATAATTATTTGAAGTTCTATAAATTGCCCAATAGTAATTTTTTCACCCACCGCTTTGCTATTTTCTCGAGAGAAGCCACTAGTGAAACCTACGACCCCCGGATCTCTTTCTCATATTATTTGCCTTTGCGATCTATTTTTATTTGCCTTTTACTTCAGATCTATTAATCCAAAAATCCAAAAATACCTTGCTGCAATTTATTTTATTTGGTGTTCGATCTATCAATATTTACAATTCTCTCACGTCCGTTTGCCAATTTCTGGCACCGTTGCCCGAAAGGGATTGACAACCCCTTCAACACGTCGGGTTGCGAGGATTTGTTATCTGTGTGCAGGGGCTGATTACGTTGTGTTGCTAGGTTCTCCTACTGGTTTGATAACCTTGGTTTCATATCTGAGGGAAATACCTACCGCCGCTGTGCTGCATCATCCCTTCCTCTTTAGGGAAATATCGACGTAGCTTCAAGCGACATCAAAAGGAATTTTTGGCATTGTTGTCCGGGAGGATCTTGAACATATACCAGGTTCCTAATCACAAATCTCATCTCCTTGCAATTTACATTATTTGCCATTTGCCTCTCGTTTTCCTCTCCCCCACTACACAAAAATTTACCGTTTTACTCGCCTCTCTTTTTCGTTTGTCGTTTTCTTGCTGGATCTATTTTTGTGTGCAACCTTGTTTGCCGCTATTATGGATAGTTCTTCCTCTATCGCTTGCACTCCCGAGAACAAGGTTCTCAACTTTAAACAAAGGGGAGGAGATAATTTAAAAGATGCTTGGTATAGGATTTGCAATGCTCATAATAGATCTACCCGTAAGCAATCTACTGTTGTTCTTCTTCATTGTTTTTATTTTCGCATCACCACTTGGTATAGATTCGTCCTTGATATGATTACCGGTGGAAATTTCTTGATGTGTCCTTCTCTTGATGCCTTCAATGCTATGGGAGATTTAGTGGGATCACCACCTCTCATGATTAATGAAACAACTTTGACTCTTGAGCATGTTATGGAAAGATTGGATGATATTGAAAAAAAAATGCTCACCAAAGATCATATGGAAATTATAGATAAAAAGATTCATAATTTTTCTACCAATATTGGGTCAAAAGTGGGAGATATTCTTAAGTTGTTAAAAGATAAGGGTACCTCAATCCATGAATGAATAGAAGAAAGTCCGTCTCGGATTGATAAATTAGAAGAAATCTTTAGTAATCTAAGCACGGCTTTTGCTTCCGCTAACCCTATCGCGAAAACTCCCGTAAGGAGGGGTAGATCCAAGAACAAGGGTGCAACTTCTAGTAATAGTAATAATGGAGATCTTAAGATGATTAGTGTTCACCCGGATTTTGTTGAAGTGATAAGAGAACCTTTTTGCAAGAATGAAATCTTTCAATTTATTCCTAGGAGTATTGTTATTGAAAATATTTATGCTAAATATCTGAAGGATCCTAAGTGTTTGATTGAAGATTTGTACAAGGATGACAAAACTTAGATCCTAGCTTTATGCCTAGCCGAGGGCGTAAAACTATAGCGCTTGTTGGGAGGCAACCTAATGAATCAATTTTGTTTTTGCTTTTTTCTTCCTATTTTTGCATGTTAGCACAATTATGCTAATGTTATAATTGTGTTTTTTATGTTTTAATTAGTGTTTGTGCCAAGTAAAGCCTTTAGGATCTTCTTGGGTGATAGTTGTTTGATCTTACTGAAAAAACAGAAACTTTTACGCTCACGAAATTAATTTTCATTTTTTACCAGAGAGCGATAAAATACCCATTCCACTTCCAGTAGATCAATATATAAATTTCTCATGTATTCCTAATTTTTCAGAATTGTTGGAGTTACAGAAGTATTCGAAATAGTCAGATTTCTACAGACTGTTCTGTTTTGACACATTCTGTTTTCTTTGTGTTGTGTGCTTACTCTTGATGGCTCTATGGTTTTTTTTGATGAGTTTTTTCCACAGAAAAGTTGGAGTACATTAGATATAAGACAAGAACAAAATATGAATTGGTTTAATACACTACTTATAGTACTGGTTTATTATTCTTATACTAACGGATCTCAATAAGGTTTTGTTGAGTTTCATGTGATTGAAGTTTTCAAGTTTTGGGTTATCTTACGATGGATGAAGGAAGGATGGAAGAGCCTAAGCTTGGGGATGCCCCGGCATCCCAAGCTATTATCCAAAAATTAGCTACCAACTAAGATTGGGGATGCCCCCGAGTGGCATCCCCGCTTTCTTCCAACGATCATCGGTATTTTACTTGAAACTATATTTTTGTTCATCACATGATATGTGTTTTGATTGGAGCGTCTTGTATGATATGCGTCTTTGGTTGTTTTATTTTGTGTTTTAAGTTATCAATCCTTGCTGGACACACCTATTTGAGAGAGCCAAAATTATGTCATGACTTGTTAGAATTGCTCTCTATGCTTCACTTAATTTTTTTATGGGCAATGGACTTGCTCTAGTGCTTCACTTATATCTTTTTGAGCACTATATGCTTTAGTATTTTTGAAGAAATTCTCTCTTGCTTCACTGAAATTAATTTGAGAGAAATAAAATTATATTATGCTCATGATCTTCACTTATATTCGATGGAGCTTGTCAAAAGCAATACATGAAAATTAGTCCCAAAGTGATAGATATCCAAGAAGGATATAATAAAAACTTTCATGAAGATCATTGGACAAAATAAACTTGATTCTTAGTAATAGTTTTGAGATATGATGATGTGATATGTGAGTCATGTTGAGGAGTAATTATGCTTTAGTAAGAATATTGGTGTTAAGGTTTGTGACTCCCTATGCAAGTACGAAAGTCAATAGTCATGCGATGAAATTATATCCTACTTGTGGTGCATCATTCGGTGTTATTTATGCTTAATGCTTTCTTATGAGATTATCTGTTTCTTAGTTGGTCGCTTCCCAATCTTTTGCTAGCCTTCATTTTGCACTAAGTATGATCACCACTTGTGCATCCAAAATCCTTTAACCCAGTTTTGCCACATGAGTCCACTATATCTACCTATATGCGGTATTGTTTTGCCGTTCTAAGCAAATTTGCATGTGCCATCTCTAATTTTGAAAGTAAACTTCTCTTTTGTGTGTTCGTTTCGCTCGTGGAGCGGTGAGGGGTGGCTAATATTTTCCATGCTAGATGTGTTATTCTCAAGATGAGTGTTTATTCAATTGTCATTGCACGAGAGTAAGGCAAAGGTATTAGGGATGCCCAGTCCCGAAAGGCAAAAAAATTGAATTTACTTTATGTTGTAAAATAATAAATTCCTTGGGAAGTGTTGGTATGGAGGGAAACCGTGGATACGGCTAGCCATGGAAAGTGAAAGTTATGGTGGAAAAAGGAATAAACTTTATTTTCTGTTTGGGAACTGCCTATGATATATCTATGCATGGAAAGTATTGGGAACTCTAAGTCGTTTTCGTTGGTGGGATGGATACACCTCTCAAAATGTTTTTATCTCTAAGTTTTTCGCTTTGAGCTCTGGCACCTCTACAAATCCCTACTTCCCTCTGTGAAGGGCCTTTCTTTTACTTTATGCAATTTTTATTTTTGAATTTGAGTCTCCATCTTCTCTTATAAAAGCACCATCTAGGAGGCAATATGATCGTACTTAAGTATTGGGTGTAGCTAATATTCGAGTATGTTTCATGAATGGATCAATGTTTGAGCATGATGGGCTAGGGATAACTTATTTTAACGTTGATATTTTGAAAGACATGGTTGCTTATTGATATGCTTGAGTATCTAATTATCATGTCAAAACTAGACTATTGCTTTGGACAATATAAAAGTCCAAATGTCCATGCTATAAAGAAAGAAATATGATATGACATGATAGGCAGCATTCCACATCAAAAATTCTGTTTTTACCACTTACCTACTCGAGGACGAGTAGGAGTTAAGCTTGGGGATGTTGATACGTCTCCCACGTATCTATAATTTTTCATTGCTCCATGCTATTATATTATCAATCTTGGATGTTTTATAATCATCTTATAGTCATTTTTATATCATTTTTGGTACTAACCTATTGACATAGTGCCAAGTGCCAATTCCTGTTTTTTCCGTGTTTTTTACATCGCAGAAAATCAATATCAGACAGGGTCCAAATTCCATGAAACTTTACGGAGATTTTTTTATGGACCAGAAGGAACATGTTGGGCCCTGGTTTCACCTGGGGAGTCCTGAGGAGGGGACAACCCACCAGGGCGCGCTAGGAGGCCCAGGCGCGCCCTGGTGCGTTGTGCCCACCTCGGGTGCCCCCGGACCGCCTCTTTGCTCTATAAATACCCCAATATTTTTAGAACCCTAGGGGAGTCGACAAAATATTCATCCAGCCACCGCAGAGTCCAGAACCACCAGATCCAATCTAGACACCATCTCGGATGGGGTTCACCACCTCCATTGGTGCCTCTATGATGATGTGTGAGTAGTTCTTTCTAGACCTTCAGGTCCGTAGTTAGTAGATATATGGCTTCATCTCTCTCTCTTGATTCTCAATAAAATGGTTTATTAGAGATCCATATGATTTGCAGTATTTTTGTTGGGATCCGATGAACTTCGAGTTTATGATCAGATCTATCTTTTTATATCCATGAAAGTATTTGAGTTTTTTTGATCTCTTTTATGCATGATTTCTTATAGCCTCGTATTTATTCTCCGATATTTGGGTTTTGTTTGGCCAACTTGATCTATTTATCTTGCAATGGGAAGAGGTGCTTTGTAGTGGGTTCGATCTTACAGTGCTTGATCCCAGTGACAGAAGGGGAACCGACACGTATGTATCATTGCTACTAAGGATAAAATGATGGGGTCTATCTCTACATAGATAGATCTTGTCTACATCATGTCATCATTCTTATTGCATTACTCCATTTCTCCATGAACTTAATACACTAGATGCATGCTGGATAGCGGTCGATGTGTGGAGTAATAGTAGTAGATGCAGGCAGGAGTCAGTCTACTAATCTTGGACGTGATTCCTATATAATGATCATTGCCTGGATATTCTCATAATTATTTGAAATTCTATCAATTGCCCAACAGTAATTTGTTCACCCACCGCTTTGCTATTTTTCTCGAGAGAAGCCACTAGTGAAACCTACGGCCCTCGGGTCTCTTTCTCATATTATTTGCCTTTGCGATCTATTTTTGTTTGCCTTTATTTTCAAATCTATTAATCCAAAAATACCTTTCTACAATTTATTTTATTTGGCGTTCGATCTATCAATATTTACAACTCTCTCATGTCTGTTTGCCAATTTCTGGCACCATTACCCGAAAGGGATTGACAACCCCTTCAACACGTCGGGTTGCGAGGATTTGTTATCTATGTGCAGGGGCTGATTAAGTTGTGTTGCTTGGTTCTCCTACTGGTTCAATAACATTGGTTTCATATCTGAGGGAAATACCTACCGCCACTGTGCTGCATCATCCCTTCCTCTTTGGGGAAATACCGACGTAGCTTCAAGCGACATCACCTCTCAAACCCTAGTTCATCTCTGGTGTTCAATCTTGTTACCAGAACTATAGATTGGAGCTTGTGGGTGACTAGTAGTGTTGATTACATCTTGTAGTTGATTACTATATGGTTTATTTGGTGGAAGAATATATGTTCAGATCCAATATGCTATTTAATACCCCTCTCATCTTGAGCATGATTATCATTTGTGAGTAGTTACTTTTGTTCTTGATGTCACGGGAGAAATCATGTTGCAAGTAATCATGTGAACTTGATATGTGTTCGATATTTTCATAGTATGTACGTTGTGATTCCCTTAGTGGCTTCATGTGAACATCGACTACATGAAACTTCACCATATTTGGGCCTAAGGGAATGCATTGTGGAGTAGCAATTAGATGATGGGTTGCAAGAGTAATAGAAGCTTAAACTCCAGTTTATGCACTATTCCGTAAGGGACCAATTGGATCCAAAAGTTTAATGCTATGGTTAGAATTTATTCTTAATACTTTTCTCGTAGTTGTGGATGCTTGCGGGAGGGTTAATCATAAGTAGGAGGTTTGTTCAATTAAGAACAAGACCTAAGCATCGGTCCACCCACATATCAAATTATCAATGTACCGAACACGAATTAAGCCAACATGATGAAAGTGACTAGATGAGAATCCCATGTACCCTCAAAAACGCTTTGCTTATCATAAGAAACTGTTTTGGACCGTCCTTTACCTCAAAAGGATTGGGCTACCTTGCTGCACTTTTGTTACTACTATCATTACTTGTTCGTTACAAATTACCTTACTATCAAACTGCTCTGTTACTTACAATTTCAGCACTTGCATCTAGTTCATCGTGATCAGAATTTTATATATATAATTTTTGGCCTCGTGAAGGAGAAAGTATCGCTCTAGCTTGGGGAGGCTTAAGTCAATGTTATATTCATGCCCCAATCATGAGCTCTCAAGAGAAATTATTATCCAGAACTTTTATGCTCGGCTTTCTCGTAATGATCAAACCATGCTTGATACTTCTTGTGTTGGTTCTTTTATGAAGAAGACTATTGAATTCCGGTGGGATATTTTGGAATGAATTAAACGCAACTCTAAAGATTGGGAACTCGACAAAGGTAAAGAGTCAGGTATTAAATTTAAGTATGATTGTGTTAAATCTTTTATGGATACCGATGCTTTTCAAAAGTTTAGCTCTAAATATGGACTTGACTCTGAGAGAGTAGCCTCCTTTTGTGAATCATTTGCTACTCATGTTGATCTCCCTAAAGAGAAGTGGTTTAAATATCACCCACCTATTAAAGAAGAAATTAATGAACCGGTACTAGTTAAATAAGAAACTATACTTTAGAATGTTGATCCAGTTGTTCCTTCTGCTAATATTGAGAAACCACCTTTCCCTGTTAGGATAAAGGAACAAGCTAAAGTTTCAATTGTGGTTAAAAAAAGCTATATTAGAACACCTAAACCTGATGAACAAATCAAAGTGGAACCTAGTATTACTATGGCTAAAAATCTCTTGGAAGAAGATATAGATGGGCATGTTATTTACTTCTATGAAGAAGCTGCTAGAATAGCCAAACCTGATAAAAAGGATAAACATAGACCTGTTGTTGGCATGCCCGTTATCTCAGTTAAAATAGGAGATCACTCTTATCATGGTTTATGTGACATAGGTGCTAGTGTGAGTGCTATTCCTTACACCTTATATCAAGAAATTATGAATGACATAGCACCCACAGAGATAGAAGACATAGATGTTACTATTAAACTTCCTAATAGAGACACTATTTCACCAATTGGGATTGTTAGGGATGTTGAAGTCTTGTGTGGGAAAATAAACACCCTACTGATTTTCTTGTTCCTGGTTCCCCACAAGATGATTTTTGTCCCATTATCTTTGGTAGACCTTTCTTGAACACCGTTAATGCTAAGATAGACTATGAGAAATAAACTGTTGGTGTTAGTTTTGGTGATGAGTCTCATGATTTTAATTTTCCAAGTTTAGTAGAAAGCTTCATGAAAAATAATTGCCTAGTAAGGATGAATTAATTCGTCTTGCTTCTATTGCTGTACCACCTACTAATCCTTTAGAACAATATTTGCTAGACCATGAAAATGATTTTCATATGCATGAAAGAAATGAAATAGATAAGATTTTCTTTGAACAACGTCCTCTACTTAAACACAATTTGCTTATTGAAACTATAGGATGACCTCCTCCACATAAGGGTGATCATGTGTTTGAATTAAAACAATTCCCAAACACTTTGAAATATGCTTATGATGAAAAGAAGATATATCTTGTTATTATTAGTGCTAACCTTTCAGAACATGAAGAAGAAATATTATTGAAAGTTCTAAGGAAGCACCAAGCTGCTATTGGATATACTCTCGATGACTTAAAGGGCATTAGTCCCACTCTATGTCAGCACAAAATTAATATGGAACTTGATGCTAAACCTGTTGTTGATCACCAACGTCGGTTAAACTCGAAGATGAAAGAAGTGGTAAGAACGGAAATACTAAAATTCTGGAAGCAGGTATAATCTATCCCATAGCTGATATTAGATGGGTAAGTCATGTTCATTGTGTCCCTAAGAAAGGAGGTATAACTATTGTTCCTAATGATAAGAATGAACTTATTCCACAAAGAATTGTTACAGGTTATAGAATGGTAATTGATTTTAGAAAATTAAACAAAGCAGCTAGAAAAGATCATTACGCTCTACCTTTTATTGATCAAATGCTTGAAAGATTATCTAAGCACACACACGTTTGCTTCCTTGATGGATATTCTAGCTTTTCACAAATACCTGTTTCTCAACCTCATCAAGAAAAGACCACTTTTACTTGCCCTTGGGAACTTATGCTTATAGACGTATGCCTTTCGGTTTATGTAATGCACCTGCTACCTTTCAAAGATGTATGACTGCTATATTCTCTGACTTTTGTGAAAAGATTGTTGAGGTTTTCATGGATGACTTCTCTGTTTATGGGAAGTCTTTTGATGATTATTTAAGCAATCTTGATCGAGTTATGCAGAGATGTGAACAAACAAATCTTGTCTTGAATTGGGAGAAATGCCACTTTATGGTTAATGAAGGCATTGTCTTAGGTCATAAAATTTCTGAAAGAGGTATTGAAGTGGACAAAGCTAATATTGATGCAATTGAGAAAATGCCATGTCCTAAAGATATAAAAGGTATTCGTAGTTTCGTAGGTCATGCTGGCTTCTATAGGAGATTTATCAAAGGCTTTTATAAAAAATTTATGCCTCTCACGAATCTTTTGCAAAAGGATATTCCCTTTGTTTTTATGATGATTGTTTAGAAGCCTTTGAAACACTCAAGGAAGACTTAATTTCTGCACCTATTGTTCAACCACCTGATTGGAACTTTCCTTTTGAAATTATGTGTGATGCTAGTGATTATGTTATTGGTGCTATTCTAGGACAAAGAGTTGATAAGAAACTGAATGTTATTCATTATGCTAAAAACTCTAGACGGTGCTCAACGAAACTATGCTACTATTGAAAAGGAATTCTTAGCAGTGATGTTTGCTTGTGATAAATTTAGACCTTATATTGTTGATTCCAAAGTAACTGTTCACACAGACCATGCTGCTATTAAATATCTTATGGAAAATTAAGATGCTAAACCTAGACTTATTCGATAGGTTCTCTTGTTACAAGAATTTGATTTACATATCATTGATAGAAAAGGAGTTGAGAACCCCGTAGCTGATAACTTGTCTAGGCTTGAAAATGTGCCTGATGACCCACGCCTATTGATGATAGTTTTCCTGATGAGCAGTTAGCTGCAATAAATGTTGCTCATAGTACTCCTTGGTATGCTGACTACGCTAATTACACTGTTGCTAAATATTTACCACCTAGCTTTACATACCAACAAAATAAAAAAATTCTTCTATGATTTAAGACATTACTTTTGGGATGACCCACATCTTTATAAAGAAGGAGTAGATGGTATTATTAGACGTTGGGTACCTGAGCATGAACGAGGACAAATCCTACAGAAATGTCACTCCGAAGCTTATGGAGCATCATGCTGGAGATAGAAATGCTCACAAGGTATCGCAATCTGGATTTTATTGGCCTACTCTCTTCAAGGATGCCCGTAAGTTCGTCTTATCTTGTGATTAATGTCAAAGAATAGGTAATATCGGTAAGCGTCAAGAAATGCCTATGATCTATTCACTTGATGTTGAACCATTTGATGTTTGGGGATTTGATTACATGGGACCTTTTCCTTCCTCTAATGGGTATACTATTTTATATTATTTTTGGGACTAATTTATTAACCTAGAGCCCAGTGCCAGTTCCTGTTTTTCCCTGTTTTTGAGTTTCGTAGAAAAGGAATACGAAACGGAGTCCAAACGGAATAAAACCTTCGCGATAATTTTTCTTGGACCAGAAGACAACCATGAGACTTGGAGATGAAGTTGGAGGAGCCACGAGGAGGCCACAACGACAGAGGGCGCGCCTAGGGGGTAGGGCACGGCCCCCACCCTTGTGGGCCCCTCGTGCACCTCCCGACCTAATTCTTTCGCCTATATATACCCATATATCTCCAAAGCAGTAGAGGCATCCACGAAAACACTTTTCCATCGTCGCAGCCTTGTATACCCATGAGATCCCATCTAGGGACCTTTTTCGGCACCCTGCCGGAGGGGGATTCGATCACGGAGGGCTTCTACATCAACTCTATTGCCGTTCCGATGAAGCGTGAGTAGTTTACCTCAGACCTACGGGTCCATAGCTAGTAACTAGATGGCTTATTCTCTCTTTGATTCTCAATACCATGTTCTCCTCGTTGTTCTTGGAGATCTATTCCATGTAATACTCTTTTGCGGTGTGTTTGCCGAGATCCGATGAATTGTGGATTTATGATCAGCTTATGTATGAATATTATTTGAATCTCCTCTGAATTCTTTTATGAATGATTTGATATCTTTGTAATTCTCTTCGAACTATCGGTGTGGTTTGGCCAACTAGATTGATTTTTCTTGAAATGGGAGAAGTGCTTAGCTTTGGGTTCAATCTTGCGGCGTCCTTTCCCAGTGACAGTATGGGCAGCAAGGCACGCATTGTATTGTTGCCATCGAGGATAAAAAGATGGGGTTTTCATCATATTGCTTGATTTAATTCCTGTACATCATGTCATCTTACTTAATGCATTACTCCATTCTTTATGAACTTAATACTCTAGATGCATGCTAGATAGCAGTCGATGTGTGGAGTAATAGTAGTAGATGCAGAATCGTTCCGGTCTACTTGACACGGATGTGATGCCTTAAATATCGTCATAACTTTGCGCTTTTCTATCAATTGCTCGGCAGTAATTTGTTCACCCACCATATTATTTGCTCTCTTGAGAGAAGCCTCTAGTGAAACCTATGGCCCCTGGGTCTATTTTCCATCATATAAGTTTCTATTTTCCATCATATAAGTTTCCGATCTATAATTTTAGTTTCCGATTTACTATTTTGCAATCTTTTTACTTTCCGATCTATAAACCAAAAATATCCAAAATATTTACTTTACCATTTATCTATCTCTATCAGATCTCACTTTTGCAAGTAACCGTGAAGGGATTGACAACCCCTTTATCACGTTGGGTGCAAGTTGTTTGATTGTTTGTGCAGGTATTCGATGACTTGTGTGTTGTCTCCTACTAGGTTGATACCTTGGTTCTCAAACTGAGGTAAATACTTATCTCTAATTTGCTGCATCACCCTTTCCTCTTCAAGGGAAAAACCAACGCAAGCTCAAGAAGTAGCACCCACTTAGTTTCTTTTTAAGCTTTCATACACTTATATCTCTAGTGCATCCGTTGCATATGGCAATCCCTACTCACTCACACTGATATATATATTGATGGGCATCTCCATAGCCCGTTGATACGCCTAGTTGACGTGAGACTATCTCCTTCCTTTTGTCTTCTCCACAACCACCATATTCTATTCCACCTATAGTGCTATGTCCATGGCTCACACTCATGTATTGCATGAAAGTTGAAAAAGTTTGAGAACATCAAATGTATGAAACAATTGCTTGGCTTGTCATCGCGGTTGTGCATGATTTGAATATTTTGTGTGATGAAGATGGAGCATAACCAGACTATATGATTTTGTAGGGATAAGCTTTCTTTGGCCATGTTATTTTGAGAAGACATAATTTCCTTGTTAGTATGCTTGAAGTATTATTGTTTATATGTCAATATTAAACTTTTGTTTTGAATCTTATGGATCTAAATATTCATGCCACAATAAAGAAAAATTACATGGATAAATATGTTAGTTAGCATTCCACATCAAAAAATTCTATTTTTATCATTTACCTACTCGAGGGCGAGCAGGAATTAAGCTTGGGGATGCTCGATACGTCTCAAACGTATCTATAATTTTTGATTGTTCCATGCTATTATATTATCTATTTTGGATGTTTTATATGCATTAATATGCTATTTTATATTATTTTGGGGACTAACCTATTAACCTAGAGACCAGTGCCAGTTTCTGTTTTTTCCTTGTTTTTGAGCTTCGCAGAAAAGGAATACCAAACGAAACGAAAACTTCGCGATGATTTTTGTTGGACTAGAAGACACATGTTGGACTTGGACTCCAAGTCAGAAGACATTGGATTAGACGACAAGCCACAGGGGCGCGCCCTAGGGGGGGCGCCCTTGCCTTGTGGCCTACTCCAACACCTCCTGACCTAATTATTCGTCCTATATATTCACGTATATTCCCAAACCTCCAGAAGCATCCATGAAAACACTTTTCCACCGCTGCAACCTTCTGTACCCGTGAGATCCCATCTTGGGACCTTTTCTGGCACCCAGCCAGAGGGGGATTCGATCATGAAGGGCTTCTACATCAACTATATTGCCCTTCCGATGAAGCGTGGGTATTCTACGGGTATTTCACGTATTGTATTGTTGCCATCGAGGATAAAAAAGATGAAGTTTACATCATATTGCTTGAGTTTATTCCTCTACAACATGTCATCTTACTTAATGTGTTACTCTGTTCTTCATGAACTTAATATTGTAGATGCAGGCAGGAGTCGGTCGATGTGTGGAGAAATAGTAGTAGATGTAGGCAGGAGTCGGTCTACTTGACACAGACGTGATGCCTATATTTAATAATCATTGCCTTAGATATCGTCATAACCTTGCTTTTCTATCAATTGCTCGACAGTAATTTGTTCATCCATCGTATTATTTGCTATCTTGAGAGAAGCCTCTAGTGAAACCTATGGCCCCCGGGTCTATTTTCCATCATATAAGTTTTTGATCTACTATTTTGCTATTTTTTACTTTCCGATCTATAAACCAAAAAAACCAAAAATATTTACTTTATCATCTATCTCTATCAGATCTCACTTTTGCAAGTGATCGTGAAGGGATTGACAACCCCTTTATCGCGTTGGGTGCAAGTTATTTGATTGTTTGTGCAGGTATTGGTGATTTGTGCGTTGTCTCCTACTGGATTGATACCTTGGTTTTTAAACTGAGGGAAATACTTATCTCTACTTTGCTGCATCACCCTTTCTTCTTCAAGAGAAAAATCAATGCAAGCTCAAGAAGTAGCATACCCGTCCACCAAAGTGTGAATAGCCAAAATAATTCAGATGTTTTGACTGGGGATAAGTTCTGGGACGCCGACTTTGATGGAACAGCTAAAGAACATGGATGATGCACCATTTGGAGTCTCCTATAGTGAGATGAAAACCGCTGACTCCGTCTGCCGGCTTCACACTTGTCCTCCTTTACTCCAGGTGGCGTCAAAACAGGAGATGGCACATCCCTCTCACCTCGACGGCTTCCAATGGGAACCCATGCCATGTTCCTCTTCTCTAACTCTTTTTCCCTGAGCCGCTTTAGCTTTCTTTCTTGCCGATGTGATAAGACGAGTGAGCACCCCGGCCAAGTTATGAATATTATTAGTTGCATATGTCGTTAAACAATTAATCTCATGAGGTGTAGTATATGATGACTGGGGATAACCGACCAAATAGCTAATGGAAGCATGGCCGATTCCCCAATCAGACCGGCATGTTTGGGGTTGAACCCACATATTGCAAGCCGACTGTCGACGGATCAAACTGTGAGACACCCTCATGTACATGAGGTGTCCTATATTGATCACTCGAACTCACCATGTTGTTCATCGGCATATTGAAAGGTGTCGCCGATGCATGAAAGTTCGGATCCCTAAGTTGCATGTCGCGATTATGTAAATTCCAAACTCCTCCAACAGAATAACTAGTCAGCCATTGCTCGCTAGGGCTAGCCGACATGACATGTCCATTGAAAGATCTAGCGACACCAACATAATGATTGTTTACATGTGCGTAAGGAGATTTATGGTACATGTTACCGCTGTAAATCGCAGCCGCTTGATGACGCTCTCCTTGTAGCAGGAACGGGTCGGAGACCATTCAAAGCTTCGATCCCAGCGGAGTCACCAAAAAGTGTGTTTGCACATGAACAAGTAACTGTGTACCTCCAACGTTGAGGGTGATGCACCACCACTCACGTCGAAGGAGACCCGTCCGGAAGCGCGGTACGCAAGTAATCCGGCGGGTACTTTTGAGGACCCGAAACCGCACACCCCCAGGAGGGAACTCATTAGGGCACGCGGCGGCTATGGGCTGCCTTAGGTCGATTCGCTCGCCCATAGGGCCTCGAGGTTCGCTGCCCTCCAATCTTGCAGAACGAGGAAGAAGAAAACAAGAGAGAAGATAGAAGCAAATGTAGAAGTGGTAGATGATTGTTCAATTGTGTGTTGTTCAATCGATTGTCACCTCTCATCTATTTATGAGGCGGCTGGACTTCCCATACAAGAAAATGATTTTAAATCCCGTCCAAATCTTTTCAAAATTAACCGAATAGGATTTAGGTAAGTCTGAGACAACAATTCGGTTTTTTGGTCTTGCGGTCTACAAATGACCTCGGATGAAGATGAGCCCAAAAGCAAATTTAACCGTTTTGACGAGGTGAGCAACTTTCATGTTCAATTTTTTTTTAATTTGAGGCCATCTTCAGGGCTCAAACGCTCGTGTAAAACAGGCCATCAGTGGCGCTACCCGTTAGACATCAACTATATGCGTGTCTGATTAGGCGCACCACTTTGTTCCTCATGGTAGGGCCGTGCTTCGATGGCTCTAATTTTTGCATACAACTTCGGATTGAGACAACTTTTATATGAAAATCGACCATTTCGACAAGGCGAAGACAATCCTTGTAGAATATTATTTTCATATGAGGTTGTTTTGGATGCTTAATTGACCGAACAACACATTGAATATGAAATCTTAGTAATTCGAGCACAGTTTCGGCCGTTTAGATGAGATCGGATGGTGATGATCCAAATATTAAAGTTTCTCATTGAGACAATACGGAACTTTTTCGTGTTGAGATTTTCTCCATTTGAGGCCATGTTAATTAAGTTTTTGCCCGTGCCAAAATTTGATGTCAAAAGTTGGTAGGAGGAAGATGACGTGTCAACGGTTGGATATGGAACTGACGGACAAGTAAAGAAGTGACTGATGCCAAAAATAAATAAATTCAAGTACGTGACAAGACATTTAGACGTCTCCTAAGAAAAAGCATACGTGGCCGTCGGCCTCGCGGTCGCGCGCGCAAGCACGGGGTGGGTGGCGAATGCACGATGAGTCGATGGGCACAAGTACCTCATCGTGCATACTACTCCGAACAATGGCTTCAGCCGCTTGCGGCCAGAATGTGCACCAGTATGTCGTTGAAGGTGTCCACCGGCCCCGGCGCGCACCAGTGCAGGCAGTCGTTGAACACCGTCTCCGGCACGGGCTTTCCGGCACCGTACCTGTCCTTGACGATGTAGGCGCCTGGGTGCCCATCGGGCCGCATGGACGCCAGCCTCGTCACGTCCAGCACGTCGAACCGCAGCCCCCGTCGCTGCCTTTTTGCCGCCGCCGCCGCCGCCGCCGCTTCCTCCAGCACGGCCTTCCTCATCTCGGCCGTGCCCCCATCCTCGGGCACCTCTCCCTCATCATACGGATTAGGCCGCGAGCACGCATCCCGGTGGTTCGACGCGTACTTGGCGTCGAAGTGCGCCGGTGCCATGGTTGACACCACCACCAGCTTCTGCTTGTCGCCGCTCGACTTTTCGTGGACGTACTCAAGCACCCTCCGGATCACCTTGCGGTACGCGCCGATGTAGCCGCCGGCGATGTCGGTCTCGTTCACGTCCGGACGGGCAAACACGCCGGCGATCTGCCCCTTGTCGTAGTAGACGGCCTGGTGGTTGAACCAGTGCCCCGCCGAGATCACCATCACGTCCATCGCCTCCACGTCCGCCGTCCACGGCTCGGTGAGCGCGTCCAGGAACAGCGTGTCGTGCGTCATGGCGTAGTCCACCGACCTGCCCTCGGCACGCACCAGGAACGGCGACCAGTACGTGGAGACGCTGACGTTGTGCGGCGCCGGGAAGACCCACCGCCAGAATTTGTGGGACATCGGATGATCCTCGTACTGGTGCGTCGTCTCGGGCCGCGACACCGTGGAGAGGAAGCAGACGAGGGACTCGGCCTGGTTGCGCGCCGTGGAGTCGCCGACGAAACCCAGGAGCTTGCCCCGGACTGCCCGGAGGAACTCAGCCGGGTCCAGCGCCGAGAGGTTACACCCCGCCGGCTGCCACCGCCAGTTCAGGTACCCGTTGTCCGGCTTGCCGTTGACGACGCACTTCTCCGCGCTCACCATGTCGCAGTTTTCGCTGTCGTACCGCCGGCCGCTCACGCTGCCATCCCACACCCACTTCCCGGTGGTATAGTCGCATTGCTGCCAAGCTGCGAGACAAAAAATGGAGGTCAGCATAGGTAGCATGCAATCAAGCCATTTTCTATATATATACTATACAGTGAGACATGTATATATCTCTATGCGTGTACGATCGACGATCGAGTTGCTTATATACCTTGAGGAGGAGGTGGGAGAGGAGGGCTAATTGTGCTTGTGCGATGTGCTTGAAATGCACCAACAGGATTGGTATATGAGAGCAAAGAAGATGGAGTGGAGTGGAGGAGGATGTAAACGAGAGACAAGGTGAACACAGCACCAGCGAGGAAGTTCTTGAGGAAGGAACAATGGCTATGAGTCGTTACTACTTGCATTCCTCCCATTTGTCGAGAAGAACGATATGAAGCCTTGTACTTCTAGCTAGATTGGTACCGGCCGGGATGTGTATGTATATAAGATCTATATGGAGCGAATGCATGTAGAGATTGGAATCTAGCTAGTACTGGTGAGGACATACCGTATATATCGGAGTTTGAGCGCCAAATTATATGGTTACAAAACAAGGAGTCAACGCCAACAATCTGAGAGCTTGCACAAACCAAGAAATACTACTTGATACCGATGACTATGCAATTGACTGTTAGTACTTCCTTTGTATTCCCTTTGTAAATTAATATAAGAACGTTTAGATCAAGTATATTAGTTTATGGAGGCAGTAACAAAAATAGAATGAAAAAAGTCCAAAACAAACCCTAAACTTGTAATCTCGGAAATCAGCACACCAAACTTTCTGATATCGGTCTATTTTAAACTTTAAGGGCGTTTAGCTGGTATTCATTGATGTGGCAAGTCAAACCCTAAGATTGTTGACCGGCTGGCTGGACAATAGGACGAAATCAGGCCGGCCCATTACCGCAATCGTGCGTGCTGCTCTAATTTTTCTTTTCTTTTTTCTTTCCTATTATTTCCCTTTTTCTTTTTTTGTTTTTATTTTCGAAATGATAATCATCTAAAAATATTTTTGTAATGACAATAAACATTTTTAAACTGCACAAAGTCACTTGTCTTCTACAACTCGCGATGGAAAATAATTGGGTGACAAAATAAAGGCGCTAACCCAGAGTGACCGCACTGAGAGCGACCGCAGCTAGCCACTTGCCCTGAACGCTGTTCATGACGATAGATAGCACGACTTCAACAAGAACAGACAGGAGCATTCATATATGTAAACATTTTTTGAAACATGTGAACAACTTTTGAAATTCCGAATATCTTTTGGAAAATGTGAACAACTTTTCAAATCACGGACAGTTTTTAAAAATGTAAACAGAACTTGAAAATTTCAATCATTTTTTAAACATGAAGCTGTTTTCAAATTGCGAGCAAAAATAGAAAACATGAACATTATTTTAACTTCTGAACAATTTATGAAATGCGTGAACATTTCTTAAATTTATGAACAAAATTTTGAAAAAAAATATTCCTTTGAAAGCTTGTGCAAACTTTGTTCCGGATTCAAAAACTGTTTCCCATTTTTTAAAAATGTTTATGTTTCAAAGAGTGTTCGCTTTTTAAAAACTGATTGTGTTTCAAAAGCATATTCTTTTTTTCAAAAGTTTTCGGAACTGCATAAAGTGTTCGCACTTTGGAAAATGTTTGGGGATTTCAAAAATATTATTTATATTTTGAAATTTTGTTTGCTCTTAAAAAATGTTTTCAATTCTGTAGGTTGCTGTCTGTGATTAAATATGTTCGGGCTTCTATTTATTTCAGCAACTTCCATAAATTCTGGTGGGTAGCAAGTGGAGATCTGCAATGTCAAGTCTCAAGTGCTTCTATTTTGACGTCGCACCTTATGGAAATTAAAAAAATCGTCACTTCGCGCCTGATGGGCCGGCCCAATTGAGTAGGCAGCCGACAATTCCGGATTTCTTTTACCACATCAACAATCCCTGTTTGGGAATGCCTTCAAGGTTTAAAATAGACCGGGATTAAAGAGTACGGTGTGCTAATTTCTAGGATTACAAGTTTATGGGTCGATTTAGTTTTCATCTACAAGTTCAAGGTTTGTTTTGGACTTTTTCTAAATAGAATCATGATAAGTGCCACACGTGTGGTAAAAACACATGGCAACTCTGAACTTCTTTATGACAAGTTTAGTGATGTGAGGATGGCAACTTTAGTTATCAAGGACGGCAACTTGATTTTCGGATGGCAGGTTTCAGTTTCTAGCCGGCCTGAACTTTTGCAAAAACTTTTTTTGCTCCTCTTTTTTTTTAAGGCCAGTTGCTAGCAGAAGTCACGGACACAATTCAAGTCACAGGGGAAAAAAGAAAAACAAAGCAAAGCTACTGGACACAAGATGCTACGAAAGCTAGCTTGAAGTAATTTGGTGTTGAGATTAGCTAGTACTAGAAGTGCTCGTTGTTGTGATGAACTAGTATTCCCTCCATTTCTTTTTAGTTTACATATAAAATTTGGTTAAAGTCAAATTTTGTGAAATTTGACCAACTTTATAAAAAAAAATATCAACATCTAAAACACTAAAGCTATATGGTATAAAAATTAATTTCATAATGCATCTAACAATATTGATTTCATATTGTAAATCTTGATATTTTTTCTATAAACTTAGTCAAAGTTAATAAGGTTTGACTTTGACTAAATCTTATATGCAGACTAAAAAACGGAGGGAGTAATAGTACTAGTGCATAGGATCAGCTGACGGAAATTGGTATGTGTGGCACGCGTAGAGGCAGACAGACAGCGCTAGGTGTCTTGCGGCTCGCGTCTTGCCTATGGCGAAGCGGCGCTGAGGGCCAGATAAGGTGTCCCCTGTATGTCCAGGGTCTTGCACGACGAAGGATGCGGCGCGCGTGGTGACAGACACAGTTGACCATGTGTCTGGGTGTTTGCGTACCCCTGCATGCGGTAATATACAAAGCAATCGAATCAGCTCCTGATATTTCGGTAAGAATGGGGATAACTATCGATTTGGTGGATTTTGACCTTGACGAACCGACTATATTGTATCCGAAGATATGCCTCGACAATTGCTAAACCAATCTTCGGTGGTTATTGACCTTGCCGTAGGCACGATCAACCTGAACAACGAGGTTCGAGTTCCTGCAAGCAACCAAAGAACCAGCAAGAATAAAGATGAATTGCAACTGAAATTGCGGATGATAAATTAAGTACACGAATTAGATGAAAAGTTGAAGTTCCACTGTGATCTGACAAGGCAATAGTCATATATGTCTTGTAGATGCAAATTGTAACGATGGCTAGACAATACAATAAAACCTAAAATCTAAATCCTAGATTTTGACGACTATTTTTAAGGCAGACAGATGTGTAGGCGTGCGAGCTGTCCCGGAGTCCATCTCCTCACGTCCGTGAAACTGGACCAGGCTGCACCATGTACCTTGTCTTGGGCTGCGTGAAGTCTTTGGACCCGCGTGCATGCATGGCTTAGCACTTAGCAGGCCGGACAGGAAAGTGCTCTTTAAAAAAAAACTGGAAAAGGGCAACCGCGCAGTATAGGTAAGGTTGACGACTTGAATTAATTCATGTGTGTCTAGGACACATCTATATGTGCTTTACTTATTGCACATCTAAATAAGTGAATTAAGTATAAAAAAAAGAAAAAAGAAAATATTCATACGAACTCGACGTAAAATTAATAATATAGGACTTAGATATGCAATACTTATGACACATCTAGATATGCTTTAACACAACCATTAATTAATCCATGAAGGTCTAGCTACTTCATGCATCGCAACAGCCCAAGACACGTGCGTACATGTAATATATATTTGCCAGTGCCGACTTCGATTCTGAGCTCTTAGCTTGTAGCTCATTTACTTTACACAACGCTTGCTTGACTTTGATTCTGAGCTTTTAGTTTGTCGCTCATTTACTTTAAACAACGCTTGCTTGTTTGTTTTTCGAGATGGCAGTTATCCTGCATTAATTAAAAATAAAAAATTTACTCAGTTAATTAAAAAATCGAGCGAAAATTAGATTTTGCTCAGTTAATTATGAAGATCCAGGCATCATAAATGGCAATCACAGTCCAAGATGATGGTAGTTGTTACTAACTTCAAGACGGTCGTCGACCGACCAAGCAAGTTGCATGCGCACAGTCAAATTAACGTCCATTCCTGCCCGCCCACTTGATCATCCAGCTAGTTAGTTCTCCGTAATAATCAATTGACAGTGTAAGAAAAAAAAATAGTTGTACGGTCATGGTAGCACAAGCATTGGTCATCGTGTTAGGAGCCCACACCATCAACCTAACGCGAAGCAATTTATGGTTGGATGGTTAGGAAGACAGTGGTATCCTTAGCACACTAGAGTTCAAATCCTGATGCTCGCATTATTACTGCATTTATTATAGGATTTCCAGTGGGTTGTGCCCTCCTCGGCCCACCTCTGGTGCCCGTCTTCTGATATTTAAGTCACTTTGACCTAAAAAAAAAATAAAAGAAGGACTTTAGGGATGGAGCGCCGCCATCTCGAGGCGGAACTTAGGCAGGGGCACTTTTGCCCTCCGGCAAAGCGATTCCGCCAAGGAAACTTCCCTCCCGGAGAAGAAAATCATCGTCATCGTCATCACCAACAACCGTCTCATCTTTGGGAGGGCAATCTTCATCAACATTTTCAACAGCAACATCTCCTCTCAAACCTTACTTCATCTCTTGTGTTCAATCTTTATACTGGAACCTCAGATTGGTACATGTAGGTGACTAGTAGTGTTTATTACATCTTGTAGTTGATTACTATATGGTTTATTTGGTGAAAGATCATATGTTCAGATCTATTATGCTATTTAATATCCCTCTAATCTTGAGCATGATTATCATTTGTGAGTAGTTACTTTTGTTCTTGAGGTCACGGGAGAAATCTTGTTGCAAGTAATCATGTGAACTTGATATGTGTTTGATATTTTGATGATATGTATGTTGTGATTCCCTTAGTAGTGTCATGTGAACATCGATTACATGGCACTTCACCATGTTTGGGCCTAAGGGAATGCATTGTGGAGTAGTTATTAGATGATGGGTTGCTAGAGTGACAGAAGCTTAAACCCTAGTTTATGCGCTACTTTGTAAGGGACCGATTTGGATCCAAATGTTTAATGGTGTGGTTAGATTTTATCTTAATACTTTTCTCGTAGTTGTAGATGCTTGCGAGGGGGTTAATCATAAGTAGAAGGTTTGTTCAAGTAAGAACAACACCTAAGCACCAGTCCACCCATATATCAAATTATCAAAGTAGCGAACACGAACCAAACCAACATGATGAAAGTGACTAGATAAAATTACCGTGTACCCTCAAGAACACTTTGCTTATTATAAGAAACCGTTTTGACCTTGCCACAAAAGGATTGAGATACCTTGCTGCACTTTATTTACCATTACTTACTCGTTACAAATTATCTTGCTATCAAATTACCTATTACCGAAAATTTCAGTGCTTGCAGAAAATACCTTGCTAAAAACCACTTGCCATTTCCTTCTGCTCCTCGTTGGGTTTTACACTCTTACTTATCGAAAGAACTACGATTGATCCCCTATATTTGTGGATCATCAACGTCCTCTGGGCCTAGTGAGCCCTGGACAAGGTCGAGGCCGGGCTCCTTTACATTAGGAACCCCGTGTTTGGAACCCTATCAATATTAAGTATCAAAATATGATTCCACTCATTATAAGAGAATATGTATTGTTGTAGTTGATACCGGGTCTATGTGTAAACCCTTGAGCTACTAGTCTTGCTTTATATCTCACTACATCATTGTTTTCGTAATTTTTTCGGATAGTGGCCCCTTTAAGCTCCCACAAGGAAGACTTTATGAGGAGTAGGTATTCCATTTAGGCCAATTTGAGGGCTTCATTCATTCTTCCACAGATTTTTCTCTACATCCAGTCGAAGGGTTTTAGCAATTTTTTAGGAGAGATATGTGTCGACAAGTTTAGTTTTTCTATTGTACTATTCTTTTGAATCAATATATATAACTTATGGATATTTCATTTATTTATTCAGGCGCCGTGTGATTTTCCATAACTATGGAGTTTGAGTGTTTCGATGTCCCAACTTTAGAATTTGTGTTCACATTTATGATGGTTCTTGCTGTTGAACTTCTATTTGGTGTCTATCAACTTCAGGTTGATTCACATTTCCTGTAGTACATGTCGGCTCAGTCTTCCGGAGGTGCTCATAGGGGTAGGGTATGCGTGTGTGTGTTCATAGAGGTGAATGTATGCACGTTTACATGAACGCTTGCATCTGTACCATGTTAAAAAAATGTTTTTCTTTGTTTCTGCGGAGGCTTTGGATAAACATTATCCCTTGTTACCTGATTTCTCCCTCTTTTTTGAAATTCGGAGTTTAGTTGTTTTATTTGGTACCTCTAAGTAATATCTTTGTGAATAATTAATAAAATGGTTGCATGCATTGCCCAGATGCAGAGATCGGGGTCATCCATATTTCTAAAAAAAAATCAAATTCAAGTTGATTCGCATTTACTGTTGTAAATATGTTTTATTTGTTAGTGAAGACTTTGGATAAACATTTTCCATTATGATCAGATTTCTCCCCCTTTTATTTGCAATTCAGAGTTTTGTAGTTTTATTTGGTACCTCTAAGTCGCTCTAGTGCATTCACTGTTCGTGCTCGTAGCCGCTGACATCAACAGGCAGCTGTAGCAGCGGGAGAAGTCCATTTGCGGCAACAGACACTTTCACTCCAGTGAGCCATCATAGCCGGAGAAGTCTGGGGGGAGACTTGTGTGAGATCTCACATTATGTGAGGTCTATGAGATCAATTTTTTGAAAAACATATACGTCCTTCGTCCGGTGAAGAGTGTACATTTAGCTTTAAAATTTGTGCACAAAAGAGTGTACTTCTATCTTCCCAATACAATTAAAGTAGAAGAAACTACTTCTCCCTCATCACACAATAATCAAGACCAATAGCAATCTACACATGATCTTCTTAATTTCTACATACACTTAGCTCATTAGGGGTTGGGTAACTAAAGAGGAAAGAGATGATGGCTTGCATCTTTCCAATGCATTTTTTACTTAACTCCATAATTTATCCTAAAATTTCTAGATGTACACTCTTCACCGGACAGGGGGAGTACATGTTTAAATATTCTCGAAAAATTTATAGACGCACATCAATGTTTGATGTATGACCTCAAAAAATTTCAGCCCCTAACTAAACTTACATTAATAGAACCGAAAAAGACAATAGTGTCAAAGTACTATTCACCCAAAGCTGCTACTAGTCACATTCAAATTTGTTTTTTATCTCTAAATATACATCGAGTTTTGAGCTGATTTTTTTGGTAGTTGTAGACACACCCCACATGGATGTTGTCAAATAATTTCAGATTTTTTTGAAATGTGTAAATATGATTTATTTTTTTTGGGTTGATCTCACAATCGCACCTAAATGTGAGATCTCATACAAGTCTCCCCCGAGAAGTCTGCCTCGTGCCTGGCAGCAACCACTTGTGGAACTACTGTGCCCCCGTTGTCGGTGTCAAAACCGGCGGATCTCGGGTAGGGGGTCCCGAAATGTGCGTCTAAGGTCGATGGTAACAGGAGGCAGGGGACACGATGTTTATCCAGGTTCAGGCCCTCGTGATGGATGTAATACCCTACGTCCTACTTGATTGATCTTGATGAATATGAGGATTACAAGAGTTGATCTACCACGAGATCGTTGTGGCTAAACCCTAGAAGTCTAGCCTGTATGATTGTGATTGCCTCTATGGACTAAACCCTCCGGTTTATATAGACACGGAGGGGCCTAGGGTTGTACAGAGTCGGTTTACAAAGGAAGAAATCTGCATATCCGAACGCCAAGCTTGCCATCCACGCAAAGGAGAATCCCATCCGGACACGGGAGGAAGTCTTCTGTCTTGTATCTTCATAGCCCATTAATGTTGGGGAACACAATATTTCAAAAAATTTACCTACGATCACGCAAGATCTATCTAGGAGATGCATAGCAACGAGAGGAGAGAGTGTGTCTACGTATCCTCATAGACCAAAAGCGGGAGCGTTTAGCAATCAAATAGTGACATGATATGGCCAATATCATTTTGCTCCTTTTGATCTCCATCTTCGGGGCACCATGATCATCATCGTCACCGGAATTACACCATGATCTCCATCATCGTGTCTTCATGAAGTTGTCTCACCAACTATTACTTCTACTACTATAGCTAACGGTTAGCAATAGAGTAAAGTAATTACATGGCGTTTTCATTGACACGCAGGTCATACAATAAATTAAGACAACTCCTATGGCTCCTGCCGGTTGTCAACTCAACGACATGCAATTCGTGATTCCTATTACAAGAACATGATCAATCTCATACATCAGATATATCATTCATCACATCCTTTTGGCCATATCACATCACACGGCATATGCTGCAAGAACAAGTTAGACATCCTCTAATTGTTGTTGCAAATTTTTACGTGGCTGCTATAGGTTTCTAGCAATAATGTTTCTTACCTACGCCAAAACCATAACGTGATGTGCCAATTTCTATTTACCCTTCAAAAGGACCCTTTTCATCGAATCCGATCCGACTGAAGTGGGAGAGACAGACACCCGCTAGACACCTTATGCAACTAGTGCATGTCAGTCGGTGGAACCTGTCTCACGTAAGTGTACGTGTAAGGTCGGTCCGGGCCGCTTCATCCCACGATGCCACCGAATCAAGATAAGACTAGTAACGGCAAGTAAATTGACAAAATCGACGCCCACAACAACTTGTGTTCTACTCGTGCATAGAAACTACGCATAGACCTAGCTCATGATGCCACTGTTGGGGATCGTAGCAGAAATTTAAAATTTTCTACGCATCACCAAGATCAATCTATGGAGTCATCTAGCAAAGAGAGAGAGAGAAGTGCATATACATACCCTTGTAGATCGCGAGCGGAAGCGTTCAAGAGAACGGGGTTGATGGAGTCGTACTCGTCGTGATCCAAATCACCGATGATCCTAGCGCCGAACAGACGGCACCTCCGCGTTCAACACACATACGGAGCAGAGACGTCTCCTCCTTCTTGATCCAGTAAGGGGGGAGGAGAAGTTGATGGAGATCCAGCAGCACGACGGCGTGGTGGTGGTGAAGGAAATATGCCCTAGAGGCAATAATAAAGTTATTTCCTTATTTCATGATAAATTTTTATTATTCATGCTAGAATTGTATTGACCGGAAACATAATACATGTGTGAATACATAGACAAATAGAGTGTCACTAGTATGCCTCTACTTGACTAGCTCGTTGATTAAAGATGGTTAAGTTTCCTAACCATAGACATGAGTTGTCATTTGATTAACGGGATCACATCATTAGGAGAATGATGTGATTGACTTGACCCATTCCGTTAGCTTAGCACTTGATCGTTTAGTTTGTTGCTATTGCTTTATTCATGACTTATACATGTTCCTATGACTATGAGATTATGCAACTCCCGTTTACCGGAGGAACACTTTGTGTGCCACCAAATGTCACAACGTAACTGGGTGATTATAAAGGTGCTCTACAGGTGTCTCCAAAGGTACTTGTTGGGTTGGCATATTTCGAGATTAGGGTTTGTCACTCCGATTGTCGGAGAGGTATCTCTGGGCCCACTCGGTAATGCACATCACTATAAGCCTTGCAAGCATTGCAACTAATGAGTTAGTTGCGGGATGATGTATTACGGAACGAGTAAAGAGACTTACCGGTAACGAGATTGAACTAGGTATTGAGATACCGACGATCGAATATCGGGCAAGTAACATACCAATGACAAAGGGAACAACGTATGTTGTTATGCGGTCTGACCGATAAAGATCTTCGTAGAATGTGTAGGAGCTAATATGGGCATCTAGGTCCCGCTATTTGTTATTGACCAGAGAGGTGTCTCGGTCATGTATACATAGTTCTCGAACCCGTAGGATCCGCACGCTTAACGTTCGTTGACGATATAGTACTATGAGTTATGTATGTTGGTGACCGAATGTTGTTCGGAGTCCCGGATGAGATCACGGACATGACGAGGAGCTCCAGAATGGTCCGGAGGTAAAGATTCATATATTGGATGATATGGTTTGGTCAAGGGGTCAGGCCCATGGGGCTATAAGTCGGTGCAAAAGGAGTTTTGCGGAGGCCAGGGGGCCAAACGCCGGAGACCCTGGCGTCTGGCCCTGGGCCAGACGCCGAGGCCCATGGCGTCTGGGCCAGACACCGAGGCCCATGGCGTCTGGGCCAGACACCAAGGATTGTGGCGTTTGGTCCTGGAGTCCGAGTCGGACTCTTGCCTTTCGGGCAAAACTGACTTTGAGGAGGCTTTTGCTCCAAGTTTCGACCCCCGGGCTCAACATATAAATAGAGGGGCAGAGCTAGCACCAAAGACACATCAAGAAACACCAAGCCGTGTGCCAGCAACCCCGTCCCCTCTAGTTTATCCTCCGTCATAGTTTTCGTAGTGCTTAGGCGAAGCCCTACGGAGATTGTTCTTCACCAACACCGCCACCACGCCGTCATGCTTCCGGAACTCATCTACTACTTTTCCCCTCTCGCTGGATCGAGAAGGCAAGGACGTCACCGAGCCGAACGTGTGTAGAACTCGGAGGTGCCGTGCTTTCGGTACTTGGATCGGTTGGATCGTGAATACGTACGACTACATCAACCGCGTTGATATAACGCTTCCGCAAACAGTCTACAAGGGTATGTAGACAACACTCTCCCCTCTCGTTGCTATGCATCACCATGATCCTGCGTGTGCGCAAGAATTTTTTTAAATTACTATGTTCCCCAATAGTGGCATCCGAGCCAGGTTTTATGCGTAGATGTCATATGCATGAGTAGAACACAAGTGAGTTCTGGGCGATATAAGTCATACTGCTTACCAGCATGTCATATTTTGGTTCGGCGGTATTGTTGGATGAAGCGGCCCGGACCAACATTACGCGTACGCTTACGCGAGACTGGTTCTACCAACGTGCTTTGCACACAGGTGGCTGGCGGGTGTCAGTTTCTCCAACTTTAGTTGAACCGAGTGTGGCTATGCCCGGTCCTTGCGAAGGTTAAAACAACACCAACTTGACAAACTATCGTTGTGGTTTTGATGCGTAGGTAAGAACGATTCTTGCTAAGCCCGTAGCAGCCACGTAAAATTTGCAACAACAAAGTAGAGGATGTCTAACTTGTTTTTGCAGGGCATGTTGTGATGTGATATGGTCAAGACATGAGGCTAAATTTTATTGTATGAGATGATCATGTTTTGTAACCGAGTTATCGACAACTGGCAGGAGCCATATGGTTGTCGCTTTATTGTATGCAATGCAATCGCCCTATAATGCTTTACTTTATCACTAAGCGGTAGCGATAGCTGTGGAAGCATAAGATTGGCGAGACGACAACGATGCTACGATGGAGATCAAGGTGTCGCGCTGGTGACGATGGTGATCATGAAGGTGCTTCGGAGATGGAGATCACAAGCACAACATGATGATGGCCATATCATATCACTTATATTGATTGCATGTGATCTTTATTTTTTATGCATCCTATCTTGCTTTGATTGACGGTAGCATTATAAGATGATCTCTCACTAAATTATCAAGGTATAAGTGTTCTCCCTGAGTATGCACCGTTGCGAAAGTTCTTCGTGCTGAGACACCACGTGATGATCGGGTGTGATAGGCTCTACGTTCAAATACAACGGGTGCAAAACAGTTGCACATGCGGAATACTCAGGTTAAACTTGACGAGCCTAGCATATAACTGATATGGCCTCGGAACATGGAGACCGAAAGGTTGAGCGTGAATCATATAGTAGATATGATCAACATAGTGATGTTCACCATTGAAACTACTCCATCTCACATGATGATCAGACATGGTTTAGTTGATTTGGATCACATGATCACTTAGAGGATTAGAGGGATGTCTATCTAAGTGGGAGTTCTTAAGTAATATGATTAATTGAACTTAAATTTATCATGATCTTAGTCCTGGTAGTATTAGCATATCTATGTTGTAGATCAATAGCTCATGTTTAGCTCCCCTATTTTATTTTTGATATGTTCCTAGAGTAAACTAAGTTGAAAGATGTTAGTAGCAATGATGCGGATTGGATCCGTGATCTGAGGTTTATCCTCATTGCTGCACAGAAGAATTATATCCTTGATGCACCGCTAGTTGACAAACCTATTGTAGGAGCAGATGCAGATGTTATGAACGTTTGGCTAGCTCAATATGATGACTACTTGATAGTTTAGTGCACCATGCTTAAACGGCTTAGAATCGAAACTTCAAAGACGTTTTGAATGTCATGGACCATATGAGATGTTCCAGGAGTTGAAGTTAATATTTCAAGAAAATACCCGAGTTGAGAGATATGAAGTCTACAAAAGTTCTATATCTAAAAAATGGAGGAGAATAGCTCAAGCAGTGAGCATGTGCTCAGATTGTCTGGGTACGACAATCGCTTGAATCAAGTGGGAGTTAATTTTCTAGATAAAATAGTGATTGACAGAATTCTCTAGTCACCATCACCAAGTTAGTAGAACTTCATGATGAACTATAATATGCAAGGGATAACGGAAACGATTCCCAAGCTCTTCGTGATGCTGAAATCGACGAAGGTAGAAATCAAGAAAAGCATCAAGTGTTGATGGTAAACGAAACCACTAGTTTCAAGTAAAGGGACAAAGGGAAGAAAGGGTAACTTCAAGAAGAACGACAAACAAGTTGCTGCTCAAGTGAAAAACCCAAGTCTGGACCTAAGCCTGAAACTGAGTGCTTCTACGGCAAAGGGACTGGTCATTGGAAGCGGAACTACCCCAAGTAATTGGCGGATAAGAAGGATGGCAAAGTGAACATAGGTATATTTGATATTCATGTTATTGATGTGTACTTTACTAATGTTTATAGCAACTCCTCAGTATTTGATACTAGTTCAGTTGCTAACAATAGTAACTCGAAACAGGAGTTGCAAAATGAATAGAGACTAGTTAAGGGTGAAGTGACGATGTGTATTGGAAATGGTTCCAAGATTGATATGATCATCATCACACACTCCCTATACTTTCGGGATTAGTGTTAAACTTAAAATAAATGTTATTTAGTGTTTCGTTGAGCATGAATATGATTGGATCATGTTTATTGCAATACGGTTATTCATGTAAGTTAGAGAATAATTGTTGTTCTGTTTACATGAATAAAACCTTCTATGGTCATACACCCAACGAAAATGGTTTGTTGGATCTCGATCGTGGTGATACACATTTTCATAATATTGAAGCCAAAAGATGCAAAGTTAATAATGATAGTGCAACTTATTTATGGCACTACCGTTTAGGTCATATTGGTGTAAAGCGCATGAAGAAAATCCATGCTGATGGGCTTTTGGAATCACTTGATTATGAATCAGTTGATGCTTGCGAACCATGCCTCATGGGCAAGATGACTAAGACTCCGTTCTTCGGAACAATGGAGCGAGCAATAGATTTGTTGGAAATCATACATACTGATGTATGTGGTCCGATGAAAATATTGAGGTTCATGGCAGGTATCATTATTTTCTGATCTTCACAGATGATTTGAGCAGATATGAGTATATCTACTTGATGAAACACAAGTCTGAAACATTTGAAAAGTTCAAAGAATTTCAAAGTGAAGTGGAGAATCATCGTAAAAAAAATAAAAGTTTCTACGATATGATCGCAGAAGTAAAATATTTGAGTTACGAGTTTGGCCTTCAGTTAAAACAATGTGAAATAGTTTCACTACTCATGCCACCTGGAACACCACAACGTAATTGTGTGTCCGAACGTCATAACCGTACTTTATTTGATATAGTTCAATCTATGATGTCTCTTACCGATTTACCACTATTGATTTGGGGTTATGCATTAGAGACAGCTGCATTCACGTTAAATAGGGCACCATCTAAATCTGTTGAGACAACACCGTATGAACTATGGTTTGGCAAGAAACCTAAGATGTCGTTTCTTAAAGTTTGAGGTTGCAATGCTTATGTGAAAAAGTTTCAAACTGACAAGCTCAAACCCAAATCAGAGAAGTGCGTCTTCATAGGATACCCAAAAGAAAAATGTTGGGTACACCTTCTATCACAGATCCAAAGGCAAGATATTCATTGCTGAGAATGGATCCTTTCTAGAGAAGGAGTTTCTCTCGAAAGAAGTGAGTGGGAGGAAAGTAGAAATTGATGAGGTAACTGTACCTACTCCCTTATTGGAAAGTAGTTCATCACAGAAATCTGTTCCTGTGACTACTACACCAATTAGTGAGGAAGCTAATGATGATGATCATGTAATTTCAGATCAAGTTACTACCGAACCTCGTAGGTAAACTAGAGTGAGATCCACACCAGAGTGGTACGGTAATCCTATTCTGGAGGTCATGTTACTTGACCATGACGAACCTACGAACTATGAGGAAGCGATGATGAGCCCAGATTCCATGAAATGGCTTGAGGCCATGAAATCTGAGATGAGATCCATGTATGAGAACAAAGTATGGACTTTGATTGACTTGCCCAATGATCGGCGAGCCATTGAGATTAAATGGATCTGCAATATGAAGACGGACGCTAATAGTAGTGTTACTATCTACAAAGTTAGAATTGTCGCAAAAGGTTTTGACAAGTTCAAGGAGTTGACTACGATGAGACCTTCTCACTCGTAGCGATGCTTAAGTCTATCCGAATCATGTTAGCAATTGCCGCATTTTATGAAATCTGGCAAATGGATAAACAAAACTGCATTCCTTAATGGATTTATTAAAGAAGAGTTGTATATGATGCAACCAGAAGGTTTTGTCAATCCTAAAGGTACTAACAAAATATGCAAGCTCTAGCGATCCATCTATGGACTGGTGCAAGCATCTCGGAGTTGGAATATACACTTTGATAAGTTGATCAAAGCATATAGTTTTATACAGACTTGCGGTGAAGCCTGTATTTACAAGAAAGTGAGTGGGAGCACTACAGCATTTCTGATAAGTATATGTGAATGACATATTGTTGATCGGAGATAATGTAGAATTATTCTGCAAAGCATAAAGGAATGTTTGAAAGGAGTTTTTCAAAGAAAGACCTCGGTGAAGCTGCTTACATATTGAGCATCAAGATCTATAGAGATAGATCAAGACGCTTGATAAGTTTTTCAATGAGTACATACCTTGACAAGATTTTGAAGTAGTTCAAAATGGAACAGTCAAAGAAGGAGTTCTTGCCTGTGTTACAAGGTGTGAAGTTGAGTAAGACTCAAAACCCGACCACGACAGAAGATAGAGAGAGAGAATGAAAGTCATTCCCTATGCCTCAGCCATAGGTTCTATAAAGTATGTCATGCTGTGTACCAGACCTATTGTATACCCTGCCCTGAGTCTGGCAAGGGAGTACAATAGTGATCTAGGAGTAGATCACTGGACAGCGGTCAAAATTATCCTTGGTGGAATAAGGATATGTTTCTCGATTATGGAGGTGACAAAAGGTTCGTCGTAAAGGGTTACGTCAATGCAAGTTTTGACACTGATCCAGATGACTCAAAGTCTCAATTTGGATACATATTGAAAGTGGGAGCAATAAGCTAGAGTAGCTCCGTGCAGAGCATTGTTGACATAGAAATTTGCAAAATACTTACGGATCTGAATGTGGCAGACCCATTGACTAAACTTCTCTCACAAGCAAAACATGATCACACCTTAGTACTCTTTGGGTGTTAATCACATATCGATGTGAACTAGATTATTTACTCTAGTAAACCCTTTGGGTGTTGGTCACATGATGATGTGAACTATGGGTGTTAATCACATGGTGATGTGAACTATTTATGTTAAATCACATAGCCATGTGAGCTAGATTATTGACTCTAGTGCAAGTGGGAGACTGAAGGAAATATGCCCTAGAGGAAATAATAAAGTTATTTCCTTATTTCATGATAAATTTTTATTATTCATGCTAGAATTGTATTAACCGGAAACATAATACATGTGTGAATACATAGACAAATAGAGTGTCACTAGTATGCCTCTACTTGACTAGCTCGTTGATCAAAGATGGTTAAGTTTCCTAACCATAGACATGAGTTGTCATTTGATTAATGGGATCACATCATTAGGAGAATGATGTGATTGACTTGACCCATTTCGTTAGCTTAGCACTTGATCGTTTAGTTTGTTGCTATTGCTTTCTTCATGACTTATACATGTTCCTATGACTATGAGATTATGCAACTCCCGTTTATAGGAGGAACACTTTGTGTGCTACCAAACGTCAAAACGTAACTGGGTGATTATAAAGGTGCTCTACAGGTGTCTCCAAAGGTACTTGTTGGGTTGGCGTATTTCGAGATTAGGATTTGTCACTCCGATTGTCGGAGAGGTATCTCTGGGCCCACTCGGTAATGCACATCACTATAAGCCTTGCAAGCACTACTAGGGAAAAGCCTAGCAGCAGCGCGGGTTTTGGGCCTCTCAGTAGCGAGGGGACCGGCGCTACTAATAAGGCGCTACAGCTAACGTATAGCAGTAGCGCCTGTTGTCCCACGCTACTGCTATACATGAATAGCTGTAGCGCTCTTTAGAAAAGGGCGCTGCTGATATTATCTGCAGCGCTGTTTACTAGGAAGCGCTACTGGTAAGGCATCGCTACTGCTAAATTTTTCCCCCTCGCTACTACTAGTTTTATTAGTTTTTTCCCTGCATATTTGTTTTGTATTTGAATAGGCTTTATACAATAATCTTTAGCATATCATACACATGCAAATGTAATCATAGCATATACATACAATTAGTCTCATCAAATCATGTCATCATCATAATCATCATCCAACACAAAGTGGTCTCTCGTCATCATCTCGAAAATAGCGATACAAGTCTCGATTACTTGCAAATACATCGTCATCCATCTAAACAATGATATACGCGAGAAGAGCTATCACTTTGAGTACATGAGTTCGTATCCCTCTCTCGCATTAGCGTGAACCTAAACTAACTACTGCCTGTCGCTCGGAAACCGGAAACCGGTACACCTAGGCCTGACACTCCGGCCACTTGTCGTATATATACTCCTGGCGTAGCACTTCTTCGCCATCTATGATCTATGCACCTGCATCATCACATGAGGTGATGATATGCAACATATATAGTTGAGCAACAGAAAGAGATAGACTTGGAAAAAATAGAAACAACATATCATACGCATAAATAACAAAGTTCATCGTACCCCAAAATGCCCTAACTAGAGTGATTTTCGCTAGTCAAGGAGGAGGACGGTTTAATTACATCACAAATAAAGTTTCACCATGCATAACTCAAAGTTTTGTCATACAGAAAGTATGGACTAAACGGACACACTATCATATATTGACAATCACTCCAACATGTCGTTCCATCCATCCAAGTCAGGGAGATAGTCCTTAAGCTTAGTGAAAGTATTCATGTCGAGACGCTGAGAGGCTATCCATGTTCGGACGTCTTCCCGCGACATTTGTCCTTCTCCGTAGAACATCCCTGTTTTTCCGACGACCTCCTTCATGATGATTTGGGCAAGTTCGCGCTGGATGTTATAGAACTCAGCTCGAAGTCGATGATCCTCGATATCTCCTATGTCCTTTGCCCATTGCAGAATATGGGCATCGCTGGATCTAGGTGACATGCAAAGGTTCTGGTGATCCCGTCTGTACTCCAGCATGTGGTGTAGGACATAGAATCCATCATTAAGAGAATCGTTCGGTTGCTGGATGCAGCAGAAGTCGGTCTTATGGCCGAAGGCCACCTTGCCGCCCCTTCTCTTCTTGTCCCTGACCTCTCCACCCCTTGCTTGGTAGTAAAACATAGCACTATCGAGAACATCCTTGATGTGGGTGTAATCCTTCTGTGAATGTTCTTCGACGAGTCCAAGTAAAGAGCGTGGGAGAATCGGGGGTAGAGGATGATGAGGACGGTGCGCCCGCCGTTGCGCAAAATAAGTACACCTCAAATTAATTAGCCTCCACCGTGCAAATGAATGATTGAAATCAAAGGAAGGATAGCAGCGCGGATGACTTACACGGGATGATAAGGCACGAGAATCGCCTCCTTGTCCTTATTGGCGAGCATGAAATTGACGATGTAATCCCTCGCGTATTCACGGTGCTTTGCGCAGACTCCCAAGAAGCCCTCGTGCATGTAGTACGGGTCAGCGACACAGATATGAGATATCTGCTCAACCTCGATGATGTAGTTCATGTGCAAGGCATAAAGGCGGACAAATGTAAAATCCAGCTTCTTCACGTGAAACATGTCGAATATGTAATCGAATCGGAGGAAGAACTTATCCGCGGGGAAGCTGTCGACGTACGACATTTGCCGCGGAACATTAACCACGTAGAGTGGGTATCCTGGATCTTTCAAGGTGATGAGGCCTTTCTCTACCCGCAGCACATCGTCATGAAGTCTCCTTAGATCGCCGAATCTGACCCGTACCGCTGTTGCAGGTAGGATTGGTTGACCGGGGATATGCCATTTATCCACATCGGGGATATCTATACGGTCCTGAAGCCGAGGCTGCTGAGGCGGCTGGATCATAGAATCAACTTCTTTGCCTTTCCTCGCTCTCTTCCTAGACTTCTTTACTACTGGAAGTTCATCCATAATACGTTGAGATGGCAATCCAGGCACCGACTCATGCTGCTCAAACCCCGAGGAGGCGCCAGTATAGACATACTGTTCAGCGCCATCGTCGTCCTCATCCTCATCCATGGCGACGTCATCAGCGACTAATGGAGCCTCCTCCTTACCCCGTCCGCTATCACCCAACCCGACACCCGACGCTAATTGGGTAGGTGGGGTGTTGATGTTCATACCTTGCTGAGCCTGCGTGCTCGTGGGTGTGCTCCCGGCCGCCTCCAGATGAAGCAGACTATTTGGCCACAACAAGACCCACCCATTGCAACAATCACCAAGCCGCCGCGGTGTCTCGTCGTCATCCCCCACTAGTATTGGAGGAGGCAAATTCTCGTGGCCCGGTTTGACACTGGCCACGGAAACCTTGAAGACGTTCGGGGGGATCGGCCGGCTGTGGAACAATGGTTCCTTCGGCTCCATTATCATCGCCTTCCCCACGTCCACCTTCTGGTCGCCGATTACAATATGGTGCACGGGGTTTCGTCGGCCTGCAAAGAAAAGTCTGCGATGCGAGACATCCGAAAGGCAACGAAAATGGGAGATTATACATTTATATTGAAGGGGGCCGGTGTGACAGATACCGTGAGGGAGTCGAGCTCAGCTAAAGACGAAGCACCACCGAGCACGTCCGGTGCGGGAGCCGGTGCGGGAGCAGGTGCTGGTGCAACGCTAGTCGAGCTGCTCCCCAAGAAGTCAGCAAGGGGAAAGTCCTCTGCATTTTTTCTGGATTTTGCCTTGTCCAAGTGAAAATGCCCGTCACCAAGGAAGTAGACAAATCTGCAACCACCTGTTTTGCGGCAGCTACCGCTGTTGCGACTGTCTGAGATGATTTCTTCTCAACCGCAATCTCAACCTTCTTGTCGATGTTTTCTTCAGTTAACCTCCGTCTTTCCTTTCTCTCCTCCGTGGTCTCACGGTAGTACTTCTTCAATGTGGCGCCGTCTCCGACATCGTGCACGCATCCATACGATGGTCGAGTATCCACTGGTTGTCGTTTCAATATGTTCAACGCCCGGTTGAATGGAGTGTCCCACTTGGGCCTCGCCAATGCCTCAGACGGCGAGTCGCTTTCAGTCGCAATCCGGTGCTGCTCTCTCTGCAAAAGGCACAAGGATCGTTTACAAATATGACTAACGTGCGCAGCCGAATTGATCAGAAACTAAAATTACCAACAGTCTCGTGAACTCCATAATGACTGGTTTTGTTTCGTAAACCTTCTTCATTGGGTCCTAACGGTGCCGGGCCCTGAGGACGTCACACTCCTGCGGGATGGTGAAATCCGCCAAGGGGTCTGGGATGCCCAGACTCGCGGCTTCCGCGTCCTCCTTGGACCATTTGGACCTCTTTCCGCCGTAACCACGGCTTCCGAGGTGGTGGCTCTCAATGTTCCTCTCTTGAAGCCCCTCCCTGTACTGAGACTTTTTTGGCAGCTTCGGCCTCGCAAGCCTCCTTGAATATTTGAAACTGCTCTTCCGTGATTGTCGGATTATCCTTTACAATCTCGGAGTAGGGTTCCTTCTTAACGATGATCTTTGCTTTCACTCGATTTTTCCAAGCGGCCAACGCGTCGCTAAACTTGGTCATGGCATGTTTGTTTATCTTCTTCATTGTCGGGTCCTCATCTGGATGTTCATAATCCTTCTAATTCCGGCCCGGGAACAAGAATATCTGGTGAAACTTCTTTAGGAGGGAGCTCCTCATATTTTCTATCTTCTGTAGTTTCTCATCATTGATGCTGGCGGTTGTCCGTATGATGCAACCAATTTGATTGCCGTAGCATCGACGCGCTTCCTCGGGCGCCTTAGGCTCAAAATTGCCGTCGTCCACCTCCGTGACCACCAATCTAGTAGTCCTGAGTTTGTTAGGAGGCCGTTGCCTCTTTGCTTTCGGTTCTACACCGGCTCCGCTCCCCGAGGCATCGACGGTCTCAGTCTCAGCGCCGGTCTCGATGCCGGTCTGAGTCTCAGCGCCGGTCTGAGTCTCAGCACCGGTCTGCGTGTCGGCAAGGCTAAAAAATTTGGCTGCCGCCCGGTAAACGTCGTCGCAATCACCAGAACCATGTCCTTCATCGTTTCTAGCCATGATTCCTACGATTAAATCTAGTCAATTAATTCTAGACCTAATAAAATGAATAATGACACAAAAAAGGCCTATTGTTTTGCAGGAACGTTGACTCCTTCCCGGTGCGGCAAATCCCGGGCACTCGATATGTCCTAGTTTGTAGCACAAGTCATGTTGAAATTCATGGAAAATTTCGGCATGACCTTTGCTAAAAAGTGGACAAATCGAGAACCTGAATTCTGCCGGAATGGAAATGAATCAGCATTCCGGCAAAACATAGGCCACTCGGCTTCATTCCCTGGAAACAACAAAAGGCCACTTGGGCACAATCGAACCACTTCAATGTCGATTATGATCAATGAGCAAACATAGCTGAGGATTTTTCATATATCATGACCACTTCAAATTTGCATCTCCTAGTGTTTGACACTTCAAGAAAATCTACACAAATCTCATGCTCTCTGAAACTCAATTCAAAAACCAAATATAGATGGATGAACCCTAGAACTCAAATTATGAACCTAGAACTCAAATTATGTCCTAATAAAAATTCACTAAAAATTAAGAACCTACTAGACTGGCAACACTAATAGAAATTTATATTTTTATATTGATTTTTTTCTCTAAACTAAATCCTACCACCCTATTTAACATCTAGTTAAATCTTACTTTCCTAACATTGTAATTAAACACTACAACACTAACCCTACTGCCCTAGTAAAGCATATACAATTTTTTCCTACGGCGAGGGAGGCAGGGGCGTCTCTGTCAAAGCCCTATCTAAATTCTTTTCATAACTAAATTAATCTAACTAAATTCTTTTCCTAACTAAATTAACCTAACTAATTTAGAGAGAGAGAGAGAGGAGGGGTGGGGCTTACAGAGGATGGCTCCGGTGGTGGCGAGGCAGGCAGGGGCGTCTCCGGTGACGACGAGGGAGGCAATTGTGGCAAGGGAGGATCCGGTGGCGTCGACTGCGGCTCCGGTGGCGTTGATGTGGCCGCGCGGCTCCGGTGGCGTTGGGGGCGGCTCCGGTGGTGTCGACGACGCACGGCTCTGGTGGCTCCGGGGGCGTCGACGTCGGCATGAGACGGCGGCAAAGTGAGGCAACGGCGAATCGGGCAGACGGCGGCGGGGTGGGTCGAGGGATTTGGGGGAGAAGTGGTGGCCGGGGCGAAACAGTTTTTTGGTTAAGTCAAACTTAGTGGTAGCGCTTTTCGCGAAACGCGATATAGCTAAGTTAGCTATAGCGATTTTCACAAAACGCGCTACTGCTATAGCTATGTAATTCCCTTCATATTTCTTATTTCCTTTTCTGTTTCTACAGAGGGGGTCTAGGAAACGCGCTGCAGCTATGTTAGCTATAGCGCCTCTTACGAACAAACGCTACTGCTACGCCTTTCTCTTTTTTTCGCTTTTTCATTTATTTTGCTCTACATTTTATTTTTCCCTTTTTCCTTTTTCTATTTCTTTCTTTTTCATTTACTTTTCCATTTGTTTTTCATTTCATTTTATTTCCATTAGCAGTAGCGCTCTCCACGCGAAACATGCTACTACTTATGTCCTAGCGGTAGCGCGCTTCTCTCAAGACCGCTACTGCTATGCGTAGCCTATCGTTTTGGCAATGGGAATATTAGTCGTAGCGCTTTTTCATGTGCATGCACTACTGCTACTATTGTATCTGTAGCGCGGTTCTCGCACGCGTGCTACTACTACTTAGCACTAGCGCTCATTTTTGCCACGCGCTACTGCTAAATTTCTGTGTATAAGGTTTTCCCTAGTAGTGAAGCATTGCAACTAATGAGTTAGTTGTGGGATGATGTATTACGGAACGAGTAAAGAGACTTACCGGTAACGAGATTGAACTAGGTATTGAGATACCGATGATCAAATCTCGGGCAAGTAACATACCGATGACAAAGGGAACAACGTGTGTTGTTATGCGGTCTGACCGATAAAGATCTTCGTAAAATATGTAGGAGCCAATATGGGCATCCAAGTCCCGCTATTGGTTATTGACCAGAGAGGTGTCTCGGTCATGTCTACATAGTTCTCGAACCCGTAGGGTCCGCACGCTTAACGTTCATTGACAATATAGTACTATGAGTTATGTATGTTGGTGACCGAATGTTGTTCGGAGTCCCGGATGAGATCACGGACATGACGAGGAGCTCCGGAATGGTCAGGAGGTAAAGATTCATATATTGGATGATATGGTTTGGCCAAGGGGTCAGGCCCATGGGGATATAAGTCGGTGCAAAAGGAGTTTTGCGGAGGCCAGGGGGCCAAACGCTGGAGACCCTGGCATCTGGCCCTGGGCCAGACGCCGAGGCCCATGGCGTCTGGGCCAGAGGCCAAGGATTGTGGCGTTTGGTCCTGGAGGCCGAGTGGGACTCTTGCCTTTCGGGCAAAACCGGCTTTGAGGAGGCTTTTGCTCCAAGTTTCGACCCCAGGGCTAAACATATAAATAGAGGGGCAGGGCTAGCACCAAAGACACATCAAGAAACACCAAGCCGTGTGCCGGCAAACAGGTAGAAGCAGCGGGATTTCAGCAGGGCTTCGCCAAGCGCTACTGGAGGAGGAAGAGGTATCACGGGAGGGAGAGGGAGGCACCAGGGCTTAAGGTGCGGCTTCCCTCCCTCCCCTCCACTATATATAGGGGCTAGGTGGGCGCATGCCCCCTTGGAGATCCCATCTAGAGGGGGGGGGGAGGGCGGCCCCCGGGGCGGCGGCCCCTCGGGGGGCAACGGCCCCCTAGGGTTTCCAACCCTAGGCGCCTTGGGCCCTTGGGTGGGGCGCACCAGCCCACCAGGGGCTGGTTCCCACGCCACTTCAGCCCATGGGGCCCTCTGAGATAGGTGGCCCCACCCTGTGGACCCTCGGGACCCTTCCGGTGGTCCCGGTACAATACCGGTGACCCCCGAAACTCTCCCGGTGGCCGAAACTGGACTTCCTATATATAAATCTTTACCTCCGGACCATTCCGGAACTCCTCGTGACGTCTGGGATCTCATCCGGGACTCCGAACAACTTTCGGTTAACCGCATACTAATATCTCTACAACTCTAGCGTCACCGAACCTTAAGTGTGTAGACCCTACGGGTTCGGGAGACACGTAGACATGACCGAGACAACTCTCCGGTCAATAACCAACATCGGGATCTGGATACCCATGTTGGCTCCCACATGCTCCATGATAATCTCATCGGATGAACCACGATGTCGAGGATTCAATCAATCCCGTATACAATTCCCTTTGTCTATCGGTACGATACTTGCCCGAGATTCAATTGTCGGTATACCGATACCTTGTTCAATCTCGTTACGGCAAGTCTCTTTACTCGTTGCCGTAACACATCATCCCGTGAACAACTACTTGATCACATTGAGCTCATTATGATGATGTCCTACCGAGTGGGCCCAGAGATACCTCTCCGTCATACGGAGTGACAAATCCCAGTCTCGATTCGTGCCAACCCAACAGATACTTTCGGGGATACCCGTAGTATACCTTTATAGCCACCCAGTTACGTTGTGACGTTTGGCATACCCAAAGTACCCTTACGGTATCCGGGAGTTGCACAATCTCATGGTCTAAGGAAAGGATACTCGACATTAGAAAAGCTTTAGTAGACGAACTACACGATCTTGTGCTATGCTTAGGATTTGGTTTTGTCCATCACATCATTATCCTAATGATGTGATCCCGTTATCAATGACATCCTATGTCCATGGTTAGGAAACCGTAACCATCTATTGATCAACGAGCTAGTCAACTAGAGGCTCACTAGGGACATGTTGTGGTCTATGTATTCACACATGTATTACGATTTCCGGATAACACAATTATAGCATGAACAATAGACAATTATCATGAACAAGGAAATATAATAATAACCATTTTATTATTGCCTCTAGGGCATATTTCCAACAGTCTCCCACTTGCACTAGAGTCAATAACCTAGTTACATTGTGATGAATCGAACACCCATATAGTTCTGGTGTTGATCATGCTTTGCACGTGGAAGGGGTTTAGTCAGCGGATCTGCGACATTTAGGTCCGTATGCACTTTACAAATCTCTATGTCTCCATCTTGAACATTTTCACGAATGGAGTTGAAGCGACGCTTGATATGCCTGGTCTTCTTGTGAAACCTGGGCTACTTGGCAAGGGCAATAGCTCCAGTGTTGTCACAAAAGAGAGTCATCGGGCCCGACGCATTGGGAATAACTCCTAGGTCGGTAATGAACTCCTTCATCCAGATTGCTTCATGTGCTGCCTCCGAGACTGCCATGTACTCCGCTTCACATGTAGATCCCGCCACGACGCTTTTGCTTGCAACTGCACCAGCTGACTACCCCACCATTCAAAATATACACGTATCCGGTTTGTGACTTGGAGTCATCCAGATCTGTGTCGAAGCTAGCATCAACGTAACCCTTTACGACGAGCTCTTCATGACCTCCATAAATGAGAAACATATCCTTAGTCCTTTTCAGGTACTTCAGGATATTCTTGACCATTGTCCAGTGTTCCATGTCGGGATTACTTTGGTACCTTCCCACCAAACTTACGACAAGGTTTACATTAGGTCTGGTACACAGCATGGCATACATAATAGACCCTATGGCCGAGGCATAGGGGATGACACTCATCTTTTCTCTATCTTCTGCCGTGGTCGGGCATTGAGCCGTGCTCAATCTTACACGTTGCAATACAGGCAAGAACCCCTTCTTGGACTGATCCATATTGAACTTCTTCAATATCTTGTCAAGGTACGTGCTTTGTGAAAGACCAATGAGGCGTCTCGATCTATCTCTATAGATCTTGATGCCTAATATGTAAGCAGCTTCTCCAAGGTCCTTCATTGAAAAACACTTATTCAAGTTGGCCTTTATGCTTTCCAAGAGTTCTATATCATTTCCCATCAATAGTATGTCATCCACATATAATATGAGAAATGCTGCAGAGCTCCCACTCACTTTCTTGTAAACACAGGCTTCTCCATAAATCTGCGTAAACCCAAACGCTTTGATCATCTCATCAAAATGAATGTTCCAACTCCGAGATGCTTGCACCAGCACATAGATCGAGCGTTGGAGCTTGCATACCTTGTCAGCGTTCTTAGGATCGACAAAACCTTCCGGCTGCATCATATACAATTCTTCCTTAAGGAAACCATTAATGAATGTCGTTTTGACGTCCATTTGCCATATCTCATAATCATAGAATGCGGCAATTGCTAACATGATTCAGACAGACTTCAGCTTCGCTACGGGTGAGAAGGCCTCATCGTAGTCAACCCCTTGAACTTGTCGATAACCCTTAGCGACAAGCCGAGCCTTATAGATGGTTACATTACCATCCGCGTCCGTCTTCTTCTTAAAGATCCATTTATTTTCTATGGCTCGCCGATCATCAGACAAGTCAGTCAAAGTCCATACTTCGTTTTCATACATGGATCCTATCTCAGATTTCATGGCTTCAAGCCATTTGTCGGAATCCGGGCCCGCCATCGCTTCTTCATAGTTCGAAGGTTCACCATTGTCTAACAACATGATTTCTAGGACAGGGTTGTCGTACCACTCTATTGTGGAATGTGTCCTTGTGGACCTACGAAGTTCAGTAGCAACTTGATCTGAAGTTTCATGATCATCATCATTAACTTCCTCTCTAGTCGGTGCAGGCACCACAGAAACATTTTCTTGAGCTGCGCTACTCTCCGGTTCAAGAGGCAATACTTCATCAAGTTATACTTTCCTCCCACTTACTTCTTTTGAGAGAAACTCTTTCTCTAGAAAGGATCCATTCTTGGCAACAAAGATCTTGCCTTCGGATCTGAGGTAGAAGGTACACCCAATAGTTTCATTAGGGTATCCTATGAAGGTGCATTTTTCCGATTTGGGTTCGAGCTTTTCAGGTTGAAGTTTCTTGACATAAGCATCGCATCCCCAAACTTTCAGAAATGACACCTTAGGTTTCTTCCCAAACCACAATTCATACGGTGTCATCTCAACGGATTTCGACGGAGCCCTATTTAAAGTGAATGCGGCAGTCTCTATAGCATAACCCCAAAATGATAGCGGTAGATCGGTCAGAGACATCATAGATCGCACCATATCCAACAAAGTGCGATTATGACGTTCGGACACACCATTACGCTGAGGTGTTCCAGGCGGCGTGAGTTGTGAAACAATTCCACATTCCTTAAGTGCGTGCCAAATTCATGACTCAAATATTCCCCTCCACGATCTGATCGTAGGAACTTTATTTTCCTGTCACGTTGATTCTCAACCTCACTCTGAAATTCCTTGAACTTTTCAAAGGTCTCATACTTGTGTTTCATCAAGTAGACATACCCATATCTACTTAAGTCATCAGTGAGGGTGAGGACATAACGATAACCACCACGAGCCTCAACACTCATTGGACCGCACACATCAGTATGTATGATTTCCAATAAGTTGGTTGCTCACTCCATTGTTCTGGAGAATGGAGTCTTGGTCATTTTGCCCATGAGGCATGGTTCGCACGTGTCAAATGATTCATAATCAAGAGACTCCAAAAGTCCATCTGCATGGAGTTTCTTCATGCGTTTGACACCAATGTGACCAAGGCGGCAGTGCCAAAAGTATTTGGGACTATCATTATCAACCTTACATCTTTTGGCATTCACACTATGAATATGTGTAACATCATGCTCGAGATTAAATAAGAATAAACCATTAACCAACAGGGCATGACCATAAAACATGTCTCTCATATAAATAGAACAACCATTATTCTCAGATTTAAATGAGTAGCCATCTCGCATTAAACGAGATCCAGATACAATGTTCATGCTCAAAGCTGGTACTAAATAACAATTATTGAGGTTTAAAACTAATCCCGTAGGTAAATGTAGAGGTAGCATGCCGACGGCGATCACATCGACCTTGGAACCATTCTGCAACATCCACGATAAGGCTATATCTCCCACGTGTCGGAGCACGACTTAGAGGCATAACCGCATTGTAGGCATGTCGCAAGAGGGGTAATCTTTACACATCCCATGTACTGAATAAGAAAGGGATAAAGAGTTGGCTTACAATCGTCACTTCACACAATATATGAATATAGCATTACATCATCCAAAATACAATCAAGGTCCGACTACGGAACCAAAATAAAGACAACCCCTAATGCAATAGATCCCCGATCGCCCCAACTGGGCTCCTCTACTGATCGAAAGGAAACGAAACAACACAACGAACACGATCTTCATCGAGCTCCTCCTTGAGCTCGGTTGCGTCACCTGCAACTGTTTGAAGTAATCCGTGAGCCACGAGGACTCAACAATCTCACACCCGCGAGATTAAGACTATTTAAGCTTATGGGTAGGATAGGGTAATGAGGTGGAGCTGCAGCAAGCACTAAGCATATATGGTGGCTAACATACGCAAAAGAGACCGAGAAGAGAAGCCAACCACGGTCGAGAAGCTAATAAGTGATCAAGAAGTGATCCTGAAACTACCTACGTTCAAGCATAACACACGAACCGTGTTCACTTCCCGGACTCCGCCGAGAAGGGACCATCACGGCTACACACGCGGTTGATGCATTTTAATTAAGTTAAGTGTCAAGTTTTCTACAACCGGATATTAAGAAATTCCCATCTGCCCATAACCGCGGGCATGGCTTTCGAAAGTTCAAAACCCTGCAGGGGTGTCCCAACTTAGCCCATCACAAGCTCTCACGGTCAACGAAGGATATTCCTTCTCCCGAGAAGACCAGATCAGTCTCGGAATCCCAGTTACAAGACATTTCGACAATAGTAAAACAAGACCAGCAAGACTGCCCGATGCGCCGACATCCCGATAGGAGCTGCACATATCTCGTTCTCAGGGCAACACCGGATGAGACATCCTACGAGTAAAACCAAACCTCAAGTTTCCCCGAGGTGGCCTCGCAGTCTACTCGGTTCGGACCAACACTTAGACAAGCACTGGCCTGGGTGGGGGCTTAAAATAAAGATGACCCTTGGGTTGGCCGACCCGAGGGAAGGGTAGGTGGTGGTGAGGCAAAAGGTAAAACCAAGGTTGGGCCTTGCTGGAGGAGTTTTATTCAAAGTGAACTGTCAAGGGGTCCCCATAACACCCAATCGTGTAAGGAACGCAAAATCAAGGAACATAACACCGGTATGACGGAAACTAGGGCGGCAAGAGTGGAACAAAACACCAGGCATAAGGCCGAGCCTTCCACCCTTTACCAAGTATATAGATGCATTAATTAAATAATAGATATTGTGATACCCCAACATATCCATGTTCCAAACATGGAACAAACTTCATCTTCACCTGCAACTAGCAACGCTATAAGAGGGGCTGAGCAAAGCGGTAACATAGCCAAACAACGGTTTGCTAGGAAAGGTGGGTTAGAGGCTTGACATGGCAATATGGGAGGCATGATATAGCAAGTGGTAGGTATCGAGGCATAGCAAATGGAGCGAGCAACTAGCAAAGCAAATATAGAAGTGATTTCGAGGGTACGGTCATCTTGCCTGAGATCCCGCAAGGAAGAAGAACGAGTCCATGAAGAAGACAAACGGATGAAGTCGAACGAATCCTCACAAACGCGAAGTTATCGGAACTAACTCGAAGAAGCAACACCGGAAAGAAGCAAACAAAATAGTAAACAATCATCACATAAACATGGCATGATGCACAAACAAGTATGATGCATGTCCGGTTTAATGAGGCATGGCATGGCAAAGCGCACAAACAAAACTACAAATTAAGTGGAGCTCAATATGCAACGAGTTGCATATTGACGGAACACCACATCAATTATTTAGTTCAGTCTCATTTATGTACCCAACAATATTAAATGTTGTTAAACATGGCAAGAGGTGAAGAAATGTAAAACTACCTATCTAGGCAAGTTTAAATGAGGCCGGAACAACAAACAACAAGTCCGGGAAATCCTCATGTGCATATTATGAATTTGGTATTGTTCTGCCCTAAACACAATTTTAGAGTTGTTAAACATGCAAAGTAAAGCCACCATGTTAAACTAGGCATTTTTTTCTACCCCATTTACATATACAGTTTATTTAAATCTGAGCTACGGTTATTAAGTTATGAATTAAATCATTTTAACATGGCATAGGGCAAATTTAAACAAACAGAAATTTAAGCATTTAAACATGGATGAAAGTTGCAAATTATGAAACTAGATGAAATTCTAGTCAAGTTTCATATATAAGTTGTTTAATTCCAATGCATGGGTGAGAAGTTATTAGATGCATGATTCTAGGGACTAAACTGCAAAACTGCTTTTCTCTAGATAATTAGCAAATTGCAGGGCAAAGGAAAAAACTATCGGGCCGAATCTGAAGGAGCTGGGCTGCTCACCACGGGCTGAGGCCCAGTTGGTGGAGGTGGGAGCTGGCGCTAGGAGATGGAGGGCGAGCTGGGCCTGGGGCGTTTGTCCACGCTGGTGCCGGATCGGGTAAAAGAGGAGGGGAGCTGGAGGGAGTCGCGTGAGCTCCTCTGCTCGATGCAGAGCGAGCAGAGGTCGCCGACGGCTGCTAGGGCCTGGGAAAGGGTGGCGCGATGGGCAGTGATGGCGGACCGAGGCGAAGCAGTGGAGGTTCGGCAGGGGACGCAGAACCCGGGCGGCGTGAGGTGAGGCTCCCAGCGGCGGCTGGTGCTGCAAGGAGACGTGCGTCCCTGGAGCGAGGCGAAGCGGTGGTGACGAGGGACTGGAGCTGCAGGTCAAACGGGGCGGCGCAAAGAGTTGAACAGGGGAGGCTGCCCATGGAGTTCGAGAAAGGGTTGCAGGAGAGGTCGGGGATGGAGGAATCCGTGTGTGGGCATGCTGAGGGCGCCGAATCCGGGCGCGGGCGACGCGACTTGAAGACGAGGGTGGCCATGGCGGGTCCCTCTGCAGGTCGACGACGACGAGGTGAGGAGGTGGCCGAAGGTGGCAGAGCTCCGAGCGGCAGTGCCATGGATCCCTGTGAGAGAAAATAGAGAAAGGAAGGGGAAGATTGTGAGAAGGAGAGGTTGAGAAGTAGGAGGGAAAAAGGAGCGGGGCTGTCGGGGCACTCATCTCCGGCGAGGTTTCGGTCGGCCGGACGACGAGGCAGGGTCAAGGGCGATGGGGAGCTGCGGGAGGAGCTTGGGCAGAGGGGATCGAGAGAGGTCTGGTGATTGTTGGGTTTGGATCGGGAGGGATCCCGAGGAGAGAGTGGCGGCTGGTGAGGAAAAAGAGGGAGTTGGTCTAGGGTTAGGTAGGTTTACACTGACTATAAAGTAGGTGGGTTTTTGGTTAGGGCTAATCCATCCCTCCGATCGCAATCGGACGATCGCGAATAAAAAGCTAAGGGGGTCCAAAAAGAAAAACGGAGATGTTTTGTAGATGTTTGGGGATGATTCAAATCCATCGGTACCAACAACCCGGGTCGGGTTCGGGTAAGTTTCGAACACACGCGAGGGGTCGATGCACTATGCAAAGAGGGGTTTCGGGTCCTGTCGGTTGATAGCAGACTCTGCAGACGGTCTCAAGCTGAGAGAAGAGAAGAGAGAGAGGCCCGACGACTGTTTCTGGAGACCGAAAACGTCCGATGTTAGACCGGCAGCGATGCCGCTATAGTTATTCGTTGGGGCATCAAACGGACTCCGAACACGATGAAATTTGACAGGCGGTCTTCCTACACTAAAATAAGACCGCACGCCAATTTTTATCCCAATCCGAGAACATTTTCCGGCCACTTATAAAATAATATTTCGGACGTGCCGCGGGCGCGTGCAAGGGTGTCTGGACTCAGAACGGACAACGGAAGGAACGGGGAGGCCGGGACGGATGCAAGTTTTGAAAACATGATGATGCAATGCACATGATTACATGACAAGATGCAACATGCAAGCGAATGACATGACAACGACGGCGAATAACTGGGAGACACCTGGCGCAACTGTCTTGGGGCATCACAACACTCCACCACTATGAGAGGATCTCGTCCCGAGATCTAGGATGGCACCGGAGGGAAAAAGAAGAGGAATAGAAGAGATAAAACTAAGTTGCTTTTTGGACTAACGAGTGAAACCATGAACCTTGAGAGGTTGAACAATTTGAAAGAAAGAATAGAACGGAGAAGAACGAAGTTGAAAACACCCCGTTAGAAAAAGAGGAACAAGGAACATTACTACAACCTTGTAGGTTGAAAGACATAAGAAAAATCTAAGAATGGATAAGAAGTACACGCAAGCACTCCGGTTGAAACGAGATGTACAAAGAATGATAAAGATTAATTACGACAACACTCCGGTTGAAACAAGATAGAGAATGAATAAGAATGATATAATTTGGGCAGCACTCCGACTGTAAATGCAAGGAATGGAACATGATCTTGACAAGATGAGAAGATACTTGATGAAATCAACAACACACTGCCTCCGAAACTATTGAAAGAATGGCACAAGGGTAAGAAAGATTTCAGACAACACTCCAGTTGAGAAGGGAGGTAAAACTTGATAAGATGAGAGAGCTCCAATGAAAACACGACACTCCGGTTGAATGGATAAGCAAAAGGAAAGAACATGATCTTTGACAACAAATGGGATGATGGGTCGAAGAGTGCAACATCACAATGCTGTAACGCCCTCGATGCGGCTATATCTCCCATGTGTCGAAGCACGACTTAGAGGCATAACCACATTGAAAGCAATTTCGCAAGTAAGGTAATCTTCACAACATCCCATGTAATACATAATAAGGGGAAAGGAACATAGTTGGCTTACATTCGCCACGTCACACAAAGTACATAAATATCATTACATCAACCAATACAATCATGGTCCGACTACGGTACCAAAATAAAAGATCAACCCCAACAAGCGACATGGTCCCGATTGCCCCAACTGGGCACCACTACTGATCATCAGGGAAAGACACATAGTAACGGCGGGAGGCTTCATCGAACTCCCACTTGAGCTCAAGCGCATCATCTGGAATGGAGTCATCGGGCCCTGCATCTGGTTTGGAAGTAATCTGTGAGCCACGGGGACTCAGCAATCTCGCACCCTCGCTATCAAGACTATTTAAGCTTATAGGTAAGGCAAGGTAATATGTGGAGCTGCAGCAAGTGACTAGCATATATGGTGGCTAACCGGTTCGCAAATGAGAGCGAGAAGAGAAGGCAAAGCACGAACGAAGAACTAGAGAACAACCTATGGCAAACATTACTCCAACATCGTGTTCACTTCCCGGACTCCACCGAGAAGAGACCATCACGGTAACACACACAGTTGATTCATTTTAATTACGTTAAGGTTCAAGTTATCTACAACCGGATATTAACAAATTCCCATATACCCATAACCGTGGGCACGGCTTTCGAAAGTTCAAATCCCTGCAGGGGAGTCCCTACTTAGCCCATGACAATCTCTCACGGTCAACGAAGGATATACCTTCTAGCGGGAAGACCCGATCAGACTCGGAATCCCGGTTACAAGACATTTCGACAAGGTAAAACTAAACCAGCAACACCACCCAGATGTGCCGACAAATCCCGATAGGAGCTGCACATATCTCGTTCTCAGGGCACACCGGATGAGCAAGACGTCGGGTAGGCTAGCCCAGAGTTGCCCCTGGTAGCCCCGGACATCGCTCGGTTGGACCAACACTTAGAGAAGCACTGGCCTGGGGGGGGGGGTTAAAATAAAGATGACCATTGAGTCCGCGAAACCCAAGGGAAAAAGGCTAGGTGGCAAATGGTAAAACCAACGTTGGGCATTGTTGGAGGAGTTTTATTCAAGACGAACTGTCAAGGGGTTCCCATTATCACCCAACCGCATAAGGAACGCAAAATCCGGGAACATAACACCGATATGACGGAAACTAGGGCGGCAAGAGTGGAACAAAACACTAGGCAAAAGGCCGAGCCTTCCACCCTTTACCAAGTATATAGATGCATTAAGATAACAAGATAATATAGTGATATCCCAACAAGAAAATAATGTTCCAACAAGGAACGATCTCCAATCTTCACCTGCAACTAGCAACACTATAAGAGGGGCGGAGCAAAGCAGTAACATAGCCAATCAACGGTTTGCCAGGACATGGTGGGTTAGAGGTTTGACATGGCAATTTGGGAGGCATGATAAGCAAGTGGTAGGCATCGCAGCATAGGCATAGCAAAAGAGCGAGCATCTAGCAAAGCAAAGATAGAAGTGATTTCGAGGGTATGATCATCTTGCCTACAAAGTTGTCAGAGTTGACTGGATCCTCGAAAGCAAACTCAACGGGCTCCTCGTTAGCGAACTAGTCTCCCGGCTCTACCCAAACAATACAAACAAGCAAAAGGAACACAATCAACCAAGTGCAAATGCTCGAACAACATGATGCAAACATGGTATGCTATGCGGGATGCGATATGTGATGCATATGCAAGAATTGATGAAGGATGAAAGAACCTGGCCTCAACTTGGAAATCCAAGTGTGCCACTAGAAAGGTGAGGTGATTCCGGTTGAAATCGATACAAAGAACACCGGAATCGGAGACACGGTTTGGAAATGGCAAGCAAAACAAATATGGCACCGGTCTGCGATAAACAACAAGTAGCCATCTAAATGCATTAAGATAAATATGCTACAGCACTCAAACAAGACAACAAAATACATGGAAGGGATCCACTCACGATGCTTGACAAAATATGAACACTGAGCTATGGCCAATTCATCCATTAACAGGTTCAAACAAGCATGGCAAAAGTGCAATTGGTAAACAGGTTTCAGACTTAGTGAAATTAACACTAGTCTGGGATTTCAGATCAGGTAGCACACTTTGGAGCATGAAAACTATAAGCTAGAGGAACTTAACATGGCAAAGTAAAGCATGGCATGGAGCTACTCAAAGAGCTTAACAAAAATCCCTTAGTGACCTTGAGCCAAAAGGGATCAGAAAATACAATTGCAAGCATGTGAACATGGAAAAAACATAATCAGATCACAGACTTAGTGAAAAACTGGAGCATGCAAATCTGTTAACGGGTTGGCATGTTCACGAGCTCGATGCACTCACTACAGAGCAAGGCATGACAATCTAATCATATACCCATCAATAATACACATTATATAAGCTAGACATGGCAAGAACAACATCATAGCATGCATGGATCAACAACAACATCCTCGGCAAAATCGCTAACAAGTAGACAATCTGCCCAGATTCACGAAATAGCAAAAGTAGAGCTCGATTGACTCAAGCTAGGGTGCTCCATAATTGCAAACAAAGACATGGATGGATAGAGCACCACAAGATTAACAAAACATCCTTACTGATCATCCTCAAAAGAGGCACGGATCACTAGGAAACAACATGAACATATGGCATATTGATAAGAACAGATCAAGGACTTGGTGAAATTGCTAAGTCCCTAAAATCAGCATTAACGAATGCACCACTTTGCAAGCTTGTGCTAGTCACCACACATATCACAAAAATACATGGATAGCACCTCTGTAAAGATGGCATGGCATATAACAAAACACGTGTAGAGCTCAGGAGCATATCATGCACACATTAATCATGCCAAAAATGACAAATAGCTATTTGGTGCAGAAGATCTGACAAATAACTCAAATAGCACTCTTCCAACAGCATTTCGGGAATCAAGATGAGCTCAAATGAAAATGATGCAATAAGATGAAATGATGTGCTCTCTAAGACGAACATTGTGATATGCTACACGCCCAAAACGGATCTACGGATACAAAGTTACGGCACGATGAATAATGCTAAAATAAACTAGGACTTACGGAAAAATGAGGTCAACCCTAGGGTTTTTTTGAATCCGGATCTGAGATCCAGCGCATGGATCGAGGTTCGCCGGGGGAACCTCACCGGAGTAGGTGGTGGCCAGAGCCGCGGCGCGGCGGGGCGGATGCGGCGTGGTGGGGCGGCGCCGGGGCGATGAGGTGGCGTCGGGCGGCGACCGACGATAGTCGCGGTGGCCGGAGCGTCGGGCGGCGAGGAAGCTCCGGCCACCGGAGTTGTTGAAGGAGGCAGCGATGTGGCGGCAGCGCAAGGTAGGAGGAGAGGCGGCGGGGCGCGGGTCCGCTGGCCCAGGCGGAGGCAGGAGAGGGCCGGCTTCGGGCCGGCGGGCCTCGGCGGCGACGGGGGCAGGAGCCGCCACGTGGCGCCCATCTATTGGCGCGGAGCAGCGGCGTGAAGCGTCCAGCCAGGGACGGACATGTCCGACGCGGCGTGAGGCGATTTTTAGGGTTTGGGGACGAAGGAGATCCGGAAATTCGGAGGAGGACCTATTTATAGGCATAGGAGTAGCTAGGAGAGTCCAAATGAGGTGCGGTTTTCGGCCACGCGATCATGATCGAACGCTCTAGATGATGGAGATGGTCTTGGTGGGTTTTGGACCAAATTGGAGGGGTGTTGGGCTGCAACACACACGAGGCCTTCTCGGTCCCTCGGTTAACCATTAGAGCATCAAACGAAGTCCAAATGGTACGAAACTTGATAGGCGGTCTGCCGGTAGTAAACCAAGGCCGCTTGGCAAGTCTCGGTCCAATCCAGAAATGTTTAACCCCCACACACGAAAAGAAGGTAGAAATGACCACCGGAGGAGGTAGGAGCGCCGTAATGCAAAATGGACAACGGGGAAAATGCTCGGATGCATGAGACGAACACGTATGCAAATGCAATGCACATGATGACCTGATATGAGATGCATGACAACGACAACAACACACGAAGACAAAAACCCAAACCCGAGGAAATAAAATAACTTAGCGCCGGAAACGGCAAGAGTTGGAGTACATATTAGGTAAATTACATCCGGGGTGTTACAAATGCCTTCGGAAGAAATGAAAGAAATGAATTTACCGAATGGAGGAAAAACAAGATCTTAAAAGAGCACGCTTACACGAGATGCTAAGACGGAGTTGTTGGACTATCAATAACGAAAGGATAATCTTGTTGTAGCCTTATGGAAAACATCTAAAATCTTGAGGTGAAGACCAGCCACTAACGAAATCATCAGTTGGATTGAGATCAACAAGGAGATGAAAACTCCTTCATCGAGATGAGAAGCGTAAATTGGATCATAGATAAGCACCATAATGGCAACATTCCTAAAGGAAGGCTTTAGGTGAAATCTATACCAAGATTACTCTAATGAAGAGATTGATGGATTTAAATATGTCACTATTTGAAAACTTGTGAATCATGAAACATGAAGGGAAATTGTCAAGAAAGACATAACACCACCTGAAAAAGATAAGATAGAAAGAATTTCACTTCGAAATGCATGATGAAGAATAAATGAGCTCGTCTGAAAAGAATCTCGATGGACGCTTCGAGAATGAATTAATTCCTTGATGAGCCACCATGAAGAAACTCTCGAAGAACTCCGGTAATCAAAGAATGATCAAACGAAAAAAGAAAATAGAAAAGAAATCCGGGAGAAACCTTTCAATGATTAGGATGGAGCTTCGCAACGATATAACCGAGAAAACTTGGCACACCGGAAGGAAAAGATAAACAAATGAAATCAAGAATTTTGATGAACCTCCGGAATAAGGAATTAATCACTTGGAGAAACAAGAATAAGAATTACATTATGCTTATCCTTCATCACTTAAATTGATGACAAGTAACGAATTTGGCATACTACTTATTCTCTTGAAAAGAATTAAAGAGAGATATAGAGCAAACTTGGGAAGGTCTTCAACGAACCACCAGTAGAATTGAAACAACGAATAAATTGATATGATAAACGAAGGAAGAAGAATCTTGGAAGAGCCACAGTAAGAATTGAAAATGAATGAAGAAAAGATAAAGAAACACCGGGAAGAATTAGCAAACAACATAGTAAACAACCATCACATAAACATGGCATGATGCACAAACAAGTATGATGCATGTCCGGCTTAATGAGGCATGGCATGGCAAAGCGCACAAACAAAACTACAAATTAAGTGGAGCTCAATATGCAACGAGTTGCATATTGATGGAACACCACATCAATTATTTAGTTCGGTCTCGTTTATGTACCCAACAATATTAAATGTTGTTAAACATGGCAAGAGGTGAAGCAAAGTAAAACTACCTATCTAGGCAAGTTTAAATGAGGCCGGAACAACAAACAACAAGTCCGGGAAATCCTCATGTGCATATTATGAATTTGGTACTGTTCTGCCCTAAACATAATTTTAGAGTTGTTAAACATGCAAAGTAAAGCCACCATGTTAAACTAGGCATTTTCTACCCCATTTACATATACAGTTTATTTAAATCCGAGCTATGGTTATTAAGTTATGAATTAAATCATTTTAACATGGCATAGGGCAAATTTAAACAAATAGCAATTTAAACACTTTAAACATGGATGAAAGTTGCAAATTATGAAACTAGATGAAATTCTAGTCATGTTTCATATATAAGTTGTTTAATTCCGATGATTAGGTGAGAAGTTATTAGATGCATGATTCTAGGGACTAAACTGCAAAACTGGTTTTCCCTGGATAATTAGCAAATTGCAGGGCAAAGGAAAAAAACTACCGGGCCGAATCTGAAGGAGCTGGGCTGCTCACCACGGGCTGAGGCCCAGTCGATGGAGGTGGGAGCCGGTGCTAGGAGATGGAGGGCGAGCTGGGCCTAGGGCGTTTGTCCACGCTGGCGCCGGATCAGGTCAAAGAGGAGGCGAGCTGGAGGGAGTCGCGTGAGCTCCTCTACTCGATGCAGAGCGAGCAGAGGTCGCCGACGGATGCTAGGGCCTGGGAAAGGGTGGCACGATGGGCAGCAACAACGGACTAAGGCGAAGCAGGGGAGGTCTGGCAGGGGACGCAGAACCCGGGCGACATGAGGTGAGGCTCCCAGCGGCGGCTGGTGATGCAAGGAGACGTGCGTCCCTGGAGCGAGGTGAAGCGGTGGCGACGAGGGACTGGAGCTGCAGGTCAAACGGGGCGGCACAAAGAGTTGAACAGGGGAGGCTGCCCATGGAGTTCGAGAAAGGGTTGCAGGAGAGGTCGGGGATGGAGGAATCCGTGCATGGGCATGCTGAGGGCGCCGAATCCGGGCGCGGGCGACGCGACTTGAAGACGAGGGTGGCCATGGCGGGTCCCTCTGTAGGTGGACGACGACGAGGCTAGGAGGTGGCCGAAGGAGGCAGAGCTCCAAGCGGCAGTGCCATGGATCCCTGTGAGAGAAAATAGAGAAAGGAAGGGGAATATCGTGAGAAGGAGAGGTTGAGAAGTAGGAGGGAAAAAGGAGCGGGGCTGTCGGGGCACTCATCTCCGGCGAGATTTCGGTCGCCGGTGTCGGCCGGACGACGAGGCAGGGTCGAGGGCGATGGGGAGCTGCGGGAGGAGCTCGCGCAGAGGGGATCAAGAGAGGTCTGGTGATTGGTGGGTTTGGATCGGGAGGGATCCCGAGGAGAGAGTGGCGGAGGGTGAGGAAAAAGAGGGAGTTGGTCTAGGGTTAGGTAGGTTTACACTGACTATAAAGTAGGTGGGTTTTTGGTTAGGGCTAATCCGTCCCTCCGATCACAATCGGACGATCGCGAATAAAAAGCTAAGGGGGTCCAAAAAGAAAAACGGAGATGTTTTGTAGATGTTTGGGGATGATCCGAATCCATCGGTACCGACAACCCGGGTCGGGTTCGGGAAGTTTCGGACACACGCGAGGGGTCGATGCACTGTGCAAAGAGGGGTTTCGGGGCCTGTCGGTTGATAGCGGACTGTGTAGACGGTCTTGAGCTGAGAGAAGAGAAGAGAGAGAGGCCCGGCGACTGTTTCCGGAGACCGAAAACGTCCGGTGTTAGACCGGCAGCGGTGCTGCTATAGTTATTCGTTGGGGCATCAAACGGACTCCGAACGCGATGAAATTTGACAGGCGGTCTTCCTACACTAAAATAAGACCGCACACCAATTTTTATCCCAATCCGAGAACATTTTCCAGCCACTTATAAAATAATATTTCGGACGTGCCGCGGGCGCGTGCAAGGGTGTCTGGACTCAGAACGGACAACGGAAGGAACGGGGAGGCCGAGACGGAGGTAAGTTTTGAAAACATGATGATGCAATGTACATGATGACATTACAAGATGCAACACGCAAGCGAATGACATGGCAACGACGGCGAATAACTGGGAGACACCTGGCGCAACGGTCTCAGGGCGTCACACATTCCCGATGCGCATCGTCACCTCGTTCTTCGCCAGTCTCCGCTTATTCCGCAGCTCCTGTTTTGAGTTACAAATATGAGCAACTGTACCGGTATCAAATACCCAGGAGCTACTACGAGCTTTGGTTAGGTACACATCAATAACATGTATATCACATATACCTTTGGTATTGCTGGCCTTCTTATCCGCTAAGTACTTGGGGCAGTTCCGCTTCCAGTGACAGTTTCCCTTGCAATAAAAGCACTCAGTCTCAGGCTTGGGTCCATGCTTTGGCTTCTTCCCGGCAACTGGCTTACCGGGCATGACAACTCCCTTGCCGTCCTACTTGAAGTTCTTCTTACCCTTGCCTTTCTTGAACTTAGTGGTTTTATTCACCATCAACACTTGATGTTCCCTTTTGATCTCCACCTCCGCTGATTTCAGCATTGAATATACCTCAGGAATGGTCTTTTCCATCCCCTGCATATTGAAGTCCATCACAAACTCTTGTAGCTAGGTGGGAGCGACTGAAGGATTCTGTCAACGACCCCATCATCCGGGAGATTAACTCCCAGCTGAGATAAGCGGTTGTGCAACCCAGACATTTTGAGTATGTGCTCGCTGACAGAACTATTCTCCTCCATCTTACAACTGTATAACTTGTCAGAGACTTCATATCTCTCGACCCGGGCATGAGCTTGGAAAACCATTTTCAGCTCTTGGAACATCTCATATGCTCCGTGCTGCTCAACACGCTTTTGGAGCCCCGGTTCTAAGCTGTACAGCATGCCGCACTGAACCAGGGAGTAATCATCACTACGCGACTGCCAGGCGTTCATAACGTCTTGAGTTGCTGGGAAAACAGGTGCATCACCTAGCGGTGCTTCAAGGACATATGCTTTCCTGGCAGCTATGAGGATAATCCTCAGGTTACGGACCTAGTCCGTGTAGTTGCTACCATCGTCTTTCAACTTGGTTTTCTCTAGGAACGCGTTCAAGTTGAGGGCAACATTAGCGCGGGCCATTTGATCTACAAGACATATTGCAAAGTTTTAGACTATGTTCATGATAATTAAGTTCATCTAATCAAATTATTTAATGAACTCCCACTCAGATAGACATCCCTCTAGTCCTCTAAGTGATACATGATCCGAGTCAACTAGGCTGTGTCCGATCATCATGTAAGACGGACTAGTCATCATCGGTGAACATCTTCATGTTTCTCGTATCTTCTATACGACTCATGTTCGACCTTTCGGTCTTCCGTGTTCTGAGGCCATGTCTGTACATGCTAGGCTCGTCAAGTCAACCTAAGTGTATTGCCTGTGTAAATCTGGCTTACACCCGTTGTATGCGAACGCTAGAACCTATCACACCCGATCATCACGTGGTGCTTCGGAACAACGGACCTTAGCAACGGTGCACAATTAGGGGGAACACAATTCTTGATATTTTAATGAGGGATCATCTTATTTATGCTACCGTCGTTCTAAACAAATAAGATGTAAAAACATGATAAACATCACATGCAATCAAATAGTGACATGATATGGCCAATATCATTTTGCTCCTTTTGATCTCCATCTTCGGGGCGCCATGATCGTCATCGTCACCGGCATGACACCATGATCTCCATCATCATGATCTCCATCATCATGTCTTCATGAAGTTGTCTCGCCAACTATTACTTCTACTACTATAGCTAACGGTTAGCAATAAAGTAAAGTAATTACATGGCGTTTTCATTGACACGCAAGTCATACAATAAATTAAGACAACTCCTATGGCTCCTGCCGGTTGTCATACTCATCGACATGCAAGTCGTGATTCCTATTAAAAGAACATGATCAATCTCATACATCACATATATCATTCATCACATCCTTTTGGCCATATCACATCACACGGCACATGCTGCAAGAACAAGTTAGACGTCCTCTAATTGTTGTTGCAAATTTTTACGTGGCTGCTATAAGTTTCTAGCGAGAACATTTCTTACCAATGCCAAAACCACAACATGATATGCCAATTTATATTTACCCTTCAAAAGGACCCTTTTCATCGAATCCGATCCGACTAAAGTGGGAGAGACAGACACCCGCTAGCCACCTTATGCAACTAGTGCATGTCAGTTGGTGGAACCTGTCTCATGTAAGTGTACGTGTAAGGTCGGTCCGGGCCCCTTCATCCCACGATGCCGCCGAATCAAGATAAGACTAGTAACGGCAAGTAAATTGACAAAATCGACGCCCACAACAACTTGTGTTCTACTCGTGCATAGAAACTACGCATAGACCTAGCTCATGATGCCACTGTTGGGGATCGTAGCAGAAATTTAAAATTTTCTACTCATCACCAAGATCAATCTATGGAGCCATCTAGCAACGAGAGAGAGAGGAGTACATCTACATACCCTTGAAGATCGCGAGCGGAAGCGTGCAAGAGAAAGGGGTTGATGGAGTCGTACTCGTCGTGATCCAAATCACCGATGATCCTAGCGCCGAACGGACGGCACCTCCGCGTTCAAAACACGTACGGAGCGGAGACGTCTCCTCCTTCTTGATCCTGTAAGGGGGGAGGAGAAGTTGATGGAGATCCAGCAGCACGACGGCGTGGTGGTGGAAGCAGCGGGATTCCAGCAGGGCTTCGCCAAGCACTACTGGAGGAGGAAGATGTGTCACGGGAGGGAGAGGGAGGCGCCAGGGCTTAGGGTGCGGCTGCCCTCCCTCCCCTCCACTATATATAGGGGCTAGGGGGGCGCATGCCTCCTTGGGGGGCAACGGCCCCTAGGGTTTCCAACCGTAGGCGCCTTGGGACCTTGGGTGGGGCGCACCAGCCCACCAGGGGCTGGTTCCCACGCCACTTCAGCCCATGGGGCCCTCCGGGATAGGTGGCCCCACCCAATGGACCCCTGGGACCCTTCCGGTGGTCCGGGTACAATACCGGTGACCCCCGAAACTCTCCCGGTGGCCGAAACTGGACTTCCTATATATAAATCTTTACCTTCGGTTAACCGCATACTAATATCTCTACAACTCTAGCATCACTGAACCTTAAGTGTGTAGACCCTACGGGTTCGGGAGACACGTAGACATGACCGAGACAACTCTCCGGTCAATAACCAACAGCGGGATCTGGATACCCATGTTGGCTCCCACATGCTCCACGATAATCTCATCGGATGAACCATGATGTCGAGGATTCAATCAATCCCGTATACAATTCCCTTTGTCTATCGGTACGATACTTGCCCGAGATTCGATCGTCAGTATACCGATACCTTGTTCAATCTCGTTACGGCAAGTCTCTTTACTCGTTCCCGTAACACATCATCCCGTGAACAACTCCTTGATCACATTGAGCTCATTATGATGATGTCCTACCGAGTGGGCCCAGAGATACCTCTCCGTCATACGGAGAGACAAATCCCAGTCTCGATTCGTGCTAACCCAACAGATACTTTCGGGGATAGCCGTAGTGTACCTTTATAGCCACCCAGTTACGTTGTGACGTTTGGCATACCCAAAGTACCCTTACAGTATTCGGGAGTTGCACAATCTCATGGTCTAAGGAAAGGATACTCGACATTAGAAAAGCTTTAGCAGACGAACTACACAATCTTGTGCTATGCTTAGGATTGGGTCTTGTCCATCACATCATTATCCTAATGATGTGATCCTGTTATCAATGACATCCTATGTCCATGGTTAGGAAATCGTAACCATCTATTGATCAACGAGCTAGTCAACTAGAGGCTCACTAGGGACATGTTGTGGTCTATGCATTCACACATGTATTATGATTTCTGGATAACACAATTATAGCATGAACAATAGACAATTATCATGAACAAGGAAATATAATAATAACCATTTTATTATTGCCTCTAGGGCATATTTCCAACACTATCAACTTCAGGTTGATTCACATTTACTGTAGTACATGTCGGCTCAGTCTTTCGGAGGTGCTCATAGGGGTAGGGTATGCGTGTGTGTGTGTTCATAGGGGTGAGTGTATGCATGTTTACATGAACGTTTGCGTCCATACCGTGTTAAAAAAGACGCTTTTCTTTGTTTCTGCGGAGGCTTTGGATAAATGTTATCCCTTGTTACCTGATTTCTCCCTCTTTTATTTGAAATTCGGAGTTTAGTTGTTTTATTTGGTACCTCTAAGTAGTATCTTTGTGAATAATTAATAAAATGGTTGCATGCATTGCCCAGATGCACAGATCGGGGTCATCCATATTTCTAAAAAAATCAAATTCAAGTTGATTCGCATTTACTGTTGTAAATATGTTTTCTTTGTTAGTGAAGACTTTGGATAAACATTTTCCATTATGATCAGATTTCTCCCCCTTTTATTTGCAATTCAGAGTTTTGTAGTTTTATTTGGTACCTCTAAGTCAGTCTAGTGCATTCACTGTTCGTGCTCGTAGCCGCTGACATCAACAGGCAGCTGTAGCAGCGGGAGAAGTCCATTTTGCGGCAACAGACACTTTCACTCCAGTGAGCCATCGTAGCCGGAGAAGTCTGGGGGGAGACTTGTGTGAGATCTCAAATTATGTGAGGTCTATGAGATCAATTTTTTGAAAAACATATACGTCCTTCGTCCGGTGAAGAGTGTACATTTAGCTTCAAAATTTGTGCACAAAAGAGTGTACTTCTATCTTCCCAATGCAATTAAAGTAGAAGAAAATACTTCTCCCTCATCACACAATAATCAAGACCAATAGCAATCTACACATGATCTTCTTAATTTCTACATACACTTAGCTCATTAGGGGTTGGGTAACTAAAGAGGAAAGAGATGATGGCTTGTGTCTTTCCAATGCATTTTTTACTTAACTCCATAATTTGTCCTAAAATTTCTAGATGTACACTCTTCACCGGACGGAGGGATTACATGTTTAAATATTCTCGATAAATTTATAGACGCACATCAATGTTTGATGTACGACCTCAAAATTTTTCAGCCCCTAACTAAACTTACATTAATAGAACCAAAAAAGATAATAGTGTCAAAGTACTATTCACCCAAAGCTACTAGTATTCACATTCAATTTTTTTTATCTCTAAATATACATCGAGTTTTGAGCTGATTTTTTTGGTAGTTGTAGACACACCCCACATGGATGTTGTCAAATAATATCAGATTTTTTTGAAATGTGTAAATATGATTTTTTTGGGTTGATCTCACAATCGCACCTAAATGTGAGATCTCATACAAGTCTCCCCCGAGAAGTCTGCCTCGTGCCTGGCAGCAATCACTTATGGAACTACTGTGCCCCCGTTGTCGGTGTCAAAACCGGCGGATCTCGGGTAGGGGGTCCCGAACTGTGCGTCTAAGGTTGATGGTAACAGGAGGCAGGGGACATGATGTTTATCCAGGTTCAGGCCCTCGTGATGGAGGTAATATATAACCTACGTCCTGCTTGATTGATCTTGATGAATATGAGGATTACAAGAGTTGATCTACCACGAGATCGTTGTGGCTAAACCCTAGAAGTCTAGCCTGTATGATTGTGATTGCATCTATGGACTAAACCCTCTGGTTTATATAGACACCGGAGGGGCCTAGGGTTGTATAGAGTCGGTTTACAAAGGAAGGAATCTACATACCGAACGCCAAGCTTGCCATCCACGCAAAGGAGAATCCCATCCGGACATAGGAGGAAGTCTTCTGTCCTGTATCTTCATAGCCCATTAATGTTGGGGAACGCAGTATTTCAAAAAATTTACCTACGATCACACAAGATCTATCTAGGAGATGCATAGCAATGAGAGGGGAGAGTGTGTCTACGTATCCTCGTAGACCAAAAGCGGGAGCGTTTAGTAATGCGGTTGATGTAGTCGAACGTCTTCACGATCCAACCGATCCAAGTACCAAACGTATGGCACCTCCACATTCAGCACATGTTCAGCTCGATGACGTCCCTCGGGATCTTGATCCAGTTGAGGCCGAAGGAGAGTTCCGTCAGCACGACGGCGTGGCGACGGTGATGATGAAGTTACCGGCGCAGGGCTTCGCCTAAGCACTACGATGATATGATCGTGGTGTGTAATTATGGAGGGGGACACCGCACATGGCTAAGACAAATCTTGGAGTGCCTTTGGGGTGCCCCCTTCCCACGTATATAAAGGAGGCAGGAGGAGGAGGCTAGCCTAGGAGGGTCACGCCTATAGGGGAGTCCAACTAGCACTACTAGAAAAACAGCTATAGCCAATATGGACACTAATGACGCACTATACATGTGGTGCGCCATTACTAAATAGTAATGGCGCATCATGTATAGGTGCGCCATTAGTAACCAAAACAGTAATGGCGCACCAGGTGAAAAGTGCGCCATTACTAAGTTTGACCAAGGTTTGACCCAGTCATACACATAGTTATGGCGCACTTTGTAAAGGTGCGCCATTACTAAGACCAAGGTTTGACCGAGTCATACACATAGTAATGGCGCACTTTGTATAGGTGCGCCATTACTAAGTTGACATAGTAATGACACACCTTTACAAAGTGCGCCATAACTATGTGTATGACTGGGTCAAACCTTAGTCAAACTTAGTAATGGCGCACTTTGCATAGGTGTGCCGTTACTATGTCAAACTTAGTAATGGCGCACATATACAAAGTGCGCCATTACTAACTTTGACCAAGGTTTGAACAAGTCATACACATAGTAATGGCGCACTTTGTGAAGGTGCGCCATTACTAACTTTCTAGGTGGCCGAAAATTTCACCAAATGCACCCCCCTCGTGGACCGCCTTTTTAGTTTTTTTAAAAAATAAAAGAAAATGATGGAAATGTCAAAAAATAAAAGAAAATAAGTGTCCCATGTGATATGTGGTCTAGTTGTTGGAAAAATTTACAAATATGAATTTCGACTTAATTTGCAAAATCTCTCTAGAATTTAGTAAAATGGGCATAACTTTTGCATACGAACTCGGATTAAAAAGTTTGTATGTGAAAAATCATCTACTCGAGAAGTTACATCCAAATTCAACCGGGGGAACCCCGTTGAAGATTTTTAGAATCCCCAAAAACCTAATAGAATAAAATATACGGGGCTTTTAAGATCTAGAGGGGGGAAAATGAAAAAAAATCAAACTTAGTAATGGCGCACCATTTGCTAAGTGTACCACTAGTAACAGAAAAAATTGGTTTCGATATTTTTTTGGAAAAAAATGTTCAAAATATGATACATAATATGACCGGGAAGTTTGAAATATTTTTTCAAAATTTCATCACACTCATGAACATGAACAAAGTCCTAGACATCAACAAGGTTTAATAGGATTGATATGATAGATATATCAACAAGTGCCTATTAAGTGAGCTGGTGCTGGGGTTGGATAGAACTGAGAAGTTAAGCGTGCTGGGGTTGGAGTAGTGTGAGGATGGATGACTTTTCGGGAAGTTTGACCATGGAGTGCGACTTGACTTGAGATTAAGCATATTGACCTGAGATGAAGCCATAGTGACCCGAGATTAAGAAAAAAACGAAAAAAATTGAATTTTTTTTTTGAATTTTTTTTGAAAAAAAATTGTTAGTAATGGCGCACTTCTATGTGGTGCGCCATTACTAAGTCAGATAGTAATGGTGCACTTCTAGGCATAGTAATGGCGCACCAAATGTGCGCCATTACCAACAGTTACTAATGGCGTGCTAGTAATGGCGCACCTATAGTGCGCCATTAATAGCCGAAATAGGTGCGCCATTAATAGCCTATTTTCTAGTACTCCCTCCGTCTAGGTGTGTAAGTCATCTTACGTTGTGCACCGCGACCAAGGCGGAGAGGAAAACGAGAAAACTTAATGTCTTTTTGCTAATTAATAACATTGCATGCAATGAACTAACCATTGCATGTCATGTTTGGTAGTCTCAAGTGATTGAAAGCATGCACGACCCACGTCTCTTATTGGTTGATATGTCACAAAACAAAAAAACGAGGAGGGAGTTAATGTACCACGCCTAAGTGTTTTGGGATTATTTAGTTTTCGTAAGATGACTTACACACCTAGACGGAGGGAGTAGTGTAGGATTCCCAATCCTAGTTGGAGTCCCCTTCCTTTTCCAAGAGGGGAGAGAGGGAAGGAGTAGGAGAGGGAGAAGGAAAGAAAGGGGGCGCCGCCCCTTCCCTAGTCCAATTCGGACTTGCCATGGGGGGGGCGGTCAACCCTTGAGGCCCTTCTCACCTTTCCTATATGGCCCATTAAAGCCCACTACTTCCCCCGGCGAATTCCCGTAACTCTCCGATACTCCGAAAAATACCCGAATCACTCGGAACCTTTCCGATGTCCGAATATAGCCTTTCAATATATCGATCTTTACGTCTCCACCATTTCGAGACTCCTCGTCATGTCCGTGATCTCATCCGAAACTCCGAACAACCTTCGGTACATCAAATCACATAACTCATAATACAAATCATCATCGAACGTTAAGCGTGCGGACTCTATGGGTTCGAGAACTATGTAGACATGATCGAGACACATCTCTGGTCAATAAACAATAGCGGAACCTGGATGCTCATGTTGGCTCCTACATATTGTACGAATATCTTTATCGGTCAAACTGATTAACAACATACGTTGTTCCCTTTGTCATCGGTATGTTACTTGCCTGAGATTCGATCGTCGGTATCATCATACCTAGTTCAATCTCGTTACCGGCAAGTATCTTTACTCGTTCCGTAATGCAACATCCCGTAACTAACTCATTAGTCACATTGCTTGCAAGGCTTATAGTGATGTGCATTACCGAGAGGGCCCAAAGATACCTCTCCGACAATCAGAGTGACAAATCCTAATCTCGACCTATGCCAACTCAGCAAACACCATCGAAGAAACCTGTAGAGCATCTTTATAATCATCCAGTTACGTTGTGATGTTTGATAGCACACAAGGTGTTCCCCAGTATTCGGGAGTTGCATAATCTCATAGTCAAAGGAACATGTATAAGTCATGATGAAAGCAATAGCAATAAAACTAAACGATCATTTATGCTAAGCTAATGGATGGGTCTTGTCCATCACATCAGTCTCTAATGATGTGATCTCGTTCATCAAATGACAACACATGTCTATGGTCATGAAACTTAACCATCTTTGATTAACGAGCTAGTTAAGTAGAGGCATACTAGGGACACTCTGTTTTGTCTATAGATTCACACATGTACTAAGTTTCCGGTTAATACAATTCTAGCATGAATAATAAACTTTTATCATGATATAAGAAAATATAAATAATAACTTTATTATTGCCTCTAGGGCATATTTCCTTCAGTCTCCCACTTGCACTAGAGTCAATAATCAAGTTCACATCGCCATGTGATTTAACAACAATAGTTCATGTAAAATAGGGTCTAGCATATTGTACATGTACACGTATTTGTATACGTATGTTATTGTATTCTGATCATCTATATATTGAGACGTGAGGCTGGATGTTAGCCACCCACGCAAAACCCTAAACCTACCTCTTCAACTTGGTATCAGATAGCCACCGGGCCGTCGCACGAACCCTACGCCGCCCTCCGATCCAGCCGCCGCCGCCGTGCGCCGCCCTTCCGCGCCGCCACCGCCGCGAGTTTCCTCCGCCGCCGCCGCGCGCCACCCTCCTCCGTGCCGCCTCCATGTCGTCCGCTGCCCTTTCGCTCTCCAATAGCGTCGGCACCATCACCTCACCCGCGACTGCCACCGTTCCCGTCGCCCTCGCCATTCCAACGATCTTCGTCCGCCTTGGCCGCCAAAACTTCATGCTGTGGGGAGGCATCGCCGACACCATCTTAGCCGGCGCCAACCTCCATGGCTACCTGGACGGCACCACGGCGGCACCCGACAAGACCATCCCCGTCGGGACTGGTGATGCCGCGATGACCACCGCTAACCCGGCGTACCACCATTGGTGGACTCAGTATCAGAAGGTCAAGGGCCTCCTTCTCACCTCCATGGAGGAGGACATCGCCTGTCAGCTCATCAGTTGTGAGACGGCGCAGGTGGTATGTACGGCCATTGGTGCCATGTACAGCACGCAGAGTCGTGCCAACGTCCATCACATCCGGCATCAAATTCAGACGCTGAGGAAGGAGGAGATGTCCGCGGCTGAGTACATGCACAAGATGAAGGCCCTCGCCGACACCATGGCTACCGCCGGCTCTCCGATTCGTGATGATGAGCTCATTGATCACATCCTCACAGGATTCGGCTCTGCCTACAACCCCATCGCCGCCTCCCTGGGTGTGAGTAATGCACCTATGCCCTACTCCAGCTTCTACTCGCTCGTCTTGTCATTCGAAGCGTTGCAGGCTCAGTAGAGTAGGTCGGAGGGGTGGACTCCCTTGGCCAATGCCGTGACTCGCTCCGCCCCCTACGGCCAGGGCGGACGCGCTCCCTACTCGGAGCCCTACCCCTCCCAGGGTAGGGTCGCCCGGCCGATGGCAACGGCCAACCAGGGCACGGCCGCCAAGGTGGCAACGGTGGCCGTGACCGCAACCCCTCCTACGCTGGCAATGGTCGACAAGGTGGTGGGGGTAACGGTGGCAACAACGGCGGCGGTGGCCGTCGCAACAATCGCTGGCGCCCCCGGTGTCAAATTTGTAAAAACTGGGGCATGTGGCCGATGATTGTCGCAAGCACTATGACCAGGACAACACCACTCGCTCTGCCAACTCGGCCTCCACCAACACCGTCGACTATCCTTGGGTACTGGACACCGGGGCTATGGATCACCTGACAAGTGATCTTGAACGTCTCCAGGTTCACGAGCGCTATGATGGCAAGGACCAGGTTCAAGTGGCCAATGGTGCAGGTTTGTCTATTTCACACATTGGTCATTCCCGTTTACCGGGTTCATCTCTCAAACTACGCAACATCCTGCATGTTCCACACATCAGAGAGCATCTTCTTTATGTCTATCACCTTTTTTGTGATAATGGTGTGTTTGTTGAGTTTCACCGTCGTCTTTTCCTTGTTAAGGACAAAGCAACCAGGTGCGTCATTCTTCAAGGTAGGAGTCGGGGAGGGGTCTACCCGATTCCCTTTGCTCGTGCATCGTCCTCGTCATCTCGCCATGCTTCATCCAGTGTCTGAGTTTCGTCCTTGCAATGGCATCAACGTCTTGGTCACCCTACCAATAATGTGGTCACCTCCATTGTTCGGAGCCATGACCTTCCATGTTCTACTTCAAATACTTCACCATTAGTGTGTGATGCATGTCGGCATGCTAAGAGTCATCAACTACCGTATTCTACATCTTATCATGTCACTACTGTACCTCTTGAATTAATTCATTCAGATGTTTGGGGTCCTGCTATTGTGTCTTCGGGGGGGGGGGGGTACAAGTATTATGTTAGCTTTGTTGATGACTACATGTGCTTCACTTGGATTTATTTGCTTAAACATAAGTCTGATGTTGAGAAAGTCTTCTATAACTTTCAGGCTCATGTCGATCGCCTTTTGGATTACAAAATCAAGGCCGTTCAGTCCGACTAGGGTGGTGAATACCACAAGCTCCATCGCTATTTTCAACGCATGAGCATCTCCCACCGTGTGTCATGTCCTCATACATCTCAGCAAAACGGTATTGCCGAGCGCAAACACTGTCATTTGGTCGAGACCGGCCTCGCCTTACTGGCGCATTCATCTCTCCCACTCTGGTTTTGGGATGAGGCTTTTCTTACGGCATGCTATCTCATCAACCATATGCTCACTCCGGTTCTCAACAAGGACACACCCCTGTTCCGCCTGTTTCATGTTCAGCCCAATTATTCCTCTCTTAGGATTTTTGGGTGTGATTGCTGGCCTAGTCTCCGCAAGTATAATGCTCACAAGATGGAGTTTCGTTCCAAGATGTGTGTTTTCCTTGGCTATAGCCCTCTGCATAAGGGCTATAAGTGTCTTGATTGCACCTCGAGTAGGATCTATATCTCTCATGATGTTGTTTTCGATGAGTTAGTTTTCCCTTACTCCATCCCAGGTGTCTCGGTTGACATTGCTTCTATTGAGCACGCCCTCAATTTTCCATCTAATGAACCGGTTTCGGATGTCCATGTGCGGAAATATGACCTGCCATATTTGTCACCTGACTTGTTTTCTGCAGATGCTGCTCTAATTTCTTCCTAGGAACCCGTCGCCGCAGCTGCATCCGCCGGCATGATCGACGTGCATGCCACGCCTCCTGAGGCGGTCTCGTCGGCCTCGCCCGCTGGCGCGACCACGGGCCCGAGTGAGTCGCCCGCTGCATCTCCCGCCTTGCTTGGGTCGGCCCAGCCCACCTTGCCCGTCGTCGCCGGGTCGCCAGCTGTGTCCCCTGGACTGCCGCCTCCGCCTGGCTCTCCATCGTCGCCTGGTCCGGCGCAGCCCGACATGTCTCCCCGACCCGTGTCGCCTACTGCTGAAGATCGTTCAGCCGCGACACCATTGGTCGGGTCTCCGTCCTCGCCGTCACCATCTACCGATGATCTGGCTCCCAGGCACACTATGGTCACCCGTCACCGCGATCATACACGGATGGCATGGTGCGGTACGACACTCGTCGGCGTGCATTCTTCGCCGCACCCACTTCTCATCATGATGCTCTTAGTGAACCGGCTTGGCGTGCCGCCATGTCTGAGGAATTCGCTGCCCTTTTTCATATGCACACATGGGTGTTGGTGCCTCGGCCTCCTGGTGTTAATGTTGTGGGCTGCAAGTGGATCTTTAAGACCAAGCATCGACCGGATGGTTCTGTTGACAAGCACAAAGCTCACCTTGTTGCTCGTGGTTTTACTCAACAGCAAGGGATCAACTATGGAGATACTTTTAGCCCTGTGGTGAAGCCTGCCACGGTTCGTCTGGTCCTCTCTCTTGCTGTCTCCCGCGGGTGGAGTCTTTGACAGATTGATGTGACTAATGCTTTTCTCCACGGTTTTTTGGCCGAAGATGTCTACATGCAGCAGCCCCCTGGTTTTGAGGATGCTCATTATCCCTTTAATGTCTGCAAACTCCAGAGGTCTATCTACGGGCTCAAACATTCGCCGCATGCCTGGTATGCTCGGCTGTGTCAGCGTCTCTCACAGCTTGGTTTTGTTCCCTCCAAGGCAGATGTGTCCTTGTTCATCTTTTCACATGGTGCTATCCAGATATACATGCTAGTGTATGTTATGATATTGTGATTGCTGGTTCTACACCTACTGTGGTGGATTGCCTTGTGCAGTCCTTGTCTGCGAGTTTTCCCATCAAAGACTTGGGCTGACTAGAGTACTTTCTTAGACTGGAAGCGTCCTTTCATTCAGGGGGCATGACATTGACACAGAAGAAGTATGCACTTGATCTCCTTCATCGCGTCAACATGGAGAACTGCAAGTCCACTTCCACTCCTCTTGCCACATCTGAGAGCCTCTCGCGTCATAGCGGTGCATTGCTGAGTACCAATGATTCTTTCAGGTATCGCAATGTAGTTGGAGCAATTCAGTATCTGACACTCACTCGTCCAGACATCTCCTTTGCCGTGAACAAAGTGTGCCAGTTCCTGTCTCAGCCTATGGAGGTTCATTGAAAAGCAGTTAAGCGTATTCTGAGGTATGTCAAAGGTATGCTAGACACGGGATTACGGATTCATAAGTCCAGATTTACTGGAGTCAGTATATTCACCAATGCAGACTCGGCAGGTTGTGTTATTGATAGGCGTTCTACTAGTGGCTTTACTGTATTTGTTGGACCCAATCTTATATCTTGGAGTTCCAAGAAGCAACCTACAGTCGCGAGGTCTAGCACCGAGGTAGTGTATAAGGCATTGGCCAATGGCGCAGCCAAAGCCATTTGGACAGACATATTTCTCACAGAACATGGAGTCACACGGCAGCGCACACCCATATTATGGTGTGATAACTTAGGGGCAACTTACATTACGGCGAATCCAGTGTATCATGCTCGGACCAAACACATTGAGATTGATTTCCATTTTCTGAGAGAACGAGTAGCTGTTGGTAAACTAGAAGTCAGGTTCATCTCAACTGATGATCAGCTAGTGGATGTATTTACTAAACCAGCTACTCGACAGATGCTAGACCGCTTTAGAACCAATCTGAATCTTGTATGTAGTTCAGATTGAGGGGGCATGTAAAATAGGGTCTAGCATATTGTACATGCACACGTATTTGTATATGAATGTAATTGTATTCTGATCATCTATATATTGAGACGTGAGGCAGGATGTTAGCCACCCACGCAAAACCCTAAACCTACCTCTTCAACTGTTCACATCTTTATGTGATTAGTTCACATCTCCATGTGACTAATACCCAAAGGGTTTACTTGAGTCAATAATCTAGTTCACATCGTTATGTGATTAACACCCAAAGAGTGATCATGTTTTCCCTGTGAGAGAAGTTTAGTCAACGGGTCTGCCACATTCAGAGCCGTATGTATTTTGCAAAAAATTTATGTCTACAATGCTCTGCACGCTGCTACTCTAGTTAATCGCTCCCACTTTTAATATGTATCTAGATCGAGACTTAGAGTCATCCAGATCGGTGTCAAAGCTTGCATCGGCGTAACTCCTTACGACGAACTCTTTGTCACCTCCATAACCGAGAAACATTTCCTTATTCCACTAAGGATAATTTTGACCGCTGTTCAGTGATCCACTCCTGGATCACTATTGTACCCTCTTGCCAAACTCATGGTGAGGTACACAATAGGTCTGGTACACAACATATCATACTTTATAGAACCTATGACTGAGGCATAGGGAATGACTTTTCATTATCTTTCTATTTTCTGCCATGGTCGGGTTTTGAGTCTTTACTCAACTTCACACCTTGCAACATAGGCAAGAACTCCTTCTTTGACTATTCCATTTTTAACTACTTCAAAAACTTGTCAAGGTATGTACTCGTTGAAAAAATTTATCAAGCGTATTGTTTTATCTCTATAGATCTTGATGCTCAATAATTAAGTAGCTTTATAGGTAATTCTTTCTTTGAAAAACTCCATTCAAATTCTCATATATGCTTTCTAGAAAATTCTACATCATTTCCGATCAACAACATGTCATTCACATATACTTATCAGAAAATTCGTAGTGCTCCCACTCACTTTCTTGTAAATACAGACTTCGCCACAAGTCTGTATAAAACTATATGCTTTGATCAACTTATCAAAGCATAAATTCCAACTCCGAGATGCTTGCACCAGTCCATAGATGGATCGCTGGAGCTTGCACATTTTGTTAGCACCTTTAGGATCGACAAAACCTTCTGGTTGCATCATATGCAATTCTTCTTTAAGATATCCATTAAGGAATGCAGTTTTGACATCCATTTGCCAAATTTCATAAAATGTGGCAATTGCTAACATGATTCGGACAGACTTTAAGCATCGGTACGAGTGAGAAAATCTCATCATAGTCAACATCTTGAACTTGTAAAAACCCTTTTCGACAAGTCGATCTTTGTAGATAGTAACACTACTATCAGCGTCCGTCTTCCTCCTGAAGATCCATTTATTCTCAATGGCTCACCGATCATCGGGCAAGTCAATCAAAGTCCATACTTTGTTCTCATACATGGATCCCATCTCAGATTTCATGGCCTCAAGCCATTTCACGGAATCTGGGCTCATCATCGCTTCCTCATAGTTCGTAGGTTCGTCATGGTCTAGTAACATGGCTTCCAGAACAGGATTACCGTACCACTCTCGTGCGTAGCGTACTTTGGTTGACTTATGAGGTTCGGTAGTAACTTGATCTGAAGTTTCATGATCATCATCATTAACTTCCTCACTAATTGGTGTAGGCATCACTGGAACTGATTTCTGTGATGAACCATTTTCCAATTCGGGAGAAGGTACAACTACCTCATCAAGTTTTACTTTCCTCCCACTCACTTCTTTCGAGAGAAACTCCTTCTGTAGAAAGGATCCATTCTTAGCAACATATAACTTGCCTTTGGATCTGTGATAGAAGGTGTACCCAACAGTTTCCTTTGGGTACCCTATGAAGACGCATTTCTCCGATTTGGGTTCGAGCTTATCAGGTTGAAACTTTTTCACATAAGCATCGCAACCGCAAACTTTAGGAAATGACAACTTAGGTTTCTTGCCAAACCACAATTCATATGGTGTCGTCTCAACGGATTTAGATGGTGCCCTATTTAACGTGAATGCAGCTGTCTCTAATGCATAACCCCAAAATGATAGTAGTAATTCGGTAAGAGATATTATAGATCGCACCATATCTAATAAAGTACGGTTATGACGTTCGGACACACCATTATGCTGTGGCGTTCCAGGTGGCATGAGTTTGTGAAACTATTCCACATTGTTTTAATTGAAGGCCAAACTCATAACTCAAATATTCGCCTCTGCGATCAGATCATAGAAACTTTATTTTCTTGTTACGATGATTCTCTACTTCACTCTGAAATTCTTTAAACTTTTCAAATGTTTCAGACTTGTGTTTCATCAAGTAGATATACCCATATCTGCTCAAATTATCCGTGATGGTCAGAAAATAATGATACCCGCCGCGAACCTTAACACTCATCGGACCGCATACATCGGTATGTATTATTTCCAATAAGTTAGTGGCTCGCTCCATTGTTCCAGAGAACGGAGTTTTAGTCATCTTGCCCATGAGGCATGGTTCGCAAGCATCAAGTGATTCATAATCAAGTGATTCTAAAAACCCATCATCATGGAGTTTCTTCATGCGCTTTACACCAATATGACCTAAACGGCAGTGCCATAAATATGTTGCACTACCATTATCAACTTTGCATCTTTTGGCATCAATATTATGAATATGTGTATCACTACGACTGAGATTCAATAAACCATTTATTTTGAGTGTATGACCATAGAAGGTTTTATTCATGTAAATAGAACAACAATTATTCTTTGACTTAAATGAATAACCATATTGCAATAAACATGATCCAATCATATTCATACTCAACACAAACACCAAATAACATTTATTTTAGGTTCAACACTAATCTCGAAGGTAAAGGGACTGTGCGATGGTGATCTTATCATCCTTGGAATTATTTCCAACACACATCGTCACCTCGCCCTTAACTAGTCTTTGTTTATTTTGCAACTCTTGTTTCGAGTTACTACTCTTGGCAACTGAACCAGTATAAATACCGAGGGGTTGCTATAAACACTAGTAAAATACACATCAACAACATGTATATCAAATATACCTTTGTTCACTTTGCCATCCTTCTTATCCACCAAGTATTTGGTGTAGTTCCGCTTCCAGTGACCATTCCCTTTGCGGTAGAAGCACTCAGTTTCAGGCTTAGGTCTAGCTTTGGGTTTCGTCACGGGAGTGGAAACTTGCTTGCCATTCTTTCTTGAAGTTCCATTTCTTTTCCTTTGCCCCTTTTCTTGAAACTAGTGGTCTTGTTGACCATCAACACTTGATGCTCTTTCTTGATTTCTACCTTCACTGATTTTATCATCGCAAAGAGCTTGAGAATCATTTTTGTCATCCCTTGCATATTATAGTTCATCATGAAGTTCCAGTAACTTAGTGATAGTGACTAGAGAACTCTATCAATCACTATCTTATCAGGAAGATTAAATCCCACTTGATTCAAGTGATTGTAGTATTCAGACATTCTGAGCACATGCTCACTGGTTGAGCTATTCTCCTCCATCTTGTAGGCAAAGTACTTGTCAGAGGTCTCATACCTCTCGACTCGGGCATGAGTCTAAAATACTAATTTCAGCTCTTAGAACATCTTATATGCTCTGTGGCGTTCAAAACATTTTTGAAGTCCCGGTTCTAAGCCGTAAAGCATGGTGCATTAAACTATCAAGTAGTAATCATACCGAGCTTGCCAAACGTTCATAACGTCTGCATCTGCTCCTGCAATAGGTCCGTCACCTAGGGGCGCATCAAGGACATATATCTTCAATGCAGCAATGAGGATAATCCTTAGATCACAGACCCAGTCCGCATCATTGCTACTATCATCTTTCAACTCATTTTTCTCTAGGAACATGATACGTCCATTTTGCATCATGCTTTTATATCGATATTTATTGCATTATGGGCTGTTATTACACATTATGTCACAATACTTATGCCCATTATCTCTTATTTTACAAGGTTTACATGAAGAGGGGAATGCCGGCAGCTAGAATTCTGGGCTGGAAAAGGAGCAAATATTAGAGACCTATTTTGCACAACTCCAAAAGTCCTAAAACTTCACGGGAGCACGTTTTAGAATATATGAAAAATATTGGCCGAAGGAAGTACCAGAGGGGGGCCACCCACCATCCACGAGGGTGGGGGGCACGCCCTACCCCCTGGGCGCGCCCCTTGGCTCGTGGGCCCCTTAGCAGCCCTCTGATGCCCATCTTCTGCTATATGAGGTCTTTCTTCAAGGAAAAAATCATAAGATAACTCATGTGACGAAACTCCGCCGCCACGAGGCGGAACCTAGGCGGAACCAATCTAGGGCTCCGGCGGAGCTGTTCTACCAGGGAAACTTCCCTCTGGGAGGGGGAAATCATCACCATCGATCCTCTCATCGGGAGGGGGTCAATCTCCATCAACATCTTCACCAGCACCATCTCATCTCAAACCCTAGTTCATCTCTTGTATCCAATCTTTGTCAGAAAGCCTCAGATTGGTACCTGTGGGTTGCTAGTAGTGTTGATTACTATTTGTAGTTGAAGCTAGTTGGTTTATTCGATGGAAGATCATATGTTCGGATCCTTTATTGTTGGATTTCGGGTTCCGGCAAAACCCTCAAGGTTCGAACACCGGGGTGCGCGCGGAGATCTCTCTCTCACCGATCACGCCCTCGCGAGGGCCTTGCATGCTTGTTGGTGAAGATGGGCCGTACGGGCCCGTTTGCAGTGCCACGCCGTGGGCCGCAGGTAGGCAAGTCTGGGGACCCCCGTTCCCAGAACACCGACAGTAGCCCCCGGGCCCAAGGCGCGCTCGGGCTTGGCTTCAAGGCGAAGCCAAAGGGCAAGTGCGGAGCGCCGTGGGCCCCAATAGCCTGCGGCCTTGGTCGACGCGCGGCTGTTGATTGGACGTGGGCATCTCCGCTTCCCCATGCTGCCTTGATACCCGCCTGGCTAGGCGGCCACCGCGGTCTGCACGGTTTCCCTCCCGTTGTTTCCGTGCACTCTCCAATTCTTCCGCTTCCTCGTAGCTCAGCCTCTCCCCCTGATCCGATCTGAGCTCAATCCTCCCATCGCCATGGCCCCCGACCGGTCGGAGAAGGGGAAGAGTCCCCTATCCTCGGCTGAGCTACGCCCGGCGGCTGAGCCTGCTGTTGGCAGGTCGCTGGTGCTCAACCAAGAAGCCATGGACAAGGTGCGTCCCATGCTCGCCTCCAGCTTCAATGAGTGGGGAAGGACGGTGGCCTGGCCAGGTCGACCAGACAGCCACCGTCCATTCTTCATCGACGCCCTTTGGGCTGGCTTGGTTCCTCCTTTCTCCGCCTTCTTCAGTGTTGTGCTTGAGCATTATCAGATCCACATGTTGCACCTTGATCCCTAATCCGTGACCCTTCTCGCCATCTTCTACTTTGTTTGCGAGGCCATGGTAGGCATTGCTCCTTCGGTGGCTCTTCTCCGCCACTTCTTCTCGATGCACCTGATTGATCCCCGACAGAGCTCAGGATGCCTGAGCTTTCAGGCCGTGGCGGCAACGGCCGGTGCGGGGATTGACTTCGAGCTCCCACCATCCACGAGCGGGTTTCGGACACGGTGGGTATTTGTTGATGTTGGAGTGCTCAGCCCCCTGCTCTCTTCTTCGTCAGCGCCCGCTATTCCCAACTCCGGTTGGTGCCACCAAAGGCTCGCCGATTCACGCCTTGCCCCCGTCTGGCTCAGGCTGAAGAGGCTCAACAAGTACCTTGATGTGACTGTGCCTATGGTGGTGAAGGAGTTCGTCCGGCGCCGAATCGCTCCGCTTTAGCGCCACTCTCGACCAATGTGGGCCTTGCTCAATAGCAAGGACCACATGAGACTTCAGGAGTCCGTGCTCCCCCTTGAGGCGCGACGAACGGTGCTTGAGGTCCTGACGGGTGTCCCGTTGCCAAACGACATGCCAAGGAAGAGTTGCCTTCTGTACCGCTGCTTGATGAGTGGGGGCTGCATCCGGTCAGCCTCGTGGGGCCCCGTGAGAACCCCATCATCGTGGTTCCCCTTCCTGCCGCTGGTGTCAAGCTCGCCCCAAGTGTGGATGCAGGGGGGCGAGCACCGCAAGGGGCCGATGGCAAAGGTACCGAGGTGCTGATGTCACCCAGGGCTCCTAAGGCGTCATCCTCAGGAACTCGAGATTCTTGCCCTGGGGCGGCGGTTGAGGGAGTGATGCAGCCCGCCTCTCCCGAGGCCAGGGCTCCTGAGACCTCGGTAGGTCGCTGTGAGGTAGAGCTCGACAGCTCCCCTCAGCTTGGCGCTCCTGAGGCTGCCCCTTCGAGAGCTTCTCCAGATGCGCCTCGTGTTGGCTGCCATGTCCAGCACTTCGGTCGGCTTTGCGTGGACTTCGGAGAGCTCTGCAAGAGGAAGGGGTCCCCAAGCAGCGGCACCTTCGGGCCTTTAAAATGGAGAAAGTACATCACCGTTGACGAGTAAGTACCTTATGTTGGTGATTCTTCGCGTGCACCTTCCCTTCCCGACGATACCTCTTCAGGATCCCTTCCACCAAGGCCGCAGGATCACCTGAGAAGCATCCTCCTCTTGCCTCGTTTCACCCTCTAGACTCGAGCGCTGCAAGCCCACGCGCTGCTCACTATGTGGAGTCAACCGGGGAAGACAGCCCGTCGACAAGGCGTCTTGAGCTTGCGCCTTCGCCATCCCTCCTTCGCGGCCTTGCCAAGCGTGCCAAAGGTTCCTCCGCTGGTCGTGGACAACGGTTGGATGGCTTCGGTCTTGGGCTCCTCTTCAAGCAGTAGGTCTCGACTCGTTCGGGCTCGTCATGAGGCCTGGCCTGCAGTTGGGTGGGTGCCAGCCCTCAGCCCCCTGCTGAGAGGGGGCGAGCCGCTTCAGGCCCCATCCGTGGTCCCCGCAGTGGAGAACAGAGTCAGCAGCATGATCGAGTCAGCGCACGAAAGGAGTGCCGTCCGCCACGAGCTCTTTCAGGAGGCGACGGGCGCGATGAACCGGCTTGGTGAAGAGCTTGTGGATGTGGACGCGCGTCTAGTGGCCGAGGGTCTTCAGCTGGTGGAGGAGTGGCACAATTTGAATGTGGCCATCAACCTCGGGCGCCACTAGCGCGAGCTTGATAACGCAAAGGCTGAGGCGTCCCTTACAACCTCGCGCGAGCTTCCTCCCGATAATTGGAAGAAGCTTGGGAAGTTGACCGCCGCTGCGAGTTCGCAGAGAAACGCACTGTAACGCCCACGATGCGGCTATATCTCCCACTGTCGAAGCACGACTTAGAGGCATAACCGCATTGTAAGCAATGTCGCAAGTGAGGTAATCTTCACACAACCCATGTAATACATAAGGGAAAGAGATACATAGTTGGCTTACAATCGCCACTTCACACAATACATGAATAAAACATTACAACATCCAGATACAATCAAGGTCCGACTATGGAACCAAATTAAAAGAAGACTACCCCAAATGCTACACAGATCCCCGATCGTCCCAACTGGGCTCCACTACTGATCAACTGACAAACGAAACAACATAACAAACATGATCTTCAACTAGCTCCTCCTTGAGCTCGGTTGCGTCACCTGCACGGTATCATCGGCACCTGCAAACTGGTTTTGGAAGGAATCTGTGAGTCACGGGGACTCAGAAATCTCGCACCCTCGCGCTCAAGACTATTTAAGCTTATAGGAAGGGTAAAAGTATGAGGTGGAGCTGCAGCAAGCGACTAGCATGTATGATGGCTATCATACGCAAATGAGAGCGAGAAGAGAAGGCAAAGGCACTGTCGAACAACTATGATCCTAGAACAACCTACGTCAAGCATTACTCCAACACCGTGTTCACTTCCCGGACTCCACCGAAAAGAGACCATCACGGCTACACACCCGGTTGATGCTTTTTAATTAAGTTAAGTTCCAGGTTTTCTACAACTGGACATTAACAAATTCCCATCTACCCATAACCGCGGGCATGGCTTTCAAAAGTTCAAAACCCTGCAGGTGTGTCCCAACTTGGCCCATCACAAGCTCTCACGGTCAACGAAGGATATTCCTTCTCCCAAGACAATCCGATCAGACTCGGAATCCCGGTTATAAGACATCCTCGACAATGGTAAAACAAGTCCAGCAAGACCGCCCGATGCGCCGACATCCCGATAGGAGCTGCACATATCTCGTTCTCAGGGCACACCGGATAAGCAATCCATACAACTAAAACCAGCCCTCGAGTTTCCCCGAGGTGGCGCTGCAAGGGGCTCTAGTTTGGACCAACACTTAGACAAGCATTGGCCCGGGTGGGGGGGGGGGGGTTAAAATAAAGATGACCCTCGGGATGCGTGACTCCCAAGGGAAAAAGGCTAGGTGGCGAATGGTAAAACCAAGGTTGGGCCTTGCTGGAGGAGTTTTATTCAAGGCGAACTGTCAAGGGGTTCCCATTATAACCCAATAGTGTAAGGAACGCAAAATCCGGGAACATAACACCGATATGATGGAAACTAGGGCGGCAAGAGTGGAACAAAACACCAGGCATAAGGCCGAGCCTTCCACCCTCTACCAAGTATATAGATGCATTAATTAAATAAGAGATATTGTGATATCCCAACAAAATATCCATGTTCCAACATGAAACAAACTCCAATCTTCACCTGCAACTAACAACGCTATAAGAGGGGCTGAGCAAAGCGGTAACATAGCCAAACAACGGTTTGCCAGGACAAGGTGGGTTAGAGGCTTGGCTTAACAATATGGGAGGCATGATAAGCAAGTGGTAGGTATCGCAGCATAGGCATAGCAAAAGAGCGAGCAACTAGCAAGCAAAGATAGAAGTGATTTCGAGCGTATAGTCATCTTGCCTGCAAAGTTCTTCGAGAAGACGAAAGCTTGATCCTCGTAAACGTACTCAATGGGATCCTCGAACACGAACTCGTCTCTCGGCTCTACCCAATCAAGAACAACAAGCAAAGGGAGACACAATCAACCACGTGCAATGCTCAAGCAACATGATGCAAACATGGTATGACATGCGGGATGCAATATGCAATGCATAAACATGATTTGGAAAGGAAAGATTGAACCTGGCCTCAACTTGGAAATCCAAGAGTTCCACTGGATAGAGGAGTTGATTTCGGTTGAAATCGATATAAAGATCACCGGAATCGGATGCACGGTTTGGAAATGGCAAGCAAAACAAATATGGCACCGGTCTGCGATTAACAACAAGAGACCATCTAAATGCATCAAGAACAACATGCTACAACACTCCAACATGATAACAAAATACATGGCATGGATCCACTCAAGATGCTTGACAAAAGATGAACACTGAGCTATGGCTAAATCACTCATTAACAGGTTCAAAAAAGCATGGCAAAAGTGCAAATGATAACAGGTTACAGACTTAGTGAAAATAACAACAAGTCAGAAATTTAACATCAGGAAGCAATGTTTAGAGCATGATAACTACAAGCTACAGGAACATATAATGGCAAAGCAAGGCATGGCATGAAGCTACTCAAAGCATAAAACAAAAGTCCCTTAGTGACCATGAGCCAAAAGGGATCAGAAAATACAATTGCAACCACGTGAACATAGCAATTATCGTTAACAGATTCATACTTGGTAGAAAACTGGAACATGGCAGGACAGATATCAAGTAGGCATGTTTACGAGCTCAATGCACTCACTACGAGGTATTGCATGACAAACTAAGCATACACACAACAAGTAGACATGTCATAGATGCTAGACATGGCAAGAACAACAACATAGCATGCACGGATCAATAGCAACAACCTCGGCAAAATTGCTAAACATGTTAACAATCTACCAGGAACATTTTATAACAAAAGTAGAGCTCGATTGACTCAAGCTAGGGCACTCCATAAAAGCAAACAAATAAATGTATGGATAGAGCACCACAATATCTAAAAAACACACTTACTGATCATGCTCAAAAGAGGCACGGATCACTAGGAAACAACATGAACATATGGCATAAAAACAATAACAGGACAAGGACTTAGAATATTTCTAAGTCCCTGAAAACAGCAACATTAAGTAAGCTCCTTTGCATGCTTGTGCTAGTCACCATAGAGATCACAAAAATACATGGCATACACCCCTGTAAAGATAACATGGCATACTTCAAAACACATGTAGGGCTCAAGATCATAGCATGCGCACATTAATCATGGCAAAAATGACAAAAGTGCATTTGGTGAAACAGATCTGAAACTAATATCACATAGCCCTCTTCCAACAACATTTAGGGCATCAAGATGAGCTCAAATGAAAATGATGCAATGAGATGAAATGAAGTACTTGTCGTGACGAACATTTCGATATGCTACACGCACGAATCGGAGCAACGATGATGAAGTTATGATGCAATGAAGTATGCATGAAAAAGAATGGATTCGGGGACTAAGAAGTTTTCAGGAAAAAACAGATCGAGCGGGGAATAATATGTGACGCTCAGGGCGCGGGATAGCGAGCGGGGCTCACCCATGGGCTTCGGCCCAAAACGAAGCGGAGGCGAGGTAGGCTGGGCCTTGGATCTAGGCCGGTGCTAGACCGCGCAGGGCCCATGAGGCGCAGGTGAACGGGAGCCCCATCGCGCTCCTCCTCTGGCTCGAAGCAGAGAGTGGCCACTTTGGAGGGGTGTTGGGTTCCAACACAAGAGGCCTATTCGGTCCCTCGGTTAACCGTTGGAGTATCAAACGAAGTCCAAATGGCACGAAACTTGGCAGGCGGTCTACCGGTAGTAAACCAAGCCCGCATCGGTCACGGGGCGTTCCAACACTCCACCACTACGAGAGGATCTCATCCCGAGGTCTAGAATGGCAACGGAGGGAAAACGGAAAAGAAAGAGAAGAGGTGAAACTAAGTTGCTCCTTGGACAAACGAGTGAAACCAAAGAACCTTGCAAAGGTTAAGCCATTTCGAGAAAAGAATACAACGGAGATGAACGAAGTTGAAAACACTCCGTTAGAAAAGAGGAACAAGGAAGAACAAATTCGAGCAGCACTCCGGTTGAGAAGAGATGCAAGACTTGATAAGGCGAAAAGAATTTGAGCAAAAGGGTACAACACTCCGGTTAAAATAAGATAGAGAAGGAACAAGAATGATATTATTTGGGCAGCACTCCGACTGTAAATGGAAGGAATTGAACATGAACTTGACAAGATGAGAGGATACTTGATGAAATCAACAACACACTGCCTTTGAAACTATTGAAAGAATGGCACAATGGGTAAGAACGATTTCAGGCGGCACTCCGGTTGAGAAGGGAGGCAAAACTTGACAGAATGGGAAGAACTCGAAAAGCGGGCACGACACTCCGGTTAAATGGATAAGCACCAAAGAACATGGTCCTGACAACCCGAGATGAAGAGTGAGGAGAGCAACACCACAATGCCTCCGGAAGAGAGAATAGGAGATGGATCGTTGAAATAACGGAATGGAGAAGAAAATTCCAACTTCTGCCACAAAAGAGCTTGAAAAGGCATCCTTACGAGAAGGGTCGAACGGAAATGTTGGAAAACCAACAACGAAAAGAATAAGCTTGATGTGGGCTTATGGAATACATCTCAAATTATGAGGTGACAACCTGCCACTCACGGGAAAAAGAATTGGATTAGTATGACCAAGGAGGCGAGAAACTATTTCACCGGTAGGATAAATGAAGAACTAGGGTCGTTTATAAACACCATAAATAGCAACAATCCTTAGGGAAGGCTTTAGGTGAAACGTGACACAAGATAACTCCAACGAAGAGGTTGATGGATTAGAAATACCTCATAATTAACAACATGTGGGTCATGAAACATGAACTCAAATTATCAAGAATGACATAATACCACCTCCGATGATATGGTAGAAAGAATTGCACTCCGGATTGCAAGATGAAGAATGCTTGAGCTCCTCTGGAAATAATCTCGATGAACACTTCGAGAAGGATTAAATCCTTGATGAACCCATCATGTAGAACCTTCATGAAGAACTCCGGTAAAAAAAAGGATGATCAAACCAAAGAAAAAGAGGTTGAAATCACAAGGTGAAACCTTGCGATGATTTAGATGAATCTCCGTGGTGATATAATTGAAATAACTTGGAGCTCCGGAAAATAAATATGAATAACTAGAAACCGAGAATGTGATATGATGGACCACTCCGGAAAGCAGGAAATTAGATCACTTGGATGAAACAATAATAAGAATTACGTTATGCATATCCATCACCAATTAAATGATGACCCATATTGGATTTGGCATACTACTTATTCTCGTAGAAAGGATTAAATTAAATATAGCGCAAACTTGAGAAGGTCTTCAACGAATCACCGGTCGGGATTGGAAAGAAGGAATGAATTGATATGATAACCATGGAAGAGAGATCTTGAACGAACCACCGTAAGAATTGAAAACGAACGAAGTAAAGATAAAGAAACACCGGGAAGAATTTGCAAATGAACGAAGATGCTTGAGTTAATTTAGATCCATGAGAACGAAGAGATCACGAGCTGATTAGAGAAAAACTTGAATGGTGCACCGGTAATATTTGGAGAATGATAGCTGAAAGCTGGAATGAATAAACTTGAATTGATGGATTCCGGATAAACAAACTGAGCATACTCTTGAATTGCTTCGGATGGCAACAAATTAGAATGACGAATTTCTGAGAGAACGGATAAGATATGGAGGTAAAACTCTTCTTCGGTCTTCAAATGCAGAGAATGACGATGAGAAAGACCACCATGAATTGTTGATGAACTCCGGAATGAAAAAATAGAAAAGGTTGAGACAATGATGAAAAGAGTGTGAAAGATCTTGGAGAAGGCATTTGACTCATGATAACTCATTCTTACGTCAAACATGGAAAAGAATTTGAGAAATAACTCCGGAAAAAAATTAGAAGAATCAGGTAAGATCCCGGGAACAGACCCGTGGGTTAGGGCCCACTCAAAAGATACACCATTGAAATGATTACTTGAAAAGGAGAATGCACCGGTTGAATTAAATGGTTTGAATAAGATAACATTCTCGAAAGATCTTGAATGAATGAGAATAAACACTAGCATCTTCTGAGATATCTTCAGTACTCCGGAACAAATGAATAGCGAGAGGTGAATGATTAAGAATTGCACCGGCATGAGAAAGCATTGAAATCATGAAAAGATATGATTGACATGGCTTGACTAGAATCCACCAGAGAAGAAAATGAGTGAAGAGTGAAGAACTTGAAACTCCGTTAGAATCTTCATGAGCCTCACCGGGTAAGAACATTGACAGAAAAGAATGGAGAGACATCATATTCATAAGATAGATACTTGAGAAAGAAATCTTATTCCTTGAAGAAAAAGGGTGAGTGGGCGGGAAAAACAAAGGCAACTCGGAGACGGATGAAACAAACACCGTTGAGAAGAACTAATACTTGATCTTGCGGATGTTGAAATGATTGGATCCACTTGAAGAGAAACACGCCGGTGAAAAGGATTGACTTGAAAATCTCGATTATCAAGAAGGATTATTATTCGCATAGGAGTATGAGAACACCGCTTAGGAAAGGTATGGGATCAACATTTGACTTTGAAGCAACTCGAATACCACAACTCAAAACAAAACAAAGGATTGGCTTGCATAATAAGCCGGAACAATCATATGATAGAGATTTCGTCCGAAGTTTTCGTGGTGGGGCCTACACGGGCTCGATCGTACAGCACCATCATGTACAAGGCAGTGCACATGACATACGAAGCGTCCCCGAGTCAGCATAGCCAAGGACTCTTTAAGACACAATGAGACCACTGTAAAACCAACCATGGATAGGTGGACCACTAGACGTCGAACCCCAATTTCATAACATACATCTGTCGGAGAGATATCCTAAGAGCTACTTGAATTCCCACTTATAAACTCCCAAAACTTTCTGGTAATGCAATCAGGTGTTGGGGATACAGGGGAAGCATAATATCTCACCCAAAACTAGAAAATCCTACATCCAGCAGTATCCATCCTTCAACACATAACCAAGAAACCTTCAGAAATCATTTACCTCAACCTTCGAAAAGCATCCGTTATACAAGTTATGGCAATACTCCCGAACTCCCACCCCAGTACTGGGTGGCGTCGAGGTTATCTCACCAACAACTGCATAAAAGAGATTTTCGGTGTCGGCGAAAACTCAGGTATTCCAGAATTGCAACGATAAAATTGTGACGACAACACCTCGGAGCTCAACTCCCCGGGACACTGCCACAACCCCTAAATGTCAGGAGGCACCAAGAACAATGTTCTCGTCACAAAACCATCGGAACGATTCCCAGATACCCGCGTGATCCTAAATTTTTTTAGTGAAATTTGAGAAGAGAAGAGTCAAAACTCTACGTCAGGATGCCTCACCAGAGCGACGAAGGGACTTAGGAGTAAAAATAATTCCTACTCTCCGATATATATAATTCCTAAATGACTCAAAACATTTTTCTAGACTCAACAACGCCAACGATTCGATCAAGCAGGGGGCTCCTAAGGTTGGGGAAGGCTCTGATTACCAACTTGTGACGCCCACAATGCGGCTATATCTCCCACGTGTCGAAGCATGACTTAGAGGCATAACCGCATTGTAAGCAATGTCGCAAGTGAGGTAATCTTCACACAACCCATGTAATACATAAGGGAAAGAGATACATAGTTGGCTTACAATCGCCACTTCACACAATACATGAATAAAACATTACAACATCCAGATACAATCAAGGTCCGACTACGGAACAAAATTAAAAGAAGACTACCCCAAATGCTACACAGATCCGCGATCATCCCAACTGGGCTCCAATACTGATCAACTGACAAACGGAACAACATAACGAACACGATCTTCAACTAGCTCCTCCTTGACACGCAAGAAAATGACAAGGAAACAACAGCGAATAACTGGAAGACACCTGGCACATCGGTCACGGGGCGTTACAACACTCCACCACTACAAGAGGATCTCGTCCCGAGATCTAGAATGTCACCGGAGGGAAAACGGAAAAGAAAGAGAAGAGGTGAAACTAAGTTGCTCCTTTGACAAACGAGTGAAACCAAAGAACCTTGCAAAGGTTAAGCCATTTCGAGAAAAGAATACAACGGAGATGAACGAAGTTGAAAACACTCCGTTAGAAAAGAGGAACAAGGAAGAACAAATTCGAGCAGCACTTCGGTTGAGAAGAGATGAAAGACTTGATAAGGCGAAAAGAATTTGAGCAAAAGGGTACAACACTCCAGTTAAAATAAGATAGAGAAGGAACAAGAATGATATTATTTGGGCAGCACTCCGACTGTAAATGGAAGGAATTGAACATGCACTTGACAAGATGAGAGGATACTTGATGAAATCAACAACACACCGCCTCCGAAACTATTGGAAGAATGGCACAATGGGTAAGAACGATTTCAGGCGGCACTCCGGTTGAGAAGGGAGGTAAAACTTGACAGAATGGGAAGAACTCGAAAAGCGGGCACGACACTCCGGTTAAATGGATAAGCACGACAGAACATTGTCGGTGTCAAAACCGGCAGATCTCGGGTAGGGGGTCCCGAACTGTGCGTCTAGGCGGATGGTAACAGGAGACAAGGGACACGATGTTTTACCCAGGTTCGGGCCCTCTTGATGGAGGTAAAACCCTACGTCCTGCTTGATTAATATTGATGATATGGGTAGTACAAGAGTAGATCTACCACGAGATCAAGGAGGCTAAACCCTAGAAGCTAGCCTATGGTATGATTGTTGTATGATGAAGTTGTCCTATGGACTAAAACCCTCCGGTTTATATAGACACCGTTGAGGGTTAGGGTTACACAAAGTCGGTTACAATGGTAGGAGATCTTGAATATCCGCATCGCCAAGCTTGCCTTCCACGCCAAGGAAAGTCCCATCCGGACACGGGACGAAGTCTTCAATCTTGTATCTTCATAGTCCTGGAGTCCGGCTGAAGGTATAGTCCGGCTACCCGAACACCCCCTAATCCAGGACTCCCTCAGTAGCCCCTGAACCAGGCTTCAATGACGACGAGTCCGGCGCGTAGATTGTCTTCGGCATTGCAAGGCGGGTTCCTCCTCCAAATTCTTCATAAAAGTTTGTAAACACCAAGAGTAGTGTCCGGCTCTACAAAATAAGTTTCCACGTATTTCCACAGAGAGAATAATATTAAGAAAAATCTAATCTGCTAACGTATTCCGCAGCGTGACATCACACTACGGCCATGTCTTTATTCGAATCGTTTTCACTTTTCCACCTCATCGTGTTTTGCGAGGCGGTTTCCTTGGCACGTCTTGTCAAAGCAGAGATCGTGTCCCCTATTTACGGGATTCTCATCAATGCGGACGTGGGTAACCCAACTGCGCCATTTATCAGGGCGCTTGGGAGGCAAGCGAGTTTTACTAGGCTGGTGGGGACGCACAGTCGCATCCACCCATATAAGGGGATAAGGATCCACCTTTTTACCTACACCTTCTTCCTCCTTTGCCTATCCATCTTCTGCGCACCCGAGCTCCAGCGCCCAAGCCCACACTTCCTACCTCAACCTTCTCCAACAATGTCCGGAGCGGGAGGCAAGTGGATGGTCTCCTCCGTCACGGAGGGCCATGTCAAAAGGCTAACGAAGGCCGGATACTTGTCCAAAGACATCGCGCACCGGCTTCCTGAGGAGGGGCAGCTTCTCCCCACCCCAAGGTCCCATGAGAGGGTAGTATTTCTTCCCCACTTCCTCCGCAGACTGGGTTTTCCTCTCCACCCATTTGTCTGCGGGCTCATGTTCTACTATGGCCTAGATTTCCACGATCTGGCCCCGAACTTCATCCTCAATATCTCGGCATTTATCGTCGTGTGCGAGGCTTTCCTTTGCATCCGCCCCCATTTCGGCCTCTGGCTCAAGACCTTCAACGTCAAGCCAAAGGTGGTGCGCGGCAACCAGGCGGAGTGCGGAGGTGCCATGGCGGGCAAAATAGCCAATGTCCTATGGCTCGAGGGCTCCTTTGTGGAGACCTTGAAGGGGTGGCAGTCAGGGTGGTTGTACATCACCGAGCCACGTGATCCGGAGTGGATCGCAGCCCCTGAATTTCAATCCGGCCCCCTACGCGGCTCACGTCCTGGAAGGAGACCGGCTTGTTGTGGGGCGACGAAGAAGAGGTGACCGGACTGCAAAAATGCATCCAGTCCCTGGTGAACAAGCAGCTCAAGCTTGTCAACGTAGTCCAGGTCATGCTCGTCCGCCGGATCCTTCCGTATCAAGAACGGGACTTCAATTTGTGGGAGTTCAACCCAGCGCAGCACCGAACTCTGAGCAGGCTCTTCGACACGACGTACGAAGATGTCTGGAGGGGGCTAACTAAAGGCACCGAGGCTCCCACATCCGCCTCCGAAGACCGCGGATTCAGCTCGCAGCGTCCTGCTGGCGAGGTAAGATATTTTCATCTTTTAAAGGATGTTAAGTTTTCTTCATAGTTTGACTCTATGCGGTATCTAAACTCCCTCACCTTTGACAGGATTGGCGAGCGAAGTCTGGACTTATTAACTGTCTGGCTCCCTTGCCCGAAGACCCAGCCCCCGCTCTCCTAGTGAAGCTGCTGGTTCCGGCACCTTATGTGGTGCCGGAGAAGAAGGCCAAGAAGAAGAACGCCACGGGGACTCAAAAGAGTTCCCGGCATATGGTGGTGTCGGACTCGTCGTCCGACGAGTCCGAGACGCACTCCTCCCGTGAAGATGAGGAGGAAGAAGAGACCTCTCCCCCTCCAGCGGGGGGAGGAAAGAAGAGGAAGGCCGCCCCAGTAGGGGAGGCAAAAGGGTCCAAGAAGAGGAAAACCCCTCCGCCGGACTACGCCCCCGACGCCGACGAGGACGAAGAGGAGTGGCCAGACAGGGCCAAGCGTTCGGCGAAATTGTTAGTGTTCGGATACCAGAGTAACTCATGATATTCCTTTTGTTGCGCAGCTTTCCCTAATGTCGAATATAATCATGCAGCCCGCCCAAGGACGGGCTCGACGAGTCGTCGAGCGGCTCCCTGGATTCATCGGACGTGAATTCAGTTCCGCCCGCTGCCTCCCCCTGTGTTGCGGATGACGCCGAGGTGGTGTCGCGACAAGCTCCAGGGCAAGAGGAGGTGGTCCAGGAGGAACCTCGAGGCGGCCTCCCGGACTCCAGGAGTAAAGGGGACCAGATCCCCCAGGGCTCCAAGTCCGGCTTTAAGCCGGACACCGCGCCAGAATCATCAACGGTTCCGGACCGCGGCAGGCGAACTCCTGCCAAGAGGAGCAAGCCTATTGAGCCGGTGTCCTCCGTCCAACCGGAGGCGCCGGACAATCTGCTGGAGGTGCTTAAGGGCGCCTCCATCGACGAGGAGCACCGTACCATCATGAGTACGGTGGTCGAGAAGGTTCGGTCCACCAAAAGCGGACTGACTGAAGCTTGTGCTAGCCTTCTAACAGGCTTCGAGGTAAGTAAAAAATATGTAAAAATATTACCGCATAGACAGTAGCCCCTGATGCTCTGTTTGGCGTTCGGAAAGAAAAGGGGAATAGAGGATCTATTAAATATCACAGGAGTCTAACTAAAAAGGAGTCAATATACGTATGCAGGCTTCGCTGCTGGCCACCACCGCACTGACTGCGGAGGTGGGTGCCCTGAAGCAGGGCCTCGAGCGGACCGAGCAAGAGCTCGGCCTTGCCAAACGGCAGCTCGAGGAGAAAGAAGGTAAGAGATACCTTATAGAAAAAATGCCTATAAGAAGACGCAATTGCAAAAAATGACAGGAGTATACTGCTTATTGTAGGGGCCACAACTGAGGTGGCGACCCTCAAGCAGGCACTGTCCGAGGCCGAGAAGAAAGCGGCCACAGAGCGCACCGAGCAGGAGAAGTTTGAGGCGCAGGTCAGCGAGGTGCAGCGAGAGCTTCAGGCTCTCACGAAAAAACATGAGAGTTTGGAGCTAGACTCGAAGACGCAAGTGTCCGAGCTTGCTGCGGCCCTTAAAACTGCCAAATCTGCCAAGGCCGAAGCCCAGAAGGCCCTCCAGGAATTGGATGCGGTGAAAAAGATAGCGGCGGGTAAGGCATTCTCTATGCAAAGCAGACATATAAAAGTAAACTACTTGTTACTTACCCGAATCCGGAGCTCTCCAGGGGCATTCGCAGATCTTCCCCGCCGCGTATCTGATGCCGCCGCATTCTACCGAGCCGAGGAAGGCAGCTCGACGGAGAAGGTGTTCAGGTCTCAGTACGCTGAAGCCGGACACCCTGTGCCCTTGAGCGACCAGCTGAAGCAGCTGGTCGAGCTCCATAAGGCGGCCGAACAGGCCCCGAAGGGCTTCATAGTTCGGCTGTGGCCTGGAGAGGCCCTGCCTGGGAGCTACTTTGGACTGGTGCGGCGGCTGGTGGAGGCTTGTCCAAGGCTCGAGGTCATCAAGCGCTCCGTCTGCATCGAAGGTGCCCGTAGGGCCCTTGCCCGTGCAAAGGTGCACTAGGGTAAGCTGGACGGTGAGAATCTTGTGAGGGACGGGCCGCCGCCGGGGAAGGAGCATCGCAAGCCGGAGAACTATTACAAGGATGTTCTGGCTGGTGCCCGCCTTATGGCGGATGAATGTACCAAGGATGTAATTTTTGAATGAACTCGCTCGTGTTATCCTGTGCGCTGAAAACTTGTTCATATGCGCTAAGCAATGCTTGTTGAATTTAAAATATTACTTTCTGTGCGGCCGTTTATCAAAAAATTGAGAGATGGCCAATCGTCGGCTTCTGCCCCCATGCCACTAGTGTTGGGGTGTTCGGGATAAACCCGAGCGCTCTTTTTCCCATGATTGGGTCCATCGAGGGAGGCGATCAACACAACGAACAAGGCAATCGGACTATAATGCTTGAACACTCTCACTTAGCCATAGAACTCTATAATTTTAAATTTCGGCGAAGCCCCTAGTATTCGGAAGACCGAGTTCGAGGCGCTATCCACGCCTTGGCCGGACAAAGCCGGTTCCTCGCTCGAAGCGGCATAAGTCTTTAAGGACTCGAAAAACCTCTTGAACAGTGACCGGTCTCTCGCTTCATCATGACAGTCGGTTTTAGCTTTCTCTACTGAGGTGCTCAGCCTAGCTCAACTAGGGCACAATCGCAGTAGTTCTCTTAGTGCTACCTTAGCCGATATAGCGAAACGTAAGGCACCAAAACATAGGAGCCGGGCAAACCCAACCATTGACCCAAATCATGATTCGGAGCCGATGTATATAGTGCTATAAGTTCGGGGTGCCGCACTTTTGAAAGTGTATGGACTTCTCACGCCATATAGATGGGTACTGAAGCCCCTGGCGTATTTTGGCGTACCACAGTGTACGGATGCGACATGTTATTAATAAACATATATATAAAAAGAGGATAATGCAAAAAATAGACAAAAAGCTATGCATTGTTTATAGAAAGGCTGCTATGAAAGAGGACCGATACAAATAGTGCGATAAGCAAAATAAATTGGACTATTTAACATGTCACGGCCAGGGGCAGGCCGCGGAATTGTATTAAAAAATAGGTATACTGCTCGCAATAGAGACCACCTGGGAGTTCCATAATGTGGCGTGGCTTGTCTGCTTTCCTGGATCTTGCATCGTTTGTGCGGCAGTTGAATTGCCGAACGGGTCGTCCGAAGTATGGAGTCCTGAGAGTAAGAGAAAAAAAAGGAATCCGGCAGCCCCTGGTGCGGTTTAAACCGTTTTTCGGGCGTGCCGTGATAGTGCCCCTTCCCCTGTGCCCATGGTATTTCAAGAGCGTAGTTATGTACGCGAAGCACTGGTTTCGCTATATCGCGAGGGCTAGGGTTGGGGCCGCATTGCTACGCTAGCTCAGAACGTGCCAGGCGGTCTTGTTGTAGGGTACTCCGGGCGCGCTTGAGAGTGTCCGGCTTTTTGAAGGCTGAACTGGAGAACTGCCTAGAGAGGCTGCTTTGTACTTCTGTTGCGAGCGCTGCCGTGTGCTCCTCTGTTCGGATGGAGCGTTCAGTGTTCCCATTGACCGTGATTACTCCTCTAGGGCCTGGCATCTTGAGCTTGAGGTATGCATAGTGCGGTACCGCATTGAATTTTGCGAATGCGGTTCGCCCGAGCAGTGCGTGATAGCCACTATGGAACGAGACTATGTCAAAGATTAACTCCTCGCTTTGGAAGTTATCCGGAGATCCGAAGACCACTTCCAGTGTAACTGAGCCTGTACAGTTGGCTTCTACACCGGTATGACGCCTTTAAAGGTCGTTTTGGTGGGCTTGATCCTCGAGGGATCTATGCCCATTTTTCACACTGTATCCTGGTAAAGCAGGTTCAGGCTGCTGCCGCCGTCCATGAGGACTCTTGTGAGATGAAATCCGTCAATGATTGGGTCTAGAACCAGTGCGGAGAAGCCACCGTGATGGATGCTAGTGGGGTGGTCCCTTCGATCAAAGGTGATCGGGCAAGAGGACCATGGGTTGAACTTTGGGGCGACTGGCTCCATCGCATATACGTCCCGTAACGCATGCTTCCGCTCCCTCTTGGGGATGTGGGTTGCGTATATCATGTTCACCATCCGCACTTGCGGGGGAAATCCCTTTTGTCCACTGTTGTTCGGCGGCCTGGGCTCCTCCTCTTCATCGCTATGCAACCCCTTGTCTTTGTTTTTGGCTCTTAACTTGCCTGCCTGGTTGAACACCCAACAATCCCTGTTGGTGTGATTGGCTGGCTTTTCGGGGGTGCCATGTATCTGGCACAAGCGGTCGAGTATTCGGTCCAAACTGGACGGGCCCTGAGTATTTCTTTTGAATGGCTTTTTCCGTTGACCGGATTTGTAGCCTCGGAATCCGGCATTAACTGTCGTATCCTCGTTGCTCCAGGGTTCTTGGTTAAATTGTTGCTGCGAGCTAGCCAGCTGTCTTCTCCCGCGCAAAAGAGGGTCATGAGTGTCGTGAGGGCTGCCATAGATTTCGGCTTTTCCTGTCCTAGGTGCCGGGCAAGCCACTCGTCATGGATATTATGCTTGAAGGCCGCTAAGGCCTCTGCGTCCGGACAGTCGACTATCTGGTTTTTCTTTGTTAGGAACCGTGTCCAGAATTGCCTGGCCGATTCCTCTGGCTGCTGAATTATGTGGCTTAGGTCATCGGCATCCGGTGGTCGCACATAAGTGCCCTGGAAGTTATCAAGGAATGCAGCTTCCAGGTCCTCCCAAGAACCGATTGAGTCTGCTGGCAAGCTGTTAAGCCAATGCCGGGCCGGTCCCTTAAGTTTGAGTGGGAGGTATTTGATGGCGTGTAGATCATCACCGTGGGCCATGTGGATATGAAGGAGATAATCCCCGATCCATACCGCAGGATCTGTTGTGCCATCGTACGATTTGATGTTTACGGGTTTGAAGCCCTCAGGGATTTTATGATCCATTACTTCATCTATGAAGCATAGTGGGTGTGCGGCGCCTCTGTATTGGGCTATATCACGACGCAGCTCGAAGGAGCTTTGTCTGTTGAGTTCGGCCCGGCCGGATTTATTGCATCCGGAGTGACGATCACTGTCACGTGCCGTGGGGCGCCTGCGCGATCCGTAGATCGATCTTGTTTTCCTTTCCTTGTCCTCCAGTATGTCGCGCGGGTCGGGCGCATTTTCCCATGCCTTAGTATGCTTGACGCGGCGTCGGGGCATGGCTTGAGTGGAGGGCCAAGAGGCCTCTCTGTCGCGGCCATGAGGTGGCCGGTCGGCCATGTCATGCGCTGGTGATGTAGGTGCTTCCTCCTCTAGTCGGGGTAGCAGCCTGCGCTTTGGGTGACTCTTGGAGGGGCGTTCGAGTTCATACTCTTCGGCCGCAAGGACTTCAGTCCATCTGTCAGCTAGCAAATCCTGATCAGCTCTAAGCTGTTGCTGCTTTTTCTTGAGGCTGCTTGCCGTGGCCATAAGCCTGCATTTAAAACGCTCTTGTTCGGCGAGATCCTCTGGCACGACGAACTCGTCGTCATCGAGGCTTGCCTCATCTTCGGAGGGAGGCGTATAATTATCGTCCTCAACCTCTTGGTCTGCCGCCCTCTCGTGAGGGCTGGCTTCTCTGTCCTCCTGTGCTGAATCTTGCTAGAGGGGGTGCTCTTCGGCGCTATCCGGAGTAGTATTATCTCCCGTGCCAGAATCACCGTTTTTGCTTTGGCGGGATTTAGAGCGGCGCCACTGACGCCGGCGCTTGGGCTGTTTCTTGGAGGTATCGTCCCCTGTTGTTCCATCGCCATCTCCATCCTTTGGAGTGTCCACCATATATATGTCATATGACGAGGTGGCCTTCCAGCGCCCTACAGGTGCTGGTTCTTGTTCGTCTCCTGCATCGTCGTCCATGCCGTTGATGTCTTCGGAGTCGAAGTCAAGCATGTCGATTAAGTCGTCGACAGTGGCTACAAAGTGGGTGGTGGGTGGGTTTTGAATTTCCTCATCGTCTGTATCCCAACCTTGCTGACCGTAGTCCGGCCAGGGCTCTCCTGATAAAGAGAGAGACTTCAGAGAATTCAGGATGTCGCCGAAGGGCGACTGCTGAAAGATGTCCGCGGCAGTGAACTCCATTATCGGCGCCCAATCGGATTCGATCGGCAGGGGCGCGAGGGGCTCGGAGTTCGGAGAGGAATCCGGCTCCTCGGAGTCACGGGCCATGCGGAGTGCGGGGCTGGAGTTCGGCTCGATCGCCTCTGAGATCGCATCCCCTGAGGCAGCGTCCAACCACTGATCCTCGATCGGCGCAGTAGGCTCCGAATCAATGGTCGGAACCGATGCGTGTGCGGCCTCCAAGGCGCTCTTCGGCGGCAGAGCTATATCATGCCCATCGAGACAGTGCGGCGCTTGGCTGTGGCTCGAATCCGTCGAAGATCAAGTCCCCACGGATGTCAGCCATGTAGTTTAGGCTTCTAAACCTGACCTGATGGCCAGGGGCTTAGCTTTCGATCTGCTCAAGGTGGCCAAGCGAATTGGCCCCAAGTGTGAAGCCGCCGAAGACGAAGGTCTGTCCGGGGAGAAAAGTCTCACCCTGGACTGCATCGTTGTTGATGATCGAATGAGCCATCGGGCCTAAAAGCGACGACACAGAGGAACTCTCAATGAAAGAACCAACGTCGGTGTCAAAACCGGCGGATCTCGGGTAGGGGGTCCCAAACTGTGCGTCTAGGCGGGTGGTTACAGGAGACAAGGGACACGATGTTTTACCCAGGTTCGGTCCCTCTTGATGGAGGTAAAACCCTATGTCCTGCTTGATTAATATTGATGATATGGGTAGTACAAGAGTAGATCTACCACGAGATCAAGGAGGCTAAACCCTAGTAGCTAGCCTATGGTATGATTGTTGTATGATGAAGTTGTCCTGCGGACTAAAACCCTCCGGTTTATATAGACACTAGAGAGGGTTAGGGTTACACAAAGTCGGTTACAATGGTAGGAGATCTTGAATATCCGCATCGCCAAGCTTGCCTTCCACGCCAAGGAAAGTCCCGTCCGGACACGGGACGAAGTCTTCAATCTTGTATCTTCATAGTCCTGGAGTCCGGCTGAAGGTATAGTCCAGCTACCCGAACACCCTCTAATCCAGGACTCCCTCAAACATGGTCCTGACAACCCGAGATGAAGAGTGAGGAGAGCAACACCACAATGCCTCCGGAAGAGAGAATAGGAGATGGATCATTGAAATAACGGAATGGAGAAGAAAATTCCAACTTCTGCCACAAAAGAGCTTGAAAAGGCATCCTTACGAGAAGGGTCGAACGGAATTGTTGGAAAACCAACAACGAAAAGAATAAGCTTGATGTGGGCTTATGGAATACATCTCAAATTATGAGGTGACAACCTGCCACTCACGGGAAAAAGAATTGGATTAGTATGACCAAGGAGGCGAGAAACTATTTCACCGGTAGGATAAATGAAGAACTAGGGTCGTTTATAAACACCATAAATAGCAACAATCCTTAGGGAAGGCTTTAGGTGAAACGTGACACAAGATAACTCCAACGAAGAGGTCGATGGATTAGAAATACCTCATAATTAACAACATGTGGGTCATGAAACATGAACTCAAATTATCAAGAATGACATAATACCACCTCCGATGATATGGTAGAAAGAATTGCACTCCGGATTGCAAGATGAAGAATGCTTGAGCTCCTCTGGAAATAATCTCGATGAACACTTCGAGAAGGATTAAATCCTTGATGAACCCATCATGTAGAACCTTCATGAAGAACTCCGGTAAAAAAAAGGATGATCAAACCAAAGAAAAAGAGGTTGAAATCACAAGGTGAAACCTTGCGATGATTTAGATGAATCTCCGTGGTGATATAATTGAAATAAATTGGAGCTCCGGAAAATAAATATGAATAACTAGAAACCGAGAATTTGATATGATGGACCACTCCAGAAAGCAGGAAATTAGATCACTTGGATGAAACAATAATAAGAATTATGTTATGCGTATCCTTCACCAATTAAATGATGACCCATATTGGATTTGGCATACTACTTATTCTCGTAGAAAGGATTAAATTAAATATAGCGCAAACTTGAGAAGGTCTTCAACGAATCACCGGTCGGGATTGGAAAGAAGGAATGAATTGATATGATAACCATGGAAGAGAGATCTTGAACGAACCACCGTAAGAATTGAAAACGAACGAAGTAAAGATAAAGAAACACCGGCAAGAATTTGCAAATGAACGAAGATGCTTGAGTGAATTTAGATCCATGAGAATGAAGAGATCACGAGCTGATTAGAGAAAAACTTGAATGGTCCACCGGTAATGTTTGGAGAATGATAGCTGAAAGCTGGAATGAATAAACTTGAATTGATGGATTCCGGATAAACAAATGGAGCAGACTCTTGAATTGCTTCGGATGGGTGAAAAGAATTCTCACAATTAAAACAATTATGAGAGGATGGCAACAAACTAGAATGACGAATCTCTGAGAGAACGGATAAGATATGGAGGTAAAACTCTTCTTCGGTCTTCAAATGCAGAGAATGACGATGAGAAAGACCACCATGAATTGTTGATGCACTCCGGAATGAAAAAAATAGAAAAGGTTGAGCCAATGATGAAAAGAGTGTGAAAGATCTTGGAGAAGGCATTTGACTGATGATAACTCATTCTTACGTCAAACTTGGAAAAGAATTTGAGAAATAACTCCGGAAGAAAATTAGAAGAGTCAGGTAAGATCCTAGGAACAGACCCGTGGGTTAGGGCCCACTCAAAAGATACACCGTTGAAATTATTACTTGAAAAGGATAATGCACCGGTTGAATTAAATGGTTTGAATAAGATAACATTCTCGAAAGATCTTGAATGAATGAGAATAAACACTAGCATCTTCTGAGATATCTTCAGTACTTCGGAACAAATGAATAGCGAGAGGTGAATGATTAAGAATTGCACCGGCATGAGAAAGCATTGAAATGAGGAAAAGATATGATTGACATGGCTTGAATAGAATCCGCTGGAGAAGAAAATGAGTGAAGAGTGAAGAACTTGAAACTCCATTAGAATCTTCATGAGCCTCACCGGGTAAGAACATTGACGGAAAAGAATGGAGAGACTTCATATTCATAAGATAGATACTTGATAAAGAAATCTTATTCCCTGAAGAAAAAGGGTGGGTGGGCGGGAATAACAAAGGCAACTTGGAGACGGATGAAACAAACACCGTTGAGAAGAACTGATACTTGATCTTGCGGATGTTGAAATGATTGGATCCACTTGAAGAGAAACACGCCGGTGAAAAGGATTGACATGAAAATCTCGATTATCAAGCAGGATTATTATTTGCATAGGATTATGAGAACACCGCTTAGGAAAGGTATGGGATCAACATTTGACTTCGAAGCAACTCGAATACCACAAATCAAAACAAAACAAAGGATTGGCTTGCAGAATAAGCCGGAACAAACATATGATAGAGATTTCGCCCGAAGTTTTCGTGGTGGGGCCTACACGGGCTCGATCGTACAGCACCATCATGTACAAGGTAGTGCACATGACATACGAAGCGTCCTCGAGTCAGCACAGCCAAGGACTCTTTAAGACACAACGAGACCACTGTAAAAACCAACCGTGGATAGGCGGACTACTAGACGTCGAACCCCAATTTCATAACATACATCTGTCGGAAAGATATCCTAAGAGCTACTTGAATTCCCACTTATAAACTCCCGAAACTTTCTGGTAATGCAATCAGGTGTTGGGGATACAGGGGAAGCATAATATCTGACCCAAAACTAGCAAATCCTACATCCAGCAGTATCCATCCTTCAACACATAACCAAGAAACCTTCGGAAATCATTTATCTCAACCTTCGAAAAGCATCCGTTATACGAGTTATGGCAATACTCCCGAACTCCCACCCCAGTACTGGGTGGCGTCGAGGTTATCTCACCAACAACTGCATAAAAGAGATTTTCGATGTCGGCGAAAACTCAGGTATTCCAGAATTGCAACGATAAAATTGTGACGACAACACCTCGGAGCTCAACTCCCCGGGACACTACCACAACCCCTAAATGTCAGGAGGCACCAAGAACAATGTTTTCGTCACAAAACCATCGGAATGATTCCCAGATACCCACGTGATCCTAAATTTTTTTAGTGAAATTTGAGAAGAAAAGAGTCAAAACTCTACGTCAGGATGCCTCACCAGAGCGACGAAGGGACTGAGGAGTAAAACGAATTCCTACTCTCCGATATATATAATTCCTAAATGACTCAAATTTTTTTCTAGACTCAACAACGCCAACGATTCGATCAAGCAGGGGGCTCCTAAGGTCGGGGAAGGCTCTGATTACCAACTTGTAATGCCCATGATGCGGCTATATCTCCCACGTGTCGAAGCACGACTTAGAGGCATAACCGCATTGTAAGCAATGTCGCAAGTGAGGTAATCTTCACACAACCCATGTAATACATAAGGGAAAGAGATACATAGTTGGCTTACAATCGCCCCTTCACATAATACATGAATAAAACATTACAACATCCAGATACAATCAAGGTCCGACTACGGAACCAAATTAAAAGAAGACTACCCCAAATGCTACACAGATCCCCGATCATCCCAACTGGGCTCCATTACTGATCAACTCACAAACGGAACAACATAACGAACACGATCTTCAACTAGATCCTCCTTGAGCTCGGTTGCGTCACCTACACGTTATCATCGGCACCTGCAAACTGATTTTGGAAGGAATCTGTGAGTCACGGGGACTCAGCAATCTCGCACCCTCGCGATCAAGACTATTTAAGCTTATAGGAAGGGTAAAAGTATGAGGTGGAGCTGCAGGAAGTGACTAGCATGTATGATGGCTATTATACGCAAATGAGAGCGAGAAGAGAAGGCAAAGGCACTGTCGAACAACTATGATCAAGAAGTGATCCTAGAACAACCTACGTCAAGCATTACTCCAACACCGTGTTCACTTCCCGGATTCCACCAGAAAGAGACCATCATAGCTACACATGCGGTTGATGCTTTTTAATTAAGTTAAGTTTCAGGTTTTCTACAACCAGACATTAACAAATTCCCATCTGCCCATAACCGCGGGCACGACTTTCAAAAGTTCAAAACCCTGCAGGGGTGTCCCAACTTAGCCCATCACAAGCTCTCACGGTCAACGAAGGATATTCCTTCTCCAAAGACAATCCGATCAGAATCGGAATCCCGGTTACAAGACATCCTCGACAATGGTAAAACAAGTCCAGCAAGACTGCCCGATGCGCTGACATCCCGATAGGAGCTGCACATATCTCGTTCTCAGGGCACACCGGATCAGAAATCCGTACAACTAAAACCAGCCCTCGAGTTTCCCCGAGGTGGCGCTGCAAGGGGCTCTAGTTTGGACCAACACTTAGACAAGCATTGGCCCCGGGGGGCTTAAAATAAAGATGACCCTTGGGATGCGTGACTCCCAAGGGAAAAAGGCTAGGTGGCGAATGGTAAAACCAAGGTTGGGCCTTGCTGGAGGAGTTTTATTCAAGGCAAACTGTCAAGGGGTTCTCATTATAACCCAACCATGTAAGGAATACAAAATCCGGGAACATAACACCGATATGACGGAAACTAGGGCGGCAAGAGTGGAACAAAACACCAGGCATAAGGCCGATCCTTCCACCCTTTACCAAGTATATAGATGCATTAATTAAATAAGAGATATTGTGATATCCCAACAAAATATCCATTTCCAACATGGAACAAACTCCAATCTTCACCTGCAACTAACAACGCTATAAGAGGGGCTGAGCAAAGCTGTAACATAGCCAAACAACAGTTTGCTAGGACAAGGTGGGTTAGAGGCTTGGCTTAACAATATGGGAGGCATGATAAGCAAGTGGTAGGTATCGTAGCATAGGCATAGCAAAAGAGCGAGCAACTAGCAAGAAAAGATAGAAATGATTTCGAAGGTATGGTCATCAAGCCTGCAAAGTTCTCCGAGAAGACGAAAGCTTGATCCTCGTAAATGTACTCAACGGGCTCCTCGAACATGAACTCGTCTCCCGGCTCTACCCAATCAAGAACAACAAGCAAAGGGAGACACAATCAACCACGTGCAATGCTCAAGCAACATGATGCAAACATGGTATGACATGCGGGGTGCAATATGCGATGCATAAACATGATTTGGAAAGGAAAGATTGAACCTTGCCTCAACTTGGAAATCAAAGAGTGCCACTGGATAGAGGAGTTGATTTTAGTCGAAATCGATATAAAGATCACCAGAATCAGATGCACGGTTCGGAAATGGCAAGCAAAACAAATATGGCACCGGTCTGCGATTAACAGCAAGAGACCATCTAAATGCATCAAGAACAACATGGTACAACACTCCAACATGACAACAAAATACATGGCATGGATCTAGTCAAGATGCTTGACAAAAGATGAACACTGAGCTACGGCTAAATCACTCATTAACAGGTTCAAACATGCATGGCAAAAGTGCAAATGATAACAGGTTACAGACTTAGTGAAAATAACAACAAGTCAGGAATTTAACATCAGTAAGCAATGTTTAGAGCATGATAACTACAAGCTACAGGAACATATCATGGCAAAGCAAGGCATGTCATGAAGCTACTCAAAGCATACAACAAAAATCCCTTAGTGACCATGAGCCAAAAGGGAACAAAAAATACAATTGCAACCACGTGAACATAGCAATTATCGTTAACAGATTCAGACTTGGTAGAAAACTGGAACATGGCAGGACAGATATCAAGTAGGCATGTTTACGAGCTCAATGCACTCACTACGAGGCATTACATGACAAACTAAGCATACACACAGCAAGTAGACATGGCATAGAAGCTAGACATGGCAAGAACAACAACATAGCAAGCACGGATCAATAGCAACAACCTCGGCAAAATTGCTAAACATGTTAACAATCTGCGAGGAACATTTTATAACAAAAGTAGATCTCGATTGACTCAAGCTAGGGCGCTCCATAAAAAGAAAACAAAGACATGGATGGATAGAGCACCACAATATCTACAAAACACCCTTACTGATCATGCTCAAAAGAGGCACGGATCACTAGGAAACAACATGAACATATGTAAATCTGAGAACAGTTTTTAAAAAACTGGTTAAAAAGGGTTGGTTTTTTCCTCAGGCTTAATTGGTTGAGGTTTTATTGGGTTGAGCTTTTTTTGGTTCAAGTTTGGTTTGGGTATGTAGAAAAACCAGTTTGGGTATAATTGGTTACGGGCTTAAAGAGTTTGGGCCTAACCGCTGGAAACTATGGGTTCCAACCCGGTTCCTCGCCCTGGAGCGCAACTCAGAAAAAAAATCACCATCGAGGGGTCGAGCTGACCTACCCATTCCCGATCCCGATCCCTCCACCGCCGCCAGCCGCCCTCCACTGTTGCTGTTGCCCTTCACCGCCGGCCTACGCCCTCTCCCCCTCCCCCTCCCCTCCCCTCACAGATCAGTGCCCTAGTCCTCCTCCTTCTCGCCTTCTTCGCCCCCTCCTCGACGTCCTCGTCGGCGGCGCCGGGCATCATCCGGCTGCCGCGCGCCGGGTTCTGCGCCGCGCCGGCTTCCACGCGTCAAGTTCGTCGAGTTTGGCGGCACCCGCGCCATCCCACTCATCTACAAGACTACAATGAGCCCGCGAGCGCCTCCTCGAGGTCACTTCCTCCAGATCCCCCTCCCCCTCCCTTCGTCTCTCATTTTACTCCAGAAATTCCAGTTCTTTGGAAGTCAACCCGAAGTAGATCTTGGTGGTATCTTGATTATTCAGTGCAGTAGACCACTTTGTAAATTACAAACTAAGGTACATGGGTTGTTGTTCATGAACAACACAAGTAGCAGGCATTTGGTTAATGTTCATGGACTGATGTTTCAAGAATAGAGAATTGCTATTAGTTGCTCAATTCTTCTTGATTAGGATTTGGAGTTACTGTAATTAACATGTTAGTATGGCACTAAACACATGAATACCATGGTTTCTGAAAAATACCATGGTTCTGATAAGAATATTCAGAGTGATCCCATCCTATTTTCCCTTTTCACTTATATGGTAAACAACAATATTATATCTCCTAGTTATAGCCGATTCAGTTTGATTAGTCTATCTTCCAGCCGGCGTCGCGTGCGAGTCTCCATCTCTCTGCAGTGCCATGACTGAAGCAGGCTCACCACCAGGGAGAACACTCATTCGCAGCAAGCTATTTCTCGAGTCCTTGGCTGCCTATTTATTTTCGGCGAGTAGTGCACGGATTAGATTGATTGATCCTTTTGGAGAGCACTCATAAGCAGCAGGTTATATATGCTAGCTAGCTAGCCGATTCAGTATAAAGGCGCATGTACACGCACAAAGAATTTAGGACCAGTTGGAACTTCGAAGTACATGCACGTATATAGACATATAATGGCAACACACTCCTAGTATTGAATTACTTCAATCTAGTTGACTGATCCTAGGATGGTATTACATGTGCATGGCAGCTGCATGCAGCCGGCAGCCATTAGCAGCCGCTAATTACTCAGTCATTCACGCTAAGACATTTGGTCAAAACTTTGGTTAAACAGCAGCAACCAAACACATATAAAACTGAGAAAAACATTGGTTTTAGGAAACTGTAGTATTCTTTGCCACCCATAGTAATACTGTGGTTTTCAATTACCATAGTTTAAATAAAACTTTGCTGCCAAACTAGCCCTAAATTTTATAATCTACTGGACATCCTTTTCAAATTCCTGTAATAGTGAAGAAATAGCTTCAAGATCATTTACATTAACAATGACATATTTCTGGACATCCTTTGCAAACTGTACTGTTGATTGTTTCTACTGTACTATTCTAGCATTTTCTAACAGTAATCTTCCATATGTATTTTCACATGCAGTGTGCTCCGAAATTTGAGGCATGTCTACCTCAGAGGTTTCCGAGAGTGCCGATTCCATGGATGAAGATATGAGTCAAGTACCACGTGTTAGAAGGTCCAAGGTGTGGGAGCATTATGAACAAGATCTGGTTCGCATACATGGTGATCTCAAGGCTGTGTGCAAATATTGACAACTTCACACCAACTTTGGGACTACGAGTTTGAGAAGCCATATTGCAGAGTCTTGCAAATCAATTGAGGATGGTTGCAGGAAGAATTTTCTGTTGACTATGAAAAAAACAAATCCCGAAGGCCCATTTGTGTTTGATCAAAAAGTTTGTCGTGATCTCATGGTCAAGTTTTGCATCCATGCTGAGATCCCTTTCTTAAGTTTGAAGATCCATACCTTCACCCATGGATTGACTCAATGTAGCCAGCATTTCAAGTCATGGGTCGTCACACAATTCGTGATGATGCAATGAAGATGTACAAGGGAATGAAGAAAGACATCGAAGTTGAGTTACAAAATTTGGATTCTCGCATTTGCTTAACATCTGATATGTGGACTTCATCACAGAGCTTGGGCTACATGTCCATCACCGCCCATTATATCAATGCAGAATTCATCTACAAGAAGAAGATCATAAGTTTCGCAGAGGTGAAGTATCCTCACACGGGCTATGCGATAGAAGAGGAACTTGTTGGTTGCCTAACAGAATGGGGCTTAAGGGGCAAGCTATTCACTTTGACACTAGATAATGCCAGCGATAATACTAATGCATGTGATGAGTTAATAAAATATCACAAACATGAGCTGCTCCTTGAAGGTCAACATTTGCATGTGAGGTGATGTGCACACATTCTCAATATCTTGGTTCAGGATGGAATGAAGATAATCCATGAAGCTATTGACATGATACGAGAGTTGCTGAAGTTTATTGACTCTTCTCCTTCAAGACTTCGGGATTTCAATACAATTGCAAGTGGGATGGGTCTGCCTTCAAAGAAAGGTATCTCTGTTGATACACCAACCAGATGGAACTCAACCTGGAAAATGCTTGTAGAAGCATTGATATACAAATCTATCCTCACTAGTTATGCAACTCGAAAGATGATAGAACCTCGAAGTGAGCAAGAATGGGAAAGGGCAGCAGCTATTTGTGAGTTTCTAAAAGCTTTTGAAGAGCTTACCTTAATTGTTTCAGCTCATAGGAAGCCAACTACACATAAGTTTCTGCCGGTTGTGCTTTGTATTTGCCATGCATTAAAAGATCCAGGTTGTCAAACCTCTGATGTGTTGAAGGAATTGGCGGCAGCAATGCAAAAAAGCTCGATAAATATTGGGATCCCGAGGAGAAGGAGAATGTAGATCCTAACCATTGTAGAAAAAGCAAGGGCATTGAGTTTAACCACTCACTTGTCATTGCTACATTCCTGGATCCAAGGAGGAAAGAAGATTATTTGGATTTCTTCTATTGCAAGTTGTCTATCAACGAGGAGCAGGTTTCAAAACAAGTGGAGATTGCTTTAGAATGGGTGAGAAAGTATGTCAAGGAATATGAGCTACTTGCAGCGACAAGCACTGCACACTCGACACCTTCTAGTCAAGGCAATACCACTATTGGATCACCTATTGCAAGGAAAAGAAAGCTGGAAGAAGAGTTTGCCCAGCACAAGTCTCGTCGGGGGTCACGTGTACACAAATCAGAACTTGACACATACTTGGAAGAAGCAAGGGAGCAGGATTGTGATGACTTTGATGTCTTGGGTTGGGGGAAGAGGCATGCTGAAAAGTTTCCTATATTGGCTTCGATGGCCCATGACTTTCTCGCAATTCCTTTGAGAACAGTGGCATCCGAATCAGCCTTCAGTTGTGGTAAGAGGATACTTGGCGACACGAGAAGTTCTTTGACCCCTGATATGCTCGAAGCGCTTGTCTGTGCTAAAGATTGGTTGTTCAAACCAAAGGAGGGTGAGTTAATCGCTTACATTTTGGTTCTACTACCTGTGTAGAATGTGATACATAAAACATGTAGTATAGAAGTTTTGATATGCCTTTAAATTAATATTTTATTTCATTTGCAGGAGATGGATAGTAAGGATGCAGCTAAAAATTTGGAACCGATAAAAGGTAAAAATATAATCTTGATCATCGTTATATATAAGCAAGGGCTAGTGAAGTTCCCAATTTGGTAGCCAAGCTGGCTCTTTAGAAAATCCCGATCATTTTTAGGTGTTTATTAGTCCACTTTTATGTTTGTTTATGTTTATTAGTTGGCTCCTTAGAAAAATTAACAGTTGGCCAATTTGGTAGCAAACTGTTATATTTATTAGTCTAGCTTTTTTCTGATGTTGCACAAGTTAGTGGCACCTCTTTGGTGTCCTTTCTTTGGTCTGTTAATTTTTCTGAAGGTTGTCGAGGAATAGAATAGAATATGTTCTCTTCGTTTTGGATTTAGGTGTTTGGAGATAATACTATGACCATGTACGGCCAAATATATTTGTACTATTTTATGTACTTGTTAAGGCATATATGGGTAAACATTTTGAGTCCAGTAGCTGCTTCTGCAACCACATTTTTTCCAATGGGAGGGGGTTGGTTTGTGTGACTGACAAAACTCATGGCATCTCTCTTTTGTGTTGGTGCAGACATTTGCTCCTCCAGCATCAGACTATTCTGGTTCTTCTCTTGCCTAGAAATCCTGCTTTCAACAAGTTCAGAATCACCCGGCATGACATTTTCGGTTAATCCGAAGAACAATGGCTCCAAGTTGAAACATGTAGCCTTCAGCACTGAAGTCGTAGTCTAGTCTATATCATGGTCGCCATGAGCCCATGACATGCAGAAGTTACTATTATCCTCTGTAATCAAGTTCTGAACATTTGAAGAAAATGTTATTCTTGTAATGATGGACGTGAACTCTAAGCATCTGATCTCAACCTGACTCAAATTTTAACTATCAAGTGCATTCTTGTTCTGATTGTACATATACTGATACTTTACATGTATGGGTGGGGAACTGATCTAGAACCATAGGATACAACCATAGTTTCTAGAATGGGTTAGTTTGGTTTTGGTGAATCTGTCATATGGTATAGTTTGGGCTGGGTGCCAATGCCAATTATGTGGGTTCAGTTTGGTTTGGTTTCTGAAATGTCATCACGTGGGTTCAGTTCAGGTTCGGTTTGGTTGCCCACCCACTCTCAGATTTAAATATATGGCATAAAAACAATAACAGGACAAGGACTTAGAATATTTCTAAGTCCCTGAAAACAGCAACATTAAGTAAGCTCCTTTGCATGCTTGTGCTAGTCACCACAGAGATCACAAAAATACATGGCATACACCCTTGTAAGATAACATGGCATACTTCAAAACACATGTAGGGCTCAAGATCATAGCATGCACACATTAATCATGGCAAAAATGACAAAAGTGCATTTGCTGAAACAGATCTGAAACTAACATCACATAGCCCTCTTCCAACAGCATTTAGGGCATCAAGATGAGCTCCAATGAAAATGATGTAGTGAGATGAAATGATGTACTCGTCGAGACGAACATTTCGATATGCTACACGCACGAATCGGAGCAACGGTGATGAAGTTATGATGCACGGAAGTATGCATGAAAACGAATGGATTCGGGGACTTAGCAGTTTTCAGGAAAAAAACAGATCGAGCGGGGAATAATATGTGACGCTCAGGGCGCGGGATAGCGAGCGGGGCTCACCCATGGGCTTCGGCCCAAAACGAAGAGGAGGCGAGGCAGGCTGGGCCTTGGATCTGGGCCGGTGCTGGACCGCGCAGGGCCCACGAGGCGCAGGTGAGCGAGAGCCCCGTCATGCTCCTCCTTTGGCTCGAAGCAGAGAGTGGACACTTTGGAGGGGTGTTGGGCTGCAACACACACAAGGCCTATTCGGTCCCTCGGTTAACCGTTGTAGTATCAAACGAAATCCAAATGGCACGAAACTTGAAAGGTGGTCTACCGGTAGTAAACCAAGGCCGCGTGACAAGTCTCGGTCCAATCCGAGAACGTTTAACTCCCGCACACGAAAAGAGGTAGAAAGGGACACTGGATGACATAAGAGCGCCGGATTGCAAAACGGACAACGGGGAAAATGCTCGGATGCATGAGACGAACATGTATGCAAATGAAATGCACATGATGACATGATATGAAATGCATGACACGCAAGCAAATTACAAGGCAACAACAGCAAATAACTGGAAGACACCTGGCACATCGGTCACGGGGCGTTACATGCACACGGGAGCTCCAAGCCTGGAGCGCCTCCTTGGAGCAGCAAGTGGAGGCGCGCAGAGCAGCCCTGGCGTCTATGAGGGGGACGTCCGTCGAAGAGGAAGACATCCGGAAGCGCGGGGAAGCAATGGCGCTGGAAGCCATGGAGCGCAGCCTTGAGTTTCAGCGACTAGAGACGAGGCAGCGTCATGTCGCCCAAGCGGAGGATGCCGTTGGCGCGCGCGAGGCCAAGGCCCAGGAGGAGGTCGATCGCCGGGTGGCCGAGCCTCGTGCGGATCTCGAGGGCAGGTACGACTTGGTGCTAAAGCTCGCGGAAGCTGAGGCCGCCGATAGGACTGCTGCCCTCAAGTCCAGGTTTACCGAGGTGGAGTGATGCGAGAAGGCTGCCGCAGCCTCCCTAGTCTTGGTGCAGGCCGAACTGGCCTCCGCCCGAGCCGATCTGCTCCCTCTTCAGTAGCAGATCACTGACGCCGAGTCCGTCGCGCGACAGAGCAGGGAGGAAGTGCTTCAGCGACGGACGTTGGAGCGCGTGCACGCCCCCCTACTCCAGGACCTCGGGAACAGGGCCAATATCGCCTTGGGCCAAGTCTGCGATGAGAATGCTCCTCATCCCCACGCGAACGACTACGCTAGCCACCTCCGCTTCTTCACCGACGTGGTGACGCGTGTGGAGAGTCGTTCTGAGAGAGCTCGCCAACTTGTTGAAGAGAGGAGCCATGGCCTGCTCGGGCGTGCGTTCTCCCGCATCTTTATCCATCTCCAGAACACCGAGCCCAACTTCGATTTTGATGCCGCCATCGGTCTCGTACCTGAGGACATCCGAAGTGACCTGTCGCGATGGGTGGAAGACAATGTGGACGCGCTGGTCAGGTCCTTCACTTCCGATGACGATGGGGTGGTGGTCGTGGCGGACGCGGGCGACGTGGTCGAAAACGGTGACGGCGGCGCTGTTGGAGGTGATGGTGATGCGAGCGATGGTGGCAGCGATGCCAGCGACACGTCTGAGGGCTATCTAGGGCACGCAGCGAGCGACATGTCTGACTGATCCCATGTTTCCCGGCTGTTTGTCTTGCACACAGAAGCTTGGACGCAACCCTTGAGGTTGTAAGAGCATTTTTGGAGGGGAAGCCCCTCATGTAAATTTACTACTGCCTCTATCTTGTTAGGTCGAGTTGAATATGTGTCTTCGTGAACTCATGTATCCTGGGGCCAAGTTGTTGTTGCGGTTTACCTTAGCCTGGACGAGCCCCAAACTGGCTCGTGAGGTTGCGAGTTTCTGGGAAGCTCCTAAGGAACTCTTCGAGACACCGGAGGGGGCCGCGTGATAACCAAACGCTAGCCGTGGCGCAACATGCACGCGGTGCGTGTGTGTCATGCCCAGCCCCGCTTGCGAGGGGCCCGTGAGGGGGAAGCAACAAGCGCGAGCTCCGAAATAAGGCAAGAACTAGGTAGCAAGATATCGCTTGAACGAGAAAATGCACCCCCCGCGCGCATCAATGAAAATTCAACTTCAACTTAAATCCAAATCCAGAAGGCAGGGTTACAGAAAAGAGATCCAAAGCAAATGGCCGCGTCCGGCGCCTAGTCTAGTCTTCTTGTCTTCTCACTAGCACGGAGCTAAGTGCTGCCACTAGGATGTGGGAGGGAGCCCCCGAGGCCCAAGGGCGGCATTCATTAGACTCAGGGGCGTGTACAGCCCCACTCATTATTACGTGAGAGTGTCACGAGCAGAGACCTTCACAGGAGTGAGCCTTACTTCATATCGCCAGACGAGGGCCCCGCCTTGCGCCTCCCTCGACCACCGTTGGTGGTGACCGGAGACCAAGACGACACCAAGGGGCAAAGGGGACGCCAGTGGCGCCCTCGGCGATCACGGGTCCTCTACCGGGGGAAGGCTCGCCGGCAACTCCCCAACAGAGGGCCTACCTCTGGGCAATGCCTTGCTCCGTGCGAAGTGGGGAGGGGCCTTGCTCCCGGCCCCTCCCACGCAGCCCCCAGTGAGCCTCTCCTTGTGAGACGGATACCGCCGCACCGAAACCGTCGCCTGGTGCTGTGACCTGATTCACTTGCGATTCATGGTTAGCGTAAGCCTGCCCCTGGGAGATTAGTGGTACCCTGTAGCTGTTGTCGGCGACATGGTTGGTGGGGCTCTCGGGCGGCTCCTGGAAGGCCTCAGCTCCTAACACATCCTCTTCCCAACCCGGCTCGAGGAACGAGCCGGGGTCATCTTCCGGCGTGTACTCCTGGTTCATCATGCGGGGCACGTAGGCCTCCGAGTCCGTTGCCCCGAAGACCTCGCCGAAGTGCCCCATGCTCCATGTCGCCCAGCCCATGATGACATCCTAAGAATGGTGGGGTAGTGCCCCATTGGGCCGTGTGCGGCGACGCTCGTGCCCACACCCATCTAGGATGGTGCGGGTGCGATGGGGCGCCATCCGCCATGGATCGTGCTGGTGTCGATGAGGCCCCCGGGCGCACTCAGGGGCACGCGGGCGCGGCGAGGCCCGCCGTGGGATCCGGCCGCTGCCTGGGGCATGAGCTGGTAGCATAAGGGCGGTGCTCCCGTGGTCGCTGCGTCCAGTAGCTCGGTGACGCGATCCAGTAGTGCATCCCGGCCGCTGTCCATCAGCCGGCACCGCAGAAGCTCCGGTGCCACCGTGAGTGCAGCCCGCATGTTTGCTTGCTCCCTCCAGGTGTGCGCGCCATCACCGCGGCGTGGCTTGCAGCCCTTGCAGCAGCTCGAGCCTATCGTGGGGTGAGGGTGAACGGCGCCTGGCCGCTCTTCTCGCGCCCCGCAACGTTAGGTGGCGCTCGTGCCGCCTGGAGCGCGGGGTTGAGGTCTTCCTGGGCAGGCAGCGCCGCCCGGGCTGGCCAAGCTGCCCAGCGGTAGGCGTTGGTCCTTGAGTCGCCGGACATCAGAACTGCGGAGCGTCGGTGAATCGACTGGCGGGAGAGAGGCTCTGGTGCACCCCTACCTGGCGCTCCAAATTTCAGATTTCAGGTTCCGGCAAAACCCTTAAGGTTCGAACACTGGGGTGCGCACGCAGATCTCTTCCTCACCGATCACTCCCTCACACACTTCGCGATCTCTAGGCTAGGCACACAAACTCTTAGCACACGGGACACAAGATTTATACTGGTTCGGGCCACCGTTGCGGTGTAATACCCTACTCCAGTGTGGTGGTGGTGGATTGCCTCTTGGGCTGATGATGAACAGTACAAGGGGAAGAACAGCCTCCTGAGGAGAGGTGTTCTTGTGCTTGGTGAACTTGTGGTTGTCCGGGTCGATCTCCCCCTCTAATGTGGTGACTTAGTCCTATTTATAGAGGCCCTGGTCCTCTCCCCAAATATTGAGCGGGAAGGGAGCCAACAACGGCCAATTCGAAAGGGGATAGCTAGTACAGCTTATCCCGACAAAAGTAGTCTTTGCTTGTCAAAGGCTGTGGTGGTGACGCCGTCTTGGGCTCCACGGTGACCTCCGTCCTGCCGTCCTGCTGGTCTTGGTCTCCTTGCACCGATATGGAAACCTGTGCCTGATGCCTCGGAACTCCTCGCCTGCGCTTGCCTCCTTAGCACCAAAGAGGAAACAAGGACACTGTGCACGCTGGCGCCATCCTGGTCTAGATCGTCATGGCTTATGTTATTGGTACCTCGCGAGGTTTACCTTGCCATGATCTCTCCGCCCCTCGCGATCTAGCCTAGTGAGGCCGCTCCTGAGGAGGTGTTGTGTCATCCACCTCGCGAGGCTTGACCCCTCGCGAGGGTCTTGCATGCTTGTTGGTGAAGATGGGCCGTACGGGCCCGCTTACAGCGCCACGCCGTGGGCTGCAGGCAGGCAAGTCTGGGGACCCCCATTCCCAGAACACCGACATTTATGCATATTAATACCCCTCTGATTATGAACATGAATATGATTTGTGAGTAGTTACGTTTGTTCCTGAGGACATGGGAGAAGTCTTGTTATAAGTAGTCATGTGAATTTGGTATTCGTTTGATATTTTGATGAGATGTATGTTGTCTTTCCTCTAGTGGTGTCATGTGAACGTCGAATACATGACACTTCACCATTGTTTGGGCCTAGGGGATGGCATTGGGGAATAATAAGTAGATGATGGGTTGCTAGAGTGACATAAGCTTTAACCCTAGTTTATGAGTTGCTTCGTAAGGGGCTGATTTGGATCCATATGTTTCATGCTATGGTTAGGTTTACCTTAATACTTCTTTTTTAGTTGCGGATGCTTGCAATAAGGGTTAAACATAAGTGGGATGCTTGTACAAGGAAGGGCAGTATCCAAGCACCGGTCCACCCACATATCAAATTATCAAAGTACCCAGGCACCGGTCCACCCACATATCAAATTATGAGAATACCTTACTGAAAACTGCTTATCATTTCCTTTTGCTCCTCGTTGGGTTCGACACTCTTACTTATCGAAAGGACTACGATAGATCATCAAAATATCAAAATAAACAGGGAGCTACATGCGAGCTATTGATCTACAACATAGATATGCAAAATACTATTAGGTACTAAGTTCATGATAAATTAAAGTTCAATTAATCATATACTGAAGAACTCCCACTTAGATAGACATCCCTCTAGTCATATAAGTGATCACGTGATCCAAATCAACTAAACCATGTCCGATCCTCACGTGAGATGGAGTAGCTTTCAATGGTGAACATCACTATGTTGATTCATGCTCGACCTTTCGGTCTCAGTGTTCCGAGGCCATATCTGCATATGCTAGGCTCGTCAAGTTTAACCCGAGTATTCCACGGGTGCAAAAACTGGCTTGCACCCATTTTATGTGAACGTAGAGCTTATCACACCCGAATATCACGTAGTGTCTCGGCACGACGAACTGTCGCAACGGTGCATACTCAGGGAGAACACTTATACGTTGAAATTTAGTGAGGGGTCATCTTATAATACTACCTCCGTACTAAGCAAAATAAGATGCATAAAAGATAAACATCACATGCAATCAAAATATGTGACATGATATGGCCATCATCATCTTGTGCCTTTGATCTCCATCTCCAAAGTACCATCATGATCTCCATCGTCACCGATATGACACCATGATCTCCATCATCTTGATCTCTATCAACGTGTCGTTACATGGTTGTCTCACCAACTATTGCTTTTGCAACTACTGCTATCGCATAGCGATAAAGTAAAGCAATTATATAGCGCTTGCATCTTATGCAATAAAGAGACAACCATAAGGCTCCTACCAGTTGCCGATAACTTTAACAAAACATGATCATCTCATACAATAATTTATATATCATCACATCTTGACCATATCACATCACAACATGCCCTGCAAAAACAAGTTAGACGTCCTCTACTTTGTTGTTGCAAGTTTTACGTGGCTGCTACAGGCTTCTAGCAAGAACCGTTCTTACCTACGCATCAAAACCACAACGTAGTATAGTGATAGCTTTTTGATCTTCGGAAAGAGCCATGTTCATTGAAACCGATTCAACTAAAGTTGGAGAAATAGACACCCACTAGCCACCTGTGTGCGAAGCACGTCGGTAGAACCAGTCTCGCGTAAGCGTACGTGTAATGTTGATCTGAGCCGCTTCATCCAACAGTACCGCCGAATCACGAATCAACTAGTGACGGCAAGCAATATCTATATACCCACGCCCACAACTCCTTTGTGTTCTACTCGTGCATATAACATCTACGCATAGACCTGGCTCGGATGCCACTGTTGGGGAACGCAGTATTTCAAAAAATTTACCTACGATCACGCAACATCTATCTAGGACCTTCATAGCAATGAGAGGGGAGAGTGTGTCTACGTACCCTCGTAGACCAAAAGCGGAAGTGTTTAGTAACGCGGTTGATGTAGTCGAATGTCTTCACGATCCAACCGATCCAAGTACCGAACGTACGGCACCTCCGCGTTTAGCACACATTCAGTTCGATGCCGTCCCTCGGGCTCTTGATCCAGTTGAGGCCGAAGGAGAGTTCCCTTAGCACGACGGCATGACGACAGTGATGATGAAGTTACCGGCGCAGGGCTTCGCCTAAGCACTACGATGATATGATCGAGGTGTGTAACTGTGGAGGGGGGCACCGCACACGGATAAGACAATTCTTGGAGTGCCTTTGGGGTGCCCCCTGCCCACGTATATAAAGGAGGCAGGAGGAGGAGGCCGGCCTAGGAGGGGCGTGCCTATAGGGGGAGTCCAACTAGGATTCCCAATCCTAGTTGGAGTCCCCTTCCTTTTCCAAGAGGGAGAGAGGGAAGGAGTTGGAGAGGGGGAGGAAAGAGAGGGGGCGCCGCCCCCTCCCTACTCCAATTCGGACTTGCCATGGGGGGCGGCCAACCCTTGAGGCCCTTCTCACCTTTCCCGTATATCCCATTGAAGCCCACTACTTCCCCCAGCGAATTCCCGTAACTCTCCGGTACACCAAAAAATACCTGAATCACTCGGAACCTTTCCGATGTCTGAATATAGCCTTCCAATATATCGACCTTTATGGCTCTACCATTTCGAGACTCCTCGTCATGTCTGTGATCTCATCCGAGACTCCGAACAACCTTTGGTACATCAAATCACATAACTCATAATACAAATCGTCATCGAACGTTAAGCGTGCGGACCCTACGGGTTTGAGAACTATGTAGACATGACCGAGACACATCTCTGGCCAATAACCAATTTCAGAAGCTAGATGCTCATATTGGCTCCTACATATTCTATGAAGATCTTTATCAGTCAAACCGCATAACAACATACGTTGTTCCCTTTGTCATTGGTATGTTACTTGCCCGAGATTCGATCATCGGTATCATCACACCTAGTTCAATCTCGTTACCGGCAAGTCTCTTTACTCGTTCCTTAATGCAACATCCCGTAACTAACTCATTAGTCACATTGTTTGCAAGGCTTATAGTGATGTGCATTACCGAGAGGGCCCAGAGATACCTCTCCGGCAATCGGAGTGACAAATCCTAGTCTCGACCTGTGCCAACTCAACAAACACCATCGGAGACACCTATAGAGCATCTTTATAATCACCCAGTTACATTGTGACATTTGATAGCACACGAGGTGTTCCTCCGGTATTCGGGAGTTGCATAATCTCATAGTTAGAGGAACATGTATAAGTCATGATGAAAGTAATAGCACTAAAACTAAACGGTCATTTATGCTAAGCTAACGGATGGGTCTTGTCCATCACATCATTCTCTAATGATGTGATCCCGTTCATCAAATGACAACACATGTCTATGGTCAGGGAACTTAACCATCTTTGATTAACGAGCTAGTCAAGTAGAGGCATACTAGGGACACTCTGTTTTCTCTATGTATTCACATATGTACTAAGTTTTCGGTTAATACAATTCTAGCATGAATAATAAACATTGTTCATGATATAAGGAAATATAAATAACAACTTTATTATTGCCTCTCGGGCATATTTCCTTCAATTAGTCTGGCCCATGTTACATAGTCCGGACGCCCGAGGACCCCTTAGTCCAGGAATCCCTCAGTAGCCCCTAAACCAGGCTTCAATGACAATGTGTCCGGCACGTAGATTGTCTTCGGCATTGCAAGGCGGGTTCCTCCTCCGAATACTCCAAACCAGCCTTCGAATACAGTAAACCTGTCCGGCTCTGCAAAACGAGTACCACACACACCCGCAGAGAGTATAATATTTTATGAGTCCAACCCACTGACAACTTTTGTAGCGTGACATCACGTCACTACCTGGTCATTATTTCGAACCGTTTTTAGCCTCCCGCTCCATGTTTCAAGATGGGTTTTATTGGCACGTCTTGTCGAAGCAGATATCGTGTCCCCTTATTGCGGGATTCTCATCAATACGGGCATGGGTAATCCAACCGCGCCGTCTGCACGACCCTTGGGGAATAGGCAAGTTTTAAGGCAAGCGGGGAGGCGCTTGATATCCGCAGCCTTTATAAAGGGATAAGGATTTCACCTTTTCATCCACGCCCTCTTCCTCTTTGCCCATCCATTCTCGAGATCCAGCGCCCAAGCTTCCATCCTTTCCACCTCAAAAAAGCACTCCAGCCATGACCGGATTTGGAGCGCAGGGCAAGTAGATGGTTTCCTCCGTCAAGGAGAAGGACATCACCAAGCTCCGGAAGGCCAGGTTTGCCATTTGTGGGAGTTCGATCTGGCCGAGCACCAGACTTTGCAATAGTTCTTTGGTACTACACACGAATACATCTGGAAGGTGCTCTTTAAGGCCAACGAGACATGGCTGGCGATGACTGAGGATCGTGGGCACAACCTGGCCCATCCCGCTAGTCCGATAAGTTTTTCGTATTTCAAGGTGTATCCTTTACTTGCATACTCAAGGAAGACGCCTAAGCTTCACCATTTATTTTTTCTGGGCTGGACAAATAAGGCAGAGCGGATCCCGTGTCCGGCTCCGCTGCCTGAAAACCCAACGATCCCTCTTCTGACAAAGATGCTGGTTCCGGCGCCTACCAAGCACCGGAGAAGAATGCCAAGGAGACCAGGAGAGGTCTCCGCCATAAGGGCACTTTGGACGTGACGTCTGAAGACGCCGAGACCCACTCCTCCCACACCGAGGACGACGAGGAGGAGGAGGAGGAAAGCAACTCTCCCCCGGAGGGGGGAGGAAGAAAAGGGCGGCCTCCACGCACCTGGAGGCAGAGGCGCCCAAGAAGGGGAAGGTCTCCCCCGTGGACAACTCCGCATGGGACATCGATAGCAGCTCCGAGTGGCGCCCCAGGGATAAGCCCCTGGCTGAATCATAAGTACTCAAAGACGCACACATATATACAGCTCCTTTACTTCATAGTTTTAACATGTTGAATTATGCACTGCAGTCCGGCTCATTCTGACCTCCAGCGATCCTCATCTTCGGGGAATTCGCTGGATTCGAAGGTGATGGACAGCGGGTCCCTTTCGGGGCATCTTCTCCCAAGGCCATGGATGACACCGAGGTGCTGTCCTGAAGGACCTCCCCAGGCCAGGGAGAGACGCAGGAGGCTGTCAGGGTGGTGCCAGAGGGTGAACCCTCAGCCGCCAAACACATGGGGGAGCAAATCCCCATGGAGACTAGCGATGGGGGCCATATCCAATCCGGCCCCCAGCCGAATACAATTCCGGAGACCTATAAGGCTTCGGAATCCGGCAAGCAGCCTCCTTCGAAAGAAGGAGGTGCACCGATCCCACCGGTGACCTCTGCCCATCTAGAGGCGCCTGATACTCTACTGGAAGCGCCGCGAAGTGATTCCATTGTTAAGGAACACCGTACCCTCATGGGTACAGTGGTTGAGAGGATTGAGTTCGCAAAGAGCAGACTGGCCGAAGCCTGCACAAGCCTTCTAACACACTTTGAGGTATGGAAACACAATTTATGCCAAAGGAATGTCATAGTATAGATAGTAGCCCCTGAGACACTGTCTGGGGTTCGAAAAGAAAAGTCGGACAGAGGATCAACTAATTTTCGCAGGAGACTAACCATACGTGTCTATGTGAATAAGTAGGCGTCTTTGTTGGCTGTGACCTCTCATGCTGTTGAGGTCTCTGGACTGAAGAAGAGTCTAGAGCGGACGAGGAAGAGCTCAGCCGCGTTAAAAAACAGCTGGAGGACCATCAAGGTATGCAATGACCTTGTGTAGACTCAGAAAGGATGAATGATTTGTGTTGACCATAGTGCCATGATATTTTGTAGGAGCGGCGACCGAGGTGGAGACCCTCAAGAAGGCGCTGGCCGAATCCCAGGAGAGAGCGGCAAAGGAACAAGCCGCTTCCGAAAGACACGAGGCCAGGGTTGGTGAGGTCTAGCAGGAGCTCCAGGATGTCACCAGGAAGTGCGAGTCCTTGGAGCGCAATATTGCGGATCAAGAGTCTGAACTTGCCAAGGCCCACCAAAGCACACACGATGCCCGGGTTGAAGCCCAGGGCGCCCTCCAGGAAATCCAGGAGGCCAGAAAAATCGCGGCGGGCAAGGCCTTTATTATGCAGAGCAAGTATGTGAAGAAAAGGTTCCTATTACTGACCCAGATTTGTAGTTCTCCAGGGGCGTTTCCGGATCTGCCACACAGTGTTGCCGATGCTGCGGAGTCCTTCTGAGCCGAAGAGGTGAGGTCAACGGAGAAGCTATTCTGGTCACAATACCTTGCGCCAGAGCATCCGGTGGCCTTCAGCGATTAGTTGAAACAGCTGACCGAACTGCATAGGTGGCCGAACTGGCCATGAAGGATTTGATAATCCATCTATGGCCTGCTGAAGCCATACCTAGCAGCTACTTCGGGCTCGTGAAGCGGCTGGTCAATGCCTGCCCTCGGCTTGATGCCATCAAGCAGTCGGTCTGCATTAAAGGTGCACGGATGGCCTTCGCCCGTGTCAAGGTGCAGTGGGTGAAGATGAACACCATCAAGCTCGCGACTGAGGGACCGCCCATGGGCAAGGAGCACCGCACGCCCGAGCGGTATTTTGATGATGTCCTGAAGGGATCCCGCATTGTAGAGGACCAGTGTTCAAAAGGCATTATCTCTGGATGAAGTTATTCATGTTATCCCTTCCTGTATTATGAAACAGAGCGATTATGTAATATAATGTTTGTTGTTTGAAAATTTTACCTCCTGTGCGGCCATTTTGTTAAATCTGAGAGTTGGCCAGTCGTCGGCTTCAGCCCCCACGTAGGTAGTAAGGGGGTGTTCGGTATGGAATCTAAACACTCTTGATCGAAGAGTTTGGTCCTTGAAGGAGGTGTTTAGCGCAACGAACCATACAATCGGACTGTGTGGCTTTATCACCCTCACTTAGCCATAGGAGTTTGACAATAGAAAGGTAGGCGCATCCCCTAGTTAGTATTTAATCCGGACTAGGCTGTTGTAGACACCTGATCGGGTAGAGGCCGATTCGTCGCATAATGCGGAAAAAATCACAAAATCCGAATAGCTGACCAGCTCTCGTCGTATCATGACAGTGAGTTTTCGGCTTTCTCTACTGAGGTGTTTGCTTGGATAAACCAGAAACACAATTGCAGTAGTTCTCCCTTTACTACCCTAGCCGATAGGACAGAACGTAAGGTAGCAAGCACAGGAGCCGGGCAACCCAACTATTGACCAAAGACATGATTCGGAGCCGATGCATATAATGCTAAAATTCGGGGTGCCGAATTGTATTGTAAAAAGTGTTTGGACTTTGTTGCCATAGTATGGAGCACTAATACGTCTCCAACGTATCTATAATTTTTTATTGTTCCATGTTATTATATTATCTATTTTGGATGTTTAATGGGCTTTAATATACCTTTTTATATTATTTTTGGGACTAACCTATTAACCAAAGGCCTAGTGCAAATTGCTGCTTTTTTGCCTATTTCAGTGTTTCGCAGAAAAGGAATATCAAATGGGAGAGTTATTTTCGGAACAAACGTGATCCAGGAAACTTGGAGTGGACATCAAGAAAGAAGCGAGGAGGCCACGAGGCAGGACGGCATGCCCATGGGAGGCAGGCGCGCCCCCCACCCTCGTGGGCCCCTCGCAGCTCCACCGACGTACTTCTTCCTCCTATATACCCATATACCCCGACAACATCCAAGAGCACCACGAAACCCTATTTCCACCGCCGCAACCTTTTGTACCCGTGAGAACCCATCTTGGGGCCTTTTCCGGCGCTCCGTCGGAGGGGGAATCGATCACGGAGGGCTTCTACATCAACACCATAGCCTCTCCGATGATGTGTGAGTAATTTACCACAGACCTTCGGGTCCATAGTTATTATCTAGATGGCTTCTTCTCTCTCTTTGGATCTCAATACAAAGTTCTCCTTGATTCTCTTGGAGATCTATTCCATGTATTTCTTTTTGCAGTGTGTTCATCGAGATCCGATGAATTGTGGGTTTATGATCAAGATTATCTATGAACAATATTTGATTTTTCTCTGAAATCTTTTGTGCACAATTTAATATCTTTGCAAGTCTCTTCAAATTATCAGTTTGGTTTGGCCTACTAGATTGATCTTTCTTGCAATGGGAGAAGTGCTTAGCTTTGGGTTCAATCTTGCGGTGTCCTTTCCCAGTGACAGTTGGGGCAGCAAGACACGTATTGTATTGTTGCCATCGAGGATAAAAAGATGGGGTTTATATCATATTGCTTGAGTTTATCCCTCTACATCATGTTATCTTGCCTAATGTGTTACTCTGTGCTTATGAACTTAATATTCTAGATGCATGCTGGATAGCGGTCGATGTGTGGAGTAATAGTAGTAGATGCAGAATCATTTCGGTCTACTTGTCGCGGACGTGATGCCTATATACATCATCATGCCTAGATATTCTCATAACTATGCGCTTTTCTGTCAATTGCTCGACAGTAATTTGTTCACCCACCGTAGAATTTGCTATCTTGAGAGAAGCCACTAGTGAAACCTATGGCCCCCGGGTCTATCTTCCATTATATTATTTTCCTATCAACTTGCTATTTCTATGTTGCAATCTCTATTTTCCAATCTATACAAAAAATACCAAAAATATTTATCTTATTATCTCTATCAGATCTCACTTTCGTAAGTGACCGTGAAGGGATTGACAACCCCTTTATCGCGTTGGTTGTGAGGTTCTTGTTTGTTTGTGGAGGTACTAGGCGACTTGCGTGTTACCTCCTACTGGATTGATACCTTGGTTCTCAAAAACCGAGGGAAATACTTACGCTACTTTGCTGCATCACCCTTTCCTCTTCAAGTGAAAACCAACGCATGCTCAAGAGGTAGCAAGAAGGATTTCTGGCGCCGTTGCCGGGGAGGTTGCATTAAGTCAAGACATACCAAGTACCCATCACAAACTCTTATCCCTCGCATTACATTATTTGCCATTTGCCTCTCGTTTTCCTCTCCCCCACTTCACCCTTGTCGTTCTATTCACCCTCTTTTCTGCTTGCCTCTTTTTCGTCCGTCTCTTTTCGCCTGCTTCTTGTGTGCTTGTGTGTTGGATTGTTTGCCGCGATGGCTTTACTAAAAAGCATTGATCCTCACCTTAGAAGGTTAGAAGAAATTTAAAACAACGTTAGAAGTTTTATGTCCTTGCAGTTTGAGCATAATAATTTCTTCAGAAATGAGCTTAAAGAACAAAAATGTTTTATGGGGTACATGAATAAAGAGATCGAATTTTATGGTTTGAAATCTCAGTTTGCTCATCTTGAAAACTTAATAGCCCAAATTTCGGATAAGAAGGACACCTTAGTTAATAAGATGGCCGCCAAACCTGAAGAACTACACGAGAATAATGATGAAGATCTAAAAGTGATTGATGTGTCCCCTATTAAATCTTTGTTTTGCAATATGAATCTTGATAATGATGGGACTAGAGATGAGTCAGCTTTAGTTAAAAGGCGTCCCGATGATTCAGAGTTTTTAGATCTTGATGCAAAAAATGGTAAAAGTGGGATTGAAGAGGTCAAAATTTTACATAGAAATGAACCCACTATTTTGGATTTCAAGGGATTTAATTATGATAATTTCTCTTCGATAGATTGTATTTCCTTGTTGCAATACGTGCTAAATTCTCCTCATGCTTATGATCAAAATAAAGCTTTTACCAAACATATCGTTGAAGCCTTAATGCAATCCTATGAAGAAAAGCTTGAATTAGAAGTTTCTATCCCTAGAAAACTTTATGATGGTTGGGAACCTAATATTAAAATTAAAATTAAAGATCATTAATGCTTTCCTTTATGTGATTTGGGTGCTAGTGTTTCCACGATTCCAAAAACTTTGTGTGATATGTTAGGTTTCCGTGAATTTGATTATTGTTCTTCAAATTTGCATGTTGCGGATTCCACTATTAAGAAAACTATGAGAAGGATTAATGATGTTCTTATTGTTGAAAATAGGAATTATGTGCCCATTTCATTGTTCTTGATATAGATTGCAATCCTACATGTCCTATTATTCTTGGTAGACCTTTCCTTAGAACGATTGGTACAATTGTTGATATGAAAGAAGGGAATATTAGATTCCAATTTCCGTTAAGGAAGGGCATGGAACACTTTCCTATGAAGAAAATTAAATTACCTTATGAATCTATTATGAGAGCCACTTATGGATTGCCTACCAAAGATTACAATACCTAGATCTATTCTTGTTTTTATGCCTAGCTAGGGGCGTTAAATGATAGCGCTTGTTGGAAGGCAACCCAATTTTATTTTTGTTTCTTTTTTTTTGTTCCTTTTTCGTAATAAATAATTAATCTAGATTCTGTTTAGATGTGGTTTTATGCTTTTAATTAGTGTTTGTGCCAAGTAGAACCTTTGGGAAGACTTGGGGGAAGTCTTTGCGATCTTTCTGTAAAAAACAGAAACTTTAGCGCTCGCGAGATTTGCTGCCATTTTTTACTGGAGAGTGCGATTAGGTTGATTCTTTTTGAAGATGATTAATATACAAATTCCTCACGCAAAAAAATTATTTCAGAATTTTTGGGGTTATATAAGTATTCAAAACGTACAGATTACTACAGACTGTTCTGTTTTTGACAGATTCTATTTTTCGTGTGTTGTTTGCTTATTTTGATTAATCTATGGCTAGTATCGGGGGGTATGAACCATAGAGAAGTTGTAATACAGTAGGTTTAACACCAATGTAAATAAATAATGAGTTCATTACAGTACCTTGAAGTGGTGGTTTGTTTTCTTATACTAACGGAGCTAATGAGATTTTCTGTTGAGTTTTGTGTTGTGAAGTTTTCAAGTTTTGGGTAAAGATTTGATGGATTTTGGAATAAAGAGTGTCAAGAGCCTAAGCTTGGGGATGCCCAAGGCACCCCAACGTAAAATTCAAGGACAACCAAAAGCCTAAGCTTGGGGATGCCCCAGAAGGCATCTCCTCTTTCGTCTTCGTCTATCGGTAACTTTACTTGAGGCCATATTTTATTCACCACATGATATGTGTTTTGCTTGGAGCATCTTGTATGATTTGAGTCTTTGCTTTTTATTTTACCACAATCATCCTTGCTGTACACACCTTTTGGAGAGACACACGTGAATCGGAATTTATTAGAATACTCTATGTGCTTCACTTATATCTTTTGAGCTAGATAATTTTGCTCTAGTGCTTCACTTATATTTTAAAGAGGACGGTGGTGGTTTTATTTTATAGAAATTATTGATCTCTCATGCTTCACTTATATTATTTTGAGAGTCTTTTAGAACAGCATGGTAATTTTCTTTGGCTATAAAATTAGTCCTAATATGATAGGCATCCAAGATGGGTATAATAAAAACTATCATAAAAAGTGCATTGAATACTATGAGAAGTTTAATACTTGATAATTGTTTTGAGATATGAAGATGGTGATATTAGATTCATGATAGTTGAGTAGTTGTGAATTTGAGAAATACTTGTTCTGAAGTTTGTGATTCCCGTAGCATGCATGTATGGTGAACCGTTATGTGATGAAGTCGGAGCATGATTTATTTATTGATTGTCTTCCTTGTGAGTGGCGGTCGGGGGCGAGCGATGGTATTTTCCTACCAATCTATCCCCCTAGGAGCATGTGCGTAGTACTTTGTTTCGATAACTAATAGGTTTTTGCAATAAGTATGTGAGTTCTTATGACTAATGTTGAGTCCATGGATGATACGCACTCTCACCCTTCCACCATTGCTAGCTTCTCTAGTACCGCGCAACTTTTGCCCGTACCATACACCCACCATATACCTTCCTCAAAACAGCCACCATACCTACCTATTATGGCATTTCCATAGCCATTCCGAGATATATTGCCATACAACTTACCACCGTTCCGTTTGTTATGACACGCTTCATCATTGTCATATCGCTTTGCATGATCATGTAGTTGACATCGTATTTCTGGCAAAGCCACCTTTATAATTCTTTCATACATGTCACTCTTGATTCATTGCACATCCCGGTACACCGCCGAAGGCATTCACATCGAGTCATATTTTGTTCTAGTAGCGAGTTGTAATTTTTGAGTTGTAAGTAAATAAAAGTGTGATGATCATCATTATTAGAGCATTGTCCCATGTGAGGAAAGGATGATGGAGACTATGATTCCCCCACAAGTCGGGATGAGACTCCGGATGAAAAATTAAAAAAAAGCCATAAAAAGAGAAGGCCCAAAAAAGACAAGAGAAAAAATGAGAGAAAAAGAGAGAAGGGACAATGCTACTATCCTTTTACCGCACTTGTGCTTCAAAGTAGCACCATGATCTTCATGATAGAGAGTCTCCTATGTTGTCACTTTCATATACTAGTGGTAATTTTACATTATAGAACTTGGCTTGTATATTCCAATGATGGGCTTCCTCAAAATGCCCTAGGTCTCCGTGAGCAAGCAAGTTGGATGCACACCCACTTAGTTCTTTTGTTGAGCTTTCATACACTTATAGCTCTAGTGCATCCGTTGCATGGCAATCCCTACTTGCCCACATTGATATCTATTGATGGGCATCTCCATAGCCCATTGATACGCCTAGTTGATGTGAGACTATCTTCTCCTTTTTGTCTTCTCCACAACCACCATTATATTCCACCTATAGTGCTATGTTCATGGCTCACGCTCATGTATTGCGTGAAGATTAAAAAATTTTGAGAACATCAAAAGTATGAAACAATTGCTTGGCTTGTCATCGGGGTTCTGCATGATTTAAATACTTTTTGTGGTGAAGATAGAGCATAGCCAGACTATATGATTTTGTAGGGATAACTTTCTTTGGCCATGTTATTTTGAGAAGACATGATTGCTTTGTTAGTATGCTTGAAGTATCATTATTTTTATGTCAATATTAAACTTTTTTCTTGAATCATTCGGATCTCAACATTCATGCCACAATAAACAAAATTACATTAAGAATTATGCTAGGTAGCATTGCACATAAAAATTCTATTTTTATCATTTACCTACTCGAGGACGAGCAGGAATTAAGCTTGGGGATGCTTGATACGTCTCCAACGTATCTATAATTTTTTATTGTTCCGTGCTATTATATTATCTGTTTTGGATGTTTAATGGGCTTTAATATACCTTTTTATATTATTTTTTGGACTAACCTATTAACCAAACGCCTAGTGCAAATTGTTGTTTTTTCCTATTTCAGTGTTTCACAGAAAAGGAATATCAAACGGAATCCAAACGGAATGAAACCTTCGGGAGAGTTATTTTTGGAACAAACGTAATCCAGGAGACTTGGAGTGGACGTAAAGAAATAAGCAAGGTGGCCACGAGGCAGGAGGGCGCGCCCAGGTGGGGCAGGCGCGCCCCCACCCTCATGGGCCCCTCGTAGCTCCACCAATGTACTTCTTCCTCCTATATATACCCATATATCCCAAAAACATCCAGGAGCACCACGAAACCCTATTTCCGCTGCTACAACCCTCTGTACCCGTGCGATCCCATCTTGGGGCCTTTTTCGACGCTCCGCCGGAGGGGGAATCGATCACGGAGGGCTTCTACATGAACACCATAGCCTCTCTGATGATGTGTGAGTAGTTTACCACAGACCTTCGGGTCCATAGTTATTAGCTAGATGGCTTCTTCTCTCTCTTTGGATCTCAATACAAAGTTCTCCTCGACTCTCTTGAAGATCTATTTGATGTAATTCTTTTTAAGGTGTGTTTGTCGAGATCCGGTGAATTGTGGGTTTATGATCAAGATTATCTATGAACAATATTTGATTCTTCTCTGAAATCTTTTATGCATGATTTAATATCTTTGCAAGTCTCTTCGAATTATCAATTTGGTTTGGCCTACTAGATTGATGTTTCTTGCAATGGGAGAAGTGCTTAGCTTTGGGTTCAATCTTGTAGTGTCCTTTCCGAGTGACAGCAGGGGCAGCAAGGCACATATTGTATTCTTGCCATCAAGGATAAAAAGATGGGGTTTATATCATATTGCTTGAGTTTATCCCTCTACATCATGTCATCTTGCCTAATGCGTTAATCTGTTCTTATGAACTTAATACTCTAGATGCATGCTGGATAGCGGTCGATGTGTGGAGTAATAGTAGTAGATGCAGAATCGTTTCGGTCTACTTCTCGCGGCCGTGATGCCTATATACATGATCATGCCTAGATATTCTCATAACTATGCGCTTTTCTAATAATTACTCGACAGTAATTTGTTCACCCACCGTAGAATTTGCTATCTTGAGATAAGCCACTAGTGAAACCTATGGCCCCGGGTCTATCTTCCATTATATTATTTTCCTATCAACTTGATATTTCTATTTTGCAATCTTTATTTTCCAATATATACAACAAAAATACCAAAAATATTTATCTTATTATCTCTATCAGATCTCACTTTCGTAAGTGATCGTGAAGGGATTGACAACCCCTTTGTTGCGTTGGTTGCGAGGTTCTTGTTTGTTTGTGTAGGTACTAGGCGACTTGCATGTTACCTCCTACTGGATTGATACCTTGGTTCTCAAAAACTGAGGGAAATACTTACGCTACTTTGCTGCATCACCCTTTCCTCTTCAAGGGAAAAGCAACACATGCTCAAGAGGTAGCAAGCACAATGAAGCCCGTGGCAAATTAAAGCGTACCAAAGTGTACGGGTGCAATCGATAAGAATAGCGAAATAAAATGTAGTAAGCTAGTGCCACGTAGGTTGGGCCGCAAACTGTTCCATTATAATTTGATTAATACTTCAAAGTGTATTTGTACAAATAGTGCGATAAGCAACAGGGCTATTTAACATCCCAAGACGAAGGGGGAGCTGCGTGCGGGTCCTGAAAACAGGTAGAATGATTGTCAAGGAGAACATATCTAGATTCCCACACATGTATGTGCTGCTTGCCGCCTTGGTATATCCATCCTTCGAAAGGACCGGTGATCAGGCCGTCGAGAGGGGCCTATAGAGAAGAGACCAAAAAATGGTAAGGAAAAGGAAAAGTATGTGACGGAGCCGTATGATGGACCACAAACAAGTTACACCCCCATCTATGCCCATGGTATTTCGAGTGTGTAGTTATGCACGCGCGGTATGTACGCCGCCATTTGGTCGGGACTGAGACGGAGGTCGAATTCCTAGTCGAGCTCCTGACGGGCTGGACTGTCCTGCTGCAGAGTAGTACGGACTCGTTTGACAGTGTCCGGGAGCTTGGCCGCCGAATTAAGGTTCTCCTTGATAAGGCCGCTCTGTACTTCTTCTCCTAGGGTCGTGGTGTGCTCCTCAGTATGGAGGGAGCACTCTGTGTTTCCATTGACTGTTATGACACCGCGTGGTCCGGTCATCTTAAGTTTGAGATAAGCATAGTGTGGCACCGCATTGAGTCGATAAAATGCAGTTCATCCGAGCAGTGTGTGATAGCCACTGTGGAAGGGGACGATGTCGAAGATCAATTCTTCGCTTCGGAAGTTGTCTGGGGATCCAAAGACAACTTCCAATGTGATTGAACCCATGTAGCAGGCCTCTACACCTGGTATTACTCCTTTAAAGGTAGTTTTTGTGGGCTTGATCCTTGATGGATCGATGCCCATTTTGCGGACTAGATCCTGATAGAGCAGGTTGAGGCTGCTGCCACCGTCCATGAGGACTCGCGTGAGGTGGAATCCATCAATAAATGGGTCACGGACCAGTGCGGCTGAACCGCTGTGACGTATACTGGTCGAATGGTCCCTGTGATCGAAGGTTATCGGGCAGGATGACCATGGGTTGAATTTTGGGGTGATTGGCTCTATCGCATAGACGTCCGTGAGCGCACGCTTGCGCTCCCTCTTGGGGATATGGGTAATGTATATCATGTTCACCGTTTTAACCTGGGGGTAAACTTCTTCTGTCCCCCTGTGTTCGGCGGACGGGGATCCTTGTCGTCATTATCGCTTTGCGACCCCTTCTCCTTGTCTTCGGCATTTAACTTGCCGGCCTGTTTGAAGACCCAACAACTCCGATGGGTATGATTGGCTGGTTTATCAGGGGTGCTGTCGGTGTCAAAACAGGCGGATCTCGGGTAGGGGGTCCCAAACTGTGCGTCTAAGGCGGATAGTAATAGGAGGCAGGGGACACGATGTTTTACCCAGGTTCGGGCCCTCTTGATGGAGGTAAAACCCTACGTCCTGCTTGATTTATTCTTGATGATATGAGTATTACAAGAGTTGATCTACCATGAGATCGAAGAGGCTAAACCCTAGAGGCTAGCCTATGGTATGATTGTATGTTGTCCTACGGACTAAAACCCTCTGGTTTATATAGACACCGGAGAGGGCTAGGGTTACACAAGGTCGGTTACAAAGGAGGAGATATACATATCCGTATTGCCTAGCTTGCCTTCCACGCCAAGTAGAGTCCCATCCGGACACGAGACGAAGTCTTCAATCTTGTATCTTCATAGTTCAACAGTCCGGCCAAATGATATAGTCTGGCTATCCAGAGACCCCCTAATCCAGGACTCCCTCAGTAGCACCTGAACCAGGCTTCAATGACGATGAGTCCGGCGCGCAGTATTGTCTTCGGCATTGCAAGGCGGGTTCCTCCTCTGAATACACCACGGAAGAATTTGAATACAAGGATAGTGTCCGACCGTGCAAAATAAGTTCCACATACCACCGTAGAGAGAATAATATTTCCACAAATCTAATTTGCTGACTTGTTTTGGCAACACGACATTATGCCATGTCCCGGTGATTATTCGAACCGTTTCCTTTAACTAGCCCCGCACATAACGCGAGGCAGTTTTTTGACACGTCTTGTCAAAGCAGAGATCGTGTCCCCCTTATTACGGGATTCTCATCAATACGGGCGTGGGTAACCCAACCGCGCCATCGATTATGGCGCTTGGGGGATAAGCGAGTTTTACCAGGCTAGTGGGGGCACATAGTTTCGGCCGCCCTTATAAAGGGACAAGGTTTAACCTTTTTCTTCCCACGCCTTCTTCCTCCTTGCTCATCCTCTTTTTGCGCACTCGAGCTCCAACGCCCAAGCCTACATCCTTCCCCTCAACCTTCTCCAATCATGTCCGGAGCGGGAGGCAAATGGATGGCTTCCTCTGTTACGGAGGGACACATCAAGAAGCTGCGCGGGGCCAGATACTTGGCCGTGAACATCAGGCATCGGCTGCCCGCTGCGGGGCAGATCGTTCCTACCCCTAAACCTCACGAGAGGGTAGTTTTCCTCCACTACTTCCTCCGCGGACTGGGGTTTCCCCTCCATCCATTTGTCCGTGGTCTCATGTTCTACTACGGGCTGGACTTCCATGATCTGGCCTCGAACTTCGAACTCAACATTTCGGCGTTCATCGTTGTGTGTGAGGCTTTTCTCCGCATCCGCCCCCAATTCGGCCTGTGGCTAAAGACCTTTAATATCAAGCTGAAGATTGTAGGAGGCCAGCAAGCGAAATGCGGCGGGGCCATGGTGGGCAGGATGCCCAATGTTGCATGGCTCGAAGGCTCCTTTGTGGAGACCATAAAGGGGTGTCAATCGACGTGGTTCTACATCACCGAGCCGCGCGACACCAAATGGGCGGCACCCCTGAGTTTCGATCCGGAATCCCCACGCGGCTCACTTCTTGGAAGGAGAAGGGCCTGTCCTGGGGTCCATCGATGGAGCTGGACGGACTCCAGAAATGTATCCAGAATATGACAAGCAAGAAGCTCAAGCTTGTCAACATAATCCAAGTCATGCTCATCCGCCGGATCTTCCCGTGCCAACAACGGGATTTCAATTTATGGGAGTTTGACCCGGCCCAGCACCAAACTCTGAGCGAGCTCTTCGACACGACGCACCAAGACGTCTGGAGGGTGTTGTTCAAGGGCGTCGAGGTCCCTCCCCCTCTCACCGAAGACCGCGGGCTAAGCGCGAAGCGCCCTTTGAATCCGGTAAGTTCTGTGCATCTAGTAGCATATTTACTTCCCATGGATTGCTCGCTTGCAAGGTCTGAGCCCCCCTTGCCTTTGACAGGACTGGGTGAAGGCATCGGAGCAGATCGACTGCCCGGCCCCCATGCCCGAAGACACTGCGGACGCTCTCCTGACGGAGATGCTAACTCCGGCTCCTTATAAGGTGCCGGAGAAAACCAAGAAGAAGGCCAAGGGAACCCGAAAGAGTTCCAGACGCCAGGTGTTATCGGACTCATCGTCCGATGACTCCGCGATGCACAATTCCCCAGAGGACAAGGAGGAAGATGAAGATGCTCCCCCTCCAATTGGGGGAGACAAGAAAAGGAAGGCCGCCCTAACAGGGGAGGCCGAAGGGTCCAAGAAGGGAAGGACTCTCCTTCCGGACTACTCCACCACCGCCGCCGAAGGCGAAGACGAGTGGCTGCTCAGGGTCAAGCCCCTGGCGAAGTCATAAGTATTCGGATACTAGAGTAACTCATAGCATACCATTGTCGCACTGCTTTCCCTAACGCCGAATATAATTATGCAGACCGCCCCAAGCCCGTATCGACGTATCCTCGTCGGACGGCTCCTTGGATTCGTCGGATATGGATAGCGATCCACTTCTGACAGCCACCTCCCCCTGCCCTACGGACAATGCCGAGGTATTGTGTCATGGGGCAACAAGCCGGGGGGAAACAGTCCCAGAGGCGCCTCGAGGCGACCTTCCGGACTCCAGGAGCAAGGGAGGCAAAGCTCCCGAGGGCTCCAAGTTCGGCCCTCAGCCGGACATCACATCGGAACCTCCAACGGTTCCGGACTGGGGCAGGCGGCCCCCTTCCAAAAGGGGTAAGACGCCCGTGCCGGTGACCTCTGTCCATCCAGAGGCACCGGACAACCTGCTAGAAGTGCTTCGCGGCTCTTCCATTGACGAAGAGCACCACACTATTATGAGTGCGGTGGTGATCAAGAAGGTTCAGTCCGCCCAGAGCGGACTAACTGAAGCCTGTGCCAGCCTTCTAACAGGCTTTGAGGTAAGTGTTTGAAATATAGGAAAAATATTACCGCATAGACAGTAGCCCCTGATGCTCTGCTAGGCGTTCAAAAAGAAAAGCCGAATAGAGGATCCAATAATCTCGTGTAGGAGTCTAACATAAGTATGTCTATATGTGTATGCAGGCTTCGGTGCTGGCCTCTGCCGCACTGACTGCGGAGGTTGCCGCAATGAAGCAGGACCTCGAAGGGTCCGAGAAGGAGCTCGGTCTTGCCAAGAGGCAGCTCGAGGAGAACAAAGGTAAGTAATACCCTGTCTATAGAGATAAATATATAAAAAAGATGCGATTGCAAAATGACAGGATCATCATGAATTTGCCAGGGGCCACGACCGAAGTGGCGTCCCTAAAGCAAGCGTTGTCCGAGGCCGAAGACAAAGCGGCCAAGGAGCGCACCGAGCGAGAAAAGCAAGAGGCAGGGGTGGGCGAGGTGCAGCAAGAGCTCCATGCTCTCGTGATGAAGCACGAGGCACTGGAGCTTGACTTGAAGACGTGAGAGTCTGAGCTTGCCGCGGCCCTCGAGAGCGCAAAGAGTGCCAAGGCTGAAGCCCAAAAGGCCCTCCAGGAGATTGACGCGATGAAGAAAATAGCGGCGGGTAAGGCATTCTATATGCAAAGTAAGCATGTGAAAGTAAATTACCTATTACTTACCTGAATCCGGAGCTCTCCAGGAGCGTTCGCAGATTTTCCCCGCAGCATGTCAGATGCTGCACAGTTTTACCAGGCCGAGAAGGGAAGCTCAACGGAGAAGCTATTCTGGTCTCAGTATACTGGGAGCGAACACCCGATGCCTATGAGCGACCAGCTAAAGCAGCTGGTCGAGCTACACAAGGCGGCCGTGGCCTGGCGACGCCCTTCCGAACAGCTACTTCGGCCTGGTGAGGCGGCTTGTGGATGCCTGCCCACGGCTGGAAGTCATCAAGCGGTCCGTCTGCATTGAAAGTGCACGCCAGGCTTTCGCCCGTGTGAAGGTGCAATGGGCCAAGCTAGATGACGTGAAGCTGATCAAGGAAGGGCCGCCCGAGAGCAAGGAGCATCGCCGCCCCGAGAATTACTATGAGGGTGTCCTGAAGGGTGCTCGTCTCGTAGCGGACAAGTGTACGAAAGATATAATATTCGAGTAAACTTGCTCGTGTAATCCTGTAGTTATGAAAACTTGTTCATATGCGCTATGCAACGCTTGTTTGAATTTAAAATATTACCTTCTGTTTGGCTGTTTATCCAATCTGAGAGATGGCTAGTCATCGTCTTCTGCCCCCATGCCACGAGTGCTGGGGTGTTCGGGATAAACCTAAGGACTCTTGTTCCCATTGTTGGGTCCTTCGAGGGAGGTGCTCAGCACAACGAATAAGACAATCAGACTATAATGCGTTATCACTCTGACTTAGCCATAGAATTCTATAATTTTAAATTTCAGCGAAACCCCTAGTATTCGGAAGGCCGAATTCGGGGCGCGATACACGCCTTAAGCCGGACAGGGCCGACTCCTCGCTCTAAGTGGCATAAGTCTTTAGGGACGTGAAAACCACTCGAACAGCGACCATTCTCTCGCCTTATCATGATAGTCAGTTTTAGCTTTCTATACTGAGGTGCTTAGCCCAGTTGATCCGGGGCACAATCGCAGTAGTTCTCCCAGTGCTACCTTAGCCGATATAGCGGAACGTAAGGTACCAAAACATGGGAGCCGGGCAAACCCAACTATTGACCAAAGACATGATTCGGAGCTGATGCATATAATGCTATAAGTTCGGGGTGCCGCACTTGTGAAAGTGTTCGGACTTCTCACACCATATTGTGGGGTACTTAAGCCCCTGGTGTATTGGTCGTACCAAAGTGTACGGTTGCAAGGTGTCATTAATGAACACATATATAAAAGGAAAATGCAAAAACAGACTGAAGCTATGCGTTGTTTATTCAAAAAGGTGCGTTAAAGCAGAATGATACATGCAGTGCAATAAGCAAAAAGTAGGACTGTTTGACATGTCCCTTCCAAGGGCAAGCTGAGGAATAGTATTAAAGCAAATATTTCACTCGTTATTGTAATCCACCTGGGAGTTCCGTGGTGTGACGTAGCTTTCTGCCTCCTTGGTTGCTGCATCATGTCTTCGGCAATCATGCTGCCGGACAGGGTTTCCAGAGATTAAAGTCCTGAAAAGAGAAAAATAACAAAGCAGGAAGCCCCTAGTGCGGTTTAAGCCGCGTCTTGGGGCATGCCGTAGTTGTGCCCCCCTCCCCACCTGTGCCCATGGTATTTTTAATGCGTAATTATGTACACGTGGCACAGATTTCGCCGTTTGGCTGGGACCGGGGTGGGGCTGCATTGCTATGCAAGCTCGAAACGTGCAGGCGGTTCAGTTGCCAATTACTCCGGGCGCGCTTGAAGTTGTCCGGGTCCTTAATCGCCGAACTAGTGGATTGCCTTAAGAGGCTGTTTTGTGCTTCCGCTGCAAGGGCCGCAGTGTGCTCCTCCGTTCGGAGAGAGCGCTTTGTGTTTCCGTTAACTGTAATGAACCCTTGAGGTCCTGGCATCTTGAGCTTGAGGTATGCATAATGCGGTACCGCGTTAAATCTCGCAAATGTGGTTCGACCGAGTAGTGCATGATAACCACTGCGGAACGAGACTATATCGAAGATTAACTCTTCGCTTCGGAAGTTATCCGGGGATCCGAAGACCACTTCCAGTGTGACTGAGTCTGTGCAATGGGCCTCTACACCTGGTACGCCTTTAAAGGTCATTTTTGTGGGTTTGATCCTTGAGGGGTCGATACCCATTTTGCGCAATGTGTCCTGGCAAAGCAGGTTCAGGCTGTTGCCGCCATCCATAAGGACTCAAGTGAGGTGAAATCCGTCAATGATTGGGTCTAGGACCAGTGCGGCGAATCCGCCATGACGGATACTAGTGGGGTGGTCCCTGCAATCGAAGGTGATCGGACAGGAGGACCATGGGTTGAACTTTGGGGCGACTGGCTCCAACGCATATACGTCCCTGAGCGCACGCTTCCGCTCCCTCTTGGGGATGTGGGTTGCGTATATCATGTTCACCGTCCACACTTGTGGGGGGAACCTCTTCTGTCCTCCGGTGTTCGACTGTTGGTGCTCTTCCTCGTCATCGCTATGTGGCCCCTTATCTTTGTTTTCGGCATTTAACTTGCCGGCCTGCTTGAATACCCAACAATCCCTATTGGTGTGGTTGGCTGGCTTGTCGGGTGTGCCGTGTATTTGACACGAGCGATCGAGTATGTGGTCCAAACTGGACGGGCCCGGAGTGCTTCTTTTAAATGGCTTTTTCCGCTGACCGGGTTTAGAGCCTTTGAATCCGGCATTGACTGTCGTATCCTCTGTATTGTCGCTGTTAATGCGGCGCTTATGTTTGTTGCAACGGGACCTGCCATTGCCGTCCTTGGTATCTGAAGTACCACGGTTCTTTGATATGTTATTACTGCGAGCCAGCCAGCTGTCTTCTCCCGCACAAAAGCGGGTCATGAGTGTTGTGAGGGCTGCCATAGATTTCGGCTTTTCCTGACCAAGGTGCCGGGCTAGCCACTCGTCGCGAATGTTGTGTTTAAAATCTACTAGGGCCTCTGCATCTGGACAGTCGACGATTTGATTTTTCTATGTTAGGAATCGTGTCTAGAATTGCATGGCCGATTCCTCTGGCTGCTAAATTAAATGGCTCAGGTCATCGGCGTCTGGTGGTCGCACATAAGTGCCCTGAAAGTTGTCGAGGAATGCGGCTTCCAGATCTTCCCAACAGCCAATGGACTCTGCTAGCAAGCTGTTGAGCCAATGTCGAGCTGATCCTTTAAGTTTGAGTGGGAGGTATTTGATTGCGTGTAGGTCATCACCGCGGGCCATGTGGATGTGCAGGAGGAAATCCTCGATCCATACCGCAGGATCTGTCATGTCGTCGTATGATTCTATGTTTACGGGTTTGAAACCCTCTGGGATTTGATGATCCATTACTTCATCTGTGAAGCATAAGGGGTGTGCGGCACCTCTGTACTAGGCTATATCGCGATGCAGCTCCAATGAGTCTTGCCCGCGGTGTTCGGCCCGGCCGGATTTACTTTTACTATATCCGGCGTGACGTTTATCGTCTCGCATAGTGGCGCGCCCTCGTGATCCGTAGATCGATCTTGCATGTTTTGCTTTGTCTTCCAATACATCTCGCAGGTCCGGCGTATTTCCCCATGCCTTTTTATTTGAATGGCGTCGGGGTGCAGGCTGAGCTTTTAGCTGGAATGCCTCTCTATCGCGGCCACGAGGTGGCTGCTCAGCCACGTCATACGCTTCTTCCTCCAGTCGGGGTAGCAACCTGCATTTTGGGTAACTCTTGGAGGGGCGTTCGAGTTTATATTCCTCGACCGCGAGGACTTCACTCCATCTGTCAGCTAGCAGATCTTGATCAGCTTGAAGCTGGTGCTGCTTTTTCTTAAGGCTATTTGCCGTGGCTATAAGCCGGCGCTTGAAGCGCTCTTGGTCGACGGGATCCTCTGGCACGACGAATTCGTCATCGTCGAGGCTTGCCTCGTCTTCGGAGGGGGGCATGTAATTATCATCCTCCGCCTCTCCATCTGCCGCTCTCTCTGGAGGGCTGGCTCCTCCATCCTCCTGCTCTAAATCTTGTTGGAGGGGATTGTTGTTGTCTTCGGCACTGTCCGGAGTGCTATTATCTCCGGTGCCGGTATCACCACTTTTGCCTTGGCGGGACTTAGAGCGGCGCCGCTGATGCCGGCGCTTGGGTTGCTTCTTGGAGGGGTCATCCTCCATTGTCTCGTCGCCATTGCCTTATTTGGGTGTGTCCACCATGTATATATCATATGATGAGGTGGCTTTCCAGTGCCCTATAGGCGTTGGTTCCTGTTCGTCTCCTGCATCGTCGTCTATACCGTCGATGTCTTCGGAGTCGAAGTCAAGCATGTCGGTCAAGTCATCGACATTGGCTATGAAGTGGGTGGTGGGTGGGCGTCGAATTTCTTCGTCGTCCGCATCCCAATCCTGTCGGTCATAATCCGGCCAGGACTCTCCTGACAAAGAGAGAGACCTTAATGAGTTCAGTATGTCGCCAAAGGGCGAGTGCTGAAAAATATCCACGGAGGTAAACTGCATGATCGGCGCCCAATCGGATTCGCTAGGAACGGGCGCAGGCGGTTCGGAGTCCGTGGCCGGAGAAGGATCCGGCAGTCTGACAACACGGCTCTCGTGCAGGGTATGGTCGATGTTTGGCTCGATCGCCGCTGAGGGTAAGGCCTCCGTGGAGGGGTCCATCCACCCGTCCATGGACGGCGCGACTGGCTCCGAATTGAGGGTCGGAACGGCTGCTGGTGCGATCTCCTGAACACTATCTGATGGTAGAGCTAAATCTACTCATTGTGACCGCGTGACACACAAGGCAGAGGCTCGAATCGGTCGAAGATCAAGTCTACCGGATATCAGCCGTGTAGTTTAAGCTTCCAAACCTGACCTGGTGGCCACGGGCGTAACTTTCGATCTTCTCTAGATGGCCAAGCGAGTTGGCCCGCAGTGCGAAGCCGCCGAACACAAAGATCCATCCGGGGAGAAAAGTCTCACCCTGGACTGCATCGCTATCGATGACCGTAGGAGCCATCAAGCCTAACGGCGACGACATAGAGGAACTCTCAATGAAAGCACCAATGTCGGTGTCAAAACCGGCGGATCTCGGCTAGGGGGTCCCGAACTGTGCGTCTAAGGCGGATGGTAACAGGAGGCAGGGGACACGGTGTTTTACCCAGGTTCGGGCCCTCTTGATGGAGGTAATACCCTACGTCCTGCTTGATTTATTCTTGATGATATGAGTATTACAAGAGTTGATCTACCACGAGATCAAAGAGGCTAAACCCTAGAGGCTAGCCTATGGTATGATTGTATGTTGTCCTACGGACTAAAACCCTCTGGTTTATATAGACATCGGAGAGGGCTAGGGTTACACAAGGTCGGTTACAAAGGAGGAGATATACATATCCATATTGCCTAGCTTGCCTTCCACGCCAAGTAGAGTCCCATCCGGACACGAGACGAAGTCTTCAATCTTGTATCTTCATAGTCCAACAGTCCGGCCAAAGGATATAGTCCGGCTGTCCGGAGATCCCCTAATCCAGGACTCCCTCAGGTGCTGTGGATCTGACATGGATGATGGAGTATGCGGTCCAAGATGGAAGAGCCCGGATTGTGCCTTTTATATGGCTTCTTACGCTGACCGGACTTGGAGCCACTGAATCCAGCGTTGATCGCCGTGTCATCAGTATTGTCACCATTGTTTTGACGCTTATGCCTGTTGCGTCGGGGCTTGCCGTTGCTATTCTTGGCTTCGGAGGTGCCAGGTTCGTTTGCATTATGATTTCTATGGGCTAGCCAACTATCTTCGCCCGCACAACAGCGGGTCATAACTCATAAGTGTCGTGAGGGCCGCCATGGACTTCGACTTTTCTTGGCCGAGCTTTCAGGTGAGCCATTCGTCGCGAATCATGTGCCTAAAGGCCTCTAGGGCTTCGGCATCCGGGCAGTCGACAATCTGGTTCTTTTTAGTTAAGAACCTTGTCCATAATTTCCTGGCTGACTCTCCGGGCTGTTGAACTATGTGACTTAAGTCGTCAACATCCGGGGGTCGGACGTATGTGCCTTGGAAGTTGTCGCGGAAGGCGTCTTCCAAGTCCTCCCAGCTGCCAATGGAGTTTTCGGGCAGGTTGTTCAACTAGTGCCGAGCTGGTCCCTTGAGTTTTAGCGGGAGGTATTTGATGGCATGAAGATCATCACCGCGGGCCATATGAATATGGAGAAGAAATTCCTCAATCCATACCGCGGGATCTGTTGTTCCATCATATGATTGGACATTTACGGGTTTAAACCCTTCTAGGAATTCATGCTCCATTACTTCATCAGTGAAGCAGAGGGGGTGTGCGGCGCCTCTATATCGGGCCAGGTCACAACGTAGTTCGAATGGAGTCCGTCTGCGACGTTTGGCCCAGGCGTGATTATGCTTGTCATGTTTGGCTTGATAGCCGTCGTCGCGCATCGGGGCACGCCCCCGTGATCCGTATATTGACCTGGCCGGACCTGCTCTATTCTTCAGGTCCGGCAATAGGTTATATGTGTATCCCCGAGCCGTTGTGTATCTACCTTTACGGCGAGATAGTAAGGGCCGGTGATCGGCTTGAGTTGACGTTTTGTCCCGGCCATGTGGTGGTCGGTCAGCCGCATTACGTGTTGCTAGTACGGGCTCAAGTGCCTTGTCATCGAATTGAGGTAGCAGTTTACGCTTCGGGTAACTTTTGGTTGGGCGCACGAGGCCATATTCCTCGGCTTCCAGGACATTAGTCCTTCTGCCGTTGAGTAGATCTTGATCATCTTGAAGTTGCTGCTATTTCGTTTTTAGACTCCTTGCAGTGGCTATTAGTCGTTGCTTAAAGCGCTCCTGCTCGAGAGGTTCCTCGGGCATGATAAAGTCTTCGTCGCCGAGGCTCACCTCGTCCTCGGAGAGTGGAAGGTCATTACTGTCCTCCGAGTCTTCGTTTGAGGCCTGTTCATCAGGGCTAACTTGCCCATCCTCCCGATCGTCTTGTTCAGAATTTTGCGCGACGAGGTTTTCTTGATCTTCGGCATCATCCAGAGTATTGTTGTCTCTCGTGCCGGTATTGATGTCTTTGCTGCGGCATGATTTAGAGCGGCGCCATCGGCGTTTTGGTTGTATCTCGGGAGGTTTATCCTCTACTAGATTTCTTTCATTATCATCATCACCGTCCTTGGGTGTATCCACCATGTACACGTCATACGAAGAGGTGGTCGTCCAGCGTCCGATAAACGGCGGGTTTTGGGCCTGCTCTTCTCCGGCATCGTCGTCCATACCGCCGATGTCTTCGGAGCCGTAATCGACCATGTCAGTTAAGTCCTCGACAGTGGTGATGAAGTGGCTGGTGGGTGGGATGTAAAATTCCCCGTTCTCAGCCCCTAGTCCGGGCTGGGCGTAGTTCGGACGTTGCTCCTTCGTAATAACGAGGGATCGCATCAAGTCCAGAGCCTCGCTTAAAGGTGAGGTTTGGCCAGGGAGAAGAGAATCCGTAGAGTACGGCGAGAAGGGGACTCCTCGGCCGAGCTCACACGATGCTGACACCGAGAGTTCGGAGCCAGTGTCTGGGGAAGAGTCCGGCTTTGTGATGGTTGCCAGCGACTCTGCTTCCTCTGGCTCTCCCGTACTAGGCTTAGTGGCCACAAATAGTCTGGCGGGTTTAGAAATCATGTCTTCAGACCTGGCGACGCGCTCCGGCTCTAAGGCCAGAGCAGAGGTTGGGGTCGTGAATCCTCGGAAGATCAAGTCTCCTCGGATGTCAGCGACATAATCCAAGTTTCCAAAACTAATCTGGTGACCCGAGGTGTAGCTGTCGATCTGCTCTAGATGGCCAAGTGAGTTGGCCCGCAGTGCGAAGCCGCCGAATACAAAGATTTGACTGGGGAGGAAAACCTCCCCCAGGGCAGCAATGTTGTAGATGATTGACGAAGCCATCGAACCTTCTGATGACGACGCAGCGGAACTCTCAATGAAGGCACCAATGTCGGTGTCAAAACCGGCAGATCTCGGGTAGGGGGTCCTGAATTGTGCGTCTAAGGCCGATGGTAACAGGAGGCAGGGACACGATGTTTTACCTAGGTTCGGGACCTCTTGATGGAGATAATACCCTATGTCATGCTTGATTGATCTTGATGAATATGAGGATTACAAGAGTTGATCTACCACAAGATCGTTGTGGCTAAACCCTAGAAATCTAGCCTGTATAATTGTGATTGCCTCTACGGACTAAACCCTCTGGTTTATATAGACACCGGAGGGGCCTAGGGTTGTACATAGTTGGTTTACAAAGGAAGGAATCTACATATCTGAACGCCAAGCTTGCCATCCATGCAAAGGAGAGTCCCATCCGGACACGGGAGGAAGTCTTCTTTCTTGTATATTCATGGCCTATTAGTCCGGCCCATGTTACATAGTCCGGACGCCCGAGGACCCCTTAACCCAGGACTCCCTCACCCGTGCACCTCCTCGACCGCACCTCGGACAAGGAGGATCTCCTAGCTCTCGACTTCGACGATTGCCGGAGTACACCGCTGCCCCCAGTGTGTTTCTTCTCCAGGAGGTAGCCCTCCCCTAGCCTCATGTACATATGCAATTTCAAATTTTCGCCGTCCAAACAGAATTTGGAACTGAAGCCTAACTAAGATTCCATGAGTCAATTTCGGTGAACAACCAAACAAAGAAATTTGTGTTTGGTCCCATTTCAAGTTTTCATGGTGAATTCTAGCCCCATGCATACCGACCATTCCAATTCATGACTTGCTTCAAAAAATGGATGGGACTCTACCGACAGTGACAACGCACCATGCTGGAGTGAATGGACGAGGTCGAGGGGAGTTCAAATTATGACCGTTGTGGCGACCTAATGCCCACCGCCGTCGACCTCGCGCTGAGCTGCTCTGTCGCGCCTCCCATGGAGGGCGCCGTCTTTGTCGCGTCCCCGCTCGTCGACTCTGCCCGCGGGTCGTCCCTCTGCTTCGCTCCTTCGCCGTTCTGCTGGGCGGACTTGGAAGAGGAGGAGGAGGTGGAAGGGGGGGTTGAGCACCCGGTCCGATGTGCGCGCCGGAGTTTGTGGAGTTCCTGGCGGCTGCCAGGTTTTAGCGCTAGCGCGGGCGGTCTGGATCTCACCGCGGCTGCCCTGGCCGGTCGCCGGCACCGCACCATGCTAGTTCCTTGGCCCCTCCGGCTCCCATGGTGCCTCAGGCCGCTGTGCCTCTTGCTCTGGTGGGTGGCGGGTCAGTGCCCCTCTCTGACCCGGCTGTGGCTACAGCTGAGCGACTAGCCTCAGCTCTGGCCAGGCCGGTGGCCAAGGAGGTGGCTACGCCATCACTGCCACCGCCGGAGGCGCCCCGCCCCGACGGGATCCCCTGGTCGGGTCTGGCTAGGGCTGCGCGGCTGCATGGGCCAACTAGGGCCCACGCAACTGCCGGCCCTGGAGCTGCGTGGAAGAGCCTGCGGGCGCGTGGGCCGGTTGCGTGTGGCTGCGGTGGGCCGTCGGCCCAGGACATTGCCCAGGCCTCTCAAAGGGCACATGTAGTCATTGAGAGTGCTAACCGGGCATGGTCCCTCACCCCAGTCGATCCTGCCCGTTGGATCTATGTCCAACAGGGCGGATCCGACCCATGCCTGGGCACGCCTGCTACTAGGGCTGAGGTCCATCGGCTCAGTCGCTTTGCCCGCTGCCTTTGTCCCGTCTCCCTGCCGCTGCCGTGTCCTTCCGCTGCCCCACCTCTATCTGCGCCGCCGGCGACCTACCCATCCTCCTCCCTCTCTCCCGTGTCCTCCCCGGCCCCGCGCTCCTACCTCGAAGAACTGATGGCGTGCGAGGCGGGCACTGGATAGCCGCGTCCCAAGCGTCCCCTCGAGGCCTCCTATGGTCGGCCAGGGGATGGTGCAGGCCGCTCCAGTCGTGCGCCGGCCACCTATGCCGGCACCTCTCTCCGGCGACCTCCCCATCCCCACGACCCGGCCAGAGACCCTCATATGCCTCTCCCGGGCTCTCCGGGGGATGCCCGGCGCCTTGAGGGAGAGTGCCGTAGGAGCGAGGATCTGGCGCGCGAGGATGAGCTCCGGGTTGAGCTTGTGTCATGGCCGCCACCGGCTACTCAGGACCGTGATGGTCAGTCCTCCCAACCGGCTGGCTCTCGGAGTGCTACCCCGCGCGCCTCGGACGGTGACTAGCACCAGCGTGGCACGGGTCCTCCTGCTCCTACGCGTGATGAGGACCAGCGGCTGTCTCGTCAGGATGCCCATCGGGATGACCGTCATTTGTCTCGGACGGATGACCCGGCATGGCGTCGGGACGACCCGTGGCCCGGGCGGAACTCCCCTGGGTGCCGGTCGGTTGAGGCTCCGGGTGCGGCGGTCCAGGCCAAGAAGAAGAAGAAGGCGGCCAAGGTGGACCCTGGGATGGCCATCTGTCCAGCTACGACCGGGGCTCCTGAGCAGGTGGCTCCGGAGCCTCCCTCTCATGCTGGCCGACCCAGGACCCGCGAGGAGACAATGTGCATCAAATGTGGATGCACGGGACACTTTCACTGGGAGTGTGAAGCCCCTCCCCGATGCCCCACGACCCTTGCCTATCTCGGGTACGGGACTGAGGGGGGTGGCTTCTATTATGTGAATGCTGAGATTCAGGAGGAGGCGGTTCGGCCGCAATTGGCGATGGTCACTCTTGCCCCCAGGCAGGACTTACCGTCTGGGGTGGTGATCTCGGCCGACCTCATCCAGGCCGAGCTTGCCACCTACATCGGCGACTTTCGCGACTCCAACTTCACTTGGGAGGTGACCGAGACGGCTCCCCTCACCTTCTCGGTCCCCTTCCCCTCCGCAGAGCTGCTCTGTGTGTGTTACCACGATGTCATCCGTTGCCCCATCAACAAGTTCATGATCTCCGTCTGTGCTGCTGCCGCGGAGCCTGACCCTGTGCCCCCTCTAGCTAAGGTGTGGGTCCTTGTCTACGGCTTGCCATGAGGCGGCAGGTCGGCACCGCGGGGTGGCAAGCTTGCGCACATCCTCAAGGCAATCTCTTCCTGGTGGGAAAGCTGGTGACTGTTATCCTAGCGTCCTTCGAGGATGATGGCCCTGTCCGCATTGAGATTCTCTTCCCCGCTCCGGCAGAGATTGGCGGTATGTCCCTAATTTTCTACTTCGACACGAAGGGGAAGAGCCTGACCTTCGAGCTCGAGTCACCGGTTCCTAAGGATCTGCCTGGGTCGGCCTCCGCAATCACTCTGCCTCACCCGGATGACGGGCAGGGTGGGGATGGGGGCTCGTCCGAGGGGAGCTCCTCTAGTGAGGATGATGATGATGATGTGGTTCCTCTGGCTCCATCTGATGGGCGGCGTAGCCCGGTTTCTACTTGTGGTGGGTCTTCCTGTCCTGTTGGGACGGCTTCTCTGGTGGCATCGGGGGGTGGGACTGTGGCCGTGGCCTCCCTTCCCCCTGTGGTGATCCAGGAGGCTAACCTGGAGGTCATGGAGGAGGATGTTGTGAGTGTGGGGATGGAGGTGGGCCCCTCGCCTTCACCGCGCTTGCCTAGGGTGGTCTACTACTCGCGTTTGCTCGGGTCCCCCCTTTCCCAGCCTTGGGGTCCCCAGACTTGGAACCGCCTCCGCCCTTGAACCTGGGAGCGGTGACTCCTACCGTGGCCGGCTCCAAGCTTCGGGGCGGGTCTTCTCGCTGGTGGCCGCACGTCAGAGTGCGGGGCTCAACCAGTTCCGGGTCCTCCTAGATGGCCGTGTCCGATGATCCCGGAGAAGGCCGCCATGCGGGCGGCTGCTCCCGACTTGTCCTCAGGTACCCCCACCATCCCCTCAGATCCTTCTAGTTCTAGTTCTCGGTTTTTTGTGCTTGGATCCACTCTCTTGTCTCGTCTGGTAGAGGTGGCCACCGATAGTGGCATTGTGTTTCGTGGCGAGAAGGGGCCCATCCTTGAGCAGATTTCTGCTATTTGCGCTAAGGAGAGGCTCGATGGGGCATTGGCTGAAGCACATGATTGTGCTGCGCATGGTGAACCCAGCACCCCGGCGCACACTGACCTTGGTCATAGAGAGACCAGGGCTAGTGCGGCGCCCCCTGTGGAGACTGTGGCGGAGACACCCCTTGCAGTTCCCCCTCAGTGAGGGCTCTGCAAGGGCGTCCCCCGACAGGTCTCAACCCCACTGAACACCGGATAGAGGTGTGTGGGTCTAGTTCCAGGTCCATTTCCCTCGGACCAGAGGCCTCCGTTGCCCCCCTACGCGGGGGCAACGTGGACGTCCAGTGAAGGCACCCCCCAACCCACGATTGACGGGCGGGGTAGCTTGGCCCCGCTTGCGGGACCTAGGGATTCCACTGAGGTTATTAAATGAAGCTCCTTTGTTGGAACATTAGGGGCTTCGGCCTCACTGGTCGGCGGCGGCAGCTCATCGAGTATTTGCGCCAAGAAGAGATTGACATTGTGGGACTTCAGGAGACGATTCACCGGGACTTTAGTATGCATGAGCTCCAGGGGCTCTCCCACCACCAGTTTGCCTAGAAGTGGTTGCCTGCTACGGGTCAATCTGGAGGCATCTTGCTCGGAGTCAGGGAGGATGCTTTCTCGGTTGAGGATATGGACCGAGGGGAGTTCTTCCTGAGCATGTCCGTCACCGACCGACGAGTTCACCTTAGCTGGGAGGTGATTTTTGTCTATGGTCATGCGGATCATGGGCGCTTGATGTCTACTATGCAACTTTATTCTTGTAGACACGTGTTGGGCCTCCAAGCGCAGAGTTTTGTAGGACAGTAGCAATTTTCCCTCAAGTGGATGACCTAAGGTTTATCAATCCGTGAGAGGTGTAGGATGAAGATGGTCTCTCTCAAAGGACCCTGTAACCAAAACGCTCACGAGGCCTTGTCCAGCCCCCTCGCGAGGAACGCGAGGGAGAATAAGGGTCAGAAACAAGGAACAAAGAGCAGAAAGGAGGGAAAAAGGCAATGGAACCAGGCCATCAAGGAACACCAGAAAGCAAATTCTTACTAAAGAGGGGCGGACCAACTACGGAAAGCAAATGAAAAGCTGCGTCCGGCACCTAGTCTAGTCTTCTTGTCTTCTCACTAGCGCAGAGGTAAGTGCTGCCACTAGACGTGGGAGGGAGCCCCCGAGGCCCGAGGGCGGCACTCCTAAGACTCCGGGGCGTGTACAACCCCACTCATTATTACGTGAGAGTGTCACGAGCGGAGATTCTTCATAGGCACTGGGCCTTGCTTCACATGCGTCGGGCCTTGCTTCATGGGTAGAACTTCCGGAGGTGTTGGATCTTCCAGGCGTTCTGGATGGGGATCCCGTCCTGCGTCTCCAGGCGCGCAGCGCCAGGCCTGGAGACGTGGGTGACCCGAAACGGGCCCTCCCACATGGGCGAGAGCTTGTGCAGCCCTTTACTAGAGAGCACCCGCCTCAGGACAAGATCACCGACCTCGAGCGTCATGGAGCGCGCGGCCGCAGGGTCTGCTGGTACCTCGCAGCTCGGAGCGAGGCTTCACGGCGGTGTTCCTCCCCCAGCACGAGGTCCATCCCCCGCATGGCGTCCTTCTGTGTTTCATCAAACGTTAGGACCTGCGTGGAGCGTTGCCTGACCTCGTGTGGGAGAACCGCTTCTGCTCCGTAGACGAGGAAGAACGGGATCTCGCCTGTGGGCCTGGTGGCGGTGGTGCGGATGGACCACAACGCAGACTGGAGCTCATCGTGTGGATTCATCAGGAGGAGTCAAAACAGGAGCTATTTCCAGCTTCTGTTTGAGGGTGTTGAAAGCAACGTCACATTCAGGCGTCCAGATATACTTAACATGCTTCTGGAGGAGGTTGGAAAGAGGCTTTGCAATCTTAGAGAAATTCTCAACGAATCTTCGACAATAGCTTGCAAGCCCAAGAAAACTGCGGAGCTGCTTGACATTCTGAGGCGGTTCCCAATTCACAATTGCAGACACCTTCTCAGGATTAACAGCGATGCCCTTGGCGGAGATGATATGACCAAGGTATAGAACTTCATCAAGCCAGAACTCACACTTGGAAAACTTTGCATACAATTGATGCTCTCTGAGTTTGTCGAGTAGGCCTAGCCATTGCTCCTGGGGTGTGCCACAGAGGCGTAGAAGATCTGCGTTCCAAGGTTAGGACAATATGTTTTGAAGAGATTGCTAGTGAACTGAGCGGGTTTTTTTTGTCATACCTTTGCGCTGGCGTCTCCGTCCTGACCGCCTTCCTTTTTGGCCTACCCGGTGTCGGTGTCAAAACCGGCAGATCTCGGGTAGGGGGTCCCGAACTGTGCGTCTAGGACGGATGGTAATAGGAGGCAGGGGACACAATGTTTTACCCAGGTTCAGGCCCTCTTGATGGAGGTAAAACCCTACGTCCTGCTTGATTGATATTGATGATATGGGTAGTACAAGAGTAGATCTACCACGAGATCAGAGAGGCTAAACCCTAGAAGCTAGCCTATGGTATGATTGTATGTTGTCGTTGTTGTCCTACGGACTAAAACCCTTTGATTTATATAGACACCGGAGAGGGTTAGGGTTACACAAGGTCGGTTACAAAGGAGGAGATATCCATATCTGTATTGCCTAGCTTGCCTTCCACGCCAAGTAGAGTCCCATACGGACACGAGACGAAGTCTTCAATCTTGTATCTTCATAGTCCAATAGTCCGGCCAAAGGATATAGTCCGGCTGTCCGGAGACCCCCTAATCTAGGACTCCCTCAGTAGCCCCTGAACCAGGCTTCAATGACGATGTGTCCAGCGCACAGTATTGTCTTCGGCATTGCAAGGCGGGTTCCTTCTCCGAATACATCACAGAAGAATTTGAATACGAGGATAGTGTCCGACCCTACAAAATAAGTTCCACATACCACCGTAGAGAGAATAATATTTTCGCAGATCCAATTTGCAGGCTTGTTTTGGCAGCATGACATTATGTCATGGCCCGGTGATTATTTGAACCGTTTCCTTTAACCAGTCCCGCGCATAACGTGAGGCAGTTTTTCGACACATCTTGTCAAAGCAGAGATCGTGTCCCCTTATTACGGGATTCTCATCAATACGGGCGTGGGTAACCCAACCGCGCCATCAATTACGGCGCTTGGGGGATAAGTGAGCTTTACCAGGCAAGTGGGCACGCTTAGCTTCGTCCGCCCATATAAAGGGATAAGGATTCACCTTTCTATCCACGCCTTCTTCCTCATTTGCTCATCCATTTTCGCACACTCGAGATCTAGCGCCCAAGTCCGCACTTCCCACCTCAACCTTCTCCAACGATGTCCGGAGCGGGAGGCAGGTGGATGGTCTCCTCCGTCATGGAGGGAGACATCAAGAAACTGAGGAGAGCCGGATACCTGCCCGACGACATCGCACACCGGCTCCCAGATGAGGGGCAGCTCATCCCCACCCCCAGGCCCCATGAGAGGGTAGTGTTCCTCACCCATTTCCTCCACGGACTAGGATTCCCTCTCCATCCATTCGTCCGGAGGCTCATGTTCAATTACGGCCTGGATTTCCATGATCTGGCCCCGAACTTCATCCTCAACATCTCGGCGTTTATCGTCGTGTGCGAGGCCTTCCTCCGCATCAAGCCCCACTTCAGCTTATGGTTGAAGACCTTCAATGTCAAGCCGAAGGTTGTGGGCAGGCGCCAGGCGGAGTGCGGCGGCGCCATGGTGGGCAAGATGCCCAACGTAACATGGCTCGAGGGCTCCTTTGTGGAAACCATAAAGGGGTGGCAAACAGGGTGGTTCTACATCACCGAGCCGCACGACCCTGCATGGGCAGCGGCCCCCGAGTTCCGATCTGGCATCTCCATGCGGCTCACTTCCTGGAAAGAGAAGGGCCTATCCTGGGGTAGTTTGGGAGAGCTGACCGGAATCCAGACATGTATTCAAAACATGGTGAACAAGAAGCTCAAACTTGTCAACGTGGTCCAGGTCATGCTCCACCACCGGATCCTCCCGTGCCAACAACGGGAGTTCAATTTGTGGGAGTTCGACCCGGCGCAGCACCGAACTCTGAACAGGCTCTTCGACACAACTCATGAAGATGCCTGGAGGGTGTTGTTCAAAAGTGCCGAGGTCCCCCCTCCTATTACTGAGGATCGCGGATTCAGCATGAAGCGCCAAGCTAAAGCGGTCAGCTGCTTTACCTCTCGCAGGATACTTATTTTTTATAGGTTGACTCCATGCGGGATATAAACTCCCGTACCTTTGATAGGACTGGCAGGAGACGGCCGGACAGATCGATTGTCCGGCTCCTTTGCCCGAAGGCCCAACAGACGCTCTTTTGGCGAAGATGCTGACTCCGGCTCCTTATACAGTGCCGGAAAAGACCAAGAAGGCCAAGGGAACCCGAAAGAGTTCCCGACGCCAGGCGTCGTCGGACTCACCGTCCGATGACTCTGCGGTGCACTCCTCCCCCAAAGACGAGGAAGAATAAGAAGATGCTCCCCCTCCTCCAGGGGGAAATAAGACAAGGAAGGCCGCCCTAACTTGGGGGGGGGGGGGAAGAAGGGTCCAAGAAGGGAAGGACTCTCCTTCCGTACAGCTCCACCGCCACCGACGAAGATGAAGACGAGTGGTTGCCCAGGGCCAAGCCCCTGGGGAGATCGTAAGTATTTGGATACCAGAGTAACTCGTAGCATTCCTTTGTCGCACTGCTTTCCCTAACGCCGAACATGATTATGCAGGCCGCCACGAACCAGCATCGATGTATCATCGGACGGATCCCTGGGCTCGTCGGACATGGATAGTGATCCAGTCCCGACCGCCACCTCCCCTCATCCTGCTGACGTCGCCGAGGTGCTGTCTCAAGAGGCACCGGGTCGAGGGGAGACAGTCCTGGAGGCGCCTCAAGGCGACCTTCCGGACTCCGGGAGCCGAGGGGACGAGGCCCCTGAGAGCTCCGAGTTCGGCCCTCAGCCGAACACCGCACCGGACCCTCCAGCGGTTCCGGGCTTAGGCAGGCGGCCTCCTTCTAAGAGGGGCAAGACGCCTCTGCCGGTGACCTCTGTCCATCCAAAGGCGCCGGACAATCTGCTGGAAGTGCTCCGCAGCGCTTCCATCGACGAGGAGCACCGCATTATCATGAGTGTGGTGATCCAGAAGGTTCAGTCCGCCAAGAGCGGATTGACTGAAGCCTGTGCCAGCCTTCTAACAGGCTTTGAGGTAAGTGTTTTAAAATGTAGTAGAAATATAACCGCATAGATAGTAGCCCCTGATGATTTGTTCGGTGTTCACAAAGAAAAGCCGAACAGAGGATCAAATAATATCACAGGAGTCTAATATAAGTATGTCAATATGCATATGCAGGCTTCGCTGTTGGCGTCCGCCGCACTGGCTGCGGAGGTCGCCATACTGAAGTAGGACCTCGAGGGGTCCAGGAAAGAGCTCGGCCTTGCCAAGTGGCAGCTCGAGGAGAACAAGGGTAAGTAATAACATGTCTATAGATATGTATATATAGAAGAAGACGCGATTGCAAAATGATAGGATCAACGTATATTTGCCAGGGGCCACGACCGAGGTGGCGACCCTGAAGCAAGCGCTAACCAAGGCCGAGGATATAGCGGCCAAGGAGCGCACCGAGCGAGAGAAGCACGAGGCTCGGGTGGGCGAGGTGCAGCAAGAGCTCCAGGCTCTCGTGGCGAAGCACGAGGCGTTGGAGCTTGACTCAAAGACGCGGGAGTCCGAGCTTGCCACGGCCCTCGAGAGTGCAAAAAGTGCTAAGGCCGAAGCCCAAAAGGCCCTCCAAGAGATCGACGCGATGAAGAAGATAGCGGCGGGTACGGCTTTCTATATGCAAAGCAAGCATATAAAAGTAAATTACTGATTACTTAGCCGAATCTGGAGCTCTCCAGGAGCATTCGCAGATTTGCCCCACAGCGTGTCCAATGCCTCACAATTTTACCAGGCCGAGGATGGAAGCTCAACGGAGAAGCTGTTCTGGTCTCAGTATGCTGAGGCCGAACACCCGGTGCCAATGAGCGACCTGCTGAAGCAGATGGTCGAGCTACATAAGGCGGACGATCGGGCCATGAAGAGCTTTATAGACCGGCTGTGGCCTGGCGACGCCCTTCCGAACAGCTTCTTCGGCCTGGTGAGGCGGCTTGTGGATGCCTGCCCGCGGCTGGAGGTCGTCAAGTGATCTGTCGGCATTGAAGGTGCACGACGGGCTTTCGCCCGTGTGAAATTGCAGTGGGTCAAGATGGACGCCGTGAAGCTGATCAAGGAGGGGCCGCCGGAGGGCAAGGAGCACTGCCACCCCGAGATGTACTACGAGGGTGTTCTGTCGGGTGCCCGTCTCATCGCGGATGAGTGTTCAAAAGATGTAATATTTGAATGAGACTTGCTCGTTTTATCCTGTATTTATGAAAACTTGTTTCATATGCGCTATGCAATGCTTGTTTGAATTTAAAATATTACCTTCTGTTTGGCTGTTTATCCAATTTGAGAGATGGCTAGTCCTCAGCTTCTGCCCCCATGCCACGAGTGTTGGGGTGTTCGGGATAAACCTGAGCACTCTTGTTCCCATGTTTGGGTCCTTCGAGGGAGGTGCTCAGCACAGCGAACAAGGCAACCGGGCAAATAATGCTTTATCACTCTCACTTAGCCATAGAATTCTATAATTTTAAATTTCGACGAAGGCCCTGGTATTCGGAAGGCCGAATTTGGGGCGCGATACACGCCTTTAAGCCAGACAGGGCCGGTCCCTCGCTCTAAGCGGCATAAGTCTTTAGGGACTCGAAAACCTCGCTGAACAGCGACCAGTCGCTCGCCTTATCATGACAATCAGTTTTAGCTTTCTCTACTTAGGTGCTGAACCCAGCAGAACCGGGGCACAATCGCAGTAGTTCTCCTAGCGCTACCTTAGCCGATAGACCGGAACGTAAGGTACCAAAACATAGGAGCCAGGCAAACCCAACATTTGATCAAAGACATGATTCGGAGCTGATGCATATAATGCTATAAGTTCGGGGTGCCGCACTTGTGAAAGTGTTCAGACTTTTCACACCGCATTGTGGGGTACATAAGCCCCTGGTGTATTAGTCATACCAAGGTGTACGGTTGCAAGGCGTCATTAATGAACACATAGATATATATATATGCAATAATAGTCGTAATGTCATGCATTGTTTATTAAAAAATTGCGTTAAAGCAGAGTGATACAGATAGTGCGATCAGCAAAGAGTAGGACTATGTCCCTTCCAAGGGCAAGCTGAGGAATGATATTAAATCGAATATTTCGCTCGTTACTGTAATCAACCTGGGAATTCCGTGGTATGACGTAGATGTCTGCCTCCTTGGTTGCTGCATCATATGTTCGGCAATAGTGCTGTCGGACAGTGTTTCTAGAGATTAAGGTCCTGAAAAAAAAAGGAAAATAACCAAACGGGAAGCCCCTAGTGCGGTTTAAGCCGCGCCTTGGGGAGTGCCGCAGTTGTGCCCCCTCCCCACCTGTGCCCATGGTATTTTTAATGCGTAATTATGTACGCGCGGCACGAGTTTCGCCGTTGGGCTAGGATTAGGGTGGCCGCCGTATTGCTACGCGAGCTCAGATCGCGCCAGGCGGTCTATTTGCCGATTGCCCCGAGCACGCTTGAAGGTGTCCGGACTTTGAAGCAAAGAACTGGTTGATTGCCTTGAGAGACTACTTTGCGCTTCTGCTGCGAGGGCCGTGGTGTGCTCCTCTGTTCGGAGAGAGAGCTCTGTGGTTCCATTGACTGTAATAACTCCATGGGGACCTGGCATCTTGAGCTTGAGGTATGCATAATGCGGTACCGCATTGAATCTAGCAAATGCGGTTCGCCCGAGCAGCGCGTGATAACCACTGCGGAACGGGACTATATCGAAGATTAACTCTTTGCTTCGAAAATTATCCGGGGATCCGAAGACCACTTCTAGTGTAATTGAGCCTGTGAAGTGGGCCTCCACACCTGGAATGACGCCTTTAAAGGTCGTTTTTGTGGGTTTGATCATTGACGGGTCTATACCCATTTAGCGCACTGTGTCATGATAAAGCAGGTTCAGGCTGCTGCCGCCATCCATAAGGACTCGAGTGAGGTGGAATCCCTCAATGATTGGGTCTAGGACCAGTGCGGAAAATCTGCCATGACGGATACTAGTGGGATGGACCCTGCGATCGAAGGTGATCGGACAGGAGGACCAAGGGTTGAATTTTGGGGCGACTGGCTCCAACGCATATACGTCCCTGAGCGCACGCTTCCGCTCCCTCTTGGGGATGTGGGTTGCGTATATCATGTTCACCGTCCGTACTTGCGGGGGAAACCTCTTCTGTCCTCCAGTGTGCGGCTGTCGGGGCTCCTCCTCGTCATCGCTATGCGGCCCCTTTTCCTTGTTTTCAGCAATTAACTTGTCGGCATGCTTGAACACCCAACAATCCCTGTTGGTGTGATTGGCTGGCTTGTCTGGGGTGCCGTGTATTTGACACGAGCGATCGAGTATACGGTCCAAGCTGGACGGACCCGGCGTACTTTGTTTGAATGGCTTTTTTCGCTAACCGGGTTTAGAGCCTTTGAATCCGGCATTGACTGTCATATCCTCGGTATTTTCGCTGTTAATGCGGCACTTATGTTTGTTGCGACGTGACCTGCTATTGCCGTCCTTGGTATCTGAGGTACCATGGTTCTTTGATATGTTATTACTGCGAGCCAGCCAGCTGTCTTCTCCCGCACAAAAGCGGGTCATGAGCGTCATAGATTTCGGCTTTTCCTGACCAAGGTGCCGGGCTAGCCACTCGTCCCGGATGTTGTGTTTGAAAGCCGCTAAGGACTCCGCATCCGGACAGTTGACGATTTGATTTTTCTTTGTAAGGAACCGAGTCCAGAATTGCCTGGCCGACTCTTCTAGCTGCTGAATTATGTGGCTCAAGTCATCGGCGTCTGGTGGTCGCACATAAGTGCCGTGAAAGTTGTCGAGGAATGCGGCTTCCAGATCTTCCCAATAGCTAATGGAGTCGGCTGGCAGGCTGTTAAGCCAATGCCGCGCTGGTCCTTTGAGCTTTAGTGGGAGGTATTTGATGGCATGTAAGTCATCACCCGCGGGCCATGTGGATGTGGAGGAGGAAATCCTCAATCCATACTGTGGGATCTGTTGTGCCGTTGTATGATTCAATATTTACAGGTTTGAAACCTTCTGGGAATTGATGTTCCATTACTTTGTCTGTGAAGCATAAGGGGTGTGCGGCGCCTCTGTATTGGGCTATATCGCGACGCAGCTCGAATGGGTCTTGCCCGCTGTGTTCGGCCCGACCGGATTTGCTTTTCCTATATCTGGCGTGACGTTTATCATCTCGCAGAGTGGTGCGCCGTCGTGATCCGTGGATCGATCTTGCATGCTTTGCTTTGTCCTCCAATATGTCTCACAGGTCTGGCGTATCTCCCCATGCCTTTTTATTTGAATGGCGTCGGGGTGGAGGCTGAGCTTTTGGTTGGAATGCCTCTCTATCGCGGCCACAAGGTGGCCGATCAGCCATATCATACGCTTCTTCCTCCAGTCGGGGTAGTAACCTGCACTTTGGGTAATTCTTGGAGGGGCACTCGAGTTTATATTCCTCGGCCGCGTGGACTTCAGTCCATCTGTCAGCTAGCAGATCTTGATCAGATTGAAGCTGCTGCTGCTTTTTCTTCAGGCTATTTGCCGTGGCCATAAGCCGGCGCTTGAAGCGCTCTTGTTCGACGGGATCCTCTGGTACGGCGAATTCATCGTGGCCGAGGCTTGCCTCATCTTCGGAGGGGGGCATGTAATTTCATCCTCCTCATCTCCGTCTTCCGCTGTCTCAGGAGAGCTGGCTCCTTCATCCTCCTGCTCTAAATCATGCTGGAGGGGATTGTTGTTGTCTTCGGCACTATCCGGAGTGTTATTATCTCCTGTGCCGGTATCATCACTTTTGCTTTGGCGGTACTTAGAGTGGCACCGCTGACGTCGGCGCTTGGGTTGTTTCTTGGAGGGGTCATCCTCCGCTATCTCGTCACCATTGCCTTCTTTGGGTGTATCCACCATGTATATGTCATATGACGAGGTGGCTTTCAAGTGCCCTATAGGCGCTGGTTCATGTTCGTCTCCTACATCGTCGTCCATACTGTCAATGTCTTCGGAGTCGAATTCGAGCATGTCGGTTAAATCATCATAGTGGCTACGAAGTGGGTGGTGGGTGGGCGTCGAATTTCTTCGTCGTCCGCATCGCAATCGTGTTGGCCATAATCTGGCCAGGGCTCTCCTGACAGAGAGAGAGACCTTAGTGAATTCAGGATGTCGCCGAAGGGTGAGTGCTGAAAGATATCCGCGGCGGTGAATTCCATGATCGGTGCCCAATCGGATTCGATTGGCAGGGGCGCAGGCGGTTCGGAGTCCGAAAAAGAGTCCGGCACCTTGGAGTCATGGGTTGCGCAAAGGATTAGGCTGGTGTTCGGCTCGATCGCCGTTGAGACTGCAGCCCCTGAGGCGGTGTCTAACCACCCGTCCTCGATTAGCGCAGTTGGCTCCGAGCTAAGGGGTCGGAGCTGATGCGGGCGCGGCCTCTGGGGTACTGTTCGGTGGCAGAGCTAGGTCATACCCATCGTGACAGTGCGGCGCGCCCGGCTGTGGCTCGAATCCGTCGAAGATCAAGTCTCCGCGGATGTCGGCCGTGCAGTTCAAACTTCCAAATCTGACCTGATGGCCAGGGGCGTAGCTTTCAATCTGCTCCAGATGGCCAAGCGAATTAGCCCGCAGTGCAAAGCCGCCGAATACGAAGATCTGTCCGGGGAGAAAAGTCTCACCCTGGACCGCATCGCTATCTATGATAGTAGGAGCCATCAAGCCTAACGGCGACGGCACAGAGGAACTCTCAATGAAAGCACCAATGTCGGTGTCAAAACAGGCGGATCTCGGGTAGGTGGTCCCGAACTGTGCATCTAGGCCGGATGGTAACAGGAGGCAGGGGACACAATGTTTTACCCAGGTTCAGGCCCTCTTGATGGAGGTAAAACCCTACGTCCTGCTTGATTGATATTGATGATATGGGTAGTACAAGAGTAGATCTACCACGAGATCAGAGAGGCTAAACCCTAGAAGCTAGCCTATGGTATGATTGTATGTTGTCGTTGTTGTCCTACGGACTAAAACCCTTCGGTTTATATAGACACCGGAGAGGGTTAGGGTTACACAAGGTCGGTTACAAAGGAGGAGATATCCATATCCGTATTGCCTAGATTGCCTTCCACGCGAAGTAGAGTCCCATCCGGACACAAGACGAAGTCTTCAATCTTGTATCTTCATAGTCCAACAGTCCGGCCAAAGGATATAGTCCGGCTGTCCGGAGACCCCCTAATCCAGGACTCCCTCACCCGGCCTCGGTGCCTTTTGTTGGCGAGTTGCTGCGGGTTCGGCAGGGCATCCCGAATGCCTTCCCTATAAAAATGCCATGTGTATATGGTGGGTGAAGTGTCTAAAAGGGGATCCTAGTTTTTGGAGTAGGGATTTTTGGTTTTTCTTACGTGCGATGTAGGGAGCAGTCCGGGATAGTCGGTCGTAATGGCCACCATGGCATCATTACAGCTTAACTGATAGAACTGCCGGTCTATCAGCTCCACGAATATAACCGGATCTTCTTCAAGTCCGGAGTCGAGGACCCGGTCAGGGTCCTCTGGCTATGGAGAAGGGTTGTTGACCTTGTTTATGGCTTTTCGCAGTTCCTGCCGCAAATTGGCAAGGTGAATACTTACAACAAAGAATGTGGGAGAAATGGGAGCGGAAAGATATAACTTAGCCAGCTTGGAGGATTGTACATGGAGAATCCATCTTGTGGCTTGATGCGGGTGAACTCCTATTCCTCACCCCTGAACAATTCAGACAGAATTTTCGCCAAGGCGGCGGCATTGTCCGGACCCTTACGCCCGCAGCGGGTGGCATCATCCACCCCGTTAAAACACCACAAGGGGTGCCCATGGTATTGAAGTGGTTGCACTCCCCGCATTATGCAAATCGACATAACTACGATTACTGTCAATCCTGATTGAGCCAGTGCTTTAATCCGGTTCATCAGATAGAGGACTTCTCCATTGTCTTCCACCTGGGGGCTCCGTGGGCACCAACTTTGGCGTTTCTTCAGAGGAGCATTGTTAAACTCAGGAAGACCCCGCCGAACAGGGTCCGGAAGGGGAACGTCCTCCATATAAAACCATTCTGAAGGCCAGTCTTCAGACGACTTCTTCGGGGTACCGGACAGGTATCCGATATCGGCGATGCGCCATATTTTGGCTCCACCCACTTGATAAAGTGACCCACTCTGTGTGCGAGGGACGAGGCAAAATAGCCTTTTCCACAGCTCGAAGTGAGCCTCGCATCCCAGGAACAACTCGCAGAGAGCAACATAGCCGGCGATGTGTAGAAGGGAGGCAGGGGTGAAATTGTGTAATTGGAGGCCATAGAACTCCAGGAGCCCGTGGAGGAATGGATGAATTGGAAATCCGAGTCCCCTTAGTAAATAAGGAACAAGGCAGACCCGTTCCCCCATAGAGGGATAGGGAAAGCTCTCCGCTTGCTCCACGCCATTATAGGTGGCAAGCCCGGCTCGAACGGGCACCATATATGCCGGTGGGAGAAATCCCTTAGTCTGCAGTTCGACTAATTGACTGTGCGGGACTGAACACCTCTCCCAATCACCGGGCTTAGGGCTACGGGGGCGGGAGGAGGAGCCGCAGAGTTCGGCCATGCTGGAATGGATCTTCCTGAAACACGCTCTGATGGATTCTCGCTGAGGAAAGATGGTATGGATTGGATCTAAGGATCCCCATCCCTTTAATAGACAATTTATTTATCTGGCTAGGGGGGTGAATGTAAAAATGCCCTGGCGCCTCGTATTCATTCGATGCATGGGAGATAACCCTTATTAGGCATGGAAGCCAAGAGGTCCAAACATTTATGAGACCGGACACTGCTTTACAAACGTTTGGAAGATGGAGAAGAACCTGCCTTGCAATGCCGAAGACAATACTGCGCGCCGGACTCATCGTCATTGAAGCTTGGTTCTGGGGCTACCGAGGGAGTCCTGGATTAGGGGGTATCCGGACAGCCGAATTATATCCTTTGGCTGGACTGTTGGACTATGAAGATACAAGATTGAAGACTTCGTCTCGTGTCCGGATGGGACTCTACTTGGCATGGAAGGCAAGCTAGGCAATACGGATGTGTATATCTCCTCCTTTGTAACCGACCTTATGTAACCCTAGCCCCCTCTGGTGTCTATATAAACCGGAGGGTTTTAGTCCGTAGGACAACATACAATCATACCATAGGCTAGCTTCTAGGGTTTAGCCTCTCTGATCTCGTGGTAGATCTACTCTTGTAATACCCATATCATCAATATTAATCAATCAGGACGTAGGTTTTTACCTCCATCAAGAGGGCCCGAACCTGGGTAAAACATCGTGTTCCCTGCCTCCTGTTACCATCTGCCTAGACGCACAGTTCGGGACCCCCTACCCGAGATCCGCCGGTTTTGACACCGACACAGCTCCTCCCAGGAGGCCACAGAAGATTCCAGCAGATGGAGGAGCCAGGCGCGCGGCACGCCAGCGAGGGCCATCGAGAGCCAGTTGGCCATCACTTTATCGTCGCCCCGGCCTCCAGGACGGCCTCTTTGTACGCCAGCAGAAAGGCCGCCGGATCCACCGCACCATCGTAATGGGGCGGCATCTCTAGCTTGAACTTGTGCAGCCACCGCACCCACCGCAAGGCGGGGGTGAAGGCCCGGAGCCCCCCGGCGCTGCGGAGGGTGCCTGTCGATCTAGTCGGAGAAACGGCGGCGTCCATGGGAGCCGGTCGGGGACACGAAGCTTCGGCGCACCCCTACCTGGCGCGCCAAATGTCGAATTTCGGGTTCTGGCAAAACCCTTGATGTTCGAACACTGGGGTGCGCACGAAGATCTCTCCCCTTCCTAGCTCGCACTCAACACGATCTCACGGCCTAGCTCGACGAACCAAAAGAACAAGAGACACAAGATTTATACTGGTTCGGTCCACCATTGTGGTGTAATACCCCCCTACTCCAGTGTGGTCTGGTGGATTGCCTCTTGGGCTGAGGATGAATAGTTACCAGGGAAGAACAGCCTCCTAAGGAGAGGTGTTCTTGTGCTTGGTGAACTTGTGTGGTTGGGGGTGATCTGGATGAGCTGATCCCCTCTCTATGGTGGGGGCTAGTCCTATATATAGAGGCCCTGGTCCGCTTCCCAAATATTGAGAGGGAAGGGATCCCACAACAGCCAAATTCAAAGGGAGACAACTAGTACAAGTTATCCTGACAAAAGTAGTCTTTGCCTGCCAAAGCCTCTGGTAGTGACGCCGTCTTGGGCCCACGGTGACCTCCGTCCTGCTGTCCTACTGGTATTGGTCTTGTTGCACCAATATGGAAACCTTTGCCTGATGCCTCGGGGCTCCTCGCCTACGCTCGCCTCTTTAGCACCAAAGAGGAAACGAGGACACTGCACACGCTGGCGCCCGCCTGGCTCCAGTCGTCAAGGCTTGCATCACAGGAACATCGCGAGGTGTCCCTTGCCTTGATCTCTCTACCCCTTGCGAGCTAGCCTGGTGAGGCCTCCCCTGTGGAGGTCTTGCGTCATCCGCCTCATGAGGCTTGGCCCCTCGCGAGGGTCTTGAGTGTTTGCTGGTGAAGATGGGTCGTACAGGGTCATTGGGGGAGCCACGCTGTGAGCCGCCGGCAGGCAAGTGTGGGGACCCCCGTTCCTAGAACGCCGACAGGTGATGTCAATAATAATAACTCATGCTGCCCATATTCAACTGGACATATGTGCCTAGATCTTTCCTCACCACATGATGCTTGCCAAAGGAGAAAAATAAAAAGGAATAGAGAGAAAAACTTTGACTCTTTGCATAAAAGTAAATACTGAAAAGTAAAAGATAGGCCCTTCGCAGAGGGAAGTAGGGATTTGTAGAGGTGCCAGAGCTCAAAGAGAAATTGAGAGATAAAAACATTTTGAGAGGCATACTTTTCCAGCAATGAAAACGACTTAGAGCTCCCAACACTTTCCATGCTAGATATATCATAGGCGGTTCCCAAACAGAAATTAAAGTTTATTCCTTTTTCCATCATACTTTCACTTTCCATGGCTAACCGTATCCACGGGTGCCCTCCATACCAACGCTTTCCAAGGAATTTATTATTTGAGAACATAAAGTAAATTCCTTTTTTATTTCGGGACTAGGCATCCCTAATACCTTTGCCTTACTCTCGTGCATTGACAAGTGAATAAACACTCATCGTGAGATTAACACATCTAGCATGGAAAATATTGGTCACCCCTCACCGCCTCGCGAGTGGTACGAGCACACAAAAGAGAAATATATTTTGAATATTAGAGATGGCACATACAAATTTGCTTAGAACGGCAAAAGAATACCGCATATAGGTAGGTATAGTGGACTCTTGAAAATAAGATTTGGGTTTAAGGGTTTTTGAATGCACAAGTAGTATCTCTACTTGGTGCGGAATTTTTGGCTAACAAAGATGGGGGGCAAGCACCACATGTTGAAGGATCTATGACAATATAACTTCTATTTGAATATGAACAAATATAAACCATTACGTTGTCTTCCTTGTCCAACATCAATAATTTTGGCATATAATATTTTGATGGGGGCTCACAATCACAAAATATTTCCATGATAGTGTATTTGCATGTGAAAGTTCTCTTCCTTATATTAATTATTCATGAATTGCTTGTATGACCAATATTGTGATTGTCAAACCCCAAAAGATTTCACTTTCTAAACCCAATGTGAAGCTACCACTAGGCATGATATTATTTCAATTTCATGACATTCAATTTATTCAACAATTTACTCATAGGATATAAGTGAAGCACAAGAGTAAATGACATACAAAAGAGCTTCGTTGACGGAATGTGAATGCCGCTTACTTAGCCTCCTTGGCAACTATTTGAGGACTCTATTTTATTTAAAACTTTCAGATCTAAGCATTTTATTAAAACATAAAGAAAAATGACATTCCAACAATAGCACAACTCATGTGAAGAAGCAAAAGCTTAGGCTCAACTGATACTAACCTATAATTGTTGAACAAGAAAGGTGGGATGCCTACCGGGGCATCCCCAAGCCTAGATGCTTGAGACTTCTTGAATATTATCTTGGGATGCCTTGGGTATCCCCAAGCTTGAGCTTTTTTGTCTCCTTAATTCCTCTCATATCATGGTTTTCCTAAATCTCAAAAGCTCCATCCACACAAAACTCAACAAGAACTCATGAGATAACTTAGTATAAACCAATGCAAAAACCTTATCATTCTATACTATAGCAAATCACTAAAATTATTATTTAACATTTCATACTAAATTCCTATGCATATTTAATACTCCTATCCTCAAATAGAATCATTAAACAAGCAAACATATGCAAACAATGCAAACATAACAGCAATCTACCAAAACAGTAAAATCTGTAAAGAATACAAGAGTATCAATACTTATTCAACTCCAAACATTATGAAAATTTACCACACTGTATAAAATTTATCAGAGCTCATTTTTCAAAAAGTTTCAACATTTTATCACATACTGACTTTTCTAGGGAATTTTTGCAACAGCGATAAACATTCTGTTTTCAAACAGCAACATGTATACTTGCAAAATAAGCATGGCAAAGGCTATCATTGCCACTTTTATTGAAATAAAAGATGAAAAACATTATTCTAAATAATTTCAAGCAAATGATAACAAAATAAATTGACGCTCCAAGCAAAACACATATCATATGACGAATGAAAACATAGCTCCAAGTGAGGTTATCGATAATGTTGGAGATGAAAGAGGGGATGCCTTCTGGGGCATCCCCAAGCTTAGGTTCTTGTCACTCTTTATTCTCCTCATATCGATATCTCACCCAAAACTTGAAAACTTCAATCACACAAAACTTAACGGAACTTCGTGAGATAGGTTAGTGTGGTAAAGAGCAAACCATCCCACTTTTGGTACTGTCAAAGACGAGATTCATAATTGTTCTCACACAATTCCTACTGTAGCATATCATTTCTACAATTTATATTTAGCAATATAAGCCATAGAAACTAGAAAACAAGCAAATTATGCATTAAAAACAGAATCTGTCTAAAACTGAAAAGTCTGTAGTAATCTACACTCAAACAACACTTCTGCTACTCCAAAAATTCTGAAAATTTAGGAACACGTGAGAAATTTGTATATTAATATTCTACAAAAAAATCAACTCAATATCACCCTTGTGTTAAAAATAAGAACTATTTTCGTGAGAGAAAAAGTTTCTGTTTTTCAGCAGGGTCAGCTCAACTATCACCCAACATGATCCCAAAGGCTTTACTTGGCACTTTATTGAAACAAAATCAATAAAACATAATTACTACAGTAGCATAATCATGTGAATACACAAAAACAGTAGGTAAAAGTGTTGGGTTGTCTCCCAACAAGCGCTTTTCTTTTATGCCTTTTAAGCTAGGCATGATGATTTCAATGATGCTCGCATAAAAGATAAGAATTGAAACATAAAGAGAGCATCATGAAGCATATAACTAGCACATTTAGGTATAACCCACTTCCTATGCATAGGGATTTTGTGAGCAAAATACTTATGGGAAAAATAATCAACTAGCATAGGAAGGCAAAACAAGTGCAACTTCAAAACAATCAACACATAGAGAAGAAACTTGATATTATTGAGATATGTAAGAGCATAAGTTCCTTTCTCATAATAATTTTCAGAGGCATCATGAATGAATTCAAAAATATGACCATCACATACAGCACTCTTTTCATGATGCACAAGCATAGAAGATTCATGACTCTTTATGGCATAGATGTCATCAAATAATCATAGATAGCAACTTCATTGTCATAATCAATTGAAACCTCTTCCAAAATAGTGGATGTATCACTAAATAAAGTCATGACCTCTCCAAATCCACTTTCATCAATATTGTAATAAGATTCAACACCCTCCAAAATAGTGGGATCACTACTATCTAGAGTAGACACTCTTCCAAACCCACTTTCATTAATGTAATCATCATAAATAGGAGGCATGCTATCATCATAATAAATTTTCTTATCGAAATTAGTAGGAATCAAAGGATCATATTCATTAAGCAAAGCATCCCCAAGCTTAGGACAAGCATTATTTCCAGAAAATAAATCGTCAAACATATCATACTCATCAAACGTAGCATCCCCAAGCTTGTGGTTTTGCATATCATCACAACCATTCTTATCAATAGCATGAATGGCACAAATAGTATAGCAAACTTTATTATCATAATCTTCCAAGCAAGTATCAAAAGGAATATCATTATCTTCCCAATCATAATCATCACAACAAGCAATAGGCATAACAAAATCGTCATCAATATCATCATCCTCCATCAACATATTTGATTCACTTTCATGAGGCACGATGGTGATGGGAGCAACATTATTTGGGAGAGATAAATTTTTACCTCTATTATTTCTTCTTTTCTTCTTCTTCACCACGCCATGTGTGGGTTTAATTAATTCTTTCAAGATTTTTTTTGAAGAGATTGATTGGATAGGAAGCTCCCCCTCATTACCTGATTCATCATAATAAACACTAGGAGGGTTTTGGGAAACATTTTCCCTTTCATCAGTACTCCCTTCATACTCCATTTGTTTCCTTGTCTTTAAGTAGTTGGCAATATAAGGATTCTCAATGCAATTTACCGCACAAAACATATAAATTTCTTCTAGATCAAAACCAAGGAATCTCTCGGGATTTGGAAAAACCTTAGTTATATGTTTCATTTCTTCATACCCCAAAAGAAGGCTAAGCTCTTTATGATGCTCAAGGGTAATCAAGTTATAACAATTTTTGGACATGATTTGATCATGAAATAAATTACATTGGAGATTTAAATGACCACGTTCATTGCAAAGTTCACAAGGATGACGAAAAAATTACATCTTTCAGCACAATCATCTAGCCTCTCTTGCAACCTTTTTGTTTCTAAATATTTATGCTTCTTACAAAATCTATCTTCCCTTTTTGGTGTGCAAAGGCACTCCCAATTCACTCCGCAAAAGTGACATACTTATAAGAAACATTTTTTCATCACTTGTGCAATCATCATTAGTATTTTGGATATTTAAAGAATTCACACTAACAACATTGCAATCATGCTCATCATTCAAATATTTTGTGCCAAACATTTTATTGACTTCTTCTAACAATTGAGCACAATTTTCCGAACCATCATTTTCAAGAAAGATATTGTAAAGATGATCAATAATATGATGCAACCTCAATTCCATTTTTTTGTAGTTTTCTTTTATAAACCAAACTAGTGATAAAACAAGAAACTAAAAGATTCAATTGCAAGATCTAAAGATATACCTTCAAGCACTCACCTCCCCGGCAATGGCGCCAGAAAAGAGCTTGATGTCTACTACGCAATTTTATTCTTGTAGACACGTGTTGGGCCTCCAAGCGCAGAGTTTTGTAGGACAGTAGCAATTTTCCCTCAAGTGAATGACCTAAGGTTTGTCAATCCGTGAGAGGTGTAGGATGAAGATGGTCTCTCTCAAATGACCCTAAAATCAAATACAAGAAATCTCTTGTGTCCCCAACACACCCAATACAATGGCAAATTGTATAGGTGCACTAGTTCAGCGAAGAGATGGTGATAAAAGTGTAACACGGATGGTAGAAATATATTTTATAATCTGAATAAATAAAAACAGCAAGGTATCAAATAGTAAACGGGCACAAAAACGGTGTTTCAATGCTTAAAAACAAGGCCTAGGGTCCGTACTCTCACTAGTGCAATCTCTCAACAATGCTAACATAGTTGGATCATATGATTATCCCTCAAAGTACAATAAAGAATCACTCCCGAGTTCCTATTAGCGGAGAACAAAAGATAGGAATTGTTTGTAGGGTATGAAGCCACCTCAAAGCTATTCTTTCCGATCGATCTATTCAAGAGTTCGTACTAAAATAACATAAAGCTATTGTTTCCGTTCGATCTATCCTAGAGTTCGTACTAGAATAACACCAAAGCATATTCATATTCATAATACTCAATCCACACAAGGAACTATAAGGAGACCCCAAAGTTTCTATCGGAGAAAAGATAATAAAAACATGCATCAACCCCTGCGCATAGGTTACCCCAATATCACTGCGGGAATCCGCAAGTTGAGTGCCATAACGTATATCAAGTGAATCAATAAGATACCCCAATGTCACCTCAAGTATTCATACCGCAAGACATACATCATGTGTTCTCAAATCTGAACATTCAATCCGACATGACAAAACTTCAAAGGGTAAAGATTCAATTCATCACAACAAGAGTATAGAGGGGTGAAACATCATATGATCCGACTATATTAACAAAGCCCATAATATAGATCATGAGAAAGAGATTAAACACATAGCTACTGGTACAAACCCTCAGCCCCGAGGGTGGACTACTCCCTCATCATCATGGTGGACACCGGGCTGATGAAGATGGCCACCGGAGATGATTCCCCCCTCCAGCAGGGTGCCAGAACGGGTCTAGATTGGTTTTTGGTGGCTACGGAGCCCTGCGGCGGCGGAACTTCTGATCTAGGTTAACCCTGAAGAGTTTCAGAATATTAGGGAATTTATAGTGCAAAGAGGGGGTGCGGGAGGCCACCGAGGTGGGCACAACCCACCTGGGCGCGCCAGGGGGCCCTGGCGCGTCCTGGTGGGTTGTGCCCCCCTCGGGGCACCCCCCCCCCCCAGGTGCAGCTCTGGCCCATTGGGTTCCTTCCGGTCCACAAAAAATCCACAAAAAGTTTTGCGGTGTTTGGACTCCGTTAATATTGATTTTCTGTGACGTAAGAAACAAGCAAAAAATAGCAACTACCACTGGGCACTGGCTCAATAGGTTAGTCTCAAAAAATGATATCAAGTTGCTATAAAATGAATTTAAAACATCCAAGAATGATAATACATTGGCATGAATACTTCATAAATTATAGATACGTTGGAGACGTATCAGCGCTCTGCCAACTTCCTTGCCGAGCTAAAAAATAAGGTGGAGAGGTGCACCACTCCGGTAGTGGTGGCCGGGGACTTCAACCTCATTACGTGGGCTTCAGATAAAAGCTCTCCTAATGTTGGTCGGGTCCACATGCTTCTATTCAATGACTGCATTGCAGACCTTGCGCTTCATGAGATAGCCCGCATAGGGGCTAGGTTCACATGGACGAATAAGCAGGCGGACCCCATCCGGAGTGTTCTAGATCGGGTATTTGTGTTGGCTCAGTGGGAAGTGATGTTCCCATTGTGTTCCCTCAAGGTGGTCACTCGGATTGGCTCTGAACATACGCCCTGCTTTTCTCTTCGGGAGATGATGCCCCCCTAGAACCCGTCGCTTCTGCTTTGAGGCGTTTTGGTTGGAGCAACCGGATTTCTTTGAGTTGGTTCATGATCGCTGGCTAGAGGCTGTCGCGTCCCCACCTCTTGTGTTTTGTGTTGTGGATGTCTGGCATCACTGTGCTAAAATGGCCTTTCAGGCCATGAAGGTCTGGGGGCGAACCTTGGTGCTGATCTTCGGGCCCATAAAGGGGCCCTGTTAGATCAGCTTAATGTGGTAGATGGCCTTCCGGACGGGCCGGGCCTATCTACTGACGACTGAATTAGGAGATACTCCCTCGAGGCCTCACTCATGGACATTTACAAGAGCGAGGAGCTATTTTGGCAGCGTCGAGGGGGCTAGAACTGGCTCCTTAAGGAGGATGCGAACACTGCCTACTTCCAGGCGATTGCCAATGGCCGCAGGCGGAAATGTGCCATCCTGTCGGCGTTCTGGGAACGGGGGTCCCCAAAATTGCCTGCCTGTGGCCCGCGGCGTGGCTCCACCAGTGGCCCTGTATGGCCCATCTTCGCCAGCAAACACTCCAGACCCTCGCAACGGGCCAATCCTCGCAAGGTGGATGACACAAGATCTCCTCAGGGGAGGCCTCACCAGGCTGGCTCGCAAGGGGCGGAGAGATCAAGGCAAGGGACACCTCGTGAGGTTCGTGTGATGCAAGCCATGACGACTGGAGCCAGGCGGGCGCCAGCACGCGCAGTGTCCTCATTTCCTCTTTGGTGCTTGTCGGTGTCAAAACCGGTGGATCTCGGGTAGGGGGTCCCGAACTGTGCGTCTAGGCCGGATGGTAACAGGAGGCAGGGGACACAATGTTTTACCCAGGTTCGGGCCCTCTTGATGGAGGTAAAACCCTACGTCCTGCTTCATTGATATTGATGATATGGGTAGTACAAGAGTAGATCTACCACGAGATCAAAGAGGCTAAACCCTAGAAGCTAGCCTATGGTATGATTGTATGTTGTCGTTGTTGTCCTATGGACTAAAATCCTTCAGTTTATATAGACACCGGAGAGGGTTAGGGTTACACAAGGTTGGTTACAAAGGAGGAGATATCCATATCCGTATTGCCTAGCTTGCCTTCCACGCCAAGTAGAGTCCCATCCGGACACGAGACGAAGTCTTCAATCTTGTATCTTCATAGTCTAATAGTCCGGCCAATCGAGATAGTCCAGCTGTCCGGAGACCCCCTAATCCAGGACTCCCTCAATAGCCCCTGAACCAGGCTTCAATGACAATGAGTCCGGCACGCAGTATTGTCTTCGACATTGCAAGGCGGGTTCCTTCTCCGAATACATCACAGAAGAATTTGAATACAAGGATAGTGTCCGACCCTGCAAAATAAGTTCCACATACCACCGTAGAGAGAATAATATTTTCACAGATCCAATTTGCAGGCTTGTTTTGGCAGCATGACATTATGTCATGGCCCGGTGATTATTCGAACCGTTTCCTTTAACCAGCCCCGCACATAACACGAGGCAGTTTTTCGACACGTCTTGTCAAAGCAGAGATCGTGTCCCCTTATTACGGGATTCTTATCAATACGGGCGTGGGTAACCCAACCGCGCCATCAATTACGGTGCTTGGTGGATAAGTGAGTTTTACCAGGCATGTGGGAACGCTTAGTTTCGCCCGCCCATATAAAGGGATAAGGATTCACCATCCTATCCACGCCTTCTTCCTCCTTTGCTCATCCGTTTTCGCACACTCGAGCTCTAGCGCCCAAGTCCACACTTCCCACCTCAACCTTCTCCAACCATGTCCGGAGCGGGAGGCAGGTGGATGGTCTCCTCCGTTACGAAGGGAGACATCAAGAAACTAAGGAGAGCCGGATACCGGCCCGACGACATCGCGCACAGGCTCCCAGATGAGGGGCAGCTCATCCCCACCCCCCAGGCCCCATGAGAGGGTAGTATTCCTCACCCATTACCTCCGCGGACTGGGATTCCCTCTCCATCCATTCGTCCAGGGGCTCATGTTCTATTACGGCCTGGATTTCCACGATCTGGCGCCGAACTTCATCCTCAACATCTTGGCATTTATCTCGTGTGCGAGGCCTTCCTCCGCATCAAGCCCCACTTCGGCTTATGGTTGAAGACCTTCAATGTCAAGCCGAAGGTCGTGGGCGGCCGCCAGGCGGAGTGCGGAGGCGCCATGGTGGGCAAGATGCCCAACGTAACATGGCTCGAGGGCTTCTTTGTGGAAACCATAAAGGGGTGGCAATCGGGATGGTTCTACATCACCGAGCCGCACGACCCTGTATGGGCAGTGGCCCCCGAGTTCCGATCTGGCATCCCCACGCGGTTCACCTCCTGGAAAGAGAAGGGCATGTCCTGGGGTAGTTCGGAAGAGCTGACCGGACTCCAAACATGTATTCAAAACATGGTGAACAGGAAGCTCAAACTTGTCAACGTGGTCCAGGTCATGCTCCACCGCCGGATTCTCCTGTGCCAACAATGGGAGTTCAACTTTTGGGAGTTCGACCCGGCACGTCACCGAACTCTGAATAGGCTTTTCGACACAACTCACGAAGATGCCTGGAGGGTGCTGTTCAAAAGAGCCGAGGTCCCCCCTCCCATTACTGAGGATCGTGGATTCAGCGCAAAGCGCCAAGCCAAAGCGGTAAGCTGCTTTACCTCTCGCAGGATACTTATTTTTTATAGGTTGACTCCATGCGGGATCTAAACTCCCGTACCTTCGACAGGACTGGCAGGAGACGGCCGGACAGATCGATTGTCCGGCTCCTTTGCCCGAAGGCCCAGCAGACGCTCTTCTGGCGAAGATGCTGACTCCGGGTCCTTACACGGTGCCGGAGAAGACCAAGAAGGCCAAGGGAACCCGAAAGAGTTCCCGACGCCAGGCGTCGTCTGACTCACCGTCCAATGACTCTGCGGCGCACTCCTCCCCCGAAGACGAGGAAGAAGAAGAAGAAGAACAAGAAGAAGAAGAAGATGCTCTCCCTCCTGCAGGGGGAGATAAGAAAAGGAAGGCCACCCTAACTGGGGGGCCGAAGGGTCCAAGAAGGAAAGGACTCTCCTTCCGGACAGCTCCACCGCCGCCGACAAAGACGAAGACGAGTGGTTGCCCAGGGCCAAGCCCCTGGGGAGATCGTAAGTATTCGGATACCAGAGTAACTCATAGCATTCTTTTGTCGCACTGCTTTCCCTAACGCCGAACATGATTATGCAGGCCGCCGCGAACCAGCATCGATGTATCATCGGACGTCTCCCTGTGCTTGTCGGAAATGGATAGCGATCCAGTCCCGACCACCACCTCCCCTCATCCTGCTGACGACGCCGAGGTGCTGTCTCAAGAGGCATCGGGTCGAGGGGAGACAGTCCTAGAGGCGCCTCCAGGCGACCTTTCGGACTCCGGGAGCCGAGGGGACGAAGCCCCTGAGAGATCCGAGTTCGGCCGTCAGCCGAACACCGCGCCGGACCCTCCAGCGGTTCCGGGCTCGGGAAGGCGGCCTCCTTCTAAGAGGGGCAAGACGCCTGTGTCGGTGACCTCTGTCCATCCAGAGGTGTCGGACAATCTGCTGGAAGCGCTTCACAGCGCTTCCATCGACGAGGAGCACTGCACTATCATGAGTGCGGTGATCCAGAAAGTTTAGCCCGCCAAGAGCGGATTGACTAAAACCCGTGCCAGCCTTCTAACAGGCTTTGAGGTAAGTGTTTTAAATGTAGTAGAAATATTACTACATAGACAGTAGCCCCTAATGCTTTGTTCGGTGTTCACAAAGAAAAGCTGAATAGAGGATCAAATAATATCGCAGGAGTCTAATATAAGTATGTCAATATGCATATGCAGGCTTCGCTGTTGGCGTCCGCCGCACTGACTGCGGAGGTCGCCGTACTGAAGCAGGACCTCGAGGGGTCCAGGAAAGAGCTCGGCCTTGCCAAGAGGCAGCTCGAGGAGAACAAGGGTAAGTAATACCCTGTCTATAGATATGTATATATAAAAGAAGATGCAATTGCAAAATGACAGGATCATCGTATATTTGCCAGGGGCCACAACCGAGGTGGCGACCCTGAAGCAAGCGCTAACCAAGGCCGAAGATAAAGTGGCCAAGGAGCGCGCCGAGCGAGAGAAGCACGAGGTTCGGGTGGGCAAGGTGCAACAAGAGCTCCAGGCTCTCGTGGCGAAGCACGAGGCATTGGAGCTTGACTCAAAGACGCGGGAGTCTGAGCTTGCTGCGGCCCTCGAGAGCGCAAAAAGTGCCTAGGCCGAAGCCCAAAAGGCTCTCCAAGAGATCGACGCGATGAAGAAGATAGCGGTGGGTAAGGCTTTCTATATGCAAAGCAAGCATGTAAAAGTAAATTACCGATTACTTACCTGAATCCGGAGCTCTCCAGGAGCATTCGCAGATTTGCCCTGCAGCATGTCCGATGCCGCACAATTTTACCAGGCCAAGGATGGAAGTTCAACGGAGAAGCAGATGGTCAACCTACATAAGGCGACCGATCGGGCCATGAAGAGCTTTATAGTCCGGCTGTGGCCTAGCGACGCCCTTCTGAACAGCTTCTTTGACCTGGTGAGGCGGCTTGTGGATACCTGCCCGCGGCTGGAGGTCGTCAAGCGATCTGTCTCCATTGAAGGTGCACGCCGGTCTTTCGCCCGTGTGAAATTGCAGTGGGTCAAGCTGGACGCCGTGAAGCTGATCAAGGAGGGGCCGCCGAAGGGCAAGGAGCACCGCCACCCCGAGATTTACTACGAGGGTGTTCTGCCGGGTGCCTGTCTCATCGCGGATGAGTGTTCAAAAGATGTAATATTTTGAATGAGACTTGCTCGTTTTATCCTGTATTTATGAAAACTTGTTTCATAAGCGCTATGCAATGCTTGTTTGAATTTAAAATATTACCTTCTGTTTGGCTGTTTATCCAATCTGAGAGAAGGCTAGTCCTCGGCTTCTGCCCCCATGCCACGAGTGCTGGGGTGTTCAGGATAAACCTGAGCACTCTTGTTCCCATGTTTGGGTCCTTCGAGGGAGGTGCTCAGCACAGCGAACAAGGCAACCGGACTAATAACACTTTATCACTCTCACTTAGCCATAGAATTCTATAATTTTAAATTTCGGCGAAGCCCCTGGTATTCGGAAGGCCGAATTTGGGGCGTGATACACGCCTTTAAGCCGGACAGGGCCGGCCCCTCGCTCTAAGCGGCATAAGTCTTTAGGGACTCGAAAACCTCGTTGAAAAGCGACCAGTCTCTCGCCTTATCATGACAGTCAGTTTTAGCTTTCTCTACTGAGGTGCTGAACCCAGCAGAACCGGGGCACAATCGCAGTAGTTCTCCTAGCGCTACCTTAGCCGATAGAGTGGAACGTAAGGTACCAAAACATAGGAGCCGGGCAAACCCAACATTTGACCAAAGACATGATTCGGAGCTGATGCATATGACGCTATAAGTTCGGGGTTCGCACTTGTGAAAGTGTTCGGACTTTTCACACCGCATTGTGGGGTATGTAAGCCCCTGGTGTATTAGACGTACCAAGGTGTACGGTTGCAAGGCGTCATTAATGAACACATAGATATATATATATATGCAATAATAGTTGTAATGTCATGCATTGTTTATTAAAAAATTGCGTTAAAGCAGAGTGATACAGATAGTGCGATAAGCAAAGAGTAGGACTATGTCCCTTCCAAGGGCAAGCTGAGGAATGATATTAAATCGAATATTTCGCTCGTTACTGTAATCAACCTGGGAATTCCGTGGTATGACATAGCTGTCTGCCTCCTTGGTTGCTGCATCATGTGTTCGGCAATAGTGCTGCCGGATAGTGTTTCCAGAGATTAAGGTCCTGAAAAAAAGAAAAATAACCGAACGGGAAGCCCCTAGTGCGGTTTAAGCCGCGTCTTGGGGCGTGCCGCAGTTGTGCCCCCCTCCCCACCTGTGCCCATTGAATTTTTAATGCGTAATTATGTACGCGCGGCATGAGTTTCGCCATTGGGCTGGGATTGGGGTGGCCGCCGTATTGCTACGCGAGCTCAGATCACGCCAGGCGGTCTATTTGCCGATTGCCCCGAGCGCGCTTGAAGGTGTCCGGGCTTTGAAGCGCCGAACTGGTTGATTGCCTTGAGAGGCTGCTTTGCGCTTCTGCTGCGAGGGCCACGGTGTGCTCCTCTGTTCGGAGAGAGCGCTCTGTGTTTCCATTGATTGTAATAACTCCGCGAGGTCCTGGCATCTTGATCTTGAGGTATGCATAATGCGGTACCGCATTGAATCTAGCAAATGCGGTTCGCCCGAGCAGCGCGTGATAACCACTGCGGAACGGGACTATATCGAAGATTAACTCTTCGCTTCGAAAATTATCCGGGCATCCGAAGACCACTTCCAGTGTAATTGAGCCAGTGCAGTGGGCCTCCACACCTGGAATGACGCCTTTAAAGGTCGTTTTTCTGGGTTTGATCCTTGAGGGGTCTATACCCATTTTGCGCACTGTGTCCTGATAAAGCAGGTTCAGGCTGCTGTCGCTATCCATAAGGACTCGAGTGAGGTGGAATCCGTCAATGATTGGGTCTAGGAACAATGTGGCAAATCCTCCATGACGGATACTAGTGGGATGGTCCCTGCGATCGAAGGTGATCGGACAGGAGGACCAAGGGTTGAATTTTGGGGCGACTGGCTCCAACGCATATACGTCCCTGAGCGCACGCTTCCGCTCCCTCTTGGGGATATGGGTTGCGTATATCATGTTCACCATCCACACTTGCGGGGGAAACCTCTTCTGTCCTCCATTGTGCGGCTGCCGGGGCTCCTCCTCATCATCGCTATGCGGCCCCTTGTCCTTGTTTTCGGCAATTAACTTGCCGGCCTGCTTGAACACCCAACAATCCCTGTTGGTGTGATTGGCTGGCTTGTCTGGGGTGCCATGTATTTGACACGAGCGATCGAGTATACGGTCCAAGCTGGACGGACCCAGCGTACTTTGTCTGAATGGCTTTTTCCGCTGACCGGGTTTAGAGCCTTTGAATCCGGCATTGACTGCCGTATCCTCAGTATTTTTGCTGTTAATGCGGCGCTTATGTTTGTTGCGACGTGACCTGCTATTGCCGTCCTTGGTATCTGAGGTACCATGGTTCTTTGATATGTTATTACTGCGAGCCAGACAGCTGTCTTCTCCCGCACAAAAGCGGGTCATGAGCATCGTGAGAGCTGCCATAGATTTCGGCTTTTCCTGACCAAGGTGCCGGGCTAGCCACTCGTCCCGGATGTTGTGTTTGAAAGCCGCTAAGGCCTCCGCATCCGGACAGTCAACGGTTTGATTTTTGTTTGTAAGGAACCGAGTCTAGAATTGCCTGGCCGACTCTTCTAGCTGCTGAATTATGTGGCTCAAGTCATCGGCGTCTGGTGGTCGCACATAAGTGTCGTGAAAGTTGTCGAGGAATGCGGCTTCCAGATCTTCCCAACAGCTAATGGAGTCGGCTGGCAGGCTCTTAAGCCAATACTACGCTGGTCCTTTGAGCTTTAGTGGGAGGTATTTGATGGCATGTAAGTCATCACCGCGGGCCATGTGGATGTGGAGGAGGAAATCCTCAATCCATACTGTGGGATCTGTTGTGCCGTCGTATGATTCAATATTTACAGGTTTGAAACCTTCTGGGAATTGATGTTCCATTACTTTGTCTGTGAAGCATAAGGGGTGTGCGGCGCCTCTGTATTGGGCTATATCGCGACACAGCTCGAATGGGTCTTGCCCGCTGTGTTCGGCCCGACCGGATTTGCTTTTACTATATCTGGTGTGACGTTTATCATCTCGCAGAGTGGTGCGCCATCGTGATCCATAGATCGATCTTGCATGCTTTGCTTTGTCCTCCAATATGTCTCGCAGGTCTGGCGTATCTCCCCATGTCTTTTTATTTGAATGGCGTCGGGGTGGAGGCTGAGCTTTTGGCTGGAATGCCTCTCTATCGCGGCCACGAGGTGGCCGATCAGCCATATCATACGCTTCTTCCTCCAGTCGGGGTAGTAACCTGCACTTTGGGTAATTCTTGGAGGGGCGCTCGAGTTTATATTCCTCGGCCGCGAGGACTTCAGTCCATCTGTCAGCTAGCAGATCTTGATCAGCTTGAAGCTGCTGCTGCTTTTTCTTCAGGCTATTTGTCATGGCCATAAGCCGGCGCTTGAAGCGCTCTTGCTCAACGGGATCCTCTGGTATGGTGAATTCATCGCCGCCGAGGCTTGCCTCGTCTTCGGAGGGAGGCATGTAATTGTCATCCTCCTCCTCTTCGTCTGCTGCTCTCTTAGGAGAGCTGGCTCCTTCATCCTCCTGCTCTAAATCTTGCTGGAGGGGATTATTGTTGTCTTCGGCACTATCCGGAGTGTTATTATCTCCTGTGCCAGTATCACCACTTTTGCTTTGGTGGGACTTAGAGCGGCGCCACTGACGTCGGCGCTTGGGTTGCTTCTTGGAGGGGTCATCCTCCGCTATCTCGTCGCCATTGCCTTCGTTGGGTGTATCCACCATGTATATGTCATATGACGAGGTGGATTTCCAGTGCCCTATAGGCGCTGGTTCATGTTCGTCTCCTACATCGTCGTCCATACCGCCAATGTCTTCGGAGTCGAAGTCGAGCATGTCGGTTAAATCATCGACATTGGCTATGAAGTGGGTGGTGGGTGGGCGTCGAATTTCTTCGTCGTCCGCATCCCAATCCTGTTGGCCATAGTCTAGCAAGGGCTCTCCTGACAAAGAGAGAGACCTTACTGAATTCAGAATGTCGCCGAAGGGCGAGTGCTGAAAGATATCCGCGGTGGTGAATTCCATGATCGGCGCCCAATCGGATTCGATTGGCAGGGGCGTTGATGGTTCGGAGTCCGGAAAAGAGTCCGGTACCTTGGAGTCACGGGTTTCGCAGAGGATTAGGCTGGTGTTCGGCTCGATCGCCGTTGAGACTACATCCCCTGAGGCGGTGTCTAGCCACCTGTCCTCGATTGGCGCAGTTGGCTCCGAGCTAAGGATCGGAGCTGATGCAGGTGCGGCCTCTGGGGTACTGTTCGGAGGCAGAGCTAGGTCATACCCGTTGTTACAGTGCGGCGCAATCGGCTGTAGCTTGAATCCGTCAAAGATCAAGTCTCCGCGGATGTCAGCCGTGTAGTTCAAACTTCCAAATCTGACCTGACGGCCAGGGGCGTAGCTTTCAATCTGCTCCAGATGGCCAAGCGAATTAGCCCGTAGTGCAAAGCCGCCGAATATGAAGATCTGTCTAGGGAGAAAAGTCTCGCCCTGGACCGCATCGCAATCGATGATAGTAGGAGCCATCAAGCCTAACGGCGACGACACAGAGGAACTCTCAATGAAAGCACCAATGTCGGTGTCAAAACTGGCGGATCTCATGTAGGGGGTCCCGAACTGTGCATCTAGGCCGGATGGTAACAGGAGGCAGGGGACACAATGTTTTACCCAGGTTTGGGCCCTCTTGATGGAGGTAAAACCCTACGTCCTGCTTGATTGATATTGATAATATGGGTAGTACAAGAGTAGATCTACCACGAGATCAGAGAGGCTAAACCCCAGAAGCTAGCCTATGGTATGATTGTATGTTGTCGTTGTTGTCCTACGGACTAAAACCCTTCGGTTTATAAAGACACCGGAGAGGGTTAGCGTTACACAAGGTCGGTTACAAAGGAGGAGATATCCATATCCATATTGCCTAGCTTGCCTTCCACGCCAAGTAGAGTCCCATCCGGACACGAGACGAAGTCTTCAATCTTGTATCTTCATAGTCTAATAGTCCGGCCAATGGAGATAGTCCGGCTGTCCAGAGACCCGCTAATCTAGGACTCCCTCAGTGCTAAAGGGGCAAGCGCAGGCGAGGAGTCCCGAGGCATCAGGCAAAGGTTTCCATATCGGTGCAACAAGACCAAGACTAGCAGGACAGCAGGACAGACGTCACCGTGGAGCCCAAAACGATGTCACCACCAGAGCCTTTGGCAGGCAAAGACTACTTTTGTCATGATAGCTTGTACTAGCTGTCCCCCTTCAAATTGGCCGTTGTGGGATCCCTTCCCACCTAATATTTGGGAATAGGACCCGGGCCTCTATATATAGGACTAGCCACCATCATAGAAAGAGGAGAGAGGATCCAGGGAGGAAGGATCCAGAGAGAGAGGGAGAGAGAGAGAGAGATAAAATCCCCGACCGCATCAACTCACCAATCACAAGAACACCTCTCCTCAGGAGGCTGTTCTTCCCTTGTAACTATTCATCCTCCACCCAAGAGGCAATCCACCACACCACACTGGAGTAAGGTATTACACCACATCGGTGGCCCAAACCAGTATAAACTCTTGTGCTCTTGTTCTTTGGGTTTGTCGAGCTAGGCCGTGAGATCATGATGTGTGCGAGGTAGAGAGGGGGAGAGTTCTTCGAGTGCACGGCAGTGTTCGAACCTCAAGGGTTTTGTAGGAACCCGAAATCAGACATTTGGCACGCTAGGTAGGGGTGCGCTGAAGCCTTCCCCTTTGTCAATCCGCGCTTCACCACTCCACCAAGTTCACGACCGACGCTCGCCGGGCCCACGCAGAGCGCTGGGCCGCCCTCGCCACCCGTGTCGCTCAGACAGCCCCTGTCGGCGGGCCTCCCTGACGTTCTCCGTCACCCGCCACCAACACCGCCACCAACCCGGTGGAAAACGAGAAGCAAGCCTCCTCGCTGCACCCCTCCGTGCGGCGAGACGGCCGCACCACCACTAACTCCAGTCGGCTCATCGTCTCACGCTCGACGCGCCCCCACCGACGTGCAGGCCGCGCTGCTCATGGCACGCGAGCTCCTGCACTACCGCCTGGTCGACAACCTCTATGAGGACTGGTTGGACCGCATCACCGAGCTCGTCAGCGCCGCGGGGGGCTCTCCTGCACCATCCCTCTCGCTGCCTCGCCCGCCCTCGGCTACGGGCGATGTGGCTCACGGAACGCCACTACCCCCTCCACACCAAGATGGCGCCCTCGCGCCAAGGCGTGTGGCTCATGAAGCGCCTCCACCTCCTCCGTGTCAAGACGGCGTCCTCGCTCCAAGATGTGTGGTCCCGTGGCGTGATCCCCTACGCCGTGTGCTCGCACACGAAGAAAGAAGTTGCCAAGGGATCCCTTGTCCACAAGAAAACGCTCCACCGCTCCCAGCACTGCCACGTCAGGATCTCTTGCTGCAGCAGGGCCATGCGCCACTTGCCGTGGCGGCACAGGGGCACCAGGATCAAGCTCCGCCTCCATGACGTGCCCCGGTGGCCACGGCAGGCTGATGCGCCTTCACTCCTGAGTTGCGTAGTGTCGCCTGGTCGGGCAAGTTCAAGCTGGATCTGCCTCCTCACTGTGACGGCGCCCCTGACCCTACAAAGTTCTTGAAGCTCTACGAGCTAAGCATCGAGGTGGCCAACAGCGATGAAAAGATCATGGCGAACTGGTTTCCCATGTCCCTCAAGGACGGCGCTCGCTCATGGCTCCTGAACCTGCCCCCGGGCTCGATCTCCTCCTGGGAACAGATGCGCGACAACTTCGTCGCCAACTTCCAGGGCACTCGTGACCGCCCCTGGTCACGGGTGACCTGCGCCGCATCAAGCAACAGCCGGGAGAGACCCTGCAGAAGTACATCCAGTGCTTCAACAGCGTGCGTCTCAAGATCCCCAAGGTGACGAACGAGGCCATCATCTCAGCGTTTTCCGATGGCGTCCGCAACATCAAGATGAAGGAGGAGCTCGCCATCCATGAGGAGTTTTCACAACTTTGAAACTGTTCAACATAGCGACCAAGTGCGCAAGAGCTCAGGAGGGGCGCCTATCCCTCCTCGAGCTCCCTGTTGTGGATCCAGAGGAGAAGAAGGCCAAGGTCAAGGACGTGAAGCGCAAAGGGGTGTATGTACTCGCGGCAGAACCAGTACCAAGCGTGGCCGAGACCTACCCGAGTCGTCCAAGGGCAGTCGTACATTCTGCGCCTTCCACAACATGCGCAGCCACAACACCAACGATTGTCAAGAGCTCATGGCCATTCGAGATGGACGCTTCGGTCGACGACCCGAGCGCAACGACCGGGGCTACGGCCGAGGAGGTGGACGAGGCGGAGGACGTTGGGATGCCCGCGACCCTCGCCAGGAGTGGCACGACTAGCCTCGCAAGGACCGCTGGCAGGACCAGCCTCGTGAGGGCGTTTGGAGGGACCAGCCTCGCGAGGATCATCCTCAGGGCAACCCTGGTCTCCCTCCGCTGCCGCCGCCACCAAGGAGGAACGACGACCACCAATAGGATGAAGGGGCTGGGGGCTTCCAGGAGCCGCGCGCCATTGCCTGCATCTTGGGTGGTGCTCAGGCCCCAGCTTCCCAGCATATCTTTAAGTAGTTCTCTCGCGAGGTGAATGCATCCCTCCCCAAGCTCGAGGCTACGCGCCTGCTCAGATGGTCCAAGTACGCCATCACCTTTAGCTCGATGGACCAGCTCAAATGCACGGCAACCGCCGGCGTCCTCCCAATGCTCTGTTCACCCGTCATCAACAATGTCCAAGTCACCAAGACCCTCATTGATGGTGACGCAGGGCTCAGTGTCCTGTCCGTCGAGACGTTCGACGGCCTTCAAGTGCCATATGATCAGCTCTGGCCCACCAAACCTTTCTCGGGTGTGACTGACGGCTCCACCACCACGATAGGGCAAGTTCGTCTCCTTGTCACCTTCGGTCAGCGCGAAAACTACCACAACGAGCTCGTCGACTTCGATGTCGCCCACATCTGCCTGCTGTACAATGCCATCCTCGGGTACACCACGCTAGCCAAATTCATGGCAGTCACCCACCATGGCAACAACGTCATCAAGATGTCAGGAAGTGGCGGAATCATCATGATCCCCTGCGAAGAAAGAGAAGTGGTGTGCTCCCTCGAGCACGCCTTACAAGATGCATCAATCGAATACCCTGACAGTGCGGGTGTGCAGTACCCTCCTGAGGCCAACCCCAAGTAGAAGAAGCAGTTACTCCGCACTGGGCGTTAAGGGAGCAGCGCCTCCAGTGGCGCCACCTCAGCATCTGCGCCCGCGGCTGGGGTGCCTTCTTCCGTCACATAAGGAGGCGCGCCCGGTGCCATCCTTGGGCAGGGCTCGGAGGCTCTCTTCTGGAGGGCCTCAGACCTGGCGAGCATCACAAGGGAGGCGCTCGGGCACCATGTGGAGGCGTGCTTCGCGGCACGTTTCCCTCAGGAGGACACCAAGCGAGGAGCGCCCGGCGCTCAGGAGTTCATCACCAAGGCCACTCAGAGCTTCAGGAAGCAAGAGGAATATGCGGCGACCGTCTCCCACCTAGCGCTGCTCCCCATCTAGGCGAGGGTGGTGAGCTGCGCGTCTGCATCGACATCCCGGGGCTCAATAGGGCCGCATCTCAGGAGCGCTTCTGTCCTTCGCGTGCTGGCCTGTGTGAGGGTCCACCTCACAGCTACGTTCTCATGCCATTCGGCCTGCCGAGCGTGGCAGCCGCCTTTCAGTGCGAACTACGGAGCATCCTGGCAGGTCAAGAGGCCAGGCACCACATAGTCCTGGCGGAGATGGAGACGGTCCTCAAGAGGCCACCTGAGCCTCCAGAGCCTCCCGAGGCTCTGGGTCTCGACGGCTCGTGAGGAGCGACTTCTTCGCCACGTGTCTTCAGCTACCCCAACACTCCTTCGACAACCAAACCAGGTGACATTTTCCAAGTTTATTTAGCTGGGAGCGCCCCCTGGGCTGCATCATTCCCAGGTCGCGTGGGTCTGTCCCTGCGGCATGTATCCACTTGCATCTTTAGTTCACCCTGCTGGGGTGCCCCTCGGGTTGCATCATCCCCAGGCCGCTCAGGTCTGACCCAGGGGCATGTATCGTTCTTGCATTTAGCTAAGCCAGTCTACTTTTCATGCATAATCTATCTGCGGTCATCACTGCCTTCTTGATTATCGCCCGCCACGGGAACCTCTCATGCTGGCATGGCGCTTGTGCTCGGGTCCGTCCCTGCAATGCTGACAAATCTGAGCGGTCGAGCTCTGGCTCACGGCACGCCCGCACACGTTACCTCACCAGACCCTCAGTGCCTTCACCTCCTTGCGAAGTAACCAGTGTCGGACCGACAATCACCATGGCAATTTGTGCCCTTCCTCGCGCTAACCTGCAGGAACTTCCCGAGGACCACAGCGGGTGGTACCACGGGCTCTCTTTCTCTTCTCCCATGCAGTTCGATCATGCGTTGAAAGGGGGGCTCCTGAGCATCGCGACTCAGGAGCTCTTACTGGCTCTCCAGCCCTCACCCCCTGGCCTTGACCACTGCATCACGACCTGGCATACCAGCGGCGCTGAGCTCGCTCGAGGACTGGGACCCGAGGACGTAGAGCACACAGAAGAGCATGGAGAAGAGGGGGAGGCTTGCACGGGCCTAACCTAGCTACCCAACAGCGGTCGACGCACAAGTCTGGTACAACATGAGGAACTAGCTCCAGAGTGCCGAGATAAGTCCCGCGCCTAGATCAGCCCAACGCTACGGCATAAGATCCTCACCTTTCGTTGCCCTGTTGCAGAAGCTTCGCCTCCCTTTCCCATCCTCAGGTAGATGCTTGTGCGCTAAAGGGACCTCTTGAGCATCGCGCCTCAGGAGTTCTTACTGGACCTCGGGCCGCTCACCTCCTGGCCTTGACCACGGCATCACGACCTGGCATACCAGTGACGGCTGCAGCCTGCCTGGGGACCGGGACCTGTCGGCGTAGAGCACCAAGCTGCCGCGGGATTGGAAAGGGGAGACCGAGCCTCAACAGGACATGTGCTCGCAAATTTTCATAAAAAGCATAATATCAACAAAAGACATCGTAGACCCTTTACACGCCCCTAGGGGGTCCGTTTCAATTCCTCGCAGGGAACAAAAAGAAGGGAGTTCCTAGGAGCCCTATCTACACGTGCCGAGCGTTGCTGACACCATCATCAACCGTGGGCTTCTGGAGGCCGGCGCCAACCCCATCCAGATCAGCGACGGCGGTGGCCGGACGCTGCAGCCTTGCTCCGGGCCCGACGAGAGCTCGGAGGCACGTAGCTGTCGTCGCTTGTCTCCGGAGTCTCAACGAGCCCGGGAGAGTCACTGGACCACCAGGAGTCACCACTGTCGCTGGAGGAGCTGCTGGCGAGCCCAGTGGCAGGCTCGGTGTTGGCCGCTATGCCGTCCTGACGACCCCCTTCAGGGTACCACTTCAAGAAGCAGCCTTCCTCGTCGAAGACCTTGAAGAACATCGTGGAGGCATCGTCAAACTTGAAGAGGATGGCGAGGGCGCCTTCCGCATGGCAGACTCGGGCGACCTCACCCCATCCACGAGTCATGAAGATCTTCCCAGAGGAGACGGCTTCAACCTGCGCTCCAGTCACCAGGGCGTCATAGTTGGCATGCTACAAACCAAGCTCGAGGGGCCCCCTCGGCGGCATCTCGACGGAGAAGAACTGCGGGAAGCGAATCCACGTGCGTGGAGGAATCTACGCCCACAGCACGAACTCGCGTGAGGAGTCCATGGCATGGACCCCTGGGGCGACGACGTGCGTCACCGTGACGCGGGGACCATGGCCCTGGCGTGGGCGGCGGCACTCGTCACCCCTCCCCCCGGAGCCCTCAGCTTGGGCGTACAAGGGCAACGGATACCCCGGAGGTGGCCGCTCGTACCATGGCCGCAACACTTCTGGCCTCACGACTATGTCACGGCGATGAGACAGCCTCTTGTTCGGCGGAAGTGGCTTGGGCTCGTTAAGGGGAGTCTTTCCCTTTTCCACGGCAGAGAACCTCCATATCGGCGCCATGGTCGATGCAGCAAGCAGTGAAGCGAGGAAGAAGAAGGAGCGAGAGAAGAAAGGGAAGAGATGGGTGACAGGGGCTCCTCCCCCTCTTCCCATTTATAGCCAAGGGGAGTCCAACCACCGGCCTCCACGATCTAAGGTAATAATGATCTTTTTCTGCATGCAGCAAGGATCGTCAAGTCGGGTAGTTGCCGAGGCAGCGTGGCGGAAGCGGACACGCCCACGTCTAATCAGTCGCCACGCGCCAACCGTGGCCGCAGGCTATTGGAGCCCGCGGCACTCCGCACTTGCCCTTTGGCTTCACCTTGAAGCCAAGCCCAAGCGCTCCTTGGGCCCAGGGGCTACTGTCGGCGTTCTCGGAACGGGGTCCCCAGACTTGCCTGCCTGCGGCCCGCGGCGTGGCTCCACCAGCGGCCCTGTACGGCCCATCTTCGCCAGCAAACACTCAAGACCCTCGCGAGGCGGATGATGCAACACCTCCTTAGCGGCGACCTCACCAGGCTGGCTCGCGAGGGGCATAGAGATCTTGTCAAGGGACACCTCACGAGGTTCCTATGACGCAAGCCATGACGACTGGAGCCAGGCGAGCGCCAGCGCGCGCAGTGTCCTCGTTTCCTCTTTGGTGCTAAAGGGGCAAGCGCAGGCTAGGAGTCCCGAGGCATCAGGCAAAGGTTTCCATATCAGTGCAACAAGACCAAGACCAGCAGGACAGCAAGATGGACGTCACCCTGGAGCGCAACACGACGTCACCACCAGAGCCTTTGGCAGGTGAAGACTACTTTTGTCAGGATAGCTTGTACTAGTCGTCCCACTTCAAATTGGCCGTTGTGGGATCCCTTCCCACCTAATATTTGGGAATAGGACCCGGGCCTCTATATATAGGTCTAGCCACCACCATAGAAAGAGGAGAGAGGATCCAGAGAGGGAGGATCCAGAGAGAGAGAGAGAATCCCCAACCACATAAACTCACCAAGCAAAAGAACACCTCTCCTCAGGAGGCTGTTCTTCCCTTGTAACTGTTCATCCTCAGCCCAAGAGGCAATCCACCACCACACTGGAGTAGGGTATTACACCACATCGGTGGCCCGAACCAGTATAAACTCTTGTGTCTCTTGTTCTTTGGGTTCGTCGAGCTAGGCCGTGAGATCATGATGTGTGCGAGCTAGAGAGAGGGAGAGATCTTCGAGCGCACCGCAGTGTTCGAACCTCAAGGGTTTTGTCGAAACCTGAAATCCGGTGTTTGGCGCGCTAGGTAGGGGAGACCGAGCCTCAACAGGACATGCGCTCGCAAATTTTCATAAAAAGGATAATATCAACAAAAGACATCGCAGTCCCTTTACACGCCCCCAGGGGGTCCGTTTCAATTCCTTGTTGTGAACAAAAAGAAGGGAGTTCCTAGGAGCCCTATCTACACGCACCGAGCTTTGCTGATGCCATCATCAATAGTGGGCCTTCGGAGGCCGGCGCCAACCCCATCCAGATCAGTGACGGCGGTGGCCGGATGCTGCAGCCTTGCTTCGGGCCCGACGAGAGCTCGGAGGCACGTAGCTGTCGTCGCTTGTCTCCGGAGTCTCAGCGAGCTCGGGGGAGTCGCTGGACCACCAGGAGTCGCCACTATCGCTGGAGGAGCTGCTGGCGAGCCCAGTGGCAGGCTCGGCATTAGCCGTTGCGCCGTCCTGACGACCCCCTTCAGGGCAGCACTCCAAGCGGCGACCTTCCTCGTCGAAGACCTTGAAGAACATCGTGGAGGTGCCGTCAAACTTGAAGTGGATGGCGAGGCCGCCTTCTGCACGGCAGACTCAGGCGACCGCGCCCCACCCACGAGTCATGAAGATCTTCCCAGAGGAGACGGCTTCAACCTCCGCTCCAGTCGCCAGGGCGTCGCAGTCGGCATGCTGCAACCAAAGCTCGAGGGGGCCCCTCGATGGCATCTCAACGGAGAAGAACTGCAGGAAGCGAATCCACGTGCGTGGAGGCATCACCGCCCATAGCACGAACTCGCGCGAGGAGTCCACGGCATGGACCCCTGGGGCGAAGGCGTGCATCACCTCGGCGCGGGGACCACAGCCCTGGCACGGGCGGCGGCGCTCGTCACCCATCCCTCCGGAGCCCTCATCTTGGGCATACAAGGGCAGCGGATACCCCGGAGGTGGCCGCTCGTACCATGGCCGCGACACTTCCGGCCTCACGACTATGTCGCAGCGATGAGACAGCCTCTTCTTCGGCGGAAGTGGCTCGGGCTCGTTAAGGGGAGTATTTCCCTTTTCCACGGCCGAGAACTTCCGTATCGGCGCCATTGTCGATGCAGCAAGCAGTGTAATGAGGAAGAAGAAGGAGCGGGAGAAGCAAGGGAAGAGATGGGTGACGGGGGCTCCGCCCCCTCTTCCCATTTATGGCCACGGGGAGGCCAACCGTCGGCCTCCATGATCTAAGGTAATAATGATCTTTTTCTGCATGCAGCAAGGACTCATCAAGTCGGGTAGTTGCCGAGGCAGCGTGGTGGAAGCGGAGACGCCCACGTCTAATCAGTCGCCACGCGCCAACTGTGGCCGCAGGCTATTGGAGCCCGCGGCGCTCCGCACTTACCCTTTGGCTTCACCTCAAAGCCAAGCCCGAGCATGCCTTGGGCCCGGGGGCTACTATCGGTGTTCTCGAAACAGGGGTCCCAGACTTGCCTGCCTGCAGCCCGCGGCGGGGCTCCACCAACGGCCCTGTACGACCCATCTTCACCAGCAAACACTCAAGACCATCACGAGGGGCCAAGCCTCGCGATGCGGATGACGCAAAACCTCCTCAGGGGCGACCTCACCAGGATAGTTCGCGAGGAGCGGAGAGATCAAGGCAAGGGACACCTTGCGAGGTTCCTATGACGCAAGACATGACGACTGGAGCCAGGCGGGCGCAGTGTCCTCGTTTCCTCTTTGGTGCTAAAGGGGCAAGCGCGGGAGAGCAGTCCAGAGGCATCAGGCAAAGGTTTCCATATCGGTGCAACAAGACCAAGACCAGCAGGACAGCAGGATGGATGTCACCGTGGAGCCCAAGACGACGTCACCACCAGAGCCTTTGGCAGGCGAAGACTATTTTTGTCAGGATAGCTTGTACTTGTTGTCCCCCTTCAAATTGGTCGTTGTGGGATCCCTTCCCACCTAATATTTGGGAATAGGACCCGGACCTCTATATATAGGACTAGCCACCACCATAGAAAGAGGAGAGAGGATCCAGAGAGGGAGGATCCAGAGATAGAGAGAGAGAGAGAGAATCCCCGACCGCATCAACTCACCAAGCACAAGAACACCTCTCCTCAGGAGGTTGTTCTTCCCTTGTAACTATTCATCCTCAGCCCAAGAGGCAATCCACCACACCACACTGGAGTAGGGTATTACACCACATCGGTGGCCCGAACCAGTATAAACTCTTGTGTCTCTTGTTCTTTGGGTTCGTCAAGCTAGGCCGTGAGATCATGATGTGTGCGAGCTAGAGAGGGGGAGAGATCTTCGAGCACACCGCAGTGTTCGAACCTCAAGGGTTTTGCCGGAACCCGAAATCTGACATTTGGCGCAGTAGGTAGGGGAGACCGAGCCTCAATAGGACATGCGCTCGCAAATTTTCATAAAAAGGATAATATCAACAAAAGACATCGCGGACCCTTTACACGCCCCCAGGGGGTCCGTTTCAATTCCTCGTAGGGAACAAAAAGAAGGGAGTTCCTAGGAGCCCTATCTACATGCACGGAGCGTTGCCGACGCCATCATCAACAGTGGGCCTCCGAAGGCCGGCGCCCACCCCATCCAGATCAGCGACAGCGGTGGCCGGACGCTGCAGCCTTGCTTCGGGCCCGACAAGAGCTCGGAGGCACCTAGCTGTCGTCGCTTGTCTCCGGAGTCTCAGCGAGCTTGGGAGAGTCGCTGGACCACCAGGAGTCACCACTGTCGCTGGAGGAGCTACTGGCGAGCCCAGCGGCAGGCTCGGCGTTGGCTGCTGCGCCGTCCTGATGCCCCCTTCAGGGCATCACTCCAAGCAGCGGCCTTCCTCGTTGAAGACCTTGAAGAACATTGTGGAGGCGTCATCAAACTTGAAGTGGATGGCGAGGGCGCCTTCCGCACGGCAAACTCGGGCGACCTCGCCCCACCCACGAGTCCTGAAGATCTTCCCAGAGGAGACGGCTTCAACCTCCGCTCCAGTGGCCAGGGCATCGCGGTCGGTATCCTGCAACCAAAGCTCGTGGGGGCCCCTCGGCGGCATCTCGACGGAGAAGAACTATGGGAAGCGAATCCACGTGCGTGGAGGCATCGCCGCCCATAGCACGAACTCGCGCGAGGAGTCCACGTCGTGGACCCCTTAGGCGATGGCGTGCGTCACTGCGACGCGGGGACCACGGCCCTGGCGCGGGCAGCGGCGCTCGTCACCCCTCCCCCCGGAGCCCTCAGCTTGGGCGTACAAGGGCAATGGATACCCCGGAGGTGGCCGCTCGTACCATGGCCGCGACAATTCCGGCCTCACGACTATGTCACGGCGATGAGACAGCCTCTTCTTCGGCGGAAGTGGCTCGGGCTCGTTAAGGGGAGTCTTTCCCTTTTCCACGGCCGAGAACCTCCGTATCGGCGCCATGGTCGATGCAGCAAGCAGTGAAGCAAGGAAGAAGAAGGAGCGGGAGAAGCAAGGGAAGAGATGGGTGACAGGGGCTCCGCCCCCTCTTCCCATTTATAGCCAAGGGGAAGCCAACCGCCGGCCTCCACGATGTAAGGTAATAATGATCTTTTTCTGCATGCAGCAAGGACTCATCAAGTCAGGTAGTTGCCGAGGAAGCGTGGTGGAAGCGGAGACGCCCATGTCTAATCAGTCGACACGCGCCAACCGTGGCCGCAGGCAGTTGGAGCCCGCGGCGCTCCGCACTTGCCCTTTGGCTTCACCTCGAAGCCAAGCCCGAGCGCTCCTTATGCCCAGGGGCTACTGTCGGCGTTCTCGGAACGGGGTCCCCAGACTTGCCTGCCTGCGGCCCGTGGCGTGGCTCCACTAGCGGACCTGTACGGCCCATCTTCGCCAGCAAACACTCAAGACGCTCGCAAGGGACCAAGCCTCGCGAGGCGGACGACGCAAGATCTCCTCAGGGGCGGCCTCACCAGGCTGGCTCGCGAGGGGCGGAGAGATCAAGGCAAGGGACACCTTGCGAGGTTCCTGTGACGCAAGCCATGACGACTGGAGCCAGGCAAGCGCCAGCGCGCGCAGTGTCCTTATTTTCTCTTTGGTGCTAAAGGGGCAAGCGCAGGCGAGGAGTCCCAAGGCATCAGGCAAATGTTTCCATATCGGTGCAACAAGACCAATACCAGCAGGACAGCAGGACGGAGGTCACCGTGGAGCCCAAGACGACGTCACCACCAGAGCCTTTGGCAGGCGAAGACTACTTTTGTCAGGATAGCTTGTAGTAGCTGTCCCCCTTAAAATTGGACATTGTGGGATCCCTTCCCGCCTAATATTTGGGAAGAGAACCTGGGCCTCTATATATAGGACTAGCCACCACCATAGAAAGAGGAGAGAGGATCCAGAGAGGGAGGATCCAGAGAGACAGAGAGAGAAAGAGAATCCCTGACCGCATCAACTCACCAAGCACAAGAACACCTCTCCTCGGGAGGCTATTCTTCCCTTGTAACTGTTCATCCTCAGCCCAAGAGGCAATCCACCACACCACACTGGAGTAGGGTATTACACCACATCGATGGCCCGAACTAGTATAAACTCTTGTGTCTCTTGTTCTTTGGGTTCGTCAATCTAGGCCGTGAGATCATGATGTGTGCGAGCTAGAGAGGGGGAGAGATCTTCGAGCGCACCCCAGTGTTCGAACCTCAAGGGTTTTGCCGGAACCCGAAATCTGACACATCCCTTTCCTCTGGGATGGGGATGTTCTTCTGGAGAGCCCAGATAACATCTCCACCCATATTTACTCCTTCTATAAGGAGTTGTTTTTGACTGAGCCGCGTGGAGCCGTATCACTCTGCGCTGACTTCTGGCCGCTTGCCGGTCGGGTCTCTGATGCGGAGAATGCGGAGCTTACTCTCCCTTTCTCTCCTGAGGAGGTGGGACAGGCAATTGCTTCTATGAAAGCTTGCTCGGGCCCGAGGCCGGATGGCCTTCCGGTAGTTTTCTTCCAGAAATTCTAGGAGATCTCGCATCTGGTCATTATGCCCATGTTTCATGAGTTTTATATCGAAACTCTGGACATGGGTAGGATTAACTATGGTATCATATCTCTGATCCCCAAAGTAGTTGGGGCAACGGATATTCGGCAATTCCGTCCCATCATGATGATCAATGTGTTGGAGCGAATCTTTGCGAAGGTTTGTGCGGCCTGTTTATCCCCCATGGAAGAAAGGATTACCCACCCCCTTCACTCCGCGTTCTGGAAGGGCCGGCGGATCCATGATGTGGCGTCGAAGGGGCTTAAGGGGGTTTTCCTCAAATTGGACTTCCAGAAGGCGTATGACCGTCTGGACTGGTCCTTTTTGAGGTTGGTGATGCAATGACAAGGATTTGACGAGCGGTGGTATTCCTGGATCATGCAATTGGTTCGATCTTGAAACACGGCGATCAACATCAATGACGAAGTGGGACCCTTCTTCCAGGCCTCCAGGGTAAAGCAAGGGAACCTGTCTCCCCCTTGCTTTTCAACCTTGGAGTTGATGCCCTTGCAGGCATCCTAGATAAGGCCAAGCTGGCCGGCCATCTTAAGTGTATGCGGATGGGGGGGTTACCCACTTGCAGTATGCGGATGACACCATGATTATGGTAGAAGGCTCGGATTCGCACATTGTTAATCTTAAGTTCCTTTTGCTCTTCTTTGAGGAAATGTCTGGACTTAAGATTAACATTGATAAGAGCGAGGTTGTGGCCCTTGGCTACTCGGAGGCTGAGCAGCACAGGATCGTGGATAACCTCAATTGTAGGTTGGATTCATTCCCCATATCTTACTTGGGGATGCCCCTGGCTGAGTCCAGAATTTTGGTGAGTGGGTATGATCCGCTTGTGGGACGAGTAGCATCCCGTGCGGGCCCTGGTGCGGTAGGTTCACTTCTAAAGGAAGCAAAATTGTCCTCATTAGCTCTAACCTTGCCAGCCTCCCCATGTATATGATGGGGATGTACAACTTGCCCGAAGGTGTGCATAATTCCTTTGACAAGGAGCTAGCTAGGTTCTTCTGGCAAGCAGGGGATGGTCGGCCTAAGTACCATATGGTGAAATGGGTTGACATCTGCTTGCCGAAGGACCGACGGGGGTTGGGCATCCCTGCGTCTCGCTGTATGAACGTTGCGCTCATGCTTCGTTGGGTTTGGCGGATCTTGCGGGAAGATGGAGGTTTGTGGCTACAGCTGATTGAGTCCAAGTACTTGCAGGGCCAGGCCCTCTTGGCTTGCTCACACTCGGCTGGGTCCCAGTTTTGGAAATCTATCCAGGGCATTAAAGATGAGATTAGGATGGGTTTGCGGTTCTCAGTTGGCAATGGGTCTGGGACCCAGTTTTGGTTGGAACCCTAGCTTGATGGAGAGCCTCTCCGCATGCGGTTTCCGAGGCTCTTTGCGATTTGTGACGACCCGGCTGTTCTTATATCTACGACTGCCTTGAATGAGGGATGGAATATTACGTTCCGCCACTCATTCGGACCAGCCGGGGTACAGGAATGGACAGACTTGAGGGAAGTAGTCCCTCTTCCTCTGTCCCAGGACCCTGACACTGTTTCTTGGAGTCTTTCTTCTTCGGGGGAATTCTCCGTTAGTTCGGCTTATCAAGCGCTTTGCCGGTCACCGGTTCTCCAGTGGTTATCCCCATTGTGGAAGGCGTCGATGCCCCTGAAGATCAAGATTTTCGTATGACAGCTTCTCAGAGATCGTTTACCTTCAGGAACCGAGGTGCTGAAATGCCATGGTCCGGGCAATGGCCTTTGCCCCCTTTACCTCGTCCCGGAAACGGGAACGCACATTGTGTTCTCATGCGTAGCAGCACAGGCACTTTGGTGCTTTGTTCGTGAGGCTCTGGGACCGGATTGGGAGGCCCATGACCTTGCAGAGTTTCTGCAGGTAAGGGCCACTCAGGTTGGCCGTAAGCGCCGACTGTTTTGGCTCATCTTCGCGGCTATGATGTGGACTTTTTGGACTACTCGCAATAAGATGGTGATTGAGCGGGTGTTCCCGTGGCGTGCTTCTGACTCGTCCTTCAAATTTCTTGCCTTCTTGCAACACTGGCATCCGCTCACTAGGCCGAGAGACCGTGACCGGCTTCAGCTCTATCTAGATGCTCTGCTGGCTTCCGCGTGTCGGCTCTCCAACCGTTTGCCTGCTTCGTAGCTTGTCCCTGGTGGCCTTTTATGTTTCTTCTTCTTTTATTTGGGTGTGTTTGTGCTATGGTCCCAGCAATTTTCTTTTATGATTCTGATTGGGAAATGGTTGTACGGACGTTTGCTTCATCTATAAAACGGGACGAAAGCATGTTTCGAGACCATTACAATTCATACGTCTAAACAAAGCCTGAGAAAATTCCTTTCCACCCTTGGACCCCGACCAAGTGTCTCGCGCACGTCGTCATTTCCCCAACGAGATCAATGTATCCGCCTCTACAAAAACTAGACATGCCCGTAGGTAGGTAAATGCAGAGGTCCATCCGCAATGGCGTGAAGTCAAAACAACCGAATGACAGCTGCCATCTGAGCCGAGTGTTGGCCACCCATCCCTGCCGTCTTTTCTTTTCACTCGTACATCAACCGTCCGGAACACCTTTCCGGCGAGTACACGTCTACCTGCTGGTAAGATTGCATTTTCTTCCGTATACTCCATCACACATCATGCCAAGGTTTCTGGCTTTCTGCACCGAGAAAATTAGAAGCATCACGTAGGTGCTCACTCAAAAATATTAACGGGCCAAGAGCTAGCTATGCAGTTTGGTGATCCACTAGCTAGCGTGGCTACCTCCACCAAACCCTACCCCTGAGCGCGGTAGGCTCACCAGAAGCGAATTAACCGGCGACCAGCCCGTTTAAATTCCCGCGTCAGCTGACCAATCACCGGCCATGTCAGCCAAAGCAGAAACACTCTCGCCGGGCCCTTCAAAAGCTGGCCAACTCCAACCTAGTACTGTGACTAGAGCGTCGCGTCTGCAGGTAACTGAGAGAGTAGTCTGCGAGGAACTTGCATGCATGGCGCCCCTTCTTCCTCCCTCGCCTCCGTCCGGCAGCCCGAGGCTGCTCAAGAGCGGCAGCGGCAGCGAGTGGAGCGTGGTGGTGCAGAGCAACGTCAAGTCCTCGCTGCTGCTCCTGCTGGCCATCTCCACGGTCGCCGCGTTCTCCATCCTCTACTCGTCCCGGAGCTTGACGGTGGCCAGGACCGCCGGCGAGGCGCTGACGCAGAGCCCCCTGCTCGCCGCCCTCGACCTGAGCAGCCGGATGCCAGAGGATGACGACGACCAAAGCGATGAACCTGCAGAGGTCGTCTCCTTGCCAGCTGCTGCTCCGAGCACCGGTAAGCGCATTTGAGAGTACGGTACTGTCGATCAGCACCGGTACGTGCACCGGTTCGAGTGTGTTTGATAGCTCTGGCTACGTGTCTGCTTCATGCGCAGGTGAGGCAGCCATGCAGCTCGAGGAGAAATGCGACATTTCCAGGGGGAAATGGGTGCGGGAGCCGAATGGCCCGGTGTATACTAACCTGACGTGCCCCATGCTGCCGGACTTCAAGAACTGCCAGAAGTTCGGCAAGGACGATGCCCACCTCTACTGGCGGTGGCAGCCGGACGGCTGCGAGCTGCCGCGGTTCGTGCCGGAGCGGTTCCTCGACGTCGTCCGCGGGAAGCGGCTCGCCTTCATCGGCGACTCGCTGGCCCGCAACCAGATTGACTCCCTGCTTTGCCTCCTGTCCCAGGTATGTGTACCCTGTGCTTGCGTGTACGCGAGTAGTTCTGGTCTTCTGGATAAGCAGTCAAGTGACGATGATGAACGACATGTTGTAGGCCGAGGCGCCCGTGGACGTGTACTCGGACGCGTTCGACAAGTACCGGACATGGCACTTCCCGGCGCACAACTTCACGCTCATGGTGATGTGGACCGAGTTCTACGCGCACGCCGTCCCCGTCGCCGGCGCCGAGGGGAAGCCCACCTCCTCCTTCGACATCCACCTCGACAGGCTCGGCGCCGACTGGACCAGCCGCCTGCCGGGCCTGGACTACGCCGTCATCTCCGGCGGCAACTGGTTCTTCCGCGTCAACTACCTCTGGGAGGGAGGCCGCCGCATCGGCTGCCTCAACTGCGCCGGCAACGATGCCAACCTCACCGACTTCGGCGTCGCCTACGCCGTCCGCCGCGTCGTCAGGGCGGCCGTCGAGGCCATCGCGCAGTGCCGGGGCTGCAAGACCAGCCTCGTCACCTTCCTGCGGACCTACTCGCCGGACCACTTCGAGCATGGCTCGTGGTTCGACGGCGGCTACTGCAACAGGACGGCGCCGCTGCAGGAGCGGGAGGTGAGCATGGAGAGCATCGCGTGGGAGCTGAGGAGGGTACAGAGGGAGGAGGTGAGGCGGGTGAGGGCGGCCAAGAGCGGCGGGGGCGCGAGGAGGTTCGGGGTGCTGGACGTGACCAAGGCCATGATGATGCGCGCCGACGGCCACCCCGACAATCACTTCGACAGCAGGTGGAGGAGGAACGGCAGCGACTGCCTGCACTGGTGCCTGCCGGGGCCCGTCGACATGTGGAACGGCGTGCTGCTCCAGAGGCTCGCGGAGCTCACGCCGCCGCCGGCCGCGCCGTGATCATCCCGCCTCGCGTACGTCGTTTTGCCTTGTCCACGTCGTGCTGTACGTTGTTGCCCCCAGTTAGGAATCATGCAGCTTTTGAAAGTTGATATAACTGTATAAAACCCACCGCAAATATTGTAATCCTACTTAAACTGTTGAAAGAATTTTTGTACTTACGAAGTGGCGCATGGGTTCAACTTACACTCCCTCTCAAAGTCTTCTTTTTTTGGAATTTCGCAAGCACTCTCATAAACTCGCCGACTTTATAGTTTCTACTTGAACAAGTTATTGGAAACAAAAGGGAGTGAATTTCAGGGGTTTTTAGGGGTAATTTAAGGTTTTTCTTAATAATAACTTCAGGTTTATACGCGGGCTTTACGGCTTTTCTACGTACAATCGCACTTATTTGCCGGTTCATCAAGTTAAATGAAGATGCGGATAAGTTTTCTTCCCCTTTGGTGCTCAAGGTAGTTGAGCACACCTTTGGAGTTCAGTTAGAGAGTAACAAAATGATTCAACAACCATCAGCATCAAACTGTGATGAGCTTCCAACTAACTTTGCACAACGCTCCACTAGAAATATACAGATCTTCCACTCAAGAACTACGGTTTTACATGCTTTCAACTAAAAAACAAAAACTTCCAACTTAATTAGAGCAACTCCAACGGGCCGACCCAAACGGACGGCGATTTCGTCCGCTTTTTGTCCGTTTGGGTCGGCCGCCCGCCCGGCGTCCGTCCTGTTTTTCATATGGGTCGGCAGCGCGTCCAACGCGCCGACCCATATGTGCAGATGTGGCTGGCTGGCCGCCCAATTTTGCATTGCATTCAACATATTGTGAAATGAAAATTTAACAAACAAAATAGTCCGCCCAAATAAATAGTGCAGTTACAGGCCAAATAAAAATAAAAATGTTTCACATAGTTTTACAAACGAATAAAAGAAGGTACATCTATTGGTTGCCAACATGAGTTCACATATGCTCAACCAAATCATTTTGCAGTTGCACGTGAGTTTTCCAATCACGCATGTCTTCATAAAACTGAGTGGACTGCTCAAATGTTGCCGCTAATCCATGCTCAGGCACAACATTCTCACCCTGAAACTGGAAACCTTGATCGTACAAACGTTCTGGGCACTCGTCTTCTACGATCATATTGTGCATGATCACACAAGCAGTCATCACCTCCCATAGTTTCTGCGTGCTCCAAGTATTAGCAGGATACCGAACGATGTCCCATCGAGATTGCAAAACACCAAAGGCACACTCGACATCCTTTTTAGCACTCTCTTGCTCTTGGGCAAATCTTTTCCTTTTCTCTCCAACAGGGTTGGGTATTGTCTTTACAATAGTGGTCCACTGAGGATAGATACCGTCACCCAAATTGTACCCTTTGTCGTAGTTGTGGCCGTTGACAATAAAGTTCACCGGTGGGCTGTTGCCTTCGGCAAGCCTAGCAAACACCGGCGAGCGCTGAAGCACGTTGATATCATTGTGTGATCCAGCCATGCCAAAGAAAGAGTGCCAGATCCAGAGATCTTGAGACGCCACGGCCTCTAGTATGACAGTGCAAGCCCTGACATGTCCCTTATACTGCCCTTGCCAAGCAGAAGGGCAGTTCTTCCACTCCCGGTGCATGCAGTCTATACTGCCAAGCATCCCCGGGAAGCCCCTGCTAGCATTCATCGCCAACAAACAGGCTGTATCTGCAGCTGTCTGCTCTCTCAAATACTCAGGGCCAAACGCAGCAATCACAGTCTTGCAGAACTTATACAGGGACTCTAGGCATGTAGACTCGCTCATACGGACGTACTCGTCAATGAGATCACCGGGCACTCCGTATGCAAGCATTCGGATGGCGGCAGTGCATTTCTGATAAGAGGAGAAACCAATCTTGCCGACGACATCCTCTTTGCACTCGAAGTAGTCATCATAGCCGACCACTCTCTCTCTCTAATACGGTTGAAAACATGCCTACTCATACGGAACCGGCGGCGGAATTTGTGATGTTTGAACAATGGGTTTGTTGTATCAAAGTAGTCCTTCCAGAGAAGGAAATGCCCACTCTCTCGGTTACGATTCAACGCCGAAAGGTGGCCCGGAATGGAGCCATGGAACAACGGCCGCTGGTTGTTGAGGTGGTGATGGACCAACACGGCAGCCAATATCTCCTCCTCGTCATCGGACGACGAATCGTTGGAGTCCCAAATGAAATTGTGGAAAAAGAACTCGTTGGCGGAGTCCATTTTTGTACCTTGGCAAACTGTCGAACAGCTTGCGAGCGTTGAAGAAGGAGACGACCGGCGAGGGGAGACGCGGCACCCACAGACCAGCTAGCTACCCTGCCGGCGTCCGACGAGTGTGACGGCGTCCGACGAGCGTGCCAGTCGTACATGGCGGGGCCGGCGAGGCGTCTTCTTGGTCGCCGGGCGGCTGTGCGGTGGGGAAACCGGCGGCGGGAACTAGTTTGCTCCCCGGCGGCGGCGGGCGACTGGGGGCAGGGGCGACGTAGCTGGGCGGATGTGGAGGCGGCGGCAGCCGGAAGAGTCGCCGTAAAAATGGGCGGCGGCGTCGGTGACGGAGGAGGCGAGGGGCGAGGGTTGCTTGTTGGCAGAGGGAAGGGAGGCCAATGTGCCACAGACCAGCGGACCAGGGGACAGGAGTAGGCGACCGCGCGCGCGTCCGTCGCGTGTCCGCGCCGACGCAAATCAGGCTAAAAATGGGTCGGGAATGGGTCGCCCGCGAACGAAAAACGGACGCGCGTCCGTTTGGGTCGGCGCGTTGGGCCGCCTTTTCTGTCCGCGCTGACCCAAACGGACGGCCGCGGACGAAATGGGTCGTCCCATTGGAGTTGCTCTTACCTATGAAATTTCATTATTTTTCTACAAATTTCATAAATTTCCAAGTGAACAAAAATTCTCAACACAATAAAAAATACAATGTATTGAAATAAAATATAAACATTAGCATCCAGTTACCAGATACACAACCTTTCAAACATCACACTCACAACTTTTATGAAAAACTAAAGACTAATAAGAAATATAGAAGAAAAAAACATAGCTACCCTTCTCATACGGCGCCCCTATTGCGAGCGGGAAGTGCTTGCGAAGATATATTGGACATTATAACATGTAATACAGAGCTCTAGATTCTTGGTGCACCATTGTAAGCATGTTTCCTTTGTTTTTAGTTATGTTATTCAGCGATCCTAGTTAAACAATAGGTAGTCCAACTCAAGGAGCGAATATCTGATATATTTTTCCGAGGCCTCTACCATATTTTGTTTCAGTACGACATCTCATTTTTGGAGTCAATTACACCGATGGTGCTAGAACTTGGCATAAACGGTCACTTTAGTGCTAGAACTTGTGGTATACATTAAAGTGGTGCAAAAACTTGGTTCGGACGTGCAATACGGTGCTAATCATGTTTGTATACGTCCGCAACACTGACAAGGCCTGCCAGCATGATGTAGCACCCGTTGTCCGTGACCAAACAATGAAGACAAGGCGTGTGGTTTTTTTTCCTTTTTCCTAGAAACCCCTTGTCTTTTATATTTTTTTCACCAAAAAGACCCTGAGAGGCGGGTCTTAACTGTCAGCAGCAAAAATAATAATTGAACAGAAAAAAGATGCGCTTAGGTTTCAAACCAGTGACCTCCAATTAACGTGTCCACTACGAACCACCTAACAAAAACCATGCTCGTTGTCTGAAGAGGATACACAGCCTTATATTCTTTAATATTTTTAGATGAATAATCTTTAATTAAACAACACAAATTTGCAAAGGTGCTACTCTTTACGTTTTTTTAGACAATGCTACAATTTACGTCTATAACAGAACGTGCTCATGGGCCAAAACTGACAACAGTTTGTCAGTTAGTGTGGCCTATTTTTAATATGTTACTATTTTATTTTTATTTTTTGCAGTTTGTAATAAAAATTAATTATAACTATAAATAACATACATATAATTTTAATTATGTATTCATTTGAGGAACAATAGTCTTCGTACATATATTTATATTTTTAGTTATATAAATTCTTTTTTTGAAAACACACAAACTTTATTAGAAAACATCTCATAAAAAACCTTTGTTAAAATCGCATGAGCACTTTTAAAACAAATCAATTCTTTTAAATACTGGACACTTTTATATAATAGGTGAACATTTCATGAAACTACATGAGCATTTACTTAACGTTATTTATTTTATTTATATGTATATTATTTAAAAATATAATTCTATTTTTTAATAAAATTTTGGAAAAAACCAACATTTTGAAATTTTTCAAAAAGCTAATGGTATGCTCAGGGTTCGAGTCTCTGCGGCTGCATCTTGTTTACTATATTTTCTTCTTTATTTCTTATTCAATTGAAGATATATAGCTTGTGTTTCCTTTTTTTGTAAAAATATAGCCTGTGTTTCCTTAATGTACATGAACGGTGAATGGGTTGGCTGGCTAACTTCACGAGCAGGGAACTTGAGGTTGCTCTGGTTGGAAACCTGAGCATACCTTTAATTTCATTCAATTAAAATTTGTGCTGCAGATAGCTGGGACCTGCTTGTCAGAAGCTTTTCTATATGAAAAAAATAAAAGGTTTCCATGCAAAAAAGCATGTCGCACGCCTTGTCATCATTGTTGGGTTACTGACAAACGGGCCCACGCCACGCTAGCATGCCTCGTCAGCGTCGTGGACATATACAAACGCGATTAGCACCGTATTTGCACGTTCAAGCCAAGTTTTTACACCACTTCGATGTATTCCACAAGTTGTAGCATTAAAGTGACCGTTTCCGTCAAGTTCTAACACCACGGGAGTAATTGACTCCATTTTTGGTTGCATATTGATAGGCTCAAATGCTTTACCAGTTGCCACAGGACTCTTTCTTTAGATATATGTTAACAGAGACCTTCAGAATATTATTATGAATTTCATACAACAAAAATATCTTTTTATGCTATCCTTTTCTTGAGTGTCTATTTTTGCTATCACTTACGTTAATTGGTTGTGTTCATCAATGGAAGTTCACCGAAGATACTGCAGCGCTTAGATCAGCACAATGAGTACACCGAAGAAACCTTATTCCGTCCGCCATCTTGTTTCTTCTTCTGTGGTGGCGTGAGAGATCAAGTGGCGTTCACGGAGCATCGGTGGGAGCGGAAGCGAGGTACCAGTTTCTTCTCTCTTCTAAGCCTATATCATTTCTCTCCTTGGTCCTCTCTCCTGGAACAACGTGCGGCGGTGGCGATGTTAGAACGCCGCGCGGCTGGTCGAGGGAGCAGGGGGCCGACTTGAGGGCCGCAGGGACTGAGAATGCGGTGTGGCTGGTCGAAATGAAGATCTGCAGCACAATCAACATCTGCACAGTCGTGGCGTTCTTTACTGCATCTCCGCTTCTTAACCCGCCACGCCGACATGCCCGTCTCCGTTGGACCACCTCCATGTCGTGCCACTCCGCGTCAATCTGCGACGCCACAGCCTCCACTTTTTCTTTGTCTCAGTCCGCTGGTCTTCAGCTCCCAGGTCCAAAGCAAGCAGGGTCCATGGCGAGTAGGGCAGCCACAGTCTACCTTAATGCAGGCATCAGCGATGCTTGAAGCCTTCAACCACGCTGATGACATCTCAAGCAGCCAAAGTCGAGGGAGATAACCGCTCCACTAGCGAGCATCAGGTGTGTGTTTCCGCTTTCTATTTGTCTCTGGCCATCAGTACTCACTACTTAGTACATATATAGTACATGCACTTAGCTGAGATATAAATTCTAAACTGTTCTTGGGTGCTTCAAATGGGTCACGTGGAATTAAGGAAGGGCGAGATCTGATGTGATGATGTATGCGTATATGTGAGACATTTGACACCGTGGTTCAATGTACTGTAAAGTTAACATCCCGATGTTTCATTTTCTCCATTTTGATAGTACCATATTATTCTGTCTGAACATTTATATGGGCAACACATGATTTTCATAAAATAAAAAGAAATGAATTTTGAACTTCATCTGTTTTGATTTGCCGCATCTTTTAATTTTTTAATCCTACTCCCAGTTAACCAAATCATGAAGACTGATATTTTGTGCGTGGGCACGTGGAATGCCATTTTCGGGTACAGATGGTTTATGGAAAAAGGGTAGATAGACATGTCTTGTAAATGGGTTGTATTATTGCCTCTCATTTTTTTATAGAACAAGATATCTTATTTTGTGTAAAAACATCATGTCATTCAGATAATTATATTTCACTCTACGATGTTCTTTGGCCTTCAATATCTTATGACAAAGTTTCCAAAAGTTCTATGGTTCATAAACAAAGCAAAATCTCCTTTGCTTATTCATTCACATCAAGATTGGTCCCTGTATACTCCGCCCGTGGCAACGCACGGGTACGTGCATAATCATGCTATAAGAAAATGAGCATGGTAGAAATTTACAAAATACATGTGAGAGAACCCGGAAAGAAATATACATTTATATTATGGGAAAATACATACCTACAGATTTGTTTGTTAAAAATATGATTAAAAAAACACATACATGTTCAAAAAGACAAGACATGTATTCCTTCTAAGAACAAAATAAACAGTTGGAATATACCTATCTCACAATACATAAGAATTCGTTATATATGTTTGAAATATTCTTCATGGGGTCTAGTGCAAAGAGTTATAATAATTGTGCAAGACTTGTGGTGCAAATTGAAACCTTTTGCAAAATCTAGTGATTCCACGTCCTAAGAGCATCTCTAGCAAACCCGCATTCCGCCATGCGGGTCGGGACGGAAAAACCTGCCCGATCAGACCCTGCATCCCGCCCCGGTCCGGAATTTTTTTTGAGGGGCATGGCAAAATCTCGGCCCCAACCCGCCAATACGCGGGTTTCCTCCTGGCCGCTGCGGTGCCATGCATATAAGCGGAAGCAGTTGGTGGGGGACATTTCAGCCCGCGCTTTCCCCACCAACCACCTCCCCTCTCCACCTCGCGCCGCCGCCCAAGATTCCGGCGAAAGCAGCCGGCAGGAGCATGCCGAAAGACCGCCACATGCACGAGGCCTTTCCTCCCCCCTGCGTCGACGGGCCGCCGGATTTGCGGATCTGCAGTCCTTCATCACGGGCCGCCGGAATTGGCTTTTCCGGCCGCCGGTGGCTGTGCCAAGCGATGGAGTGATCGGGGAGCATCTCCCGCAGCTCCGCAAAGGCGCATCGCCGCATGCAGGTATGGGTTCGTCCTCCCACCGCCGCCGACGGTTTGCGGGCATGGATTCGTTCGGCCGTCCACCGGGCTCGGCGCTCGCACAGCAGCTCTGTGGCTCGCCGATGCCGCTCATACAGTGCGACGACTGCATGCGGACAGTGTTGCGGCTAACTTCGGGCACGCCGAAGCACCCCGGATGGGTGTTCTTCAAATGCGAAAACGACGGGGTACGTGCACTTGCGGTAGCTCATTTTGATAGCTCATTCTTTGGTTCAATTGCGGTAGCTCATTTTGAACATGCTTATTCCTGTGTGTAGGAAGATGGATGCTTATTTTGGTTTTGGGAAGGCGAATACATTGATTTATTGATCGGAAGAAACTTAATAAACGTTGACGCACTCCTTAGAAGAATCGAAGACAATGATTCGACTGCATGTGCAAATAGAGGGGAAGCAACATCTACTTCTTTCGAACCAAAGATGAAAAAAGAAGAATGCAAAATCAAGAACCCGCAGATAAACAATGAATGCATGAAGAAGATATTAGTCCAACTAGTGGGAGCAGTTATGAAAGTTGGAAATCTTTCAAAATGCATATTTGTGGTTCTTGTTTTCTTTGGTCTTGCTATTCTAGTAAAGATTTGGTGATGTTTTATGTATCCAATGTTGTTGAAAAAGCAAAGAAATGCATTATGTTGGATCAAATTAAGGTGCAAATTTAGGTTTTCGGGCCGGGAGGAGCTGCGCCAGATCAGATCCCGCAAAGCCGACCTGTAAAAGAGCATATTCCGCGATTATCCTTTTTTACGAGTCCGTTATGCGGGGTCTGCAACTACGGCCGTCCGCTCCGGCCCGCAAAGGCGTTTTTCCGTGAACCGCAAATACGTTTTGCGGGCTGACCGGATGCAGGGTCTGCTAGAGATGCTCTAACTCTAAATCTTTTATGGATAACTAGCAAAATGGCCCTCACAAATGTGGGGGTATCATCTTTAAATTGAAAGTAGTTGCGAAATAAATATACTGGTTTATGAATATTCACATTATGAGACGACATATCTCGACGCGTTTGGTTCGCTCTCTGGTAACGTATTTGTTCTGGTAACGAGAAGCACCGGTTTCCAATGTTTTCTCACCAAATACATGTTTTGTTTGGTTGAGTGTCGAACCACCGGTTTCCTAATCAGCTTCGGTCCGGCCGTTTTCGTTTTTGCGAAGCCACGTAATGAAAGACGCTGCTAGCTAGTAATACATAGTGTGCATACCAAAAGCAGGATACCGTTTTGGAAAACGCTGGAATCGGAAGCCGTGATGTTCGTTCCGAACCAAACGCATAATATGATTCTGGAGACAGCGTAAATGTAATGCCAAATGAAATAACATGTGTATGGGTAACATACTTAATCGTATTTAATTGTACGTTGATGATGATTGCTTTGCTTCAAACACACCCTGTTAATGGCTATATGTGTCACTTTCATATGATAGTAGACCAACACCTATAATTAAAAAGCTTATGTCGCTAGCAAGCCAATACTCCCTCCTTTTCGGTTTATAAGGCTCAATTCAAAAATCTCACCAACCAATGTAGATGATGAGTGATGGAATATTTTTTGTAGTTTGCAAAAGCACTCAGTTAATATTTTTGTTTTTCTTAAAAAATTATGTTTACGAATGCATTAATTGCAATGCATCCATGCATAAAGTGCATGCATTGGTCAATTTTTTCTGAATACTTGCATGCAATGATTTAATGCACCTTGAAGTCTGAACATGTGATGGGAAACAACCAAATTGAGCCTTATAAAATGGAAAAACTAAAATTTTGAGATAAGCCCTATAAACCGAAAAGGAGATAATAGTGTTTATGTGATGTTTAGTCAATAATTTGTCAACTTTAATTGTACGTTGGTTTGATGTAGAAGTTTCTCTGGGCAAGGAATTGATAATGTTGCCCGCAAAAAAAAGGGATTGATAATGTTTAGATGACCTTTCTGATGGATAGAAAAATACAATGCTTAATGAATTGAAATAACTATTCTATCCCTGTTAAGAAACAGATGAACTAAATACTACCTCTTTCTCAGTTTACAGGGCGTGCACGTACCTCTAGGTCGTCAATTTGACCAATCAAATATGAGTCATATATTACAAAAAATATACCAATATAAACTTCGGATGTTCTATTTTCAAATGATATAATTTTTGTGTTATATAATTTATATTAGGGTGATAAAATTGACAACCTAGATATACGCGTAGGACTTGTAAACTGAAACGGAGGAAGTATAAGAATTTTATTTTACTGTATGCAAATAATTTATTTCTCTAATTTACTTCCCTCTTTCATGAATAGTGGTATTCTTACTTTCCTTTAAATTTTTGTGATGATCTTGCCCCATTGTGACATCCATAATTGACATGGAAAGTTTGTGAGATGCAAATTTGAGCACTATTTTACATATGAATAATTTACTTAAAGTTGGAGAAGTTTTAGCATAAGTTTCAAGTCCATGAGATACAAATTTGCTCACTATACTTCACGCTCATGGTGATGTGGACGGAGTTCTACGTGCACGCCATCCCCGTCGTCGGCACCGACGGGAAGCCCACCTCCTCCTTCGACATCCACCTCGACAGACTCGGCATGGACTGGACCAGCCGCCTGTCGGGCCTAGACTTCCGCGTCAACTACCTCTTGGAGGGCTGCCTCACAGATTTCGGCGTCACCTACGCCGTCCGCCGCGTCGTCAGGGCGGCCGTGGAGGGCATCAAGCGGTGTCGGGACTGCAAGAGCAGCCTCATCAACTTCCTCCGGACCTACTCGCCGGACCACTTCGAGCATGACTCGTTGTTCAACGGCGGCTACTGCAACCGGAAGGCACCGCTGGAGGAGCGGGAGGTGGGCATGGAGAGCATCGGGTGGGAGATAAGGAGGGTGCAGAGGGAGGAGGTGAGGCGGGTGAGGGCGACCAAGAGCGTACAGGGCCATTGTTTTGAGAAAAAAGAACAAGAACTCTTGGTTAAAAATGCACATAGTGGAAATTCTTTTAGTTTACCCGCGTGTACAATGGGACAACAACAGAAAATTACAAAGTGTTGCCATTGATTAAAAACGCAGGAGAAAAATTTTGTTTTGGAAAATTTTGCAATGGTACAAAAAAGTAAATACTTGTTATGGCGCTGCTAGAAGGAGGACGCGAGAGGGCCGGCCGGGGGCCTTTTGCCCACGGCCGGGCAAGATGGAAGGGATTTCCTTCTAAATTTTTGCTTGATTAGACTGATACACCTCCTTTCTTTATATAGAAAGGTTTACTTGACTCCCAAGTAAAACTACCTTTACCCCTAAGCAAACGACCCTTATCTTTAATTAACCCTAAGACTAACAGGCTATACCGCCAGCCTAGCCCATTAGGCCCATTACGTACTCTAACACTACACCCCACCTGGACATGTAGCTTGTCCTCGAGCTGCAGCCTAACCAATTTATAACCATGACTCGAGGCAACACAAACCTAACACCTAAAAACAAGTATTTTACATCTCGGCTTGTTTTATTACTCTCAACCTGAAATGTACCGGGACGCTTTATTTTGGACCCCTTAACAAAAAGTGGACACCATCCGCACGTCGGACGTGCACGTGTACAGCCACCTGGATTCCATGGACACCATCTAGGCAAAAGGAGTGCATGTGTATGGTCACCTGGAAGTGTTCGCAAGAGCGACCAGCAGAGGCGCCCTCGCGGCGGCCGGTGGAATGAAGTGGTGCTACATGGTGCGCTCCTGTTGGTGACACCCTGCCTTCTCCCCGCCAAACGGCTGTTGGTCTGCACTGCACAGAGAAGAGTGGAGCGCTTGCGATGGAGAATGATGAGGAGGGTGCGCCCCCCAACCGCCGATGTCGCAGACTTTAAGGTCGTTGCCCGCAGGAAAAACAGCGTGCCCAAGATCCCCGATGCAGCGGACGAGAGCGATGTCCTTTACGCAGCGAAGCACGGCTGGGAGGAGCGGCAGCTGCAGACCACGCATCTCCTGCACACGCTGATGCGCTAGGAGGCCGCGTGCAACAGCCTACAACCTCACCGCCGCCGACATGTGACGGGTAGTGATCCAAGCCGGCAACGGTGACGGTGATAGCGGGAACTTGATCTGCTGGATGGGGACGCCCTGGGGAAGCGGTGATGGCAACGGCGGGAACTTGATCTGGTGGATCGGGACTCCCACTGGCGCGGTCGATGCGGAGCCGGAGCTGACCGGCAGTGGCTGCTCCAGCGGAGCGCCAGGGGTGGCGGAGGCCGCTAGGAGCGGCGGCTGCCACGGCAGCCAGGGCGGGGCGGTGGTGGCGGTGGATGGCAGCTGCAGTGGCCCGGCGAGCGCGGCGGGGACGCCCTGGGGCAGCAGCATCGGTTGCTGCGGCAGAGGCCGCCAGGAGCGGCGGCTTCCACTACAGCCAGGGCGAGGCGGTGGTGGAGGTGGATGGCAGCTGCAGCGGCTCCTGCGGCGGCCCGGCGAGCGCGGCAGAGGCCTTTTGCCCACGGAGGCGCGGTGGCGGCGATGGGCGGCACAGCCGGGTGCGCCCCGTAGGACCCGGCCAAGAATAGGAAGATCTCCTGAACCGCCTCGGTTAGGTCCTGCAGCGCCCCGGACACCTTCTCCGGGGTGAGAGCGGCGGGGGCGGGCGCGACGGAGGATCCCGACACAGGCAAGAGTGGGGCGATGGTCGTGGTGGTCGCCGGAGGCGACGAGCTGACCGGCAGCGGAAGAGACGGGTTGGGCGGCTGTGAAGACATGATCGAACCGAAACTAGCTGATACCAAATTGTTATGGCGTTGCTAGAAGGAGGGCGCGAGAGGGCCGGCCGGGGACCTTTTGCCCACAGCCGGGCAAGATGAAAGGGATTTCCTTCTTAATTGTTGCTTGATTAGATTGATACATCTTCTCTCTTTATATAGAAAGGTTTACTTGACTCTTAAACAAGGCTTTCTTGATTCCTAAGTAAGCGACCCTTATCTCTAATTGATCCTATGATTAACGGGTTATACCGCCAGCCCAGGCCATTAGACCCATTACGTACTATAACAATACTGAAAAAACAAATTACCATCAGATGGTGAAATATATTGTCATTCATGAGAATCTAGAAAATCCGTCATGCCTAAAGATTGTGCACGATAAAAATTGCCCCTTGGAAAAAGTAGAGGCAAAACTTGAAGTTTTGACGTGTGCTTAGTAAAACATACTACAACCTAGAAAATATGGCATGAAAAAATGCGTCCAGTTAGACATCCGATAGCACGGCAAGTTTTGGGGAAAAAAATCCAAACATAACAAAAACTTGCCATGGTATTTGAATTAAAGTTTCTATGTTTGTACGTATGAGAGAATTTGTTGTGTGTGTGAAGAAAGAACAAATTATGAACAGAAAGTTGCCATGGCAAGTTCTGAAAAAATGCCATGGTATTTTAGTTAAAATTTTCATGTTTGTATGAGAAAATTACCGTGGGTGAAAAAAAAACTGTAAATAAAGAATTGCCATGGCAGATTCATAAATAGAAATTTGCCATGGGAGTATAAAATTAAATTTGCCATGTGTGATAAACTAAAATTGCCATGGCAAAATGAACGTAAATTTGCCAAAATGGGGAAATAAAAATAAAAAATTGCCTTGTTTGAAGAGCGATGAATCATGGTCCAAAAATGTGAAAAATTGCCATGTTGTATAAACTACACTTGCCATATTGTCGAAAAATAGTAAAATTGCAGTGGCAAAAAATAAAACTAATAAATTTTACATGGCGTTTATAATTAAAATTGCCATGTATGTTAAAGTAAAAATTCCCATGCCAATATAGGTAAACTTTCCATGCCAAAAAAAGGTGAATTGTCATGTACAGAATGTCATGTTTGGTGTGATAATTGATAAATTGTTGGGCATGTAAAAAACACACAAAACAAATGGCCATGACAAATGCATATTAAGATTTGCCATGGTGCTTTAATTATAATTGTCTTGCTTTGTGTGATGAAAAATTGTCATGAAATGTATGAACGTAGTAGAAAATGCCATGACACAAAACCTACATTTGCCATGCTCCATTAACTTAAGTTGCCATTATCATAACAAATATTTTTTGCCTAATTTGCAAAACAGAAAAAATCTGTCATGGTCCATGAAATTAAGTTGCCATGTTCCATTAGCTTAGTCAAATGATGTTATTCCCTACAAATTTGCCGTGGGATGAATTCCAAAAAAATCTGCCATGAAAACCACTACATAATTTGCCCCATGAGCTTCACTTAGCACATTTGCTTCCATGTTTCCACTCTGGCCCTCTGTCTCAAAAGACCCACTTGTGGTTCTGGGGAGCCTGATAGTTGGAGGTTTGGAGTATTAACTGTGGCTGTGAGATCCAGCTCCACATGCACCTACATTATATAAGTCTACAGTCAACGTACACTGACTTGGCTTTATTTGCCTCTTGATCCCTGAATAATAGAATTTGTTATCACCTTTTTTCAACAGTCAGCTGAACAGGGATATGTATCTATACTTTTAACTTAACGACACTGCTCCTCCTGAAAGAAAGTCGGTTATTGTACTACTGCACAACTCTTACAAATGCGAGGAGTGGTTGCGTCCACTGCTTGAGGTACAACTACCTCTCTTTTGAACGTTGTCAGTGTGCCCCTAAGCAGCATGCATCGATATTTAGCATTAGTTATTTTCATTTTCCTTGACTTGCTTACACATTTGTTGGCATATGCGTCCAGGGGTTATATTTATGATGGTGAAAGGGCCAACCACAAGACTAACTTACATAGATGTAATCTACTTACTTCCTTTTATGTTCTTATGATTTCATCAAATATTCAGCAATCGTAGTAGTATACATAGATTTTATTTTACCTGACCATCCTTACATCTATGGTTTAAACACAGTCACTGAACTCATCCATGGTACCATATATTACTTCTACTTGTTAAAATTATTCTTTTATCATCCTTAAGAGCAACTCCAACATGCCAACCCAAAGGGACGCGCGTTTTGTTCGCTTTTCGTCTGTTTGGGTCAGCTGCCCGCTAGGCATCCGTCCCGTTTTACGTTTGGGTCGGCCGTGCGCCCAACACACATGACCCATTTCATGTCCGCGCATAAATTTTGAAAGGCCTGTGACCATAGATCATGCCATCGTCCTAGAGTTCATGTCGGCGTCATGCCAGCACTTACCAGCGGCCGGCACACATGCCAGCACACAAAAACGGGACGGAAGTTCGACCACGCCATCTCGGCTGTGGTTATGCCAGCACACTTGCTGGCATACAAAAAAGGATGGCGCTCTCCGCCATAGACCACTCATCGTAGAACTTGAGCATGCCGGCTTGCATCTTCTCGTACAATGGCTTCTTCCTCGACGATTAAGTCCACCTTCATGATCTTCACCCCTGTCATCATGCTAGCGAGCGCCACTTCTTTTTCCTTGGTCTTGGCATTGGCGGCCTCGATCTCGAGTATCTTGGCTTGCTTCTGCGTCTCCATCTCAAGCATCTTGGCTTGCTTCTCCGCTTCGAGCTAGAGCCTCCTCCTTTGGATCTCCATGAAGGCATTCATTTGCTCTTCATTGTCTTGTCGGTGCTTCTCGTCCCTTGTGTCCTTCTTGGTCATTATGTCCTCCAAAGTGGCATATGCAAGGCAATCGACATTGTATCGCGCTTGTCCTCCTCCTTCGAGTTGGTTTTCCCCCACGGTCGTGGCTTCTCGCCCTCCCCATGATCCTCGACGGCTTCCTCCCCCCTCCCCCCCCCACGCGCCTTGGCGGCGGCATATTGCGCCTTGAACTTCTCCTCCACATTGATAACCATCCAACAATGGGAGAGGTTGAAGGACTTGCCCTCATGTTGAGCCTTGAATGCCTCCAAAGCTTGGAATGCCTACAAATGAATAGCATGCAAGCATATGGGTGAATGGACATGCAAATTAACATGCAAGCATAACGGGTATGGATACAAAGAGGGGCACATGTATACCTTATCTTTCATGTTGATGCTGCTCATGGGGCGTGCCTTGATGGTCTCAAGGGTGGCACAAAACTTGTTGCACTCTTGTTCTATCACCCGCCGTCGCTTCAGAGGGACACCAACCCACGCTTGCTCTCCATTGGATATGGCGCAAACTTCTTGCATTCATGGCACTCACGATGAACACGAAGCCAAAAGGTTGATGTCGTTTGTTCGGTCCCGACCTTGGGGTCTTGCCCAATGTCCCTCCAACACTCACAAAGGAGTTTGTCCTCGGATGGCGTGTATGACTTCGTCCGTTTGCTTTTGCTCTTCTTCTTTGCGACGGCTTGGTGTCCTCGAATAAAGGCTTCCTGTTGATGTCCATTTCATCCTCTTCCTCGAGGCCGTAGTCCTCCAGGGAACTCGTGGTCGAGCGGGAAGGTGATGCCCATGCCGACCTAATCTTGCATGAAGGTGTCGTCCATGCCAGCTTGATCATAGGTCACCGGCATGAATGGCGCTCGGCCGTCTTGCCTTTGGGTCTCCTCGGGATCGTAGGCAGCCGTCACGGCACTGCTAGCGGAGGCAGCGATAGTCCAAGAGAGGCAAAACCGGAGTTCTTCTCCCCCCACCACACCCCTCACGTTGAGCGCGAGCGAAGCTGGCAGTTCCCCTTCCCTCCGTCTGCCGCTCCAGCGGCGTGAGGGTGGGGGAACCCCAGTCCTCCATTTTTGACTTGTAGATAGGTATTGGGGCTGGTGTGTCGGTAGGGCCGCCGTGATGGTGGCGACGGTGTCAAGTGAAGTAACTATTGCAGCTTCGCCCCCATCCTGGCGTGGTCATCTTTGACGATGCCGGTGAGCTATGGAGGATAGGTGTGTGTGTGTGTGGTGCGCCTTTGATTTGGGACAGGTGGCGACGGCGCGGCCGCTAGCGTTCTGCGAGCTTTGTCCTCTTCCCAACATTGTTCTTTGTGGTGGTGTTGTCGGGCTCGGGGAGGTAGATTTCTGTCATGCCTCTGGTGCGGTGAGGCTAGGTTTCATGTTCTTGGCCGGCATGGTGGCGACGGTGACCAAGGCGGAGGATTTTGTGTCATGGCGCCTTACTCGTGTTTGCTCCGACGATGATGACGAGCTCTGTGGCTCTTTGTACATGAGTATTTCCACGACTGATTCCCTCTGGTTCGCCAACAGAGAGGCGACGAAGATGGTGGTGGTTTGATCTGCTTTCACATCAATGTGTTGGTCCATTTGGATCGTAACTTCGAAGACTTCCCATCTCCAGATCCAAGACTAGGTCGGGTTCGAGGGAGCGACGATGACAGCAGGACGGCGTGCCTTCAGTTCACAGTGGTGATGTGGTTGGTCGGGCTCCCAGGGATCCGTTCGTAATTTTCTTATTATATGGGGTGCCTTGTACCATTGCCGATCTTTAATATAGTTCTGTGGTGTTTTTTGCAAAAAACATGGCTGGTGGGTAAGTAAAATCGGCCCGTCTTAAGCCTAGAGTAGAGACTATGAGTTAAGTGTTGGGGAACACAGTATTTCAAAAACATTCCTACGCACATGCAAAATCCATCTAGGTGATGCATAGCAATGAGAGGGGAGAGTGTGTCCACGTACCCTCGTAGACCGAAAGCGGAAGCGTTAAGTACCGCGGTTGATGTAGTCGAACGTCTTCGCGATCCAACCGATCAAGTACCGAACGCATGGCACCTCCGTGATCTGCACACGTTCAGCTCAGTGACGTCCCTCGTAATCTTGATCCAGCTGAGGCCGAGGAAGAGTTTCGTCAGCACGACGGCGTGATGACAGTGATGATGAAGTTACCGACGTAGGGCTTCGCGTAAGCACTAGAACGATATGACCGAGGTGGAAATTTGTGGAGGGGGGCACCGCACACAGCTAAGACAACTGCCAACTTGTGTGTCTATGGGATGTTCCCCTCCCCCGTATATAAAGGAGTGGAGGAGGGGAGGGCCGTCCCTCTCTATGGCACGCACCAAGGGGGATTCCTACTCCTAGTAGGAGTAGGTTTCCCCCCTTCCCTAGTTGGAGTAGGAGAAGAAGGAAAAAGGAGAAGGAGAGAAGGAAAGGGGGGCCGACCCCCTCCCCAATTCGGATTGGGCTTGGGGAGCGCCCCCACTTGGTCGCCTCCTTCTCTCTCCCACCATGGCCCACTAAGGCCCATTGACTCCCCGGGGGGTTCCGGTAACCCCCCGGTACTCCGGTAATTGCCCGAACTTATATGAAACCATTCCGGTGTCCAAACATAGCCTTCCAATATATCAATCTTTATGTCTCGACCATTTCGAGACTCCTCGTCATGTCTGTGATCACATCCGGAACTCCGAACTACCTTCGGTACATCAAAACACATAAACTCATAATACCGATCGTCATCGAACGTTAAGCGTGCGGACCCTACGGGTTCAAGAACTATGTGGACATGACCGAGACTCACTTCTGGTCAATAACCAATAGCAGAACCTGGATGCTCATATTGGTTCCTACATATTCTACGAAGATCCTTATCGGTCAAACCGCATAACAACATATGTTGTTCCCTTTGTCATCGGTATGTTACTTGCCCGAGATTCGATCGTCGGTATCTCAATACCTAGTTCAATCTCATTACCGGCAAGTCTATTTACTCATTCCGTAATGCAACATCCCACAACTAACTCATTAGTCACATTGCTTGCAAGGCTTATAGTGATGTGCATTACCGAGAGGGCCCAGAGGTACCTCTCCAATACACAGAGTGACAAATCCTAATCTCGATCTACGCCAACTCAACAAACACTATTGGAGACACCTGTATAGTCACCCAGTTACATTGTGACGTTTGATAGCACACTAAGTGTTCCTCCGGTATTCGGGAGTTGCATAATCTCATAGTCATAGGAACATGTATAAGTCATGAAGAAAGCAATAGCAATAAACTAAACGATTGATATGTCTCCAACGTATCTATAATTTTTGATTGTTCCATGCTATTATATTATCTATTTTGGATGTTTATGGGCTTTATTATACACTTTTATATTATTTTTGGGACAAACCTATTAACCCAGAGCCCAGTGCCAGTTTCTGTTTTTTCCTTGTTTTAGAGTATCGCAGAAAAGGAAAATCAAACGGAGTCCAATTGACCTAAAACTTCACGGAACTTAATAAAGCAGTACGAAAATGGGCCACGTGCACACCGTGCACTAGAAGCCTAGTGCTACAGTAGCGCGGCCCAAGCCCACCAGGGCCTTCTCCATCTTCTCTGTACAAAGCAGTACGAAAATGGGCCACGTGCACACCGTGCACTAGAAGCCTAGTGCTACAGTAGCGCGGCCCAAGCCCACCAGGGCCTTCTCCATCTTCTCTGTACAGGAGGCAGAGACCTGTGCGTGGCGCACATCCACGCCTCCATGACCGCCGTGTCGACCATCTGGCGAGTCCCCGCGGTGTACAAGACCATCCCCAAGCCCCAGGACAAACCCTAGACGCCCAGTTCCCTCGTTTCCCCCTCGCACTCGATCTGGAAGAGGACCCGAAGCTTCCGGTGCCGCGCCATAGTCTTCATCGTGGCCGCCGGCCTCCCCTTGCTGCACCAAGGTGTCCAGAAGCCTCCCCTCGCTCGTCTCCTTCGTCCCCATCGAAGAACCCGAGCCAAGCCGCACCGTACGCTCGGGATCGAGCCAGTTTCTCCGGCATGGCCGCGGCATCTCGACGTCGATCTACACCACCGCACCACCCCGGCCGTCACAAGCACGCCCCCGACCTCCCTCTCGGTGAGCTGCGCCGATTCCCCATGTTCCCCGCTCGATCCACCGCTGTAGCCGCCGTAGCCAAACGCCCCATCTCACTGCATGGACGCGCTCACCGCGACTTTGCCGCGCCCGCGCCGCTCTGACCCCGCGCCCCAGCCGCTCCATGCGCGCTCTGGGTTCCCCTGCCGCGTCGTGGCCGTGCCTCCCCAAGCGCCGACCACTCGGGATGGCAATTTTATCCATGGATCTGGATACCCATGTGTACCCGACCCGGTTGGGCAAGGGTATGGAGCACATTTCTGCCCATGGGTCCATGGATATGGATACCCACGAACAGTCGGGTTGGGCATGGTTATAGTTTGTGCTCCATGGATATCCAACGGATACCCGTATGACATGTGGGGACATATGCCGTGACAGTAGAAAGAGCGAATCAATGGGAAATGGCAGGAAATATGCAACTTGTGCCATGAGCCATATGTAGTAGAATCAACCTCTGGTATGTCACACTTAAGGACTCATCGTATTACTTGTTGCCTAATTATGCACGTAGATTATGTTGTCATTTGTGAGTGAATGATGATGAGTTAATTTGATCTTTGGAAAGGCTTCATGCTGAGTTTTCTATGCCCATGGAGCTCCATGGGTATGTGGGTATCCAGCGGGTTTGGGCATGGGCACAAGTTGTGCCCATGGATAATTTGGTGGATGGGCAGAGGGTAAAAAGATGGGTCATGAGTTGGATTTGGACCAGCTCCACCCGCCCCAAACCCGACCCATTGCCATACCTACCGCCCACGCCCGTTCGCGCCTCTGCGCGCGGCGGCCGCGCCCTTACTCTATTGCTGCTGCGCAGCGCTGCTACCTGCTACTGCTTTGCTTGCTGTTGCCGCTTGGCCGTTGACGTCGTCGTCGTTCTTGGCCACCCCCGTCCAGGCCAGCGCCCTGGACTGATGCACCGTGCAGCCCTACGCTCACCCGTTGCCGTGCCTCCGCCTCACCTGGACGCGTTGGCCGTGGCCGCCATCGCCGTGCCTCTGCCTCACCTGGACGCGTTGGCCGTGGCCGCCATCACCGTCCACGCGCGCGACACCGCGCCTGGCGCTGCTGACCGCCCCTCCCCTCGCGCTCATGGCCATGCCCCTGCATGTCCTCGTCCCCATGCCCATGCACTGCTGCTCGTTGCTTGCTTCTTGCCGCTGTAGCTGCCGCTACTACCGATGCTCGCCGCTGCTATGCTACTGTTGTTGTCGTTGTTCTATAGATGATGTTAGCCGCCGATGTTGCTTAGTTGTTGCTGCCGCTGCAGGCCATAGCCATGGCCAAGTGCGGCTATGTGTGTGGTGTGTGCGTACGCGGTACGCCACACTCTGCTGCTCTGCTACAGTAACTGGATGTTACTGTAGCAGTAGCTAGCTTTTCTACGTTTACACTGATTACTCCTCTGTAATGCAGCAAAACAACAACAAAATGCCTTCTAATGTGGGTAAAGATAATACTCGTAGAAAGTACCTTGACAAACTCTGTTTTATCCCATTGGTCCAAATTCAAAATATGTAACGATTAAATCCTATGAAAATCACAAAATCCTATGTTCGTATATTTTAACAGTTTCTAGAATTAACTTCAAGTGGCACTTCTCAAATACAATTTTGATCAAGCAACTGAACTCTAGAATGGATGTCAATGATACTGTCATGTAGATCACTTAAAGATGATAAAAATTGGTAAAAGGCACTAATTCATAAGATGTACAGAACACTAGCTATAGCCTTTGGAAAACAGCTAAGTGATGCTCAAAAACTGATCAATTCTCAGACTTAGCCAATTTTTAGGAAATTCCATAATATTGCTTAAACTTCAAAAAAATCATAGGAAATAGACCGTAGCTCGGATGAAAATACTTTGTACATGAATTTTGCTCAGAACGACAAGGCGAATCCGAATACGTGGTCCGTTTACCTGTCAGATGCCTCTAACTATCTGAACATGGAACTTTTCCTCTCCGGTCATCTGTGTGACACAGGTCCGGAACTGGGAAAACGTTACCGGTTGACTTCCCCCTTCACCGGTATCATGTAGCACCGCGTTAGAACACGTCTAGCTCTGCCTGTTGTCCTGCTATGCACTTGCTTGCTATGTATTTACTGTTTCTCCCCCCTCTTCTCTTCGGTAGACCCCGTGACGATGCTGATGCCCCTCTGATCGACTACGTCACTAACGACCCCTCCTTCTCGTCTGAGCAACCAGGCAAGCCCCCCTTTGATCATCCCGATATCGCCCATTCCATTTCCTCATGCTTGCATTAGATTTTGCTAATGTTATTGTTTGCTCCTATTCTGTTGCATAGTCTGTTTATTGTAACCTGCTATTGTTACCTACCTGCTTATCCTAAACTGCTTATTATAGGTTGGTTAGAGACCCATCAGTGACCCCCCCACTTGACCCGACTGCCCCACTGGATTATCAGAAGACCCAATCAACGGGATCGAAGACCAGGCCCCGACACCTCACATCACATCACGCCCCTTTGTTGCTCGACTCTGCAGAGTTACCATCGAGTGCCGAGGGTGGAACCTCATACATCACTCCTGATGAGATCTCTGTAGAGTAGCTATTCGGTCGTGGTCATCGAGGGTGATTTCCTCCTTAACCACTTCCGATACGACTCTGTCGTGAACCCCTCAAGTGTGAACCTCGAGGGTGGTTCCTCTTACGTTCCCCTTGATGTTTTACATCGAGTGGGAATCCGACAAGGGTGATTCCTCAGGTTTTCCCCCTTGGTGTTAGACACACGCTTACTATGGTTACTATGACTTTGCACTGGACCCTGTTATTAAAGACGGGTTGGCCCTGAGGGGTACCCGCGCGAGCTTAATTGCGAGTGATGTGGAGTCGGGCAGACCTGGAAGGTGCCCGCGAGATAATTACGAGGCGTGGCCGGGCATTCCTAGCCCTTGCCGCAAGTCCTCAAGACGGGGCAACGGGGTCACATCTTTCGTGAGTCTCTGCTTGTTACTGCGTGTTCCTAATCCACTACGATTTGGATATTTGATCCGAGGGGCCTCTGGCCTGATAGCACTAATCATCACGTGGGCATAGTATGGGCGTTCTGCGTCGTATACATCAGCCAAAGCTTGATAGACGTCAGCGACTGAGCGACGCGCGCCGGGTTGGACTGGAAAGCTCCTGCCTTTTAGGGAGGTAGCTAGGTCTGCTCACCGGCCGCCCTCGCAACGTGCAGGAGTTCCCGGGGAGATGGCCCATGACCCCTGGGGGCATAGGTTTAGTCCGGCGTGCTGGCCTCTCTATTAAGCCTAGGTCGGGTTGCGGCGTATTGTTTGGCCAAGGCCGGGCATGACCCAGGAAAGTGTGTCCAGCCGGAGTTAATCGAGCGTGGTGGGTAAGTTGGTGCACCCCTTCAGGGAAGAAAACATCTATCGATAGCCTGTCCTACGGTAACAGACACTTGGAGCTGTATCCCGATCGATACAACTAGAACTGGATACTTGTGATGAGAACTGGATGGTGATGAGAATTGGATTGTGATGACACTTGGATAGTATGGCTCTGGGATTGCTTTCTCGCAGGGAGTCAAAAAAGGATCTCTGGCCGAGGTTGATAACACTACTACTACTTTACTTTATGCTACTCTACTCCCTCCTGTTGCTGCAAGATGGTGGTTTTCAGAAGATGCTAGTCTTCGATAGGCTAGGCTTTCCCCCTTCTCTTCTGGCATTCTGCAGTTCAGTCCACAGATACACCCCTTTTCATTGATAACGATGCATATGTAGTGTAGATCCTTGCTTGCGAGTACTTTGGATGAGTACTCACGGTTGCTTTGCTCCCCCTTTTGTCCCTTTCTTCTCCTTTCCGGTTGACGCAACCAGATGTCGGAGCCCAGGAGCCAGATGCCACCGCCGATGCCTGCTACTACGTGGAGACCGCCGACGACCAGGAGTAGTTAGGAGGCTCCCAGGCAGGAGGCCTTGCCTTTTCGATCGTTGTTGTTTTTGTGCTAGCCTTCTTAAGGAAAACTTGTTTAACTCATGTCTGTACTCAGATATTGTTGCTTCCGCTGACTCTTATGTATTCAAGCTTATGTATTCGAGCCCTCGAGGCCCCTGGCTTGTAATATAAAGCTTGTATTATTTTATTTTTGTGTCTAGAGTTGTGTTGTGATATCTCCTCGTGAGTCCTTGATCTTGATCGTGCACATTTGCGTGTATGATTAGTGTACGATTGAATCGAGGGCATCACAGGGAACCCCTCTCCGGTGGCCATATTCATCATCTCGGCGCTCTCCATGACGAGGAGGGAGTAGTTTTCCCTCGGGGCTGAGGGTATGTACCAGTAGCTATGTGTTTGATCTCTCTCTCTCTCTCTCTCTCGTGTTCTTGAGGTGGTACGATCTTAATGTATCGCGAGCTTTGCTATTATAGTTGGATCTTATGATGTTTCTCCCCCTCTACTCTCTTTTAATGGATTGAGTTTTCCCTTTGAAGTTATCCTATCGGATTGAGTCTTTAAGGATTTGAGAACACTTGATGTATGTCTTGCGTGGGATACCTGTGGTGACAATGGGGTATTCTATGATCCACTTGATGTATGTTTTGGTGATCAACTTGCGGGTCCCGTGACCTTGGGAATCTATGCATAGGGGTTGGCACACGTTTTCGTATCTTGACTCTCCGGTAGAAACTTTGGGGCACTCTTTGAGGTTCTATGTGTTGGTTGAATAGATGAATCTGAGATTGTGTGATGCATATCGTATAATCATACCCACGGATACTTGAGGTGACATTGGAGTATCTAGGTGACATTAGGGTTTTGGTTGATTTGTGTCTTAAGGTGTTATTCTAGTACGAACTCTAGGGCTGTTTGTGACACTTATAGGAATAGCCCAACGGATTGATTGGAAAGAATAACTTTGAGGTGGTTTCGTACCCTACCATAATCTCTTCGTTTGTTCTCCGCTACTAGTGACTTTGGAGTGACTCTTTGTTGCATGTTGAGGGATAGTTATGTGATCCAATTATGTTATTATTGTTGAGAGAACTTGCACTAGTGAAAGTATGAACCCTAGGCCTTTTTTCCTAGCATTGCAATACCGTTTGTGCTCACTTTTATCATTAGTTACCTTGCTGTTTTTATATTTTCATATTACAAAAACCATTATCTACCATCCATATACCACTTGTATCACCATCTCTTCGCCGAACTAGTGCACCTATACAATTTACCATTGTATTGGGTGTGTTGGGGACACAAGAGACTCTTTGTTATTTGGTTGCAGGGTTGCTTGAGAGAGACCATCTTCATCCTACACCTCCTGCGGATTGATAAACCTTAGGTCATCCACTTGAGGGAAATTTGCTACTGTCCTACAAACCTCTGCACTTGGAGGCCCAACAACGTCTACAAGAAGAAGGTTGTGTAGTAGACATCAAGCTCTTTTTTGGCGCCGTTGCCAGGGAGGTTAGCGCTTGAAGGTATATCTTTAGATCTTGCAATCAGATCTTTTTGTTTCTTGTTTTAGCACTAGTTTAGTTTATAAAAGAAAACTACAATATATATATAGTGTTGCTATTCATCACCCAGGGTGTAGAATAAGTTATTCTTCACCCGATGTAATCTTACGATCGCTTCATAAACAAATTACGTTTGAAATTCAAATAGTTACATTCATATTGATTCACTATGTAAAATTTGACATAAGAAAATAAAAATATAGGTCATAAAACAAGAAAATTTGCAGTTTATGTGTATTTTAGACTATGTTTTTACGTTTGTAATTTTACATAACATAAAATATTTTTTACGGCGATTATATATTTTCTTACGGTCCCTTTTTGCGTCAAAAATAAGACAAAACTTACGAAACGTAAAATTACGGTGCATTGATGGTAAAATAGAGGGGGGGTGAAGAATAACTATTACACACCTAGGGTGACGAATAGCGCGACCCTATATATATATATATATATATATGGAATTGAGTTTGCCTCATACGCTTCATCTTTTCAATATCTTTCGTGAGTATGATGGAAAGGAAAATTGTGCCGAAGTGTTAGAAGAAGAATGCATTAAAATGTTTGGCACTAAATCTTTGAATGATGATCATGATTGCAATGTTGTTAGTATGAATTCCTTGAATATCTATGATGGTAATGATATGCAAAGCCATAAGCTTGGGGAAGCTATGTTTGATGAAGATGATATTTTTTTGTCCCCCAAGTTCTGATGAGCAAATTTATTATGATGAAAGCATGCCTCCTATTTATGATGAAAGTGGATTTGGAGAGGTCATGACTTTATTTTGTGATGAATCCACTATTTTGGAAGAGGTTCCAATTGATTATGAGAACAAAGTTGCTATCTATGATGATTATTGTGATGACTTGTATGCTATAAAGAATAATGATATCCAAGAAAATTGTCATCATGATTTTAGTTTTCAATTGGATTATGCCTCACATGATAGTTATTTTGTTGAATTTGCTCCCACTATTATCCATGACAATAAATTTTCTTATGTGGAGAGTAATAAAATTTCTATGCTTGTGCATCATGAAAATAGTGCTTTATGTGATAGTTATATTGTTGAATTCATTCATGATGCTAATGAAAATTATTATGAGGGAGGAATATATGCTTGTAGGAATTCTAATAATATCAAGTTTCCTCTCTATGTGCTTAAAATCTTGAAGTTATGCTTGTTTTGCTTTCCTATGCAAGTTGATTCTTGTTCCCATAAGTTGTTTGCTCACAAAATCCATATGCATAGGAAGTGGGTTAGACTTAAATGTGATAGTCATATTCTTCATGATGCTCTCTTTATGTTTCAATTCTTATCTTTTATGTGAGCATCGTTGAAATCATCATGCCTAGCTAGGGGCTTTAAACATTAGTGCTTGTTGGGAGGCAACCAAATTTTATTTTTGTTATTTGCTTTTTGTTCCTGTTTAGTAATAAATAATTCATATAGACTCTGTTTAGATGTGGTTTTATGCTTTTAATTAGTGTTTGTCCCAAGTAGAACCTTTGGAAGACTTGGGGAAAGTCTTTGCGATCATGCTGTAAAAAACAGAAACTTTAGCGCTCACGAGAATTGCTGCCATTTTTTATTGGAGAGTGCTATTTAGTTAATTATTTTTGAAGATTATTAATAGACAAATTACTCAGGTCCACCAATTTATTTGATAATTTTATGAGTTCCAGAAGTATGCGTTTGGTCCAGATTACTACAGACTGTTCTGTTTTTGACAGATTCTGTTTTCATCGTGTTGTTTGCTTATTTTGGTGAATCTATGAGTAGTATCGGAGGGTATGAACCATAGAGAAGTTGGAATACAGTATATATTACACCAATATGAATTTAGAATGAGTTCATTACAGTAACTTATGATGGTGATTTGCTTTCTTATATTGACGAAGCTTACGAGTTCTCTGTTAAGTTTTGTGTTGTGAAGTTTTCAAGTTTTGGGTAAAGATTCGATGGAATATGGAATAAGGAGTGGCAAGAGCCTAATCTTGGGGATGACCAAGGCACCCCCAAGGTAATATTCAAGGACAACAAAGAGCCTAAGCTTGGGGATGCCCCGGAAGGCATCCCCTCTTTCGTCTTCGTTCATCGGTAACTTTACTTGGAGCTATATTTTTATTCACCAGATGATATGTGTTTTGCTTGGAGCATTAATTTATTTTGTTAGGATTTTCTTTATGTTATTTATAAAAATGTTTTGCATCTTTTATTTCAATAAAAGTGGCATTGATAGCCTTTACTATGCCTATTTTACAAGTCTTCATGTTGCTGTTTGAAAACAGAAAGTTTACCGCTGTTGCATTAATTCCCTAGAAAAGTCAGAATGTGATAAAATGTTGAAACCTTTTGCATACTAATCTCTGATAAATTTACTACAGTGGGAATTTTCTTTCATAATTTTTGGAGTTAGGGAAGTATGGATCTTGCTGCACTCTTCACAGACTATCCTGTTTAGGCAGATTGCTGTTATGTTTGCATTGTTTGCATATGTTTGCTTCTTTAATGATTCTATTTGAGGATAGGAATATTAAATATGCAGAGGCATTTATTATGCAATGTTGAATAATAATTTTAGTGATTTTCTACAGTAGAGTATGATAAGGTATTTGCATTGGTTTATACTAACTTATCTCACGAGTCCTTGTTGAGTTTTGTGTGGATGAAGCTTTTAAGATTTAGGGAGACCGTGATATGAGAGGAATTAAGGAGACACAAAAGCTCAAGCTTGGGGATGCCCAAGGCATCCCAAGATAATATTTCAAGAAGTCTCAAGCGTCTAAGCTTGGGGATGCCCCGGTTGGCATCCCACCTTTCTTCTTCAACAACTATCGGTTAGTTTCGGTTGATCCTATGTTTTTGCTTCTTCACATGATGTTTGCCATTCTTAGAATGTCATTTTCTTTTGCTTTGCTTGCTGTTTGAATAAAATACCAAGATCTGAAATTCTTAAATGTTAGAGAGTCTTCATATAGTTGCATAATCATTCGACTACTCATTGATCTTCACTTATATCTTTCGGAGTAGTTTGTTATTTGCTCTAGTGCTTCACTTATATTATTTTGATAGTCTTTAGAACAACATGGTAATTTGCTTTGGTTATGAATTTAGTCCTAATATGATGGGCATCCAAGAGGGATATAATAAAAACTTTCATATAAAGTGCATTGAATACTATGAGAAGTTTGATGATTGATAATTGTTTTGAGATATGAAGATGGTGACATTAGAGTTATGCTAGTTGAGTAGTTGTGAATTTGAGAGATACTTGTTCTGAAGTTTGTGATTCCCGTAGCATGCACATATGGTGAACCGTTATGTAATGAAGTCGGAGCATGATTTGTTTATTGATTGTCTTCCTTATGAGTGGCGGTCGGGGACGAGCGATGGTCTTTTCCTACCAATCTATCCCCCTAGGAGCATGTGCGTAGTACTTTGTTTCGATAACTAATAAATTTTTGCAATAAGTATGTGAGTTCTTTATGACTAATGTTGAGTCCATGGATTATACGCACTCTCACCCTTCCACCATTGCTAGCCTCTCTAGTACGGCGCAACTTTCGCCGGTACCATAAAACCACCATATATCTTCCTCAAAACAACCATCATACCTACCTATAATGGCATATCCATAGCCATTCCGAGATATATTGCCATGCAACTTTCCACCATTCCGTTATTATGACACGCTTCATCATTGTCATATTGCTTTGCATGATCATGTAGTTGACATCGTATTTGTGGCAAAGCCACCGTTCATAATTCTTCCATACATGTCACTCTTGAGTCATGGCACATCCCGGTACACCGTCGGAGGCATTCATATAGTCATATTTTGTTCTAAGTATCGAGTTGTAATTCTTGAGTTGTAAGTAAATAAAAGTGTAATGATCATCATTATTAGAGCATTGTCCCATGTGAGGAAAGGATGATGGAGACTATGATTCCCCCACAAGTCGGGATGAGACTCCAGACGAAAAAAAGAGGCCAAAGAAGCCCAAATAAAAAAAAGTGGCCATAAAAAAGAGAAGGACCAAATAAAAAATAAAAAATGAGATAAAAAGAGAGAAGGGGCAATGCTACTATCCTTCTACCACACTTGTGCTTCAAAGTAACACCATGATCTTCATGATAGAGAGTCTCCTATGTTGTCACTTTCATATACTAGTGGGAATCTTTCATTATAGAACTTGGCTTGTATATTCCAATGGTGGGCTTCCTCAAAATGCCCTAGGTCTTCGTGAGCAAGCGAGTTGGATGCACACTCACTAGTTTCTTTTGTTGATCTTTCATATACTTATAGCTCTAGTGCATCCGTTGCATGGCAATCCCTACTCACTCACATTGATATCTATTGATGGGCATCTCCATAGCCCATTGATACGCCTAGTTGATGTGAGACTATATTCTCCTTTTTGTCTCCTCCACAACCACTGAGGGAGTCCTGGATTAGGGGGTCTCCGGACAGCCGGAGTATCTCCATTGGTCGGACTGTTAAACTATGAAGATACAAGATTGAAGACTTCGTCTCGTGTCCGGATGGGACTCTACTTGGCATGGAAGGCAAGCTAGGCAATACGTATATGGATATCTCCTCCTTTGTAACCGACCTTGTGTAACCCTAACCCTCTTCGGTGTCTATATAAACCGAAGGGTTTTAGTCCGTAGGACAAGAATCACAACATATAATCATACTGTAGGCTAGCTTCTAGGGTTTAGTCTCTCTGATCTCATGGTAGATCTACTCTTGTAACACCCATATCTTCAATATTAATCAAGCAGGACGTAGGGTTTTACCTCCATCAAGAGGGCCCGAACCTGGGTAAAACTTCCTGTCCCTTGCCTCCTGTTACCATCCGGCCTAGACGCACAGTTCGGGACCCCTTACCCGAGATCCGCCAGTTTTGACACCGACATTGGTGCTTTCATTGAGAGTTCCTCTATGTCGTCGCCGTTAGGCTTGATGGATCCTACTATCATCGATAGCGATGCGGTCTAGGGTGAGACTTTTCTCCCCGGACAGATCTTCGTATTCGGCGGCTTTGCACCGCGGGCTAATTCGCTTGGCCATCTGGAGCAGATTGAAAGCTACGCCCATGGCCATCAGGTCAGATTTGGAAGTTTGAATTACACGGCCAACATCCGTGGGGACTTGATCTTCGACGGATTCGAGCCACTGCCGGGCGCGCCGCACTGTCGCGATGGGTATGACCTAGCTCTGCCATCGGACGGTACCCCAGAGGCCTCGCCCACATTAGCTTCGACCCTTAGCTCAGAGCCAGCTGCGCCAATCGAGGACGGGTGGCTAGACACCGCCTCAGGGGCTGCAGTCTCGATGGTGATCAAGCCAAACACCAGCATAATCCTCTGCACAGCCCGTGACTCCAAGGTGCCGGACTCTCCTCCGGACCCCGAACCATCCGCGCCCCTGCCAATCGAATCCGATTGGGCGCCGATCATGGAATTCACCGCTGCGGATATCTTTCAGCACTCGCCCTTCGGTGACATTCTGAATTCACTAAGGTCTCTCTCTTTGTCAGGAGAGCCCTGGACGGATTATGGCCAACAGGACTAGGATGCGAACGACGAAGAAATTCGACGCCCACCCACCACCCACTTTGTAGCCACTATCGATGATTTAACCGACATGCTCGACTTCGACTCCGAAGACATCGACGGTATGGACGACGATGTAGGAGACGAACATGAACCAGCACCTATAGGGCACTGGAAAGCCACCTCGTCATATGACATATACATGGTGGATACACCCAATGAAGGCAACGGCGACGAGATAGCGGAGGATGACCCCTCCAAGAAGCAACCCAAGCGCCGACGTCAGCGGCGCCGCTCTAAGTCCCGCCAAAGCAAAAGTGGTGATACCGACACAGGAGATAATAACACTCCGAATAGCGCCAAAGACAACCAAAACGCCCTCCAGCAAGAGTTACATCAGGAGGATGAAGGAGCCAGCTCTCCTGAGAGAGCGGCTGGCGGAGAGGAGGAGGATGACAATTACATGCCCCCTCCGAAGACGAGGCAAGCCTCGACGACGATGAATTCGCCGTACCAGAGGATCCCATCGAACAAGAGCGCTTCAAGCGCAGGCTTATGGCCACGACAAATAGCCTGAAGAAAAAGCAGCAGCAGCTTCAAGCTGATCAAGATCTGCTAGCTGACAAATAGACTAAAGTCCTCGCAGCCGAGGAATATAAACTCGAGCATCCCTCCAAGAGTTACCCAAGGCGTAGGTTACTACCCCGACTGGAGGAAGAAGCGTATGATATGGCTGATCGGCCACCTCATGGCCGCGATAGAGAGGCATTCCAGCCAAAAGCTCAGCCTCCACCCCAACGCCATCCAAATAAAAAGGCATGGGGAGATACGCTAGACCTGCGAGACATATTGGAGGACAAAGCAAAGCATTCAAGATCGATCTACGGATCACGAGGGCGCACCACTCTACGAGACGGTAAACGTCATGCCGGATACAGTAAAAGCAAATCCGGCTGGGCTGAACACAGTGGGCAGGACCCATACGAGCTGCGTCGCGATATAGCCCAATACAGAGGCGCTGCACACCCATTATGCTTCACAGACGAAGTAATGGAACATCAATTCCCAGAAGGTTTCAAACCTGTAAACATTGAATCATACGACGGCACAACAGATCCCGCAGTATGGATTGAGGACTTCCTCCTCCACATCCACATGGCCCGCGGTGATGACTTACATGCCATCAAATACCTCCCACTAAAACTCAAAGGACGAGCGCGACATTGGCTTAATAGCTTGCCAGCGGACTCCATTAGCTGTTGGGAAGATCTGGAAGCCGCATTCCTCGACAACTTTCGGGGCACTTATGTGCGACCACCAGACGCCGATGACTTGAGCCACATAATTCAGCAGCCAGAAGAGTCGGCCAGGCAATTCTGGACTCGGTTCCTTACAAAGAAAAATCAAATTGTCGACTGTCCGGATGCGGAGGCCTTTGCGGCTTTCAAGCACAACATCAGAGACGAGTGGCTAGCCCGGCACCTTGGTTAGGAAAAGCCGAAATCTATGGCAGCCCTCACGACGCTCATGGCCCGCTTTTGTGCGGGAGAAGACAGCTGGTTGGCTCGCAGTAACAACATATCAAAGAACCATGGTACCTCACATACCAAGGACGACAACAACAGGTCACGTCGCAACAAGCATAAACACCGCATTCATGGTGAAAGTACTGAGGATACGGCAGTCAATGCCAGATTCAAAGGCTCTAAACCCGGTCAGCGGAAAAAGCCATTCAAACAAAGTACGCCGGGTCCGTCCAGCTTGGACCGTATACTCGATCGCTCGTGTCAAATACACGGCACCCCAGACAAGCCAGCCAATCACACCAACAGGGATTGTTGGGTGTTCAAGCAGGCTGGCAAGTTAATTGCCGAAAACAAGGACAAGGGGCCGCATAGCGATGACGAGGAAGAACCCCGGCAGCCGCACACTGGAGGACAGAAGAGGTTTACCCCGCAAGTGCGGATGGTGAACATGATATACGCAACCCACATCCCCAAGAGGGAGCGGAAGCGTGCACTCAGGGACGTATATGCGTTGGAGCCAGTCGCCCCAAAGTTCAACCCTTGGTCCTCCTGTCTGATCACCTTCGATCGCAGGGACCACCCCACTAGTATCCGTCACGGCGTATTCGCCGCACTGGTCCTAGACCCAATCATCGACGGATTTCACCTCCCTCGAGTCCTTATGGACGGCGGCAGCAGCCTGAACCTGCTTTATCAGGACACAGTGCGCAAAATGGGTATAGACCCCTTAAGGATCAAACCCACAAAGACGACCTTTAAAGGCGTCATTCCAGGCGTAGAGGCCCACTACACAGGCTCAATTACACTGGAAGTGGTCTTGGGATCCCTGGATAACTTCCGAAGCAAAGACTTAATCTTTGATATAGTCCCGTTCCGCAGTGGTTATCACGCGCTGCTCAGACGAACCGCATTCGCTAGATTCAATGTGGTGCCACATTATGCATACCTCAAGCTCAAGATGCCAGGACCTCGCGGAGTTATTACAGTCAACGGAAACACAGAGCGCTCTCTACGAATAGAGGAGCACACCGCGACCCTTGCAGCAGAAGTGCAAAGCAGCCTCTCAAGGCAATCTACCAGTTCGGCGTTTCAAAGCCCAGACACCTTCAAGCGCGCTCGGGGCAATCGGCAAACAGACCGCCTGGCGCGATCTGAGCTCGCGTAGCAATACGACGGCCACCCCAATCCCAGCCCAACGGCGTTGTTCGTGCCCGCGTACATAATTACGCATTAAAAATACCATGGGCACAGGTGGGGAGGGGGGCACAACTACGGCATGCCCCAAAACGCGGCCTAAACCGCACCAGGGGCTTCCCATTTGGTTATTTTTCTTTTTCTTTCAGGACTTCAATCTCTGGAAACACTGTCCGGCAGCTCTATCACCGAACGCGTGATACAGCAACCAAGGAGGCCGACAACTACGAAATTCCCAGGTGGATTACAGATTTCATATAATTCCTCAGCTCGCCCTTCGAAGGGACATAGTCCTACTCTTTTGCTTATTATACTATTTGTATCACTCTGCTTTAATGCAATTTTTTAATATACAATGCATGACATTATGACTATTATCGCATTTTTGTTATATGTATACATATCTATGTGTTCATTAATGACGCCTAGCAACCGTACACTCTGGTACGGCCAATGCACCAGGGGCTTACGTACCCACAATATGGTGTGAAAAGTCCGAACACTTTCACAAGTGCGGCACCCCGAACTTATAGCATTATATGCATCAGCTCCGGATCATGTCTTTGGTCAAATGTTGGGTTTGCCCGGCTCCTATGTTTTGGTACCTTACGTTTTGCTCTATCGGCTAAGGTAGCGCTAGGAGAACTACTGCGATTGTGCCCCGGTTCTGCCGGGTCGAGCACCTCAGTAGAGAAAGCTAAAACTGACTGTCATGATAAGGCGAGAGACTGGTTGCTGTACGGTGAGGTTTTTTTCGAGTCCCTAAAGACTTATGCCGCTTAGGGCGAGGGGCCGGCTCCGTCCGGCTTACAGGCGTGTATCACGCCCCGAATTCGGCCTTCCGAATACCAGGGGCTTCGCCGAAATTTAAAATTATAGAATTCTATGGCTAAGTGAGAGTGATAAAGCATTATTAGTCCGGTTGCCTTGTTCGTTGTGCCGAGCACCTCCCTCGAAGGACCCAAACATGGGAACAAGAGTGCTCAGGTTTATCCCGAACACCCCAGCACTCGTGGTATGGGGGCAGAAGCCGAGGACTAGCCATCTCTCAGATTGGATAAACAGCCAAACAGAAGGTAATATTTTAAATTCACACAAGCATTGCATAGCGCATATGAAACAAGTTTTCATCACACATGATAAAAAACGAGCAAGTCTCATTCAAATATTACATTTTGTGAACACTCATCTGCGATAAGACGGGCGCCCAGCAGAACACTCTCGTAGTACATCTCGGGGTGGCGGTGCTCCATGCCCTCTGGCAGCCCCTCCTTGATCAGCTTCACGGCGTCTAGCTTGACCCACTACGTTTTTACACGGGCGAAGGACCGACGTGCACCTTCAATGCAGACGGATCGCTTGACGACCTCTAGCCGTGGGCAGGCATCCACAAGCCGCCTCACCAGGCCAAAGAAGCTGTTCGGTAGGGCATCGCCAGGCCACAACTGGACTATGAAGCCCTTCATGGCCTGATCGGCCGCCTTATGTAGCTCGGCCATCTGCTTCAGCTGGTCACTCATTGGCACCGCATGTTCGGCCTCAGCATACTGAGACCAGAACAGCTTCTCCGTCGAACTACCATCCTCGGCCTAGTAAAATTGTGCGGCATCGGACACACTGCGGGGCAAATCTGCGAATGCTCCTGAAGAGCTCCGGATCCGGGTAAGTAATCGATAATTTACTTTTACATGCTTGCTTTGCATATAGAAATCCTTACCCGCCGCTATCCTCTTTATCGCATCGATCTCCTGAAGGTCCTTCTGGGCCTCGGCCTTGGCACTCTTCGCGCTCTCACGGGCCGCGGCAAGCTCAGACTCTCGCGTCTTCAAGTCAAGCTCCAACGCCTCATGCTTCATCACGAGAGCCTGGAGCTCTTGCTGCACCTCGCCCACCCGAGCCTCGTGCCTCTCTCGCTCGGTGTGCTCCTGGGCCGCCTTCTCTTCAGCCTAGGACAACGCTTGCTTCAGGGTCGCCACCTCGGTCATGGCCCCTGGCAAACATACAATGATCCTGTCATTTAGCAATCGCGTCCTTTTTCTCGTCTATAGACGGGGTATTACTTACCCTTGTTCTCCTCGAGCTGCCTCTTAGCAAGGCTGAGCTCTTTCTGGGACCCCTTGAGGGCCTCCTTCAGTACGGCGACCTCCGCAGTTAGTGCGGCGGACGCCAACAGCGAAGCATGCATATTGACATGCTTATATTAGACTCCTGCGATATTATTTGATCCTCTGTTCAGCTTTTCTTTGTGAAGACCGAACAAAGCATCAGGGGCTACTGTCTATGCGGTAATATTTCTACTACATTTTAAAACACTTACCTCGAAGCCTGTTAGAAGGCTAGTACAGGCTTCAGTCAATCCTCTCTTGGCGGACTGAACCTTCGGGATCACCGCACTCATGATAGTGCGGTGCTCCTCCTCGATGGAAGCGCTGCGAAGCGCTTCCAATATAGTGTCCGGCGCCTTTGGATGGACAGAGGTCACCGGCACAGGCGTCTCACTCCCCTTAGAAGGGGACCGCCTGCCCGAGCTCGGAGCCGTTGGAGGGTCCAGCGCGGTGTTCGGCTGTGGGCCGAACTCGGAGCTCTCGGGGACCCCGTCCCCTCTGCTCCCGGAGTCCGGAAGGTCACCTTGAGGCGCCTCCGGGACTGTCCCCCCTTGATCCGGTGCCTCTTGAGACAGCACCTCGGTGTCGTCGGCTGGATGAGGGGAGGTGGCGGTCGGGACTGAATCGCTATCCATGTCCGACGAGCCCAGGGAGCCGTCCGAGGATACCTCGATATTGGCTCAGGGCGGCCTGCACAATTGAGTTTGATGTTAGGGATAGCAATGCGATAAAGGAATCCTAAGGGTTAGTTTGGTATCTGAATACTTACAATCTCCCCTGGGGCTTGGCCCTGGGCAACCACTCGTCTTCAGTTTCGTCGGCGGCGGTAGAGCTGTCCGGAAGGAGCGTCCTTCCCTTCTTGGACCCTCCAGCCTCCCCAGTTGGGGTGGCCTTCCTTTTCTTGTCTCCCCCAGTCGGTGGGGGAGCCTCTTATTCCTCTTCCTCGTCTTCGGGGGAAGAGTGCGCCGCAGACTCATCGGACGGTGAGTCCGACGACACCTGGCGTCGGGAACTCTTTCGAGCTCCCTTGGCCTTCTGGGTCTTCTCCGGCACCTTATAAGGGGCCGGAGTCAACATCTTCACCAGAAGGGCGTCTGCAGGGCCTTTGGGCAAGGGAGCCGGACAGTCGATTTGTCCAGCCATCTTCTGCCAGTCCTGTTAATGGCACGGGAGTTTAGATCCCGCATAGAATCAATCTATATAGAAAACAAGTATCCTGTGAAAGGTAAAACAACTTACTGCACTGGCGTGGCGCTTCACGCTGAATCCGCGATCCTCAGTAATGGGGGGAGGGACCGCGGCACCCTTGAACAACACCCTCCAGGCATCTTCATGAGTCGTGTCGAAGAGCCTGTTCAGAGTTCGGTGCTGTGCCGGATTGAACTCCCACAAGGTAAACTCCCGTTGTTGGCACGGGAGTATCCGGCGGACGAGCATAACCTGGACTATGTTGACAAGCTTGAGCTTCTTATCCACCATGTTCTGAATACATGACTGGAGTCCGGTCATGTCTTTTGAATTACCCCAGGACAAGCCCTTCTCTTTCCTAGAGGTGAGCCGCATGGGGATGCCAGATCGGAACTCCGGGGCCGCTACCCATGCGGGGTCACGCGGCTCGGTGATATAGAACCACCCCGATTGCCACCCCTTTATGGTGTCCACGAAGGTGCCCTCGAGCCATGCGATGTTGGGCATCTTGCCCACCATGGCGCCTCCGCACTCCGCCTGGCGGCCGCTCACTACCTTCGGCTTGACATTGAAGGTCTTCAGCCATAAGCCGGAGTGGGGCTTGATGCGGAGGAAGGCCTCACACACGACGATGAGCGCCGAGATGTTGAGGATGAAGTTCGGGGCCAGATCGTGGAAATCCAGGCCGTAATAAAACATGAGCCCCCGGACGAAGGGATGGAGAGGGAATACCAGTCCGCGGAGGAAATGGGTGAGGAATACCACCCTCTCATGGGGCTCGGGGGTGGGGATGAGTTGTCCCTCATCTGGGAGCCGGTGCGCGATATCGTTGGGCAGGTATCCGGCTCTCCTCAGTTTCTTGACGTCTCCCTCCGTGACGGAGGAGACCATCCACTTGCCTCCCGCTCCGGACATGGTTGGAGAAGGTTGAGATGGAAGTGAGGACTTGGGCGCTAGAGCTCGAGTGTGCGGGAGCGGATGAGCAGAGGAGGAAGAAAGCGTGGATAGAAAGGTGAATCCTTATCCCTTTATATGGGCGGACAAAAATGTCCCCACTTGCCTGGTAAAACTCGCTTATCCCCCGCCGCAATTGATGGCGCGGTTGGGTTACCCACGCCCGTATTGATGAGAATCCCATAATAAGGGGACACGATCTCTGCTTTGACATGACGTGTCGAAAAACTGCCTCGCGTTATGTGCGGGGCTGGTTAAAAGAAACGGTTCGAATAATCACCAGGCCATGACGTAACGTCATGTTGTCAACACATGCTAGCGGATTAGATATGCGAAAACATTATTCTCTCTACGGTGAAAAGTGGGACTTATTTTGCAGGGTCAGACACTATCCTCGTATTCAAATTCTTCTGTGATGTATTCGGAGAAGGAACCCGCCTTGCAATGCCGAAGACAACTGCGCGCCGGACTCATCGTCATTGAAGCCTGGTTCAGGGGCTACTGAGGGAGTCCTGGATTAGGGGGTCTCCGGACAGCCGGACTATCTCCATTGGCCGGACTGTTAGACTATGAAGATACAGGATTGAAGACTTCGTCTCGTGTCCGGATGGGACTCTACTTGGCGTGGAAGGCAAGCTAGGCAATACGTATATGGATATCTCCTCCTTTGTAACCGACCTTGTGTAACCCTAACCCTCTTCGGTGTCTATATAAACCGAAGGGTTTTAGTCTATAGGACAAGAATCACAACATACAATCATACCGTAGGCTAGCTTCTAGGGTTTAGCCTCTCTGATCTCGTGGTAGATCTACTCTTGTAACACCCATATCTTCAATATTAATCAAGCAGGACGTAGGGTTTTACCTCCATCAAGAGGGCCCGAACCTGGGTAAAACTTCGTGTCCCTTGCCTCCTGTTACCATCCGGCCTAGACGCACAGTTCGGGACCCCCTACCCGAGATCCGCCGGTTTTGACACCGACAACCACCATTCTATTCCACCTAAAGTGCTATGTCCATGGCTCACGCTCATGTATTGCGTGAAGATGGAAAAAGTTTGAGAACATCAAAAGTATGAAACAATTGTTTGGCTTGTCATCAGGGTTGTGCATGATTTAAATATGTTGTGTGGTGAAGATGGAGCATAGCCAGACTATATGATTTTGTAGGGATAGCCTTGTTTAGCCATGTTATTCTGAGGAGACATGATTGCTTGGTTAGTATGCTTGAAGTATTATTATTTCTATGTCAATATTACATTTTTGTCTTGAATCTTATGGATCTGAATATTCTTGCCACAATAAAGAAGAATTACTTAGAGAAATATGTTAGGTAGCATTCCACATCAAAAATTATGTTTTTATCATTTACCTACTCGAGGACGAGCAGGAATTAAGCTTGGGGATGTTGATACGTCTCCAACGTATCTATAATTTTTGATTGTTCCATGCTATTATATTATCTGTTTTGGATGTTTATGGGTTTATTATACACTTTTATATTATTTTTGGGACTAACCTATTAACCCAGAGCCCAGTGCCAGTTTCTGTTTTTTCCTTGTTTTAGAGTATCGCGAAAAGGAATATCAAATGGAGTCCAATTGACCTGAAACTTCATGGAACTTATTTTTGGACCACAAGAAGCCCACAGAGTATCGGAGATGGACCAGGAGAGTCCTGGGCTGCCCACGAGGGTGGGGGGCGCGCCCCCTGCCTCGTGGACAGCCCGGAGGTCCACCGGCGTACTTTTTCCTCCCATATATACCCATATACCTTAAAAACTTCGAGGAGCACAATAGATCGGGAGTTCTGCCGCCAGAAGCCTCCGTAGCCACCGAAAGCCAATCTAGACCCGTTTCGGCACCCTGCCGGAGGGGGAATCCCTCTCCGGTGGCCATCTTCATCATCCCGGCGCTCTCCATGATGAGGAGGGAGTAGTTTTCCCACGGGGCTGAGGGTATGTACCAGTAGCTATGTGTTTGATCTCTCTCTCTCTCTCTCTCGTGTTCTTGAGGTGGTACGATCTTGATGTATCGCGAGCTTTGCTATTATAGTTGGATCTTATGATGTTTCTCCCCCTCTACTCTCTTGTAATGGATTGAGTTTTCCCTTTGAAGTTATCTTATCGGATTGAATCTTTAAGGATGATACGTCCATTTTGCATCAGGCTTTTATATCGATATTTATTGCATTATGGGCTGTTATTACACATTATGTCACAATACTTATGCCTATTCTCTCTTATTTTACAAGGTTTACATAAAGAGGGAGAATGTCGGCAGCTGGGATTCTGGGCTGGAAAAGGAGCAAATATTAGAGACCTATTCTGCACAGCTCCAAAAGTCCTGAAACTTCACGGAAGACGTTTTCCAAATATATAAAAAATACTGAGAGCAAGAACTTCACCAGGGGGGCCACACGCTACCCACGAGGGTGGGGGCTACCCCCTGGGCGCACCCCCCTACCTCGTGGGCCCCCTGGTGGCCCTCCGGTGGCCATCTTCTGCTATATGAAGTCTTTCGATGGGAAAAAATAACAAGCCATCTTCTCGAACGAATCTCCACCGCCACGAGGCGGAACCTTGGCGGAACCAATCTAGGGCTCTAGCGGAGCTGTTCTGCCGGGGAAACTTCCCTCCCGGAGGGGGAAATCATCGCCATCGTCATCACCAACGCTCCTCTCATCGGGAGAGGGAAATCTCCATCAACATCTTCGTCTCCTCTCAAAACCCTAGTTCATCTCTTGTATCCAATTCTTGTATCCAAGTCCGGGATTGGTGCTAGTAGGTTGCTAGTAGTGTTAATTACTCCTTGTAGTTAATGCTAGTTGGTTTAATTGGTGGAAGATCATATGTTCAGATCCTATATGCATATTAATGCCCCTCTGATTATGAACATGTTTATGCTTTGTGAGTAGTTACTTTTGTTCCTGAGGACATGGGAGAAGTCTTGCTATTAGTAGTCATGTGAATTTGGTATTCGTTCAATATTTTGATGAGATGTATGTTGTCTCTCCTCTAGTGGTGTTATGTGAACATCGACTACATGACATTGTTTGGGCCTAGAGGAAGGCATTGGGGAGTAATAAGTAGATGATGGGTTGCTAGAGTGACAGAAGCTTAAACCCTAGTTTATGCGTTACTTCGTAAGGGGCTGATTTGGATCCATATGTTTCATGCTATGGTTAGGTTTACCTTAATACTTTTGTTGTAGTTGCGGATGCTTGCAATAGAGGTTAATCATAAGTGGGATGCTTGTCCAAGTAAGGGCAGTACCCAAGCATCGGTCCACCCACATACCAAATTATCAAAGTACGGAACGTGAATCATATGAGCGTGATGAAAACTAGCTTGACGATATTCCCATGTGTCCTCGGGAGCGCTTTTCTCTATATAAGAGTTTGTCCAGGCTTGTCCTTTGCTACAAAAAGGATTGGGCCACATTGCTGCACTTTATTTACCTTTGTTACTTGTTGCTCGTTACAAATTATCCTATCACAAAACTATCTGTTACCACTTATTTCAGTACTTGCAGAGAATACCTTGCTGGAAACCGGTTATCATTTCCTTCTGCTCCTCGTTGGTTTCGACACTCTTACTTATGAAAAGGACTACGATAGATCCTCTATACTTGTGGGTCATCAAGACTCTTTTCTGGCGCCGTTGCTGGGGAGTGAAGCGCCTTTGGTAGGTGGAATTTGGTAAGGAAAATTTTATATAGTGTGTTGAAATTTACTGTCACTTGTTACTATGGAAAGTAATCCTCTGAGGGGCTTGTTTGGGGTATCTTCACCCCGACCAGTAGAGCAAAGAGTTGCTCCTCAACCTACTAAACCTACTGGAAATGAAAATGAAAATGTCTGCTTTGAAATTCCTTCGGGTATGATAGAAAAATTGCTAGCTAATCCTTTTTTAGGAGATGGAACAAAACATCCTGATGAGCATCTAATATATGTGGATGAAGTTTGTGGATTATTTAAGCTTGCAGGTGTACCCGGAGATGTTGTTAAGAAGAAGGTCTTCCCTTTATCTTTGAAGGGAGACGCATCGACATGGTATAGGCTATGTGATGATATGGGGTCTTGGAATTACAAATGATTGAAATTGGAATTTCATCAGAAGTTTTATCCTATGCATCTTGTTCATCGTGATCGCAATTACATATATAATTTTTGGCCTCGCGAAGGAGGAAGCGTGGCTCAAGCTTGGGGGAGGCTTAAATCAATGTTATATTCATGCCCCAATCATGAGCTCTCAAGACAAATGATTATTCAAAAAAATTATGCTCAGCTTTCTGATAACAATCGCACCATGCTTGATACTTCTTGTGTTGGCTCTTTTATGATGAAGACTATTGAATTCAAATGGGATTTATTGGAAAGAATTAAACGCAACTCTGAAGATTGGGACCTCGACAAAGGTAAGGAGTCAGGTATGACACCTAGTTTTGATTGTGTTAAATCTTTTATGGACACCGATATTTTTTGTAAATTTAGCACTAAATATGGACTTGACTCTGAGATAGTAGCTTCTTTCTGTGAATCTTTTTCTAGTTATGTCGATCTTCCCAAGGAGAAGTAGTTTAAATATCAACCTCCCATAGAAGTAAAAGTAGCTGCACCTATTAAAGTTGAAGAAAAGATTGTCACTTATAATGATCCTATTGTTCCGACTGCTTATGTTGAGAAACCACCTTTCCCTATTAGGATAAAGGATCATGCTAAAGCTTCAACTGTGGTTCGTAAAAGAAATATTAAAACATATACACCTCCTGAGCAAGTTAAAGTTGAACCTAATATTGTCATTGTTAAAGATCTCTTGTCTGATTATATTGATGGGCATGTTATTTATTTCTGTGATGAAACTGCTAGAATTGCTAAACCCTGTGCTAAAGATAAACCTAGACCTGTGGTAGGCATGCCTGTTATTTCTGTTAAAATAGGAGATCATTGTTATCATGGCTTATGTGATATGGGTGCTAGTGCTAGCGCAATACCTCATTCCTTATACAAAGAAATTATGCATGATATTGCACCTGCTGAGATAGAAGATATTGATGTCACAATTAAACTTGCCAATAGAGATACTATTTCACCAATGGGAATTGTTAGAGATGTTGAAGTCTTGTGTGGGAAAACTAAATATCCTACTGATTTTCTTGTTCTTGGTTCCCTACAAGATAGCTTTTGTCCCATTATATTTGGTAGACCCTTCCTGAACACTGTTAATGCTACCATAGATTGCAAAAGGGATGTTGTTACTATCGGTTTAGATGATATGACTCATGAATTTAATTTCTCTAAATTTAGTAGACAACACCGTGAAGAAGAATTACCTAGTAAGGATGAAATTATTGGTCTTGCTTCTATTGCCGTACCTCCTAGTGATCCTTTAGAACAATATTTGCTAGACCATGAAAATGATATGTTTATGAATGAAAGAAGGGAATTAGATGAAGTATTCTTTAAACAGGAAACTATTCTGAAAAAACAGTTTGCCTATTGAAATCCTAGGGGATCCTCCTCCACCCAAGGGTGATCCCGTGTTTGAGCTTAAACCGTTACCTGATACTCTTAAATATGCTTATCTTGATGAGAAAAAGATATATCCTGTTATTATTAGTGCTAACCTTTCAGAGCATGAGGAAGAGAGATTATTGAAAATTCTGAAGAAGCACCGTGCTGCTATTGGGTATACTCTTGATGATCTTAAGGGCATTAGTCCCACTCTATGTCAACATAAATTTAATTTGGAAGAAGATGCTAAACCAGTTCGTGATCATCAACGCCGGCTGAATCCTAAAATGAAAGAAGTGGTAAGAAAGGAAATACTAAAGCTCCTTGAGGCAGGTATAATCTATCCCGTTGCTGATAGTCAGTGGGTAAGCCATGTCCATTGTGTCCCTAAGAAGGGAGGTATTACTGTTGTTCCTAATGATAAAGATGAATTGATCCCGCAAAGAATTATTACGGGTTATAGGATGGTAATTGATTTCCGCAAATTAAATAAGGCTACTAAAAAGGATCATTACCCCTTACCTTTTATCGATCAAATGCTAGAAATATTATCCAAACATACACATTTTTTCTTTTTAGATGGTTATTCCGGTTTCTCTCAAATTCCTGTGTCAGCCAAAGATCAATCAAAGACTACTTTTACATGCCCTTTTGGTACTTTTTCTTATAGACGTATGCCTTTTGGTTTATGTAATGCACCTGCTACCTTTCAAAGATGCATGATGGCTATATTGTCTGACTTTTGTGAAAAGATTTGTGAGGTTTTCATGGACGAATTTTTCGTCTATGGATCTTCTTTTGAAGATTTCTTGAGCAACCTTGATCGAGTTTTGCAGAGATGTGAATAAACTAATCTTGTCTTGAATTGGGTAAAGTGCCACTTTATGGTTAATGAAGGTATTGTCTTGGGGCATAAAGTTTCTGAAAGAGGTATTGAAGTTGATAAAGCCAAAGTTGATGCTATTGAGAAGATGCCATGTCCCAAGGACATCAAAGGTATAAGAAGTTTCGTTCATTAATGACTTCTCAAAAATTTCTCGGCCTCTGACTAATTTATTACAGAAAGATATACCATTTGTCTTTGATGATGATTTTGTAGAAGCATTTGAAATACTTAAGAAAGCATTCATCTCTGCACCTATTGTTAAGCCACCTGATTGGAATTTACCCTTTGAAATTATGTGTGATGCTAGTGATTATGCTGTAGGTGCTGTTCTAGGACAAAGAGTTGATAAGAAATTAAATGTTATTCAATATGCTAGTAAAACCCTAGACAATGCTCAAAGAAATTATGCTACTACTGAAAAAGAATTCTTAGCGGTTGTATTTTCTTGTGATAAGTTCAGACCTTATATTGTTGATTCTAAAGTAATTATTCACACTGATCATGCTGCTATTAAATATCTTATGGAAAAGAAAGATGCTAAACCTAGACTTATTAGATGGGTTCTCTTGCTACAAGAATTTGATTTGCATATTGTTGATAGAAAGGGAGCTGAGACCCCATTGCAGACAACTTGTCTAGGTTAGAAAATGTGCTTGATGACCCACTTCCTATTGATGATAGCTTTCCTGATGAGCAATTAAATGTCATAAATGCTTCTCATACTGCTCCATGGTATGTTGATTATGCTAATTACATTGTTGCTAAGTTTATACCACCTAGTTTCACATACCAGCAAAAGAAAAAGTTCTTCTATGATTTGAGGCATTACTTTTGGGATGACCCACATATTTATAAAGAAGGAGTAGATAAAGAAAAAGTTCTTCTATGATTTGAGGCATTACTTTTGGGATGACCCACATATTTATAAAGGAGTAGATGGTGTTATTGGACGTTGTGTACCTGAGCATGAACAGGAACAGATCCTACGCAAGTGTCACTCCGAAGCTTATGGAGGACACCATGTTGGAGATAGAACTGCCCATAAGGTATTGCAATCTGGTTTTTATTGGCCTACTCTCTTCAAGGATGCCCGTGAGTTTGTCCTATCTTGTGATGAATGTCAAAGAATTGGTAATATTAGTAGACGTCAAGAAATGCCTATGAATTATTCACTTGTTATTGAACCATTTGATGTTTGGGGCTTTGACTATATGGGACCCTTTCCTTCCTCTAATGGATATACACATATTTTAGTTGCTGTTGATTACATTACTAAGTGGGTAGAAGCTATTCCAACTAGTAGTGTTGATCATAACACTTATATTAAAATGCTTAAAGAAGTTATTTTTCTAATATTTTGAGTCCCTAGATATTTAATGACTGATGGTGGTTCACATTTTATTCATGGTGCTTTCTGTAAAATGCTTGCTAAATATGATGTTAACCATAGAATTGCATCTCATTATCATCCTCAGTCTAGTGGTCAAGTAGAATTGAGTAATAGAGAGCTCAAATTAATTTTGCAAAAGACTATTAATAGATCTAGGAAAAATTGGTCCAAGAAACTTGATGATGCATTATGGGCCTATAGAACTGCATATAAAAATCCTATGGGTATGTCTCCGTATAAAATGGTTTATGGAAAAGCATGTCACTTACCTCTCGAACTAGAACACAAGGCATATTGGGCCATTAAAGAACTCAATTATGATTTTAAACTTGCCGGTGAGAAGAGGCTATTTGATATTAGCTCACTTGATGAATGGAGAACCCAAGCCTATGAAAATGCCAAGTTGTTTAAAGAAAAGGTTAAAAGATGGCATGACAAAAGAATAAAAAAGCGTGAGTTTAATGTAGGTGATTATATATTGCTATACAACTCTCGTTTAAGATTTTTTGCAGGAAAACTTCTCTCTAAATGGGAAGGTCCTTACGTTATCGAGGAGGTCTATCGTTCCGGTGCGATAAAAATCAACAACTTCGAAGGCACAAATCCGAAGGTGGTGAACGGTCAAAGAATCAAACATTATATCTCAGGTAATCCCATAAATGTTGAAACCAATGTTATTGAAACCGTAACCCCAGAGGAATACATAAGGGACACTTTCCGGAACGTTTCAGACTCCGAAAAGGAATAGGTATGTGGTACGGTAAGCAAACCGACTCCAAAACAGTTTTTTAAGGCAATATTTCTCTGTTTTGGAATATTTAGAAAAATAGAAAAATAAGTAGCAGTTCGAGAAGGACACGAGGGCTCCACGAGGGTGGAGGGCGCGCCCTACCCTACTGGGCGCGCCCCCTACCTCGTGGGAACCTCGTGTGCTCTCCGGACTCCATTTTCGTACACGACATGTATTTTGGTCGGTAAAAATTCATTATATAATATCACAGGGGTTTTGACTCCCGTATCACGCAAAAATCTCCTATCAGGGTTGTCAAGGCCAGGCACTATGTCGTCTACATCCTCCTCCAACCATGAGGGCAACGATGTTTGGCTAATGAAGATAGAGCTGAAGAGAGAAGAGCCCATGGAGATCAACAAGGATGAAGGGATCAAGAAGGCCATGGAGGACCAAGTTCCGGCAACAGAAGACACCCTTCAACTGGATCACAATCTTCTTACCCCAATAGAAAATCGAAGCTTTCAAGATGATTGAGTTAGCTCGTATACAAAATCAGTATCTCACACATGAAAATATTTTGTTGAAGGAGCATATCATCGCACTAAAAGGGCATTATCCGCAAGTTAGAAGACCTCCTACGCTCGATGTGCGACTATCCATCATCAACAACTCCACCTTCTTCACCAACAAAGAAGAATTAAGTATCTGGTATGGGTACTCCCCTTGGCAACTGCCAAGCTTGGGGGAGTGCCCCGGTATCGTATCACCATCACTTTTATCTTTACCGTTTTTCTTAGTTCGATCTTTTTGGTAATATCTTGATCCAGTAGAATAAAAGTTCTTAGTATGATCTAGTTGTGAGTTTTGCCTTATAATCCTTCTACGTAATCGAGTTCGTGAGCTATATAATAAAGATTAGTGTTGAGTCAAGGGCTTGATTATCTTTCCATGATCTTAAGTGAATAAAAGAAAAGAGAAAGAAATAAAAAGAAACAAAGAGATCATGTGAGTCTTATGGAGAGTAATGAGCTCACATAGAAAAAGTATGATGAATAAAAGTTGTTGAGGGTTGACAAATATAGTTTTGGTCATAGTTGCAATTAATAGGAAGTAATAAAGAAAGAGAGGTCTTCACATATAGATATACTATCTTGGACATCTTTTATGATCTTGAGCACTCATTAAAATACGACATGCTAAAAGAGTTGACGTTGGACAAGGAAGACAACATAATGGGTTATGTTTTCTTACATCTAAGATAAATTATATTGTCATGGATCATCCAACATGGTTGAGCTTGCCTTTCCCCCTCGTGCTAGCCAAATTCATCGCACCAACTAGAGATACTACTTGTGCTTCCAAATACCCTTAAACCAGTTTTGCCATCAGAGTCCACTATACCTACCTATGGATTGAGTAAGATCCTCCAAGTAAGTTGTCATCGGTGCAAGCAATAAAAATTGCTCTTTAAATATGTATGACTTATTAGTGTGGGAGAAAATAAACTTTATACGATTGTGTGATATGGAAGAAATAAAAGCGACAAACTGCATAATAAAGGTCCATATCACAAGTGGCAATATAAAATGACGTTCTTTCGCATTAAGATTTTGTGCATCCAACCATAAAAGCGCATGACAACCTCTGCTTCCCTCTGTGAAGGGCTTATCTTTTACTTTTATCTCCTACATTGCATAAGAGTCATGGTGATCTTCACCCTTCTTTTTTACATTTTATCCTTTGGCAAGCACAGTATGTTGGAAGGATCCTGGTATATATGGCTAATTGGATGTGAGTTTTCATGAACTATTACTGTTGACATTACCCTTGAGGTAAAACGTTGGGAGGCAAAACTATAAGCCCTATCTTTCTCTGTGTCCGATTAAGATTCCATACCCATAAGTATTGCGTGAGTGTCAGCAATTGTGAAAGACTATATGATAGTTGAGTATGTGAACTTGCTGAAAAGCTCTTATACATTGACTCTTTCCTATGTTATGATAAATTGCAATTGCTCCAATGACTAAGATTGTAGTTTGTTAATTTTCAATGAAGTTTACTATTCATACTTGAGATTGTGATTGAATTATTACTCTAGCATAAGAAATCATATGACAAGAATTATATAGGTTTCTGTTCTAAGAATGATCATGATGCCCTCTTGTCCATATTTTATTTTTATCGACACCTCTATCTCTAAACATGTGGACATATTTTTCGATTTCGGCTTTTCGCTTGAGGACAAGCGAGGTCTAAGCTTGGGGGAGTTGATACATCCATTTTGCATCATGCTTTTATATCGATATTTGTTGCATTATGGGCTGTTATTACACATTATGTCACAATACTTATGCATATTCCCTCTTGTTTTACAAGGTTTACATAAAGAGGGAGAATGCCGGCAGCTGGGATTCTGGGCTGGAAAAGGAGCAAATATTAGAGACCTATTCTGCACAGCTCCAAAAGTCCTAAAACTTCATGGAAGACGTTTTCCAAATATATAAAAAATACTAAGAGCAAGAACTTCACCAGGGGGGCCACACCCTGCCCACGAGGGTGGGGGCGTGCCCTACCCCCCTGGGCGCGCCCCCTACCTCGTGGGCCCCTTGGTGGCCCTCCGATGACCATCTTTTGCTATATGAAGTCTTTCGATGGGAAAAAAATAACAAGCCATCTTCTCGGACGAAACTCCGCCGCCACGAGGCGGAACCTTGGCGGAACCAATCTAGGGCTCTGGCGGAGCTGTTCTGCCGGGGAAACTTCCCTCCCGGAGGGGGAAATCATCGCCATCGTCATCACCAACGCTCCTCTCATCGGGAGAGGGCAACCTCCATCAACATCTTCATCAGCACCATCTCCTCTCAAAACCCTAGTTCATCTCTTGTATCCAATTCTTGTCTCCAAGTCCGGGATTGGTGCTAGTAGGTTGCTAGTAGTGTTAATTACTCCTTGTAGTTGATGCTAGTTGGTTTAATTGGTGGAAGATCATATGTTCAGATCCTATATGCATATTAATACCCCTCTGATTATGAACATGTTTATGCTTTCTGAGTAGTTACTTTTGTTCCTGAGGACATGGGAGAAGTCTTGCTATTAGTAGTCATGTGAATTTGGTATTCGTTCAATATTTTGATGAGATGTATGTTGTCTCTCCTCTAGTGGTGTTATGTGAACGTCGACTACATGACACTTCACCATTGTTTGGGCCTAGAGGAAGGCATTGGGGAGTAATAAGTAGATGATGGGTTGCTAGAGTGACAGAAGCTTAAACCCTAGTTTATGTGTTACTTCGTAAGGGGCTGATTTGGATCCATATGTTTCATGATATGGTTAGGTTTACCTTAATACTTTTGTTGTAGCTGCGGATGCTTGCAATAGAGGTTAATCATAAGTGGGATGCTTGTCCAAGTAAGGGCAGTACCCAAGCACCGGTCCACCCACATACCAAATTATCAAAGTACGGAACGCGAATCATATGAGCGTGATGAAAACTAGCTTGACGACATTCCCATGTGTCCTCGGGAGTGCTTTTCCCTATATAAGAGTTTGTCCAGGCTTGTCCTTTGCTACAAAAAGGATTGGGCCACCTTGCTGCACTTTATTTACCTTTGTTACTTGTTGCTCATTACAAATTATCCTATCACAAAACTATATGTTACCACTTATTTCAGTACTTCCAGAGAATACCTTGCTAGAAACTGCTTATCATTTCCTTCTGCTCCTCGTTGGGTTCGACAATCTTACTTATCGAAAGGACTACGATAGATCCCCTATACTTGTGGGTCATCAAAGGATTTGAGAACACTTGATGTATGTCTTGTGTGGGATACCTGTGGTGACAATGGGGTATTCTATGATCCACTTGATGTATGTTTTGGTGATCAACTTGCGGGTTCCGTGACCTTGGGAATCTATGCATAGGGGTTGGCACACGTTTTCGTATCTTGACTCTCCGGTAGAAACTTTGGGGCACCCTTTGAGGTTCTATGTGTTGGTTGAATAGATGAATTTGAGATTGTGTGATGCATATCGTATAATCATACCCATGGATACTTGAGGTGACATTGGAGTATCTAGGTGACATTAGGGTTTTGGTTGATTTGTGTCTTAAGGTGTTATTCTAGTACGAACTCTAGGGCTGTTTGTGACACTTATAGGAATAGCCCAACGGATTGATTGAAAAGAATAACTTTGAGGTGGTTTCGCACCCTACCATAATCTCTTCGTTTGTTCTCCGCTATTAGTGACTTTGGAGTGACTCTTTGTTGCATGTTGAGGGATAGTTATGTGATCCAATTATGTTATTATTGTTGAGAGAACTTGCACTAGTGAAAGTATGCACCCTAGGCCTTGTTTCCTAGCATTGCAATACCGTTTGTGCTCACTTTTATCATTAGTTACCTTGCTGTTTTTATATTTTCAGATCACAAAAACCATTATCTACCATCCATATACCACTTGTATCACCATCTCTTCGCCGAACTAGTGCACCTATACAATTTACCATTGTATTGGGTGTGTTGGGGACACAAGAGACTCTTTGTTATTTGGTTGTAGGGTTGCTTGAGAGAGACCATATTCATCCTACGCCTCCTACGGATTGATAAACCTTAGGTCATCCACTTGAGGGAAATTTGCTACTTTCCTACAAACCTCTTCACTTGGAGGCCCAACAACATCTACAAGAAGAAGGTTGTGTAGTAGACATCAACGATCATAGTGCTAAGCTAACGGATGGGTCAAGTCAATCACATCATTCTCTAATGATGTGATCCCATTCATCAAATGACAACTCATGTCTATGGTTAGGAAACTTAACCATCTTTTGATTAACGAGCTAGTCAAGTAGAGGCATAGTAGTGACACTCTGTTTGTCTATGTATTCACACATGTACTAAGTTTCCGGTTAATAAAATGCTTGCATGAATAATAAAAATGTATCATGATATAAGGAAATATAAATAACAACTTTATTATTGCCTCTAGGGCATATTTGCTTGAGTCTCCCACTTGCACTAGAGTAGTAATCTAGATTACATAGTAATGATTCTAACACCCATGGAGTCTTGGTGCTGATCATGTTTTGCTCATGAGAGAGGCTTAGTCAACGGGTCTGCAACATTCAGATCCGTATGTATCTTGCAAATCTCTATGTCTCCCTCCTTGACTTGATCGCGGATGGAATTGAAGCGTCTCTTGATGTGCTTGGTTCTCTTGTGAAATCTGGATTCCTTTGGCAAGGCAATTGCACCAGTATTGTCACAAAAGATTTTCATTGGACCCGATGCACTAGGTATGACACCTAGATCGGATATGAACTCATTCATCCAGACTCCTTTCATTTGTTGCTTCTGAAGCAGCTATGTACTCTGCTTCGCACATAGATCCCGCCACGACGCTCTGCTTGGAACTGCACCAACTGACAGCTCCACCATTCAATAAAAATACGTATCCGGTTTGTGACTTAGAGTCATCTGGATCAGTGTCAAAGCTTGCATCGACGTAATCGTTTACGATGAGCTCTTTGTCACCTCCATAAACGAGAAACATATCCTTAGTCCTTTTCAGGTATTTCAGGACGTTCTTGACCACTGTCCAGTGATCCACTCCTGAATTATTTTGGCACCTCCCTGCTAAACTAATAGCAAGGCACACATTAGGTATAGTACACATCATTGCATACATGATAGAACCTATGGCTGAAGCATAGGGAATGACTTTCATTTTCTCTCTATCTTCTAGAGTGGTCGGGCATTGAGTCTGACTCAACTTCACACCTTGTAACACAGGCAAGAACCCTTTCTTTGCTTGATCCATTTTGAACTTCTTCAAAACTTTATCAAGGAATGTGCTTTGTGAAAGTCCAATTAAGCGTCTTGATCTATCTGTATAGATCTTGATGCCCAATATATAAGCAGCTTCACCGAGGTATTTCATTGAAAAATTGTTATTCAAGTATCCTTTTATGCTATTCAGAAATTCAGTATCATTTCCGATTAACAATATGTCATCCACATAAAATATTAGAAATGCTGCAGAGCTCCCACTCACTTTCTTGTAAATACAGGCTTCTCGAAAAGTCTTTATAAAACCATATGCTTTGATCACACTATCAAAGCGTATATTCCAACTCCGAGATGCTTGCACTAGTCCATAAATGGATCCCTGGAGCTTACACACTTTGTTTGCACCTTTTGGATCGACAAAACCTTCTGGTTGCATCATATACAACTCTTCTTTAAGATATCCATTAAGGAATGGAGTTTTGACATCCATTTGCCAAATTTCATAATCATAAAATGCGGCAATTGCTAACATGATTTGGACGGACTTAAGCATCGCTACGGGTGAGAAGGTCTCATCGTAGTCAACTCCTTGAACTTGTCGAAATCATTTCGCAACAAGTCGAGATTTGTAGACAGTAACATTACCGTCAGCGTCAGCCTTCTTCTCGAGCATCCATTTATTCTCTATGGCTTGCCGATAAACGGCCAAGTCAACCAAAGTCCATACTGTGTTCCCATACATGGATCCCATCTCAGATTTCATGGCCTCAAGCCATTTTGCGGAATCTGGGCTCATCATCGCTTCCTCATAGTTCGTAGGTTCGTCATGGTCAAGTAACATGACTTCCAGAACAGGATTACTATACCACTCTGGTGCGGATCTTACTCTGGTTGACCTACGAGGTTCGGTAGTAACTTTATCAAAAGTTTCATGATCATCATCATTAGCTGATGACCCACAAGTGTAGGGGATCTATCGTAGCCTTTTCGATAAGTAAGAATGTCGAACCCAATGAGGAGCAGAAGGAAATGATAAGCGGTTTTCAGCAAGGTATTCTCTGCAAGCACTGAAATTATCGGTAATAGATAGTTTTGTGATAAGGTAATTTGTAACGAGTAACAAGTAATAAAAGTAAATAAGGTGCAGCAATATGGCCCAATCCTTTTTGCAGCAAAGGACAAGCCTGGACAAACTCTTATATAAAGGAAAGCGCTCCCGAGGACACATGGGGATTATCGTCAAGCTAGTTGTCATCACGCTCATATGATTCGCGTTCGGTACTTTGATAATTTGATATGTGGGTGGACCGGTGCTTGGGTAATGTCCTTCCTTGGACAAGCATCCCACTTATGATTAACCCCTATTGCAAGCATCCGCAACTACAACAGAAGTATTAAGGTAAACCTAACCGTAGCATGAAACATATGGATCCAAATCATCCCCTTACGAAGCAATGCATAAACTAGGGTTTAAGCTTCTGTCACTCTAGCAACCCATCATCTACTTATTACTTCCCAATGCCTTCCTCTAGGCCCAAACAATGGTGAAGTGTCATGTAGTCGATGTTCACATGACACCACTAGAGGAAAGACAACATACATCTCATCAAAATATCGAACGAATACCAAATTCACATGACTACTTATAGAAAGACTTCTCCCATGTCCTCGAGAACAAATGTTACTACTCACAAATCATATTCATGTTCATAATCAGAGGGGTATTAATATGCATAAAGGATCTGAACATATGATCTTCCACCGAATAAACCAACTAGCATCAACTACAAGGAGTAATCAACACTACTAGCAACCCACAGGTACCAATCTGAGGCTTTGGGACAAAGATTGGATACAATAGATGAACTAGGGTTTGAGATGAGATGGTGCTGGTGAAGATGTTGATGGAGATTGACCCCCTCCCGATGAGATGATCAATGGTGATGACGATGGTGATGATTTCCCCCTCCCGAAGGGAAGTTTCCCCGGCACAACAGCTCCGCCAGAGCCCTAGATTGGTTCCGCCAAGGTTCCGCCTCGTGGCGGCGGAGTTTCCTCCCGTGAGCTAGCTTATGATTTTTCCCTCAAAGAAAGACTCCATATAGCCAAAGATGGGCATCAGAGAGCTGCCAGGGGGCCCACGAGGCAGGGGGCGCGCCCAGGGGGTAGGGCGCACCCCCGACCCTCGTGGATGGTGGGTGGCCCCCCTCTGGTACTTCTTTCGCCCAATATTTTACATATATTCTGAAACGTGCTCCCGTGAAGTTTTAGGACTTTTGGAGATGTGCAGAATAGGTCTCTAATATTTGCTCCTTTTCCAGCCTAGAATTCCAGCTGCCGGCATTCCCCCTCTTCATGCAAACCTTGTAAAATAAGAGAGAATAGGCATAAGTATTGTGACATAATGTGTAATAACAGCCCATAATGCAATAAATATCGATATAAAAGTATGATGCAAAATGGACGTATCAACTCCCGCAAGCTTAGACCTCGCTTGTCCTCAAGCGAAAGCCGAAGTCGAAAAATATGTCCACATGTTTAGAGATAGAGGTGTCGATAAAAATAAAATACGGAAATGAGGGCATCTTGATCATTCTTATAACAGCAACATATAAAAATATTGGCATATGATTTCTTATGCTAAAGTAACAATGCATTCACAATTTCAAGTGTGAATCATAAACTTCATTGAAAACTAACAAACTATAATCTCAGTCATTGAAGCAATTGCAATTTATCATAACATAGAAAAGATTCAATAAGAGCTTTTCAGCAAGTCCACATACTCAACTATCATTTAATCTTTCACAATTGCTAACACGCACACAATATTTATGGGTATGAAGTTTTAATCGGACACAGAGAAAGATAGGGGCTTATAGTATTGCCTCCCAACCTTTTACCTCAAGGGTAATGCCAACAATAATAGTTCATGAAAACTCACATCTAATTAGCTATATATATATGGATCTTTCCAACACATTGTGCTTGCCAAAGGATAAAATGTAAAAATGAGATGTGAAGATCACCATGACTCTTATATGCAGTAATAGACAAGAATAAAAGACATGCACTTCGTAGAGGGAAGCAGAGGTTGACATGTGCTTTTATGGTTGGATGCACAAAATCTTAATGCAAAATAACGTCACTTTATATTGCCACTTGTGATATGGACCTTTATTATGCAGTCTGTCGCTTTTATTTCTTCCACATCACAAAATCGTATAAAGCTTATTTTCTCCACAATAATAAATCATACATATTTAGAGAGCAATTTTTATTGGTTGCAACGATGACAACTTACTTGAAGGATCTTACTCAATCCATAGGTAGATATGGTGGACTCTCATGGCAAAACTAGGTTTAAGGATATTTGGAAGCACAAGTAGTATCTCTACTTGGTGCAAAGAGTTTGGATAGCATGAGAGGGAAAGGCAAGCTCAACATGTTGGATGATCCATGAAAGTATAATTTATTTCAGATGTAAGAAAACATAACCCATTACGTTGTCTTCCTTGTCCAACGTCAACTCTTTAGCATGTCATATTTTAATGAGTTCTCACAATCATAAAAGATGTCCAAGATAGTATATTTATATGTGAAAACCTCTCTTTCTTTATTACTTCCTTTACTTGCAACGATGACCAAAACTATGCTTGTCAACTCTCAACAACTTTTATTCATCATACTCTTTATATGTGAAGTCATTAATCTCCATAAGGTCCATATGATCTCTTTATTTCGTTTTATTCTTTCTCTTTTATTTTATTCCCTCAAGATCATATCAAGATAATCAAGCCCTTGACTCAACACTAATCTTTATTATATATAGCTCACGGACTCGATTACATAGAAGGATCATAAAGCAAAACTAAAAACTAGATCATAATAAGACTTTATTCTACTAGATCGAGATATTACCAAAAGGATTGAACTAAGAAAAACGGTAAAGATAAAGGTGTGATGGTGATACGATACCAGGGCACTCCCCCAAGCTTGGCAATTGCCAAGGGGAGTGCCCATACCCATGTGTTTATATCTCTTTCTTCGGGGATGGTGATGATGGAGTTGTTGATGGCGTGTGCTTCTTCCTTCGTGGTCCAACCACAATGCTCCAAGTCCCCGTAGACCTTATGATCTGCAAGGTAATCAGCCACATAGCTTTCTCCCTCTGAATCTTGGGATGACATATTGCTCTAATCTGCAGCAGAAACAGCTCGAAACAAAGACAGAATATATTTGCATGATACGGTGGTCAAAACCCTCGGGAGATTATATAATGAATTTTTACCGACCAAAAGAAGTATTATGCAAGAAAACGGAGTCCGGAGGGCACACGAGGTGCCCACGAGGCAGGGGGCACGCCCAGGGGGTAGGGCGCCCCCTCCACCCTCGTGGAAGCCTCGTGTCCTTCCCGGACTGCTTCTTATTTCCTATTTTCTTAAATATTCCAAAATGGAGAAAATTGCTATTAGAACTGTTTTGGAGTCGGTTTACTTACAGTACCTCATACCTAATCCTTTTCGGAGTCTGAAACGTTCTGGAAAGTGTCCCTTATGTATTCCTCCGGGGTTACGGTTCTAATAACATTAGTTTCAACATTTATGGGATTACCTGAGATATAATGTTTTATTCTTTGACCGTTCACCACCCTCAGATTTGTGCCTTTGAAATTGTTGATTTTTATGGCACCGGAACGATAAACCTCCTCGATAACGTAAGGACCTTCCCATTCAGAGAGGAGTTTTCCTGCAAAAAATATTAAACGAGCGTTGTGTAGTAATACATAATCACCCACATTAAACTCATGTTTTTGAATCCTTTTGTCATGCCATTTTTAACCTTGTCTTTAAACAGTTTGGCATTCTCATAAGCCTGGGCTCTCCATTCATCAAGTGAGCTAATGTCAAAAAGCCTCTTCTCACCGGCAAGTTTGAAATCATAATTGAGCTCTTTAATGGCCCAATATGCCTTATGTTCTAGTTCAGGAGGTAAGTGACATGTTTTACCATAAACCATTTTATACGGAGACATACCCATAGGATTTTTATATGCAGTTCTATAGGCCCATAATGCATCATCAGGTTTCTTGGACCAATTCTTTCTAGATCTATTAATAGTCTTTTGCAAAATTAATTTAAGCTCTCTATTACTCAATTCTACTTGACCACTAGATTGTGGGTGATAAGGAGATGCAATTCTATGATTAACATCATACTTAGCAAGCATTTTATGAAAAGCACCATGAATAAAAGGTGAAAAACCATCAGTCATTAAATATCTAGGGACTCCAAACCTCGGAAAAATAACTTCTTTAAGCATCTTAATAGAGGTGTTATGATCATCACTACTAGTTGGAACAACTTCTACCCACTTAGTGACGTAATCAACAGCAACTAAGATATGAGTATACCCATTAGAGGAAGGAAATGGCCCGATATAATCAAAGCCCCAAACATCAAATGGTTCAATAACAAGTGAATAATTCATAGGCATTTCTTGACGTCTACTAATATTACTAATTCTTTGACATTCATCACAAGACAAAACAAACTTACGGGCATCCTTGAAGAGAGCAGGCCAATAAAAACCGGATTGCAATACCTTATGTGCAGTTCTATCTCCAGCATGGTGTCCTCCATAAGCTTCGGAGTGACACTTGTGTAGGATCTGTTCCTGTTCATGCTTAGGTACACAACTTCTAATAACAGCATCTACTCCTTTTTATAAAGATGTGGGTCATCCCAGAAGTAATGTCTTAAATCATAGAAGAACTTTTTCTTTTGCTGGTATGTGAAACTAGGTGGTATAAAATTAGCAACAATATAATTAGCATACCATGGAGTAGTACGAGAAGCATTTATCACAGCTAATTGTTCATCAGGAAAGCTATCATCAATAGGTAGTGGGTCATCAAGAACATTCTCTAACCTAGACAAGTTGTCTGCAACAGGGTTCTCAACTCCCTTTCTATCAATAATATGTGGATCAAATTCTTGTAGCAAGAGAACACATCTAATAAGTCTAGGTTTGGCATCTTTCTTGTCCATAAGATATTTAATAGCAGCATGATCAGTGTGAACAGTTACTTTAGAATCAACAATATAAGGTCTGAACTTATCACAAGCAAACACAACTGCTAAAAATTCCTTTTCAGTAGTAGCATAATTTCTTTGGGCACTGTCTAGAGTTGTACTAGCATATTGAATAACATTTAATTTCTTATCAACTATTTGTCCTAGAACAGCCCCTACAGCATAATCACTAGCATCACACGTGATTTCAAATGGTAGATACCAATCAGGAGGCAGAACGATAGGTGCAGAAATCAAAGCTTTCTTAAGTATTTCAAAGGCTTCTACACAATCATCATCAAAGACAAAAGGAACATATTTTTGTAAGAGATTAGTCAGAGGTGTAGAAATTTTAGAGAAGTCCTTAATGAACCTCCTATAAAAACCGGCATGACCAAGGAAACTTCTTATACCTTTGATGTCCTTGGGACATGGCATCTTTTCAATAGCATCAACTTTAGCTTTATCAACTTAAATACCTCTTTCAGAAATTTTATGCCCCAAGACAATACCTTCATTAACCATAAAGTGGCACTTCTCCCAATTCAAGACAAGATTAGTTTCTTAACATCTCTGCAAAACTCGATCAAGATTGCTTAAGCAATCATCAAAAGAAGTTCCATATACGGGGAAATCATCCATAAAAACCTCAACAATCTTTTCACAAAAGTCAGAGAATATAGCAGTCATATATCTTTGAAAGGTAGCAGGTGCATTGCATAAACCAAAAGGCATACGTCTATAAGCAAAGGTGCCGAAAGGGCAAGTAAAAGTTGTCTTTTCTTGATCCTCTTTTGACACAAGTATTTGATAGAAACCAGAATAACCATCTAGAAAGCAAAAATGAGTATGTTTGGATAATATTTCTAGCATTTGATCAATAAAAGGTAAAGGGTAATGATCCTTTTTAGTAGCTTTATTTAATTTGCGGAAATCAATTACCATTCTATAACTTGTAACAATTCTTTATGGGATCTATTCATCTTTATCATTAGGAACAACAGTAATACCTCCCTTCTTAGGGACACAATGCACATGACTTACCCACTGACTATCAGCAATGGGATAAATTATACCTGCCTCCAGAAGCTTTAGTATTTCTTTTCTTACCATTTCTTTCATCTTAGGATTTAACCGTCGTTGGTGATCAACAACCGGTTTTGCGTATTTCTCCAATTTTATTTTGTGATGGCAGAGAGTGGGACTAATGCCCTTAAGATCATCAAGAGTATATCCAATAGCAGCACGATGCTTCTTCAGAGTTTTCAATAATTTCTTTTCTTCATGCTCTGGAAGGTTAGCACTAATAATAACAGGATATATCTCTTTCTCGACAAGATAAGCATATTTAAGAGTATCAGGTAAATGTTTAAGATCAAACACGGGATCACACTTGGGTGGAGGAGGATCCCTAGGATTTCAACAGGCAAGTTGTGTTTCAAAATAGGTCCCTGTTTAAAGAATACTTCATCTATTTCCCTTCTTTCATTCATAAACATATCATTTTCATGGTCTAGCAAATATTGTTCTAAAGGATCACTAGGAAGCACGACAATAGAAGAAAGACCAATAATTTCATATTTACTAGGCAATTCTTTATCATGGGGTTGTCTACGAAATTTAGCAAAATTAAATTCATGAGACATATCCCCTAAACCAACAGAAACAATATCCTTATTGCAATCTATCTTAGCATTAACAGTATTCAAGAAGGGTCTACCAAATATAATGGGACAAAAGTTATCTTGTGGGGAACCAAGAACAAGAAAATCAGCGGGATATTTAACTTTCCCACACAAGACTTCAACATCTCTAACAATCCCAACTGGTGAAATAGTGTCTCTATTGGCAAGATTAATAGTAACATTAATTTCCTCTATCTCAGCAGGTGCAATATCGTGCATAATTTCTTTATATAAGGAATGGGGTATTGCACTTGCACTACACCCATATCACATAAGCCATGATAGAAATGATCTCCTATTTTAACATAAATAACAGGCATGCCTACAACAGGTCTATGTTTATGTTTAGTATCGGGTCTAGCAATTCTAGCAGCTTCATCACAGAAGTAAATAACATGCCCATCAATATTATCGGCCAAGAGATCTTTAACCATAGCAACACTAGGTTCAACTTTAATTTGCTCAAAGGGTGTATGTGTTCTAGTATTACTGTTACGAACCACAGTTGAAGCTTTAGCATGATCCTTTATTCTAACAGGGAAAGCTGGTTTCTCAATATAAGCAGTGGGAACAACAGGATCATTATAAGTGATAGTCTTTTCTTCAACTTTAATATGTGCAACTACTTTTACTTCAATGGGAGGATTATATTTAAACCACTTCTCCTTAGGGAGATCAACATGAGTAGCAAAGGATTCACAGAAATAAGCTACTATCTCATATTCAAGTCCATATTTAGTGCTAAATGCATGGAAAACATTAGTATCCATAAAAGATTTAACACAATCAAACTTAGGTGTTATACCTGACTCCTTACCTTCGTCGAGATCCCAATATTCAGAGTTGCGTTTAATTCTTTCCAATAAATCCCATTTGAATTCAATAGTCTTCATCATAAAAGAACCAGTACAAGAAGTATCGAGCATGGAGCGATTATCGAGAGAAAGCCGAGCATAAAAATTTTGAATAATAATTTCTCTTGAGAGCTCATGATTGGGGCATGAATATAACATTGACTTAAGCCTCCCCCAAGCTTGAGCGATGCTTTCTCCTTCGCGAGGCAAAAAATTATATATATATATATATATATATATATATATATATATTATATAATACGATCATGATGAACAAGATGCATAGGATAAAACTTCTGATGAAATTCCAATTTCAATCGGTTGTAGTTCCATGATCCCATATCATCACATAGCCTAAACCATGTCAATGACTTTCCCTTCAAAGATAAAGGGAAGACCTTCTTCTTAATAACATCCTCGGGCATACCTGCAAGCTTAAATAATCCACAAACTTCATCCACATAGATTAGGTGCAAATCGGGATGTAATGTTCCATCACCTGTGAAAGGATTAGCTAGAAGTTTCTCTATCATACCCAAAGGAATTTCAAAGTAAATATTTTCAGTAGGTTCAGTAGGTTAAGGAACAACTCTTTGCTCTACTGGTCGGGTGAAGATACCTCGAACAAGCCCTCAAAGGATAATGTTCCATAATGACAAGTGACAGTAAATTTTAGCACACTATGTAAATTTTTCCTTACCAAAGGCGCTTCACTCCCCGGCAACGGCGCCATAAAAGAGTCTTGATGACCCACAAGTGTAGGGGATCTATCGTAGCCTTTTCGATAAGTAGAGTGTCGAACCCAACGAGGAGCAGAAGGAAATGATAAGCGGTTTTCAGCAAGGTATTCACTGCAAGCACTGAAATTATCGGTAACAGATAGTTTTGTGATAAGGTAATTTGTAACGAGTAACAAGTAAGAAAAGTAAATAAGGTGCAGCAATATGGCCCAATCCTTTTTGCAGCAAAGGACAAGCCTGGACAAACTCTTATATAAAGGAAAGCGCTCCCGAGGACACGTGGGGATTATCGTCAAGCTAGTTTTCATCACGCTCATATGATTCGCGTTCGATACTTTGATAATTTGATATGTGGGTGGACTGGTGCTTGGGCACTGTCCTTCCTTGGACAAGCATCCCACTTATGATTAACCCCTATTGCAAGCATCCGCAACTACAATAGAAGTATTAAGGTAAACCTAACCATAGCATGAAACATATGGATCCAAATCAGCCCCTTACGAAGCAACGCATAAACTAGGGTTTAAGCTTTTGTCGCCCTAGCAACCCATCATCTACTTATTACTTCCCAATGCCTTCCTCTAGGCCCAAACAATGGTGAAGTGTCATGTAGTCGACATTCACATGACACCACTAGAGGAAAGACAGCATACATCTCATCAAAATATCGAACGAATACCAAATTCACATGACTACTTATAGCAAGACTTCTCCCATGTCCTCAGGAACAAACGTAACTACTCACAAATCATATTCATGTTCATAATTAGAGGGGTATTAATATGCATAAAGGACCTGAACATATGATATTCCACCGAATAAACCAACTAGCATCAACTACAAGCAGTAATTGATACGTATTTTTGATTGCTCCATGCTATATTATCTACTGTTTTGGACATTATTGGGCTCTATTTTCCACTTTTATATTATTTTTGGGACTAACCTATTAACCGAAGGCCCAGCCCAGAATTGTTGTTTTTTTGCCTATTTTAGGGTTTCGAAGAAAAGGAATATCAAACAGAGTCCAAACGGAATGAAACCTTCGGGAACGTGATTTTCTCACCGAAAATGATCCAGGAGACTTGGACCCTATGTCAAGAAACAAAGGAGGAGGCCACGAGGTAGGGGGGAGCGCCTACCCCCCAGGCGCCCTCCACCCTCGTGGGCCCCCTGTTGCTCCACCACCGTACTCCTTCCTCCTATATATACCTACGTACCCCCAAACGATCAGATACGGAGCCAAAACCCTAATTCCACCGCCATAACTTCCTATATCCACGAGATCCCATCTTGGGGCCTGTTCTGGAGCTCCGCCGGAGGGGGTATCCATCACGGAGGGCTTCCACATCAACACCATAGCCTCTCCGATGAAGTGTGAGTAGTTTACCTCAGACCTTCGGGTCCATAGTTATTAGCTAGATGGCTTCTTCTCTATGTTAGGATCTCAATACAATGTTCTCCCCCTCTCTTGTGGAGATCTATTCGATGTAATCTTCTTTTGGCGGTGTGTTTGTTGAGACTGATGAATTGTGGGTTTATGATCAAGTCTATCTATGAACAATATTTGAATCTTCTCTGAATTCTTTTATGAATGATTGCTTATCTTTGCAAGTCTCTTCGAATTATCAGTTTGGTTTGGCCTACTAGATTGATCTTTCTTGCAATGGGAGAAGTGCTTAGCTTTGGGTTCAATCTCGCGGTGTCCTTCCCCAGTGACAGTAGGGGCAGCAAGGCACGTATTGTATTGTTGCCATCGAGGATAACAAGATGGGTTTTTTATCATATTTCATGAATTTATCCCTCTACATCATGTCATCTTGCTTAAGGCGTTACTCTGTTTTCATGAACTTAATACTCTAGATGCATGCTGGATTGCGGTCGATGAGTAGAGTAATAGTAGTAGATGCAGGCAGGAGTCGGTCTACTTGTCTCGAACGTGATGCCTATATACATGATCATACCTAGATATTCTCATAACTATGCTCAATTCTGTCAATTGCTCAATAGTAATTCGTTCACCCACCGTAAAATACTTATGCTCTTGAGAGAAGCCACTAGTGAAACCTATGGCCCCCGGGTCTATCTTCATCATATTAATCTTCCATACTTAGTTATTTCCTTTGCTTTTTACTTTGCTTTTATTTTACTTTGCATCTTTATCACAAAAATACCAAAAATATGATCTTATCATATCTATCAGATCTCACTCTCGTAAGTGACCGTGAAGGGATTGACAACCCCTTATCGCGTTGGTTGTGAGGAGTTATTTGCTTTGTGCAGGTACTAGGGGACGCGCGCGCAACCTCCTACTGGATTGATACCTTAGTTCTCAAAAACTAAGGGAAATGCTTACGCTACATTGCTGCATCATCATTTCCTCTTCGGGGAAATCTAACGCAGTGCTCAAGAGGTAGCAAGAAGAATTTCTGGCGCCGTTGCCGGGGAGGTTCGCGCAAAGTCAAGATTTGACTTCCAACAACGAGCCATTTCTGGCGCCTATGCAAAAGTCAACATACCAAGTACCCATCACAATCCTTATCTCCCGCATTACATTATTTGCCATTTGCCTCTCGTTTTCCTCTCCCCCACTTCACCCTTGCCGTTTTATTTGCCCTCTCTCTCTATCCTCCCTCTCTTTCTATATTTGCCTCTCGTTTTCCTCTCCCCCACTTCACCCTTGCCGTTTTATTTGCCCTCTCTCTCTATCCTCCCTCTCTTTCTATATTTGCCTCTTTTTGCCCGCTTGCTTTTTGTTTGCTTGTGTGTTGGATTGCTTGCTTGTCTCGATGGCTCTTCCCCGATTTGGTGACCTTCACATTAAAAGGTTAGAAGAAATCGAAAACAACGTTAGGATTTTTATGGTCTTGCAATTTGAGCATAATAGTTTCTTTAGAAACGAGCTTAAGGAACAAAAAAGTTTTATGAGTTTTATGAATAAAGAGCTCGATGATATGTCTAAAGAATTTGATGGTTTAAGATCCCAAATTTCTCGTCTTGAGAAATTGACTGCTGAAATTTCGGATAAGCAGGCTACCTTAGTTAATAGGATGGCCGCTAAACCGGATTTTTATGAAAATAAAGATGAAGATCTAAAATTTATTGATGTGTCCCCTATTAAATCTTTGTTTTGCAATATGAATCTTGATAATGATGGGACTGAATATGATCCACCTTTACCTAGAAGGCGTTCCAAAAATTCGGAGTTTTTAGATCTTGATGCTAAATTTGATGAAAGTGGGATCGAAGAAATTAAAACCCTAGATGTTGCTAAACCCACTATTTTGGATTTCAAGGAATTTAATTATGAAAATTTCTCTTTGATTGATTGTATTTCCTTGTTGCAATCCATGCTAAATTCTCCTCGTGCTTATAGTCAAAATAAAGCGTTTACTAAAAATATCGTTGATGCCTTGATGCAATCTTATGAAGAAAAACTTGAATTGGAAGTTTCTATCCCTAGAAAAATTTATGATGAGTGGGAACCAACTATTAAAATTAAAATTAAAGATCATGAGTTCTATGCTTTATGTGATTTGGGTGCTAGTGTTTCCACGATTCCAAAGACTTTGTGTGATTTGTTAGGTTTGCGTGATTTTGATGATTGCTCTCTAAACTTGCACCTTGCGGATTCCACTATTAAGAAACCTATGGGAAGAATTAATGATGTTCTTATTGTTACAAATAGTAATTTTGTGCCCGTAGATTTTATCGTTCTTGATATAGATTGCCTTCATGTCCTATTATTCTTGGTAGACCTTTCCTTAGAATGATTGGTGCAATTATTGATATGAAGGAAGGAAATATTAGATTCCAATTTCCGTTAAGTAAAGGCATGGAATACTCTCCTAGAAAGAAAATTAAATTAACTTATGAATCTATTATGATAGCCACTTATGGATTGCCTACCAAAGATGGCAATACCTAGATCTATCCTTGCTTTTTATGTCTAGCTAGGGGCGTTAAACGATAGCGCTTGTTGGGAGGCAACCCAATTTTATTTTTATTCCTTGCTTTTTGATACTGTTTAGTAATAAATAATTTATCTAGCCTCCGTTTTGGTTGTGTTTTTTGTGTTTAATTAGTGTGTTTGCCAAGTAGAACCGTTGGGAATACTTGGGGAAAGTCTTGTTAATCTTGCTGTAAAAAACAGAAACTTTAGCGCTCACGAGAACTGCTGCCATTTTTATTTGAAAAGTGCTATTTAGTTAATTATTTTTGCAGATGATTAATAGATAAATTTATCACGTCCAGCAATTTATTTTAGAATTTTTGGGGTTCCAGATCTTGCTCTAGCTAGAGATTACTACAGATTGTTCTGTTTTTTGACAGATTCTGTTTTTTCGTGTGTTGTTTGCTTATTTTGATGAATCCATGGCTAGTAAAATATTTTATAAACCATAGAGAAGTTGTAATACAGTAGGTTTAACACCAATATAAATAAATAATGAGTTCATTACAGTACCTTGAAGTAGTCTTTTGTTTTCTTTCGCTAACGGAGCTCACGAGATTTTCTACTTTGAGTTTTGTGTTGTGAAGTTTTCAAGTTTTGGGTAAATATTTGATGGGTTATGGAACAAGGATTTGCAAGAGCCTAAGATTGGGGATGCCCATGGCACCCCCAAGATAATCTAAGGACACCTAAAAGCCAAAGCTTGGGGATGCCCCGGAAGGCATCCCCTCTTTCGTCTACTTCTATCGGTAACTTTACTTGGAGCTATATTTTTATTCACCACATGATATGTGTTTTGCTTGGAGCGTCTTGTATGATTTTAGTCTTTGCTTTTTAGTTTACCACAATCATCCTTGCTGTACACACCTTTTGAGAGAGCCATACATGATTTGGAATTTGTTAGACTACTCTATGCGCTTCGCTTATATCTTTTGAGTTATATAGTTTTGCTCTAGTGCTTCACTTATATCTTTTAGAGCACGGTGGTGGATCTGTTTTATAGAAACTATTGATCTCTCATGCTTCACTTAGATTATTTTGAGAGTCTTAAATATCATGGTAATTTTCTTAATAATCCTAATATGCTAGGTATTCAAGATTAGTAAAAAAATTCCTATGAGTGTTTTGAATACTAAGAGAAGTTTGATGCTTGATGATTGTTTTGAGATATGGAGGTAATAATATCAAAGTCGTGCTAGTTGAGTAATTGTGAATTTGAGAAATGCTTGTGTTGAAGTTTACAAGTCCCGTAGCATGCACGTATGGTAAACGTTATGTAACAAATTTGAAACATGAGGTGTTCTTTGATTGTCCTCCTTATGAGTGGCGGTCGGGGACGAGCGATGGTCTTTACCTCCCAATCTATCCCCCTAGGAGCATGTGCGTAGTGCTTGGTTTTTGATGACGTGTAGGTTTTTGCAATAAGTATGTGAGTTCTTTATGACTAATGTTGAGTCCATGGATTATACGCACTCTCACCCTTCCATTATTGCTAGCCTCTTCGGAACCGTGCATTGCCCTTTCTCACCTTGAGAGTTGGTGCAAACTTCGCCGGTGCATTGATAACCCACAAGTATAGGGGATCGCAACAGTTTTTGAGGGTAGAGTATTCAACCCAAATTTATTGATTCGACACAAGGGGAGCCAAAGAATATTCTCAAGTATTAGCAGCTGAGTTGTCAATTCAACCACACCTGGAAACTTAATATCTGCAGCAAAGTGTTTAGTAGCAAAGTAATATGATAGTAGTGATAACGGTAGCAAAAGGTAACAGTAGTAAAAGCAATGTTTTTGGCATTTTGTAGTGATGATAGCAATAGCAACGGAAAAGTAAATAAGCGAAGAACAATATATGGAAAGCTCGTAGGCAATGGATCGGTGATGGAGAATTATGCCGGATGCGGTTCATCATGTAACAGTCAAAACCTAGGGTGACACAGAACTAGCTCCAGTTCATTGATATAATGTAGGCATGTATTCCGAATATAGTCATACGTGCTTATTGGAAAAGAACTTTCATGACATCTTTTGTCCTACCCTCCCATGGCAGCGGGGTCCTTACGGAAACTAAGGGATATTAAGGCCTCCTTTTAATAGAGAACCGGAACAAAGCATTAACACATAGTGAATACATGAACTCCTCAAACTACGGTCATCATCGGTAAGTATCCCGATTATTGTCACTTCGGAGTTAACGGATCATAACACATAATAGGTGACTATAGACTTGCAAGATAGGATCAAGAACACTCATATATTGATGAAAACATAATAGGTTCAGATCTGAAATCATGGCACTCGGGCCCTAGTGACAAGCATTAAGCATAGCAAAGTCATAGCAACATCAATCTCAGAACATAGTGGACACTAGGGATCAAACCCTAACAAAACTAACTCGATTACATGATAGATCCCATCCAACCCATCACCGTCCAGCAAGCCTACGATGGAATTACTCACGCACGGCGGTGAGCATCATGAAATTGGTGATGGAGGATGGTTGATGATAACGATGGCGACGGTTTCCCCTCTCCGGAGCCCCGAACGGACTCCAGATCAGCCCTCTCGAAAGGTTTTAGGGCTTGGCGGCGGCTCCGTATCGTAAAACGCAATGATTTCTTCTCTTTGATTTTTTTCTCATCGAAACTCAATATATGGAGGTGGAGTTGGAGTCGGAGATGCAACAGGGGGCCCACGAGGTAGGGGGCGCGCCCCCCACCCTCGTGGCAAGATGGTGGGCCCCCTGGCCTTCATCTTTGGCAGGTATTTTTCTTATTTTCTAAAAAGTGTCTCCGTGAAGTTTCAGGTCATTCCGAGAACATTTGATCCTGCACATAAATAATACCATGGTAGTTCTACTGAAAACAACGTCATTCCGGGTTAGTTCCATTCAAATCATGCAAGTTAGAGTCCAAAACAAGGGCAAAATGTTTGGAAAAGTAGATAAGTTGGAGACGTATCAACTCCCCCAAGCTTAAACCTTTGCTTGTCCTCAAGCAGTTCAGTTGACAAACTGAAAGTGATAAAGAAAAACTTTTACAAACTCTGTTTTCTCTTGTTGTTGTAAATATGTAAAGCCAGCATTCAAGTTTTCAGCAAAGATTATAACTAACCACATTTGCAATAACGCATAGGTCTCAAGTTTACTCATATCAATAGCATAATCAACTAGCGAGCCATAATAATAAAACTCGGATGACAACACTTTATCAAAACAATCATAATATGGTATAACAAGATGGTATCTCGCTAGCCATTTCTGAGACCGCAAAACATAAATGCAGAGCACCTTTAAAGACCAAGGACTGACTAGACATTGTAATTCATGGTAAAAGAGATCCAGTCAAGTCATACTCAATGTAAACTAACAGTAATGAATGCAAATGACAGCGGTGCTCTCCAATTGGTGCTTTTTGATAAGAGGATGATGACTCGGCATAAAAGTAAATAGATAGGCCCTTCACAGAGGGGTGCAGGGATTTGTAGAGGTGCCAGAGCTCGGTTTTGAAACAGAGGTGGATAATATTTTGAGCGGTATACTTTCATTGTCAACATAACAACCAAGAGATGGCGATATCTTCCATGCTACACACATTATAGGCGGTTCCCAAACAGAATGGTAAAGTTTATGCTCCCCCTTCCACCACAAGCATCAATCCATGGCTTGCTCGAAACAACGAGTGCCTCCAACTAACAAGAGTCCCAGGGGGAGTTTTGTTTGCAATTATTTTGATTTAGTTTGCATAAATCATGGGACTGGGCATCCCGGTGACCAGCCATTTATCTCGTGAGTGAGGAGCGGAGTCCACTCCTCTTGAGAATAACCCACCTAACATGGAAGATACAGACAGCCCTAGTTGATACATGAGCTATTCGAGCATACAAAACAGGATATTCATTTGAAGGTTTAGAGTTTGGCACATACAAATTTACTTGGGACGGTAGGTAGATACCGTATATAGGTAGGTATAGTGGACTCATGTGGAATAACTATGGGGTTTAAGGAGTTTGGATGCACAAGCAGTATTCCCGCTTAGTACAGGTGAAGGCTAGCAAAAGACTGGGAAGCGACTAGCTAGAGAGCGACAACAGTCATGAACATGCATTAAAATTAATCAACACTGAATGCAAGCATGAGTAGGATATAATCCACCATGAACATAAATATCGTGAAGGCTATGTTGATTTTGTTTCAACTACATGCGTGAACATGTGCCAAGTCAAGTCACTTAAATCATTCAGAGGAGGATACCACCCTATCATACCACATCATAATCATTTTAATAGCATGTTGGCACGGAAGGTAAACCATTATAACTCATAGCTAATCAAGCATGGCACAAGAAACTATGATCTCTAGTTGTCATTGCAAACATGTTTATTCATAATAGGCTGAATCAGGAACGATGAACTAATCATATTTACAAAAACAAAAGAGGTCGAGTTCATACCAGCTTTTCTCATCTCAGCCAGTCCATCATATATCATCATAATTTCCTTTCACTTGCATGACCGAACGATGTGAATAATAATAATAGTGCACGTGCATTGGACTAAGCTAGAATCTGCAGGCATTCAATAAACAGGAGAAGACAATGCAATATGGTCTCTTTTGTCAGATCAACAATAATGCATATAAGAGCCACTTCAACAATTTAATCATGATCTTCTCCTATCGACCCCCAAAGAAAAGAAAAGAAATAAAACTATTTACACGAGAAAGCTCCCAACAAGCAAAAGAAGAACAGGAAATCTTTTTGGGTTTTCTTTTTAATTACTACTACAAGCATGGAAATTAAACTAACTAAAAGTTACAACTAATTTTTTTGGTTTTTCTTAAGGTTTATTAAACACACAAGAAGAAAGCATAAAAAGGAAATTAGACTAGCATGGATGATACAATGAAAAAGTATGCGCACTGACATCTAGCAATGAGTGTGTGAGCATAAATGTAATGTCGGTGGGAAATACGTACTCCCCCAAGCTTAGGCTTTTGGCCTAAGTTGGTCTATGGCCACGGCTGGCCTGGCGGATATCCATAATAATAGTTGTTGGGGTCGTATTGTGATGCAGTAGCTATCGCCTACTAAGCTGCAGCGTGGCGATGAGCAGCCTCCTCTCTCCTCTTGTACTCATATGCCTCCTCTCTGGTAATAGTACATCCTCCTCTTGCCTGATAATCAAAGAAAGAAGGAGCAGGGAGAGTAATACGGACAGCACGGCGTCTGTCAAAGATTAGTCGATACTGGAGAGGTGATTCGTTCCTCTCGACAAACTGGTGGTGAACCATAGCATTAAAATCTAGATAGGCAGGAGGTAATTCAATATCATCTTCGCGCACATCTATACCAAGAAAATTAGCTACGCGGGTTGCATAAATTCCACCAAAGAAATCTCCATTACGTCTATTAAGATGCAACATACGTGCAACAATGGCTCCCAAATTATATGATTTGTCTCCTAACACAGCACTCCTAAGAATACTGAGGTCAGGGACACACACGTGACATGCTTCATCTTTACCATTTATGCATCTGCCTATGAAGAGAGCAAAATAATGTATAGCAGGAAAGTGAATGCTCCCTATAGTAGCTTGGTGTAATATCTCTAGATTCTCCCATGGTTATATTAGCAAGAAAATCTCTAAATTCAGATTTGCGAGGATCCCTTATACTACCACATTGTGGAAGTTTGCATGCAGTGGTAAAATCCTCTAAGTCCATGGTATAAGATTTATCATAAACATGAAATATGACAGTTGGAGAATTACGTGAAATTGAAAATTCAAACCTCCTCGCAAAGGAGCTAGTGAGCTCATGATACTGACTGCACTTCTCTTCCTCGAAGCTCACGAGATCAGCATTACGCAAATATGCGTTGAATTCTTCTTTTATTCCCGCTTGATCCATAAAATTTTCAGAAGGCCACTCACAAGGATGCACTGGAGCGTCTCTTGGTGGCTCTTCGTCAGCATCACGCATTGCAAGCCTGGGTCCTTGCTTCTTTGAAGAACCACCTTGGAACATTTTCCTAAGCATTTTTCTTCCTCTGAAAAATTCTGAAAATTTTTAGTAACTTCAAAATAAAAGTAAACCAAACTCAATAATATTGATAGTAACTACTCCTACAAGTGCCTAGGGCCTATATCATGCATCAAAACTACTTTTGACCATATAAATTTGACATGCAAGCTCAAGAACAGGGTCACCTAAGCAGCAAAAATTTGCAATGAATAAAGCACTAGAACAAAAACTAATTGGACCAATGGAGGAGTCACATACCAAGGAACAATCTCCCCAAGCAGTTTTGTGAGAGGTGCTTTGAGCAAGGAGATCGAAAATGGCAGCAAAACGAGCTTGGACTCGGGTTTGAGCTGGTTATTCGTGTTTGGGGGAGGAAGATGAAGTGTGTGGGTGCAAGAATAAGTGGAGGAGGGCCACTGTGGGCCCACGAGGCAGGGGGCGCGCCCTAGGGGGGTGGGCGCGCCCTCCACCCTCATGGCAAGGTGGTTGGCCCCCTGGTGTGTTCTTTGTTCCATAAATCCTCAAATATTCTAGAAAAAATCATATTTGATTTTCAGGGCATTTGGAGAACTTTTATTTTCGAGGTATTTTTATATTGCACGGATAATCAGATAACAGACAGAAAAATATTTATTTTTATTTTATTTAATGTAAATAACAGAAAGTAAAAGTGGGGTACAGCAGGTTGTGCCTTCTAGTTTCATCCATCTCATGATCATCAAAAGGAATCCACGAACAAGGTTGATCAAATCTTGTTAACGAACTCATTCCGAATAACATGGAACCGGAGAAATTTCGAATAACACTATGTTACCTCAACGGGGATATGCACATCCCCAATAATAAGAATATCATATTTCTTCTTGACAGTAGGAAGAAGAAATTCAAAACCTCCAAATATAATCGATGGAATTTTTTCAATAGAGTTGATACTATGAACTTGAGGTTGCTTCCTCGGAAAGTGTACCGTGTGCTCATTACCATTAACATGAAAAGTGACATTGCCTTTAGTGCAATCAATAACAGCCCCTAAAATATTCAAAAAGGGTCTTCCAAGAATAATAGACATACTATCGTCCTCGGGAATATCAAGAATAACAAAGTTCGTTAAAATAGTAACATTTGCAACTACAACAGGCACATCCTCACAAATACCGACATGTATAGCAGTTGATTTATCAGCCATTTGCAAAGATATTTTAGTAGGTTTCAACTTATTCAAATCAAGTCTACGGTATAGAGAGAGAGAGGCATAACACTAACACCAGCTCCAAGATCACATAAAGCAGTTTTAACATAATTTCTTTTAATGGAGCATGGTATAGTGGGTACTCTTGGATCTCCAAGTTTCTTTGGTATTCCACCCTTAAAAGTATAATTAGCAAGCATGGTGGAAATTTCAGCTTCCAGTATTTTTCTTTTATTTGTAATAATATCTTTCATGTACTTAGCATAAGGATTAGTTTTGAGCATATCAGTTAATCGCATACGCAAAAAGATAGGTCTAATCATTTTAGCAAAGCGCTCAAAATCCTCATCATCCTTTTTCCTGGATGGTTTAGGAGGAAAAGGCATGGGTTTCTGAACCCAAGGCTCTCTTTCTTTACCATGTTTCCTAGCAACAAAATCTTTCTTATCATAACGTAGATTCTTTGATTGTGGGTTATCAAGATCAACAGCAGGTTCAATTTCTATATCATTATCATTACTAGGTTGAGCATCATCATGGACATTATTATTAACATTATCACTAATTTCAGGTTCATTACCAGGGTGTGTTTCAGCATTAGAAATAGAAATATCATTTGGATTCTCAGGTGTTTCAACAATAGGATCACTAGAAGCATGCAAAGTCTTATCATTTTTCTTTTTCTTCTTTTTAGAAGAACTAGGTGCATCTAAATTATTTCTCTGAGAATCTTGCTCAATTCTTTTAGGATGGCCTTCAGGATACAAAGGCTCCTGAGTCATTCTACCAGTTCTAGTAGCCACTCTAACAGCATTATCATTATTTTTACTATTCAATTCATTGAGCAAACCATTTTGAGCTTTAAGTACTTGTTCTACTTGAGTGGTAACCATAGAAGCATGTTTACTAATAAGTTTAAGTTCACTTTTAACATTAGCCATATAATCACCCAAGTGTCCAAGCATATTTTAATTGTATTTCAATTGTATACCAAAATAAGCAGCAAAATCTTCTTGCTTAGCCATAAATTTATCAAACTCATCTAAGCATGGGCTAGCAATTTTAGTAAATGGGATTATAGCTTTATCATATCTATAGAGAGAATTTACCTTTACTACCTGTGTCGGGTTATCAAGACCATGAGTTTCTTCGATAGGTAAAGGATTAAGAGTATATGTTTCTTCAACAGGCAGTAAATTAAGACCATGTATTTCTTGAATAGGAGGTAAATTCTTAACATCTTCAGCTTTAATACCCTTTTCTTTCATAGATTTCTTTGCCTCTTGCATATCTTCAGGACTGAGAAATAGAATACCCCTCTTCTTCGGAGTTGGTTTAGGAATAGGCTCAGGAATTGGCTCCGTAGGTGTCCAATTATTTTCATTTGTCAACATATTATTCAATAGAATTTCAGCTTCATCCAGTGTTCTTTCCCTGAAAATAGAACCAGCACAACTATCCAGGTAATCTCTGGAGGCATCGGTTAGTCCATTATAAAAGATATCATGTATTTCATTTTTCTTAAGAGGATGATCAGGCAAAGCATTAAGTAATTGGAGAAGCCTCCCCCAAGCTTGTGGGAAACTCTCTTCTTCAATTTGCACAAAATTATATATATCCCTTAAAGCATCTTGTTTCTTATGAGCAGGGAAATATTTAGCAGAGAAGTAATAAATCATATCCTGGGGACTACGCACACAACCAGGATCAAGAGAATTAAACCATATCTTAGCATCACCCTTTAATGAGAACGGAAATATTTTAAGGATATAAAAGTAGCGAGTTCTCTCATCTTTAGTGAACAGGGTGGCTATATCATTCAATTTAGTAAGATGTGCCACAACAGTTTCAGATTCATAACCATGAAAAGGATCAGATTCAACCAAAGTAATTATATCAGGATCAACAGAGAATTCATAATCCTTATCAGTAACAAAGATAGGTGAAGTAGCAAAAGCAGGGTCAGGTTTCATTCTAGCATTTAGGGATTGCTTACTCCATTTAGCTAATATTTTTTAAGTCCAGTTCTATTTCTGCAAGCTAAAATAGCTAAAGAAGCATCTTGATCAAATACATAACCCTTAGGAATAGCAAGTGGTTCTTCATCATCACTTTCATCAGTATCATCAGATTCAATATTTTCAATTTCTCTAGCCCTAGCAAGTTGTTCATCAAGAAAAGCACTAAGTGACATAGTAGTATCAGGCATAGAGGTAGTTTCAGCATAAGTATCATGCATAGCAGAAGTGGCATCATCAATAACATGCGACATATTAGAACGAATAGCAGAATCAGGTGTAGGTGTCACAAGCTTACTCAAAACAGAAGGTGAATCAAGTGCAGAGCTAGATGGCAGTTCCTTACCTCCCCTCGTAGTTGAGGGATAGATCTTAGTTTTTGGATCTCTCAAGTTCTTCATAATTATAAGCAGATATATATCCCAAGTGACTCAAAGAATAGAGCCATGGTCCCCGGCAACGGCGCAAGAAAATAGTCTTGATAACCCACAAGCATAGGGGATCGCAACAATTTTCGAGGGTAGAGTATTCAACCCAAATTTATTGATTCGACACGAGGGGAGCCAAAGAATATTCTCAAGTATTAGCAGTTGAGTTGCCAATTCAACCACACCTGGAAACTTAATATCTGCAGCAAAGTGTTTAGTAGCAAAGTAATATGATAGTAGTGATAACGGTAGCAAAAGGTAACAGTAGTAAAAGCAATGTTTTGGTATTTTGTAGTGATGATAGAAATAGCAACGGAAAAGTAAATAAGCAAAGAACAATATATGGAAAGCTCGTAGGCAATGGATCGGTGATGGAGAATTATGCCGGATGCGGTTCATCATGTAACAGTCATAACCTAGGGTGAGACAGAACTAGCTCCAGTTCATTGATATAATGTAGGCATGTATTCCGAATATAGTCATACGTGCTTATTGGAAAAGAACTTGCATAGCATCTTTTGTCCTACCCTCCCGTGGCAGAGGGGTCCTTACGGAAACTAAGGGATATTAAGGCCTCCTTTTAATAGAGAACCGGAACAAAGCATTAACACATAGTGAATACATGAACTCCTCAAACTACGGTCATCACCGGTAAGTATCCCGATTATTGTCACTTCGGGGTTAACGGATCATAACACATAATAGGTGACTATAGACTTGCAAGATAGGATCAAGAACACTCATATATTGATGAAAACATAATAGGTTCAGATCTGAAATCATGGCACTCGGGCCCTAGTGACAAGCATTAAGCATAGCAAAGTCATAGCAACATCAATCTCAGAACATAGTGGACATTAGGGATCAAACCCTAACAAAACTAACTCGATTACATGATAGATCCCATCCAACCCATCACCGTCCAGCAAGCCTACGATGGAATTGCTCACGCACGGCGGTGAGCATCATGAAATTGGTGATGGAGGATGATTGATGATAGCGATGGCGACGGATTCCCCTCTCCAGAGCCCCAAACGGACTCTAGATCAGCCCTCTTGAAAGGTTTTAGGGCTTGGCGGCGGCTCCGTACCGTAAAACGCGATGATTTCTTCTCTCTGTTTTTTTCTCATCGAAACTCAATATATGGAGGTGGAGTTGGAGTCGGAGACGCAACAGGGGGCCCATGAGGTAGGGGGCGCGCCCTAGGGGGGCAGGCGCGCCCCCCACCCTCGTGGCAAGACGGTGGGCCCCTGGCCTTCATCTTTGGCAGGTATTTTTCTTATTTTCTGAAAAGTGTCTCCGTGAAGTTTCAGGTCATTCCGAGAACGTTTGATCCTGCACATAAATAACACCATGGTAGTTCTGCTGAAAACAGCGTCAGTCCGGGTTAGTTCCATTCAAATCATGCAAGTTAGAGTCCAAAACAAGGGCAAAAGTGTTTGGAATAGTAGATACGTTGGAGACGTATCATGCATCCAAACCCTGTGATATGATACGCTCTTTCACACATAAACCTCCTTATATCTTCCTCAAAACAGCCACCATACCTACCTATTATGGCATTTCCATAGCCATTCTGAGATATATTGCCATGCAACTTTCCACCATTCTATTTATCATGACACATTCATCATTGGCATATTGCTTAGCATGATCATGTAGTTGACATAGTATTTGTGGCAAACCCACCGTTCATAATTTTCATACATATCACTCTTGATTCATTGCATATCCCGGTACACCACCGGAGGCATTCATATAGAGTCATCTTTTGTTCTAGTATCGAGTTGTAATCATTGAGTTGTAAATAAATAGAAGTGTGATGATCATCATTAATAGAGCATTGTCCCAAATAAAAAAAGGCCAAAAAGGCCAAATAAAAAAAGAGAAAATAAAAAGGGACAATGCTACTATCCTTTGCCACACTAGTGCTTCAAAGTAGCACCATAATATTCATGATAGAGAGTCTTTTGTTTTGTCACTTTCATATACTAGTGGGAATTTTCATTATAGAACTTGGCTTGTATATTCCAACAATGGGCCTCCTCAAGTGCCCTAGGTCTTGATGAGCAAGCAAGTTGGATGCACACCCACTTAGTTTCTTTTGTTGAGCTTTCATACATTTATAGCTCTAGTGCATCCGTTGCATGGCAATCCCTACTCCTCGCATTAACATCAATCGATGGGCATCTCCATAGCCCATTGATTTGCCTCGTTGATGTGAGACTTTCTCCTTTTTTGTCTTCTCCACATAACCCCCATCATTATATTCTATTCCACCCAAAGTGTTATGTCCATGGCTCGCGCTCATATATTGCGTGGAAGTTTATAGGTTTGAGATTACTAAAGTATGAAACAATTGCTTGGCTTGTCATCGGGGTTGTGCATGATGAGAGCATTCTTGTGTGACGAAAATGGAGCATGACTAAACTATATGATTTGTAGGGATGAACTTTCTTTGGCCATGTTATTTTCAGAAGACATAATTGCTTAGTTAGTATCCTTGAAGTACTATTATTTTTATGTCAATATGAACTTTTATCTTGAATCTTTCGGATCAGAATATTCATGCCACAGTTAAGAAGAATTACATTGAAATTATGCCAAGTAGCACTCCGCATCAAAAATTCTGTTTTTATCATTTACCTACTCGAGGACGAGCAGGAATTAAGCTTGGGGATGCTTGATATGTCTCCAACGTATCTATAATTTTTTATTGCTCCATGCTATATTATCTACTGTTTTGGACATTATTGGGCTTTATTTTCCACTTTTATATTATTTTTGGGACTAACCTATTAACCGAAGGCCCAGCTCAGAATTGCTGTTTTTGCCTATTTTAGAGTTTCGAAGAAAAGGAATATCAAACGGAGTCCAAACGGGATGAAACCTTCGGGAACATGATTTTCTCACCGAACATGATCCAGGAGACTTGGACCCTACGTCAAGAAACAAAGGAGGAGGCCACGAGGTAGGGGGGCACGCCTACCCCCCCCCCCAGGCGCGCGTCCACCCTCGTGGGCCCCCTGTTGCTCCGCCAACGTACTCCTTCCTTGTGACGCCCCTGATTTGACTGTACACTAATCATACACGCAAACGTGTACGATCAAGATCAGGGACTCATGGGAAGATATCACAACACAACTCTAAAAATAAAAATTAAGTCATACAAGCATCATATTACAAGCCAGGGGCCTCGAGGGCTCGAATACAAGAGCTCGATCATAGACGAGTCAGCGGAAGCAACAATATCTGAGTACAAACATAAGTTAAACAAGTTTGCCTTAAGAAGGCTAGCACAAACTGGGATACAGATCGAAAGAGGCGTAGGCCACCTGCTTGGGATCCTCCTGAACTACTCCTGGTCATCGTCAGCGGGCTGTACGTAGTAGTAGGCACCTCCCGAGTAGTAGTAGTCGTCATCGACAGTGGCGTCTGGCTCCTGGGCTCCATCGTCTGGTCGCAGCAACCGGGTAAAGGAAGGGGGAAAAGGGGGAGTAAAGCAACCGTGAGTACTCATCCAAAGTACTCGCAAGCAAGGAGCTACACTACAAATGTATGCATTGGTATCAAATGGAAAAAGGGGTATCATATGTGGACTGAACTGCAGAATGCCGGAATAAGAGGGGGATAGCTAGTCGTGTCGAAGACTACGCTTCTGGTAACCTCCATCTTGCAGCAGGAGAAGAGAGTAGATGGTAAGTTCACCAAGTAGCATCATGTAGCATAATCCTAACCGATGATCCTCCCCTCGTCGCCCTGTGAGAGAGCGATCACCGGTTGTATCTGGCACTTGGAAGGGTGTGTTTTATTAAGTATCCGGTTCTAGTTGTCATAAGGTCAAGGTACAACTCCAAGTCGTCCTGTTACCAAAGATCACGGCTATTCGAACAGATTAACTTCCCTGCAGGGGTGCACCACATTTCCCAACACGCTCGATCCCCTTTGTCCGGACACACTTTTCTGGGTCATGCCCGGCCTCGGAAGATCAACACGTCGCGGCCCTACCTAGGCACAACAGAGAGGTCAGCACGTCGGTCTAAATCCTATGGCGCAGGGGTCTGGGCCCATCGCCCTTTGCACACCTGCACGTTGGGAATGCAGCCGGAAGCAGACCTAGCCTAGCAGGCGTTCCAGTCCAATCCGGTGCGCGCCGCTCAATCGCTGATGTCACGAAGGCTTCGCCTGATACCACGACGTTGAGTGCCCATAACTGTCCCCGCGTAGATGGTTAGTGCGTATAGGTCAGTAGCCAGACTCAGATCAAATACCAATATCTCGTTAAACGTGTTATCTTGAAATAACCACGAACGCCGACCAGGGCCAGGCCCACCTCTCTCCTAGGTGGTCCCAACCTGCCCTGTCGCTTCGCCACAAAGATCCACACCGAGGGCTTTCGGGAAAGTATGTCCTTCCAGCCCCCAATTCGTGAATCAACCGCGGGTACTCCTCGAGCCAACCCGACTTTAGTCATCACATGTATCATGTATAAAGTATATAGTATATACCCGTGATCACCTCCCGAGTGATCACGGCCCGATAGTATAGCATGGCAGACGGACAAGAATGTATGGCCACTGATGATAAACTAGCATCCTATACTAAGCATTAGGATTGTAGGTAAAGGTAACAACAGTAGTAGCAAGGACAGGCTATGCATCAGGATATGATTAGCGGAAAGCAGTAACATGTTACACTACTCTAATGCAAGCAGTAGAGAGTAGAGTAGGCGATATCTGGTGATCAAGGGGGGGCTTGCCTGGTTGCTCTGGCAAGAGAGAGGGGTCGTCAACACCGTAGTCGTACTGGGTAGCAGCGGCGTCGGTCTCGGTGTCTAGCGAGAGAAGAGGGGGAAGAAACAATAAATATTAAGTAAACAGATGCATAGCGATGCATGACATGACAAGTAGCGGCGCTAGGGGTGCCCTAACGCAGTATGAGGTGATACTGGCAAGGGGGGAAAACATCCGGGAAAATATCCCCGATGTTTCGCGTTTTCGGACAGACGAACCGGAGGGGGAAAGTTACGTGTTCGCTATGCTAGGGATGCGTCGCGGACGAACGGGATGCGTATCCGGGTTTGTCTCGTCGTTCTGATCAACTTTCTTGTACAAAGTTTTCCCATCCGAACTACGGTTTATTTTATATTCATTTTAAAAGGTTTAAATCATTTTTAGGATTTATTTAATTGTTTAAATCAACATTATCCAGAATAGTGTTTGCTGACGTCGTCATGACGTCAGCATGATGTCAGCAGCTGACCTCGTCAACCTGACAGGTGGGTCCCACCTGTCAGTGACCCATTTGACTAATTAACAGTAGTTAATTAGGTTAACTAGTTATTAGGTTAATTAATCTTAATTAGTTAATTTAAATAGAATTAATTAAGTTAATTATTTAGTTAATTAATTAATTAATATTATTATTTATTTATTTTATTTTAATTTCGTTCTCAGGGGGTGAGCCCCGTTGTTCAGTGGCACTGGGGCCATAGCGGGCGGCGTAACGGGCGTTGGGCACTTGCCCGTTTGGGCGCATGCCGAAGGGCGCACTAGCGGCCAAGGCAAAGGCGGCCAGCGCTGGCCGGCTGGCAGGGGCCGGCGAGAATGGCTGCCGGCGTGGGGCAAACGGCGGATGGGCGCGGCGCGGTCGCGGCGATGCAAGGGCGGCCGGCGGAGGTCTGTGGTAGGGGCGACGACGGCGCTGTAGCGGAGGTGAAGGCGGAGCTGCAGCGGGGATGGGGAAGGGCAGCAGCGGATGCAGGGGAGGCGTGCCCTGGTGCGCGGGGCGCGCGGCCAAGGCACGGCCTGGTCTTTGCCGGAGCGAGGCGACAACAGCGAGGGGAAGCAGGCGGTCGCCGCGACGGGCGACGACGGCGAACGCGGGCGGGCGAGCACGCGCGTGCTATAGTGGGGCATGCATGGGGCGCGCGTGGCCGGTAGCGGCGCGGTGGGGCAGCGGGAGCAGTGCGGCGCCGGGGCGGTGCGCGGATGGGGGCACGATGAGCGCGCATCGGGCGCGACCGGAGATGGCGCGGGCGTGCACGGCGGTGGAGACCGGGGTGCGCGGTGACGAGGCGAGCCTGGGAAGGCAAGTGCGCGGCCGACGCGGGGAGAGAAGGAGGGAAAAGGCGGCGGCTCACAGCGGGGAGTAGGGTCCAGGGCAGCGGGCTCGATGGAGGTTGAGGCAGCGGAGTCCAGCGACGGCGTGGACAAGGTCGAGGATGGAGAGGACGGCGAGTGATCCGGACGGCGACGGTGGTGCTGCAGGTGTGGCGCGAGGACGGTGAAGAAGTTGCGGGGCGAAGGTGGCGGCCCTTGGACGCATGCGTGCTCGTCGGCGCCGCGAGGAGCAGCGGCAGACCCAGTCGGGTTGGCGCGGCACCGATGGGCGAGGGTGTCGCCGCGGCAGTGGTGGCAGAGGCGGGTGCAGCGGTGGGGAAGTCCGGCGACGGGGTCGGGGCGCTGGCTATGTCGGAAGATGGGGTCGGGGCAGTTGCCCGATCCAGATCAGTTCGTGGGGGAGAGGAACCGAGCGAGAGAGAGAGAGAGGGGATCAGGGTAGTGGGGTGTGGGCTAGGGTTTGGTGGGGGAGGCCTAAGTACGCCAGAGAGGGGGCGGCTGGGTCGGCCGGGTCGCTAGGCCAACTTGGCCGTGGCCCAGGGGTGGGGGGTTCTTTGTTTTCTTTTCTTTTTATTTATCCTTTTCTGTTTTTCCAAAAATATGTTTAGCACCTAATTGATTTTTATAAAATATGGGAGCTAGCTCATAAATTGCAGTGCATTAGATCCTAGCACCAAAAACTAGTTTGGGTGAAATACTATTTCATATTAGATGTAGATTAATTAAAAGGTTATTAAATAATGTATTCAACCACGGTTTGAGGTTGTTTAAATGACTTATCAAATTTCAATAATGTTGTTTACAATTTTATCCTAGCCTCTGATTTATCTACTATTTATTGAACATTTTAGTTTTAATATTGGAAAGCTTCTACTGTTTGCTTGATTTCGAATTTTTAATTTGAATCGGTTTTGAACTAACGCGAGATCAACAACAGTAATTGTGGTGACATGGCATCATTAACAGGGAATTACTGTAGCGTAATTATCCGGGCGTCACATTCCTCCTATATATACCTACGTACCCCCAAACGATCAAATACGGAGCCAAAACGCTAATTCCACCACCGTAACTTCCTCTATCCACGAGATCCCATCTTGGGGCCTGCTCCGGAGCTCCACCGGAGGGGGTATCCATCACGGAGGGCTTCTACATCAACACCATAGCCTCTCCGATGAAGAGTGAGTAGTTTACCTTAGACCTTCGGGTCCATAGTTATTAGCTAGATGTCTTCTTCTCTCTTTTTGGATCTCAATACAATGTTCTCCCCCTCTCTTGTGGAGATCTATTCGATGTAATCTTCTTTCTACGGTGTGTTTGTTGACACCGATGAATTGTGGGTTTATGATCAAGTCTATCCATGAACAATATTTGAATCTTCTCTGAATTCTTTTATGTATGATTGGTTATCTTTGCAAGTCTCTTCAAATTATCAACTTGGTTTCGCCTACTAGATTGATCTTTCTTGCAATGGGAGAAGTGCTTAGCTTTGGGTTCAATCTTGCGGTGTCCTTTCCCAGTGACAGTAGGGGCAGCAAGGCACGTATTGTATTGTTGCCATCGAGGATAACAAGATGGGTTTTTTATCATATTGCATGAATTTATCCCTCTACATCATGTCATCTTGCTTAAGGCGTTACTCTGTTTTCATGAACTTAATACTCTAGATGCATGCTGGATAGCGGTCGATGAGTGGAGTAATAGTAGTAGATGCAGGCAGGAGTCGGTCTACTTGTCTCGGACATGATGCCTATATACATGATCATACCTAGATATTCTCATAACTATGCTCAGTTCTGTCAATTGCTCAATAGTATTTCGTTCACCCACCGTAAAATACTTATGCTCTTGAGAGAAGCCACTAGTGAAACCTATGGCCCCCAGGTCTATCTTCATCATATTAATCTTCCAATACTTAGTTATATCATTTGCTTTTTACTTTGCTTTTATTTTACTTTGCATCTTTATCACAAAAGTACCAAAAATATTATCTTATCATATCTATCAGATCTCACTCTCGTAAGTGACCGTGAAGGGATTGACAACCCCTTATCGCGTTGGTTGCGAGGAGTTATTTGCTTTGTGCATGTACTAGGGGACGCGCGCGCAACCTCCTACTGGATTGATACCTTGGTTCTCAAAAACTGAGGGAAATACTTACACAACTTTGCTGCATCATCCTTTCCTCTTCGGGGAAATCCAACGCAGTGCTCAAGAAGTAGCAGTAATCAACACTACTAGCAACCCACAGGTACCAATCTGAGGCTTTGGGACAAAGATTGGATACAAGAGATGAACTAGGGTTTGAGATGAGATGGTGTTGGTGAAGATGTTGATGGAGATTGACCCCCTCCCGATGAGAGGATCGATGGTGATGATTTCCCCCTCTCAGAGGGAAGTTTCCCCGACAGAACAGCTCCGCCAGAGCCCTAGATTGGTTCCGCCAAGGTTCCGCCTCGTGGCGGCGGAGTTTTGTCCCGTGAGCTAGCTTATGATTTTTTTCCTCGACGAAAGACTCCATATAGCCAAATATGGGCATCAGAGGGCTGCAGGGGGCCCACGAGGCAGGGGGCGTGTCCAGGGGGTAGGACACGCCCCCCACCCTCGTGGACGGTGGGTGGCCCCCCTCTGGTACTTCTTTCGCTCAATATTTTTTATATATTCTAAAACATGCTCCCGTGAAGTTTCAGGACTTTTGGAAATTTGCAGAATAGGTATCTAATATTTGCTCCTTTTCCAGCTCAGAATTCCAGGTGCCGGTATTCCCCCTCTTCATGCAAACCTTGTAAAATAAGAGAGAATGGGCATAAGTATTGTGACATAATGTGTAACAACTGCCCATAATGCAATAAATATCGACATAAAAGCATGATGCAAAATGGACGTATCATTAGCTTCCTCACTAATTGGTGTAGGAATCACTGGAACTAATTTCTGTGATGAACTACTTTCCAATAAGGGAGCAGGTACAATTACCTCATCAAGTTCTACTTTCCTCCCACTCACTTCTTTTGAGAGAAACTCCTTCTCTAGAAAGGATCCATTCTTAGCAACGAATATCTTGCCTTCGGATCTGTAATCGAAGGTGTACCCAATAGTCTCTTTTGGGTATTCTATGAAGACACATTTCTCTGATTTGGGTTCGAGATTATCAGGTTGAAGCTTTTTCACATAAGCATCGCAGCCCCAAACTTTAAGAAACGACAACTTGGGTTTCTTGCCAAACCACAGTTTATAAGGTGTCGTCTCAACGGATTTCGATGGTGCCCTATTTAACGTGAATGCAGCCGTCTCTAAAGCATAACCCCAAAACAATAGCGATAAATCAGTAAGAGACATCACAGATCGCACCATATCTAATGAAGTGCGGTTACGACGTTCGGACACACCATTACGCTGTGGTGTTCCAGGTGGCGTGAGTTGCGAAACTATTCCGCATTGTTTTAAATGAAGACCTAACTCATAACTCAAATATTCTCCTCCACAATCAGATCGTAGAAACTTTATTTCCTTGTTACGATGATTTTCCACTTCACTCTGAAATTCTTTGAACTTTTCAAATGTTTCGGACTTATGTTTCATCAAGTAGATATGCCCATATATGCTCAAATCATCTGTGAAGGTCAGAAAATAATGATACCCGCCATGAGCATCAACACTCATCGGACCGCATACATCAGTATGTATTATTTCCAATAAGTCTGTTGCTCGTTCCATTGTTCCGGAGAACGGAGTCTTAGTCATCTTGCCCATGAGGCATGGTTCGCAAGCATCAAGTGATTCATAATCAAGTGATTCCAAAAGTCCATCAGCATGGAGTTTCTTCATGTGCTTTACACGAATATGACCCGAACGGCAGTGCCACAAATAAGTTGCACTATCATTATTGAACTTGTATATTTTGGCTTCAATACTATGAATATGTGTATCACTACTATCAAGATTTAGTAAAAATAGACCACTCATTAAGGGTGCATGACCATAAAAGATATTACTCATATAAATAGAACAACCATTATTCTATGATTTAAATGAACAATAGTCTCGCATCAAACAAGATCCAGATATAATGTTCATGCTTACCGTTGGCACCAAATAACAATTATTCAGGTCTAAAACTAATCCAGAAGGTAGATGTAGAGGTAGCGTGCCGACGACGATCACACCGACTTTGGAACCATTTCCCACGCACATCGTCACCTCGTCCTTAGCCAATCTTTGCTTAATCTGTATCCCCTGTTTCGAGTTGCAAATATTAGCAACAGAACCAGTATCAGATACGCAGGTGCTACTGCGAGCATTAGTAAGTACACATCAATAACATGTATATCAAATATACCTTTCACTTTGCCATCCTTCTTATCCGCCAAATACTTGGGGCAGTTCCACTTCCAGTGACCAATCCCTTTGCAGTAGAAGCACTCAGTCTCAGGCTTTGGTCCAGAATTGGGCTTCTTCACTTGAGCAGCAACTTGCTTGCTGTTTTTCTTGAAGTTCCCCTTCTTCCCTTTGCCCTTCTTCTTGAAACTGGTGGTCTTATTGACCATCAACATTTGATGCTCCTTCTTCATTTCTACCTCCGTAGCCTTTAGCATTGCGAAGAGCTCAGGAATTGTCTTATCCATCCCTTGCATATTATAGTTCATCGCGAAGCTCTTGTAGCTTGGTGGCAGTGATTGAAGAACTCTGTCAATGACACTATCATCAGGAAGATTAACTCCCAGCCGAGTCAAGTGGTTGTGGTACCTAGACATTCTGAGTATATGTTCACTGACAGAACTATTCTCCTCCATTTTGCAGTTGTAGAACTTATTGGAGACTTCATATCTCTCAATTGCTTGAAATATTAACTTCAACTCCGGGAACATCTCATATGCTCCATGACGTTCAAAACGTCGTTGAAGTCCCAGTTCTAAGCCGTAAAGCATGGCACACTGAACTATCGATTAGTCATCAACTTTGCTTTGCCAGACGTTCTTAACGTCGTCAGCAGCATCTGCAGCAGGCTTGTCACCCAGAGGTGCTTCCAAAACGTAATTCTTCTGTGCAGCAATGAGGATAATCCTCAAGTTAGGGACCTAGTCCGTGTAATTGCTACCATCATCTTTCAATTTAGCTTTCTCTAGGAACGCATTAAAATTCAACGAAACAACAACATGGGCCATTTATCTACAACAACATAGACATGCAAAATACTATCAGATACTAAGTTCATGATAAATTAAAGTTCAATTTAATCATATTACTTAAGAACTCCCACTTAGATAGACATCCCTCTAATCATCTAAGTGATCACGTGATCCATATCAACTAAACCATGTCCGATCATCACGTGAGATGGAGTAGTTTTCAATGGTGAACATCACCATGTTAATCATATCTACTATATGATTCACGCTCGACCTTTCGGTCTCAGTGTTCCGAGGCCATCTCTGCATATGCTAGGCTCGTCAAGTTTAACCCGAGTATTCTGCTTGTGCAAAACTGGCTTGCACCCATTGTATGTGAACGTCCAGCTTATCACACCCGATCATCACGTGGTGTCTCGGCACGATGAACTGTAGCAATGGTGCATACTCAGGGAGAACACTTGTACCTTGAAATTTAGTGAGAGATCATCTTATAATGCTACCATCGTACTAAGCAAAATAAGATGCATAAAGGATAAACATCACATGCAATCAAATAAGTGATATGATATGGCCATCATCATCTTGTGCCTTTTGATCTCCATCTCCAAAGCACCGTCATGATCACCATTGTCACCGGCATGACACCTTGATCTCCATCGAAGCATCGTTGTCATCTCGCCAACTATTGCTTCTATGACTATCGCTACCGCTTAGTGATAAAGTAAAGCAATTACATGGCGATTGCATTTCATACAATAAAGCGACAACCATATGGCTCCTGCTAGTTGCCGATAATAGTGTTACAAAACATGATCATCCCATACAATAATTTATATAATCACGTCTTGACCATATCACATCACAACATGCCCTGCAAAAACGAGTTAGACGTCCTCTACTTTGTTGTTGCAAGTTTTACGTGGCTGCTACGGGCTTCTAGCAAGAACCATTCTTACCTACGCATTAAAAACACAACATAGTATAGTGATTGCTTTTTGATCTTCAGAAAAAACCATGTTCATTGAATCCGATTCAACTAAAGTTGGAGAAACGGAGACCCACTAGCCACCTGTGTGCGAAGCACGTCGGTAGAACCAGTCTTGTGTAAGCGTACGCGTAATGTCGGTCTGAGCCGCTTCATCAAACAATACCGCTGAATCAAGAATCAATTAGTGACAGCAAGCAATATGTATATACCCACGCCCACAACTCCATTCTGTTCTACTCATGCATATAACATCTACGCATAGACCTGGCTCGGATGCCACTGTTGGGAAACACAGTATTTCAAAAAACTTCCTACGCACACGCAAGATCCATCTAGGTGATGCATAGCAACGAGAGGGGAGAGTGTGTCCGCGTACCCTCATAGACCGAAAGCGGAAGCGTTAAGTAACGCGGTTGATGTAGTCGAACGTCTTCGCGGTCCAACCGATCAAGTACCGAATGCACGGCACCTCCACGATCTGCACATGTTCAGCTCGGTGCGTCCCTCGTACTCTTGATCCAGCTAAGGCTGAGGGAGAGTTTCGTCGGCATGACGGCATGATGACGGTGATGATGAAGTTACCGACGCACGGCTTCGCCTAAGCACTACAACAATATGACCGAGGTGGAAATCTGTGGAGAGGGGCACCGCACACGGCTAAGAAAACTGTCAACTAGTGTGTCTATGGGGTGCCCCCTCCCCCGTATATAAAGGAGTGGAGGAGGGGAGGGCCGGCCCTCTCTATGGCGTGCCCCAAGGGGGATTCCTACTCCTAGTAGGAGTAGGTTTCCCCCCCCCTTCCCCAGTTGGAGTAGGAGAAGAAGGAAAAAGGAGGAGAGAAGGAAAGGGGGCCGGCCCCCTCCCCAATTCGGATTGGGCTTGGGGGCCCGCTCCCCACTTGGACGCCTCCTTCTCTCTCCCACCATGGCCCGTTAAGGCCCATTGACTCCCCGGGGGCTTCCGATAACCCCCCGGTACTCTGGTAATTGCCCGAACTAATCCGAAATCATTCCGGTGTCCAAACATAGCCTTCCACTATATCAATCTTTATGTCTCGACCATTTCGAGACTACTCGGCATGTCCGTGATCACATCCGGGTCTCCGAACTATCTTCGGTACATCAAAAGACATAAACTCATAATACCGATCGTTATCGAACGTTAACTGTGCGAACCATACGGGTTAGAGAACTATGTAGACATGACCGAGACTCACTTTCGGTCAATAACCAATAGCGGAACCTGGATGCTCATATTGGTTCCTACATATTCTGCGAAGATCTTTATTGGTCAAACCGCATAATGATACGTCTCCGTCGTATCTATAATTTTTGATTGTTCCATGCCAATATTATTCAACTTTCATATAATTTTTGGCAACTTTTTATATTATTTTTGGGACTAACATATTGATCCAGTGCCCAGTGCCAGTTCTTGTCTGTTGCATGTTTTTGGTTTCGCGGAATATCCATATCAAACGGAGTCCAAACGGGATAAAACGGACGGAGCTTATTTTTGGAAAATACGGAAAGTTCGGAAGAAAAATCAACGCGAACCAATGCCCGAGGTGGTCACGAGGCAGGGCCCCCCCCAGGGCGCGCCCCCTGCCCTCGTGAGCCCACCGTAAGGCGGTTGACGCTCTTCTTTTGCCGCAAGAAAGATAATATTCGGAAAAAAAATCACGGCGAAGGTTTCAGGCCAATCGGAGTTACGGATCTCCATATATATACGAAACGGTGAAACAGAGCCAGAACAGAACGCAGAAACAGAGAGAGACAGAGAGACAGATCCAATCTTGGAGGGGCTCTCGCCCCTCCCGTGCCATGGAGGCCATGGACCAGAGGGGAAACCCTTCTCCCATCTAGGGAGGAGGTCAAGGAAGAAGAATAAGGAGGGGGGCTCTCTCCCCCTCGCTTCCGGTGCCACCGGGGGCCATCATCACTGCGATCTACACCAACACCTTCGCCATCTTCACCAACATCTCCATCACCTTCCCCCCTCTATCTACAGCAGTCCACTCTCCCGCAACCCGCTGTACCCTCTACTTGAACATGGTGCTTTATGCTTCATATTACTATCCAATGATGTGTTGCCATCCTATGATGTCTGAGTAGATTTTCGTTGTCCTATCGGTGGTTGATGAATTGCTATGATTGATTTAATTTGCTTGTGGTTATGTTGTTGTCCTTTGGTGCGCATCTTATGATTGCGCGCGTGGATCACACCCTAGGGTTAGTTGTATGTTGATAGGACTATGTATTGGAGGGCAAGAGTGACAGAAGCTTCAACCTAGCATAGAAATTGATACATACAGGATTGAAGGGGGACCAATATATCTTAATGCTATTGTTGGGTTTTACCTTAATGAACATTAGTAGTTGCGGATGCTTGCTAATAGTTCCAATCATAAGTGCATAGAATTCCAAGTCAGGGATGACATGCTAGCAGTGGCCTCTCCCACATAATACTTGCTATCGGTCTAGTAAAGTAGTCAATTACTTAAGGGACAATTTCGCAACTCCTACCACCACTTTTCCACACTCGCTATATTTACTTTAGTTGCTTCTTTACCTTAACAGCCCCTAGTTTTATTTTCGTGCTCTTTACTTTCTTGCAAACCTTTCCGAAAACACCTACAAAGTACTTCTAGTTACATACTTGTTCTAGGTAAAGCGAACGTCAAGCGTGCGTAGAGTTGTATTGATGGTCGATAGAACTTGAGGGAATATTTGTTCTACCTTTAGCTCCTCGTTGGGTTCGACACTCTTACTTATCGAAAACTGTTGCGATCCCCTATACTTGTGGGTTATCAAGACCTTTTTCTGGCACCGTTGTCGGGGAGCAATAGTGTGCGGTGAATATTCTCGTGTGTGCTTATTTTCTTTATCACTAAGTAATTTTTATTTGCTGTTCTTAGTTGTTTTCTATCTTTAGTTATGGGTAGGTAACGCAAAATACCAAAAAAATTAGTTGTACCTACTGAACCAATGGTTGAAGAACCACTCAAAATCTATCACACTGCTGAAGCTTATTACTTGGATCATCTTTGATCCCTTTGTGCTCATGCCGAAACCCCAACTAGCTTAGTTGAGGGCAAATCTTTAGATGAGCATGCTTGTTATGTGCGACACCGAATATCTGAAAAAGGGAAAACTTTACTAGATCAAATTCATCGTTTGCAATGCTATGCTTGGAATTTATGTGAAATATATGATTATACTTGTTGTTCTGAAGACTCTAAGAAACACCTTCCCTGCCAATGTTTGTTTAGTGATAATGGAATCGTATCCTCTTATGCTAAGGGTGTTTATAGTTACTATGATGTTCAACAAATTGAAGAATTTGTTGCTTTTAAGGGTGCTTACGAAATTGCTTCTTTGATTGAAAAGTATGATGCTACTCTTTACAAATCTGAAAATTTTGCTATATTTAAATATTGCTATGATAATTATGCTTCTAATGCCTATGTTGAACCATATATTGAGTACTACTCCGTTGTCCAAGAAGAGACTAATATTTTGCAGGAGTCTATGGAAGAAGAAATTGATGAAACTGTGAGCTCATTGGATGAAAAAGATGATGAGGAGAGCGAAGAACAAAAGGAGGAAGAGCGGATTAGCTACCCGTGCCCACCTTCTAATGAGAGTAACTCTTCAACTCATACATTGTTTAATTCCCCTTCGTGCTTACCGAAGGATGATTGCTATGATGACTGTTATGATCCCTATGATTCTTTTGAAATATCCCTTTTTGATGATGCTTGCTATGCTTATGGCCAAGATGCCAATACGAATTATGCTTATGGAGATGAACTTGCTATAGTTCCTTATGTTAAACATGAAATTGTTGCTATTGCACCCACGCATGATAGTCCTATTATCTTTTTGAACTCTCCCGATTATACTATATCAGAGAAGTTTGCACTTATTAAGGATTATATTGATGGGTTGCCTTTTACCGTTACACATGATGATTTTGATGAATATAATATGCACGTGCTTGCTGCTCCTACTTGCAATTATTATGAGAGAGGAACTATATCTCCACCTCTCTATGTTTCCAATACAATAAAATTGCAAGAAACTGTTTATACTATGCATTGGCCTTTACTAGGTGTGCATGAATTGTTCTTTTATGACATGCCGATGCATAGGAAGAGAGTTAGACTTCGTCATTGCTTGATATATGTTGCTTTGTTCTCACTACTAAATTACAAATCATTGTTAATTAAAATTGGTTTTGATATACCTTGGGATCCGGGTGGATTCACTACTTGAGCACTATATGCCTAGCTTAATGGCTTTAAAGAAAGCGCTGCCAGGGAGACAACCCAGAAGTTTTAGAGAGTCATTTATTTCTGTTGAGTGCTTTCATATAGTTTAAAAACAACAAAAATAAAGAGGGGAACCCAAAACTTTTCAAAAAGGAAAGTGAAAGTGAGAAAGACAAGCACTGTTGAAGTGGGAGAGCTCCTTGAACTTTGTTCATGCTCACGGCAACTTTGTGAATCTTGATTACAGAAAATTTTCAACAAAAATAATTATCCCCTTGTACAATTCCATTGTATTATAAAAATAATGTGCCAAGGTTTGCCTTTAGGATGTTTACATTTGCTTGATGGTTTGTACGGTGCAGGACAGAAACTTTGGCTGTAGTGCGTGATTTTACATTTTTAGCTGGAACGTCAAATGGTTCTGATTCTTTTTGCACTGTCTTCCTATACAAATTGTTTATTTTTCCTAATTTTGTTAGAATTTTTCAAGTATCATAAGTATGGTCAATGTTCAGATTACTACAGACTGTTCTGTTTTAGACAGATTCTGTTTTTGATGCATAGTTTGCTTGTTTTGATGAAACTATCAATTTATATCAGTGGATTAAGCCATGAAAAAGTTATATTACAGTAGAGACAATGCAAAAACAAAATATGAATTGGTTTGCAACAGTACTTAGAGTAGTGATTTGCTTTATTATACTAACGGATCTTATCGAGTTTTCTGTTGAAGTTTTGTATGGATGAAGTGTTCGATGATTGAGAAGGTCTCGATGTGAGAAGAAGGAAGAGAGGCAAGAGCTCAAGCTTGGGGATGCCCGAGACAACCCAAGTAAATATTCAAGGAGACTCAAGCGTCTAAGCTTGGGGATGCTGGGGAGGCATCCCCTCTTTCTTCAACAAATATCGGTATATTTTCGGATTCGTTTCGTTCATGCGATATGTGCAAGTCTTGGAGCGTCTTTTGCATTTAGGTTTTTATTTTTTCTTTTTATGCACCATGCTGGTATGAGATGGTCCTTGGTTGATTTATAGAATGCTTTTTGCACTTCACTTATATCTTTTGAGTATGGCTTTACAGAATGCTTCTTGTGCTTCACTTATATCATTTGAAGTTTGGATTGCCTATTTCTCTTTACTTAGACAACCGCCATTTGTAGAATGCTCTTTTTCTTCACTTATATTTGTTAGAGCGTGGGAATATCTTTTGTAGAAATAATTAAACTCTCTTGCTTCACTTATATCTATTTAGAGAGATGACAGGAACTGGTCATTCACATGGTTAGTCATAAAATCCTACATAAACTTGTAGATCGCTGGATATGATATGTTTGATTCCTTGCAATAGTTTTGCGATATAAAGGTGGTGATATTAGAGTCATGCTAGTGGGTGGTTGTGAATTGTAGAAATACTTGTGTTGAGGTTTGTGATTCCCGTAGCATGCACGTATGGTGAACCATTATGTAACGAAGTCGGAGCATGATTTATTTATTGATTGTCTTCCTTATGAGTGGCGGTCGGGGACGAGCGATGGTCTTTTCCTACCAATCTATCCCCCTAGGAGCATGCGCATAGTACTTTGTTTCGATGACTAATAGATTTTTGCAATAAGTATGTGAGTTCTTTATGACTAATGTTGAGTCCATGGATTATACGCACTCTCACCCTTCCGTCATTGCTAGCCTCTCTAGTACCGCGCAACTTTCGCCGGTACCATAAACCCACCATATACCTTCCTCAAAACAGCCACCATACCTACCTATCATGGCATTTCCATAGACATTCCGAGATATATTGCCATGCAAATTCCATCATCATCATATACATGACTTGAGCATTTATCGTCATATTGCTTTGCATGATCGTAAGATAGCTAGCATGATGTTTTCATGGCTTGTCCGTTTTTTGATGTCATTGCTACACTAGATCATTGCACATCCCGGTACATCGCCGGAGGCATTCATATAGAGTCATAACTTTGTTCTAGACATTGAGTTGTAATATTGAGTTGTAAGTAAATAAAAGTGTGATGATCATCATTATTAGAGCATTGCCGCAGTGAGGAAAGGATGATGGAGACTATGATTCCCCCATAAGTCGGGATGAGACTCCGGACTTTACAAAAAAATAAAAGAGGCCAAAGAAGCCCAAATAAAAAAAGAGGCCAAAGAAGCCCACCAAAAAATAAAAATAAAAAACAAAAACAAAAAAATGAGAGAAAAAGAGAGAAGGGGCAATGTTAATATCCTTTTACCACACTTGTGCTTCAGAGTAGCACCATGTTCTTCATAGAGAGAGTATCTTATGCTTTCACTTTCATATACTAGTGGGAATTTTCATTATAGAACTTGGCTTGTATATTCCGATGATGGGCTTCCTCAAACGCCCGAGGTCTTCATGAGCAAGCAAGTTGCATGCACACCCACTTAGTTTTCAGTTTGAGCTTTCATATACTTATAGCTCTAGTGCATCCTTTGCATGGCAATCCCTACTCACTCACACTGATATCTATTGATGGGCATCTCCATAGCCCGTTGATACGCCTAGTTGATGTGAGACTATATTCTCCTTTTTGTCTTCTCCACCATCATATTCTATTCCACCTATAGTGTTATGTCCATGGCTCACGCTCATGTATTGCGTGAAAGTTGAAAAGGTTTGAGAACGTCAAAAGTATGAAACAATTGCTTGGCTTGTCATCGGGGTTGTGCATGATGTGAATATTTTATGTGGTGAAGATGGAGCATAGCCAGACTTTCTTTGGCCATGTTATTTTGAAAAGACATGATTGCTTTATTAGTGGGCTTGAAGTATTATTGTTTTTATGTCAAATGATAGACTATTGCTTTGAATCACTCGTGTCTTAATATTCATGCCATGATTAGATTACATGATCAAGATTATGCTAGGTAGCATTCCACATCAAAAATTATCTTTTTATCATTTACCTACTTGAGGACGAGCAGGAATTAAGCTTGGGGATGCTGATACGTATCCATCATATCTATAATTTTTGATTGTTCCATGCCAATATTATTCAACTTTCATATACTTTTTGGCAACTTTTTATATTATTTTTGGGAGTAACATATTAATCCAGTGCCCAGTGCCAGTTCCTGTCTGTCGCATGTTTTTGGTTTCGCAGAATATCCATATCAAACGGAGTCCAAACGGGATAAAAACGGACGGAGCTTATTTTTGGAAAATATGGAAAATTCAGAAGAAAAATCAACGCGAACCAGTGCCCGAGGTGGTCACGAGGCAGGGCGCGCCCCCTACCCTCGTGAGCCCATCGTAAGGCGGTTGACGCTCTTCTTTTGCCGCAAGAAAGCTAATATTCGGAAAAAAATCACGGCGAAGGTTTCAAGCCAATCGGAGTTACGGATCTCCATATATATATATATACGAAACGGTGAAACAGAGCCAGAACAGAACGCAGAAACAGAGAGACACAGAGACAGATCCAATCTCGGAGGGGCTCTCGCCCCTCCCGTGCCATGGAGGCCATAGACCAGAGGGGAAACCCTTCTCCCATCTAGGGAGGAGGTCAAGGAAGAATAAGAAGGAGGGGGCCTCTCTCCCCCTCGATTCCGGTGGCACCGGAGTGCCACCGGGGGCCATCATCATCACCGCGATCTACACCAACACATTCGCCATCTTCACCAACATCTCCATCACCTTCCCCCCTCTATCTACAGCAGTCCACTCTCCCGCAACCAGCTGTACCCTCTACTTGAACATGGTGCTTTATGCTTCATATTATTATCCAATGATGTGTTGCCATCCTATGATGTTTGGGTAGATTTTCGTTGTCCTATCGGTGGTTGATGAATTGTTATGATTGATTTAATTTGCTTGTGGTTATGTTGTTGTCCTTTGGTGCCCATCATATGATCGCGCGCGTGGATCACTGAAAGAAATATGCCCTAGAGGAAATAATAAAGTTATTATTTATGTGACACCCCAAAATTTTGCCCTTGTTTTATTAAATTAAAAAAATTGCCAGGAATTAAAACTTTGATTTTTTTTTGGACTCCCTTTTGAATTTTTTTTTTTGAAACATTTCCTTTCTTATTATCATGGAGTTGTTCCCTAAAGTGAAAATCTTTCAAATATGTTATTGGACTTGTTTAACCTCTCAAGAAAAACTTTTCTTTTATCAGTATAACTAATTACATAATTAATTTGCTTAATCTTTATTTTCTTGAAAAATGGTTTTTCAAGGTTATATGGCCATAATTGAACTACAACCATTTGATAAATTCACCTAAAATTCCAACCAAAATTTGGAGATGTCATGTGATGTTTTTAAATCACTTTTATACAAAAATATCTTTTATTCATGTAATATTTTGAGCTCTGCATCAATTTTTCTTCTCTGGTCCAGAGTGCAAATTTGCACTACAACCCATTAAAATATTTCTTTCTGGCCTCCACCAAAATTATGGGATGTTGGTAGTAGCATATGATTCAACATTATGCAAAAACCCAATGATGTTATTTGCAAGTTTTGAGTGAATCAACCTCTTTTCCATTCTGGTCCAGCCTTGTGATTTCTACTGCAACCCTATTTATTTTTGCTCCAATGACCTTGTGCTTTCTCCTGCATATAGTCCTCCCTACCAAACCCCTAAGTCCAGGAGCATGCACCCATTTGAATATTTTTGGTTCATGAAATAATGTCATTTATTTCCTGTCCAAAATTGTAGTTTTGCAAAACTTGCACTAACAAGTTTGTGATTTTCACAAACTAACCTCACCACCCTCTTATTCGTCTAAAGAGACCCCACTCTGGAAGTTTTGGCCACTCAAAGAAATGCCTAGGTGCCTGTGGCATTTTCTCAAACACCTTGCGTGCATAAACATTTTTGACATGACATTTGTCATTACACTGTGACCTTGCACCTCTGATCAAACTAACATGTCTTCTAGACTCCCAGTTACTCCTAACCTGGGTCTGTTAAGTGCAAGCCTCACCCAAGCTCTGTAGCATGCTCTGGCATTACATCGAGCACGTCCCGTGCACGCCCGGAGCGCGAGAAGAGCACGCGTTTTGCACGTGCCGCGCCCGAGCCAACGCGTCGCGCCCCTAGCTTGCCCCCACTGCAGAACCACGCCACGCACGTCCCTCCTCACCGCTTCACGCCAAGCCACCCCTCGCCACGCCCCGGCAGGCCAAGAGCTAGCCGCCGCAGCCGCCCGACAGCCTCTGCACTGGTCGGCGCCGCCCGAGCCACTCCCGCTCGCCAGCTCGCTCGCCAGCTCGCCCCTGGAGCAGTGCCCACTCGTCCGCTAGCTCCTGCCGTCATCCCCAGCCACGCCACGTTGCCTGCAAGCTACAGAATGGCGGTCACCGGCGACCTTATCCACGGCCGCCGCGGAACCGCCTTGGCTCGCCCATTTAAGGAGCCCCGAGCTCATCTCTGCACGCAGGCAGTCCCAAGCCATCTCCCGAGGACCCCCATTGGCAGCCAATCGATCCGGGGAGGTCTCCTTCCCCACCTCCGGCAACCGCAGCCGGCGCTACTGCCCCGGCCATTTCGGCACCACCAGGGCCTCCCACTCTCCGTTCTCTTCACCAGGAACTCTCTCTTCCTCCCGTGAAACCATCCCCCTACTCGATTTTGATCGGGAACCACCGTAGCCCCAAACACACTCTGCTCCCGAAGCCCCCTCCGCCGCGAAGCTCGCCGCCGGCAGCTCCGTCCACCCCCGAGACCATAACGACTACCGGAGTGGCCACCTCGATCCCCTGAGCCCACAGGTGACCTCCGTTTCCCGAACGGTGCCGCCGTTCGCCGGCGAGCATCGCCGGAGTTCCGCCTCCTCTCGGGGCAAAGGAAGAGGAGGGAAGTCAACTAGTCAAACCTGACCAGTGGGTCCCCCGGGCCCACTGTCAGTGACTCACGCGCCAGCCACGCCGGATAAGTGGAGGCGTAAAGGCTCAAGTACGTCTTCTCTGTGCGAAAGCGTAATCCCGTTCGAAGCGTTTTCTTTTCTGTTTTATTTAAATAACAGATTTGACCAGAACTTTGACTATCTATAACTCTTTGAATATAACTCCAAATGAATTGATTCTTTTTCCTACATCTCTCAAATTCTGTCTAGTTTATTTTAAGATTTATTTGAAAATTTTCCAAACAACTTTTTTGTACTGTTTTTGAAATATGTGTTATTTGCATATTTTTGAAAATAGGATTTTTGGAGAAAGGAAGAAAACTTTCAAAAGTTTTGGAGAACACCCCACCTCTCCACACCTTTAAGGCAAGCATTCTGAACCCCGGAATAATATTTTTGGTGTGTTAGTTGACACGTTTATAACACCACCTTATTTTGGAGAACTTGTTATTTCATGTGATATGGTCATTTGCATGGATGCATATTAGTGATTTCCTTGCGGTTGGAAATGAATATACTTGTGATGGCAATCATCCTCATGTGCCTTGCATGCATGCCAGAAAGGAATCCGGGAAAGCCTCTGCCTTGGGTAGGAGTGAGCTTATCGCCGGTCCCCGTCGGGACGGTTATGTCCGGTATGGCATAGTAAGGTATAATGGGTGGTGATTTCGTCGGTTGAAATATATTTGATATACATGTCATGCAGGGAATTTATAAACCTCCTGAGTCGACTATAGACCGAGTCTTGTTCCAGTAACCCCCATACTTGCCTTGTACTACCACTCGTCCCTGCCGCAGGTAGGGTACGGTTCAGTAAGTCGTCAACCCCTTTCAAGCACACACCGTACAGAGAGGCCATGGTGGAAGATACCGGTTGTAGCCGGTAGGCAGGCCACCTGGTCCGCGGGCATGGGTGTTTCCGGTTGGGACCGAGAGGGGAGGCCACCCCTTAGAGCGCGCGATATAAATTTGATCCCATGCTACGCGAGGTTGTAGCCTCCCCACTTAGAGTTTGCTTGACAAGTGTCGTGGGTAATTCCAGACACCGATGAGTTAAGCTGGTGTGTGCAAGTTAGGCGTGTTTTCAACAAAAAGGCCGTAGACGGAATTAGTCCCGATGGACTAAAGGAATCCGTTACTCATGGGTAAAGAGTACACCCTCTGCAGAGATTCAATCTATTCTAATAGTCGTGTCCATGGATAAGGATTACAGTCTGGGATGGGTCAAGTGTTGGTCTTAGTGTCGGTCTTCGGAGGAGATATTGTTAAACCAAACTTGGATACCGACTGGTTACTTGTGAGGACCATGATTATTATTTTGTGATGGACTAACCCGTTGCATTATTTGTATTATCGAGTATCCCTGGGACGGTTCTACCTCCTGGATATTCATTGTGATTATTTATCTTTTAAAGCCCTTTATGTGGTGTCGCTCAGACGCCCGACTGTGGCATTTCTTTTAAAGCCCTTTATGTGGTGTCGCTCAGACGCCCGACTGTGGCATTTCTTTTAAAGCCCTTTATGTGGTGTCGCTCAGACGCCCGACTGTGGCATTTCTTTTAAAGCCCTTTATGTGGTGTCGCTCAGACGCCCGACTGTGGCATTTCTTTTAAAGCCCTTTGTGTGGTGTCGCTCAGACGCCCGACTGCGGCATTTTATTCCCACTCTATTACTGCTTATTCATGTTGCATGAAAATAACCTGCTTGCATGCATAAAAGATGTTTTATTTATGACTGACGATGTGATCATGGAATTTTTCAGTGCATGATTATCAATTATATTATACCTGTGTTCTTAATGTTTGCGAGTACATTCAAAGTACTCACTGGCTTGTCCCTGGCTATTGTCTTGGCCAGATTTTCTTGCACGGAGAGGAGCGACGCGATGACAGCCCCGGAACCTAAGCAACGATGGTAGCAGCCTCGTGAAGATAGGAGTTGACCTGGTCAGCTGTTCCTGTGGGAAATGGAGTCCCATAGACACTGATGTCTCTCAAACCGCTTCCGCCATCAACCACTAGAAACCCAATTGTTGTACTCACAGGCCAAAATGGTCTTGTATTACATATTTTGTATTTTGCTTGGAATTTCTGTATCAAGTTGGAGCCTCATCAGCTAACAGTAATCCTGGGGCTGATGAGCACGACGGTCTTTTTCTGGAAATTTATACCCGGAAAACCCGGTCGTGACAGACTTGGTATCAGAGTCAGGCTGACCATTGGCTAATCCTATCTTAGCCAGGTCAATAAACTTAGGCAAACCAACCCACCAAACCATAACCAAACCCCAGCCAAGCTTCTCGTGCAAGATAGCCACACAGTGACCCAACACCTTTTGGCAGTCGGTGCCCAACCTATCAACCTAACCTGTCGCTCATGCGCCAGTGACCGAATCCTGAATAGTCTTTTCGCAAGCGTGCGAAGGAAGACTCCGTCCCCTTTTCTATAAAAGGGCACGCTAGCCTCAACCCAACACTGCACAACCTCTACCCAAACCGAGCCACAATGCCTGGCCCCGTCGTGCACAATGAGACCACAGCAACCAACCTTGGAGGCTTTGTGACCATACTCGCAAACCTCACCCGTCGTGCCTATGCGTTAGAAGAGCCCCCAGAATATGTTGTGTACCAAGGACCCATGAGCGGTGAGAACCGTCAATTCTGGGCCACTGTACACATCTACGGTAGGGGTCTAGAGCCCGAACGCCCCTACAGGTTCACCGGAAGAACGACTTCCTTTGAGCCTCAAGCCATCCAACTAGCTGCTCGAGAAGCTATAGTTCATCTCCGACACTTGTCGCCCAGAGTTAACTGTCGCTCGTTCCACTACTACCCCAGACGTGAAGGGTATGGTAGACCACCCCAAGTTGCCAACGGAGATCACGAGACAGATCCTGCATTGTTGCACCTAGTGCGCTATGTAAGTGCACTAGAGGATCTGTGCGATCAAATCACTATTGATCTAATCGCAGCTCGTGGAGAGCTGGTTCGTCGAGCCCTGGCGAGAGAAGAGAACGAGCCCAACGCCGACAACCCAGTCGTGCTATTTGGACACCCGATCGAGTCCCTGAGATCTGCCCCAGCCATCGGCCAAGGTGCTGCGATAACCCCAGAAGTGCTTCGTCGCATATTGGGAGCACACTCCAACGGGGTTGTGGCCAACAATCCCCGAGATGTTCCTCATCGCTACCCTAAGCCTGCAGCCCCTCAACCCACTCCAGCTAATTCCGACGACGAGACCCGTGGAGAAGCCTCAACATCCACAAGGCACGCCCGCTTGGATGTAAACGAGGTAGACTAAGTCACCCGAGTCGTATCGAGTCCCAGTGTACCCTCGCTTTGTAATTGTGTGGCCTTGTAATTAAATGCCGCCTGTTGTCGTGCCTCTGTTTTAATAGTAGCCTTGCCTGGATACGCCAGTATGCAGTATAAGATTTCTATCCCAGACACAGTTACCAAAAACCTCCCCGACAACCCCCACAGTAACACATCACTATAGTGAAATGTGTGAATCTGTGGCTTGACCCCGACCCTTGGAACAGAGCTGAAAATTTTTCTTTACCATTCACCACGGTAAAAAAAAGACCCAGCTCCGGTGCTATAAAAAGGCCACCGCGTGACCTTGCCAAGCACCTCTCACCTTGTGCACCACCCTCACAACCACTTCTTGCCATGTCGACCCCCAGCATTTACCTGAGAACCCCAGATGCAACCCAGGGTAGTTTTGTCAAGATATTGCGGGATTTTACCTGCAGTACCATGGGCGCTACCCAGCCACCCCAGTACGAGCTGTTCAAATCGAGAATTACCCCTTCCACCTCGAGATATTGGGCAACAGTACACATCCCTCCCGTAAACTCAAACCAAGATCCAACGGAGGTCTCCTTCATGGGGAAATCTATGCCAACCCCACGTATGGCCATAGAAGCTGTTGCATACGAAGTGCTTGCTTGCTTTCGATTCGCGGTACCCTATGCCAGCGAACGAGGGTATTATTACTTCCCGAGCCGTGCAGCACCCGGAGGAGTGACATCTTTTCCTGGTGGACGAATTGAGAGAGACCCAGTCCTGGCCAACCTTGTCCAGTACGTCATCGCTCAAGAGCGTTTAACCCAACGTGTGATGGGTTATCTCCAGAGCCTCGCAGATTTAAATCCTCAGATCGCCATCGGCAGAGCACTAAGGCCCGACCAGGAGAGACACGTGCATCGACTGGTCAATCCACTTCCCCCGATAGAAGAGGAGTGTATCCCAGTACCAGAGACATTTTCTAGGGACCCCGTCCAGTTACCGTTTCCATTTTAGACGTCGCTGCGGTGTTCATTATTGCAACATTTATTTATGTGTGTAACTTATGCATGATACCCTGAGTTTGTACGACGAGTCAATTATTTGGCTTCTACTAATGTGTGTAGTTTTTGTTGTGGTTTATGCCCCTTTTAAAATTAACTGTTTTTCCCTCGCAAAATCCTGGAGTGAGATTTCTTTTCCCTGAGTTGCTACATCTGCACCTTCCCACGGCATGGATTAATTAATTTCACACAGCACCACGGCAGCAGACTCACAACCATAATCATTCGAACTCATACATTGTTTGCAAAACTTTGCAACGGTGTTACATCCAGCTAATCACCCCCTAACAACAGTTAGCACCCGGCACACCCCATCTACTCCTCGTGATCACCACCACCACGGAGAGCCAACACCCGAGCAGCGGCGTCGCGACGATCGTCGAGGATCATCGCGCACAAGAGCACGGAGAGCCCCAGCAGTGTCGCCAGCCCTCCGCATATCAGGATCGCAAACCAGTCCGGCATCGCCTCCGCCATTAGAGCCTAACCCGAGCTTTTGTAAGAAGTAATGGAGGAAGGAGGAGGAGAAGTGAGGCCAGGTGTGAGGAAGAAGAAAGGGGCAACCCGGCCGTTTTATAGCTCGAGCTCGGTGTACGGTGGGCGAAGTCCACCAACGCCGCTCATCGCCGATCGCCGGTATTTGGAGACGAATCCGCAAGCAGTGCCGACAGCACACTGGCCCGCGAGGTGAGTGCATGCTGCACCGGCAGCTAGCACGCCGCGCACTACCGCGGTACGGCCTAGATGCCCTACGCGCTAGACATCGCTGGTGGAGAAAGCGCGGGAAAGCGCGCGGGAGAGAGGGAGAAGAGAGAGCCAGAGGAACAAGAATAGGCTGACAGTGGGCCCCGGGTCCACCTGTCGGCCAGAGAGAGCACTGTGCTCTCGGGTACGACCAGCGTATATTTAAAATTTAGAAGTTATTCTAAATTTATATCCAGCATAGGAATCTCACGTTTTGTCCCGAACCGTAGATTTTTCCACGCAGCACCAGTATTCACACTGTGGTTTTTCACCACTTATTGCTCTCTCACTGTAGCCACATTTTTATTGCGTATAGTTTTTCTTAAAACAACTTTGAACAAATCTTGAGGACAAGATTTTTCTTAAGGGGGGTAGTGTTGTGACACCCCAAAATTTTGGCCTTGTTTTATTAAATTAAAAAATTTTGCGAGGAATTAAAACTTTCATTTTTTTTTTGGACTCCCATTTGAATTTTTTTTTTTGAAACATTTCCTTTCTAATTATCATGGAGTTGTTCCCTAAAGTGAAAATCTTTCAAATATGTTATTGGACTTGTTTAACCTCTCAAGAAAAACTTTTCTTTTATCAGTATAACTAATTACATAATTAATTTGCTTAATCTTTATTTTCTTGAAAAATGGTTTTTCAAGGTTATATGGCCATAATTGAACTACAACCATTTGATAAATTCACCTAAAATTCCAACCAAAATTTGGAGATGTCATGTGATGTTTTTAAATCACTTTTATACAAAAATATCTTTTATTCATGTAATATTTTGAGCTCTGCATCAATTTTTCTTCTCTGGTCCAGAGTGCAAATTTGCACTACAACCCATTAAAATATTTCTTTATGGCCTCCACCAAAATTATGGGATGTTGGTAGTAGCATATGATTCAACATTATGCAAAAACCCAGTGATGTTATTTGCAAGTTTTGAGTGAATCAACCTCTTTTCCATTCTGGTCCAGCCTTGTGATTTCTACTGCAACCCTATTTATTTTTGCTCCAATGACCTTGTGCTTTCTCCTGCATATAGTCCTCCCTACCAAACCCCTAAGTCCAGGAGCAGGCACCCATTTGAATATTTTTGGTTCATGAAATAATGTCATTTATTTCCTGTCCAGAATTGTAGTTTTGCAAAACTTGCACTAACAAGTTTGTGATTTTCACAAACTAACCTCACCACCCTCTTATTCGTCTAAAGAGACCCCACTCTGGAAGTTTTGGCCACTCCAAGAAATGCCTAGGTGCCTGTGGCATTTTCTCAAACACCTTGCATGCATAAACATTTTTGACATGACATTTGTCATTACACTGTGACCTTGCACCTCTGATCAAACTAACATGTCTACTAGACTCCCAGTTACTCCTAACCTGGGTCTGTTAAGTGCCAGCCTCACCCAAGCTCTGTAGCATGCTCTGGCATTACATCGAGCACGTCCCGTGCATGCCCGGAGCGCGAGCAGAACACGCGTTTTGCACGTGCCGCGCCCGAGCCAATGCGTCGCGCCCCTAGCTTGCCCCCACTGCAGAACCACGCCACGCACGTCCCTCCTCACCGCTTCACGCCAAGCCGCCCCTCGCCACACCCCGGCAGGCCAAGAGCTAGCCGCCGCAGCCGCCCGACAGCCTCTGCACTGGTCGGCGCCGCCCGAGCCACTCCCGCTCGCCAGCTCGCTCGCCAGCTCGCCCCTGGAGCAGTGCCCACTCGTCCGCTAGCTCCTGCCGTCATCCCCAGCCACGCCACGTTGCCTGCAAGCTACAGAATGGCGGTCACCGGCGACCTTATCCACGGCCGCCGCGGAACCGCCTTGGCTCACCCATTTAAGGAGCCCCGAGCTCATCTTCGCACGCAGGCAGTCCCAAGCCATCTCCCGAGGACCCCCATTGGCAGCCAATCGATCCGGGGAGGTCTCCTTCCCCACCTCCGGCAACCGCAGCCGCCGCTACTGCCCCGGCCATTTCGGCACCACCAGGGCCTCCCACTCTCCGTTCTCTTCACCAGGAACTCTCTCTTCCTCCCGTGAAACCATCCCCCTACTCGATTTTGATCGGGAACCACCGCAGCCCCAAACACACTCTGCTCCCGAAGCCCCCTCCGCCGCGAAGCTCGCCGCCGGCAGCTCCGTCCACCCCCGAGACCATAACGACTACCGGAGTGGCCGCCTCGATCCCCTGAGCCCACAGGTGACCTCCGTTTCCCGAACGGTGCCGCCGTTCACCGGTGAGCATCGCCGGAGTTCCGCCTCCTCTCGGGGCAAAGGAAGAGGAGGGAAGTCAACTAGTCAAACCTGACCAGTGGGTCCCCTGGGCCCACTGTCAGTGACTCACGCGCCAACCACGCCGGATAAGTGGAGGCGTAAAGGCTCAAGTACGTCTTCTCTGTGCGAAAGCGTAATCCCGTTCGAAGCGTTTTCTTTTCTGTTTTATTTAAATAACAGATTTGACCAGAACTTTGACTATCTATAACTCTTTGAATATAACTCCAAATGAATTGATTCTTTTTCCTACATCTCTCAAATTCTGCCTAGTTTATTTTAAGATTTATTTGAAAATTTTCCAAACAACTTTTTTGTACTGTTTTTGAAATATGTGTTATTTGCATATTTTTGAAAATAGGATTTTTGGAGAAAGGAAGAAAACTTTCAAAAGTTTTGGAGAACACCCCACCTCTCCACACCTTTAAGGCAAGCATTCTGAACCCCGGAATAATATTTTTGGTGTGTTAGTTGAGACGTTTATAACACCACCTTATTTTGGAGAACTTGTTATTTCATGTGATATGGTCATTTGCATGGATGCATATTAGTGATTTCCTTGCGGTTGGAAATGAATATACTTGTGATGGCAATCATCCTCATGTGCCTTGCATGCATGCCAGAAAGGAATCCGGGAAAGCCTCTGCCTTGGGTAGGAGTGAGCTTATCGCCGGTCCCCGTCGGGACGGTTATGTCCGGTATGGCATAGTAAGGTACAATGGGTGGTGATTTCGTCGGTTGAAATATATTTGATATACATGTCATGCAGGGAATTTATAAACCTCCTGAGTCGACTGTAGACCGAGTCTTGTTCCAGTAACCCCCATACTTGCCTTGTACTACCACTCGTCCCTGCCGCAGGTAGGGTACGGTTCAGTAAGTCGTCAACCCCTTTCAAGCACACACCGTACAGAGAGGCCATGGTGGAAGATACCGGTTGTAGCCGGTAGGCAGGCCACCTAGTCCGGGGCATGGGTGTTTCCGGTTGGGACCAAGAGGGGAGGCCACCCCTTAAAGTGCGCGATATAAATTTGATCCCATGCTATGCGAGGTTGTAGCCTCCCCACTTAGAGTTTGCTTGACAAGTGTCGTGGGTGATTCCAGACACCGATGAGTTAAGCTGGTGTGTGCAAGTTAGGCGTGTTTTCAACAAAAAGGCCGTAGACGGAATTAGTCCCGATGGACTAAAGGAATCCGTTACTCGTGGGTAAAGAGTACACCCTCTGCAGAGATTAAATCTATTCGAATAGCCGTGTCCATGGTTAAGGATTACAGTCTGGGATAGGTCAAGTGTTGGTCTTAGTGTCGGTCTTCGGAGGAGATATTGTTAAACCAAACTTGGATACCGACTGGTTACTTGTGAGGACCATGATTATTATTTTGTGATGGACTAACCCGTTGCATTATTTGTATTATCGAGTATCCCTGGGACGGTTCTACCTCCTGGATATTCATTGTGATTATTTATCTTTTAAAGCCCTTTATGTGGTGTCGCTCAGACGCCCGACTGTGGCATTTCTTTTAAAGCCCTTTATGTGGTGTCGCTCAGACGCCCGACTGTGGCATTTCTTTTAAAGCCCTTTATGTGGTGTCGCTCAGACGCCCGACTGTGGCATTTCTTTTAAAGCCCTTTATGTGGTGTCGCTCAGACGCCCGACTGTGGCATTTCTTTTAAAGCCCTTTGTGTGGTGTCGCTCAGACGCCCGACTGCGGCATTTTATTCCCACTCTATTACTGCTTATTCATGTTGCATGAAAATAACCTGCTTGCATGCATAAAAGATGTTTTATTTATGACTGACGATGTGATCATGGAATTTTTCAGTGCATGATTATCAATTATATTATACCTGTGTTCTTAATGTTTGCGAGTACATTCAAAGTACTCACTGGCTTGTCCCTGGCTATTGTCTTGGCCAGATTTTCTTGCACGGAGAGGAGCGACGCGATGACAGCCCCGGAACCTAAGCAACGATGGTAGCAGCCTCGTGAAGATAGGAGTTGACCTGGTCAGCTGTTCCTGTGGAAAATGGAGTCCCATAGACACTGATGTCTCTCAAACCGCTTCCGCCATCAACCACTAGAAACCCAAGTGTTGTACTCACAGGCCAAAATGGTCTTGTATTACATATTTTGTATTTTGCTTGGAATTTCTATATCAAGTTGGAGCCTCATCAGCTAACAGTAATCCTGGGGCTGATGAGCACGACGGTCTTTTTCTGGAAATTTATACCCGGAAAACCCGGTCGTGACAATTTATTTCCTTATTTCATGATAAATGTTTATTATTCATGCTAGAATTGTATTAACCGGAAACATAATACATGTGTGAATACATAGACAAACAAAGTGTCACTAGTATGCCTCTACTTGACTAGCTCGTTAATCAAAGATGGTTATGTTTCCTAACCGTAGACATGTGTTGTCATTTGATTAACGGGATCACATCATTAGGAGAATGATGTGATTGACATGACCCATTCCATTAGCTTAGCACCCGATCGTTTAGTATGTTGCTATTGCTTTCTTCATGCCTTATACATGTTCCTATGACTATGAGATTATGCAACTCCCGTTTGCCGGAGGAACACTTTGTGTGCTACCAAACGTCACAATGTAACCGGGTGATTATAAAGGAGCTCTACAGGTGTCTCCAAAGGTACATGTTGGGTTGGCGTATTTCGAGATTAGGATTTGTCACTCCGATTGTCGGAGAGGTATCTCTGGGCCCTCTCGGTAATGCACATCACATAAGCCTTGCAAGCATTGCATCTAATGAGTTAGTTGCGACATGATGTATTACGAAACGAGTAAAGAGACTTGCCGGTAACGAGATTGAACTAGGTATTGAGATACCGACGATCGAATCTCGGGCAAGTAACATACCAATGACAAAGGGAACAACGTATGTTGTTATGCGGTCTGATCGATAAAGATCTTCGTAGAATATGTGGGAGCCAATATGAGCATCCAGGTTCCGCTGTTGGTTATTGACCAGAGACATGTCTCGGTCATGTCTACATTGTTCTCGAACCCGTAGGGTCCGCACGCTTAAGGTTTCGATGACATTTATATTATGAGTTTATGAGTTTTGATGTACCGAAGTTAGTTCGGAGTCCCGGATGTGATCACGGACATGACGAGGAGTCTCGAAATGGTCGAGACATAAAGATTGATATATTGGACGGCTATATTCAGACACCAAAAGTGTTCCGGGTGATTTCGGAGAAAACCGGAGTGTTAGAGGGTTACCGGAACACCCCCCCCCCCCCCGGGAGAAGTAATGGGCCTTATGGGCCCTAGTGGAGAGAGAAGGGGCAGCCAGGGTGGGCCGCGCGCCCCCTCCCCCTCTGGTCCGAATTGGACTAGGAGAGGGGGGCGGCGCCCCCCTTTCCTTCTCCCTCTCCCCCTTCCTTTCCCCCTCCTAGTAGGAGTAGGAAAGAGGGGAGTCCTACTCCTACTAGGAGGAGGACTCCTACTCCTACTAGGAGGAGGACTCCTCCTCCTTGGCGCGCCCTAGGGCCGGCCGGCCTCCTCCCCTTGCTCCTTTATATACGGGGGCAGGGGGCACCCCTAGACACACAAGTTGATCCTCGTGATCGTTTTCTTAGCCGTGTGCGGTGCCCCCTTACACCATACTCCTCGATAATATTGTAGTGGTGCTTAGGCGAAGCCCTGTGACAGTTGAACATCAAGATCGTCACCACGCCGTCGTGCTGACGGAACTCTTCCCCGACACTTTGCTGAATCGGAGTCCGGGGATCGTCATCGAGCTGAACGTGTGCTAGAACTCGGAGGTGCCGTAGTTTCGGTGCTTGATCAGTCGGGCCATGAAGACGTACGACTACATCAACCGCGTTGTCATAACGCTTCCGCTTCCGGTCTACGAGGGTACGTAGACAACACTCTCCCCTCTCGTTGCTATGCATCATCATGATCTTGCGTGTGCGTAGGAAATTTTTTGAAATTACTACGTTCCCCAACAATCACACCCTACGGTTAGTTGTATGTTGATAGGACTATGTATTGGAGGGCAAGAGTGACAGAAGTTTCAACCTAGCATAGAAATTGATACCTACGGGATTGAAGGGGGATCAATATATCTTAATGCTATGATTGGGTTTTACCTTAATGAACATTAGTAGTTGCGGATGCTTGCTAATAGTTCCAATCATAAGTGCATAGAATTCCAAGTCAGGGATGACATGCTAGCAGTGGCCTCTCCCACATAATACTTGCTATCGGTCTAGTAAAGTAGTCAATTACTTAAGGGACAATTTCGCAACTCCTACCACCACTTTTCCACACTCGCTATATTTACTTTAGTTGCTTCTTTACCTTAACAGCCCCTAGTTTTATTTTCGTGCTCTTTACTTTCTTGCAAGCCTTTCCGAAAACACCTACAAAGTACTTCTAGTTTCATACTTGTTCTAGGTAAAGCGAACGGCAAGTGTGCGTAGAGTTGTATCGGTGGTCAATAGGACTTGAGAGAATATTTGTTCTACCTTTAGCTCCTCGTTGGGTTCGACACTCTTACTTATCGAAAACTGTTGCGATCCCCTATACTTGTGGGTTATCACATAACAACATACGTTGTTCCCTTTGTCATCGGTATGTTACTTGCCCGAGATTCGATCGTCGGTATCTGAATACCTAGTTCAATCTCGTTACCGACAAGTCTCTTTATTCGTTCCATAATGCAACATCCCGCAACTAACTCATTAGTCACATTGCTTGCCAGGCTTATAGTGTTGTGCATTACCGAGAGGGCCCAGAGATACCTCCCTGATACACGGAGTGACAAATCCTAATCTCGATCTATGCCAACTCAACAAACACTATTGGAGACACCTGTAGAGCATCTCTATAGTCACCCAGTTACGTTGTGACGTTTGATAGCACATTAAGTGTTCCTCCGGTATTCGGGAGTTACATAATCTCATAATCATAGGAACATGTATAAGTCATGAAGAATGCAATAGCAATAAACTAAACGATCATAGTGCTAAGCTAACGGATGGGTCAAGTCAATCACATCATTCTCTAATGTGTGATCCCGTTTATCAAATGACAACTCATGTCTATGGTTAGGAAACTTAACCATCTTTTGATTAACGAGCTAGTCAAGTAGAGGCATACTAGTGACATTTTATTTGTCTATGTATTCACACATGTACTAAGTTTCTGGTTAATACAATTCTAGCATGAATAATAAACATTTATTATGATATAAGGAAATATAAATAACAACTTTATTATTGCCTCTAGGGCATATTTCCTTCATTAAATCCAATTAAATGTTAGTTTTTCCTTACTTCACAAAAATTGTTTTTGGAGCTCGGCCTCCATGGAGGCTGGTTTTTGAAAAGTTCAAAACTCAAGAAAAAAACTTATTTTTAGATTTCAAAACATTCTGAAAAAAATTCAGACATATAATGGAGGCATAACACACATGTGCGTAAATTTTCTGGACTAAATACGTTAAAATAAGGGTCGTGCAAAAAAGTATAAATATATGTCTTTTCAACACATGATATTATTCATCTCAAAAGTCGTGAATTTGTTCTTTTTGCACAGATCGCATCTCAAGGTATTTCATTCTGAAATTCTAAAGACATACATATTACATCCTTGTGTACTTGTACAATTTTTTCAGGTTTTTTTAAACCAAAAGGTATGATTTTTGTTTAGAAAATCCGGCCTCCGTGGAGGTCAAGCTCCGAAATGCCCTTCTCCTTGGAGAAAACTTTGTTTTTGCCACTCTAGTTTTTATCAATTTTGCTTATGCCACTCTAGAATTTGACATATCACTTTTGCCGCTCTTTGCTTTTAACAATACATCACAAATGCCATTTCATGGCAAAAATGATAATTTTTTATTTCACTTTTGCCGCTCTTAGCTTTTGATAATATATCACAATTACCACTCTAAATTTTTTGCTTTTGCCACTGAATGACAAAAATGATATATTGTCAAAAGTTAAGAGTGACAAAAGTAAAATATCAAATTCTAGAGTGGCATAAACAAAATGGACAAAACCTAAAGTGGCAAAAACAAGATTTTTCCTTCTTCTTAATGTACAGCCTATCTTGCGCGAAAAGAGAAGAAAAGACTAGGTTTCGTAGAGGATCTTACGGCCACGGCCTATCCCGAGTTCGTTGGTGACTGGGTTTCGTAGAGGCGCCGCTCCCTCCCCTGATAAAAAGACAGGCGCTAGTTGATTATATATAGAGGAAAAGCCTGAGTCGGTTGTCCGTCTCATCTCATCAATCAAATGAGTAGGAAGATGGGAGTGAGGCTGACGATGCATCACATGGCCGCCGGCGGCGGCGGCTGGATCTCCCTGCCGGCAGAGCTCCTCAAGGAAGTCTCCGACCGTCTGCGGGCCGACACGGACCAAATCCACATCCGCCAGGTATGCGCCCACTGGCGCGCGTCCACCGCCCCGCTCGCGGCCCTCCGCCCGTGGGTCGTCGCCGCCCACGACCGCCACCGAGATCCTTTTAGCGCGGTCAACCCCGTCGGCGAACACTCCTTGTGGCTGCCCCGCGGCGGCAGCGACCCAAGGATGGACCCCCGGGCACCGGCCCCGGCCGGCCTCCCCTACTGCTGCGGCACGCCCTGTGGCTGGCTCGCTCTCACGGACCACCTGCGATCCCCCACCAGGCTCATCCTCTGGGAGCCCCTCTCCAAAGCCGAGATCCCTCTGCCCACTCTCACAACCGTCGCCCAAGTGTTCCTCTCCGGAGACCCGCTCGCCTCGCCGGGCTGCCGCTGGATGGCGATCGCGAGCCAAAAGATCCCCGGCGCACAGATCGGGCAGAGGCTCTTCTTCTGGCGCCCCGGAGACGCGGGCTGGGTGATGCAGCTCGAGTACCCTAACGGCAGGATCGAAGGCGCGGCCTTCCACAACGGCAGATTCTACGTCTCCAGCATCAACATGTCCCTCGACATTTTCGACCTCCAACACCATCCTCCCAATCGTCTGCGCCGCATCTGCCTCTACGCTCCTTTGCAAGCGCGGTATCCACGCTACCCTGGGAATCCGATACCGCATGCTGTGGCCTGCAACAACCAGATGCTGCTCGTCATCGTGTATCGCGGACCACGCCAGGCCGTGATACTTGCGGAAGTGCACCGCCCGGATTGGGATGCCGACCGCCTCGACCTCCGGGAGCACAAGGTGTCGGATCTCGCCGACTACTCGCTCTTCCTGGGCCGGGGTGACACGCTCGCGCTCTCTGCAAACGAGTTCCCGGCCATCAGAAGAAATTGTGTCTACTTTGTGGAGCATGATACATACAAGCATGAGCAGTGGGTGGTTGTGTTTGATTTGGGGTCAAACGATTTGGAACGGATTCCCCACCCACAAGAGCACCTGGAGGGCGGCGGCAAAAGCACTGGCTGGCTGGCGTATTCCTGGTTCTGTCCCAGAAGGCCCTTCCTTGGGAAGCAGGCCCTATGAGGTATTGGCATCATTTTGGTCATTTGGAATGCCAAATAAATCAACTTATGCCCTTCGCATTTTTCATGTGTTGAGATTCAAGTCATACAAAGTATACAAAGACGTACACAATCCATGTTGTGCACTTGTAATATTTTACACATTCGATACACGCATCAATCCTTTTACTGAATTTCATAGCATGGATTTGAACACTAAGAAACAAAGTGGAACGCAAACCGAGTCATACTACAAAGCATAGCTTGTGAAGATTGAGTGAGAGCCGAGGTGCGCGCGGGATTACACAAGTGATCCTTCAAATCATTCGATGTTGCCACAAAGCAAAGGAGAAGAAATTCAAACCAGAAGCAGCATATGATTCGTGCAATTGCTTGTAGCTAAACCCTCGTGGTCATACCTGCACCGAGCTTCTTCATGGACGGCCTGGACATCATATCCTCCCACCAAGCTTTCACGTGTGGGTACAAGTCGAACAGAGACGCATATGGCGTCGCATCCATGAGGTAGAAAGTACACGCGAAATGGTTTAGATCTGCAAAGCTGACAAAATCACCCGCTAAATACTTGTGTTTGGACGGGCGGGCTTCGTAGATTTCTAGAACCTTCTTCGCCTTCTCCAAGCTTTCATCCACATTCCTTTGATTCGTGGGAAGACCGCGTAAGGTCGGGTATATAAAGCACTCCAGCACGATCGGTGAGAGGACCGGGTGGTATTGGTGTCCTTTGACCTCCGTCCATATGTCTACCATGGCAGCTTCCTTCAGATTGCTCTCCCTCAACAAGTCCACTTGCTCCGACTTGTATTTGCGAAGCACGTATTTAGCAATGGCGCATGACTCTGAAAAGATGAACAAATTAGTAACATGAGTCATGACGAATATGAAACCAAGATTGCACTTGTTCGATTAGCTCAAGCAAGATATATGAAGGTCCAAAGAAATTTAACTAGACAACTCAAGCAAGTTGTATTATAGGAATCTTGATTGCACTTGTTCGATTAACTCGAGCAAGTTGTATTATAGGAATCTTGATTTGCAGCCGACGAACTAATATAACCTAATAGAAGGAGACCAATTGAGGTGTTTATCTTACTTACATTCCCGGCGAGGTGCTCAGGGCGCTTATGCCCCTTGCCGTGGAAGTCGATGTCGACAAGCTCGTACTCGGTGCCCACCTCCTCTAGGCAGACGAGCACCCTCACCACATTCGTTGACGCGGCCGGCCCGAACACCTTCATTGGCGCCATTTCCTTGTGGAAGTGATGTTGTCCGGTGGCAGAATATGAAGATATGGTGGTTGCGATGTGCGGGCAGCCAAGATCTACGGAAGAGTGGGCGCCCCTTTCGATGAGCTGGTTTGTAGGTCCTCCAGCAACAACAGCCACGACGGCCGAACACTGTTGCTGCCTTTTCTCCCTCAAAATTCAGTTATCTGAAAATAACAGCCGAATTAACCTCGAATTTTCTAGTTACCAACCATTTGGTTTGGTCAGGGCGGAAAAATCGGAAGCAGGGGCAGCAGTGTCGAGTGTCGACTACGGAGAACCGTCTGGCGGGGGCAGGGGGAAACAGTGATGTCTGAACCTGGGCTAGGTTGGCAGGAGGAGGAGCAAGCCATGGGGGCTTGGGATCTAGGTGACAGTGGCACGAGTGGGACCTGGGGGAGGTAAAGAGAAGGAGACAACCATGGGGACATCCACAGCTGGCTGACACACGGCGGCGCACAGTGGCACGGTGCGGGTGTGGAGAGGTTCTCCTTTCTGTCGGCAGAAGTGAGCAACGCGACGCGGTGCTTATGACCTCGAGCTCAAATGAGGTTAGGTATATATAAATTCAAAAAATTCTAAAAAAAAATTCTAACAGATATTGAAGAATGTTTTGAGTGTCATAAAAATTTCATCATGGAACAACATATGATACGTCCCACTCCATCTTTCCGTCGGCGTCCGTCTCATCCGCAGGGCTTTTGCTGCCTACTAGCTAACCCTAACCGGGCAGCCTACGGTCTAGATCCACGACAGCGGGCGAGGTATCGGGCCACTGAGCTCCACTTTGAACTACGGCGGTGGAAGAGGAAAAGCGGCAAGGGTTAGCTAGTAGGCGACGAATTGCACATAATTCGACTGGTTATTAAAAATAAATGAAAATGTAGAATTGACCTAGACTGCCGCCAAAAAACAGTCGCCTGACTTATATATAAGTATAAAAGGAGGAGGAGGAGCCATGGAGTCGCACCCAAGTCCATCGACTTGGACGACGGGATTGCGTGCATAAATGTTGTGTTGTCGAGTATAATCATTAGCAATATTTTTTTAGCTATGTCTGCTACTGATTACCCATGAGTTGGAGGAGGTCTGTTATGAAGTCGACGTGCCGATTCTAGAGCACCCGGCCTTTATTGTCATCGACTTTGCCGTGGATATCCATCGACTTCGTACTAAACGCCCATTAGTACTAATTTATACTAAACTTTTATACTTATAGAACTTACTTTTAGCATTATAGTATTAATTATTATAATTTTATGTTACTTCTTTTGACATACTTAACCAAATATCTAGCAACCCTGCAAAGTACTAGTTGATTGTCCTATGATATAAGGTTTTAATATATCACTGAAAATACTTCTACATTGTGCTTAGTTTAAACTTTATTTCAAAACAGAAGTTCCTTCTTAATATTTTAAAAAATCTTAATCTATATAGTATATAAGTCTATCCAGCAAAGATCTCTGGCGTACGATCTAATAAATATTTCAATAGCGGTTTCTAGTGTATGATTAGATAAACATATTCATATAACTTCTAGACAATAATATTAACATTGACATGATCCTTTGAAGTTTTTTGTGGTCAAATGTGTCTTGCAAGTTAAAATGGATCTAGTAATAAGTTGACAATGTGTGTATACTCTATACTGAGTTATTGAAAGAGTGTCGCTTTGAGTAATGAGTGATGAACATAAATGATGTGGATGCTATTAATTTTTTGTAGATTAATTGATATTTTCTTGTGCAATGTGAGTTTTATCATCTAGTGCATACAAGTGCTCCCACCAACTATCGAAATAATTGCAGCATGCTCCTACACCTAACTATACAATGGAAGGCTAAGTCAAGATGGTAAATTTTAAGCAACATGGTATTGAAGAGGCTGATTAAGCCGCGTGCAATGAGTTTATATAACAAGTTACACCCAAGATATGTGAACTAGAATTAGAATACATGGAGTTATCTCAGAAGCTACCTACTCTAAAAGATATATTTGAACCTGCCATTAAAATCGCCAATATATGTTTCATGTTGGGTTGTTAGGAAAAAAGATCAAGATAATGAAAAGAACTTAATAGGAGAACCAACACACTCCTCCGTCGCCGATGAGACTAAAATCTCATTCATCTAGTCACCGCCCATGTTGCGTACAAGAGAAAACAAAAACCTAGCCGCCGCCTCCAATGAGGACGAGATCGCCATCTTGTAAAGCTCAGACCTGCCCAAAGGGCTGCAAGAGGGCACCACGATTTGAGTAGTCTGTCAGCACTCTGAAGTCTAGCAGCCGACGAACTAATATGACCGAATAGAAGGATGCTTACATTCCTGGTGAGGTGCTCAGGGCGCTTATGCCCCTTGCCGGGGAAGTCGATGTCGACAAACTCGTACTCGGCGCCCACCTCCTCTAGGAAGACGAGCACCCTCGCCACGTTCGTCGACGTGGCCGGCCCGAACACCTTCGGCGCCATTTCCTTGTGGAAGTGATGTTGTCCGGTGGCAGAATATGAAGATAGGGTGGTTGCGATGTGTGGGCAGCCAAGCAGTCGCAAAATCTGCGGAAGAGTGGGCGTCCCTTTCGATGAGCTGGGGGAGGTGAAGAGGAGGAGACGACCATGAGCTGGCTGTAGGCGGCATAGGTACGTCCATAATCAGGAGGCACGGCGGCGCGCTGTGGCAGGGAGGGGGTCTGGCGAGGTGCTATTTGCTGTCGGCGGAAGTGAGCAACGCGTCGCGGTGTTTCTGAGCTCGAGCTCAAACGAGGTTGGGTGAACAGTACAGACAAATAGTCAGATGTTAATCTCAAACGAGGTCTAGCGGCTGAATGCCTTTCGAAAATGATTTTCAATGCCCAGAAAAATAATTTGTTTAAAGGGCTGGCAGCAGACCTCATTCCAAATGGAGTTGCTGTCTTGCAGTACGCAAATGATACTGTTCTTTGCATTGAGGATGATATAGATAAAGCTGTTAATCTCAAACTTCTGCTATACTTTTTTGAACTTATGTCTGGCTTGAAAATCAATTTTCTTAAAAGTGAAGTGTTGTGTGTGGGGGGGGGGGGGGGTGATATGACTCTCCAAAAGTATGCTGATTTGTTTGGGTGTCAAATAGGGCATTTTCCTATGAAATATCTGGGCGTAACGGTTAGCTATTCTTCCTTGAGAAATTCTGACTGGGAGTATATAGCAATTCGATATCTTAAATGTTGTGACTCATGGATTGGTAATTCTACCTCGTCTGGTGGGAGATTAACTTTGTTGAATTCATCCCTCTCGAGCATTGCTTATTATTATATGTCAATGTTCCTACTTTCTAAGACATTTATCGAGAGACTCAATAAATATCGTCGTAAGTTTTTTTGGTGTGGAGGGAGGGGTAAAAAGCGTTATTATCTGGTTAAATGGACCAGGGTGTGCCGATCTAAGAATAAGGGTGGGCTGGGTGTGAAAGATCTTCACAAACAGAATATCTATTAGCAAAATGGTGGTGGAAGTTAGATACAGGGGAGGGGATGTGGCAAGATGTGGTGAGGGCAAAATACCTTAAGAACAATTCACTAGCTGTTGTGAAAGCGAAATTTCATGATTCCCCTGTATGGAAAGCACTGCTTAAAGTAAAAAAGATGTATATGGCTGGAAGGAAGGTGATTGTCAATAATGGCAATGTTGCCAGGTTGTGGCATGATCCCATTGGCACTTACCAGCCTTTGGGTGTCACTTATCTGACCCTGTTCAGTATCACTAATTATCAGCACGATACTATTGCTCAATTTATCAAACGTGCTAGTGGAGATATATTCAGATGCAGGCTAAATGCAGACCTGAGCTGTCAGTTTAGTGAGGTTAAGAAAATTATTGATGGAATTGACACCTCGGCTGGTCCAGATAAGATTGTGTGGGATGCTGGGCCCAACGGCAAATATACCACTAAATCCATGTATTCTTACCCGGAGAAAGATCTTACTGGTTGTGACTATAGATGGATTTGGAGGGCTAGATTACCTACCAAAATACAGATTTTTCTTTGGCAACTCTTCTAGGATGCCGTTTTGACTAGGGATGTTATGAAGCGTCGGAACTGGGCCGGCAATCCCAGGTGTTCTTTCTGTGATTGCAGAGAAACCTATTTACATCTGTTCTTTCTTTGCCCAGTGGCAAGGATTGCCTGGCGCACGGTTGGGGCGATGTTTGGGACTGATTTATGTCCCAATAATCTATGTCAATTTTATTCTTGGTGCTATGCTTTTCTTCCTCAAGGGGAATGGTGCTTCACTATGGGACTGGCGGCTATATGTTGGGCCATTTGGAATCGTAGAAACCAAGCTACCTTTGAATTCAAGAAAATGTCGTCTCCTTTCGAGATTGTCTTCAACGCTTGTATGCACTTATCTTATTGGGCAGGTCTCCTGAAGGGCGAAAGGCGAGTGGAGCTGGAGCGTGGTGCGATGATTCTGAAGGAGAATGCTAAAGAGATGATGAGAATCTGCGCGACTGCACACGCGGGCGATGCCGTGGAGTGATCAGCTGCTGGGATGCTGAGTCATTTTGGAAAACCTTTTGGAGTGCATGGGTCGAGACACCAAGACTTTGGAGAGCGTTTTGTGGAGCTTTGTTTCTTATATTCTGCATAACTATGATGCTTTGGTGCGGGATTGTAATGTGATCTGAACTTTAGTTTGGTTCACGGAGTGTTGATGGTGCTTCAGGGTTTTCGCCTCGTAGTGGGCGTTTCGATTGCGAGCGCTCACAGCGGGTTTCCCTGAAGTGCTTGATCTCGCTTTTTCCCTTTCCCTTGTTTGAACTCGGAACTGGCTGTATTTCCGTTATATTTTTAATGGAAAGGGGATTAGCCCGGGTCAAAAAAATATATAATAAATTAAAAAAACAGATTTTTTTTTTAATAGGAGAGGGTTGCTATGTGTCATTGCTGCTTCCCGAGGAGTCTGACCCAAGCAGGATCTAACTACGCCCGCCGCCCGCCCCCGCCCCAACCGTTACTTGTGGATCAAGATCAGACTCCGTCGTTGCCGACCCCTCCCCCCTCCTCTTCTCTTCTCTTGTGCATGGCTCATCATCGAAATCATCTTCCACACCCCCTTCTCTCATGCCCGTCTCCTCATGCGAGTTGAGGGACAGAAGAAGCAGGCAAAGGGACAAGAGCAAGAAAAACGGATGATTTGCATAATTAAGTTTTCTTGTCTGAGAGAGGAAATCATCTATGCGATTACCAGTCGTCTGGTGCCGTCACGGCGGAGCACCAAAGCGATGCACGTTGTCTGCCGCCATTAGCGCTACTCAGTCCGCCAACATGTGCATCAACATTCACAATACGAAATCAACATCATTGCAGCATCCTGTTGGCGGTGCCGTGATAGAAGGAGAGGTGCAAGGGACAGGCACCGGAATTAGGACAGGGAGAAACAGAGAGGTCAAGATTATGAAAATAGAATTTCTGCCTTGACGTATAATGATGATAGCTTTCTCATATAGAAGTTGGCCTTACACATAGGACTCAGAGGCAAAGTTGAACTAGGACTCTTCTATAAACTGAACGTGCCTTGACTTATAATGATGATGCCTCCTCTGATATGTAGATCTCACATGACATTTTAGTAGTTGTACCAACGCAGAATAAAATCATCTTCGTGTGTAGCTAGTCTTGAGTCACTCGAATGGGAGCAACAAGTCTTTCTGAACTCCCGCGCGCGGGGAGGGGGGGGGGCAATGGCCCCCTGACAAATACATAGCCCGCCACGGCGCCATACTACTGCAGATTATGAAAGTACATTAGAATACCTCATGGATAATGCTTTTGATCCATTTGTTCCAACATTATTTTTTTGATGCTGCTATCCTTTCAACTCCTTGCAAAATGCTTATGTGCTTCTCAATACGTATGCCCAACCATCAGGATTGGTGTCCAGTGTTTTATAACATTTAGCAGGTCTTTAAATTTATTTATGAGAATGCAATTAACAACTCTTTGTTATGATGGAGCAGGCTGAATTACTTACACACATCTTCTTGTCCACTACTAGTGTTGACTTGTCATTTCCATGGTTGACACTATATTTTGTGGGTGTTGCAACTGATACCCCATAACTATCTGCTTTTACCTGTACGTCTTAAGACCCTTCTGTGTTATGCTACAACATCTTTAGAAGTTTGTAGTTGTATACCTAGTTGATTGTTTATTCATCTAATTCAGCAAGATATTCATCGCAAACATTAATGATCTTTCCAATTTTGAAGAGGTAGAATTGATATCTACTATAGTAAAAAAAAAGGAAATGCACCTAAGAATTCAGAATTCACCTAAAAAAGAAATACACACAATAAAAATTCACATAAAAGCAAATACACTTAATAAATTTTTTGGAGGAAGCAGCATCATTTCAAGCATGTTTGTTTAGAGAAGCGGCATTCACTAAAGACCCGGTTTAAGCATGTGTTCAACCTGAAAATAAGCAAAAAACTACAGTTCGGGAGACTTCTAATGAATAAGGAGGAATTAATTGTTGCTTCGCTTAATGGTACAAAGGAAAAGGAAGGTGGGCAAGTCATGGGCTCATGGCGCTTCTCCAACTCCACTGAGAAAACATAGAACGCATGCATTTACTGCCGTGTTTCTCCGTTTACACTCGTCCTCCCTAAAATTTATCCAGATATATTATCTCCTGGTCATCATCCCTGCTGAGAAGAAATCACAAATCAGCAGCATTAAAGGAACAACGAGCCCAGAGACCATTGTTGGTCTTTGCACAAACAAGCTTGAGCAGGAAAAGGACAGGCCATGGGTCACGGTGAAGAGAGCCGCGCCGCTTGCCATCTGCCTCATTGCTTTGCCGGCTCTTCTGCTGATCCTGGTCGGCATGCCGTCGACGTCGAGGCTCCATTGGACAACGCTCGGTTCGACCCAAGACAAGGTAGGTAATCCAGAAAGTAGAAATGTACGCGTAATTAAGCTTTGGTCATCAGTTTACCACCTTAAATCTATAGAGTTACTTAAGCACCCATGATTTGAAGCGTTGTGGTGCTTTGGAGGTTGTGGGGTCCCTGAGTGCACTGCCTGCAAAGTTGTGTGCTATTTAGTTTTATTCCTTCTACTATTTTCCCCCCATTTTAATTCATGAGTGTTTATTCAAATTTGTGAACATTAAACAACATTTTTAATTCACATTATGTTCAGATTCATTAATAGTTATTAAATAAATATGCAAACATTTTCAATTTATGAATATTTTTTAAAATCCATGAATATATTTTAAATTGATGAACGTTTTCCAAAATCAATGGTTTTTAGGTTTACAATATTTTTAAAATCCTTGAACATCTTTTAATTAAATTAACACTTTCAAATATAAAAAAGGATAACCAATTTTACAGAGCTAGCAGTTGGGCGAGCAGAAAAAGAAGTTAAGCGGATGAGAGGAGAAGGGAGCCAAGTTGAGCAAGCGAGAACTTCATGGGGCGGCCCATGTGAGCGTTATAGCAACAAATTGACGGTTTTAGCATGGCATAGGAGCTCCCAAGAGGCTCAAACAACCAACAAAAGCTGACACAAAGGTCGAAACATGTAAATACACCACAAATACACACCAAACAACTCCACTCTTCTCTTAGCACAAATTTGTCTCTAACAGCAACACAACACAAGATATGCGAACGAAAGAAAATACCGCTAGAACATAACTAAAATACAAGCCAACACAGCTAAAATCCAAACAAAACAACCGATCACAAGAATTTATCCTGCGCGGCGAAGCGCGCGTCAGCCTCTAGTTCATTCTTAGGCGTGGTGGGAATACAGTCGGGAAGAAATGGGACGTGTAGGCGGGCAGATGGATGAGCGAACCACATGGCCCGATCTACAGTAACCTGACGTTCCCAACCATCCCCGACTCCAAAAATTGCCAGAAATACGGCAAGGATCCACGCGACTTCTACTGGCGTTGGCGACCAGCCGGGTGCGAGCTACCGCGGTTCGCACCGGCGAGGTTCCTCGGCGTCGTCCGCGGCAAGCGGCTCGCCTTGGTCGGCGAGTCGCTGGCGCGCAACCAGATGGAGTCTCTTCTCTGCCTCTTGTCTCAGGTACGCATTCACATGCACTCATTGACAATAAACATTCCAAGATCTCACCGACGTTCAGTGGAGTCTCAGTTGGTTGGCTTAATCGTCATGCATGCAGGCCGAGGCTCCCACGGACGTACACGCCGACGCGTCCGACAATGTCCGGGCATGGCACTTCCCCGCGCACGACTTCGCGCTCATGGCGCTCACGACACGGTTCTTCGCGCACGCCGACCCGGCCGTCGGTACCGACGGGAAGCCCACCGACTCCTTCGACATCCACCTCGACAGGCTCGACGCCGTCTGGCGGAGCCGCCCGCCGGAGCTGGACTACGCCGTCCTCTCGGGCGGTAACTGGTTCTTGCGCGTCAACTATTTCCTGGAAGACGGCCGCCGCGTCGGGTGCGCCGGCTGCCGCGGCGCCGCCTCCAACCTCACGGACTTCGGCGTCACCGACGGAGTCCGACGCGTCGTCCGGGCGGCGCTCGAGGGCATCGCCCGGTGCCGAGAGTGCAAGCCCGGCCTCGTCACGCTCGTGCGCACCTACACGCCGAGCCAGTTCGAGCACGGCTCGTGGTTCGACGGCGGCTACCGCAACAGGACGCGGCCGGCCGTCGGAGGAAGGTGAGGTCGCCTTGGAGGGAGCCGGGTGGGAGCTGAGGCGAGTGCAGAGAGAAAAGATGCGGAGGGCGAGGGAGGCGAGCGGGAGCCAGAGGTTCTTGGGAGTGATGGACGTGACCAAGGCCATGATGATGCGTCCAGACGGCCACCCTGTATTTGTTTGTTCACTGTGTGTTGCATTGTGACTTTGTGAGCCACCAACCCAGATCGAAGTTGATACGTAGTAGTATCAGCAAAAAGAACATAATTATACTCCTGAATCACAAGATACATTCGGTATCACGAGAAGGAAGCGATTCTTTTGGAATGATGAAAGGAAGATCCCGGCATTGCTCAAGCTGTACCAAAACATTCCTAAATTTGTTACAAGCACCAATGCACCAAAGTAATCTAGCTACCTCCAGTAGTTGATTGGCTGATTGCAAAACATGAGATATACACACACTGCAAAGTGCAAAACATGAGATAAAAAAACTACCACCTCTGTAAACTTTCATAAGGCGTTTTAGGACACTACTTTAGTGACCTAAAAACGTCTTAACAAGTTTACAGAGGGAGTACACAAGCTGCCGCAAATAACTCCCTGATCACCATGGAAGGCCTTTGATCACTTGAAGCATGCCAGTCTCCTTCTAGACAGGACACCCCTGCAACCGTAACGAAAAATGCTTCAGTCTTTACAAGTGATTTTGTGCACGGTATGTTCAGGAAACCGATTCGCATTGTGTTCCTTATTCCTTAATTTCACAAATAAGTTTTAAAATGGGGCGCATGGCTCCAGACCATGGGAGTTCAGAGTCCACTACAGGGCTTTACTAGACATTCAAGAGTGGTCTATTCTATGAACTCGTCCTACTTGTGTTAGGTATCGATAAAGGATCAGTTTTACCAAATGGCGGGTGAATATGCACAACCTAAAAAAGTGAGCAGCGCATTTAGCAATTGCAGAATTCTATACACCTAAGAAGTTCATCCCCACTAACTAATTTATCTTAACATGCAGCTACTCCAACTCAGCAAGGTCGCCACACGTACGTCCGTTTGTCTAACATGCAGCCACGTCATGCTTTTGTTTGCAGCCGTTGACAACTAGGCATTTTTTGTAATGGGCTGCCCGGTCCAATAAATTGACCAGTAACTGCATTAGGGTCGATCGATCAGACTTCCATCTTTCCTTACTGCAAGTCCACTCGCTGTCGCTCTCTCTTCCGTTTGTTGCCACCATGATCAACATGCTCTCCACTCACGACAATGAAACGGCAGCCACACATGCATATGAAACGACAGGATTAATCGGCCCTAATTTTCTCACCTTCAGTTCTATATTTAACTGACCGAATCTTCCCCACGACTGCTACTTATCTTCTCCACGGAATTTACTCTCCCCCCTATATGAAACACCTCTCCCTCTGCAGTCTGCACGTTCTCCACCAAATCTTACTCCTCCACCTCCCATTGCAGAAATAATCGATGCAACTGCTCCCCGATTCATTGTGGGTGGCTTGGCGATTCTTACTCGCTATATATACTATGGGTCCTTGGCCAGTCTTGCCTCCCACAGTTCAACTCGGCGCCTAGGAGGAATAGGTCAGAATGATTCCATGTAAGAGATTCTAGCTCCTGCCCCGCGTCTGATTTATTGATCACCTTACTTCTTCCTGGAGCCTGGAGCAAGGGGAGATTAACGGATGTGTTTTTTGGTTGAGGACTTAACAGAAACATTAAAAAATATGTTGCCTGATCCTTGGGGGAGATCCTGGCTGTGATAAAGATGTCAGTCAGCAAGTGCTGGAAGGTGAAGGAAGAACCATGTAAACAGGACGATTGGCGAGGTACCAACTGAACATGTACCAGGAATTTACCATATAAGTTATATACTAGATACTAGATTAATTTGATGCTTCTTTTATCTGGAGCTTCATCATTTGGTTATCTTGCCGAACCCTTCTGTTTACAAGATTTGGCAAAATTGATGTCCGGAAAAGTACTTCACAGGGTTTCGCTGTTCAATGAGGTCATGGCATCCAACCCCACTGGCTGCTTCTGAAAACTGCTACAAGCGTATGCATCTTAATAGGTTAGTTGGGTTCATGAGGTCCCCTGAAATCTTCAATGCTGTGGTATGATATCTATCTATTTCTGAACAACCATTTGATAATTCTTTTGAGACTTTTCCGTAGTTAGTAAGCAAGTCTTTTAGTTAATGTAGCAGTTCATTATTTGCAATGCTGGAACTGAAGGAGTTCAATTATTTTTTGATCTATATATTTATCTTATAGATTCTCATCTATCAATTTAATTAGAACCACATGAACAATTTCTGGTTTCTCTTTTCTTGATATGTCCTCTATCCATCTTGCAAGTATATACTTTCTTTTCCTTTGCCATTTCTAAGTGTGATGCGTACATCCAAGAAGTGTGCAATTTCAAAAGTTTTCCTCGCGTCACTAAATCTGAACAGACACACTACCAAGTGTCTTATTCCTACAATATATGGTTATATTCGTCGTACAATCATGTATTAAGCTCATCTCTCTTTTCTATCAGCTAACCAATAGCTCATTAACAGTAACATAAATAGGTGTCAAACTGCCGCAAACAAAACTTGAAGCGGCATACAGACATGCGTATTTTTCGGTATGATGAACAGGTTGTCTTTCTAGCCAGTAAATTTATTTTACTGTACCAGTCGTTTATTCTAGAGGTACTTATATTCTGAGATCTGGAGCGATGTCTCTTTGCAACAAATTATGCATAGCAAAATAATTTGTATGTATGAAATTGAATTATTATTTTTTGAGGATGAAATTGAATTATTTTGTAGTACAATAAACTTCGGATCATCGCCAGACAAGTAAATTATTTTCTTATGGGTCAGCATCTATATATGAAAAAGAATCATTTGCAAAAAACCTTCTCTTTATACATTTTACAATTGTAGATTGCGCAACCTCACAAAGATCCTACTACAGTGATAAAATCCATTTCCTTTTTCATATCTTATGTACACTCCAACAATGCACCTCATGAATCTTAACAATTTTGCATACTAATATCCCGCAGCAACGCGCGGGGTATCATCTAGTTTTTCTAAAAATATTAGCAATCATACATGCTGACTGAAAATAAAAATCTTTCAGCGGTATTAAGAAAAAGGCAACAAAAGCTTTATAAGCGCGGTCATAAAAAAGGCGGAGCGAGCAAACAACAACAGCAAAGTTATATTTACTCACAATGATGCACATCCTTGTCGTGCTTTCTTCTTCCTCCGTTCCCTCTGCTTTGTTGGAGGCTTGATCACTACCTTGATGGCAGCATCAAACACAGCTTTTACATTCTGCACAATAATCCAATCCAGAATTTAAAGAGGATGCATCCAAAATGTAACAGGGGTTTATGTAAGCCTTCAGAGAGCAACCACAAGAAACTAACCTGCTGTGTCTTTGAGCTGCATTCGACGTAACAGGTTGCGCCGATGTGCTTGCGGAGTTCCTCCCCCTACGAGGTAAGGGTGGAAAGAAGAGTAAAGAAACATTGAGATGATGGAGTATCCTCATTTCACATAGTGGCCAACGGTAAACATTTTCCGGCCTTCAGGTAACCATGGTGTATGGGGACCGGGGATAGTACCTGAGCTGTAGTAACAGGCACCACGCCAGGGTGGTCAAGTAAGTATTGTTTGTCTTCGCGGAGATCTGTATGTAGGCAATATAATGATTGACAAAAATTATATGATGGTCAAAACTAAAATTATATGAGATGTATTAAAAGGCTTGCAATATATGATTGCAGGCACTGTATTTTAAAAACAACAAATAGTTTCTGTGTGATTTCCATAGTATTTGCAGGAAACAAGTTCAGGTGTTTAACAAGAGTTTATCTTGCCTGATCAATCAGCCTATGTGTCACAATATTAACACTGCACAAGCATCTTTAAGTGCTACCGCTTGACGGGCATATATGGAAAGGAAATCAGCGTAGGGGGGAAACTCATCCTTTGAGCAACCACTTGAGACTTGACGCCCTGACAGTCAACTCATCTGGGTGGTATATTATGAAATTGCTCGAATTTTGGATTTGAATTCAAATGGCGGCATTCCAAGATTTTCAAAATCTCAGCAGGAGCAAAAATGGATAACAGAAATCCAGATTGTTTTCCTTGCTTCGTATTACAGTCCTAGAAGCTATCACTTCAACAGTTTTTTCTTCTTCTTTTTTATTTGAAAAAATAGATACTATTTTCTTACGCCAACCCATTCGCAAAGTGCGATGGAAGGAGAAAGCAATCCCTCTTCTCAAGCAAGAAGTGATCCATAAGAAACTATCATCCGGGCCACTAATTGCTGAACCTGGCAACGAACTGAGTAACATATTCATTTGCTCCAATCATGCACTAGTACCATTTATCCTTTACTTTTGGTAGCATTTAAACATATACCGCAATAACTAGTCTGACCATAGTCCAGGAAACATCACAAGGAAGGCAAGCATAGTATTTCCAACAATGAAAAGACAAACAAGATCCTAGCCACTACCAACAAGGCAGCAACGTACAAACCAAACATCACGGACAAATATGCAGCCAAATGGAAAAAGTGCTTCCCTTGACAGCAGTCACACAACTCACCATATTTTGTACCAACCAGCACTATCGGCACGCTGGGTGCATGGTGCTGAAGCTCCGGTAGCCACTGAAAGAGAAAATAAACAAGCACGGGATAAAACGAACCAACTGAATGAATAGCTAAACCATCGTCGATCCAAGATGGTATAGAACTACTACTAGTAGTGTGGAATAATAGATACGCACCTTCTTCATGATGTTCTCGTAGCTGGCGCGGCTGACGAGCGAGAAGGCGAGCACGAAGACGTCGGCTCCCCGGTAGCTCAGCGGTCTCAGTCTGTTGTAATCCTCCTGCCCTGTGGACAAATTGAGCTCCACACAATAAGACCACCAATAAAATCCTGTGGCAGCTTTCACAGAGTGATGTAATAACTATATATACAAGACATGGAAGGAAACTGCAAATGTGGAGCAGCGAAACAAAACAGGCAGCATGGATAAGTAAATAACCTGCAGTGTCCCAGAGGCCCAGGTTCACGGTGGTGCCGTCCACCACCACGTTCGCGCTGAAGTTGTCGAACACGGTGGGCACATAGTCCTGTAATAAAAAGGCCCAGCACGAGCAAAACAGAGGTTCAAAATATTTACTCCCGGAGGTGAAATTTTAGCAGCGATTTCAAAATTGTATACACAAACAAGTAGGCAAGAGACACTGGACGAGGGTCCTCGGTCGGGTTCAAGAACGGGCAAGGGCGAATCCATCAAACCGGACCAGGATGCAAATGGGGGAAATCCTGAGCCCAGCAGCTGGTGTTTCCTGGAACCCAAGAGAGCCCGAAATTTGTACCCGGAAGACGGAGAGAGAGATGGGAGGGTGTGGGCATTACGGTGGGGAACTTGTTGCTGGTGTAGCAGATGAGCATGCAGGTCTTGCCGACGGCGCCGTCGCCGACCGTCACGCACTTGATGAACCGGGAGGCGCTGGACGCCATGCCGGCTAACTCGACAAAATGGAAGGAGAACCAACTGAAGCGGTAGCAGAGTCTAGCAGAGCAGAGGAATGGGGGAGCTGAGAAGTGAGTGAGTGGTTGGTTTGCTCTTGGTTGTGTATCGTGCCGTGGTGGCTTCTTGGCAAAGGGAGGTTGAAGAGGGAGGTCACCGTCACACCCTTCTCCACTCTCTCTATCTAGCCTCTCAGACCGCCTCTCTCTCTCTCTCTCTCTCGTCTCCTTTTTTATTTTTGCAAGTTTGCGTGCTGGTGCCGCGCTCTGTTTCATATGCTGTGGCCTACTTGATCTGGCCCGGATCCTCTCGTGGCCTTGCTGAATGGGGTCTACCGATGTTGTAGCAGCATTTTATGATGCTGGATTATGTTACTGATTATGAGTTGTGCTGCCTCGTGTGGGTCTTTTTTTTTCACGAAATAGTTCTTTCAAGATCGTCTATTCATGGCATGGTTAATAGAGAAGCACACTCGGTACCTCTTAATACTACTCTAAACGCTTTTATATTTGTTTACGGAAGAAATACTACTTAATTTTTACTCAATAAACAGCTGCGACGTGACATTCATGTCGTGTCAAATAAACTCGGCCTGGAGATCTTTGATATTTGGGCAAATCTTGCAATCCAACCATAGATGTTTTTCAATCACAAGTATGGTGTCCATGTCTCGCATTGCATGTGAGGCTGCACGTAGCTCCGCCGTGGTCGGCGCCTAATTTGACTGCAACCGCATGCATGGCAACGGCTGCAGGACAGGTACGTGCGTCCGTCGTGGCCGGTGGCCGGTGGCGGTGCGCGTTTGGCAGCAGCGTCACATGCCGCCGGCGCGCACGTACGCCTGCTTTGGCATGCCATGTGATGTCCCTGCCCATCAAACGGGCATGGTGCTGTGGCAGGCCGCGGTGCTGCCACCACCACCTCTCAGTCACACCGTCGAAGCTCCTAAGGCCAACTCCACCGAGCGGCCCGACGTCCGTTTTATCCGAATTATGTCCGTTTGAATAGGGCAATGGCGTCGTATCCGGAATGTTTCTGAGATGCGGTGGCAGACGGCCCAACGCGCGGACGCATCCCGGCCGCATCATGTCCGCGTACTTTTTTCTTTGCAAGGCCTTAAAAAAATTCATCATTCATTTTTGATACATGGGAATACATCATCACATTTTGACTAAAAAAGTAAAACCAAAGAAAACAAGAACCATAAGAATACATTTTAGAAGATATCCAACTTCCATAACAGCTCCTGTAAGTTGGATTAGTGCATTCTCGATGCATTCATTGTTGATCTGCGGAGAAGGCTCGATCTTGCGTGCTTCTTTCTTCTTCGAGTCTAAAAAAGTAGAGGTTGTTTCCTCGCATCTAGTCTCGTGTCTAGCCTCTAATCTAGCAACAAGTGCACTTGTCTCATCTACAGCCTCTATGTAGTTAAAAGTGCACGAACATCTACTAAATTGCGTTCTATCAATATATCGATGTACTCTTCTTCCCAATATCAAAACTTGCATCCATGCTACACAATAAAATTTGAAGTTAGCACAACTAGTCAAATCTAGAGCACAAACCGAAGCTCAAAAGAGCACATACCCCATCATTTTTTTTGAACACAGTACAGACCACATACCCCATCGTTTAAGCACTTGATGAACACCCATCCGGGATGTTCCGGCGTTGTGGACACGCGGCGCACGACCTTCTTTGGGCAGTGGTCGCACTTAATGAGTGGCAACGGTACACCGACGAGCTTTTGGGCTAGCACTGAGCCCGGCCGACCGCCATTCGGGTATCTGCCGGCGGACTACCGACGGTGTAGATCCGAGCGGCTAGAGGACGAGCCACTGCCTGCATGTGGCCTTGCGGCCCTGCCAGGGCCTTCCGGCCCGGTGCCTGGCCAGTCCATGGCGCGGCGCGGCCTCCCACAGCCGGGCGAGCTCAAGACCGACCGGATCCGCCGCAAATCCGGTCGGCGGGCGCGCAAATCAGGTGGCTGTGGTTGGGTAGCTCGGGGCACCGAGGGGAAGGGGCTGGGCGACCGCGCGTCCGAGTGGCACAGCTGCAATGGCAGCGGCGACGAGGGAAAAAGTGGGGAAGAGTGGAGGGGGTGCGGCCGGCGCGAGGGAGGGGACGGATAGAAAAAGGCGTCCCCGTGCCACTGACCGGCCGGCCAGGGGAGGACACGCGCAGACGGCCCGAGCGTCCGCGTGCTGTCCGTTTCACCCCAAAAGCGGCGTAAATTTGGGCCCGGGATGGGTCAAAAGTGAACAGAAAACGGACAAAAGTCCGTTTGCACTCACGCGCTGGGCCGTCTGGTTCGTTCATTTTACCCCAAACGGACGTGTGCGGACAGGATGGGTCGCGCGGTGAAGTTAGCCTAATATCCCGTGTGTTGGGAACAAAAGTTTCTACGCACTCCTGCAGGGAAGGGGTGAAAATGGACAAGCCTAACCTTTTTTTAAAAAAAAATAGTGGAAAATAACCCAATTCAAAAGTAGTTAATAAAATGATCTACTCGCATCACACCCAAAGCTAGAGCGTCATGACAGATAGCATGATGTCCTAACCCGGTGCGCCATGGCTCCCGGGGCTAGGGGTCATGGCGCTCTGGGCACCTAGGGCGCCACGTTAGAGGTTTACAGGTCTCCCTTGAAGATGCCCTTATCTAGCATATGACGCCTCAGCCCGAGACGTTATGCAAAGTGGGTCATTTATGAAAGAAAATGGATCCAATTTATTTTGTGCCGGAGTTCTAAAAAGGGAGTAAATTTGTCTATTGTCATGGAAAAGGGAAACAGTGGCCAAGGGCTATTTTTGGTCAGATTCTTTGCAGGACAAAATTGCACTATATCTGTCCCGTATGTATGGATACCAGCTGTTGTGATGAAGCATTTCGTTCACTGCCAAACATTTGCACAGACTGGATCGACGCAACTCTGGAACGAAAGGGATGGGAATCATACAGGACACCTACCAGAATCATGGCAAGTAGGTACGGCGGATTTGCTTCCACGGGAAGGGATGACCAAGGAAAAAGGCTCGTCAAAAACACGCATCGCCGTCGACGAGGGTCCAAAACTGCACCAGACCTGTCACTTGTGCTCGAAGGCAGGCTCTCTTTACAAGCAACAGGCACGACAACCACCAAAACAAAACTTTGGTAGAAAAAGACACATGAGTACTCCAGAAAAGCAAATAATTGGTACGATAAAAAAGTATCGCTAGCTGAGTAAAAGATTGCAGAGGTTTAAAGTGAATACATCACGGCAAACATGACGATACGGATACGGGTACGCAAATGCAACGAGTTTCCAGGTATTCATTCAATAAATCAAATGAGAACAAAACTTCGATTGCTGCTATTCTACAGGTTTCTCGGTTGCTCGGTGCCGCGTGCATTTTCAACCTTAGCCAGTGAGGATGCGAGCGATGTTGGCCACCATTCGCCTTTTTTGCTGAACCATAATGCTCTTCCACGTCCAAAACTTCAGCAGCACTCATTGCTGCAGAGGGGTTTCTCGTGCACTTGGCATTGTATAAGCCAACCGGGATTGTGTGCCAACTGGGATTGTATCGGCAACCACCGTGCTTTTACTCAGGCCTTCAGGTCATCTGACATCGCTGAAGGTATGCAGTGTGTTGTTAGAATGTCCTGAGTAGCAGCCCTAGCTGTTTTCGTCTCGAGAACGACAACCTGCCAAATCATCCGACGGTTACTTCCAACTTGACATTCAACAGAACGTTATAAATAGGTGGCAATTTAACTACCTGGTCGTAATCCATGTCAAATTTTAAGAACTCCTCATTGCAATCTTCCACCATGGTCGCCAGCTGCTTCAAATTATTTACTGGTTTCCCATTGAACGCACGCACCTATATTGATAACAAAAAAGGCAGATGATAATAAGGGCACATTATTATGCACTGCTAAAAAAAGAGTGTTAAGTTTACTACATGCCTTGGAGAATGGTATGTAAACTAAGAATGTCTTAAAGGTTCACTAAATTTAGTACCAATGCTACAATTTTGCCTCTGAAAGACACGCGTTCAATCATTCCACTTCAGAAAGAACAACATTCCTCTTATCTTGGCTGCTAATTCTTGTTATACTAGCAGAACTTCCAAAAATATGTTGGTGCTTTTGAGACAACAACAACCATGTTCATACCATTTTCTCATGTCCAATCTTAATGCTTACATGTTAAAATTATACAAATATTCAGAGTAAGAGTTTAACTGGCATGCAAGAGAAACTGGCATAGAAAGAATGCTAAGGATTAATTAGTGCAGCAGGACAATAATACTTCATGTGAGTACAGACACACCAATTTAGTTCTTGAACTGCATATGTAGACAAAACTTTGAAAAATTGAAACTCAAACTAGGAATATCCACATGGAGATCACCCATAACTACCTGAGTATTGACAAGTTCTTCATAACCAATATTGATATCTGCCACAAGCACCTACAAGATCATAAAATTGGTATCAAATGGTAATTCTATCAAACTTTAACGCAAAGCAAGATGGATGGGCTTGTGCCACATAGCATGAAAACTTTCATAGCCGGTGGTTAATAGAAAGGGCTTCACAGACCTGTGAGACCACCACAAGCTGCTCATCAGGTGATTGCGCCATTGCATGTAAATGCTTGTCCAACAACTTGACGGGGGCATCAAATTCGTAATCTTTTCCATACTGATCATCAAGCATTCTAGTTAGTTATACAATCAAAATTGCTACCATAATTTTTTTAAGTGAAATAGGATTCAGGCACAATTATGGGTGACATGGACATATTAGCAGTGTGCATTCAAAATTCAAAGTATAGTGCTTCCAGGTTACCATGACAAACACTTAAAAACAAGACATATAGCAGTGTGCATTCAAAATCAAAGTATAGTCCTTCCAGGCTACCATGCCAAACACTTAAAAACAACTTGGGACAAGCAACATGTCGTTCTGGTGACAATACTTATTGCATACAGAGAAAAAACAAAATACTCCCTCCGTCCAGAAATACTTGTCGGAGGGAGTATCTAGAATGGATGAACTAAAATACATCTAGATACATTCATTTCTCCAACAAGTATTTTCGGACGGAGGGAGTACTCGGTGCAACCATGACATCATGTTTATTGTTCAAGCATGACAAGCATACATGGCAATTTGCTACATTAGGAAAAGACACAAACAGTTGTCAAAGCTTAGTGCACATACAGAATAAACATGTACATAATTATTTTTATGTTCTCAAAACAAAACAAGATGGCAACTTTCAAAGATTTTTTTAACAAAATTCCAAAATTAAGGATATCTTCTGTAAAGCAGTACTTCCCCTGAAGTGTATCTACGGAGACAACCAAATAAGAATATAATATTTTGGTTACTATTTCATGCCTAGGGCAGAGGAGAGAGGGCAAAGACGACATACCTCGGATCGAAGATATGGAACAGATACGACCATAAAAACAAAGCCTGCAACAATGTAGTATGACGGTGGCCTGCCCTTTATATGAGCTGGAATGAGCTTTTTGTGGATTGATAGCTTTATGTTGAATTCATGAATTTTTGAACTCCGGAGAACTTTGACACGTGCCTTCTCACCAGTATACTTCTGTGAAACTAGGTAACTGAAGCCAATGCGCTCTCCATGCCTGAATGGAACTGGGTGACCAAGAAAAAGAAAAGTAAGCAAGTGGAAGCATTTTCCTTGACTAATAAGCAGGACTTTATCTGGGAAACATGCAATTGTGTATTTTAATCGAATGAAAACGTCCGAGTATACTTACTCCGGTATTCTTATTACTGCTTAAAAATCCATCAGAAAAAACTACTTTCCAACCTGAACTTTGGCAAGAGATATCTTCTCTACCATAAAATCTAAAACTGTTTGAATTGCAACCTCAAACTATTGAAACCGTCTGCTTTTCACCCTTGGCTGGTCTCACAAGTAATCTTCGGTGACATGCATGCCACTACCATAAATAAAACAAACACTACAACAGAAAACAGTCTAAAACAAACTCCACCATTCAGATAAAAAGCTTCCACAAAAAATGCAAGGAATGGAAGAAACATTGGTCAACAAGATCAATAACAGAAACACCGTGACATGGGAATGGCACGGCAGTGCTGCGGTGGACACATGGCATCCACATCAGCCAATATCACTTGCAAAACCACCTGAGGGTGAAAAACAGGAGGATTTCGGAGTTTGAGGTAGCAAATCTGGGAGTCTTATAGTCCGGGTGTTAAAAATGAACTTTTGACGAGTTTGGGGCCAAAAGGTGGACTTCTTATATATTATCTGACAGGTGTATTTGCATAAAACAACAGTGATCAGACTAGTGATATTTACGCAAATCAACTGGGGAAGTAGTAATGAGTGGTATCAGATGGCTAATACTAGTGATGTGGAATTCATTTTCAACACAAAATTGACCCATCTCAAAGTTTTAGACCGTATATAGTGTTATATGCACAGAAGGAATGGCATTATTTATGGTCATAAGAGAGTTTCATTCGATGACCCTACTTAAAACAAACACTTTGTATTTCATTGAAATGAGTAGTACAACCTATAGCCAGAACTGGAAGTTACAGCCACTAAAGTCTAAAGCAGATAAAATAGAATATGTGACATGAAGTGATCAACAATGCATGATAATACGTAGATACATGTATAAACTATGACAGAAGCTATAACAAACCTGTGCCATCGTTGGCGATGTCAATACCATCAAAGCTAAGAATAATATCAGAAGGTTGCATGCATCCAGATTCAGGAGCAGTTGGTTCAATTCTTCTGATACGAACACCCTTTTGGTCAGATTTCATTCCCATTGCCTTACGGAGATCAGGATTTTCCATTTTCTGCCATTCTATCCCAAGTATAGGGAAACCTGGCAGGAGAATGCAGGCAAAAGGTAAGCCAGTTGGATGCAAAACAAAGAAGATTATACATGTTGAAAACACATACCAGATTACCAATTATAACCTGGATATTAATAAAAGAGACCTAATTAGCACAGAACGTTTTTTTTAAACAAAAGCAAGCCCTCCATCCATCAAAACAAAAGCAAGCCCTTCATCCATCAAAAGATTGACGAGGTTATAAGAGAAAAAAAAACACTAGACTGTATAGGGTACAACACTCTGTTCAGCATTGAATTTAAAATATCTTTTAAGCTACTCATACAGGCAATGCATGTACAATGTGCACCAGGAGCACCTGTGATGACATGCAGTGCATAAGAATAATTTCCAGGTGAACACAAACAATGTCAAAGGAAGAACTAAGGGGCTGCTTAAGTTCCATGCCCCTGACAGACAAAGTTTTACCTAACATTCACCAGACTTCCCTATGATTCCGGTAAGCTCCTTCGACTTTGGCTCTTAAGTTCATTGTGGAGCCAAACGTGGCTGAAAACAGTGAAGCCAATTTGACCACCAGGTTTTGTAACACCAGTTTAGCCAAGCAGGCACTTCATTGGGAACAAAACAAACCAAACAAGCTCTACCTCATCTAGTTGGTAATTTTATATTCTTGCCTATAAGCAGAGTATTTTATAGGATGCTCGCATCTGAATGCATTAGATAAATAAATGTTCAATTTCTATTTATAATCAATTAATCATGTAACATCCAACAATGTCATATTCCCGTCTGTATTTGGCTAATAAAATATGTAAATGAAAATGGAAAGGGCACTACTCGGTCTGTCTCCACTAGTCCCAGCCACATCTGCTAGGTTACTTTAGTCATTTGGGTCAAAAACTAGCATCTCAATGTTGGACAAACCTATCTCGCCACTTTGACTGACATCAACCGCAAAACTAAAAAACGAGCCTAAAGGAAGTGTATCGAAACAAAAGAGGGACATTTCCAGTGGAAAAAAAATCATATGTCCCCCTGTATTAGTGAATTATTTGCGAAACTAACAGTTTTTAGCAAACATTTGACAGTGCTAACCAACAATGAATAAATTACATCACATTCACACCTCAAGAGGTTACATTCTACAGTGTTAAAAACACCAATTGTGCATACTACATAGTGTTCAAAATATGGCTTCAAAGTTTACTTGAATCCCATAATACGGTTAAGACACTGTTTCCCTGGAATAAAAGTTTGTTCCTCTGTAATTTATGGTCAACACTGAAAATTCTAGACCATGCCTGTCGAATGAGGAACTTATAACTGATAAGGATAACAATCACACCAGTCCTTTTGCAATGATAATTACATGGAAGCTGATAGAACTCACAGAAGAAAGTGAGACTAAGACAAAGTTATTAAAATAAACAGACTGCTTTTGCAAATATTAAAAAAATCAAAATATATTTACATATATGTCTGCATAAGATGTTCCAGCATAAACCCTTTTCATTCATGCACCATCAAGATACACCTTAAACATGGTTTACAGAACTTACAGCATATATAAGCAACAACAGAATAAGAATTACCTGTGTACTCTCCAGATTTCTCATAGTCTTGAATGAAGTGCTTAATAACCGGGGTGGGTATAACATAACCTATGTTTTCTGCATCTTCGTGTTTAAGAGATTGAAAAGCTATACCAACGCATTTTCCCTGATCATTAAAAGCAGGGCCGCCAGAGTTTCCTGAATTTATAGCTGCATCTATCTGTTCATAAGTAACAACCAAGGTTACAGATGTTCATAGAGAGGGCTAATTATAATTCCATGATTACAAAAACAACATACAGAAAAAGAAAGACAACTAAAGCATGCACATTGTCTGGAAAAATATACCTGTAGTCCAAGAAGTTCTGTAGAACCATGAACATATGAGAGTATTTCTATCCTAGATACTACACCACTTGTCACAGAAATTGTATCTCCTCCAATAGGGTAACCAACAACAGTGACAGCATCCTGAAGTGCTGGCAGCAATCCAAACTCCAGCGGCAGAACTCCTTTCCAGAATTCATCGTCATCAACGGTTAACATTGCTGAAATGGAAAATTGGAAAGGTCGGTTGTGATTATCAGATCATGTAAGAAAGTTGCTCCTTGAGTTCATTAATCGATAACTTTGTTTGTTAGAAAAAGGTGCAAATTTGACAATGACTGCATGAATGCTTAGTCCAGTCTAGCTTGTTGCCCTTTAATGTTTGTAAAGTCATCCTACTTACCCACCATGTGTCTCCATACTACTTCTGTTGTATTATGCCCTCCATTTTTCAAGAAAATACTCACAATAATCCACATATCCAAGCAGTTTCTGAGAACACCAGTATGTTTATGACAATCAAAATCCCTGGCTGCTAAAACTAATCATATGGGATTGCACTGCTCAAGTACATGACAGCATCAGCCAGTTTAGTCTAGATTGACCCCTGTTTGAAAACAATATTATGATCCAAATCCACCAAAACAGTGGCTCTCTCCCACCTTTCTTTTTAGAGTACACATACAGAGTTCACAACATTAAACAAGATCACCTTTTCTGGCATAAGCATGTTCCGATTTGCAGAGAACAAAGCATAAATAATCTGCCTGTTCCACAAAAGTCGAATTTTGCCAGCTCTGCGGTGCATACTGCATTTCTGTAATTGCAAAAGCACATAATGGTGTACTAAATTAGACGACCTAATACCACAAACATTGGCATTCCTTAGACAGTGCAAGAGACCCACATGCCATCATAACAGATGATTCACAAGCACAAGCAGAGAACTCTTATAGGTTTGTCAAGTTCATAGCATTTCGCGGGCTAAAACAGGTAAAAGGGGCGGGTATGGGCATGCATACCAATGTCGCATTCGTTGCCGATGGCAAGGACGGTGGCGAGGTACTTGGTGTCTGAGCCGCGCTTCTTGAGCTTGACTTGGGTGTAGTGCTCGACGGAATGGGCGTTGGTGAGCACCCTGCGGCCCCCAATGATGAAGCCGCTGCTGCTGGAGCTGTACTGCCTCTTGCGCTGCCATGGCATTGAGAAGTTCGGCTCCGTGTGCACGCAGAAAACCTTTACCACGGCGTCCATGGACGGCATCACCTTCGCCACCTGCTCCCACCGCAACGGCTCCACCGCCGGGACCTCCACCTTCATGTTGGCCGCCCCCTTGGGCGCGCGGGATGGGGGGGCGCGGAGGGCGGCGTCGGCATCTGACGGGAGCTCGTGGCGGCCGCGTCGGGACTTGCGGTGGCCGCGGGTTCCGGAGGAGGAACCTGGCTCCGGGGTGTCGGCGGCGGCGGCGAGGGGGGACGAGGGGTGGTCGTTGTCAGGGGAGGCGGCGGGCGGCGGCTTGGGCTTGCGGCCGCGCTTGGGCTTGGGCGAGGGGGCGGAGTCGTGGGTGCCGTTGTCGGGGGCGGCGGCGGCGGCCGGCGGCTTCGGCTTGCGGCCGCGCTTGCGCTTGGGAGCGTCGTGGTTGTCCATTGTCTGACGACCTAGGGTTTCATGGAGGTGGGAGGCAAAACGTAGTACAAAAAGGGAGCGCAACGGGTCGGGCTTTGGCTCGGTCGGTACTACATGGTTCGGTCTGGTTCGAGTCTCGGGGTCGAGCCCAAAGTGTATAATTCTTTTCTTTTTTTGAGAATCTAGAATTCTTCTTTCCAAAGCTTGGAGTGGATGAAATTTTCGTACATCAAAAAATAGTGCAAATGAGTCATAATAAGGAAAAGAATCATATACCAGTGCTAATTTTTAATCATATGACTCCAAACGAACCGGATAAGAAATTTTGAATAAAGAAATTCTTCTATGCTTTGGATAATTGCTAACGAATTAATTGATACAATCTCCGTACAATCTCACAGCTGCCGCATCCCATAAAAAGCTAGGGTTCCTCTACCCCCACCGCCGGTGTTGCCACCGATCCACCTTGTCTCTAGTGGCCTTAGCCCCTAGGGCCATGGTGTCGTGGTGGCCCCCGGCCCTTGCCGGGGGAATGGATCTTGCTTTGTTTTTAGGTGTTTTTGTGAGTTCATTTAGAGTTTGTGTCTTGCTTGGGAAGATGAGATGGTGGTGGTTCTCTGAAGATGGAATAAGTTTCTCCCCGCCTAACCCCCGTTCCGATTCGTTGGATGGCATGTGGAGACGTGTCTACGACGAATCTTGCGGGATTCGATCGATGTTGTGGATCTGTTTGGATCCGGTCGTTATTCGTCTTCGTTTATGTGTCTACAGGTTGGATCTTTACGATCTATGTTTCTCTTCATCGATGACAGTCGTTGTTTTATCGTGTTGCTTCTGTGGGGCCTTAGCACGATGACTTTCTAACTATCTATCACAACAAGTTTGACCCGACTTTAGTGAGGGAGAGGTGATGGTAGCAGTGCGCCTTTGGCTCGCTCGAGTGATTGTAGTCGTTGTTAGGTGGTCTACTGACATGGACGAAATTTTTGTTATTGTTATTTTCTTTACACTGCAATGACATGATGAATAGATCAAAAGTTTCTCATAAAAAAATCACAACATCTGTACATTGTTGTATGTAAGGATGGCAATTTTACCCATGGTATGGGTACCCGTGGGTACCGTATCCGCATGGGCAGGGTATGGGCACACTTTTATACCCATGAGTAGTACTCATACCCTACCCGTTAAGTGGTAGGGTACGGGTATACTCTTGTACCCGCGGGTATACCCATATCCTGCCCATTTGTGAATTAATGTTATTTTCACTAGTGCAGAACCGGGCAATAGCACCGGTTCGTAAGGCCCTTTAGTGCCGGTTCAGTAACCGGCACTAAAGTGTGGGCACTAAAAGTCCCCCCCCCCTTTAGTACCGGTTCAGCATGAACCGGTGCTAAAGGGCAACCACGTGGCACGAGTCAGCTCCGGGGACAGGGAGCCCTTTAGTACCGGTTGGTGACACCAACCGGTATTAAAAGGTTGGGGGTGGGTTTTGATTTCTTTTTCATTTAATTTTGTGTTTTCCATTTAATTCTTTTTCGTTTGTTGGTATTTTACGATGCTACATATTGTACACGTTATGCATATATATAAATAGAATTTCTAGTAGAACCGATCATATATATATATATATATCATCGAATGTCTCACAACCACCATTAATTCACACATATATACACACATGTATATGTGTATACAATTAGGTAGCTATATACAATTTCTCCTAATTGGTGCCTTCGGAGCCAGTGGCATTAGCCTAACTGGTGCCTTCGGAGCACGATGACAATTGGAAGTGGTTCATGGGGCGGTAGCGGGTAATACTATTCTCCTTTGGGATCTATGACCTGGTCGAGCAAAAATCTCGCTATTTCCTCTTGAATTGCTTCTATGCGGTCCTCTGGTAGGAGTTGCTCCCGCACCTCTTTAAACTGTTAAGAAGGAGATCAATATGCATGTGTATTAGTTGTGTGACTAGATATCGATAATGGTGTAAAAATTGTGAATAGTGTTCTGACAAACGTACCCACTCCTGTCTTTGAGATCTGCTTCTTTCGGACGCCATCATGCGAATGTTCTCGCAAACGTAGTATACACACAGATTATTCTTCGGCGCCTGCTTCAGGGCCTTTACGAGAACGGAATTTGATCAGATAATAATTAATCAAGCATAATAATTAAAGAGATGGCAGCTAGCTAGCTAGTACTACTTAATTACTTACCTTGGGTCGATACCATTTTAGCTTTTTTCCAATGGTCTAAAGTGACGCTGATGAACTTTGCCCAAGCCCTGCCCGCCGACAAAGAAAATGAATAAAGGGGTTATTAAATAGTTCATATCAGGAAATGACGAACTAAATAGGCCGAGATATAGTTAATAATGATTAAAATTACCTTTTGACTATCCCAGACAAGATGGTGTAGTCACTTGCTTTCTTAAGTAGTGAGTCTAGTACTTCAACTGTTCCTTCATCAACTTTAATGATTAACAAGATCCAATGAAATCTGCATGCACACACGTTTGCATGTCTTAATTAAGCGGGCATATGTAAGCAAAAACATATAGCTAGCTAGTAGGCAAAAACAGAATTTGTAGTACAGGACAGTGTGACTCACTCGAAGTTGCAAGGAAGTAGTATATCTTCATTGGTATTGAGGCGCTTGAAGAACTCTAGCATGCTTTCCTCTCACCTTTTTTCATAATATGGATCTAATTTCCATGTGTGTTCATTAATGGTATTTTGGTCAATGAACCCAATGCCATAGCGTCCACCTTTTTTCATTTCATATATCTTCATCCTGCATAATACCACAGAAAAGAATATGATGAGGATAATTACAGGTAATGATTGATCAAAATGATCACTACAGCTAGCTTGAGACTTAAATTACAGAAAGAAATCACTTACAGACAATAGCAACTGACGATAGATTTGTCGAGTGCGTCTTGATTGTATAACTGAAATAGTTCTGAATACTCAACGGACATAGCTTTCTCATGGTAGTAATGATCCTTCTTGACATTCACCATGAGGGACTCTCGATTGGAAATCTTGGTAATGTCTATGTACCATTGATGCAATTCATACATTCTCGTTGGGAGCTTCTTCACCTTGTCTGGCTCGACCAAAGGTTGGCCCCGGACATATTTCCATTTTATTTCCTCCTCTCTAAGCGGAGGCATGGGCTCGATGTCGAGGAGTTGTCCAACAGTGATCTTGAGGATTTCAGCCTGCCTTATATGCTCCTCGGTTATTACCACATCGCCCAGCTCGGAAACGTAAACGGTTTACCCACAATAATATTGGGCGCGCCTACTCTCATGTGTTGTTGGCACAACAAGCGGGGGGATTGATTGCGCCGCCTGTTCTCCCAGCCGGGGAACGGTTTTACCATTCCTTTTGCCAGCTGATTTGCTCGAGCTCGAGCTCGCCTCTTTCTGTAGACGTGCTCGGTTTAACTTCCTGAGGTGGCGCTCATAGTCTGTGTCAACAAGCTTGGGAGCTGGTGCTCTAGCCATACGAATGAAGTGGTCAATCTTTGCCTCAGACACTTTCTCCTTTGGCGGCGGTGGCGGTTTCGGTGCAAAATGGGCTTCCACCTCGGCCTTCGATATGGCTGTGTTTTCCTCCTTGGACTTGTCGTAAGGCCTCTGCCGAAGAGGCGCGAGGCTGCTTGGACCATATTGAAATCGCTTGCCTCCGCCTGTACCTCCAGTACTACCTCGACTTGTACCGCTACGCACCATAGCTGAGGCGTCTCTCTTCCATGATTGCTGAGGCGGCGAAGACGGCTGACGTGGCTGAGTTGGAGGAGGAGGAGGAGTGGCCTGACACTTTGCCGGACTTGGAGGAGGAGGAGTGGCCTAAAGTTGTGCCGGACTTGGAGGAGGAGTGGCCTGACGCGTTGGTGGACTTGGAGGAGCGGGAGTCTGCTGACTCAGTGGCGGACTTCGACGAGGAGTCGGATGATGCGGTGTCGGTGGCATTCGAAAGATGATGCAATCCTTTCTCCATAGGAGGATACGATGGTTGGCCTCTCCAAGTGTGTGCTCCTCGTCACCTCCAGGAATGTCAAGCTCTAGCCCCGAATATTGGTCCACCACCTCATCAACCAAGACACGAGCATAGCCCGCTAGAATCGGGTTGCAATGGAAGGTTGCCTCGGGGGGATTTGTAAAAGCAACGGCGTCCTCCACCTTCATGGATATGTTCTTCATTTTGAAGTGTAGCTCGCAGTTAGTGTTCTCCATGATGTCATCCACTGGGTAGCTATCCAGTAATGCGTCGCCCAGGGCGGAACCCACGCTGCTTCTCGGCATGGATGGGACGGTGCTATCCAATGCTGGATCATCCACTAACTGCTGCAGCTGCTGAGACCCCCTTTGCTGGCTAAGTGAGTCGATCTGCTCCTGCTGCCGCTGGAATTTGTCTGCCAAGTCCGCGTGCGCTGATTCTAGGCCTTGAAGGCGTTCATAGTCCAGCTTCCTCTGCTCCTCCTCCATCTTCCTCTTCTTCTCATCCGCAATCTTCTTTCTCGCACGGGTTCTGTAGTCGGCGTTCTAGTCCGAAAACCCCTCATACCACGGAATAGCGCCCTTGCCTCGTGTTCTTCCCGGGTGTTCAGGATTTCCCAGGGCACGCGTAAGCTCGTCGTTCTCTCTGTTGGGCTCGAACACCCCCAATCGAGCCTCTTCTATTGCAACAAGTAGGTTATCTTCGGCTCCGTCCAGACATGCCTTCTTCGAAACTTTGCCTGTCTTCGGGTCCAACTCCCCCCCCATGCGCATAGAACCAAGTCCTGCACCTGGGGGGCCAGCTCAATGTTTCTGGAGTGACACCTGCATCCTCCATCTCTTTCTCAGACTTATCCCACTTAGGCATTCCCACCGCATAGCCACCTGGCCCCAGCTTATGGAACTTATCCTTTTTTGCGGCATTGGCCTTGTTTATTCTCGACCGTTCCTTAGATAATTCCGAATCCTTGAATTTCACGAAATCGTCCCAATGAGCACTTTGCTTCTCTAGTGTTCCCTCGAATACTGGAGTCTTCCTTCCTTCCTTGACGTACTTGTCCCATACACGATTCTTGTGGTTGTTGAATGCAACCGCCATCTTCCTAAGAGCAGCGTCCTTGACTTTCTCCACATCTGCATCTGTGAAATGATCTGGTAGGATGAAATGTTCCATGAGCGTTTCCCAAAGCAGAAGTTTTTGTCTGACGTCGACAAAAGTAAGTCTTGGACGTGGCTTTGCTGGCTCTCTCCATTCTTGAAGGGAGATCGGGAGTTGGTCCTTCACAAGAACTCTGCACTGACGAATGAACTTGTCCGCAATCTTATTAGGCGCTAATGGTTCGCCATTAGGTTTGATGGCCTCGATATTGTACTTTATCCCTCCTTCAACTTTTTGTTCGGGCCTCGTACTGTCCTGCTGCCTGAAGATTTGCCCGATCCGGATGGCTGAAAGAAGAAAGATCGATTTGTTAATATATATCTTCAAGTCATTTAAACATGTGATGATCACTAGATGCCTGCTTATATAAATATACCTCGCCGGTCTTTGTTGTTTCAAGATCAACATTTTCTTCATCATGTTCATAGTTCATGACTTCATCAATTCGGTCGTCGCGATCGAATATCATATCACCCTCCCCAGTGTTGTTTAGATATTCGGAGCCGTCATAATCTTCTTCATTCTGATCATCATCTGGCCCACGAGGATTGCGTATGATATTGAACAGGGCCTCTTCTCCCTCTCTGCCGGTATTGTCCGCCATAGGTTTTATTTAACTAATCCAAAAGAAATATATTCAAATTACAATGCATGGATGCAATCAGTTAATAAGGAAAAACTGAATCAATCATAGTACATAATAAGCATCATCGAATATAATCTCGAATACGTCGTCTCGAATAATAGATATAATCTCGAATACATCGTCTCGAATAATATATATAATCTCGAATAAATCATCTCAAATATTATGTATCGAATACATCACTAGCTAGCTACCTAGCTAATAAAGATCGAATACTAGAGAGTAATCTAGGCGGTGGACAACCAAAGTGAAGGAACCATCACTGGATCATAGCTCGGGTGATCTCCCCAAAGAACCTGTCAGGTATTGGAGAACCTGACGTCCATAGCAGCCATGTAGCGATGGACGTGCTCGTCCTCCTCCCTGACACGGTGACGTACCACCTCCGGCGGGGCCGACTCCCTCCGCACCGAAAGTGGCCCATGCGAACGCCACCAAAGAAGATGAGGGTCGACGGCGGGACTCGGGGCCGGGTTCCTCACCAAGCGTCGCGCCTCTGAAGGTAGCACCTCCTAGTGCCAGCCCGGCGGAGCCCAGTCCCGGACATGGGTCCTCTGAAGCAGGACGTCATGGCGAACGGGTCGACGGCGAGGATGCGGGCCGGGCATCGTCGACAACAAATATTGTATGCAAATGTAACACTAGTTATGCTATCATTGCATATGGCAAAATTCTATATGTTGTTTCATACTAATTAAGCATCTAACACTAAAAACAGAAAAAACAACTTCTATACATCCATTAAAAATAGAAAAACAACATTATATAAAAAAATCGCATACTAATTAAACACTAATTATATCCATCTAACATGCATTCATACATATATACTAGTGAAAAAATAATAATCTAAAAAATCTAAACTAATTAAACATACAAAATACGTATATACTAATTAACTTAAGGAAATGTGTATGTGTGTGTGTGTGTTCATCATGCTTGTGTGTGTGTATGGGCTCGGGGAGGGGCGGCGCCCATGGTGGCCGCCGGGGGCGAGGGAGAGGGGTTAGAGGGGGAGAGCTCACAGCGGGGCGACGACGACGGCGAGGCGATGGGCCGGGGCATGACGGGGGCGGTGACGCGGGGACGGCGTGACGGGGACGGGCCCGGGGCGGCGACGGAGACGAGGGCGGCGACGGGGACGGGGGCGGCGACGGCAACGGCGCGCGACGGGGGCGGCGCGGGACGGGGACGGCGACGGCGTCGATCGATCGGGGCGGGTGGTGCTTCAATGGGGAAACAGAGGGAGAATGAAATTTTTCGAAGTGATGTATATATAGAAGGCACCTTTAGTACCGGTTGGAGCCACCAATCGGTACTAAACAGCCTTTAGTACCGATTGGTGGCTCCAACCGGTACTAAAGACCCCTCCCCCCTTTAGTACCGGTTGATGCCACGACCCGGTACTAAAGGGGGTGCGCTACCAGGTGAGGGGCGCAGAAGTTTAGTCCCACCTCGCTAGCCGAAGGGCGCTCGCACATGCTTATAAGCCCCGCCGCCGCTGCTGTCTCGAGATCCTCTCTAAAACAGGCCTTCTGGGCCTACCTCTGCTACTCTGCCCTGTGGGGCCCATTGGGCTTGCGGGCCTGCATCCTGGCCCAACAACAGGTTGGGTTTCTAGTCGTATGCAGGCCGTTATGGCCCGGTAGGTGGGCTTTTTTTCATTTAGTTTTTTCTTTTCTGCTTTATTTATTTTGTTTTATTTATTTTTAGTTGTTTTTTTGCTGTATTGAGAGTTTCTTTGTGAATATTTTTGATAGTTTTTAGAAACTTTCAGTTAGTGCCGGTAGTTTTTAAATTTGAATAGTTTAAATTTTGAATTATTTGAAATTTGTGTGAATCACTAGTTTGTGAATAACTTAACTTTAAAAATACATTTTTAGTGATTCTTTTTTATTATGTTTAATATTAGTGTGTTTTATCATTATATTCAATTTGGTAATACTTAGGTTATTTAAAAAATGAAATGTCTTTTTAGCTGAAAAAATCAATAAAGACATGAAAAAATTTGTTTGCACATAAAATTTCTTCGCGTTTCAAATGCCAAAACACATAACTACCCTAACTATTACAGAGATTCCCTCCTGGGTGTGAAACACACAAGAAAGTGATGATAGTGAAGCCGATCACATCCCAGATATTTGGGTGTGAAACTTTTTCTTCGCGTGTGTCCCTTTGCGCCGTAACCATGAAAAATCTTCATCATTTAACGGGATGCTCGGGTCAATATTCACTGTGAATGGAGCAATTTCATCAAACTTTTCATAATCTCCTGACATGTCTGTCTTGTCTTCCACTCCCATGATGTTTCTCTTCTCAGAAAGAACTATATGCCGCTTTGGCTCATCGTACGATGCATTCGCTTCCTTATCTTTTCTTTTTCTTGGCTTGGTAGACATGTCCTTCACATAGAAAACCTGTGCCACATCATTGGCTAGGACGAATGGTTCGTCTGCATACGCAAGATTGTTGAGATCCACTATTGTCATTTCGTACTGCGGGTCTTCCGTTACCCCGCCTCGTGTCATATTGACCCATTTGCACCGAAACAAAGGGACCTTCAAACCATGTCGATAGTCAAGTTCCCATATGTCCTGTATATAATCATAATATGTTTCTTTCCCGTCTTGGTTTCTGCATCAAAGCAGGCACCACTGTTTTGGTTGGTGCTCTTCTTATCTTGGGCGATCGTGTAAAATGTATTACCATTTATCCCGTACCCTTTGAAAGTCATTATATTCGAAGATGGTAACTGGGACAGCAAGTACATGTCATCTTCAATAGAGGTGTCATGCATGGTACGTGTCTGCAACCAGCTGGCGAAACTCCTGGTTTGTTCACGTGTAATCCAGTCATCAGACCGCTCCGGGTGTTTGGAGCGTAGCAAATTCTTGTGTTCATCCATATACGGAGCCACCAAGGCGGAATTCTGTAGAACTGTGTAGTGTGCTTCAGTGATAGAATGTCCGTCCATACATATTATTTGTTCCCCTCCTAGTGTGACTTTTCCATCCAGTCTGCCCTTATGCCACGATTCAGGAACACCAATCGGCTTAAGATCAGGAATAAAGTCAATACAAAACTCAATGACCTCCTCATTTTCATGGCCCTTGGAGATGCTTCCTTCTAGCCTAGCACGGTTATGAACATATTTCTTTAAGACTCACATGAACCTCTCAAAGGGGAACATATTGTGTAGAAATACAGGACCCAAAACGTTAATCTCTTCGCATAGGTGAACTAGGACGTGCGTCATGATGTTGAAGAAGGATGGTGGGAACACCAACTCAAAACTGACAAGACATTGCACCAAATCATTCTCTAACCTTGGTATGATTTCTGGATCGATTACCTTCTGAGAGATTGCATTGAGGAATGCACATAGCTTCATAATGGCTAATCGAACGTTTTCCGGTAGAAGCCCCCTCAATGCAACAGGAAGCAGTTGCGTCACAATCACGTGGTAGTCATGAGACTTTAGGTTCTGGAACTTTTCTCTGCCATGTTTATTATTCCCTTTATATTCGACGAGAAGCCAGACGGTACCTTAATACTGAGTAGGCATTCAAAGAAGATTTCCTTCTCTTCTTTGGTAAGAGCGTAGCTTGCATGACCCTGATGTATGCCGTCTTTTTCGTGCATACATTGCTGGTCCTCTCGTGCCTCAGGTGTATCTTTTGTCTTCCCATACACGCCCAAGAAGCCAAGCAGGGTCACACAAAGATTCCTCATCACGTGCATCACGTCGATTGCGGAGCGGACCTCTAGGTCTTTCCAATAGGGCAGGTCCCAAAATATAGATTTCTTCTTCCACATGGGTGCGCGTCTGCCAGCGTCATTCAGAACAGGTTGTCCACCAGGACCCTTTCCAAAGACCACATTCAAATTGTTGACCATATCATGTACATCAGCACCAGTACGGTGGCGAGGCTTCGTCCGGTGATCCGCCTCACCTTTGAAATGCTTGCCTTCCTTTCTTACGGGATGCTTCTCGGAAGAAATCGACGATGTCCCAGGTACACATTCTTCTTACAATTAGCCAAATATATACTGTCGGTATCGTCCAAACAGTGCGTGCATGCGCGGTATCCCTTGTTTGTCTGTCCTGAAAGGTTACTGAGAGCAGGCCAATCATTGATGGTCACGAACAACAACGCCTTTAGGTCAAATTCTTCCCCCATGTGCTCATCCCACGCATGTACACCTGTTCCATTCCACAGTTGTAAGAGTTCTTCAACTAATGGCCTTAGGTACACATCAATGTCGTTGCCGGGTTGCTTAGGGCCTTGGATGAGCACTGGCATCATAATGAACTTCCGCTTCATGCACAACCAAGGAGGAAGGTTATACAAACATAGAGTCACATGCCAGGTGCTATGGTTGCTGCTCTGCTCCCCAAAAGGATTAATGCCATCTGCGCTTAGACCAAACCATACGTTCCTTGCATCATCTACAAACTCCTTCCCGTACTTTCTTTCGATTTTTCTCCACTTCGACCCGTCAGCGGGTACTCTCAACTTTCCGTCTTTCTTACGGTCTTCTCTGTGCCATCGCATCGCCTTCGCATGCTCTTTGTTTTGGAACAAACGTTTCAACCGTGGTATTATAGGAGCATATCACATCACCTTGGCAGGAATCTTCTTCCTGGGGCGCTCGCCCTCGACATCACCAGGGTCATCGCGGCTGATCTTATAGCGCAATGCACCGCATATCGGGCAAGCGTTCAAATCCTCGTACTCACCGCGGTAGAGGATGCAATCATTAGGGCATGCATGTATCTTCTGCACCTCTAACCCTAGAGGGCAGACAACCTTCTTTGCTTCGTACGTACTCTTGGGCAATTCGTTGTCCTTTGGAAGCATATTCTTTATCATTACTAGCAACTTTCCAAATCCCTTGTCAGATACACCATTCTTTGCCTTCCATTGTAGCAATTCCAGTGTGGTGCCCAGCTTTTTCTTGTCACCTACGTAATTCGGGTACAACAATTTTGTGTGATCCTCTAACATGCGTTGTAACTTCTTCTTCTCCAAATCACTTGCGCAGTTTCTCTTTGCATCGGCAATGGCCCGACCTAGATCATCAATGGGCTCATCTGATGCCTCTTCTTCAGCTTCTTCCCGCATTGGCGGCTTAGCTTCTTCCCGCATTACCGGCTCAGCTTCTCCCCTCATTGTTGTATCATCGTATTCAGAGAACCCATGGCCAGGATAGCTATCGTCGTCCTCTTCTTCTTCATTGTCTTCCATCATAATCCCTCTTTCTCCATACTTGGTTCAAACATTATAGTGGGGCATGAAACCGGACTCAAACAGGTGGACGTGAATGGTTCTTGACGTAGAGTAATTGTGACCATTCTTACAGCCAGCACATGGACAAGGCATAAAACCATCCGCCCGCTTGTTTGCCTCAGCCGCAAGCAGAAAAGTATGCACGCCATTAATGAACTCGGGAGAGCATTGGTCATCGTACATCCATTGCCGGCTCATCTTCAATACACAACACCGAAAACACCAAATTAATACAATACATAAAGTTCATACAACACTTAAATGCAACAAATAAATAACTCTCTAGCTAAAGAATTTAAATGCAACAATAAATGCGATCAAGATCGCAACTAAGGTAACAATTGATCCAACAGCATAATGATACCAAGCCTCACTATGAATGACATATTTTCTAATCTTTCTAATCTTCAAGCACATTTTTTCCATCTTAATCTTGTGATCATCGACGACATCGGCAACATGCAACTCCAATTCCATCTTCTCCCCCTCAATTCTTTTCAATTTTTCTTTCAAATCCTCATTTTCTCTTTCAACTAAATTTAACCTCTCGACAATAGGGTCGGTTGGAATTTCCGGTTCAACTACCTCCTACATACAAATATCTATGTCAGCTTGATGGGCATAATTTGTCATAAACAAGAAATGCAACAAATAGTTTTAAAAGAGAATATACCACATCCGAATCATAACAAGGGCGAGGGCCGACGGGGACGGATATCAAAACCATGGCACTATGTATAACAAACAACGTACGGGTAAGATACTTATACGAGTAACTATATATCCAAATCACACAAACATCAATTTTTTATATAAAATTTCATGAACAAGAGGCTCACCACAAGGTGGTGCCGGCGACGGGACGGTGCGGGCGATCGACGGTGGTTACGACGGAGATTTAGAAGGCACTAAGTAAACCACACCTACATATGCAAACTAAGTGTTATTTTGACCTCAATTTGCATATAAATCAACTACTACCACATATAATTCCTCCCAAATTACTAAAACCCACAATTAATCACTATATAAACCAATGCAAGAGCTAATCTAGCAATGAGAGATGAAAGGACAAAGTTGCTAACCTTTGTGATCATTTGAATGGATGGGGGCTTGCAAATCTTGACAAATTTGGGGCAAATTTTGTGATGAACTCGAGAGGAAGAAGGGAAGAACAGAGGAGAGGGAGAGGGGAAAGGGGGAAGAACAGAGTGCTGGTGGACGAAGGGTTTATATAGGACGACCTTTAGTACCAGTTCGTGGCACGAACTGGTACTAAAGGTGCTGGAGGGGCCCCACTCTGGCAACATCCTTCCACCACTCGCATTAGTACCGGTTCGTCGCACGAACTGGTGCTAAAGGTTTGCCACGAACCGGTACTAAAGAGCTCCTCCCGCCTAGCCGTTGGAACCGGCACTAATGGACACATTAGTGCCGGTTCTGTTACAAACCGGGACTAATGTGTCGCACATTTGACCCTTTTTCTACTAGTGTTTGTCATCAATTAGTCATTAATTTTTCATGTGACTCGTCTACTCCCATTCACTTAAGAGTATGTTATGGTTTCTAAATTTTGATATTGGTCATTTACTAATCTACCTATTATTTAGCTGAGATAATTGATTTTTTTGTCAAATGTGCTATCAATGAGCGTAAAGTTGTGAACAACTTGTGTACTATTTGTTCTATCCGTTGGGTACCCAATGGGTACGGGTACCCATCGGGTATGGGTATAAGTATAGTTTCATATCCATGGGGACGGGTATGGGTAGAATTTTGTACCCACTGACTAAACGGGTATGGGTATGGTATTGCTCTACCCTACCCATACCCTACCCATTGCCATTCTTAGTTGTATGGAGGCTGCGTTAATTAATTTGGATTGAAGTAGTATTTATCTCCCCGGATAGTAGCTCCATTGCCGCCTCCTGATTGCTCCTAAATCTCCTTCACCACGGATTTACAATCACATGTTACAAAGAGATGTCTCAAGTTCAAAATCCGCCGCCAAAGCAAGTGCCCCTCTACATGTCAAGGTCTCTAACATGGAAGAGGGCCAAGATGCCCCAAAATGCAACTGCCGATGCACCCAAGAAATTGCCTGTTTGATCGCGACATACCACTGCTGCAGATCCGGCTTCTCCCTCCCAATAAAGAGCACCATCAACATTAAGTTTAGACATACCATGCGGTGAAGGAAACCACGGTTCGCAAATACAGTATTTCTGACCATGGCATTTGGCGGAACTTTGCGACATGGTTCGTCCGCCATAGCTATGTCAGCCAAGAAACTTTTGACGAACATATGTGTCGCCATCGGAGCTTGGAACTCTTGGAGCAAGTGTTTGAGAACAGCCAACAAATGGTAAGTACAAATTTTTTTTGAGACAATGGTAAGTACAGATGGAGTGCCACTCCCAGCCCATGTGAAGAATCGCCCAAGAAACGAAAGGCCCGGCGTTAGGGAGTGAGAGAGATGGCCCACGAGAAAGTAACCACGTCTAGGATTGGTATGATGGCCCGTGATCCCATCCAAGAAAAAGGGAAAATCTGATGGCCCGTGGACTATCTGGTTACCTACCTAATGCGCGTGATTATATCAAAGAAAAAAAACTAATGCGCGTGAAGGCAGAGGAGGTATGTTTATAAATACCGATTACAATTCTCTCTACCCTCAAAAAAAGATTACAATATCGAGATTAACTATAGATTTGATGGTTTTATGTCCGTCCCGCAGGTGACAGTTAGGGTTTTGTTGTGGCGATCGTGAGGCGATTCGTCCTACGCACCCCACGCAGCCGCCACTAGGGTTTCACCACGAGAATCCTGCGCACACTTCGATCACAATCCTCATCATCCTTATTGGGGGCGCATCTCCACGATCGAGTCCCTTGTCTGCGCTCTCGTCAAACCCATCCACCAATATTTTCTGGGTGTATCTAGGGCACTTAGTTGTACACCACCTAAACCTAGTTCGTTCGATTTAGTCTCTGGTTTCAGCACAGCGGCATGGAGGGTGTGGAAGGGATGCTAAGGAAGATGAATCCGTCGGAGGCGGAGAAGAAGGGGGTCAAGGTTGGATGGAGAAGATCTATACAGAAGCAGAAGGAGGGCGCGGTTGTGAGGGCGATGGGAAAGCTGATGTCGGATAGGCCGGGGTATGCTGCGGGGATGGAGGTAGCCCTTGGAAAAGCTTGGTGCCCGATGGAAAAATTGGAGGTGAAGGACATGGGGGGAATAGGTTCCTTTTTGTCTTCCAGCAGGAGGCGGGGAAGAGGAAGGCGGTGGAGAATGGACCTTGGACTTTCAATAAGGATCTGCTCGTTGTGGAGGAGTTTGATCCGGCCAAAACTCTGGACGATTACACTTTTGAGAAGGTTCCAATTTGGGTATGTATATACAATGTACCTCTAGGGATGATGTGCAAAGAGCTTGCAAAGGACATGGGTGAACAAGTCGGAGACCTAGTTGAGGTTGATACAGGAGAGGATGGCACGGCTCTAGGACAGTGCTTGCGAGTTAAGGTGAGGATCAAGGTTGCTGAGCCCTTGACGCGCAGACTGTTTCTGGAGGAAGAGGAAGACGAGGATGGTGACACTATTGTGAAGGATTCGAAGAACAAGAGGGACGAGGAAGAGAAAAACTGGTGCTATTTTCAGTACGAATTTCTGCCAGATTTTTGCTTCACATGTGGCTGCCTAGGACACATAGATAAAGACTGTAAGAAGAAGTTGAAGAGGGGAGAGGTAGCGGAATATGGGAGATGGCTGTGTTATGTACCTGAGAGCTATCTGGGGTTTGAGGATAGGAGAAGGGGTGGAGCTGACTTTGTTAGAGGATATGGTAGAAGGCGATTTGGGTGGTCAGGAAGCGATTACAAGTCAGGGAGTGATGGGCCTAGTTGGAGAAAATCAGACAGTAGGGACCCAAGTAGCAGGACAAATAGCAGCATCAAGGAAAAACTCCTTTTGGAACAGAGGGAAGTCAAGGAAAACAAAAGTGCAATTTTAAACAGCTCTCAGGAGACAAAGAACCAGAGCGGTGGCGAAAAGGTAGTGGCTGCTTATGAAGTAACGGAGAAGAATGATTCAGGTCAAGGGGAGGGGGTAGGGAAAAATGTAGGTACAACAGGGGGAGTTGTTGAGGAGGGAAGCATACCATATGAGGATGGTGAGGGAAGGTGGGAGCAGAGGAAAGGAGAGGGAGGGCTCGAACTACCAAAGGGGAGAGGAGGGAAGTTTAAGAGGTTACATAGGGAGGGAAGGAAGGTAGACGAGGGGGAGGGAGTAGTTCTGGAGAAGAAGAGGGGTGTTGTTGAGATGGAAGTGGAAGGTTTGAGTGATCAGAAGAGAAGCCGACTTATGGAGACCACTGGTACAAAGGACGGAAATTCTGTAAATGTGAACGCGGGGCTGTCGGAACAGCTCCGCGAGACACAATGAGGCTTATAGCTTGGAATTGTCGGGGGTTGGGGAACGGCCTGGCAATTCGCGGCCTTCTGGAGCTCCAGAAGAAGGAGGACCCCGATGTTCTATTTTTGTTGGAGACGAAGATGGAGCAGCATAGGCTGGAGTGGTTGCGATGGAAAATGAATATGACATGTATGATGGTCAAGAACAGCGAGGGACAAAGTGGCGGGCTAGCGATGTTTTGGAAGAAGGAAGTGAACTTGAGGATTGTTGGTTTCATATCTAAATATCACATTGACGCTGAGATCACTAAGGATGATGGGTTTAAGTGGAGGTTTACGGGTATATATGGTGACCCTAAGATGGAGGAAAAAGAGAAAACTTGGAGGTTGTTAAGGAACCTAAAATACCAAAATACTAAGCCATGGTTATGTGCGGGGGATTTTAACGAGGTGTTGCACTCATGGGAGAAGGAGGGTGGCGTGCCGAGGAGTCAAGCGTGCATGAACCGGTTTAAAGCAGCGTTGGAAGTATGTGAGTTGGGGGATCTTGACTTTGTTGGTGACACCTTTACCTGGAGAAACAATAGCCACACGGCTGTAAAATATATCAAGGAGAGGCTTGATAGAGCCGTCGCAACCCAGTCGTGGTGTAACAAATTTACTGCATACCGAGTCACCAATGGTGATCCGCGCCACTCGGACCACAAACCGGTTATCGTTGATACGGCGGGGGCTGCAACGGTCAGGCGATCCTCTATTCCGGCATCAAATCCACGTTTCGAAGCAGGGTGGTTACACGAGGAGGGGTGCCGGGAGATTGTCTAGAACGTGTGGGAGAAGGAGATACTCATGGAAGGGAAGGAGGTGGCTGGAGCAGTGAAGGGTGTCATGAAAGAGCTTGTAGACTGGAGAAGGAATGTCTTGGGAGACCTTGAGAAGAGAATTCATAGATTAATAAAGGAATTGGAAGTGGAGAGAAGGAAAAACATAAGTGAGGAGCAAGTAAGACGTGAGCAGGTTCTCCGCTTTAAACTCAGTCGACTAGAAGAACAACTAGAAACATATTGGAAGCAACGGGCGCACGTTAATTGGATGAAAGGTGGTGACAGAAACACGAAGTTTTTTCATGCGGCTGCATCGGAGAGAAGGAGGCGGAATAGAATAAAAAGGCTGAAGAAGGAAGATGGAAGTGTAGTGGAGAAGGATGTGGAGATGAAGGAGGTGGTCACTAACTATTTTTTAAATCTGTTTACATCCCATGTAGGAAACCGTCAAGATGAATTGTTGTCTTGCATTGATGCACGTGTCACTCCAACATGAATGAGCTCCTCCTACAAGACTATACCCGAGAGGAGGTGTTTGAAGCTTTGCAGAGTATTGGAGATTTTAAAGCTCCTGGACCAGATGGTATGCCTTCTGTTTTCTACAAAAAATGTTGGGATGTGGTGGGAGATAACATTGTGGCTAAAGTGCTTGCATTCCTTAATGGTGTACCGATGCCGGAGGGGTGGAACGAGACTTGTGTGGTTCTAATCCCGAAAGTTTAAAACCCTGAGAGCATGAAGGACCTTCGACCGATCAGCCTTTGTAATGTGGTGTACAAGCTAATTTCCAAGGTCCTTGCAAATCGTTTGAAGCAAATTCTTCCAGAAATTATTTCCCCCAATCAAAGTGCTTTTGTTCCTGGCCGTTTGATCACGGATAATATTTTGCTTGCTTATGAATGCACACACTATATGCAACACAAAAGAGGTGGCAAAAATGGTATGCAGCTGTGAAGCTCGACATGAGCAAAGCATATGATAGAGTTGAGTGGCACTTTTTGGAGAAGATGATGGCTAAGCTTGGTTTCAATGAGCAATGGATAGAGCGCATTATGACATGTGTCACCTCAGTATATTACAAAGTTAAGATTAATGGTGAGTGTACTGATGTAATTGTGCCACAACGAGGACTTCGTCAAGGCGATCCCTTATCCCCGTATCTATTCCTTATTTGTGTGGAAGGGTTCTCATCCTTGCTGAATAATGCAGAGGCGAATGGATCCCTAAGTGGTATTCGTATTTGCAATGCAACCCCTAGTTTCAACCATTTATTGTTTGCGGATGACTCACTAGTGCTCATTAAAGCTTCGCGAGAGAGCGCTACGTCATTGCAGAATGTGTTACATCTGTATGAGGTTTGTTCGGGGCAAGTTGTCAACTTCTACAAGTCTTCTAGCAAAAACACTAGAGAGGCACAAAAAAGAGAAGTTCTGGATACTCTTCATATCAGGGCTGAAGCAAAGTCAGAAAGGTATTTGGGGCTCCCTGTTTATGTTGGTCAAGCTAGAAAGCAAGTCTTTGAATATTTGAAAGAGAGGATATGGCAGAAAATTCAAGGATGGCAGGAAAGATTACTGTCAAAGATGGGAAAGGATGTATTAATTAAAGCTTGTGCTCAAGCTATACCAACCTTTGCCATGTCCTGTTTTGACCTCACAAAAACTTTGTGTGAAGAGATTGGTATGATGATCTGCAGGTTCTAGTGGGCTAAGCAAGAGAAAAACAATACAATGCACTGGTTAAGTTGGGACCTATTAACAAAGCCGAAAAAGGATGGGGGCATGGGATTTCGGGACATATATGGCTTCAATCTAGCTATGTTAGCCCGGCAGGCGTGGCGGATGTTGTCCGACCCCGACTCCTTATGTGCCAGAGTTCTGAAGGCACGTTACTTCCCGCGCACATCGATCCTACAAGCTGAACCACATGCTGGAATATCTTACACATGGCGAAGTATTTTGAAGGGTGTTTCACTTCTCAAAGAAGGACTGATATGCCGGGTGGGAGATGGCACTACAGTGCGAATTTGGGAGGACCCATGGCTAAATAGAGAGAATGTGAGAATCCCAATGACACCAAGGGGGCACTGCCTACTAACTAAAGTGTGTGAGCTTGTCGACCCGGACACACAACAATGGGATGAAAGGCTGGTCCAGGAAATTTTTATGCCTAAGGAGGCTAAAATCATTCTATCCACCCCTATCCGGGAGGAGTATGAGGACTCGTATGCTTGGTACTATGATAGCAGGGGCAGTTTCCAGTCAAGTCAACCTATAAGGTGTACATAAAAGGAAGAGACATGAACCTGCCAGGAGCTTCAAACACCCCTGCAACTACTTGGGAATGGAAGGATATTTGGTCAATACCTTGCCAGCCTAAGATTCAGCAGTTTATGTGGCGTTTTGCACATAACAGTCTACCTTTAAGGATGAATATGAAGCGAAGGGGCATTGAGTGTGACACCCTATGTGTTTGTTGCCGGCGGCTAGACGAGGACGGGGCGCACTTGTTCTTACGATGCAAACAAGTTAAGAAAGTATGGCGAGCTATGCAGCTTGAACCTGAAAGAAAGCGGATGTGCGCATGTAGAGATGCAGGTGAAGTGATGCATGAAATACTCCATCTACCAGAGCATAAAGAAGTACTAGTGACATGCTTGCTATGGCGGTGGTGGACTTGGCGGAATAAAATTAATGCAGGGGACAAGGCGGGATCTGCGGACAACTTGCCGGCTGAGATCAATCATTGGGCCACTGATTCCCTAGCACTGTGCACTAGTAGAAAACAGGGCTTTGGTCCAGGCCGGGTCAGCCCATTAGTCCCGGTTCAGTCAAGAACCGGGACTAATGTGAGCATTTATCCTGGTTCGTGCGGCTAAGGCATTAGTCCCCGTTCACCTGGGCCCTTTAGTCCCGGTTCGTGCCACGAACCGGGACTAAAGGGTGCGATCTCCATTAGTCCCGGTTGGTGGCGTCAACCGGGACTAAAGGTTAGACCTTTAGTACCGGTTGGTGCCACCAACCGGTACTAATGGGTTTTGAGGCATTAGTACCGATTCGTGGCACGAACCGGTACTAAAGGTCCCATTTTCAAACCCACCCCCTCCCGTGGACCGCCTTTTCAATTTTAGAAAAAACAAAAGAAAATGATGGAAATGTCAAAAAAATAAAATAAAATAAGTTTCCCATGTGATATGTGGTCTACTTGTTGGAAAAATTTACAAATATGAATTTCGACTTTATTTGCAAAATCTCTCTGGAATTTGTAAAATGGGCATAACTTTTGCATACGAACTCGGATTAAAAAGTTTTTTATATGACAAATCATCTACTCGAAAAGTTACATCTGAATCACCACGTTAAACATTTTCAAAATCCTCAAAAACCTAACAGAAAAAAAGTTACGGGGCTTTTAAGATCTAGAGTGGAAAAAATCGAAAAAATTACTAGTCAAATCTGGTCAAAGAGTGGTCAAACTGTCATCAAACAATGGTCAAACTAATTATTCTAGAATATTAGTGTTACTAAATAATTATTTCAGTTATTTTGAATTTTGGTCAAATCTAGTCAAACTGTGGTCAAACAATGATCAAACTAATTATTCAAGAAATATTAGTGTTACTAAATAATTATTGTTTTTTTAAAACAATAGTTTCAAACTCAAACAGTGAAATGTGTCGCTTCATGCTCAAGCAAAATTCATGAAGGTTAATAGGATTGACATCTTACTATTGTCAAGAAAACAACAAGTGCAGACTTGGAAACGAGAGAGAATAGAACACGGAAGTTAAGCTTGCTCAGGCTGGGGGAGTGGGAGGATGGGTGACCGTTCGAGAAGTTAGATGATTTGGAATGATGAGGGGTAATTAGAGGATAAATTGAGCAGTAATGAGGGGTGGTGATTACACACTAGAGGTTAAAATAATTCAGAAATTTGAAAATAAAAAAAAATCATAAAATTTTCTTTAGTCTCGGTTGGTGTTACCAACCAGAACTAAAGATGGAGCTCCACGTGGCCGCGCTCTTTAGTCCCGGTCCGTGTAAGAATCGGGACTAAAGGGGAGATGCATTAGTACCGACCCTTTAGTCCTAGTTCGAAAACCGGGACTAAAGGGCCTTATCAACCGGGACAAAAATCCCTTTTTCTACTAGTGGTGCCGACAGCCTTGTATTGATAAGCAGCCACAGACAGTGCATGAGTGGCAGAAACCTGAGGAAGATCATCTGAAGATCAATTGTGACGGGGCGTTCTCGGGGCGGCAAGGTACATGCGGGTGGGGCTTTGTTGTCCGGGACCATGTGGGCGATATCCGAGGCTCTGGAGCAGGGTGCTTACGGCACGTCGCATCGGCACTACAAGCAGAAGTAGAAGCGTGCGCGGCGGCGCTGGTGGCGGCATCTAACTGGGCCATGATGAACGTCCAGGTTGAGCTGGACTGCCAGGTTCTAGTCAAGGCTCTACAAGGACCAGAGATGGATCAAGCTGCTGAAGGCCTCCTGTTTAGAGAGATTCGTCAATTTGCCAGACTAAATTTCAGTCGTGTTGTCTTTTCTTTTTCCCCGAGGGCATGTAATAAGCTAGCTCATGTTTTAGCTGCCTTTGGTGCTAGCCATCAGGCAAGTGGAGAGACCTGGTATGAGGATCTCCCGGATGATGTATCCGTCCGTTTGGCCAACTCTATGGCTGGACCTATGTGAAGTATGGAATCGTTGTGTTCCATTTCCAAAAAAAAGAAAAAAATATTACAATTCTTTATCAAAAAATAAATATAAATACTAATCACAATCAATGCATACACGCACACCATCACAGAACACTCACATAGCGCCTACTGGAATTGTGTCGGTGTTGTGGAGTTTTAAAATTGACGTAGTCATCATACATGTCTCTCTCATTATTGATACAAATGTCGTTTCACACTAGAAAATAATTCACATTAATAAGAAACTAAAATTATAAAACGGGGTTTAATCCCTAATGGGTTGGGGGTACCATCGTACTTCTAACCATCCAATTACTAGTTGGTTCTTGGGCGGAGCAGATGGATGGCATGTGTACCTACCGCCTTGGATAGTGAGTCAATTTCGTCCCATACTTATCTCTTTATGAAGGATAATAACTAAAATAAAAATTGGAATTCCTATTTTTTCAAAACTTATTTGTAGGATTAATAGAGGTGAAATTGAGCTTCATCACTAGACAATATTACTTGGTGTAGACACATGTCAATTCTAATAAGTGCTTTGTCGCCTGGTGTATTGTTCCTTATTGAGTTTGAGAGAAAAGAGTGGTCTATTGTTCTTCATCCATTACCAGATGCATAATCACAACCCCCCCCCCTAAAAAAACTCCTTCAGCTTGTGTTAGGTAAAATATCTATGTCAATAATAACATGTCATAACTACATCCATGTTACATCGGAGACCACTAGTTTAGAGTTGACATATTTGCCATAGAATTGGATGGTCAAGAGTGGCAACAATGCACACAATCATTTCTAACATTATTTGTTCTACAATCTGACCAGGTCTAGATTCACTGGCTATGACTTGAGCACAAGAGACGCGATAGTCTATAATAAGTTTCTAAGGAATTTATCGAATTCACAAGATGGTCGGCAGATCATTAAATGTGACAAATCGGGAATGATGGCACCGATGTGGGTGGAGAACTAAAATCACAAAATATACATATACCAGAAATTTTCAAGTTAAAGCAAACATTTGGTGATTAATCTTGTGGACCTATTTTTAGCAATGGATCTTTATAATTATGCACAAACATATCATAACCAATAGATTCATATTTGTACTTAACTATGTCACACGTCTACATATTCATCATATATATGTAGTATTGTGATATTTACAACAGTTGGAAGTAGTGTCGCTCGGTGCAACATAAAATGATAATATGGTTTGATTTGCAAATACCGAGAACAACATTGGCGCACACACATGCACGCAACACCTTTTGAAGACTCAAACCAGGAAGCTTCAAAATCGACGAACACCATATCTACGAAGGGAGAATATCATACGGAAACCAATATTCCATGAAAACTTCATAGAAACCATATTTTAAAGTTTCAAAAAAAATCTGAAAATATACGGGATGTTAAGAAGGTGATGTTTTATTGTCACGCAAAATTTCAAGTTGAAACACATTACGAGATGTGAGCTATCAAAAAGACAAATTCAACCCTGAATGCTGACATTACTATTCGACACTATTCAGTGCTGGTTTTCTCTTTTTTATAGCTCACATCTCGTAATGTGTTTCAACTTGAAATTTTGTGTGACGATAAAACATCATCCTCTTAACATCCTGTATTTTTTCAGATTTTTTTAAAACTTCAAAACATCTTCTTCTCGTGGTTTTTATCGGTTTTCACCGAATACTGGTTTCCGTATGATATTCTCCCATCTAGAGTACATCTTAATGAGACATACATACCGTCAAACATGTGGTATATGATCCCTATTGGGTTAGCCACGAACATCCCCACCCACTAACCGGTATGACTATTTTCGAGAAGAATAGCAATAATGGAGCGACATTATGTGGAGGTGATCTGTATTCCACCATGCATAAGTGGTAGCGTCCCGCCAGGAAATGTTTGAATTGCAATTAAGTTGATGTGCCATCTGTATGTGATATTAGATAGTATATGCCATTAAGGTTTTGGTCATGAGCATGTTGCATTGTTGTTTGTAGTATCTATGTTGATATGTAGGTTGTGTGTGTGCGCGCGCGCGTGCGCATGTGTGTTATATAAGATCTCAATTCTCAAATAATCTAAAGTTCATATGGTGAGTCGTTCGATCTTCTATAAGTTGGTATCATAAGGGTCCACCGGATCAATGACCATTTGTGGTTGATTTAGACGCAGTAGAGGTGAAGTTTCGTCGATTTTGACACTTAGGTAGGTGCCACTTCAAAGGTCTATCAGTTAGATATATGTATTGTTAGAGTAATTTGAGCCATGTGGTCCGTCTATCAAGGAACAAGCAATCACAACATCATGACGACCGAGATATATTAACGAGGTTTGGCTAACTTGCTAATTCCTTGGGACATGACTACGGGCACTCCTTTCCCCGACATCGCAACATTGTCCGCATAGGCGGGATCCCCTCCCCCCCCCCATTGCCCCCGGTGCCGGTGTGCTAGTCCATACCTACTCATTATGCCGAAAAAGGGTTTTCCCCCGCTTTGTATACAAAGCAACCAACCGAACCATACATGGATAGGTGCTGGGACGGAAGCAGCACAGTCACGCCCAAAAGAAACGACAGAAAAAAGCAAAAGAAACAAATGCTGACAATGGCGGATCAACAAAAACGAAGAAGCCTTGCGATCGCAGCACCCACCAGGATCTTCCACTAGACTCCAAGACTCCGAAGCGCTGGCACCTATCAACACCTCCAAGAACGATCGCGATGATGACGACGCTGCTGCCAAGGGTTTCCCCCAGTACACGACGTGGCGAGAGGAAGGGTAGCCCCGACGCCCTCCCGGAAGGTCAAGTGGCATGTAACGCCCCGGATGTAACTTGCCATATTTGTACTTCAACTCTTGCCATTTTCGGCTCTAAGTTATGAGATTCCTCGTGGCTGGGTTTTGTCTTCGTTTTGCATTTTGTTCATGTCATGCATTTCATATCATGTCGTCATGTGCATCACATTTGCATACGTGTTCGTCTCATGCATCCGAGCTTTTTCCCCGTTGTCCGTTTTGCAATCCGACACTCCTACGTCCTCCGGCGCCCCCTTTTTTGCCTCTTTTCGTAAGCGGGTGTTAAACGTTCTCGGAATGGACCGAGATTTGCCAAGCGGCTTGATACACCACCGGTAGACCGCCTGTCAAGTTTCGTGCCATTTGGAGTCCGTTTGATACTCCAACGGTTAACCGGGGAACCGGAAAGGCCTCGTGTGTGTTGCAGCCCAACACCCCTCCAAAGTGGCCCAATAAACCATCCAAACCTATCCCATGGCCTCCGCTGTTGGATCACGATCACGTGGTCGAAAACTACACCTCATTTGGACACTCCCACCTTCTTCTAGGTATAAATACGTGCACCCCCCCTCAAATCCCGGATGAAACCCTAGTTAAATTTCCCTCGCCGCCATCGGACACGTCCGCGCCGCCGCCAGCAGGCAACCGGCGCCTGCCACGTAGCGCCGCCGCCTCCCACCGCCGCCCGGCCCGCGGGGCCCGCAGCCGGCCCGCGAGGCCCGCGCACCGCCGCCGCCGCCCGAGCGCCGCCCACGCCTCCCCGCCACCGCGCTTCGCCGCTCCGCCGCTACCTGATAACCCACAAGTATAGGGGATCACAACAGTTTTCGAGGGTAGAGTATTCAACCCGAATTTATTGATTCGACACAAGGGGAGCCAAAGAGTATTCTCAAGTATTAGCAGCTGAGTTGTCAATTCAACCACACCTAGAAGCTTAATATCTGCAGCAAAGTGTTTAGTAGCAAAGTAATATGATAGTAGTGATAATGGTAGCAAAAGGTAACAGTAGTAAAAGCAATGTTTTTGGTATTTTGTAGTGATGATAGCAATAGCAACGGAAAAGTAAATAAGCGAAGAACAATATATGGAAAGCTCGTAGGCAATGGATCGGTGATGGAGAATTATGCCGGATGCGCTTCATCATGTAACAGTCATAACCTAGGATGACACAGAACTAGCTCCAGTTCATTGATATAATGTAGGCATGTATTCCGTACATAGTCATACATGCTTATGGAAAAGAACTTGCATGACATCTTTTGTCCTACCCTCCCGTGGCAGCGGGGTCCTTACGGAAACTAAGGGATATTAAGGCCTCCTTTTAATAGAGAACCGGAACAAAGCATTAACACATAGCGAATACATGAACTCATCAAACTACGGTCATCACCGGTAAGTATCCCGATTATTGTCACTTCGGGGTTAACGGATCATAACACATAATAGGTGACTATAGACTTGCAAGATAGGATCAAGAACACTCATATATTGATGAAAACATAATAGGTTCAGATCTGAAATCATGGCACTCGGGCCCTAGTGACAAGCATTAAGCATAGCAAAGTCATAGCAACATCAATCTCAGAACATAGTGGACACTAGGGATCAAACCCTAACAAAACTAACTCGATTACATGATAGATCCCATCCAACCCATCACCGTCCAGCAAGCCTATGATGGAATTACTCACGCACGACGGTGAACATCATGAAATTGGTGATGGAGGATGGTTGGTGATGACGATGGCGACGGATTCCCCTCTCCGGAGCCCCAAGCGGACTCCAGATCAGCCCTCCCGAAAGGTTTTAGGGCTTGGCGGCGGCTCCGTATCGTAAAACGCGATGATTTTTTCTCTCTGATTTTTTTCTCATCGAAACTCAATATATGGAGGTGGAGTTGGAGTCGGAGACGCAACAGGGGGCCCACGAGGTAGGGGGGCGCGCCCCCCACCCTCGTGGCAAGGTGGTGGGCCCCCTAGCCTTCATCTTTGGCAGGTATTTTTCTTATTTTCTGAAAAGTGTCTCCGTGAAGTTTCAGGTCATTCCGAGAACGTTTGATCCTGCACATAAATAACACCATGGTAGTTCTGCTAAAAACAGCGTCAGTCCGGGTTAGTTCCATTCAAATCATGCAAGTTAGAGTCCAAAACAAGGGCAAAAGTGTTTGGAAAAGTAGATACGTTGGAGATGTATCAACTCCCCCAAGCTTAAACTTTTGCTTGTCCTCAAGCAATTCAGTTGACAAACTGAAAGTGATAAAGAAAAACTTTTACAAACTCTGTTTGCTCTTGTTGTTGTAAATATGTAAGTTTTCAGCAAAGATTATAACTAACCACATTCGCAATAACGCATAGGTCTCAAGTTACTCATATCAATAGCATAATCAACTAGCGAGCCATAATAATAAAACTCGGATGACAACACTTTCTCAAAACAATCATAATATGATATAACAAGGTGGTATCTCGCTAGCCCTTTCTGAGACCGCAAAACATAAATGCAGAGCACCTTTAAAGACCAAGGACTGAGTAGACATTGTAATTCATGGTAAAAGAGATCCAATCAAGTCATACTCAATGTAGACTAACAATAATGAATGCAAATGACAACGGTGCTCTCCAACTAGTGCTTTTTAATAAGAGGATGATGACTCAGCATAAAAGTAAATAGAGAGGCCCTTCATAGAGGGAAGCAGGGATTTATAGAGGTGCCAAAGCTCGGTTTTGAAACAGAGGTGAATAATATTTTGAGCGGTATACTTTCATTGTCAACATAACAACCAAGAGATGGCGATATCTTCCATGCTACACACATTATAGGCGGTTCCCAAACAGAATGGTAAAGTTTATGCTCCCCCTTCCACCACAAGCATCAATCCATGGCTTGCTCGAAACAACGAGTGCCTCCAACTAACAAGAGTCCCAGGGGGAGTTTTGTTTGCAATTATTTTGATTTAGTTTGCATAAAGCATGGGACTGGGCATCCCGGTGACCAGTCATTTATCTCGTGAGTGAGGAGCGGAGTCCACTCCTCTTGAGAATAACCCGCCTAACACGGAAGGTACAAACAGCCCTAGTTGATACATGAGCTATTCGAGCATATAAAACGGGATATTTATTTGAAGGTTTAGAGTTTGGCACATACAAATTTACTTGGAACGGCAGGTAGATACCGTATATAGGTAGGCATGGTGGACTCATGTGGAATAACTTTGGGGTTTAAGGAGTTTGGATGCACAAGCAGTATTCCCGCTTAGTACAGGTGAAGGCTAGCAAAAGACTGGGAAGCGACCAGCTAGAGAGCGACAACAGTCATGAACATGCATTAAAATTAATCAACAATGAATGCAAGCATGAGTAGGATATAATCCACCATGAACATAAATATCGTGAAGGCTGTGTTGATTTTGTTTCAACTACATGCATGAACATGTGCCAAGTCAAGTCACTTAAATCATTCAGAGGAGGATACCACCCTATCATACCACATCATAACCATCTCAATAGCATGTTGGAACGCAAGGTAAACCATTATAACTCATAGCTAATCAAGCATGGCACAAGAAACTATGATCTCTGGTTGTCATTGCAAACATATTCATTCATAATAGGCTGAATCAGGAACGATGAACTAATCATATTTACAAAAACAAAAGAGGTCGAATTCATATCAGCTTTTCTCATCTCAGCCAGTCCATCATATATCATCATAATTGCCCTTCACTTGCACGACCAAACGATGTGAATAATAATAATAGTGCATGTGCATTGGACTAAGCTGGAATCTGCAGGCATTCAATAAACAGGAGAAGACAATGCAATATGCGATCTTTTGTCAGATCAACAATAATGCATATAAGAGCCACCTCAACAATTTAATTATGATCTTCTCCTATCGACCCCCAAAGAAAAGAAAAGAAATAAAACTATTTACACGGGAAAGCTCCCAACAAGCAAAAGAAGAACAGGAAATCTTTTTGGGTTTTCTTTTTAATTACTACTACAAGCATGGAAAGTAAACTAATTAAAAGCTACAACTATTTTTTTGTTTTTTGTTTATTAAACACACAAGAAAAAGCATAAAAAGGAAATTAAACTAGCATGGATGATACAATGAAAAATTATGAGCACCGACATTTAGCAATGAGTGTGTGAGCATAAATGTAATGTCGGTGAGAAATACGTACTCCCTCAAGCTTAGGCTTTTGGCCTAAGTTGGTCTATGGCCATGGCTGGTCTGGCGGATATCCATAATAATAGTTGTTGGGGTCGTACTGTGATGCAGCAGCTATCGCCTGCTGAGCTGCAGCGTGGCGACGAGCAGCCTCCTCTCTCCTCTCGTACTCATCTGCCTCCTCTTTGATAATAGTATATCCTCCTCTTGCCTGATAATCAAAGAAAGCAGGAGCATGGAGAGTAATACAGACAGCATGACGTCTGTCAAAGATTAGTCAATACTGGAGAGGTGATTCATTCCTCTCGATAAACTGGTGGTGAACCATAACATTAAAATCTAGATAGGCAGGAGGTAATTCAATATCATCTTCGCGCACATCTATGATACGTCTCCAACGTATCTATAATTTTTGATTGCTCCATGCTATGTTGTCTACTGTTTGGACTATATTGGGCTTTATTTTCCACTTTTATATTATTTTTGGGACTAACCTATTAACCGGAGGCCCAGCCCAGAATTGTTGTTTTTGCCTATTTCAGTGTTTCGGAGAAACAGAATATCAAACGAAGTCCAAACGGAATGAAACCTTCAGGAACGTGATTTTCTCACCGAATACAACTCAGGAGACTCGGACCCTACGTGAAGCCAACTAACAGGAGGCCACGAGGTAGGGGGGCGCGCCTGCCCCCCAGGCGCGCCCTCCACCCTCGTGGGCCCCCTGTTGCTCCACCGACGTACTTCTTCCTCCTATATATACCTACGTACCCCCAAACAATCAGATACGGAGCCAAAAACCTAATTCCACCGCCGCAACTTTTTGTATCCACGAGATCCCATCTTGGGGCCTGTTCCGGAGCTCCGCCGGAAGGGGAATCGATCACGGAGGGCTTCTACATCATCATCAAAGCCTCTCCGATGAAGTGTGACTAGTTCACCTCAGACCTACGGGTCCATAGTTAGTAGCTAGATGGCTTCTTCTCTCTTTTTGGATCTCAATGCAATGTTCTCCCCCTCTCTTGTGGAGATCTATTCGATGTAATCTTCTTTTTGCGGTGTGTTTGTTGAGACCGATGAATTGTGGGTTTATGATCAAGTCTATCTATGAATAATATTTGAATCTTCTCTGAATTCTTTTATGTATGATTTGATATCTTTGCAAGTCTGTTCGAATTATCAGTTTGGTTTGGCCTACTAGATTGGTTGTTCCTGCCATGGGAGAAGTGCTTAGCTCTCGGTTCGATCTTGCGGTGTCCTTTCCCAGTGACAGAAGGGGCAGTAAGGCACATATTGTATTGTTGTCATCGAGGATAACAAGATGGTTTTTTATCATATTGCATGAAACTATCCCTCTGCATCATGTCATCTTGCTTAAGGCGTTACTCTGTTTTTAACTTAATACTCTAGATGCATGCTGGATAGCGGTCGATGAGTGGAGTAATAGTAGTAGATGCAGGCAGGAGTCGGTCTACTTGTCTCGGACATGATGCCTATATACATGATCATACCTAGATATTCTCATAACTATGCTCAATTCTGTCAATTGCTCAACAGTAATTTGTTCACCCACCGTAGAATACTTATGCTCTTGAGAGAAGCCACTAGTGAAACCTATGGCCCCCGGATCTCTTTCTCATCATATTAATCTCCATCACTTTATTATTTCTTTGCTTTTACTTTGCCTTTTACTTTTCACTTTGCATCTCTACCAAAAATACCAAAAATATTATTTATCATCTCTATCAGATCTCACTTTCGTAAGTGACCGTGAAGGGATTGACAACCCCTAAGCGCGTTGGTTGCGTTGAGCTATTGCTTTTGTGTAGGTACAAGGGACTCGAGCGTAGCCTCCTACTGGATTGATACCTTGGTTCTCAAAAACTGAGGGAAATACTTACGCTACTTTGCCGCATCATCCTCTCCTCTTCGGGGAAATCCAACGCAGTGCTCAAGAGGTAGCAAGAATAATTTCTAGCGCCGTTGCCGGGGAGTCTGCGCAAAAGTCAACATACCAAGTATCCATCACATACCCTTATCTCCCGCATTATATTATTTGCCATTTGCCTCTCGTTTTCCTCTCCCCCCACTTCACCATTGCTGTTTTATTCTCCCTCTCTTTTCCTTTCGCCCTTTTTCCGTTTGCTTTAATGTCTTACTTGGCTCGTTTACTCGTTTGGTTGGATTAGTTGTTTATTTATTTCTAAACAGAGAACATAAGATCTATGGATCCTCATCCACTTGCTAATCTTTTTAAGAGATCCAATTATGATGAACCTATTGCTAGTGAGTTTTGTGCACTAGACTATCTTTATGAAGTTTTGCTTGAAATTTGTGAATCTGAAAATTGTGATGAAGTACCTTATGGAGTGATTCACGATAGATCTTTGAATAAAAAGCATGATTGCAATGATTTTACTATAAACTCTCTTGATGTCAATTGTGCTAATAATATGCAAAACCCTAAGCTTGGGGATGCTAGTTTTGCTATGTCCTCTACTTGTTGTAATAATCATGATTGGGGTGATTCTTCTTATGATCTTGAAAATTTATTTAAGCCCCATGATGAATATGAGATTGATAATAGTGTTTCCAATATTATTGAAAGTGGGTTTGGAAGAGTGTCAACTTTAGATCCCACTATTTTGGAAGAGTGTTAACTTTGCATGCATATGGATCGTGTTGAAAATATTTTGTGTGATAGCTATTTTGTTTAATTCGCCTATTATCCCACATGCAATTATTATGAGAGAGGAAAATATGGTGGTAGAAATTTTCATGTTACTAAATTACCTATCGTTATGTTGAGATTGCTATTGTTTCTTTCCACTTCCTTGCATATGCTAGTTTTTGCTTGCCTTGATAATTTGTTTGCCTATAAGATGCCTATGCATAGGAAGTATTTTAGACTTAGATGTGTTTGTCACGTGTTTTATGATGCTCTCTTTGTGCTTCAATTCTTGTCTTTCATGTGAGCATCATTAAAATTATCAATGCCTAGCTTTAAGGATTTAAAGAAAAGCGCTTGTTGGGAGACAACCCAATATTTATCCTTGCTGTCATTAAATAAATAATTTATCTAGTCTCTGTTTTGGTTGTGTTTTTTTATGTTTAATTAGTGTTTGTGCCAAGTAGAACCGTTGGGAAGACTTGGGGAAAGTCTTGTTGAACTTGCTGTAAAAAACAGAAACTTTAGCGCTCACGAGAACTGCTGTCATTTTTATTTGGAGAGTGATATTTAGTTAATTCTTTTTGCAGATGATTAATAGATAAATTCCTCACGTCCAGCAATTTATTTTAGAATTTTTGGGTTCCATATCTTGCGCTAGCTACAGATTACTACAGACTGTTCTGTTTTAGACAGATTCTGTTTTTCGTGTGTTGTTTGCTTATTTTGATGAATCTATGGCTAGTAAAATAGTTTATAAACCATAGAGAAGTTGGAATACAGTAGGTTTAACACCAATATAAATAAAGAATGATTTCATTACAGTACCTTGAAGTGATCTTTTATTTTCTTTTGCTAACGGAGCTCACGAGATTTTCAACTTTAAGTTTTGTGTTTTGAAGTTTTCAAGTTTTGGGTAAAGATTTGATGGATTATGGAACAAGGAGTGGCAAGAGCCTAAGCTTGGGGATGCACATGGCACCACCAAGATAATCTAAGGATACCTAAAAGCCAAAGCTTGGGGATGCCCCGGAAGACATCCCCTCTTTCGTCTACTTCTATCGGTAACTTTACTTGGAGCTATATTTTTATTCACCACATGATATGTGTTTTGCTTGGAGCGTCTTTTATGATTTGAGTCTTTGCTTGTTAGTCTACCACAATCATCCTTTATGTACACACCTTTTGAGAGAACCATACATAATTTGGAATTTGATAGAATACTCTATGTGCTTCACTTATATCTTTTGAGTTTTATAGTTTTGCTCTAGTGCTTCACTTATATCTTTTAGAGCACGGTGGTGGATTTGTTTTATAGAAACTATTGATCTCTCATGCTTCACTTAGATTATTTTGAGAGTCTTTAATAACAAGGAAAATTGCTTAATAATAATATGCTTGGTATTCAAGATTTGTAGAACTTTCTTTTGAGTGCGTTGAATACTAAGAAAAGATTGATGCTTGATAATTGTTTTGAGATATGAAGATGGTGATATTAGAGTCATGCTAGTTGAGTAGTTGTGAAATTGAGAAATACTTGTGTTAAAGTTTGTGATTCCCGTAGCATGCACGTATGGTGAACCGTTATGTGATGAAGTCGGAGCATGATTTATTTATTGATTATCTTCCTTATGAGTGGCGGTCGGGGACGAGCGATGGTCTTTTCCTACCAATCTATCCCCCTAGGAGCATGCACGTAATACTTTGCTTTGATAACTTCTAGATTTTTGCAATAAGTATATGAGTTCTTTATGACTAATGTTGAGTCCATGGATTATACACACCTTCCTTCCTTCCACCATTGCTAGCCTCTCCAATACCGCACACCTTTCGCCGGTATCATACACCCACCATATACCTTCCTCAAAACAGCCACCATATCTACCTATCATGGCATTTCCATAGCCATTCCGAGATATATTTATAACACCCTCGATGCGACTATAGCTCCCACGTGTCGAGGCACGACTTAGAGACATAATCGCATTGAAGGCATATGTCGCAAGTTAGGCAATCTTCACAACATCCCATGTAATATGATTAATAAAGGGGAGATAACATAGTTGGCTTACACTCGCCACGTCAATCAAGTACATAAATAACATTACATCATCCAAACACTCATGGCCCGACTACGGCGCCAAAATAAAAGATAACCCAACATGCGACACGGTCCCGATCACCCCCAACTGGGCACCACTACTGATCATCAAGAAAGGAAACATAGTAACATTGAGAGTCTTCGTCGAACTCCCACTTGAGCTCGAGCGCGTCTCCTGAAGCGGAATCATCAGGCCCTGCATCTGGTGTAATAGTAATCTGTGAGCCACAGGGACTCAGCAATCTCGCACCCTCGCGATCAAGACTATTTAAGCTTATAGGTATGGTAAGGTAAAATATGTGGAGCTGCAGCAAGCGACTAGCAAGTATGGTGGCTAACTTATTCGCAAAAGAGAGCGAGAAGAGGAGGCAAAGCGCGAGCGAGAAACTAGAGAGCAACCTGCGCAAACATTACTCCAACACCGTGTCCACTTCCCGGACTCCGCCGAGAAGAGGCCATCACGGTAACACACTCAGTTGATTCATTTTAATTAAGTTAAGGTTCAAGTTATCTACAACCGGACATTAACAAATTCCCATCTGCCCATAACCGCGGGCACGACTTTCGAAAGTTCAAATCCCTGCAGGGGAGTCCCAACTTAGCCCATGACAAGCTCTCACGGTCAATGAAGGAATAGACCTCCTCCCAAGACGTTCCGATCAGACTCGGTATCTCGGTTCTTCAAGACACTTCGACAGGTTAAAACAAGACCAGCAACACCGCCCGAATGTGCCGACAAATCCCGATAGGAGCTGCACATATCTCGTTCTCAGGGCACACTCAGATGAGACATCCTACGAGTAAAACCAACCCTCAAGTTGCCCCGAGGTGGCCCCGCAGTCTACTCGGTCGGACCAACACTCAGAGGAGCACTGGCCCGGGGGGGGGGGGTTAAAATAAGATGACCCCTGGGCTCCGGAAACCCAAGGGAAAAGAGGCTAGGTGGCAAATGGTAAAACCAAGGTTGGGCATTGCTGGAAAAGCTTTAATCAAGGCGAACTATCAAGGGGTTCCCATTATAACCCAACCGCGTAAGGAACGCAAAATCCGGGAACATAACACCGATATGACGGAAACTAGGGCGGCAAGAGTGGAACAAAACACTAGGCGAGAGGCCGAGCCTTCCACCCTTTACCAAGTGTATAGATGCATTAAGATAACATAGCAATATAATGATATCCCAACAAATAAATAAAGGTTCCAACAAGGAACGGCCTCCAATCTTCGCCTGCAACTAGCAAAGCTATAAGAGGGGCTGAGCAAAGCGGTAACATAGCCAATCAACGGTTTGCTAGGACATGGTGGGTTAGAGGTTTGACATGGCAATTTGGGAGGCTTGAAAGCAAGTGGTAGGCATCGTAGCATTGGCATAGCAAAAAAGCGAGCAATCTAGCATAGCAAAGATAGTAGTGATTTCGAGGGTATGATCATCTTGCCTACACAGTTGTCAGAGTTGACTGGATCCTCGAAAGCAAACTCAACGGGCTCCTCGTTAGCGAACTCGTCTCCCGGCTCTACCCAAATAAGACAAACAAGCAACAAGGACACAATCAACCACGTGCAAGGAACAAACAATACGAAGCAATGATGATATGCTATGCGGGATGCGATGCTGGATGCATATGCAAGATATGACAGGAAATGCAAGAACCTGGCCTCAACTTGGAGATCCAAGTGCGCCACTGGAAAGAAGAGATGAAATCGCTTGAAAACGATATAAAGAACGCCAGAATCGGAGTTACGGTTTGGAAATGGCAAGCGATTCAAATATGACACCGGTCTGCGATTTACAGCAAGTAGCCATCTAAATGTAAGGAGATGAACATGCTACAGCACCCAAACATGACAACAAAATACATGGCAGGGATGCATTCAAGATTCTTAACAAAAGTCTAGCATTGAGCTATGGCCAATTCATCCATTAACAGATTCAAACAAGCATGGCAAAAAAGCATATGGCAAACAGATTTCAGACTTAGTGAAATTAACACTTGTCTGGAATTTCAGACCGGGTAGCACACTTCGGAGCAACAAAACTACATTCTACAGGACCTGAACATGGCAAAGTAAAGCATGGCATGGAGATACTCAAAGAGCTTAACAAAAGTCCCTTAGTGACCTCGAGCCAAAAGGGATCAGAAAATACAATTGCAAGCATGTGAACATGGCAAAAACATAATCAAATCACAGACTTAGTGAAAACTGGAGCATGCTGAAACATAACTCAAGTAGGCATGTTTACGAGCTCGATGCACTCACTACGGTGCAAGTCATGACCAACTAAGCATACATCTATCAAGAACACACAAAATTCAAGCTAGACATGGCAAGAACAATAGCATAGCATGCACGGATCAATTACAACAACATTGGCAAAATTGCAAACAAGTTGACAATCTGCCCAGATTCACAAAGTAGCAAAAGTAGAGCTCGATTGACTCAAGCTAGGGTGCTCCATAATTGCAAACAAAGACATGGATGGATAGAGCACTACAATATTAACAAAACATCCTTACTGATCATCCTCAAAAGAGGCACGGATCACTAGGAAACAACATGAACATATGGCCATAAGAAATAAACAGATCAAGGACTTAGTGGAAATGCTAAGTCCCTGAAAACAGAATTACCGAGTGCACCACTTTTCAAGCTCGTGCTAGTCACCACACACATCACAAAAATACATGGGTTGCACCTCTGGAAAGATGACAAAACCCTTAACAAAACATATGTAGAACATCAGGGCATATCATGCACGCATTAATCATGGCAAAAATGACAAAAACCTAAATGGAGTAGCAGATCTGACAATTAACTCAAGTAGCCCTCTTCTAACAGCATTTCGGGCATCAAGATGTACTCAAATGAAAATGATGCAATGGAATGAAATGATGTACTCTCTGAGATGAACATGTTGATATGCTATATGCATGAATCAGAGCTACGGATGCAAAGTTACGGAGCTATGAACATGAGCATATGGGCTAGAAAATTCTAGGGACTTAGGAAAAAAATCAACCCCGAGATCTAGGGTTTACTGTTCACGGCACGCGAACCGAGGAGCTCTGGTGAGGTGGCGGCGGCTCCGGCGAGGGAAAAGCGAGGCCGAGGCGATGCGGGGGCGTGGCCGGGCGGCGGAGTGGCCGGGAGGTGGCGGAGGCGGCGATGGCGCGTCGGGCGGCGGCGTCCGGGGCGGCGAACAGCGGAGAGGCGGGCCGCGGCGCTGCGGCGGCGCGGTGGCGTCCGGTGCGGCGGCGGGGCGGAGCAGGCGGCGGCGCGAGGTAGGAGGAGGCGGCGGGGCGATGGTGAGGACGGCGCGCGCGGATGGGCCCGCGGGGGCCCTGCCTGGGCTCGGCGGGCCGGCGGCGGAGAGAGGCGGCAGGCGTATGGGGAGTGGCCACGTGGCGGCGGCGGGGAGCAGCGGACACGTCCGGCCCGAATTCGGACGTGTCCGGCGGCGAGAGGTGGAAGACGACTAGGGTTTCGGGGAGGGGATCCGAGATTTGGAAAGGGGGTTCTTTAAATAGGCATAGAGGGAGCTAGGAGAGTCCAAATGAGGTGCGGTTTGCGGCCACGCGATCGTGATCGAACGCTCTAGATGATGGAGAAGGCTTAGGTGGGTTTTGGGCCAAATTGGAAGGGTGTTGGGCTGCACACACACGAGGCCTTTTCGGTCCCTCGGTTAACCGTTGGAGTATCAAACGAAGTCCAAATGGCACGAAACTTGACAGGCGGTCTACCGGTAGTAAACCAAGGCCGCTTGGCGAGTCTCGGTCCAATCCGGAAATGTTTAATCCCCACACACGAGAGAAAGCTAGAAATGACCACCGGAGGAGAACGAAGCGCCGGAATGCAAAACGGACAACGGGGAAAATGCTCGAATGCATGAGATGAACACGTATGCAAATGCAATGCACATGATGACATGATATGAGATGCATGACAACAACCACAACACACTCGGAGACAAAGACCCGAACCCGAGAAAATAAAATAACTTAATGCCGGAAACGGCAAGAGTTGGAGTACACATTGGGAAAGTTACATCCGGGGTGTTACAACACTCCACCACTACGAAAGGATCTCGTCCCGAGATCTAGGACTGAAAGAACGCCGGGTACTCAGAATGGAGGTGATCCTCGCGTTCCCATGTAGCTTCACGGTCGGAATGGTGTGACCACTTGACTTTGAGAAATTTGATTGACTTGTTGCGAGTCTTGCATTCAGTCTATTCAAGAATAGCAACTGGGTGCTCACGATAAGAGAGATCTTCTTGGAGCTCAATGTCCTCGAAGTTGACGGTGCGGTCAGGAGTCTTGAAGCACTTTCGAAGCTGAGAGACATGGAACACGTCATGAACATTTGCAAAGTTTGAAGGAAGCTCGAGTTGATAGGCGAGGTCGCCTCTCTTGCTGACAATCTTGAAAGGTCCCACGTATCTGGGGGCAAGCTTCCCTTTGATACCGAAGTGACGAGTACCTTTCATAGGAGAGACGCGAAGGTACACATGATCTCCGATCTCGAAAGCCAAATCACGGTGCTTACTATCATAGTAGCTCTTCTGGCGGGATTGGGCTGCTTTGAGGTTATCTCGAATGACTTTGCACATTTCTTCTGCCTCTGTGATTAAGTCATTACCCAGCAGCTGACGTTCACCGGTTTCAGACCAGTTGAGAGGGGTACGACACTTCCTGCCATACAGAATTTCAAATGGGGCCTTGCCCGAACTTGCTTGAAAACTGTTGTTGTAGGCGAATTCAGCATAAGGAAGACAATCCTCCCACTTCATGCCGAAGGAGATAACACAAGCCCTGAGCATATCTTCAAGAATCTGGTTGACACGCTCGACTTGACCACTAGTTTGAGGATGGAAAGCTGTGCTGAAGCGGATGTTCATGCCCATGGCCTTCTGAAAAGAATCCCAAAACTTGGATGTAAAGATGCTGCCACGGTCTGAAGAGATCACTTGAGGAATACCGTGCAGAGAGACAATACGAGAGGTATAGAGTTCCGCCAATTGAGCTGTAGTGATCGACTCTTTGATAGGCAGAAAATGAGCCACTTTGGTGAGTTTGTCGATGACAACGAATATAGCATCAGTGCCACTCTTGGACTTTGGAAACCCAGTCACGAAGTCCATTTCAATGTGGTCAAACTTCCATTCTGGAATGGCAAGAGGTTGGAGGAGACCCGCTGGCCTTTGGTGTTCTGCCTTCACTCTTCTGCAGACATCACATTCATTCATGAATTGAGCAATCTCGCGCTTCATTCGAGTCCACCAATAAGCCTGCTTGAGGTCCTGATACATCTTCATGCTCCCAGGGTGGATGGAGAGGAGAGAATTGTGAGCCTCGTTCAAGATCGCTTTACGAAGGTCACCTTTGGGTACAACAATACGATCCTCGAAGAAGAGAGTGTCCTTGTCATCAAGGCAGTAGCACTTGTACTTGGGTTGACTCTTGGCAATCCCAATCTTCACCTTTTTCACCATAGCATCGAGAAGCTGAGCTTGGCGAATCTGGTCTTCCAAGGTAGGAAAGATTTGAAGGTTGGCGAGGAAACCTTGAGGAACAACTTGCAGATTAAGTTTGCGGAAAGCTTCACAAAGCTCGGGTTGATAAGGCTTGAGAATTAGACTGTTGCAGTAAGCTTTCCTGCTCAATGCGTCAGCAATCACATTGGCCTTGCCTGGAGTATACTCGATACTCGGATTATACTCTTGAATCATTTTGACCCATCGAGTTTGCCTGAGGTTGAGATTAGGCTGAGTGAAGATGTACTTGAGACTCTTGTGATCAGTGAAAATGTCCACTTTTCTTCCCAATAGAAGATGTCTCCAAGTCAAAAGAACATGCACAACTGCCGCCAACTCGAGATCATGAGTGGGGTAGTTCTTCTCATTAGGCTTCAACTGTCGAGAGGTATAAGCAACAACTTTCTTCTCTTGCATCAATACTGCGCCAAGACCTTGGAGAGAGGCATCACAAAAGACCTCGTACGGCTTGGATTCATCAGGCGGAGTCAGAACTGGAGCAGTGATCAATTTCTCTTTCAAAGTGTTGAAAGCAATATCACACTCCGGAGACCAAACGTACTTGACGTGCTTCTGAAGAAGATTTGAGAGAGGCTTCGCGATCTTAGAAAAGTTTTCAACGAATCTTCGGCAATAGCTTGCTAGACCGAGGAAGCTGCGGAGTTGCTTCACGTTCTGAGGAGGTTCCCAATTCACAATTGCAGACACCTTCTTAGGATTCACGGCAATGCCCTTGGCAGAGATAATATGACCAAGATAAAGAACCTCATCGAGCAAAAATTCACACTTGGAGAACTTGGCGTAGAACTGATGTTCTCTGAGCTTATCGAGTACCAAACGCAAGTGCTTGGCATGATCTTCCTTGTTCTTCGAAAAAACCAGAATGTCGTTGAGATAGACCAAAACGAAGTCATTGGTGTAGGCGTTGAAGATGAAGTTCATCATGCGAGAGAATGTCGGAGGAGCGTTGACGAGACCAAAAGACATGACAGTGTATTCATATGAACCAAAGCTTGTCCTGAAAGCCGTCTTGGGAATATCTTGCTCACGGATTCGAATCTGATGATAACCCATACGGAGATCAAGCTTGGAGAATACTTGGGCACCTTTGAGTTGTTCGAACAGCTCATTGATGTTGGGAAGTGGGTATTTGTTCTTGATGGTCTTCTTGTTCACTGGACGGTAATCAATACAAAGTCGGTCCGTTCCATCCTTCTTCTTCACAAAAAGAACACCACAACCCCACGGAGAAGAACTAGGCTGGATGAGACCCATTCTTTCTTGAATATCGAGTTGCTTCTTCAGCTCCTTCAACTCTTCAGGTCCGAGCTTGTAAGGACGTTTGCACACAGGTTCCATGCCAGGTTCAAGATCAATAACGAATTCAACTGGCCGGTGTGGAGGCATTCCTAGAAGCTCTTCTAGAAAGACGTCTTGATATTCGCAAACGACTGGAATTTGCGAGATGGCATCCAATTCACCCTTCTCATTGAGAGAAAATAGACGGATAGTATTATCACGAGCGGCAAAGACAATTACATCCTCAGACGAATGAGTCAATTGAATCTTCCTGGCAGCACAATCAAGATGTGCCTTGTGCTTAGAGAGCCAATCCATTCCGAGAATAAGATCAATATCCGAGTTACCAAGAACCACCAGAGAAGAGAGAAACTTGTAATCACCCAATGTGATAGAGATATCGGGAGCAACCAAACTAGAAGTCAAAAGCTTCCCGGGAGAAACAACTTGCATGACTTTGGGCATGATCTCAGTGTCAACATTGTGCTTCGATGCAAAAGGGCATGACAAAAAGGAATGCGATGCACCAGTGTCAAAAAGAACTTTTGCAGGAACATCGTTAACAGGAAGGTTACCCATGATCACATCTGACGAGTCCTCTGCCTGTGCTGCATTCATCGAATTGACCTTGGCGTGCTTGGGGTTATGCTTGACCACAACTGTACTTGCCGATCTGACAGGAGGAGGAGGGGGAAGACGCCTCTGGTTGAAACACTTGTTGGCATAGTGACCCTTCTGTTGGCACTTGTTGCACGTGACCTATGAAAGCGGACGGTGATACGGAGCACTCGATCTTGGAGCTTGAGACGAAGTCTTGTTCTGAAAGCCAGGGTTGGGTGGGTGGGAAGAACCACTGCCACCTTTGCTCTTCTGCTGATACGGCTGACGGAACGGAGGAGGAGGAAGCCAAAACTTCTGCTGCTTGGCCACTTGAGTAGAGGAAGAAGGAGTAACATCTCTGACTCGCTTCTTGGAAGCATCACACCTCAACTGAGCAGCCTCTTGCTTCAATGCCATGTTGTAGAACTCATCGTACCTCAAGGGCTCAAAGAGAACAAGAGCTAGCTGAATTTCTTCTCTGAGACCACCCCTGAACTGATATATCATGCTCTTCTCATCAGGGACGTCCTGCTTAGCAAAGCGGGCGAGCTTCTGAAACAACTTGTTGTAGTCATAGACAGACAAAGAGCCTTGCTTCAGATTGCGGAATTCCTCACGCTTGCTTTCAACCACGCTCTGGGGAATATGATGAGCTCGAAAATCTTGACGGAATTCATCCCAGGTGATAACACGTCCACCTCGGGAATCCTTGTACTGCTGGAACCATTCTGCAGCTTGATCTTTGAGTTGGAAGGAAGCGAACTTAACAAAGTCCTCAGGCCTGACGTTACTGCACTCGAAATGCTTGCACAGATCCACAAGCCAATTGTCAGCATCGGTTGCCTCAACACAATTGCTGAAAGTCTTTGGCCCGTTAGCAAGGAACTGGTTGAGTGAAGCAAAATGATTCTGATTGTTGCCTTGGTTCCCTTGGTTGCCTTGATTGCGCTCTTGAAGAATTTGCATGATTATCGGGTGGTAGGTGCGACATATGCCAACGGGTGGCTTATCATTGTGGGAGCCAGTAAAACATCACCGGTGCCTGGAAACGGGATGAGGCGAAGACATGCATGCCGGCGAATCTTACCCAGCTTCGGGGCTCTCCGTGGAGATAACACCCCTACTGCTGCTCTGCGGGGTCTCCGCATGATCACTCGATGAACAAGTAGTGACACGGTGCTCCTTGAGCTGTTTGGCGAGAGGAGGAAGAAGGGCTCTGCTTGCTCTCTTCTCCTCCCTACGTGGTGTCTAAAACTAGCAGGGATCAACCCTTTGCATGGGTGTTCCGGGGGGTTTATATAGGCCTACCCCCCGGGGGTACAACGGTAATCCGGCTGGGCGCGGGGCCCAGCCGTCTGTGTCTATGCTCTCCGGCTTTTGCGCCGGCTGCTGGGGCCCGCCGGCTAGTGGGTCCCACCGGCTGCCGGCCCCTTGGTCGACAGGCAGGCCCCATTGTCCAGGGCCTTGTCGGTGGCTGGTTACTGTTGCTCAATCTTGGTGACGAGGGCTTCGCCGAGGTAAGCATGGCTACAGTGCTGCCGTTCGGCGGGTGACCACTGTAGCCTCACCGCGTCTTGTCTCCTTAATGGGGCGTCTCCTTCGAGGGGGTGGCAAGCCGGCTGGAGAGAGCCGGCTCCGTCTTGGGCCGACTGGGGGAGGCCAGGCCGCCTTCGGGTGTCTCTCTGCCCGAAGGGGCCCACCGCCCATGGGCCGTACTGGTAGCCCGTCGTGGATGACATCAGGGTCAACGTGGCAACAGTGCTGCGCCGGACGGGTCATGGCCACCCGTACGGCGCACTGTGCCAGGCGCGCTCCGGGATTCGGGGGTGGCAGGCTTCACTGTAGCCATGCCCCGTCACATCGCCGTTAGGTGGATGCAGACTTCGAGGGTACGGTCTTGATCGCTTTATGGGAGCCGGCTCCTTGGAGTCGGCCTTCTCGCAGCCGGCTCTTAGGAGCCGGCCCTCCCGCGGCTTTCTTCATGAGGGCTGAAGTTGGGCCGCCTTCCAATAGCCGGCCTGGGAGATAGCCGGCCAGGGGAAGGCGGCCCCATGTCTTGGATCCTTGAGAGCCGGATTGGCTCGTAATTTTTTCAGAAAGGCCAGGGGGAGCCGGCTAGGCTACCCGTGGTCACTTACTCCGACAGTAGTCCCCGAAGCTGAGCGAGCTTCGAGGCTTGTAAAGGGACGAGAAGCTTGGTCAGCTTCCTATCCTGAGGGGCCAGCTTTTCTCGTGCGGGCCGTCTTCGGAAAAGCTTCGTTTCTCGTAGGCGGGAACGCGGGCCACGTGGCGAGGAAATCCTGCCAACGCACACGCGCGACGGGACGCCGCCGCAGGCCCGGGCCCGCCACTCGCAGGCCTCGGTCCGAGCGCGGATCTTTCGCGGCCCACATGGACCGCTCGCCTTCCCGCGGCGGTTTTATTCTGCCATCAAGGCACAATAATCGCGGGACGTGGGGGAGTGGGCGCAATTGATCCCCACGTTCCCCCACGCCGCGCCTCCTCGGCTCCGCCGCGTGGTTTATAAGTAGGAGGAGGAGGGGGAGCGGCAGAGGCTCGCGCGCTCTCCCTCACTCCGCCCCTTCTCGCCCTCCTTCTCCTTCTCTTCCCCGCAGCAGCTCTTTGCCGCGCCGTTCCGCCGTTGTTTCGTTCCGCCGCCGCATCTCTTGCTTCTCGCCGCGCTGCCCCATGGCGCTGTCAAGCTTGTGGGATGGCTCCAACGTCCATGAGGACCACGTCGCGTTCCTCCGCCAGACGCGACGCCTGCCCGGCGAGGACTTCGTTCGGGTTCGTCTAGCGCCGGAGAAGGAGATTTCGCCGGCACCGGAGGAGGGCGAGCAGGTGATCTTCCGCTCGCACTGCCTGCGCGGCTTCGGCCTTCCGGCGAGCGGGTTCCTCCGAGCCTTCCTCAAATTCTACAACCTCCAGCCGCATCACCTCACGCCCAACGCGGTGATGCTGCTGTCGGCCTTCGTCACGCTGTGCGAAGGCTTCCTTGGGGTCCTCCCCACGCTCGAGCTCTGGGCGGAATTCTTCCAAAGCAAGCTTGGCACCGTCATCGCGGGCGTGCCCGCCCCTTGCGGAGCCTTTATTGCCATGAGGCGGGCAAGCGAGAACAACCCGTTCCCGCCCATCCCGCTGATCCAGTCGGTGAAGCTCTGGGAGAAGTCATACTTTTACGTGAAGAATGTCACGCAGCAAGGCGACTACGTCAACCTGCCGGCTTATGAAGCCGGCCCGCCGGCTGGGAGGCGACCTTCGTGGAGCTACCAGGCCAGGTCATTGTCTCAGGCCGGGAACGTAGCCGTCTCCCGGCTTCGGGTGATGATCCATTCGGAGGGCCTGACCGGAGCCGACTTGGTGGCCGCCTTCGTGGAGTGCCGGGTTCTTCCCCTCCAAAGCCGGCCTCACATGGTTTGTCAGATGAGCGGCCGCTTTGACCCAAGCCGGCTGAGCACCAGGGAGATGCCTCATGCGGAGGTCTCCTACATGGTGAACTATATCTCCAACTGCAAGCTCGCCGAAGATTGGCAATACGGCAAGGAGCCGTATTCCCGCGCCAACCCTCCACCTGCCGTAAGTTCTTTCTTCTTTTCTTCCTTTGGTAGCCGGCCTCATGATAGCCGGCCTCTGATCAGTCGGTTTGCCCCTAGCAGAACCCTCTCCTTCCGCCGACGACCGGGGCCGTAGGGATAGAGCGCCAGCTCGTCCCTGACCGCACGGTGGACGACGCCGATGACCCGGACTTGGGAGCGGCCGCCATGGAAGACGCCATCGTGGGGGAAAGCGACGAGGCCGGAGGCGCGGGGCTCACGGCCGGCTTCGAGGACTGGCCGGATGATGCCGAGGTCGAAGTCGCCCCGCGCCGCCAGCCGGCGCCTGATCATCAAGGCGCGAGCTCGTCCGCCGCGCCGGCTACTGGCGGCGGCGCCCAGAAGCGCCGGGCCATGTCGATCCTTTTCGGCAGCCGGCCGAAGAAGTCCAAGGCTTCCGCAGCGGCGACCAAGCGAGATGAGGCGGCCGCGAAGGCGGCCCGCTTCCACAAGGTGGTGAGGCAGCCGCAGGAGATCTCAGCGTAAGTCGTCGAATGCTTGGCCATATATTTTTTGTTGTTCTTTTCGTTTGAAAACTCTTCTAAACCTTTCTTTGCTCGCCGGACAGGGCGCCGCTTTCCCTTGAGCGGGGTCCAGGCGGCTCCGTAGTCAGGCCGACTGGAGGGTCTTCGGGCTCCCACCGCGTGGATCCCCACGCTGACCTCAGGGAGGCCACGGAGCGGAACGCACGAGAAGTGCAGGAGGAGCGGGAGGCGGCGGAGCGAAGGGCCGCCCAGGCGACGAAGGAGCGAGCCGATGCAGTAGCCAAGGCCCGTGCGGAGGCGGTAGCTGCGGAGATGGAGGCGGAGGCTTCGCACAACCAGCCTCCGCTGCTAGCCATTCCCCTCCGCGCCGTGGCCCCCAACATTCCTGTGCCTCCACTGGAGGGGGTCGACCAAGAACCACCGGTGATGGAGCGGAGGGAGGACTCCGTGATCTTCGTGGAGGGGCGCCGCCGGCAGCGCCAACCGGAGCGGGCCAAGGCGGCCAGTCGGCTGCGGCGCCAGAGCGGCCGGCCGGGGGTGAGACGGAAGCAGGAGCCGGCCTCGAGGTGCAGCCGGCAATGCGCCAGCGCGCAGGGGGAGGCACCGCTCCGCCGAAGCCACACCGAGCTACGGGTGCCAGCCAGACGGCGGAGGCCTTGGAGGCGGCCAGCACCGGTACGTCCGAGTGGACTCCCAGCGGCGGGACGGGCGAGCTGAATGTGGCGGCCCAAGAGGTTCGGAACCGGCTTTAGGCCCAAGCCGCCTCGCTGCAGCAATACACCCAGGAGTTCCTTGCGACACGGGCCGTCATCCGGGTGAGTCTTCTATCTTTGGTTGTTTTGTTCTCTTGATTTCTTCTGTGGGGGCGCGTCAGCGCACCCACTGGGTGTAGTCCCCGAGATTAGGGCCGACTGCTGAGCAGTCGGGTCGGATCTTCCTTGACGACTACCTTATTCTCGCCTCCTGTCTAATCTTCCAGGAGTATCATAACCTCCGCGCTGCCACCTTCAACTCCCAGGCTCAGGAGCTGGGTCGGAGAGCCGAAGACCTGATCAGCACCCGGAGTACGTACTTGGTTTCGTTCATCTCTTGTGGGGGCGCATCAGCGCACCCACTGGGTGTAGTCCCCGAGATTCGGGCCGACTGCTGAGCAGTCGGGTCGGATCTTTCCTGACGACTTCACCTTACTGGTTTTTCTTTTGTCTTTCGTGCTCGCAGAAGCCAATGTCGACTTAAGGGGGCAGCTCAGCGAGGCGCAGGCCGCCCTTCGCGCCAAGGAAACCGAGTACGACGCCTTGGTCCTGGAGCGTGACCGCCTGGCCAAGAAGCTGGCTGACCAGGAGGAGAGCCACAAGGCGGCTCTGAAGAAGGCGCAAGATAACGAAGCCGCCCTGAAGGCCGAGTTCGAGACTGAAGCGGCGGGCTGGGCTGAGACCAGGCAAGCGCTGAATGAAGGCTTCGGCCGTATTGAGGATTTAATCAACGGTAAGCCGTTTTTCTCGCTCCTTGCCTGCCCCTTGCCGCCTGACTTGTGTTCTGACTTGAGCTGCTTTTTATTCTCTGTGCAGACTACTTTCCTGGCTACTCCGTCTTCGCCGCCCAAACTATCGAGGCCCATCGCAAAGCGCGCCGGCAGGCGGGGGCTGAAGTCGCGCCGGACGCGAGTCGGTCGCTCGAAGAGCAACTCTTGGCGGTCCAAGCGCGGCTGCAGCCGGCTCATCGTATGCTCCGCCGCCTCCAGCGTGCCGGAGCGCAGGTGTTGGCCGCCCTGTGGCCAAGCGAGACGATTCCCCGCACCCGAGTCAGACTGCCGACTGGCTGGAGGTTGCGGTTGGCCGCTTCGAGGCCTGGAAGGCGTCGGCAGCCCGGCTTGGAGCTGGGCGGGCGCTGGAGTTCGTCCGAGCTTGGTATCCGGGGCTGAACCCGGACCAGCTGCGCACCTGGCGGCTGGAGGCCGACGAAGAGCTAGCGGAGGTGCGGCCGGCTATCGCCCAGCGCGCATCGACAATCGCTGAGTGTACTGACATCGGCGTCTTCGCTCCCGAGATTAATGATGACGGTGTTGCCCAGCCGGAGGAGTGGTTCGGGCTGGACCCGGCGGCGGGTGAAGACTCGGCAGAAGAAATCGCCTCCAGCGACGAAGGCGAAGACGATGAAGGAGAGGAAAGCGAAGACGTCGAGCCGGCCGGTGGGACAGCCAGCCAGCCTCAGCCTGACCGTGCCTCCAGCAACGGGGCGCGCGCAAGCGCGCCCTCTGCGGGAGGCGGTGATCATGCCGAGGGTCGCCAGCCGGCCGCTCCTCCAGCCGGCACTGCCGTCTCCACCGACCTGCCCGGCTCGTCAGTCGCTCCGCCGGCTTAATCTGCCGTCCTTGTTTTTTCCTGCCTGTTGCCTTTTGAACAATTTTATTAAGCTTCTGCAGTTCCACCCACTGGGGGTGTATCCAAACTATGTTGAATGCTGGCCTTTTGAAGGTCTTTTATGTAAATATTAACTTGTGCATGTTTGGTTTCCATTCACGTATGCTTTTTATCCTTAGGCTGTTTCCTTTGCCGCCTTCCCCTTTTGGGGAGGCAAGTACTCGAGCTTTCTTGGATTGAAGTGAAGTGAATGGAAGCCGGTCGGCCGGCTACTCTGGTAGCCGGTCGGCGCTGGGAGAAAAACCGGCTTTTGTTATATTAGTCCGTTAGTCCCTAGCCGTTTTTCGTGTGGGCACCCGTTCCTGCCCTTAACTCTTGTCAGCCGGACAGCCGGTTCTTCGAACTGCGACTTTTGGCAAGAGAAGGCTTGGGAGCCGGCACACTACTTGTCTGACTGCGGGTAGGACTTCTAATATAACTCCAGGCGGCCAGTCCCCGGGCCGACTAGTCGAACCCGGTGCCGGACGGAAAAAAGTGAATGCAATGACAAGGCCATAAGCATGATACTTTTCATTTATAGACAAAAGATGGCAGTCCCCAAGCTCTCCTCGGGGGCCCTATTGTCTCGTACTTAGTACAAAAGTTAGCGTGATACATACTGTATTTCAGCTGTAAATCCTTCAGAGGAGGTTGGCGTTCCATGGTCGTTCCGACTCTTTGCCAGAGTCGTCTCTCTTTCGTGCCTTCGGCTTCTGTGCGTCGATCAGGTAGTAGGAGTCGTTGCCTAAGGCTCTACTGATGACGAAGGGGCCCTCCCAAGGGGCCGAGAGCTTGTGCTGGCCGGCTGTTCACTGGATCAGCCGGAGCACAAGATCGCCCTCTTGGAAGGATCTTGGCTTGACCTTCCGGCTGTGGTAGCGGCGCAGGCCCTGCTGATAGATGGCGGACCGGCTGAGGGCTAACAGCCGGCTTTCTTCCAGCAGGTCGACGCCGTCTTCTCGTGCTTCCTTGGCCTCCGCTTCCGTGTACATGGTTACTCGAGGCGAGTCGAACTCGATGTCAGTTGGGATGACCGCCTCGGCACCATACACGAGGAAGGAAGGGGTGAAGCCGGTTGACTTGTTTGGTGTAGTGCGCAGACTCTAGAGGACAGCCGGCAGCTCATCGAGCCAACAGCCGGCTGAACGCTCCAGTGGTACGATCAGTCGGGGCTTGATGCCGGAAAGGATGAGGCCGTTGGCTCGCTCGACCTGGCCGTTTGACTGCGGGTGGGCGACGGATGCTAGATCCAACCGGATGCCTTGCGTCGCGCAGAAACGTGCCAAGGCTCCCTTGGCGAAATTTGTGCCATTGTCGGTGATGATGCTGTGTGGCACGCCGTACCGAGTTGTTATATCTACGATAAATGTGACGACAGTCGGCCCATTCAGCTTCTTAATCGGCTTTGCTTCAATCCATTTGGTGAATTTGTCCACAGCGACAAGAAGATGTGTCATGCCGCCGCGTGCCGTCTTGAATGGGCCCACCATGTCCAGTCCCCAAACGGCGAAGGGCCAAGTGAGGGGAATGGTCTTGAGTGCTGAAGCCGGCATGTGTTGCTTGGAGCTGAAGAGTTGGCACCCTTTGCAATGTTTGACTAACTCCTTGGCGTCATCCAAAGTAGTCGGCCAAAAGAAACCATGGCGGAAGGCTTTGGCGACGAGTGATCTTGAGGCCGCATGGTGGCCGCATTCTCCTTGGTGGATGTCTCTGAGGATTGCAATGCCCTTCTCTTGCTCGACGCATCGCTGGAGGACTCTAGTGACACTGCGCTTGACGAGCTCTCTGTTGACGATTGTGTATGCTCCGGCTCGGTGTTGGACTTGTCTTGCCTCTACTTCGTCAGCCGTCAAATCTTGGTTTATTAGGAAGTTGAGGATGGATTGAGCCCATGACGGAGCTGCGACTTCTTCTATTGCCAAAATGGCTACTGCGGCCAGGGCGGGCGGGCTGGGCGGTGAAATGCTGGAGTCGGCCGCCGCCTGTTGTGTTGGTGTAGTTTCCGGGCTGACTACCGCAGTCCCCGAGCCGGGTGAGGCAGTCCCCGGGTCGGGCGTAACTACGGAAGTCCCCGAGCCGCCTGCTGATACCCCCTGGCCGACTATCGAAGTCGCCGGGCCACCTGCTTGGCTCTTTGAGCCGGACCCGGCCGCGTCGGGGTCAGGCGGCACGAAGATGGAATCGGACTCTGGAGACGGCTTGATAGACGGCTTGAGGAGGCGTTGTAGAGAGACGCCGGTTGGTATTGCTTGCCGGGTGGAGCCTATTCGAGCCAGAGCATCAGCTGGTTCGTTGTCGGCTCGCGGTACGTGGAGGAACTCGCATCCTTCAAAATACCCACTGATCTGCTGAACGAGGAAGCGGTAGCTTGCCATATTTGCGTCCTTAGCGTCGCAGTCGCCGAATGATTGCTGGACCACCAAGTCCAAGTCGCCATAACATAGGATCCGTCGAATGCCGAGCTCTTTGGCAAGCCAGAGCCCGTGTATGAGCGCCTCATACTCGGCTACATTGTTGGATGCGGCAAAGTGGATTTGCAGCGTGTATATGAGCTTGTCGCCTTTGGGAGAGGTGAGGACGATGCCGGCTCCCAAGCCGGTGCGCATCTTGGACCCATCGAAGTGCATGCGCCAATGAGTGGAGTCGGGAGCCGGCGGCAGGTACTGGGTCTCGGCCCAGTCGACGAGGAAGTCGGCCAATGCTTGGGATTTGATGGCGGTACGAGGCTGGTAGAAGATCGCGTAAGGGGCCAGCTCGATGGCCCATTTCGCCACCCGGCCGGATGCATCCCGGCTGCCTATGATCTCGGCCAGCGGGGCAGTGCATACAACCGTGATGGGATGTTCTTGGAAGTAGGGCTTCAGCTTCTTGGCGGCGAAGTACACGTCGTAGCACATCTTCTGGTAGTGCGGGTAGTTCTGCTTCGAGGTAGACAGCACCTCGCTCAAATAGTACACCGGCCTCTGGACCGGCTGGGCTCGGCCTTCTTCTGGGCGTTGGACTACGATGACGGTGCTGACCACCCGGCTGGTTGCGACAATGTAGAGGAGCATGGGCTCTTTGTCAGTCGGCGCCGCCAGGACAGGCGGCGTGGCCAGCATCTTCTTCAGCTCGTGAAAAGCTTGATCGGCTTGGTCATTCCACTCGAAGTGGTTGGTCTTCTTCATGAGGTGGTAGAGAGGAAGAGCTTTCTCTCCGAGCCGGCTGATGAAGCGGTTCAGGGAGGCCAAGCATCCGGTAAACTTCTGGACGTCTCGAAGTTTGGTGGGAATCGCCATTCTCTCAATGGCCTTGATCTTTACTGGGTTGCATTCGATGCCGCGTTCGGAGACCAGGAAGCCTAGGAGCTGGCCAGCTGGCACTCCGAACACGCATTTCTCGGGGTTAAGCTTGATTTGGAACCGGTGTAGGTTCTCAAATGTTTCCTTGAGGTCTTCCAGCAAGGTGTCGCGCTTCTCCGTCTTCACCACAATGTCGTCTACGTAGACGTGGGCATTTCTGCCGAGTTGCTTGAGGAGGCACTTCTGCATGCAACGCTGAAAAGTGGCACCGGCATTTCTCAAGCCGAATGTCATAGTCAGGTAGCAGAAGGCTCCAAATGGCGTGATGAAGGCGGTCTTCAGGCGGTCAGCCGTATCTAACTTTATCTGGTGATACCCTGAGTAAGCATCCAAGAAACTCAACAGCTCGCATCCGGCCGTGGAGTCTATCACTTGGTCAATCCTTGGCGGGGCGAAGGGATCTTTGGGGCAGGCCTTGTTGAGGCTTGTGTAGTCTATACACATGCGCCACTTGTTGTTCTTCTTTAGCACGAGGACCGGGTTGGCGAGCCACTCTGGAAAGAAAACTTCCATAATGAAGACGGCAGCTAAAAGCCGGGCTATCTCCTCTCCCACAATCCTGCGTTTCTCCTCCGACAGTCGGCAGAGGAATTGTTTGACTGGTTTGGCGTCTTCTCGGACGTGTAATTTGTGCTCGGCGAATTCCTTCGGAACACCCGGCATGTCCTTGGGGGACCATGCAAAGATGTCCCGATTCTCACGGAGGAAGTCGGCGAGCTCGCCTTCCTATTTGCTGTTTAGGTTTGACCCGATGACGGCAAACCTCTCTGGGTGCTCGGGGTCAAGAGGTATCTTCTTCATCTCCTTGGCCGGCTGGAAAGATCCTTGGGCATCATGCTCCTTGGGATCGGGGGACAGGGCCGACTGCTTGCCGGCCATGGCCACGACCCGGTCCAACATCTTCTTCTCGTCGGCAATCACAAGGGACTCGGCCAGCCGGCTGCTGGCTGCTGCGCACTCGGAGGACTTCTTGTAATCGCCGGCTACGGTGATGACGCCTTTGGTGCTTGGTATCTTCATCTTGAGGTATGCATAGTGGGGAACTGCCATGAATTTGGCCAAGGCAGGTCGGCCAAGCAATGCATGGTAAGGGCTCTCCAGGTTCACCACTTCAAACTAGATCGCTTCCCGGCGGAAATGCTCCTTGTCCCCCAAAAGTACATCAATCTTGATCTTGCCAATGGGGGCGCAGGACAGGCTAGGTACGATGCCATGGAACACTGTCCGAGTAGGTATGAGTTGCTTTGTCTTGACGTTCAGCTTCTCCAGGGTGTCGCGGTACAAGATGTTGATGCTGCTCCCGCCGTCTATCAACACACGGGAGAAGCGAGCGGCGCGTCTATCCGTTGCAAGGGTGGCATCCAGAACCAACGCATAAGAGCTGGGAGATGGCATCACGTCTGGGCGGTCGGCCCGGCTCCAGCTGATAGGTTTTTCTGACCAGTGCATGTGCTCGGCGGGGTTGGTAGCAACCATGCTGACTTCCTGGTCCTCTCGGTGTTTGCTGCGCCGGTCTTCGGGCTGGCTTGTAAAGACGATATAGGCGGCATGCTCGTCGGGGAACTCATCATGCACGGCTTTGACTGCGGGCCGAGCGGTCGGCGGCTGCGGAGCCGGAGGCGGCGGACCGGCAGGCGGAGGCAGCGCGAGCCCTTCGCCTTTGGAGATTCGAGTGAGCCAATGGCACTTCCGGGTTGTGTGGTTGGACGGCTTCACGCCGCTGTGGAACTTGCACGGGGCGTCAAGAATTTTCTCGTAGGAGAAGGCCGGCTGCCAAGCCAGCCTGCCGCCCTTGGGCTTCTTGGGTGCGGGCCGCCCTTCGGGCGGCACGTCTTTGACTGTGGCCACCTGCCGACTGGCGGGAGGCGGCGCGGGGCCCTTGCGCTTGTGGTTGTTCGAGTGTGGGCGTCTGCCGGAATCCCCAGCCGGCGTCTTGGGCGCCGGGTTGAGTACTTTTCCGGACGCGTCTACCCGGAGCTCGGTCTTCATTGAGGAGTCGGCGGTAGCGTACTTGTCCGCTATGTCCAGAAGCTCATCGAGGGTAGTCGGCTCGTCACAGAGGAGCTTGTGCTTGAGGAGGGTGCCCTCTCGGCACCCGGCAGTGAAGTATTCTATGGCTTGCACCTCGTGCACCCCTTCGCAAGAGTTGCGGAGCTCGGCCCAATGCGTGAGGTAGTCGCGAGTTGACTCAGCGGGGCCTTGTACGCACAAGGAGAGCTGTCTGGGCTTGGGAGCCCGCTTGTAGGTGCTGGTGAAGTTGCAGACGAAAGCTTCTGTGAAATCTAGCCAGTTGTTGATGCTGTGTGGTTTGAGGCTGTTGAGCCAGGTCCGCGCCGTGCCTTGCAGCATGAGGGGCACGTACTTCACGGCAACGCGCCGGTTGCCGTTGGCTATGCTAACCGCCGTGGAGTAGTCGATCAACCAATCTTCCGGCTTCACGGAACCGTTATACTTGCGCGTGTCTCTTGGGAGCGAGAACCCTTTGGGGGAAGGGCTCGTCGCGGATGCGGGGGCCGAAGCAAGGCGGGCCGACATCGTATTCTTCTTCCAGCGCCAGGGATCGCGCCAGGCGGTCGATCCTATGGCGGGCGTTGTTCTCGCCGACTCCTTCGCGGCGACCTAGCCGGCCGCTGAGAGTCGGATGCGCAACAGGCGGCGGGGTGGGATATCTCTCTCCACGGGGCCGAGGCGGAGGCGGGTTGCCCTGCCACTCCACGGCCCGAGGGTGGCCTTCTGCGTCTCGCTCGATGGAGATCCGGGTTTGGCTTCGGCTGGCAACCGGCTCTTTCTCGCGCCACGCGCGGTCTCTACCCGCAGTCGGCGTCCGGGACGTCACGCCGTGATCTCGGCACGGGGGAGGGCTTTCCGCGCGGGCGTCGGCTTCGTGCCGCTGCGCGGCTGCATCAATCAGCTGCTGGATGCGTAGGGTCATGTGGGGGAGTTCTTCGGCCCCCAGTCCGACTAGCTCGTCTACGGCCGCCTGGGCGGCGCGCAGGTTCTCGAGTGGAGTGGCGTAGACTGGGCGGTCGACCCTTAACGTGTCGGCAACGACAGCGCCGCGCTGTCTGACAATGCTGGCCCGGCTAGGCCCGCCTGGGGGCGGCGTGCCAAAGGCGGCGCGGTCGGCCTCGCGTCGGTGAGCCTCAGCGAGGCGTCTCATGGAAACCAACTTCCGGCCCTCCACGAGGAGGGCGAGGCGGCGAGCCTCCAGTGCTTCAGCGTCGGCATCAGCCGGGAGGGGGATGGACAAGTCATGGACCGCCGCGTGCGGGGCGTCGTGGGCGCCCTCGTCGGCTGCGCCGTCGTGGCCGATGACCATCACCTCGGTGGTGACAGCGTCGCAGCCATCGGCTCGGGGAAGCGGGTCGTTGTAGATCGTGACGTTGGTGGGGAAGGTGTCGAATGAGGCCGTGTCGGAGTCGACAGGCATCGGATCGGTGGAGCCAACCGACTCCAAGTCCACAGCAGGCTCGCCGGAGACATGGAGCCGGCCGAGGAGGTTGACGAGGTGGTCGGTGCCCACGTCGGAGGCGAGCTCGTCGGAGATGAGGGTCTTGTCGAGGAGATCGGCGAGGCTGCTCGCTGCGCAGGCGTTGGTGACTCCTTGCAGCGCGTCGTGGCAAGCGCCATCGGGCGTGCCGGGCTGGCTACGCTAGCGGGGGAGGAAGAAGGTTCCCGTCCAGAACAGGTCTCCAGACGACGGTGCACCTAGCCCCACGGTGGGCTCCAAATGTCGGGTGGTAGGTGCGACATATGCCAACGGGTGGCTTATCATTGTGGGAGCCAGTAAAACATCGCCGGTGCCTGGAAACGGGATGAGGCAAAGACATGCACGCCGGCGAATCTTACCCAGCTTCGGGGCTCTCCGTGGAGATAACACCCCTACTGCTGCTCTGCGGGGTCTCCGCATGATCACTCGATGAGCAAGTAGTGACACGGTGCTCCTTGAGCTGTTTGGCGAGAGGAGGAAGAAGGGCTCTGCTTGCTCTCTTCTCCTCCCTATGTGGTGTCTAAAACTAGCAGGGATCAACCCTTTGCATGGGTGTTCCGAGGGGTTTATATAGGCCTACCCCCCGGGGGTACAACGGTAATCCGGCTGGGCACGGGGCCCAGCCGTCTGTGTCTACGCTCTCCGGCTTTTGTGCCGGCTGCTGGGGCCCGCCGGCTAGTGGGTCCCACCGACTGTCGGCCCCTTGGTCGACAGGCAGGCCCCACTGTCCACGGCCTTGTCGGTGGCTGCTTACTGTTGCTCAATCTTGGTGACGAGGGCTTCGCCGAGGTAAGCGTGGCTACAGTGCTGCCGTCCGGCGGGTGACCACTGTAGCCTCACCGCGTCTTGTCTCCTTAATGGGGCGTCTCCTTCGAGGGGGTGGCAAGCTGGCTGGAGAGAGCCGGCTCCGTCTTGGGCCGACTGGGGGAGGCCAGGCCGCCTTCGGGTGTCTCTCTGCCCGAAGGGGCCCACCGCCCGTGGGCCGTACTGGTAGCCCGTCGTGGATGACATCAGGGTCAACGTGGCAACAGTGCTACGCCGGACGGGTCATGGCCACCCGTACGGCGCACTGTGCCAGGCGCGCTCCGGGATTCGGGGGTGGCAGGCTTCACTATAGCCACGCCCCGTCACATCGCCGTTAGGTGGATGCAGACTTCGAGGGTACGGTCTTGATCGCTTTATGGGAGCCGGCTCCTTGGAGTTGGCCTTCTCGCAGCCGGCTCTTAGGAGCCGGCCCTCCCGCGGCTTTCTTCATGAGGGCTGAAGTCAGGCCGCCTTCCAATAGCCGGCCTGGGAGATAGCCGGCCAGGGGAAGGCGGCCCCATGTCTTGGATCCTTGAGAGCCGGATCGGCTCGTAATTTTTTCAGAAAGGCCAGGGGTAGCCGGCTAGGCTACCCGTGGTCACTTACTCTGACAATGATCAACTGTGTGTTTGCATTGGTTGCGGCCATCACAGCTTGCCATGCCTCCGGAGGAGGTGGAGGTGGTGGCGGATCAGGATTCGAAGTCGTGCGCGTTGGAGGAGCCATCCTGAAGAGGTAGACATCCATTAGCACATTGATAGACAATTGAAGCTGAATCCAACGGAATGAAAATTGCAACATATAGTCTTCACATCCGAACAAAATGAACGAATGCATTCCTCTTGAAATGGTCACATATCCATAAATTGAGAAGCCACTTAGAATTAAGGTAGAGAAATAAATCAACAATGTACGGATCAAGAACGAATAATCGGTAAGAAATCCCAATCTCAAACCAATATCCGTGGAAGAAGAACTAGAGCTACTAGAATTCCCACCAATGAAACTCCCGAACCTTTCCGGTTATGCAATCAGGTGTTGGGGATACAGGGGAAGCATAATATCTCACCCAAACTAGCAAATCCTACATCCAGCTGTATCCATCCTTCAACACATAACCAAGAAACCTTCGGAAACCATCTACCTCAACCTTCGAAAAGCATCCGTTATACAAGTTATGGCGATACTCCCGAACTCCCGCCCCAGTACTGGGTGGCGTCGAGGTTATCTCACCAACGAACTGTATAAAAGAGATTTTTGATGTCGGTGTACTAAACTCAGGTATTCCAAAACTGCAACGATAAAATTATGATGACAACACCTCAGAGCTCAACTCCCTGGGACACTTCCACTAAACCCCTGACAGGAGGCACCAAGTCAATGTTCTCATCATAAAACCATCGGAACGATTCCAAGATACCCACGTGATCCTAAATTTTTTTTAGTGAAATTTGAGAAGAGAAGAGTCAAAACTCTACGTCAGGATGCCTTACCAGAGCGATGAGGAGACTGGGAAGTAAAAAAGAATTCCTAAACTCTCCGATATATAATTCCTAAATCACTCAAAACATTTTTCTAGACACAACTCGGCCGCTAAAAACGATCAAGCAATGGGGCTCCTAAGGTCGGGGAAGGCTCTGATTACCAACTTATAACACCCTCGATGCGACTATAGCTCCCACGTGTCGAGGCACGACTTAAAGACATAATCTCATTGAAGGCATATGTTGCAAGTTAGGCAATCTTCACAACATCCCATGTAATATGATTAATAAAGGGGAGATAACATAGTTGGCTTACACTCGCCACGTCAATCAAGTACATAAATAACATTACATCATCCAAACACTCATGGCCCGACTACGGCGCCAAAATAAAAGATAACCCAACATGCGACACGGTCCCGATCACCCTCAACTGGGCACCACTACTGATCATCAGGAAAGGAAACATAGTAACATTGAGAGTCTTCGTCGAACTCCCACTTGAGCTCGAGCGCGTCTCCTGAAGCGGAATCATCAGGCCCTGCATCTGGTGTAATAGTAATCTGTGAGCCACAGGGACTCAGCAATCTCGCACCCTCGCGATCAAGACTATTTAAGCTTATAGGTATGGTAAGGTAAAATATGTGGAGCTGCAGCAAGCGACTAGCAAGTATGGTGGCTAACTTATTCGCAAAAGAGAGCGAGAAGAGGAGGCAAAGCGCGAGCGAGAAACTAGAGAGCAACCTGCGCAAACATTACTCCAACACCGTGTCCACTTCCCGGACTCCGCCGAGAAGAGGCCATCACGGTAACACACTCAGTTGATTCATTTTAATTAAGTTAAGGTTCAAGTTATCTACAACCGGACATTAACAAATTCCCATCTGCCCATAACCGCGGGCACGACTTTCGAAAGTTCAAATCCCTGCAGGGGAGTCCCAACTTAGCCCATGACAAGCTCTCACGGTCAATGAAGGAATAGACCTCCTCCCAAGACGTTCCGATCAGACTCGGTATCTCGGTTCTTCAAGACACTTCGACAGGTTAAAACAAGACCAGCAACACCGCCCGAATGTGCCGACAAATCCCGATAGGAGCTGCACATATCTCGTTCTCAGGGCACACTCAGATGAGACATCCTACGAGTAAAACCAACCCTCAAGTTTCCCCGAGGTGGCCCCGCAGTCTACTCGGTCGGACCAACACTCAGAGGAGCACTGGCCCGGGGGGGGGGTTAAAATAAGATGACCCTCGGGCTCCGGAAACCCAAGGGAAAAGAGGCTAGGTGGCAAATGGTAAAACCAAGGTTGGGCATTACTGGAAAAGCTTTAATCAAGGCGAACTATCAAGGGGTTCCCATTATAACCCAACCGCGTAAGGAACGCAAAATCCAGGAACATAACACCGATATGACGGAAACTAGGGCGGCAAGAGTGGAACAAAACACTAGGCGAGAGGCCGAGCCTTCCACCCTTTACCAAGTGTATAGATGTATTAAGATAACATAGCAATATAATGATATCCCAACAAATAAATAAAGGTTCCAACAAGGAACGGCCTCCAATCTTCGCCTGCAACTAGCAACGCTATAAGAGGGGCTGAGCAAAGCGGTAACATAGCCAATCAACGGTTTGCTAGGACATGGTGGGTTAGAGGTTTTACATGGCAATTTGGGAGGCTTGAAAGCAAGTGGTAGGCATCATAGCATTGGCATAGCAAAAGAGCGAGCAATCTAGCATAGCAAAGATAGTAGTGATTTCGAGGGTATGATCATCTTGCCTACACAGTTGTCAGAGTTGACTGGATCCTCGAAAGCAAACTCAACGGGCTCCTCGTTAGCGAACTCGTCTCCCGGATCTACCCAAACAAGACAAACAAGCAACAAGGACACAATCAACCACGTGCAAGGAACAAACAATACGGAGCAATGATGATATGCTATGCGGGATGCGATGCTGGATGCATATGCAAGATATGACAGGAAATGCAATAACCTGGCCTCAACTTGGAGATCCAAGTGCGCCACTGGAAAGAAGAGACAAAATCGCTTGAAAACGATATAAAGAACGCCGGAATCGGAGTTACGGTTTGGAAATGGCAAGCGATTCAAACATGACACCGGTCTGCGATTTACAGCAAGTAGCCATCTAAATGCAAGGAGATGAACATGCTACAGCACCCAAACATGACAACAAAATACATGGCAGGGATGCATTCAAGATGCTTAACAAAAGTCTAGCACTGAGCTACGGCCAATTCATCCATTAACAGATTCAAACAAGCATGGCAAAAAAACATATGGCAAACAGATTTCAGACTTACTGAAATTAACACTTGTTTGGAATTTCAGATCGGGTAGCACACTTCGGAGCAACAAAACTACATGCTACAGGACCTGAACATGGCAAAGTAAAGCATGGCATGGAGATACTCAAAGAGCTTAACAAAAGTCCCTTAGTGACCTCGAGCCAAAAGGGACCAGAAAATACAATTGCAAGCATGTGAACATCGCAAAAACATAATCAGATCATAGACTTAGTGAAAACTGGAGCATGCTGAAACATAACTCAGTAGGCATGTTTACGAGCTCGATGCACTCACTACGGTGCAAGTCATGACCAACTAAGCATACATCTATCAAGAACACACAAAATGCAAGCTAGAAATGGTAAGAACAATAGCATATCATGCACGGATCAATTACAACAACATCGGCAAAATTGCAAACAAGTTGACAATCTGCCCAGATTCACAAAGTAGCAAAAGTAGAGCTCGATTGACTCAAGCTAGGGTGCTCCATAATTGCAAACAAAGACATGGATGGATAGAGCACTACAATATTAACAAAACATCCTTACTGATCATCATCAAAAGAGGCACGGATCACTAGGAAACAACATGAACATATGGCCATAAGAAATAAACAGATCAAGGACTTAGTGGAAATGCTAAGTCCCTGAAAACAGAATTACCGAGTGCACCACTTTGCAAGCTCGTGCTAGTCACCACACACATCACAAAAATACATGGGTTGCACCTCTGGAAAGATGACAAAACCCTTAACAAAACATATGTAGAACATCAGGGCATATCATGCACGCATTAATCATGGCAAAAATGACAAAAACCTAAATGGAGTAGCAGATCTGACAATTAACTCAAGTAGCCCTCTTCTAACAGCATTTCGGGCATCAAGATGAACTCAAATGAAAATGATGCAATGGAATGAAATGATGTACTCTCTGAGATGAACATTTTGATATGCTATATGCATGAATCGGAGCTACGGATGCAAAGTTACGGAGCTATGAACATGAGCATATGGGCTAGAAAATTCCAGGGACTTAGAAAAAATCAACCCCGAGATCTAGGGTTTACTGTTCACGGCACGTGAACCGAGGAGCTCCGGCGAGGTGGCGGCGGCTCCGGCGAGGGAAAAGCGAGGCCGAGGCGATGCGGGGGCGCGGTCGGGCGGCGGCGTGGCCGGGAGGCGGTGGAGGCGGCGATGGCGCGTCGGGCGGCGGCGTCCGGGGCGGCGAACGGCGGAGAGGCGGGCCGCGGCGCTGCGGTGGCGTCCTGTGCGGCGGTGGGGCGGAGCAGGCGGCGACGCGAGGTAGGAGGAGGCGGCGGGGCGATGGTGCAGGAGACGCGCGCGGATGGGCCCGCGGGGGCCCTGCCTGGGCTCGGCGGGCCGGCGGCGGAGAGAGGCGGCAGGCGTATGGGGAGTGGCCACGTGGTGGCGGCGGGGAGCAGCAGACACGTCCGGCCCGAATTCGGACGTGTCCGGTGGCGAGAGGTGGAAGACGACTAGGGTTTCGGGGAGGGGATCCGAGATTTGGAAAGGGGGTTCTTTAAATAGGCATAGAGGGAGCTAGGAGAGTCCAAATGAGGTGCGGTTGTGGCCACGCGATCGTGATCGAACGCTCTAGTGATGGAGAAGGCTTAGGTGGGTTTTGGGGCAAATTGGAAGGGTGTTGGGCTGCACACACACGAGGCCTTTTCGGTCCCTCGGTTAACCGTTGGAGTATCAAACGAAGTCCAAATGGCACGAAACTTGACAGGCGGTCTACCGGTAGTAAACCAAGGCCGCTTGGCGAGTCTCGGTCCAATCCGGAAATGTTTAATCCCCACACACGAGAGAAAGCTAGAAATGACCACCGGAGGAGAACGAAGCGCCGGAATGCAAAACGGACAACGGGGAAAATGCTCGAATGCATGAGATGAACACGTATGCAAATGCAATGCACATGATGACATGATATGAGATGCATGACAACAACCACAACACACTCGGAGACAAAGACCCGAACCCGAGAAAATAAAATAACTTAACGCCGGAAACGGCAAGAGTTGGAGTACAAATTGGGAAAGTTATATCCGGGGTGTTACAATATTGCCATGCAACTTTCCACCATTCCGTTTATTATGACACGCTCCATCATTGTCATATTGCTAGCATGATCATGTAGTTGACATCGTATTTGTGGCAAAGCCACCGTTCATAATTCTTTCATACATGTCTCTCTTGATTCATTGCATATCCCGGCACACCGCCGGAGGCATTCATATAGAGTCATATTTTTTTTCTAAGAATTGAGTTGTAATTGTTTAGTTTTAAGAAAAATAAAAAAGTGTGATGATCATAATTTTTAGAGCATTGTCCCAAGTGAGGAATGGATGATGGAGACTATGATTCCCCCACAAGTCGGGATGAGACTCCGGATGAAAAATAAAAAAAAGAGGCCATAAAAAAAGGCCCAAACAAAAAATGAGGGAAAAAGAGAGAAGGGACAATGTTACTATCCTTTTACCACACTTGTGCTTCAAAGTAGCACCATGATCTTCATGATAGAGAGTCTCTCATTCTGTCACTTACATATACTAGTGGGAATTTTTCATTATAGAACTTGGCTTCTATATTACAATGATGGGCTTCCTCAAAATGCCTTAGGTCTTCGTGAGCAAGCGAGTTGGATGCACATCCACTTAGTTTCTTTTGTTGAGCTTTCATATACTTATAGCTCTAGTGCATCCGTTGCATGGCAATCCCTACTCACTCACATTGATATATATTGATGGGCATCTCCATAGCCCGTTGATACGCCTAGTTGATGTGAGACTATCTTCCCCTCCTTTTGTCTTCTCCACAACCACCATTCTATTCCACATACAGTGCTATATCCATGGCTCACGCTCATGTATTGTGTGAAGATCGAAAAAGTTTTGAAAATGTCAAAAGTATGAAACAATTGCTTGGCTTGTCATCGGGGTTGTGCATAATTTAAATACTTTGTGTGGTGAAGATAGAGCATAGCAAGACTATATGATTTTGTAGGGATAGCTTTCTTTGGCCATGTTATTTTGAGAAGACATAATTGCTTTGTTAGTATGCTTGAAGTATTATTATTTTTATGTCAACATGAACTTTTGTCTTGAATCTTTTGAATCTGAATATTCATACCACAATTAAGAAGATTTACATTGAAATTATGCCAAGTAGCACTCCGCATCAAAAGTTCTGTTTTTATCATTTACCTACTCGAGGACGAGCAGGAATTAAGCTTGGGGATGCTTGATACGTCTCCAACGTATCTACAATTTTTGAATGATCCATGCTATATTGTCTACTGTTTTGGACTATATTGGGCTTTATTTTCCACTTTTATATTATTTTTGGGACTAACATTTAACCGGAGGCCCAGCCCAGAATTGCTGTCTTTTGCCTATTTCAGTGTTTCGGAGAAACATAATATCAAACGGAGTCCAAACGGAATGAAACCTTCGGGAACGTGATTTTCTCACCGAATACAACTCATGAGACTTGGACCCTACGTCAACCCAACTAACAGGAGGCCACGAGGTAGGAGGGCGCGCCTGCCCCCCCAGGCGCGCCCTCCACCCTCGTGGGCCCCCTGTTGCTCCACCGAAGTATTTCTTCCTCCTATATATACCTACGTACCCCCAAACAATCAGATACGGAGCCAAAAACCTAATTCCACCACCGCAACTTTCTGTATCCACGAGATCCCATCTTGGGGCCTGTTCCGGAGCTCCGCCGGAAGGGGAATCGATGACGGAGGGCTTCTACATCATCATCCAAGCCTCTCCGATGAAGTGTGAGTAGTTCACCTCAGACCTACGGGTCCATAGTTAGTAGCTATATGGCTTCTACTCTCTTTTTGGATCTCAATACAATGTTCTCCCCCTCTCTTGTGGAGATCTATTCGATGTAATCTTCCTTTTGCGGTGTGTTTGTTGAGATCGATGAATTGTGGGTTTATGATCAAGTATATCTATGAATAATATTTGAATCTTCTATGAATTCTTTTATGTATGATTTGTTATCTTTGCAAGTCTGTTCGAATTATCAGTTTGGTTTGGCCTACTAGATTGGTTGTTCTTGCCATGGGAGAAGTGCTTAGCTTTGGGTTCGAACTTGCGGTGTCCTTTCCCAGTGACAGAAGGGGCAGCAAGACACATATTGTACTATTGCCATCGAGCATAACAAGATGGTTTTTTTTATCATATTGCATGAAACTATCCCTCTACATCATGTCATCTTTCTTAAGGCATTACTCTGTTTTTAACTTAATACTCTAGATGCATGCTGGATAGCGGTCGATGAGTGGAGTAATAGTAGTAGATGCATGCAGGAGTCGGTCTACTTGTCTCGGACGTGATGCCTATATACATGATCATACCTAGATATTCTCATAACTATGCTCAATTCTGTCAATTGCTCAACAGTAATTTGTTCACCCACCGTAGAATACTTATGCTCTTGAGAGAAGCCACTAGTGAAACCTATGGCCCCCGGGTCTCTTTCTCATCATATTAATCTCCATCACTTTATTATTTCTTTGCTTTTACTTTGCCTTTTACTTTTCACTTTGCATCTCTATACCAAAAATATTATTTATCATCTCTATCAGATCTCACTTTCGTAAGTGATCGTGAAGGCATTGACAACCCCTAAGCGCGTTGGTTGTGTTGAGCTATTGTTTTTGTGTAGGTACAAGGGACTCGAGCGTAGCCTCCTACTGGATTGATACCTTGGTTCTCAAAAAACTGAGGGAAATACGTACGCTACTTTGCTGCATCATCCTCTCCTCTTCGGGGAAATACAACGCAGTGCTCAAGAGGTAGCAAGAAGAATTTCTCGTGCCGTTGCCGGGGAGTCTGCGCAAAAGTCAACATACCAAGTACCCATCACATACCCTTATCTCGCGCATTACATTATTTGCCATTTGCCTCTCGTTTTCCTCTCCCCCCACTTCACCCTTGCTGTTTTATTCTCCCTCTCTTTTCCTTTCGCCCTTTTTCCATTTGCTTTAATGTCTTACTTGGCTCGTTTACTCATTTGGTTGGATTAGTTGTTTATTTATTTCTAAATAGAGAACCTAAGATCTATGGATCCTCATCCACTTTCTAATCTTTTTAAGAGATCCAATTATGATGAACCTATTGCTAGTGAGTTTTGTGCACTAGATTATCTTGATGAAGTTTTGCTTGAAATTTGTGAATCTGAAAATTGTGATGAAGTACCTTATGGAGTGATTCACGATAGATCTTTCAATAAAAAGCATGATTGCAATGATTTTACTATAAACTCTCTTGATGTCAATTGTGCTAATAATATGCAAAACCCTAAGCTTGGGGATGCTAGTTTTGCTATGTCCTCTACTTGTTGCAATAATCATGATTGGGGTGATTCTTCTTATGATCTTGAAAATTTGTTTAAGCCCCATGATGAATATGAGATTGATACTAGTGTTTCCAATATTATTGAAAGTGGGTTTGGAAGAGTGTCAACTTTAGATCCCACTATTTTGGAAGAGTGTCAACTTTGCATGCATATGGATCATCTTGAAAATATTTTGTGTGATAGCTATTTTGTTGAATTTGCCTATGATCCCACATGCAATTATTATGAGAGAGGAAAATATGGTGGTAGAAATTTTCATGATACTATTAATTTGAGGTTGTTTCCTCGGAAAGTGTACTGTGTGCTCATTACCATTAACATGAAAAGTGACATTGCCTATAGCGTAATCAATAACAGCCCCTGTAGTATTCAAAAAGGGTCTTCCAAGAATAATAGATATACTATCGTCCTCGGGAATATCAAGAATAACAAAGTCCGTTAAAATAGTAACATTTGCAACTACAACAGGCACATCCTCACAAATACCGACAGGTATAGCAGTTGATTTATCAGCCATTTGCAAAGATATTTCAGTAGGTGTCAACTTATTCAAATCAAGTCTACGATATAAAGAGAGAGGCATAACACTAACACTGGCTCCAAGATCACATAAAGCAGTTTTAACATAATTTCTTTTAATGGAGCATGGTATAGTGGGTACTCCTGGATCTCCAAGTTTCTTTGGTATTTCACCCTTAAAAGTATAATTAGCAAGCATGGTGGAAATTTTAGCTTCTGGTATCTTTCTTTTATTTGTAATAGTATATTTCATGTACTTAGCGTAAGGATTGGTTTTGAGCATATCAGTTAATCGCATACGCAAAAAGATAGGTCTAATCGTTTCAGCAAAGCGCTCAAAATCCTCATCATCCTTTTTCTTGGATGGTTTGGAGGAAAAGGCATGGGTTTCTGAACCCAAGGCTCTCTTTCTTTACCATGTTTCCTAGCAACAAAGTCTTTCTTATCATAATGTTGATTCTTTGATTGTGGGTTATCAAGATCAACAGCAGGTTCAATTTCTATGTCATTATCATTACTAGGTTGAGCATCATCATGAACATTATCATTAACATTATCACTAGTTTCAGGTTCATTACTGATACGTCTCCGTTGTATCTATAATTCTTGATTGTTCCATGCCAATATTATTGAACTTTCATATACTTTTGGCAACTCTTTATACTATTTTTGGGACTAACATATTGATCCAGTGCCCAGTGCTAGTTCCTGTTTGCTGCATGTTTTTTGTTTCACGGAATATCCATATCAAATGGAGTCCAAACGGGATAAAAACCGACGGAGATTTTTTTGGAATATATATGATTTTTGGGAAGAAAAATCCACGTGAGACGGTGACCGAGGTGGCCACGAGGCAGGGGGGCGGGCCTGCCCCCTGGGCGCGCCCCTGACCCTCGTGGGCCACCCGTATGGCGTTTGGTGCCCTTCTTTCGCCGCAAGAAAGCTAATTTCCGGATAGAGATCGTGTTAAAATTTCAGCCCAATCGGAGCTACGGATCTCCGGGAATATAAGAAACGGTGAAAGGGAAGAATCTGGGAACGCAGAAACAGAGAGACAGAGAGACAGATCCAATCTCGGAGGGGCTCTCGCCCCTCCCGTGCCATGGAGGCCATGGACCAGAGGGGAAACCCTTCTCCCATCTAGGGAGGAGGTCAAGGAAGAAGAAGAAGGAGGGGGGCTCTCTCCCCCTCGCTTCCGGTGGCACCGGAGTGCCACCGGGGGCCATCATCATCACCGCGATCTACACCAACACCTCCGCCATCTTCACCAACATCTCCATCACCTTCCCCCCTCTATCTACAGCGGTCCACTCTCCCGCAACCCGCTGTACCCTCTACTTGAACATGGTGCTTTATGCTTCATATTATTATCCAATGATGTGTTGCCATCCTATGATGTCTGAGTAGATTTTCGTTGTCCTATCGGTGGTTGATGAATTGCTATGATTGATTTAATTTGCTTGTGGTTATGTTGCTGTCCTTTGGTGCCCATCATATGATTGGGCACGTGGATCACACCCTAGGGTTAGTTGTATGTTCATAGGACTATGTATTGGAGGGCAAGAGTGACAGAAGCTTCAACCTAGCATAGAAATTGATGCATACGAGATTGAAGGGGGACCAATATATCTTAATGCTATGGTTGGGTTTTACCTTAATGAACATTAGTAGTTGCGGATTCTTGCTAATAGTTCCAATCATAAGTGCATAGAATTATAAGTCAGGGATGACATGCTAGCAGTGGCCTCTCCCACATAATACTTGCTATCGGTCTAGTAAAGTAGTCAATTGCTTAGGGGCAATTTCACAACTCCTACCACCACTTTTCCACACTCGCTATATTTACTTTATTGCTTCTTTACTTATAACAGCCCCTACCTTTTATTTAATTACTCTTTATTATCTTGCAAACCTATCCAACAACACCTACAAAGTACTTCTAGTTTCATACTTGTTCTAGGTAAAGCGAACGTCAAGCGTGCGTAGAGTTTTATCGGTGGTCGATAGAACTTGAGGGAATATTTGTTCTACCTTTAGCTCCTTGTTGGGTTTGACACTCTTACTTATCAAAAACTGTTGCGATCCCCTATACTTGTGGGTTATCAAGACCTTTTTCTGGCGCCGTTGCTGGGGAGTCATAGCGTGGGGTGAATATTCTCGTGTGTGCTTGTTTGCTTTATCACTAAGTAATTTTTATTTGCTGTTCTTAGTTGTTCTTTATCTTTAGTTATGGATATGGAACACGAAATAGCAAAAAAATTAGGTGTACTTGCTACTCATGGAGATGGGGAACCTCCTAAAACCCTCGATGCTGGTTATGTGAAAAATATTATGTACTACTTTAATAATCCTGAGGAAACCCCATTCAATTATGTAATGGGATTAACGTTGGATCAACGTGAATACTTTAGGGATTACCGCTTGACACAAAAAGGGAAACTGTTATGGGATCAAATTCATATATTGAATTGGTATGCTAGGCAACGATGCTTGAGATATGATTGTACTTGTTGCTCTAAGGTGAAGGCTCCACACCTTCCCTTTTCATGTGAATTTAATGATAATGAAACCTTAGCTTCTTATGCTAATGGTATATATGATTACTATGATGTGGAACAAATAGAAGAATTTGTTGCTTTTAAGGGTGCTTATGAAATTGAATCTTTGTTTGAAAAGCATGAAGCTTATGATGATGATGTTTATAGGCCTGAAAATTTAGCTATCTTAAAATATTGCTATGATAATTATGAATATAATTCCTATATTAATGCGCTTATTGAGAAAGTCTCCGCTGTCCAAGAAGAGACTAATATTTTGCAAGAGTCTATGGAAGAAGAAATTGATGAAACTGTGAGCTCATTGGATGAAAAAGATGATGAGGAGAGCAAAGAACAAAAGGAGGAAGAGCGGATTAGCTACCCATGCCCACCTTCTAATGAGAGTAACTCTTAAACTCATACATTGTTTAATTTCCCTTCATGCTTACCGGAGGATGATTGCTATGATGATTGTTATGATCCCGTTGATTCTTTTGAAATATCCCTTTTTGATGATGCTTGCTATGCTTGTGATCAAGATGCCAATATGAATTATGCTTATGGAGATGAACTTGCTATAGTTCCTTATGTTAAACATGAAATTGTTGCTATTGCACCCACACATGATAGTCCTATTATCCTTTTGAATTCTCCCAACTACACTATATCGGAGAACTTTGCTCTTATTAAGGATTATATTAATGGGTTGCCTTTTACCGTTGCACATGATGATTTTGATGAATATAATATGCATGTGCTTGCTGCTCCTACTTGCAATTATTATGAGAGAGGAACTATATCTCCACCTCTCTATGTTTCCAATATGATAGAATTGCAAGAAACTACTTATATTATGCATTGGCCTTTACTTTGTGTGCTTGAATTGTTCTTTTATGACATGCCGATGCATAGGAAGAGAGTTAGACTTCGTCATTACATGATATATGTTACCTTGTGCTCACCACCAAATTACAAATCATTGCTAATTAAAATTGGCTTTGATATACCTTGGGATCCGGGTGGATTCACTACTTGAGCACTATATGCCTAGCTTAATGGCTTTAAAGAAAGCGCTGCCAGGGAGACAACCCGGAAGTTTTAGAGAGTCATTTATTTCTGTTTTGTGCTTCTATAACGCTCAAAAATAAAAATAACGTGTCAAGGTTTGCCTTTAGGATGTTTACATTTGCTTGACGGTTTGTACGGTGCAGGACAAAAACTTTGGCTGTAGTGCGCAATTTTACATTTTTAGCTGGAACGTCAAATGGTTCTGATCTTTTTGCACTGTCTTACTATACAAATTTTTTATTTTTCCTAATTTAGGTAGAACTTTTCAAGTATCAGAAGTATGGCGAATGTTCAGATTATTACAGACTGTTCTGTTTTAGACAGATTCTGTTTTTGATGCATAGTTTGCTTGTTTTGATGAAACTATCAATTTATATTAGTGGATTAAGCCATGAAAAAGTTATATTACAGTAGACACAATGCAAAAAAAATATGAATTGGTTTGCGATAGTACTTAGAGTAGTGATTTGCTTTATTATACTAACGGATCTTACCGAGTTTTCTGTTGAAGTTTTGTGTGGATGAAGTGTTTGATGATCGAGAAGGTCTCGATGTGAGAAGAAGGAAGAGAGGCAAGAGATCAAGCTTGGGGATGCCCGAGGCACCCCAAGTAAATATTCAAGGAGACTCAAGCGTCTAAGCTTGGGGATGCCCCGGAAGGCATCCCCTCTTTCTTCAACAAGTATCGGTATGTTTTCGGATTCGTTTTGTTCATGTGATCTGTGCAATCTTGGAGCGTCTTTTGCATTTAGTTTTCATTTTTATTTTATGCACCATGCTGGTATGAGATAGTCCTTGTTTGATTTATATAATGCTCTATGCACTTCACTTATATCTTTGGAGTATGGCTTTATAGAATGCTTCATGTGCTTCACTTATATCTATTCAAGTTTGGATTGCCTGTTTTTCTTTACATAGACAACCGCCATTTGTAGAATGCTCTTTTGCTTCACTTATATTTGTTAGAGTGTGGGCATATCTTTTGTAGAAAGAATTAAACTCTCTTGCTTCACTTATATCTATTTGGAGAGGTGACAGGAATTGGTCATTCACATGGTTAGTCATAAAATCCTACATAAAACTTGTAGATCACTGAATATGATATGTTTGATTCCTTGCAATAGTTTTGCGATATAAAGATGGTGATATTAGAGTCATGCTAGTGGGTGGTTGTGAATTGTAGAAATACTTGTGTTGAGGTTTGTGATTCCCGTAGCATGCACGTATGGTGAACCGTTATGTAACGAAGTTGGAGCATGAGGTATTTATTGATTGTCTTCCTTATGAGTAGCGGTCGGGGACGAGCGATGGTCTTTTCCTACCAATCTATCCCCCTAGGAGCATGCGCGTAGTACTTTGTTTCGATGACTAATAAACTTTTGCAATAAGTATGTGAGTTCTTTATGACTAATGTTGAGTCCATGGATTATACGCACTCTCACCCTTCCACCATTGCTAGCCTCTCTAGTACCGTGCAACTTTCGCCAGTACCTTAAACCCACCATATATCTTCCTCAAAACAGCCACCATACCTACCTATCATAGCATTTTCATAGCCATTCCGAGATATATTGCCATGCAACTTTCATCATCATATACATGACTTGAGCATTCATTGTCATATTGCTTTGCATGATCATAAGATAGCTAGCATGATGTTTTCATGGCTTGTCCGTTTTTTGATGTCATTGCTACGCTAGATCATTGCATATCCCGATACACCGCCGAAGGCATTCATATAGAGTCATATCCTTGTGACGCCCGGAAAATTAGGCTACAGTAATCCCACGTTAATGATGCCACGTCACCTCGCTTACTATTGGTAAACTCGCGTTGATTCAAAACCGATTCAAATTCAAATTTAAAAACAAGGCAAACAACAACAAAATTCAAATGTCAAAACTAAAATGTTCTAAATATGAAAAATAAATCATATGTAATATCGATGGAGAAACCACACTTTTATAAAATGTCTAAATACTCTAAAATGATTTAAACAGTAGCTATAACAGTTATTTGAACGCTTTGAAAATATAAAAAAAATGAAAACTATTTTATTTAAAGTTCCCAAGTTAATTATGGCAGAGGTATAATTAGTGATACTAATTTATGTACAACTTTTATGATTCATAAAACTAAGATAAAACAAAACAGTAAAAGGTAAAATAAATAAAAAGTAAAGTAAAACAAAATTAAAGAAAAGGAAATCCCCCCTGCCCCATCTGGCCTTGGCCCACCAGAACTACCAGCCCCCCTGGCCGGCCCACCCCGCCTCCCTTATTCCCCACTTCCCCTGTGACCTAGCGCACACCCCCCCACTCCCCCGGTCCCTCTCGTCTTCCCCACCCCGCCCCTGAGTGGATCTGGATCGGGGGGCAACCGACGCCCCCGACCCCCCGATGCCGTCGCGCGCCATGGCCCGCCGCCCTCGTCGCCGGCGGCCTGGACGCCGCCTGATGCCCGCCCCGTCGCGCCTTCGTCCTCCTCTACGGCGTTACCTCAGCGTCGTGCTGCCATCCCCAACGCCCCAGGGCCGCCTCGTCGTCGCCGTTCGCCGGAACCGCGTCCTCGACCTCCCCCTCGACGGACTTCGTCAACCCTTGCTGCCCGTACCCCTGCATCGAGGGTGAGCTCCTCCCCCTCGCTACTTTCCTTGCCCGCACACGTCGCCCATGCGGCCACGCGCCCGCGTGGTCCTCGCCGCGGCCACCAATTCCCCTGGCTCTAGCATGCGCGCACCGCACCAGCCGTCCCCGTGCCGAACCGCTCCGCCGTGCACTGCTGCTGATGTGCCCGCCCCGCGGCCACGCCGGCACGCCGCCCTGCACGATGCCGTCGGCCCCGCCCTCTGCTACCGCCGCCTTGCTCGTAGTCGGCGCCTCGCTCCTTGCCGTCCCCTGCCCCGCCTGTAGCTTTCCCCCTCCCCTGCACGCACGTCGGCGCACGAACCAGCGGCCTACCTCGCCCCCACAACCGCGCCAGGCCGCCGCTGCCGGCCGGCTATGCCGGGGCCGTGCCCTGCCTGCCGGGGCCGCACCCGGTGCACCCAGCGCTCCGTGCCCCTCGGGCACGCGCTCGTTTGGGCGCCTGCCCATTCGCCCGACCCACTGTGGCCCTTTGGCCAAATGAGAGGTGGTGCCCCAGCCCCTGCACGTTAAAAAGAAAAAAAGAAAAAAAAGAGAGAGAATTAAATAAATAACCAAATAAATAATTAAATTAATTAAATTAATTAAGTTAATTAATCTAATCAGTTAGTTAAGTTAATTAAACCCTAATTAGACTAAACAGTCAATGACGAGCGGGACCCATCTGTCAGTTTGACTAAGTCAACCCCTATTGACTGCTGACGTCTTGCTGACGTCGGCATGCACTATCCTGGATAATGTTGGATTAAATTAATTAAATAAATCCTAAAAATGATTTAAAACTTTAGAAAATCATATAAAATAAACCGTAGCTCAGATGAAAATACTTTCTACATGAAAGTTGCTTAGGACGACGAGACGAATCCGGATACGCAGCCCGTTCGTCCGCCACACATCGCTAACCTATCGAACTCGCAACTTTCCCCCTCCGGTTCATCTGTCCGAAAACGCGAGACACCGGGGATATTTTCCCGGATGTTTCCCCCCTTCACCGGTACCACCTCATACCGCGTTAGGGCACCCCTAGCACCGCTACTTGTCATGTCATGCATCGCTATGCATCTGTTTGCTTAATATTTATTGTTTCTCCCCCCTCTTCTCTCGGTAGACACCGAGACCGATGTCACTGCAACCCAGTACGACTACGGTGTTGACGACCCCTCTCTCTTGCCAGAGCAACCAAGCAAGCCCCCCCCCCTTGATCACCAGATATCGCCTACTCTCCTCTATACTGCTTGCATTAGTAGTGTAGCATGTTACCGCTTTCCGTTAATCCTATCCTGATGCATAGCCTGTCCTTGCTACTACTGTTGTTACCTTTACCTGCAATCCTAATGCTTAGTATAGGATGCTAGTTTATCATCAGTGGTCATACATTCTTGTCTGTCTGCCATGCTATACTATCGGGCCGTGATCACTCGGGAGGTGATCACGGGTATATACTATATACTTTATACATGATACATGTGATGACTAAAGTCGGGTTGGCTCGAGGAGTACCCACAATTGATTCACGAATTGGGGGCTGGAAGGACATACTTTCCCGACAGCCCTCTGTGTGGATCTTTGTGGCGAAGCGACAGGGCAGGTTGAGACCACCTAGGAGAGAGGTGGGCCTAGCCCTGGTCGGCGTTCGCGGTTATTTCAAGATAACACATTTAACGAGATCTTGGTATTTGATCCGAGTCTGGCCACTGGCCTATGCGCACTAACCATCTATGCGTGGACAGTTATGGGCACTCGACGTCGTGGTATCAGCGGAAGCCTTTGTGACGTCAGCAACTGAGCGGCGCGTGCTGGATTGGACTGGAACGCCTGCTAGGCTAGGTCTGCTTCCGGCCACCCTCGCAACGTGCAGGTGTGCAATGGGCGATGGGCCCAGACCCCTATGTCATAGGATTTAGACCGACGTGCTGACCTCTCTGTTGTGCCTAGGTAGGGTTGTGACGTGTTGATCTTCCGAGGCCGGGCATGACCCATGAAAGTGTGTCTGGCCAAATGGGATCGAGCGTGTTGGGTTATGTGGTGCACCCCTGCAGGGAAGTTAATCTATTCGAATAGTCGTGATCTTTGGTAACAGGACGACTTGGAATTGTACCTTGACCTTATGACAACTAGAACCGGATACTTAATAAAACACACCCTTCCAAGTGCCAGATACAACCGGTGATCGCTCTCTCACAGGGCGACGAGGGGAGGATCATCGGTTAGGATTATGCTACACGATGCTACTTGGTGAACTTACCATCTACTCTCTTCTCCTGCTGCAAGATGGAGGTTACCAGAAGCGTAGTCTTCGAAAGTACTAGCTATCCCCCCTCTTATTCCGGCATTCTGCAGTTCGGTCCACATATGATACCCTTAATCCATTTGATACCAATGCATACATATGTAGTGTAGCTCCTTGCTTGCGAGTACTTTGGATGAGTACTCACGGTTGCTTTGCTCCCTCTTTTTCCCCTTTCTATACTCGATTGCTGCGACCAGACGTTGGAGCCCAGGAGCCAGACGCCACTGTCGACGGCGACTACTACTACTCAGGAGGTGCCTATTACTACGTGCAGCCCGCTGACGACGACCAGGAGTAGTTTAGGAGGATCCCAGGCAGGAGGCCTGCGCCTCTTTCGATCTGTATCCTAGTTTGTGCTATCCTTCTTAAGGCAAACTTGTTTAACTTATGTCTGTACTCAGATATTGTTGCTTCCGCTGACTCGTCTATGATCGAGCTCTTGTATTCGAGCCCTCGAGGCCCCTGGCTTGTAATATGATGCTTGTATGACCTATTTTATTTGTAGAGTTGTGTTGTGATATCTTCTCGTGAGTCCCTGATCTTGATCGTACACATTTGCGTGTATGATTAGTGTACGATCGAATCGGGGGGCGTCACAAGTTGGTATCAGAGCCGACTGCCTGTAGGAATCCCTCTTCCACACCTTGGCCGAAGTCGAGTCTAGACATTACAAAAACTTTACTAACATGGATGTGTGCCTTACGGGCCCACGTCGCCATCTGGGTGGTATTAGTATCTTTTACTCCCCAATCCTTACTCTGGGACTCTGAACTCTCTTCTACTCGGGTTAAATGAATTTTACTAAATATAACATTAGGATCTCGTGATGACTTTCCCTCGGAGAGCCCCTTCATTCCAGGTGATCGACTGTTTCACCAGAAGGTTCCAAAGATACTCTCCAATGTTCTCCCGAAACTTTGTGCTCATTGCTTTTGCATTTTCCTACCACCGACATATCCTTATGGATAACGTCATACACTTGTCGTTCATACAATCATTCTTCGTTGATCTTGTTATTACAAGATACCCCAAAATTCTCTCTATTGTTCCGAGAATACCCTGTGCCTACTGCCTAGCAGTTCTTTGCCACCTGAATAGCCATATGGATAATTTCTCGCACTTACCGAGTATCTGCTCATCCCAGTTGATTCATGTATTTCACAAAAGACTTCGAAATACCATTCGATCTTCCGAAAATCCTGAGCAGCCTATTGCTCCTGAAATTCTTGCTTGCTTGCGTTATGGTTAATGCCATAAATCTCGTAATCTTACTATCATCCTTTTTTATTATCATTTTGAGTCCGTTGATACAATATGTTGTGAATGCTCGCAATCATTAGTTGATCCTTTTAAATTATCTTACCGGCTCAGATGTCATTTTGGAACATGAGCTGGTTCTCAACCAATCTATTTGTCGACGATTGTACCCTTAGGTCTAATCAACTTATCCACCCTTGATCAGAGCATATGCTTATGATCCTTCATTTTGGAAATCATAATTCCTTTGATATCTAAGCATCGAATTATTCAGATGTTCTATAATTCGAGGCCATTGCATTCTTTCTTCAATTGGTTGTGTGCCGATGCTCACATCAGCTCCACTATGGACCGTCAGATCCTTTGTTGGATTATTATTCGACAATGTCCTTCATATTTAACCGCCTTGTGAATTCTTACCTGATACATAATGCCATTGGTAAATAACATTCTCTGATTTGGCCAACCATGCTCTACTATCGAGCTTGAGTTATTTACCCCTGGAGTTTGTGGTATATGGTTCTACTATGCCCTGATGGGTTGAAACTATGCCTTCCATAATTTGTGTGAACCTGAAAGATTTCACGGGTCATACTTATCTGATATTGCACTAGGTAAAACTTTTAACAACTAATGTCATTTTCGAAAAGCGAGAGGTGAATGGAAGGTTATACATTGAAGAAGTGGGAGTCGGCCTTGAACCTTTGTGTTCATGCCCATGGACACGATGTAGATCCTATCATGGAAGCTTCTCTGAAAATAATTATCCCCTTGTTATAAGTTCATCTTGTATCTATGGGCGTGGTTCCGACCATGTTTCTCCTTGATTCCATTTCTCGTGCAATTTGGAGCACTTGTATTCTGCAGAGCATTACCCTAGTCCAACCTCTACTTTGATCTGTCGTCGAGTATTACCCCCTGGTATCTCGAGATTGTCATGAGACTGCATAATTTCTTATGGTTTCTTCATTAACTGTTATTTCTCACCGATTCCAATTTTTTTTTGGGTTCTGGGTTGTCGTCAACCGAGAACACCGATATGTGAACCGATTCCGCATTCCGGTTCGATAACCCTAATTAATTTTCGTTGCTTATGAGTTTAATAATCCTTCAAGTCATTCCTAGCCTGATCGGCTATATCATTATCGTGCTGATTTTATCTGTGCTACCTGGTTCTTAATCCCGGAGCACAATTTTTGACTATGAGCTAAGCTTATGTCGATCTTCCCCATCATATCATTTCGCTTTGGACAACAAGTATTGTTCGGAGTTTCTGTCATACCCTTGGTTCCAATAACCTTTCGCTTCACCATTCATTTGACTCGATGTCATCACCGATCAATTACATCTTAAAATCTCTCGACAAATGTGTCCTGATCATCATCAACATTTTGAGCTCTTCCAAGATAACTATTGAATTCTTGATGAGAAATACCACCCTTTCCCCTCGATGATCTGTGTTATCATCGACAACATTATTGCCTCCCCTCCGACACTAACTTGATCATGTTATGGAGCTCCTTGCTATCCAGCTTATGTTATGTTCTACCTTGGGTACCACTGTCTTTTATGTCAAGAATGTCGTGAGAATTTCACCACCCCTTAAGAATTCAAGTGATATTTATTACCATCACCTTCCCTTTCTTGGTCCCCGTGATGTTTCTAACCGGAATACCGACAAATGGTCTGTGATGTGTAAATTCAAAACTTCTAGCAACACTATTGCTTTGACGTTAATGGTCGATAGCTCCATTCTAAGTCTATTTCTTATTGAATCATCATTCGAACATTGATCATGCTACTTAGTCCAGATTTCCGGGTGCACCTTTCTATCATAGTTCAATTTTGTATGTTTTCATCGAACATACATCATTATATCGTTTGATCTCACTAATGTTATCTCCTTGTTCACATAATTGTGGAAATCATCTTTTGATAATCTCGATGAATTGTCGCTGAGACCATCAGCCACCTCCTCATCCTCTCCTTGGTTTAACGATGAACTCTTATTTCGGAACTCGCTTCCATAGTTCATTTCCTGAGAAACTTACTAAGTCATCTCGTCAAATTGTGTTGCACCTTTTCTTCTTAGGCATCCTGAGTCTGAGGTATCCTGACACCAATCATATCTGAAACTCGGTCAGTTATGATGGTTGGAACATTTTCCAAGAGTTATAACACTGGTCTCTACATAACCCGGTAAGGTGGTGTCTTTGCTTAGCACCCCTGGCCAAAGGACCCATTGTTATAGTCTTCCTTTTTTAGCAAGTTTAGCCATTTATTCCATGAGGAAATTGTAAGACTTATTCTATAAGTTGTTCCTGATGGATCCTTTGTGAATCCAAAGTCTGATCTTTACCCAATGACCATGTCAATGCTATCTCGAGGCATGTCTGTGGTACTCCAATTTTCAACAAGAACATTTGAAGCCCAATGTTAAATGTTTCCTGCTCAATTATCCAAACACCGTTGTATGGGTAATGTCATGAAATTTCTCTCCCTTTACCTAAAGAATTTTCTACATTATATCCTATCATGGATATCATGCTCTGCTTGTTTTTGGGAAGGATATACCCTTGAAACATGTGTTTAAACACATTATCCTTTCCATTGTTCTGTTTAATTTGATAATCATATTTTCCTTTCCATTGTTTTGTTTAACCTTTCTTGTGATCTATATGATCCAAGAAGTAATACATCACTGCTTTTATAAGCACCTCAGTGTACAACTCTGTCAGTAAGACCCTGTTACTATTGTTGTTGACATTCCGATAACCACCGATGGATGAGAACTTTGCCTATTGGTCTGCCTCGTTCAACGAGCAGGAAGATGGTTCTCTTCATCCCTCGCCCTTGGTACCGACGCTGTTGCCGACATAACTGGCAGGCTACCCACTGACATGCCTTGCTATCATGACCATGCAAGATGTCACCACTCCTACTTTTATCCCACATGGTGGGCCCATAACCCACAGTTCCACGGGATCGAAACCTGACTCTCCTGTACACCACCTGTTCCCAAGGTTGTTCCTCACGCTTGACTTCGTAAGTAATTCACGGAACACCTGTATAGTGATCTAATCTGGTTAAAGGCGCAATACCTATCCTCGTTGCCCTGAAACCCTTTCACCTTTTGATTAGGCATCGAACGATTGCCTATCTGTTTGAAACTTCTCATGGTACCTTCTTACTTTGCTCTCGATATCTTCCTAAGTTTCAAATTGAGAGATACTTATGCTTCTTCCATGAGTTAACCGTCTGATGCTCAATCTTGTTAGGATTCGTCCTTATAGAGTTTTTCCCCTCTTATCCTTTCGTAAGTACGGTGAAGTTACCGAAGGAAGGATGACAACTTCATCATGATGCATTGATGCATAGGAAAGGAGACATCAATGCTATGGATCGAACTCTTCGAGAAGAGCAACCAAGACTGGGAACACTCGCTAGAATTTCGTAGCCAGAACCTCCCCCTTACCCACCTCTTAAATCTCGGGACGAGATTTCTTGTAGTGGAGGAGAATTGTGACGCCCGAATAATTAGGCTATAGTAATCCCACGTTAATGATGCCACGTCACCTCGCTTACTATTGGTAAACTTGCATTGATTCAAAACCGATTCAAATTCAAATTCAAAAACAAGGCAAACAACAAAAGTTTTCAAATGTCAAAACTAAAATGTTCTAAATATGAAAAATAAACCATATGTAATATCGATGGAGAAACCACACTTTTATAAAATGTCTAAATACTCTAAAATGATTTAAACAGTAGCTATAACAGTTATTTGAACGCTTTGAAAATATCAAAAAAATGAAAACTATTTTATTTAAAGTTCCCAAGTTAATTATGGCAGAGGTATAATTAGTGATACTAATTTATGTACAACTTTTATGATTCATAAAACTAAGATAAAACAAAACAGTAAAAGGTAAAATAAATAAAAAGAAAAGTAAAACAAAATTAAAGAAAAGGAAATCCCCCCTGCCCCATCGGGCCTTGGCCCACAAGAACTACCAGCCCCCCTGGCCGGCCCACCCCGCCTCGCTTATTCCCCACTTCCCCTGTGACCTAGCGCACACCCCCCCACAACCCCCCACTCTCCCGATCCCTCTCGTCTTCCCCACCTCGCCCCTGAGTGGATCTGGATCGAGGGGCAAACGACGCCCCCGACCCCCCCCCCCCCCGTTGCCGTCGCGCGCCATGGTCTGCCGCCCTCGTCGCCGGCGGCCTGGACGTCCCCGATGCCCGCCCCGTCGCGCCTCTGTCCTCCTCTGCGGCGTTACCTCATCGCTGTGCTGCCATCCCCAATGCCCCAGGGCCGCCTCGTCGTCGCCGTTCGCCGGAACCGCATCCTCGACTTCCCGCTCGACGGACTTCGTCAACCCTTGCCGCCCGTACCCCTGCATCGGGGGTGAGCTCCTCCCACTCGCTACTTTCCTTGCCCGCACACGTTGCCCATGCATCGCCACGCGCCCGTGAGGTCCTCGCCGCGGCCACCAATTCCCCTGGCTCCAGTGTGCGCGCACCGCACCAGCCGTCCCCGTGCCGAACCGCTCCGCCATGCACTGCTGCTGATGTGCCCGCCCCGTGGCCACGCCGGCGCGCCGCCCTGCGCGATGCCGTCGGCACCGCCCTCTGCTACCGCCGCCTTGCTCGCAGTCGGCGCCTCGCTCCCTGCCGTCCCCTGCCCCACCTGTAGCTTTCCCCTCCCCTGCACGCACGCCGGCGCACGAACCAACGCCCTACCTCGCCCACACAACCGCGCCAGGCCGCCGCTGCCGGCCGACTGCGCCGGGGCCGCACCCTGCCTGTCGTGGCCGCACCCGGTGCACCCAGCGCTCGGTGCCGTTCGGGCGCCCGCCCATTCGCCCGACCCACTGTGGCCCTTTGGCCCAATGACAGGTGGGGCCCCAACCCCTAAACGATAAAAAGATGAAAAAAGAAAAAAAAGAGAGAGAATTAAATAAATAAACAAATTAATTAATTAATTAAGTTAATTAATCATGTTTAATTAATCTCATCAGTTAGTTAAGTTAATTAAACCCTAATTAGACTAAACAGTCAATGACGAGCGGGACCCATCTGTCAGTTTGACTAAGTCAACCCCTATTGACTGCTAACATCATGCTGACGTTAGCGTGCACAATTCTGGATAATGTTGGATTAAATTAATTAAATAAATTCTAAAAATGATTTAAAACTTTAGAAAATCATATAAAATAAACCGTAGCTCAGATGAAAATATTTTCTACATGAAAGTTGCTCAGAACAACGAGATGAATCCGGATACGCAACCCATTCGTCCGCCACACATCCCTAACCTATCGAACTCGCAACTTTCCCCCTCCGGTTCATCTGTCCGAAAACGCGAGACACCGGGGATATTTTCCCGTATGTTTCCCCCCTTCACCGGTACCACCTCATACCGCGTTAGGGCACCCCTAGCACCTCTCGCCCCTCCCGTGCCATGGAGGCCATGGACCAGAGGGGAAACCCTTCTCCCATCTAGGGAGGAGGTCAAGGAAGAAGAAGAAAGAGGGGGGCTCTCTCCCCCTCGCTTCCTGTGGCACCGGAGTGCCACCGGGGGCCATCATCATCATCGCGATCTACACCAACACCTCCGCCATCTTCACCAACATCTCCATCACCTTCCCCCCTCTATGTACAGCGGTCCACTCTCCCGCAACCCGCTGTACCCTCTACTTGAACATGGTGCTTTATGCTTCATATTATTATCCAATGATGTGTTGCCATCCTATGATGTCTGAGTAGATTTTCGTTGTGCTATCGGTGGTTGATGAATTGCTATGATTGATTTAATTTGCTTGTGGTTATGTTGATGTCCTTTGGTGCCCATCATATGATTGCGCACGTGGATCACACCCTAGGTTTAGTTGTATGTTGATAGGACCATGTATTGGAGGGCAAGAGTGACAGAAGCTTCAACCTAGCATAGAAATTGATGCATACGGGATTGAAGGGGGACCAATAATCTTAATGCTATGGTTGGGTTTACCTTAATGAACATTAGTAGTTGCGGATGCTTGCTAATAGTTCCAATCATAAGTGCATAGAATTCCAAGTCAGGGATGACATGCTAGCAGTGGCCTCTCCCACATAATACTTGTTATCGGTCTAGTAAAGTAGTCAATTGCTTATGGGCAATTTCGCAACTCCTACCACCACTTTTCCACACTCGCCATATTTACTTTATTGCTTCTTTACTTATAAGAGCCCCTACCTTTTATTTAATTACTCTTTATTATCTTGCAAACCTATCCAACAACACCTACAAAGTACTTCTAGTTTCATACTTGTTCTAGGTAAAGCGAACGTCAAGCGTGCGTAGAGTTGTATTGGTGGTCGATAGAACTTGAGGGAATATTTGTTCTACCTTTAGCTCCTCGTTGGGTTCGACACTCTTACTTATCGAAAACTATTGAGATCCCCTATACTTGTGGGTTATTAATTACCAGATTGTGTTTCAGCATCAGAAATAGAAATATCATTTGGATTCTCAGGTGTTTCAACAATAGGATCACTAGAAGCATGCAAAGTCCTATAATTTTTCTTTTTCTTGTTTTTAGAATAACTAGGTGCATCTATATTATTTCTCTGAGAATCTTGCTCAATTCTCTTAGGGTGGCCTTCATGATACAAAGGTTCCTGAGTCATTCTACCAGTTCTAGTAGCCACTCTAACAACATAATCATTATCTTTACTATTCAATTCATTGAGCAAATCATTTTGAGCTTTAAGTACTTGTTCTACTTGAGTGGTAACCATAGAAGCATGTTTACTAATAAGTTTAAGTTCACTTTTAACATTAGCCATATAATCACCCAAGTGTCCAAGCATATTTGAATTGTATTTCAATTGTCTACCAAAATAAGCATTAAAATCTTCTTGCTTAGCCATAAATTTATCAAACTCATCTAAGCATGGGCTAGCAAATTTAGTAAATGGGATTACAGCTTTATCATATCTATAGAGAGAATTTACCTTTACTACCTTTGTCGGGTTACCAAGACCATGAGTTTCTTCGATAGGTAAAGGATTTGGATTATATGTTTCTTCAACAGGCGGTAAATTAAGACCATGTATTTCTTCAATAGGAGGTAAATTCTTAACATCTTCAGCTTTAATACCCTTTTCTTTCATAGATTTCTTTGCCTCTTGCATATCTTCAGGACTGAGAAATAGAATACCCCTCTTCTTCGGAGTTGGTTTAGGAATAGGCTCAAGAATTGGCTCCGGAGGTGTCCAATTATTTTCATTTGTCAACATATTATTCAATAGAATTTAAGCTTCATCCAGTGTTCTTTCCCTGAAAACAGATCCAACACAACTATCCAGGTAATCTCTGGAGGCATCGGTTAGTCCATTATAAAAGATATCAAGTATTTCATTTTTCTTAAGAGGATGATCAGGCAAAGCATTCAGTAATTGGAGAAGCCTCCCCCAAGCTTGTGGGAGACTCTCTTCTTCAATTTGCACAAAATTATATATATCCCTTAAAGCAGCTTGTTTCTTATGAGCAGGGAAATATTTAGCAGAGAAGTAATAAATCATATCCTGGGGACTACGCACACAACCAGGATCAAGAGAATTAAACCATATCTTAGCATCACCCTTTAATGAGAACGGAAATATTTTAAGGATATAAAAGTAGCGAGTTCTCTCATCTTTAGTGAATAGGGTAGCTATATCATTCAGTTTAGTAAGATGTGCCACAACAGTTTCAGATTCATAACCATGAAAAGGATCAGATTCAACCAAAGTAATTATATCAGGATCAATAGAGAATTCATAATCCTTATCAGTAACAAAGATAGGTGAAGTAGCCAAAGCAGGGTCAGGTTTCATTCTATCATTTAGAGATTGCTTACTCCATTTAGCTAATAATTTTTTAAGTTCAGTTCTATTTCTGCAAGCTAAAATAGCTAAAGAAGCATCTTGATCAAATACATAACCCTTAGGAATAGCAAGTGGTTCTTCATCATCACTTTCATCAGTATCATCAGATTCAATATTTTCAATTTCTCTAGCCCTAGCAAGTTGTTCATCAAGAAAAGCACTAAGTGGCACAGTAGTATCAGGCATAGAGGTAGTTTCATCATAAGTATCATGCATAGCACAAGTGGCATCATCAATAACATGCGACATATCAGAACGAATAGCAGAAGCAGGTGTAGGTGTCGCAAGCTTACTCAAAACAGAAGGTGAATCAAGTGTAGAGCTAGATGGCAGTTCCTTACCTCCCCTCGTAGTTGAGGGATAGATCTTGGTTTTTGGATCTCTCAAATTCTTCAAAATGATAAGCAGATATATATCCCAAGTGACTCAAAGAATAGAGCTATGCTCCCCGGCAACGGTGCCAGAAAATGGTCTTGATAACCCACAAGTATAGGGGATCGCAACAGTTTTCGAGGGTAGAGTATTCAACCCAAATTTATTGATTCGACACAAGGGGAGCCAAAGAATATTTTCAAGTATTAGCAGCTGAGTTGTCAATTCAACCACACCTGGAAGGTTAATATTTGCAGCAAAGTGTTTAGTAGCAAAGTAATATGATAGTAGTGATAATGGTAGCAAAAGGTAACAGTAGTAAAAGCAATGTTTTTGGTATTTTGTAGTGATGATAGCAATAGCAACGGAAAAGTAAATAAGTGAAGAACAATATATGGAAAGCTCGTAGGCAATGGATCGGTGATGGAGAATTATGCCGGATGCGGTTCATCATGTAACAGTCATAACCTAGGGTGACACAGAACTAGATCCAGTTCATTGATATAATGTAGGCATGTATTCCGTACATAGTCATACGTGCTTATGGAAAAGAACTTGCATGACATCTTTTGTCCTACCCTCCCGTGGCAGCGGGGTCCTTACGGAAACTAACGGATATTAAGGCCTCCTTATAATAGAGAATCGGAACAAAGCATTAACACATAGTGAATACATGGACTCCTCAAACTACGGTCATCACCGGTAAGTATCCTGATTATTGTCACTTCGGGGTTAACGGATCATAACACATAATAGGTGACTATAGACTTGCAAGATAGGATCAAGAACACTCATATATTGATGAAAACATAATAGGTTCAGATATGAAATCATGGCACTCGGGCCCTAGTGACAAGCATTAAGCATAGCAAAGTCATAGCAACATCAATCTCAAAACATAGTGGACACTAGGGATCAAACCCTAACGAAACTAACTCGATTACATGATAGATCCCATCCAACCCATCACCATCCAGCAAGCCTACGATGGAATTACTCACGCACGGCGGTGAGCATCATGAAATTGGTGATGGAGGATGGTTGGTGATGACGATGGCGATGGATTCCCCTCTCCGGAGCCCCGAACGGACTCCAGATCAGCCCTCCCGAGAGGTTTTAGGGCTTGGCGGCGGCTCCATATCGTAAAACGCGATGATTTTTTTCTCTCTGATTTTTTATCATCGAAACTCAATATATGAAGGTGGAGTTGGAGTCGGAGACGCAACAGGGGGCCCACGAGGTAGGGGGCGCGCCCTAGGGGGGCAGGCGCGCCCCCCACCCTCGTGGCAAGGTGGTGGGCCCCTTGGCCTTCATCTTTGGCAGGTATTTTTCTTATTTTCTGAAAAGTGTCTCCGTGAAGTTTCAGGTCATTCCGAGAACGTTTGATCCTGCACATAAATAACACCATGGTAGTTCTGCTGAAAACAGTGTCAGTCCGGGTTAGTTCCATTCAAATCATGCAAGTTAGAGTCCAAAACAAGGGCAAAAGTGTTTGGAAAAGTAGATACGTTGGAGATGTATCACCGCCCGGCTCCGTCCTCGCCGGAGTGCGCCGCCGCCGACTTCGCCCGCCTTCGCCGCCGACCATCCGCTCTCAGAGGTTACTTGCAACAAGTGTCACCAGAAAGGGCACTATGCAAACAAATGCTTCAACCAAAGGCGCCTTCCGCCTCCTCCTCTTGTGAGATCTGCCAGCAATGCAGTGGTCAAGCATAATTCCAAGTCAGCAAGGGTGAACATGGTGAACGCATCTCAGGCAGAGGACTCTTCAGAAGTGATCATGGGTAATCTTCCAGTTATAATGATATTCCTGCAAGAGTCTTATTTGATACTGGTGCATCTTTGTCATTCATATCAAAGCCTTTTGCATCCATGCACGATTTGCATACTGTCGATTTGCCTAAGCCGATAGCGGTTTCCTCTCCAGGTTTGTTCATGAACACCAAAATGATGGCTTCAGATGTTTCAATCAAGATGGGAGACTATAAATTTTTTGTCCTCTTCAATGGTTCTTGGTGACTCAGATATTGATCTAATTCTCGGCTTGGACTAGCTTTCGAAGCACAAGGCTCAGCTTGATTGTGCTGCCAGGCAGATTCAATTGACACACTCGTCTGAGGATGTGATCATGTATGCCGCTCGTGATGATACCATTTGACTGTTTTCTCTCAATGAGAAGGGCGAGTTGAATGCCATCTCTCAGATTCCAGTTGTTTGTGAATATCAAGACGTCTTTTCAGAAGAACTTCCAGAAATGCCATCATTTTGAATTGTGAACAATTAAATAACCATGCATCGGAATTAATTAAACTTTATATGCAAAATGCTTAGAATTTTGTGTAGTATCACAATATCTCTTATTTAATTAATGCATAGATTAACATGGTAGCATTACTTTGCATGTAATAACCCTAAAATTGTGTATAGGGCAGAACAGTACCAACCTTAAAATATGCACATGGGGATTTTTTGGAATTGTTGTTTGTTGTTTCCGGCCTCATTTAAATTGCCTAAGATGTGTAATTACTTTTGCCTCACCCCTTGCCATGTTTAATAACATTTAACATTGTTGGGTACATAAACGGGAGAGAACTAAATAATTGATGTGGTGTTCCGTCAATATGCAACTCGTTGCATATTGAGCTCCACTTAACTTGTAGATTTGTTTGTGCACTTTGCCATGCCATGCATATTTAATCGGACATGCATCATACTTGGTTGTGCATCATGCCATGTTTATGTGGTGGTTGTTTACTATGTTGCTTGCTTATTTCCGGGTTGCTTCTCTCGTTAGCTTCGGTTCCGTTCTGAAGTTGTGAGGATTCGTTCGACTACGTCCGTTTGTCTTCTTCATGGACTCGTTCTTCTTTCTTGCGGGATTTCAGGCAAGATGACCATACCCTCGAAATCACTTCTATCTTTGCTTGCTAGTTGTTCGCTCTATCGCTATGTCGCGCTACCTACCACTTGTTATATTATGCCTCCCATATTGCCATGTCAAGCCTCTAACCCACCTTTCCTAGCAAACCGTTGTTTGGCTATGTTACCGCTTTGCTCAACCCCTCTTATAGCGTTGCTAGTTGCAGGTGAAGATGAAGTGTGTTCCATGTTGGAACATGGTTATTGTTGGGATATCATTATTATCTCTTAATTACTTTAATGCATCTATATACTTGGTGAAGGGTGGAAGGCTCGGCCTTATGCTTGGTGTTTTGTTCCACTCTTGCCACCCTAGTTTCCGTCATATCGGTGTTATGTTCCTTGATTTTGCATTCCTTACGCGGTTGGATGTTATGGGAACCCCTTGACAGTTTGCCTTGAATAAAACTCCTCCAGCAAGGCCCAACCTTGGTTTTACCATTTGCCACCTAAGCCTTTTTCCCTTGGGTTCCGCAGACTCAAGGGTCATCTTTATTTTAAACCCCCGGGCCAGTGCTCCTCTGAGTGTTGGTCCAAACTGGGTGATGTCCGGTGCCCCCTGGGCAACCAGGGTTTATGCCAACCCGACGTCTTGCCCATCCGGTGTGCCCTGAGAACGAGATACATGCGACTCCTATCGGGATTTGTCGGCGCATCGGGTGGCTTTGCTGGTCTTGTTTTACCATTGTCGAAATGTCTTGTAACCGGAATTCCGAGTCTGATCGGGTCTTCCTGGGAGAAGGAATATCCTTCGTTGACCGTGAGAGCTTGTGATGGGCTAAGTTAGGGCACCCCTGTAGGGTTTGAACTTTCGAAAGCCGTGCCCACGGTTATGGGCAGATGGGAATTTGTTAATGTCCGGTTGTAGAGAACTTGAACTAAACTTAATTAAAATGAATAAACCGCGTGTGTAGCCGTGATGGTCTCTTTTAGGCGGAGTCCATGAAGAGAACACGGTCTCGTATTATGCTTGAACGTAAGTAGTTTCAGGATCACTTCTTGATCATTTTAGCTTCTCGATCGTGCTACGCTTCTCTTCTCGCTCTCTTTTGCGTAAGTTAGCCATCATATATGCTAGTGTTTGTTGCAGCTCCACCTCACTACCCTTTCCTACCTTTAAGCTTAAATAGTTTTGATCGCGAGGGTGTGAGATTGCTGAGTCCCCGTGACTCACAGATATTTCCAAAACAGATGCAGGTGCCAATGATGCCAGTGCAGGGGACGCAACCGAACTCGAGTGGGAGTTCGACAAGGATTCATGACGTTACTATGTGTCTTTTCCGGATGATTAGTAGAGGAGCCCAGTTGGGGCGATCGGGAATCTAGCATTTGGAGTTGTCTTCTTTTATTTTTGTTCCGTAGTCGGACCTTGATTGTATTCTGGATGATGTATGTTTAAGTTGTATTTGTGTGAAGTGGCGATTGTAAGCCAACTCTTTATCCCATTCTTATTCAGTACATGGGATTGTGTGAAGATTACCCCACTTGTGACTAAACTACCATGCGGTTATGCCTCTAAGTCGTGCCCCGACACGTGGAAGATATAACCGCATTGTGGGTGTTACATGGCACCCACAGGCGCCACGATGCCGGTGTTGGCCATGCCGATAGGGGTTTTCCCCGATCCCAACCCGCACCTCGGGCGCCCTGAAGCCTGCCACCAAACCAACCACCACCGTGCGCCAATGCGGTCATGAGGCCCCCATGCCGTCTCACCACGGCACCGCGAAGTGAGGACAACACGATGAAGAATCAGAGCCGGGACTAGGGCAACAGCACCGTCGGCACGCGGGAAGGCCCCACCTCCACCGTCCGCGACGGTAGCCGTCCGGACGCAATAGCAGGAGCACACCAGGCCCGTGGGCCCACAGACCCGGCCGAGCCCTCGTGGGCCCGTAAAGCTCCCGCCTTCGCGCTGCTGCCGGCACACCATCGGTGCCGCCGCCCCAAATCCGAGCCGCTCCTCCTCCTCACCGCGCCGCAGACAACGAGGCCATGCCCGGGGGCCGGCCCGCTAGGACCCAGATGGGGCCCTAAGGGCCCAGAACTGGCCCGGGGACGCGTCGTCGGCCAACCTGCGCCACTAGGCCGCCCCGTCGCCAAAGGACGGCACCACCACTGCGACGGGCCGCCACCAGGCCGTCGGGTCGCCCGTCAGCTGAAGGGCACCCGCCGCCAGCCCTATCCCCGGGTCAGGAGGAGCGCGCGCGGGTTAAGGAAGGACCCGCCGCCGGCAGCCTGCCCGGCCAGATCCGGGGGCTCCGCCGGCGGTGGCGGGGGGGGGGGCACAGGGGAGTGGGGAGGAGAGAAGAGCGGGGGGAGCCGCCCCGGCCGCCCCCCGGGGAGGCGGCGCGGGCGCGGGGTCGGGGGAGGGACTAAAAACAGACTTTTCGTCAGCTGTCCTACTCATTATGGACTACAAGTGTGGTTCCCCTCACATTATATTGGAAGCCGAGGATACAACATGTTTGAATCCAACAGTAACCACATCCTAGCCGCATACACTACAACAACGAGTCAAAACGTAACCCGACCTGTACACAATAAGTTGTCTTAATGAGACATACATAACATCACTCATGTAGTTTGATCCCTTGTGGGTTTGACACGACCATCACAACCCACTAAGCAGTATAGCTATGTTCGAGAAAAATGAAAAGAATAACAATAATGAGGTGGCCAAACATTTGTGTGGAGGTGATCTTCATTCCACCATGCATAAGTGGTAGTGTCCCACCACGAAATGGTCGGATCGCAATTAAGTTGATGTGTATGTGATATTAAATAAGTAGCATCTCCGTTTCTTTTTAGTCTGCATGTAAAATTTGGTCAAAGTCAAGCATTATAAAGTTTGACTAACTTTATATAAAAAATGTCAACATTCATAATATAAAATTAATATTGTCAGATGCATCATGAAATGTATTTTCATACTATATAGTTTTAGTATTGTAGATGTTCGTATTTTTTGATATAAATTTGGTCAAACTTTGTGTAGTTTGACTTTGACCAAATTTTATACGCGGAGTAAAAATAAACGGAGAGAGTATCTGCCATTAAGCTTCCGGTTGCGAGCATGTTGCGTTGCTGTTTGTAGTATATATATGTTGGCGTGAAGATTAATTATTTGTAGTATATATAAGATCTGAACTCTTGAATAATGTAAAGTTGTTATGGCAAGCGTCCAATCTTCTATAAGTTGGTATCATGAGGGTCTGTCGGATCAATGACCATTTGTGATTTATTTAGACGCAACAACGAAGAAGATTTTTCGCCGATTGTGACACACTTAGGTACAAGTACGAAGATTGGAGTAATTTGAGGCAGTTGACCGATCTACCAAAAAACAAGCAATCACAACATGATGAGACACCAAGTTTTGTTGGCAAGATTTGGCGAACTTGCCTACTCTTCGAGGGGGGGGGGGGGGGGGGGGGGTTATAACCATGGGAACTCCTCCTATTAACACCGCAATATCGGCAGCTCAGGCGTCGATTCACGTGTCATGGGTTACAAGCCCCCCCCCTCCCCCCGCGTTAACCCGACCGGTACACAACATTTGACACAAACTCAGCAAACCACACCACGGTGAATATTCTCCGGCATATTAAATTCGTTTTCCGTGTATTTCGGACTTATCTTTTCTTCTTTAGTAGCCTACCGAGAGCTACCGGCGATCTATCAACCTTCAACATACAAATCTGTCCACAATAATTTAGCTATGTACAATTATGAAGATCTATATATCACATCAGATCTGAAAATTTTATATACAGTCATGATGATCTATCCATCTCTCGTGGTCCATTAATCATAAGAGAATTCACCGGATCTCTGACCACACATTTTGAGCCGACATTTATAAAAAAAAATCCAGGGAAATAATTATATGTGAGATAAAAAGATCGAGCGTTGTTCGAATTGTTTTCGACGCAGCTACGTTGGACACCGTGCTAGTAGTTTAGAAGAGTTTTACATAGTGAAATCAACGATGAACCAGAGTATCCAAGGTTTATGTCTACTCTCCCATGAGATGGAGTATACATATATACTTTGTTACGAAAATATGGACCGAATACGTAACGTACGAGTTATTGAGAAGAGCCGTACATGGTGGTTGCAGAATGGAGCAGCAGCTTCCCGGGTTGTGCGTGCACGGACGACATGTGGGAGACCAGTGTCGATGAAAATTCTTGTTGGGAAAACACTCTCAATATTAATGGAATTGGTTGCATATTTATTGTGTTCCGGATCATTAGCAAAAAATCGTCTGCATGTTTGTCTTCGAATTTAAGCATTGGCTGTGACACCAGAGCGCATACAGATATACTCCAAGTTTAAAACAAAATGAAGGGTGGATGCAAGGGTAGAGAGGCTTTCAACGTCCAGATGGTGGATCAACCTTCAAAGTCTAGCGGGTAAAATATTTTTGCTTCGGTATACATCATGTTATGAGTTTTGCTTCGGCATACACCCCATAAAAGTGGCATGAATCTTGTGTTATTTACTTATTTAGGGTGTGCATAGGTTTTAGTCGACTGAGAATTAACTAAGTCTCAGTCAAATGACATAATATACAAGAAGTAAAGAAAAACTGAATTTTTTTTGTGCGGATCTTAATGTAAAATCTTATGAATATAGCATCGACTGAGGTTCAACTGAGACTTAGTAAGACTTGTTAGGAGACAACCTCGGTCAGCGCTGGAGCGTCCCACGCTCCACGCCACGACCCCCACGTTGGCCACGTACTGGGCTGGCTACGGCCTCTATATGTACTCCCTCTGTATCACTTTGCATAAATGAGAAACCGACTGCATTAGTTTTCATGGTATCAGCTATCGATCCTTCCTCTCCTCGCTCGCCATGACGAACACCAGCGAGCAACCAATCCTCCCTCTCCCCGGCGGACATCCCCCTCCCCAACTCTCCGACGGCCAAACCACTCCTCTCGCTCCTCCTCCCATTCCCGGCGATCACACCTTACCCAGAGTTTTCAAGACTGATTTATTTATTTGTGAAATGAAGACAAGTTTTTTGGCTCGTCTATTAATTAAGGATAGCAAGACAATGTTTTGAAGCGAAAAAAGAACCAAATTTATTATGAAAGGGGACTAGTCCCCCGGTAAGATATCACTCAAATGTTTAGCTCCCGTGATTTTCCAAAGATCAGCATCACTCTTGATGTTTTCAACGATGATTGGAGGTGGCATTGATTTCTTCCGGAAAATCTGGGCATTTCGCTCGTTCCAAATGGACCAATTGATAAGCATCATGACGAACGGCGCACATCAAGACACGCTTATAATTATCCAACGACACTAAGAGCAAGATTCCGTACATTACAGGGCCGAGAGAAGTAAAAAGACTAGAAACCAACCAACAACTTTTCGATCCTCTTTACACCGATGAAAAATACTGTATATGCATGCATGCGTGGCGCATGGCCTCCTCTCCCCGACCTTCAAGCGGTCGAGCCGCTCCTCTTGAGCGAGCCCAGCTTTTCTAGCGACTCCTTCACCACCGCCTCGTCGCGCAGCACGATCTTGTGGTAGAACGCCGCCAGGGCCGCGCCGGTGAAGGGCCCGACCCAGAAGATCCACTGCGGCAGATCAACGGAGCACTTCAATCTCATTGGAGCAAAAGCAATGGCTACAGGAATTGTATACAGTGCGATTTAAATACATGGTGCATGGATCTCACGTACGTGCTGCTTCCAGGTCTTGTGCTGGTTGTACAGCACGGCGGCGCCCAGGCTCCTCGCCGGGTTGATGCCCGTGCCGGTGATCGGGATGGTCGCCAGGTGCACCACGAACACCGCCAGCCCGATCGGCAGCGCCGCCACCAGCTGCGATTAATGACAGATCATCAGATGCCGCCGGCCGTGATCACGGCGAGCTAGCTGAGAGGAGAAGGAGAAGGCGCGCGATGGACGTACGGGGACGAAGGCGTCGCGGGCGGTGCGCTTGGGGTCGGTGGCGGAGAAGACGGTGTAGGCGAGGACGAAGGTGCCGAAGATCTCCGCGCCGAGGGCCGCGCCGAGCGAGTAGCCCCCGGCCACCGCGTTGGCGCCGCCGCCGAAGTCGTCGTAGGGGTGCTTCATGATCCCCTTCACGATGCCCACGCCGACGACGGCGCCGAGGCACTGCGCCGCCACGTACAGCACCGAGCGCACCAGCGTCACCTTCCCGGCGATGAACAGCGCGAACGTCACCGCCGGGTTTATGTGCCCACCTGCATCGATCACGGGAGGCGATGATAATTAATCGCCGCAACAACTTGCGCGTACCTGTATGTATGTGGTCACGGGAGATGTGTATGCGTGCGTGCCTGAGACGCCGCTGGTGGAGTAGACGAGGACGGAGACGGTGGCGCCGAAGGACCAGGCGACGCCGAGGTAGCCGACGCCGGTGCACCGCTCGTCGGCGGCGGAGGACTGGTTCCGGTACCCGATGACGGTGGCGATGCTGACGTAGAGGAGGATGAGGGAGGCGGTGAACTCGCCGATGAGGGCGCGGTAGAGGGACCAGGTGGTCAGCTCGCTCGTGTCCAGCGCCCGGACCGTCGGAGGGTCCCAGTAGGGCACCCTCTGGACGATGATGTCTGTCACCTCTTCGTTGGCGGTGACCACCTCCTCCACCTCCTTGGCCGGCAGGATCGGCGACGGCATGGTCGAGTCGAGCCTCCAAGGCAAGGCAGAGGATTCTTATCTAGCTTGGTTCCTGGGTGCTACGAATTGTCCACGCCATGAGAGCAAGCTTAAATAGGGGTCGCGGTGAAGTGTTTGCACAGCTGCGTGAGGGAGACTGTGCTTGGATACTTGGAGGAGGTTCTCTGCTTGGAATCCACTACGTGTCCGTGAGCTTCTACTGTACAGGTGACCAGATTGCTATGTTCCAGTTACCAATTACGTCGACCGGATCTCCATCCAATGTCCCATACATCGCTCGATTTATTTCTCTTTGTTTATTTTTGACACATCACTAAATACCTGGTCGTCTGGTCCCCAGTTTCAGATCTCACATTTTGCCCCTCCTTTTAAAAAAAAAGCGGAGCAAGACCAGCCTCTGACATTACTCCCCCTATATAGTAGGGGGGGGGGGGGCTCTGAGTCGTCCGATCTGTTCGGACGGCTCGGAGCCGTCAGGTCAGGCAATCCATGATGGGTGGGCCACGGGGGCTCGTTCGGGGCCATCGTCATTGGGTGATGGCCACCACTTCCGTGAAATAGGGTTTGCTGTGTTGTTCCATGCGCGACGGTCCAGCTGGCCCCGCGCCGAGTTGGTTCGGTCGTGTCTCGCTGGTTGAGAGAGCCTCCATACCATCTGTTTTTGGCTGGCGTGCCGCGGAGGTTACCCAGGGCCTTTTCGAGCCGTTCGATCTGTCCGAACAGCTCAGACCCAGACGATCCATGAAGGGGGGGGGGGGGGCGTGGGGGCACGCCCGGGGCCACCGTCATGGGGCAGTGGTTGTCGCCCCAACAAGCAAGGTCTGTCCCGTTCTCCCGCGCGCGACTGCCCAACAGGGCCCGCTTGCCGGCGTGTACACTCTGTGTCAGGTTGGTCTAGTCATAATAGGCGGGGCATGCGTCGCGGTCGCAGTGTCGGCCGAGGCGACCAGGATGCACACGAGCCTGGTCATGTGGTGGCTTCGGTTCATGACGATTTGCTTTGCCCATGCGAGCCAGGCACCGTCTGTTGTGTCGTCTGGCCAGGCGTTGTTCTGTGTGAGCCGGGCTCGCGCGTCCGCATGGTGGTCCCAGCCGATTGTGTGGAGGGTCATTCCGGCTATCTGGTTGTTCACCGTTCGGCTAGTTGGGCTGCCTAGGGGACGTTTGCCCAGGCGTCCTGGCTACCCAGCTCTTTTGTTGAAGCCGTTATGTCGGTTTGCCTTTGTCGTGGCATCGGTGTGTCTTGGGTGTTACAGTCTTTTTCTTGTGTCTTGGGCGTTATAGTTTTTTTTTGCGACGGTTACATTTTTCTATAAGTTTATTGTTTTACGCACAATTCAGACCTAGCGCACTCTCACTGCCCTCTCCCTTCGCTTTGCAGGTCTTGCTCCGGAGGGCCCTTGCCCATTCCCAACGGCGATGTTTTTTTTTCTCGTCTGGATTGATCTATGTCGTCGGTGGGAGAAGGTCCAGCCCGTGGAGGAGGAGGTGGAGGAGTCTAAGCCCATGGAGGACGAGACAGACTATGACAGGCTGATGGAGGAGGAGCCTACGACCGTGCTTGTGTCGGTCGAGCGGCCGCCCGTGTCGGGGTCCAGCATGCTTGGGAACGCGGCCAAATAGATTATCATCGGCGTGACATTAGGAAGTAGGTTGAACAACGCCGCCATTGGGTGTCTAGTTTATTTCATGCCTCCATGTGCAAGGAGATCATGCACAGGGACACGTTCGCAGCGAACCAGACTCATTGTGGAATGTTCAATAGGCATGGTCCGGGAAAACATCGTCTTGTTCAACAACCTTTTCTTCCGAGATTTTGTGAGCAAGATCATCGGCATGGTCTCACGATATGGACCGACTGCTTGCCCGGAACAGGCTGGTGCCATTGCCAATATGCTTGGCCCATTTGCGAATCTCCGTCTTACGTGGTGGTGTAGTATTGCGCCGATTAAATGAGTTTAGTTCTTTTACATGTCTTGTAAGTACTTAAGTGGATGAATTTCCTATGTTTTCCATTGTTGGCGAAAGCTATGGTGGCACAATAAAGACGAGATCGACTACAACTTCGGCAAGAATATTAAGGCGTATGTCACTGGTTGTAATCTCTCATTTGTTTGGGGCTATTTTATCTGTGAGTTCAATTGCTCATTATCTGGTTGTATCTTATGTCCAGGTGATCTCATATAAACCATATACATATTGATTTTTCTAATGCAAGGCTTGTTGCTTCTTCAGTTCTTCTATGAGCTCGAATCACTGGCTTGAATAATTGGTGAGAAGAATGAGCCATGCATGGCATGGTGATGGTGCCTATTCAATTATTTACTCCTTCTGTACCATAATATATGCCATTTTAGCAGCTTAAACTGAACTGTTGATAGTATCAGGATCTGGTCTGAACAACATCTTTAAATTTCTTTATGTTTCCTAGAGCAGAGATTGGTTAATTTTTTGGTTTTTGATTTACCTGTATTTATACATATTTTAAGGTTTCAGCTAAAAAAACTGCTAAAACAGCATATATTATGGGAGTAGGTTAGAAACTAGTGTAGTGAGATGCATGTCTGTGACGCTTTGTGCAAAATTGACGTGCAAGGGTCTGTTTATAGTACGGGGAGCTCCTCCTTTTGGGATACAAAGGAGGGAGATTCCAAAGAGTGATGCTTGTTTGGGTATGCAAGTATCGTCCGAAAACTGAGCTTTGTGTGATGGAACTCGATTCTGGTTGTTTGCGTTAGATATGAGCGAGCACGATGTCCTTGTTATACTCACTTTATACACCGCACAAGCTATGTATAAGAGAATAAAGTAAGTCTAAGCTGTAGGACTGCCGACTTCCGCAGCAAAAAGAAAGCTGTAGCCAATAGGTATCAGAAATGATATGTATAGCTTGTAATAAGCAATGGTTTCTAGGCAGGCTGAGTAAGACCTCCTCCAAGGTGCTAAGCACGTCAACGAGCTAAGCAACTAAAGTCCCCAATGCAAAGGTGCTTTACTTGTTGTAGCTAAGCATTTTTTACTTAATGATCTAGCAACTAAAGCTATTCATTCATTGGTGGGCTTCTTTCATTTAAGTGTTTTTCCTAGGTTTTCGTGTTTGGCATTGTTTCTTTTTGAGGTCATCACACTCATCTCTCTCATCTTAATTACCTTGCCACATCATCTTTGCTGCCTACATAACAGCCTTAGCACATGTACAAAGTGGAGCACTGGGAGGGGCCTAAACAAAACAAAAAGATCATGTGTGTTCCCTTGGCAAACTTAAGCCTTTTTTTGTGGAAACTTATGCTGTTTTTTTTTGTGGAAACTTATGCTGTCGTTCCAGGAATGGTCTAGCGTCTAAGATCATTTTTTATTTAGGTTTCCGTTTTCATTGTTTCTTTATCTTTTTATATCCCCTTTTTGTGTTTCTTTTAAACTTTCAATACCCTTTAGATTTTTTTCTATTTATTTATTATTTTCTTATTTCACTATTTTCTTGTTTCCGTTTTCACTTTTAATTTTTCTTTTCTAGCTTATTTCTAAAACACATGAAAATTTTATATCTATCTGATGTATATTTTTTAATAAGCAACAGGCATATTTCCATACAGGGTCAATTTTTAATATGTTGAACATTTTACTTCAAATTAGTAAAAAAAATGAGAAGATTAGTAATTTTTTTCTAAATCTCTGATCATCCTTCGTATTTGTCAATATATTTTATATCAGCGTATACTTTTTAAAAATCACGAATATATTTTGACTTCCCAGAGATTTTCAGAGTGCGTAAATATTTATTCAAGTTCACTAACATTTGTAAAACTCGTGAACATTTTATTTAAAATTCAAGAACATTTCTTTGACTTGCCAACAGTTTTACAGTTCGTGAACATTTTTTTATGAGTTCATAATATTTTTTCAAATTCTTGAACATGTTTCGAATCCATGATTTTTATTTAAATTCAAAACAAATTGAGTTCATGAATGTTTTTCAAATTTGCGAACACTTGAGTTTGTGAATATTTTTTTCAAACTCCGTAAGTTTTTACCTAGATTTGTGAACACTTCTTTCTAATCCCCAAACATTTTCAAATTTGTGAACATTTTTACAAATTTTTGAATGAGTTTTAAACTCATTATTTGTTTTTCAAATTCATGAAATATTTCAAAATATTGAAAATTGTTTGAATTTTAAAAATGATAATTCATGATTACCTTTTGATTTTTTAAACACTTTTTGAGTTCCTGAACATTTTTTAATATGATAAAAATTTCCATATTCTCAATTTGTTTTGAATTATGAACATTATTTTAATTCTCTAATATTTTTCATATTCAAGAATATGTTTTCTAGTTTGTGATTTCTTTTATTCTCTAATATTTTTAAATACTAGCACAATGCCCATGCTTTGCTACGAAACTGTAAAATACGAGGAGTTAGGGCATCTCCAACGACAACCTGCAAATATACCCCCACATCCGTCCGCGGACACAGATGCGGGAGGCAGCCATCCAACGCTAGTCGCATACATTTCAAACCGTATTTTAACAAAGCAGACGAAATTCATGCAAACCGGCCGATATTCATTAAAATTCGGATAGAAAATAGCACATAACATGCAAAATAAGTCTAGTACAACAAGGTCTCAAATTCGACTAGATCCCAGATGTCCAACAATTTTTTCATGAACGGATCATATCCTCTCACACATACTTCCACTTCAGCTTCATCCAACAGTGTATGCACGTAAATGACCGTCCCTCTGACATGTGGTACACCACGACGGCACGTGCGGGCTACATATAATGTGTAGACCAACATGGAGTGAATGAATCAATCAAGTTGAGCAAGAGGAAGTTAAACTTACCATCTCCTCCATGTCTGCGTGCAATGGTCACCTTGCCCCGAGCTGACTAACCAAGTTGCAAGACTTGATGACCTGACTTGGATAGCGTGCCAGCGATACGACAACGACCTCACGTTGCGTCGTTGAATGTTGTACATGTTGTAGGGTGTAATGTGCTTTCCTGCGTGAAACTTTTCATGCACTTGCTCCCATAAGGGCGGTCCTTTGGTCCTCCCTATGAAATCCGCGGATACAACCAGCCACGCATTGCACAACAACTCACCCTCCATGGTTGAGTAGCTCACCATCCTATGTACTCTAAAAAACGACATAGCATTTGAAAATAAGCTCAATGACATTTGACCAAACACCTGTCGGCCGGTGTCCGCCATGGAGGTCGTCGACAGGGGCCGGAGTGTACCTTGGTACAAACGGCTCCAGGGCGGAAAACTTTGTCGGAATGGCGAGCGAGCGCGTTGGTGCTGGTTGCGGACGTTCGACAATACCTCTGTGGCGGCCGTAGACGAATAGTAGCGCCGACGAAGGTGAAAGGTGCGGATGCAAAGCAAGGGGAAGAATGAGCGGAGTGGAAGGAAATGGGGTCGGGAGGGAGGGGGTTGCGTTGGTCGGGGGTGTCAAAGTCCTACGTTTCGAGTGTCCGGACCCCGCAAACCTCCCACACTTTTGTCTCCAATTTACAGATCGCGTCCGGACCACCCCGCGGACTGGTACAGATCGGCGTTGGATGGCTTCCGTGGTGCGGGATAGCACGGTCCGAACGGTTGCGGAATGTCTCCGGGTCCGCCTTGAAGATGCCTTAGGTCATTGGCTTAGAAAGTCGTCAAAATATGTTGATGTCATGTGACCTTTCCACGTGATTTATGGTTAAATATAGTGAGAATATTACAAAAGACATTAAAGAATCTTAAGCGTTCATAGTAGGTTCTTTGCAAGACACAACATTTTGAATGTTGAAACATAGGCATTTGTAAGTTGGCTGCACCCAACTAAGTAAAGTAAGTTGACTGCACATAGTAGAAGGGCAAGGTTTACTGTCGGTTTGGAATTACAATTTGTTCACTCTTTTGTTTTGTGATATAGAATTGGAAGAGCTTGATTGAAAAGAGAAACTGAAAATAAGAGTATATTTTTGAGTTGGAGTCACATTTTTGCATTTTTTTTCATTTGTGCATTCTTCAAGAGTTCATCTCACATGAAATTTGTAGCGTATCTGTTTATTTATTTTAGGTCCCTCATATGAGTATAGTGCATTTGTTTATTTATGCCTCTGAAAGGTTGTTAGTACCACATATGTGTAAGGGTGCATTTTTTTTATTGGTGAAGGTTGTTGGTTCAACATATGAACTCACCACCAACTCCAATCTTTATAAGCAGGAAAGATTTGTGTACACTTTTCAATTTCGCCAGCATTTTTCAAAGTTGCAATTTTTAAAAAAACCATTGCAAACATTTTTTTTTCCAAAACTATGATTTGTTTCTTTTAATTTTTTTTTGAAATTTTGAGCTATATCATAGTCAATATTTTTGCGGCAAATTGTGTCATATACTGTGGTACAACACACATCTTAGTATCCTTCTTTCTTGTTCGAGACGCGCTGGCCAGTCCATCTAGCTGTGTTGAACGCACCAATTGAGATTCGAACCAGCACCTCCCGCATATTACGCTGGTGTAACCAGCACGCCACCAGCAAGATATGATATGATTCAAATTTTTCCTTCTCATCCTTTTTCCTTTTTTTGCTTTCCTTTTTTCCTTTTTTGTTTTTTGTCTTTTCCTTTTTCTTCTACCTGGTTCGATGAATTGTTTGCAAATACATGTATTTTTTTCTTCAAATCGATGAACTTTAATTTGAAACTAGATTTTTTTAAACAAATGAATCTTTTGGCAGGTTTGTGCACTTTTTTGAAAAACCATGAACATTTTTTCAATTTCGATGAACTTTTCAAATTTGAGGAACTATATTCAAATTTGATGAATATTTTTTTTCAAAATTGATGAACTTTTAAATTCAACGTTTTTTTCAAAATTTATGAGCCTTTTTCAAAATCGATGAACCTTTTTCAAATTGATGATTTTTTTTCAAAATCCATGAAATTATTTGAGTTCTAGATTTTTTTTCATTTTTTGTGATTTTTCCTGTTTTTTCGCAAATGTGGACATGTACATGGGCTGGCCCACTAGCGCCAGCGTGTGGGCACCAGGGAGCTTCCCTGGCGCCTGAAGCGCCCAATAGGAGCCCCCGACAGAGAGAGCATGTCTAAGTTCAACAATATGGTGGACTTGAGCTTTTCGTTTGCAAAACACCTAGGTCGTCATGATGGTATCGGCTCGGAGAATTTGCCAGCCCACAGATCTCATTAATTTGGAAAATACCTGGGCTGCTGGGAGCTACTATTCGGGACCTCCTATCCGCCGCTTACTGCAGTAAACATACTGCGTTTCGCACAAGGGGAATCCCCAGCTAGGCCGGCCAATGAAGTAGCAACCGCGGATGACAGGTGGGAAAAAAAGCAAAAAGTGCGGCGCCCTCTGCAGGAATTATGGAGTCAGGTAGCTAGCCACACGAGCATCTAACGACATGTGGCCAACCAGACGCGAGAATTAAGAATTAATAGCAGCAGAAGATCAGAATATTATTTGATGTTTTTTCACAACATTTCCTGGAAATTCTGAGTATTTTTAATCCCGAACAATTCTTGACAAACAAGATACTCTATTGAAAAATGTGAACAAGGTTTGAATTTGCAAATAAATTTAAAACATGTTAAAAATTCTATTGAATATATGATTTTTTTAAAGAGAGCATATTTTGAATTTATGAACAAAACTTGTAAGCGGGAACATTTTTTATAAATTCTGGACAATTTTTAAAAAGCCTGAACATTGTTTTACAAAAACACAAAAAATGTTTCAGTTTTCAGAAAATGCGAACATTTTATGACATTCCCTAACATTTTCTGAATTTGCGAACATATTTTGGAAACATGATTTTGTTTTTGAATTTGTGAACAAAATTTTGAAATGGGAACATTTTTTCAAATTAGTGAATATTTTCTGAATTTTTGAACATTTCAAATGTGATCTTCTTTGGAAATTTGAAATTCTAAATGTTTTCGAATATTTTTCCAAACATGCGGATATTTTTTGAAAAATTCTGAACATTGTTCTAATTTGTGAATTTGTTTTTGGAAAAACCGTAACATTTTATGAAAAAAATGAACAGTTTTTGTAGAATACGAACATGTTATAAATTCTGAACATTTGTTGAAAAAGAAATCAAAAATTAAAGAATAGAAAAGAGAAAAGAAAAGAAAAATAAAACAGGAAAAAGAAATGGAAGAATGAAAGGGAAACACAAAAGGAAATAAAAACAGTTCTGGAACCTTCTACTCCCTCCGTTCCAAAATAGAAGACTCAACTTTGTACTAAAGTTAATACAAAGTTGACTCATCTATTTTGCAAAGTTGAGTCATCTATTTTGGAACCGTGGGAGTAGAAGGTAACCAAACCGGAAAAAACCAGCTTGGAACCTGTAGAACTTGCCCAAAACCGGAAACGGAAAGCTTGCGTACAGGTACTTAATGGGCCGGCCATATTTGCTGGATATTGGAGTGTTACCTGGACAATTTGCCGCAACGGGCGGCAAATAGGAAATCGGCTACTATTTTGCCCCCTAGGCGCCAAAATTCCTTTATGACGCATACTGGGCCGCAGTTAATGAAGCCTTGATCGCTTGCTGGTCGGCTTGCTTTTTTTTCGCTCATTCCTCTGCTGTTGCTCAGGAAAATAACCTGATTTTTGGGATTAGTTTTGTATGGATGTGTGAAATCAAAAAATGTCCATGCATTAAAAAGTGTTCTCGAACTTGAAAAATATTCATGGATTAAAAATTCAAAATATTTGAAAATTTATAAGTATTCAAAATTTTAAGAAATATTCATGAATTGGTAAAATGTGCATAAATTTCAAAACAGTGCTGGTAAATTTTAATAAATTATTCACAAATTTTGAAATTATAATAAAGTAAAATGTGCATAAATAATAAAAATCTTTATGTCTTTTTAAATAAACAAAAAACTAAACCAAGTATTTCCTGGGGAAACACTGGAAAAGGAAATTGAGAAAACACGGCGAGAAAATCAAAAGAACCTTGTTTAAAGTTGCCAAAACCAAAGAGAACCCATCTACATGGTCAAACCCGTCAGTTTAAAAGGGGGATATTCGGTGCCTTAAGCATCAAATAGGATATACTTCGGTTGTTAGTTTGTTTTTGCTAGGTTGTGTGTGTGTGTGCGCGCGCGCGCGCACGCGCACGTGTGTGTGTGCGTGGACCTTGAAACCATATAAGGCAATTTGTTTTTGTGTTCCTTTTGAACAGGAATTGAACTCAACAATGTTAGCAAAGATGTTTCTAGCCTGCTAGAGACCACATGGATGCCTTTTCTTGTTCTCATTTGAGGCCCTTAAAGTACGCGAGCAACTAGTTAGACCTCTCTCAATGCAAAGGTGCTTAGATTAGGTGCTAAGCATATTAAATACCTTAGCAACTCAAGTCCACAATGCAAAGGTGCTAAGCTTTTGGGTGCTAAGCTTTGTGCATTTAATTCGTTGTAGACTTACAATTGTGCTTCCACCTAGGTACACGTGCTTAGCACCGTTTCTTCCTGGGATCACCATACTACTCTCTCTTTTCTTAACTAGCATGCTACATCATATTTTTTCTTAGTTGTCAACCTTAGCACCTGTACAAGATGGAGTATTGGGAGTGGCCTTAGAGCGTAGTCTCTGAATTGGTTTAGGGACACCCATGAGGGAGCACGGGGAGTGCTCCAATGCCGCCACGTGTCTGGCGGCGGGTGTGGGAGAAAATTTTCTTTTCAATCTTTCTATTTTTAGTTTTTTTGTTTTACTCTGTTTTTTTTTGTTTTTTCGCTTTCTCCGGCTTTTGGTAGTGCATGGCTGTAGCGTGCACTTTAGCCCCATGATATGGTCTCCTCTTCCTCTTAGTGGCACTGCTGGAGTCAGTCGACGAGGATGAGGGTTTTGTGGCGGCTAAGGGTTTTTTCTCAAGGTTACGGGAACCCATCATGTCTTGGAGTATTTGTCGTTGTCTAGATTCTAGAAGAGGAAATTTGTTTCTAAAATGTCCCAAAATTGTGAAAAGAATCACACAAGCAAATTATGAGATGAAGTATACGCATGAACATTTTGGTAAAAGGAGACAACTATTTATGATCCACGGATATAAGCAAGTGTTGCATCTTCAATAGGTTGCAAATGGTCATACTTCCAAAATTTAAAGAAAAAAAGAACCAAGCCATTGGTTATGGGGAGCTCGAATGAAAAAATATGGGGCAGGAGGTGCTACACAATCTCGGGTTTGCTAAGCCTTCACACATTGATCACCATGGACCCAATAACACCAGTGTTTTCAGCCCGCCAAGTATGACCCTAAATCAGGGTTTCCGACCCACGTGCGTGTTGGACCCACTACATGAGTGTCTCGGCTCACCAACAAGGCGCAAGGGGTGGGACAATAAGCAATGTTCTGTCTCTTGCCACAACCAATGTGGGACTAAGGCCAACTCCAGCACATGACCCCAAACAGACGGCCGTTTTGTCTGGACTCTGTTCATTTGGGTAGGGTAATGGGGTCGTGTTCGGGCAATTTCTCGGATGCGGTGGCCGTGCGCCCAACGCGCGGACGTATTCCGGCCGTATCCAGTCTGCGTATATTTTTATTTACAAACACATATCTTTTTTTCATCATTGATTTTTGGTACATGAAAATACATCAGCAAATTTTGACTAGAAAATTAAGACCAAAGAAAATAAGAACCATAAGGATACATTTTAAAAGATATCCAATTTCCATAACTGCTCCTGTAAGTTGGATTAGTGCCTTCTCGATGCATTCATTGTTGATCTGCGGAGGCTTGATCTTGCGTGCTTCTTTCTTCTTCGAGTGTAAAGAAGTAGACGTTGCTTCCTCGCATCTAGTCTCATGTCTAGCCTCTAGTCTAGCAACAAGTGGACTAGTCTCATCTATAGCCTTTATGCTTTCTAAAAGTGCACGAACATCTACTAAATTGCACTCTATCAATATATTGATGTACTCTTCTTCCCAATACCAAAACTTGTATCCATTCTACACAAGAAAATTTTAAGTTAGCACAACTAGTCAAATCCGAGAGCACAACCTGTAACGCCCTGAGACCGATGTGCCATGTGTCCTCCAGTTATTCACTGTTGTTGCGTTGTCATTGCTTGCGTGTCATGCATTGCATATCATGTCATCATGTGCATTTCATTTGCATACATGTTCGTCTTATGCATCCGAGCATTTTCCCCGTTGTCCGTTTTGCATTCCGGCGCTCATATCTCCTCCGGTGGTCATTTTTACCTTCCTTTAATGTGTAGGGGTTAAACATTTTCGGATTGGACCGAGACTTGCCTAGTGGCCTTGGTTTACTACCGGTAGACCGCCTGTCAAGTTTCGTACCATTTGGACATCGCGTTTGTGAGGACTCGTTCGTCTACGTCCGTTTGTCTTCTTCATGGACTCGTTCTTCTTCCTTGCGGGATTTCAGGCAAGATAACCATACCCTCGAAATCACTTCTATCTTTGCTTGCTAGATGCTCGCTCTTTTGCTATGCCTATGCTGCGATACCTACCACTTGCTTATCATGCCTCCCATATTGTTGAACCAAGCCTCTAACCCACCTTGTCCTAGCAAACCATTGTTTGGCTATGTTACCGATTTGCTCAGCCCCTCTTATAGCGTTGTTAGTTGCAGGTGAAGATTGAAGTTTGTTCCTTGTTGGAACATGGAGATGTTGTTCCTTGTTGAACATGTTTACTTGTTGGGATATCACAATATATCTTATTTAATTAATGCATCTATATACTTGGTAAAGGATGGAAGGCTCGGCCTTATGCCTGGTGTTTTGTTCCACTCTTGCCGCCCTAGTTTCCGTTATATCGGTGTTATGTTCCCGGATTTTGCGTTCCTTACGTGGTTGGGTAATAATGGGAACCCCTTGACAGTTTGCCTTGAATAAAACTCCTCCAGCAAGGCCCAACCTTGGTTTTACCATTCGCCACCTAGCCTTTTTCCCTTGGGAGTCGCGCATCCCGAGGGTCATCTTTATTTTAACCCCCCTGGGCCAGTGCTTGCCTAAGTATTGGTCCGAACTAGAGTCCTTTGCAGCGCCACCTCGGGGCAACTTGAGGTTTGGTTTTACTCGTAGCTAGTCTCATCTGAGTGTGCCCTGAGAACGAGATATGTGCAGCTCCTATCGGGATTTGTCGGCACATTCGGGCGGTGTTGCTGGATTTGTTTTAACTTGTCGAAATGTCTTGTAGAACCGGGATACCGAGTCTGATCGGAATGTCTTGGGAGAAGGTATATCCTTCGTTGACCGTGAGAGCTTGTCATGGGCTAAGTTGGGACTCCCCTGCAGGGATTTGAACTTTCGAAAGCCGTGCCCGCGGTTATGGGCAGATGGGATTTTGTTAACGTCCGATTGTAGAAAACCTGAAGTGGACCTTAATTAAAAAACATCAACCGCGTGTGTAACCGTGATGGTCTCTTTCCGGCGGAGTCCGGGAAGTGAACACGGTGTTGGAGTTATGCTTGACGTAGGTTGTTTTAGGACCACTTCTTGATCATAGTTTCTCGATCGTGCTTTTGCCTTCTCTTCTCGCTCTTTTTTGCGTATGTTAGCCACCATATATGCTAGTCGCTTGCTGCAGCTCCACCTTATACCTTTTACCTTACCCATAAGCTTAAATAGTCTTGATCGCGAGGGTGCGAGATTGCTGAGTCCCCGTGGCTCACAGATACTTCCAAAACCAGTTTGCAGGTGCCGATGAGTCCGTGCAGATGACGCAACCAAGCTCAAGGAGGAGCTCGATGAAGATCTTGTCCTTTGTGTTGTTTCGTTCTAGTTGATCAGTAGTGGAGCCCAGTTGGGGTCGATCGGGGACCTTGTCGCTTTTGGGGTTCTTCTTTTATTTTGGTTCCGTAGTCAGACCTTGTTTGTATCTGGATGATGTAATGCTTTATTCATGTAATTGTGTGAAGTGGCGATTGTAAGCCAACTATGTATCTCTTTCCCTTATGTATTACATGGGTTGTGTGAAGATTACCTCACTTGCGACATTGCTTTCAATGCGGTTATGCCTCTAAGTCGTGCTTCGACACGTAGGAGCTATAGCCGCATCGAGGGCGTTACAAGTTGGTATCAGAGCCATCCCCGACCTTAGGAGCCCCCCTGCTTGATCATTTTTAGCAGCCGTTGTTGAGTCTAGAAAAATGTTTTGAGTCATTTAGGATTATATATATATCGGAGAGTAGGACTTCTTTTTACTCCTCAGTCCCTTCGTCGCTCTGGTGAGGCATCCTAACGTAGAGTTTTGAATCTTCTCTTCTCAAATTTCACTATTTTTTTAGGATCACGCGGGTATCTTGAAATCGTTCCGATGGTTTTGTGACGAGAACATTGTTCTTGGTGCCTCCTGTCATTTAGGGGTTGTGGCAGTGTCCCGGGGAGTTGAGCTCCGAGGTGTTGTCGTCACAATTTTATCGTTGCAGTTTTGGAATACCTGAGTTTAGTTCGCCGACATCAAAAATCTCTTTTATGCAGTTGTTGGTGAGATAACCTCGACGCCATCCAGTACTGGGGCGGGAGTTCGGGAGTATTGCCATAACTCGTATAACGGGTGCTTTTCGAAGGTTGAGGTAGACGATTTCCGAAGGTTTCTTGGTTATGTGTTGAAGGATGGATACAGCTGGATGTAGGATTTGCTAGTTTTGGGTGAGATATTATGCTTCCCTGTATCCCCAACACCTGATTGCATAACCGGGAAAATTTCAGGAGTTTATAAGTGGGAATTCAAGTAGCTCTTAGGATATCTTTCTGACAGATGTATGATATGAAATTGGGGTTCGACGTCTAGTGGTCCGCCTATCCACGGTTGGTTTTACAGTGGTCTCATTGTGTCTTAAAGAGTCCTTGGCTATGCCGACTCGGGGACGCTTCGTATGTCATGTGCACTGCCTTGTACATGATGGTGCTGTACGATCGAGCCCGTGTAGGCCCCACCACGAAAACTTCGGACGAAATCTCTATCATATGTTTGTTCCGGCTTATTCTGCAAGCCAATCCTTTGTTTTGTTTTCAGTTGTGGTATTCGAGTTGCTTTGAAGTCAAATGTTGATTCCATACCTTTTATAAGTGGTGTTCTCGTATTCCTACAGGAGTACTAATCCCTCATGATAGTCGACATTGTCATGACAATCCTTTTCAACCGGTGTGTTTCTCTTCAAGCGGATCCGTTCATTTTCAATATCCGCAAGATTCAATCTCAGCTTTCTCAACGGTGTTCGTTTCATCCATCCCAAGTTGTCTTTGTTTTTTCCCGCCCACCCACCCTTTTTTTCTTCAAGGACTCAGATTTCTCAATCAAGTATCATTTTATTGATGGAAGTCTCTCCATTCTTTTCCTTCAATGTTCTTATCCGGTGATTCTCAGGAAGATTCTAACGGAGATTCAAGTTCATCATTCTTCATTCTCTTTCTTCTCCGGTGGAACTAATTCAAGCTTTGGTGTTGATCATATCCCTTTTTCCTCGTTTCAAATACCTTCTCTTACCAGTGCACCTCATAATAATTCACTTCTTGCTATTCACTTGTTCGGGAGTGCTGAAGATATCTCAGAAGGCTCGTCTTGTCTTTCAGGATCAGTTCAACCTATTTCGAGGTTGTTATCTCATTCTAGCAATTTAAATCTTACCGGCACTTTCTCTCTTTTAAATCGTTCTACGGTGTTTCTTTGAGTGGGCCCTAACCCACAGTTCTTTTCCCAGGATCTTACCTGACTCTTCCTATTTTCCCGAAGCTATCCTCAAAATTTCCTTTCGAAGTTTGACGTAAGTATGATTTATCATCAGTTAAATGTCTTTCTCCAAGATCTTTCAAATTCATTTCATTGTTGATTCAACTTTTATATTCTTCTTTATTCCGGTGTGCCTCAATAATTCATGGTGGTGTTTCTCCTCGTCATTCTTAACATTTGAAGACCGAAGAAGATTTTTCTCTCAATCTTGCTCCATTCTCTTCAAGATTCGTGGTTCTGGCGTTATGCCATCCTCTCATAATTGTTTTCGTTTGTGAGAATTCTTTTGACCCATCCGGAGCAATTCAAGATTCTTTTCAATTTGATTCTCCGGAGGCTATCAATTCAGAATTATTCATTCTCAACTTTCAGCTCTTTTTCTCTAAATCTTACCGGTGCATCGTTCAAATATCCTCAAATCAGCTCGTGATCTCTTCGTTGTCATGGATCTAATTTCTCTCAGGCATCTTCGTTTATTGGCTGATTCTTCCCGGTGTTTCTTTATCTTCTCTTCGTTCTTAACCAATTCTTACGGTGGTTCATTCAAGATTTTCTCTTCCTTTGTTATCGTAACAATTTAATTCGATGTTCCAATCCTACCGGTGGATCATTGAAGGCCTCTTCAAGTTTGCGCAATATCTATCTTAATCCTTTCTAAGAGAGTAAGTAGTATGCCAAATCCATTGTTTGTCATCAATTTAATTGGTGAAGGGTACGCATAACACAATTCTTACTTTTGCCTCACTCAAGTGATTAATTTCCTATTCCAGAGGCTCATCAAATTCCTGATTTCAATTGTTTCATCTTCTCTTTTTCCCGGAGCTCCAACCTTTTTCAATTACATCTCCACGGAGATTCATTTAAATCATTGCAAGGCTTCAATCTTATTCTTTTCATCATTCAATTATTTTGGATCATTCTTTTATTACCGGAGTTCTTCATGAAGGTTCTACTTGATGGATTCATCAAGGATTTAATTCCTTCTCGAAGTGTTCATCGACAGTCTTTGCTAAGAAGCTCAAGTTTTCTTCTTCTTGCTATCCGGAGTGCAAATCTTTCTACCGTATCATTGGAGGTGGTATTATGTCATTCTTGATAATTTGAGCTCATGTTTCATGATTCACATATTGTTAAGAATGAGGTATTTTAAATCCATCAACCTATTTGTTGGAATTATCGTGGGTTATATTTCACCTAGAGCGTTCCCTAAGGATTGTTGCTACCTATGGTGCTCATAAATGACCCAAGTTCTTCATTATCCTCCCGGTGAGGTAAGCTTCTCGTCTCCTTGTTCTTATCAATCCAATCTTTTTCCGTGAGTGGCAGGTTGTCACCTCATAATTTTGAGATGCTTTCCATAAGCCCATTTCAAGCTTATCCTATCGTTGTTGGTGTTCCAACAACTCCATTCGACCCTTCTCATAAAGATGCTTTCAAGATCATTCGAGGTAGAAGATATTGTTTTCTCCTCCGTTCATTCATTCCATCCTCTCATTTCTTCTGGAGGCATCGTGATGTTGCTCTTTTAAACCCATCATCTTGTTTTGTCAAAGATTATGTTCTTCTCCTTGCTTATCCGTTTAACCGGAGTGTTGTGCCCCTTTTAAAGTTCTTTCTACTTATCTTTTCTTGCATCTCTTTTCTATCGGAGTGCTGCTCAAAGTTGTTCTGCCCTGTTCCTCTTTGCTAACGGAGTGTCTTCAACTTCATTTATATCCATTGTATTCTTTTCTCGGAATGGCTTAACCTCTTCAAGGTTCATGGTTTCACTCGTTTGTCAAAGAAGCAACTTAGTTTTACCTCTCCTCTATCTCTTCCGTTGTCCCTCCGGTGCCATTCTAGATCTCGGGACGAGATCCTCTCGTAGTGGTGGAGTGTTGTAATGCCCCGAGACCGATGTGCCAGGTGTCCTCCAGTTATTCGCTGTTGTTGCATTGTCATTGCTTGCGTGTCATGTATTGCATATCATGTCATCATGTGCATTTCATTTGCATACATGTTCGTCTCATGCATCCGAGCATTTTCCCCGTTGTCCATTTTGCATTCCGGCGCTCCTATCTCCTCCGATGGTCATTTTTACCTTCCTTTCGTGTGTGGGGGTTAAACATTTCTGGATTGGACCGAGACTTGCCAAGTGGCCTTGGTTTACTACCGGTAGACCGCCTGCCAAGTTTCGTACCATTTGGACGTCGCTTTTGTGAGGATTCGTTCGTCTACGTCCGTTTGTCTTCTTCATGGACTCGTTCTTCTTCCTTGCGGGATTTCAGGCAAGATGACCATACCCTCGAAATCACTTCTATCTTTGCTTGCTAGATGCTCTCTTTTGCTATGCCTATGCTGCGATACCTACCACTTGCTTATCATGCCTCCCATATTGTTGAACCAAGCCTCTAACCCACCTTGTCCTAGCAAACCGTTGTTTGGCTATGTTACCGCTTTTCTCAGCCCCTCTTATAGCGTTGTTAGTTGCAGGTGAAGATTGAAGTTTGTTCCTTGTTGGAACATGGAGATGTTGTTCCTTGTTGGAACATGTTTACTTGTTGGGATATCACAATATATCTTATTTAATTAATGCATCTATATACTTGGTAAAGGATGGAAGGCTCGGCCTTATGCCTGGTGTTTTGTTCCACTCTTGCCGCCCTAGTTTTCGGCATATCGGTGTTATGTTCCCGGATTTTGCGTTCCTTACGCGGTTGGGTAATAATGGGAACCCCTTGACAGTTCGCCTTGAATAAAACTCCTCCAGCAAGGCCCAACCTTGGTTTTACCATTCGCCATCTAGCCTTTTTTCCTTGGGAGTCGCGCATCCCGAGGGTCATCTTTATTTTAACCCCCCGGGCCAGTGCTTGCCTAATTGTTGGTCCAAACTAGAGTCCTTTGCAGCGCCACCTCGGGGCAACTTGAGGTTTGGTTTTACTCGTAGCTAGTCTCATCTGAGTGTGCCCTGAGAACGAGATATGTGCAGCTCCTATCGGGATTTGTCGGCACATTCGGGCGGTGTTGCTGGATTTGTTTTAACTTGTCGAAATGTCTTGTAGAACCGGGATACCGAGTCTGATCGGAATGTCTCGGGAGAAGGTATATCCTTCGTTGACCGTGAGAGCTTGTCATGGGCTAAGTTGGGACTCCCCTGCAGGGATTTGAACTTTCGAAAGCCGTGCCCGCGGTTATGGGCAGATGGGATTTTGTTAACGTCCGATTGTAGAAAACCTGAAGTGGACCTTAATTAAAAAACATCAACCGCGTGTGTAACCGTGATGGTCTCTTTCCGGCGGAGTCCGGGAAGTGAACATGGTGTTGGAGTTATGCTTGACGTAGGTTGTTCTAGGACCAGTTCTTGATCATAGTTTCTCGATCGTGCTTTTGCCTTCTCTTCTCGCTCTTTTTTGCGTATGTTAGCCACCATATATGCTAGTCGCTTGCTGCAGCTCCACCTTATACCTTTTACCTTACCCATAAGCTTAAATAGTCTTGATCGCGAGGGTGCGAGATTGCTGAGTCCCCGTGGCTCACAGATACTTCCAAAACCAGTTTGCAGGTGCCGATGAGTCCGTGCAGATGACGCAACCAAGCTCAAGGAGGAGCTCGATGAAGATCTTGTCCTTTGTGTTGTTTCGTTCTAGTTGATCAGTAGTGGAGCCCAGTTGGGGTCGATCGGGGACCTTGTCGCTTTTGGGGTTCTTCTTTTATTTTGGTTCCCTAGTCGGACCTTGTTTGTATCTGGATGATGTAATGCTTTATTCATGTAATTGTGTGAAGTGGCGATTGTAAGCCAACTATGTATCTCTTTCCCTTATGTATTACATGTGTTGTGTGAAGATTACCTCACTTGCGACATTGCTTTCAATGCGGTTATGCCTCTAAGTCGTGCTTCGACACGTAGGAGCTATAGCCGCATCGAGGGCGTTACACAACCGAAGCTAAAGTAGCACATACCCCATCGGTTGAGCACTTGATGAACACCCATCCGGGATGTTCCGGCATTGTAGACACGCGACACAAGTCCTTCTTTGGGCATTCGTCGCATGTAATGAGTAGCAACGGTGCACCGACGAGTTTTTGGGCCAGCACCGAGCCCGACCGACCGCCAGTCATGTATCTGCCAGCGGACCGCCGACGGTGTAGATCCGAGCGGCTAGAGGACGAGTCAGTACCTGCATACGGCCTTGCGGCCTTGCCAGGGCCTTCCGGCCCGATGGCCGGCCAGTCTATGGCGTGGCGCAGCCTCCCACAGCCGGGCGAGCTCAAACCTGACCGGATCCGCTCCAAATCTGTCCGCTGGGTGTGGTGGCCGTGGTTGGGTAGCTCGGGGCGTCGAGGGAAAGGGGGTTGGGCGAGCGCGCGTCCGAGCGGCAGTGGCGAGGGGCAAGAGTGGAGAAGAGTGGAGGGGGTGAGGCTGGAGGGGGGAGAGGGACGGATAGAAAAAGGGCATGTGCCACCGACGGGCGGGGCAGGGGAGGACACGTGCACACGGCCCATCGTCCGCACGCTGTCCGTTTCACCCTAAAAACGGCCCAAACTAGGGCCGGTGATGAGTCAAAAGTGATCATAAAACGGACAAAAGTCCATTTGCATTCGCGCGCTGGGCCGTCTGATATATTCGTTTTACTCCAAACGGACGCATCCAGACAGGATGGGGCGCGTGCTGGAGTTGGCCTAAACGGAACAGAAGGGTCATCTTTCAGGTGTCATGAATAGTTGCATCCTCAAATTCAGTCTATTGACTTTGTGCCTAAAGAGAAGAGAATGATAGCTTCATTTCCAGCTCAACCGTGGAACCACATAGTAACCGAAAGAAAAGAAACGTGCTGGGTGCCTCGGTACAAAGTGAACGAACAAGAAAAAAAAGCCTAGCACGGTAGGTTGGCCAAGTGCGAGCACTTTTTCAGGCTAGCCCCTGAGCCCTGTGCATGGACACCACCACCTACCCCTGAACCCAGTCAACCGGTCACCTCCGATCCATTCAAATAATTGGGCGGGGCAAGTGAGTCAGCAGCTTTCATCATCCTCCAACCTGCCAAGACGGGAGGAAGATCCCATCCCCCACAGCTTTCCCGACGCGACGGCTGTTATTTTCTAGGCAGATCTCTCCCCCTTTCCCCTGCCACCGCGACCGAACCCCATGCACCGCTGCTGGCTGGCTGCCACCTTTGCTGCTGCTCCGTGAGGAATCCATCAGTCACGCAGAGAGGCCCGATGGCCGTAAGGAAGAGAGAAAAGGATCATCATCAGGCTTGCTTGATGCCCCCAATAATTCTGCCTTTGCCATGTGCATTCCCCTCTGTAAAGAGGGCGAGGTGAGCTTAGCAGGATAAGCGTAGTGGCGAGGTGACGCTTGTGTCCCCCTGCCCTGAGCATCGTTTTACAGGGGAGCTGCGAGCTCGTAGGTGGTCGCCGGACAGCGGCGGGTGCTCGTGTCCGCTGCCAATGGCAGGTGTTGGCCGGGGGGAGAAGGTTGAGCGTTGCTTGTCAGGGGCCATGCCCTGTGCTGTGCCAAGCACTTGACTGATTTGACGGCTCTTGTTAGGGCACACACTGGCCACCCCGTGAACCACACACTCCCACAACCTTTTCTCCCCTATTTCTTTCTTCCTTTCTTTCTTTTTCCGGGCGAGGCGGCAAATGGAACTTCGGAAATTACCATACGCCGCCGCTGTTCAGCGTACGCTCCATCAATCTTATACTACGAAGAGAACAAGAGAATGTCATGGACTGTGTGTTTGTCAAGTGAGCACTGCATGCGTCTTATCCTTTCAGTAAATCGGTAACGAATTCGGTCGGTCAGAGAGCACACGACGACAGTCCGAACGGCGCCATGCCGTGATCCGAGACGTACTGGCGAAAATTCTGCCATTGATCATGAGGTGGGGTTTCGCCGAGGGGTTGGTCAACAATCATGTTGCAAAGGCGCCACACATGCCGTAGCTGCAGTGAGCTATAGGGACGACACAGTGCCCTGTCCTGCTTCTTCATTACTCGTGGAAGCCATTGGTAGTGGGATCGCTGAGCCGAGAGGGCAGCCTGCCTGCGCTGTTAGATGGACGGTCATCACACGTTCGCGCCACCAAGATGAAGATGCGTGGCAATGGCATGGCGTTCCGAGAACGGGCAGCTGGGGCATCGCTCTGCATGCTCGCCCTTGTCATTCAGCTGTCTGACTCCGTTTTACGCTCGGAAAGCGTCCCGATTTGCTTGCGTCGACACCGACTGTTCCTCAACATTGTAGCCACGCTTGCAATTCGCCAGTGCGTATTGCTGATGTGTTGGGGCTGTGATACAGTGCGATCAGATCCCTTTATTAGGTGTGTTTCACCTGCACTTTTATCGCTTCCTGCATGGCACGTATTGATCGTCTCTGCATCTACAGGCAGTCTTGGAGGGGCCTGGACCTTAATCTCAGAGACTGTCGTTTGGCATCAGATGTCTTTTGACCACGCTTCGTATTGGCCGTAATCGGGCGGGCGTCACGAGGGCTATTGTGCAGTGGTGACACTTGCGTGCTTTCAGTTGAATCTTCCAGTTTCCATGAAAGGAGCTGCAAAATTTACCACACTGAAGTGCACTTCACACTTGTGTTGTGCAGACAATGAACCTCCACGGTGTGACACTTTAGTCCCCCACTAGTTTGATCCTGAGCTAAAAGCATTGTCCAGTCCCAGTCTATTCAGTCAGTGACTCAGAGCAAAAAATGAAGGGCCGGTTGTGGATCACAACATTATCCATGGAGGCCTTATTTGAAAATTTCAAAATTCAAACTTTTCAGTTAAAAAAACTGAAAAAAATACACATGTACCTAGAGACATAATGTACACGTGTGTAAATTTTCAGGTCAAAATTCATCAAAATGATAGCTACAAAAAAAGCAACTCTTTGAATTTTTTTAGCATATGTACTGTACATCTTCAAAGTCCATGATTTTGTTTTTTTGTGCAGCTCACACTTCAAGGTATTTCATCCTGAAATTTTACTCATACACATTACATCCTTGTATACATGTGTATTTTTTTCTGATTTTTTTAAATTGAAATGTTTAAATATTGATCTTTTTAAAATTAAGGCCTCTATAGAGCTCAGTCTCCAAAATGCCCTGTGATTAGTAGCCAACATTGACTAAACAGGAAGGCACATGTGTCAAGCTTGTGCATGCTGGACCGAGTATATTTCCATTTTCAAAGGAAAAAAGAAGCATTTTTATATCTTAATTGAGAAAACTTGTATTTCTTTCTGATTATACCACATGATTTTTTTTTCTAAGTAGGAACTTAGCAAAAGTGTTGGCGTACCAAATGGAGGTCCCTATCAGCTGTAGGAAGGAAGGACACTTCACGAGAATCAAAAAACGAAGAAAGTATGGCCTATACTACTACTCTATGGATAAAGTTTCTCAAATTGATAGAGAAAGCACCGTAAAGATCAATTAGTGAGCGACTGGGTCGATACAACTAAAAAAAACTGCTTACTTATCCCATGATATGGTGCAAAATTTAGGAATCCGCTTATGTAATAGAGCCGATCCACTAAGGGATTAAGCAGCGGTGTAGTATCAGATCCCAAAGATAGTAAGTTCTTTTTTCTTTCTTCTAAATGGGAGATTTTAACATTTTCTTATAAAATACGAAATACTTTGGAAAAAAGAAGAATACACAGTTCAGAGGAGATCTAGTTGAAGAACTAGATAAACTAAGGGGCAAGCAACAGAAGTACAAAGTGAACAGAACAAAAGTAAACATGCTTTCGATGCGAGTAATAAATCTAACAGCTAGCAGAAACAAAGTCTTCAAAGAGTAAACATAGTACAATAGTTAGCAAAAATCTAAGTAATGGAACATAATGAAAGTACTTAGAAGTCTTTGTGACAATTAGAGAGAAGGAAGAAAGCGGAAATTCTTGGGAACTCAACAGATTACAGAAAGTAAAGTTGAGCGAGAATTAGAACCCGCTGCTTGACGAAGACACATTTATTTGTGTATCCCAGGTCAAACCGTTGGCACATTTTTACGTCTGGGTTTGAAGAGGCTGAGCCACAACTCTGAATACTCACAAGTCTTCGCCTTGTTCTCCTAGAACAAAGTTCCCGGGAACTCGCTCAATCACTCGTGGTAGATCTTGAGGTGATTTTTGAACCGGGTAATTGAAGACTTGTTTTCGGAGAACCCACACTCTGGATGCTCTTGAACGACTCCTGGCTGTTTAGAGGATGCACAGTCCTCAAGAGTAATATGTGCAACTTAGACTCCAATCAAGTTCTTTGGTGATGCTCAATCACAGTTCATTTTAGGGTCGGTTTTTTTTCCTTGCCTAGGATTTATCTAAAAATTGGTGCAAGGAGGGTTGCTCAGACAATGATTCAAATCACGTGGATCAGCCAATCACAAATGGTTGAGATAGGGGGCTATTTATAACCAGCGAGCAAAGCGGCTGATATGACCGTTGGGAGCACACTCGCCAACGTACACAAGACACATGGTTAATGGTCGGATTTCAAACCACAGTAAACTAAGATAACTTGGCCGATAAGTTTTCCAAGTCCTCAACTAAGACTTCTAACCTTGGTGTCCCAAAGACCTTACTTCAACACCAAAGTTAAATGATTCGGCTGAAAGGATATTCCCATGTCTTCACTCATTGAGCACACTTGCGAAGACTTTATCTTGCATTCACTTAGCCCCCACTTAATAATATGGTTTGTCCCGTGACTCAAATGATGTATATAGAAACTATTAAACAAGAGTCTACACAACAACCTTCAATTCTTTAGTGGTATCCTGAAGACTTCAATGTTGTCACTTTTTAAGGGTCATAACCCACTGGTCAAACCTAATCCTCAGAGACTTTCATTTGTGTATACTCACAAACAAATTAGTACCTTTGATGTATTGTCATTAATCATCCAAAACCCACAAGGGGCACTAAATGCACTATCTGAATTTGCAAATGAGTAGGCATAAATTAGATATTGTGACGTCGCGTGGATAATGTCACTCATGGAACATTACAATTCAAAATGAGCCAATAATCCTAAGTTGATCTTATGTTTCTTTTGTAGACATGTGGTCCTTTTGTAGTCAGCCATACCTTTATAGGAATTTGTTCTCTATGTGTTGTTCTACCCCCCTGACGTCGCTCGAAACTGTGTGGTATTTCCCAAAGAGGAAGGGTTGATGCAGTACAGCTACGGTAGTATTTCCCTCAGTTGTGAATCCAAGGTATCAATCCAGTAGGAGAACCAAGCAACACTATGTAAACGTTACCTACACACAAAGAACAAATACTTGCAACCCGACGTGTAAGAGGGGTTGTCAACCCTCCATGGTAAAAAGATAGATAAATTTGTGGTAGATTGGATAAATAGCTCTCGATAAAACACGAAATAAAATAAGTAATCAAAAAGTGCAGCAAGGTATTTTTGGATTTTTGGAATAATAGATCTGAAATAAAAGTGGCAAACAATAGATCTGAAAGCAAATAAGATAAAGAATAGACCCGTGGGCCGCAGATTTCACTAGTGGCTTCACTCGAGAAAATAGCATATGGTGGGTGAACAAATTACTGTTGGGCAATTGATAGAAGATGGAATAATTATGATGATATCCAAGACAATGATCAGTATATAGGCATCACGTCCAAGATTAGTAGACCGACTCATGCCTGCATCTACTACTATTACTCCACACGTCGACCGCTATCCAGCATGCATCTAGTGTGTTAAGTTCACGGAGAAACCGAGTAATGCAATAAGAACGATGACATGATGTAGACGAGATCTATTCATGTAGGAATAGCTCCCATCTTGTTATCCTTAATAGTAACGATACATGCGTGCCTTGCCGTCCCTTCTGTCACTGAGAAAGAACACCGCAAGATCGAACCCATCACAAAGCACCTCTTTTCATGGAAAGAAAAATCGATCTAGTTGGCCTAACTAAACTAAAGATTTGATACGTCTCCAACATATCTTTATTTTTTGATTGTTCCATGCTATTATATTATCTGTTTTGGATGTTTTATATGCATTAATATGCTATTTTATATGATTTTTGGGACTAACCTATTAACCTAGAGCACAGTGCCAGTGCCAGTTTTTGTTTTTTCCTTTTTTAGAGTTTCGCAGAAAATGAATACCAAACATAGTCCAAATGGAATAAAACTTTCGCCATGATTTTTCTTGGACCAGAAGACAGCCAGGAGACTTGGAGTACAAGTCAGAGGAGCCTCGAGGCGGCCACAAGGGTGGAGGGCGCACCCAGGGAGGTGGGGCGCGCCCCCCGACCTTGTGGGCCCCTCGTAGCTCCCCTGACCTAATTCTTTCACCTATATATACTCTTATACCCCAAAAACATCCAGGGGAGCCACGAAACCACTTTTCCACCGCCGCAAGCTTCTGTACCCGTGAGATTCCATCTTGGGGCCTTTTTCGGCATCCCGCCGGAGGGGGAATCGATCACGGAGGGCTTCTACATCAACACCATTGCCTCTCCGATGAAGCGTGAGTAGTTTACTTCAGACCTACGGGTCCATAGCTACTAGCTAGATGGCTTCTTCTCTCTCTTTGACTCTCAATACAAAGTTCTCCTTGATGTTCTTGGAGATCTATTCGATGTAATACTCTTTTGCGGTGTGTTTGCCGAGATCTGATGAATTGTGGATTTCCGATTAGCTTATCTATGATTATTATTTGAATCTCCTCTGAATTCTTATATGCATGATTTGATATCTTTGCAACTCTCTTCGAACTATCGATTTGGTTTGGCCAACTAGATTGGTTTTTCTTGCAATGGGAGAAGTGCTTAGCTTTGGGTTCAATCTTGCGGTGTCCTTTCCCAGTGACAGTAGGGGCAGCAAGGAATGTATTGTATTGTTGCCATCGAGGATAACAAGATGGGGTTTTCATCGTATTGCTTGAGTTAATCCCGCTACATCATGTCATATTGCTTAATGCATTACTCTGTTCTTATGAACTTAATACTCTAGATGCAGGCAGGAGTCGGTCGATGTGTGGAGTAATAGTAGTAGATGCAGAATCGTTTCGATCTACTTGACACGGACGTGATGCCTATATTCATGATCATTGCCTTAGATATCGTCATAACTTTGCGCCACCGTAATAATTTCTATCTTGAGAGAAGCCACTAGCGAAACCTATGGCCCCGGGTCTATTTTCCATCATATAAGTTTCCGATCTACAATTCTAGTTTACTATTCCTTTGCAATCTTTACTTTCTGTTCCATAAACCAAAAATACCAAAAATATTACTTTACCATTTATCCATCTCTATCAGATCTCACTTTGCGAATAGCCGTGAAGGGATTGACAACCCCTTTGTCGTTGATTGCAAGTTGGTGTTTGTTTGTGCAGGTATTCGGTGGCTTGTTGCATAGTCTCCTACTGGATTAGTACCTTGGTTCTCAAAACTGAGGGAAATACTTACGCTAGTTTGCTGCATCACCCTTTCCTCTTCAAGGGAAAAACCAACGCAAGCTCGAGAGGTAGCAAGAAGGATTTCTGTTGCCGTTGCCGGGGAGATCTGCACCAAGCCAAGACATACCAAGTACCCATCATAAACTCTCATCTCTCGCATTACATTATTCGCCATTCGCCTCTCGTTTTCCTCCCCCCCACTTCTAAATCGATTTTCGAAAAGATTTGCCTTTTTCTTCGCCCTTCTTTCGCTCGTCTTCTTCGTTTGCTTTTTGTGTGCTCGTGTGTTGTATTGCTTGCTTTGTCACTATGACTCAAGATAATACCAAATTGTGTGACTTTTCCAATACCAACAACAATGATTTTATTAGTACTCCGATTGCTCCCGATGCTAATGTTGAATTTTGTGAGATTAATACCGCCTTGCTGAATCTTGTTATGAAAGATCAATTTTCTGGCCTTCCCATTGAAGATGCCGCATCCCATCTTAATAATTTCGTTGATTTGTGCAATATGCAAAAGAAAGAAATATGTGGATAGTGATATTGTTAAGTTGAAGTTATTTCCCATCTTGCTTAGGGATTGCGCTAAAACTTGGTTTTCATCTTTGCCTAAAAATAGTATTGATTCATGGAATAAGTGTAAAGATGCTTTTATTTCCAAGTATTTTCCTCCCACTAAGATCATCTCCCTTAGGAATGATATTATAAATTTTAAGCAACTTGATCATGAATATCTTGCACAATCTTGGGAGAGGATGAAATTGATGATTTGAAATTGCCCTACTCATGGTTTGAATTTGTGGATGATTGTACAAAACCTTTATGTCGGATTGAATTTTGCTTCTAGAAACATTTTAGATTCGTCCGCGGGAGGCACTTTTATGGAAATTAATTTAGGATAAGCTACTAAACTCCTAGATAATATTATGGTTAACTATTCTCAATGGCATACCGAAAGATCTTCCACTAGTAAAAAAGTGCATGCAATTGAAGAAATAAATGTTTTGAGTGGAAAGGTGGATGAGCTTATGAAATTGTTTGCTAGTAAGAGTGCTCCTATTGATCCTAATGATATGCCCTTGTCTACTTTGATTGAAAATAATAATGAATCTATGGATGTGAATTTTGTTGGTAGGAACAATTTTGGTAATAACGCGTATAGAGGTATTTTTAATCCTAGGCCGTTTCCTAGTAATTCCTCTAATAATTATGGTAATTCCTACAACAATTCTTATGGAAATTATAATAAGATGCCCTCTGAATTTGAGAATAGTGTTAAAGAATTTATTAGTTCGCAAAAGAATTTCAATGCTTTGATTGAAGAAAAATTGCTTAAGATTGATGATTTGGCTAGGAACGTGGATAATATTTCTCTTGATGTTGATTCTTTGAAACTTAGATCTATTCCACCTAAGCACGATATCAATGAGTCTCTCAAATCCATGATAATTTCCATTTATGAATGCAAATAAAGAACCGCTAAGATGCGTGCTAAGAATGATTGGTTTATAAAAGCGTGTTCTTCTAGTTTCTATGAAAATAGTGATGAAGATCTAAAAGTGATTAATGTGACTCCTACTGAATCTTTGTTTTCCAATATAAATCTTGATAAAGATGGGACTGGAGATGAGTCAACTTTAGTTAGAAGGCGTCCCAATGATTCGGAGTTTTTAGATCTTGATGCAAAAATTGATAAAAGTGGGGTTGGAGAGGTCAAAACTTTAGATAGCAATGAACCCACTATTTTGGATTTCAAGGACTTTAATTATGATATTTGCTCTTGAATAGATTGTATTTCCTTGTTGCAATCCGTGTTGAATTCTCCTCATGCTTATAATCAAAACAAAGCTTTTACTAAACATATCGTTGATGCTATGATGCAATGTTATGAAGAAAAACTTAATTTGGAAGTTTCTATTCCTAGAAAACTTTATGATGAGTGGGAACCTACTATTAAGATTAAGATTAAAGATTATGAATGCTATGCTTTGTGTGATTTGGGGGCTAGTGTTTCCACGATTCCGAAAACTTTACGTGATGTGTTAGGTTTTCGTGAATTTGATGATTGTTTATTAAATTTGCATCTTGCGGATTACAATATTAAGAAACCTATGGGAAGAATTAATAATTTTCTTATTGTTGCAAATAGGAATTATGTGCTCGTAGATTTCATTGTTCTTGATATAGATTGCAATCCTACATGTCCTATTATTCTTGGTAGACCTTTCCTTAGAACGATTGGTGCAATTATTGATATGAAAGAAGGAAACATTAGATTTCAATTTCCATTCAGGAAAGGCATGGAACACTTTCCAAGAAATAAAATTAAATTCCCTTATGAATCTATTATGAGAGCCACTTATGGATTACATGCCAAAGACGATAATACTTAGATCTATTCGTGTTTTTATGCCTAGCTAGGGGCGTTAAACAAGAGCGCTTGTTGGGAGGCAACCCCATTTTATTTTTATTCTTACTTTTTAGGTCCTGTTTTGCTTTGAATAAATCATCTAGCCTCTAGTTAGATGTGGTTTTGTGTTTTAATTAATGTTTGTGCCAAGTAAGACCTTTGGGATAGCTTATGATGATAGTTGATTTGATCCTGCTGAAAAACAGAAACTTTTGAGCCCAGGAGATTAGTTTTAGCTTTTAACAGAGGTGCGATAAAATACGGATTCCTTTTTCAGAGGAATAATAAACAAATTATGTAGGACTTCTTAATTTCTCAGAGTTTTTGGAGTTACATAAGTATTCAAAATCTCCATATTGCTATAGACTGTTCTGTTTTTGACAGATTCTGTTTTTCGCGTGTTGTTTGCTTATTTTGATGCATCCATGGCTAGTATCGGGGGGGGGGGGGTGAACCATGGAAAAGTTTGAATACAATAGATATTACACCAATATAAATAGAGAATGAGTTCACAACAGTACCAAAAGTGGTGATTTATTTTCTTATACTAACGGAGCTTACGAGATTTTCTATTGGAATTTTGTCTTGTGAAGTTTTCAAGTTTTGTGTAAGGATTTGATCGACTATGGAATAAGGAGTGGCAAGAGCCTAAGCTTGGGGATGCCCAAGGCACCCCAAGGTAATATTCAAGGATATAAAAAATTCTAAGCTTGGGGATGCCCCGGGAAGGCATCCCCTCTTTCGTCTTCGTCTATCGATAACTTTACTTGAGGCTATATTTTTATTCACCACATGATATGTGTTTTGCTTGGAGCGTCTTGTATGATTTGAGTCTTTGCTTTTTAGTTTGCCACAATCATCCTTGCTGTACACACCTTTTGAGAGAGACACGCATGATTCATGTTTTATTAGAATGCTCTATGTGCTTCACCTATATTTTTTGAGCCAGGCAAATTTGCTCTAGTGCTTCACTTATATCTTTTTAGAGCACGGTGGTGGTTTTATTTTATAGAAATTGATAAACTCTCGTACTTCACTTATATTATTTTGAGAGTCTCTAAACAACATGGTAATTTTCTTTGGTTATAAAATTAGTCCTAATATGATAGGCATCCAAGAGGGATATAGGATATAATAAAAACTTTCATATAAAGTGCATTGAATACTATGAGAAGTTTGATTCCTTATGATTGTTTTGAGATATGAGAATGGTGATATTAGAGTCATGCTAGTAAGTAGTTGTGAATTTGAGAAATACTTGTGTTACGGTTTGTGAGCCCCGTAGTGTAACGCCCCATATGTAATTTGCCATATTTGTATTCCAACTCTTGCCATTTTCGGCACTAAGTTATGATATTTCCTCGTTGTTGAGTTTCGTCTTATTTTTGCATTTTGTCTTGTCATGCATCTCATATCATGTCACCATGTGCATCGCATTTGCATACGTGTTCGTCTCATGCATCCGAGCATTTTCCCCGTTGTCCGTTTTGCATTCCGGCACTCCTATCACCTCCGGCGTCCCCTTTTGCCTCTTTTCATGTGCGAGTGTTAAACGTTCTCGGATTGGACCGAGACTTGCCAAGCGGCCTTGGGTCATTACCGATAGACCGTCTGTCAAGTTTCGTGCCATTTGAACTTCGTTTGATACTCCAACGGTTAACCGAGGAACCATAAAGGCCTCGTGTGTGTTGCAGCCCAACACCTCTCTAAAGTGGCCCAAAACCCACCTAAACCCCCTCCATCATCTAGGTCATTCGATCACGATCGCGTGGCCGAAAACCACGCTCAATTTGGAGCCTCCTAGCTCCTATGTATAAATAGGTGCCTCCCCCCAAAATCCCGGATCAATTCCACCCCTAACCGTAGCCTCTTCCTCCTCCCGTCGCCGGATGCGTCCGGATCGGGCCGGACACGTCCGCACCGCCGCGCCGCCGCCATGTGGCGCCTCCTCACTTGCCGAGCCACGAGCCCCACTTTGCCGTCTCCCGCACCGGCCCGCAGCGGGCCCCTGAGGCCCAGTCGCCGCACGCCGCTGCCTACCGCTTTGCCCGCCGCCCGAGCGCCACCCCGCCGCCTACCGCTCCGCCGCCCGCCGACACCTCGTCGCCTCCCGTGCTCCTCGTCGCCGGCGAGAGGAGTTTGACAAGTTCCACTCCAGCAAGCCGCCCCTAGCCTCTTCTTCCTGGAGTCTGGCAAGTTCCCAGCAAAGCCCCGGCGATCCTCGATCTGCGCGCCTCGGATCTGGATATGAGAGGAGAGGGTTGACTTTTGTTTTTTTCCTCTAAGTCCCCAATGTTTTTAGCATACTTCATCGCATCATAACTTTGCACCCGTAGCTCCGTTTTGGGTGTGTAGCATATCAAATTGTTCGTCTCGATGTGCACTTCATTTCATTCCATTGCACCATGTTCATTTGAGTTCTTCTTGAAGCCCTAAATGCTGTTGCAAGAGTGCTATGTAATGTTAGCTTCAGATTCTTAACAGATATTGGACATTTGTCATTTTTGCCATGTTTAATGTGTGCCTCCTATGAACTTGAGCCCTACATATGTTTTGTTATATGCCATGCCATCTTTAAAGGGGTGTATGTCATGTATTTTTGTGATCAATGTGGTGACTAGCACAAGCATGCAAAGTAGCTCTCGTGATGTTGCTGATTTCAGGGACTTAGAATTCTTCTAAGTCTTTTCCCTGATAATATTTTTATGCCATGTATTCATGTTGCTACAGAGTGATCCATGCCTCTTTTGAGCATGTTCAGTAAGGATGATTTTGAGATATTGTTATGCTCTATCCATCCATGTCTTTGTTTGCAATTATGGAGTACCCTAGTATGACTCAATCTTGCTCTACTTTTGCTATAAAATGTTCCTGCCAGATTGTTTACATGTTAATCAATTTTGCCAAGGTTGTTGTAGTTGATCCTTGCATGCTATGAGGTTGTTCTTGCTATGGTTAGCTTATTGATCATGTCTTCTTGCTAGGTGTATGCTTAGTTTGTCATGCAATGCCTTGTGGTGAGTGCATCAAGCTTGTTAACATGCCTACGTAACTCTGTTTTGTCATGTTCCAGTTTTCTGCTAAGTCTGAATCTGTTAAAGAAACTTGCTATATTTACATGGTTGCCATTGTATCTTATGATCCCTTTTGGCTTATGGTCAATAAGGGACTTTTGTTATATGCTTTGAGTAGTATCATGCCATGCCATGCCTTGCTTTGCCATGATATGTTCCTATAGCATGTTGTTATCTTGCTCTAAACATTGCTTCCTGATGTTAAATCCTGACATATTGTTATTTTCACTAAGTCTGTGAACCTGATATCTTTTGCAGTTTTGCCATGCTTCTTTGAACCTGCTATTTTGTGATTTAGCCGTATCTCAGTGTTCATCTTTTGTCAAGCATCTTGAGTGGATCACTGCCATGTGCTTTGTTGCTATGTTAGAGTGCAGTAGCTTATTTTTCTTGATGCATTTAGATGGCATCGTGCTGTTAATCGCAGCTTAGTGCCATTATTGTTTTGCTTGCCATTTGCAAACCGTGCATCCAATTCTGGTGATCTTTATATCAATTTCGACCGAAATCAACTCATCTTTCCAGCGGCACTCTTGGTTTGCCAAGTTGAGGCCTGGTTCAATCTTTTCCTTCCGGAGCATGCATATGCATTGCATATCACATCCCGCATATCATGCCATGTTTCGCATCATGTTGCTTGCGCATTGCACCGTGGTTGATTGTGGTTCCCTTTGCTTGTGTTATTGCTTTGGGTAGAGCCGGGAGACGAGTACGTGATCGAGGCACCCGTTGAGAACGTTTACGAGGATCAAGCTTACGTCAACTCGGAGAACTTTGCAGGCAAGATGACCATACCCTCGAAATCACTTCTATCTTTGCTTGCTAGCTGCTCGCTCTATTGCTATGCCTATGCCGCGATACCTACCACATGCTTATCATGCCTCTCATATGGCCATGTCAAACCTCTAACCCACCTTGTCCTAGCAAACTGTTGTTTGGCTATGTTACCGCTTTGCTCAGCCCCTCTTATAGCGTTGTTAGCTGCAGGTGAAGATTGGAGTTTGTTACTTGTTGGAACATGTTTATTGTTGGGATATCATTATTATAACTTGTTTACTTTAATGCATCTTTATACTTGGTAAAGGGTGGAAGGCTCGGCCTTATGCCTGGTGTTTTGTTCCACTCTTGCCGCCCTAGTTTCCGTCATACCGGTGTTATGTTCCTTGATTTTGCGTTCCTTATGCGGTTGGGTTATAATGGGAACCCCTTGACAGTTCGCCTTGAATAAAACTCCTCCAGCAAGGCTCAACCTTGGTTTTACCATTTGCCACCTAGCCTTTTCCCTTGGGTTCTGCGGAATCAAGGGTCATCTTTATTTTAAACCCCCGGGCCAGTGCTCCTCTGAGTGTTGGTCCAACTTGTCAGCCGCCGGTGGCCACCAGAGGCAACTCTGGGCTAGCCTACCGGAAGTTTGGACAATCCGGTGTGCCCTGAGAACGAGATATGTGCAACTCCTATCGGGATTTGTCGGCACATTCGGGTGGCTTTGCTGGTTTAGTTTTACCATTGTCGAGATGTCTTGTAACCGGGATTCCGAGTCTGATCGGGCCGTCCTGGGAGAAGGAATATCCTTCGTTGACCGTGAGAGCTTATGATGGGCTAAGTTGGGACACCCCTGCAGGGATTTGAACTTTCGAAAGCCGTGCCCGCGGTTATGGGCAGATGGGAATTTGTTAATGTCCGGTTGTAGAAAACCTGAAACTTAACTTAATTAAAATGGATCAACCGCGTGTGTAGCCATGATGGTCTCTTTTCAGCGGGGTCTGGGAAGAGAACACGGTCTCATGTTATGCTTGAACGTAAGTACTTCTAGGATCACTTCTTGATCATAGTTTCTCGACCGTGCCTTGCCTTCTCTTCTCGCTCTCTTTTGCGTATGTTAGCCACCATATATGCTAGTGCTTGCTGCAGCTCCACCTCATACCTTTTACCTACCTATAAGCTTAAATAGTCTTGATCGCGAGGGTGTGAGATTGCAGAGTCCCCGTGACTCACAGATTACTTCCAAAACCGGATGTAGGGACCGATGATACCATTCCAGGAGATGCGACTGAGCTTAAGTGGGAGTTCGATGAGGACTCAGGATGATACTACGTTTCCTTTCCAGACGATCAGTAGTGGAGCCTAGTTGGGGCGATCGGGGATCTTATGCATTTGGGGTTGTCTCTATTTTGGTTCCATAGTCGGACCTTGATTGTCTCTGGATGATTGTAATGCTATATTTATGAATTGTGTGAAGTGGCGATTGTAAGCCAATTATGTTCCTTTTCCTTATTCAGTACATGGGATGTGTGAAGATTACCCCTCTTGCGACATTGCCTACAATGCGGTTATGCCTCTAAGTCGTGCTCCGACACATGGGAGATATATCCGCATCATGGGTGTTACAAGTTGGTAATCAGAGCCTTCCCCGACTTAGGAGCCCCTTGCTTGATCGAATCGGTGGCGTTGTTGAGTCTAGAAATTTTTTTTGAGTCTTTTAGGATTATATATATCGGAGAGTAGGATTCTTTTTACTCCTCAGTCCCTTTGTCGCTCTGGTGAGGCATCCTGACGTAGAGTTTTGACTCTTCTCTTCTCAAATTTCACTAAAAAATTTTTAGGATCACGCGGGTATCTTGGAATCATTTCGATGGTTTTGTGACGAGAACATTGTTCTTGGTGCCTCCTCACATTTAGGGGTTGTGGCAGTGTCTCGGAGAGTTGAGCTCCGAGGTGTTGTCGTCACAATTTTATCGTTGCAGTTCTGGAATACCTGAGTTTCGCCGACATCGAAAATCTCTTTTATGCAGTTGTTGGTGAGATAACCTCAACGCCACCCAGTACTAGGGCGGGAGTTCGGGAGTATTGCCATAACTAGTATAATGGATGCTTTTCGAAGGTTTAGGTAATTGATTTCCGAAGGTTTCTTGGTTATGTGTTGAAGGATGGATACAACTGGATGTAGGGTTTGCTAGTTTTGGGTGAGATATTATGCTTCCCCTGTATCCCCAACACCTGATTGCATAACCAGAAAATTTAGGGAGTTTCATAGGTGGGAATTCATGTAGCTCTAGCATTTCTTCCGCGGATATTTGGTTTGTGATTGGGTAATCCTTACCAAGTATTTGTTCATGTCCGTACCTTGTTGTTTTATTCATCTACCTCTATCTAAGTGGCTTCTCAATTTATGGAAGTGTGACCATTTAATTTGGAATTCGTTCGTTCATTCTTGTTCGAATGTTAAGGCTATATGTTGCAATTTCGATCCATTTGATTCAGCTTGAATATATGTCTGTCAAGATGCTAACGGATGTCACCCTCTTCAGGATGGCTCCTCCAACGCGTCTGAATCCGGATCCGCCGCCACCACCTCCACCTCCGGAGGCATGGCAAGCTGTGATGGCCGCTACCAACGCCAACACGCAGATGCTTATGCAACTCTTTCAAGAGCGCAACCAAGGAAATCAAGGCAATGGCAACAATCAAAATCAGTTTGCTACACCCAACCAGTTCCTCGTAAACCAGCCAAAGACCTTCAGTAACTGTGTCGAGGCCACAGACGCTGATGATTGGCTCGTGGATATTTTCAAACATTTTGAGTGCAGCAACGTCAGGCCTGAGGACTTTGTCAAGTTTGCTTCGTTCCAACTCAAAGACCAAGCTGCAGAGTGGTATGGGCAATACAAAGATTCCAGAGGAGGTCGTGTGATTACCTGGGATGAATTCCGCCAAGACTTCAGAGCTCACCACATTCCTCAAAGTGTTGTTGAGATCAAGTGTGAGGAGTTCCGCAATCTGAAGCAAGGCAACTTGTCTATTTGCCAATACAACATCATGTTCCAGAAGCTCGCTCGTTTCGCTAAGCAAGACGTCCCTGACGAGAAGAGCATGATTTATCAGTTCAGAGGTGGCCTCAGAGAAGATCTGCAACTAGCTCCTGTGCTTTTTGAGCCGAGAAAGTATGATGAGTTCTACAATATGGCACTAAAGCAAGAGACTGCTCAGCTCAAGTGCGATGCTTCCAAGAAGAGAGTCAGGGATGCAACTCCTTCTTCCTCAACTCAAGTGACAACTAAGCAGCAAAAGTATTGGTTGCCTCCTCCTCCTCCATTCCGTCAGCCTTATCAGCAGAAGAGCAAAGGTGGCAATGGATCTTCCCGCCCACCCAACCCAGGCTTTCAGAACAAGACTTCATCTCATGCTCCAAGATCAAGTGCTCCGTATCATCGCCTGCTCTCAGAGGTCACGTGCAACAAGTGTCAGCAGAAGGGTCACTATGCAAACAAATGCTTCAACCAGAGGCATCTTCCTCCTCCTCCTCCTGTGAGATCTGCCAGCACCGCAGTGGTCAAGCATAATCCCAAGTTTGCAAAGGTCAACATGATGAACGCAGCTCAGGCAGAGGACTCGTCAGAAGTGATCATGGGTAACCTTCCTGTTAACGATATCCCTGCAAAAGTACCTTTTGACACTGGTGCATCGCATTGTTTCATCTCAAGACCATTTGCATCTAAGCATGAGTTGGCTTTCCAAGATTTGCATAGTCCGTTAGCAGTTGTCTCACCGGGTAAATGCTTGCACGCAAGCTACATGGTTCCGGATGTTTCTATCACGTTGGGAGACTATAAGTTTCTGTCTTCTCCAATGGTCCTTGCTAACTCGGATATTGATCTAATTCTCGGCATGGACTGGCTTTCTAAGCACAAGGCTCATCTTGATTGTGCTACCAGGCAGATTCAATTGACACATTCGTCTGAGGATGTGATCGTCTTTGCCGCTCATGATGATACAATTCGACTGTTTTCTCTCAATGAGAAGGGCGAGTTGGATGCCATCTCTTAGATTCCGGTCGTTTGTGAATATCAAGACGTCTTTCCAGAAGAGCTTCCAGGAATGCCTCCTCACCGGCCAGTTGAATTCATCATCGATCTTGAGCCTAGCACGGAACCTGTTTGCAAACGTCCTTACAAGCTTGGACCTGAAGAGTTGAAGGAGCTGAAGAAACAACTCGATATTCAAGAGCGTATGGGTCTCATCCGACCAAGTTCTTCTCCATGGGGTTGTGGTGTTCTTTTTGTCAAGAAGAAGGATGGAACAGACCGACTTTGTGTTGACTACCGTCCATTCAACAAGAAGACCATAAAGAACAAGTACCCACTTCCCAACATCAATGAGCTTTTCGAACAACTCAAAGGTGCTCAAGTATTCTCCAAGCTTGACCTCCGTATGGGCTATCATCAGATTCACATTCGTGAACAAGACATCCCCAAGACAACGTTCAGAACAAGCTATGGTTCATATGAATACACTGTCATGTCTTTCGGCCTTGTCAATGCTCCTTCAACATTCTCTCGCATGATGAACTTCATCTTCAACCCTTACACAAATGACTTCGTCTTGGTCTATCTCGATGACATTTTAGTCTTTTCCAAGAACAAGGAGGATCATGCCAAGCACTTGAGATTGGTGCTGGACAAACTCAGAGAACATCAGTTCTATGCGAAGTTTTCAACGTACGAGTTTTGGCTCGATGAGGTTCTCTACCTTGGGCATATCATCTCCGCGAAGGGCATATCTGTTAATCCTGAGAAGGTGTCTGCAATAGTGAATTGGGAACTGCCTTAGAATGTGAAGCAACTCCGCAACTTCGTTGGGCTCGCAAGCTATTGTCGAAGGTTCATTGAGAATTTCTCTAAGATTGCGAAGCCTCTTTCCAACCTCCTCTAGAAGCATGTGAAGTATGTCTGGTCGCCTGAGTGTGACATCGCTTTCAATACCCTCAAAGAGAAGTTAGTCACTGCTCCAGTTCTGACACCTCCTGATGAATCCAAACCGTTCGAAGTTTTTTGTGATGCTTCCCTTCAAGGTCTCGGTGTTGTATTAATGCAAGAGAAGAAAGTTGTGGCCTATACCTCTCGTTAGTTGAAGCCCAACGAAAATAACTACCCCACTCATGACCTCGAGTTGGCGGCAGTTGTCCATGCTCTTTTGACGTGGAGACATCTCTTGTTGGGAAAGGAAAGTGGACATCTTCACTGATCATAAGAGTCTCAAGTACATCTTCACTCAGCCCAACCTCAACCTCAGGCAGACTCGTTTGGTCGAAATGATTCAAGAGTATAATCCGAGTATTGAATATAATCCAGGAAAGGCCAATGTCATTGCTGACGCTTTGAGCAGGAAGGCTTACTGCAACAATTTGATTCTCAAGCCCTACCAACCGGAGCTTTGCGAAGCTTTCCGCAAACTTAATCTCCAAGTTGTTCCTCAAGGATTCCTTGCCAACCTCCAAGTCTCTCCTACTTTGGAAGATCAGATTCGTGAGGCTCAACTTCTTGATGCTATGGTGAAGAAGGTGAAGATTGGGATTGCCAAGAGCCAACCCAAGTACAAGTGCTATCGCCTTGATGACAAGGATACTCTATTCTTCGAGGATCGCATTGTTGTTCCTAAGGGTGACCTTCGTAAAGTCATTATGAACGAGGCTCACAATTCACTTCTGTCTATTCACCCTAGAAGTACAAAGATGCACCATGACCTCAAGCAGTCGTATTGGTGGACTCAATGAAGCGCGAGATTGCTCAGTTCGTGAATGAATGTGATGTCTGCAGAAGAGTGAAAGCAGAACACCAACGACTAGCTGGTCTCCTTCAACCTCTTGCCATTCCAGAATGGAAGTTTGACCATATTGAGATGGACTTCGTGACTGGATTTCCCAAGTCCAAGTGTGGCAATGAAGCTATCTTCGTTGTCATCGACAAGCTCACTAAAGTGGCTCATTTTCTTCCTATCAAAGAATCTATCACAACAGCTCAGTTGGCAGAGCTATATACCTCCAGGATTGTCTCTTTGCACGGCATTCTGCAGTTGATATCTTCAGATCGTGGTAGCATCTTCACCTCTAAGTTCTGGGATTCTTTTCAGAAGGCTATGGGCACCAACATTCGCTTCAGCACAACTTTTCATCCTCAAACTAGTGGCCAAGTCGAGCGAGTCAATCAAATTCTTGAAGATATGCTCAGGGCATGTGTCATTTATTTTGGTATGAAGTGGGAAGATTGTCTTCCATATGCCGAGTTCTCCTACAACAACAGCTTCCAAGCAAGCTCGGGCAAGGCCCCATTCGAGATTCTCTATGGCAGGAAGTGCCGTACTCCTCTTAACTGGTCAGAGACTGGTGAACGCCAACTTCTTGGCAATGACTTGATCACAGAGGTTGAAGAAATGTGCAAAGTCATTCGTGAAAATCTCAAAGCCTCTCAAAGCCGCGCAATCGCGCCAGAAGAGTTACTATGATAGCAAGCATCGTGACTTGGCTTTCGAGATCGGAGACCATGTCTACCTCCGCGTCTCTCCAATGAAAGGTACTCATTGCTTCAGTATCAAAGGGAAGCTTGCCCCTAGATACGTGGGTCCTTTCAAGATCATTGGCAAAAGAGGCGATCTCGCCTATCAACTTGAGCTTCCATCCAACTTTACAAATGTGCATGACGGGTTTCATGTGTCTCAGCTTCGCAACTGTTTCAAGACTCCTGATCGCACCATCAACTTCGAAGAGATTGATCTCCAAGAAGACCTATCTTATCATGAGCATCCCATTGCTATTCTTGAAGAAACTGAGCGCAAGACTCGCAACAAGTCTATCAAATTCCTGAAAGTGAAGTGGTCACATCATTCCGACCGTGAAGCCACCTGGGAACGCGAGGACCACCTCCGTTCCGAATATCCGGAGTTTTTCTAGTCCTAGATCTCGGGACGAGATCCTTTCATAGTGGTGGAGTGTTGTAACTCCCCATATGTAATTTGCCATATTTGTATTCCAACTCTTGCCATTTTCGGCACTAAGTTATAATATTTCCTCGTTGTTGGGTTTCGTCTTTGTTTTGCAATTTGTCTTGTCATGCATCTCATATCATGTCACCATGTGCATCGCATTTGCATACGTGTTCGTCTCATGCATCCGAGCATTTTCCCCGTTGTCCGTTTTGCATTCCGGCACTCCTATCACCTCCGGCGTCCCCTTTTGCCTCTTTTCGTGTGCGAGTGTTAAACGTTCTCAGATTGGACCGAGACTTGCCAAACGGCCTTGGGTCATTACCGGTAGACCGCCTGTCAAGTTTCGTGCCATTTGAAGTTCATTTGATACTCCAACGGTTAACCGAGGAACCGTAAAGGCCTCGTGTGTGTTGCAGCCCAACACCTCTATAAAGTGGCCCAAAACCCACCTAAACCCCCTCCATCATCTCGGTCGTTCGATCACGATCGCGTGGCCGAAAACCATGCTCAATTTGGAGCCTCCTAGCTCCTTCTATGTATAAATAGGTGCCTCCCCGCAAAATCCTAGATCAATTCCACCCCTAACCCTAGCCTCTTCCTCCTCCCGCCGCTGAACGCGTCCGGATCGGGCCGGACACGTCCGCACCGCCGCGCCGCCGCCACGTGGCGCCTCCTCACTCGCCGAGCCACGAGCCCCACTTCGCCGCCTCCCGCATCGGCCCGGCCGACCCGCCGCGGGCCCTCGAGGCCCAGTCGCCGCACGCCGCCGCCTACCGCTTCGCCCGCCGCCCGAGCGCCGCCGCGCCGCCTACCGCTCCGCCGCGCCGCCCTGCGCCGGCCTTGCCGCTCCGCCGTGGCGCCCCGCGCTAGCTCCGCCGCCCGCCGCCACCTCGTCGCCTCCCCTGCTCCTCATCGCCGGCGAGAGGAGTCCGGCAAGTTCCACTCCGGCAAGCCGCCCCCTGGCCTCTTCTTCCCGGAGTCCGGCAAGTTCCCGACGAAGCCCCGGCGATCCTCGATCTACGTGCCTTGGATCTGGATCTGAGAGGAGAGGGTTGACTTTTTTTTTCTTCTAAGTCCCTAATGTTTTTAGTATACTTCATCGCATCATAACTTTGCACCCGTAGCTCCGTTTTGGGCGTGTAGCATATCAAATTGTTCGTCTGGATGTGCACTTCATTTCTTTCCATTGCACCATGTTCATTTGAGTTCTTCTTGATGCCCTAAATGCTGTTGCAAGAGTGCTATGTAATGTTAGTTTCAGATTCTTAACAGATATTGGACATTTGTCATTTTGCCATGTTTAATGTGTGCCTCCTATGAACTTGAGCCCTACATGTGTTTTGTTATATGCCATGCCATCTTTAAAGGGGTGTATGCTATGTATTTTTGTGATCAATGTGGTGACTAGCACAAGCATGCAAAGTAGCTCTCGTGATGTTGCTGATTTCAGGGACTTAGAATTCTTCTAAGTCTTTTCCCTAATAATATTTTTATTCCATGTATTCATGTTGCCACAGAGTGATCCATGCCTCTTTTGAGCATATTCAGTAAGGATGATTTTGAGATATTGGTATGCCCTATCCATCCATGTCTTTGTTTGAAATTATGGAGTACCCTAGAATGACTCAATCTTGCTCTACTTTTGCTATAAAATGTTCCTGCCAGATTGTTTACATGTTAATCAATTTTGCCAAGGTTGTTGTAGTTGATCCTTGCATGCTATGAGGTTGTTCTTGGTATGGTTAGCTTATTGATCATGTCTTCTTGCTGGGTGTATGCTTAGTTTGTCATGCAATGCCTTGTGGTGAGTGCATCAAGCTCGTTAACATGCCTACGTAACTCTGTTTTGTCATGTTCCAGTTTTCTGCTAAGTCTGAATCTGTTAACGAAACTTGCTATATTTACATGGTTGCCATTGTATCTTATGATCCCTTTTGGCTTATGGTCAATAAGGGACTTTTGTTATATGCTTTGAGTAGTATCATGCCATGCCATGCCTTGCTTTGCCATGATATGTTCCTATAGCATGTTGTTATCTTGCTCTAAACATTGCTTCCTGATGTTAAATCCTGGCATATTGTTATTTTCACTAAGTCTGTGAACCTGATATCTTTTGCAGTTTTGCCATGCTTCTTTGAACCTGCTATTTTGTGATTTAGCCGTATCTCAGTGTTCATCTTTTGTCAAGCATCTTGAGTGGATCACTGCCATGTGCTTTGTTGCTATGTTAGAGTGCAGTAGCTTATTTTTCTTGATGCATTTAGATGGCATCGTGCTGTTAATCGCAGCTTAGTGCCATTATTGTTTTGCTTGCCATTTGCAAACCGTGCATCCGATTCCGGTGATCTTTATATCAATTTCGACCGAAATCAACTCATCTTTCCAGCGGCACTCTTGGTTTGCCAAGTGGAGGCCTGGTTCAATCTTTTCCTTCCGGAGCATGCATATGCATTGCATATCACAACCCGCATATCATGCCATGTTTCGCATCATGTTGCTTGCGCATTGCACCGTGGTTGATTGTGGTTCCCTTTGCTTGTGTTATTGCTTTGGGTAGAGCCGGGAGACGAGTACGTGATCAAGGCACCCGTTGAGAACGTTTACGAGGATCAAGCTTACGTCAACTCGGAGAACTTTGCAGGCAAGATGACCATACCCTCGAAATCACTTCTATCTTTGCTTGCCAGCTGCTCGCTCTATTGCTATGCCTATGCCGCGATACCTACAACATGCTTATCATGCCTCTCATATGGCCATGTCGAACCTCTAACCCACCTTGTCCTAGCAAACCGTTGTTTGGCTATGTTACCGCTTTGCTCAGCCCCTCTTATAGCGTTGTTAGCTACATGTGAAGATTGGAGATTGTTCCTTGTTGGAACATGTTTATTGTTGGGATATCATTATTATAACTTGTTTACTTTAATGCATCTTTATACTTGGTAAAGGGTGGAAGGCTCGGCCTTATGCCTGGTGTTTTGTTCCACTCTTGCCGCCCTAGTTTCCGTCATACTGGTGTTATGTTCCTTGATTTTGCATTCCTTATGCGGTTGGGTTATAATGGGAACCCCTTGACAGTTCGCCTTGAATAAAACTTCTCCAGCAAGGCCCAACTTTGGTTTTACCATTTGCCACCTAGCCTTTTTCCCTTGGGTTCCGCGGACTCAAGGGTCATCTTTATTTTAAACCCCTGGGCCAGTGCTCCTCTGAGTGTTGGTCCAACTTGTCAGCCGCCGGTGGCCACCAGGGGGAACTTTGGGCTGGCCTACCGGAAGTTTGGACAATCTGGTGTACCCTGAGAACGAGATATGTGCAGCTCCTATCGGGATTTGTCGGCACATTCGGGTGGCTTTGCTGGTTTAGTTTTACCATTGTCGAGATGTCTTGTAACCGGGATTTCGAGTCTGATCGGGCCGTCCTGGGAGAAGGAATATCCTTCGTTGACCGTGAGAGCTTGTGACGGGCTAAGTTGGGACACCCCTACAGGGATTTGAACTTTTGAAAGCTATGCCCGCGGTTATGGGTAGATGGGAATTTGTTAATGTCCGGTTGTAGAAAACCTGAAACTTAACTTAATTAAAATGGATCAACCGCGTGTGTAGCCGTGATGGTCTCTTTTCGGCGGGGTCCGGGAAGAGAACACGGTCTCGTGTTATGCTTGAACGTAAGTATTTCTAGGATCACTTCTTGATCATAGTTTCTCGACTGTGCCTTGCCTTCTCTTCTCGCTCTCTTTTGCATATGTTAGCCACCATATATGCTAGTGCTTGCTGCAGCTCCACCTCATACCTTTTACCTACCTATAAGCTTAAATCGTCTTGATCGCGAGGGTGTGAGATTGCTGAGTCCCCGTGACTCATAGATTACTTCCAAAACCAGATGCAGGGACCGATGATACCATTCTAGGAGATGCAACTGAGCTTAAGTGGGAGTTCGATGAGGACTCAGGACGATACTACGTTTCCTTTCCAGACGATCGATAGTGGAGCCCAGTTGGGGCGATCGGGGATCTTATGCATTTGGGGTTGTCTTTATTTTGGTTCCATAGTCGGACCTTGATTGTATCTGGATGATTGTAATGCTATATTCATGAATTGTGTGAAGTGGCGATTGTAAGCCAATTATGTAGCTTTTCCTTATTCAGTACATGGGATGTGTGAAGATTACCCCTCTTGCGACATTGCCTACAATGCGGTTATGCCTCTAAGTCGTGCTCCGACACGTGGGAGATATAGCCGCATCGTGGGTGTTACACGTAGCATGCACGTATGGTGAACCGTTATGTAAAGAAGTTGGAGCATGAGATGTTTTTTGATTGTCTTCCTTATGAGTGGCGGTCGGGGATGAGCGATGGTCTTCTCCTACCAATCTATCCCCCTAGGAGCATGCGCGTAGTACTTTGTTTCGATGACTAATAGATTTTTGCAATAAGTATGTGAATTCTTTATGACTAATGTTGAGTCCATGGATTATACGCACCCTCACCTTTCCACCATTGCTAGCCTCTCTAGTACCGCGCAACTTTAGCCGGTACCATAAACCCACCACATATCCTTCCTCAAAACAGCCACCATATCTATCTATTATGGCATTTCCATAGGCATTCAGAGATATATTGCCATGCAACTTTCCATCGTTCCGTTTTTATGACACACATCATCATTGTCATATTGCTTTGCATGATCATGTAGTTGACATCGTACTTGTGGCAAAGCCACCGTTCATAATTTTTTATACATGTCACTCTTGATTCATTGCACATCCTGGTACACCGCCGGAGGCATTCACATAGAGTCATATTTTTGTTTTAGTATCGAGTTGTAATTATTGAGCTATAAGTAAATAGAAGTGTGATGATTTTCATTATTAGAGCATTCTACCATGTGAGGAAAAAAATAAAAAAGGAGAGAAAGGCCAAATAAAAAAGAGAAGGCCCAAGAAAAGAGAGAAAAGAGAGAAAAGAGAGAAGGGACAATGTTACTATCCTTTTTGCCACACTTGTGCTTCAAAGTAGCACCATGATCTTCATGATAGAGAGTCTCCTATGATATCACTTTCATATGCTAGTGGAAAATTTTTCATTATAGAACTTGGCTTGTACATTCCAACGATGGGCTTCCTCAAATTCCCTAGGTCTTCATGAGCAAGCAAGTTGGATGCACACCCACTTAGTTTTATTTTTGAGCTTTCATAAACTTATAGCTCTAGTGCATCTGTTGCATGGCAATCCCTACTCACTCACATTGATATCTATTGATGGGCATCTCCATAGCTTGTTGATACGCCTAGTTGATGTGAGACTATCTCCTTCTTTTTGTCTTCTCCACAACCACCGTCTATTCCACCTATAGTGCTATGTCCATGGCTCATGCTCATGTATTGCATGAAAGTTGAAAAGGTTTGAGAACATCAAAAGTATGAAACAATTGCTTGGCTTGTCATCGGGGTTGTGCATGATTTGAATATTTTATGTGATGAAGATGGAGCATAGCCAGACTATATGATTTTGCAGGGATAAGCTTTATTTGGCCATGTTATTTTGAGGAGACATAATTATTTTGTTAGTATGCTTGAAGTATTATTGTTTTTATGTCAATATTATACTTTTGTTTTGAATCTTATGGATCTGAACATTCATGCCACAATAAAGAGAATTACATGGATAAATATGTTAGGTAGCTTTCCACATCAAAAATTCAGTTTTTATCATTTACCTACTCGAGGACGAGCAGGAATTAAGCTTGGGGATGCTTCATACGTATCCAACGTATCTATAATTTTTTTTTGTTCCATGCTATTATATTATCTGCTTTGGATGTTTTATATGCATTAATATGCTATTTTCTATGATTTTTGGGACTAAGCTATTAACCTAGATCCCAGTGCCAGTTTCTGTTTTTCCTTGTTTTAGAGTTTCGCAGAAAAGGAATACCAAACAGAGTCCAAATGGAATAAAACTTTCGCCATGATTTTTCTTGGACCAGAACACACACACGAGACTTGGAGTACAAGTCATAGGAGCCTCGAGGCGGCCACAAGGGTGGAGGGCGCGCCCCCCGACCTTGTGGGCCCCTCGTAGCTCCCCTGACCTAATTCTTTCACCTATATATACTCTTATACCCCAAAAACATCCAGGGGAGCCACGAAACCACTTTTCCACCGCCGCAAGCTTCTGTACCCGTGAGATTCCATCTTGGGGCCTTTTTCGGCATCCCGCCGGAGGGGGAATCGATCACGGAGGGCTTCTACATCAACACCATTGCCTCTCCGATGAAGCGTGAGTAGTTTACTTCAGACCTACGGGTCCATAGCTACTAGCTAGATGGCTTCTTCTCTCTCTTTGACTCTCAATACAAAGTTCTCCTTGATGTTCTTGGAGATCTATTCGATGTAATACTCTTTTGCGGTGTGTTTGCCGAGATCCGATGAATTGTGGATTTATGATTAGCTTATCTATGATTATTATTTGAATCTCCTGAATTCTTATATGCATGATTTGATATCTTTGCAACTCTCTTCTAACTATCGATTTGGTTTGGCCAACTAGATTGGTTTTTCTTGCAATGGGAGAAGTGCTTAGCTTTGGGTTCAATCTTGCGGTGTCCTTTCCCAGTGACAGTAGGGGCAGCAAGGAATGTATTGTATTGTTGCCATCGAGGATAACAAGATGGGGTTTTCATCGTATTGCTTGAGTTAATCCCGCTACATCATGTCATGTTGCTTAATGCATTACTCTGTTCTTATGAACTTAATACTCTAGATGCAGGCAGGAGTCGGTCGATGTGTGGAGTAATAGTAGTAGATGCAGAATCATTTTGGTCTACTTGACATGGGCATGCTGCCTATATTCATGACCATTGCCTTAGATATCACCATAACTTTGCGCTTTTCTATCAATTGCGCGGCAGTAGTTTGTTCACCCACCATAATAATTTCTATCTTGAGAGAAGCCACTAGCGAAACCTATGGCCCCTGGGTCTATTTTCCATCATATAAGTTTCCGATCTACTATTCTAGTTTACTATTCCTTTGCAATCTGTACTTTCTGTTCCATAAACCAAAAATACCAAAAATATTACATTACCGTTTATCCATCTCTATCAGATCTCACTTTGCGAATAACCGTAGAGGGGTTGACAACCCCTTTGTCGTTGGTTGCAAGTTGGTGTTTGTTTGTGCAGGTATTCGGTGGCTTGTTGCATAGTCTCCTACTGGATTGATACCTTGGTTCTCAAAACTGAGGGAAATACTTACACTACTTTGCTGCATCACCCTTTACTTTTCAAGGGAAAAACCAACGAAAGCTCAAGAGGTAGAAGGATTCGAAGAAGAAATACGAGGCTATAAATAATCGTGCATATAAGAGATCAAAGAAGACTCAAATAATATTCATGGACATAGATCTGATCATAAACTCAAATTTCTTCGGATTCCAACAAACACACCGCAAAAAGAGTTACATCAAATACATCTCCAAGAGACCATTGTATTGAGAATCAAAAGGAGAGAAGAAGCCATCTAGCTACTGCCTACGGACCCTTAGGTCTATGGTGGACTACTCACACATCATTGGAGAGGCACCAGTGAGGATGATGAACCCCTCCGTGATGGTGTTAGATTGGATCTCGTGGTTCTGGAACTTGTGGCGGCTGGAATTGTGTTTCGTCGAGTCCCCTAGGGTTTCTAAAATATTTGGAAATTTATAGGGCAAAGAGGCGGTCGAGGAGACCCCTGTGCCCCTCACAACCCCCTGGGCGCGCCTTGGTTGGTTGTGGTCCCCACGGGCCTCCCCCAGGTGCTTTCTTGATCCCCAAGGTGTCTTCTGATCCAAAAGAATCTCCAAAAAGTTTCGCTAGTTTGGACTCCATTTGATATGGATATTCTGCGAAGTAAAAAACAAGCAAAAAATAGCAACTGGCCATGGGCACTATGTCAATAGGTTAGTCCCAAAAAAATGATATAAAGTTGCTATAAAATGATTGTAAAACATCCAAGAATGATAATATAATAGCATCGAACAAGCAAAAATTATAGATACGTTGGAGACGTATCACCCCCTCCCCCCCCACACACAAGGAAGCGCAAACATTAAGTAATTTAGGATAATTAAGATGGTTCTTTTTGACACCATCAAAGAAAAACATTAGCACTTTGTGGGCGCATATGATCCCCAAGTTATAGTTCTCCCCGTAGATATCCAGGTGTGTCACCCTTGGGGTCACCGGTTTGGATTTATATTAGGACAAACATGTCACACGTATGGTCCAACCATATAAACATCATGATAACAGAGATAGATCAGATTTGAATTATATTTATTAGGTTTAGTCATTAGCATTAACCATAGCATAGTTATATCAATGATAGAGTAAAAAAAATAATAGTTGAACAGGAGAAGAAAATCCTAATGAAGAAGGAGCATTGCATGGTTGGCATCATCCAGTTTACATCCTTCAAAGGTGTATGTAGTGGACCGCTTGCATGGATGGGGGAAGCATGATGGCAGTGATGGTGATGGATACAGTGTCATTGGCAGCGGCGAGGAACCCCCCAAAAGGTGGAATCAACTTATAACCTGCCCCCAAAATGAAGAGGCGGTGGCGGCGTGATACGTCTCTATCGTATCTACTTTTCCAAACACTTTTGACCTTGTTTTGGACTCTAACTTGCATGATTTGAATGGAACTAACCCGGACTGACGTTGTTTTTGGCAGAATTGCCATGGTATTATTTTTGTGCAGAAATAGAAGTTCTCGGAATGACCTGAAACTTCACGAAGAATATTTTTGGAATATATAGAAAATACTAGCGAAAGAATCAACGCAAGGGGGCCCACACCCTGTCCACGAGGGTGGGGGCGCGCCCCCTATCTCGTGGGCCCCCTGAGACTCCACCGACCTCAACTCCAACTCTATATATTCATGTTCGGGGAGAAAAAAATCAGGGAGAATGATTCATCGCATTTTACTATATAGAGCCGCCGCCAAGCCCTAATCTCTCTCGGGAGGGCTGATCTGGAGTCCATTTGGGGCTCCGGAGAGGGGAATCCATTGCCATTGTCATCATCAACCTTCCTCCATCACCAATTTCATGATGCTCACCGCCGTGCGTGAGTAACTCCATCGTAGGCTTGCTGGACGGTGATGGGTTGGATGAGATTTATCATGTAATCGAGTTAGTTTTGTTAGGGTTTGATCCCTAGTATCCATTATGTTTTGAGATTGATGTTTCTATGACTTTGCTATGCTTAATGCTTGTCACTAGGGCCCGAGTGCCATGATTTCAGATCTGAACCTATTATGTTTTCATGAATATATGTGAGTTCTTGATCCTATCTTGCAAGTCAATAGTCACCTACTATGTGTTATGATCCGGTAACCCCGAAGTGACAATAATCGGGACCACTCCTGGTGATGACTATAGTTTGAGGGGTTCATGTATTCACTAAGTGTTAATGCTTTGGTCCGGTACTCTATTAAAAGGAGGCCTCAATATCCCTTAGTTTCCAATAGGACCCCACTCTCATGGGAGGGTAGGACAAAAGATGTCATGCAAGTTCTTTTCCGTAAGCACGTATGACTATATTCGGAATACATGCCTACATTACATTGATGAACTGGAGCTAGTTCTGTGTCACCCTATGTTATAACTATTGCATGAGGAATCACATCTGACATAATTATCCATCACTAATCCAATGCCCACGAGCTTTTCACATATTGATCTTTGCTTAGTTACTTTTCCGTCGCCACTGTTACAATCACTACAAAACCAATACTATACTTTTGCCACTGTTACCGTTACTTCCATATTACTTTGCTACTAAAAACTTTGCTGTAGATATTAAGTCTTTCAGGTGCGGTTGAATTGACAACTCAACTTTTAATACTTGAGAATATTCTTTGGCCCCCCTTGTGTCGAATCAATAAATTTGGGTTGAATACTCTACCCTCGAAAACTGTTGCGATCCCCTATACTTGTGGGTTATCGAGACTATTTTCTGGCGCCGTTACCGAGGAGCATAGCTCTATTCTTTGAGTCACTTGGGATTTATATCTGTTGATCACTATGAGGAACTTGAAAGATGAAAGAACCAAGATTTTCTCCTCAACTATGAGGTGAGGTAAGGAACTGCCATCTAGCTCTACACTTGATTCACCTTCTATTATGAGTAAACTTGCGACACCTACTCCTGCTATTCATTCGGATATGTCGCATGTTATTGATGATGCCACTTCTGCTTTGCATGATACTTATGATGAAACTACTTCTATGCTTGATAATACTGTGCCACTAGGTGAATTTCTCGACGAACAACTTGCTAGGGTTAGAGAGAATGAAATTATTGAAACTGATAATATTGATGAAAGTGAGGATAAAGATTCTCCCCCCTAGATATGAATTGCCTATTGTGCCTAAGGGTTATGTTATGGATGAAGAAACTGCTATAGGCTTTTTATCTTGCAATGATAGATATGATCTTAAGAGACTGTTAGCTAAGCTGAAAGAAAAATCCTTGAATGCTAGAATGAAACATGACCCTGCTTTTGCTACTTCACCTATCAGTATTTCCGATAAGGATTATGATTTCTCTGTCGATCCTGAGTTAATTACTTTGGTTGAATCTAATCCTTTTTATGGCTATGAATCTGAAACTGTTGTGGCACATCTTACTAAATTAAATGATATAGCCACCCTGTTCACTAATGATGAGAAAACTCGCTATTACTTTATCCTTAAGTTATTTCCGTTCTCATTAAAGGGTGATGCTAAAACATGGTTTAATTATGTTGATCCTAGTTGTGTGCGTAGTCCCCAGGATATGATTTATTACTTCTCTGCTAAATATTTCCCTGCTCATAAGAAACAAGCTGCTTTAAGGGAAATATATAATTTTGTGCAAACTGAAGAAGAGAGTCTCCCACAATCTTGGGGGAGGCTTCTCCGATTACTTAATGCTTTGCCTGATCATCCTCTCAAGAAAAATGAAATACTTGATATCTTTTATAATGAACTAACTGATGCTTCCAGAGACCACCTGGATAGTTGTGCTGGTTGTGTTTTCCGGGAAAGAACTATTAATCAAGCTGAATTGCTATTGAATAATATGTTGAGTAATGATAATGATTGGACACCTCCTGAACCAACTCTTAAGCCAACTCCGAAGAAAAGGGGTATTCTATTTCTTAGTCCTGAAGATATGCAAGAGGCAAAGAAATTTATGAAAGAAAAAGGTATTAAAGCTGAAGATGTTAATAATTTACCACCTATTGAAGAAATACATGGTCTTGATAACCCGACACAGGTAGTAAAGGTAAATTCTCTCTAGATTTGATGAAGGTGATATTCCTCGTAATAAGTCTGCTAGCCAATGCTTAGATGAGTTTGATAATTTTATTGTTAAACAAGAAAACTTCAATGCTTATGTTGGTAGACAATTGAAACGCAATGCTTATATGATTGGACACTTGAGTGATTATATGTCTAAAGTTAAAGGTGAACTTAAACTTATTAGTAAACATGCTTCTATGGTTACAACTCAAGTAGAACAAGTACTTAAAGCTCTGAATGATTTGCTCAATGAATTAGATAATAAGAAAAATAAAAATGTTGTTAGAGTTGTGACTAGAGGGGGTAAAATGACTCAGGAACCTTTGTATCCTGAGGGACACCCTAAGAGAATTGAGAAAGATTCTCACAGAACTAATGTTGATGCACCTTGTTCTTCTAAGAAGAAGAAAAAGAAAAATGATAGGACTTTGCATGCTTCTAGTGAACCTGTTGTTGACACACCTGAGAATCCCAATGATATTTCTATATCTGATACTAAAACACAATCTGGTAATGAACATGAACCTAGTGATAATATTAATGATGATGTTCATGTTGATGCTCAACCTAGCAATGACAATGATGTAGAGATTGAACCTGTTGTTGATCTTGATAACCCACAATCAAAGAATCAATGTTATGATAAGAGAGACTTTGTTGCTAGGAAGCACGGTAAAGAAAGAGAACCATGGGTTCAGAAACCCATGCCTTTCCTCCTAAACCATCCAAGAAAAAGGATGGTGAGGATTTTGAGCGCTTTGCTGAAATGATTAGACCTATCTTTTTGCATATGCGTTTGACTGATATGCTTAAAATGAATCCTTATGCTAAGTACATGAAAGATATTGTTACAAATAAAATAAAGATACCGAAGGATGAAATTTCTACCATGATTGCTAATTATACTTTTAAGGGTGGAATACCAAAGAAACTTGGAGATCCAGGAGTACCAACTATACCATGCTCCATTAAAAGAAACTATGTTAAAACTGCTTTATGTGATCTTGGAGCCGGTATTAGTGTTATGCCTCTCTCTTTATATCGCAGACTTGATTTGAATAAGTTGACACCTACTGAAATATCTTTGCAAATGGATGATAAATCAACTGCTATACCTGTCGGTATTTGTGAGGATGTGCCTGTTGTGGTTGCAAACGTTACTATTTTTACGGACTTTGTTATTCTTGATATTCCCGAGGATGGTAGTATGTCTATTATTCTTGGTAGACCCTTTTTGAATACTGCAGGGGCTGTTATTGATTGCAACAAAGGCAATGTCACTTTTCATGTTAATGGTAATGAGCATACGGTACACTTTCCGAGGAAACAACCTCAAGTCCACAGTATCAATTCTATCAGAAAAATTCCAACAATAACTATTGGAGGTTTTGAATTTCCTCTTCCTACTGTCAAGAAGAAATATGATATTCTTATTGTTGGGGATGTGCATATCCCCGTTGAGGTAACTTAGTGTTATTCGAAAATTCTCCGGTTTCATGCGTTTCGGAAAGAGTTTGTTAACAAGACTTGATCAACCTTGTTAGTGGATTCCTTTTGATGAGCATGAGATGGATGAAGTTAGAAAGCACAACTCTCTGTACCCTCCTTTTCCTTTTGATGAGTATTTTCTGTCTGTTTTCTGAATTATCCTTGCAATAAAAAATACCCCGAAAATAGAAGTTCTCCTTATGGCCTGAAAATTTTATATGATTTTTTTCTAGAATATTTAAGAATTATTGGCACTGAGAACACACCAGGGGCCCTCACCACCTGGCCATGAGGGTCCAGGGCGCGCCCACCCCCCTGGGGCGTGCCGCCTGCCTCGTGGACCCCACGTGGGCCCCCTCCACTTAGTCTTACACCCACACACTTCGTCTTCCTCCAGAAAAAAAATCCTCCAGCAGCTCAAACCCGAGTTCTAGCTCTTCTTGCTGCCATTTTCAATCTCCTTGCTCAAAGATCCATTCACAAAACTGCTTTGGGGGATTGTTCTTCGGTATGTGACTCCTCCATTGGTCCAAATAGTTTTTGTCCTAGTGCTTTATTTATTGCAAATTTTTGCTACTTAGGTGACCCTGTTCTTGAGCTTGCATGTCAAATTTATGTGGTCAAAAGTAGTTTTAATGCATGATATGGCCTCTAGGCACTTGTAGGAGTAGTTGCTATCAATGTTGTTAAGTTTGGTTCACTTTTATTTTGAGGCACTAAAATTTCAGAAATTTTTCAGGGGAAGAAAAATGTTTAGGAAAATGTACCAAGGTGGTTCCTCAAGGAAGCAAGGACCGAGGCTCGCGATAAGTGAGCCTGACAATGAACTACCAAGGGAAGCTCAAGTGCGGCCTTGCGAATGGCCATCAGAGGAGTTCATGGTCCAGGCAGGCATCAAGGATGAATTTGACGCGTATGTGCGTAACGCTGATCTTGAGGGCTTCGTGTCAGATAAGTGTCGGCAATACCTCTATCTAACTGATTCCTTTGTGAGAAGGTTTAAATTTACATCCTCGCACAATTCTCACACTGTTTTATTTGATCTTTATGATAAATCATATACCATGGACCTAGAAGATTTTAATATTGCTTGTAAACTCGCGTAGTGGGGCAATGTTAGTGAACCTCGCAAATCTGAATATAAAGACTTTCTTGCTAGTATTACTGTGGGGGAATCTAGGGAAATCACACAAGCTACCATAGGAAGCATTCATTTCCCTTCCTACATTATTTTGCTCTCTTCATTGGTAGATGCATTAACGGTAAAGATGAGGCTTGCCACATGTGTGTTCCAGATCTTAGTGTCCTCAAGAGTGCGGTATTAGGTGATAAACAATATAACTTGGGGGCTATTGTTGCACGTAGGTTGCATCACAACAGTATAAGTGGAGATTTGTTTGGTGGAATTTATGCAACTCGTGTAGCTAACTATCTTGATATACGCATACATGGAAATGATATTGAGTTGCCTCCTGCTTATCTAGATTATGAGGCTATGGTTCGCCACTAGTTTCTTGAGAGGAACGATCAGTTCCTCTAGTACCGACTAATCTTTGACAGACGACGCACCGTCCATGTTGCCCTCCCTGCTCCTACTTTCTTTGACTTTCAGGCAAAAAGGAGATATGTTATAACCAGGGAGGAGGCAAACGGGTACGGGAGGAGGACGGAGGCAGCTCGCCTCCAAGCTATAGCTCGTCAGGCAGTAACTGCTGCATCCTAGTACAACCCCAGTTACAACTTTGGATATCCACCAAGCCAGCCGTGGCCCTAGACCAACTTAGGCCAAAAGCCTAAGCTTGGGGGAGTACATATTTATCACGGACATTACATTCATGTTCATACACTCATTCTAGTTGTCGGTGCTCATACTCTTTCATTGTACTATCCATGCCAGTTTATTTTCTTTTCCAGCATTCTTCTTGTGTGTTTGAAAAACCTTAAGAAAAACAAAAAAAATAGTTGTAGCTTTTAGCTAGTTTACTTCCTATGCCTGTAGTAGTAGTAATTAAAAAGAAAACCCAAAAAGATTTCTCGTTCTTCTTTTGTTTATTGGGAGCTTTCCCGTGTAAATAGTTTTGTTTCTTTTCTTTTCTTTGGGGGTCAAGAGGAGAAGACCGTGATGAAAATGTTGAGTGGCTCTCATATGCATTATTGTTGATCTAACAAAAGAACCCACATTACCTTGTCTTATCGCTTGTATTAAATGCTTGCAGATTCCAGCTTAGTCCAATGCACGAGCACTATTATTATTATGCACACCATTCGGTCGTGCAAGTGAAAGGCAATAATGATGATATATGATGAACTGATTGAGATGAGAAAAGCTGGTATGAACTCGACCTATCATGTTTTTGTAAATAGGATTAGTTCATCATTCCTGATTCAGCCTATTATGAATGAAACATGTTTGCAATGAGAATTAGAGATTATAGTTGCTCATGCCATGCTTAATTAGCTAGGAGTTTATAATGGTTTACCTTGCGTGCCAACATGCTATTCAAATGGTTGTGATGTGGTATGATAGGGTGGTATCATCCTTTGAACGATTCGAGTGGCTTGACTTGGCACATGTTCACACATGTAGTTGAAATAAAATCAACATAGCCTCCACGATATGTATGCCCATGGTGAATTATATCCTACTCATGCTTGCACTCAATGTTGATTAATTTTAATGCATGTTCATGACTGTTATCGCTCTCTAGCTGCTCGCTTCCCAGTCCCTTTCTAGCCTTCACTTGTACTAAGCGGGAATACTGCTTGTGCATCCACTTCCATAAACCCCAAAGTTATTCCATATGAGTCCACCATACCTTCCTATATGCGGTATCTACCTGCCGTTCCAAGTAAATTTGTATGTGCCAAACTCTACACCTTCAAATGAAATTTTGTTTTGTATGCTCGAATAGCTCATGTATCATCTAGGGATGTCTATATCTTCCATGCTAGGCGGGTTATTCTCAAGAGGAGTGGACTACGCTCCTCACTCACGAGAAAATGGCTGGTAACCGGGATGCCCAGTCCCATGCTTAAATTAAAATAATTGCAAACAAAACTCCCCCAGGATTGTTGTTAGTTGGAGGCACCCGTTGTTTCGGACAAGCCATGGATTGATGTTTGTTGGTGGTAGGGGGAGTATAAACTTTACCATTCTATTTGGGAACCGCCTATAATGTGTGTAGCATGGAAGATATCGAGATCTCTCGGTTGTTATGTTGACAATGAAAGTATACCACTCAAAATATTATTCATATTTGTTTAAAAAATAGAGCTCTGGCACCTCTACAAATCCCTGCTTCCCTCTGCGAAGGGCCTATCTATTTACATTTATGTTGAGTCATCATCCTCTTATTAAAAGTACCAGTTGGAGAGCATCGCTGTCATTTGCATGCATTACTATTAGTTTACATTGAGTATGACTGGATCTCTTTTACCATGAATTACAATGTTTAGTCAGCCCTTGATCTTCAGAGGTGCTCTGCATTTATGTTTTGTGGTCTCACAAAGGGCTAGCGAGATACCATCTTGTTATATCATATTATGATTGTTTTGAGAAAGTGTTGTCATCCGAGATTTATTATTATTGCTCGCTAGTTGATTATGCCATTGATATGAGTAAACATGAGACCTAAATGTTATTGTGAATATGGTTAGTTCATAATCTTTGCTGAAAACTTGAATGCTGGCTTTACATATTTACAAAAACAAGATCAAAGAGTTTGTAAAAGTTTTTCTTTATCACTTTCAGTTTGTCAACTTAATTGCTTGAGGATAAGCAAAGTTTTAAGCTTGGGGGAGTTGATAGGTCTCCATCGTATTTACTTTTCCAAACACTTTTGACCTTGTTTTGGACTCTAACTTGCATGATTCGAATGGAACTAACCCGGCTGACGCTGTTTTGAGCGAAATTGCCATGGTATTATTTTTGTGCAGAAATAAAAGTTCTCGAAATGACCTGAAACTTCACGGAGAATATTTTTGGAATATATAAAAATACTAGCGAAAGAATCAACGCAAGGGGGCCCACACCCTGTCCACAAGGGTGGGGGGAGCACCCCCTATCTCGCGGGCCCCCTGAGACTCCACCGACCTCAACTCCAACTCTATATATTCACGTTTGGGGAGAAAAAAATCAAGGAGAAGGATTCATTGTGTTTTACGATACGGAGCCGCTGCCAAGCCCTAATCTCTCTCGGGAGGGCTGATCTAGAGTCTGTTCGGGGCTCCGGAGAGGGGAATCCGTCGCCATCGTCATCATCAACCTTCCTCCATCACCAATTTCATGATGCTCACCGTCGTGCGTGAGTAATTCCATCCTAGGCTTGCTAGACAGTGATGGGTTGGATGAGATTTATCATGTAATCGAGTTAGTTTTGTTAGGGTTTGATCCCTAGTATCCATTATGTTCTGAAATTGATGTTGCTATGACTTTTCTATGCTTAATGCTTGTCACTAGGGCCCGAGTGCCATGATTTTAGATCTGAACCTATTATGTTTTCATGAATATATGTGAGTTCTTGATCCTATCTTGCAAGTCAATAGTCACCTACTATGTGTTATGATCCAGTAACCCCGAAGTGATAGTAATCGGGACCACTCCCGGTGATGACTATAGTTTGAGGAGTTCATGTATTCATGTCGGGGGTTGGGTGCGACATATGCCAAAGGATGGCTTATCATGGTGGGAGCGAGTAGAACGTCGCCGGTGCCTGGAAACGGGATGAGGCGTAGACACAAACGCCGGCGTACTTTACCCAGGTTCGGGGCTCTCCTAGGAGATAACACCCCTAGTCCTGCTCTGCGGGGCCTCCGCATGATCACTAATACACAAGGGGTACAATGGTGATCCTCGAGCTGTTTGCTAGAGGTGGGAGAGGGCAAGGCTGGCTCTCTACTCCTCTAGGTCTAAGTCTAGTCCTAATAGGTTCGGAACCCTTTGCATGGGTGCCCTTGGGGGGTTTATATAGGCCTACCCCCCGGGGGTACAATGCTAATCCAGCCAGGCGTAGGGCCCGGCTGTCAGTTTCTTTGTCCATCGGCTGCTGGGGCCCGCCACCTAGTGGGCCCCGCTGACTGGTCTGGTACGGGGCCGACAGGCCACCTCCGCTGCTCACAGGTCTTGTCAGTTGCTACAGCTCCGCCGCCTGGCGGGCGATTACTGTAGCCACTCTGCGTCTCGTCTGGTTAATGGCGCGTGGGACCCGAGGAAGGGGCGGGCCGACTACTGGGGGCCGACCTCCCTCGGGTCTGATTGGTGGGGCTCTAGCCGTCTTCCGAGCTCTCGCTGATTGGTGGGGCCCGTCATCCTTGGGTCATACTGACAGGCCGTCGTGGGAGCAGGGCCCCACCTTCTTGTGGTGATGTCAGGAGTGGCGTGGCGACAGTGCCACGCCGGGCGGAGATCTCCGCCGGTACGGTGCACTATGGCCACACCCGTCCCTAGATCGGGGGGGGGGGATGGTCTATACTGTAGCCACTCCCTATCTTGTCTTTCTTGATGAGGGCGGGGTTTTGTTGGCGCTACAGGACGACTGCTAGGGGCCGGCTTCTCTAGAAGCCGCCAACTAGGAGTCAGCTGGTCTTGAAGTCGGTCTCTGGAACTCGGCCGTCTACGGGCAGCCGGCTATTCCTTCAGCCGGCCACCAGAAGGCGGCACTTCATCTTGGTGCCTTGAGGGGCGCAGCCAGCCCCGATGTCTTGAAAGTTTCTGGGCCTCGGGTTAGCCTACCCGTGGCCCATTACTCCGACAGTAGTCCTCGAAGCTGGTGAGGTACCGCGGCTGAGCAGCCGAGGAGCCTCAGCAGTTTTCTTCTCCGAGTGCCTGAGGTGGGGCTTCGTCCGACTTCTGCCAGGCCGACTGATGTCTACTACACAACCTTCTTCTTGTAGACGTTGTTGGGCCTCCAAGTGCAGAGGTTTGTAGGACAGTACCAAATTTCCCTCAAGTGGATGACCTAAGGTTTATCAATCCGTAGGAGGCGTAGGATTAAGATGGTCTCTCTCAAGCAACCCTGCAACCAAATAACAAAGAGTCTCTTGTGTCCCCAACACACCCAATACAATGGTAAATTGTATAGGTGCACTAGTTTGGCGAAGAGATGGTGATACAAGTGCAATATGGATAGTAGATAATAGTTTTTGTAATCTGAAAATATAAAAACAGCAAGGTAACTAATGATAAAAGTGAGCATAAACGGTATTGCAATGTGTGGAAATAAGGCCTAGGGTTCATACTTTCGCTAGTGCAAGTTCCCTCAACAATAATAACATAATTGGATCATATAACTATCCCTCAACATGCAACAAAGTGTCACTCCAAAGTCACTAATAGCGGAGAACGAACGAAGAGATTATGGTAGGGTACGAAACCACCTCAAAGTTATTCTTTCCAATCAATCCGTTGGGCTATTCCTATAAGTGTCACAAACAGCCCTAGAGTTCGTACTAGAATAACACCTTAAGACACAAATCAACCAAAACCCTAATGTCACCTAGATACTCCAATGTCACCTCAAGTATCCGTGGGTATGATTATACGATATGCATCACACAATCTCAGATTCATCTATTCAACCAACACATAGAACCTCAAAGAGTGCCCCAAAGTTTCTACCGGAGAATCACGACGAAAATGTGTGCCAACCCCTATGCATAGGTTCATGGGCGGAACCTGCAAGTTGATCACCAAAACATACATCAAGTGAATCACGTGATATCCCATTGTCACCACAGATATCCACGGCAAGACATACATCAAGTGTTCTCAAATCTTTAAAGACTCAATCCGATAATATAACTTCAAAGGGGAAACTCAATCCATTACAAGAGAGTAGAGTGGGGAAGAAACATCATAGGATCCAAATATAATAGCAAAGCTCGCGATACATCAAGATCGTATCATCTCAAGAACACGAGAGAGAGAGATCAAACACATAGCTACTCGTACATACCCTCAGCCTCGAGGGAGAACTACTCCCTCCTCGTCATGGAGAACACCGGGATGATGAAGATGGCCACCGAAGAGAGATTGCCCCCTTCGGCAGGGTGCCGGAACGGGTCTAGATTGGCTTTCGGTGGCTACATAGGCTTGTGGCGGCGAAACTCCCGATCTATTGTGCCCTCGGATGTTTTTAGGGTATATGGAGATATATAGGCGGAAGAAGTACGTCAGGGGGGCCACGAGGGGCTCACGAGGGTGGAGGGCGCGCCCCCTGCCTCGTGACCTCCTCGTAGATCCTCCGACGTGCACTCCAAGTCTTCCGGGCTTCTTTTCTTCCAAAAATGAGTTTCGTGAAGTTTCAGGTCAATTGGACTCCGTTTGGTTTTCCTTTTCTTCGAAACCCTAAAACAGGGTAAAAACAGAAACGGACACTGGGCTCTGGGTTAATAGGTTAGTCCCAAAAAATGATATAAAAGTGTATAATAAAGCCCATAAACATTCAAAACAGTAAATAATATAGCATGGAGCAATCAAAAATTATAGATACATTGGAGACGTATCAGCATCCCCAAGCTTAATTCCTGCTCGTCCTCGAGTAGGTAAATGATAAATACATAATTTTTGATGCGGAGTGCTACTTGGCATAATTATTTCAATGTGATTCTTCTTAATTGTGGTATGAATATTCAGATCTGAAAGATTCAAGACAAAAGTTCATATTGACATAAAAATGATAATACTTCAAGCATACTAACTTAGTAATTATGTCTTCTCAAAATAACATGGCCAAAGAAATTTCATCCCTACAAAATCATATAGTTTAGTCATGTTTCATTTTCGTCACACAAGAATGCTCTCATCATGCACAACCCCGATGACAAGCCAAGCAATTGTTTGATACTTTAGTAATCTCAAACCTATAAACTTTCACGCAATACATGAGCGCGAGCCATGGATATAGCACTATGGGTGGAATAGAATATAATGAGGGGGTTATGTGGAGAAGACAAAAGGGAGAAAGTCTCACATCAACGAGGCTAATCAATGGGCTATGGAGATGCCCACCGATTGATGTTAATGCAAGGAGTAGGGATTGCCATGCAACAGATGCACTAGAGCTATAAATGTATGAAAGCTCAACAAAAGAAACTAGTGGGTGTGCATCCAACTTGCTTTCTCACGAAGACCTAGGGCACTTGAGGAGGCCCATTGTTGGAATATACAAGCCAAGTTCTATAATGAAAAATTCCCACTAGTATATGAAAGTGATAACATGAGAGACTCTCTACTACGAAGATCATGGTGCTACTTTGAAGCAAAAGTGTGGTAAAAGGATAGTAACATTGTCCCTTCTCTCTTTTTCTCTCATTTTTTGGGCCTTCTCTTTTTATGGCCTTTATCTCTTTCTTTTATTCCTCACTTGGGACAATGCTCTAATAATGATGATCATCACACTTCTATTTATTTACAACTCAATGATTACAACTCGAAACTAGAACAAAGATGACTCTATATGAATGCCTCCGGCGGTGTACCGGGATATGCAATGAATCAAGAGTGACATGTCTGAAAGAATTATGAACGGTGGCTTTGCCACAAATACGATGTCAACTACATGATCATGCAAAGCAATATGACAATGATGATGCGTGTCATAATAAACGGAATGGTGGAAAGTTGCATGGCAATATATATCGGAATGACTATGGAAATGCCATAATAGGTAGGTATGGTGGCTGTTTTGAGGAAGATATAAGGAGGTTTATGTGTGACAGAGCGTATCATATCACGGGGTTTGGATGCACCGGCGAAGTTTGCGCCAACTCTCAATGTGAGAAAGGGCAATGCACAGTACCGAAGAGGCTAGCAGGGATGGAAGGGTGAGAGTGCGTATAATCCATGGACTCAACATTAGTCATAAAGAACTCACATACTTATTGCAAAAATCTACAAGTCATCAAAAACCTTGGTACTACGCGCATGCTCTTAGGGGGATAGATTGGTAGGAAAAGACCATCGCTCGTCCCGGACCGCCACTCATAAGGAGGACAATCAAATAACACCTCATGTTTCAAATTTGTTACACAACGTTTACCATATGTGCATGCTACGGGACTTGCAAACTTTAACACAAGAACTTCTCGAATTCACAACTACTCAACTAGCACGACGTTGATATTATTATCTCCATATCTCAAAACAATCATCAAGTATCAAACTTCTCTTAGTATTCAACACACTCATAAGAAAGTTTTACTAATCTTGAATACCTAGCATATTAGGATTTTAAGCAAATTACCATGCTATTAAGACTCTCAAAATAATATAAGTGAAGCATGAGAGTTCATCTATTTCTTCAAAATAAAACTACCACCATGCTCTAAAAGATATAAGTGAAGCACTAGAGCAAATGACAAACTATTCCGAAAGATATAAGTGAAGATCAATGAGTAGTTGAATAATTATGCAACTATGTGAAGACTCTCTAACATTTAATAATTTCAGATCTTGGTATTCTATTCAAACAGCAAGCAAAGCAAAATAAAATGACATCTAGGAATAACAAACATCATGTGAAGAAGCAAAAACTTAGGATCAACCGAAACTAACCGATAGTTGTTGAAGAAGAAAGGTGGGATGCCAACCGGGGCATCCCCAAGCTTAGACGCTTGAGACTTCTTGAAATATTATCTTGGGATGCCTTGGGCATCCCCAAGCTTGATATTTTGTGTCTCCTTAATTCCTCTCATATCATGGTCTCCCTAAATCTCAAAAGCTTCATCCACACAAAACTCAACAAGGAATCGTGAGATAAGTTAGTATAAACCATTGCCAAAACCTTATCATACTCTACTGTAGCAAATCACTAAAATTATTATTCAACATTTCATACTAAATGCCTCTGTATATTTAATAGTCCTATCCTCAAATAGAATCATTAAAGAAGCAAACATATGCAAACAATGCAAACATAACAGCAATCTGCCTAAACATGATAGTCTGTAAAGAATGCTGCAACATACATACTTACCTAGCTCCAAAAATTATGAAAGAAAATTCCCACTGTAGTAAATTTATCAGAGCTTAATATGCAAAAGGTTTCAACATTTTATCACATTCTGACTTTTCTAGGGAATTATTGCAACAGCGGTAAACTTTCTGTTTTCAAACAGCAACATGTGGACTTCTAAAATAGGCATAGTAAAGACTATCAATGCCACTTTTATTAAAATAAAAGATGCAAAACATTGTTCTAAATAACAGAAAGCAAATCATAACAAAATAAATTGACGCTCCAAGCAAAACACATATCATGTGGCGAATAATAATATAGCTCCAAGTAAAGTTAGCGATGAATGAAGACGAAAGAGGGGATGCCTTCCGGGGCATCCCCAAGCTTAAGCTCTTGGCTATCCTTGAATATTACCTTGGGGTGCCTTGAGCATCCCCAATCTTAGGCTCTTTCCACTCCTTATTCCATAGTCCATCGAATCCTTACCCAAAACTTGAGAACTTCACAACACAAAACTTAACAGAGAACTCGTAAGCTCCGTTAGTATAAGAAAATAAATCACCACTTCAAGGTACTGTGATGAACTCATTCTTTATTTATATTGGTGTTAAACCTACTGTATTCCAACTTCTCTATGGTTTATAAACTATTTTACTAGCCATAGATTCATCGAAATAAGCAAACAACACACGAAAAACAGAATCTGTCAAAAACAGAACAATCTGTAGTAATCTGGATCAAACGTATACTTCTGGAACTCATAAAATTCTCAAATAAATTGCTGGACCCGAGTAATTTATCTATTAATAATCTGAAAAAATAATTAATTATATAGCACTCTCCAAATAAAAATGGCAGCAATTCTTGTGAGCGCTAAAGTTTCTGTTTTTTACAGCATGATCAACAAGACTTCCCCCAAGCCTTTCCAAAGGTTCTACTTGGCACAAACACTAATTAAAACAATAAAACCACATGTAAAAAGAGGCTAGATGAATTATTTATTACTAAACAGGAGAAAAAAGCAAGGAATAAAAATAAAATTGGGTTGCCTCCCAACAAGCGCTATCGTTTAACGCCCCTAGCTAGACATGATGATTTCAATGATGCTCACATAAAGGATAAGAATTGTAACATAAAGAGAGCATCATGAAGAATATGACTAGCACATTTAAGTCTTACCCACTTCCTATGCATAGGGATTTTGTGAGCAAACAACTTATGGGAACAAGAATCAACTTGCATAGGAAGGTAAAACAAGCATAACTTCAAGATTTTAAGCACATAGAGAGGAAACTTGATATTATTGCAATTCCTACAAGAATATATTCCTCCATCATAATAATTTTCAGTAGCATCATGAATGAATTCAACAATATAACCAGCACCTAAAGCATTCTTTTCATGATCTACAAGCATAGAAAATTTACTACTCTCCACACGAGCAAAATTCTTCTCATGAATAATAGTGGGAGCAAACTCAACAAAATAACTATCATGTGATTGAAAATTAAGATCAAGATGACAAGTTTCATGGTTATCATTATTCTTTAAAGCGTACGTGTCATCACAATAATCATCATAGATAGGAGGCATTCTTTCATCATAATAAATTTGCTCATCAAAACACGGGGGACAAAAAATATCATCTTCATCAAACATAGCTTCCCCAAGCTTGTGGCTTTGCATATCATTAGCATCATGGATATTCAAGGAATTCATACTAACAACATTGCAATCATGCTCATCATTCAAATATTTACTGCCAAACATTTTATAGATTTCTTCTTCTAGCACTTGAGCACAATTATCCTTTCCATCATACTCACGAAAGATATTAAAAAGGTGAAGCGTATGAGACAAACTCAATTCCATTTTTTATAGTTTTCTTTTATAAACTAAACTAGTGATAAAACAAGAAACTAAAAGACTCGACTGCAAGATCTAAAAATATACCTTCAAGCGCTAACCTCCCCGGCAACGGCGCCAGAAAAGAGTCTTGATGTCTACTACACAACCTTCTTCTTGTAGACATTGTTGGGCCTCCAAGTGCAGAGGTTTGTAGGATAGTAGCAAATTTCCCTCAAGTGGATGACCTAAGGTTCATCAATCCGTAGGAGGCGTAGGATGAAGATGGTCTCTCTCAAGCAACCCTGCAACCAAATAACACAGAGTCTCTTGTGTCCCCAACACACCCAATACAATGGTAAATTGTATAGGTGCACTAGTTCGGCGAAGAGATGGTGATACAAGTGCAATATGGATAGTAGATAATCGTTTTTGTAATCTGAAAATATAAAAACAGCAAGGTAACTAATGATAAAAGTGAGCGTAAACGGTATTGCAATGTGTGGAAATAAGGCCTAGGGTTCATACTTTCGCTAGTGCAAGTTCCCTCAACAATAATAACATAATTGGATCATATAACTATCCCTCAACATGCAACAAAGAGTCACTCCAAAGTCACTAATAGCGGAGAACGAACGAAGAGATTATGGTAGGGTACGAAACCACCTCAAAGTTATTCTTTCCAATTAATCCGTTGGGCTATTCCTATAAGTGTCACAAACAGCCCTAGAGTCGTACTAGAATAACACCTTAAGACACAAATCAACCAAAACCCTAATGTCACCTAGATACTCCAATGTCACCTCAAGTATCCATGGGTATGATTATACGATATGCATCACACAATCTCAGATTCATCTATTCAACCAACACATAGAACCTCAAAGAGTGCCCCAAAGTTTCTACCGGAGAATCACGACGAAAATGTGTGCCAACCCCTATGCATAGCTTCATGGGCGGAACCCGCAAGTTGATCACCAAAACATACATCAAGTGAATCACGTGATATCCCATTGTCACCACAGATATCCACGGCAAGACATACATCAAGTGTTCTCAAATCTTTAAAGACTCAATCCGATAATATAACTTCAAAGGGAAAACTCAATCCATTACAAGAGAGTAGAGGGGGGAAGAAACATCATAGGATCCAAATATAATAGCAAAGCTCGCGATACATCAAGATCGTATCATCTCAAGAACATGAGAGAGAGAGAGAGATCAAACACATAGCTACTGGTACATACTCTCAGCCCCGAGGGAGAACTACTCCCTCCTCGTCATGGAGAACATCGGGATGATGAAGATGGCCACCAGAGAGAGATTGCCCCCTCCGGCAGGGTGCCGGAACGGGTCTAGATTGGCTTTCGGTGGCTACGTAGGCTTCTGGCGGTGGAACTCCCGATCTATTGTGCCTTTGGATGTTTTTAGGGTATATGCAGATATATAGGCGGAAGAAGTACGTCAGGGGGGCACGAGGGGCTCACGAGGGTGGAGGTAGCTCACATGGTGAACTAGCTTGCGAACTGCGAGCTCACGGATGAGTGGCGGTTTGGCAAGGAGCCGTATTCACGCGTCAACCCTCCGCCTATTGTAAGTCATCTGTCTTTTTTCTCTGTCTCTTTGTTGCCGAGTTCATGCTGTCCAGCCTGACCAATTGGCCTTTGAATAGAGTCCCCTCCTCCAGCCGGCAACCGGCGCCGCGGGGCCAGAGCGCCAATTCCTCCCCGACCGAGCGGAGAGCGATTTCGACGACCCTGATCTGGGGGCTGCGGCCTTGGAGGACGACGCCGAGGGAGGAGGCAGCAGAGCAGGCGACCCGAGGCTCGGAGCCAGCCTCGAGGACTGGCTTGATGATGACGCGGCGAAGTCGCCCCGCGCCACCAGCCAGGAGCCGGCCAGCCGGGCGCGAGCTCGTCTGCCGCGCCGGATGCCCAAGGCAGCGCAAAGAAGCGCAGGGACGCGCCGAGCTTGCTCGTCAGCTGGCCGAAGAAGCCCAAGGGCTCGGCCGCGGTGACCAAGAAGAACGAAGCGGCCGCAAAGGCCATCCGCTTCCGCAAGAAGGTGAAGAAGCCGCAGCTGGTTTCCGCGTAAGTACCACCTTTATCATGTACCTTCATTTTTTCCTTGTTGACTCTGTCTGAGTTTCTTCACCTCGTTTCCCTTAATCTAGGGCTCTGCTCTCTCTTGAGAAATCGACCGCCGCCTCCATCGTGGGGTCGGCGGAGACTTTCACCACCACTCGGCGGATCGATCCGGTCGCCGACCTTCGGGAGGCGAGGGAGCGGAACGCGCGAGAAGTGCGCGAAGAGTAGGAAGCCACCCGCCTGGAGAAGGCGGAGGCCGCCGCCCTGAAGAAAATGGCGGAGGCCGAGGCCGCCGACGCGGCGAAGAAGTAGGCTGAAGAAGCCGCGCGCCGCCAGTCGGCGATTTTCGTCACTCCCTGAACTCCGCGCCGCCACCCCGGAGTTCGTGGCACAGACTGGGGAAACCGGGGGCGAGCACCCGGTCATGGATAGGGACAGCGGCGACGTCGCCATGCCGGACGTGAATGTGCCTCCACCGCCGCCGTCTGGGAGCGCACGAGGCGAGCAGCTGGCGGACCCACCGGTGCTGCAGACTGAAAATGAGGTGGATATGGGCCCGACTCTTGAGGTCGGCACACCGATGCGTCGCCGACTTGCAAAGGCGGCTTCGGCGCCACATCCGCTGGAGACTGGCGCCACGAGCTCCTCGATCCCGGACGCTGAGGCGCCCAGCGCCGCGCCCCCGGGGTGGGTGCGGGTTGGTGGGACAGGCCCTCTGAACAAGGCGATGCTGGATGTTCAAGCCAAACTCCGCGCCGAAGCCGACGCCATCAAGAACTGCAACAAGGCGTATCTGGCGTCGCGAGAGGCCATCCGGGTATGGTTCTTGTTTCTTCGTTTTTAACCCGTGTATTGCTTCGTGGGGGCGTGTCAGCGCACCCACTGGGTGTAGTCCCCGAGTTCCGGGCCGGCTGCTGAGTAGGTGGCGCGGAACTTTAACTAGCAGGCTCTGAAAGCCGATATCCTTGCTGCAGGATTATCATCACCTCCGCGCGGCCGCCTACAACTCCAGGGTCCAGGAGTTGGATCAACGCGCTGCCGACTTGTCGGAGAGCCGGAGTAAGTCCTCTTCTCTCTGCGGGGGCGCGCTGGCGCTACCGCGGGCTGTAGTCCCCGAGATCCGAGCCGACTGCTGATCAGCCGGGCCGGATCTTCCTGGCGATTGTTCTTCTTTCTGTTGATTTTGATGACTCCTTTCTCCGTGGGGGCGCGCTGGCGCACCCGCGGGTTGTAGTCCCCGAGATTAGGGCCGACTGCTGAACTGTCGGGCCGGATCTCCCTGGCGACTCTAGCCTCTTCTCTATTGGCAACTGACGCCTTCCCTTGTTATTTCTTCCGTAGAAGGCAACGCCATCCTTCAATGGCAACTGGGTGAAGCCAACGCCGCGCTGCATGCCAAAGAGGCGGACTACAGCAAGTTGGCTGAAGAACGTGACCGGCTGGCCATGCAGCTGGCGGAGCAGGCAGGGCTTCTCCAGAAGGCCCAGAAGGAGGCGAAGGACAAGGAGGCGGGTCTTCTCGCCGAGTTCGAGATCGAACGCTCTACCTGGACCGACAAGGAGGCGATGCTGACGGCCAGCTTTGGCGAAATCAAGGATTTGGTTGACGGTAGGCGACCTTCTTTACTCTTCTTTTACGTCGCCGACCTCTAGTCAAGCCGGCTTCTTTCTCTTTGTTCTGACTCTTTTGCTTAATCCTCGCAGACTTCTTTCCAGGCCACTCTGGTGCCGCCAACCAGGCTATCAAGGCCGACCACGAAGAACGAAGGGCGGGGGCGAAGAGATCACCGCCAATGCCCCTCGCACCCTTCGCGAGCAGCTTCTCAGCATCCAGGCCCGTCTTCGGCCGGCCCATCGGATGCTGCGCCGCGTTCAGCGTGTCGGCGCCCAGGCGATCGCCGCCTTGTGTCCTGACATGCCGGCCCCGCGCACCCCCAGCTGGACTGTCGACTGGCTGGAGGTGGCGGCTGGCCGCCTTGAGGCGTGGAAGGGCTCCTTGGCCCGGGCCGGAGCGCGCCGGGCTTTGGAGTTCGTCAAGGCGTGGTACCCTGGGCTAGATCTAGCCTAGTTGACCATGTTCCAACAGGAGGCCCAGGAGGAGCTGGTGGCGGTGGAGGGCGAACTCGTCAAGCGGGCGGCGGCCATCGCCGAGTATACCGACACCGGCGTCTTCATCCCGGAGCCGACTAAGGATGGCACCGAGGCGCCGCCAGAGTGGTTTGGGCTGAACCCGGAGGAGGGCGAAGACTCAGCCGAGTTGATCGACTCCAGTGACGAGGGAGAAGACGAGGAGGAGGAAGAAGGCGAAGAGGAGGCGCCAGAGGTCGGAGCGGACGGCCAGCCCCAACTCGATCGTGCCTCCAGCAACAAGCCGCATCCGAACAAGCCGGCTGCCGCTGAAGGGGACCAAGCGGGAACCGACCAGCCGGCCGCTCGACTAGCCGGCGCCACCGACTCCACCACTCCACCGAACCCGTTCGCCGATCCCTAGGCTGCCACTTTAATTTTTATTTTTCCCTATTTATTAGTCTCAACGAACTTTGTTAGCTTTGCACAATTCCACCCGCGGGGTGTACTTTGAAACTTATGTTGGATGTCGGCCAAGGGCCTTTGATGTGTAAATATTTTATCCGAGTTCTACTTTTCCTTGCCTTCTACTCTTTAAGCTTTTTCCTTTGCCTCCTTCCCTTAGTTGTCGTCTTGCCAGTCGAACAGCCGCTCTGCGGACGGTGGCTGGGTCAAGTATTTAGCCACTTTGGGAAGGCAAGTACTTAGCCGGCTAGAGTTTCCTTGGCAAGTTAAGTAGAAGCCGGCCAGCCGGTTTCTCGGCAACCGGTTGGTGAGGCGAGAAACCGGCTTGGACTATGTAAATACCTTAAGTCCTTCACCATTTTTCATGCAGGCACCCTTCTCATGTTGACTCCTGCCGACTGAACAGCCGCTCAGCAGGCTGCAGCCTCTTGGCGGGAGAAAGCTAGGGTGCCGACACACTACTTGTCCGACTGCAGGAAGCATTTCATAGTACAAGGCGGCAAGTCTCCGGGTCGACTGGTCGAACCTGGTGCCAGACAGATTAATGAAATGATACAAATGATAGACGTAACACTTGTCTTATAGATAAGGAAGGGCAGTCCCCGAGCTCTACTCGTGGAACCCGGAGTCTTCGTACTTAATACAAAAGTCAACGTGATACATACTGTTTTTAACTGTAAAACCTTCGAAGGAGATTCACATTCCACGGACGTTCTGTCTCCCTGCCGGAATCGTCTCTTTTGCGTGCTCGAGGCTTCTGAGCGTCGATGAGGTAGTAGGAGTCGTTACCCAACACCTTGCTGATGATGAAGGGGTCTTCCCAAGGTGCCGAGAGCTTGTGCTGGCCGACTGTTCGCTGGATCAGTTGGAGCACAAGATCTCCCTCTTGGAAGGATCTTGGCTTGACCTTTTGGTTGTAGTATCGGCGCAGACCTTACTGGTAGATGCTGGACCGGCTGAGTGCTAGCAGCCGGCCCTCTTCCAGTAGGTCGACGTCGTCTTGTCGTGCTTCTTCTGCCTCCTCTTCAGTGTACATGGTGACTCGAGGGGAGTCGAATTCTATGTCCGTCGGGATGACAGCTTCGGCGCCATAGACGAGTAAGAAAGGAGTGAAGCTGGTTGACTTGTTCAGGGTTGTGCGCAGACTCCAGAGGATGGCCGGCAGCTCATCGAGCTAGTAGCAGGTCGACCGCTCCAAAGGCTCGACCAGTCGGGGCTTGATGCCGGACAAAATAAGGCCGTTTGCTCGCTCCACCTGGCCATTTGACTGCGGATGAGCAACGGACGCTAGGTCCAGTTGGATGCCCCGCGTTGCGCAGAAACAGGCCAAGGCACCTTTGGCGAAGTTCGTGCCGTTGTCGGTGATAATGCTATGTGGTATGCCGTACCGGACGATGATGTCGGAGATGAAAGTCACAGCAGTCGGACCATTCAACTTCTTGATTGGTTTTGCTTCTATCCACTTGGTGAACTTGTCCACCGCGACAAGCAGATGAGTCAAGCCACCTCTTGCTATCTTGAATGGTCCCACCATATCCAGGCCCCAGACGGCAAAGGGCCAGGCTATGGGAATGGTCTTGAGTGCAGAAGCCGGCTGATGAGGCTTTGAACAAAACTTCTGGCATCCTTTGCATTTCTGGACCAAGCTCTTGGCGTCTTCTAAGGCAGTTGGCGAGAAAAAACCATGGCGGAAAGCCTTGGCGGCAAGTGCTCTTGAAGCCGTATGGTGGCCACATTCGCCTTGATGGATGTCTTTGAGAATTGCTTGGCCTTGCTCCGGCTCCACGCAGAGCTGGTAGACACCAGTGACACCGCACCTTGCAAGCTCTCTGTTGACTATGGTGTATGCTGCCGCCCGACGTTGCACTTGCCGGGCAGAGATCTCATCAGTCGGCAACTCTTTGTTTACCAAAAAATTGAGGATGGGCTGGGCCCACGAAGGTGCTACAATCTCTTCGACTGCCAGGACTGCCACTTGTACGAGGGCGGCTGGGCTGGGAGGCGACGGGTTGGAGTCAGCTACTGCCGCCGCTTGCTGAGTTGATGAAGTCCCTGGGCCGATTGCCGCAGTCCCCGGGCCGGGCTCTGAAGTCCCTGGGTTGACCGTGCAGTCCCCGGGCCGGGTTCTGAAGTCTCTATGCCGGGTGCGACTGCCGCGGCCCCCGGCCCGCCTGCCGGGATTCCTGTGCCGGCTGTTGGAGCTCTCAAGTCGGATCCGGCTGCTTCAGGATGAGCCGGCACGAAGATAGAATCCGACTCTGATGATGGCTTGACAGCCGGCTTGAGAAGGCGTTGTAGGGCGACGCCGGTCGGTATTGCTTGACGGGTGGAGCCAATTCGTGCCAAGGCATCTGCTTGCTCATTGTCATTTCTTGGCACATGGAGAAACTCGCACCCCTCAAAATATCCACTGAGTTGCTGTACGAGGAAGCGGTAGCTCGCCATGTTTGCATCATTGGCGTCCCAGTCGCCTGACTACTATTGGACCACCAAGTCAGAGTCACCATAGCACAGGATCCGGCGAATGCCGAGCTCTTTGGCAAGCCGGAGCCCGTGAATGAGTGCCTCATATTCAACGACGTTGTTGGATGAGGGAAAATGGATTTGCAGCACGTATCTGAGCTTGTCGCCTTTGGGAGAGGTGAGGATGATGCCAGCTCCCAAACTGGTGAGCATCTTGGAACCATCAAAATGCATCAGCCAATGGGTGGAGTCGGGCGCTGGCGGCAGGCACTGGGTCTCGGCCTAGTCGACGAGGAAGTCGGCCAGTGCTTGTGACTTGATGGCGGTGCGAGGCTGGTAGTAGATGGTGTAGGGGGCCAAATTGATGGCCCATTTGGCCACTCGGCCTGAAGCATCCTGGCTTCCAATGATCTCGGCCAGTGGAGCTGTGCAGACCACAGTGATTAGGTGCTCTTGAAAATACGGCTTCAGTTTCTTGGCGGCAAAGTGCAAGCCGTAGCACATCTTCTGGTAGTGGGGGTAGTTTTGCTTGGAAGCTGACACCACTTCACTCAGGTAATACACCGGTCTCTGGACTGGTAGCGCCTTGCCTTCCTCCTTGCGTTCTACCACTATGACTATGCTGACCACTCGGCTGGTGGCGGCGATGTAGAGGAGCATGGGCTCCTTAGGAGTCGGAGCCGCCAGGACAGGTGGAGTAGTCAATATCATTTTGAGCTGCAGAAAAGCTTCATCCGCCTTGTCGTTCCACTCGAAAAAAGTGGTCTTCTTCATGAGCTGGTACAGGGGAAGGGCCTTCTCTCCCAGCCGACTGATGAAATGGCTGATGGACGCTAAACGACCGGTGAACTTCTGCACATCCAGCAGTCGGGTGGGCACTTCGATCCTCTCAATGGCCCTGATCTTCAGAGGGTTGCACTCTATGCCGCGCTCTGAAACTAGGAATCCAAGAAGCTGGCTGGCTGGTACTCCGAATACGCATTTCTTCGGGTTGAGCTTGATTTGAAATCGGCGCAAGTTCTCAAAGGTCTCCTTAAGGTCTTCCAGCAGCGTTCCGCACTTCTCCGTCTTCACCACAACATCATCCACATAAACGTGGGCGTTTCTGTCGAGTTGTTTAAGGAGGCACTTCTGCATACAATGTTGAAACATGGCGCCGGCATTCCTCAAGACGAACGTCATTGTCAAGAAGCAGAAGGCTCCAAATGGTGTGATGAAGGCGGTCTTCAGTCTGTCGGCCGGGTTCAGCTTGATCTGGTGATACCCTGAGTATGCATCCAAGAAACTCAGCAGCTCGCATTCGGTAGTGGAGTCTATCACTTGGTCAATTCTTGGCAAGGGGCAGGCTTTGTTGAGGCTGGTGTAATCAATACACATGCGCCACTGCTTGAATTTCTTCAGCATAAGGACTGGGTTGGCCTGCCACTCTGGAAAGAACACTTCCATGATGAAGCCGGCCGCCAGCAGCCAGGCTATCTCTTCTCCAACGACTCTTCTCTTCTCTTCTGATAGGCGGCGCAAGGGCTGCCTGACTGGCTTGGCATCAGACCGAACATGTAACTTGTGCTTGGCGAAATCCGTCGGAAAACCCGGCATGTCTTTAGGTGACCATGCAAAGATGTCCCGATTCTCACGGAGGAAATCGACGAGCTCGCCTTCCTATTTGATGTCGAGGTTTACACCTATGACAGCGTACCTCTCCGGGTGCTCCGGGTCCAAGGGTATCTTCTTTGTCTCCTTGGCTGGCTTGAACGAGCCCTCAGCTTCCGACTCCTTGGGTTTGGGCGACATCTCCGGCTGCTTGCCTGCCATCGCCGCAACTCGGTCAAGGAGACGCTTCTCGGCCGCGATCACGAGGGACTTGGCCAGCCAGCTGCCATCTGCTGTGCAAGTGGACGACTTCTTGTAATCCCCTACTATGGTCAGAATTCCCTTGGAACTTGGCATCTTCATCTTGAGGTAAGCATAGTGGGGGACCGCCATGAACTTGGCCAGAGCAGGCCGGCCAAGCAGTGCATGGTAAGGGCTCTCAAGGTCCACCACCTCAAACCAAACTGGCTCTCGGTGAAAGTGATCTTTGTCTCCAAAGAGGACGTCTATCTGGATCTTGCCGATTGGTGAGCAGGAAAGGCCAGGAACTATACCATGAAAAACGGTCCAGCTGGGCTGAAGCTGCCTTTGTTTGATTCCTAACTTCTCCATGGTATCCTTGTACAGGATGTTGATGCTGCTGCCGCCATCTATCAGAACTCGGGAAAAGCGAGCAGCTCGCCTATCAGTGGCAAAGGTGGCATCCAGAACCAGGTCGTAGGAACCGGGATTGGGCATCACCTCCGGGTGGTCGGCTCTGCTCCAGTTGATGGGCTTCTCGGACCAATGCATGAACTCGAGGGTCTCTGATGCTACTGCATTCACTTCTTGCTGTCATTGCCATCTGCTGTGCTTGTCGTCGGCCACGCTGGTGAACACGACATAAGCTCCATGCTCTTCAGGATACTCGTCTTGTATGGCTCCGACTGGTCGAACCACCGGCTGCTGGGGGGAGGAGGTGGCGGCTGCCCAGCAGGCGGAGGAGGCAGAAGGCCATCTCCCTTGGCGATCCTGGTGAGCCAATGGCACTTCCGAGTGGTGTGGTTGGACGGCTTCGCGCCACTGTGGAACTTGCAGGGTGCGTCAAGAGTCTGCTCATACGAAAAAGCAGGCAGCCAATTGGACTTGCCGCCCTTCGGGTGCTTGGATGGAGGCTGCCCTTCCGGCTGCTGGTCGTCGACTGCCGCCACCTGTCGTCTTGTGGAAGTCGGCTGCATGGCCTTGCGCTTGTTGTCGCTTGGTTGTTGGCGCCGACTGGCGTCGCCAGCTGGGGTCCGGGGAGCCTGAGGGGCCACTTTGCCAGATGCATCAACTTGGATTTCTGCCTTCATGGAGGAGTCGGCCGTGGCATATTTATCGGCTATGATTAGCAGCTCGCCTAGGGTCGCCGGCTTGTCGCAGAGAAGCCGGTGCTTGAGGAGGGTGCCCTCCCGGCACCCAGCGGTGAAGTACTCGATGGCCTGCACCTCGTGCACGCCCTCACAAGAGTTGCAGAGCTCGGCCCAGTGCGTGAGGTAGTCGCGAGTCGACTCGCTGGGGCCTTGTACGCATAAGGAGAGTTGGCGAGGTTTGGGTGGCCGCTTGTACGTGCTGGTGAAGTTGCGGATGAAAGCCTCGGTGAAGTCGACCCAGCTGTTGATGCTGCGGGGCTTCAGGTTGTTCAGCCATGTCCGGGCTGTGCCCTGGAGCATGAGCAGAACATACTTCACAGCAAGGCGCTTGCTGCCGTTCGTGATGCTGACAAATGTGGAGTAGTCTACCAGCCAGTCCTCCGGCTTCACGGAGCCGTTGTACTTGGGCGTATCTCTTGGGAGCGTGAACCCTTTGGGGAAGGGCTCGTCTCGAATGCGGGGGCCAAAACAAGGCGGACCCAGCTCATCTTCCTCTTCTAGCGCCAGGGATCGGTGGAGACGGTCGATCCGGAGGCGGGCATCGTTCTCTCGGACTCCCTCTCGGCGGCCAAGGCGGTCACCGAGTGTCGGGTGTTCAACAGGCGCGGGGAGACGCGCCTTTCCCTGCGAGGGGGAGGAGGCGGACAGTCATCCCGTCGTTCCACTGCTCTTGGGCGGCCGTCTTGGTCGCGCTCAATGGTGATGCGAGTCCGGCTGCGGCTGGCAGCCGGCTCCTTGTCTCTTCTTCCGCGGACGCCACCAGTCGGCGTCCGAGATGTTGTGCCTTGATCTCGGCGGGGAGGCAGATCGCCATTCTGCCGGTGTGGCGCCTTGGTGTGGCAAACAACCTCGTGATGCTCAGCAGCCGCGTCAAGGAGTTGCTGGAGGCGCTCCGCCATCTGGCGACGCTCGTCGCCCTCGAACTTGTCCAACTCTTCTGCCGCCGCCTGGGCAGCATGGATATTTTCCGCACGCGAGGCATAGATGGGGCGATCTGCCCCGAACAGGTTCGCGATGGCCACACCACGCTGCCGAACCGCGCCAAGGCGGCTAGGCCCACCAGGAGCCGGCATGCCGCCCATAGCGTGGTCCATCTCACGTTGGTAGTCCTCCGATAGGCATCTCATGCTGGCCAGCTTCCTGGCGCCCTCGATGAGCTGGATGCGGCGTGCTTCCAGCATCTCGGCGTCGGCGTCTTCTGGGATGGGCGCCGTCATGTCTTGGAGTGACGCATCGAGCGGGTCGTGAGCACCCCCGCCGGAGTGCTCGCTGTGGCCGATGACTAGCACCTCCGTGACAGCGCTTTCGCCGCTCTCCGCACGAGGAAGCGGCTCGTCGTAGACCACCACATGGGAGGGGAACGTGTCAAGCGAAGCTGTGTCAGAGTCGACCAACATCAGGTCGGTGGAGCCAACTGACTTCAAGTCAGCAGCACGCTCGCTGGCGACGTGGAGTTGATCGAGGAGGCCCATGAGTCGGCCTTCGGGGCCATCGGTGCCCGCGTTGGACGCGGGCTCGTCGGAGAGGCTAATCTCGCCAACAAGATCAGCGAGGTAGCTCGCTGCGCAGGCAATCTCCGCACCGTGCAGCGCCTCGGCGCAGACGCCGTCCGGCGTGCCAGGCTGGCTGCGCTCGCCAGGAAGGAACATGGTTCCCGTCCAGAATAGGTCTCCGGGAGACGGTGCACCTCGCCCCAAGGTGAGTGCCAAATGTCGTGGATTGGGTGCGACATATGCCAAAGGAAGGCTTATCATGGTGGGAGCGAGTAGAACGTCGCCGGTGCCTGGAAATGGGATGAGGCGTAGACACAAATGCCGGCGTACTTTACCCAGGTTCGGGGCTCTCCTAGGAGATAACACCCCTGGTCCTGCTCTGCGGGGCCTCCGCATGATCACTAAGACACAAGTGGTACAATGGTGCTCCTCGAGCTGTTTGCTAGAGGTGGGAGAGGGCAAGGCTGGCTCTCTACTCCTCTAGGTCTAAGTCTAGTCCTAACAGGTTCAGAACCCTTTGCATGATGCACTTGGGGGGTTTATATAGGCCTACCCCTCAGGGGTACAATGGTAATCCAACCAGGCGTAGGGCCCGGCTGTCAATCGCTTTGTCCACCGGCTGCTGGGGCCCGCCGCCTGGTGGGCCCCACCGACTGGTCTGGTACGGGGCCGACAGGCCGCCTCCGTCGCTCACGAGTCTTGTCGGCTGTTGATCATTGTAGTCGTGACACTAATGACGCAGGCTTGGTCAGGGGATCGTGGCTACAGCTCTGCCGCTCGGCGGGCGATTACTGTAGCCACTCTGCGTCTCATCTGGTTAATGGCGCGTGGGACCCGAGGAAGGGGCGGGCCGACTGCTGGGTGCTGACCTCCCTCGGGTCCGACTGGTGGGGCTCTATCCGTCTTCCGGGCTCTCGCTCATTGGTGGGGCCCGTCATCCTTGGGTCGTACCGACAGGCCGTCGTGGGAGCAGGGCCTCGCCTGCTTGTGGTGATGTCAGGAGTGGCGTGGCGACAGTGCCGTGCCGGGCGGAGATCTCTGCCAGTACGGTGCACTGTGGCCACACCCATCCCTAGATTGGGGGGTGGTCTTTCTTGATGAGGGCGCATGTTTTGTTGGCGCCGCGGGCTGACTGCTAGGGGCCGGCTTCTCTAGAAGCCGCCAACTAGGAGTCGGCTGGTCTTGAAGTCGGTCTCTGGAACTCGGTCGTCTATGGACAGCCGGCTATTCCTTCAGCCGGCCACCAGAAGGCGTCACTTCATCTTGGTGCCTTGAGGGGCGCAACCAGCCCCGATGTCTTGAAAGGTTCTAGGCGTCGGGTTAGCCTACCCGTGGCCCATTACTCCGACAATTCACTAAGTTTTAATGCTTTGGTCCGGTACTCTATTAAAAGGAGGCATTAATATCCCTTAGTTTCCAATAGGACCCTGCTGCCACAGGAGGGTAGGACAAAAGATGTCATGAGAGTTCTTTTCCATAAGCACGTATGACTATATTCGGAATACATGCCTACATTACATTGATGAACTGGAGCTAGTTCTGTGTCACCCTATGTTATAACTGTTGCATGAGGAATCACATCCGACATAATTATCCATCACTGATCCAATGCCTACGAGCTTTTCACATATTGATCTTTGCTTAGTTACTTTTCCGTTGCCACTATTACAATCACTAGAAAACCAATACTATTACTTTTGCCACTGTGACTGTTACTTCCATATTACTTTGCTGCAGATATTAAGTCTTTCTGGTGCGGTTGAATTGACAACTCAACCATTAATACTTGAGAATATTCTTTGGCTCCCATTGTGTCGAATCGATAAATTTGGGTTGAATACTCTACCCTTGAAAACTGCTGCGATCCCCTATACTTGTGGGTTATCACGGAGACTCTCAAGAATCGGAAAGATATATCAAAAATTCATTGAACACTTTGCTATTTTCCAAGCATATCTACTTTTCTAAAGACTTTTGCTATGTTCTTGTCATCTAATTTGCATAAGTTGAACAAAAACTAACAAGATTGACATGTTTTGAGCAGAATTTCTTAGTGTATCCATGTTTGTGTAGAAAAGGACCCACAAAATGTCATGAGGTTTCAGGAGAAAAGAGGCACAGAGGCAAAAGGACGAGCCATGGGTGGCCCACAGACACCACGTGGCCTTGACTCGTGACGCAAGGTCTGGCCCATGTGGGGCCGCTTTGGCTCGCCTCCTGACACCCCTTAGCCTATATATCCCTATTGGCCTAGAAATCATCAAGGGATTTTGCTGATTTTTTCTTCAAGGCAAAGCCGCCACCGTTTGAGGGTTGTCTAGAGGATGATTTGGCCTCTAGTGAGGGGATTCATCATCATCTTCATTGCCAAATCATCTCTCCATTATCACTGTAATGATCTCCCACTCATGTGTGGGTGATACTCTCCAAGGTATCTATAATTTTTTAAAGTATTCATGCTATATTTACACCATTTATAAATGTTATTGTCACAATATTTATGTGGACTAACCTATTAATCCAGTGCCAAAGGCATGTTCATGTAGATTACATTTTTCTTAAAAGTGGGTTGAAAGAGGTCAAACATTACTTATTAATATTGATCCCACTATCTTGGAGAATCCCTTGTTGAATAAGTGTGATCATTTACTCTTGTGCTTCATTTATATCGTTACAGTAAATTTTATGAATGAATTGAATGTCATGCACCTGAAATTATACTGTATTAAGAAGTAAACATGCATACTTTGTTTAATCTGCTAAAATAGAAGTGAGACTATAATAGTGCATTTCTTAATCAAGTAAGGGAGTTATATTATAATGACAATGAACATGAGTTTTATTAACTTCAACCTATCATGTTGTGGTGTTAAATATCTCCCACTGAAGGACGAATGATTGCCTTGGCACATGTTTACACATGTTTGGTAAATTCCACTTCAGCCTTGGTGGTATTCAAGTTTGTAAGTTATCATCCTAATTAAACTTTCTCAATAATGTTACCATTAGAGAATGCATGATTGTGGCTTTTGTGCTTGGTAAAGGCGTTGCCCCCAGTCTTCTACTAGCCATTTTCTATACTAAGCGGAATTACTACTTGTGCATACAATCCTCAAAACAAGTTTATGCACAAAGTGTTGGGGAACACAGTATTTCAAAAAAATTCCTACGATCATGCAAGATCTATCTAGGAGATGCATAGCAACGAGACGGGAGAGTGTGTCCACGTACCCTTGCAGACCGAAAGCGGAAGCGTTGAGTAACGCGGTTGATGTAGTCGAACGTCTTCGCGATCCAACCGATCAAGTACCGAATGCATGACACCTCCGCGATCTGCACATGTTTAGCTCGGTGACGTCCCTCGAACTCTAGATCTAGCTGAGGCCAAGGGAGAGTTTCGTCAGCACGACGGCGTGTTGACAGTGATGATGAAGTTACCGATGCAGGGCTTCGCCTAAGCACTATGACAATATGACTGAGGTGGAAATCTGTGGAGGGGGGCACCACACACGGCTAAGAAATCAACTTGTGTGCCTATGGGGCGCCCCTCCCCCATATATAAAGGAGGGGAGGAGGAGGAGGGCCGGCCTCAGGGGGCGCGCCCAAAGGGGGGATTCCTACTCCTAGTAGGAGTAGGTTTCCCCCTTTTCTAGTCCAAGTAGGAGAAGAAGGAAGGAGAGGGAGAGGGAGAAGGAAAGAGGGGGGCACCGCCCCCTCCTAGTCCAATTCGGACTAGCCCATGGGGGGCGCGCTGCCTCCCCTTGTGGCCTTTCTCTCCTTTCCACTAAAGCCCAATAAGGCCCAATACTTCCCCCGATGAATTCCCGTAACTCCCCGGTTCTCCGAAAAAAACCCGAATCACTCGGAACCTTTCTGATGTCCGAATATAGCCTTCCAATATATGAATATTTACCTCCTGACCATTTCAAGACTCCTCGTCATGTCCGTGATCTCATCCGGGACTCCGAACAAACTTCGGTCATCAAATCACATAACTCATAATACAAATCGTCATCGAACATTAAGCGTGCGGACCCTACGGGTTCGTGAACTATGTAGACATGACCGATACACATCTCCGGTCAATAACCAATAGCGGAACCTGGATGCTCATATTGGCTCCTACATATTCTATGAAGATCTTTATCGGTCAAACCACATAACAACATTCGTTGTTCCCTTTTTCATCGGTATGTTACTTGCCTGAGATTCGATCGTTGGTATCATCATACCTAGTTCAATCTCGTCACTGGCAAGTCTCTTTACTCGTTTCGTAATGCAGCATCCCGTAACTAACTCATTAGTCACATTGCTTGCAAGGCTTATAGCGATGTGCATTACCGAGAGGGCCCAGAGATATCTCTTCGACAATCGGAGTGACAAATCCTAATCTTGATCTATGCCAACCCAACAAACACCTTCGGAGACACATGTAGAGCATCTTTATAATCACCCAGTTACGTTGTGACGTTTGATAGCACATAAGGTGTTCCTCTGGTATTTTGGAGTTGCATAATCTCATAGTAAGAGGAATATGTATAAGTCATGAAGAAAGCAATAGCAATAAAACTAAATGATCATTATGCTAAGCTAACAGATGGGTCTTGTCCATCACATCATTCTCTAATGATGTGATCCCGTTCATCAAATGACAACACATATCTATGGTCAGGAAACTTAACCATCTTTGATTAACGAGCTAGTCAAGTAGAGGCATACTAGGTACACTCTGTTTGTCTATGTATTCACACATGTACTAAGTTTCCGGTTAATACAATTCTAGCATGAACAATAAACATTTATCATGATATTAGGAAATATAAATAACAACTTTATTATTGCCTCTAGGGCATATTTCCTTCACAAAGTGTCCACCATACATACATATATATGGTATTCCTCTGCCATTCCCAGTAAATTTGCATTTGCCACCTCTAAACCTTCAAATAAGCTTCTGTTTTGTGTGCCCGTACAGCTCATGGAGCGGTGGGGGTAGTCATTATCTTCCATGCTAAATGTGTTTAACTCCCCCTAGGACGCGCCAGGGTGCCTTGTGGAGAGATTGTGAAGCTTCTGGAGATCTCCTTCATCCATAAGGAATCTAATTATAGGAAGAAAAAAAATCATGTTGAAATTTCAGCCCAATCGAAGTTATGGAACTTCGGCTATTTAAGAAATGGTGCTCGGACGTAGAAACATTCCCAAAAACTGAAACAAAGAAGAAACCCTAGAGAGAAAGGGGAGGAGAGATACACTCTTGGAGGGGCTCCCACCCTCCGGGGGCCATGGAGGACAAGGACCAGAGGGGGAACCCTTCTCTCATCTAGGGGGAAGGTCAAGCAAGAAGAAGAAGAAGGGGGGCTCTCTCTCACCCTCTCTCCTGGTGGTGCCGGAGCACCACCGGGGGAACCATCGTGATGACGATCTACTCCAACAACTTCGCCGCCATCATCAACAACCTTCTCCCTCCGCATGCAGCGGTGTATCCTCTCATCCCGTTGTAATTTCTACTTGAACATGGTGATCTATGCTATATATTATTGTCCAATGATGTGTTGCACCTCTATTATGTTTGAGCAGTTTCCTTTTGTCCTATGGGCTAATTGTGGTATAGTATAGTTGATATGAGTTGTATGTTATTATAGTGTTGACCTACGGTGCCCGCCGTGTCATGCAAGGGTGTGGAGTTCCCGTTCTAGGGTGTTGCAATTTGTTAATGATTTTCTTATAGTGGGTTGTGGGGGTGATGGAAGCTTAAACCTGAGTTCGTGAGTTGTTGCATATGGGATAAAAGTTGACTTTTAACTTAATGCTATGGTTGGGGTTTACCTTAATGAATATTTGGTAGTTGTGGCTTCTTGCTAGAGTCCCAATCAAAAGAACCTACGATCCAAGTACGGAGAGTATCTTAACTTGAGCCTCTCCCCAATAAGTATGATGAGTATCACTACTGTGTCATATTCATTGTCTAGGTACAACCCTTTCTCATTATTCTCCAAAATAGAGGTGCAACACATTATCCTGCAAAACTATCTTTTTTATTCTCAAAAAGTAGTTTCATTTCTTATTTAGGTAAAGCGAACTTTTAGTATGCGTAGAGTTGTATTAGCAGTTGATAGAACTTGAGAGAATATTAATTCTACCATTAGCTCCTCCTTGGGTTCGACACTCTTATTTAGCGAAAAGGATACAATTGACCCCCTATACTTGTGGGTTATCATTACCGCCTCGACCCGATTACACCTCCATGACTCCCTATAAATACACAAACCATCTATCGTACCTCCAGAAGAATTTTATCACCGCCGCAAGGGTCTTGACAACCCCCTTGCCAAGTTGGATGCGAGTATTTTATTTGATTGTGTGCATGCACAGTTTACCTTGTTATCTTGTTGATTCTTACTGCTTTGATTAAACCTTAGCTTTTAACTAAAAGAAATACTTTGCTTCTGTGCTACACCACCCTTCCTGTTTAGTGAAACTACAATAACTCCTACGGGAGTAGCAGAGGGCGGCTCCTTCTTGATGTGCAGACCACACGATGACGATAGCCGCGCCGGACCACGGTAACATCGACCGCGTGAGTAGTAGCTCAGGCTGTCGCGCATACTCATCATCGGTCCGCGTGGCCTCACTAAGGTGGGGCGGCTTCTAAGGATCCTCCTCGTCCAAGGATAGCGTCACTACCTCGGTCTTCACCATCAGCGTAGTGGAGCCCGATGGGCCCGGGGACCGTGGGCGGCGTGCCACGATTTGAGCTCCTCATGGATCCTCCTACCAATGCAGACTTGGCCATGGAGACGGTGTATTGTGGAGAGGAGAGGAGAGGTGAAGGGGCGGCATAGAGGAGGTGGTATAGGGTTTTCCGACAAGGCCGACTTGCTTAATGGGGGTAGGCCGACCAGCGATGCGAGCGTAGCGGGCGTTGTAGGCTTCCCGATCGCCGCATTTGCATTGAAGTGACTGCAGTCAACCATCCAGTTATGTCCATCTGACGGCCATGAATGCGGGTAGGCAGATGCGTCTTCTCTTAGCGGCAGCGAATGCGCGGCGAGGGTTTTCATGTGGGACCGCATTGTTAGGCACGTACCTGATAGACATCCGGATGACCGCAAACCTCTATCGGTTGCTTTCAGTTTGTTGGGATTTGGACCGGTCCACGGATGTTTGGTGGATGGCGTTGAAGGGCATGAAATGTCCAAACCACACAGTATGAATGTTTACGGGCGATTTGACGTACGACATTGGAGATGTCCTAAGCGACATTTCTACCATGAAATGCAGCCGACGAAAGTGCTATGCTTTTAAAAATATATAGGAATACTTGTTGCCGTTGCGACTGCCGTTGCGGATGGCAACTGCCGATGGCGAGGCCGCCAACCCTAGGCCCCCTCCTAGGCCACCTGAGCCGCCACCCTCTATGTCGCATCCGTGGGCTAAGGGGGGCGGTGTGGCCGTCGGCTGGAGACCTAGGCGGCACGACTGCCGTTGGCGAGGGCGAAAACCCTAGGCCGCCTAGGCCATTTTCCACTATGATGCCTCCACCAAGGGGGAGGCCGCCGACGGGGGACCTAGGCGGATGCACCGTCCTGGATGCGATCCATGTTGGGGCACCCCTGGAGGCGACGAAGCCGGAGAAATGGAGAGTGCATTTCAATGACGATCGCAAGTCCAATGGCTGGATCGAGGGGCATCTTCACCATGATCAGATCTCCAACTAGATGAGAATGCGGGATCTGGAGAACGACATTCTTGTCGGCGATTACCTGGCGAACTATGTCCGAATCGCGATAGTTTTTTGATTACGTATTGATATTTACGATGTCATCGTGGATCTGAAGGAAATATGCCCTAGAGGCAATAATAAAGTTGTTATTTATATTTCCTTATATCATGATAAATGTTTATTATTCATGCTAGAATTGTATTAACCGGAAACTTAGTACATGTGTGAATACATAGACAAACAGAGTGTCACTAGTTTGCCTCTACTTGACTAGCTCGTTGAATCAATGATGGTTATGTTTCCTAACCATAGACATGAGTTGTCATTTGATTAACGAGATCACATCATTAGAGAATTATGTGATTGACTTGACCCATCCATTAGCTTAGCACGATGATCGTTCAGTTTGTTGCTATTGCTTTCTCCATAACTATACACGTTCCTATGAATATGAGATCATGCAACTCCCGAATACTGGAGGAACACTTTGTGTGCTACCAAACTTCACGATGTAACTGGGTGATTATAAAGGTACTCTACAGGTGTCTCTGATGGTGTTTGTTGAGTTGGCATGAATCAAGATTAGGATTTGCCACTCCGATTGTCGGGGAGGTATCTCTGGGCCCTCTCGGTAATGTACATCACTATAAGCCTTGGAAGCAATGTAGCTAATGAGTTAGTTATGTGATGTAGCATTACAGAACAAGTAAAGAGACTTGCCGGTAATGAGATTGAACTAGGTATTAAAATACGCACGATCGAATCTCGGGCAAGTAATATACCGATGACAAAGGGAACAACGTATACCGTTATGCGGTTTGACCGATAAAGATCTTCGTAGAATATGTAGGAACCAATATGAGCATCCAGGTTCCGCTATTGGTTATTGACCGGAGACATGTCTCGGTCATGTCTACATAGTTCTCGAACCCGTAGGGCCCGCACTCTTAATGTTCGGTGATGATCAGTATTAGGAGTTTATGTGTTTTGATGTACCGAAGATATTTCGGAGTCCCGGATTTGATCACGAACATGATGAGGAGTCTCAAAATGGTCGAGACATAAAGATTGATATATTGGATGACTATGTTTGGACATCGGAAGGGTTCCGAGTAAGTTTGGACGAATACCGGAGTAAAGGGGGGGGTTACTGGAACCCCCCGGGGAGTATATTGGGCCTCATGGGCCTTGGTGGAGAGAGGAAGGTGCGGCCAGGGCAGGCCACGCGCCCCCTCCCCCTCTAGTCCAAATTGGACTAGGAATGGGGGGGCGGCGCCCCCCTTTTTCCTTCCCCCTCTCTTCTCCTTCCTTCCCTCCTACTCCTACTCATGGAAGGGGTGGAATCCTACTCCCGGTGGGAGTAGGACTCCCCTTGGGGCGTGCCTAGGAGGCCGGCCTCCTCCCCCTCCTCCACTCCTTTATATACGGGGGAGGGGGCACCCCGTAGACACATAAGTTGATCATTGATCTTTTGCCGTGTGTGGTGCCCCCCTCCACCATAATCCACCTCGGTAATATCGTAGCGGTGCTTAGGAGAAGCCCTGTTCGGGTAGCAACATCATCGCCATCATCACGTCGTCGTGCTGACGAAGCTCTCCCTCGAAGCTCTACTGGATCGTGAGTTCACGGGATGTCAACAAGCCGAACGTGTGCAGATCGCGGAGGTGCCGTACCTTCGGTGCTAGATCGGTCGATCGTGAAGACGTATGACTACATCAACCGCGTTGTCATGACGCGGTCTACGAGGGTATGTAGACGTTACTCTTCCCTCTCATTGCTATGCATCACCATGATCTTGTGTGTGCGTAGGCATTTTTTTGAAATTACTACGTTCCCCAACAGGATCATCGCATGCATGTTGCTCCTGATATGGTGGAGTCGATTGACCACATCGACTTGTCAATGGAGTCCGGCGACGTGATGCCGGATCCATGGAACGGAGGTCAATTTTGGTTTCTGGCAGATAATGATGAGGACGAGGAAAACAAGGACGATGAGTGAGGGAGTCCTGGATTAGGGGGTCTCTGGACAGCCGGACTATATCCTTTTGCCGGACTGTTGGACCATGAAGATACAAGATTGAAGACTTCATCTCTTGTCCAGATGGGACTTTACTTGGCGTGGAAGGAAAGCTAGGAAATACAGATATGTATACTCCTCCTTTGTAACCATCCTTGTGTAACCCTAGCTCCCTCCGGTGTCTATATAAACCGGAGGGTTTTAGTCCGTAGAACAACATACAATCATACCATAGGCTAGCTTTCTACGGTTTAGCCTCTCTGATCTCGTGGTAGATCTACTCTTGTAATACTTATATCATCAAGAACAATCAAGCAGGACGTAGGGTTTTACCTCTATCAAGAGGGCCCGAACCTGGGTAAAACATCGTGTCCCCTGCGTCCTGTTACCATCCACCTTAGACGCACAGTTCGGGACCCCCTACCCAAGATCCGCCGATTTTGACACCGACAATGAGGTCGCCATGGACAGAGCCAAGACAACAGCGACATTGATGGTGACATGTGTGGCGACGAAGCCAACGGTGGTCGCTCCTTCAACCGTTCACCGAAGGAAGGAAGCCCTGAAGAAGCCGCAACCAATGGTTAAGCCATGGATCGGGCCGATCCCGAACGTAACCCAAACGCTGAACACTCTGTCTGATTTTATTCCGTATGCTTGGACAATTGTTACTAAGAAGAAGAAAGGGAAGAAGGGGCGGCCGTCTGGGCCGCCGCCGAAGGCTAGGGCGGCCAACGAGATGAGAACGGTCAGACGGGCGCGTTTGAATTCGTTGTTGGGCCAGGAGGTCGGTTCAGAGTTTACGACGATCGTGGGCTCTATTGAAACTGGGTATACGGCCCAGTTGGAGACCCAAGCCCCGAAACCAAGTGCGCCGATCGCTTCGTTTGTGCATGTAATCTCGGAGAGCGACTCACCGCATGATCGATCGATCACTTCTGCTAGGGTTTACTGCAAAACTGGGTTCCCGTCGCTCGAAGTTCGTCGGGTAGCCCGGATCAAGGGCGGCAACGGTGCCCTATTTCCCATGGCGGGGCGAGGAGGACAGCCACCACCGCCAAAGACAGGACCGCCACCCACTGCGGCGCCACCTACAAGTGTCGCTGGGGCCCTGGTCCCGCCGCCAGCTAGGGCCACTGCCGCTGGTGCCATGGCCCCGGGGCGGGCCAACCCTAGGCAGCAAGAGGCGGTGTGGGACTCGCGTCCGCCAGTGGCCGGCCATAACGCAGGGCGCGGCCGTGAAGGAACCCCTGCTCGGGACTTCTATGGTGGCGTCCGGGAGAACTATGGCGGCGATGAATATCGATACCCACCATAAGGGCAGTGGGGCGACGACTAATGAATCTATGCACCTAGGGTAGGGTCATAGGCCTGACCTAGACACCCTCCACAAGGACATCACTCTAAAGCCAGAAGCATTCAAAGGGTACCATCATTCACTCGACCAGAGACATTCCACTGGGAAGAATCAATGTCCGCAAGCTGGGCTCAGACATCCTTCAGTTCCACGCCCAGCCGGATATTGGCATCTCGGAGATCATTTTTCTTCTGCCTGACTCGCGTCAGCACGCGCTCGCCAGTGTTTCGTTGTCCATCATCACGTGCCGTATCCGCCTCCACGGCCTTCGGATTCACTCCGGGGCCACCTGCAACATCTATTGTTAGGTGTGCATATACGCCGCATACTACCTGGTACTGATATTATTTGCAATAGACAAATGAGTTACCAGGGGGACCCTTTCTGGACTCCTTCAATGCGTCCAGAGCGGCTTCCAGCTGGGCCTTGCACTCGTCCAGCTCTTGAGACAGTTGGGAATTCTTCTCCATAAGAACCTGCGCAAATATTGATCCTTAGATCAATTGCGTCAACTGTTTCAAGTCTCAGGGGCTACTGATGCATATAATCGTCAGATTTACTTACCCGTACATCCCTTACATACTGGTCCGTGGCTCTGGCTAGACCATTTTGAGCAGCACGGAGGTACGCGTCTCCAGAATTGAAGGCATCAAATGCCTCTGGTGAGAAGCAAGCGTCACGGAGTACGGCCCGGGGACACCTATGATTCATGGCGCTCTCCACTTCTGAATTTGTAGTGGACAGTCTATCCGCATCCTCTATAGGAGGAGTATCTGGCATCCGCCCCATATCGGCTTCCGCCTCTATGTCCGGCCCTAGAGCCCGACTGGTGGAAGCGTGATCGGCAGCCTCTCCGGACATATTCCGGCGAGCGTTTTTTTCTATTAAAGAAACATGGACGTCATTACATTTTGAGAAAGATGACAACCACAGAGCGGGGTTTTTTCTTTCATACCTCTGCGCTGGCGTCTCTGTCCTGACCGCCTTCCTTTTTGGCCTACCCGGCCTCGGTGCCTCTTGTTGGCGAGTCGCTGCGCGTTCGGCACGGCGTCCCGAATGCCTTCCCTGTAAAACACCATATGTATATGGTAGGTGAAGTGTCTAAAAGGGGATCCTAGTTTTTGGAGTTGGGATTTTGGTTTTTCTTACATGCGACGCAGGGAGCAGTCCGGGATAGTCGGCCGTGATGGCCACCATGGCGTCATCACAGCTCAGTAGATAGAACTGCCTGTCTATCAGATCCACGAATATGTCTGGATCTTCTTCGAGTCCGGGACTGAGGGCCCGGTCAAGGTCCTCTGGTTGTGGAGATGGGCTATTGACCTCCCTTACAGCTTTTTGCAGTTCCTGCCGTAAAATGGCAAGGTAAGTACCTACGACAAAAAATGCGGGAAGAATGGGAGTAAGGAGATATGACTCACCCAGCTTGGAGGGTTGTACATGGAGAATCCATCCCGTGGCTTGATGCGAATGAACTCCTCTTCTTCTCCCTTGAACAACTCAGACAGAATTTTTGCTAAAGCAGCAGTGGAGTTCGGTCCCTTACGCCCGCAACGGGTGGCATCATCTTCCCCGTTGAAACACCACAGGGGGTGCCCTCGATATTGAAGTGGCTGCACTCCCCGCATTATGCATATTGACATAACCTCGATTACTGTCAATCCTGATTGAGCCCGCGCTTTAATCCGGTTCATCAGGTAAAGGACTTCTCCGTTGTTTCCTCCTGGGGGCTCCATGGGCACCAGCTGCGTCGTTTCTTCAGAGGAGCATTGTTGAACTCAGGAAGACCCCGCCGAACAGGGTACGGAAGGGGAACGTCCTCCATATAAAACCATTCCGAAGGCCAGTCGTCGGACGTCTTCTTTGGAGTATCGGACAGGTATCCGGTTTCGGCGATGCGCCATATTTCGGCTCCGCCCACTTGACAAAGTGACCCCTTCTGTGTGCGAGGGATGAGGCAAAATAACCTCTTCCACAGCTCGAAATGAGCCTCGCAGCCCGGGAATAACTCACAAAGGGCAACGTAGCCGGCGATGTGTAATATGGAAGCAGGGGTGAAATTATGCAGTTGGAGGCCTAAAACTCCAGGAGCCCGCGGAGGAATGGATAAATTGGAAATCCGAGTCCCCTTAATAAGTAAGGAACAAGGCACACCCGCTCCCCCGTAGAGGGACTGGGGAAGCTCTCCGCTTGCTCCCCGCCATTATAGGTGGCGAGCCCAGCTCGGACGGGAACCATATACGCTGGAGGGAGAAATCCCTAGGTCTGAAGTTTGACTAATCGACTGTGTGGGTCGGAGCATCTCTCCCAATCACCGGGCTTAGGGCTACGGGGTTGAGAGGAGGAGCTGCGGTGGTCGGCCATGTTGGAATGGATTTTTCCGAAGCACGCTCCGATGGATTCTCGCTGTGGGAGGATGGTATGGATTAGATCTAGGAATCCCCATCCCTTTAATAGACAATTTATTTATCTGGCTAGGGGGGTAAATGTAAAAATGCCCTGGCTCCTCATATTCATTCGACGCATGGGAGATTGCCCTTATGGGGCGCAGAAGCCAAGAAGTCCAACATTTATGGGTCCGGACACTACTTAACAAACATTCAAGACTTGAGAAGAACCCGCCTTGCAATGCCAAAGACAATACTGCGTGTCGGACTTCACATCATTGAAGCCTGGTTCGGGGGCTACTGAGGGAGTCCTAGATTATGGGGTCTCCGAACAGCCGGACTATATCCTTTTGCCGGACTGTTGGACCATGAAGATACAAGATTGAAGACTTCATCTCGTGTCTGGATGGGACTTTACTTGGCGTGGAAGGCAAGCTAGGCAATACGGATATGTATATCTCCTCCTTTGTAACCGACCTTGTGTAACCCTAGCTCCCCCCGGTGTCTATATAAACCGGAGGGTTTTAGTCCGTAGGATAACATACAATCATAACATAGGCTAGCTTCTAGGGTTTAGCCTCTCTGATCTCGTGGTAGATCTACTCTTGTAATACTTATATCATTAAGAACAATCAAGTAGGACGTAGGGTTTTACCTCTATCCAGAGGGCCCGAACCTGGGTAAAACATCGTGTCCCCTGCCTCCTGTTACCATCTGCCTTAGACGCACAGTTCGGGACTCCCTACCCGAGATCCGCCGGTTTTGACACCGACATTGGTGCTTTCATTGACAGTTCCACTGTGTCGTCATCATAAGGAAGATGGCTTGCCTCGTTGTCAAGGACAACATCACCTCTGGGGGAGCCCTGCCTGTAGGCCAAACTCTCCAACTAGGCGGCTTCGTCATGGCCGACCGCTCGACCGCTGCGCCGATGATGACCTCTCGGGTCATCGAAAATAGCCTCCACATCGGCTCAAAATTTGCCGAGCAGATGGATCCAATGGAGGTCTCCTCTTTGAACGAGCTCTTGGATCGCATTGCCGCTCTGGGAGTCACTACGGACTACGATCGGATCGGGCTTAAACCCGACCAAAGGGAGATTTACTCCCCACCGGTCACCCATGAAATAGCGGTGGTGGAGGAGCAATGCGACGATTTTCCCTCTATCATGAGGACGAACTATGTCCGGATTCCCGAGCTCTCCAAACAGGATACGCGCTCGCGGGAGGACGCCACCTCAACCCTGAATCCAGAATCAGGCCGCACACTGAACCCGCAGGGCAATATCCCGGAGCCCGAATTTCCAAAATCGGAAACTCCCCCGCCCCGGGATCACAGATTGGGTCTGGACTTAAATCCACCCACCCACCCAGATACAAACTATCTTTCCCACATTAGGTAAGCGCCCCAAGAGACAGTACATCACTATTGGGCCAGATTCCTCCTTGTAATGAACAAGGTCAAGGACTGTCGCGAGTAAGATGCAATTTCATTCTTTTGCAACAATTGCACGGACAAGGGAGTCCTTAACGCCATAAGTCGCCGTGACGTAGCACACTTCGCTGACTTGGAAGACATAGTACGGAAATACTGTGCGATAGAAAGTGCCAGGAAAACGCAAACACAATTTTTGGACAATCTGGATCTGACAAAACCCCCAGCCCGAACTAAAAGGGCGCACTCTTATAAGTCGCCCGACTCAATTACAAAGAAGCAAAAGCCCACTACAGGGCGTGGAACCGTATCGGAGGGATGGCTCAACAGGCCCTGCAAAATCCATAGTACAGCGGATACCATATCAATACACAGCCTTAGAGCATGTTGGGTACTCCGGCAGGTGGCCAAAAGCGGTGAGGATCTTCTCACCCAAAATACCTCAGAGCACCTCCCCACGGATAACAACACAGTATTAACGGTCTTCGAGACCTCCCCACGGATAACAACACAGTAAGCGAGCACTCCGCGGCCTTTCCGAAGTCTGGCACATGGCAGCAATAAATCCATGGAGCAACACGGCTATCACCTTCAACGCCAGTGACGAACCTAAATTCCGAACAGCCCGAGCACCAGCCGCTTTGGTCCTCGGCCCAATTGTGGACGGCTTTCGGCTCACTAAGGTGCTCATGGATGGCGGCAGCGGATTAAACCTCATCTATGAGGAAACTCTCCAAAAAAATGTACATAGATAGCAACCGTATTGAACAAAGCAGTACGACCTTCCGAGGAATCATCCCTAGTTGGGAGGCACGTTGCGCTGGGAAAATCACACTTGATGTGGTATTCGGCACTCCAGAGAATTACAGGTCCGAAGAAATTACATTCCAAGTGGCCCCGTTCAGTAGCGGATACCACGCCCTTCTAGGGCAGGAGTCATTCACGATTTTTCAAGCCATACCCCATTACGGGTACATGAAGCTCAAAATGCCCGGACCCAAGGGAATTATCACTCTAGCTAGTGATCTGGACATAGCACTCCGCGCCGAGAACAAAACAGCCACACTAGCCCTCGAGGCATTATCCGAAGCCCTTGTAGCGGAGGAGTTAACCATGCTGCGCTCCACGGTAGACAGGGACGACGTGATACTAGACAAAAGATCCAGGTCCACCTCCTTTAAACCAGCGGACAAAATAGTTAAATTCCAAGTCCATCCAACGGACCCTGCAAAAACATCATCCATTGGGGCATAGTTAGACCCCGCTGTAGACGCTGCACTACGAGAGTTTCTGCGTGAGAATTGGGACATATTCACCTGGCATCCTTCAGACATGCCAGGAATACCATGCAGATTGGCCGAGCATAGCCTTAATATTCTAAAATGGTTCAAGCCGGTCAAGCAGACTCTTCGGCGTTTCTCTGAACCTAAGCGACAAGCCCTGGGAGAGGAGTTGGCCAAGCTACTGGAAGCCGGATTCATTAAAGAAATAAAACATCCGGATTGGCTAGCAAACCTGGTGATGGTACCAAAGAAGGACAAATCCGGGCGCCTATGTGTCGACTTCAAAGACCTTAACAAGGCTTGCCCAAAGGATCCCTTCCCACTCCCTCGCATCGATCAAATCATCGATGCTACCGCAGGACATGAATCATTGTGCTTCCTTGACGCATACTCCGGTTACCACCAGATTAAGATGGCAGAGTCTGATCAAGCTGCAACAGCATTTATTACACCATACGACTCCTTCTACTTTAACACAATGCCCTTTGGGCTCAAAAACGCCGGCGCAACATATCAGCGCATGATCTAGACATGTCTGTAAAAGCAGAACGGCAAGACTGTGGAGGCATACGTAGACGATGTGGTCATTAAAACCAGACACGTCGACTCTTTAATAGACGACTTGAGTCTCACGTTCACCAATCTCCGAACATACGACATTAAGCTCAACCCACAAAAACGCGTCTTCGGCGTTCCCGCCGGAAAGCTCCTGGGCTTCATCGTCTCCAGTAGAGGAATTGAAGCAAATCCGGCTAATATCCGAGCTCTGTCACAGTTGGCTATCCCAACTGACCTCAAGCAAATCTAGAAATTGACTGGATGCGTGGCGGCTTTAAGCCGCTTTATCTCCCGATTAGGAGAAAAGGCACTTCCCCTTTATCGCCTTCTTAGCCGCACCGAACATTTCAAGTGGACGGACGCAGCCACGACCGGACTGGAAGAAATCAAAGCCATCCTGGCTGCCAACCCAATCCTGGCCGCGCCAACTGTTGGCGAACCAATGCTATTATATATAGCGGCAACTCACCAAGTTGTAAGTGCAGTGCTCGTCGTCGAACGAGGGACGGACGGACATAAATTCCCGCTCCAAAAGCCGGTATATTATGTATCCACCATCCTCACTCCATGCAAATCACGGTACCCACATTACCAAAAGATAGCATACGCAGTATTTATGGCATCCCTGAAATTACGACACTACTTTCAAGCGTGTTCGATCACGGTGGCATCCGGAGTACCACTCAATGACATAATAAACAACCGTGACGCCACGGGCCGGATCGCCAAATGGGCCATTGAGCTCCTCCCGTTTGACATAACATATAAGCCATGACGAGCCATTAAGTCGCAAGTACTGGCCAATTTCGTAGCCGAATGGACAGAAGCCGAACTCCCTAAAGAGTACGGTGCATACTCCAATTGGATCATGCACTTTGATGGCTCTAAAATGCTGACTGGTCTAGGGGCTGGCGTCGTCCTGACGTCCCCCATCGGAGACACGGTGAAATACGTGCTCCAAATACTATATACGGACTCCAATAACACAGCTGAATACGAGGCCCTACAACACGGCCTCCGGATGGCAGTCTCCATGGGCATCCAATGCCTAGACATGCGTGGGGACTCGAACCTCGCAATATCCCAAATAAATGGAGACTTCGATGCCAAGGATCCAAAAATGGCGGCATATCACAACACCGTCCTCAAAATGTCAGCCCGATTCGAGGGGCTGGAATTCCACCACGTGGCTCAGGAAAACAACTAGGCAGCGGACATCCTAGCTCGCATCAGCGCTAAACGCGACACTATCCCACCAAACATCTTCCTGGAAAGACTATTTAAACCATCCATGGTATGGGAAGGGGACACCGGCAAAATTAGTCCGGACCCGACCACAACCCCAGATACCGAATACTCTGACACAATCGGAGGCTCTGCCACCGAAATAACACCTTCAGCCTACGTGATAATGGCTGTCATCGCCCTATGGACAGAACCATTCCTGGCCTACCTAACTAGACAGGAATTACCCGAGGACCAAAATGAGGCTCGCTGCATAGTGCGGCGATCTAAAGTCTACAAGGTCCATGAGGGAGAGCTCTATAAGAAAAGCACAACCGGAGTCCTTCAAAGGTGCATCTCCGAAGAGGAAGGGCGGAAGCTATTGCAGAAATCCATGCCGGACTCGGCGGACACCATGCAGCAGCCTGGGCCCTTGTAAGTAAGGCGTTCCGTACATGTTTTTATTGGCCAACAGCCCGGGCAGATGCACAACATCTGGTTCAACATTGCATTGGTTGCCAGCTTTTTGCAAACCAAAGCCACATGCCACCTACCGCCCTCCAAACCATCCCCATTACTTGGCCCTTTGCGGTCTGGGGGCTCGATATGGTCGGACCCCTCAAGGGGGGAACCCATAAGAGAAAATACTTACTGGTCATGGTGGACAAATTCACCAAATGGTTAGAAGCCAAACCTGTCAAAACGGTTGAATCCGGACCGGTGATAGACTTCATATCCGGGGTTGTACACTGTTATGGCGTTCCCCACAGCATCATCACTGACAACGGCACGAACTTTACAGCCGACGAGGTGAAACTTTGGTGCAGTAACATGGGCATCAAGCCCGATTATGCTTCTGTCTATCATCCGCAAACTAACGGTCAAGTCGAATGAGCGAATGGTCTTATCATGAGTGGTATTAAACCCAGATTAGTCCGGTCCTTAAAGGAATCAGACACCCATTGGGTAGAGGAGCTCAACTCCGTACTATGGGGGCTGCGGACCACGCCGAATTGTACTACCGGATACACACCATTTTTATGGTGTACGGCGCGGAGGCGGTGCTGCCTTGCGACATAATTCATGACTCACCTCGAGTGCGCATGTACGAAGAAAGAGAGGCCGAGCTCGATCGGCAGGATAGTTTGGATGCCCTAGAGGAGGAGCGCGACGTGGCAAAAGCCCGTTCCGCATTGTATCAACAACAGGCTCGAAGGTATCAAAGCAGAGAAGTGCGGGCCAAAACCTATAACGTTGGTGAACTAGTTATGCGCCTGCCGAAGAAGAAAAAGAACAAGCTCAAGCCCAAATGGGAAGGTCCCTTCATTATCGACCAGGTTCTGACCGGTGGAGCGTACTGTCTGCGGGATGCATCGAATAATCGACTCGAGCCAAACCCATGGAACGCGGCCAAACTCTGAAGATTCTATGCCTAGCGTCGGACTCTATGTTCGTCTCCTTACCTCCATGAATTTTCTGCACATCTGTATTTTCCCTCTTTCTTTCTCTCTTTTCTCTTGAAAGCCCTAAAGGGCTAAACCTGTGTCTTGGATACACAATCTTGACGCGCTAACCGCGCTCAATATACCTGGGGGCTTCCTATACAGAAGCATAATCTAATTATTTTTTCGGGCTTCATGCCCCGCACATGTGTTATTCTTCCGCATGTACCCTTTTTTCGCCATTATATGCATCAATATGACTTAAGTTTTGGCCAAGCTGGGTTGCCTGGCTCTTGTGTTTATGCCCTACATTCCCGTTAATTCTGCTAGGGCATAAGGGGAGCACCTCTGCGATTGTTACTGTCGGGTCAGCCAGATGTGTACCTCAGACTGGGTGAAGCTGAAAGCTAGCGTTCTTAAGGGAATATTCGGTCGCTGAAAAAATATGACTTTCATTTAAATTACTACATGCCCCCAGATGTTTTTTAACCTGTGCCTCGCAGTTCGGACATGCACATTAGGGCATGCGTACCCAGGGAAAGGAACCCTTAACGGAACTATTCTCCCTGGAAGATGTTTCTTACTACCCATGTAATATAACATAGCTAGTTGGGTACTTTTCTGTTCAAGCATTTATGACCCCTATGCCTGGTTTCCATGCATACCCCGGTTTTTATATAACCGAGTGGGTATTCGGATACACTCCGGACTATCCGGTCCAGAGGTCGAAGCAAAAAGGTTCGCCATGACAAATGATTTACAATCCGGCTAGGGACAGTACATATGTCACTTGAAGTACACAGTCACTAAGACTGATTAAATTCTTCTTCTATGCCATCAAACAGGCTGTCTAGACTACAATCCTGTTGGGAATACTTTGCGGCTAACTCTACTTGATCATACACTAAACTGACGGGGATCTCTTTCCCATCGGGCCCCACAGGTCCGACCTCGGCCATGTGGTTTGCGTCAGCCTTGGTGTATCGTGTCTTCACCATAGCCCAGACTTCCCGTGCCCCTTGTCGATAGGCTAATATCTTCCATAACCAGAAGCGCCGTCGTGCTCCCTTCAGCTTCTCAATAAGCTCCCCCCATGCCTCCTGGCGGGGACGTGGACGGCCACAAGGTTTGGGCAATACTCTGCATCACCTGCCGAACTTGTTCGTGCAGTTGTGAGAGCTCTGATAGAAGATTACCCGAGGACCCGGGCATTTCCTCCGCGGGACGACCTGTCAGCATACCTGCAGATATAACGCTGTTAGCAGGCTTCTTTGCCGAACTCCTTTAAAAACTTCATTCAAGCACTTACTAAAAATGTCGCGCTGAAGTCGTTTATTCTCCTTCACGGAGTCCGCAAGCAGGGCTCAGACGTCCTTCAGTTCCACGCCCAGCCGGATATTGGCATCTTGGAGATCATTTTTCTTCTGCCTGACTCGCGTCAGCACGCGCTCGCCAGTGTTTCGTTGTCGATCATCATGTGCCGTATCCGCCTCCACGGCCTTCGGATTCACTCCAGGGCCACCTGCAACATCTATTGTTAGGTGTGCATATACGCCGCACACTACCTGGTACTGATATTCTTTGCAATAGACAAATGAGTTACCAGGGGGACCCTTTCTGGACTCCTTCAATGCGGCCACAGCGGCTTCCAGCTGGGCCTTGCACTCGTCCAGCTCTTGAGACAGTTGGGAATTCTTCTCCGTAAGAACCTGCACAAATATTGATCCTTAAATTAGTTGCGTCAACTGTTTCAAGTCTCAGGGGCTACTGATGCATATAATCATCAGATTTACTTACCCGTACATCCCTTACATACTGGTCCATGGCTCTGGCTAGACCATTTTGAGCAGCACGGAGGTACGCATCTCCAGAATTGAAGGCATCAAATGCCTCTGGTGAGAAGCAAGCGTCACGGAGTACGGCCCGGCGACGCCTATGATTCATGGCGCTCTCCACTTCTGAATTTGTAGTGGACAGTCTATCCGCATCCTCTGTAGGAGGAGTATCCGGCATCTGCCTCATATCGGCTTCCGCCTCTATGTCCGGCCCTAGAGCCCGACTGGTGGAAGCGTGATCGGCAGCCTCTCCGGACATATTCCGGCGAGCGTTTTTTTCTATTAAAGAAACATGGACATCATTACATTTTGAGAAAGATGACAACCACAGAGCGGGGTTTTTTCTTTCATACCTCTGCGCTGGCGTCTCCGTCCTGACCGCCTTCCTTTTTGGCCTACCCGGCCTCGGTGCCTCTTGTTGGCGAGTCGCTGCGGGTTCGGCACGGCGTCCCGAATGCCTTCCCTGTAAAACACCATATGTATATGGTAGGTGAAGTTTCTAAAAGGGGATCCTAGTTTTTGGAGTTGGGATTTTGGTTTTTCTTACATGCGACGCAGGGAGCAGTCCGGGATAGTCGGCCGTGATGGCCACCATGGCGTCATCACAGCTCAGTTGATAGAACTGCCTGTCTATCAGATCCACGAATATGTCTGGATCTTCTTCGAGTCCGAGACTGAGGGCCCGGTCAGAGTCCTCTGGTTGTCGAGATGGGCTATTGACCTCCCTTACAGATTTTTGCAGTTCCTGCCGTAAAATGGTAAGGTAAGTACCTACGATAAAAAATGCGGGAAGAATGGGAGTAAGGAGATATGACTCACCCAGCTTGGAGGGTTGTACATGGATAATCCATCCCGTGGCTTGATGCGGATGAACTCCTCTTCTTCTCCCTTGAACAACTCGGACAGAATTTTTGCTAAAGCAGCAGTGGAGTCCGGTCCCTTACGCCCGCAACGGGTGGCATCATCTTCCCCGTTGAAACACCACAGGGGGTGCCCTCGATATTGAAGTGGCTGCACTCCCCGCATTATGCATATTGACATAACCTCGATTACTATCAATCCTGATTGAGCCCGCACTTTAATCCGGTTCATCAGGTAAAGGACTTCTCCATTGTTTCCTCCTCGGGGCTCCATGGGCGCCAGCTGCGTCGTTTCTTCAGAGGAGCATTGTTGAACTCAGGAAGACCCCGCTGAACAGGGTACAGAAGGGGAACGTCCTCCAAATAAAACCATTCCGAAGGCCAGTCATCAAACGTCTTCTTCGTTGTACCGGACGGGTATCCGGTTTCGGCGATGCGCCATATTTCAGCTCCGCCCACTTGATAAAGTGACCCCTTCTGTGTGTGAGGGACGAGGCAAAATAACCTCTTCCACAGCTCGAAATGAGCCTCGCAGCCCGGGAATAACTCACAAAGGGCGACGTAGCCGGCGATGTGTAATATGGAAGCAGGGGTGAAATTATGCAGTTGGAGGCGTAAAACTCTAGGAGCCCGCGGAGGAATGGATGAATTGGAAATCCGAGTCCGCTTAATAAGTAAGGAACAAGGCACACCCGCTCCCCCGTAGAGGGACTGGGGAAGCTCTCCGCTTGCTCCCCGCCATTATAGGTGGCGAGCCGAGCTCGGACGGGAACCATATACGCTGGAGGTAGAAATCCCTAGGTCTGCAGTTCGACTAATCGACTGTGTGGGATGGAGCATCTCTCCCAATCACCGGGCTTAGGGCTACGGGGGCGAGAGGAGGAGCTGCAGTGGTCGGCCATGTTGGAATGGATTTTTCCGAAGCACGCTCCGATGGATTCTTGCCGTGGGAGGATGGTATGGATTAGATCTAGGAATCCCCATCCCTTTAATAGACAATTTATTTATCTGGCTAGGGGGGTAAATGTAAAAATGCCCTGGCTCCTCGTATTCATTCGACGCATGGGAGATAGCCCTTATGGGGCGCAGAAGCCAAGAAGTCCAACATTTATGGGTCAGGACACTACTTAACAAACATTCAAGACTTGGGAAGAACCCGCCTTGCAATGCCGAAGACAATACTGCGTGTCGGACTTGACATCATTGAAGCCTGGTTCGGGGGCTACTGAGGGAGTCCTGGATTAGGGGGTCTCCGAACAGCCGGACTATATCCTTTTGCCGGACTGTTGGACCATGAAGATACAAGATTGAAGACTTCATCTCGTGTCTGGATGGGACTTTACTTGGCATGGAAGGCAAGCTAGGCAATACGGATATGTATATCTCCTCCTTTGTAACCGTCCTTGTGTAACCCTAGCTCCCTCTGGTGTCTATATAAACCGGAGGGTTTTAGTCCGTAGGACAACATACAATCATACCATAGGCTAGCTTTCTACGGTTTAGCCTCTCTGATCTCATGGTAGATCTACTCTTGTAATACTTATATCATCAAGAACAATCAAGCAGGACGTAGGGTTTTACCTCTATCAAGAGGGCTCGAACCTGGGTAAAACATCGTGTCACCTGCCTCCTATTACCATCCACCTTAGACGCACAATTCGGGACCCCCTACCCGAGATCCGCCGATTTTGACACCGACAATGAGGTCACCATGGACAAAGCCAAGACAACAGCGACATTGATGGTGACATGTGTGGCGACGAAGCCAACGGTGGTCGCTCCTTCAACCGTTCGCCGAAGGAAGGAAGCCCTGAAGAAGCCGTAGCCAATGGTTAAGCCATGGATCGGGCCGATCCCGAACGTAACCCAAACGCTGAACACTTTGTCTGATTTTATTCCGTATGCTTGGACAATTGTTACTAAGAAGAAGAAAGGGAAGGAGGGGCGGCCGTCTGGGCCGCCGCCGAAGGCTAGGGCGGCCGACGAGATGAGAACGGCCAGACGGGCGCGTTTGAATTCGTTGTTGGGCCAGGTGGTCGGTTCAGAGTTTACGACGGTCGTGGGCTCTATTCAAACTGGGTATATGGCCCGGTTGGAGACCCAAGCCCCGAAACCAAGTGCGTCGATCGCTTCGTTGGTGCATGTAATCTCGGAGAGCGAGTCACCGCATGATCGATCGATCACTTCTGCTAGGGTTTAATGCAAAACTGGGTTCCCGTCGCTCGAAGTTCGTCGAGTAGCTCAGATCAAGGGCGGCAACGGTGCCCTATTTCCCATGGCGGGGCGAGGAGGACAGCCACCCGCTGCGGCGCCACCTACAAGGGTCGCTGGGGCCCTGGTCCCGCTGCCAGCTAGGGCCACTGCCGCTGGTGCCATAGCCCTGGGGCGGGCCAACCCTAGGCAGCAAGAGGCAGTGTGGGACTCGCGTCCACCAGTGGCCGGCCAGAACGCAGGGCGCGGCCGTGAAGGACCCCCTGCTCGGGACTTCTATGGTGGCGTCCGGGAGAACTACGGCGGCGACGAATATCGATACCCACCATAAGTGTAGTGGGGCGACGACTGATGAATCTATGCACCTAGGGTAGGGTCATATGCCTGACCTAGACACCCTCCCCAAGGACATCACCCTAAAGCCAGAAGCATTCAAAGGGTACCATCATTCACTCGACCAAAGACATTCCACTCGGAAGAATCAATGTCACTCGACCGTCACAGAAATCACTCGACAAACAGAAGATCTAAAGTCACTCTACACAGCAACGGTCGGGTGTTTACTCATAGACTTAACTATCATTTATAGCACTTTAATACAGACGTTACCTGTAACGCTCCTTCTTTATGTACATTGAACCCCGCGTAATGGAGGGGAGCTGGGGTCCTGGCGCACTCTATATAATCCACCCCCTCCTCCAAGACAGGGGTTCGCATCTTTTGTAAACTCACACACGCATATAATCCAGTCGACCGCCTCAGGGCACCGAGACGTAGGGCTGTTACTTCCTCCGCGACGGGCCTGAACTCGTAAACATGTGTGTACAACTACTCCATAGCTAGGATCTTGCCTCCTCATACCTACCCCCATTCTACTGGCAGTCTTAGATCCACGACAGTTGGCGCCCACTGTGGGGCATGTGTCTTAGCAGTTTGTTGGAGAAGTTGCGATTCTTCCAATTCCTGTCATCATGGTTTCCGGCGTAGGATTGGCTGAAGGCCGCGAGATCCATCTCGACGCACTTATTTTCATCGCCGATGACTCCGCTTGGCTCCACGAGGCTCCATTCGACGTCGAGGCGCTCCCCGTCCGCGGGGCGACGCACTTCCGCGCTTGCGTCCACGGTGTCCTTCTTCGGCAGCCGTCGACTCAGTATCAGTCGGCTCCTGTGGAAACCTCGCTTTCCGTTGTTCGCCGGCGCCAGCAATCCGGTCGATCTTGGCTTCAGCGGTGGGTGAGGCATGCGGTGGCCCGCTAATCGGCCACCCCACAAATCGCGGCGATCGAGCCTGATGAAATTTCTATGGCCTGTTCGATCTGTCGACTGGCTCCATCGAGACTGCATCCGAGTGCGACAGCAGCGACCCCGCGGCGGAAGTTTTGAAGGTCAATGGACCACGCAGTCCTCCTGGCTTCACCCGTGAAGACGGTGGTGATGGCGTCGGCGACCCATCACATGCCCACGAGGAGTACCGCCCCGAACCCCTCTCTTCGCAGCAGAGGGAAGAGCTTCACCGCCGTAATATGGATGCACTTCACACTCCTATCGTTGTAGAAACCCCCGAGGCCCAGGCCTTGGAGGAGGCGCGCCTGGCCAACTTGGCTGAGCGCACTCGACTGGAGAACCTCCAGCGCGCACTCGACGAGCATGCTCGGCAGCGGATTCCTGAATCCAGTCGATGACAACTGAGGGAGTCCTGGATTAGGGGGTCTCCGGACAGCCGGACTATCTCCATTGGCCGGACTGTTAGACTATGAAGATACAAGATTGAAGACTTCGTCTCGTGTCCGGATGGGACTCTACTTGGCGTGGAAGGCAAGCTAGGCAGTACGGATATGGATATCTACTCGTTTGTAACCGACCTTGTGTAACCCTAACCCTCTCCGGTGTCTATATAAACCGAAGGGTTTTAGTCCATAGGAAAACAATCACAACATACAATCATACCATAGGCTAGCTTCTAGGGTTTAGCCTCTCTGATCTCGTGGTAGATCTACTCTTGTACTACCCATATCATCAATATCAATCAAGCAGGACGTAAGGTTTTACCTCCATCAAGAGGGCCTGAACCTGGGTAAAACATCATGTCCCCTGCCTCCTGTTACCATCCGGCCTAGACACACAGTTTGGGACCCCCTACCCGAGATCCGCCGATTTTGACACCGACATTGGTGCTTTCATTGAGAGTTCCTCTGTGTCGTCGCCGTTAGGCTTGATGGCTCCTACTATCATCGATAGCGATGCGGTCCAGGGTGAGACTTTTCACCCCGGACAGATCTTTGTATTCGGCGGCTTTGCACTGCGGGCTAATTCGCTTGGCCATCTGGAGCAGATTGAAAGCTACACCCCTGGCCATCAGGTCAGATTTGGAAGTTTGAACTACATGGCCGACATCCGCGGAGACTTGATCTTCGACGGATTCGAGCCACAGCCGGGCGTGCCGCACTCTCGCGATGGGTATGACCTAGCTCTGCCGCCGAACAGTACCCCAGAGGCTGCGCCCGCATCAGCTCCGACCCTTAGCTCGGAGCCAACTGCGCCAGTTGAGGACAGGTGGTTAGACACCGCCTCAGGGGCTGCAGTCTCAACGGCGATCGAGCCGAACACCAGCCTAACCCTCTGCGCAGCCCATGACTCCAAGGTGCCGGACTCTTTTCTGGACTACGAACCATCCGCGCCCCTGCCAATTGAATCCGATTGGGCGCCGATCATGGAATTCACCGCCGCAGATATCTTTCAGCACTCGCCCTTCGGCGACATTCTGTATTCACTAAGGTCTCTCTCTTTGTCAGGAGAGCCCTGGCCGGATTATGGCCAACAGGATTGGGATGCGGACAACGAAGAAATTCGACGCCCACCCACCACCCACTTAATAGCCACTGTCGACGACTCAACCGACATGCTCGACTTCGACTCCGAAGACATCGATGATATGAACAAAGATGCGGGAGGCAAAGGGGAACCACCGCCCACAGAACGCGGGATGACCACCTCATCATTAGACGTATACATGGTGGACACACCAAAAGAAGATGACGACGAGGAACGTATGGACGCACCGAAGGCTCGTTCCCTCGAGAAGCAGTCAAAGCGGCGGCGCAAGCGCCGCCCCAAATCCCGCCTCGGCAGAAATAACGATCATACAGACCCAACGTTGGAGCAGGGCGAAACACTGCCGGACCATGGCAATACAGAGAATCAAACCGAACAAACCAATTCTATCAAAGATAATACTCCGGACGACATAAAGCCGGATAGGCACCCAGAGCAACAGAATGCCCGTCAAAGCCTTGTTGCCAATGCGAGGAGTCTGAAAAGGCAGAAGCAAAGGCTCAAGGCTGCGCAGGACACACTCCAAATCAGACGGAGCAAAGTACTCAACACAGCAACGAAGTACGGCGGCAATCACCCCCCCAAGAGCTACCCAAAGCAGAAGTTGCTACCTGAATTTGATGAGGAGGCCTCAGACCCCCCACAACCAAAAATAAAAACGACCACCTGGCCGGATAGACGACCTCACGGCCAACATAGAGCGGCAAACAACGCCACCCACAAGCCAATACGCGATCCACGCGAGGGCTCGTACCAAAAGGACGGCGCAACCAGATCCATCTATGGACCACGCAAGCGCGCCCCAGCATACGATGTAACACAACAAACATCCGAACAACGCGGTACACCCGGATACAGGGGTGCCGCACACCCCCTATGTTTCACCGACGAGGTGCTGGACCATGAATTCCCAGAGGGATTCAAACCCGTAAACATAGAGGCATACGACGGAACAACAGACCCTGGGGTCTGGATTGAGGACTATATCCTCCATATCCATATGGCTCGAGGAGATGATCTCCACGCCATCATGTACTTACCCCTCAAGCTCAAAGGGCTAGCTCGTCACTAGCTTAAAAGCCTCCCCGAAAACTCCATTGGAAGCTGGGAAGAGCTCGAAGACGCTTTTCGGGCAAATTTTCAAGGGACTTATGTCCGACCTCCGGACACGGACGATTTGAGTCATATAACTCAACAGCCCGGAGAGTCAGCCCGAAAACTTTGGGACAAGTTTCTTACTAAAAAGAACCAAATTGTCGACTGTCCGGACGCTGAAGCCTTGGCATCTTTTAAGCATAGCGTCCATGACGAATGGCTTGCCAAACACCTCGGCCAAGAAAAGCCGAGAACTATGGCAGCATGAACAAGCCTCATGACCTGCTTTTGCGCGGGTGAGGACAACTGGCTAGCCAGATGCAGCACCAGCGACCCCAGTACATCTGAAGTTAGAGATGGAAACGGGAAATCACGGCGCAACAACAATAACAAACGCCGGAATAAAGAAGACATCACGGAGAGCACGGCAGTAAACGCCGGATTCAAAAGCTCTCGGCCAGGTCAGCAAAAGCCGCCCTCTAAAGGCGCCAGAGACGAACTGTCCAGCCTAAACAAAATTCTGGACCAAATATGTCAGATCCATAGCACCCCTGGTAAACCCGCTAATCATACCCACAGAGAATGTTGGGTCTTCAAGCAGTCCGGCAAGCTCAACGCCGTACACAAGGGGGAGGATACACCAAGCGAAGATGAGGATGAGTCTCTCAAGCAAGACACTGGGGAACAAAAGAAATTTCCACCAGAATTCAAAACAGTAAACGTGTTACACGTGATCAAGGGAAAACAAAACGGCACTCCCAAAAAAATATGCCCAAGGGCCTATCACCGCAGAGTCCTACCACTGGTCATCTCAACCGATCACTTTCGACCACCGTGATTACTTAGCAAGTATCCGGCATGCAGGATGGGCTTCCCTGGTATTAGACCCAACAATTGACGGATACCACTTCACACGAATCCTGATGGACGGTGGCAGTAGTCTAAACCTGATATACCAGGATACAATCCGTGAAATGGGGATAGACCCAACAAAAATTTGCCAAAGCAATACTACCTTTAAAGGAGTAACGCCAGGCCCAGGGGCTCATTGCACGGGCTCCCTGCTACTAAAGGTTATATTCAGCTTCCCCGATAACTTCCGTAGCGAACATTTAACCTTCCACATCACTCCGTTCCAAAGTGGCTATCAAGCACTACTCGGACGCGAAGCTTTCGTTCGCTTTAATGCAATACCGCACTATGCTTCCCTCACACTCAAGATGCCCGGCCCACATGGCATCATTATAGTGAACGGAAGTATTAAGCGATCTTCGCATGTCGAAGAGAGTGCGGCTGCCTTGGCAGCCGCACACTAAAAACGGCCTGACCAACTAAAGCATTTATCAGGTCGTCAATACCTCGGACACGGTTAAACGAGTCCGGCGCAGCTATATGTAATTCATACCGGATCAATGGTCACACCCCTATTACAAATACAAGGGGCTCAACACACGCAGACAAGTGGCAATTTTTACTCATCTTGAATTATACATGGTTTCTTTAAAAACTATCCTTTTGCACGACAACTTTTTCACCTAAGTTCGTCTCCTTTACAGATGATCATCGTGCTACACCCGTCCAGGATACAGTACAACGGAGACACAGGAGCAGACGTGCAGCAGGGACCCGCTCCAAGGATTCTTTTTAGATTAAGACCCTGCGTAAACCTTTTTTACTGTCTCTTGTTGATACACATCCACCGAATTCTCAGCACAGTTGAGAAGGATGCTGACGTCTTGGCATGTGGCCACGTCCAAATAATGCACGTACCTGGACACAAGGGGCTTCTTACAAAGGACACTATTTAGGCCCGGTTTATACCATAAAGACCGAATACCTTAGGGAGTGTTCGGCGTCGCGAGTTTGGCCTTATATGCATCAGCTCCGAATCATTGTCTTTGGTCAAATGTTGGGTTTGCCCGGCTCCTATATTTTGGTGCCTTACGTTCCGCTTTATCGGCTAAGGTAGCACCAGGAGAACTACTGCGATCGTGCCCTGGTTCATCCGGACGAGCACCTTAGTGGAGAAAGCCGAAAACTGACTGTCATGATATAGCGTGAGACTGGTCAACCACTCGATGACCTATCGGAATGTTAGAATTCCTCCGCCTTAACGAAGGGCCGTTTTCCGGCCAGGCATGTACGCACCCCGCGATCGGGAGAGTGCGGAGCCACCAGGGGCTATCTAGTAGCCCCACTGTCAAACTCCTATGGCTAAGTGAAAGTGTTAAAGCATTATAGTCCGGTTGCCTTGTTCGCTACGCTATCACCTCCTTAATAGGACCAAGACATTGGGTTAAGTGTGAACACGCGTTTTTCGCGAGCACCTCCGCATTATATGCGTGGGGGTTGAAGCCGACGGCTGCAATCTTTCAGGTTATACACATGTGTACATAAACGGCCGCATAGGAGGCATCGTGCTACTTTCAGGAAAAAGTATAAACATGGCCTTATAAAATTTCATAAAAGCATTGTGTTTACAATGAGAATACATATCACTCAAACATAATATTCTTCGAGCACTGGGCCTCTATCAAATGAGCACCCTCGAGAACCTCCTCAAAATAGTGCTCGGCAGCCACTCAGCCTATGGTCGAACCCTGCGCCGCAACAGTGGTAGCGTCCATCTCCGCCCAGTATGCTTTAACACGGGCAAGGGCCATCTGCGAGCCTTCTATGCACGCCGACCTCTTCATCGCATTAATGCACGGCACCGCACCAAGGAACTGCTGCACTAAGATGAAACAGTTGTTCGGCTTTGGCTTTTCCGGCCATAGCTGATCCACAACAGACCTCATGGCGAGTCCGGACAACCTATTCAGTTCGGCCTATTCGTCTAGCTGGTCAGTCAATGAAAGCGGACGCTCTAGAACATTGAATTGCGACCAGAACAGCTTGTCCACTTCACGATCTGTCTGACCTTGGAAGTACTTGGCCGCATCGGCAGCGCTCGCCGCCAAATCCATATATGCATCTGCCGAACTCCACAGCCGATCCAGAGGGGCATACCGTGGATCTCCGAACTTCCTCCGTAACATGAAGGGCTTTCCAGCTGCAATATCCACGGCTTCCCGCAGCTCCTCCTTCTTCGCTCTCATAGCAGAGCGGGTGTCTTTATCCGCCATCGTGGCCTTCTCAAGGTCCGTTGCCTTCGCTCGGTTTTCTTTTTCAAGGACCCGGCAACGGTCGGCAATGTCTTTTAATTCTATGGCCATCTTGGCCATCTTCTCTTGGCTTTCGCAATGTGCGGCCTTCTCGGCCTTCAACTCTTCGGCCGCCTTCAAAGCAGCCGCATTACTAATCCTCGCTTGTTCCTTGGCCCGGGCAAGTTCTGCCCGCAAGGTTTCCACGGTGGCAGCTCCATCTGCAGTCACAACATATTAAAGATACTAGCATCATGCTGCTCTTACTATGTGGCGTTCACCAGATAATAACACTTACCATGTGCCTCGTCAAGCCTCTTGTTAACAAGCTCGATGTCGGCGTCTGCCGCATCCAGTTGCCATTTTAATTTGGCAAACTCACTAGTCCGGCTAGCCACCGGAGCTTCCACCACCTGCACATAGGGGCAGTCTGGTTATTGCCTGGGAATATGATCCTCTGTTCGCCGCCGTTCTCGACGACAACCAGAGTCTCAGGGGCTACTGTCTACACAGGGCACACCTAACATGTGCAGTACTATCACATATTATCTCACGTACCTCAAAGCCTGTTAGTAGACTCATAAAGGCTTCATGTAATCCGCTTCCGGCGGACAAAATTCTCTCCATCACTGTACCCATCAGTGTACGATGTTCTTCTGAGATGGCCGCTCGCCCCACCAGCTCCCTCAGAACGTCCGACCGGATACCAGACGATGCCGGACTCTTTTGTTTGCCCTCTCAGGAGCCGGACGCTGGGGACTTCGGGGGTCTATGGGATTATCTTCTGGCCTCACCGGATCTGGAGAGGCCCTTCATGACGACACTTCGGGGTCGCCCGCTTCTTGAGCGGAGGAGTCCGGGGGAGGCGTTTTGCTCTCCATCATCTCTGGAAGAAGATCTCCCGAAGACGAGCTCAGCTGAGAGGGGCTAAGGCCCGAACTGCAAGATATATGCGGTGGTTATTTTCTCAAAAAAAGGATAGCATACCTCTACTATTAAAGTATTTTGGATCACATACGACTCGTTGGAGGGTTGATCCCCCCGCGGACTTTGTGCGGCAGAAGCGCCCCCCGAGGCAGGACCCTCTGTGGGAGACTTCTTCTCCCGTTTGGAGGCTTCGGCTTCCGGATCCTCGAAAGCAGTCCTTTTCCTCCCCCGGTTATCCTCCTTCATGGAGACGCTCATTCCCTTGGTTGGAACTGGCAGCGACGGGGGCCCGCGTCCGCCTGTATTATCCCCCCCCCCCTCGTATCTTCCTTCGAGGGCTCCGGGCATGGTGCGACCTCGAGCATCTTTTCCAATACCGGATTTTCCAAACCCTCGGGGAGGGGGCCAAACACCGAATCATCTTCGCCTTTCTTAGCCAGTCCTGGTCAAAAAGCAAACTCTCATAAATAACTTCGTGACGAATAAAAGACTGTGTGTTCGGCCAAAGGATTTCTTACTTGTTCAGCGGCGCGGTTACTGCTCAGGCCCACGTCCTCGGTAATATCCGGACACTCTACTTGAGGTCCGAAGAATGACTTGTACATCTCCTCGTGCGTCAGGCCGAGGAAACTTTGAATGGCACGCGGTCCCTCTGGGTTGAACTCCCACAAGCGAAGGGGCCGGCGTTTGCAAGGCTGGACTCAACGAACCAGCATAACTTGTATTACCACAACCAAATTAAAATCTCCCTCGAAGAGATCTCGGATGCGGCTTTGCAGTATAGGCACGTCCTTGGCTGGACCCCAGCTCAGACCTCTGCTAATCCATGACATCAGTTGTGGTGGGGGGCCCGAGCGGAAAGCGGGGGCAGCCGCCCACTTGGCACTTCTGGGAGTCGTGACGTAAAACCACTCCCGTTGCCACAATTCGGACACCTCTGGAAAGGAACCTTTCAGCCATGGGGCTCCTGGCATCTTGCCTATTGACGCACCTCCGCACGCTGCATGTTGCCCCTCGATCATCTTCGGCTTTACTTCAAAGGTCTTGAGCCACAGGCCGAAGTGAGGGGTAACACAGAGGAAGGCCTCACACACGACAATAAATGTCGAGATGTGGAGAAAGGAGTCCGGAGCTAGATCGTGGAATCTAGCCCGTAATAGAACATCAAACCCCTGACGAAGGGGTCCAGAGTGAGGCCCAGACCTCGGAGGAAGTGGGAGACAAACATGACGTTCTCATTGGGTTCGGGAGTAGGGACGATCTGTCGGATTTCGGGTTCCGGCAAACCCTTGAGGTTCGAACACTCGGGTGCGCGCGGAGATCTCACCTCCTACCTACCTGCACTCCTCCGCCTTGCTAGGATCTAAACTATGGAACGAACAACACAAGAGACACAGGGTTTATACTGGTTCGGGCCATCATTGTGGTGTGATACCCTACTCCAGTGTGTGGTGTGGTGGATTGCCTCTTGGGCTGATGATGATGAACAATACAAGGAAGAACATCCTCGCGAGGGTTTGTTCTTGGCTGGGGTGACGAACTGCTGGGAGGAGCTCAGTCACCTTTCTCTCTCTCTCTCTGATCTTCTCTATCCTTCGATCCTTCCTCCCCCAGCTCCGTGGGTGGCTGGTCCTATTTATAGAGGCCCTGGTCCTCTTCCCAAATATCGAGCGGGAAGGGAGCCAACAATGGCAGGCTAATTTGAAGGGGGACAGCTAGTATCAACTATCCTGACAAAAGTAGTCTTCGCCTGCGCAAAGCTTTGGTGATGACGCCGTCTTGGGATCCACGGTGACCTCCATCTTGTAGTCCTCCTGGTCTTGGTCTCGTTGCACCGAAATGGAAACCTTTGCCTGATGCCTCGGTACTCCGTGGCTGCGCTTGCCCCCTTTGCACCAAAGAGGAAGGGAGGACACTGCGCGGGCTGGCACCCGCCTGGCGCCCCCGGTCGTCATGGCTTGTGTCACGGGCACCTTGTGAGGTACCCCGCCTTGATTTCTCCGCCTCCTCGTGAGCCAGCCTGACGAGGCCGCGCCTGAGGAAGCTCCGTGTCGTCTGCCTCGCGAGGCTTGGCCCCTCGCGAGGGTCTTGGGTTTGTGTTGGTGAAGATGGGCCGCACTGGGCCCCCCTTGAGCCACGCCACAGGCCGCAGGCAGGCAAGTCTGGGGACCCCCGTTCCCAGAACGCCGACACGATCTGCCCTCGAGCAGGCAACCGATGCGAAACCTCGGCGGTCAGGTATCTGGCCTCCCTCAACTTCTTAATGTCCTCTTCCGTAACAGAGGAGGGAATCCATTGGCCCTGAAGGCTGGATCCGGACATGATTGAAGATCTGGAGCACCTAACCTGGGCTTTGGGTGTTAGAACTCGAGGCGGGGGAAGGGTTCGATTGAGCACGAGAGGGAAAAAGCGAAAACCTTGTCCCTTTATAAAGAGGGTGAACATCAAGTGTCCTCTCTGTAGCCGTTTAGGACTTGCCTATAATCTAGGAGTCCTAGACACGGTTGGGTAACCCACGACCGCATTAATGAGAATCCCGTGATTGGGGGAACATGATCTCTGCTTCGGCAAGACGTGTCAAGAAACTGCCTCACGTTATGTGTGGAGCTGGTTGAAGAAAAATGGCTCGAATAATCGCCGGGCCATGACACAACGTCATGCTGCCAAAATGAGTCAGCAAATTGGATTTGCGAAAATATTATTCTCTCTACAGCGGTATGTGGAACTTATTTTGCAGGGTCGGATACTATCCTCGTATTCAAATTCTTCTGTGACGTTATTCGGAGAAGGAACCCGCCTTGCAATGCCGAAGACAATACTGCGCGCCGGACTCATCGTCATTGATGCCTGGTTCAGGGGCTACTGAGGGAGTCCTGGATTAGGGGGTCTCCGGACAGCCGGACTATCTCCATTGGCTGGACTGTTAGACTATGAAGATACAAGATTGAAGACTTCGTCTCGTGTCCGGATGGGACTCTACTTGGCGTGGAAGGCAAGCTAGGCAGTACGGATATGGATATCCTCCTTTGTAACCGACCTTGTGTAACCCTAACCCTCTCCGGTGTCTATATAAACCGAAGGGTTTTAGTCCGTAGGACAACAATCACAACATACAATCATGCCATAGGCTAGCTTCTAGGGTTTAGCCTCTCTGATCTCAAGGTAGATCTTCTCTTGTACTACCCATATCATCAATATCAATCAAGAAGGATGTAGGGTTTTACCTCCATCAAGAGGGCCCAAACCTGGGTAAAACATCGTGTCCCCTGCCTCCTGTTACCATCCGGCCTAGACGCACAGTTCGGGACCCCCTACCCGAGATCCGCCGGTTTTGACACCGACAACAACTTTTTCCGCCTCCGACTCAGGTATACCAAACTCCGATCCAGAATCTCACAACTGCAGCTCGAATAGCAGAGTCAATTCAACCTTCCCAGTCAAAAGCTGGCCGAGGTTTGATGCAGATCCGGGCTTTAATCCGGGCAGCGGGAGAGCAGAATACAGCAGTATCTCAGTCACGGAATAGGATTCATAGCAGATCTGTGGTGGCAGATAATGTCCAATCTGCTCACAGCCCAAGATCGCCTCCGCGGCATGAGGAACATGGGCACCGGCACGATCAGTACAGGAACCGTGAGTAGTATGATCATCGACTTGACCACGATGACCGTCGTCGAGTGCCCACGCCTCCTCCGAGGAGTGGGTCATACGTGCCTCGGCAGCAAGATGACAGGCGCCCCCACAGCGGCGAATGAAGAATTCCAGTCGACCCTAGAGAGACAGGCTTTGATGCAAGATCTATCCTCGTTCAAGGTCTGGTTGATAGGAACAGGGCTCACAGAGAAGGCCACGATAGGGATCATCCAACTGGAAGCAGGGTGCGTGTTTCAGGACCCGAGTGTTTCAGCAGAGCCATCAGAGCAGCAGTGATTCCTCCCAACTTCAGGTTGGTGACTGGAGTCAGCAAGTTCACCGGTAAGTCCAAGCCAGACACTTGGCTTGAGGACTACCGAGTGGTTGTGCAGATTGGTGGCGGCAATGATGATGTGGCTATGAAGCACCTCCCCTTGATGTTGGAGGGCTCATCCAGAGCGTGGTTGAATCAGTTGGCTCCTGGCAGCATATATAGTTGGGAGGAACTTGCTCGAGTGTTTGTTAGAACCTTTGAAGGTACTTGCAAAAGGCCAACAGGGTTGATAGAATTGCAGTGTTGTGTTCAGAAACCGAATGAAACCTTGAGGGATTATATCCAGAGATGGATCACGTTACACCATACAGTGGAGAATGTGTCAGATCACCAAGCAATTTGTGCCTTCAAGGAAGGCGTTAAGTATCGGGAGTTGAATCTGAAATTTGGTCGGACAGGAGATATGACTCTCACTCGGATGATGGAGATTGCCACCAAATGCCAATGGTGAAGAGCAAGACCGACTCCGGAGTGGCAAGCACAAAACAGTCGCCCAAGAAACCGGAGGAGGGAATTCCAGTTGGAAACAAAAGCGAAAGGCTGAACCAGCTGCTCCTGGTGAAGCTTTAGCTGTTGTCCAAGGAAAGTTCAAAGGAAAGCCCAAGGGGCCCTGGACTCCCAAAAAAGTTAAGGATAAATATGGGAATGATGTGTTGGATTTACCATGACATATTCATACCAAAAAAGATGAAGAGGGGAACATCATTTACCCTAAACACACCACTCGACAGTGTTGTTTCCTGATCCAGCAGTTCTGAGAGAAACGCCCAAGGAGAAGGAAAAGGAGTCGGACGGAGGTGAGGATAGGGAAGAAGAAGATGATGGTTTTCCCAATGTCAATTCCACACTGATGATTTTCGCTGATGTTGAAAGCAAAAGTCGGTTGGAAGTTATTAACAGAGAAGTAAACATGGTTGCTCCTACAACACCCAGTTATCTGAAGTGGTCCTAGACTGCCAACACATTCGACCAGTCGGACCATCCAGCTCATATAGCCACCCCTGGGAGGCAAGCACTGGTGGTCGACCCAGTAGTTGAAGGCACTCGACTGACTAAAGTGTTGATGGATGGTGGCAGTGGCCTGGATATCCTTTATGCTGAAACTTTGAAGGGAATGGGCATTCCGATGTCCAAGCTTAGTGAAAGCAACATGAGTTTCCACGGCGTTATACCTGGAAAGAAGGCTCAGTCACTCGGCCAAATCGCCCTTGATGTAGTTTTCGGTGATTCCAAGAATTACCGCAAGGAAAAGTTGACATTTGAGATAGTGGATTTCAAGAGTGCTTACCATGCTATTCTGGGTTGGCCCACTTATGCACGTTTTATGGCTCGACCATGTTACGTGTATCTCAAATTGAAGATGCCTGGTCCTAGAGGAGTTATCACTGTCACTGGTAATCGGCAGAAGGCACAAGAGTGCTTCCAAAAGGGCTCAAAAATTGCCGATGCACAAATGGCAGTGGTAGAACTACAAGAATATCAGAAAAATGCAGATCTGAGTGATTTGCTGCGAGCCAAGAAGCCTGTCACAGATTCTGCATTTCAGTCGTCCGGTGAAACAAAGTCGATTCATATTCACCCGACCGATCCCAATGCTGCTCCGACCCATATCTCAACAACACTCGACAGCAAATAGGAAGAGGCGCTCATCCAGTTCCTCCGTGAGAACTGGGACATCTTTGCATGGAAACCTTCTGACATGCCGGGTGTACCCAGGGGACTGGCTGAGCATCGTTTGTGAGTCGACCCAAAAGTAAAACCAGTCAAGGAACATCTCCGACGGTCCGCCGTCCAGAAGAGAAAAGCAATTGACGAGGAAGTTGCTTGGCTCCTGGCAGCTGAGTTCATCCGAGAGATTTATCACTCCGAGTGGCTCGCCAATGTTGTCATGGTCCCCAAGAAGGATGATTCACTTCACGTGTGCATTGACTTCGAGCATATCAATCAGGCCTACCCGAAAGATCATTTTCCTCTCCCTCGTATCGACCAAATCATCGACTCAACTGCGGGGTGTGAGCCTTTGTCTTTTTTGGATGCCTATTCCGGGTACCATCAGATCCGACTGTATGGACCTGATGACATAAAAACAGCGTTCATCACTCCATTCAGATGCTTCTGTTATGTCACCATGCCATTCGGCTTGAAGAACGCCGGAGCCACATTCATGAGGATGATCCAGAAGTGTATGCTCACTCAAATCAGCCGGAATGTGGAAGCACACATGGATGACATTGTGGTCAAGTCATGTAAAGGTTCCGACCTGCTGGCTGAACTTGCAGAAACCTTTGCCAATCTCAGAAGATATGATATCAAGCTTAATCCATCAAAGTGCACATTCAGAGTTCTTGGTGGAAAGTTACTCGGTTTCCTCATTTCCGAACGAGGGATCAACGCTAACCCAGAGAAAGTTGGTGCTATACTTCGGATGAAACGCCATGTGCGTGTGCACGATGTCCAGAAACTTACTGGTTGTTTGGCCGCCTCGAGTCGATTCATTTCTCGCCTCGGTGAAAAGGTATTGCCTCTTTACCGACTGATGAAGAAATTTGATAAGTTCGAGTGGACTCCCGAAGCTGATGCAGCGTTTGCAGAGCTCAAAGCCCTGCTTTCCACCCAGCCGGTGCTTGCTGCACTAATCAGCAAAGAGCCTTTACTGCTTTATATTGCAGCCACTGGACAAGTTGTCAGTATAGTACTCACGGTCGAGCGGGAGGAAGAAGGAAAAGCCTATAAAGTTCAGCGCCCAGTATATTATGTTTCTGAAGTTCTGACCCCATCAAAGCAAAGATATCCACATTATCAGAAACTTGTTTATGGGATTTACATGACCACGAAGAAGGTTGCACACTATTTCTCTGATCATTCCATTACAATCGTCAGTGACGCTCCATTATCAGAGATTCTGAACAACAGAGATGCAACTGGTCGAGTGGCAAAGTGGGCAATTGAACTCCTTCCCCTGGACATCAAATTTGAGGCAAAGAAAGCTATCAAGTCCCAAGCAATAGCTGATTTCCTCGCCGAGTGGATCGAACATCAACTTCCGGCCCAAGTTCACTCGGAGCATTGGACCATGTTCTTCGATGGGTCCAAGATGCTGAATGGTTCCGGTGCTGGGGTGGTGCTGGTATCCCCCCGTGGTGACAAACTCAGCTATGTTCTCCAGATTCACTTTGACTCCTCCAACAATGAAGCCGAATATGAGGCACTTCTGTATGGGTTGCGTATGGCCATTTCACTCAGCGTCCGTCGCCTCATGGTCTATGGCGACTCGGATTTGGTGGTCAATCAAGTGATGAAGGAGTGGGACGTTAGAAGCCCAGCTATGACTGGTTATTGCAATGCAGTGAGAAAGTTAGAGAAGAGGTTTGAGGGGTTAGAGCTTCATCACATCCCTCGACTGAAAAATCTAGCAGCCGATGATCTGTCAAAGATAGGCTCCAAGAGGGAAGCCATTCCCAGCAATGTGTTCCTGGAGCATATTCATACACCTTCAGTTCAAGAAGATCCCTTTACTGAAGAGCCCCCGCAGCCGAAGAGTGCCACCGATCCGACTGAAATCGAGGTTCCAGTCGTGGTCGATTTGATTATGGAGGTTTTGGTCATCACCCCCGATTGGACAGTACCATATATCGCATACATTCTTAGAAGGGAACTCCCAGAAGATGAAGAAGAGACTCGATAGATCGTCCGTCGATCTAAAGCCTTTACTGTGATAAGAGGACAGTTGTTCAGAGAAAGTGTGACTGGAGTTTGCCAGAAATGCATAACACCTAAAGAAGGTCGAGTGATCCTCAATGACATCCACTCGGGGACCTGTGGTCACCATGCGTCCTCTCGGGCCATTGTGGCCAAAGCATACCGAGTGGGATTTTACTGGCCACGGGCAAATGAGATGGCACAAGAAATAGTCGACAAATGTGAAGGTTGCCAGTTTTACTCCAACATGTCTCACAAGCCTGCCTCGGCCCTGAAGACCATTCCACTCGTCTGGCCTTTTGCTGTTTGGGGATTGGATATGGTTGGACCTTTGAGGACTGGTAGGAGTGGATTCACTCATGTGCTTGTAGCAGTCGACCAGTTCACCAAGTGGATTGAAGCCAAGCCTATCAAGAACCTTGATGCCAGTACTGCTGTCAGCTTCATCAGAGAGTTAACATTCAGATATGGTGTTCCACACAGCATCATCACTGACAACGGATAAAACTTCGATTCTGATGAGTTCAGAGCTTTCTATGCTTCACAAGGTACTCGAGTCGACTATGCCTCAGTCGCCCACCCCCAGTCAAATGGGCAAGCTGAAAGAGCAAATGGATTGATTCTCAAAGGACTAAAACCCCGACTGATGCGTGACCTCAAGCACGCAGCAGGAGCCTAGGTCAATGAACTTCCATCAGTATTGTGGGGATTGAGCACAACTCCCAATCGGTCGACTAGCAGAACCCCTTTTTCTTGGTTTATGGAGCCGAAGCTGTACTTCCAAGTGACTTGCTCCACAATGCGCCCCGAGTCGAGCTTTTCTCAGAGGAAGAAGTAGAACAAGCACGGCAAGATGCAGTTGATCTCCTGGAAGAAGAAAGAGAGATGTCCTTGATCCGATCAACCATCTATCAGCAAGACCTACGTCGATTCCATGCCAGAAACGTGAGGGGTCGAGCATTTCAAGAGGGAGACTTGGTTCTCCAAGTGGATCAGCAGAAACCACACAAGCTTGCTCCCTCTTGGGAAGGCCCCTTCGTTGTCACCAGAGTGCTCCAGAATGGAGCGTACCACCTCTACGATGTCGAGCACAAGAAAGACGAGCCACGCACTTGGAATGCGGAGCTGCTCCGCCCCTTTTATACTTAAGCATTCAGCCTATTGGGATGTAATAAAAAGCACCTTTGTAGTTTGTTTATCAAAGACAAGAGTTTTTATAGTCTTCTAAAATGATTGTCGAATGCTTACGTTTGTTTCTGAAATCCCCCAGTGGGTGGCTTAGCTGCAAATCCGTTTCGCCTAAGTTTTAAAAAAATCCTACCGAGTGATGAGCAAGCCTCTCACTCAGTAGCTTAGCTGCGAATCCGTTTCGCCTAAGTTTAAAAAATCCTACTGAGTGATGAGCAAGTCTCGCACTCGGGGGCTTAGCTGCAGTCCAGTACTCGCCTAAGTTTAAAAAATCCTACCGAGTGATGAGAAAGTCTCTCACTCGGGGGCTTAGCTGCAGTCCAGTACTCGCCTAAGTTGAAAAAATCCTACCAAATGATGAGCAAGCCTCTCACTCGGGGGCTTAGCTGCAGTCCAGTACTCGCCTAAGTTTAAAAAATCCTACCGAGTGATGAGCAAGTCTCTCACTCGGGGGCTTAGCTACAGTCCAGTAGTAGCCTAAGTTCGAAAAATCCTACCGAGTGATGAGCAAGTCTCTCACTCGGGGGCTTAGCTGCAGTCCAGTACTCGCCTAAGTTTCAAAAATCCTACCGAGTGATGAGCAAGCCTCTCACTCCGGGGCTTAGCTGCAGTCCAGTACTCGCTTAAGTTTAAAAATCCTACCGAGTGATGAGCAAACCTCACACTCGGGGGCTTAGTTGCAGCCCAGTGCTCGCCTAAGTTTCAGAAATCCTACCGAGTGATGAGCAAACCTCACACTTGGGGGCTTAACTGCAGCCCAGTGCTTGCCTAAGTTTCAGAAATCCTACCGAGTGATGAGCAAACCTCACACTTGGGGGCTTAACTACAGCCCAATGCTCTCCTAAGTTTCAAAAATCCTACCGAGTGATGAGCAAACCTCACACTCGGGGGCTTAGCTGCAGCCCAATGCTCGCCTAAGTTTCAGAAATCCTACCGAGTGATGAGCAAACCTCACACTTGGAGGCTTAGCTGCAGCCCAATGCTCTCCTAAGTTTCAAAAATCCTACTGAGTGATGAGCAAACCTCACACTCGGGGGCTTAGCTACAGCCCAGTGCTCGCCTAAGTTTCAAAAATCCTACCGAGTGATGAGCAAGCCTCTCACTCGGGGGCTTAGCTGCAGTCCAGTACTCGCTTAAGTTTAAGAATCCTACCAAGTGATGAGCAAACCTCACACTCGGGGGCTTAGCTGCGGCCCAGTGCTCGCGTAAGTTTCAGAAATCCTATCGAGTGATGAGCAAACCTCACACTTGGGGGCTTAGCTGCAGCCCAGTGCTTGCCTAAGTTTCAGAAATCCTACCGAGTGATGAGCAAACCTCACACTTGGGGGCTTAGCTGCAGCCCAATGCTCGCCTAAGTTTCAAAAATCCTACCGAGTGATGAGCAAACCTCACACTCGGGGGCTTAGCTGCAGCCCAGTGCTCGCCTAAGTTTCAGAAATCCTACCGAGTGATGAGCAAACCTCACACTTGGAGGCTTAGCTGCAGCCCAATGCTCGCCTAAGTTTCAAAAATCCTACCGAGTGATGAGCAAACCTCACACTCGGGGGCTTAGCTGCAGCCCAGTGCTCGCCTAAGTTTCAAAAATCCTACCGAGTGATGAGAAAACCTCACACCCGTGGGTTTAGCTGGAGTCTAGTACTCGCCTAAGTTGAAAAACATCCCTATCCGCAAGGTTGACGAGGTGCAGGTCGACTGCAATCCTCTCCACAGAACTGCACTACAAGTACAATGTCCGCTCCATCCCTATCCGCAAGGATGACGAGGTGCAGGTCGACTGCAATCCTCTCCACGGAGTTGCGCCACAAGTACAATGTCTGCTCCATCCCTATCCGCAAGGACGACGAGGCGCAGGTCGACTGGGATATCTCCCTCAGAATTGCATCTCAAAAAATATTCGGAGTGATTATTAAGTTCCACTCGAAGGCAAACGCAAGCACATGCAGAAGATAAACCAAGATCGGATAAAGTCTCAAGAGTTTCAGGACGAAGATAAAAGTACTCAGGCGTCAGGCCCGAAGGAGTTTAACGATTATAGGAACCACTCGGCATTCCGAGGCAAATTTAAAGCAAGTTTAAGTATCAAGTTTGTTCACTCGGCAGGAGGAGGACTTGCAGGCTCGACGAACTCGTCCAAATCAATCCCGTCAGCGATCCGAGTGGCAGCGGCAATGAAAGTCTCCATGAAGGACTGGAAGTCGTGCCTTTTTGTGTTGGCGACCTTGATCGCTGCCAGCTTCTCCTCTCAAGCTTCTCTACAGTGGACCCTGGCAAGTGATAGAGCAACGTGAGCACCGCATCGGGCAGAGGACTTCTTCCATTCCTGTACTCGACCAGGGACCTCATTGAGTCGAGCCATCAGAGACTCAAGATCATTCTGAAGTGTTGCCCTTGGCCAGAGCGATGAGTCGATGTGTGAATCTGCAACCTTCAGACGGGCAAGATAACTTGCAACACTGGCGATGCGGGATTCCAGTCGAAGCACATTCATGGCAGCCTCGTCGCCCACTGGAGAAAGGATAGGGTCCAAGCCCGTCTCGACCCGTCCAGTCTCCTCTTCAAAGTTTTGGCAGAATTCTGCAGAGTCAAGGAGTTAATGAGTCGACTGGTCAGGTCTAACTTGCAAACAGTAAAATAGTCGGGTAAAAAAGGGGTACCTTCGAGCATAAGAAAGAGTTTCTTGGCGAGAGCTTTCATATAAGCCTCCAAATCGTTCCTCCTGCGAGTCATGCTTTCCAGCTGGTCGTTCAGAGCCACTTTATCTTTTTTCAGACGAGTCACCTCTCGATTGGATTCAGTGAGAGACGACTTCAGCTTGTTGCTTTCTTCCTCCAGCGCTCCGACCGAAGCCAGTTTCTGGTCAGCAAGGGCAGTCTTCTCCTGAGCCTCCTTCTGCGCAGCTGCAAGGTCCGAGTCCTTCTTCTCCAGGGCCAGCCTCATTTTCTCTGCAAAATACACATTTAGATAAAATAGAAGAATGAAGAGATAACTTGAAGGATGGTCAAGATAAGTAGTCGATGGGTCGTTACCTTCCGCACCAGTGACTTCATCTTGAGCCTTCTTCAAGTTCTGCTGAGCCAACTCCAGGTCAAGGTTGAGTTGCCTTTGCTTTTCCTCAAATTCGGCAAACTTGGAGATAAGCGAACAATATTTCTACAGTGAGTAAGAGACATATCAATCGACAAGATCAAAGATTATCTACTTCCGAGTGAACAAAACTTCAAGACTACTTAGACCCCAACCGACTGCCAGCACTCGACTATGGTCTCGGGGACTACACCCAGTGGGTGCACTTAGCGTGCCCCCACTGGTTTGGATTCCACTTGGCTGGTCCGCCCAGGTCGAGTACAAAAAAAGAGAAGGGAGAGGAAGAAGTACTCAGACCCCAACCGACTGCCAGCAGTCGACTGTGGTCACGGGGACTACACCCAATGGGTGCACTTAGCGTGCCCCCACTGGTTCAGATTCCACTCGGCCGGTCCGCCCAGGCCGAGTAAAAAAAGGGAAGTGCTCAGACCTCAACCGACTGCCAGCAGTCGACTGCGGTCTCGGGGACTACACCCAGTGGGTGCACTTGGCGTGCCCCCACTGGTTCGGATTCCACTCGACTGCACCCAGTGGGTGTACAATCTTGAAGTGCAAGACAATGAAAGATTGCGGTAAGGAAAATATTCGGGTAGCATATCCTAAAAGAACAAGTTCAGTCGGAAGTTGACTTACCTGGACATTGGCTCGAAGAGCTGCGCTGGCATCATAAGCAGCCTGACTGCTTGCGTGCACCGCATTCACCCGCTCCATCATTATGCTAGCCTGACGAATAGCCTCCGCAGCAGCGTCCGACTGGCTTTATGGAACATGATGAGTGGCAAAGAAGGGGACGGATGGTCCAGACGCAGCGGCTTGGAGATCCGAGGCATGAAGTTGGATGATTGAAACAAGCTCTGGAGCAGTTGACGATGCAGGACGCGCACTCGACATAGGGTCAGCAAAGGTTACAGAAACCCTACTCGCATCTTCGATCCGTTGAACTACCCGCTCCGCCGCCGGCTCCGACTGGGATGTCTTGCTAGTTGTTGCCTTCTTCCTCCTAGGCCTCAGAGGCACGTCCTCGTCATCATCCGGAAGCTCAATGACATTGGGAGGGGCTGCAAAGAAATCAGCCGACCCTAGATGAGTCACCAGAATTTAATCGACCGAGCAATCGAGAACAAGATCACGAGGATTGTACCCGGGTTGGAGGTGACCGCATCTTACATGTCCTCATCTTCATACTGGCGGGTGGAGGTCCCAGAAGTAGCAGCACTACAAAATTCAGAATTCAGTCGGTCATGTTTGATGAAATGAGTCGACTCAAATCCAGATTCATACTAAAACAAGAAATCAAGCCCAACTAATACCCGGAAGCAATGGGGATGGCCACTTTGATCTTCGGCAAGGCTTTTGGCGGTTTGGACGACATAGCTTTCGGTTGCTTCGATGCCTTTTTAGTCGGCGCTGGAGAAGACGTCCGAGGGTGCTTCGATGACTGTCCAGTTTGCGCGGTCGCTTCTCTGCGGGTGCTTGCTGGATCGTGAGAAAGCTTGGATCGTCTTTCCCTACGAGGAGGAGAGTCGACCTCTTCTTCATCACTCGGGTTGTCGCTATCCTCGTCCTCTTCATCGTTCGAGTGCCACTCGCCACTTTCACCTCCACTCGCTTCTCCTTCTGGATCCTGCTCCGCGTTGGGCATCGAGTACATCTCAGTCAGGGCCTAGAAGACAACAACCAAGATAGGAGTCAGTCGGATGACAGCAAACAGCTACTTGATAAATCAAGAAGACACTCGACCATTTGGAGTCATACCTTGTCGGTTTCATACGAGTTGTTGAGTGGAGGAATCCTCCGAGATCCCCTGGGGTTGTCCTTGTTGCCAGTAATACTCTTCAGCCACCCTTCCAATGTAGCATCATCGACTTCCTCTGGATGGATACAAGTGGTGTCGTCGGTGCCCGAATACATCGACATCGGATGGTCACGAGCTTGAAGTGGTTGGATGCGTCGCCTGAGGAAGACCTCCAATAGATCCATACCGGTTACCCCATCACAGACAAGCTGAACTACTCGCTCAACCAGCACTTTCACCTGCGCCTTCTCCTCTGGGATCACTTTCAAAGCAGAGGGCTTCTCCACTCGGGCCGTGGAAAGGGAGGAAGTCCAGTCAACTGACCCGGAGTCGGCTGGTCCTTGCAGTAGAACCAGGTCGACTGCCACCCTCGGACTGACTCAAGAAGGATCATGGCTGGGAAAGTACTTTTACTCCTCATCTGAATCCCAAGACCCCCGCACATCTGAATCACTTGCGTCCTCTTGTCACTCGAGTTGGCCTTCTTGACTGACTAAGAACGGCACATGAATATGTGTTTGAAGAGGCCCCAGTGCGGCCGACAGCCCAAGAAGCTCTCACACATGGACACAAAAGCAGCAAGATACACGATAGTGTTCGGGGTAAAGTGGTGGAGTTGCGCCCCAAAGAAGTTAAAGAAACCTCGAAAGAAAGGGTGGGGAGGCAAGAAAAACCCGCGGTCGACGTGAGTAGCGAGGAGAACGCGCTCACCCTCCTGTGGCTACGGCTCGGTCTCGTTCCCCGGGAGTCACGCCGATTCGTGGGGGATCAGTCCCCCCTCGACCAGGTCGTCGATGTCGTCCTGACGGATCATTGAGCGAATCCAGTCGCCCTGGATCCAGCCCGGCGGTAGGCCGGCCCTCAAGGAAGATCCGCCCCGGCCGGACTTCTTCCCCTTCGCCTTCGCCGTTGCCATCTTCACGCGCTCCAATGCCACCATCTTCTCCTTCCCCATCACGGCGAGCGGAGCTCGAACGGGGCGGTGGCGCTGGAGCAGGAGCAGATGCAGTGGAGAAAACTGAGAGAGAAAGAGAAGAACGAAGACGCACTATTCGAAGAAAACCCCGGCCCGACGCCTTATATGGGGCCGCTTCCGAGTGGCTGACCTGTGTGTCCGGATGACCCAATCAAATCCCGCAACAATCGCATGCGAGGTACGTGGCGAAAAAGGTGGCACGGTGATCGAGGCGGCCACACCTAATCCCTTCCGATTACTGCGGCCTCCCCCGTCTCGTGTGCTTCCCAAAAACCAAATCCCACGATATCCGCGCGCAGCAAGGCAATTTGTCAGACAAAATATCTTCTCCATTTCAGTACTCAAGACATCATAATAAAGTTCACTCGGCAGATTCAAGAATGGATCAAGGCACTGAAAAAGAGTCGAGATCATCATGGTTGTTCGCTTGGTCGCAATAAGTCACTCCTAGAGCACAAAAATTGAATCGGAGGAATTCTCGACTCCTCCTCCACTCAAGCCTCGAACCATTCGGGGGCTAATGATGAAGCTATGCACATAGGGTAGGGTCATAGGCCTGACCTAGACACCCTCCCCAAGGACATCACCCTAACGCCAGAAGCATTCAAAGGGTACCATCATCCACTCGACCGGAGACATTCCACTCGGAAGAATCAATGTCACTCGACCGTCACAGAAATCACTCGACAAACAGAAGATCTAAAGTCACTCTACACAGCAACGGTCGGGTGTTTACTCATAGACTTAACTATCATTTATAGCACTTTAATACAGACGTTACCTGTAACGCTCCTTCTTTATGTACATTGAACCCCGCGTAATGGAGGGGACCTGGGGTCCTGGTGCACTCTATATAAGCCACCCCCCTCCTCCAGGACAGTGGTTCGCATCTTTTGTAAACTCACACACGCATATAATCCAGTCGACCGCCTCAGGGCACCGAGACGTAGGGCTGTTACTTCCTCCGCGAAGGGTCTGAACTCGTAAACTCGTGTGTACAACTACTCCATAGCTAGGATCTTTCCTCCTCATACCTAGCCCCCATTCTACTGTCAGTCTTAGATCCACGACAACGACGGCTATGATGCTTATGGAGAGGGCCAACACCGCGGCTCATCATGCATTGGAGGTGGTCGCTTGTATGCACGGTTTAACGGTGGAGGACCGGGACGCAAATTCCAAGGACCACCGGGGAATTTCGTTGAAGGAGTAGCCGGCCCTAACAACAGGTATAACTGGGGCGGGGATCACCGTGTCTTCCGAGGCGGGAGAGGAGGGGGTCGGCGCCCACCTCCACCGCGATCTCCACCGCCTCCTATCGACGCTGATGAAGTGGCTCAAGCTGAGTTGGTCGCTGCCACGGCTGCTGTGGCGTCATCCTCCCCTGCTTTGCCTGAGGTTGCTATAGGTACAGTCTGGGCTCTTGCGGCTGTAAAAATTCTGGTGGCCGGTCCAGGGGCCGCTAAGACAGGGGACGGTAAGTCTGATAAGGGGACAGACAAGACAAATGGTGAAAAATTATCTAAATGGGCTATTAAGAAGAAAAAGTTGACATGATATAGATGTGGCGAGCCGGGGCACTTCATGGCAGATTGCACTAAGGAGTTATGTGACTACTGCCTTAAGTCGCAACATGTGTCTGGTGAGTTTCCTCTTCTTTCGGGACCTAAATCGGTGGTCAATATATTCGGAGTTTGTTGTCAGGAGTTGATGTTCTTTGAGTCACCTGATGTGGCACCATCGACGCACGTGATGGAGGGATCTTTTCCAGGAGTAGTCAGGGTGACTAATGGGTTCATGATGGAAGCACAGATTGTGCAGCAGTTGTGTGAGTTGGCACCGGGCAATTTTCAGTGGAACCTTGTCAAGCTGGAGAACCAGACTTACAAGGTAGAGTTTCCCACTAAGGAGGATCAGCTACATACTCTTAAGTTTGCTATGTGCAGAGTCCCGAGTACTAACATCATCATGGAGTTCGATGAGTGGAAGTAGAAAGAACCAGCGGGGCACACCTTTATATCAGATTTGGGTATGTTTTTCAGGTGCACCACATCGATGATATGCCTTTCACTCGTGCACATGGTGTGGCGAGGCTACTCTTCAGTGTGGTCAGTATTGAGTTTGTGCCGGATGTGGTCAAGTGGACCTATGTGGGGGTCACGTATGAGTTAGAGATTGAGATCGAGGATCCACCGCTATTCCAGGAGTCTGACGAGCAACATGATATGGACACGACTGAGGGGGTGGAGCCCTTGGGAATCAGAACGGGGGGTCTGAGGACACATCTCGGGAGTCAACCAAGGGGCCCAAGCCGCGGTCTGATAAGGCAGATAAGTGTGCCAAGGGGACCACATCATCCACGACACTGATGAATACACTATGGTTTGGTTCCTTTGGATCGTGTTCGGCCCCCAATTGATTATGGCGCAACAGAGTCGAGATGGACGAACCAGTTGAACTTGAGCTACCACCGGTGATCATTCATGATTGTGTATCACCGACCGCTCCCACACCACCTCGGGAGATCTCCGGGCCCGGGGTGGTTACGCCGCATCTTGCTGATGATGTGGCCGAAGGGACAAAGGGGCAGGAGGCCCTCGCTTGCGCCTCCCCAGCATCAGTCGCTCGGGGCACCGTCTCGGTCGTGGAGAGTAGGCACACCCAGATGGTCTCCTCGGTTGCAGGTGCTACGGACATCGAGACGGCCGTCGTGGGAGGGGAGGGGTGCGGGCAGGAGGCCCTCACCACCCCCCTCTCTCGTGACGATCCACGACCGCTGTGGGGAGGGGCGCGGGCAGGAGGCCCTCACCTCCCCATCTCCCGTGGTGTTCCCTGACCACTGTGGCGGTATGGTGTGGATTGGGGCTGGCGAGCTGGAGGCTCTGCGGTCCCTTTCTCCCTAAGTTCTGGAGGTGCTAACTCGAGCACGCCCCCTCCCCGTCTTCACCGACCATGAGGGGTGGGCGTAATATTAGGGAGCAAACACCTCGGGAGAGGTCTACGGAGGAGATTATCGCTTTTGGTGGGATATTGGACCCGGTGTCTACTAGCAGGCATGTCAGCAACCGGATCTAGGAGCAACCAGACGCAGACGACCTACAGTTAGAGCATGCCATGAGGGCGGCCAAGTTTTGCGATGTCGAGGCAACTACATGTATGTCATTTAATAAGAGTTGTTCAATTTTGCATTTCTCTAAACATGAAATTATCGATAAGGCCCATAACTTAGGAGTTTCACTTCGGTCGAATGAGAAGGAAGTTGCAAAATCTGTTAATGACCTTTTAGACTTAGAAGCAAAGAGAGCATCTGAAATTATTCGTAACTCGCGGCCGTTAGACCTATGAATGAGGACGATATGAAAAAGTTAGGGATATCATCCCTTGAAAGTCTATGTAATGATCTCATGCCTACTATGGAGGCCGAAGAAGGAATAGAAGGGTCAGAGATTGAGGAAAATGTAGAAACTTTAGCAATGGAAAGTATTGTCTCGAGTCATTCCGGTAATAAGGATACAAACGGCGAGGGGGATAAGCCCAAGCGATCCTGGAAAAGGAAGGTGTATCCTACTTCGGCTGTTCGTAGAAGTGCTAGGGTTAAGCTTAATAAAAATTCCATGATGATCTATGAAAGGAATATTTTGGAATATCAGAGGTCTAGCTGACTTGGCTAAAATAAGGTTCCTAGCAGAGACATCGATAGAGCAAAAACTAGATTTTATTGCACTGCTCGAAACAGGAAGAGATAATTTCACCTCACAGTTCCTTGGAACTTTGTCTGACAGAATTGACTTTGATTGGCACTGTCTACCTCCTAGAGGAAGATCCAGTGGGATATTGCTGGGGGTTAGGTGCGAAACGCTAGAGGTGATTAAGTGGTTTGGGGGGGACTTTGCGGTCATGTTTCGGGTGAGATCGAAGTTGGATGGTTTCCGTTGGTCTCTAGTAGCTGTGTATGGAGCAGCCCGACCCGAACTTAAACCCGATTTACTAGCTGACCTGGTGCAGATTTGTGGGGATGAAACACTTCCAATCCTAGTCGAAGGGGATTTCAATATTATTAGGAGAGATGAGAAGAAGAACGACAACTTTGATGGACGTTGGTCCCTAATGTTTAACATGATTATCGAGAGTCTTAGTCTGAGGGAGATGGAACTCACAGGTAGGCAGTTCACATGGGCCAATGCGTTGCCCAATCCAACTTATGAGAAGTTGGATAGGGTGCTCGCTAGTGTGAAATGGGAACATAAATACCCATTGGTCTCAGTGCATGCAATGCAGAGGGCGATCTCAGACCACACACCATTGCTAGTAGACTCGGGAGACGCAATGCATATTGGTAACAAGAACATTCTCTTTAGAATTGAGTTGGTTCGAGAAAGAGAATTTCATGGCCATCGTAGCTCGACAATGGGCGAAGCCTGTTAGTGGACGATCAAGTGTAGAGAGATGGCAAAACAATATTAGACATTTAAGACAATTTTTACGGGGTTGGGCCAGAAACGAGAGTGGGATTTATAAATAAGAAAAAGAAAGACTCACCCAATTAATAGATGCTTTGGACCTAAAAGCAAAAGTGAACCTACTCGATGTGGCAGAACAGGCCACGAAATCCGAAGCTGCACAATGCCTACACGCTCTTCTTAGAGAAGAAGAGCTCAAATGGGCATTACATGCTAAGGTTCTCAAGGTTGTCCAAGGGGATGCAAATACACAATTCTTTCACATGATTGCGAATGGTAAGCATAGGAAGAAGAAAGCAATCTAGCTTGAACAGGACAAAGGGGCCATGGTGGGTCATGAGAATCTCAAATCGTATATCTCCAACTACTATAAACAACTATTCGGGCCTCCGACAGAGAGCACGGTTTTCCTGAATGAGCCTGTTATTGGACATATCCCTCAACTTCGGTCAGAGTAGAATGATATTCTATATGCACCATTTACTAAGAAGAGGTCCTCGATGCAATATCACAAATGAAACCGAATAAAGCTGTTGACACCTGATTTTGGCACAATGTAGAATGCAATAGAGATGGCCTCAAATGACAAAATATTCTAAATGAGAAATTTCACATTGCCGAGTGGAACAACTTTGATGTTTGGACCATAATCATTCGGCATCATATCAAAGACCAAAACTACACTCAGATTGTCATGTTAGGTGTTCTGAGTGCTTTTGGGTCAAGTACGCCTCCAGGACAATCTCGGATGAAGGAATGCTCTACATGAATTGTCTTCGTCTCGTCGAATCGGTCGATTTTGATATAAAAATCATCTCAATCCAAGTTCGTATGCAAAAGTTAGAGCTATCTGGATGCAGCCCTGTCAAGAGGCGAAATATGACGCGGAAGACCAGACATGTCTTGGCAAGTGTCTGATGTAATGCGTGAGTGTTTTGGCCCAGAAGATGGCCTCGAATCAGAAAACGTTCACCACGAAAGTTTTTCGTCTCGTCAAAACGGTCAACTTTGCTTTTGGACACATTTTCATCCGAGGTCGTTTACTGCCTCAAAAACCTTGCCGGGGAAAGCTTGCCGCCGTGAACAGTAACCTTGCCGGGGAAAGCTTGCCGCCGTGAACAGTAACCTTGCCGGGGGAGAGCTTGCCGCCGTGAACAGTAACCTGCCGGGGAAAGCTTGCCGCCGTGAACAGTAACCTGCCGGGGAAAGCTTGCCGCCGTGAACAGTAACCTTGCCGGGGAAAGCTTGCCGCCGTGAACAGTAACCTTGCCGGGGGAGAGCTTGCCGCCGTGAACAGTAACCTGCCGGGGAAAGCTTGCCGCCGTGAACAGTAACCTTGCCGGGAAAGCCTGCTGCCGTGAACAGTAGAAACTGTCGAGGCCAATCCGACCAGATGCTGAAGATGGGCTCAAATACTTATCTAGATGGCTTCGGATGAAGAAGTGTTCAACACAGGAGTTGTTCGTAACGTCGAAACGGTCGACTTTGCTTTTGGAGTCATCATCATCCGACGTAGTATACGACCTGCAGAGACGCTGCAAGAGTCGGACGGTCCAGTCAGCTACATGAACGAGTCCGACTCGAAATTAGAGATGACCCCGTGGAGTATTCAAGATGGCCTTATTTGGAAAAGTGATCAACATACGGATTGTTGGCCTCGTCGAAGCACACATAATTGATATTTGAACCGTCTCCATCAGAAGTCATATGCAGATTCCACAGCCCACGCAAGGAGCAAGACAGCAGATTGGACCAGATTCGGGCTGAATCCGAGTGGGACCAGAACTAGGATTCTAGGACGTGAATTGATGTAATTTTCTTGTAAGGAAAGCCTAGATAAATCCTTTGCTTGTACGGGAAGTCCAGCCGCCTCTTATATATTTTGGGGGTGACGGCCGATTGGACAACACACAATCGAACAAACACATCTACTACTTTTTCGTGTTCATCTACCTTTTATCTCTCCCTTGTATCTTTCTTCTCGTTCTTCTCTAGTTCTTCATGCTGGAGGGCTGCGGATCCATGAGGCTCTAGGGGTGAGCGAATCGACCTAGGGCAGCCCATAGCTGCCGCAATCCCTGACGGGGTCCCTCCCGGGTGCGCGGGGTTTCGGGTCTGCAAAAGCGCCCGCCGACTGTCTTGCGTATCGCGCTGTCGGTCGGGTCTCCTTCGACGTGAGCTGCGGTGCATCACCCCCGGCGTCGAGGGTACACGTGACGTGTTTGTGTGTCAACACACCTTTTTGGCGACTCCGCTGGGGACAAAGATCAATCATCATCATCCACCATGACCGATCTTCCCAAGCCATCTGAGGTAGACGCCGATAACATCATTAAGCCCAGTCTTGATGAGATATCGGCCGATCATCGCCAAGTCTATGAGGCGCGCGAGGAGAAGGACCTGCAGGAGTTCCTTGCAAAATTCAAGAAAGATCGCCAAGGCAACGTCACTCCGATTGAAGAAATCAAGTTCCCTCCTCTTCAAACTGAACAGGTTAAACCCTCTGTAAGTACTGCCTTTTCTCCTGAGCAGTGGGCTGAGATTGAAAGTCGTATTGCTGATGGTAACAATCTAGTCTATCAAACTTTCATAGAAAATACTAATGCTCAGAAGAATACATCTCAATCATCTAGTGGTAATGATGGTGTAGCTGCTAGTGTGCAAAACCCTAATCTGGCTTTACCTATTGCATCGGCGCCTCCTGTGCCGATGGCTTATTATCCTACCCATACAAATCAGATTGTGACTGCACCCATCAACCCTATTATGAGCATGCCAGGTTCGGTGGCAGCGCTGAACCAAACCCTACCTACACCTACAACCACTCGACCACTACCAAATTTTGGGTCGACATACATGCCACAATTCTTACCTACAGCTATTAACCCTACTCCTCCTATGCCACTGCCACAAGCGTCATCGTCCACTATGGATGATGATCTAGCTAATCTTAGAGAGGAGATGGCTAAGATGCTTCGAGAGAATTTTGGAGTTGAGTTACCTCGGAATCGGATTTACCAAAAGCCGTACCCCGAGTACTTTGATGCCATCCAGTGCCCTCCAGGATATAAAATTCCAGATTTTGTTAAATTTAATGGAGAAGGCACAAAAACCACATGGGAGCATGTTAGTCAATATTTAGCACAATTTGGTGAGGCAGGCTCATTGAACGAATTGAAAGTGCGTTTATTTCCTTTATCATTAACTGGTACCGCATTTTCATGGTTTTCTTCTTTACCCCATGGTTCCATTCGGGTTTGGTCGCAGCTAGAGCAGAAGTTTCATGATCACTTTTATAGCGGCGACAATGAACTCAAGTTGTCACATCTAACATCGGTTAAGCAGAAGCATGATGAATCGGTCTCCGATTACGTCAAGAGATTTAGAGAAACAAAAAACCGGTGTTTTAGTTTGGTGATAACCGAGAGAGACTTGGCAGGCCTAGTGCTGAGTGGTTTGAGAACTCCCATCAGAGAAAAGCTAGAAGGCTATGAGTTCTTAAATATCAACCAAGTCTTACAAAGGGCTTTGGCTCAGGAAAGCCGAAGCAAAGACCTCAAAGAAGTGCATAGATACAAAGCTGATCGTCCAAAGATGAATATGATCGAATATGATAGTGATCACTCGGACGATGAGGGTGATGTTTTTTCTACTGAATTTGTTTGGCCATCTAAGGCCAAACCATTTACTTGCAATGATCTGAAACCGATTCATAAGAATCGTGATGAAGAGATGAAGTTTACTTTTAACATTGCCAAGTGTGATAAAATATTTGATGCTTTGCTGCAAGCTAAAATTATTAGAATAACTCATACTTTGCCGCCGTTTGAAGAGCTGAAACAGCGCGCTTATTGCAAGTATCATAATTATTTTTCTCATGCTACTAACGATTGCAATGTTTTTCAACGACAGATACAATCGGCCATTAATGAAGGACGATTGAACTTTTCCAAAATGCAAATTGATAAACAGCCTTTTCCAATGAATACCATGGATTTGGAGGGGAAGAAGCTACTCATTCGGCCGGAGGTAGCCGAATCTGCTAATAAAGCTAATGTCATTGTCGGTGAGCCCAGGAAAGACAAGGAGGACAACAAGGTCTTGAGGAGACAGGTTGTGCTTGATAAGCAACCCGATGGCAAGGAAGTGATCAAAATCACCATCAAGAATCCTACACTCGGAGGGCAACCGCAAGTGCAAGAAAATACTCGTGTTAAATTTGTCAAGCCCAAGAGTCCAGAAGTTGGCAAGTGGAAGAAGAATGAAGCTAAAGTGCAGCGCAAGCGGATCAAGCCAACTTTTGATATGTTGCTGTCCAGGTATGCTAACCAGTCGGCCGGTTCTAGTTTCAATCGACCGACTCATCTGAAACGACCAAGGTCACCATCAGCTGATATGTTCAGTCGGTATACAAAACCGAGTGGACCAAAGGCGCAGTTTTCAGAAGAGCAGAGGCAATCTGTGTGGGATCGACTTGATTACTCATATAATGGCCGACTCAACATCGGTGACTATCAGTCGGCTGGTCAAAATATGCGACCGAGTGGAAATTATCCGAGTGTAAGGATGCACCCAGGTGGAAGCTATCCGAGTGAAAAAAATGTGGCCAAGTAGATTCCATCCGACTGGATTCCATCCGAGTGAATTCCATCCGAGTGACATCCATCCGAGTGGATTCCATCAGAGTAAAAAGCTGCGCCCGAGTGGAAATTTCATGCATCTGGAAAGTCGAAAAGAATGGCGTGTTAAGTCACCAAGTGTTGCAGTAGTTGAGTCGGAAAAAAGCAAGGATAAAACGGATGCCGACTCACTTATCTTGGGCACCAAAACATTTGCCATACAGCAGCCAATTGTGCATAGCAAACCGGCTGAGCCGATACTTTCTATTGCACCAAAGCACTCGGCTAATGACCATGAAGCAAGCGCCAGCCGAGTAAAAACGAGAGATCCTAAATACACTCAGCCAAAGTGGTGTCCTCCAGGGCTAACAAAGACACAGAAGAGGAAACTACAGAGGTTAAGGAGCCAAGAGATGGCAGAACAAGAGGCTGAGAAGCAAAGGGATAAGTTTTTCAATGACACTCGGCCTATGGTACCTACAAAACAAGTGTGGAGGCCCAAACAAATACGAGATACAGTGGCCTCTACGCCTATCACAGCAGCACCTACACTACCAAAAAAGGACGACGCAATCATTGCATCGTCTACGTTACCTATTGCTTCCTCTTTACTCGGACAAATTTCTGAATCGGTGGATGCACTTGAGGAGGAGGCTGATATGTTGGACTATGAGTATACACCGGTTCATGAAGGTATGGATATCAATATGGTGTATTACTTGCCTGCTGAGTTTCGTGTTGTAGATGAGGAAGGGGATGTGGCTCAGCTGGATTTTGGCCCTAAAAACACGATATTCGAGAAGCCGAAAGAACCAGTAACGCATCTGAAACCATTATATCTCAGAGGTCATATCAATGGGTCGCCGCTCACTCGGATGCTTGTTGATGGTGGTGCTGTGGTAAACCTTATGCCCTATTCGGTCTTCAAGAAATTGGGTTTGCCTGATGAAGAATTGATCAAGACCAATATGGTGCTTAACGGGTTTGAAGGCAAAGAGAAAACTGAAGCCAAAGGTGTGTTGTATGTGGAGCTTACAGTCGGAAGCAAAACTTTGGCTACTGCATTCTTTGTCGTTGAGGTGCAAGGTAACTACAACGTCATACTAGGCCGTGATTGGGTTCATGCAAACCAGTGCGTGCCATCCACTATGCACCAGTTTTTGATTCAGTGGGTTGATGATGAAGTGGAAGTCATTCATGCGGATAACTCGGCCTGTGTTGCTTTGGCCGATGCATTGGTGGATTGGCAACATCCCAATGCTACTTGCTTGACGGGACGTGACTTATCAGAGTTTGATTTTCTCAGCGCAACCAAGAATGGTTTTGTGCCCGTCTCTTTAAAGCCGACTGAATGCAATCGGCTCCAAGGTATGATATGTTTAAATGGATTCTAGCTCTGAGTGGTTACAAAAACGTCTTGTGAAATATCGGTCCAGCGAGAACGATATGTATGAGTCTATAGAGGAGTTGGATGACATGGATAAACTTGGACAAGGTTTTACGTCGGCCGATCCATTAGAAGAGATAGATATTGGAGATGGTTCAGTCACTCGACCGACATTTATAAACAAAAACTTGAAAGCCGATTGTAAAGCTAAGTTAATCGAGCTATTGAAAGAATATGTTTGTTGCTTTGCATGGGAATATCATGAGATGCCAGGGTTAAGCCGAGAGCTAGTGGAGCATCGGTTGCCTATAAAGGCCGGTTTTAGACCTTATAAACAGTCGGCCAAAAAATTTAATCCGAAAACATATGACCGGATCAAGGAAGAGATCGGTCGACTGCTTGAAGCTAATTTCATTCGACCTTGCAGGTACGCCGAGTGGATTTCTAACATTGTCCCAGTGGAGAAGAAAGGATCCGGCAAGTTGAGGGTGTGCATTGATTTCAGAGATTTGAATAGGGCTACACCCAAAGATGAGTATCCTATGCCAATAGCCGATATGCTTATTAATGATGCTTCTGGGCATAAGGTTATTAGCTTTCTAGATGGTAATGTCGGATACAATCAAATTTTTATGGCCGAAGAGGACATGTACAAGACTGCTTTTCGATGCCCTGGTTTCTTGGTTTATTCGAGTGGACAGTGATGACATTCAGATTAAAAAATGCTGGAGCCACATATCAAAGGGCTATGAATTTGATTTTCCATGATTTACTCGGTATCATACTTGAAGTTTATATTGATGATCTTGTTGTCAAATCGGATGCTTTTGAATCTCACTTGGCCGATTTGCGTTTAGCTTTTGAAAGAATGAAAAAGTATGGACTGAAGATGAATCCTTTGAAGTGTGCTTTTGGCGTGTCAGCTGGCAAGTTTTTGGGTTTCATTATTCATGAAGATGGCATAGAGATTGATCCCAAAAAGATAGAGGCTATATAGAAAGTGGAGGCTCCAACATGCAAGAGAGATACGCAAAAGTTCCTTGGCAAGGTCAATTATTTGAGAAGGTTCATAGCTAATCTGTCAGGGAAAGTTGATGCATTTACTCCTATCCTTCGGTTAAAGGATGATGCTGATTTCACTTGGGGGGCAAAACAGCAAGAAGCATTTGATATGATCACGAATTATTTGTGCACTCCTCCGGTGATGAGAGCACCCAAGCATAGGGAACCCTTCAGACTTTACATTGCAGCAGAGGAAGAAGTTATTGGTGCTGTTCTAACTCAAGAGACCGAAGGAAAAGAGCATGCCATCACTTATTTGAGCCGCCGCTTATTGGACGCAGAGACAAGGCATACATTTGTTGAGAAATTATGTCTATGCTTATATTATGCTTGCACAAAACTGAGACATTATTTAGTGCCGAGTGCTTGTGTAGTAGCTTGTCAAACCGATGTCATTAAATACATGTTGCATAGGCCAATTCTTAGTGGTAGAATTGGCAAGTGGGCTTATGCTTTGATTGAATATGATTTGGCTTATGAATCTCTAAAGTCCATGAAATGCCAAATTGTTGCTAATTTCATTGTTGAACATCGGATTAATGACAAGCATGATGTTGATATGAACCTTATTTCATTAGTACCATGGAGATTATACTTTGATGGGTCAGTTTGTAGCAATGGCCAAGGTGTTGGTATTGTTTATATATCTCCTCATGGTGCTGTTTTTGAAGCCTCATGCCGCTTAGAATATTTTTGCACAAACAATCAAGCCGAATATGAAGCATTGTTATTCGGCCTAGAGATGTTACTTGCTATAGGTGTTACACATATTGAGGCTTATGGTGATTCGTTACTAGTGGTACAGCAAATATCCAAAGTCTTTCAGTGTTTGGACGAATCACTTAATGTTTATCTTGATAAATGTCTAGATATAATCTCTACTTTGGATTGTTTTAGCATTGCACATATATCTAGACATGACAACTGGAAAGCAAATGAGTTGGCACAACAAGCATCTGGATACCATGTTGATCATGGCATGTTTCATATTTCTCAAAATCCGATGGCTTGTCTTACCAGTATGGAAGAGGCCGAACCAGAACCCACTGATTCGGTCATTAACAAAAAATCTAGTGCAGGTGACAATTCCGACTGGAGGAAGCCCATTGTTGCTTACTTGCGTAATCCGAGTGAAAGGGTGGACAGGGCTGTTCGGCGTATGGCTTTTAAATATACTATGAGGGATGATGATCTTTATCGCCGAACAGTTGATGATGTTCTTTTAAAGTGCTTGGATGAGGACGAAGCAAGAGTTGCTATGGGAGAGGTACATGAAGGCATTTGTGGTACTCACCAGTCGGCTCCCAAGATGAAATGGTTATTACGACGTGCTGGGTTTTATTGGCCGACCGTGATTAATGATTGCTTTAGATATTATAAAGGGTGCGAAGCTTGTCAAAAATTTGGTGATATTCAATTGGCTCCCGCTGCTATGTTGCATCCTATTATCAAGCTGTGGCCTTTCAGAGGATGAGGTTTAGACTTTATTGGGCAAATCCATCCGTCTTCTTCAAAGGGGCATCGGTTCGTATTGGTGGCAACTGATTATTTCACTAAGTGGTCTGAAGCAGTACCTCTCAAGAACATGACGCATACGGAGGTAATTAAATTCATAACCAAGCACATTATTCATAGATTCGGTATTCCTCAAACGTTAACTACAGATCAAGGTTCATCTTTTATGTCACACCAAGTCAGAGAGTTTGCCGAATCTTATAACATAAAGTTGCTCAATTCCTCCCCATATTATGCCCAAGCTAATGGACAAGCTGATTCTAGCAATAAAATTTTAATCAAGCTCATCAAGAAGAAGATTGAGGATAATCCAAGGAGATGGCATGACTTGTTGTCTGAGGCATTATGGGCACATAGAATCTCAAGGCATGGTGCTACGAAAGTGACTCCATATGAGCTAGTATATGGTCAGGAGGCTGTTTTACCAGTGGAAGTAAATTTGAATGCTTTGAGAATAGCCAAACAAAATGATTTATCGGCAATAGACTTCTATAACTTGATGATGGACAACATTGATGAGGTTGCTGATAAACGTTTGGCTGCTTTGAATGCCATAGAGAGAGATAAGTTGAGGGTGGCAAGGGCTTACAATAAGAAAGTCAAGTTGAAGAATTTTCAAGTTGGTGATCTCGTCTGGAAAGTGATTCTACCGATTGGTTCAAGAGATAGAAAATTCGGGAAGTGGTCTCCAAGTTGGGAAGGTCCTTTTAGTATTACAAGAGTTGTTCCCGGAAATTCATATTTGGTGGAATCAATATAGGGGGCATTTTTACCTCGAGCTCTCAATGGCAAATATTTGAAGAAGTACCACCCGAGTGTGTGGCAGGAAGCCTAAGTAGGCAATGGCCGATATACGATTATCGCCCTTAGCACAAACATGGCCGATACATAATTATCGCCCTGAGAAGAATAGATGGCCGATGGAGTGTTGACATCGTCCTTAGAACAAACATGGTGCAAATTATTTTTCGGCATGCAAGCTTTGCCGAAAAACAAGGGGGCCTGTGTTGACACCTGATTTTGGCACAATGCAGAATGCAATGGAGATGGCCTCAAATGACAAAATATTCTAAATGAGAAATTTCACATTGCCGAGTGGAACAACTTTGATGTTTGGACCATAATCATTCGGCATCATATCAAAGACCAAAACTACACTCAGATTGTCATGTTAGGTGTTCTGAGTGCTTTTTGGTCAAGTACGCCTCCAGGACAATCTCGGATGAAGGAATGCTCTACATGAATTGTCTTCGTCTCGTCGAATCGGTCGATTTTGATATAAAAATCATCTCAATCCAAGTTCGTATGCAAAAGTTAGAGCTATCTGGATGCAGCCCTGTCAAGAGGCGAAATATGACGCGGAAGACCAGACATGTCTTGGCAAGTGTCTGATGTAATGCGTGAGTGTTTTGGCCCAGAAGATGGCCTCGAATCGGAAAACGTTCAACATGAAAGTTTTTTGTCTCGTCAAAACGGTCAACTTTGCTTTTGGACACATTTTCATCCGAGGTCGTTTACTGCCTCAAAAACCTTGCCGGGGAAAGCTTGCCGCCGTGAACAGTAACCTTGCCGGGGAAAGCTTGCCGCCGTGAACAGTAACCTTGCCGGGGGAGAGCTTGCCGCCGTGAACAGTAACCTGCCGGGGAAAGCTTGCCGCCGTGAACAGTAACCTGCCGGGGAAAGCTTGCCGCCGTGAACAGTAACCTTGCCGGGGAAAGCTTGCCGCCGTGAACAGTAACCTTGCCGGGGGAGAGCTTGCCGCCGTGAACAGTAACCTGTCGGGGAAAGCTTGCCGCCGTGAACAGTAACCTTGCCGGGAAAGCCTGCTGCCGTGAACAGTAGAAACTGTCGAGGCCAATCCGACCAGATGCTGAAGATGGGCTCAAATACTTATCTAGATGGCTTCGGATGAAGAAGTGTTCAACACAGGAGTTGTTCGTAACGTCGAAACGGTCGACTTTGCTTTTGGAGTCATCATCATCCGACGTAGTATACGACCTGCAGAGACGCTGCAAGAGTCGGACGGTCCAGTCAGCTACATGAACGAGTCCGACTCGAAATTAGAGATGACCCCGTGGAGTATTCAAGATGGCCTTATTTGGAAAAGTGATCAACATACGGATTGTTGGCCTCGTCGAAGCACACATAATTGATATTTGAACCGTCTCCATCGGAAGTCATATGCAGATTCCACAGCCCACGCAAGGAGCAAGACAGCAGATTGGACCAGATTCGGGCTGAATCCGAGTGGGACCAGAACTAGGATTCTAGGACGTGAATTGATGTAATTTTCTTGTAAGGAAAGCCTAGATAAATCCTTTGCTTGTACGGGAAGTCCAGCCGCCTCTTATATATGTTGGGGGTGACGGCCGATTGGACAACACACAATCGAACAAACACATCTACTACTTTTTCGTGTTCATCTACCTTTTATCTCTCCCTTGTATCTTTCTTCTCGTTCTTCTCTAGTTCTTCATGCTGGAGGGCTGCGGATCCACGAGGCTCTAGGGGCGAGCGAATCGACCTAGGGCAGCCCATAGCCGCCGCAATCCCTGACGGGGTCCCTCCCGGGTGCGCGGGGTTTCGGGTCTGCAAAAGCGCCCGCCGATTGTCTTGCGTATCGCGCTGTCGGTCGGGTCTCCTTCGACGTGAGCTGTGGTGCATCACCCCCGGCATCGAGGGTACACGTGACGTGTTCGTGTGTCAACAAAAGCACCGGGACCAGATGGGTTCCCTGCGGAATTCTATAGGAAATGTTGGCATATTATTAAGGATAGTCTTATGCTGATGTTTCATGATTTTTTAACGGTCACGTAGAACTCTTTCATCTTAAATTTGTTATGATTACATTGTTGCCAAAAGAAAGAAGAAGAAGTTCGGATTAAGCAGTTCAGGCCAATATGTCTTCTCAACGTGAGTTTCAAAATATTCACGAAAGTGGATACTGATAGTCTGACACGGATCTCCCATTCGGTGGTGCAACCGAGTCAAACAGCTTTCATGCCTGGGAGACACATCCTAGAAGGGGTCGTCGTCCTTCATGAATCGCTACATGAAATTCATTCGAAGAAACTAGATGGGGTTATTTTCAAACTGGATTTCGAGAAGGCATATGATAAAGTTAAGTGGCCTTTTCTTCAGCAGGCAATGCGCTTTAAAGGTTTTAATGAGGCATGGCAGAACCAAGTGGGTTCTCTAGTCCAAAAAAGGTAGTGTCAGAATTAAGGTTAATGATGATATCGATCACTATTTTTAGACTCATAAGGGCTTGAGAAATGGGGATTCGATGTCTCCTCTCTTATTTAATATAGTGGCGGATATGTTGACCGTTCTTATCGGTAGGGCCAAGGAGAATGGCCAAGTTGATGGACTTGTTCCTCATCTAGTCCATGGGGGAGTTTCCATTTTACAGTATGCTGACGACACTATTCTTTTCATGGAAGATGACATTGCAAAAGCTCGGAATATAAAACTAATACTTTGTCTCTTTGGACAATTGTCGGGATTAAAAATCAACTTTCATAAGAGCGAATTGTTCTGCTTTGGTAAAGCCAAAGAGGAGCAAGACACATATACAATTGTTCGGTTGTGAATTGGGTTCTTTGCCCTTCAGTTATTTGGGCATATTGATTCATCATCGCAAGCTTTCTAATAAAGAATGGAAGTGCATGAGAGATCGAATTGAAAAAAAGCTTAGCTGTTGAAAGAGCAAGCTAATGTCGTACGGAGGTCGGCTAGTGCTTATTAATTCAGTACTTACTAATATGCCGATGTTCCTGTTATCTTTCTTTGAGGTACCGAAGAGGGTACGGAAGAGACTAGATTTTTTTCGATCTCGATTTTTCTGGCAATCCGATGAGACTAAGAAGAAATATCGCCTAGCATGATGGGATATAATCTGCCGACCCAAGGACTAGGGTGGTCTCGGCATTGAAAACCTGGAAATTAAGAATAAATTCCTTATAAATAAATGCCTTTCCGGCATGGCTGATCTGCTTAAATAATGGGGGTAAGCGGCCTGGCGCCGCATCAATGCAGGAGTAGCAGGCGTTGTAGGCTTCCCGATCGCCACGTTTGCATTGAAGTGACTCCGGTTAGCCGTCCAGTTATGTCGATCTGACGGCCGTTAGGCACGTACGTGACAGACGTCCGGACGACCGCAAACCTCTATCAGTTGCTTTCAGTTTGTGGGGATCTGGACCGATCCATGGATGTTTGGTGGATGGCGTTGAAGGGCTCGAAATGTCCGGACCATGGGGTCTGAATATTTACTGGCGATTTGATGTACGACATTGGAGATGTCCTAAGCTACGTTTCTACAATGAAACGCAGCCGACGAAAGTGCTATGCTTTAAAAAAAAATAAGAAGGAAGTAGTAAACATGGACGAAAGCAACATTTTCTCCTACGTCTACAATGTATCCACTACTCTCGTTTGTCTCACTGTTATCCGCATGCCCTACCAAGCAAGGAGTTGGTGCTATACAGTGGAAGCTCAGCGCATCAATCCGAGTCACCCCAACCTTCTGCTCCTCGCACCTCGCCCATGCACGCACAAGTGCAGAGAACACTTTCAAATGCAAAAATTATGCAATAAGTAGTACACTTCAGAGTTACTAGACTGTATTCCAATTTTTCTTTTCATAAACTTCAGGGTTCAGACTTCGCTTCTCCACACCTCCGCTCCGCCGACGGGCCCGTTCCTTCTTCAGCTTCGGCCATCGTCCTCATCCACCCACCAAATCGCCCGCCATGCCGATTAAATGCCCGCAGCGCAGCACGAAACAGGAGCCGTCGCCGTGGCCGATCGAGAGCTACAGGAAACGAGGAGGTGGGGAGGGGGAGCAACAGTAGACAGTTAAAATCCAAAGGAGAATCCATTGACAGCCACTGTTCGGCGCATTTGCTGCCGCGGCAGAGGCGCCATGCTGCCGCCGAGCAAGAAAGCGCGCTCTGACGACCGACCGACCGGCGAGCCCCGCAGCAAAGGATTCGCGACGGTCAGGGGCTGGCCGTGGCCGGGCAGCAGCAGCTAGCATGCACGGTTCTGTTAGATGGGGAAAGCGCATGCATGCATGCCTGGCTCGCAGGGTCACGGCCCAGGTCGGTCGATAGGTCCGTCAGGGCAGCGCAGTGCTCGCTTTCTTCCTCGCCTCTTTCCTCCGGGTCCTTTAAAGGTGATAGGCCGGCGCCCGCCCGTCAGCCTTCCCGGGGCTTCTTGCATGGAAGTTTCAGCCTTTCTCCGTGACCGGCCGACGAGCAATTCCTCCTCTTTTTTACCCTGTTGCGGCAAAGACTTATCTCTGTACTTCATTCATTTCGTCTTGTCCATGCATGTACGTCGCCTTCCCTGAAGAAAAACGGCGTGCACGTACGGCTCATGGCGCTACGGAGGATCCGGAAATCTGTGGACGGACGGACGGACGGCCCCAGCGACGGACGATCATAAAGGACGTGCGACCTCGATCCATCTTAACTATGTCATGAACAGGCGGCCTACACGTACCAATCATGCATGGGCGATCGAGAGCCGATTAGTTTCAATCCGGCAGCGCAGGTTTGTCTCTTCCGCCATGAAATAGAAAGCTCAAACCAGGCCACTGCTCCCGACGACGTACTAATGGCGCTCTTTGACTCGCCTCTACGAGCGGCCATGCTAATATGCTATGCATGCACAGCTCCCCGGATAGATAGATAGATAGATAGATACCCATCTTTGTCGCGACGGGCTTAAAACCAGGGGCCGACGTACGTCGCTGTGGCCGAGCATCGATCTTATGATACGGCCAAGGAGACTGATGTGACGGATAGAGAATGGCGTATGCGATCCGTCGTCGTCCATGCATTTGTTTTACCTGAAAACGACGCGGCTCTGGCGTATACAGGGATGGCATCTTGGCTTGGGTAATTCCGGTAACACGTAGACGTATGGCATGCAACAATTATAGCAAATGCCACAGCGTTATGGTAGTAGATAGATAGTACTGCTAGATCACAGGCGTGCAGGTGTGCACTACAGAGGACACCCTTTGGAATTAAGCGCGCAGACGCAGAGTACATTTTCTGCATCATGGGTATTAAGTGGTCTTGAGCATCATCATATGCCAAATCCATGGCCATGAAGATATTTTAGTTCATCGTCATATCATAATAAGGACACATGCACTCTCTTTTAGTCTTTTCCGTTAAAGCTGTTGATTCTCAGGCTACATCATACTTATCAATAATGTGGGGTCATGTCATGCATTACTCCACCATCATTGTTAGGTTAGAATGGCGAGGGATGAAATTAAAATTGTCTGGAGACGCAACCTGTGGCCGTATTTGTCAACACAGGTATGGGCGAGAACTGAAGACATGTTGGACGTCCCATACCAAAAAGAGGCGAGGAGATTGCACCCCATGCTCTGTGCTGCTCCTGTGGAAATAAGCAGCAGAAAGGCGACACAACGGCACTAGCTGTAGCTAGTGTCACGTGCTAATCTCGGAGATTTTCGTCCTCGTCTGACAATTTATGGGGAAGGAGCTGCACTGACTGCCAATTTTCTGGTCTGCCATGCTCTACTGGGCATTTTAATAACCTACCAAATGGCATTCAAAAAATAACCTACCAAGTGGCAAATTAAGGTGTACATACATTTTATTCTCGCGACCACAAATTAGGGTGTACCAAAAATTTCTTCTCGCAATGACACAACTATTTTTTTTCATTTTTGCGGGGACATAATTTTTTTCTAACTTGGATGATCACACAAAAACTTTGATTAGCAAAGTCTCCCGTACTGTTGTGCTGTAGTATTGTACCACCTGTTAGGATAGCCTAATGAAGTCCCTATAGCAAACGTTTATCATCTTTCATCTTCTTTTTTCATCCTTGAATCCATTTTATCTGTTCGTGTAACTGTGTATCTGCTTGATGCATTTCAAATTATCAATAAAATCAAAACTTACAAAAGTTTTCATAGGCAACCATTGGGTACTCAAAAATACTGTCTACAAAGGTGTGATGAACCGCAATTAGATGTAGTCATAGTACACCATGGCGACAACCTTACATTAGTGTCGTCAAACACATGGTGCTAGAAGCTTAAATCAGATATCATATTCTCAATTGAGATATTGCCATTTCTTTGTCTCTCCACCCAAGGAAAAGCGGCTAGGATTTCTGCTTCCCGTCGGCGGCGCCACTGATCTGCCACGTCTCCTGTGGCCTTAAGGCCCTGGCTGCGCGGTGGATCTCAGCCCTTGCCGATGGGAAGACTCCGTTTTTATGTGCTTCTTTAAGTTTTGTTAGGGTTTGTGTCCCACAAGAAAGACGAGACGGCGGCGGTTCCCTGAAGATGGAATAAGGTTCTCCCCGCTTGGCCCCTGTCCCGGTGGTGCGTCTGGCATCGTCGAAGGGCGTGTGGAGGTGTGTCTCCGGCGGATCTTGCGGGATTCAGTCGGTGGTTATCTTTGACGGATCTACTCAGATCCGGTTTTGTTCGTCTTTGTCCTTGTGTCTTCAGGTTTGATCCTTCCGATATAAATTTCTCTTCATCGGCGAAGGTTGTTGTTCTGGTGCGTTGGTCCTATGGGGCCTTAGCACGACGACTTCCCGACTGTCTACTACAACAAGTTGTGCCCGACTCCGAGGAGGGAGGAGAGATGACAGCGGCGCGCCTTCGACTCACTTCAGTGCTTGTAGTCATTGCTAGGTTGTTTACGAATATGGATGCAGTTTTTACTATTTCTCGTGTTCGTTATACTGCCATGATTGAAGATGCATAGATCGAAAGTTTCCCGTAAAAAAAGAGACAGTCACATACTCGTCATTGAGTTAGAAGACTCTACCATTTCTAGTTGTGAACAACCTTCCAAGTAATTAGGATGGCAATCTTTGTCCACATTTCATAGTTAGGTGTACCTCGTGGCTCGAGTGACCAAATATCACCAAAGGTTTATCTGTGTTCCAAAATTTCAGATAAACCCCAGCATGGAGGTCCATTCATAAGTGATACCCAAGTTATAGATGATCAAATTAACGGAAAATGCAATAGATCCTCGTAAAATAGAACAACCAGATAAATAATGCATTGTACGGACATATGTCAACTTCGAGTCTTTTGACCACTTGTTTGTCGGTGCTTATCTTTCGGCTACCAACCCGAAATGACGCATCCAAAATCACATGGTATTTCGCCGAGTATTATTTAGTTTTCCCCGTGCTAAGCAATCATGCATATGTGTGGCCTACTGAGCATATGGATTGGCACTGTTGTTGAACTACCAAAAAATAGAGTACCAGCGGTCAGATATGCTCAATAATCATATCCACATGAATGCATTTGTGAAAAAAATCAAGGCAATTTTTTGCATAATAATATCCCTCCAACCCCAAAGTTATGGGCACCATCTTCGGAACAAAAACAGTGCATCACGTGCAAACAAAATGCAATATAAATAGGGTTATCTGGTTGACAAAATACTTGAAGCCGCGTCAAACTTGGCATGCGTACTGGACTGTAGCACATACCAATTATTTTTGTACTATTTGCGTCATCTTAGCGAACGTGCTTGGCATGCTAACACAAGTGCTAACACAAGTTCATTGTAGCTAGGCGGCACTGCAAAAGATACAGGTGAGCGTAACGATAACTTGAGCCGCTATCATTCGGAAGAATAATTGGAACAACTATTCTTTCCAACAAATAGAACAAATAATTATTGTTGGAGAAATAATGTCGCCTGCTTTTGCCATTCCAGCAGCAGGCGTCCAGTTGTAAATCTGGGGCTAGACTGCCAAAGCTGCGGCAGTCCTGGTCCAACGCGGCACTACAGTCTTGGATGATTGGTTCCTCTCACACAGGCAGTCTCAGCCTACAAGCTTCTCGTAAAGTGTAATCCTATATTTTCGATAGGCAAATATTCTCTCTATTTTACCGTATGTTTCTCTTTGGCTAACCCGATTTTATCAGATATAGTTTGTGACTTCTGTTTAGTACTAGCAGTGCAACAGTATTTAAGATACACAAACACGTGGCATTTCCATTCCCACAGCGATATAAGATCTATCAATCCAAATGTGTGAAGCCTATATATATAGGAGTATATCTGTATATGGGTAGTGGGAGGCCAGAAACATCCATGAATGAAAGGAAAAAAAGATAGAAGTATCACTGTTTGGCGCCACATTTGTAGCCCAAGCCATGCATGCTCCACACTGCCCTAAAACGGCCATCTTTCCAGCTCCAGTCCCTCTCACCACAGGCCGATGGACGAGCAGATAGATGGCCGCTCTGCATGCGTGCCATGCATGATGCATGCGGAAATAATGCGTTTATCATTTATATATCCACAGGAAGCCGCTCCTCCGTCAGGATCATCGCCTACTCTCCGGGTGAAACTTCATCGGCCTCTCCTGAAAATGACAGGAGAGGAGCTGAGGAGGGAGGCCGCCTTTCTCCTCCTCATTTCCCATCCGTCCAAGCAGATTTTTGAACAGTGCTGCATGCCGACGGCTCCAAGACACCACTACGCGTCGAGAAGAACTGGAAATATTTTTGTTCGTTTGGATCTCGCAAATGACAAACATGCATGTAGTACTGCTGTACTGGTGCAATTATTAAGGCGTAGTAGTAGGAGTACCCTACTAGTGCATGTCCAAGTCATGGCCAAAGTTGGCCGTGCTTTTGCGGTGGTCAATGGGATCTTTGGTAGTAAAGCGGGAGGGAGATCCAGTGGTACATGCTGCCTGCATGCAATGCAACCAGCTAGGTAGCTGCTGCCCATGGCACGAGCCGCTAGTACTTTTACCTTCTTCTTTGGAATCAAATCTAGATCGCCGGGGTGATGATGACGATGGTGCAGGTTAGGGCCTCTGCCTTTGAGTAGCGGGGTCAACCGTGTAATGATGCGGGTTAGGGCCTCGTGTTAGACGTGGGATGACGTGCGTGTGATGGATGGGTGGTGGCCGGCTGTGTGGAGAGGTCAACAAGGACCGACGCCTTTTTTCCCTTTCGATACTGTCAGGCCACAGTGACGGTGATAAGAAAGCCGTTCGTTTTGACGGTGCACGTTCCGGTCGTCACGCAATCGGATCTTCACGGGACGTGGTACCAGGGGCCCCGCCATCCTCTCGTCTCGAGGCCGGCCGAAAAGAGAGAGGGCGCCTTCCCCGGAAAGAATCGTCCGCATTGTAAGGCCTGGGTTGATCGCGACCGTTCGTTTCTCATCGGGCGCCTCGCCGGCGATGTCGACGTGGTGCGACGGTCTATCTCTATCCCGTGGGGCTCTGCTTATGAACCACGGGATCGGAGGGGGAGGGGAGACACGGAGAGGGAGGGGCGTTCGTACGTGATTGGTCAGTTGTCTGACTGTCTCCTCCTCGCTGCACGGTGGATGAATGGGTCTGCGGGACGTCGAGGTCAGGAGGGTCAGACAGAGCCCTGTGGGGAAAAAGGTTATTCCTCCGACGGTCGACCGGCGATTCGCTCCGCTCGGATCGGATTTCTAGACGGGTTTATTCGTGCTTGCGTGCGCGGATCTCCTCGTGGTTTCTGAGTCTCGCTCCAGCTCCAGCTTGGCCCGGCACGATCGGGTAAAACTCAGGTTTGTGAGGTGTATGTATGAATGCCAGCACGGAAGAAGACCGAAGCGCCCGGTTGCAATGCAAGGAGTGTGGGGAGAGTGGATTTTTGGAACATGGGTGCATTGGAGGACTTTATTTTAAATAGTTTAAAAATCACATTTAAAATTTCAAAAAATTCTAAAAAGAATTCTACATGATCATATGGATCGATATTATACATGTGTAAAGTTTGGTGATGAAATAAGCAAACATGTGAGCTATACGAAAATGACAAAAATGACCATTTCTAAATAGTGAAGAGTACATGTACTGTTCATCTATCCAAAATCACGGTTTTGTGATTTGTGTGTAACTCACATGGTTACTTATCTCATCACCAAAACTTGCACATGTGTAACATACATCCATATGAACATGTGGAATTATTTCTGGAATTTTTGAAACTTCAAAAATACCATTGTCACACTATACAAAATATAGGGCTTCAATGCACCCGTCCACCAAAGTGACTCTTTGGGAGTGTGGGTGCATATTTGGGTCCCTGTGACTTATTTCTCCTCATCATGTACTCCCTCCGTTTCAAATTGCTCGTTGCAGAAATGAAAGTATCTAGAACTAAAATACATCTAGATACATCCATACCTGCGACAAGTAATTTAAAACAAAGGGAGTAGTACCGTGCTTAACTATCCACTACCCATAAATCCTAATCATGATGTCTTTGCCTCGATGAATATGTAAGCCGAAGATCCATGTTGTGATTGCTAGACGATGGCACGTGAATCCCTTAGCAAAATGGCACATGGATTTCTTCGAGAAGAAGATACTCACCTGTGACATGGGCCGCATCTTAATCTGTTTTTTCTCTGCTTACTCCTACATTTTTTTATCGCAAAAGACTTGTCGTTTTTATTAATTAAGTAGAGAGTAAGAATGACCCGATCAATTGACGGGGAACCAAGCTAAAATTGACGCAATCCAACACATGTAATATAACATGGACACCATCGGCCAACCTTGCCACATGGAGACCACAGAGTTACAAAGAAGAAAGGAGCATCCGTCGAGGAGTCACAAGTGTCATCATTATCACCAGTCGCCACGCCGAACAAATGACTCTGACTTCACCATAGAGTACCACCAACAAAGCCTTCCTGCAAACAGCAAAACCAAGGCCCTGACAGCCCATGTCAGCATACGCTGATGAGTGTACTTTTTATGCTCATCACATTGTTGTTTAAACCGGTTTATCATAAACTATCCGAGGACATCACTCCGATATTATCACTAATGACTACTGAATGCAAAAGATTGCAAAAAGTTCTCTCTTTATTTTGTTTCCACATGAAAAGAGGTCATACATGGATAAAAATCATCATTTGCAAGGGTGAAGCAAAATGGAGAAAGAAGGAACTAAGTTGGAGAAGCAACAAAATAACAGAAGAGAAGACGACGCCTGGTATGAACGCATGCGCTGGTACCAGCGCTCGTACCGGGTGTCAGAGGCTCCGTGGCGGCCAACACCTGATTCGGAGAGGAGCATCGTCGAAAATCTCCATCAATGCAACAGAAGCCATTCTGCAACCATGGCCCTATATTGTCAACCATGCTAGCACAGAGGAGAGCTACAAGGGGAGTAGAGGGGACCTCTTGAATTCATTCTAGTAGGGAGTGAACGATTTACATTCCCATGGGGAGAGGGGCTTGTGTAGGCAAGGGGTCCTTAAGACATGACCAAGGCTAGAAAAGATAATGTGGGAGCGCAGAACTAAGTACTCTTTTTTCTTTGGCCCCATAAGTCTCTAATTGTGCTACGAGGGTGGTGGAGGCTACGTCTCCAACGTATCTACTTTTCCAAACACTTTTGCCCTTATTTTGGACTCTAACTTGCATGATTTGAATGGAACTAACCCGGACTGACGCCGTTTTCAGCAGAATTATCATGTTGTTATTTATGTGCAGGAGCAAACGTTCTCGGAATGACCTAAAACTTCACGGAGACACTTTTCAGAAAATAAGACAAATACCTGCCAAAGATGAAGGCCAGGGGGCCACCACCTTGCCACGAGGGTGGGGGGCGCGCCTGCCCCCCTAGGGCGCGCCCCCCTACCTCGCGAGCCCCCTGTTGCGTCTCCGACTCCAACTCCACCTCCATATATTGAGTTTCGGGGAGAAAAAAAATCAGGGAGAAGAAATCATCGCGTTTTACGATACGGAGCCGCCGCCAAGCCCTAAAACCTCTCGGGAGGACTGATCTAGAGTCCGTTCGGGGCTCCGGTGAGGGGAATCCGTCACCATCGTCATCATCAACCATCCTCCATAACCAATTTCATGATGCTCACCGCCGTGCGTGAGTAATTCCATCGTAGGCTTGCTGGACGGTGATAGGTTGGATGGGATCTATCATGTAATCGAGTTAGTTTTGTTAGGGTTTGATCCCTAGTATCCACTATGTTCTGAGATTGATGTTGTTATGACTTTGCTATGCTTAATGCTTGTCACTAGGGCCCGAGTGCCATGATTTCAGATCTGAACCTATTATGTTTTCATCAATATATGAGTGTTCTTGATCCTATCTTGCAAGTGTATAATCACCTATTACGTGTTATGATCTGTTAACCCCGAAGTGACAATAATCGGGATACTTACCGGTGATGACCGTAGTTTGAGGAGTTCATGTATTCACTATGTGTTAATGCTTTGTTCCAGTTCTCTATTAAAAGGAGGCCTTAATATCCCTTAGTTTCCGTAAGGACCCCGCTGCCACGGGAGGGTAGGACAAAAGATGTCATGCAAGTTCTTTTTCATAAGCACGTATGACTATGTTCGAAATACATGCCTACATTATATCAATGAACTGGAGCTAGTTCTGTGTCACCCTAGGTTATGACTGTTACATGATGAACCGCATCCGGCATAATTCCCTATCACCGATCCATTGCCTATGAGCTTTCCATATATTGTTCTTCGCTTATTTACTTTTCCGTTGCTATTGCTATCATCACTACAAAATACCAAAAACATTCCTTTTACTACTGTACCTTTTGCTACTGTTATCACCACTATCATATTACTTCGCTACTAAACACTTTGCTGCAGATATTAAGTTTCCAGGTGTGGTTGAATTGATAACTCAGCTGCTAATACTTGAGAATATTTTTTGGCTCCCATTGTGTCGAATCAATAAATTTGGGTTGTGTTGGGGGTTTGGTGCGACACATACCAAAGGATGGCTTATCATGGTGGGGGCGAGTAGAACGTCGCCGGTGCCTGGAAACGGGATGAGACGAAGGCATGCACGCCGGCGAATCTTACCCAGCTTCAGGGCTCTCCGGGGAGATAATACCCCTACTGCTGCTCTGCGGGGTCTCCGCATGATCACTATGGCAAAGTGTTTACACGGTTGCTCCTTGAGCTGTTTCTTGGAGGTAGGAGAGGGCAAGGCTAGCTCTCTCCCTTCTATATGATCTGGCCTAGAGCTAGTGGGTTCCAACCCTTTGCATGGGTGCCCTGGGGGTTTATATAGGCCTACCCCCCAGGGGTACAATGGTAATACGGCTGGACGCGGGCCCAGCCATCAGCGCCTCTGGCCTCCGTCTTCCCCGCCGACCGCTGGGGACCGCCGACTGGCGGGCCATGCCGACTGGCCTGGTACGGAGCCGACAGGCCGCGTCCGCCGCGGGCGGGTCTTGCCGGCTGCTGATTACTGTAGCCGTGCTTCTAATGACGCGGGCTTGATCATGGGGGCGTGCCAACAGCCCCGCCGCCTGGCGGGCGATCACTATTGCCACTCTCAATCACATCTCGATTAATGGTGCGTGGGCCCCGAGGGAGGGCTCGGCCGACTCCCCGGGGCCGACTCCCGACGGGTCCGACTGGTGGTCCTCTTGCCGTCTCCTGGGGTCTCATTGACTGGTGGGACCCGCTGCCTCTGGGCCGTACAGACAAGCCGTCGTGGGTACAGGATTCGACCCTGTGGTGCTGATGTCAGGGCCGGCATGGCAACAGTGCCACGCCGCACGGAGATCTTCCGGGGTACGGCGTGCTGTGGCCATGCCCGCCCTTGGTAAGGGGCGGGAGTGGGCTTCACTGTAGCCACTCTCCCGCCCCGTCCCCCTTGATGAGGTCACGGGGTTTGTTGGAGTCGCAGGCCGACTCCCCAAAGCCGGCTTCTCCGGAAGTCGCCAGGCAGGAGTCGGCTTTCCCTGCGGTCGTCCCTGGGACTCGGCCGCGAGTGGCAGTCGGCCGTCTTGCCATTGACTTCTTGAAGGCGGCTCTTTGTCCTGGGGCCTTGAGGGGCGCAGCCTGCCCGATATCTTGAAAGGTTCTGGGGCTCGGGCCGACTAGAAGGAGTCGGACTCGCTCAACTCAGATTCGCTCAATTCCGACTCGCACAATATTTCGAACGTCGCGGCGGGATCCAAGTAGCGTGCTAGCTAAGCCTCCAGGCCGCCGCCCATTCTAGGCTTGTCATGCGATGACACGTGGTTGGGCCATTCTGCCAACCTACGCATGCGACGGGACAGGCCCATAGGCGGGGCCCGCCACTACCGCGCCTCGGTGCCCGAGCGGATCCGTCACGGCCCCGGTGGACAGTTGGGATTCTCGTGGAGTTACTGCGCGCAGTAACTTTGTCATGGAACGTGGGGGTCGTGGGGCCGTGGGCGCAGTAAATCCCACGACCGCCCCCTCGGCTTCGCAGCCCACGAGGCTATAAGTAGGGGAAAGAGGGGGGCACGCGCGCTCCTCCTTCCCACCACTCCTTGCTCTCTTCCTTCTTCTTCTTCTTCGCTCCGCCGCGCGCCCAAGCTCCGACGAACGCCACGGCGATCAGCTCGCGATGAGCTCTTCCTCTGCCGCGCGCCTCCCCCGGTGCGCTCCGGCACCTGGGACGGCTCCGAAGTTCACGACGACCATGTCGAGTTCCTCCACCGGACTCGTCGGCTCCCCGGCGAGGATCACGTGCGGGTGCATCTTGCTCCGAAGGGGGAGATTTCCCCCGCGCCGCAGGAGGGCGAGTGGGTCATCTTCCGCTCGCACTGCTTGCGCGGGTTGGGGCTGCCGGCGAGCAGTTTCTTCTGATCCTTCCCGGAGTTCTACGGCCTCCAGCCGCACCACCTCACCCCCAACACAGTGGTGCTGTTGTCCGCCATCGTGGCCTTGTGCGAAGGCTTCCTCGGAGTCCTCCCCACCCTCGAGCTCTGGGGGGAGTTCTTCTTCTCCAAGCTCGGCACCCAGACTGCAGGCGTGCCGGCTCAATGCGGCGCTTTTATCGTCGTGCGAAGGTCAGGGGACGACAACCCCTTCCCCTCCATCTCGCTGATAAATTCGGTGAAGATGTGGAAGAGATCGTACTTCTACATCAGGAGCGTCTCCACGAGGGGCGACTGGGTCAACCTACCGGCTTTCAAAGCCGGCCCGCCGGCTGGGAGACTGCCCAACTGGTCGTACCGGGCCAAGTCGCTGACGCCTGTGGGAGCCGGCGCCATCGCGCGACTCCGAGTGCTGATGCAGTCGGAGGGCTTGACTGGTCCAGACCTGCTGGCCGCCTTCGTGGCGCGCCGAGTTCTCCCGCTCCAAGGCCGCCCCCATATGATATGCCAGATGAGCGAGCACCGCGACCCGAGTCGGATGTGCACTAAGGCCATGCCTCACGAGGAGGTGGCCTTCATGGTGAACTACCTCTCGGACAGCAAGCTCCTGGAGGATTGGCGGTTCGGCAAGGAGCCGTACTCCCGCGCCAACCCCCCGCTTGTGGTGAGTTACCTTTCCTTTCTTTCTTTGGATTGTGTTTTTTCTTGACGAGTTTGTTTTGACCAGTCGACTTTGGTCAGAATCCCCTCCTCCACCCTCCAGCCGGCACCTCGGGGCCGGCCCGCGAGTTCCTCGCCGACCGGGCGGAGAGCGACGTCGACGACCCCGATCTGGGGGCGGTGGCTCTAGAGGACGACGCCGAGGGAGGAGGAGGAGGAGCAGGCGACTTCAGGACTTCGGCCACTTTCGCCGACTGGCCTGACGACATTGCCGAGGGAGAAGCCCCCCCCCCCCGCCATCGGCCAGGAGCCGGCCAGCCTAGCGCAGGCTCTTCTGCTGTGCCGGGGGCTCCCGGTGGCGGGAAGAAGCGCAGGGTCGTGCCGACCTTGTTCGGCAGTCGGCCGAAGAAGCCCAAGGGTTCGGCTGCGGCGACCCGGCGGGACGAGGCGGCTGCGACGGCCATCCGCTTTCGTAAGGAAGTGAAGAAGCCGCCATTGGTCTCCGCGTGAGTATTCTGTCTTAATGCTTTATTCTTCTTTGTGGCTTTGTCTGAGTCTTTGCTTGCTCCCCTTGCTTCAGGGCTCCCCTCACTCTTGAGAGGGTCACCGCCGCCTCCGTCATGGGGTCAGCGGAGACGTCCTCCACCACTCGGCAGATTGACCCCGCTGCTGACCTCCGGGAGGCGACATAGCGGAATGCGCAGGAGAAGCGCAACGAAGAAGAGGCCGTTCGCCTGGAGAAGGCGGAGGCCGATAGGGCGGAGGCCTCCGCTAACAAAAAACTGGCGGAGGCCAAAGCCGCCGCCGCGACGAAGTGGCAGGCTGAGGAGGCCGCACGCCGCCAATCGGCGGTGTTCGTCACCCTGCTGAACTCCACGCCGCCGCCTCCGGAGTTCATGGGGCAGACTGGGGAAGTCGGCAGCGAGAACCCCGTCGTGGAGAGGGAAGGCGGCGACCCCTCTACGCCGGACGTGATCGTTCCGCCGCCGCCTCCGTCGCCGTCTGAGAGTGCGCAAGGCAAGCAGCCAGCGGACCCTCCGGTGCCGCCGACCGAAGACGAGGCCGTGGCGAGGTTACTCCTCCAAGTTGGCTCGCCAATGCGCCGCCGTCTGGAGAAGGCGACTTCGGCACCCCGCCCCCTGGAGGCCGGCACCGCTAGCTCGGCGATCCCAGACGCCAAAGCGACGAGCGCCGCGCCCATTGGGTGGGTGCGAGGAGGCAGCACAGGGCCGCTGAACCAGGCGCTTCTGGACGTCCAGGAGAAGCTTCGTGCCGAGGGCGACGCTCTCCAGAATTGCACCAAGGCGTACCTGGCGTCGCGGGCAGGTATGTTTTTTCCTTTGGTCCTTGTTTCCTTGTTCCTCTCTGTGGGGCGCGCCGCGCACCCACTGGGTGTAGTCCCCGAGTTTCGGGCTGGCTGCTGACCAGGCGGCCCGGAACTCCGATTGATGAACTCTGGGTATTAATTTTTTGTCTGAAATGCTTGACGCAGGATTACCACAACCTCCGCGTCACTGCCTTCAACCGTAACGTTGAAGAGCTGGGCAAGCGGACCGCCGATCTGTCGGAGAGCCAGAGTAAGTATTTTTCCTTCTTTGCGGGGGCGCGCTGGCGCACCCGCGAGCTGTAGTCCCCGAGATTCGGGCCGACTGCTGAGCAGTCGGGCCGGATCTCCCCGATGATCTTCCTTATTGATGACTTATTGCCTTCTTTCTTTCTTCTTTTCAAGAGCCAATGCTGCTCTTCAACAGCAGTTGAGCGAAGCCAATTCCGCATTGCGCGCCAAAGGGGAGGAGTGCAGCAAGCTCGCCACGGAGCGCGATCTGCTGGCCACTCAATTGGCAGAGCTGTAAGTGCATCTAGTGCCACCCCTAGTTGGTTTTGGAGTATTGACGACAAACCTAGTTGAGGGACTAATGTGTTTGTGAGAATTGCAGGATAACACAGGTAGAAGTCCCTCATTGATTCGGTTTTCCTACCAGAGATGACCCCTAAAAATGTATGAAGACATTGATGTCAAAGGTGGTATATGAAGATATTCTCGTTGAAGACTATGACAAGAGAAGACATCGCATGAAGCCTATGGAGCTCGAAGACTCAGATCTTTAGTAGTTCCTTTTTCTTCTTTATTGAGTCATAGGAACCACCGTATTGTTAAGTGGGGTCCAAGAGAACCAGTCAGAATGACTGAAGTGATGCTTAACCAAAACCTATGTCTTCGAGTGAAGACTATGAGAGCGAATCTTGTCCAGAGTCGGACAAGTCAGCTTTGCTTGTAGCCCAAGTAAAGTTGCCGTGTGAGTTTGAAATCTGACCGTTGGAACACGTGTCAGTTCCTTAGTGACCCAGGGTCATTTCGGACAAATCAGGTCGGGTTGCCTAGTGGCTATAAATAGCCCACCCCCTACAACCATAAACGGTTGGCTGCTCGGAATTAGAGTACGGCTTCTGTCGTTTGAGAGCAACCCACCTCGAAGCCTTTGAGAGAGAATTCCTTGCGAGGATAAAGCCCTAACCACCCAGAGCCAAAGAGTGTTAGGCATCACTTAAGTCTTCTTGTCTGTGTGATCTGAAGACTTATTACACTTGAGGACTGTGAATCCTCCAGTCGGTTAGGCGTCGCGTTCTGAGCATCCAAGAGACATTGTGGATCGCCGGTGAACGAAGTCTGTGAAGGTTTGGGAGTCTACCTTGAAGACTTACAAGAGTGATTGGGCGAGGTCTGTGTGACCTTAGCTCAAGGGGAATACGGTGAGGACTGGGTGTCCTGAGCTGCGTGTTCGGGACTGGGTGTCCGGGACTGTGTTTCCTCAGGTTTAAATACCTAGCCGCCCTAATCAGACGTACAGTTGTCACAGCAACTGGAACTGGTCCAACAAATCATTGTCTTCAACGAGTCACTGGTTTCATCCTTCCCTTCCCGTTACTTACTGTTGGTCCTTGTGAAGTCATTGTATGATTGCACTATCTTTTGTCTTCACTGAGTGACTGTGTGTTCTGTTTGGCTTCATAATATCTTCCTACCTGATCCTTACTACATTGCTGCTATTAGTCATTGTGCTTTCACTTCATTGAATACTTGACTATGGTTTTTCTAGTGTAGTCTACCTTCCGCTGCATGGTAATAGGTTTATTTCTATCGTTTGTCTTCGAAACTTCCACATTTTGAAGACTTTCATAAAAATCGCCTATTCACCCCCCCTCTAGTCGATATAACGCACTTTCAATTAGTATCAGAGCAAGGTACTCCCTTGTTCTGTGTGATTCGGTTTAACCACCTGGAGTTTTAGCTATGTCGACTACAGGGATAATTAAAGTCTCCGTTGCGTGCCCCGTCTTCGATGGAACTGAATATCCCTACTGGAAGTATAAGATGCGCATGCATCTTGAAGCCATTGACGTCGACCTATGATATGTCATCAAGAACGGCGTTCCCAAGGCTGGAGAAGGTGTCACTGCTGCTGACATCAAGAAGTTCGTTCAACTGGACTCTACTGCCAAGAATATCATCTATGGTCATTTGACCAAAGGACAGTATGGCCGCGTGAGTGCTTTGGAAACATCTAAGCTAGTCTGGGACTGGCTCTCCAAGGTCAACGAAGGCGTCTCAACCCAGAGAGATCAGAGAATCAGTGTCCTTCGCAACATCTTCAACCGCTTCAAGAGAAATGACAATGAGAATGTCCAGCTCATGTTTGATCGACTCACTAACATCACAAATGAGCTTCAAGCCCTCGGCGCTACTGAGATCACCAAGCATGAAGTCGTCAAGACACTCCTGAGATCACTTGACAGTTCGTTTGACACCGTAGCCCTGATGATTCAAGAACGTCCTGATTTCAAGACACTCGATCCGTCTGACATACTTGAGAGGCTCAACACACATGAGTTTCAGCTTTCTGAGAAAAGAGATATCTACGGTCCCAACTATGGGCGAACTCGTGCCTTGAAGGCAAAAGTTGTCTCCTCATCTAAAGAAGAATCTGACAGTAGTTCTAATGATCCTGAAGACATTGGAAAGGAACTTGCTATGCTTGTGAAGAAGTTCCAAAAATTCAGCAAGAAGAAAGGCTTCAGAAAGTCTTCACGATCAAGCTCAAGGAATGATGAAGCTTCTGCTCATGACTACAAGAAGAAAACATGCCACAAGTGCAAGAAACCTGGCCACTACATCTCTGAGTGTCCGCAGTGGGACATTGAGAACAAGAAGAAAAAGAAGAGCAAGGAGTATGATTCTGATGACAAGAAGAAGAAGAAATACTCAAAGTCTTCTTCCAAGTCCTCCTCAAAGTCTTCATCACACAAGAAGAGCTCATCTGGCAAGGCACGTGCGTTTGTTGGCAAGGAAATGGATTCTGAGGAGGAGTCCGCTTCTGAGGAGGCAGAGGTGGAGTCTGAGGAGGAGTCCGATTCTGAGGAGGCAGAGGTGGAGTCTGAGGAGGAGTCCGATTCTGGCGTTGCGAGTCTGGCTACAACATACGTTGCCAAGTCCATCTTCAACACCAAAGACAATGACTCCATCACCAACACCAATGCAAATGACAAGGACTACTCCACTCCTACCTACTGCTTCATGGCACACGGTGCCAAGGTAAACACACGCACTACTCACTATCAAACATCTAGTGACGATGACTCTGATTGTGGTTCCAAACCCAGCTACAAAACACTCGCTAAAATTGCAACTGAACAACAGAAAACCATGGAACACATTCAAAAACTGTTAGACAAAAGCGATGATCTGTTAGACGCTGAAATGACTCGATCTCGGTCCTTAATTAAAGACATAAAAAAATCTTCACGTTAAGTATGAGGAACTTGAAAGTCGTCATGAAACGCTCACAACAGCTCATGAAAGGCTTTCCAATGATTATCTTCAAAGGAAGCAAGATCTTGAGAAATTGAGAGCGGCTCATGAAGATCTTCAGAAAGAAAACGAGTCGCTCGCGCCGAACAGATCAGTTCAGCTCAGGAAAGATTTGAACCACCATGTCTTAAATGCATTGAGCGTGATAATGCTACTTCTGTTGCTGAATGTTCTACTGCTGCTACTGTTGCAATATCTTCAACTGTTGATGTGGGAACTAACCCCTCTGCTGAGGATACCACTGCTATTGCTGATGAGAATGCTAGGTTGAAGACATTGCTTGAAACAGGGATGCACAAAAGTCTTAAAGGGCATCAGACGCTATGTGATGTCCTCAAAAGGCAGATCCTGAACCGAAACCCGAGGAAAGAGGGTGTTGGGTTCGTAAGGAAAATGAATGCTGATGGCTCTTACTGGAAACCTGAGCAGTACCCCAAAACCACATGGGTTGCTGCAAAGGAACCTTCAGCAGATCCATCCACTCTATCTGGCTTCACTTGTGCTAACCCCATTGTCACTGATGAATCCTTTGATGCAAACTATAAACTGTTTAAGAATCAGAATGGTGAAGTGTTTGCCAGGTATATTGGTACTAACTGCAGGAATGGACCGCCTATGAAGAAGATCTGGGTGCCAAAAGGGTGTTTGGAGAATCTTCCTGTGAATGTCATCATGACACCACAGGTGAAGAAGACAAACCCAGACCACAGGCTTCATACGGTCCAAAGGCTTCATACAGACAGAGGACTCACCTGAGTTGCACTAACGCAAATGTTTTGCAGGGAAACCATACTCAGGCCTATGAATATGAGCGCGTTTCTTCAAACCGCCATGTTCATAAGACCAAGAACTATTCTGCTTATTCTTATGAGTACTATTGTCCGCCTGCAAGACTTTTTGCTAGGGCTCCTAAGCCAAAGTTCTCAGATGCTGCACTTAGACTTATTGCTTCTAAGCCACCCTTGAAGATGTGGGTGGCTAAGAAAGCTTAACTATCTTTTGCAGGGAAGGGTCTCCAGCAGAAAACCAAAATCGTCTGACGCTATTGCTGGGGACCTTAAAAATCTTGTAGGGCGCAAGATCAAATGCCCGAATGGTCTCATTATGTACTTCGTTCCTGAATCGCTTGCTACTCTCCCTATCAGTCCTAATCTCGATCTAAGCTTTTATAACCCACTGGTTCGTCAAATGTTTTTGCTTCACAATTCTCTTCGTGAAGCCTATCCCCCTAACTGCACTGTAGGGTACGACACCAGCTGCTTCAGAATGGATTATTGATAGTGGGTGTACCAATCACATGACTGGCAAAAGAAGCCTTCTTATGGACTCAACCTTACGTCCATCTGACAAGAGTCACATCACATTTGCTGACACTGGTAAAAGTAAGGTATTGGGTCTAGGTAGAGTTGCAATCTCAAAGGATCAACACATGGATAAAGTCATGCTTGTTGAATCCCTTGGCTTCAAATTAATGTCTGTCTCAATGCTTTGCGATTTAAATATGATCGTAATGTTTGGAAAATATCGTTGCCTTGTTCTAATGGAATCTGACAAGTCTCTAGTGTTTGAAGGGTATAGGGAGGATGATTTGTACGTGGTAGATTTCTCAGCAGGACCACAGCTTGCCGTATGTCTTCTAGCAAAAGCTTTAGAATGATGGCTCTGGCATCGGAGGCTAGGGCATGCTGGCATGAGGGACCTCCACACCCTTGCGAAGAAGAAGCATGTCATAGGCATCGAGGGCGTCAAGTTCAAGAAAGATCACTTATGCGGTGCCTGTGAAGCAGGAAAGATGATGAGGGCCAAACATCCCTCGAAGACAATCATGACAACTTCTCGACCCTTCGAACTGCTCCACATGGATCTTTTCGGTCCCACTCATTACTCAACTCTTACTACTACTGCTTGTCTCTATGGCTTTGTCATCGTTGATGATTATTCTAGATATACTTGGGTGCACATAATCCTCTACAAGACTGAAGTGCAGGATGTCTTCAGACGCTTCGCCAATCGAGCAATGAACAACTATGGCGCCAAGATAAAGCACATTAGAAGTGACAATGGCACTAAATTCAAGAACATTGGCCTTGATACATATCTTGATACTTTGGGCATCACACATGAATTCTCAGCTCCGTACACGTCACAGGAGAATGGCGTCGTCGAACGCAAGAACAGAACACTCATTGAGATGGCCCGAACGATGCTAGATGAATACAAGACTCCAAGAAAATTCTGGCTTGAAGCTATTGATACTGCATGCCATACAATCAATCGTGTTTATCTTCACAAGCTTCTGAACAAGACATTGTATGAGCTCCTTACTGGCAAGAAGCCAAATGTCAGTTACTTCAGAGTATTTGGAGCCAGGTGCTGGATCAAGGATCCACATCACACTTTAAAATTTGCACCAAAAGCACATGAGGGTTTTATGCTTGGATATGGAAAGGATTCGCACTCCTACAGAGTCTTCAATCTCTTTCATTATAAAGTGGTTGAAACAGTGGATGTGCGGTTCGATGAGACTAATGGTTCACAAAGAGAGCACCTGCCAAATGTGCTAGATGAAGTTCCACCCAGCGAATCAATCAAACTTATGGGAACTGGGGAAATCATACCCTCTGAAGCTCAACCTGAAGAGGAACTTATCATCTCCGCACCTGATCAACCTGAAGACAATGCTCAGCCTGAAGACAATCCCTCTAACAATGACAATGATCAACAAGAACAAAATCTTCGCCCTGTACATCCTCGTGTTGCCAATGAGGTGCAGATTGAGAGTATAATTGATAGCATCAATGCACCCGGTCCGCTCACTCGTTCAAGGGCAACACAGCTAGCAAATTTCTGTGGGCACTTTGCATTCGTGTCAATAACAGAACCCAAGAAAGTTGAAGAAGTCTTCATGGAACCTGAATGGATTCAAGCTATGCAAGAAGAGCTTCAACAGTTTGAGCTGAATAATGTATGGGAACTGGTTAAGTGTCCTGATCCTCGGAAGCACAATATAATAGGAACCAAATGGATATACCGCCACAAGCAGGATGAGCATGGTCAAGTTGTCAGAAACAAATCTTGTCTCGTTGCTCAAGGATATACTCAAGTGGAAGGAATTGACTTCGATGAAACATTTGCTCCTGTGGCTCGACTTGAAGCCATACGCATAATGCTGGCCTATGCAAATCATCATAACATACTTCTATATCAAATGGATGTGAAGAGCGCTTTTCTCAATGGCAAGATTGAAGAAGAAGTGTATGTTGCACAACCGCCTGGCTTTGAAGATCCAAAACATCCTGACATGGTATACAAGCTCAGCAAGGCACTGTATGGCCTCAAACAAGCCCCTCGGGCTTGGTATGACACACTCAAATACTTCCTGAAGAGCAAAGGCTTCATACCTGGTTCCCTCGACCCCACTCTCTTCACGAAGACATATGATGGTGAACTGTTTATGTGCCAAATATATGTGGATGACATTATCTTCGGCTGCACCAATCAGAAGTATAGTGAAGAGTTTGGATATATGATGCAAGAGCAATATCAGATGTCCATGATGGGAGAGCTGAAGTTCTTCCTCAGTCTTCAAATACGACAGCAACGCAACGGCATCTTCATATCTCAAGAGAAGTATCTCAAAGATTGCCTGAAGAAGTTCGGTATGCAAGACTGGAAAGGCTTCACGACGCCAATGCCAGCCAAATATCATCTGGGTCCCGACGACAATGGTAAAGAGTTCGATCAAAAGGTATACCACTCCATGATTGGTTCTTTACTTTATCTATGTGCATCTAGGCCAGATATCATGCTTAGTGTTTGCATGTGTGCTCGATTCCAAGCGGCACCAAAGGAATTGCATCACTTAGCTGTGAAGCGAATTCTTCGATATTTGGCTCACACCCCAACACTAGGATTATGGTATCCAAAGGGCTCAGAGTTTGATCTGGTTGGATTCTCGGATGCTGATTATGCTGGTGACAAGGTTGATCGCAAGTCTACATCAGGCACATGTCATTTTCTGGGACGATCACTTGTATGTTGGTCTTCAAAGAAGCAGAACTGTGTATCACTCTCCACTGCTGAATCTGAATACATTGCTGCTGGATCTTGTTGCGCTCAGCTTCTGTGGATGACGCAAACACTCAAAGACTATGGCATTCATCTAAAGCAAGTGCCACTCTACCGCGACAACGAAAGCGCCATCAAGATTGCCAACAACCCAGTTCAGCACTCGAAGACAAAGCACATTGAGATTCATCATCACTTTCTCAGAGATCATGTTGTGAAGGAAGACATTGATATCATACACGTCAACACTAAAGAGCAATTGGCTGATATCTTCACCAAGCCCTTGGATGAGAAGAGATTTTGCAAGTTACGGTGTGAGCTAAATATCTTAGAATCCTCAAATGTCCTGTGGTCAGGCACACATCCTAACACTTATGCATATTGATGACTTAGATGTGCAACACATGAAGTAAAGTATATCTTCAATCAATGAAGACATACATTCTAAGTGTGAATACATTAATGTGGAATTTGACTTCGGAGTGCCACGATAATTGTGCGCTGTGTCTGGGTCTAACACTTCCTATACGGTGGGTAACGCCACCACCAAATGTTCTGTTCGAAGTGTTTCACTCATGGCGTTACATTTGCTATGTCTTCACATTTGGTTTGGCTTCAATCTCAACATGTATTCATGCTTATCTTCACTATGTTGATTATATATATATATACTAGTGTTCTGTCCTCTACAGCATTCACTTACAGCTATGTCTTCTTGTTGAATCTTTTGAACTAAGTGAATGTGATCGGACCCTAACCTCTCTATGCTTTCTATCTCAAACTCTATCTCTCCAAATCATATGCATTCTTTTGCAACTGTCAAATGTCTTCTCTGTGTCCTTGTCAGCAGAACATACAGAGACAAACATTAAGTCCGCTTTCAATGCTAATTCCCTCACCTGAAACCCGGAGAAGTGGGAACGACCACCCGACAATCCAGGCGTGCGTGGGACGTGGAACAACCTCCGATATGCTGCATGATGGCCACGTGTTCCTCAGATGTGAATCGCTAGGGGCACCTGTGTAATAACACTGAGCCGCCCCTGTCCCTATAAATACACGCCTCACCACAGTCATTATCTCTTCTTCCACTCTCGCACGAACCCTAGCACCACCGCTAGCCCTCGACGACGCCGGCGACGAAGCGCTTAGCTGTCGCAACCTCTCCGACACCGTCTTCACGCCGACCGCGGACATCATCTTCTCTGCCGTCGCCGTAGGTGTCCTCCATCGCCAAGTTAGGGCACGGACGATCGAACTGCTCGGCCTCCTCTTCCACTCCGTCTAGCAGTTCCTTGTGTGGTAAATAAAACTTCCTTTTTATAGCCCCTTTGATCCTACAGATTCGTCACTTTCTACCACAAGTAGTTTCTATTCACACATGTTAGATCCACTTCATACTGCATCTCATATTATGCCTAGTATGTTCACTTATGCTTCACAAAGCAGTTAGATTCCTCACTTGTACTGATCTCTGGATTCGTACAAATCTGGAACCAACTCCTTGTCTATGAGTGAATGTCTTCGCACGATGAGGTCAATGTCTTCTAAACTGATTTATCTTCAAAATCTTCTGAGAATGCATATGACCTCTTCCCCTTCCCTCGCACCTTAATGCTGTCGCAGGTACATGTCCGTGGGAGAATCCCTTGGTTCTCATAGTTTGTATTCATTTGCAGAATTCTTACAGCATCATATAAATTCTCCCGAAGCCAGTTCCTGTTTGTCCAGCAAGCAAAAGCCTCTGAAGCCTTTGAACGTGTTGAAGCCATTCAGTTTAAAGTTCATGGCTACAGAGAAATCTGCAAGGAAGGGAGGCAGACAGCGTCGTGGGGGAACATCAAGAGATTTTCCTAATGACCTCTCAGAGCTTTACAAGACAGATCCTGAAGAGGATTATAATCAGCGCAAGACCCGAATCCAGTGGATTCGAAGATATTGGGCAGAACAGTGGTACAAATACAGATTCGTGACCAAGGAATATGCTGAGAAGAGTGCTATCAAAAGTCCTTGGGGTGATATTCTCTTCCGAGGCCTTCCACCCAAGAACAAAGCTGAAGCTATTGCTCAGGGTTTCTATCCGTGTATGGTCCGTGGACCTCAGCCTGAAGATGCCGACCCATCATCATTGCTATGGTGTCGTGATGATAATCTCTTCAAGCGCAACTTCTAGCACGCAAAGGCATCGGCCAAGGAAAACAAGAAGTCATTGGGACTAGACTTCAACCCTGGTCCTTCTGCTCCCCGGGCTGACGGCACACGCGATGCAGAACCCAATGTCATTGGTCCTTTCTACAACTTGGAAGGTCTCATCACTCATATCGTGGTTCAAGGGACAGCCGTGAATGAGCCTGCAGATGACGCCGAATCAGATGAAGCGCCTGCAGCGCCGAAGCCAAAGAAACTGAAGCAGCCTAAAGCTTCAAAGCCTGCCTCTGCACCAAAGATCTCACGGGCAAAGCCACTGGCTACTGCACCTCCTGAAGATAGTGTGTAGTCTGAAGATTTGTCACGCATCTCCAAGCCCCAGAAAGTCAAGATGCCTCTGCCACACACCGGCCAAGAACTGACAGTTGCTGCTATTCTGCGCAACGACGCCATCGATCTGTCCAGCGATGAAGATCTTGCAGATGACGCTCTTGAGCAACTGATCAAGAGCAAAGAAGAAGCAGAAATCTTCAATGATTTGCCTCTCTTTGACGTGGCAATCATCCACAACTTCATTGATGAGTGGTTTGACACGCCCAACCTTAGCTTCGAAGATCTGCAACTTCCAATTGGCCTCAGTGTCGCCTTCCATGGCGCCATTGCTTCAGAGTTAGCTATCGCCCAGCGCATTGTTGAACTGAAGCAAAAGATTGACTATGAGAAAGCTCAGTTCAAGAAGCATATGGCCAAGCTCAGCGTGCAAGAGGTCAAGAACTTCAAGATCATGCCGCATGAGCTTAAAGAAGCCTTTCTCAAGAAGCGTGAAGAAGCTCAAGGTTTGCGTGAGCGCATGAAGAGCCTGGCTAACAAGTGTGTGCAAGGCTACAACGAGGCTGAGAAGCACAAGGCCCTTGGGCGTCCAGGCATTGATCCCAGGATGGCTGCTAAGCAGAAGAAGAAGCCCACTGTGGTCGAACCCAACGCACCAAGGCAGGAAGCAGATCCCATTGTCTTCCCAACTAGAATGACTGGCTCGAAGCCAAAAGCCCGGTCAACCGCTTCAGAGCTGAAGAAGACGAGGACTGCTGAGGCTGAAGCCAGAAAGAGAAAACATCCTGAAGCCTCTGCTACTGCTCCCTCCAAGAAGGAGCGGAAGACCAAGAAGGAACGGGCTGCTCCCATAGAGCCCTTAATTGTTGAACCCATCTCCATGGTTCGCCTAGCCACTGAACATCAAGAGCGCCAACTGACTGTCCATGAGCCTGCTTTCACAGAGGCTCATGAATCTGAAGACTTTCCAGCAGTTGATCCCACCGCTGCTGAAGACATTGGTCACCATGACCATGTTGAAGATGATGCAGTTCTTCCTCAGATCGAGCACCAACAGGTAACATCGCATGTGCTAACGCACAGCAAACTCATCAGCATTGGTCGTCCTCTGATGCCAATTGCTCAAAATGCATCATGGGCTGATCACTCACAAGCACAAGAGGAAGATGACTTTGAGGCCCAACCAACTCCAACTCCACAGGCGTCGCCAGCGTTACGCAGGCTTCGCAAAGGACCAAAGCCTCCAGTCTCCGAGTCTGAAGCTAAAGCTGCTAAAGACATTCCGACTGCATCAGCCGATAAAGAAGAAACCCCAAGAGCTGCTACAACCCCGTCTCACCAAGAAGCTGTTCTCGAGGAGAACGTGACTGTGACCGACGCTCTAGCTCATCACGTGGAGGTTGAGAATCTTGAGGCTGCCACCGACGCCACTGACGCTGTCATGGCTGAAGCCAATGCGGAGCCTACACCAACAAAAGCACCAGAAGTCAGTGAAGCCAATGATACTACTGCTTCTGTTCCTACACCTGCTGCTGGTCCTCAGTTTGACTATCATGTTGAGCACATGCCTCAGGTACAGAAGTCAATCCCAAGATTGCCCAGGTTTCCAGGTCCTGTATCAGCACCTGGATCCTTCAATGTCAATGGCTTCAAAGCAGACAACACTTTCTTTAATAGCTCCAAGAACCCCTACTCAAGGGAAAGAATATCTTCTGATCGGTTCTGGAGCTATCCGCAGCGAAGCTATTACTCCTGCATTCTATACAATCAAGGTCGCATCTTCCCACATAAGCGTCTTGACATTGAAGCAATAGCTGGTCTGCCCTGTCTGGAAGAAGCTCTGGATTGCTTCAAAGAGGTTGGATTGTTGCCATTTGTCACCAACCAAGAGCACTGGAATGAAGAGTTGCTGCTCCAATTCTATGCCACACTTCACATCTGTGGGTACAACAGAGATCCGAATACTTGGGTCCTTGAGTGGATGACAGGAAATGTTCATCATGAAGCCAAAGCGTTTGATATCATTGAGCTCACTGGTCTGCCCACTCCTGGCGATCTCTACGAACCTGGCTGTCAGCTTCACAGTGAAGCTATGGAGAGCATCTTTCAGAAGCCTGAACCAAACATGAGTCAGATGCTCAGTATGATGAAGCCATTGCCACAAGATGTTTCATATCCTAAGGAGTTCTTTGTTGAAGACCTTGAGTATCTGCCAAGGACCATTTATCACATCATAAGGCGAACTCTCTGGCCTATCAAAGGACATTCTCCACATGCCAAGCTGGAAGGTGCAATGAAGACTTTGGTCTTCTATATTCTTCATGGCAAATGCTTCAATGCACAGGACTTATTCATCCGCCAACTTGCTGCATCAGGCTTTGTTCTTTTTGGCTTGAAGTTCTACGCTCCATGGATAATGCGGCTGATTAAACTCCACTCCGCTATCTCATATCAGCCATCTGCTCGCAATCATCGGATCTTTCTGCCTGATGTGGATATGTCTGTTGAAGCCATTTATCCTGAGCCTTCCAAGGAACCACTTAGTCTTCAGAATGCGGAGCATCAAAGTTTTTCTCAGAACATTGAAGGAGTTGAAGCAGTCACTCGTGTTTATCCTTTGGCTGGAACTACACGTGCACCACATCCTGCCCTTACTGAAGCCACCGATAGCATAATTGCCCAACGACCCAAGAAGCGCACTCGTGTTCTCAATGACCGAGAGCTTCTGGTGCCTCTTCATCAGAAAAAGGATAGGCATCATGACTGGCTGAAGCGCCAAATGCAAAGCCTCTTGGTGGATGTCAACCGCATTCGCAATCTTGCCACCAAGAATGCCTTTGTTGCCCATGAAACCTGTCGACGCACATGGAAAGGGCTGACGCTAATGTGCTCTGAAGATGATCTTCAAGAGGATGGCTTCTCTGAACGCTTCAAGTTTGACTCCACACCTCCTCGAAGGGCAGTGCTGCGACGAACTCCATCTCTTGAAGACTCTGAGTTCTCTTCCTCTGCTGCAACTGTGAATGCCAGAGTGATCGAGGACGAAGACGATGCTACTTCACCGCCACCTCCTTCAGCACGCTTCGACACTGCTCCAAGTTCTTCTGCACCGCCGAACACCACCGACGACCCTGCTGCTTCACCTACTCTTCATGGGAACGAGTAGATGCTCTATGTCTTCAAACCTTTTTGGTCCTTACTGACAAAAGGGGGAGAAGCATATGAGTTTGATAGTCTTCAAGCAGGTCCACATGGGCAGTTGCTTTATATTTTGCCTCGTGTTTACAACTCTCGTCTTGATACATTTGGTTCTTTGAGTTGTAACACCTAAACTCGATGGTCGTCTGCTACTTATTCGCTACTTCGTAATGCGACGATAAATTCCGCATGTGCGATGATAAATTCCGCACTTAGATCATTTTGCAGACGTCCATTTTCCATTATGCATGTCATTATCTTCACATACCTTCTCATGCATAATGAATTGTCATCATAAGTTGAAGAGGATCTCCACGAGTACAACCTGCCATGTGCATTTGCATTCCAAAAGCAAATTACTTATATGCACATCTTCAGGGGGAGTCCTTGCAACTAATGAAGACAATTCCTTTACAATTTCACATATTATATTCCCCGTCGAAAACTTCAACTAGTTTGTCATCCATCACCAAAAAGGGGGAGATTGTAAGTGCATCTACTGCCACCCCTAGTTGGTTTTGGAGTATTGACGACAAACCTAGTTGAGGGACTAATGTGTTTGTGAGAATTGCAGGATAACACAGGTAGAAGTCCCTCATTGATTCGGTTTTCCTACCAGAGATGACCCCTAAAAATGTATGAAGACATTGATGTCAAAGGTGGTATATGAAGATATTCTCATTGAAGACTATGACAAGAGAAGACATCGCATGAAGCCTATGGAGCTCGAAGACTCAGATCTTTAGTAGTTCCTTTTTCTTCTTTATTGAGTCATAGGAACCACCGTACTGTTAAGTGGGGTCCAAGAGAACCAGTCAGAATGACCGAAGTGATGCTTAACCAAAACCTATGTCTTCGAGTGAAGACTATGAGAGCGAATCTTGTCCAGAGTCGGACAAGTCAGCTTTGCTTGTAGCCCAAGTAAAGTTGCCGTGTGAGTTTGAAATCTGACCGTTGGAACACGTGTCAGTTCCTTAGTGACCCAGGGTCATTTCAGACAAATCAGGTCGGGTTGCCTAGTGTCTATAAATAGCCCACCCCCCACAACCATAAACGGTTGGCTGCTCGGAATTAGAGTACGGCTTCTGTCGTTTGAGAGCAACCCACCTCGAAGCCTTTGAGAGAGAATTCCTTGCGAGGATAAAGCCCTAACCACCCAAAGCCAAAGAGTGTTAGGCATCACTTAAGTCTTCTTGTCTGTGTGATCTGAAGACTTATTACACTTGAGGACTGTGAATCCTCCAGCCGGTTAGGCGTCGCGTTCTGAGCATCCAAGAGACATTGTGGATCGCCGGTGAACGAAGTCTGTGAAGGTTTGGGAGTCTACCTTGAAGACTTACAAGAGTGATTGGGCGAGGTCTGTGTGACCTTAACTCAAGGGGAATACGGTGAGGACTGGGTGTCCTGAGCTGCGTGTTCAGGACTGGGTGTCCGGGACTGTGTGTCCTCAGGTTTAAATACCTAGCCGCCCTAACCAGACGTACAGTTGTCACAGCAACTGGAACTGGTCCAACAAATCATTGTCTTCAACGAGTCACTGGTTTCATCCTTCCCTTCCCGTTACTTACTGTTGGTCCTTGTGAAGTCATTGTATGATTGTACTATCTTTTGTCTTCACTGAGTGACTGCGTGTTCTGTTTGGCTTCATAATATCTTCCTACCTGATCCTTACTACATTGCTGCTATTAGTCATTGTGCTTTCACTTCATTGAATACTTGACTATGGTTTGTCTAGTGTAGTCTACCTTCCGCTGCATGGTAATAGGTTTATTTCTATCATTTGTCTTCGAAACTTCCACGTTTTGAAGACTTTCATAAAAATTGCCTATTCACCCCCCCCCTCTAGTCGATATAACGCACTTTCAAGAGCAGAAGGAGCTGCTTGTGAAGACGCAGAGGGAGGCGGAAGAGACGGAGACCGCCCTCCTGGCCGAGTTCGCGAGCGAGCGCTCCTCCTGGTCTGACAAGGAGGCGATGCTGGCCTCCGGCTTCCATGAGATTAAAGACATCGTTGATGGTGAGTTTCTTTACTTTCTTTCTTCGAGCTACCGATTATAAGTCGTGCTGACTCCTGGTTTTTGACTTGCTTCTTCGTTTCTTCCATCTTGGCAGACTTCTTTCCTGGGCACTCGCAGGCCGCTATCCAAGCCATCGAGGCTGATCATGAAGGTCGGAGGGTGGAGGGCGCAGAGATCGCCGCCGACGCCCCCCGAACCCTTGACGAGCACATCCTGAGCATCGAGGCTCGCCTTCGGCCGACTCACCGGATGCTGCGCTGGCTTCAGCGTGTCGGTGCCCAGGCGATTGCCGCCCTGTGGCCGGACATGCAGGCTCCGCGCACCCCCAGCCTGACGGCCGACTGGCTAGAGGTCGTGGCAGGTCGTCTTGAGGCCTGGAAGGGCTCTTCGGCCCGAGCTGGAGCGCGCCGGGCCTTGGAGTTCGTCAAGGCATGGTATTCGGGGCTGGATCTAGACCGGCTGGCCATGCTTCGGTCGGAGGCCCAGCCGGAGCTGGCAGCTGCGGAAGACGCCCTCGTCAAGCGTGCTGCGGCGATCGCCGAGTACACCGACACCAGCATCTTCGTCCCCGAGCGGTCTGAAGACGGCGAGGAGGTACCGCCGGAGTGGTTTGGGATGAACCCAGACTACGACGAGGACTCAGCGGAGGTGATTGGCTCCAGCGTCGAGGAGGAAGGCGAGGCGGAGGACGGAGGCGAGACAGAGGCATCGGAAGACGGAGCAAATGGCCAGCTTCAGCTCGACCGCGCCTCCAGCAACGAGCCACGTGCGACCAACCCGACTGCCGCCGGAGGCGATCAAGCCAAGACTAGCCAGCCGGCCGCCCCGACGCCTGACGCTGCCGCCTCGTCCGACCCTCCGAATTCATCAGCTGCTCCCTAAGCTGCCGCTTTACCTTTATTTTATCTGCTTTAGTAGTCTTTGAAGAACTTGTTAATTCGCACAATTCCACCCGCGGGGTGTATTTTGAACTTCTGCTCGAAGATTCGGCCAAGGGCCTATGCTATGTAAATATATTTATCCGAGTTCTATCTTTTCTTGCTCATTGCTCTTTTTGGCTTTTTTCCTTTGCTGCTTTCTCTTAGTTGCCTGTCTTGCCAATCGGACAGCCGCTCTGCGGACTGCCGCTGGATCAAATGCTTGGCTACTTTGGGAAGGCAAGTACTTAGCCGTTTTTAAGAGTTTTTGAGCAAGTTGAATAGGAGGCGGCAATCCAACTACTCTAGAGTCGGTTTGCAAAAAGGCTGGAAGCCGTCTTGAGCTATGTTTTATGCTTTGAGTCCTTAGCCATTTTTCATGCGAATGCCCATTCTACCTTACTTCTACCCACCGTATAGTCGCTCTGCGAGCTGCGGCTTCTGACAGGAGACGGTTTAGGCGTTTACACACTACTTGTCCGACTGCAGGAAGCATTTCATAGTGCAAGGCGGCAAGTCCCCGGGTCGACTTGTCGAGCCCGGTGCCAAACGGCAAAAAAAGGAGTAACATACTTGCAGGCATAATTTTTATCATACAGACAAAAGAGGGCAGTCCCCGAGCTCGTCTCGGGGGCCCCGAAGTCTTGGTACTTTAATACAAAAGGTAGCATGGTACATACTGCATCAACTATAAAATCTTCGGAGGAGATTTTCATTCCATGGCCGCTCTGTCTCCTTGCGGGAGTCGTCCCTCTTGCGTGCTCGGGGCTTCTGAGCGTCAATCAGGTAGTAGGAGTCGTTGCCCAGTACTTTGTTGATGATGAAAGGGCCTTCCCAAGGCGACGACAACTTGTGCTGGCCGGCTGTTCGCTGGATCAGCCGGAGCACAAGGTCGCCTTCTTGGAAAGATCTTGGCCTGACCTTCCTATTGTGGTATCGGCGCAGGCTCTGCTGGTAGATGCTGGACCGGCTGAGTGCCAACAGCCGGCCCTCTTCCAGCAGATCGACACCGTCTTGTCGTGCTTCTTCTGCTTCCTCCTCGGTGTACATGGTGACTCGTGGGGAGTCGAACTCTATGTCCGCTGGGATGACGGCTTTGGCACCGTAGACGAGGAAGAAAGGCGTGAAGTTGGTTGACTTGTTTGGAGTCGTGCGTAGACTCCAGAGGACGGCTGGTAGCTCGTCGAGCCAGGAGCCATCCGAGCGCTCTAGAGGCTCGATCAGCCGGGGTTTGATGCCGGACAGGATGAGGCCGTTTGCTCGCTCCACTTGGCCGTTTGACTGTGGATGGGCGACGGATGCTAGGTCCAGCCGGATGCCCTGTGTTGTGCAAAAACAGGCCAAGGCGCCTTTGGCGAAATTTGTGCCGTTGTCGGTGATGATGCTGTGTGGTATGCCGTACCGAATTGTGATATCGGCGATGAAAGTCACGGCAGTCAGGCCATTCAGCTTCTTGATTGGCTTCGCTTCTATCCACTTGGTGAACTTGTCCACTGCGACAAGTAAGTGAGTTAAGCCACCTCGTGCTGTCTTGAATCGTCCCACCATGTCTAGACTCCAAACTGCGAAAGGCCCGGCAATGGGGATGGTCTTGAGTGCAGAAGCAGGCTGGTGTGGCTTGGAGCTGAACTTCTGGCACCCTTTGCATTTTTGGACTAACTGCTTGGCCTCTTCTAGGGCAGTCGGCCAGAAGAAACCGTGTCGAAAGGCTTTTGCGACGAGCGCTCTTGAAGCCGCATGGTGGCCGCACTCGCCTTGGTGGATGTCTTTGAGAATTGATTGGCCTTGCTCTGGCTCTACACAGCGCTGGTAGACACCAGTGACGCTGCGCCTGACCAGCTCTCTGTTGACTATGGTGTATGCTGCCGCCCGGCGTTGTACTTGCCGAGCTGAGGTCTCATCAGTTGGCAGCTCTTTGCTCACTAGGAATTTGAGGATGGGATGGGCCCATGAGGGTGCTGCTACTTCTTTGACTGCCAGAACTGCGACTTGGACGAGGGCGGTTGGGCTGGGAGGCGGCGGGTTGGAGTCAACAACCGCTTGCTGGGTTAATGAACTCCCCAGGCCGACTGGCGCGGCCCTTGGGTCGAGTTCTGGAGTCTTCGAGTCCGCTGCCCCAGTCCCCGGACCGGGTATGACTGTGGCGGCTTTGGAGCCATCTGCCGAAATCCCCGTACCGACTACCGGGGCTCTGGAGTCGGTTCCGACGTCTTCGGGGGGAGTCGGCACAAAAATGGAGTCTGATTCTGGTGAAGGCTTGACAGACGGCTTGAGGAGGCGTTGAAGGGCGACGCCAGATGGTATTGCTTGGCGGGTAGAGCCGATTCGTGCCAAGGCGTCTGCTTGGTCATTGTCGTTTCTTGGCACATGGAGGAACTCGCACCCTTCGAAATACCCACTAAGTTGCCGCACGAGGAAACGGTAACTCGCCATGTTTGCATCTTTCGCGTCCCAGTCGCCAGATGACTGCTGGACCACTAAGTCCGAGTCGCCATAACACAAGTTCTGGCGGATGCCAAGTTCTTCGGCAAGCCGGAGCCCGTGAATGAGCGCCTCGTACTCGGCGACGTTGTTGGAGGCGGCAAAATGGATTTGCAGCGCGTATTTGAGCTTGTCGCCTTTAGGAGAGGTGAGGACGACGCCGGCTCCCAAGCCGGTGCGCATCTTGGAGCCGTCGAAATGCATCCGCCAATGGGTGGAATCAGGCGCTGGAGGTACGTATTGGGTCTCAACCCAGTCGACGAGAAAGTCGGCCAATGCTTGTGACTTGATAAAGGTGCGGGGCTGGTAGTGGATGGTGTAGGGAGCCAGCTCTATGGCCCACTTGGCCACTCGGCCGGAAGCATCTCGGCTACCAATAATCTCGGCAAGCGGGGCCGTGCAGACCACCGTGATTGGATGCTCTTGAAAGTAAGGCTTCAATTTATTGGCAGTAAAGTGTACACCATAGCACATCTTCTGGTAGTGGGGGTAGTTCTGCTTGGAGGTCGATAGTACTTCGCTCAGGTAATATACCGGTCTCTGGATAGGTAGTGCCTTGCCTTCCTCCTTGCGTTCTACTACAATGACCGTGCTGACCACCCAGCTGGTGGCGGCGATGTACAGGAGCATAGGTTCCTTGGGGGTCGGAGCCGCCAGGACGGGTGGAGTAGTCAGCATCTTCTTCAACTGGAGAAAAGCTTCGTCTGCCTTATGGTTCCACTCGAAAAAAGTGGTCTTCTTCATGAGTTGGTATAAGGGGAGAGCTTTCTCGCCCAGCCGACTGATGAATCGGCTGATGGACGCCAAGCAGCGGTGAACCTTTGCACATCCAGCAGTCGGCTGGGTACCTCCATTCTCTCAATGGCCTTGATTTTTACTGGGTTGCATTCTATGCCGCGTTCAGAGACCAGGAAGCCAAGGAGCTGGCCGGCTGGTACTCCGAAGACACACTTCTCGGGATTGAGCTTGATCTGGAATTGGCGTAGGTTCTCAAAGGTCTCCTTGAGGTCTTCCAGCAGCGTTCCGCGCTTTTCCGTCTTCACCACCACGTCTTCTACGTAGACGTGGGCGTTTCTGCCGAGCTGCTTGAGGAGGCACTTCTGCATGCAACGCTGAAAGGTGGCGCCGCCATTCCTTAAGCCGAATGTCATGGTGAGGTAGCAGTAGGCTCCAAACGGTGTGATGAAGGCGGTCTTTAGTCTGTCAGCCGGGTTCAACTTGATCTGGTGATATCCTGAGTATGCATCCAAAAAACTCAATAGCTCGCATCCGGCTGTGGAGTCTATCACCTGATCGATTCTTGGTAGAGCAAATGGGTCCTTGGGGCAGGCCTTGTTGAGGCTCGTGTAGTCAATACACATTCGCCACTGCTTGTTCTTCTTCAGTACCAGGACCGGATTTGCTAGCCATTCTGGAAAGAACACTTCCATAATGAAGCCGGCTGCTAGGAGTCGGGCTATCTCTTCTCCGACAACTCTTCTCTTCTCTTCTGATAGGCGGCGCAGGGGCTGCTTGACCGGCTTTGCATCAGATCGGACATGTAACTTGTGCTCGGCGAATTCCGTCGGTATACCTGGCATGTCTTTGGGGGACCATGCGAAGATGTCCCGATTCTCACGGAGGAAATCGACGAGCTCGCCTTCCTATTCGCTGTCGAGGTTTGCACCTACGACGGCGTACCTCTCTGGGTGCTCCGGATCCAAGGGTATCTTATTTGTCTCTTTGGCCGGTTTGAACGAACCCTCAGCCTCTGACTCCTTTGGGTTGGGCGATACCTCAGGCTGCTTGCCGGCCATCGCCACAACTCGCTCAAGGAGCCGCTTCTCGGTCGTGATTACCAGGGACTCGGCCAGCCGACTGCTCTCAGCCGCGCAAGCAGACGACTTCTGGTAGTCGCCAGCCACAGTCAGAATTCCTCTGGAACTGGGCATCTTCATCTTGAGGTAGGCGTAGTGGGGGACCACCATGAACTTGGCCAAGGCGGGTCGACCGAGTAGCGCATGGTATGGGCTCTCGAGGTCCACCACCTCAAACCAAACAGACTCTCGGAGGAAGTGATCTTTGTCTCCAAAGAGGACGTCCATCAGGATATTGCCGATTGGTGAGCAGGAAAGCCCAGGAACAATGCCGTGGAACACAGTTCGGTTGTTCTGAAGCTGTCTTTGCTTGATTCCTAACTTCTCCATGGTGTCCTTGTACAGGATATTGATGTTGCTGCCTCCGTCTATCAGAACTCGCGAGAAACGCGCGGCTTGTCTATCCGTAGCAAAGGTGGCGTCCAAGACCAAGGCATAGGAGCCCGGACTCGGCACCACTTCTGGGTGGTCAGCCCTGCTCCAGCTGATGGGCTTCTCGGACCAGTGCATGAACTCTGGCGTCTCCGATGCTACTGCATTCACCTCTTGTCGCTGCAGCCGCCTGCTGCGTCGATCATCAGCCATACTGGTAAACACCACGTAGGCTCCGTGCTCTTTAGGGTATTCGTCTTGTACTGCGCCGGCTGGCCTGACAGCCGGCTGCTGGGGCGGAGGCGGAGGCGGCTGCCCAGCAGGCGGGGGAGGCAGGAGGTTGTCTCCCTTAGCGATCCTGGTGAGCCAGTGGCACTTCCGGGTGGTGTGATTCGACAGCTTCACACCGCTATGGAACTTGCAAGGTCCATCCAGGGTCTGCTCATAGGAGAAGGCTGGCAACTAGTTTGGCTTGCCGCCTTTCTATCACTTGGGCGGAGGTTGCTCATCTGGCTGCTGGGCTTCAACGGTCGCGACCTGCCGGCTGCTGGAAGCCGGCTGCGGGGCCTTGCGCTTGTGGCCGCCCTGCTGTTGTCGTCGGTTGGCGTCTGCCGCTGGAGTTCTTGGAGCTTGAGGGGCCACTTTGCCAGTTGTGCTGATTTGAATCTTCGCCTTCATGGAGGAGTCGGCCATGGCGTACTTGTCCTCTATGATCAGCAGCTCGTCGAGGGTTTCTGGCTCGTCACAAAGGAGCTTGTGCTTGAGGAGGGTGCCTTCTCTGCACCCGGCTGTGAAGTACTCGATGGCCTGCACCTCGTGCACGCCCTCACAGGAGTTCCGAAGCTCGGCCCAACGCATGAGGTAATCGCGAGTCGACTCGTCGGGGCCTTGCACGCACAAGGAGAGTTGACGAGGCTTGGGAGGACGCTTGTACATGCTGGTGAAGTTGCGGACGAATGCTTCGATGAAGTCGACCCAGCTGTTGATGCTGCGGGGCTTCAGGCTGTTCAGCCATGTCCGGGCCGTGCCCTAGAGCATGAGCAGAACGTACTTTATGGCGACACGCTTGTTGCCGTTTTCTATGCTGACAGCCGTGGAGTAGTCGACTAGCCAGTCTTCCGGCTTCACGGAGCCGGTATACTTGGGCGTGTCTCTTGGGAGCGTGAACCCTCTGGGAAAGGGCTCGTCCCGAATGCGGGGCCCGAAACAAGGCGGACCCAGCTCGTCTTCTTCTTCCAGCGCCAAGGATCGGTGAAGTCGGTCGATCCGGTGGCGGGCGTCATTCTCTCCAACTCCCTCTTGGCGGCCAAGGCGGTCGCTGAGAGTCGGATGGTCAACAGGCGGCGGGGAGACTCGCCTCTTCTTGCGGGGAGGGGGAGGCGGACAGTCGTCCCGTCGTTCCACTGCTCTCGGGCAGCCATCTCGATCGCGCTATGTGGTAATGCGAGTCCGACTGTGGCTGACAGCCGGCTCCTTGTCTCTTCTTCCTGGGCGCAGCCAGTCGGCGTCCGAGACATCGCGCCTTGATCTCGGTGAAGGTCGTCATTTGGCCGCTGCGGCGCCTCCGTGCGGCAGCCGGCCTCGTTCTGCGCGGCGGCCGCGTCGAGGAGTCGCTGGACTCGCTCCATCATGAGGCGGCGTTCTTCGCCCTCGAAATTGTCCAGCTCATCCGCCACTACCTGGGCGGCTCGGATGTTCTCCACTGGTGTAGCGTACACAGGGCGGCTTCCCCAAACAGGTTGGCGATGGCTACGCCGCGCTGCTGGACCACGCCAAGGCGGCTGGGTCCCGCCGGGGCCGTCGAGCCGCCGACGGCGCGATCCATCTCCCGCTGGTAGGCTTCTGACATGCGCCTCATGCTGGCCAGCTTCTTCGCGCCTTCAACGAGCTGAAGGCGGCGCGCCTCCAACGTCTCCGCGTCAGCGTCTTTCGGAATAGGCGCAGTTAGGTCTTGTAGCGCCACGCCGAGTGAGTCGCGCGCTCCTCCACCGGGGAGCTCGTCATGACTGACGACGAGCACCTCGGTGACAGTGCTTCCGTTGCTCTCCGCGCGAGGGAGAGGTTCGTCGTAGACCACCACATTGGTGGGGAACGCATCGAGCGACATGGTGTCGGAGTGGACCAGCATCGGGTCGGTGGAGCCTACGGACTCTAAGTCTACGGTAGGCTCGCCGGAAACGTGGAGCTGATCGAGGAGGCTCGCGAGGAGGCTCTCTGGGCCGCCCATGCCTGCGTTGGATGCAGGTTCGTCGGAGAGGCGAACCTCGCCGACAAGTTCGGCCAGGTAGCTGGCTGCGCGGGCGATCTCAACGCCGCTTAGCGCGTCGGCGCAAACTCCGTCTGGCGTGCCTGGCTGGCTGCGTTCGCCAGGGAGAAAAAGGGTTCCCGTCCAGAACAGGTCTCCGGACGGCGGTGCACCAGGCCCCACGGTGGGCACCAATCGGGGGTTTGGTGCGACATGTGCCAAAGGATGGCTTATCATGGTGGGGGCGAGTAGAACGTCACCGGTGCCTGGAAACAGGATGAGGCGAAGGCATGCACGCCGGCGAATCTTACCCAGCTTCAGGGCTCTCCGGGGAGATAATACCCCTACTGCTGCTCTGCGGGGTCTCCGCATGATCACTATGGCAAAGTGTTTACACGGTTGCTCCTTGAGCTGTTTCTTGGAGGTAGGAGAGGGCAAGGCTAACTCTCTCCCTTCTATATGATCTGGCCTAGAGCTAGTGGGTTCCAACCCTTTGTATGGGTGCCCTGGGGGTTTATATAGGCCTACCCCCCAGGGGTACAATGGTAATATGGCTGGACGCAGGCCCAGCCGTCAGCGCCTCTGGCCTCCGTCTTCCCCGTCGACCGCTGGGGCCCGCCGACTGGCGGGCCATGCCGACTGGCCTGGTACGGAGCCGACGGGCCGCGTCCGCCACGGGCGGGTCTTGCCGGCTGCTGATTACTGTAGCCGTGCTTCTGATGACGCGGGCTTGATCATGGGGGCGTGCCAACAGCCCCGCCGCCTGGCGGGCGATCACTATTGCCACTCTCCATCACATTTCGATTAATGGTGCATGGGCCCCGGGGGAGGGCTCGGCCGACTCCCCGGGGCCGACTCCCGACGGGTCCGACTGGTGGTCCTCTTGCCGTCTCCTGGGGTCTCACTGACTGGTGGGACCCGCTGTCTCTGGGCCGTACAGAAAGCCGTCGTGGGTACAGGATTCGACCCTGTGGTGCTGATGTCAGGGCCGGCATGGCAACAGTGCCACGCCGCACGGAGATCTTCCGGGGTACGGCGTGCTGTGGCCATGCCCGCCCTTGGTAAGGGGCGGGAGTGGGCTTCACTGTAGCCACTCTCTGGAAGTCACCAGGCAGGAGTCAGCTTTCCCTACGGTCGTCCCTGGGACTCGGCCGCGAGTGGCAGTCGGCCGTCTTGCCATTGACTTCTTGAAGGCGGCTCTTTGTCCTGGGGCCTTGAGGGGCGCAGCCTGCCCCGATATCTTGAAAGGTTCTGGGGCTCGGGTTGGCCTACCCGTGGCCCATTACTCCGACAGGTTGAATACTCTACCCTCGAAAACTGTTGCGATCCCATATACTTGTGGGTTATCAAGACTATTTTCTGGCGCCGTTGCCGGGGAGCATAGCTCTATTTTTTGAGTCACTTGGGATATATATCTGCTTATCATTATGAAATACTTGAGAGATCCAAAACCAAGATCTATCCCTCTACTACGAGGGGAGGTAAGGAACTGCCATCTAGCTCTGCACTTGATTCACCTTCTATTATGAGTAAGTTTGTGACACCTACACCTGCTACTGCTATTCGTTCTGATATGTCGCATGTTATTGATGATGCCGCTTCTGCTATGCATGATACTTATGATGAAGCTACCTTTATGCCTGATACTACTATGCCACTTAGTGATTTTCTTGATGAACAACTTGCTAGGGCTAGAGAAATTGAAAATATTGAATCTGATGATACTGATGATGAAGAACCACTTGCCATTCCTAAGGGTTATGTTTTTGATCAAGATGCTTCTTTAGCTATTTTATCTTGCAGAAATAGAACTAAACAAAAAAATTATTAACTAAATGGAGTAAGCAATCTCTAAATGATAGAATGAAACCTGACCCTGCTTTTGCTACTTCACCTATCTTTGTTACTGATAAGGATTATGAATTCTCTATTGATCGTGATATAATTACTTTGGTTGAATCTGATCCTTTTCATGGTTATGAATCTGAAACTGTTGTGGCACATCTTACTAAACTGAATGATATAGCTACCCTGTTCACTAAAGATGAGAGAACTCGCTACTTTTATATCCTTAAAATATTTCCGTTCACATTAAAGGGTGATGCTAAGATATGGTTTAATTCTCTTGATCCTGGTTGTGTGCGTAGTCCCCAGGATATGATTTATTACTTCTCTGCTAAATATTTCTCTGCTCATAAGAAACAAGTTGCTTTAAGGGAAATATATAATTTTGTGCAAATTGAAGAAGAGAGTCTCCCACAAGCTTGGGGGAGGCTTCTCCAATTACTTAATGCTTTGCCTGATCATCCTCTTAAGAAAAATAAAATACTTGATATCTTTTATAATGGACTAACCAGTGTATTCACACATTAGGCCAGACCGACGACTCAAGGGCAAAATCCTCCACGCGACCCAGCACTGGACTAAATCGACTCCGGTTAAGCCGTTAGCCATCAAGGCTCTAATCTTTGATAAAGTGGGCATATATTTAGCCTGTTCCTCGGTGCTGATCCGGTCCGGGAGTGGATGTCTTGAGCTAAGACTGTTGTCACCAAAACCCAGCTGTCAGGGGGATGAACCCCAGGCAGGCAACGGAACCCGGATCCTTTTCAAAAACAACGGGGCCAGCATTGCCCCTCAATCCGGCCCGACCTTGGCCGAGTTGCTCGACTCGGCTAGGTCGCTCGATCCAGCCAAGCAGGCCGACCCGGCCAGGCTCCCTAACACGGCCCCAACAACCAAGCTGAAGACTTCTCTAGGAAGCCAGCACCGCCCTTGGCGTGTTCTCCAAATCCGACCAAGGGTCAACGGCCGTCCCATCCCAGCCGTACGATGGGACGAATCTCCGCCAGCTAATGATCAATGCCGCAGTACCCCGCACATGCCTCTGGTCGGCCAGACGAGGCAACCGTGCCCTCCACCTACCCGCTGACTAGGGCCGGCGTGGCTACAGTGCCCTACGCCTACCCATTGGCTAGGCCTGGCGTGGCAATAGTGTCCCGGTGTGACCAATGATGCCCACAAGCGGCGACCTGACGGAGCGCCACTGTAGTCGACTCAACCCGGACATGCCCTGACGATCGACAAGACGACACACAGTGCCCCCTAGGCGCATGGGGCCCGCGCCTGGAGAACCCGGCGAGCCCTGGTACCCAGCTGGTCCCAGCACCGGGTTCCTGGACACTGACAAACCGACCCTACAGCCTTGTAATATTACCCTTGTACCCCTGGGGGTTGACCTATAAAACCCCCCAGGAGCCCCCTTGCATACGGGCAGAACCCACTTCATTCACACACTCGATCACACACAAAGCAAACACCCGAGGAGAGGGAGCATCCTAAGCCTTGGCCAGACCTCCTTCTCCCTCCGTACAGCTCTAGGAGCGATTTTGTACTATTACATATATGTTGGAAATATGCCCTAGAGGCAATAATAAAAGCATTATTATTATATTTCCTTGTTCATGATAATTGTCTTTATTCATGCTATAATTGTATTATCCGGAAATCGTAATACATGTGTGAATAACAGACACCAACATGTCCCTGGTGAGCCTCTAGTTGACTAGCTCGTTGATCAACAGATAGTCATGGTTTCCTGACTATGGACATTGGATGTCATTGATAACGAGATCACATCATTAGGAGAATGATGTGATGGACAAGACCCAATCCTAAACATAGCACAAGATCGTATAGTTCGTTTGCTAGAGTTTTCCAATGTCAAGTATCTTTTCCTTAGACCATGAGATAGTGTAACTCCCGGATACCGTAGGAGTGCTTTGGGTGTGCCAAACATCACAACGTAACTGGGTGACTATAAAGGTAGACTACGGGTATCTCCGAAAGTGTCTGTTGGGTTGACACGGATCGAGACTGGGATTTGTCACTCCGTATGACGGAGAGATATCACTGGGCCCACTCGGTAATGCATCATCATAATGAGCTCAAAGTGACCAAGTGTCTGGTCACGGGATCATGCATTACGATACGAGTAAAGTGACTTGCCGGTAACGAGATTGAACGAGGTATTGGGATACCGACGATCGAATCTCGGGCAAGTAACATATCGATTGACAAAGGGAATTACATACGGGGTTGATTGAATCCTCGACATCGTGGTTCATCCGATGAGATCATCGTGGAGCATGTGGGAGCCAACATGGGTATCCAGATCCCGCTGTTGGTTATTGACCCGAGAGTCGTCTCGGTCATGTCTGCTTGTCTCCCGAACCCATAGGGTCTACACACTTAAGGTTCGGTGACGCTAGGTTTGTGAAGATATGAATATGCAGTAACCCGAATATTGTTCGGAGTCCCGGATGAGATCCCGGACGTCACGAGGAGTTCCGGAATGGTCCGGAGGTAAAGAATTATATATAGGAAGTGCTGTTTCGGCCATCGGGACAAGTTTCGGGGTTATCGGTATTGTACCGGGACCACCGGAGGGGTCCCCGAGGCCCACCGGGTGGGGCCACCTGTCCCGGGGGGGCCACATGGGCTGTAGGGGGTGTGCCTTGGCCTACATGGGCCAAGGGCACCAGCCCCACTAGGCCCATGCGCCTAGGGTTTCCATGGGGGAGGAGTCCCACTAGTGGAAGGCACCCCGAGGTGCCTTGGGGGGGAGGGAAACCTCCCCTTGGCCGCCGCACCAAGGAGATTGGATCTCCTAGGCTGCGCACCACCCCCCTTGGCCCTCCTATATATAGTGGGGGAGAGGAGGGACTTGATACACCAGCCCCTGGCGCCTCCCTCTCTCCCCGTTACGTCTCTCTCTCGTAGTATAGGCGAAGCCCTGCTACTGTGACGCCCTGCATCCATCACCACGCCGTCGTGCTGCTGGATCTTCATCAACCTCTCCTCCCCCCTTGCTGGATCAAGTAGGAGGAGACGTCTCCCGTCCCGTACGTGTGTTGAACGCAGAGGTGCCGTCCGTTCGGCGCTTGGTCATCGGTGATTTGGATCACGTCGTGTACGACTACATCATCACCGTTCTTTGAACGCTTCCGCACGCGATCTACAAAGGTATGTAGATGCATCTGATGACTCATTGTTAGATGAACTCCTAGATAGATCTTGGTGAAACGAGTAGGAAAATTTTTGTTTTCTGCAACGTTCCCCAACAGTGGCATCATGAGCTAGGTCTATGCGTAGTTCTTCTTGCGCGAGTAGAACACAATATGTTGTGGGCGTAGATTTGTCAACTTTCTTGCCGCTACTAGTCTTTTCTTGCTTCAATGGCATTGTGGGATGAAGCGGCCCGGACCAACCTTACACGTACGCTTACGTGAGACCGGTTCCACCGACTAACATGCACTAGTTGTATAAGGTGGCTGGCGGGTGTCTGTCTCTCCCACTTTAGTTGGAGCGGATTCGATGAACAGGGTCCTTATGAAGGGAAAATAGAAGTTGACAAATCACGTTGTGGCTTTAACGTAGGTAAGAAGACGTTCTTGCTAGAACCCTAATTCAGCCACGTAAAACTTGCAACAACAATTAGAGGACGTCTAACTTGTTTTTGCAGCAAGTGGTTTGTGATATGATATGGCCAAAGTTGTGATGAATGATGAATGATCTATATGTGATGTATGAGATGTTCATGCTATTGTAATAGGAATCACGACTTGCATGTCGATGAGTATGACAACCGGCAGGAGCCATAGGAGTTGTCTTTATTCTTTTATATGACCTGCGTGTCATTGAGAAACGCCATGTAAATTACTTTACTTTATTGCTAAACGCGTTAGCCATAGTAGTAGAAGTAATAGTTGGCGAGCAACTTCATGGAGACACGATGATGGAGATCATGATGATGGAGATCATGGTGTCAAGCCGGTGACAAGATGATCATGGAGCCCCAAGATGGAGATCAAAGGAGCTGTGTGATATTAGCCATATCATGTCACGTCTATTATTTGATTGCATGTGATGTTTATCATGTTTTGCATCTTGTTTACTTAGAACGACGGTAGTAAATAAGATGATCCCTCATAATAATTTCAAGAAGTGTTCCCCCTAACTGTGCACCGTTGCGACAGTTCGCTGTTTCGAAACACCACGTGATGATCGGGTGTTTTATTCAGACGTTCACATACAACGGGTGTAAGACAGATTTACACATGCAAACACTTAGGTTGACTTGACGAGCCTAGCATGTGTATAGACATGGCCTCGGAACACAGAAGACCGAAAGGTCGAGCATGAGTCGTATAGAAGATACGATCAACATGAAGATGTTCACCGACGTTGACTAGTCCGTCTCACGTGATGATCGGACACGGTCTAGTTAACTCGGATCATGTAATACTTGGATGACTAGAGGGATGTCTAATCTAAGTGGGAGTTCATTAATGATTTTATTAGATGAACTTAATTATCATGAACTTAGTCTAAAATATTTTACAATATGTCTTGTAGATCAAATGGCCAACGTAGTCCTCAACTTCAACGCGTTCCTAGAGAAAACCAAGCTGAAAGACGATGGCAGCAACTATACGGACTGGGTCCGGAACCTGAGGATCATCCTCATAGCTGCCAAGAAAGATTATGTCCTACAAGCACCGCTAGGTGATCCTCCCGTCCCACAGAACCAAGACGTTATGAACGCTTGGCAGACACGTGTTGACGACTACTCCCTCGTTCAGTGCGGCATGCTTTACAGCTTAGAGCCGGGGCTCCAAAAGCGTTTTGAGAGACATGGAGCATATGAGATGTTCGAAGAGCTGAAAATGGTTTTTCAAGCTCATGCCCGGATCGAGAGATATGAAGTCTCCGATAAGTTCTTCAGCTGTAAGATGGAGGAAAATAGTTCTGTCAGTGAGCACATACTCACTATGTCTGGGTTACATAACCGCTTGTCTCAGCTGGGAGTTAATCTCCCGGATGATGCGGTCATTGACAGAATCCTCCAGTCGCTTCCACCAAGCTACAAGAGCTTTGTGATGAACTTCAACATGCAGGGGATGCAAAAGACCATTCCTGAGTTGTTCTCAATGCTGAAATCAGCGGAGGTAGAAGTCAAGAAGGAACATCAAGTGTTGATGGTCAATAAAACCACTAAGTTTAAGAAGGGCAAGGGTAAAAAGAGCTCCAAGAAGGACGGCAAGGAGGTTGCCGCGCCCGGCAAGCAAGCTGCCGGGAAGAAGCCAAAGAATGGACCCAAGCCCGAGACTGAGTGCTTTTATTGCAAGGGAAGCGGTCACTGGAAGCGGAACTGCCCTAAATACTTAGCAGACAAGAAGGCCGGCAAAACAAAAGGTATATGTGATATACATGTAATTGATGTGTACCTTACTAGTGCCCGTAGTAGCTCCTGGGTATTTGATACCGGTGCAGTTGCTCACATTTGTAACTCAAAGCAGGGGCTGCGGAATAAGCGGAAACTGGCAAAGGACGAGGTGACGATGCGCGTCGGGAATGGTTCCAAGGTCAATGTGATCGCCGTCAGCATGCTGCCTCTGTATCTACCTTCGGGATTAGTTTTAAACCTCAATAATTGTTATTTAGTGCCAGCTTTGAGCATGAACATTGTATCAGGATCTCGTTTAATTCGAGATGGCTACTCATTTAAATCTGAGAATAATGGTTGTTCCATTTATATGAGAGATATGTTTTATGGTCATGCTCCTATGGTGAGTGGTTTATTCTTTATGAATCTCGAACGTGATGCTACACATGTTCATAATGTGAGTACCAAAAGATGTAAAGTTGATAATGATAGTCCCACATATTTGTGGCACTGCCGCCTTGGTCACATAGGTGTCAAACGCATGAAGAAGCTCCATGCAGATGGACTTTTAGAGTCTCTTGATTATGAATCATTTGACACGTGCGAACCATGCCTCATGGGTAAGATGACCAAGACTCCGTTCTCAGGAACAATGGAGCGAGCAACCAACTTATTGGAAATCATACATACTGATGTGTGCGGTCCAATGAGTGTTGAGGCTCGCGGTGGCTATCGTTATGTTCTCATGCTCACTGATGATTTAAGTAGATATGGGTATATCTACTTAATGAAACACAAGTCTGAAACCTTTGAAAAGTTTAAGGAATTTCAGAGTGAGGTTGAGAATCAACGTGACAGAAAAATCAAGTTTCTACGATCAGATCGTGGAGGAGAATACTTGAGTCACGAATTTGGCACACACTTAAGAAAATGTGGAATAGTTTCACAACTCACGCCGCCTGGAACACCTCAGCGTAACGGTGTGTCCGAACGTCGTAATCGCACTCTATTAGATATGGTGCGATCTATGATGTCTCTTACCGATTTACCGCTATCTTTTTGGGGCTATGCTTTAGAGACTGCCGCATTCACTTTAAATAGGGCTCCGTCGAAATCCGTTGAGACGACACCGTTTGAATTATGGTTTGGGAAGAAACCTAAGCTGTCGTTTCTAAAAATTTGGGGATGCGATGCTTATGTCAAGAAACTTCAACCTGAAAAGCTCGAACCCAAGTCGGAAAAATGCGTCTTCATAGGATACCCAAAAGAAACTATTGGGTACACCTTCTACCTCAGATCCGAAGGCAAGGTCTTTGTTTCCAAGAATGGGTCCTTTCTGGAGAAAGAGTTTCTCTCGAAAGAAGTAAGTGGGAGGAAAGTAGAGCTTGATGAAGTATTACCTCTTGAACCGGGAAATGGCGCAACTCAAGAAAATGTTCCTGAGGTGCCAACACCGACTAGAGAGGAAGTTAATGATAATGATCAAGATACTTCTGATCAAGCTCCTACTGAAATTCGAAGGTCCACAAGGACACGTTCCGCACCAGAGTGGTACGGCAACCCTGTCTTGGAAATCATGTTGTTAGACAACGGTGAACCTTCGAACTATGAAGAAGCGATGGCGGGTCCGGATTCCGACAAATGGCTAGAAGCCATGAAATCTGAGATAGGATCCATGTATGAAAATGAAGTATGGACTTTGACTGACTTGCCCGTTGAACGGCGAGCCATAGAAAATAAATGGATCTTTAAGAAGAAGACAGACGCGGATGGTAATGTGACCATCTATAAAGCTCGACTTGTCGCTAAGGGTTATCGACAAGTTCAAGGGGTTGACTGCGATGAGACTTTCTCACCGGTAGCGAAGCTAAAGTCCGTTCGAATCATGTTAGCAATTGCCGCATTTTATGATTATGAAATTTGGCAAATGGACGTCAAAACGGCATTCCTTAATGGTTTCCTTAAGGAAGAATTGTATATGATGCAGCCGGAAGGTTTTGTCGATCCTAAGAATGCTGACAAGGTGTGCAAGCTCCAACGCTCGATTTATGGGCTGGTGCAAGCATCTCGGAGTTAGAACATTCGCTTTGATGAGATGATCAAAGCGTTTGGGTTTACGCAGACTTATGGAGAAGCCTGCGTTTACAAGAAAGTGAGTGGGAGCTCTGTAGCATTTCTCATATTATATGTAGATGACATACTATTGATGGGAAATGATATAGAACTCTTGGACAGCATCAAGGCCTACTTGAATAAGAGTTTTTCAATGAAGGACCTTAGAGAAGCTGCTTATATATTAGGCATCAAAATCTATAGGGATATATCGAGACGCCTCATAGGTCTTTCACAAAGCACATACCTTGATAAGATATTGAAGAAGTTCAATATGGATCAATCTAAGAAGGGGTTCTTGCCTGTGTTACAAGGTATGAAATTGAGCTCAGCTCAATGTCCGACCACGGCAGAAGAAATAGAAGAGATGAGTGTCATCCCCTATGCCTCAGCCATAGGTTCTATTATGTATGCCATGCTGTGTACCAGACCTGATGTAAACCTTGCCGTAAGTTTGGTAGGAAGGTACCAAAGTAATCCCGGCAAGGAACACTGGACAGCGGTCAAGAATATCCCGAAGTACCTGAAAAGGACTAAGGAAATGTTTCTCGTTTATGGAGGTGACGAAGAGCTCGTCGTAAAGGGTTACGTCGACGCTAGCTTCGACACAGATCTGGATGACTCTAAGTCACAAACCGGATACGTGTATATTTTAAATGGTGGGGCAGTAAGCTGGTGCAGTTGCAAGCAGAGCGTCGTGGCGGGATCTACATGTGAAGCGGAGTACATGGCAGCCTCGGAGGCAGCACATGAAGCAATATGGGTGAAGGAGTTCATCACCGACCTAGGAGTCATACCCAATGCGTCGGGGCCGATCAAGCTCTTCTGTGACAACACTGGAGCTATTGCTCTTGCCAAGGAGCCCAGGTTTCACAAGAAGACAAGGCACATCAAGCATCGCTTCAACTCCATTCGTGAAAATGTTCAAGATGGAGACATAGAGATTTGTAAAGTACATACGGACCTGAATGTAGCAGATCCGTTGACTAAACCTCTCCCTAGGGCAAAACATGATCAACACCAGAATTCCATGGGTGTTCGATTCATCACAATGTAACTAGATTATTGACTCTAGTGCAAGTGGGAGACTGTTGGAAATATGCCCTAGAGGCAATAATAAAAGCATTATTATTATATTTCCTTGTTCATGATAATTGTCTTTATTCATGCTATAATTGTATTATCCGGAAATCGTAATACATGTGTGAATAACAGACACCAACATGTCCCTGGTGAGCCTCTAGTTGACTAGCTCGTTGATCAACAGATAGTCATGGTTTCCTGACTATGGACATTGGATGTCATTGATAACGAGATCACATCATTAGGAGAATGATGTGATGGACAAGACCCAATCCTAAACATAGCACAAGATCGTATAGTTCGTTTGCTAGAGTTTTCCAATGTCAAGTATCTTTTCCTTAGACCATGAGATAGTGTAACTCCCGGATACCGTAGGAGTGCTTTGGGTGTGCCAAACGTCACAACATAACTGGGTGACTATAAAGGTAGACTACGGGTATCTCCGAAAGTGTCTGTTGGGTTGACACGGATCGAGACTGGGATTTGTCACTCCGTATGACGGAGAGATATCACTGGGCCCACTCGGTAATGCATCATCATAATGAGCTCAAAGTGACCAAGTGTCTGGTCACGGGATCATGCATTACGGTACGAGTAAAGTGACTTGCCGGTAACGAGATTGAACGAGGTATTGGGATACCGACGATCGAATCTCGGGCAAGTAACATATCGATTGACAAAGGGAATTGCATACGGGGTTGATTGAATCCTCGACATCGTGGTTCATCCGATGAGATCATCGTGGAGCATGTGGGAGCCAACATGGGTATCCAGATCCCGCTGTTGGTTATTGACCCGAGAGTCGTCTCGGTCATGTCTGCTTGTCTCCCGAACCCGTAGGGTCTACACACTTAAGGTTCGGTGACGCTAGGTTTGTGAAGATATGAATATGCAGTAACCCGAATATTGTTCGGAGTCCCGGATGAGATCCCGGACATCACGAGGAGTTCCGGAATGGTCCGGAGGTAAAGAATTATATATAGGAAGTGCTGTTTCGGCCATCGGGACAAGTTTCGGGGTTATCGGTATTGTACCGGGACCACCGGGTGGGGCCACCTGTCCCGGGGGGGCCACATGGGCTGTAGGGGGTGCGCCTTGGTCTACATGGGCCAAGGGCACCAGCCCCACTAGGCCCATGCGCCTAGGGTTTCCATGGGGGAGGAGTCCCACTAGTGGAAGGCACCCCGAGGTGCCTTGGGGGGGAGGGAAACCTCCCCTTGGCCGCCGCACCTAGGAGATTGGATCTCCTAGGCTGCGCACCACCCCCCTTGGCCCTCCTATATATAGTGGGGGAGAGGAGGGACTTGATACACCAGCCCCTGGCGCCTCCCTCTCTCCCCGTTACGTCTCTCTCTCGTAGTATAGGCGAAGCCCTGCTACTGTGACGCCCTGCATCCATCACCACGCCGTCGTGCTGCTGGATCTTCATCAACCTCTCCTCCCCCCTTGCTGGATCAAGTAGGAGGAGACGTCTCCCGTCCCGTACGTGTGTTGAACGCGGAGGTGCCGTCCGTTCGGCGCTTGGTCATCGGTGATTTGGATCACGTCGTGTACGACTACATCATCACCGTTCTCTGAACGCTTCCGCACACGATCTACAAAGGTATGTAGATGCATCTGATGACTCGTTGTTAGATGAACTCCTAGATAGATCTTGGTGAAACGAGTAGGAAAATTTTTGTTTTCTGCAACGTTCCCCAACAATATAAACCACACTCGGCAGGACTAGGGGTGTTATCTCTCCGGAGAGCCCCGAACCCGGGTATGTCTTGCGTCCCGCACTCGCTCATGCCGACCTCGCCTCCGGAGCCCACCAGTGCCCTCGAGCCTCATCATGTCTTTAGCCATCCCATGGCATATATCGTGCGCCCACCATGACACGGACAGAGGATTCACATCAGCTGGAGATGTATCTTGACAATAAAACCAGGTTTGGTTCCAGTCTTTAGGGTGACTAGGAAGTGCGGCTGAAGGGAAGGTGGCCTCTTTGCGCCTTTGAATGGAAATTCCCCCAAGTTCTAAGCTAGGCCCATCTGTGAACTCGGTCTGGCGGTTCAAATAATAGTGCTCTCTGAAAAGATCAGCATTGTGCTCCTCTTGAAAGTATACTTCGCAAAAAACTTGGAAGTTACAGATGTTGGAAACAGAGTTTGGGCCGATGTCTTGAGGGTGAAGTTGGAAAAGGTGCAGAACATCACGAAAGAATCTTGAGCCGGGTGGAGAAAAGTCCCAAAGCATATGATCAGCAAAAAACCACGACCTCGCCTTCCTTTGGCTCAGGTCTGATCTCCGTCCCCGAAGGTCGCCAGTGGATAACATCCTTGGCCGCTAAGATGCCTGTTTGAACATATTCGTTCAGGGTTTGCTCTGTAATGGTTGAAGCGGTCCAGTTGCATGCAGTCACGGTCTTAGTCATTTTTTCAATAAAAAGCCTAACAATGAGATACTGGTGGGTCAAATTTATGAAAGTAAGCCGCCTTATAGTCAGAGGAAAGCAAGTTTAATAAAGCAAATTGGTTCAGGTGCAAATATTACATGTTATGGCAGAAGAGATTGGCATGATTAAGCCGACAAGGAAAAACTGGGTGATACAGATATTGGACATATATCGGCGGTTTAAATGTTCTATCAAAGAGCCGGCTGGTGTTTTTCCGGGTTACAGCATATCTATATTTGAGCCGCCCATACAGCGAGTGGTCGGACGGATGATTATAAGATCTGGAAATGGAGTAAAATTTCTCTAAGTGTTGGACAAACATTTCCGCAAATGGTGGATTATATTTACGGAACTACAACAGTGCAGAAAAGGAGAATAATTACTGAACTTAAACATGTGAGTGGAAGAACGTGCAAGCTGGGTTTGGATCTAAGGAAGATAGGATGCATCTATGATCGGAACAGATGCTAAAGCTGCTACCGCACAACTCCCCTACTACCTTTTCGATCAAAGTAAGCATTGGCGAAGAGAATTACGATGAACGCCGATGAACGCTGACGAACAGAGGAAACCCTAATGCATATGGAAAGTAGAGAGAAGGGAGTACCTAACGAGGCAGGTGATCAGCGAAGGAGCGCCGCCGTTCTCTGGATACAATCAGGTTGATGCGGCGGCCTGGGTCGAGCTGTTGAAGAAGGTCGACGACGGCGGCGGAGCTCGGGTCGCAGAGGCGTCGCAAGGAAGGAGATGAAAAGGAAGAGGCATGGGTGAAAAGTGAAGAAGAGGCCCCCCTGTCCCTATTTATAAGGGAGTGATAAGATGGCATGCGCAGAAATCATGGAGGCAAAATGATTATATTACCAATACAGGCGCCTCGATTTTCGGGAGGTCCAATAAGATAAGGATCCATTGAGATATGCTGGGTCTTGTGCGGATTTAATGCACATGATGTCATGGCAGGTTAAAATGATTCTGCTATGTGACGTCATGGCGGGTTATAGAGGATTGATAAGGAATTGATAATGATACATTCTGCTAAGTTAGACAGTGGAGATTGATATGAACAAGTTCCAATCAACCTGAGGCCTAATGTTGGGGATATAGCTTCGAGGTATGACCCGCCCAGGAGGGGCCGAGTTATACCATTGGCGGCTTAACCTAAAGGAGGCCCAGGGAGAGATAAGAAGACGGCGGCTCATGGAGGCAGGCCTGCTAAAGGCCCAGGACCAGGGATGTGAACCGCCGTAGGAAGACTTGCTCTGTAAGGCAGGGCTAGTCAAAAACCGAGCCGGTTACGTTGTGTAAGCCGGCCGGGACTCTGTAAGCCGCCAGGTCTCTACCTGTGTATATAAAGGTGAGACCCGGCAGCGGTTTAACTAAAGAGACACACAATCGAGAACTAGGTCAAGCGTATTCGCTCCCTTGTATTCGAAACTCAAGCAATACAACTAGAAGCAGGACGTAGGCTTTTACCTCGTTGAGAAGGGCCAAACCTGGGTAAACTCCTTGTGTCCTTTGTCCCGTTCAATCCCTTTAAGCTAACCTAGTGCGATGGCTCCACACCTAAGTCCTTTCACTAGGGCATATGTCGTGTTAAATCCATGACAAGATCCTTGCAAGGCGTGCTGCTCATGTCACCACCGGTCTGCCTCCGGATTCGCCGGAGGTGGAGGCGGACGAGGAGGAAGAGGAGGGGGGTAGCAGCGGGACGGAGCAGGATCCCTAGCCCATGGAGTGGGCGGAGCCGAAGGAGGAGGTGTTGGCTACGGGCTTCGCCATGGAGGACACCATGGCGGAGTTCAAGGTCTCCCAGACAGAGGAGATGGTGCAGCAGACCTCCATCGTCGAGTCCATCCGGGACGAGGCCTATGTGGAGGCCAACCGACACTACATCTGATAGCAAAGGGCAGAAATCGACGAGCTCGACGCCTCTAGTTCGTCGGCGACGAGCCAGAGCTGCCGCACGTGCCCATCTACCTGGAGCCGGGCACGGAGACCGTGGACATGTTGGACGATGGGTATATAGGGTACCTACGTAATACATAGGTTTTTAATCTACATGGCTTGTATGGATTTAAGGTTTCAAGTTTGAGGGAGTATATGGATGCAACGGATGATTGTTGCGTGCTGTCCGGTCATTGTCCGTCCAGGCACGTCTACGGGCGTTTGGGGGATGGAGTTTGTTACTTGTGGTTGTAGATGCCCTAGGCGTCACTAGACTTCGCCTTTTCTAACAGAGCCAACGTGCAACTATAGGAACCTATATGTCCTTTGCTCTGTTTCCTCACGGTGAATTGGGGGGGAAATGCTACGACTTCCTTCTTTAGCACTTTCAGTAACTTTGGGGCAATGCTACGGCGCATAGCTAGCTAGCTAGCACGGTAGCACATGCATCACAAAACTCATCTCGTCTCATTTTTCTAGAAAAAGCGCTAGCTTTATTAACTTAAATCACACTTACATCCCTCGCTGTTCGCTTACCTGATCAAAGTTTGAAGACGTGCGTAACACTTGCTCTATGGATAAATATACCAGAACAAGCATACAAGAAAAGACAAGCCGGGAACGCAATGCATGGGCGAGGCGGGATGGAGCGCGGCGGAGTATTCAGCGATTCCCATCCGAGCACCGCAATTAATCCGCAAGAAGCCGTACCAACAACAGTCCTCTCTCTATATTTTGAGGAGCCCTGCGCTGCGTTGCGTGTGTGGGCATGAAGGGGACAGTTGGGATCAACTCGATCCAAGGACCAAAAACACAAGCAGAATTTTCTCATTCTTCCCTCCCACAACTAATAATATGAACCAAAATGTGGACCCTGGGAAAAGCCGGGTAGTACACATTTTTTTATTAGCTTATACTCCCAAGCAGCAGTCCCCCATCATCTTCAGTCCCTCTCTCGAGGGGGGAGGGGGTATAAATTTCGGGCAAGTGTGGCGCTCTCATTCGATGGTGGCCTCGCCTCTCACAGCCATACGGAGAGATCACACACGGGAAAGAAAGGGAGTCCAGTCCAGCATCAAGCTAAGCAAGCGAGCTAGAGCTTAGCGCCAGTTCTCCAGTACTCTCGATCGGCCTCTCCTTTTCCGCTCCCCGCTGCTGAATCTCGTCTCCGGCTGCTCGTGGCGGCGGCGGCAATGGAGGAGCAGCTGAGCCCGGTGGCGGTGACGCACCTGCTGCAGCACACGCTCCGGAGCCTCTGCACCAGCGACGCCTCACAGTGGGTCTACGCCGTCTTCTGGCGCATCCTCCCCCGGAACTACCCTCCCCCCAAGTGAGCCCTGCCTTCTAGCTCCTCCCCTTCCTTCCTTTCCTCCATCCATCATCTTCATCCCGCGCCTGTAAACCATGGCCGCCACCGCCATCAACCAATGTCCTGATGCACTCCCTTTGGTGATTACTAATCTCTTTGCTCGCTCTGTCCGTTTGTTTGAGCAGATGGGATCTCCCAGGTGTGGCGTATGACAGGACCAGAGGAAACAGGAGGAACTGGTACGCGCATACGCAGACCACCCCAAGTCTTTTTTACCGTCGTCTGCGACTTACTGTGTCGGGGTTTTGGTTTCTTGCACCCAGGATCCTGGCGTGGGAGGACGGCTTCTGCAACTTCGCGGCCACCACCTCTGCAGCCGCCTGCGGCCAAGAGGGCGCAGGCGCCGCCGCAGCTGCATACGCGGACTGCGAGGCTGCCGCCGCAGCTGCGCAGGAGGCCAAGCAGGGCCTGGGCCTGGGCCTGCAGCCTGAGCTCTTCTTCAAGATGTCCCACGACATCTACAACTACGGCGAAGGGTCAGTAATACTACTGTTAATGGCGAAGATCAACTGGCTTATGGTCAGATTAGGCAGCTAAGCAGGCGATCGGCCGGTCGCCCGTGCTGCTGGATGATGGTTAAGTTAAGTAACCACTAACCCGGCTGCTTCTCTGTTCTTGGTCGCTTGGCTGCAGGTTGATAGGGAAAGTGGCGGCGGACCACAGCCACAAGTGGATCTTCAAGGAGCCCCCCGAGCAGGAGATCAGCCTCATCTCCTCCTGGAGCAACCCCGCCGACTCCGTAAGCCGCTCCTCCTCCCCCCAAACATTCGCCTCCAGCTTACTACCTTGCTAATGCAGTCCTTAACTGACCATCATCCATGACCATGGAATTATTGACCCGGTGCAGCAACCGAGGACATGGGAGGCGCAGTTCCAGTCTGGAATCCAGGTACGCCTGCCTTGACAAATCGCAATCGCCGCCGGCCTTTTGATCAAAAGCTCTCTGCCTGCCTGCCTGCTCCATCATCCTCTGCCCCTCGATGCCTTCTCTGCTGCCGCATCGTTTCCCGCGCCGCATGCAGCTAGTTCAGCTGAAAGCTGATGCCGCCATCGTTTTCTTTCTTTTCTCCTATTTCTTTCTCTCATGCATTCTCCTCTGTGGCGCGTGCAGACCATCGCGCTGATCGCCGTCAGAGAGGGCGTCGTGCAGCTCGGCTCCATGAAAAAGGTGCGCCCCCCTACTAGCCGGATTAGCCCGCGTGTTTATAGCCCGCTGCGCGCTCGCCGGTCTTATTCTACCGGGCTTTAATGGAGTCTCTCCCGAGAAGGGAAGCCAACATGTGGCGCACGCGCGACCGTGCAGCGCTGCCACTGGTGGCAGCGGCAGTGGCTTTAATTGATAGTGGTATTTGGTCGCACGAGTGAGTGAGTGGTTGTGTAATGATGATGTGATGCTGCTTGCTTGTTGCTGGTTTGATCGGTCGATCGATCGTGGTCGTGCAGGTGGCGGAGGACCTGAGCTACGTGGTGACGCTGCGCCGCAAGTTCGGGTACCTGGAGAGCATCCCGGGGGTGCTGCTGCCGCACCCCTCGTCGGCCGGCGTGTTCCCGGTGGCGGACGTGGCCGCCGCGGGCTGGCCGGGCATGATGCCGCCGCCGGACATGTACGTCGACCCCTACGTGCCCGGGCCGGCGCCCATGCACATCATGCCGTCCATGAGCAGCCTCGAGGCGCTGCTCTCCAAGCTGCCGTCGGTGGTGCCGGCGCCCCCGCAGCCGCCGGGGTCCATGCCGGGCGTGGCGCCGCCCTCGGACGCCGCGGCCAAGGAGGAGGCGGAGGAGGACTACAACGCCCACTGCCACGCCATGGACATGTCGTCCGTGCCGAGCAACGGCGGCGAGAGCACGAGCACGAGCGCCGCCGCCAACGCCGCCACTCCCATGTCGTCCTACTTCCTCGACGTGGGCGGCAAGCCCAGCGAGGCCGGGTTCTAGGCCGGACATCCACGGCCGCCGCCGCCGCCGTCGTCGTCGTCGTTCTCGTGTTGATGGCTTCTAGCTAGTGTAAAATCAATTAATCGATCATATTATTACCACGACCGCCCATCCCACGCCGAACCATGGACTGCTTAACCCCAAATCATTGGCACAGTGTCTGTCCGTGCCTCACGCCGCTGATTATATCGTTGGACTTGATCTGGCCGTACGTAGAGTACAATGTGAGTAACAGCTACCAAGTAGCGGTGTGCATGCATGATTGGATTTGTCCATCGCATTTACGCATGCCTGTTATGAGATGCGAGATGCATGACACCTGAGGGCGCAAGGACACGGCAATGGCCGGCGTGCCCCAATCGGACCGCCGTCCTTCCCCCTACCCGTCGCGATCCGATGGAAGCGCGTTCCTTTGACTACTCCTTTCCCGCCGGGCCCCAGGTGCCTCCTCTCCGGCCAACTAATGCACGTCCGATACGACCAATCTCAGCTCCTCGACCTCAGCTAGGTACGGATCCTCGAGTACTATCTTTGATTCTTGTGTGTGCTCGGGCTCGGGTGAAATTTTTCCGAAGATTTTCATGGCGGAGGCGCGGTCATAAGTCATAACTGAGCACAGTGCCATGGAGCTTTATGCATGGAGGAGAGCTCCGTAAGAAAATTTTCGGGGCCGGCGGTCGTCGCTCGTCTGCCGAGGACTGTTGTGGGTTCCTGCAGAGTCGTTCAAGCGGCGGCAGAGGCGGCGTGCCCCACCGTCCCGGCGGCAACAGTGTCGCACAACACAATCATCAGTGCGGCGGGAAGAGGACGTACGCGGGAGCGATGGAATGATTTTTGCGCGCCGGCCTCGAGCGAGGAAATGCATGCAGTGCAGCGCAGGCGAGCAACAGCGGCGCCGCTGTCCGCTTCCGCCCTGCCACTAACGGATCCCGCGGCGCTGTCGACGGCGGCCGCCGCGGCTGGCGGGCTGGCTGTTGCCGAGACTGTAGAGGGCTCAGAGGGTGGGTGTGGGGGCGCGGGGGAGGGCCATGTATTCAAGCTGCTTCAGATTCAGTCAATCAGCGTCGCCGGACGTGGATTGGTCGTTGGTCCCGGCCGCCGGGGCGGGGCCGGGAACAACCTAATCTGCGCCGGGGGCCCACGCCGCCATCATCACCTGACCGCGATTGCTTGCCATTGCCATTGCCGGGGGCGGGGGTCGGCTCCTCGCAGCTTATGATTCGGCAGGGGCGTTCTGTCGAGGCGTGAGTGGTGCGTGCGGCGCACACGCGGAGCGCGCGCGCACGCGCGTACCGCCTTCTCCACTGGCATGGCGCCCTGCGTGAACTTCCAGGTACGATGAGAGTTGACTACAACCACGATGTGCCGTCGTCGACGTGCGGGTCGCGTGATCAGATCGCGGTGGCGTCACAAATAGCCTGCCCACGCAACGCGATCGGCAGCGCCAGCGCGCGAGCCGGACCGGCCGGATCCGCTGCGTTCACGCGGCACCGGCACCGCCGCGTCACTGCCTTCGCCACCGCGTTCCTGGTCATCGAGCAGCCCCGCCACTGTGCGGCATTCACGGCGCTCCTCTAGGGCGGCGTCCACAGACGCTGCACCTACGTCTGGCGCGCGCGCGTGCGTGCATGCGGGTACGTACGGCGTCGATCGGGACGGCCGGGCGGCCACCGCTATATATCGGGACAGGCTCGACGTCGCGCGCATGCCACGGGGCGACCGACTCGGTCGTGGCGGCGGTACGCAGCGGGGAGCGATCGACGTGCGTCCACGCACGTAGCGGCGCCGCGCGGTGGTCCTTGGTACGGACAGGCACGGCTAGCCACGGATGCATGTGGACCGGCGGCATCTCGGCGTCGAGCACATGATTGGCCGGAGAGCCGGTTTCCGCGAGGCTGCGGTGCCCGGGCGATCGGGTGGGCGGTGGCGACGGGCTGGTCGTCGTCCGGGGGATGGATCCGACGAGACGACGCGCGCAATCATTGGGTAGTTTTGGCCTCGATTTGTGGAAGCCAGGGGACGTGGCCCGAAGTTGGCGGGGTACAGAGCGAGAGTTCGTGCGCAGTGGCTCGAAGCCTCTCCTTAAGGCTGGTCACAGTGGGGACTAACATATGATACTAGTGTATGATACTACATTCATAGTACATAGTATCATAAAATAGTATTATAGGTGGTCTTATTTATTGCTATGTGTGACACATAGTAACATAACATTTATTATGTTACGGTATCTACCTATGTTATTATGACCCTCTCTCTTCTCTTTAATTTCCTACCACGTAAGCATGTTTGCGAGTCTCAAGTATATGATACTAGTTATGTTACCCGCACTATGGCCAGCCTAAGGCTGGTCATAGTGGGGAGTAACTTAGACTAGTGTCATATACATGACACTAGTCTAAGTTACTACCCCCATAGTGCAAAGTATCTTAGTAGTAGTGTCATAGTTTGTTTCATTTATTGTTTTATAGACTCATTTTACCTCGGGAAGTGCTATGTTACAGTAACATATTATGTTACTCCAAGCACCTCTCTCCTCATTAAATACTTGCCACATAAGCAAAATTGTCTTGAGATGTGTTAAGTTACTACCTAAGTTAACCCCACTATGGCTAGCCTAAGGAATTTCATATGAATTCTATAGGATAGAAAAAAAAGTTATAGCACGCGGTCAGCTTGGTAAGCCGTCAAAAAAAAAACTACAATCATCATCAATGATAAACAATTCTTTATAAGATTTTTTTCAGAACACTTTTTTTTCAAAGAGAACCCTTTGATTTGGACGCCGATAACTGCTACACGTGTGGCACAATGGACATCCGCCCACACGACCTTTGTGGCATACCCAACAGGCAGCCCATACGAATGTGTGTGGCCGAATATTCGAACTGCACACACGTATGGCAAGAGAAGCATCCTACCACACGACTCGTTCGGTAGGAGGGGATCGACCCCCCGCACGAATTCGTTCGGCACGGGAACCCACAGCCCGCACGCCTCCATCACACCAGACCCTTTTTCCCTGTGAAAAAAAGGAACAAAAAGCCCACTGACAATGAATTAAATGAAAAGGCCTAGATTTTTTCTGTGAAAAATAAAAGCATAGGTTTTGCTCAGCTACTAAAAAATGCCATCAACTTTGAAAATAGCAGAAAAATTGTCATTCGAATTTGACCAAACTATTTGACATTATATTGTTTTTTAACAATGGCAAAGCTTTATAAACACATATTTAATCCCCCCAATGAAATATGGCAAATCTGCCATGACAAAATAATCAATATTGCCATGTGAAAAAACACAAATAGTTGAAAAAATCATGTGAAAAAACAAAAAAAATTGACAAGACAATAAAAGGAAAAAATGAAATGGCATTTTTAATTAAAATTGCCATGAAAGTTTAATTAGAATTGTCGTGTTTTGAAGGAGGATTTTGCCGTGTGAGAGAAAAATAATATGAAAATCAAGTATGAACAAAGAGATTTGCCATGAAAAATTCGTACCAAGAATTGCCGTGTGTTTGAATGATGAATTTGCCGTGTGTGAAAAAACACAATAAGTTGGAAATCATTTATGAAGAAGAAAAATGTCATGGCATATTCGTATCAAAACTTGCCACGGCGAAATTCACGTAAACTAAATTTGCCATGAACAAGAAAAATTGCCATGATTTGAAAACTAAATTGCCATGATCAATAAACTAAATTTGCCATGATTTGTAAACTAAATTTGCCATGAACCAATAAAATAAAATTTACCATGATCAATAAACCAAATTTGTATCAAAACTTGGCATGGCAGATTTGTATCAAGAATTGCCGTGTTTTGGTATGACGAATTTGCCATGTGTGTAAAACACAAAAAGTTGAAAAACAAAAAATATGAATGAGCAAATTGCCATGGCAAATTCGTATCAAGAATTGCCATGTGTTTGTATGATGAATTTGCCGTGTGTGAAAAAACACAAAAAGTTGAAACTCAAGTAGGAACAAGAAAAATGCCATGGCAGATTCATATCAAAACTTGCCACGGCAAAATTCACGTAAACTAAAACTTGCCATGATTTGAAAACTAAATTTGCCATGAACCAAATGAACTAAATTTGACATGATCAAACAAAATCAGTTTGCCATGGTCAATAAACTAAAATTTCCATGGTCAATAAACTAAATTTGCCATTATCAACAAACTAAATTTGTCGTAGTTAAGTAAGAAACAAAAGCATAAAGATTGTGATGAGAGTGTTAAAAAAACATAAATTTGCCTTGGCAAATAAACATGACATTTTCCATGGCAAACTTTGAAAAATAGGTCATAGGAACATTTTCTAAACTTGCTATGTGATCAAATGCAGAAAAAATTGCATGTTATGTACACATATTAAGTTGACATGGCAAGTTTGCCATGTTTTTGAACATCTATAACTATGACATGTTTTGAACGTCTATAGCTTTGCCATATTTTTCAACATCTTAAGTTGCCATACTTTTGAACATCTACATGTTTTATTTGAGAGATTTTCCATGTATGTAAAAGAACATGAAAAATGAACATGAATTTGACATGGAAAATTCATATTAGAATTTCCATGGAATTTAACTAAAACTACAATATTAGAATTAGATCATGCTACAGAAGTAAACTTGACATGTGTCTGATGTAGCTGTTGAATTATGCCATGGCAACTACCGCAAAAACTTGCCATGGCAACTACTCGTAATATGACATGGCAACTACTCCTACTCCAGAATTGTGCCATGGCAACTACACCAATTTTTTTTGCCATGCCAACTGCTTGTAGGAATTCTGCTCATGGCAACTATTATGAAAGGATTGCCATGGCAACTACTCTGGAAAATCTGCCCACGACAACTACTATAGAAAAAAATTGCTGTGGCAACTACTCATAGAAATTCTGTCCATGGCAACTATTATGAGAAATTTGCCGTGGCAACTACTCTAGATTGCTCCATCGCCGGCTTGCAATTTATCTGTGCACAACAGCAATTGGGTGAGACTGGATGCAAGAGATTTGAGGATCCTCGCTAACCAGCAGGGAAAATGGACTGACAAAAAATGTGCAGAAACAGAGAAGCATACTAGAGACACTCATTTCATACAGAAACAACGAACTACATGCTACAGACTACATACAATATATGCAGAATTGCTGCGTTTTTAATGCAGAATTTCCTAATGATCTCTCTTCCAAAAAATGTTCTCCTACACTTGCATATGTTCGAACTTGCCCCCTGCAGTTGCATCTGTGAACTTAAATGCTAATGAGGGACAAAAAGGAGTCGCGTAAGGGCAAACATCTATGAATTGAATTGCCTACTCCTAGGGGAACAATGATGCATCTACGTTAACAAAACTTGCCTGAACAAACTTTGCATGAGCGGGGTGGAGGATTTGCACACAGGGCTCTGCGTGCGACGAGCGGGGATGGAGGTGCAGGAGGGAAGCAGCGTCGTCGTCGGCCGTCCTGAGCAGCGGCCACGCATCGTTGCTGCCCCGCCATGGCCACCGCCTGCTTCTCACCCCCTCCACACAACGACAAAAACGGGGTCGCTGTCGCGCTGCCGACCTGGCTCACTCGGTTGTCGTGAGTAGTCGCCGCGCGACGTGGTGCTTGTGCTCGGGGTCGAACAGCTCTGTCCTGCGTCAGCGTCCACCGCGGAGGCCGAGCCGCGCCAGGGATCCCAGCTACGCGCTCCCCCTTCATTCCCAGTGTAGCACGAAATGGGCGCCGTGGAGCTCGAAGCCCAGCAGCAGCGGCACATTCCCTCATCGTCAGTTGGATTCAACTATTGTTCATCGTTGTCGGTGCCAAAACCGGCAGATCTCGGGTAGGGGGTCCCGAACTGTGCGTCTAAGGATCGAAGGTAACATGAGGCAGGGGACACGATGTTTACCCAGGTTCGGGCCCTCTTTATGGAGGTAAAATCCTACGTCCTGCTTGGTTGAGTTTGATGAGTATAGGGGGTACAAGAGTTGATCTACCACAAGATCGTAATGGATAAACCCTAGATGTCTAGCATGTATGATTATGACTGCCTCTACGGACTAAATCCTCCAGTTTATATAGATACCGGAGGGGCTAGGGTTTGTACAGAGTCGGTTTACAGAGAAAGGAATCTTCATACCCGAACGCCAAGCTTGCCTTCCACGCCAAGGAGAGTCCCACCCGGACACGGGGGAAGCCTTCTATCTTGTATCTTCACGGCCCACCAGTCCGGCCCACGTCACATAGCCCGCACGCCCGGGGACCCCCTAATCCAGGACTCCCTCAGTAGCCCCTGAACCGGGCTTCAATGACGATGTGTCCGGCGCGCAGATTGTCTTCGGCATTGTAAGGCGGGTTCCTCCTCCGAATACTCCAAAGTAGTTGATCAAAAGAACTATATCCGGCTGTGTACAATAGTTACAACCCCGCGCCACGAGGGTAAAACACTTTAAACAAAAATAGGTCATGCCTTCTGACAACCTTTTCGGCGAGGTATTTGAAGGAAATATGCCCTAGAGGCAATAATAAAGTTATTATTTATTTCCTTATATCATGATAAATGTTTATTATTCATGCTAGAATTGTATTAACCGGAAACATGATACATGTGTGAATACATAGACAAATAGAGTGTCACTAGTATGCCTCTACTAGACTAGCTCGTTGATCAAAGATGGTTATGTTTCCTAGCCATAGATATGAGTTGTCATTTGATTAACGGGATCATATCATTAGGAGAATGATGTGATTGACTTGACGCATTCCGTTAGCTTAGCACTTGATCGTTCAGTATGTTGCTATTGCTTTCTTCATGACTTATACATGTTCCTATGACTATGAGATTATGCAACTGCCGTTTACCGGAGGAACACTTTGTGTGCTACCAAAGGTCACAACGTAACTGGGTGATTATAAAGATGCTCTACAGAGGTCTTCGATGGTGTTTGTTGGGTTGGCATAGATCGAGATTAGGATTTGTCAGTTTGTGTATCGGAGAGGTATCTATGGGCCCTCTCGGTAATGCTCATCACTATAAGCCTTGCAAGCAATGTGACTAATGAGTTAGTTGCGGGATGAAGCATTACAGAACGAGTAAAGAGACTTGCCGGTAACGAGATTGAACTAGGTATTGAGATACCAACGATCGAATCTCGGGCAAGTAACATACCAATGACAAAGGGAACAACATATATCGTTATGTGGTTTGACCGATAAAGATCTTCCTAGAATATGTAGGAGCCAATATGAACATCCAGTTTCCGCTATTGGTTATTGACCGGAGACGTGTCTCGGTCATGTCTACATAGTTCTCGAACCCGTAGGGTCCGCACGCTTAACGTTCGGTGAAGATTGTATTATGAGTTTATGTGTTTTGATGTACGAAGGTAGTTCGGAGTCCCGGATGTGACCACAGACATGACAAGGAGTCTCAAAATGGTCGAGACATAAAGATTGATATATTGGATGACTATATTCGGACACCTGATGAGTTCCGAGGGTCACCGGATAATTATCGAAGTGCCGGGGGGTTATCGGAACCCCCAGGGGAACTAATGGGCCAACATGGGCCTTGTGTGTGAGAGAGGAGGGGCCATAGGGCTGGCCGCGCGCCTCCCCCTTGGGAGTCTGAATTGGACAAGGAGGGGGGCGGTGCCCCCTCCCTCCCTCCCTCCCTCCCTCCCTTTCCTTCCCCCTCCTTCTTCCTAGTTGGACTAGGAAAGGGGGAGTCCTACTCCTACTAGGAGGAGGACTCCTCCCTCTCCTTGGCGCGCCCCAAGGCCGGCCGGCCTCCCCCCTTGCTCCTTTATATACGGGGGCAGGGGGCACCCTAGAACACACAAGTTGATTATTTCCAACCATGTGCGGTGCCCCCCTCCATCATAATCCACCTCGGTCATATCATAGTGGTGCTTAGGCGAAGCCCTATTCCGGTAGCATCATCATCATCATTATCACGCCGTCGTGCTGACGAAGCTCTCCCTCGACACTCTGCTGGATCGTGAGTTCGTGGGACGTCACCGAGCTGAACGTGTGCAGATCGCGGAGGTGCCATAATTTCGGTACTAGGATCGGTCGATCATGAAGATGTATGACTACATTAACCGCATTGTCATAACGCTTCCGCTTACGGTCTACGAGGGTATGTAGACAACACTCTCCCCTCTCGTTGCTATGCATCACCATGATCTTGCATGTGCGTAGGAATTTTTTTGAAATTACTGTGTTCCCCAAGAGTGGCATCCGAGCCAGGTTTATGCGTAGATGTTATATGCACGAGTAGAACACAAAGGAGTTATGGGCATGGGTATATACATATTGCTTGCCGTCACTAGTTGTTTCTTGATTCGGCGGTATTGTTGGATGAAGCGGCCCAGTCCAACATTACGCGTACGCTTACGCGAGTCTGGTTCTACCGACGTGCTTCGCACACAGGTGGCTGGTGGGTGCCAGTTTCTCCAACTTTAGTTGAATCGGATTCAATGAACATGGTTCTTTCTGAAGATCAAAAAGCAATCACTATACCGCATTGTGGTTTTTGATGCGTAGGTAAGAACGGTTCTTGCTCAGCCCGTAGCAGCCACGTAAAACTTGCAACAACAAAGTAGATGACGTCTAACTTGTTTTTGCAGGGCATGTTGTGATGTGATATGGTCAAGACATGATGCTAAATTTTATTGTATGAGATGATCATGTTTTGTAACAGAGTTATCGGCAACTGGCAGGAGCCATATGGTTGTCGCTTTATTGTATGAAATGCAATCGCCATGTAATTGCTTTACTTTATCACTAAGCGGTAGCGATAGTCATAGAGGCAATAGTTGGCGAGACGACAACGATGCTTCGATGGAGATCAAGGTGTCAAGCCGGTGACGATGGTGATCATGATGGTGCTTTGGAGATGGAGATCAAAGGCACAAGATGATGATGGCCATATCATATCACTTATATTGATTGCATGTGATGTTTATCCTTTATGCATCTTATTTTGCTTAGTTCGGCGGTAGCATTATAAGATGATCTCTCGCTAAATTTCAAGGTATAAGTGTTCTCCCTGAGTATGCACCGTTGCTACAGTTCGTCGTGCCGAGACACCACATGATGATCGGGTGTGATAAGCTCTACGTTCACATACAACGGGTGCAAGCCAGTTTTGCACACACAAAATACTCAGGTTAAACTTGACGAGCCTAGCATATGTAGATATGGCCTCAGAACACTGAGACCGAAAGGTCGAGCATGAATCATATAGTAGATATGATCAACATAGTGATGTTCACCATTGAAAGCTACTCCATCTCACGTGATGATCGGACATGGTTTAGTTGATATGGATCACATGATCACTTCGAAGATTAGAGAGATGTCTATCTAAGTGGGAGTTCTTAAGTAATTTGATTAATTGAACTTTAACTTAGCATGAACTTAGTCCTGATAGTATTTGCATATCTATGTTGTAGATCAATTGCTCACGTATAGCTTCCCCGTTTATTTTTGATATGTTCCTAGAGAAAACTAAGTTGAAAGATGATAGTAGCAATGATGCGGACTAGGTCCGTGATCTGAGGATTATCCTCATTGCTGCACAGAAGAATTATGTCCTTGATGCACCGCTAGGTGACAGAACTATTGCAGCAGCAAATGCAAACATTATGAACGTTTGGCAAGCTTGGTATGATGACTACTTGATAGTTTAGTGTGCCATGCTTTACGACTTAGAACTGGGACTTCAAAAACGTTTTGAACGCCACGGAGCAAATAAGATGTTCCAAGAGCTAAAATTTGTATTTCAGACTCATGCCCGAGTCAAGAGGTATGAGACCTCTGACATGTATTTTGCCTACAATATGGAGGAGAATAGCTCAACCAGTGAGCATATACTTGGAATGTCTGAGTACTACAATCGCTTGAATCAAGTGGGAGTTAATCTTCCAGATAAGATAGTGATTGATAGAGTTCTCTAGTCACTATCACCAAGTTACTAGAACTTCGTGATGAACTATAATATGTAAGGGATGATGAAAATAATTCCCGAGCTCTTCACGATGCTGAAATCAGCGAAGGTAGAAATCAAGAAAAGCATCAAGTGTTGATGGTTGACAAGACCACTAGTTCCAAGTAAAAGGGCAAGGGAAAGAAAGGGAACTTCAAGAAGAATGGCAAGCAAGTTTCCACTCCCATGAAGAAGCCCAAAGCCAGACCCAAGCTTGAAACTGAGTGCTTCTACTGCAAAGGAAATGGTCACTGGAAGTGGAACTGCCCTAGATACTTGGCGGATAAGAAGGATGGCAAAGTGAACAAAGATATATTTGATATACATGTTATTGATGTGTACTTTACTAATGTTTATAGCAACCCCTCAGTATTTGATACTAGTTCAGTTGCTAAGAGTAGTAACTCGAAATGGGAGTTGCAAAATAAACAGAGACTAGTTAAGGGCGAGGTGATGATGTGTGTTGGAAGTGATTCCAAGGTTGATAAGATCACCATCACACACTCCCTTTACCTTTGGGATTAGTGTTGAACCTAAAATAAATGTTATTTGGTGTTTGTGTTGAGCATAATATGATTGGATCATGTTTATTGCAATACGGTTATTCATTTAAGTCAAAGAATAATTGTTATTCTATTTACATGAATAAAACCTTCTATGGTCATACACTCAATATAAATGGTTTATTGAATCTCGATCGTAGTGACACACATATTCATAATATTGAAGCCAAAAGATGCAAAGTTAATAATGATAGTGCAACTTATATGTGGCACTGCCGTTTAGGTCATATTGGTGTAAAGCGCATGAAGAAACTCCATGCTGATGGACTTTTGGAATCACTTGATGATTGAGAACCATGCCTCACGGGCAAGATGACTAAGACTCCGTTCTCCGGAACAATGGAGCGAGCAACTAACTTATTGGAAATAATACATACTGCTGTATGCGGTCCAATGAGTGTTGAGGCTCGCGGCCGGTATTGTTATTTCCTGACCTTCACAGATGATTTGAGCAGATATGAGTATATCTACTTGGTGAAACATAAGTCTGAAACATTTGAAAAGTTCAAAGAATTTCAAAGTGAAGTAGAAAATCATCGTAACAAGAAAATAAAGTTTCTACGATCTGATCATGGAAGTGAATATTTGAGTTATGAGTTTGGTCTTCATTTGAAACAATGCGGAATAGTTTCGCAACTCACACCACTTGAAACACCACACTGTAATGGTGTGTCCGAACATCGTGACCGTACTTTATTAGATATGGTGCGATATATGATGTCTCTTACCAATTTACTACTATCGTTTTGGGGCTATGCATTAGAGACAGCTACATTCACGTTAAATAGGGAACCATCTAAATCCGTCAAGACGACACCGTATGAACTATGGTTTGGCAAGAAACCAAAGCTGTCGTTTCTTAAAGTTTGGGGTTGCGATACTTATGTGAAAAAGTTTCAAACTGATAAGCTCGAACCTAAATCAGAGAAGTGCGTCTTCATAGGATACCCAAAAGAAACTGTTGGGTACACCTTCTATCACAGATCTGAAGGTATGATATTTTTTTGCTAAGAATGGATCCTTTTTAGAGAAGGAGTTTCTCTCGAAAGAAGTGAGTGGGAGGAAAGTAGAACTTGATGAGGTAATTGTACCTTCTCCCGAATTGGAAAGTAGTTCATCACAGAAATCAGTTCCAGTGATTCCTACACCAATTAGTGAGGAAGCTAATGATGATGATCATGAAACTTCAGATCAAGTTACTACCGAACCTTGTAGGTCAACCAGAGTACGGTCCGCACCAGAGTGGTATGGTAATCCTGTTCTGAAAGTCATGTTACTAGACCATGACGAACCTACGAACTATGAGTAAGCGATGATGAGCCCAGATTCCGCAAAATAGCTTGAGGCCAAGAAATCTGAGATGGGATCCATGTATGAGAACAAAGTATGGACTTTGATTGACTTGCCCATTGATCAGTGAGCCATTGAGTATGAATGGATCTTCAAGAGGAAGACGGACGCTGATAGTAGTGTTACTATCTACAAAGCTCGAATTGTCGCAAAATGTTTTTGACAAGTTCAAGGTGTTGACTACGATGAGATTTTCTCACTCGTATCGATGCTTAAAAGTCTGTCCGAATCATGTTAGAAGTTGCCAAATTTCATGAAATCTGGCAAATGGATGTAAAAAACTGCATTCCTTAATGGATTTCTTAAAGAAGAGTTGTATATGATGCAACCAGAAGGTTTTGTCGATCCTAAAGGTGCTAACAAAGTGAGCAAGCTCCATCGATCCATTTATGGACTGGTACAAGCCTCTCGGAGTTGGAATATACGCTTTGATAGTGTGATCAAAGCATATGGTTTTATACAGACTTGCAGTGAATCCTGTATTTACAAGAAAGTGAGTGGGAGCACTACACCATTTATGATAAGTATATGTGAATGACATATTGTTGATCGAAAATAATGTAGAATTTTCTAGAAAGCATAAAGAAGTGTTTTAAAGGAGTTTTTCAAACAAAAACCTCGGTGAAGCTACTTACATATTGGGCATCAAGATCTATAAAGATAGATCAAGACGCTTGATAAGACTTTCGATGAGTACATACCTTGATAAGATTTTGAAGGAGTTCAAAATGGATCAGTTAAAGAAGGAGTTCTTGCCTGAGTTGTAAGGTGTGAAAATTGAGTAAAGACACAAAACCCGACAACGGCAGAAAATAGAAAGAGAATGAAAATTCATTCCCTATGCCTCAGTCATAGGTTCTATAAAGTATGCTATGCTGTGTACCAGTCCTATTGTATACCTTAGCATGATTTTGGCAAGGGAGTACAATAGTGATCTAGCAGTAGATCACTGGACAACGGTCAAAAATATCCTTAGTGGAATAAGGAAATGTTTCTCGGTTATGGAGGTGACAAAGAGTTTGTCCTAAAGAGTTACATCGATGCAAGCTTTGACACCGATCTGGATGACTCTAAGTCTCGATCTAGATACATATTGAAAGTGGGAACAATTAGCTAGAGTAGCTCTGTGCAAAGCATTGTAGACATAGAAAGTTTGCAAAATACATACGGCTCTGAATGTGGCAGACCCGTTGACTAAATTTCTCTCACAAGCAAAACAAGATCACTCTTTGGGCGTTAATCACATAGCGATGTGAACTAGATTATTGACTCTAGTAAACCCTTTGGGTATTAGTCACATGGAGATGTGAACTAATCACATAAAGATGTGAACTATTGGTATTAAATCACATGACGATGTGAACTAGATTATTGACTCTAGTGCAAGTGGGAGACTGAAGGAAATATGCTCTAGAGGCAATAATAAAGTTGTTATTTATATTTCCTTATATCATGATAAATGCTTATTATTCATGCTAGAATTGTATTAACTAGAAACTTAATACATGTGTGAATACATAGGCAAACAAAGTGTCCCTAGTATGTGTGACGCCCCAAGTCCGATGCGCCAGGTGTCTTCCAGTTATTTGCTGTGTTGCCTTGTCATTTGCTTGCGTGTCATGCATTCCATATCATGTCATCATGTGCATTTCATTTGTATACATGTTCGTCTCATGCATCCAAGCATTTTCCCCGTTGTCCGTTTTGCAATCCGGCGCTCCTATGTCACCCGGTGTCCCTTTCTACCTCTTTTCGTGTGCGGGTGTTAAACATTATTGGATTGGACCGAGACTTGTCATGCGGCCTTGGTTTACTACTAGTAGACCGCCTGTCAAGTTTCGTACCATTTGGACTTCGTTTGATACTCCAACGGTTAACCGAGGGACCGAAAAGGCCTTGTGTGTGTTGCAGCCCAACACCCCTCCAAAGTGGCCCAAAACCCACCTAAACCCCCTCCATCATCTAGGTCGTTCGATCACGATCGCGTGGCCGAAAACCGCACCTCATTTGGACTCTCCTAGCTCCCTCTACCTATAAATATGTGGCCTCCCCCGAAAAATCCATGCAGATCAAACCCTACCCTAACTTCCCTCCGCGCCGCCGGACATGTCCGCCCGCCGGCGGACGCGTCCACCCCGCCGCCACGTCGCTCGGCCAATGGCGAGGCGACACGTCAGCGCCGCCGCCCTGCTCGACCACTCCCCTCGCGCCACCTCAGCCCTGCCTCCCTCTCGCTCCTCAGCGCGCCGCCGCGGCCCGAGGGGCCCTAGGCCGGCCCGCGCGGGCCCAGATCCTCGCGCCGCCTGGCGTGGATGCCCGTGCTCGCCCGAGCGGCGCACGCTCCCTGGTGCTCCTCCCGCTGCGCCGCGCTCGCCGGTGCCGGCCACCGCGCTCGCCGCCGCACTTCGCGCCCCGAACGCCGTCCGCCTCGCTCCGGCGCCGCCACCGAGCTCCCTCGCCGCCGCCTCTCGCTGGCAACCGCGCCGCCCGGCCGTCCCCGACCTCCTCGCGCCGCCTCGTGTCCTCCTCCTGAAGGAAATATGCCCTAGAGGCAATAACAAAGTTATTATTTATTTGCTTATATCATGATAAATGTTTATTATTCATGCTAGAATTGTATTAACCGGAAACATAATACATGTGTGAATACATAGACAAACATAGTGTCACTAGTATGCCTCTACTTGACTAGCCCGTTGATCAAATATGGTAATGTTTCCTAACCATAGACATGAGTTCCCCAACACCTCCGTCCTCTCCGGCGATCGCCGGAGCCTAGAGCTCGCCGGAGTCGGAGTTGACCCGGATCTGGTGAGGGTGGACCAGATCCACCACTCCCCGAACCAAACACCCCGTCCCGATCCGGATCCGCGCCGTCCCGCTTCTCCTCGTCCCGGGTTGACTTTTCCCGCGAGATTCTAGATTCACATGCCTCTGTTCATCGCATCATAACTCCGTCACCGTTGCTCCGATTCGTGCGTGTAGCATATCTAAATGTTCGTCTCGACGAGTACTTCATTTCATCTCATTGCATAATTTTCATTTGAGCTCATCTTGATGCCCGAAATGTTGTTGGAAGAGGGCTATGTGATGTTAGTTTCAGTTTCTTATCAGCTTATGCACTTTTGTCATTTTTGCCATGATTAATGTGTGCATGATATGATCTTGAGCTCTACATGAGTTTTGAAGTATGCCATGCCATCTTTACAGGGGTGTATGCCATGTATTTTTTGTGATCTTTGTGGTGGCTAGCACAAGCATGCAAAGTAGCTTACTTAATGTTGCTGATTTCAGGGACTTAGAAATATTCTAAGTCTCTGCCCTGTCATTATTTTTATGCCATATGTTCATGTTGATACCGAGTGATCCGTGCCTCTTTTGAGCATGATCAGTAAGGATGTTTTGTAGATAATGTTTTGCTCTATCCATCCATGTCTTTGTTTGCATTTATGGAGCACCCTAGCTTGAGTCAATCGAGCTCTACTTTTGCTATAAAATGTTCCTGGCAGATTGTTAACATGTTTAGCAATTTTGCCAAGCTTGTTGTTGTTGATCCGTGCATGCTATGTTGTTGTTCTTGCCATGTTTAGCTTCTATGCCATGTCGACTTGCTGGGTGTATGCTTAGATTTTCATGCAATGCCTTGTGGTGAGTGCATCGAGCTCGTAAATATGCCTACTTGATATCTATTTTGCATGCTCCAGTTTTTCACTAAGTCTGAATCTGTTATCATAAATTGCTATGTTCGCATGGTTGCAATTGTATTTTCTGATCCCTTTTGGCTTATGGCAAGTAAGGGACTTTTGTTGTATGCTTTGACTAGCTTCATGCCATGCTTTGCTTTGCCATGATATGTTTCTGTAGCATGTAGTTATCATGCGCAAAACATTGCTTCCTGCTGTTAAATTCCTGACTTGTTATTTTCACTAAGTCTGTAACCTGTTATCTTTTGCACTTTTTCCATGCTTGTTTGAACCTGTTATTGAGTGAATTAGCCGTAGCTCAGTGTTCATATTTTGTCAAGCATCTTGAGTGGATCCCTGCCATGTATTTTGTTGCTATGTTCGAGTGCAGTAGCTTATTTATCTTGATGCATTTAGATGGCCACGTGCTGATAATCGCAGACCGGTGCCATATTTGTTTTGCTTGACATTTACAAACCGTGCATCCGATTCCGGTGATCTTTATATCGATTTCGACCGAAATCAACTCCTCTTTCTAGTGGCAATCTTCGTTTTCCAAGTTGAGGCCAGGTTCAATCATTCCTTTCCAAATCATGCATATGCATCACATATCACATCCCGCATATTATGTCATGTTTTGCATCATGTTGATTGTGCATTGCACGTGGTTGATTGTGCTCCCTTTTGCTTGTTGTCTTGCTTTCGGTAGAGCCGGGAGACGAGTATGTGATCGAGGAGCCCATTGAGTACGCTTACGAGGATCAAGTTTTTCGTCTTCTTGGAGAACTTTGCAGGCAAGATGACCATACCCTCGAAATCACTTCTATCTTTGCTTGCTAGTTGCTCACTCTTTTGCTATGCCTATGCTGCGATACCTAGCACTTGCTTATCATGCCTCCCATATTGTTAAGCCAAGCCTCTAACCCACCTAGTCCTAGCAAACTGTTGTTTGGCTATGTTACCGCTTTGCTCAGCCCCTCTTATAGCGTTGTTAGTTGCAGGTGAAGATTGGAGTTTGTTCCTTGTTGGAACATGGATATTTGTTGGGCTATCACAATATCTCTTATTTAATTAATGCATCTATATACTTGGTAAAGGGTGGAAGGCTCGGCCTTATGCCTGGTGTTTTGTTCCACTCTTGCCGCCCTAGTTTCCGTCATATCGGTATTATGTTCCCGGATTTTGCGTTCCTTACACGGTTGGGTTATAATGGGAACCCCATGACAGTTCGCTTTGAATAAAACTCCTCCAGCAAGGCCCAACCTTGGTTTTACCATTCGCCACCTAGCCTTTTTCCCTTGGGAGTCGCACATCCCGAGGTTCATCTTATTTTAACCCCCCGGGCCAGTGCTTGTCTAAGTGTTGGTCCAAACTAGAGCCCCTTGCAGCGCCACCTTGGGGAAACTCGAGGGCTGGTTTTAGTTGTACGGATTGCTTATCCGGTGTGCCCTGAGAACGAGATATGTGCAGCTCCTATTGGGATGTCGGTGCATCGGGCAGTCTTGCTGGACTTGTTTTACCATTGTCGAGGATGTCTTGTAACTGGGATGCCGAGTCTGATCGGATTATCTTGGGAGCAGGAATATCCTTCGTTGACCGTGAGAGCTTGTGATGGGCTAAGTTGGGACACCCCTGCAGGGATTTGAACTTTCGAAAGCCGTGCCCATGGTTATGGGCAGATGGGAATTTGTTAATGTCCGGTTGTAGAAAACCTAAAACTTAACTTAAGTAAAATGCATCAACCGCGTGTGTAGCCATGATGGTATCTTTCCGGTGGAGTCCGGGAAGTGAACACGGTGTTGGAGTTATGCTTGACGTAGGTTGCTCTAGGATCACTTCTTGATCATAGTTGTTCGACCGTGCCTTTGCCTTCTCTTCTTGCTCTCATTTGTGTTTGTTAGCCACCATACATGCTAGTCGCTTGCTGCAGCTCCACCTCATACCTTTTGCCTTACCTATAAGCTTAAATAGTCTTGATCGCGAGGGTGTGAGATTGTTGAGTCCCCGTGACTCACAGATACTTCCAAAACCAGTTTGCAGGTGCCGATGATATCGTGTAGGTGACGCAACCAAGCTCAAGGAGGAGCTCGATGGAGTTTGTGTTTCGTTTTGTTGTTTCGTTTCCGGTTGATCAGTAATGGAGCCCAGTTGGGACGATCGGGGATCTGTGTAGCATATGGGGTAGTCTTCTTTTATTTTGGTTCCGTAGTCGGACCTTGATTGTATCTGTATGATGTAATGCTTTATACATGTATTGCGTGAAGTGGCAATTGTAAGCCAACTATGTATCTCTTTCCCTTATGTATTACATGGGTTGTGTGAAGATTACCTCACTTGCGACATTTCTTTCAATGCGGTTATGCCTCTAAGTCGTGCTTCGACACGTGGGAGATATAGCCGCATCAAGGGCGTTACAAGTTGGTAAACAGAGCCTTTCCCGACCTCAGGAGCCCCCTGCTTGATCGAATCGCTGGTGTTGTTGAGTCTAGAAAAATGTTTTGAGTCATTTAGGATTATATATATCGAAGAGTAGGACTTCTTTTTACTCCTCAGTCCCTTCGTCGCTCTGGTGAGGCATCCTGACGTAGAGTTTTGAATCTTCTCTTCTCAAATTTCACAAAAAAAATTTAGGATCACGCGGGTATCTTGGAATCGTTCCAATGGATTTGTGACAAGAACATTGTTCTTGGTGCCTCCTGACATTTAGGGGTTGTGGCAGTGTCTCGGGGAGTTGAGTTCCGAGGTGTTGTCGTCACAAATTTATCGTTGCAATTCTGGAATACCTGAGTTTTTCGCTGACATCGAAAATCTCTTTTATGCAGTTGTTGGTGAGATAACCTCGACGCCACCCAGTACTGGGGCGGGAGTTTGGGAGTATTGCCATAACTCGTATAACGGATGCTTTTCGAAGGTTGAGGTAAACGGTTTCCGAAGGTTTCTTGGTTATGTGTTGAAGGATGGATACAGCTGGATGTAGGATTTGTGTAGTTTTGGGTGAGATATTATGCTTCCCCTGTATCCGCGACACCTGATTGCATAACCGGAAGGTTTCGGGAGTTTATAAGTGGGAATTCAAGTAGCTCTTAGGATATCTTTCCGACAGATGTATGATATGAAATTGGGGTTCGACGTCTAGTGGTCCGCCTATCCACGGTTGGTTTTACAGTGGTCTTGTTGTGTCTTAAAGAGTCCTTGGCTATGCTGACTCGGGGATGCTTCGTATGTCATGTGCACTGCCTTGTACATGATGGTGTTGTACGACCGAGCCCGTGTAGGCCCCACCACGAAAACTTCGGACGAAATCTCTATCATATGTTTGTTCCGGCTTATTCTGCAAGACAATCCTTTGTTTTGTTTGAGTTGTGGTATTCGAGTTGCTTTGAAGTCAAATGTGGATTCCATACCTTTCCTAAGCTATGTTCTCATACTCCTTTGGAAATATCAATCCTTCATGATAATTGAGATTGTCATGTCAATCCTTGTCAACCGGTGTGTTTATCTTCAAGTGGATCCGATCTTTTTTTCAACATCTGCAAGATCAACTCAAGTCTTCTCAACGTTGTTTGTTCCATTCGTCCCAAGCTGTCTTTGTTTTCCCGCCCACCCACCCTTTTCGAGGGCTCAAATTTCTTTATCAAGTATCTATCTTTTGAACTTGAAGTCTCTCCATTCTTTTCCGTCAATGTCCTTACCCGGGGATTCTCATGAAGATCCTAACAAAACCTCAAGTTCATCATTCTCCATTCTTTTCCTTCTCCAGTGGATTAAATTCAAGCCTTCGGTGTTGATCATTCCTTTCCTTGTTTCAAATATTTTCCCATACCGGTGCACCTCATAATCATTCCCCTCCCGCTATACATTTGTTCCGGAGTACTGAAGATATCTCAAAGATTCGTGTTTCCACTCTACATCCGTTAAACCTATTTCGAGGTTGTTATCTCATTCAAGCCATTTATTCAACCGGTGCAATCACTCTTCAATTCATTTCAACTGTGTTTCTGTTGAGTGGGCCCTAACCCACAGGTCTTTTTCCAGGATCTTACCTGACTCTTCTAATTTTCTCGGGGTTATCCTAAATTCTTTTCAAAGTTTGACGTAAGAATGATTCATCATCAATCATATGTATTTCTCCAAGATCTTCCAAATTCTTTTCATCGTTGGCTCAACCTTTCCATTCTTCATTCCGGAGTGCCTCAATAATTCTTGGTGGTGTTTCTCATCGTCATTCTCAACACTTGAAGACCGAAGAAGAATTTTTTCCTCCATATCTTACTCCATTCTCTTCAAGATTCGTGGTTCTAGCTTAATGCCATCCTCTCATAATTGTTTTTTTCGATTGTGAGAATTCTTTTCACCCATCCGAAGCAATTCAAGAGTCTTCTCAGTTTGATTATCCGGAGTCCATCAATTCAGGTTTATTCATTCTCAGCTTTCAGTTATCATTCTCCAATCTTACCGGTGCATCATTCAAGTGATCTCTAATCAGTCGTGATCCCTTCGTTCTCATGTATCTAGATTGTCTCAAGTATCTTCGTTCATTTCACAATTCTTACCCGGTGATCCATTCCTTTACTTTGTTCTTTTTCAATTCTTACGGTGATTCGGTCAAGAGTTCTCTTCCTTGGTTATCATATCAATTTATTCGTTGTTTCAATTCTTATGGTGGTTCGTTGAAGACCTTCTCAAGTTTGCGCTATATGTATCTTAATCCTTTCTATGAGAATAAGTAGTATGCAAAATCCGTTGCTTGTCATCAATTTAAATTGATGAAGGATAAGCATAACATAATTCCTATTCTTGTTTCACCCAAATGATTAATTCCTTATTCCGGAGGTTCATCAAATTCTCAGTTTCACTTGATTCATCTTTCTTTTCCCGGAGTTCCAAGTTCTCTCAAATATTTCATCGCGGAGATCCATCTAATCATTGCAGGCTTGACCTTGTGTTTTCAACTTCTCTTTCTTTTCGATTGATCATTTCTTTTGTTATCGGAGTTCTTCATGGAGGCGCTACATGTTGGTTCATCAAGGATTTAATTCCTTCTCGAAGTGTTCATCCACATTCTTTTCAGAGGAGCTCAAGCATTATTCATCTTGCATCCCAAAGTGCAATTCGTTCTATCTTATTTTTTTGAGGTGGTGTTATGTCATTCTTGATAATTTTCCCTTCGGGTTTCATGATTCACAAGTTATCAAGAATGAGATATTTTAAATCCATCAATCTCTCCATTGGAATTATCTTGGGTTATATTCACCTAAAGCTTTTCCCTAAGGATTGCTGCTATTAATGGTGCTTATAAATGACCCAAGTTCTTCACTTATCCTCCTGGTGAAATAAGCTTCTCGTCTTCTTGTTCATATCAATCCAATATATTGTTTTTCGTTAGTGGCAGGATTTCACCTCATAGTTTTGAGATGCCTTCTATAAGCCCACATCAAGCTTATTCTTTTCGTTGTTGGATTTCCAACAATTCAGATCGACCCTTCTCCTAAGTATGCTTTTTCAAGCTCATCCGAGATAGAAGATATTGTTTTTCTCATCCGTTCATTCCATTCCATTCTCTCTTTTCTTCCGGAGGCATTGTGATGTTTCGCTCTTCTCTCGTCATCTCAAGTTGTGAAGATCATGATCTTTTTATGCTTATCCATTTAACCGGAGTGTTGTGCCCTTTTGCTCAAGTTCTTTTCGCCTTATCAAGTCTTGCATCTCTTTTCAACCGGAGTGCTGCCCGAATTTGTTCTTCCTTGTCCCTATTTTCTAACGGAGTGTTTTCAACTTCGTTCATCTTCGTTGTATTCTTTTCTCGAAATGGCTTAACCTTTTCAAGGTTCTTTGGTTTCACTCTTTGGTCAAAGAAGAAACTTAGTTTTATTGCTGCTCTTCCTCTTCTTTTTCCTCCGGTACCATTCTAGATCTCGGGACGAGATCCTCTCATAGTGGTGGAGTGTTGTGACGCCCCGAGTCCGATGCGCCAGGTGTCTTAAAGTTATTCGCTGTGTTGCCTTGTCATTTGCTTGCGTGTCATCCATTCCATATCATGTCATCATGTGCATTTCATTTGCATACATGTTCGTCTCATGCATCCGAGCATTTTCCCCGTTGTCCGTTTTACAATCCGGCGCTCCTATGTCACCCGGTGTCCCTTTCTACCTCTTTTCGTGTGCGGGTGTTAAACGTTATCGGATTGGACCGAGACTTGTCATGCGGCCTTGGTTTACTACCGGTAGACCGCCTGTCAAGTTTCGTACCATTTGGACTTCGTTTGATACTCCAACGGTTAACCGAGGGACCGAAAAGGCCTCGTGTGTGTTGCAGCCCAACACCCCTCCAAAGTGGCCCAAAACCCACCTAAACCCCCTCCATCATCTAGGCCGTTCGATCATGATCGCATGGCCGAAAACCGCACCTCATTTGGACTCTCCTAGCTCCCTCTACCTATAAATATGTGGCCTCCCCTGAAAAATCCGCGCAGATCAAACCCTACCCTAACTTCCCTCCACGCCGCCGGACATGTCCGCCCACCGGCGGACGCGTCCACCCCGCCGCCACGTCGCCCGGCCAATGGCGAGGCGACACGTCAGCGCCGCCGCCCCGCTCGACCACTCCCTTCGTGCCACCTTAGCCCCGCCTCCCTCTCGCTCCTCAGCGCGCCGCCGCGGCCCACGGGGCCCGAGGCAGGCCCGCGCGGGCCCAGATCCTCGCGCCGCCTGGCATGGGCGCCCGTGCTCGCCCGAGCGGCGCCCGCTCCCCGGTGCTCCTCCCGCCGCGCCCCGCTCGCCGCCGCACTTCGCGCCCCGGCCGCCGTCCGGCTCACTCCGGCGCCGCCACCAAGCTCCCTCGCCGCCGCCTCTCGCCGGCAACCGCGCCGCCCGGCCGTCCCCGACCTCCTCGCGCCGCCTCGTGTCCTCCTCCAGAAGGAAATATGCCCTAGAGGCAATAATAAAGTTATTATTTATTTGCTTATATCATGATAAATGTTTATTATTCATGCAAGAATTGTATTAACCAGAAACATAATACATGTGTGAATACATAGACAAACAGAGTGTCACTAGTATGCCTCTACTTGACTAGCCTGTTGATCAAAGATGGTTATGTTTCCTAACCATAGACATGAGTTGTCATTTGATTAACGGGATCACATCATTAGGAGAATGATGTGATTGACTTGACCCATTTCGTTAGCTTAGCACTTGATCGTTTAGTTTGTTGCTATTGCTTTCTTCATGACTTATACATGTTCCTATGACTATGAGATTATGCAACTCCGTTTACCGGAGGAACACATTGTGTGCTACCAAACGTCACAACGTAACTCGGTGATTATAAAGGTTCTCTACAGGTGTCTCCGAAGGTACTTGTTGGGTTGGCGTATTTCGAGATTAGGATTTGTCACTCCGATTGTCGGAGAGGTATCTCTGGGCCCTCTCGGTAATGCACATCACATAAGCCTTGCAAGCATTGCAACTAATAAGTTAGTTGCGGGATGATGTATTACGAAACGAGTAAAGAGACTTGCCAGTAACGAGATTGAACTAGGTATTGAGATACCGACGATCAAATCTCGAGCAAGTAACATATCGATGACAAAGGGAACAACGTATGTTGTTATGCGGTCTGACCGATAAAAGATCTTCGTAGAATATGTAGGAGCCAATATGAGCATCCAGGTTCCGCTATTGGTTATTGACCGGAGACGTGTCTCGGTCATGTCTACATTGTTCTCGAACCTGTAGGGTCCGCACGCTTAACGTTACGATGCCAGTTTCATTATGAGTTTATATATTTTGATGTACCGAAGGTTGTTCGGAGTCCCGGATGTGATCACGGACATAACGAGGACTCTCGAAATAGTCGAGACATAAAGATTGATATATTGGACGACTATATTCGGACACAGGAATGGTTCCGGGAGTTATCGGATATAAAACGGAGTACCGGGGGTTACCGGAACCCCTCGGGGGTTAATGGGCCTCATGGGCCCAAAGTGGAGCAGAGGAGGGGCGTCCAGGGTAGGCTGCGCGCCCCCTCCCTCTCTAGTCCTAATTGGACAAGGAGGAAGGGGCGGCGCCCCCCTTTCCTTTCTCTCCTCTCTCCCTTCCTCCCCCCTCTCCTAGTTGGACAAGGAAAGGAAGGAGTCCTACTCCCGGTAGGAGTAGGACTCCTCCCTGGCGCGCCTCCTCCTGGCCGGCCGCCCCTCCCCTTTGCTCCTTTATATACGGGGGCAGGGGGCACCTCTAGACACAACAATTGATCCTTGAGATCTATTAGCCGTGTGCGGTGCCCTCCTCCACCATAATCCCCGATAATATTGTAGCAGTGCTTAGGCGAAGCCCTGCGACGGTAGAACATCAAGATCGTCACCACGCCGTCGTGCTGACTGAACTCTTCCCCGACATTCTCCTAGATCGGAGTCCGGGGATTGTCATCGAGCTGAACGTGTGCTAGAACTCGGAGGTGTCGTAGTTTCGGTGCTTGATCGGTCGGGCCGTGAAGACGTATGACTACATCAACTGCGTTGTGCTAACGCTTCCGCTTCCGGTCTACGAGGGTACGTAGACAACACTCTCCCCTCTCGTTGCTATGCATCACCATGATCTTGCGTGTGTGTAGGAAATTTTTTGAAATTACTACGTTCCCCAACAGTGGCATTCGAGCCTAGGTTTTATGCGTTGATGTTGTGCACGAGTAGAACACAAGTGAGTTGTGGGCGATATAAGTCATACTGCTTACCAGCATGTCATACTTTGGTTCAGCGGTATTGTTGGATGAAGCGGCCCGGACCGACATTACGTGTACGCTTACGCGAGACTGGTTCTACCGACGTGCTTTGCACACAGGTGGCTGGCGGGTGTCAGTTTCTCCAACTTTAGTCGAACCAAGTGTGACTACGCCCGGTCCTTGCGAAGGTTAAAACAGCACCAGCTTGACAAACTATCATTGTGGTTTTGATGCGTAGGTAAGAACGGTTCTTACTAAGGCCGTAGCAGCCACGTAAAACTTGCAACAAAAAAGTAGAGGACGTCTAACTTGATTTTGCAGGGCATGTTGTGATGTGATATGGTCAAGACATGATGCTAAATTTTATTGTATGAGATGATCATGTTTTGTAACCGAGTTATCGGCAACTGGCAGGAGCCATATGGTTGTCGCTTTATTGTATGCAATGCAATTGCGTTGTAATGCTTTACTTTATCACTAAGCGGTAGCGATAGTCGTGGAAGCATAAGATTGGCGACATGACAACGATGCTATGATGGTGATCAAGGTGTCGCGCCGGTGACGATGGTGATCATGACGGTGCTTCGAAGATGGAGATCACAAGCACAAGATGATGATGGCCATATCATATCACTTATATTGATTGCATGTGATGTTTATCTTTTATGCATCTTATCTTGCTTTGATTGACGGTAGCATTATAAGATGATCCCTCACTAAATTATCAAAGTATAAGTGTTCTCCCTGAGTATGCACCGTTGCGAAAGTTCTTCGTGCTGAGACACCACGTGATGATCGGGTGTGATAGGCTCTACGTTCAAATACAACAGGTGCAAAACAGTTGCACACGCCGAAATACTCTGGTTTAACTTGACGAGCCTAGCATATAACAGATATGGCCTCGGAACACGGAGACCGAAAGGTCGAGCGTGAATCATATAGTAGATATGATCAACATATTGATGTTCACCATTGATACTACTCCATCTCACGTGATGATCGTACATGGTTTAGTTGATTTGGATCACGTGATCACTTAGAGGATTAGAGGGATATCTTTCTAAGTGGGAGTTCTTAAGTAATATGATTAATTGAACTTAAATTTATCATGAACTTAGTACCTGATAGTATCTTGCTTGTTTATGTTTGATTGTAGATAGATAGCTCGTGCTGTTGTTCCGTTGAATTTTAATGCGTTCCTTGAGAAAGCAAAGTTGAAATATGATGGTAGCAATTACACGGACTGGGTCTGTAACTTGAGGATTATCCTCATTGCTGCATAGAAGAATTACGTCCTGGAAGCACCGCTAAGTGCCAAGCCTGCTGCAAGAGCAACACCAGATGTTATGAACGTCTGGCAGAGCAAAGCTGATGACTACTCGATAGTTCAGTGTGCCATGCTTTACGGCTTAGAACCGGGTCTTCAAAGACGTTTTGAACGTCATGGAGCATATGAGATGTTCCAAGAGTTGAAGTTAATATTTCAAGCAAATGCCCGGATTGAGAGATATGAAGTCTCCAATAATTTCTATAGCTGCAAGATGGAGGAGAATAGTTCTGTCAGTGAACATATACTCAAAATGTCTGGGTATCATAATCACTTGACTCAACTGGGGGTTAATCTTCCTGTTGATAGTGTCATTGACAGAGTTCTTCAATCACTGCCACCAAGCTACAAAAGCTTCGTGATGAACTATAATATGCAAGGGATGAATAAGACTATTCCTGAGCTCTTCGCAATGCTAAAAGCCAGGGAGGTAGAAATTAGGAAGGAGCATCAAGTGTTGATGGTCAATAAGACCACCAGTTTCAAGAAAAAGGGCAAAGGGAAGAAGAAAGGGAACTTCAAGAAGAACAGCAAACAAGTTGCTGCACAGGAGAAGAAACCCAAGTCTAGACCTAAGCCTGAGACTGAGTGCTTCTACTGCAAGCAGACTGGTCACTGGAAGCGGAACTGCCCCAAGTATTTGGCGGATAAGAAGGATGGCAAAGTGAACAAAGGTATATGTGATATACATGTTATTGATGTGTACCTTACTAATGCTCGCAGTAGCACCTGGGTATTTGATACTGGTTTTTCTAACATTTGCAACTTGAAACAGGGGCTACGGATTAAGCGAAGATTGGCTAAGGACGAGGTGACGATGCGCATGGGAAATGGTTCCAAAGTCGATGTGATCGCGGTCGACACGCTACCTCTACATCTACCTTCGGGATTAGTATTAGACCTAAATAATTGTTATTTGGTGCCAGCGTTGAGCATGAACATTATATATGGATCTTGTTTGATGCGAGATGGTTATTCATTTAAATCATAGAATAATGGTTGTTCTATTTATATGAGTAATATCTTTTATGGTCATGCACCCTTGAAGAGTGGTCTATTTTTGATGAATCTCGATAGTAGTGATACACATATTCATAATGTTGAAATCAAAAGATGCAGAGTTGATAATGATAGTGCAACTTATTTGTGGCACTGCCGTTTAGGTCATATCGGTGTAAAGCACATGAAGAAACTCCATACTGATGGACTTTTGGAACCACTTGATTATGAATCACTTGGTACTTGCGAACCGTGCCTCATGGGTAAGATGACTAAAACGCCGTTCTCCGGTAACATACATACAGATGTATGTGGTCCAATGAATGTTGAGGCTTGTGGCGGATATCGTTATTTTCTCACCTTCATAGATGATTTAAGCAGATATGGGTATATCTTCTTAATGAAACATAAGTATGAAACATTTGAAAAGTTCAAAGAATTTCAGAGTGAAGTTGAAAATCATCGTAACAAGAAAAATAAAGTTTCTACGATCTGATCGTGGAGGAGAATATTTGAGTTACGAGTTTGGTCTACATTTGAAACAATGCGGAATAGTTTTGCAACTCACGCCACCCGGAACACCACAGTGTAATGGTGTGTCCGAACATCGTAATCGTACTTTATTAGATATGGTGCGATCTATGATGTCTCTTACTGATTTACCGTTATCGTTTTGGGGTTATGCTTTAGAGACGGCTGCATTCACGTTACATAGGACACCATCGAAATCCGTTGAGACGACACCTTATGAACTGTGGTTTGGCGAGAAACCAAAGTTGTCGTTTCTGAAAGTTTGGGGCTACGATGCTTATGTGAAAAAGCTTCAACCTGATAAGCTCGAACCCAAATCGGAGAAATGTGTCTTCATAGGATACCCAAAGGAGACTATTGGGTACACCTTCTATCACAGATCCGAAGGCAAGACTTTTGTTGCTAAATTTGGAGTTTTTCTAGAGAAGGATTTTCTCTCAAAAGAAGTGAGTGGGAGAAAAGTAGAACTTGATGAGATAACTGTACCTACTCCCTTATTGGAAAGTAGTACATCACAAAAACCGGTTTCTGTGACACCTACACCAATTAGTGAGGAAGCTAATGATAATGATCATGAAACTTCAGATCAAGTTACTACCGAACCTCGTAGATCAACCAGAGTAAGATCCGCACCAGAGTGGTACGGTAATCCTGTTCTCGAAGTCATGCTACTAGATCATGATAAACCTACGAACTATGAAGAAGCGATGGTGAGCCCAGATTCCGCAAAATGGCTAGAAGCCATGAAATCTGAGATGGGATCCATGTATGAGAACAAAGTGTGGACTTTGGTTGACTTGCCCGTTGATCGGCAAGCAATTGAGAATAAATGGATCTTCAAGAAGAAGACTGACGCTGACGGTAATGTTACTGTCTATAAAGCTCGACTTGTTGCAAAAGGTTTTCGACAAGTTCAAGGGATTGACTACGATGAGACCTTCTCACCCGTAGCGATGCTTAAGTCTCTCCGAATCATGTTAGCAATTGCCGTATTTTATGATTGTGAAATTTGGCAAATGGATGTCAAAACTGCATTCCTGAATGGATTTCTGGAAGAAGAGTTGTATATGATGCAACCAGAAGGTTTTGTCGATCCAAAGGGAGCTAACAAAGTGTGCAAGCTCCAGCGATCTATTTATGGACTGGTGCAAGCCTCTCGGAGTTTGGAATAAACGCTTTGATAGTGTGATCAAAGCATTTGGTTTTGTATAGACTTTTGGAGAAGCCTCTATTTACAAGAAAGTGAGTGGGAGCTCTGTAGTATTTCTGATATTATATGTGGATGACATATTATTGATTGGAAATGATATAGAATTTCAGGATAGCATAAAGGGATACTTGAATAAGAGTTTTTCAATGAAAGACCTCGGTGAAGCTGCTTACATATTGGGCATTAAGATCTATAGAGATAGATCAAGACGCTTAATTGGACTTTCACAAAGCACATACCTTGACAAGGTTTTGAAGAAGTTCAAAATGGATCAAGCAAAGAAAGGGTTCTTGCCTGTGTTTCAAGGTGTGAAGTTGAGTAAGACTCAATGTCCGACCACCGCAGAAGATAGAGAGAAAATGAAAGATGTTCCCTATGCTTCAGCCATAGGCTCTATCATGTATGCAATGCTGTGTACCAGACCTGATGTGTGCCTTTCTGTAAGTCTAGCAGGGAGGTACCAAAGTAATCCAGGAGTGGATCACTGGACAGCGGTCAAGAACATCCTGAAATACCTGAAAAGGACTAAGGATATGTTTCTCGTATATGGAGGTGACAAAGAGCTCATCGTAAATGGTTACGTTGATGCAAGCTTTGACATTGATCCGGACGATTCTAAATTGCAAACCGGATACGTGTTTTTACTGAACGGTGGAGCTGTCAATTGGTGCAGTTCTAAACAAAGCATCGTAGCGGGATCTACATGTGAAGCAGAGTACATAGCTGCTTCGGAAGCAGCAAATGAAGGAGTCTGGATGAAGGAGTTCATATCCGATCTAGGTGTCATACCTAGTGCATCGGGTCCAATGAAAATCTTTTGTGACAATACTGGTGCAATTGCCTTGGCAAAGGAATCCAGATTTCACAAGAGAACCAAGCACATCAAGAGATGCTTCAATTCCATTTGGGATTTAGTCCAAGTGGGAGACATAGAAATTTGCAAGATACATACGGATCTAAATGTTGCAGACCCGCTGACTAAGCCTCTTCCATGAGCAAAACATGATCAGCACCAAGGCTCCATGGGTGTTAGAATCATTACTGTGTAATCTAGATTATTGACTCTAGTGCAAGTGGGAGACTGAAGGAAATATGCCCTAGAGGCAACAATAAAGTTATTATTTATTTCCTTATATCATGATAAATGTTTATTATTCATGCTAGAATTGTATTAGCCGGAAACATAATACATGTGTGGATACATAGACAAACATAGTGTCACTAGTGCCTCTACTTGACTAGCTCGTTGATCAAAGATGGTTATGTTTCCTAACCATAGACATGAGTTGTCATTTGATTAACGGGATCACATCATTAGGAGAATGATGTGATTGACTTGACCCATTTAGTTAGCTTAGCACTTGATCGTTTAGTTTGTTGCTATTGCTTTCTTCATGACTTATACATGTTCCTATGACTATGAGATTATGCAACTCCCGTTTACCGAAGGAACACTTTGTGTGCTACCAAACGTCACAACGTAACTGGGTGATTATAAAGGTGCTGTACAGGTGTCTCCGAAGGTACTTGTTGGGTTGGCGTATTTCGAGATTAGGATTTGTCACTCCGATTGTCGGAGAGGTATCTCTGGGCCCTCTCGGTAATGCACATCACATAAGCCTTGCAAGCATTGCAACTAATAAGTTAGTTGCGGGATGATGTATTATGGAACGAGTAAAGAGACTTGCCGGTAACGAGATTGAACTAGGTATTGAGATACCGACGATCAAATCTCGGGCAAGTAACATACCGATGACAAAGGGAACAACGTATGTTGTTATGCGGTCTGACCGATAAAAGATCTTCGTAGAATATGTAGGAGCCAATATGAGCATCCAGGTTCCGCTATTGGTTATTGACCGGACACGTGTCTGTTGGAAATATGCCCTAGAGGCAATAATGAAATGATTATTATATTTCCTTGTTCATGATAATTGTCTATTATTCATGCTATAATTGTATTATCCGGAAATCGTAATACATGTGTGAATACATAGACCACAATGTGTCCCTAGTGAGCCTCTAGTTGACTAGCTCGTTGATCAACAGATAGTCATGGTTTCCTGGCTATGGACATGGGGATGTCATCGATAACGGGATCACATCATTAGGAGAATGATGTGATGGACAAGACCCAAACCTAAGCATAGCACAAAGATCGTGTAGTTCGTTTGCTGTAGCTTTTCTGGATGTCAAGTATCATTTCCTTATACCATGAGATTGTGCAACTCCCGGATACCGTAGGAGTGCCTTGGGTGTGCCAAACATCACAACGTAACTGGGTGACTATAAAGGTACATTACAGGTATCTTCGAAAGTGTCTGTTGGGTTGGCACAAATCAAGACTGGGATTTGTCACTCCGTATGATGGAGAGGTATCTCTAGGCCCACTCGGTAATGCATCATCATAATGAGCTCAATGTGATCAAGTGGTTGATCACGGGATCATGCATTACGGTACGAGTAAAGTGACTTGCCGGTAACGAGACTGAACAAGGTATTGGGATACCGACGATCGAGTCTCGGGCAAGTAACGTACCGATTGACAAAGGGAATTGAGTACGGGATTGATTAGGTCCTTGACATCGTGGTTCATCCGATGAGATCATCGAGGAGCATGTGGGAGCCAACATGGGTATCTAGATCCCGCTGTTGGTTATTGACCAGAGAGTCGTCTCGGTCATGTCTGCTTGTCTCCCGAACCCGTAGGGTCTACACACTTAAGGTTCGGTGACGCTAGGGTTGTATAGATATGAGTATGCAGTGATCCGAAAGTTGTTCGGAGTCCCGGATGAGATCCTGGACGTCACGAGGAGTTCTGGAATTGTCCGGAGGTGAAGAATCATATATAGGAAGTGTAGTTTCGGCCATCGGGAAAGTTTCGGGGTCACCGGTATTGTACCGGGACCACCGGATGGGTCCCGGGGGTCCACCCATCCCGGAGGGCCCCATGGGCTGAAGTGGGGAAGGGAACCAGCCCATAGTGGGCTGGTGCGCCCCCCCTTGGCCCCCCATGCACCTAGGGTTGGGAACCCTAGGGGAGGGGGCGCCTCCACTTGCCTTGGGGGGTACTCCACCCCCTTGGCCGCCGCCCCCCCTAGGAGATCCCATCTCCTAGGGCCGGCGCACCCCCCTAGGGGGCCTATATAAAGGAGGGGGGAGGGAGGGAAGCAACACCTCAAGTCTTGGCGCCTCCCTCTCCCCTGCTACACCTCTCCCTCTCGCAGAAGCTCGGCGAAGCCCTGCTGCGATCACTGCTGCATCCACTACCACGCCATCGTGCTGCTGGATCTTCATCAACCTCTCCTTCCCCCTTGCTGGATCAAGAAGGAGGAGACGTCATCCGCTCCGTACGTGTGTTGAACGCGGAGGTGCCGTCCGTTCGGCAATTGGTCATCGGAGATTTGGATCACGGCGAGTACGACTCCATCATCCCCGTTCTCTTGAACGCTTTCGCTCGCCATCTACAAGGGTATGTAGATGCACTCTCCTCTCGTTGCTAGTTGACTCCATAGATTGATCTTGGTGAAACGTAGGAATTTTTTTTGTTTTCTACAACGTTTCCCAACAGTGGCATCATGAGCTAGGTCTATGCGTAGTTACTATGCATGAGTAGAACACAAAGTAGTTGTGGGCGTCGATATTGTCAATTTGCTTGCCGTTACTAGTCTTATCTTGATTCGGCGGCATCGTGGGATGAAGCGGCCCGGACCAACCTTACACGTACGCTTACGTGAGACCGGTTCCACCGACTGACATGCACTAGTTGCATAAGGTGGCTGGCGGGTGTCTGTCTCTCCCACTTTAGTCGGATCGGATTCGATGAACAGGGTCCTTATGAAGGGTAAATAGAAATTGGCAATTCACGTTGTGGTTTTGGCGTAGGTAAGAAAACGTTCTTGCTAGAACCCTATTGCAGCCACGTAAAACTTGCAACAACAATTAGAGGACGTCTAACTTGTTTTTTGCAGCAAGTGTCATGTGATGTGATATGGCCAAAGTTGTGATGAATGATGAATGATATATATGTGATGTATGAGATCATGTTCTTGTAATACGAATCACGACTTGCATGTCGATGAGTATGACAACCGGCAGGAGCCATAGGAGTTGTCTTTATTTTTGTATGACCTGCGTGTCATTGAGAAACGCCATGTAAATTACTTTACTTTATTGCTAAACGTGTTAGCCATAGTAGTAGAAGTAATAGTTGGCGAGCAACTTCATGGAGACACGATGATGGAGATCATGGTGTCATGCCGGTGACAAGATGATCATGGAGCCCAAAGATGGAGATCAAAGGAGCTATATGATATTGGCCATATCATGTCACTATTATTTGATTGCATGTGATGTTTATCATGTTTTTGCATCTTGTTTACATAGAACGACGGTAGTAAATAAGATGATCCCTCATAATAATTTCAAGAAAGTGTTCCCCCTAATTGTGCGCCGTTGCGACAGTTCGTTGTTTCGAAGCACCACGTGATGATCGGGTGTGATAGATTCCAACGTTCACATACAACGGGTGTAAGACAGATTTACACATGCAAACACTTAGGTTGACTTGACGAGCCTAGCATGTACAGACATGGCCTCGGAACACAGAAGACCGAAAGGTCGAGCATGAGTCATATAGAAGATACGATCAACATGAAGATGTTCACCGATGTTGACTAGTCCGTCTCACGTGATGATCGGACACGGCCTAGTTAACTCGGATCATGTTATACTTAGATGACTGGAGGGATGTCTATCTGAGTGGGAGTTCATTAAATAATTTGATTAGATGAACTTAATTATCATGAACTTAGTCTAAAATCTTTATAATATGTCTTGTAGATCAAATGGCCAACGTTGTCCTCAACTTCAACGCGTTCCTAGAGAAAACCAAGCTGAAAGACGATGGCAGCAACTATACGGACTGGGTCCGGAACCTAAGGATCATCCTCATAGCTGCCAAGAAAGATTATGTCCTACGAGCACCGCTAGGTGAAGCACCTGCTTTCCCTGCAGAACAAGACGTTATGAACGCTTGGCAGACACGTGCTGATGATTACTCCCTCGTTCAGTGCGGCATGCTTTACAGCTTAGAACCGGGGCTCCAAAAGCGTTTTGAGCGACACGGAGCATATGAGATGTTTGAAGAGCTGAAAATGGTTTTCCAAGCTCATGCCTGGATCGAGAGATATGAAGTCTCCGACAAGTTCTTCAGTTGTAAGATGGAGGAAAATAGTTATGTTAGTGAGCACATACTCAGAATGTCTGGGTTGCATGACCGCTTGACTCAGCTGGGAGTTAATATCCCGGATGACGCGGTCATTGAAAGAATCCTTCAGTCGCTTCCACCGAGCTACAAGAGCTTTGTGATGAACTTCAATATGCAGGGGATGGAAAAGACCATTCCTGAGGTATATTCAATGCTGAAATCAGCAGAGGTAGAAGTCAAAAAGGAACATCAAGTGTTGATGGTGAATAAAACCACTAAGTTCAAGAAAGGCAAGGGTAAGAAGAACTTCAAGAAGGACGGCAAGGGAGTTGCCGCGCCCGGTAAGCAAGCTGCCGGGAAGAAGCCAAAGAATGGACCCAAGCCCGAGACTGAGTGTTTTTATTGCAAGGGAAGTGGTCACTGGAAGCGGAACTGCCCCAAATACTTAGCGGACAAGAAGGCCGGCATCACGAAAGGTATATGTGATATACATGTAATTGATGTGTACCTTACCAGTACTCATAGTAGCTCCTGGGTATTTGATACCGGTGCGGTTGCTCGCATTTGTAACTCAAAGCAGGAGCTGCGGAATAAGCAGAGACTGGCGAAGGACGAGGTGACGATGCACGTCGGGAATGGTTCCAAGGTCGATGTGATCGCCGTCGGCACGCTACCTCTACATTTACCTACGGGATTAGTTTTAAACCTCAATAATTGTTATTTAGTGCCAGCTTTGATCATGAACATTGTATCAGGATCTCGTTTAATTCGAGATGGCTACTCATTTAAATCCGAGAATAATGGTTGTTCTATTTATATGAGAGATATGTTTTATGGTCATGCCCCGATGGTGAATGGTTTATTCTTAATGAATCTCGAGCGTATTGCTACACATATTCATAGTGTGAATACCAAAAGATGTAAGATTGATAATGATAGTCCCACATACTTGTGGCACTACCGCCTTGGTCACATAGGTGTCAAACGCATGAAGAAGCTCCATGCAGATGGACTTTTAGAGTCTCTTGATTACGAATCATTTGACACGTGCGAACCATGCCTCATGGGTAAAATGACCAAGACTCCGTCCTCAGGAACAATGGAGCGAGCAACCAACTTATTGGAAATCATACATACTGATGTGTGTGGTCCAATGAGTGTTGAGGCTTGCGGTGGCTATCGTTATGTTCTCACCCTCACTGATGACTTGAGTAGATATGGGTATGTCTATTTAATGAAACACAAGTCTGAGACCTTTGAAAAGTTCAAGGAATTTCAGAGTGAGGTTGAGAATCAACGTGACAGGAAAATCAAGTTCTTGCGATCAGATCGTGGGGGAGAATACTTGAGTCACGAATTTGGCACACACTTAAGAAAATGTGGAATAGTTTCACAACTCACGCCGCCTAGAACACCTCAGCGTAATGGTGTGTCCGAACGTTGTAATCGCACTCTATTAGATATGGTGCGATCTATGATGTCTCTTACCGATTTACCGCTATCATTTTGGGGCTATGCTTTAGAGACTACCGCATTCACTTTAAATAGGGCTCCGTCGAAATCCGTTGAGACGACACCGTATGAATTATGGTTTGGGAAGAAACCTAAGCTGTCGTTTCTAAAAGTTTGGGGATGCGATGCTTATGTCAAGAAACTTCAACCTGAAAAGCTCGAACCCAAGTCGGAAAAATGCGTCTTCATAGGATACCCTAAAGAAACTGTTTGGTATACCTTCTACCTCAGATCCGAAGACAAGATCTTCGTTGCCAAGAATGGATCCTTTCTAGAGAAGGAGTTTCTCTCGAAAGAAGTAAATGGGAGGAAAGTAGAGCTTGATGAAGTACCGCCTCTTGAAGCAGAGAGTAGCGCAGCTCAGGAAAATGTTCCTGTGGTGCCTGCACCGATTAGAGAGGAAGTTAATGATGATGATAAAGATACTTCGGATCAAGCTCCTACTGAACTTCGTAGGTCCACAAGGACATGTTCCGCACCAGAGTGGTACGGTAACCATGTCCTGGAAATCATGTTGTTAGACAATGGTGAACCTTCGAACTATGAAGAAGCGATGGCGGGCCCAGATTCCGACAAATGGCTGGAAGCCATGAAATCCGAGATAGGATCCATGTATGAAAATGAAGTATGGACTTTGACTGACTTGCCCGTTGATCGGCGAGCCATAGAAAAGAAATGGATCTTTAAGAAGAAGACAGACGCGGATGGTAGTGTGACCATCTATAAAGCTCGGCTTGTCGCTAAGGGTTATCGACAAGTTCAAGGGGTTGACTACGATGAGACTTTCTCACCCGTAGCGAAGCTGAAGTCCATCCGAATCATGTTAGAAATTGCCGCATTCTATGATTATGAGATATGGCAAATGGACGTCAAAACGGCATTCCTTAATGGTTTCCTTAAGGAAGAATTGTATATGATGCAGCCGGAAGGTTTTGTCGATCCTAAGAATGCTGACAAGGTGTGCAAGCTCCAACGCTCGATTTATGGGCTGGTGCAAGCATCTCGGAGTTGGAACATTCGCTTTGATGAGATGATCAAAGCGTTTGGGTTTATGCAGACTTATGGAGAAGCCTGCGTTTACAAGAAAGTGAGTGGGAGCTCTGTAGCATTTCTCATATTATATGTAGATGACATTCTTTTGATGGGAAATGACATAGAACTTTTGGACAGCATTAAGGCCTACTTGAATAAGAGTTTTTCAATGAAGGACCTTGGAGAAGCTGCTTATATATTAGGCATCAAGATCTATAGAGATAGATCAAGACGCCTCATAGGTCTTTCACAAAGCACATACCTTGATAAGATATTGAAGAAGTTCAATATGGATCAGTCTAAGAAGGGGTTCTTGCCTGTGTTGCAAGGTGTGAAATTGAGCTCGGCTCAATGTCCGACCACGACAGAAGATATAGAAGAGATGAGTGTCATCCCCTATGCCTCAGCCATAGGGTCTATTATGTATGCCATGCTGTGTACCAGACCTGATGTAAACCTTGCCGTAAGTTTGGTAGGAAGGTACCAAAGCAATCTCGGCAATGAACATTGGACAGCGGTCAAGAATGTCCTGAAGTACCTGAAAAGGACTAAGGACATGTTTCTCGTTTATGGAGGTGACGAAGAGCTCGTCGTAAAGGGTTACGTCAACACTAGCTTCGACACAGATCTGGATGACTCTAAGTCACAAACCGGATACGTGTATATTTTGAATGGTGGGGCAGTAAGCTGGTGCAGTTGCAAGCAAAGCGTTGTGGCGGGATCTACATGTGAAGCGGAGTACATGGCAGCCTCGGAGGCAGCACACGAAGCAGTCTGGGTGAAGGAGTTCATTACCGACCTAGGAGTCATACCCAATGCGTCGGGCCCGATGACTCTCTTCTGTGACAACACTGGAGCTATTGCCCTTGCCAAGGAGCCCAGGTTTCACAGGAAGACCAGGCATATCAAGCGTCGCTTCAACTCCATTCGTGAAAGTGTTCAAAATGGAGACATAGAGATTTGTAAAGTACATATGGACCTGAATGTAGCAGATCCGTTGACTAAACCTCTCCCTAGAGCACAACATGATCAACACCAGAATTCCATGGGTGCTCGATTCATCACAATGTAACTAGATGATTGACTCTAGTGCAAGTGGGAGACTGTTGGAAATATGCCCTAGAGGCAATAATGAAATGATTATTATATTTCCTTGTTCATGATAATTGTCTATTATTCATGCTATAATTGTATTATCCGGAAATCATAATACATGTGTGAATACATAGACCACAATGTGTCCCTAGTGAGCCTCTAGTTGACTGGCTCGTTGATCAACAGATAGTCATGGTTTCCTGGCTATGGACATGGGGATGTCATCGATAACGGGATCACATCATTAGGAGAATGATGTGATGGACAAGACCCAAACCTAAGCATAACACAAAGATCGTGTAGTTCATTTGCTGTAGCTTTTCTAGATGTCAAGTATCATTTCCTTAGACCATGAGATTGTGCAACTCCCGGATACCGTAGGAGTGCCCTGGGTGTGCCAAACGTCACAACGTAACTGGGTGACTATAAAGGTACATTACAGGTATCTCCGAAAGTGTCTGTTGGGTTGGCACGAATCGAGACTGGGATTTGTCACTCCGTATGACGGAGAGGTATCTCTGGGCCCACTCGGTAATGCATCATCATAATGAGCTCAATGTGATCAAGTGGTTAATCACGGGATCATGCATTACGGTACGAGTAAAGTGACTTGCCGGTAACGAGACTGAACAAGGTATTGGGATACCGACGATCGAGTCTCGGGCAAGTAACGTACCGATTGACAAAGGGAATTGAGTACGGGATTGATTAGGTCCTCGACATCGTGGTTCATCCGATGAGATCATCGAGGAGCATGTGGGAGCCAACATGGGTATCCAGATCCCGCTGTTGGTTATTGACCAGAGAGTCGTCTCGGTCATGTCTGCCTGTCTCCCGAACCCGTAGGGTCTACACACTTAAGGTTCGGTGACGCTAGGGTTGTATAGATATGAGTATGCAGTAATCCGAAAGTTGTTCGGAGTCCCGGATGAGATCCTGGATGTCACGAGGAGTTCCGGAATTGTCCGGAGGTGAAGAATTATAGATAGGAAGTGTAGTTTCGGCCATCGGGAAAGTTTCGGGGTCACCGGTATTGTACCGGGACCACCGGATGGGTCCCGGGGGTCCACCGGGTGGGGCCACCCATCCCGGAGGGCCCCATGGGCTGAAGTGGGGAGGGGAACCAGCCCATAGTGGGCTGGTGCGCCCCCCCTTGGGCCCCCCATGCGCCTAGGGTTGGGAACCCTAGGGGAGGGGGCGCCACCACTTGCCTTGGGGGGTACTCCACCCCCTTGGCCGCCGCCCCCCCTAGGAGATCCCATCTCCTAGGGCCGGCGCATCCCCCTAGGGGGCCTATATAAGGGAGGGGGGAGGGAGGGCAGCAACACCTCAAGTCTTGGCGCCTCCCTCTCCCCTGCTACACCTCTCCCTCTCGCAGAAGCTCGGCGAAGCCCTGCTGCGATCACTGCTGCATCCACCACCACGCCGTCGTGCTGCTGGATCTTCATCAACCTCTCCTTCCCCCTTGCTGGATCAAGAAGGAGGAGACGTCATCCGCTCCGTACGTGTGTTGAACACGGAGGTGCCGTCCATTCGGCAGTTGGTCATTGGTGATTTGGATCACGGCGAGTACGACTCCATCATCCCCGTTCTCTTGAACGCTTCCGCTCGCGATCTACAAGGGTATGTAGATGCACTCTCCTATCGTTGCTAGTTGACTCCATAGATTGATCTTGGTGAAACATAGGAAATTTTTTTGTTTTCTGCAACGTTCCCCAACAGTGTCTCGGTCATGTCTACATTGTTCTCGAACCCGTAGGGTCCGCATGCTTAACGTTACGATGATAGTTTCATCATGAGTTTATATATTTTGATGTACCGAAGGTTGTTCGGAGTCCCGGATGTGATCACGGACATAACGAGGAGTATGGAAATAGTCGAGACATAAAGATTGATATATTGGACGACTATATTCGGACACAGGAATGGCTCCGGGAGTTATCGGATATAAAACGGAGTACCGGGGGTTACCGGAACCCCCCCTCCCCCGGGGGGGGGGGGGGGGGGGGGTTAATGGGCCTCATGGGCCCAAAGTGGAGCAGAGGAGGGGTGGCCAGGGCAGGCTGCACGCCCCCTCCCCCTCTAGTCTAAATTGGACAAGGAGGGAGGGGCGGCGCCCCCCTTTCCTTTCTCTCCTCTCTCCCTTCCTTCCCCCTCTCCTAGTTGGACAAGGAAAGGAGGGAGTCCTACTCCCGGTAGGAGTAGGACTCCTCCCTGGCACGCCTCCTCCTGGCCGGCCGCCCCTCCCCCTTGCTCCTTCATATACGGGGGCAGGGGGCACCTCTGACACAACAATTGATCCTTGAGATCTATTAGCCGTGTGCGGTGCCCTCCTCCACCATAATCCTCGATAATATTGTAGCGGTGCTTAGGCGAAGCCCTGCGACGATAGAACAACAAGATCGTCACCACGTCGTCGTGCTGATGGAACTCTTCACCGACATTCTGCTGGACCAGAGTCCGGGGATCGTCATCGAGCTGAACGTGTGCTAGAACTCGGAGGTGCCGTAGTTTCGGTGCTTGATCGGTCGGGCCGTGAAGACGTACGACTACATCAACTGCATTGTGCTAACGCTTCCGCTTCTGGTCTACGAGGGTACGTAGACAACACTCTCCCCTCTCATTGCTATGCATCACCATGATCTTGCGTGTGCGTAGGAATTTTTTTGCGTTCCTCAACACCTCCGTCCTCTCCGGCGATCACCGGAGCCTAGAGCTCGCCGGAGTCGGAGTTGACCCGGATCTGGTGAGGGTGGACCAGATCCACCACTCCCCGAACCAAACACCCCGTCCCGATCCGGATCCGCGCCGTCCCGCTTCTCCTCGTCCCGGGTTGACTTTTCCCGCGAGGTGAAATCTGCTAAGTCTTGAGATTCCAGATTCATATGCCTCTGTTCATCGCATCATAACTCCGTCACCGTTGCTCCGATTCGTGCGTGTAGCATATCTAAATGTTCGTCTCGAAGAGTACTTCATTTCATCTCATTGCATCATTTTCATTTGAGCTCATCTTGATGCCCGAAATGTTGTTGGAAGAGGCTATGTGATGTTAGTTTCAGTTTCTTATCAGCTTATGCACTTTTGTCATTTTTGCCATGATTAATGTGTGCATGATATGATCTTGAGCTCTACATGAGTTTTGAAGTATGCCATGCCATCTTTACAGGGGTGTATGCCATGTATTTTTTGTGATCTTTGTGGTGGCTAGCACAAGCATGCAAAGTAGCTTACTTAATGTTGCTGATTTTAGGGACTTAGAAATATTCTAAGTCTCTGCCCTGTCATTATTTTTATGCCATATGTTCATGTTGATACCGAGTGATCCGTGCCTCTTTTGAGCATGATCAGTAAGGATGTTTTGTAGATAATGTTGTGCTCTATCCATCCATGTCTTTGTTTACATTTATGGAGCACCCTATCTTGAGTCAATCGAGCTCTACTTTTGCTATAAAATGTTCCTGGCAGATTGTTAACATGTTTAGCAATTTTGCCAAGCTTGTTGTTGTTGATCCGTGCACGCTATGTTGTTGTTCTTGCCATGTTTAGCTTCTATGCCATGTATAATTTCTAGGTGTATGCTTAGATTTTCATGCAATGCCTTGTGGTGAGTGCATCAAGCTCGTAAACATGCCTACTTGATATCTGTTTTGCATGCTCCAGTTTTTCACTAAGTCTGAATCTGTTATCATAAATTGCTATGTTCGCATGGTTGCAATTGTATTTTCTGATCCCTTTTGGCTTATGGTCAGTAAGGGACTTTTGTTGTATGCTTTCATTAGCTTCATGCCATGCTTTGCTTTGCCATGATATGTTCCTGTAGCATGTAGTTATCATGCTCTAAACATTGCTTCCTGATGTTAAATTCCTGACTTGTTATTTTCACTAAGTCTGTAACCTGTTATCTTTTGCACTTTTGCCATGCTTGTTTGAACCTGCTATTGAGTGAATTAGCCGTAGCTCAGTGTTCATCTTTTGTCAAGCATCTTGAGTGGATCCCTGCCATGTATTTTGTTGCTATGTTTGAGTGCAGTAGCTTATTTATCTTGATGCATTTAGATGGCCACGTGTTGTTAATCGCAGACCGGTGCCATATTTGTTTTGCTTGCCATTTCCAAACCGTGCATCCGATTCCGGTGATCTTTATATCGATTTCGACCGAAATGAACTCCTCTTTCCAGTGGCACTCTTGGTTTTCCAAGTTGAGTCCGGGTTCAATCATTCCTTTCCAAATCATGCATATGCATCCCATATCGCATCCCGCATAGCATGCCATGTTTTGCATCATGTTGATTATGCATTGCACGTGGTTGATTGTGCTCCCTTTTGCTTGTTGTCTTGCTTTGGGTAGAGCCGGGAGACGAGTACGTGATCGAGGAGCCCGTTGAGTACGCTTACGAGGATCAAGTTTGTCGTCTTCTCGAAGAACTTTGCAGGCAAGATGACCGTACCCTCGAAATTACTTCTATCTTTGCTTGCTAGTTGCTCGCTCTTTTGATATGCCTATGCTGCAATACCTACCACTTGCTTATCATGCCTCTCATATTGTTAAGGCAAGCCTCTAACCCACCTTGTCCTAGCAAACCGTTGTTTGGCTATGTTACCGCTTTGCTCAGCCCCTCTTATAGCGTTGTTAGTTGCAGGTGAAGATTGGAGTTTGTTCCTTGTTGGAACATGGATATTTGTTGGGATATCACAATATCTCTTATTTAATTAATGCATCTATATACTTGGTAAAGGGTGGAAGGCTCGGCCTTATGCCTGGTGTTTTGTTCCACTCTTGCCGCCCTAGTTTCCGTCATATCGGTATTATATTCCCGGATTTTGCGTTCCTTACACGGTTGGGTTATAATGGGAACCCCATGACAGTTCGCTTTGAATAAAACTCCTCCAGCAAGGCCCAACCTTGGTTTTACCATTGCCACCTAGCCTTTTTCCCTTGGGAGTCGCACATCCCGAGGTTCGTCTTATTTTAACCCCCTGGGCCAGTGCTTGTCTAAGTGTTGGTCCAAACTAGAGCCCCTTGCAGTGCCACCTTGGAGAAACTCGAGGGCTGGTTTTAGTTGTACAGATTGCTTATCCAGTGTGCCCTGAGAACGAGATATGTGCAGCTCCTATCGGGATGTCGGCGCATCGGGCAGTTTTGCTGGACTTGTTTTACCATTATCAAGGGCGTTATAGTATGCCTCTACTTGACTAGCTCGTTAATCAAAGATGGTTAAGTTTCCTAGCCATGGACATGTGTTGTCATTTGATGAACGGGATCACATCATTAGAGAATGATGTGATGGACAAGACCCATCCATTAGCTTAGCATAATGATTTTTTAGTTTATTGCTATTGCTTTCTTCATGACTTATACATGTTCCTGTGACTATGAGATTATGCAACTCCCGAATACCGGAGGAACACTTAGTGTGCTATCAAACGTCACAACGTAACTGGGTGATTATAAAGATGCTCTAAAGGTGTCTCTGATGGTGTTTGTCGGGTTGGCATAGATCGAGATTAGGATTTGTCACTCCGTGTATCGGAGAGGTATCTCTGGGCCCTCTCGGTAGTGCTCATCACTATAAGCTTTGCAAGCAATGTGACTAATGAGTTGGTTGCAGGATGAAGCATTACAGAATGATTAAAGAGACTTGCCGGTAATGAGATTGAACTAGGTATTGAGATACCGACGATCGAATCTCGGGCAAGTAACATACCGATGACAAAGGGAACAACGTATAACGTTATGCGATTTGACCGATAAAGATCTTCGTAGAATATGTAGGAGCCAATATGAACATCTAGGTTCCGCTATTGGTTATTGATCGGAGACGTGTCTCGGTCATGTCTACATAGTTCTCGAACCCGTAGGGTCCGCACGCTTAACGTTCGGTGACGATCGGTATTATGAGTTTATATGTTTTGATGTACCGAAGGTAGTTCGGAGTCCCAGATGTGATCACAGACATGACAAGGAGTCTCTAAATGGCGGAGACATAAATATTGATATATTGGATGACTATATTCGGACACCGGATGAGTTCCGGGGGTCACCGGATAATTATTGGAGTGCCGGGGGGTTATCGGAACCCCGAGGGAACTAATGGGACAACATGGGCCTTGTGAGACAGAGGAGGGGCCATAGGGCTGGCCGCCCCCCCCTTTGGGAGTCCGAATTGGACAAGGAGGGGGGCGCCCCCTCTTTCCCTCCCTCTCTCCCTCTCTTTCCTTCCCCCTCCGTCTTCCTAGTTGGACTAGGAAAGAGGGAGTCCTATTCCTACTAGGAGGAGGACTCCTCCCTCTCCTTGGCGCGCCCCAAGTCCGGCCGGCCTCCCCCCTTGCTCCTTTATATACGGGGGCAGGGGCACCCTAGAACACACAAGTTGATTGTTTCCAGCCGTGTGTGGTGCCCCCCTCCACCATAATCCACCTCGGTCATATCGTAGCGGTGCTTAGGCGAAGCCCTGTTCCTGTAGCATCATCATCACCGTCATCACGCCGTCGTGCTGACGAAGCTCTCCCTCGACACTCTGCTGGATCGTGAGTTCGTGGGACGTCATCGAGCTGAACGTGTGCAGATCGCGGAGGTGCCGTACTTTCGGTACTAGGACCGGTCGATCGTGAAGACGTACGACTACATCAACCACGTTGTCATAACACTTCCACTTACGGTCTACAAGGGTACGTAGACAACACTCTCCCTCTCGTTGCTATGCATCACCATGATCTTGCGTGTGCGTAGGAATTTTTTTGAAATTACTGCGTTCCCCAACAGTGTTGTGTTACGGCCTTATTATTATTTCGAACCATTTTCCAGCCTCCCGTTTCGCGTTTTGAGACATGGTATTCATTGACACGTCTTGTCAAAGTAGAGATCATGTCCCCTTATTGCGGGATTCTCATCAATACGGATTTGGGTAATCCAACCGTGCCACTCGCACAACTCCTCGGGAGTAGGCGAGTTTTAAGGCTCGTGTGGGGACGCTTGATATTCACTATCTTTATAAGGAGACAAGGATCTACCTTTTTAACCCACGCCTTCTTCCTCCTCAGCCCATATGCTCTCAAGCTCCAGCACCCAAGCTTCAACCCTTTCCGTCCCCAAAAAACTCTCCAACCATGTTAGGATCAGGAGCACAAGGCAAGTGGATGGCCTCCTCCGTCACGGAGGAGCACATCAAAGAACTCCGGGAGGCGGGGTATTTAGCCAAGGAAATTGCCCATCGGCTCCCTGCCAAAAAGCAGATCATTCCCACACCAGAGCCCAATGAGAGAGTAGTATTCATTCCCCACTTCCTTCGCGGGCTAGGGTTTCCCCTCCACCCTTTCGTCTGCGGACTCATGTACTATTGTAGGCTAGATTTCCATGATCTAGCCCCAAATTCATTCCTCAACATCTTGGCGTTCATCGTTGTGTGTGAAGCTTTCCTCCGCATCCCCCAACTCCAGCCTATGGCTCAAGGTATTCAATGTGAAGCCGAAGGTGGTCAAGGGTCAACACGCGGAGTGCGGCGACACCATGGTGAGCAAGCTCAGTAATGTCACCTGGCCCAAGGGGACATTCATAGAGACCGTGAAGGGGTGGCAACAGGAGTGGTTCTACATTACGGAACCTCGCGACACCTCATGGGCCGCCACTCCTGAGTTCGAAACCGGTCCGCCAATGCGGCTCACATCATGGCTCAAAAAGTGCCTAGATTGGGCGTCATCCGACGAGGTGATGATGCTGCAAAAGTGCGTCAAGAACATGGTGCAAAAGAACACCAGACTTGCCAGTGTGATCCAGGTGATGCTATTTCGCCGGATTCTCCCCTGCCAACGCCGGACTCTCCATATGTGGGAGTTTGATCCGGCAAGTCCCCGGACCTTGCAGCGGTTCTTCAGCACGAAGCACGAAGATATATGGAAACTGTTGATCAAGGCCCAATAGTCGTGGCCACCGACGACCGAAGACCTCGGCCATGATTGTGCTCACTCAGCCACTCTCGTAAGTTTTTCGGATTTCTAATCATATCCTTGATTTGTAGATCCAAGGAGTAAGTTTAACCCCTCCCCTTGTATCCTAGGGCTGGATGAAGAAGGCGGAGCAGATCAAGTGTCCGGATCCCCTGCCTGAAGACCCAACTATACCTTTTCTGATGAAGATGCTGGTTTCGGCGCCGTACCAGGCGCCGAAAAAGAAGGGCCAGAAGATCTGAAGTGGCCTTCGCCGAAAAGGTTCTTCGGACATTACATCCGAAGATACTGAAGCTCTCTCCTCCCATGATGAAGACGAGGAGGAATAGGAGGATCACAATTCTCCCCCTAAGGGGGGAAAGAAGAAAAGGGGAGCTTCCGCAGATCTAGAGGCAGAAGCGTCCAAGAAGGGGAACTATCCCTTTTAGACGATTCGGAATCGGACGCCGAAGTCGTTGCTAAATGGAACCCCAGGCCGAAGCCTTTGGCCGAATCGTAAGTATTTAAAGATAATGTATGTATGTGGCTTTATGCCTTGTGATCCTAACACACATAATCACGTACTGTAGTCCGGCCCGTGATCTTCCCCGGCAATCATCGTCTTCTGGGAATTTGCTAGGCTCACACATGATGGAGAGCGAGTCGCCTCCGCCGGCGTCCCCGCCTACTGCTACGGACAACACCGAATGTTGTCCCGAGGGACCTTTCCAGGTCATGGAGAGGTGCGGGAAGCCGTCAAGGTGGCGCCAGAGGGTAATACCTCTGCTGGCAAAAACACGGGGGAACCGACCCCCATGGAGGCTGGCGACAGGGACCATGCCCAATTCGACCCCAACCGAATATCATTCTGGAGGCCGATAGGGCTCCGAAATCAGGTGAGCAGCCTCCTTTGAAAGAAGAGGGTGCGTCGACTCCCCCGGCAACCTCTATCAATCCGGAGGCGCCGGACACTCTGATGGAAGCGCTTCAGAGCGCCTCCATCATTGAGGAACATCGTACCCTTATGGGTGCGGTGGTTGAAAAGGTTCGGTCCGCTAAGAGCGGATTGAATGAGGCCTATACTAGCCTTCTAACATTCTTTGAGGTATGTGGTGCAATATTTTTTAACTATAAAAAGAATGCCTGTGTATAGTCGGTAGCCCCTGAGACTCTGTTCGGCGTTCGTTTAAGAAAGGCCAAACAGAGGATCGAATATTTCACAGGAGATTATCATACATGTCTATTTGAACAAACAGGCTTCAAAGTTAGCAGCAACTGCCCATGCCGATGAAGTGTCCGAACTAAAGCAGCGGCTGAAGCGGGCTGATGAAGAGCTTATCCGCACCAACAAACGGTTGGAGGAGAAGAAAAGTATGCGATAACTATTCGCATCTGACATGATATTTACTTGTTGTTGTGTTATCTTGCTGAGTTTTATAAACATGCTCACAGCTGACGCGTCCGAGGTCGAGACCCTCAAGAACGCGCTGGCCGAGGCCAAGAAGGAGTTGGAGGAGGAATGAGCCGCCCGCCGAAAGCATGAGTCACGAGTGGAGGAAGTCTAGCAAGAGCTCAAGGATGCCATAAGCAAATGTGAGTCCATAGAGCGCAAGCTTTCGGATCGAGATTCCGAACTTGCTGAGGCCCTCCAAAGCATGAAGGCAGTCCGGGTAGAAGCCCAAGGCGCCTTCCAAGAGATCCAAGAAGCAAAGCAGATCGCGGAGGGTAAGGCCTTTGACATGCAAAGAAAATTTGTAAGGAGGAGGTAAATATTACTGACCCGCGTTCGGAGTTCTCAAGGGGCGTTTGTGGATCTACCCCGGAGTATTGCCGATGCTGCAGAGTTCTTCCGAGCCAAAGATGGGAGCTCATCGGAGAAGCTGTTCTGGTCGCAGTACCTTGCACCAGAGCATCCGGTGCCCTTTAGCGATCAGCTGAAGCAGCTGACCGAGCTTGAGGGAGTCCTGGATTAGGGGGTCTCCGGACAGCCGGACTATATCCTTTGGCCGGACTGTTGGACTATGAAGATACAAGATTCAAGACTTCGTCTCGTGTTCGGATGGGACTCTACTTGGCGTGAAAGGCAAGCTAGGCAATACGGATATGTATATCTCCTCCTTTGTAACCGACCTTGGGTAACCCTAACCCTCTCCGTTGTCTATATAAACCGGAGGGTTTTAGTACGTAGGACAACATACAATCATACCATAGGCTAGCTTCTAGGGTTTAGCCTCTTCGATCTCGTGGTAGATCAACTCTTGTAATACTCATATCATCAAGAATAAATCAAACAAGACGTAGGGTTTTACCTCATTCAAGAGGGCCCGAACCTGGGTAAAACATCGTGTCCCCTGCCTCCTGTTACCATCCGCCTTAGACGCACAGTTCGAGACCCCCTACCCGAGATCCGCCGGTTTTGACACCGACATTGGTGCTTTCATTGAGAGTTCCTCTGTGTCATCGCCGTTAGGCTTGATGGCTCCTACGATCATCGATAGCGATGCAGTCCAGGGTGAGACTTTTCTCCCTGGACAGATCTTTGTGTTCAGCGGCTTTGCACTGCGGGCCAACTCGCTTGGCCATCTGGAGCAGATCGAAAGTTACACCCCTGGCCACCAGGTCAGGTTTGGAAGCTTAAACTACACGGCCGATATCCGCGGAGACTTGATCTTCGACGGATTCGAGCCTCTGCCTTATGCGTCACGCGGTCACGATGAGTACGATTTATCTCTACCATCAGACAGTGTTCAGGAGATCGCACCGGCAGCCGCTCCGACCCTCAATTCAGAGCCAGTTGCGCCGTCCATGGACGGGTGGATGGACCCCGCCACGGAGGCCTTACCCTCAGCGGCGATCAAGCCAAACATCGACCTTATCCTGCACGAGAGCTATGTTGTCAGACTGCCGGATCCCTCTCCGGCCACGAACTCCGAACCGCCTGCGCCCGTTCCTAGCGAATCCGATTGGGCGCCGATCATGGAGTTTTCCTCCGCGGATATTTTTCAGCACTCGCCCTTTGGCGACATACTGAACTCATTAAGGTCTCTCTCCTTGTCAGGAGGATCCTGGCCGAACTATGTCCGGTAGGATTGGGATGCGGATGACGAAGAAATTCGCTGCCCACCCACCACCCACTTAGTAGCCACTGTCGACGACTTAACCGACATGCTCGACTTCGACTCCGAAGACATCGACGGTATGGACGACGATGCGGGAGACGGAGAGGAACCACTACCCACAGGGCACTAGACAACCACCTCATCATACGATATATACATGGTGGACACACCCAAAGAAGGCAATGGCGACGAGACAGCGGAGGATGACCCCTCCAAGAAGCAACCCAAGCGCCGACGTCAGCGGCGCCGCTCTAAGTCCCGCCAAAGCAAAAGTGGTGATACCGGCACAGGAGATAATAACACTCCGGATAGTGCCGAAGATGGCAACAATCCCCTCCAGCACGATCTAGTACAGGAGGATGGAGAGGCCAGCCCTCCAGAGAGAGCGGCAGATGGAGAGGCGGAGGATGATAATTACATGCCCCCCTCCGAAGACGAGGCAAGCCTCGACGATGAAGAATTCGTCGTGCCAGAGGATCCCGTCGAACAAGAGCGCTTCAAGCGCCGGCTTATAGCCACGGTAAATAGCCTTAAGAAAAAGCAGCAGGAGCTTCAAGCTGATCAAGATCTGCTAGATGACAGATGGACTGAAGTCCTGCGGACGAGGAATATAAACTCGAATGCCCCTCCAAGAGTTACCCAAAATGCAGGTTGCTACCCCGACTGGAGGAAGAAGCATATGACGCGGCTGATCGGCCACCTCGTGGCCGCGATAGAGAGGCATTCCAGCCAAAAGCTCAGCCTGCACCCCGACGCCATTCAAATAAAAAGGCATGGGGAAATACGCCAGACCCGCGAGACGTATTGGAGGACAAAGCAAAACATGCAAGATCGATCTACGAATCATGAGGGGGCGCCACTATGCGAGACGATAAACGTCATGTCGGATACAGTAAAAGTAAATATGGCCGGGCCGAACACAGCGGGCAAGACTCATTGGAGCTGCGCGCGATATAGCCCAGTACAGAGGTGCCGCACACCCCTTATGCTTCACAGATGAAGTAATGGATCATCAAATCCCAGAGGGTTTCAAACCTGTAAACATAGAATCATGCGACGGCACGACAGATCCTGCGGTATGGATCGAGGATTTCCTCCTGCACATCCACATGGCCCGCGGTGATGACCTACACCCAATCAAATACCTCCCACTCAAACTTAAAGGACCAGCTCGGCATTGACTCAACAGCTTGCCAGCAGAGTCCATTGGTTGTTGGGAAGATCTGGAAGCCGCATTCCTCGACAACTTTCAGGGCACTTATGTGCGACCACCAGACGCCGATGACCTAAGCCATATAATTCAACAGCCAGAGGAATCGACCGGGCAATTCTGGACACGGTTCCTAACAAAGAAAAATCAAATCATCGACTGTCCGGATGCAGAGGCCCTAGCAGCTTTTAAACACAACATCCGCGACGAGTGGCTAGCCCGGCACCTTGGTCAGGAAAAGCCGAAATCTATGGCAGCCCTCATGACACTCATGACCCGCTTTTGTGCAGGAGAAGATAGCTGGCTGGCTCGCAGTAATAACATGTCAAAGAACTGTGGTACTTCGGATACCAAGGACAGCAATGGCAGGTCACGTCGCAACAAACATAAGCGTCACATTAACAGCAACAATGCCGAGGATACGGCAGTCAATGCCGGATTCAAAGGCTCTAAACCCGGTCAGCGGAAGAAGCCATTTAAAAGAAGCACTCCTGGCCCGTCCAGTTTGGACCACATACTCGATCGCTCGTGTCAAATACATGGCACCCCCGACAAGCCAGCCAACCACACCAATAGGGATTGATGGGTATTCAAGCAGGCCGGCAAGTTAAATACCAAAAACAAAGATAAGGGGCCACATAGCAATGACGAGGAAGAGCCCCGGCAACCGAACACCGGAGGACAGAAGAGGTTCCCCCCACAAGTGTGAACGGTGAACATGATATACGCAACCCACATCCCCAAGAGGGAGCGGAAGTGTGCGCTCAGGGACGTATATGCGTTGGAGCCAGTCTTCCCAAAGTTCAACCCATGGTCCTCATGTCCGATCACCTTCGATCGCAGGGACCACCCCACTAGTATCCGTCATGGCGTATTCGCCGCACTGGTCCTAGACCCAATCATTGATGGATTTCACCTCACTCGAGTCCTTATGGATGGCGGTAGCAGCCTGAACCTGCTTTACTAGGACACAGTGCGCAAAATGGGTATATAGACCCCTCAAGGATCAAACCCACAAAAACGACCTTTAAAGGCGTCATACCAGGTGTAGAGGCCCATTGCACAGGCTCAGTCACACTGGAAGTGGTCTTTGGATCCCCGGATAACTTCCGAAGCGAAGAGTTAGTCTTTGATATAGTCATGTTCCGCAGTGGTTATCATGCACTGCTCGGGCGAACCGCATTTGCGAGATTCAATGCGGTACCGCATTATGCATACCTCAAGCTCAAGATTCCAGGACCTCAGGGGGTCATTACAGTTAACGGAAACACAGAGCACTCTCTCTGAATGGAGGAGCACACTACGGCCCTCGCAGCGGAAGCGCAAAGCAGCCTCTTAAGGCAATCCACTAGTTCGGTGTTTAAGGACCCGAACACCTTCAAGCGCGCCCAGAGTAATCAGCAACAAGACCGCCTGGCACGTTCCGAGCTCGCATAGCAATGCGGCCCCCACCCCAGCCCAAGCCAAATGGCGTAATTCGTGCCACGTGTACATAATTACGCATTAAAAATACCATGGGCACAGGCGGGGAGGGGGGCATGACTACGACACACCCCAAGATGCGGCTTAAACCGCACTAGGGGCTTCCCGTTTTGTTATTTTCTTTTCAGGACTTTAATCTCTGGAAACCCGGTCCGGCAGCATGATTTCCGAACATATGATGCAGCAACCAAGAAGGCAGAAAGCTACGTCACACCACGGAACTCCTAGGTGGATTACGATAACGAGTGTAATACTTGTCTTAATACTATTCTTCAGCTCGCCCTTGGAAGGGACATAGTCCTACTTTTTGCTTATTGCACTGCATGTATCATTCTGCTTTAACGCACCTTTTTGAATAAACAATGCATAGCATTAAGACTATTATTGCATTCTTCCTTTTTATATATATACATGTGTTCATTAATGACACCTTGCAACCATACACTTTGGTACAGCCAATACACCAGGGGCTTAAGTACCCCACAATATGGTGTGAGTAGTCCGAACACTTTCAAAAGTGCGGCACCCCGAACTTATATCATTATATGCATCAGCTCTGAATCATGTCTTTGGTCAATAGTTGGGTTTTCCCGGCTCCCATGTTTTGGTACCTTACGTTCCGCTATATCGGCTAAGGTAGCACTGGGAGAACTACTGCGATTGTGCCTCGGTTCAGCTGGGCTAAGCACCTCAGTAGAGAAAGCTAAAACTGACTGTCATGATAAGGTGAGAGACTGGTTGCTGTTCGAGAGGTTTTCGAGTCCCTAAAGACTTATGCCGCTTAGAGCGAGGAGTCGGCCCTATCCGGCTTAAGGCGTGTATCGTGCCCCGAATTCGGCCTTCCGAATACTAGGGGCTTCGCCAAAATTTATAATTATAGAATTCTATGGCTAAGTGAGAGTGATAACGCATATAGTCCGATTGCCTTGTTCGTTGTGCTGAGCACCTCCCTCGAAGGACCCAACAATGGGAACAAGAGTGCTCAGGTTTATCCCGAAGACCCTAGCACTCGTGGCATGGGGGCAGAAACCGACGACTAGCCATCTCTCAGATTTGATAAACAGCCAAACAGAAGGTAATATTTTAAATTCAAACAAGCGTTGCATAGTGCATATGAACAAGTTTTCATAACTACAGGATTACACGAGCAAGTTTACTCGAATATTATATCTTTTGTACACTCGTCCGCTATGAGACGAGCACCCTTCAGGACACCCTCATAGTACATCTCGGGGTGGCGATGCTCCTTGCCCTCTGGCGGCCCTTCCTTGATCAGCTTCATGGCGTCTAGCTTGGCCCATTGCACCTTCACACGGGCGAAAGCCCCGCGTGCACCTTCGATGCAGACAGACCGCTTGACGACTTCCAGCCATGGGCAGGCATCCACAAGCCGCCTCACCAGGCTGAAGTAGCTGTTCGAAGGGCGTCGCCAGGCCACAACCGGACTATAAAGCCCTTCATGGCCTGTTCGGCCGCCTTGTGTAGCTCGACCAGCTGCTTTAGCTGGTCGCTCATAGGCACCGGGTGTTCGGTCCCAGTATATTAGGCCCAGAACAACTTCTCCGTTGAGCTTCCCTCCTCGGCCTGGTAAAATGTTGTGGCATCCGACACGCTGCGGGGCAAATCTGCGAATGCTCGTGGAGAGCTCCAGATTCGGGTAAGTAATAGGTAACTTACTTTCACATGCTTGCTTTGCATATAGAATGCCTTACCTGCCGCTATTTTCTTCATCGCGTCAATCTCCTGGAGGGCCTTTTGGGCTTCGGCCTTGGCACTCTTTGCGCTCTCGAGGGCCGCGGCAAGCTCAGACTCTCGCGTCTTCAAGTCAAGCTCCAACGCCTCGTGCTTCGTCACGAGAGCGTGGAGCTCTTGCTGCACCTCGCCCACCTGAGCCTCATGCCTTTCCCGCTCGGTGCGCTCCGTGGCCGCTTTGTTTTCGGCCTCTGATAGCGCTTGCTTCAGGGTTGCCACCTCGGTCGTGGCCCCTGGCAAATTTACGATGATCCTGTCATTTTGCAATCGCATTCTTTTTATACATATCCATATACTAGGTACTACTTACCTTTGTTCTCCTCGAGCTGCCTCTTAGCAAGGCCGAGCTCGTCCTTGGACCCTTTAAGGTCCTGCTTCAGTGCGGCGACCTCCGCAGTCAGTGTGGCAGAGGCCAGCAGCGAAGCCTACATACGCATATTGACATACTTATATCAGACTCCTGCGATATTGTTTGATCCTCTGGTCGGCTTTTCTTTTGGAACACCGAACAGAGCATCAGGGGCTACTGTCTATGTGGTAATATTTTTCCTATATTTCAAAAACTTACCTCAAAGCCTGTTAGAAGGCTGGCACAGGCTTCAGTCAATCCACTCTTGGCGGACTGTACCTTCTGGACCACTGCACTCATAATAGTGCAGTGCTCTTCGTCAATGGAAGCGCTGCGAAGCGCTCCCAGCAGATTGTTCGGTGCCTCTGGTTGGACAGAGGTCACCGGCACAGGCGTCTTGCCCCTTTTGGAAGGAGGCCGCCTGCCTGAGTCTGGAACCATTGGAGGTTCCGGCACGGTGTTCGGCTGAGGGCCAAACTCGGAGCCCTCGGGAGCCTTGCTCCCTCTGCCCCCGGGGTCCGGAAGGTCGCCTTGAGGCGCCTCCGAGACTGTCTCCCCTCGACCCGGTGCCTCTTGAGACAATACCTCGGCGTGGTCCGTAGGGCAAGTGGAGGTGGCGGTCAGAAGTGGATCGCTATCCATATCTGACGAGCCTAGGGAGCCGTCCGACGATACTTCGATACGGGCTCGTGGCGGTCTGCATAATCATAATTCGGCGTTAGGAGAAGCGGTGCGACAAAGGTATGCTATGAACTAGTCTGGCACCCGGATACTTACGACTTCGCCAGGGGCTTGGCTTTGAGCAGCCACTCGTCTTCGCCTTCGGTGGCGGTGGTGGAGTAGTCCAGAAGGAGGGTCCTTCCCTTCTTGGACCCTTTGGCCCCCCTAGTTGGGGCGACCTTCCTTTTCTTGTCCCCCCCAACTGAAGGGGGAGCATCTTCTTCTTCCTCCTTGTCTTCGGGGGATGAGTGTGTCGGACGATGAGTCCGATAACACCTGGCGCCGGGAACTCTTTCGGGTTTCCTTGGCCTTCTTGGTCTTCTCCGGCACCTTATAAGGGGCCGGAGTCAGCATCTCCGTAAGGAGAGCGTCCGCAGTGTCTTCGGGCAGAGGGGCCGGACAGTTAATCTGCCCCGATGTCCCCACCCATTCCTGTCAAAGGCATGGAGATCAGACCCCGCACATAATTAAGCTAGGGGAAATAAAATATCCTATCGGATGTATAGAACTCACCGAATGCGCTCGACGCTTCGCGCTTAGCCCGCGGTCCTCGGTGAGGGAGGGAGGGACCTCAGTGCCCTTGAATATCACCTTTCAGGCATCCTCGTGTGTTGTGTCAAAGAGCCTGTTCAGAGTTTGGTGCTGGGCCGAGTCGAACTCCCACAAGTTGAAATCTCGTCGTTGACACGGGAGGATCCGGCGGATGAGCATGACCTGGACTACGTTGACGAGTTTGAGCTTCTTGCTCACCATGTTTTGGATACATTTTTGGAGTACGGTCAGCTCTCCCGAACTACCCCAGGACAGGCCCTTCTCTTGCCAGGAGGTGAGCCGCGTGGGGATGCCAGATCGGAACTCGGGGGCCGCTGCCCATTCGGGGTCACGCAGCTCGGTGATATAGAACCACCCTGATTGCCACCCCTTTATGGTCTCCATGAAGGAGCCCTCGAGCCATGTGACGTTGGGCATCTTGCCAACCATGGCGCCTCCGCACTCCGCCTGGCGGCCGCTCACTACCTTCGGCTTGACATTGAAGGTCTTCAGCCATAAGCCGAAGTGGGGCTTGATGCGGAGGAAGGCCTCGCACACGACGATAAACACCGAGATGTTGAGGATGAAGTTCATGGCCAAATCGTGGAAGTCCAGGCCGTAGTAGAACATGACACTGGGGGTGGGGATGAGCTGCCCCTCATCTGGGAGCCGGTGCGCGATGTCGTCGGGCAGGTATCTGGCTCTCCTCAGCTTCTTGATGTGTCCCTTCGTGATGGAGGAGACCATCCACCTTCCTCCCACTCCGGACATGGTTGGAGAGGATTGAGGTGGGAAGTGTGGACTTGGGTGCTGGAGCTCGAGTGTGCGAAAATGGATGAGCAAAGGAGGAAGAAGGCGTGGATGAAAAGGTGAATCCTTATCCCTTTATATGGGCGGACGAAACTATGCGTCCCCACTAGCCTGGTAAAACTCGCTTATCCCCCAAGAACCGTAATCGATGGCGCGGTTGGGTTACCCACGCCCGTATTGATGAGAATCCCATAATAAGGGGGAGACGATCTCTGCTTTGAATAGACGTGTCAAAAAACTGCCTCGCGTTAAAGGAAACGGTTCGACTAATCACCGGGCCATGGCATAATGTCGTGTTACCAAAACAAGTCAGCAAATTAGATTTGTGGAAATATTATTCTCTCTACGGTGGTATGTGGAACTTATTTTGCAGGGTCGGACACTATCCTTGTATTCAAATTCTTCCGGGGTGTATTCGGAGGAGGAACCCGCCTTGCAATGCCGAAGACAACACTGCGCGCCGGACTTGTCGTCATTGAAGCCTGGTTCAGGGGCTACTGAGGGAGTCCTAGATTAGGGGGTCTCCGGACAGCCGTACTATATCCTTTGGCCGGACTGTTGGACTATGAAGATACAAGATTGAAGACTTCGTCTCGTGTCCGGATGGGACTCTACTTGGCGTGGAAGGCAAGCTAGGCAATACGGATATGTACATCTCCTCCTTTGTAACCGACCTTGTGTAACCCTAACCCTTTCCGATGTCTATATAAACCGGAGGGTTTTAGTCCGTAGGACAACATACAATCATACCATAGGCTAGCTTCTAGGGTTTAGCCTCTTCGATCTCGTGGTAGATCAACTCTTGTAATACTCATATCATCAAGAATAAATCAAGCAGGACGTAGGGTTTTACCTCCATCAAGAGGGCCCGAACCTGGGTAAAACATCGTGTCCCCTGCCTCCTGTTACCATCCGCCTTAGACGCACAGTTCGGGACCCCCTACCCGAGATCCGCCGGTTTTGACACCGACAGAGCTGCATAGGGTGGCCGAACTGGCCATGAAGATGTTATAGTCCAACTTTGGCCAGCCGAACCCATACCAGGCAGTTACTTCGGGCTCGTGAAGCAGCCCGTCAGCGCCTGCCCCGAGCTTGATGCCATAAAGCGGTCGGCCTGTATCGAAGGTGCCCGGATGGCCTTCGCCCGTGTCAAGGTGCAGTGGGCGAAGATGAACACCGTCAATCCGGCAACCGAGGGACCACCTGCGGGCAAAGAGCACCGCACGCCGGAGCGGTATTTCGATGAAGTCTTGGAGGGTTCCCATATTGTAGAGGGCCAGTGTTCGAAGGACATTATCTTCGAATGAATGTATCCATGCCGCCCAAACTTTGTATTATAAAACAAGGCTTATGTATAATGTGTTGCTTGTTTTACTTTGAAATCCTTTCCTCCTATGCAGCCGTTTACGGTATCTGAGAGTTGGCCAGTCCTCGGCTTCAGCCCCCACGTAGGTAGTACGGGGGTGTTTGGAATGGCACCTAGACACACTTGACCCAACCGGCGTGGTCCTTGAAGGAGGTGTCAGTGCGGCGAACCAGGCAATCAAACTATGTGGCTTTATCGCTCTCACTTAGCAATAGGAGTTTGACAATGAGGTTATAGGCGCAACCCCTCGTGTTGCTAGATTATCCGAACTTGGGTGCTGTAGACGCCTGACCGGGCATAGACTGGTCCTTCGCATAATGCGGGCAAAATTGCAAGAGATTTGTAGTTAGTTGCCGAATAGCTGACCAGCTCTCGCCACACCATGACAATCAGTTTTCGGCTTTCTCTACTGAGCTGTTTATCTGGATGAGCCAGAAACACAATCGCAATAGTTCTCCCTTTACTGCCTTAGCCGAACAAGCGGAACGTAAGGCAATAACCACAGGAGCCGGGCAACCCAACTATTGACCAAAGACATGATTCGGAGCTGATGCATATAATGTTGTATTCGTGACGCTGAATTTGCACTGTAAAAGTGTTTCAGACTTATTTTATTTTTAAGACATGTATGTGGCCAAATGGAGCCCTGGCGATTTAGGTCGTACCAAGGTGTACATGGCAGTCAGACAAAAAGAAGGAAAACAAATTTAGAAAATAAGCCAGTACCGAATACGTTGGGCGAAAGACTGTTTCCATTATAGTCTGATTGATATGTCAAAATGTATTTTTACAAATGATGTGACAAGCATCAAGGCTATTTTACATGCCGAATACCAGGGAAAGTTGTGTACGGGTCCTAAAGAGGAAGAGGCGATCTTTAAAGATCCTTTAGATACTCTGTCGTACGTCTGCGTCGCGTTGCTCCTTGGTGTGTGATCCTTCAAGAGGATCAGCGATCGGTTTTTCATAAAGGGACTGGAAACGGTGCCCTTGGTACCATAAAAGTTGACGTGGGTTTAAGGAACCTGAAAAAGACAAAATAAGGAAAAGAGAAATGATATGGGGGTCCACATAGGGTCGAGCTGTATTGTGGATTTTATTTTTAATATGCCTCCGTCTTTGCCCATGGTATCTTCAGTGCGTAGTTATGTACGCGTGGTATATATGCCGCGATGCGGTTGGGGCTGAGACGGAGGTCGAACTGCTAATCGAGCTCCTGACGGTCTTGATCGTCGCTCTGCAGGGTGGTTCGGACGCGTTTAACAGTGTCCGGGGGCTTGACTGCCGATGTAGTATTTGGCTTGGTAATGCCATTCTGGACTTCCGCTGCAAGGGATGTGGTGTGCTCCTCAGTACGGAGGGAGCGCTCCGTGTTTCCATTGACTGCTATGACACCGCGGGGTCCGGGCATCTTGAATTTGAGGTAGGCATAGTGCGGGATCGCATTGAAGCGAGCGAACGTGGTTCGTCCGAGCAGTGCATGATAGCCACTGCGGAAGGGGGCGATGTCGAAGATCAAGTCTTCGCTTCGGAAGTTGTCTGGCGAGCCGAAGAAGCCGAAGACGACTTCCAATGTGATTGAGCCCGTGCAACGGGCGTCTACTCCAGGTATTACTCCTTTAAAGGTAGTTTTGGTGGGTTTAATTCTTGACGAATCAATACCCATTTTACGGACCGTGTCCTGATAGAGCAAGTTAAGACTGCTACCGCCGTCCATGAGAACTCGCATAAGGCGGAATCCATCGATAATTGGGTCGAGGACCAATGCGGCCGAGCCTCCATGACGGATACTAGTCGGATGGTCTCTGCGATGGAAAGTGATCGGGAAAGCTGACCATGGGTTGAATTTTGGGGCGACTGGCTCTATCGCGTAGATGTCCCTCAGAGCGTGCTTGCACTCCCGTTTGGGGATATGAGTAGCGTATATCATATTCACCATTTTGACTTCGGGGGGAAATTTCTTCTGTCCCCCTGTATTCGGTGGATGAGGTTCGTCGTCGTCATCCTCGCTAGGCGACCCCTTCTCCTTATGTTCGGTATTCAGCTTATCGGCCTGTTTGAAGACTCAACAGCTTCTGTGGGTATGGTTGGCAGGCTTGTCCGGGGTGCCATGAATCTGGCAAGGTCATCGAGTATTCGGTCCAAGTTAGATGAACCGCCTTTATTCTTTTTGAATGGCCTCTTCCTTGACCGGATTTAGAGCCACTGAATCCAGCATTGACCGATGTGTCTTCGGTATTATCATTGTTGCTTCGACGCTTGTGTTTGTTGCGTCGGGGACTGCCGTTGTCGTTTCTGGTTTCGGAGGTACCTGCGTTGCAGGTACCATTGTTGTTGCGGGCTAACCAGCTATCCTCTCCCGCGCAAAAGCGGGTCATGAGTGTTGTAAGGGCTACCATAGACTTTGGCTTCTCTTGGCCGAGGTGTCGGGCGAGCCAGTCATCCCGGATGCTGTGTTTAAAGGCCGCTAGGGCTTCAACGTCCGACAGTCGACAATTTGGTTCTTTTTAGTTAAGAACCTTGTCCATAGTTTCTGGGCTGACTCTCCAGGTTGCTGAACTATGTGACTGAGGTCATCGGCGTTTGGGGGCCGTACATAGGTACCCTGGAAGTTGTCTCTAAAGGCATCTTCCAGATCTTCCTAGGTGCCAATAGAATTCTCTGGGAGGTTGTTTAACTAGTGCCGAGCTGGTCCCTTTAATTTGAGCGGGAGGTAATTGATGGCATGTAGATCGTCACCGCGAGCCATGCGAATATGAAGAAAAAAATCTTCTATCCAAACTGCGGGATCTGTTGTGCCATCGTATGATTCGATGTTAACGGGTTTAAACCCTTCTGGGAACTGATGTTCCATTACTTCGTCGGTGAAGCATAGGGGGTGTGTGGCGCCTCTGTACTGGGCGACATCGTGGCGTAGTTCGGACGGAGGCCGTATGCGGTTTTCGGCCCGTGTGAGGTTGTGTCTGTCACGCCAAGTCTAATGGCCATCCTCGCACGTTGGGGCATTCCCCCTTGATCCGTAGATTGATCTGGTCTGGCCCGCTCTATTGTCCAGGTCCTGTCGTAGGTCATAGGTGTATCATGGGGCCGCTGTTTCTCTGCCTCTATGGCGAGGTGGTGTGGGATGGTGTTCAGCTTGAGCTGCCGCTCTGTCCCGACCACGCGGTGGTCGGTCAGGTCTGTCAGCATCGCGCATTGGCGTATGGGCTCCGGGGCCTCGTCGTTAAATTGTGGTATTTGCTTGCGCTTTGGGTAGCTCTTTGGGGGTGCGAGGCCGTATTCCTCGGCTGCCAGGATGTTAGTCCATCTGTCATTGAGCAAACCATGATCATCTTGAAGCTGTTGTTGCCTCTTTTTCAGGCTTCTCGTGGCGGCGATTAGCCGGCGCTTAAAGCGCTCTTGTTCGAGGGCTTCCTCTGGCACGATGAAGTCTTCGTCGCCGAGGCTCACATCCTCTTCGGAGATCGGTAGGTAATTACTATCCTCCGAGTCCTCGTTCCCGACAGGATCGTGGGGGTTTACTTGCCCATCCTCCCAATCATCATGTTCGGATGTTGGCTCTATAGTGGCTTCAGGATCTTCGGGGTTCTCCGGAGACTGGTATTGCTATCTTTTTGGTGGCGCAATTTTGAGTTATTCTCTTCGGTGACGGTATTGTTGTCTTTTTGGTGACGCGATTTTGAGCGCCGCTGACGTCGATGTTTTGGAGGTGCTTCGGCAGGCTTGTCCTCAACCGGATTCTCCTTGTCGTTGTCGCCATCCTCTTTGGGTGTGTCCACCATGTACACATCGTATGTGGAGGTGGTCGTCCATCGTCCGGTAAACGGAGGGTTTTGGCCTTGTTCGTCTCCGGCGTCGTCGTCCATGCCGTCGATGTCTTCAGAGGCGTAGTCCAGCATGTTGGTTAGATCCTCGACAGTGGCTATGAAGTGAGTGGTGGGTGGGACGTAAAATTCCCCGCTCTCAGCCCCTAGTCTGGGTTGGGCATAATTTGGAAGCGATCCTTCCGCAATGGCGAGTGATTGCATTAAGTCCAGAGCCTCGTTTAAAGGCGAGGGTTGGACAGAGAAGCGAGAGTCCGTGGGGTTGTCCGGAGTTTGAGCCCCCTGGCGGCGCCCATTTGGCACGGACCTCGAGAGTTCGGACTTAGAGTCCGGCGGAGTGTCCGGCGCTTCTCCGGTTGCAAGCTCCATAAGTGTAGCGAGTTCGGCGGGCTCTAGACTCCCGTCTTTGGACCTGACGGCCTGCTCTGAACCTGAGGCGAGAGCGGTAATCGGGGTCGTGAACCCTCCGAGGATCAAATCTCCTGGGATATCGGCAACGTAGTTTAGGTCTCGAAACTGATCTGATGACCAGGGGCGTAGCTGTCGATCTGCTCGAGGTGACCAATCGAGTTGGCTCGCAGCGCGAAGCCGCCGAACACGAAAATTTGGCCCAGGGGGGAATCTCCCCTGAAACAGCATCATTGTGGATGATCGAACGAGCCATTGAATCCTTCGTCGACGGCACAGTGGAACTCTCAGTGAAAACACCAATGTTGGTGTCAAAACCGGCAGATCTCGGGTAGGGGGTCCCGAACTGTGCGTCTAAAGATCGAAGGTAACAGGAGGCAGGGGACACGATGTTTACCCAGGTTCGGACCCTCTTGATGGAGGTAAAACCCTACGTCCTGCTTGATTGACTTTGATGAGTATAGGGGGTATAAGAGTTGATCTACCACGAGATCGTAATGGCTAAACCCTAGATGTCTAGCCTGTATGATTATGACTGCCTCTACGGACTAAACCCTCCGGTTTATATAGATACCGGAGGGGGCTAGGGTTTGTACAGAGTCGGTTTACAGAGAAAGGAATCTTCATATCCGAACGCCAAGCTTGCCTTCCACGCCAAGGAGAGTCCCACCCGGACACGGGGGAAGCCTTCTATCTTGTATCTTCACGGCCCACCAGTCCGGCCCATGACACATAGCCCGGACGCCCCCTAATCCAGGACTCCTTCAACCGCTGACGCGGCCTCCGCCCCACCTTGCCAGCAATCTACCTCCATCCCGTGCCCCCCAAACGCGCATCTAGAGTGGGCCTCGTCGGCGGTCGCCGGGATCCGCGGGCCTCGTCGGATTAGAGGCAGTCGCGGGAGGACAATGGGAAGATTTAGCCGGATCCAACTTTTGGTCACCGCCGCCGTGGCCTCCGCCCGCCACCGCTCGCCTCCACAGCCAACTACCTCCATCCCGTGACCCCCACCACGCATCTAGCACGGACCTCGCCGATAGTCACCGGGATCCACAGGGCTTGCCGGATTAGAGGCGGTCGCGAGGATAGGGGAAGAGAAAGTGTAGATGAGTGGGGAAGAGAAGGTGTGATAGAGTGGGCGCCGTTCGGCACGGGAGGAGTGGGCGTCATCCGGGCTGGTTGGTTTTGACCCGCATGAGCTCGTTGGCTGACATGCGATTTATTGTGCTTCAATATTCATGCGAAACATCCAACGACAAATGACGCGTGTGGGCGAGATGCTACACACCACACGTGTTGGCGTTAGTATTTTCGTTTGGTTTATATGAATGGATTCATATTCCTATGTAGATTTTTTTATATACTCTTCATATTTTAAAAGAAAATAAACATTACTCTAGATTCAGTGAAAAAAATATCCTCTAATGTGAACTAAATGACATCTTTTTTTTTATTCCTACTGATTTAATATACATGTCATCTCATTTTCTACAAGTTTCACGTTCCTATGATAATTCTAGAACTCTGATAAATGTCACACGTGTGACACGAACACGTGGCAAGTCTGAACGTTTTTTATGGTAAGTTTAGTGATGTGAGGATGGCAACTTTCTTTTCGAATGACAAGTTTCAGTTTTTTGTATGTTTTTTCTTTGGATGGTAATTTTAGTTGTAAAAAACGCCAGGACCGGATTGTTTCGTGTCACACGTATCATTTAGGTAATTCTATTGTATGAAGCAAAGGAGACCTCAGTTTGTGCTGGTTGGTCATCGTTGGATTATTGTCAACCGAAACGAAAAGGCGAAGGCGAGAGCATTTGCCGATGGACTCTTCCTCTTGATCTAGTATTTGGCAACGACCTGATGGGGAGCACTCGTCGAAGAAAGGTAACTGATATTTATAGGGGGATATTTTCTAATGTAATACTGAAGTAGATGTTCATACATACATACACTCACTTCTATGAATGTACGCACGCCATACCCTTATATGTACCTCCGAGAGACTGAGATGGCACATCATCTTGAGATTGATAAAGTTGCCATAAATGCCTCATAGTCGATGAGAACATTTCCTCCCACTTAACGCACATTGCCGAAAGACCTGAAGTAAAGCTAGAAAAATACGAGCACCGATGTCAAGTCTAGGACTTGAACTCTGATAGGCTGTAGATATCACTGTCCTTCTAACCATGTAACCATGGGTTGCTCCGCTTTCTGAGGGCAATTTATTAAGAGGGGAGGGGGGGGGGGGGGGGGTGTAATTTGTTGCTAGGCCTCTCAAACACTAGTGCTTATCATAAACCGGCATGTGTGCCATGTTTCAAAAGGCTAGATGAATCGAGCCCTTGTTTTTGTCGTGACCATTGCGTTCGGTGTTGAATATTTAGAACTAGAGGGATCAACTGAGGTTACCCTAGCGGGAGACCTTTTTGATGCCCTGGGAGCACGCATTTGGATTGAGTGACACATGAGGTGCTTCTGTGTGGCACTTTTTTCAATAGGCTTTATTGTCTTTCTTTACCTTTAGAACACAAAGCTTTGCTTGGCGAAATCATCTGGCACTGTTTTACTTGCTTTCACATCTTTTAGCTTGAACGTGGCACTAAATCCTCCATCTCAACTATAGAAAAAGAGTAGAAGATAGTAGAGAAGTGGTGCGTCCCACCCCCACCACATGTCGTGTGATGGGTGCTTTCTCTGAATTCTGTTCTTTTTTTTTCTCTATGAGCTTTTGGATTTTAGATGCATTTTTTCAGTTTTTTGGTTTTCGCACTGTTTTTCCTAGGTTACACGTAAATAATGCACTGAGCGTGGAAAAAGAATTATGCTTTCTCAAGCACAACTGAAAGGGACAAAACATGATACTCGCGGAGACACATAGTTTCTTCTGCAAGAAGCAGAGCTATGCTTCTCAAAAAGAGATAAAATTTGTCCTTCCACATGAGAAGTAGAAATTTGCTTATTGTCCAGGCACAAATTTGTTTTTTTCTTTTGGCTCAGGGTTTTTTCGTCATTTGTTTTTTAGGTTGCCATTTTTTCGTTTTTGCTTTTTGTATTGTCTTTTTTCCAGGGTTTTTTCTTGAAAAAATTTCATTGAAACCTATTAACATTGGAAACCTAGGGAAAATCTTGAGGCGAGAATTCCAACGGTGTAAAAGGTTCAGAATTTGAACGCATGGTTCAACAAATAAAACATTTTGAACAAACGAATCTCTGAAAAGAAAATTAACAAAGTGCGACACGTGATACACATGCAGTATGTTACTTGTCAACGCTTGAAAGGTGAAAGTCCCCTTTGCAAGTGGTACCCGGAATTAGAATCCAACTGCGGCCTGGACTCAGCAAGCTCATTGTAGCGAGCCGATTCACTACAACGAACTGGTGCACTATAACGGAGCACTGTAGCAGGCTGTTCACGGTAGCGAATCAGAACGCAGTAGCGAGCTATTTTTATATCGACTATTTTTAATTCTTTTGTTTTATAAAGAAGTGGTATTTTCTCAAATTTTGAGAACATTCTTGAAAGAACGTGAACATTATAACAAAAGCACACATTTTTGCAAAAAATGAACATTATTTGAAAATCTCAAACATTTTATGAAAATATGACCATTTGAAATTCTGGTTTTTTAAAAATATATAAATTTTAAACTTCAATCTATAAATCATGAACATTTTTGCAAAAAAGGAAACAAGTTTTGAAAACGTAAATATGTTTTGGAAATTCCAATGTTTGAATTTTGTTTCCACAACTTTCTGAACTTTCTATCAAAAGAAAAAAAATTAGATTATGTAGACAATTTTTTTTTGGAAAATTACAAAAACCGAGATTCTGTAGAGCATGCGTCGGTCCATTTATCGGTCACTCAGCCGCTTGGCTGTGCGAAATATCGATTGATGTCCTTGGGCTTTTCGGATGATGTGGTCTTTTCAGAGGGGCATGCACTGGTTGCTCCACCTTTGCGGAAATCCCGATTTGACGCGTTTTGCATCCCATTCTCGTTGTTTCACGCTGGAGATCGAGTGATAGTACGGATTGGGCCGGCGTGTTTAGAGCAAGTATAATAAGGTATATTGTTGGTGGGTTGTAAGACTTAAAAATAGTATATTGTTGCAGAGTTGGCAGATAGAGAAAAGAAGAGAAAAGAGAAGCGGGCTACTAATTAACAGCCAGTTGTAGCACATGCTCCTGGACTTTGTGAGAGAGGATGTGGGCCATGTATCAATGAAGTAGTATTTATTTGCATCTGACTATTATACTTGCCGGCTATATGCTTGACAATAGATGACGTGGCAACATCTATAGCCAACGGCTGGCTGTCCTATAAACCATGCTCTTAGGCATTTTCAGCTTATCAGGTTTTTGAAACCTCCTAGAGGTTCTCAGCCGGTTTATGAAAACTTCTAGAAGGTTCTTGTACTGACTTGATTTCTTCTATGTTTTTCCTTTTTCCTTTTACCTGATTCCTTTTTTCCATTTTTCTCCATTTTCCTTTTTCTGTTTATTGTTTTTAGTTTTTTTCTTTTTTTGTTTCCTTCTTTCTTATTTTTATTTTTCTTTTTCGAATAATTTTAGAAATTTTAAAAATATATATTTATAAATTTTGTTCAAAATTTCAAATATGTTCCTGTTTTCCAAAATTTTGTTCAGAAATTTTAAAAGTTGTTCAGAAATTGTTTGCTTCTTTTCACAACATGTTCAATAATAAAAAATGTTTCGAATTTTCAAAATTGAATCAATTTTCGTTTATGTATTGATTTTTTTTCGCATTTTCAAAGTTTTTTGGGGATTTTCAAACTGCTCAGTATTTTCAAATTTTTGTTCTGTAAATTCAGATATCCTTTTCTTTTCCAAAAAAATGAACGGGATTTTCAATTTTTTGTTCCCAGGTTCTAGTTTTGTTCTTGATTTCAATTTCTTTTATCGAAATGAATTTCTTTTCTTGTATTAGAGAAATGTTCGAAATTTTTAGAATATTTATATACCCATTTACAAATTTTGTTCTATAAATTTAGAAAATTTTCATGATTTCCAAATATTTCTTCTCATGTATAAATTCTGTTGTTGATTTCAAAATTTTGTTCTTGATTCTAAATTTTTTTCAGAATATTCAAATTTTGTTCCCATGTATCATTTTTTGCTTGATCATCCTTTCCCAGCTCAAGCCCTGAGGACTGGCCCAGTTTGCACGCATCCCCCAGCCCCTCTGTGTCGGGTTCCTATATGACGCATTTGTCCTATATGCGGTCGCCAGCGGACCGACCCATCAAACATCTTGGAAAAAGGATACGGGAGCACCTCATCCCATTTTGGGAAAGCTTCTTGGCAAGTTATTTTTCTTCCGTTTTTATGATTTCTTTTGCTTTTTTTCTTCTACTTTTATGTTTTGAATTCATAAACATTGTTTGAATTTTGTGAAAATCTTTTGATTTCACAAATGTATTTTGAATTCAATAAGTTTTTGAATTCGTAAACATTGTTTGAATTCTGGGAACGTTTTCTGATTTCAAGGATGATTTTCAAATTTTCAATGTTATGAGGTCATAGTTTGTTTTGAATTTGCTATTGTGCTTTCAAATCCGTGTATATTTTTAAAATTAATTTAGAATTTTTGATTTTCAAAAATATTGAATTCATAAATTTTATTACACAATTCTATATTTTGTAGTAAACACTTTTTATGTACAATTATCAAAATCAGCAACTTTTTAAAATGTCTAGACATTTTCAAATTTGCCGGAATTTGTTTGAATCTGCAAGAAAAATTGAAATTCATGAAAACATAACACGTGAGAATTTTTAAATTGTCACAAAAAGTTTCTAACTCGGAAACTCTTTAAAAATTCATAAAATGTTTTTGACTGAATTTTTTATTCATTTTTTTGAAATTGTGACATTTTTCAAATTCAAGAACATTATTACAAATTCGTGTAATTTGAAAAATTAAAATAAAGTTTTTTATTCCTGATTTTTTAGAAATTCAAATTAAACTAGCCAAATTTAATAAAACAAAATTAAATAAGAGATAAAAAAAACAAGCATGTGCTTCTCTTGCTAGATGTGCTTGCGCTCGGTGTCAAGTGGCCGCATGAATGACGTGAGTTGTTTTTCTCGCTACAAGTGGCGCATAGCAGCGCCCGTCCACATTGATAGTGTGGCGTTAATTCCTGTCGGCCGCATTCTGGGTTATTTTTTCGGGAAATTCTATTCGGCGCTTAAAGCGCACACCCACTTGGTGGTATGCAACGGACCCGGCCCATTTAGTTGGCCTTCGGTTCTGAGAATCTTGTCCTCCTTTCTTTATTTTTTCTTCTGTCTTTTCCGCGAGTTTATTGACTCCTTGATATTGGTTTTTTGCGTTGTCTTTTTAAAATAAAAAAATCAAATTTGTGAACATGTTTTGATTTTTAAAATTCGTTCTTCTTAAAAATTCGGGAATCTTTTTTCATATTCATGGATTATTTCTAAAATTCTTGAAGATTTTTGAGAACTAACAAACACTTTTTAAATTCATTGATATTTTCAAATTTTGTGAGCATTATTTCAAATTCATGAAGTTTTGTTTAAGTCTCACAAATGGTTTTTGAATGTTCATAGTTTTATTGCGTTTTGAATTTGAACGAGTAGTGGAAGAGCGAGCGGGAAAAGAAAGCGATCGAATGAGGGACGTGTGAAGCTGAAATCCTATTTGGCCATCGTAACGCCCGTTTATATAGAGCCTTTTTGGATTATAGCCGCCACCTGCCCTGCCAATCTTTTGGTCATTGACTGCTACTACGGCCTTCGTTTCGATGAGCGCCTATGAATCGCACCCATGCCAATTTTTTGGTCGACTCATTCAGATTTTCCGCCTAGGTGTTGGCGAGATCGGGGTAGCGAAATCCTCTGCCAAAATTTTGGCAATCCAATTTTGGCGGGGCTGGCTAGGGCGTCATGCAAACAGACCGATAGCTTTTCGTTCGCGGCGCACAACCCCTGCTTTGATCATTTTTATGTCGGCTGGCCCATTCACTGGTACTCTAGCGTAAGTTCAAGTGCTGGTTTAGGGAAGCTTAAAAAAGCTTCCCGGCCAGTTTTGGAAAGATTTTGGATAGTTTTTATTAGGGTTTTTCTTATCTTTTTTTTGCTTTTCTTATTTCCTTTCTTGTTTCCTTTTCCCTTTTCCTTTAAAAATGCGCGAACTTTTCTCAGATTTGTGAGTCTTTTTCAACTTCCCGATTTTTTTTGTCAAAATCTATGAACATTTTCCAATTCCGCAAACTATTTTTCAATTTCTTGAACATTTGGAAATTTGAAACTTATTTTAAAGTCATGAATTTTCTAAAATTTGTGAATCTTTTTCAACTTCCTGAACTTTTTTAGATCCGTGTTCTTTTTTCAGTTTTTGCTAACTTTCTACTTAATTTTTGTTCAAATTTCATGAACTTTTTTCAAACTCGTGAACTTCCTATCATTGTTTGCATCTTGTTTAGTATTTTTTCAGATCCACATACCTTTTCAAGTTCTTGAACTTTTTTTAACTTGCATGTTTTTCTTAGTTTGTTATTGCTTTTTTTCTAAAAGTCAACAGTTGACCGGTCAACCATGACCAAGCAAATCAAGACACGGCCTGGGCGACTGACCATGTCGCCATGATGTTGGGCCGGACCACAAATGTGGACGCTTGAACACTGGTTCCCAAAAGAGCTAGCTACCTGAACAAGTTGTTGGGTTACCATCGTCTACATAATTTCGGTCCGGGGAAGATTGTCACTCTGGTGATCCCAGGTTTGAAAAGCTTCTATGAGGTTTCTCTTCGATTTTTTTTTCATTTTCTCTTTTTTAGTCGTGCTTTTATAAAATTATATAGCTTGTTAAAAAAATGTTCCCGAAATTATCAAATGGAAACAAAGAAATCATGAACGAAGTACATCTCTTAGACAATGACATATCATAACACGCCTAACGAACTAGACCACCAGCTCACACTCGAACACCTATGCGTCACCCCTACATTTTGACGCTTATGGTCACTTTTGGGCGTAACACGCTCGATACGGCCGCAAACATGCACCCTGTAGATCTTGGTTAGTGGACTTAGCGAGTTTTTTCCCATATCAAAGCACGCCTACCGATTTTTAGTCAGTTTTTTCCAAAATAAAAGTCTAATCCAAGAATTTGAAAATACTTCATGAAAAAGGAAAAAATTCTTGATTTGCCATTTTTATAAGTTGTTTGTGAATTTTCTAATATGTTCGAGAAATATATAAAAATATCAATAAAGTTTTTGAAAACAATAATTATTTTTGCAAAAATATTCCCGGAATTTAATAAATCTTAAAAAAGTTTGTCAATTTAATAATTATTTCTGAATTTTATCTTTTTAAATATTAAAGTAAGGTGTGTCTGTTTTTATAAATGTTCACAGATTTGGAGATATCCACAAATTTTAAATTGGTGATGAATTTTAATAATTCAAGAATTTAAATGGAAAATAACAAAATAACAAAGAAGAAAAGGTATAGAAAAACAAAAAACAAACAGGAAAAGACATAAAACCAGTAGCGAAAATATACAAAAAAGGAAAATCAGATGTAGAACCTTCTAGAAGTGGCCTAAGCCAGGCGGCAAAAAGGAAAGATGGTTGTAATAGGCCAGTCAAATAGCGCCCACGGCGACGAAAGTCCATGTTTGGGCCCGTGCATGACGTTCCACACGGAATAGGAATTCGGGTGCGGCATGTTTGGTAAATGTTTTTGGGTGAAGGGAATAGTTGCAGCCGGGGCCTAGTACATATGGTGGCAAAAAAGTGAGATCATTAAAGGATAGCAGGTTGCTCCAGTTTCGCCATTTCGCATGTCTACATATAGCCTACCTTTGTGCATGAAGCTTCAGTACAGAGGTATGCAAGTAGATACCCGTTGCCCTGTTTGTTTTCGGTTAGATGAGGATGGCGGACATTGCTTCATTAAGTGCAAGAAGGTTAAGGATGTGTGGAGGAAAGGTCAGCTGGAGCATGTTAGAGTGCAGATTTTGTCTTGTGCAGATGCTTTGGGGTGTATGGAAATAATTATGAACCTTAACGAAGAAGAAAAACTTAAATCTTGCCTACTCCTTTGGTATTGGTGGCATGAAAGGAATAAAGCAAATGCAGGAGATAATATTAGATCCTCTGATGAAATCTGTCACTCCATTAATTATCTTTTTATGCAGATTTTTAAGGTTAACAAAATAGGAGGAAGGCCAAAGCAACAACAAAATGAAAAATGGTCCAGGCCTCCACCGGAAATCTTGAAAATCAATACAGACGGTGCATTTCTGAAAGAAACAAAAAGGGGAGGGCGGGGCTTTGTAATCAGAGATGATTGTGGTATGTTGATGGCCGCTGGAGCAGGTAGTCTGGAGCGAGTCTCGGATGCGCTTCATTCAGAGGCTTTGGCGATGCTTTATGCCATAAACACAACCATCCAAATAGGATGTAATCGAGTAATTATGGAGACGGATTTTGTACAGTTGAAGAACGCAGTTTGCACTGAAAGAATATGATATGTCGACTCTGGGAGCTGTTTTTAAGACATCAAGTTCCAATTGCGTGTGAGATTTACTGAAGCTTCTGTTGTATCATGTCCCAGAATTTGTAATATGGTAGCGCGCTGTTTAGCAGCACATGGTGCTAAGTTGGAAGCTGGCACATGTGAGACTTGGCTTGGCCAGTTTCTAGACTTTGTAAATGATGTCGTAGCTGGAGATCTGTCCAGCACTGGTATATAATGGAATGCAATCGTGTTCCTTTCAAATAAAAAAAAGAACAGCTTTCGCCATTCAGCTTTTCACGCAAATCACTCTACCAAGCGTGTAAGGATTACCACATGAAATATCATGGACAAAACCACCAAGAGGTTTTTACAAACTGAATATCGAGACTATATTTTTTGGGAATGGGACTGGTTCCACTGGAGCAGTTATTTGCAATGATCAGGGTGAGACCATAGCAGGAACAACTGAGAAAATATTTAATGTGCTTAGCCCGACGACAACAGAGGCCCGAGCGCTTGAAAAGGGGCTGACTATGGTGGATCAGTTGGGATGTTCTCGGGCGTTTCCTATTTGACCGCTTTGCGTCAAACTGCCGGCGCTACGCACATGCGAGCGACCGTGCAGCGACGCTATGGGCAACCCCAGTTATGTAGACGACAACCCAACTAGCCAGCCGGTTTTGGAAACCTTCTAGAACGTTCCCTGAACCGGTTTTTGTTTCTTTGACCAGTTTTCTGTCTTTTTTTTTTGTTTCTGTTGCTTTTTCTTCTATCTTTTCTTTTTTCCGTTTTCCGTTTCTTTTTTCCTCTTTTCTTTTCAAGGTTATTTTATCTTTTTTTTAAACTAAGTTCATCTTTGAAAATTGTTCTTAATTTTCGAAAAATGTTCTTGCTTTTAAAAAACGTTTGAAATTTCAAAAAATGACCTTTTTTTTAAAATGTTCATAAATTCAAAAATGTTCGCGACTTTCAACAGATGTTCTTATTTTAAACAAAAAATATTCGAAATCCTTTTTTCAAAATTTTCACGACATTTCAAAAGATGTTCACGCGTTACAAAACTAGTTCCCATTTTCAAAAATTGTTCGCAAATTGCAAAAAATGTTAATGTTTTGATTATTTCGGAGTTTCAGAAAATATCCAAGTTTCATAAATTGTTCACAAGTTTCAAAAAATGTTCGTGTTTTCAAACTTTTCTCATGAATTTCAAAATATGTCCACGTCTTCAAATTTTGGTTTATGTTTCCTTTTTTCTTTTTCTGATTCTTTTTCTTTTATGTTTCTTTTCTATTTTTCTTTTTAATTTTATATTATTTTCAGAAAGAAAGTTTGGAATTTTTGTAAAATGTACGTGCGTTTATAAACATATCAGAATACAAAATTTTAGTGATTATGTTCATAAATTCAAAAAAAATTGTATTTAACAAAATTTGTTCATGCATTGAAAAATCGTTTTTAAAAGTTATTTTTTTCTGAAAACTGTTCACAAATTTCAAAGAAATGTTCTAGCTTATTAAAGATGACAAAATTGAGGGTACTTTTTTTAAAATTTTGTTCATAATTTCAAAAAATGTTCGCGTATTAAAACAATTGTTTATGTTTTTTCAAAAAAATGTTCGGAATGTTTCTGCTCAAAAAATTCAAAACTTCCCAAAACTTGTATGGTATTTCAAAAAATGTTCCTGTTTAAAAAAATTTGTTCAAAAATTTAAAAAATTGTTTATGTTTTCATTTTTTGGAGTTTCCAAAAATGTTCCCGTTTAAAAAGCTTCACAAATTTCAAATAAATGTTCGTGTTTTCTAATTTTGGTCGGGAGTTTAAAGAATGTTTGTGTTTGCCCAATTCTCTTTTGGAATTTGAAAAAATTTCCCTGTTTTGAAAAAAAAATTGTTTGTGATTTCGAAAATTGTTCCTGCTTTTCTAAGAGAAATCAGTTTTTCTAAAGCAATTCGCCAATTTGAAAAGTGTTTGCATTCACAAAACACTCAGTTTAAAAAAATCATTCAGAATATGCTGAAAATAATTCGGATCTGCTCTGTGGGGTTGATTCTTACAAATGGACGCCCCAAACTTGTCAGTAACGCGCGCTAGGTCAGTTGGTGGCCCCGCCTGATCTGTAGCATGAGGTTTCAATTCCCAGCTATGTTGATTTTTTGTTATACCACAGTACAAGTTTGCTGGCAGTCATGGGCCGGCCCAGTCGGAGATCGCCTATGCGAAACGATGCCATTTTGCCGCAGAGAGCGGCGCATAGGACGTCCCATGTTCTCGAGTCATTGTTGAATCAGATTCTATGGAGCCTGTCCAATTATGCACTGGTGAGAAGGAAGTCATGACTCCATATACAGAAATTTTGGCGAATTGTCTTATTATATCTCAAAGGATGGGAAACACTGTCCAAGAGATGCAAACAGCGTGGCTCATACTATTGCAAGGCATGCTTTTGATTCAGACTCTAGTTCATCTTGGGATGGAGATCCTCCCAATTCTGTTATGCCTTATGTAATATAGACGATGTAACTATTTTGAACTTGCAATAAAAAGTCACCAGTCATTTTCTTTCAAAAACAATTATTTATCCTTTCCCATCTTTGTTTTGCATCAGATCTTTATTTATTTATTTGTTGTGCTCAGAGTTTGTAACTATTCTAGAAAAGTTGCACCAAGTCTCAAATGTTGTGTTTTTAAGCGTAACTTCCGAACACCTCAATTCTCCCCTATAACTATATGCATGTATTAGAATAATTCATCTCGTCTCATGTGCACTCAGCCCTTCAATTACATGCATGTGCTTTTCTTTCCTCCAAAGAAAGAAAAGGCGACTCGCCGCCGCCGCCAGTAGTCTCCCTCGCCGCTGCCCTCCGTTGGCTCCCTGTCATCGGCGACCATAGTTGTCCGTGGTGAGGGGGGTCGCCGGATCCATGCGTGTAGATAGTTTTAAGACTCTCGTAGTTTAGGTTTTTAGGTTATTCATCGTCGTGGCTTCGGCGGCGTCAATGGCGGTGTTGAATAAAGATTCTTTTGATCCTTCTCCGATGAGGCAATTGGTCCTATGATTGGGGATGGATTTGGAAACCAGTCTGTTCAAGCAAGGAGGGTGTGGCAGCGGCGACATCCTCATGCTGGACCTGTGTCCTCGGGTTCCGCTGTTGCGACGGTGTTTGCTCTAGCGCCAGCGCGGAGCTTGGGAGGTAGTCCAGGAGCAGATGCAGATTGTGGTCTGCATCGGCGACATCTGGAATATGGTGGATAGTGTGATGGGTTAATGGTTTGTGGATGGCAGGTATGGTTTTCTCCTCCGACATCTTAGTCGTGTGGGGGTGCCAGATCTGGAGTTCAATGTCATTTCCGGGTTGTTGCCCAATCTGATTCGTTCAACGGTAATGATTTTGTCTATCGCGAGCCACCTTGGAGGTTTATAAAGCTGCATATCAGCGATGGAGCCGAGTCGAGCTCGGGTGTGAAGGTGACCCGTCATTTTTCCTTTGGTGGTTGTTGTGGTGGTGCTAGAGGCAGGTGACGGACGTCAACGTCAAGCTCAGAGGATTCCTCAGTCTTTTTTGTATTTTTACTTCTTGGCTGGTGTTTGATACGTCCATTTTGCATCATGTTTTTTCTACTGTTATTTATAATGTTTTTCATCATTATTTCACTTTATTATGCAATTCTAATGTCTTTTCTCTCTTATTTTGCAAAATTTACACACAGAGGGAAATTACCGGCAGTTGGAATTCTGGACCTAAAAAGCTACAACAGAAATACCTATTATACGGAGCTCCAAATAGCTTGAAACTTCACGAGGATTTTTTATTGAATATATAAAAAATACCAGAGTAAAGAAATACCAGAGGGGGCCCACCAGTTGCCCACAAGGCAACATGGCGTGACCACTCCCCTGGGCACGCCCTCATGCCTTGTGGGTTCCCCAGTTGGCCTCGGTTGCCCATCTTTTGCTATATGAGGGGTTTTAACCTAGAAAATAAAATAAAATGAGGACTTTCGGGACGAAGCGCCGCCGTCTCGAAGCGGAATTTGGGCAGGAGCACTTTTGCCCTCCGGCGGAGCAATTCCACTGGGGATACTTCCCTCCGGGAGGGGGAAATCGAAGCCATCAACATCACCAACGTTCCTGTCATCGTAGGAGGACCAATCTTCATCAACATCTTCACCAGCACTGTCGGTGTCAAAACCGGCGGATCTCGGGTAGGGGGTCCCGAACTGTGCGTCTAGGCCGGATGGTAAGAGGAGGCAGGGGACACAATGTTTTACCCAGGTTCGGGCCCTCTTGATGGAGGTAAAACCCTACGTCCTGCTTGATTAATATTGATGATATGGATAGTACAAGAGTAGGTCTACCACGAGATCAGAGAGGCTAAACCCTAGAAGCTAGCCTATGGTATGATTGTTCTTCGTCCTATGGACTAAAACCCTCCGGTTTATATAGACACCGGAGAGGGCTAGGGTTACACAGAGTCGGTTACAATGGTAGGAGATCTACATATCCATATCGCCAAGCTTGCCTTCCATGCCAAGGAAAGTCCCTTCCGGACACGGGACGAAGTCTTCAATCTTGTATCTTCATAATCCAGGAGTTCGGCCGAAGGTATAGTCCGACTATCCGGACACCCCCTAATCCAGGACTCCCTCAGTAGCCCCTGAACCAGGCTTCAATGACGACGAGTCCGGCACGCAGATTGTCTTAGGCATTGCAAGGCGGGTTCCTCCTCCAAGTACTTCATAGAAGATTTCGAACACAAAGGTAGTGTCCGGCTCTGCAAAATAAGTTTCCACATATTGCCATAGAGAGAATAATATTTACACAAATCTAATCTGCTGACGTATTCCGTAGCGTGACATCACACCATGGCCAAGTCTTTATTCGAATCGTTTTACTGTCCCACCTCAGCGCGTTTAGCGAGGCGGTTTCCTTGGCACGTCTTGTCAAAGTAGAGATCGTGTCCCCTTATTCCGGGATTCTCATCAATACGGGTGTGGGTAACCCAACCGCGCCATTGATTACGGCGCTTGGGAGATAAGCGAGTTTTACCAGGCTGGTGGGGGCGCATAGTCGCGTCCACCCATATAAGGGGATAAGGATCCACCTTTTCATCAACGCCTTCTTCCTCCTTTGCCTATCCATTTCCACGCACTCGAGCTCCAGCGTCCAAGTCCGCACACCCCACCTCAACCTTCTCCAGTCATGTCCGGAGCGGGAGGAAAGTGGATGGCCTCCTCTGTCACGGAGGGAAACATCAAAAAACTGAGGAAGGCCGGATACTTGTCTAACGACATTGCGCACCGGCTTCCCGAAGAGGGGCAGCTCATCCCCACCCCTAGGCCCCATGAGAGGGTGGTGTTCCTCCCCCATTTCCTCCGCGGACTGGGCTTCCCTCTCCATCCATTTGTCCGGGGGCTCATGTTCTACTATGGCCTGGATTTCCATGATCTGGCCCCGAACTTTGTCCTCAACATCTCAGCGTTTATCGTCGTGTGCGAGGCCTTCCTCCGCATCCGCCCCCATTTCGGCCTATGGCTCAAGACTTTCAATGTCAAGCCGAAGGTGGTGCGCGGCACCCAGGCGGAGTGCGGAGGCGCCATGGTGGGCAAGATGCCCAACGTCCTATGGCTCGAGGGCTCCTTCGTGGAGACCCTAAAGGGGTGGCAATCGGGGTGGTTTTACATCACCGAGCCGCGCGACCCTGAATGGGTCGCAGCCCCCGAGTTCCGATCTGGACCCCCTACGCGGCTCACCTCCTGGAAAGAGACGGGCCTGTCGTGGGGTAAAAAAGGAGAGCTGACCGGAATCCAAACATGCGTCCAAACCCTGGTGGACAAGAAGCTCAAACTTGTCAATGTAGTCCAGGTTATGCTCATCCGCCGGATCCTCCCATGTCAACAACGGGCTTTCAACCTGTGGGAGTTCGACCCGGCGCAGCACCGAACTCTAAGCAGGCTCTTCGACATGACGTACGAAGATGCCTGGAAGGTGCTTTTCAAGGGCGCGGAGGCCCCCGCATCCGCTACCGAGGATCGCGGATTCAGCACGCAGCGTCACGCTAGTGCGGTAAGCCGTTTTTACCTTTTACAGGGTATTAATTTTTCATAGTTTGACTACATGTGGTATCTAAGCCCCCTTACCTTTGACAGGTTTGGCAGGAGACGTCCGGACAGATCAACTGTCCGGCTCCTTTGCCCGAAGGCCCAGCGGACCCTCGCTTGGCGAAGCTGCTGGTTCCGGCACCCTATGTGGTGCCGGAGAAGAAGGCCAAGAAGAAGTCCACGGGGACTCGAAAGAGTGCCCGGCGCCAGGAGGTGTCGGATTCATCATCCGATGACTCCAAGGTGCACTCCTCCCATGAAGACGAGGAGGAGGAAGAAGAGACCTCTCCCCCTCCCGCGGGGGAGGGAAGAAAAGGAAGGCCGCCCCAACTGGGGAGGCCGAAGGGTCCAAGAAGGGGAAAACCCTTCCTCCGGACTACTCCACCAAAGCCGACAACGGCGAAGAGGAGTGGCCGCTCAGGGCCAAGCCCCTGGCGAAATCGTAAGTATCCGGATACCAGAGTGATTCATAGTATTCCTCCATTGCACATCTTTTCCTGATGTCGAACATGTTTATGCAGTCCACCCAAAGACCAGCTCGACGTGTCGTCGAGCGGTTCCCTGGATTCGTCGGATGTGAATTCTCTTCCGACGGCTACCCCCCCACCCTACGGACGACGCCGAGGTGTTGTCCCGACAGGTTCCAAGCCAGGAGGAGGTGGTCCTGGAGGCGCCGCAAGGCGACCTCCCGGACTCCAGGCGCAAAGGGGATAAAACCCCCAAGGGCTCCAAGTCTGGCCTTGAGCCGGACACCGCGCCGGAACCTTCAACGGTTCCGGACTCTGGTAGGCAGCCTCCTTCCAAGAGGAGCAAGCCTACCGAGCCGGTGACTTCCGTTCAACCGGAGGCACCAGACAATTTGCTGGAGGTGCTTAACGGCGCCTCCATCGACGAGGAGCACCGCACTATTATGAGTGCGGTGATCCAGATGGTTCAGTCCGCCAAGAGCGGACTGACTGAAGCTTGTGCCAGCCTTCTTATAGGCTTTGAGGTAAGTAAAGAATATGTAAAAATATTACCGCATAGACAGTAGCCCCTGATGCTCTGTTCGGCGTTCGGAAAGAAAAGCCGAATAGAGGATCTAATAACATTCGCAAGAGTCTAACATAATCAAGTCAATATGCATATGCAGACTTCGCTGCTGGCCTCCGCCGCACTGACTGCGGAGGTGGATACGCTGAAGAAAAACCTCGCGCGGACCGAGAACGAGCTCGGCCATGCCAAGAGGCAACTCGAGGAGAAGGAAGGTAAGTAATACCTTGCGCAAGTATATAGAGAAGATGTGGTTGCAAAAAATGACAGGATCAACGTGCTATTATAGGGGCCACGACCGAGGTGGCAACCCTTAAGAAAGCGCTGTCCGAGGCCGAAAATAGAGCAGCTACGGAGCGCACGGAGAGAGGGAAGCAGGAGGTGCGGGTGGAGGAGGTGCAGAAAGAGCTCCAGGCTCTCGTGAAAAAACACGAGAGTTTGGAGCTTGACTCAAATACGCAAGCGTCCGAGCTTGCGGCAGCCCTCAAAAGCGCGAAGTCTGCCAAGGCCGAAGCCCAGAAAGCCCTCCAAGAAATTGAAGCGATGAAGAAGATAGCGGTGGGTAAGGCATTCATTATGCAAAGCAAGCACGTGAAAGTGAATTACTTGTTACTTACCCGAGTCCGGAGCTCTCCAGGAGCATTCGCAGATTTGCCCCGCAGTGCGTCTGATGCCGCCGCCTACTACCGAGCCGAGGAGGGGAGCTCGACGGAGAAGGTGTTCTGGTCTCAGTATGCTGAGGCCGGACACCTGGTGCCTTTGAGCGACCAGCTGAAGCAAATGGTCGAGCTCCACAAGGTGGCCGAACAGGCCATAAAGGGCCTCATAGTTTGGCTTTGGCCTGGAGAGGCTCTGCCTGGTAGCTACTTCGGGCTGGTGAGGCGTTTGGTGGATGCCTATCCACGGCTTGAAATAATCAAGCACTCCGTCTGCATCGAAGGTGCCCGTAGGGCGCTTGCCCATGCTAAAGTGCACTGGGGCAAGATGGATGCGGAGAAGCTGGTGAAGGACGGGCCGCCGCCGGGCAAGTATCATCACGTCCCGGAAGCGTATTATGAGGGCGTCCTGAAGGGTGTCCGCCTTATAGCGGATGAATGCTCCAAAGATGTAATTTTTGAGTAAACTCGCATTTGTGATCCTGTACGCTGAAAACTTGTTCATATGCGCTAAGAAACGCTTTTGAATTTAAAATATTACCTTCTGTGCGGCCGTTTATCAAATTTGAGAGATGGCGAGTCGTCGGCTTCTGCCCCCATGCCACGAGTGCTGGGGTGTTCGGGATAAACATGAGCGCTCTTTTTCCCATTCTTGGGTCCGTCGAGGGAGGCGCTCAACACAACGAACAAGGCAATCTGACTATAATGCTTGAACACTCTCACTTAGCCATAGAATTCTATAATTTTAAATTTCGGCGAAGTCCCTAGTGTTCGGAAGACCGAGTTCGGGGCGCTATCCACGCCTAGGCCGGACAAAGCCGACTTCTCGCTCTAAGCGGCATAAGTCTTTAGGGACTCGAAAACCTCTCGAACAGCGACCAGCTCTCGCCTCATCATGACGGTCAGTTTTAGCTTTCTTTACTGAGGTGCTTAGCCCAGCTCAACTGGGGCACAATCGCAGTAGTTCTCCTAGTGCTACCTTAGCCGATATAACGGAACGTAAGGTACCAAAACATAGGAGCCGGGCAAACCCAACTATTGACCCAAGACATGATTCGGAGCCGATGCATATAATGCTATAAGTTCGGGGTGCCGCACTTGTGAAAGTGTTCGGACTTCTCACACCGTATTGTGGGGTACTTAAGCCCCTGGCGTATTGGCCATACCAAAGTGTACGGGTGCAAAATGTCATTAATGAACATATATTCATAAAAAAGAGTAATGCAATAATAGACGGAAGCTATGCATTGTTTATTTAAAAAAGCTGTGATCAAAGCAGAACGATACAAATAGTGCAATAAGAAAAAGATGAGACTATTTAACATGTCCTTTCCAGGGGCGAGCTGTGGAATGGTATTTGAAACAGGTATACTGCTCGTTATAGAGACCACCTTAGAGTTCCATAGTGTGGCGTAGCTTTCTGCTTCCCTGGTTGTATCGTTTGTGCGGCAATTGTACTGCCGGACAAGCCTTCCGAAGAATGGAGTCCTGAAAATAAGAGAAAATTAAGAAATCGGCAGCCCCTAGTGCGGTTTAAGCCGCGTTTCGGGCGTGTCGTGATGGTGCCCCTCCCCCTGTGCCCATGGTATTTCCAGAGCATAGTTATGTACGCGCAACACTGGTTTCGCAAGTTCGTGAGGGCTGGGGTTGGGGACGCATTGCTACGCTTGCTCGGACACTTAATGGCCATACCAAAGCGGTCTTGTTGTAGGTTACTCTAGGCGCGCTTGACGGTGTCCAGACGTTTAATGGCCGGACTGGAGAATTGCCTTGAGAGGCTGCTTTGTACTTCCGCTGCGATAGCCGCCGTATGCTCCTCCGTTCGAAGAGAGCGTTCGGTGTTTCCATTGACCGTGATGACTCCTCGAGGGCCTGGCATCTTGAGCTTGAGGTATGCGTAGTGCCGCACCGCATTGAATTTAGCAAATGCGGTTCACCCGAGCAGTGCGTGATAGCCACTGCGGAACGGGACTATGTCGAAGATTAACTCCTCGCTTCGGAAATTATCCGGAGATCCGAAGACCACTTCAAGTGTAACTGAGCCTGTACAGTTGGCCTCTACACCTGGTATGACGCCTTTAAAGGTCGTTTTAGTGGGTTTAATCCTCGAGGGATCGATGCCCATTTTCCGCACTGTATCCTGGTAAAGCAGGTTCAAACTGCTGCCGCCGTCCATAAGGACTCTAGTGAGGTGAAATCCGTCAATAATTGGGTCTAGAACCAATGCGGCGAATCCGCCATGACGGATGCTAGTGGGGTGGTCCCTTCGATAGTGATCGGGCATGAAGACCATGGGTTGAACTTTGGGGCGACTGGCTCCATCACGTATACGTCCCTTAGTGCACGCTTCCGCTCCCTCTTGGGGACGTGGGTTGCATATATCATGTTCACAGTCTGCACTTGTGGGGGAAAACCTTTCTGTCCACTGTTGTTCGGCGGCCGGGGCTCCTCCTCGTCATCGCTATCTAGCCCCTTGTCTCTGCTTTCGGCATTTAACTTGCCTGCCTGCTTGAACACCCAACAATCCCTGTTGGTGTGATTGGCTGGTTTTTCGGGGGTGCCATGTATCTGGCATGAGCGGTCGAGTATTCGGTCCAAACTGGACGGGCCCGGAGTATTTCTTTTGAATGGCTTTTTCCGCTGACCGGGTTTAGAGCCTCTGAATCCGGCATTAACTGCCGTATCCTCAGTATTGTCGCCATTAATGCGGCGCTTTTGCTTGTTGCAACGCGACCTGCCACTGCTGTCCTTGGTATCCGAATTACCAGGGCTCTTGGTCATGTTATTGCTGCGAGCTAGCCAGCTGTCTTCTCCCGCGCAAAAGCGGGTCATAAGTGTCGTGAGGGCTGCCATAGATTTCGGCTTTTCCTGTCCTAGGTGCCGTGCAAGCCACTCGTCGCGGATGTTATGCTTGAAGGCTACTAGGGCCTCTGCGTCCGGACAGTCGACGATTTGATTTTTCTTGGCTAGGAACCGTGTCCAGAATTGTCTGGCCGATTCCTCTGGCTGCTGAATTATGTGGCTTAGGTCATCGGCGTCTGGTGGTCGCACATAAGTGCCCTGGAAATTATCGAGGAATGCGGCTTCCAGGTCCTCCCAACAACCAATTGATTCTGCTGGCAAGCTGTTAAGCCAATGTCGAGCTGGTCCTTTAAGCTTGAGTGGGAGGTGTTTGATGGCGTGTAGGTCATCACCGCGGGCCATGTGGATATGAAGGAGATAGTCCTCGATCCATACCGCAGGATCTGTTGTACCATCGTATGATTCGATGTTCATAGGTTTGAAACCCTCGGGGATTTGATGATCCATTACTTCATCTGTGAAGCATAGTGGGTATGCGGCGCCTCTGTATTGGGCTATATCACGATGCAGCTCAAACGAGCTTTGTCTACTGTGTTCGGCCCGGCCGGATTTACTGTATCCGGCGTGACGAGTACCGTCCCATGCCATGGGGCGCCCATGCGATCCGTAGATCGATCTTGTTTGCCTTGCCTTGTCCTCCAATATATCTCACAGGTCTGGCGTATTTTCCCGTGCCTTGGTATTTTTTGAGCGGCGCCGGGGTGCGGCTTGAGTGGAGGGCCGAGAGGCTTCTCTGTCGCGGCCACGGGGTGGCCGGTCGGCCACGTCATGCGCTAGTGATGTAGGTTTAGGTGCTTCCTCCTCTAATTGGGGTAGCAACCTGCGCTTTGGGTAGCTCTTGGAGGGGCGTTCGAGTTCATACTCTTCGGCCGCAAGGACTTCAGTCCATCTGTCGGCTAGCAAATTTTGATCAGCTCTAAGTTGTTGCTGTTTTTTCTTGAGGCTGCTCGCCGTGGCCATAAGCCTGTGTTTGAAACGCTCTTGTTCGACGGGATCCTCCGGCACGACAAATTCGTCGTCGTCGAGGCTTGCCTCGTCTTCGGAGGGAGGTATGTAATTATCGTCCTCGACCTCTCTGTCTGCCGCTCTCTCATGAGGGCTAGCTTCTCCATCCTCATGTGCTGAATCTTGCTGGAGGTGGTTGTCCTCGGCACTGTCCGGGGTGTTATTATCTCCCGTGCCGGAATCACCGTTTTGCTTTGGCGGGATTTAGAGCGGCGCCGCTGACGCCGGCGCTTAGGCTGCTTCTTGGAGGGGTCATCCTCCGCTGTTCCATCGCCATTGCCTTCTTTTGGGGTGTCCACCATGTATATATCATACGACGAGGTGGCTTTCCAGTGCCCTATAGGCACTGGTTCTTGATCGTCTCCTGCATCGGCGTCCATACCGTCGATGTCTTCGGAGTCGAAGTCGAGCATGTTGGTTAAATCATCGACAGTGGCTACGAAGTGGGTGGTGGGTGGGCTTTGAATTTCTTCATCATCCGCATCCCAATCCTGGTGACCATAGTCCGGCCAGGGCTCTCCTGACAAGGAGAGAGACTTTAGTGAATTCAGAATATCGCCGAAAGGCGAGTGCTGAAACATGTCTGCGGCAGTGAACTCCATGATCGACGCCCAATCGGGTTCGATCGGTAGGGGCGCGGAGGGCTCGGAGTCTGGAAAGGAGTCCGGCTCCTTGGAGTCACGGGCTTCGCGGAGAGTAGGGCTGGTGTTTGGCTCGATCGCCGTAGAGATTGCAGCCCCCGAGGCGGTGTCTAACCACCCATCCTCGATTGGTGTGATCGGCTCCGAGCTAGGGGTCGGAGCGGACACAGGTGCGGCCTCCAGGGCATTGTTCGGCGGCGGAGCTAGATCATGCCCATCGTGACAGTGTGGCGCACTCGGCTGTGGCTCGAATCCATCGAAGATCAAGTCTCCGCGGATGTCGGCCGTGTAGTTCAAACTTCCAAATCTGACCTGATGGCCAGGGGCGTAGCTTTTGATCTGCTCCAGATGACCAAGCGAATTAGCCCGCAGTGCAAAGCCGCCGAATATGAAGATCTGTCCGGGGGGAAAAGTCTCACCCTGGATCGCATCGCTGTTGATGATCGGAGAAGCCATCGGGCCTAAAAGTGACGACACAGAGGAACTCTCAATGAAAGCACCAATGTCGGTGTCAAAATTGGCGGATCTCGGGTAGGGGGTCCCGAACTGTGCGTCTAGGCCGGATGGTAACAGGAGGCAGGGGACACAATGTTTTACCCAGGTTCGGGCCCTCTTGATGGAGGTAAAACCCTACGTCCTGCTTGATTAATATTGATGATATGGGTAGTACAAGAGTAGATCTACCACGAGATCAGAGAGGCTAAACCCTAGAAGCTAGCCTATGGTATGATTGCTCTTCGTCCTACGGACTAAAACCCTCTGGTTTATATAGACACCGGAGAGGGCTAGGGTTACACAGAGTCGGTTACAATGGTAGGAGATCTACATATCCATATCGCCAAGCTTGCCTTCCACGCCAAGGAAAGTCCCTTCCGGACACGGGACGAAGTCTTCAATCTTGTATCTTCATAATCCAGGAGTCCGGCCGAAGGTATAGTCCGGCTATCCGGACACCCCCTAATCCAGGACTCCCTCAAGCACCATCTCATCTCAAACCATAGTTCTTCTCTTGCATTCAATCTTTGTATCAAACCTCAGACTGATACTAGTGGGTTGCTAGTACTGTTGATTACATCTCGTAATTGATGCTAGTTGGTTTATTTGGTGGAAGATTAAATTTCCAGATCCTCAAGCATATTCAATACACCTCTGATATTGAACATGGATATGATTTATGAGTAGTTACTTTTGTTCTTGAGGACATGGGAGAAGTCTTGTTATAAGTAATCATGTGAATTTGGTATTCGTTCGGTATTTTGATGATATGTATGTTGTTGCTTCCCTTAGTGGTGTCATGTGAACATCGACTACATGACACTTCACCATATTTGGGCCTAGGGGAAGGCATTGTGGAGTAATAAGTAGATGATGGATTGCTAGAGTGATGGAAGTTTAAACCCTATTTTATTCTTTATTCTGTAAGGGGATGATTTGGATCCATATATTCCATGTATGGTTAGATTTATCTTAATTCTTCTTTCGTAGTTGTGGATGCTTGCGAGAGGAGGTAATCATAAGAGGGTTGCTTGTTCAAGTAAGAACAACACCCTAGCACCGGTCTACCCACATATCAAATTATCAAAGTAGCAAACGCGAATCAAATGAACATGATGAAAGTGACTAGACGATAATTCCCATGTGTCCTCGAGAATGCTTGCTTATAATAAGAGAACCTTTCAGCTTGTCCTTTGCTATAAAAGGATTGGGCCACCTTGTTGCACCTTTGTTACTATTGTCACTTGTTACTTGTTACGAATTACCTTGCAGCAAAACTATCTGTTATCGCTACTTTTAGTACTTGCAGACAATACCTTGCTGAAAACCGCTTATCATTTCCTTCTGCTCCTTGTTGGGTTCGACACTCTTACTTATTGAAAGGACTACGATTGATCCCCTATACTTGTGGGTCATCAAGACTCTTTTCTGGCTCCGTTGCCGGGGAGTGAAGCGCCTTTGGTAAGTGAAAATTGGTAAGAATTTTTTTATTACATGCTGAAATTTATTGTTACTTGTCACTATGGAAAGAAAATCCTTTGAGGGGCTTGTTCGGGGTATCTTCACCTTGACCGGAAGCAATAAGAGTTGCTGCTCAACCTAACGAACCTACTGAAAAATATTTATTATGATATTCCTGAAGGAAATATGCCCTAGAGGCAATAATAAATTTGTTATTTATATTTCCTTATACCATGATAAATGTTTATTATTCATGCTAGAATTGTATTGATCGGAAACTTAGTACATGTGTGAATACATAGACAAACAGAGTGTCACTAGTTTGCCCCTACTTGACTAGCTCATTGAATCAATGATGGTTATGTTTCCTAACCATAGACATGAGTTGTCATTTGATTAACGGGATCACATCATTAGAGAATAATGTGATTGACTTGACCCATCCATTAGCTTAGCACGATGATCGTTTAGTTTGTTGCTATTGCTTTCTCCATAACTATACATGTTCCTATGACTATGAGATCATGCAACTCCCGAATACCGGAGGAACACTTTATGTGCTACCAAACATCACAACGTAACTGGGTGATTATAAAGGTGCTCTATAGGTGTCTTCGATGGTGTTTGTTGAGTTGGCATGGATCAAACCGGAAACTTAGTACTGTTGACGAACGTAGTAATTTCAAAAAAATTCATACGCACACGCAAGATCATGGTGATGCACAGCAACAAGAAGGGAGAGTATCATCTACGTACCCTCGTAGACCGTAAGCGGAAGCGTTATGAGAACGCGGTTGATGTAGTCACGCGTCTTCACGATCCGACCGATCCAAGTACCGAACGCACGGCACCTCCGAGTTCAGCACACGTTCAGCTCGATGACATCCCACGAACTTCGATCCAGCAGAGTTTCATGGGAGAGTTCCGTCAGCACGACGGCATGATGACGGTGATGCTGTTGCTACCGACGCAGGGCTTCACCTAAGCACCGCTACGATATGATTGAGGTGGATTATGGTGGAGGGGGCACCGCACACGGCTTGGAACAATCAACTTGTGTGTCCTAGGGTGCCCCTGCCCTCGTATATAAAGGAGCAAGGGGGGAGGCCGGCCGGCCCTAGGGCGCGCCAGGAGGAGTCCTCCTCCTCCTAGTAGGACTAGGACTCCCCTTTCCTACTCCTACTAGGAGGGGGAAAGGAAGAAGGAGAGGGAGAAGGATGGAGAGGGAGGAAAGGAGGAAAGGGGGGCCGGCCCCCTAGTCCAATTCAGTTTGGGATAGGGGGGCCACGCGCCTTGCCTTGTCCTGCCTCCTCTCTTCCACCACTTGGCCCATGAGGCCCAATACTTCTTCCCCCGTATTCCCGTAACTCCCCGGTACTCCGAAAAATAAACGAATCACTCGGAACCTTTCCGATGTCCGAATATAGTCGTCCAATATATTGACCTTTACGTCTCGACCATTTCGAGACTCCTCGTCATGTCCCCGATCTCATCCAGGACTCCGAACTACCTTCAGTACATCAAATCACATAAACTCATAATACCGATCGTCACCAAACGTTAAGCGTGCGGACCCTACGAGTTCGAGAACTATGTAGACATGACCGAGACACGTCTCCGGTCAATAACCAATAGCGGAACCCGGATGTTCATATTGGCTCCTACATATTCTACGAAGATCTTTATCGGTCAAACCGCATAACAACATACATTGTTCCCTTTGCCATCGGTATGTTACTTGCCTGAGATTCGATCGTCGGTATCTCAATACCTATCTCAATTTCATTACCGGCAAGTCTCTTTACTCGTTCCATAATGCAGCATCCCATAACTAACTCATTAGTTGCTTTGCTTGCAAGGCTTATAGTGTGTGCATTACCGAGAGGGCCCAGAGATACCTCTCCGACAATCGGAGTGACAAATCCTTATCTCGATCTATGCCCACTCAACAAGTACCATCGGAGACACATGTAGAGCACCTTTATAATCACCCAGTTACGTTGTGACGTTTGGTAGCACACAAAGTGTTCCTCCGGTAATCGGGAGTTGCATAATCTCATAGTCATAGGAACATGTATAAGTCATGAAGAAAGCAATAGCAGTAAACTAAAACGATCAAGTGCTAAGCTAACGGAATGGGTCAAGTCAATCACATCATTCTCCTAATGACAACCCATGTCAATGGCAAGGAAACTTAACCATCTTTGATCAACGAGCTAGTCAAGTAGGGGCATACTAGTGACACTCTGTTTGTCTATGTATTCACACATGTATTATGTTTCCGGTTAATACAATTCTAGCATGAATAATAAACATTTATCATGAAATAAGGAAATAAATAATAACTTTATTATTGCCTCTAGGGCATATTTCCTTCAGTCTCCCACTTGCACTAGAGTCAATAATCTAGATTACACAGTAATGATTCTAACACCCATGGAGCCTTGGTGCTGATCATGTTTTGCTCGTGAGAGAGGCTTAATCAACGGGTCTGCAACATTCAGATCCGTATGTATCTTGCAAATCTCTATGTCTCACACCTGGACTTGATCGCGGATGGAATTGAAGCGTCTCTTGATGTGTTTGGTTCTCTTGTGAAATCTGGATTCCTTTGCCAAGGCAATTGCACCAGTATTGTCACAAAAGATTTTCATTGGACCCGATGCACTAGGTATGACACCTAGATCGGAAATGAACTCCTTCATCCAGACTCCTTCAGTTGCTGCTTCCGAAGCAGCTATGTACTCCGCTTCACACGTAGATCCCGCCACGATGCTTTGTTTAGAACTGCTCCAACTGACAGCTCCACCGTTCAATATAAACACGTATCAGGTTTGCGATTTAGAATCGTCCGGATCAGTGTCAAAGCTTGCATCGACGTAACCATTTACGATGAGCTCTTTGTCACCTCCATAAACGAGACACATATCCTTAGTCCTTTTTAGGTATTTCAGGATGTTCTTGACCACTGTCCAGTGATCCACTCCTGGATTACTTTGGTACCTCCTTGCTAAACTAATAGCAAGGCACACATCAGGTGTGGTACACAACATTGCATACATGATAGATCCTATGGCTGAAGCATAGGGAACATTTTTCATTTTCTCTCTATCTTCTGCAGTGGTCGGGCATTGAGTCTTACTCAACTTCACACCTTGTAACACAGGCAAGAACCCTTTCTTAGCTTGATCCATTTTGGACTTCTTCAAAACTTTATCAAGGTATGTGCTTTGTGAAAGTCCAATTAAGCGTCTTGATCTATCTCTATAGATCTTGATGCCCAATATATAAGCAGCTTCACCGAGGTCTTTCATTGAAAAACTCTTATTCAAGTATCCTTTTATACTATCCAAAAATTCTGTATCATTTCCAATCAACAATATGTCATCCACATATAATATTAGAAATGCTACAGAGCTCCCACTCACTTTCTTGTAAATACAGATTTCTCCAAAAGTCTGTATAAAATCATATGCTTTGATCACACTATCAAAACGTTTATTCCAACTCCGAGAGGCTTGCACCAGTCCATAAATGGATCACTGGAGCTTGCACACTTTGTTAGCACCCTTTGGATCGATAAAACCTTCAGGTTGCATCATATACAACTCTTCTTCCAGAAATCCATTCAGGAATGCAGTCTTTACATCCATTTGCCAAATTTCACAATCATAAAATGCGGCAATTGCTAACATTATTCGGATGGACTTAAGCATCGCTTGGTGAGAAGGTCTCATCGTAGTAACCTCCTTGAACTTGTCAAAAACCTTTCGCAACAAGTTGAGCTTTGTAGACAGTAATGCTACCGTCAGCGTCAGTCTTCTTCTTGAAGATCCATTTATTCTCGATGGCTTGCCGAACATCGGGCAAGTCAGCCAAAGTCCACACTTTGTTCTCATACATGGATCCCATCTCAGATTTCATGGCCTCAAGCCATTTTGCGGAATCTGGGCTCATCATCGCTTCCTCATAGTTTGTAGGTTCGTCATGGTCAAGTAACATGACCTCCAGGACAGGATTACCGTACCACTCTGGTGCAGATCTTACTCTAGTTGACCTACGAGGTTCGGTAGTAACTTGATCTGAAGTTTCATGATCATCATCATTGGCTTCCTCACTAATTGGTGTAGGTGTCACATGAACCGGTTTCTGTGATGGACTACTTTCCAATAAGGGAGCAGGTACAGTTACCTCATCAAGTTCTACTTTCCTCCCACTCACTTCTTTCGAGAGAAACTCCGTCTCTAGAAAGGATCCATTCTTAGCAACAAATGTCTTGCCTTCGGATCTGTGATAGAAGGTGTACCCAACAGTCTCCTTTGGGTATCCTATGAAGACACATGTCTTCGATTTAGGTTCGAGCTTATCAGGTCGAAGCTTTTTCACATAAGCATCGCAACCCCAAACTTTCAGAAACGACGACTTTGGTTTCTTGTCAAACCATAGTTCATAAGGCGTCGTCTCAACGGATTTAGATGGTGCCCTATTTAACGTGAATGCAGCTGTCTCTAAAGCATAACCCCAAAATGATAGCGGTAAATAAGTAAGAGACATCATAGATCGCACAATATCTAGTAAGGGAAAACTTTGTTTTTTCCACTCTAGTTTTTGCCAACTTTGCTTATGCCACTCTAGAACTTGACATCTCACTTTTGCCACTCTTAGCTTTTGAAAATACATCACAAATGCCATTCCGTGGCAAAAACGATAATTTTAGAGTGGCAATTGTGATACATGTCAAAAGCTAAGAGTGGCAAAAGTGAAATGAAAAATTATCGTTTTTGCCACGGAATGGCATTTGTGATGTATTGTCAAAAGCTAAGAGTGGCAAAAGTGAGATGTCAAATTCTAGAGTGGCATAAGCAAAGTTGGCAAAAACTAGAGTGGCAAAAACAAAGTTTTCCCATCTAGTAAAGTACGATTATGATGTTCGGACACACCATTACGCTGTGGTGTTCCAGGTGGCGTGAGTTGTGAAACTATTCCGCATTGTATCAAATGAAGACCAAACTTGTAACTCAAATATTCTCATCCACGATCAGATCATAGAAACTTTATTTTCTTGTTACGATGATTTTCCACTTCACTATAAAATTCTTTGAACTTTTCAAATCTTCCAGACCTATGTTTCATCAAGTAGATATACCCATATCTGCTCAAATCATCTGTGAAGGTGAGAAAATAACGACACCTGCCACGAGCCTCAATATTCATCGGATGACATACATCAGTATGTATGATTTCCAACAAATCGGTTGCTCGCTCCATAGTTCCGGAGAATGGCGTTTTAGTCATCTTGCCCATGAGGCATGGTTCGCAAGTACCAAGTGATTCATAATCAAGTGATTCCAAAAGTTCATCAGAATGGAGTTTCTTCATGCGCTTTACACCAATATGACCTAAACGGCAGTGCCACAAATAATTTGCACTATCATTATCAACTATGCATCTTTTGGCTTCAACATTATGAATATGTGTATCACTACTATCGAGATTCATTAAAAATAGACCACTCTTCAAGGGTGCATGACCATAAAAGATATTACTCATATAAATAGAACAACCATTATTCTCTGATTTAAATGAATAATCGTCTTGCATCAAACAAGATCCAGATATAATGTTCATGCTCAATGCTGGCACCAAATAACAATTATTCAGATCTAAAACTAATCCCGAAGGTAGATGTAGAGGTAGCGTGCCGACGGCGATCACATTGACTTTGGAACCATTTCCCACGTGCATCGTCACCTCGTCCTAAGCCAATCTTCGCTTAATCCGTAGTCCCTGCTTCGAGTTGCAAATATTAGCAACAGAACCAGTATCAAATACCCATGTGCTATTGCGAGCTTTAGTAAGGTACACATCAATAACATGTATATCACATATACCTTTGTTCACCTTGCCATCCTTCTTATCCGCCAAATACTTGGGGCAGTTCCGCTTCTAGTGACCAGTCCCTTTGCAGTAGAAGCACTCAGTCTCAGGCTTAGGTCCAGACTTGGGTTTCTTCTCTTGAGCAACAACTTGTTTGCCGTTCTTCTTGAAGTTCCCTTTCTTCTTTCCTTTACCATTTTTCTTGAAACTGGTGGTCTTGTTGACCATCAACACTTGATGCTCCTTCTTGATTTCTACCTCCGCAGCTTTTAGCATTGCGAAGATCTCGGGAATCGTCTTATCCATCCCTTGCATATTATAGTTCATCACGAATCTCTTATAGCTTGGTGGCAGTGATTGAAGAAATCTGTCAATGACACTATCAACAGGAAGATTAACTCCCAGTTGAGTCAAGTGGTTATGGTACCCAGACATTCTGAGTATATGTTCACTGATAGAACTATTCTCCTCCATCTTGCAGTTGTAGAATTTATTGGAGACTTCATATCTCTCAATCCGGGCATTTGCTTGAAATATTAACTTCAACTCCTGAAAGATCTCATATGCTCCATGACGTTCAGGACGTCGTTGAAGTCCCGGTTCTAAGCCGTAAAGCATGGTCCACTGAACTGTCGAGTAGTCATCAGCTTTGCTCTGCCAGACGTTCATAACATCTGGCGTTACTCCCGCAGCGGGTTTGGCACCTAGCGGTGCTTCCAGGACATAATTCTTCTGTGCAGCAATGAGGATAATCCTCAAGTTATGGACCCAGTCCGTGTAATTGGTACCATCATCTTTCAATTTTGCTTTCTCAAGGAACGCATTAAAATTCAACGGAACAACAACACGGGTCATCTATCTACAACAACATAGACAAGCAAAATACTATCAGGTAGTAAGTTCATGATAAATTAAAGTTCAATTAATCATATTTAAGAACTCCCATTTAGATAGACATCCCTCTAATCATCTAAGTGATCACGTGATCCAAATCAACTAAACCATGACCGATCATCATGTGAAATGGAGTAGTTTTCAATGGTGAACATCACTATGTTGATCATATCTACTATATGATTCACGCTCGACCTTTCGGTCTCAATGTTACGAGGCCATATCTGCATATGCTAGGCTTGTCAAGTTTAACCCGAGTATTTCTGCATGTGCAAAACTGGCTTGCACCCGTTGTATGTGAACGTAGAGCTTATCACAGCCGATCATCACGTGGTGTCTCGGCACGACGAACTTTGGCAATGGTGCATACTCAGGGAGAACACTTATACCTTGAAATTTAGTGAGAGATCATCTTATAATGCTACCGTCAATCAAGCAGAATAAGATGCATAAAGGGTAAACATCACATGCAATCAATATAAGTGATATGATATCACTACTAGGGAAAACGTTATACACAGAACTTTAGCAGTAGCGCTTGTTAAAAGAGCACGCTACTGCTAGGCAGCCGTAGCGCGTGCAAAATAAGCGCGCTGCAGATGGACATATATCAGTAGCGCGTCTCACTGAAAACTCGCTACTACTAAAATTCCAATCACTTAGCCGATGGGCTACACATAGTACTAGCGATTTTCAAAAAACCGCGCTACCGCTAATAAACTTATAGCAGCGCGTTTATGTGTAAATCGCTACTGCTAACGAAAATAAAATAAAATAAAATAACGAATAGAGAAGTAAATGAAAATGAAAGAAATAGAAAAAGGAGAAAGGAAAAAAATATAAAATGTAAAAAAATGAAAAAGGGAAAAATGATGAAGACGTAGCAGTAGCGCGCTTTCTGAAACACGCTATAGCTAACTTAGCTATAGCGCGTTTTCTGTAACGCGCTACCATTACTTTTGAGTTAACCAAAAACGGTTTCCCCCCGGCCACCACTTCTCACCCAAATCGATCCCTTGCCCCACTTCGCCGCCGTCTCCCCCACTTCGCCGTCGCCCCCACTTCGCCGCCATCTCCTGCCGGCGTCGACGCCGCGCTCATCCTCACAGCCGCTACCTGAGGCTGCCCAGCCTCACCGCTGCCGCCTCTCGGGCCGCCCTCGACCTCACCGCCCTCGAGCCCGCCAGGCCTGCCGCGTACAGATCCTGAGCCTGCCCTCGCCGCCCCTACTTCCGTCGCCGAGCACCTCCCCGCCACCGTCTCTCCCCTCTCTGTAAGCCCCGACCCATACTTTTTAGTTAATAGATGTCAATGTTAAGTAGTAGACAATGTTGATGTTTTTTAGTTAGGGTAATAATAGACGATGTTAAGTAGTAGATAATGTAGATGTTAATTAGTTCAGTAGGGTTTAGTTTTTGAATTGAGTTTGTTTAACTAGATGTTAATTAGGGCAGTAGGGTTTAGTTTAGAGTAAAGTTTAGTTCAGTAGTTAACTAAATATAATCTATATTTGGTTTTTGAATTGAGTTTGAGAGAGCATGAGATTTGTGTATATTTTCTTGAAGTGTCAAACGCTAGGACATGCAAATTTGAAGTGGTCAAGATATATGCAAATTCCTCAATTGTGTTTGCCCATGTTTCGATTGTGCCCAAGTGGCCTTTTGTTGTTTCCAGGGAATGAAGCTGAGTGGCCTATGTTTTGCCGGAATGTTGATTCATTTCCGTTCCGGCAAATTTCAGGTTCTCGATTTGTCCACTTTTTAGCAAAGGTCATGCCGAAATTTTCCGTGAATTTCGGCATGACTTGTGCTACAAACTAGGACATATCGAGTGCCCGGGATTTGCCGCACCAGGAAGGAGTCAACATTCCTGCAAACATAGGTCTTTTGTATGTCATTATTCATTTTATTAGGTCTAGAATTAATTTACTAGATTTAATCGTAGGAAACATGGCTAGGAATGATGAAGGACAGGGTTCTGGTGATTGCGACAACGTCTACCTGGCGGCAGACGAATTTTTGAGCCTTGCCGACGATCAACCGATGTTGTTGCCGGGCCCACCGGTCGCATCGGGGACTGAGACCGACATGCAAACCGGCGCTAAGACTGAGACCGGCGCTGCCTCGAGGAGTGGAGCCGGTATAGAACCGAAAGCAAAGAGGCGACGACTTCCTAACAAGCTCAGGACTACTAGACTGGTGGTCACGGAGGTGGACGACGGCAATTTTGAGCCAAACGCGCCCGAGGAAGCGCGCGCGTGCTACGACAATCAAATTAGCTGCATCATACGGACAACCGCCACCATCAATGATGAGAAACTAAACAAGTTAGATAATATGAGGCCCGCCCTCCTAAAGAAGCTGCACCAGATATTCTTGTTCCCGGGGCGTAATGAAAAGGATTATAAAGATCCAGATAAGGACCCGGCAATGAAGAAGGTAAACAAACACGCCATGAGCAAGTTTAGCAACGCGTTGGCCGCCTGGAAAGCAAGGTGAAATACCTGATCTTCAACGAAAAGGAACCCTACTCCGAGATTGTAAAGGATAATCTGACAATCACGGCAGAGCACTTTGAAATATTCAAGGCGGCTTGCGAGGCCGAAGATGCCAAAAAAAGTCAGAGTACATGAAGGGGCTTCAACAGAAGAACATTGGGTGCCACCACCTAGGAAGCCGTGGTTACGGCGGGAAGAGGTCCATATGGGCCAAGGAGGACGCGAAAGCCGCGAGTCTGGGCATCCCAGACCCCTTGGCGGAGTTCACCGTCCCGCAGGAGCGTGACGTCCTCAGGGCCCGACACCGTTGGGATCCAGTGAAGAAGGTTTTCGAGAAGAACGCGGTCATGACGGAGTTCATTAGACTGCTGGTAATTTTAGTTTCTGATCAATTCGACTGCACGTTAGTCATATTTGTAAACGATTCTTGTGCCTTTTGCAGAGAGAGCAGCACAGGATTGCGGCCGAAAGCGACTCGCCGTCTGAGGCATTGGCGAGGCCCAAGTGGGACACTCCATTCAACTGGGCGTTGAACATATTGAAAGGACTCCCGGTGGAGACTCGACCGTCGTATGGACGCGTGCACGGTGTCGGAGACGGCGCCACGTGGAAGAAGTACTACCGTGAGACCATGGAGGAGAGAAAGGAAAGACGGAGGTTAACTGAAGAAAACATTGACAAGAAGGTTGAGATTGCGGTTGAAAAGAAATCATCTGAGACAGTCGCAACAGCGGTAGCTGCCGCAAAACATGTGCTTGTAGATATGTTTACTACCTTGGTTCCGGCCATTTTCAATTGGAGCAGGCAAAAACCAGAAAAAATGCAGCGGACTTTCCCCTTGCTGACTTCCTCAGGAGCAGCTCGACTAGCATTGCACCAGCACCTGCACCTGCACCTGCTCCTGCACCGGCTCCTGCACCTGCTTCGGCACTGGCTCCTACACCTGCTCCCGCACCGGCTGCTGCACCTGCTCCCGTGTCGGGTCCTGCACCTACTCCCGCACCGGCTTCCGCACCTTCTCCGACACTAGCTCCGGCACCGGACGTGCTCGGCGGTGCTTCATCTTTGGCTGAGCTCGACGCCCTCACGGTATCTATCACACCGGCCCTCTTCAATTAATGTATAATCTCTCGTTTTCGTTGCCTTTCGGATGTCTCATGTCGCAGACTTTTTCTTTGCAGGCTGACGAAACCCCATGCACCATATTGTACACCATCGGCAACCAGAAGGTAGACGCGGGGAAGGTGACGATAATGGAGCCGAAGGAACCATTGTTCCACAGCCAGCCGATCCCCCCGGAAGTCTTCAAGGTTTCCATGGCCAGTGTCAAACCGGGCAACGAGAATTTGGCTCCTCCGGTACTAGTGGGGGATGACGACGAGACCCCACGGCGGCTTGGTGATTGTTGCAATGGGTGGGTCCTGTTGTGGCCAAAGAGTCTGCTTCATCTGGAGGCGGCCGGGAGCACACCCACGAGCACGCAGTTAGGTATGAACATCAACACCTCGCCTACTCCATTAGTCGCTGGTGACGTCGCCATAGATGACGATGACACTCAACAGTATGTCAATACTGGCGCCTACTTAGGGTTTGAGCCTCATGAGTCGGTGCCTGAATTGCCGCCTCCGGAGTCTGAACGTATTAGGGACAACCTTCCGGTAGTAAAGAAGTCTAGGAAGAGACCGAGGAAAGGCAAAAAAAGCTGCTTCTATGATCCAGCTGCCTCAGCAGCCTCGGGTTCAAGACCGTATAGATATCCCGGGTGCGGCAAAATGGCATATCCCCGGTCAACCAATCCTACCTCAAGCAGCGCTGCGGGCCAGATTCGGTGATTTAAGGAGACTTCATGACGATGTGCTGCGGATAGAGAAAGGCCTCATCGCCTCAAAAAATCTAGGATACCCACTCTACGTGGTTAACATGCCGCGGGGATTGTCGTACGTCGACACATTCCCCGCGGAGAAGTTCTTCCTTCGATTCGATTACATCTTTGACATGTTTCACTTGAAGAAGCTGGATTTTGCGTTTGTCCGCCTTTATGCTTTGCACATGAACTACCTCATCGAGGTTGAGCAGATACCTTATATCTGTGTCGTTGACCCGTACTTCATGCACGAGGCCTTCTTGGGAGCCTGCGCAAAGCACTGTGAATACGCGAGGGAATACATCGTCAATTTCATGCTCGCTAATAAGGACAAGGATGCGATTCTCATGCCTTATAATCCCATGTAAGTCATCCGCACGGATATCCTTCCTTTGATTTCAATCATCCATTTGCACGGTGGAGGCTAATTAATTTGAGGTGTACTTATTTTGCGCAGCGGCGGGCGCACCGTCCTCATCATCCTCTACACCCGATACTCCCACGCTCTTTACTTGGACTCGTCGAAGAACATTAACAAAAAGGATTACACCCACATCAAGTCTGTTCTCGACAGTGCTATGTTTTACTACGGCGCACGGGGTGGAGAGGTCAAGGACAAGAAGAAAAAGGACGGCAGGCCCGCCTTCGGCCATAAGATCGACTTCTGCTGCATCCAGCAACCGAGTGATTCTCTTAATGATGGATTCTATGTCCTACACCAGATGCTGGAGTACAGACGGTATCACCATAACCTTTGCATGTCACCTACATCCGGCAATGCCCATATTCTGCAATGGGCAAAGAACTTAGGAGATATCGAGGATCATCGACTTCGAGCTGAGTTCTATCACATCCAGCGCGAACTTTCTCAAATCATCATGAAGGAGGTCGTCGAAGAAACAGGGATGTTCTATGAAGAAGGACAAATGTCGTGGGAAGACGTCCGAACACGCGTAGCCGCTTGGCGTCTCGACCTGAAGCCTTTCACTAAGCTCGGGGACTATCTCCCTGACTTGGATGGATGGCACGACATGGAGTGATTGTCGATATATGACAATGTGTCCATTTAGTCCATACTATCTGTATTACGAAACTTTGAATTATGCACGACGAAACTTTATTTGTGATGTAATTAAACCATCCTCCTCGACTAGCGAAGATCACTCTAGTTAGGGCATTTTGGGTACGATGAACTTTGTTATTTATGCTTATAATATGTTGCTTCTATTTTTGCCAAGTCTGTCTCTTTCTGTTGCTCAAATATATATGTTGCATATCATCGACTCATGTGACGATGCAGGTGTATAGATCATCGATGGCGAAGAAGTGCTACGCCAGGAGTATACGACGACTGGCCGAAATGTCAGGCCGAGGTGTACCGGTTTCCGGTTTCCGAGCGACAGCCTTCACGCAAAGTGATAGCTCTTCTCGCGTATATCATTGTTTAGATGTATGACGATGTAGTTGCAAGTAATCGAGATTTGTATCGCTATTTTCGAGATGATGACGAGAGACCACTTTGTGTTGGATGATGATTATGACGACATGATTTGATGAGACTACTATGCATATGCTACAATTACATTTGTATGTGTATCATATGCTAAATATTATTGTATAAAGCCTATTCAAATACAAAACAAATATGCAGAAAAAACTACTAAAATTAGCAGTAGCGAGTGGAGAAAAGTTAGCAGCAGCGCCACAGTAGCAGTAGCACGTCCAGGCAAAGCGCACTAGAGCTATTAGCAGAAGCGAGCTTCCACGAAGCGCGCTGCTGCTACACTTGTATAGTAGTAGCGCGGGTGTGCATGCGCTACTGCTACGGGTTAGCTGTAGCGCCTTATTAGTAGCGCATGTCCCCGCGCTATTGATATACCTAGAACCCGCGCGGCTGCTAGCCTTTTCCCTAGTAGTGTATGGCCATCATCATCTTGTGCCTTTGATCTCCATCTCCAAAGCACCGTCATGATCACCATCGTCACCGGCGCGACACCTTGATCTCCATCGTAGCATCATTGTCGTCTCGCCAAATATTGCTTCTACGGCTATCGCTACCGTTTAGTGATAAAGTAAAGCAATTACAGGGTAATTGCATTGCATACAATAAAGCGACAACCATATGGCTCCTGCCAGTTGCCGATAACTCCGTTACAAAACATGATCATCTCATACAATAAAATATAGCATCATGCCTTCACCATATCACATCACAACACGCCCTGCAAAAACAAGTTAGACGTCCTCTACTTTGTTGTTGCAAATTTTGCGTGGCTGCTACGGGCTGAGCAAGAACCGTTCTTACCTACGCATCAAAACCACAACGATATTTCGTCAAGTTAGTGTTGTTTTAACCTTCAACAAGGACCGGGCATAGTCACACTCGGTTCAACTAAAGTTGGAGAAACTTACACCCGCTAGTCACCTGTGTGCAAAGCACGTCGGTAGAACCAGTCTCGCGTAAGCGTACGCGTAATGTCGGTCCGGGCCGCTTCATCCAACAATACCGCCGAACCAAAGTATGACATGCCGGTAAGCAGTATGACTTGTATCGCCCACAACTCACTTGTGTTCTACTTGTGCATAAAACATCTACGCATAAACCTGGCTCGGATGCCACTGCTGGGGAACGTAGTAATTTTAAAAAAAATCCTACGCACACGCAAGATCATGGTGATGCACAGCAATGAGAGGGGAGAGTATCGTCTATGTACCCTCGTAGACCGTAAGCGAAAGCGCTATGAGAACGCAGTTGATGTAGTCGTGCGTCTTCACGATCCGACCGATCCAAGTACCGAACGCACGGCACCTTTGAGTTCAGCACAAGTTCAGCTCGATGACATGCCACGAACTCCGATCCAGCAGAGTTTCACGGGAGAGTTCCGTAAGCACGACAGCGTGATGACAGTGATGATGTTGCTACCGACATAGGGCTTCGCCTAAGCACCGCTACGATCTGATTGAGGTGGATTATGGTGGAGGGGGGCACCGCACATGGCTTGGAACAATCAACTTGTGTGTCCTAGGGTGCCCCCTGCCCCCGTATATAAAGGAGCAAGGGGGAGCCCGGCCGACCCTTGCAGGGCGCGCCAGGAGGAGGAGTCCTCCTAGTAGGAGTAGGACTCCCCATTCCTACTCCTACTAGGAGGGGGAAAGGAAGGAGGAGAGGGAGAAGGAAGGAGAGGGAGGAAAGGAGGAAAGGGCGCCGCCCCCCTACTCCAATTCGGTTTGGGCTAGGGGCGGCACGCGCCCTGCCATGTCCTGCCTCCTCTCTTCCACCACTTGGCCCATGAGGCCCAATACTTCTTCCCCCGTATTCCCGTAACTCCCCGGTACTCCGAAAAATAAACGAATCACTCGGAACCTTTCCGATGTCCGAATATAGTCATCCAATATATCGACCTTTACGTCTCGACCATTTCGAGACTCCTCGTCTTGTCCCCGATCTCATCCAGGACTCCCAACTACCTTCGGTACATCAAATCACATAAACTCATAATACCGATCGTCACCGAACATTAAGCGTGCGGACCCTACGAGTTCGAGAACTATGTAGACATGACCGAGACACGTCTCCGGTCAATAACCAATAGCGGAACCTGCATGTTCATATTGGCTCCTACATATTCTACGAAGATCTTTATCGGTCAAACCGCATAACAACATACGTTGTTCCCTTTGTCATCGGTATGTTACTTGCCCGAGATTCGATCATCGGTATCTCAATACCTAGCTCAATATCGTTACCGACAAGTCTCTTTACTCGTTCTGTAATGCATCATCCTGCAACTAACTCATTAGTTTTTTTGCTTTCAAGGCTTATAGTGATGTGCATTACCGAGAGGGCCCAGAGATACCTCTCCGACAATCGGAGTGACAAATCCTAATCTCGATCTATGCCAACTCAACAAGTACCATCGGAGACACATGTAGAGCACCTTTATAATAACCCAGTTACGTTGTGATGTTTGGTAGCACACAAAGTGTTCCTCCGGTAATCGGGAGTTGTATAATCTCATAGTCATAGCAACATGTATAAGTCATGAAGAAACCAATAGCAGTAAACTAAAACGATCAAGTGCTAAGCTAACAGAATGGGTCAAGTCAATCACATCATTCTCCTAATGATGTGATCCCGTTTATAAAATGACAACTCATGTCTATCGTTAGGAAACATAACCATCTTTGACCAACGAGCTAGTCAAGTAGAGGCATACTAGTGACACTCTGTTTGTCTATGTATTCACACATGTATTATGTTTTCGGTTAATACAATTCTAGCATGAATAATAAACATTTATCATGAAATAAGGAAATAAATAATAACTTTATTATTGCCTCTAGGGCATATTTCCTTCAAGTCCATGTGTGAATACATAGACAAACAGAGTGTCGCTAGTTTGCCTCTACTTGACTAGCTCATTGAATCAATGATGGTTATGTTTCCTAACCATAGACATCAGTTTTCATTTGATTAACGGGATCACATCATTAGAGAATGATGTGATTGACTTGACCCATCCGTTAGCTTAGCACGATGATCGTTTAGTTTGTTGCTATTGCTTTCTTCATGACTTATACACGTTCCTATGACTATGAGATTATGCAACTCCCGAGTACCGGAGGAACACTTTGTGTGCTACCAAACGTCACAACGTAACTGGGTGATTATAAAGGTGCTATACAGGTGTCTCCGATGGTACTTGTTGAGTTGGCATAGATCGAGATTAGGATTTGTCACTCCGATTGTCAGAGAGGTATCTCTGGGCCCTCTCGGTAATGCACATCACTATAAGCCTTACAAGCAATGTAGCTAATGAGTTAGTTATGGGATGTAGCATTATGGAACGAGTAAAGAGACTTGCCGGTAACAAGATTGAACTAGGTATTGAGATACCGACGATCGAATCTCGGGCAAGTAACATAACGATGACAAAGGGAACAACGTATGTTGTTATGCGGTTTGACCGATAAAGATCTTCGTAGAATATGTAGGAACCAATATGAGCATCCAGGTTCCGCTATTGGTTATTGACCGGAGACAAGTGTTGGTCATGTCTACATAGTTCTCGAACCCGTAGGGTCCGCACGCTTAAAGTTCGGTGACGATCGGTAATATGAGTTTATGTGTATTGATGTACCAAAGGTATTTCGGAGTCCCAGATATGATCACGGACATGACGAGGAGTCTCGAAATGGTCGAGACATAAATATTGATATATTGGAAGCCTATATTTGGACATCAGAATAGTTCCGGGTGAAATTGGGATTTTACCGGAGTGCCGGGGGGGGGGGGGGGGTTACCGGAACCCCCCGGGGGTTAGTGGGCCTTGTTGTGCCCTAGTGGAGAAAGAGAGAGAGGCCGGCCAGGGTAGGGCCGCGCACCCCTCCCCTCTGAATAGGACAATGAAGGGGGGGCACCCCCTTGCCTTTCCCCTCTCCCACTCATTCCTTCCCCCTCCTAGTGGGACTAGGAAAGGGGAGTCCTACTCCCACTAGGAGGAGGACTCCTCATCCTGGCGCGCCCTGCTAGGGCCGGCCGGCCTCCCCCTTGCTCCTTATATACGGGGGCAGGGGGCACCCCAAGACACACAAGTTGATCAGTTGACCTTTTAGCCGTGTGCGGTGCCCCCCTCCACCATAATCCACCTCGGTCATATCATAGCGGTGCTTAGGCGAAGCCCTGTGTCGGTAGCATCATCATCACCGTCATCATGCCGTCGTGCTGATGGAACTCACCCTCGAAGCTCTGCTGGATCGGAGTTCGTGGGACGTCACCGAGCTGAGTGTGTGCTGAACTCGGAGGTGCCGTACGTTCGGTACTTGGATCGGTCGGATCGTGAAGACGTACGACTACAGCAACCGCATTCTCATAACGCTTCCGCTTACAGTCTATGAGGGTACGTGGACTACACTCTCCCCTCTCGTTGCTATGCATCAGCATGATCTTGCGTGTGCGTAGGATTTTTTTTGAAATTACTGCGTTCCCCAACAATGGCATCCGAGCCAGGTTTATGCGTAGATGTTATATGCACGAGTAGAACACAAAGGAGTTGTGGGCGTGGGTATATGCATATTGTTTGCCGTCACTAGTTGATTCTTGATTCAGCGGCATTGTTGGATGAAGCGGCCCAGACCGACATTACGCGTACGCTTACGCAAGACTGGTTCTACCGACGTGCTTAGCACACAGGTGGCTAGTGGGTGTCTGTTTCTCCAGTTTTAGTTGAATCAGATTCAATGAACATGGTTCTTTCTGAAGATCAAAAGCAATCACTATACCGCGTTGTGGTTTTTGATGCGTAGGTAAGAACGGTTCTTGCTCAGCCGTAGCAGCCACTACAACTTGCAACAACAAAGTAGAGGACGTCTAACTTGTTTTTGCAGGGCATGTTGTGATGTGATATGGTCAAGACATGATGCTAAATTTTATTGTATGAGATGATCATGTTTTGTAACATAGTTATCGGCAACTGGCAGGAGCCATATGGTTGTCGCTTTATTGTATGAAATGCAATCGCCATGTGATACATCTCCAACGTATCTATAATTTTTGATTGCTCCATGCTATTATATTATCTATTTTGGATGTTAATGGGCTTATTTTTACACTTTTATATTATTTTTGGGACTAACCTATTAACCGGAGGCCCAGCCCAAATTGTTGTTTTTGCCTATTTTAGTGTTTCGTTGAAAAGGAATATCAAACGGAGTCCAAACGGAATGAAACCTTCGGGAGTGTTATTTTTGGAACAAACGTGATCCAGGAGACTCGGAGTGGACGTCAAGAAACAATCGAGGAGGCCATGAGGCAGGGGGCGTGCCCTCCACCCTCGTGGGCCCCTCGTTGCTCCACCGACCTACTTCTTCCTCCTATATATATCCATATACCCCGGAAAAATCCAGGAGCAGCATGAAACCCTATTTCCACCGCCGCAACATTCTGTACCCAAGAGATCCCATCTTGGGGCCTTTTCCGGAGCTCCACCGGAGGGGGCATAGATCACGGAGGGCCTCTACATCAAATCCATGGCCCCTCCGATGATGTGTGAGTAGTTTACCTCAGACCTTCGGGTCCATAGCTAGTATCTAGATGGCTTCTTCTCTCTCTCTTTGGATCTCAATACAAAGTTCTCCTCAATTCTCTTGGAGATCTATTCGATGTAACTCTTCTTTTTGCGGTGTGTTTGTCGAGATCCGATGAATTGTGGGTTTACGATCCAGATTATCTATGAACAATATTTGAATCTTCTCTGAATTCTTTTATGTATGATTGGTTTATCTTTGCAAGTCTCTTCGAATTATCAGTTTGGTTTGGCCTACTAGATTGATCTTTCTTGCAATGGGAGAAGTGCTTAGCTTTGGGTTCAATCTTGCGGTGCTCGATCCCAGTGACAGAAAGGGAAACGACACGTATTGTATTGTTGCAATCGAGGATAAAAAGATGGGGTTTATATCATATTGCATGAGTTTATCCCTCTACATCATGTCGTCTTGCTTAAGGCATTACTCTGTTCTTATGAACTTAATACTCTAGATGCATGCTGGATAGCGGTCGATGTGTGGAGTAATAGTAGTAGATGCAGGCAGGAGTCGGTCTACTTGTCACGAACGTGACGCCTATATACATGATCATACCTAGATACTCTCATAATTATTCGCTTTTCTATCAATTGCTTGACAGTAATTAGTTCACCCATCGTAATACTTATGCTATCTTGAGAGAAGCCACTAGTGAAACCTATGGCCCCCGGGTCTATTTTCCATCATACAAGTTTCCAATCTATTTTATTTTGCAATCTTTACTTGCAATCTATATCATAAAAATACCAAAATACTTATCTTATTATTATCATCTCTATCAGATCTCACTCTTGCAAGTGGTCGTGAAGGGATTGACAACCCCTTTATTGCATTGGTTGCGAGGTTCTTATTTGTTTGTGTAGGTATGAGGTGACTTGCGCGTGGTCTCCTACTGGATTGATACCTTGGTTCTCAAAAACTGAGGGAAATACTTACGCTGCTTTACTGCACCACCCTTTCCTCTTCAAGGGAAAACCAACGCAGTGCTCAAGAGGTAGCAAGAAGGATTTCTGGCGCCGTTGCCGGGGAGATCTATGCCAAGTCAAGACATACCAAGTACCCATCACAACTCTTATCCTTCGCATTACATTATTTGCCATTTGCCTCTCATTTTTCTCTCCCCCACTTCACCCTTGCCGTTTTATTCGCCCTTTTTCTGTTCGTCTTTCCATTTGCTTTCATGTCTTACTTGGCTCGTTTGGTTGGAATAGTTGTTTATTTATTGCTAAACAGAGAACCTAAGATCTATGGATACTCATCCGCTTGCTAATCTTTTTAAGAGATCCAATTATGATGAACCAATCGCTAGTGAATTTTGTGCACTAGATTATCTTTATCAAGTTTTGCTTGAAATTCGTGAATCCGAAAATTGTGATGAAGTACTCTATGGAGTGATTCACGATGGATCTTTGAATAGAAAGCATGATTTCAATGATGATAGTATAAATTCTATTAATATCAATTGTGCTTATAATATGCAAAACCCTAAGCTTGGGGATGCTAGTTTTGCTATGTCTACTACTTGTTGCAATGATCATGATTGGGGTGATTCTTCTTATGATCTTGAATATTTATTTAAGCCCCATGATGAATATGAGATTGATTATAATGTTTTCAGTAATATTGAAAGTGGGTTTGGAAGAGTGTCAACTTTAGATCCCACATATTTGGAGAACGTTCAATCTTATGAAGTTTTTGATAAAAGTGGGTTTGGAGAGGTCATGACTTTAGTTAATGTTAATCCCACTATTTCGGAAGAGTGTCAACTTTGCATGCATATGGATCATGTTGAGAATATTTTTTGTGATAGCTATATTGTTGAATTTGCTTATGATAATACATGTAACTATTATGAGAGAGGAAAATATGGTTGTAGAAATTTTCATGTTACTAAATTACCTCTCGTTATGTTGAGATTGCTATTGTTTCTTTCCACTTCCTTGCATATGCTAGTTTTTGCTTGCCTTCATAATTTGTTTGCCTATAAGATGCCTATGCATAGGAAGTATGTTAGATGTAGATGTGTTTGTCACGTATTTTATGATTCTCTCTTTGTGCTTCAATTCGTGTCTTTCATGTGAGCATCGTTGAAATCTTTTGCCTAGCTAAAAGGCTTTAAAGAAAAGCACTTGTTGGGAGACAACCCAATATTTTTTCTTGCTGTTATTAAATAATTAATTTATCTAGCCTCTGTTTCGGTTGTGTTTTTTGTGTTTAATTAGTGTTTGTGCCAAGTAGAACCGTTGGGAAGACTTGGGGAAAGTCTTTTTGATCTTGCTGTAAAAAACAGAAACTTTAGCGCTCACGAGAATTGCTTCCATTTTTTATTGGACAGTGATATTTAGTTAATTATTTTTTCAGATGATTAATAGATAAATTCCTCATATTCAGAAATTTATTTTAGAATTTTGGGGGTTCCAAAAGTTTTCGTTAGTTACAGATTACTACAGATTGTTCTGTTTTTGACAGATTCTGTTTTTCGTGTGTTGTTTGCTTATTTTGATGAATCTATGGCTAGTAAAAGAGTTTATAAACCATAGAGGAGTTGGAATACAGTAGGTTTAACAGAAATATAGATAAAGAATTAGTTCATTACAGTATCTTGAAGTGGTGTTTTGTTTTCTTTCGCTAACGGAGCTCACGAAGATTTTCTTTTAAGTTTTGTGTTGTGAAGTTTTCAAGTTTTGGGTAAGGATTTGATGGATTATGGAACAAGGAGTGGCAAGAGCCTAAGCTTTGGGATGCCCAAGGCACCCCAAGGTAAAATCCAAGGACACCAAAAAGCCTAAGCTTGGGGATGCCCCGGAAGGCATCTCCTCTTTCGTCTTCGTCTATCGGTAACTTTACTTGGAGCTATATTTTTATTCGCCACATGATATGTGTTTTGCTTGGAGCGTCTTGTATGATTTGAGTATTTTATTTCTAGTTTACCACAATAATCCTTGATGTACACACCTTTTGGGAGAGACACACATGAATTAGAATTTATTAGAATACTCTATGTGCTTCACATATATCTTCTGAGCTATATAGTTTTTGCTCTAGTGCTTCACTTATATCTTTTAGAGCACGGCGGTGGTTCTATTTTATAGAAATAATTGATCTCTCATGCTTCACTTATATTATTTTGAGATTCCTTTAGAACAACATGGCAATTTGCTTTTAGTCTTAATAAAAAATTTCATATAAGTGCATTGAATACTAAGAGAAGTTTGATACTTGATGATTGTTTTGAGATACGGAGATGGTGATATTAGAGTCATGCTAGTTGAGTAGTTGTGAATTTTAGAAATACTTGTGTTGAAGTTTATGATTCCCGTAGCATGCACGTATGGTGAACCGTTATGTGATGAAGTCGGAGCATGATTTATTTATTGATTGCCTTCCTTATGAGTGGCGGTCAGGGACGAGCGATGGTCTTTTCATACCAATCTATCCTCCTAGGAGCATGCGCGTAGTACTTTGTTTCGATAACTAATAAATTTTTGCAATAAGTATGTGAGTTCTTTATGACTAATGTTGAGTCCATGGATTATACGCACCCTCACCCTTCCACATTTGCTAGCCTCTCTAGTACAACGCAACTTTCGCCGGTACCATAAACCCACCATATACCTTCCTCAAAACAGCCACCATACCTACCTATTATGGCATTTCCATAGCCATTCCGAGATATATTGCCATGCAACTTTCCACTGTTCCATTATTATGACATGCTTCATCATTGTCATATTGCTTATGATCATGTAGTTGACATCGTATTTGTGGCAAAGCCACCGTTCATAATTTTTTCATACATGTCACTCTTGATTCATTGCATATCCCGGTACACTGCCGGAGGCATTCACATAGAGTCATATTTTGTTCTAAGTATTGAGTTGTAATTCTTGAGTTGTAAGTAAAAAGAAGTGTGATGATCATCATTATTAGAGCATGGTCCCAGTGAGGAAAGGATGATGGAGACAATGATTCCCCCACAAGTTGGGATGAGACTCCGGACGAAAAAAGAGAGAAAAGAGTCCAAAAAAGAAGGCCCAAATAAAAAAATAAAGAAAGAGAAAAAGAGAGAAGGGACAATGTTACTATCCTTTTTCCACACTTGTGCTTCAAAGTAGCACCATGATCTTCATGATAGAGAGTCTCCTATGTTGTCACTTTCATAAACTAGTGGGAATTTTACATTATAGAAGTTGGCTTGTGTATTACAATGATGGGCTTCCTCAAATTGCCCTAGGTCTTCGTGAGCAAGCAAGTTGGATGCACATCCACTTAGTTTTTTTTGTTGAGCTTTCATACACTTATAGCTCTAGTGCATCCGTTGCATGGCAATCCCTACTCACTCACATTGAGATCTATTAATGGGCATCTCCATAGCCCGTTGATACACCTAGTTGATGTGAGACTATCTTCTCCTTTTTTGTCTTCTCCACAACCACCATTCTATTCCACCACAGTGCTATATCCATGGCTCACGCTCATATATTGCGTGAAGATTGAAAAAGTTTGAGAACATCAAAAGTATGAAACAATTGCTTGGCTTGTCATCGGGGTTGTGCATGATTTAATATTTTGTGTGATGAAGATAGAGCATAGCCAGACTATATGATTTTGCAGGGATAACTTTCTTTGGCCATGTTATTTTGAGAAGACATAATTGCTTAGTTAGTATGCTTGAAGTATTATTATTTCTATGTCAATATTAAACTTTTATCTTCAATCTTTCGGATCAGAACATTCATGCCACAATAAAGAAAAATTACATTGAGAAATACGTTAGGAAGCATTCCACATCAAAAATTCTGTTTTTATCATTTACCTACTCGAGGACGAGCATGAATTAAGCTTGGGGATGCTTGATACGTCTCCAACGTATCTATAATTTTTGACTGCTCCATGCTATTATATTATCTATTTTGGATGATAATGGGCTTATTTTTACACTTTTATATTATTTTTGGGACTAACCTATTAACCGGTGGCCCAGCCCAAATAGCTTTTTTTTGCCTATTTCAGTGTTTCGCAGAAAAGGAATATCAAACGGAGTCCAAACAGAATGAAACCTTCGGGAGCGTTATTTTTGGAACAAACGTGATCCAGGAGACTTGGATTGGACGTCAAGAAACAATCGAGGAGGCCACGAGGCGGGGGGGGGCGCCCACCCCCGTGGGCGCGCCCTCCACCCTCGTGGGCCCCTCGTTGCTCCACCGACCTACTTCTTCCTCCTATATATATCCATATACCCCACAAACATCCAGGAGCACCACGAAACCCTATTTCCACCGCCACAACCTTCTGTGCCCAAGAGATCCCATCTTGGGGCCTTTTTCGGAGCTCCGCCGAAGGGGGCATTGATCACAGAGGGCCTCTACATCAACACTGTGGCCCCTCCGATGATGTGTGAGTAGTTTACCTCAGACCTTCGGGTCCATAGCTGCTACCTCTTGAGCACTGCGTTGGTTTTCCCTTGAAGAGGAAAGGGTGATGCAGTAAAGTAGCGTAAGTATTTCCCTCGGTTTTTGAGAACGAAGGTATCAATCCAGTAGGAGATCATGCTCGAGTCCCACACACCTACACAAACAAATAATAACCTCACAACCAACGCGATAAAGGGGTTGTCAATCCCTTCACGGTCACTTACGAGAGTGAGATCTGATAGATATGATAAGATAATATTTTTGGTTTTATGATAAAGAGAAATAAAGATGCAAAGTAAAATAAACAGCAATAGAAATAACTAAGTGTTGGAAGATTAATATGATGGAAGATAGACCCGGGGGCCATAGATTTCACTAGTGGGTTCTCTCAAGAGCATAAGTATTACGGTGGGTAAACGAATTACTGTCGAGCAATTGATAGAATTGAGCATAGTTATGAGAATATCTAGGTATGATCATGTATATAGGCATCACGTCCGTGACAAGTAGACCGAAACGATTCTGCATCCACTACTATTACTCCACACATCGACCGCTATCCAGCACGCATCTAGAGTATTAAGTTCATAAGAACAGAGTAATGCTTTAAGCAAGATGACATGATGTAGAGGGATAAACTCATGCAATATGGTATAAACCCCATCTTTTTATCCTCGATGGCAACAATGCAATATGTGCCTTGCTGCCCCTGCTGTCACTGGGAAAGGACACCGCAAGATTGAACCCAAAGCTAAGCACTTCTCTCATTGCAAGAAAGATTAATCTAGTAGGCCAAACCAAACTGATAATTCGAAGAGACTTGCAAAGATAAACCAATCATACATAAAAGAATTCAGAGGAGATTCAAATATTGTTCATAGATAAACTGGATCATAAACCCACAATTCATCGGATCTTGACAAACACACCGCAAAAGAAGATTACATCGAATAGATCTCCAAGAGAATCGAGGAGAACTTTGTATTGAGATCCAAAGAGAGAGAAGAAGCCATCTAGCTAATAACTATGGACCCGAAGGTCTGAAGTAAACTACTCACACATCACCAGAGAGGCCATGGAGTTGATGTAGAGGCCCTCCATGATCAATGCCCCCTCCGGCGGAGCTTCGGTAAAGGCCCCAAGATGGGATCTCTCGGGTACAGAAGGTTGCGGCGGTGGAATTAGGTTTTCATGGTGCTCCTGGATGTTTGGGGGTACGTGGATATATATAGGAGGAAGAAGTAGGTCGGTGGAGCAACGAGGGGCCCACGAGGGTGGAGGGCGCGCCCAGGGGGGTAGGCGCGCCCCCCTGCCTTGTGGCCTCCTCAATTTTTTCTTGACGCCCGCTCCAAGTCTCTTGGATCACGTTTGTTGAGAAAATCACGTTCCCGAAGGTTTCATTCTGTTTGGACTCTGTTTGATATTCCTTTTCTGCGAAACACTGAAATAGGCAAAAAAACAGCAATTTGGGCTGGGCCTCCGGTTAATAGGTTAGTCCCGAAAATGATATAAAAGTGTAAAATAAAGCCCATTAACATCCAAAACAGATAATATAATAGCATGGAGCAATAAAAAATTATAGATACATTGGAGACATATCAATAGCTAGTAGCTATATGGCTTCTTCTCTCTCTTTGATCTCAATACAAAGTTCTCCTTGATTCTGTCACATCCCTGGTTCTGGTTTGCTCTGGGCTAGCTAGTCATGTGTTGCATCATGTTTAAATTGCTTTTAAACTTGAAATGGGGATTGATCCAAACCCTAGCACAAATGAATCCAACTAGGTTCAAATAAAACTCATTTTCAATGAACCCAAAATGCCTTTGGAAAAGTTCATCATTTTGAATTGGTCTAGAACCTCTGCCAAAAGTGATGAACATATTTCTAGGTCATTTCTGGATTATTGAATTAATCTGTAAATATTTGCACTTGGACATTAAGATACTATAAATATTTTTACATGTCCAAATAATTCTAAAAGTACTTGAGGGCTGTTGGAAATAATTTCACAAGTGCCCACAATTATTTTCAGCATTTTATCAAGTGGTTTAGTATTTTTACTAAATCAAAACATACAAAGAAAATAGAAAACAAAAACAGAAAGAAAAGAGAGGGCACTGTACCTGGCTTACCTGTCCAGCCCAGCTGGCCCAGCCCAACCGCGCACCGTCCTCAACCTCTTGCTAGTAGGCAGGAGGGCGTGTGGTCTCCACGCGCGCCCACGCGCCGGCCACCTCCTCTCTGCCTGCTTGCCCCCGGCCTCCCCTGAGATGCCACGCGACCCCCTGGAGCCGTCTGAACCCCCTCGCTGTCTCCCTCTCCCCCGTTCCCCTCCTCTGTCTCGCTCTCTCACGCCGACCGAGCACGCCCGTCACCACCGTCGCCATCCACCGTGGCTACCAAGACCCCCTCGTCCAACCACCGTATCCCCGAGCTCCACCGTCCCGCTCTTCCTCTCCTTGTCGATGCACGTAACTCCAAGAGCAGCAGAACGCCGCCCCCGTCATCACCGCTTCTGTCCAGTGATCCCTGTGGTCGATTCACCGTCGCAGACGCCTCCCCGAGACCGTTGAGACCGCCGACGAACTCACTGTGAGCACAACATCGTTTCCCCCCTAGAATCGTCGTTGATTTCTTCCTGTAGCGCTTTCCCCATGAGCACCGAGAGCTCACCGTCGTCGGCCGTGTCGCCGACGAGTCTAGAGCTCGAACCAGTAGATCCCGAGGATGCTACCGTCCTCCTGGCGCTCCCAGATGGCCGTAGAAAGCTTCAGTTTGCTCCCCCGTTCTCCGTAGCCTCCTCCCCGATGAGCCCGTGTGTGCGCCGCCGCGCGAGGTCGTCGCCGGCATCGTTTCTGGCCACCCCGCGGCCTTCCATCCGGTCCTTTGGATGCGGACGAGTGAGAGCCCCTTCTTAGTGCAAGCAGCGCGACAAACTGCCGTCCCTAACGCGAGCCCGGCGAGCTCTCGCCGTCGGTTTGGTCATCGCCGGCGTAGATCCGGTGATGATGATGTGGCACTCTTAATTAGGGGCTAATCACCCTACTAACTAAACCATGTGCAACTGACAGTGGGCCCATTCCCTAATTAACCATGGGATTTATTCCCTATTTAGATTAAGTTAAACCAGCCAGTCCCCCTGTCAGTTGACCCTGCCACGTCAACGTTGACCTGGCCCCACTGGCCAGCCTCTGTTCTTGCCCTGTTACACTGACGTGTGGACCCCACATGTCAGGTTTGACCTGGACCGGTTAGCTGACCTACTGATGTCAGTCTGATGTCATGCTGATGCAGTAAGCATTTTTTGGAATATTTCTAATTCAAAAATGATTTGGAAATTTCAGAAAATGTTGCAAACTTTGAAAAATCATAGAAATTCAACCGTAACTCCAAATAAGATAAATTATATGTGAAAAATGATCAGAAAAAATCAATCTATCCATCTGTACCATTTGCATGCATGTTAGAGCAACTTATGCCCCCTGTTTAGGACAATTCAATTAAATGGCATTTAAGAAAGCACATATGGAGTTTGAATTTGAACCTAGTGTTCAAACCAACTCCATTTAAATTGTTGCTAGTTGCATTAGCCCAAATCAACAGCATATTGCCATGTCACATTCATGCATCATATTGTTGCATGGCATTGATTATGTTCTTCTTTGTTTGTCGGTAGTTGTCCCCTCTCGGTAGGCGTATCCCGACGATGAGTTTGATGACACCGATGAAGAGCTATAATATCTTCAGAAGTGCCAGGCAAGCAAAAACCCCTTGTTCATTCCGATACAACCCCACTCTCTCGCTCCTGCTCTGTTTTACTGCATTAGGACAACAACATTTCAACTGTTACATGCTGCGGTAGCTGAACCCCTTTTCCTCTGCATGACCTGTCATTGCCACAGTAAATAGATGAAACCCACTAGCATGAGTAGGAGTTGTTTGAGCCCTGATGTGCCTACTCATTCATGCTTGTTTGTCATGCCTGCTACTGCTTAGAGTTGAGTCAGGTCTAATTCATCGGGGATGAATTGGAATGGTGTTGAACATGTCCTACTGTGTGTGAGCTAAGTGTGTGAACATGATTTGGTAAAAGTAGCGGTGAGAGGCCATGTAGGAGTACATGGTGGGTTGTCTCATTGCAACCATCCTCAGGAACTGAGTTCTGTGTTTGGTGATCCATGAACAGTTACTACCACACATTGGAATGCTTAAGTGCCCCTCTCGACTTATAATCAACCTGATCTCTGTCCAGGAGTTGCAACTAGTTTCTGGTGTTTGTAGGTAGTGTTAGTAGTCTACCAAGTGGCACCCGGTACAGGTGGGCTTGGGACAGACTAGGCACAGTGGCATGGTGTACCAAGTGGCACCCGGATGGTGGGCTTGGGAACCCTGCTCACATCGTTTGGGGCCGTGAGCGACACCCCGACCGGATCTCCTTGTGGATGGAACCCGAATAGGCGATAAACCTGGACTAGAGACTTGTTGGTTAGTCAGGTTGTGGCCGACTCCCTCGCCAGGCTTCCGCTTGAAGGTTGCCAAGATACACGATGTGTACATGGTGGTAAGTGGCGAGAGCGTGTGTGAAGAAGTACACCCCTGCAGGGTTATCATTATCTATTTGAATAGCCGGATTCCTCGGATATGGAAACTTGGACCCCTTGCATAGTTCATAGACAAGTGAAAGTGGATACTCTAAAATGTGCAACATAAGCGTGAGTGCTATGGATGGCGTTCTCGTAGGAAGACAGGAGCGGATCCATATTGGTGTATTGATATGGTGAATTTGTGGACTCGTGTGCGCCACCTCAAAAGAGTTATTTACGGTCGTAGTTCAGGATAGCCACCGAGTCAAAGCTGGCTTGCTACAGTTAAACTCCTCCACCCCTTTGTTGATACCGATGCATATGTAGCTAGTTCTGATGTAAGTCTTGCTGGGTACATTTGTACTCACGTTTGCTTAATTTATGTTTTTGCAGAGAGACTTCAGTCTCACTAGTAGTTCTGCATGGACTTCGGCGTTTAGCTTGTTACCTCAGCTACGATCTTGTACCCTTGGGAGGGTCTTGTAGATAGTCAGGCTTCTGAGCCTTCTTCATTTGTAGTTGTCTGTACTCAGACAAGTTAAGCTTCCGCATGTGCTTGTTTCTTGTATGCTCCGTATGTTGGGTCATGAGACCCATGTTTGTAATACTTGGCTCCTCGGAGCCTAATGAATAAACATTTGAGTCGTAGAGTTATGTTGTGATGCCATGTTGTATTTACACATATCGAGCATATTGTGTGTATGATTGAAATGTTTGGTATGTGTGGGATCCGACAACCTAGTTGTTTATCCTTGGTAGCCTCTCTTATGGGGAAATGTAGTCTTGTGCTTCCATGAGCCATAGTAGTCCGCTACAACCCGGTTCACCGGAGTCCTGCTAGCCCAGCACTACTGCTCCGGAACACTTGACTGGCCGGCATGTGATTCACTTCGTTCATGTGTCTGTCCCTTCAGGGAAATGTCACGCGGTGACATCCGAAGTCCTGCCTAGCCTGCTATAGCCCGGTACACCGGAATCCTGTTAGCCTAGTGCTACAGCCCGGATTCGCACGCTACTGGCCGACATGCTCGATGTTGATTCATGTATGCATGTCCCCGTAAGTTAGTTCCACTTTGGGTTCACGACTAGTCATGTCGGCCCAGGTTCTCTGTCATATGGATGCTAGCGACACTATCATATACGTGAGCCAAAAGGCGCAAACGGTCCCGGGCCATGGTAAGGCGACACCCGTGGGAATACCGTGCATGAGGCCGCAAAGTGATATGAGGTGTTACCGACTAGATCGATGTGACTTGGAATTGGGGTTCTGACAGATTCTCTTGGAGATCTATTCGATGTAACTCTTCTTTTTGCGGTGTGTTTGTCGAGATCCGATGAATTGTGGGTTTATGATCCAGATTATCTATGAACAATATTTGAATCTTCTCTGAATTCTTTTATGTATGATTAGTTTATATTTGCAAGTCTCTTCAAATTATCAGTTTGGTTTGGCCTACTAGATTGATCTTTCTTGCAATGGGAGAAGTGCTTAGCTTTGGGTTCAATCTTGCGGTGCTCGATCCCGGTGACAGAAAGGGAAACGACACATATTGTATTGTTGCCATCGAGGATAAAAAGATGGGGTTTATATCATATTGCATGAGTTTATCCCTCTACATAATGTCATCTTGCTTAAGGCGTTACTCTGTTCTTATGAACTTAATACTCTAGATGCATGCTGGATAGCGGTCGATGTGTGGAGTAATAGTAGTATATGCAGGCAGGAGTCGGTATACTTGTCACGGACGTGATGCCTATATACATGATCATACCTAGATATTCTCATAATTATTCGCTTTTCTATCAATTGCTCGACAGTAATTTGTTCACCCACCGTAATACTTATGCTATCTTGAGAGAAGCCACTAGTGAAACCTATGGCCCCCGGGTCTATTTTCCATCATACAAGTTTCCAATCTATTTTGTTTTGCAATCTTTACTTTCAATCTATATCATAAAAATACCAAAAATACTTATCTTATTATTATCATCTCTATCAGATCTCACTCTTGCAAGTGGCCGTGAAGGGATTGACAACCCCTTTATCGCGTTGATTGCGAGGTTCTTATTTGTTTGTGTAGGTACGAGGTGACTCGCGCGTGGTCTCCTACTGGATTGATACCTTGGTTCTCAAAAACTGAGGGAAATACTTACGCTGCTTTATTGCACCACACTTTCCTCTTCAAGGGAAAACCAACGCAATGCTCAAGGGGTAGCACCATGTAATTGCTTTACTTTATCACTAAGCGGTAGCGATAGTCATGGAGGCAATAGTTGGCGTGACAACAACGATACTTCGATGGAGATCAAGGTGTCAAGCCGGTGACAATGGTGATCATGACGGTGCTTTGGAGATGGAGATCATAGGCACAAGATGATGATGGCAATATCATATCACTTATATTGATTACATGTGATGTTTATCTTTTATGCATCTTATTTTGCTTAGATCGACGGTAGTATTATAAGATGATATCTCACTTAAATTTTAAGGTATAAGTGTTCTCCTGAGTATGCACCGTTGCGAAAGTTCGTCGTGCTGAGACACCACATGGTGATCGGGTGTGATAAGCTCTACGTTCACATACAATGGGTGCAAGCCAGTTTTGCACACGCAGAATACTCGGGTTAAACTTGACGAGCCTAGCATATGCATATATGGCCTCGAAACATTGAGACTGAAAGGTCGAGCGTGAATCATATAGTAGATATGATCAACATAGTGATGTTCACCATTGAAAATTACTCCATCTCACGTGATGATCGGACATGGTTTAGTTGATATGGATCACATGATCACTTAGATGATTAGAGGGATGTCTGTCTAAGTGGAGTTCTTAAGTAATATGATTAATTGAACTTTAATTTATCATGAACTTAGTACCTGATAGTATTTTGCATGTCTATGTTGTTGTAGATAGATGGCATGTGCTGTTGTTCCATTGAATTTTAATGCGTTCCTTGAGAAAGCAAAGTTGAAAGATGATGGTGGCAATTACACGGACTGGGTTCATAACTTGAGGATTATCCTCATTGCTGCATAGAAGAATTATGTCCTGGAAGCACTCCTAGGTGTGCCACCCGCACCAGCAACTGCAGACATTGTGAATGCCTAGCAGTCGTGTGTTGATGACTGATATGTCTCCAACGTATCTACTTTTCCAAACACTTTTGCCCTTGTTTTGGACTCTAACTTGCATGATTCGAATGGAACTAACCTGGACTGACGGTGTTTTCAGCAGAATTACCATGGTGTTATTTATGTGCAGGAGCAAACGTTCTCGGAATGACCTAAAACTTCACGGAGCCACTTTTCAGAAAATAAGAAAAATACCTGCCAAAGATGAAGACCAGGGGGCCCACCGTCTCTCCACGAGGGTGGGGGCGCGCCCCCTACCTCGTGGGCCCCCTGTTGCCTCTCCGACTCCAACTCCACCTCCATATATTGAGTTTTGATGAGAAAAAAATCAGAGAGAAGAAATCATCGCGTTTTATGATACGGAGCCGCCGCCACGCCCTAAAACCTCTCGGGAGGGCTGATCTGGAGTCCGTTCGGGGCTCTGGAGAGGGGAATCCATCGCCATCGTCATCATCAACCATCCTCCATCACCAATTTCGTGATGCTCACCGCCGTGTGTGAGTAATTCCATCGTAGGCTTGCTGGACGGTGATGGGTTGGATGGGATCTATCATGTAATCGAGTTAGTTTTGTTAGGGTTTGATCCCTGGTGTCCACTATGTTCTGAGATTGATGTTGCTATGACTTTGCTATGATTAATGCTTGTCACTAGGGCCTGAGTGCCATGATTCCAGATCTGAACCTATTATGTTTTCATCAATATATGAGTGTTCTTGATCCTATCTTGCAAGTCTATAGTCACCTATTATGTGTTATGATCCGTTAACCCCGAAGTGACAATAATCGGGATACTTACTGGTGATGACCATAGTTTGAGGAGTTCATGTATTCACTATGTGTTAATGCTTTGTTCCAGTTCTCTATTAAAAGGAGGCCTTAATATCCCTTAGTTTCCGTAAGGACCCCGCTGCCACGGGAGGGTAGGACAAAAGATGTCATGCAAGTTCTTTTCCATAAGCACGTATGACTATGTTCGGAATACATGCCTACATTATATCAATGAACTGGAGCTAGTTCTGTGTCACCCTAGGTTATGACTGTTACATGATGAACCGCATCCGGCATAATTCTCCATCACCGATCCATTGCCTACGAGCTTTCCATATATTGTTCTTCGCTTATTTACTTTTCCGTTGCTATTCCTATCATCACTACAAAATACCAAAAATATTACTTTTACTACTGTTACCTTTTGCTACCGTTATCACTACTATCATATTACTTTGCTACTAAACACTTTGTTGCAGATATTAAGTTTCCAGGTGTGGTTGAATTGACAACTCAGCTGCTAATACTTGAGAATATTCTTTGGCTCCCCTTGTGTCGAATCAATAAATTTGGGTTGAATACTCTACCCTCGAAAACTGTTGCGATCCCCTATACTTGTGGGTTATCAAGACTATTTTCTGGCGCCGTTGCCGGGGAGCATAGCTCTATTCTTTGAGTCACTCGGGATATATATCTGCCTATCATTATGATGAACTTGAGAGATCCAAAACCCAAGATCTATCCCTCAACTACGAGGGGAGGTAAGGAACTGCCATCTAGCTCTGCACTTGATTCACCTTCTGTTTTGAGTAAGCTTGCGACACCTACACCTGCTTCTGTTATTCGTTCTGATATGTCGCATGTTATTGATGATGCCAATTCTGCTATGCATGATACTTATGATGAAACTACCTCTATGCCTGATACTACTATGTCACTTAGTGCTTTTCTTGATGAACAACTTGCTAGGGCTAGAGAAATTGAAAATATTGAATCTGATGATACTGATGAAAGTGATGATGAAGAACCACTTGCTATTCCTAAGGGTTATGCATTTGATCAAGATGCTTCTTTAGCCATTTTAGCTTGCAAAAATAGAACTGAACTTAAAAAATTATTAGCTAAATGGAGTAAGCAATCCCTAAATGATAGAATGAAACATGACCCTGCTTTGGCTACTTCACCTATCTTTGTTACTGATAAGGATTATGAATTCTCTGTTGATCCTGATATAATAACTTTGATTGAATCTGATCCTTTTCATGGTTATGAATATGAAACTGTTGTGGCACATCTTACTAAACTGAATGATATAGCTACCCTGTTCACTAAAGATGAGAGAACTCGCTACTTTTATATCCTTAAAATACTTCTGTTCTCATTAAAGGGTGATGCTAAGATATGGTTTAATTCTCTTGATCCTGGTTGTGTGCGTAGTCCCCAGGATATGATTTATTACTTCTCTGCTAAATATTTCCCTGATCATAAGAAACAAGCTGCCTTAAGGGATATATATAATTTTGTGCAAATTGAAGAAGAGAGTCTCTCACAAGCTTGGGGGAGGCTTCTCCAATTACTTAATGCTTTGCCTGATCATCCTCTTAAGAAAAATGAAATACTTGGTATCTTTTATAATGGACTAACCGATGCCTCCAGAGATTACCTAGATAGTTGTGTTGGTTCTGTTTTCAGGGAAAGAACACCGGATGAAGCTGAAATTCTATTGAATAATATGTTGACAAATGAAAATAATTGGACACCTTCGGAGCGAATTCCTGAGCCTATTCCTAAACCAACTTTGAAGAAGAGGGGTATTCTATTTCTCAGTCCTGAAGATATGCAAGAGGCAAAGAAATCTATGAAAGAAAAGGGTATTAAAGCTGAAGATGTTAAGAATTTACCTCCTATTGAAGAAATACATGGTCTTAATTTACCGCCTATTGAAGAAACAAATAATCTTAATCCTTTACCTATTGAAGAAACTCATGGCCTTGATAACCCGACACAGGTAGTAAAGGTAAATTCTCTCTATAGATATGATAAAGCTGTAATCCCATTTACTAAATTTGCTAGCCCATGCTTAGATGAGTTTGATAAATTTATGGCTAAGCAAGAAGATTTTAATGCTTATTTTGGTAGACAATTGAAATACAATTCAAATATGCTTGGACACTTGGGTGATTATATGGCTAATGTTAAAAGTGAACTTAAACTTATTAGTAAACATGCTTCTATGGTTACCACTCAAGTAGAACAAGTACTTAAAGCTCAAAATGATTTGCTCAATGAATTGAATAATAAGAATAATGATAATGCTGTTAGAGTGATGACTAAAGGTGGTAGAATGAATCAGGAACCTTTGTATCCCGAAGGCCATCCTAAGAGAATCGAGCAAGATTCTTAGAGAAATGATATAGATGTACCTAGTTCTTCTAAAAAGAAGAAAAAGAAAAATGATAGGACTTTGCATGCTTCTAATGATCCTATTGTTGAAACACCTGAGAATCCAAATGATATTTCTATTTCTGATGCTGAAACACAACCTGGTAATGAACCTGAAACTAATGATAATGTTAATAATAATGTTCATGATGATGCCCAACCTAGTAATGATAATGATATCGAAATTGAACCTGTTGTTGATCTTGATAACCCACAATCAAAGAATCAACGTTATGATAAGAAAGACTTTGTTGCTAGGAAACATGGTAAAGAAAGAGAACCTTGGGTTCAGAAACCCATGCCATTTCCTCCTAAACCATCCAAGAAAAAGGATGATGAGGATTTTGAGCGCTTTGCTGAAATGATTAGACCTATCTTTTTACGTATGCGATTAACTGATATGCTCAAAACCAATCCTTATGCTAAGTATATGAAAGATATTATTACAAATAAGAGAAAGATACCGGAAGCTGAAATTTCCACCATGCTTGCTAATTATACTTTTAAGGGTGGAGTACCAAAGAAACTTGAAGATCCAGGAGTACCCACTATACCATGCTCTATTAAAAGAAACTATGTTAAAACTGCTTTATGTGATCTTGGAGCCGGTGTTAGTGTTATGCCTCTCTCTTTATATCGTAGACTTGATTTGGATAAGTTGACACCTACTAAAATATCTTTGCAAATGGCTGATAAATCAACTGCTATACCTGTCGGTACTTGTGAGGGTGTCCCTGTTGTAGTTGCAAACATTACTATTTTAACGGACTTTGTTATTCTTGATATTCCCGAGGACGATAGTATGTCTATTATTCTTGGAAGACCTTTTTTGAATACTGCAGGGGCTGTTATTGATTGCACTAAGGGCAATGTCACTTTTCATGTTAATGGTAATAAGCATACGGTACACTTTCCGAGGAAACAACCTCAAGTTCATACTATCAACTCTATTGGAAAAATTCCATCGATTATATTTAGAGGTTTTGAATTTCCTCTTCCTACTGTCAAGAACAAATATGATATTCTTATTATTGAGGATGTGCATATCCCCGTTGAGGTAACATAGTGTTACTCGAAATTCTCCGGTTCCATGTTATTCGGAATGAGTTCGTTAACAAGACTTGATCAACCTTGTTAGTGGATTCCTTTTGATGATCATGAGATGGATGAAACTAGAAGGCACAACTTTCTGTATCCCACTTTTACTTTCTGTTATTTATATTAAATAAAATAGAAATAAATATTTTTCTGTCTGTTATCTGATTATCCGTGCAATACAAAAATACCTCGAAAATAAAAGTTCTCCAAATGCCCTGGAAATCAAATATGATTTTTTCTAGAATATTTGAGGATTTATGGAATAGAGAATACACCAGGGGGGCCAACCACCTTGCCATGAGGGTGGAGGGCGCGCCCACCCCTCTAGGACGCGCCCCCTGCCTCATGGGCCCACGGTGGCCCTCCTCCACTTATTCCTGCACCCACACACTTCATCTTCCTCCCACAAACACGAATATCCAGCTCAAGCACGAGTTCTAGCTCATCTTGCTGCCATTTTCGATCTCCTTGCTCAAAGCACCTCTCACAAAACTGCTTGGGGAGATTGTTCCTTGGTATGTGACTCCTCCATTGGTCCAATTAGTTTTTGTTCTAGTGCTTTATTCATTGCATATTTTTGCTGCTTAGGTGACCTTGTTCTTGAGCTTGCATGTCAAATTTATATGGTCAAAAGTAGTTTTGATGCATGATATAGGCCCTAGGCACTTGTAGGAGTAGTTACTATCAATATTATTGAGTTTGGTTTACTTTTATTTTGAAGTTACTAAAAATTTCATAATTTTTCAAAAAATGATGAGGAGACTTTTGAGGGGCTCATCGAGCCAAAGCTCGAAGGAAAAGGCACCAAATCCTAAGTATAATCTGCCTCGCGCCACGGAGGTTCGGGCGTGAGAATGGCCTTCCGAGGATTTCCTGAGAGCAACCGAGATTTATGAAGTTTTTCATGAATTGGCTTAGACTGCATGCCTTACCGCTTTCCTCCACGACCAATGCGATCAGTATCTCTTGCTCACAAATACCTTTGTGCAAAACTTTCATTTCCATTCTAGGAACTCACCACCTACGGTGGAGTTTCATTTATATGATGAGCATAAGGAGATGTCACTTTATGATTTTTGTCGGATCTATTTAGTCCCTTTTGGGGGGAAGGCAGAAGAACCACATCGTGATGATGTGGAGGGATCTATTGACACTATCACTGTAGGGGAAACAAGGAAGGTTTCCGATGCACAAATCACTAGCATATATTTTCCTGTTTTACGCTACTTTGCATTATTTGCTAGTCGTTGCTTAATTGGTCGCGGAAACTGTGGAAACCTGAGTATCCCTGATATTATTATTTTGCACCACAGTTTATACGGTGATAACTCTTTTAGTATGGGCAGCATTATTGTTAAACGGTTAAGTTTGAACCATACCAAGGGCCCCATTTTTGGAGGCATCTATGCTACACGCCTAGCTGCACATTTTAACATACCTATTAGGCATGCTGAGAAGGAAGAAAAAGTGTTGCCTCGTGTTTATCTAGATTATAAAAGTATGGTAGCACATGATTTTATTGTTAAGAATAGGGAAGGAGAGCTTAAATATCAATTGTTCTTTAATAAACATCATCCTGAGACAATTACCTTGCCTGCTCCTTCTTTGTTTGATTTGACTGTAGGCACGTACCTTGTTCCGTTGACGGCTATCCACGCCTACCGGAACCCTGCACCAGCTGAGGAGCCAGAGCCGGAACCACAATTTGATCCTTCACGACAGTCTAATTACCAGTGGGCGGAGATGATTGCCAGCTAGTGGCAATCTGAGCCTTCTTCTTCCTCATCATAGTACGACCCCAACAACTATTATTATGGATATCCGACAGGCCAGCCGTGACCATAGACCAACTTAGGCCAAAAGCCTAAGCTTGGGGGAATACGTATTTCCCACCGACACTACATTTATGCTCACACACTCATTGCTAGATGTCGGTGCTCATACTTTTTCATTGTATCATCCATGCTAGTTTATTTTCCTTTTTTATGCTTTCTTCTTGTGTGTTTAATAAACCTTAAGAAAAAACAAAAAAATAGTTGTAGCTTTTAATCAGTTTAATTTCCATGCTTGTAGTAGTAATCAAAAAGAAAACCCAAAAATATTTCCCGTTCTTTTTTTGCTTGTTGGGAGCTTTCCCGTGTAAATAGTTTTATTTCTTTTCTTTTCTTTGGGGGACGATAGGAGAAGACCATTATTAGATTGTTGAAGTGGCTCTTATACAAAAGAGCCCATATTGCCTTGTCTTCTCCTATTTATTGAATGCTTGCAGATTCCAGCTTAGTCCAATGCACGTGCACTATTATTATTATTCACACTATTCGGTCGTGCAAGTGAAAGGCAATTATGATGATGTATGATGGACTGGCTGAGATGAGAAAAGCTGGTATGAACTCGACCTCTTTTGTTTTTGTAAATATGATTAGTTCATCGTTCCTGATTCAGCCTATTATGAATAAACATGTTTGCATTGACAACTAGAGATCATAGTTTCTTGTGCCATGATTGATTAGCTATGAGTTATAATGGTTTACCTTGCGTGCCAACATGCTATTAAAATGGTTATGATGTGGTATGATAGGGTGGTATCCTCCTCTGAATGATTTAAGTGACTTGACTTGGCACATGTTCACGCATGTAGTTGAAACAAAATCAACATAGCCTTCACGATATTTATGTTCATGGTGGATTATATCCTACTCATGCTTGCATTCAATGTTGATTAATTTTAATGCATGTTCATGACTGTTGTCGCTCTCTAGCTGGTCGCTTCCCAGTCTTTTGCTAGCCTTCACCTGTACTAAGCGGGAGTACTGCTTGTGCATCCAATCCCTTAAACCCCAAAGTTATTCCACATGAGTCCACTATACCTACCTATATACGGTATCTACCTGCCGTTCCAAGTAAATTTGTATGTGCCAAACTCTAAACCTTCAAATAAATATCCTGTTTTGTATGCTCGAATAGCTCATGTATCAACTAGGGCTGTCTGTATCTTCCATGTTAGGCGGGTTATTCTCAAGAGGAGTGGACTCCGCTCCTCACTCACGAGATAAATGGCTGGTCACTGGGATGCCCAGTCCCATGCTTTATGTAAACTAAATCAAAATAATTGCAAACAAAACTCCCCCTGGGACTCTTGTTAGTTGGAGGCACTCGTTGTTTCGAGCAAGCCATGGATTGATGCTTGTGGTGGAAGGGGGAGTATAAACTTTACCATTCTGTTTGGGAACCGCCTATAATGTGTGTAGCATGGAAGATATCGCCATCTCTTGGTTGTTATGTTGACAATGAAAGTATACCGCTCAAAATATTATTCACCTCTGTTTCGAAACCGAGCTCTGGCACCTCTACAAATCCCTGCTTCCCTCTACGAAGGGCCTATCTATTTACTTTTATGCTGAGTCATCATCCTCTTATTAAAAAGCACCAGTCGGAGAGCACAGCTGTCATTTGCATTCATTATTGTTAGTTTACATTGAGTATGACTTGATTGGATCTCTTTTACCATGAATTACAATGTCTAGTCAGTCCTTGGTCTTTAAAGGTGCTCTGCATTTATGTTTTGCGGTCTCAGAAAGGGCTAGCGAGATACCACCTTATTATATCATATTATGACTGTTTTGAGAAAGTGTTGTCATCCGAGTTTTATTATTATGGCTCGCTAGTTGATTATGCTATTGATACGAGTAACTTGAGATCTATGCTTTATTGCGAATGTGGTTAGTTATAATCTTTACTGAAAACTTGAATGCTGGCTTTACATATTTACAACAACAAGAGCAAACAGAGTTTGTAAAAGTTTTTTTTTATCACTTTCAGTTTGTCAACTGAATTGCTTGAGGACAAGCAAAGGTTTAAGCTTGGGGGAGTTGATACGTCTCCAACGTATCTACTTTTCCAAACACTTTTGCCCTTATTTTGGACTCTAACTTGCATGATTTGAATGGAACTAACCCGGATTGACGCTGTTTTCAGCAGAATTACCATGGTGTTATTTATGTGCAGGAGCGAATGTTCTCGGAATGACCTGAAACTTCATGAAGCCACTTTTCAGAAAATAAGAAAAATACCTGCCAAAGATAAGACCAGGGGGCCCACCGTCTCTCCACGAGGGTGGGGGCGTGCCTGCCCCCCTAGGGTGCGCCCCCTACCTCGTGGGCCCCCTGTTGCCTCTCCGACTCCAACTCCACCTCCATATATTGAGTTTCGATGAGAAAAAAATCAGAGAGAAGAAATCATCATGTTTTACGATACGGAGCCACCGCCAAGCCCTAAAACCTCTCGAGAGGGCTGATCTGGTGTCCGTTCGGGGCTCCGGAGAGGGGAATCCATCGCCATCATCATCATCAACCATCCTCCATCACCAATTTCATGATGCTCACCGCCGTGCGTGAGTAATTCCATCATAGGCTTGCTGGACGGTGATGGGTTGGATGGGATCTATCATGTAATCGAGTTAGTTTTGTTAGGGTTTGATCCCTAGTGTCCACTATGTTCTGAGATTGATGTTGCTATGACTTTGCTATGCTTAATGCTTGTCACTAGGGCCCGAGTGCCATGATTCCAGATCTGAACCTATTATGTTTTCATCAATATATGAGTGTTCTTTATCCTATCTTGCAAGTCTATAGTCACCTATTACGTGTTATGATCCGTTAACCCCGAAGTACAATAATCGGGATACTTACTGGTGATGACCATAGTTTGAGGAGTTCATGTATTCACTATGTGTTAATGCTTTGTTCCGGTTCTCTATTAAAAGGAGGCCTTAATATCCCTTAGTTTCCGTAAGGACCCCGCTGCCACGGGAGGTTAGGACAAAAGATGTCATGCAAGTTCTTTTCCATAAGCACGTATGACTATGTTCGGAATACATGCCTACATTATATCAATGAACTGGAGCTAGTTCTGTGTCACCCTAGGTTATGACTGTTACATGATGAACCGCATCCGGCATAATTCTCCATCACCGATCCATTGCCTACGAGCTTTCCATATATTGTTCTTCGCTTATTTACTTTTCCGTTGCTATTGCTATCATCACTACAAAATACCAAAAATATTACTTTTACTACTGTTACCTTTTGCTACCGTTATCACTACTATCATATTACTTTGCTACTAAACACTTTGCTGCAGATATTAAGTTTCCAGGTGTGGTTGAATTGACAACTCAGTTGCTAATACTTGAGAATATTCTTTGGCTCTCCTTGTGTCGAATCAATAAATTTGGGTTGAATACTCTACCCTCGAAAAGTGTTGCGATCCCTATACTTGTGGGTTATCAATGACTACTCGATAGTTCAGTGTGCCATGCTTTATGGCTTAGAACCGGGACTTCAACGATGTTTTGAACGTCATAGAGCATATGAGATGTTCCAGGAGTTAAAGTTAATATTTCAAGCAAATGCCCGGATTGAGAGATATGAAGTCTCCAATAAGTTCTACAGCTACAAGATGGAGGAGAATAGTTATGTCAGTGAACATATACTCAGAATGTCTGGGTACCACAACCACCTGACTCAACTAGGAGTTAATCTTCCTGATGATAGTATCATTGACAGAGTTCTTCAATCACTGCCACCAAGCTACAAGAGCTTCGTGATGAACTATAATATGCAAGGGATGGATAAGACAATTCCCGAGCTCTTCGCGATGCTAAAAGCTGCGGAGGTAGAAATCAAGAAGGAGAATTAGGTGTTGATGATCAACAAGACCACCAGTTTCAAGAAAAAAGGGTAAAGGGAAGAAGGGGGACTTCAAGAAGAACAGCAAGCCAGTTGCTGCTCAAGTGAAGAAACCCAAGTCTGGACCTAAGCCTGAGACTGAGTGCTTCTACTGCAAAGGGACTATTCATTGGAAGCGGAACTACCCCAAGTATTTGGCGGATAAGAAGGATGGCAAGGTGAACAAAGGTATATGTGATATACATGTTATTGATGTGTACCTTACTAATGCTCGTAGTAGAACCTGGGTATTTGATACTGGTTTTGTTGCTAATATTTGCAACTCGAAACAGGGGCTATGGATTAAGCGAAGATTTGCTAAGGACGAGGTAACGATGCGCGTGGGAAATGGTTCCAAAGTCGGTGTGATCGCGGTCGGCACGCTACCTCTACGTCTACCTTCGGGATTAATTTTAGACCTAAATAATTGTTATTTGGTGCCAACGTTGAGCATGAACATTATATCTGGATCTTGTTTGATGCGAGACAGTTATTCATTTAAATCTGAGAATAATGATTGTTCTATTTATATGAGTAATATCTTTTATGGTCATGCAACCATAAAGAGTGGTCTATTTTTTATGAATCTCAATAGTAGTGATACACATATTCATAATATTGAAGCCAAAAGATGCAGAGTTGATAATGATAGTGCAACTTATTTGTGGCACTGCCGTTTAGGTCATATTGGTGTAAAGCGCATGAAGAAACTCCATTCTGATGGACTTTTGGAATCACTTGGTACTTGCGAACCATGCCTCATGGGCAAGATGACTAAAATGCCATTCTCCGGAATTATGGAGTGATACGTCTCCGTCGTATCTATAATTTTTGATTGTTCCATGCCAATATTATTCAACTTTCATATACTTTTTGGCAACTTTTTATATTATTTTTGGGACTAACATATTGATCCAGTGCCCAGTGCCAGTTCATGTTTGTTGCATGTTTTATGTTTCGCAGAATATCCATACCAAACGGAATCCAAACGGGATAAAAACGGACGGAGCTTATTTTTGGAATATTTGGAAAATTCCGGAAGAAAAATCCACGCGAGACGGTGCCCGAGGTGGTCACGAGGTAGGGGGGCGCGCCTGATCCCCCTGGGCGCGCCCCCTACCCTCGTGAGCCACCCGTAAGGCAGTTGACGCTCTTCTTTTGCCGCAAGAAAGCTAATTTTCGGGAGAAAATCACGGCGAAGGTTTCAGGCCAATCGGAGTTACGGATCTCCATATATACACGAAACGGTGAAACAGAACAGAAGAGAACGCAGAACCAGAGAGAGACAGAGAGATAGATCCAATCTCGGAGGGGCTCTCGCCCCTCCCACGCCATGGAGGCCATGGACCAGAGGGGAAATCCTTCTCCCATCTAGGGAGGAGGTCAAGGAAGAAGAAGAAGGAGGGGGGGCTCTCTCCCCCTCGCTTCCGGTGGCACTGGAGTGCCACCGGGGGCCATCATCATCACCGCGATCTTCACCAACAACTTCACCGCCATCATCACCAACTCTTCCCCCCTCTATGCAGCGGCGTAACCTCTCTCTTACCCGCTGTAATCTCTACTTAAACATGGTGCTCAATGCTATATATTATTTCCCTATGATGTATGGCTATCCTATGATGTTTGAGTAGATCCGTTTTGTCCTATTGGCTATTTGATGATCGTGATTGGTTTGAGTTGTATGTTTTATTATTGGTGCTGTCCTATGGTGCTCTCCGTGTCGCGCAAGCGTGAGGGATTCCCGCTGTAGGGTTTGCAATATGCTTATGATTTGCTTATGGTGGGTGGCGTGAGTGACAGAAGCACAGGCCCGAGTAAGTAGGTTGTTTGCGTATGGGATAAAGGGGACTTGATACTTTAATGCTATGGTTGGGTTTTACCTTAATGAATCTTTAGTAGTTGCGGATGCTTGCTAGAGTTCCAATCATAAGTGCATATGATCCAAGTAGAGAAAGTATGTTAGCTTATGCCTCTCCCTCAAATAAAATTGCAATAATGATTACCGGTCTAGTTATCGATTGCCTAGGGACAAATAACCTTCTTGTTGACAAAAGCTCTTTACTAAAACTAATTTAGTTGTGTCTTCATCTAAACAGCCCCTACTTTATATTTACTTGCTCTTTATTATCTTGCATACCTATCCAACAACACCTACCAAGTACTTCTAGTTTCATACTTGTTTCCGGTAAAGCGAACGTCAAGTGTGCGTAGAGTTGTATCGGTGGTCGATAGAACTTGAGGGAATATTTGTTCTACCTTTAGCTCCTCGTTGGGTTCGACACTCTTACTTATCGAAAGGGGCTACAATTGATCCCCTATACTTGTGGGTTATCAAGACCTTTTTCTGGCGCCGTTGCCGGGGAGCAATAGCGTGGGGTGAATATTCTCGTGTGTGCTTGTTTGCTTTATCACTAAGTAATTTTTATTTGCTGTTCTTAGTTGTTCTTTATCTTTAGTTATGGATATGGAACACGAAATACCAAAAAAATTAGGTCTACTTGCTACTCATGGAGATGGGGAACCTCCTAAAACCCTCGATGCTGATTATGTGAAAGATATTATGTACTACTTTAATAATCCTGAGAAAACCCCATTTAATTATGTAATGGGAGTAACGTTGGATCAACGTGAATACTTTAGGGATTATCGCTTGACACAAAAAGGGAAACTATTATGGGATCAAATTTATATATTGAAGTGGTATGCTAGACAACTATGCTCGGAATATGATTATACTTGTTGCTCTAGGATGAATTCTCCACACCTCCCCTTTTCATGCAGATTTAATGATAATGAAACCTCGGCTTCTTATGCTAGAGGTATATATGATTACTATGATGTGGAACAAATAGAAGAATTTGTTGCTTTTATGGGTGCTTATGAAATTGAATCTATGTTTAAAGAGTTTGATGATATTGATGATGCTTGTTATAGATCTGAAAATTTAGCTATCCTCAAATATTGCTATGAGAATTATGAATACAATTATGAAATTAATGCACTTATTAAGAAAGTCTCCGCTGTCCAAGAAGAGACTAATATTTTGCAGGAGTCTGTGGAAGAAGAAATTGATGAAACTGTGAGCTCATTGGATGAAAAAGATGAGGAGGAGAGCGAAGAAAAAAAGGAGGAAGAGCAGATTGATCACCCGTGCCCACCTTCTAATGAGAGTAACTCTTCAACTCATACATTGTTTAATTCCCCTTCGTGCTTACCGAAGGATGATTGCTATGATGACTGCTATGATCCCATTGATTCTCCTGAAATATCCCTTTTTGATGATGCTTGCTATGCTTGTGGCCAAGATGCCAATATGAATTATGCTTATGGAGATGAACTTGCTATAGTTCCTTATGTTAAACATGAAATTTTTGCTATTGCACCCACACATGATAGTCCTATTATCTTTTTGAATTCTCCCGACTACACTATATCAGAGAAGTTTGCACTTATTAAGGATTATATTGATGGGTTGCCTTTTACCGTTGCACATGATGATTTTGATGAATATAATATGCATGTGCTTGCTGCTCCTACTTGCAATTATTATGAGAGAGGAACTATATCTCCACCTCTCTATGTTTCCAATATGATAAAATTGCAAGAAACTGTTTATACTATGCATTGGCCTTTATTTTGTGTGCATGAATTGTTCTTTTATGACATGCCGATGCATAGGAAGAGAGTTAGACTTCGTTATTGCATGATATATGTTACTTTGTGCTCACTACTAAATTATAAATCATTGTTAATTAAAATTGGCTTTGATATACCTTGGGATCCAGGTGGATTCATTACTTGAGCACTATATGCCTAGCTTAATGGCTTTAAAGAAAGCGCTGCCTGGGAGACAACCCGGAAGTTTTAGGGAGTCATTTATTTCTGTTGAGTGCTTTCATATAGTTTAAAAACAACAAAAATAAAGAGGGGAACCTAAAACTTTTTCAAAAAGGAAAGTGAAAGTGAGAGAGACAAGCATTGTTGAAGTGGGAGCTAGCCTTGAACTTTGTTCATGCTCACGGAAACTTTGTGAATCTTGATTACAGAATTTTTTTAAGAAAAATAATTATCCCCTTGTACAATTCCATTGTATTATAAAAATAATGTGCCAAGGTTTGCCTTTAGGATGTTTACATTTGCTTGATGGTTTGTACGGTGCAGGACAGAAACTTTGGCTGTAGTGCGCGATTTTACATTTTTATCTGGAATGTCAAATGGTTCTGATTCTTTTTGCACTGTCTTCATATACAAATTTTTTATTTTTCCTAATTTTGGTAGAAATTTTTAAGTCTTAGAAGTATGGTGAATGTTCAGGTTGCTACAGACTGTTCTGTTTTAGACAGATTCTGTTTTTGATGCATAGTTTGCTTGTTTTGATGAACCTATCAATTTATATCAGTGGATTAAGCCATGAAAAAGTTATATTACAGTAGACACAATTCAAAAACAAAATATGAATTGGTTTGCAACAGTACTTAGAGTAGTGATTTGCTTTATTGTACTAACGGATCTTACCGAGTTTTCTGTTGAAGTTTTGTGTGGATGAAGTGTTCGATGATTGAAAAGGTTCCGATGTGAGAAGAAGGAAGAGAGGCAAGAGCTCAAGCTTGGGGATGCCCGAGGAACCCCAAGTAAATATTCAAGGAGACACAAGCGTCTAAGCTTGGGGATGCTGGGGAGGCATCCCCTCTTTCTTCAACAAATATCGATATGTTTTTGGATTCGTTTCGTTCATGCGATATGTGCAAGTCTTGGAGCGTCTTTTGCATTCAGGTTTTTTTATGCACCATGCTGGTATGAGATGGTCCTTGGTTGATTTATAGAATGCTCTTTACACTTCACTTATATCTTTTGAGTATGGCTTTATAGAATGCTTCATGTGCTTCACTTATATCATTTGAAGTTTGGATTGCATGTTTCTCTTTACATAGACAACCGCCATTTGTAGAATGCTCTTTTGCTTCACTTATATTTGTTAGAGCACGGGCATATCTTTTGTAGAAAGAATTGAACTCTCTTGCTTCACTTATATCTATTTAGAGAGATGACAGGAACTGGTCATTCACATGGTTAGTCATAAAATCCTACATAAAACTTGTAGATCACTGAATATGATATGTTTGATTCCTTGCAATAGTTTTGCGATATAAAGATGGTGATATTAGAGTAATGCTAGTGGGTAGTTGTGGATTGTAGAAATACTTGTGTTGAGGTTTGTGATTCCCGTAGCATGCACGTATGGTGAACCGTTATGTGATGAAGTCAGAGCATGATTTATTTATTGATTGTCTTCCTTATGAGTGGCAGTCGGGGACGAGCAATGGTCTTTTCCTACCAATCTATCCCCCTAGGAGCATGCGTGTAGTACTTTGTTTCGATGACTAATAGATTTTTGCAATAAGTATGTGAGTTCTTTATGACTAATGTTGAGTCCATGGATTATACGCACTCTCACCCTTCCATCATTGCTAGCCTCTCTAGTACCATGCAACTTTCGCCGGTACCATAAACCCACCATATACCTTCCTCAAAACAGCCACCATACCTACCTATTATGGCATTTCCATAGCCATTCCGAGATATATTGCCATGCAACTTCCATCATCATCATACACATGACTTGAGCATTCATTGCCATATTGCTTTGCATGGTCGTAAGATAGCTAGCATGATGTTTTCATGGCTTGTCCATTTTTTGATATCATTGCTATGCTAGATCATTGCACATCCCGGTACACCGCCGGAGGCATTCATATACAGTCATATCTTTGTTCTAGATATCGAGTTGTAAGTAAATAAAAGTGTGATGATCATCATTATTAGAGCATTGCCCCAGTGAGGAAAGGATGATGGAGACTATGATTCCCCCACAGGTCGGGATGAGACTCCGGAAAAAAAGTAAAAAAAATAAAAAAGAGAAAGGCCAAAAAAAAGAGAAGGCCCAAAAAAAGAGAAAAAAAGAAAACAAAAAAATGATGAGAGAAAAAGAGAGAAGGGGCAATGTTACTATCCTTTTACCACACTTGTGCTTCAAAGTAGCACCATGTTCTTCATATAGAGGGTCTCTTGAGTTATCACTTTCATATACTAGTGGGAATATTCATTATAGAACTTGGCTTGTATATTCCGATGATGGGCTTCCCCAAATGCCCGAGGTCTTCATGAGCAAGCAAGTTGGATGCACACCCACTTAGTTTCAGTTGGAGCTTTCATACACTTATAGCTCTAGTGCATCCGTTGCATGGCAATCCCTACTCACTCACATTGATATCTATTGATGGGCATTTCCATAGCCCGTTGATACGCCGAGTTGATGTGAGACTATCTTCTCCTTTTTGTCTTCTCCACCATCATATTCTATTCCACCTATAGTGCTATGTCCATGGCTCACGCTCATGTATTGCGTGAAAGTTGAAAAGGTTTGAGAACGTCAAAAGTATGAAACAATTGCTTGGCTTGTCATCGGGGTTGTGCATGATGTGAATATTTTGTGTGGTGAAGATGGAGCATAGCCAGACTATATGATTTTGTAGGGATAACTTTCTTTGGCCTTGTTATTTTGAAAAGACATGATTGCTTTATTAGTGGGCTTGAAGTATTATTGTTTTTATGTCAAATGATAGACTATTGCTTTGAATCACTCGTATCTTAATATTCATGCCATGATTAGACATATGATCAAGATTATGCTAGGTAGCATTCCACATCAAAAATTATCTTTTTTATCATTTACCTACTCGAGGACGAGCAGGAATTAAGCTTGGGGATGCTGATACGTCTCCGTCGTAACTATAATTTTTGATTGTTCCACGCCAATATTATTCAACTTTCATATACTTTTTGGCAACTTTTTATATTATTTTTGGGACTAACATATTGATCCAGTGCCCAGTGCCAGTTCCTGTTTGTTGCATGTTTTATGTTTCACAGAATATCCATACCAAACGGAATCCAAACGGGATAAAAACGGACGGAGCTTATTTTTGGAATATTTGGAAAATTCCGGAAGAAAAATCCATGCGAGACGGTGCCCGAGGTGGTCACGAGGTAGGGGGGCGCGCCCCTACCCTCATGAGCCACCCGTAAGGCGGTTGACGCTCTTCTTTTGCCGCAAGAAAGCTAATTTTTGGGAGAAAATCATGGCGAAGGTTTCAGGCCAATCGGAGTTACGGATCTCCATATATACACGAAACGGTGAAACAAAACAGAAGAGAACGCAGAACCAGAGAGAGACAGAGAGATAGATCCAATCTCGGAGGGGCTCTCGCCCCTCCCACGCCATGGAGGCCATGGACCAGAGGGGAAATCCTTCTCCCATCTAGGGAGGAGGTCAAGGAAGAAGAAGAAGGAGGGGGGGCTCTCTCCCCCTCGCTTCCGGTGGCACCGGAGTGCCACCGGGGGCCATCATCATCATCGCGATCTTCACCAACAACTTCACCGCCATCATCACCAACTCTTCCCCCCTCTATGCAGCGGTGTAACCTCTCTCTTACCCGCTGTAATCTCTACTTAAACATGGGTCTCAACGCTATATATTATTTCCCTATGATGTATGGCTATCCTATGATGTTTGAGTAGATCCGTTTTTTCCTAATGGCTATTTGATGATCGTGATTGGTTTGAGTTGTATGTTTTATTATTGGTGCTATCCTATGGTGCTCTCCGTGTCACGCAAGCGTGAGGGATTCCCGCTGTAGGGTTTGCAATATGCTTATGATTTGCTTATGGTGGGTGGCGTGAGTGACAGAAGCACAGACCCGAGTAAGTAGGTTGTTTGCGTATGGGATAAAGGGGACTTGATACTTTAATGCTATGGTTGGGTTTTACCTTAATGAATCTTTAGTAGTTGCGGATGCTTGCTAGAGTTCCAATCATAAGTGCATATGATCCAAGTAGAGAAAGTATGTTAGCTTATGCCTCTCCCTCAAATAAAATTGCAATAATGATTACCGGTCTAGTTATCGATTGCCTAGGGACAAATAACCTTCTTGTTGATAGAAGCTCTTTACTAAAACTAATTTAGTTGTGTCTTCATCTAAACAGCCCCTACTTTATATTTACTTGCTCTTTATTATCTTGCATACCTATCCAACAACACCTACAAAGTACTTCTAGTTTCATACTTGTTTCTGGTAAAGCGAACGTCAAGTGTGTGTAGAGTTGTATTGGTGGTCGATAGAACTTGAGGGAATATTTGTTCTACCTTTAGCTCCTCATTGGGTTCGACACTCTTACTTATCGAAAGAGGCTACAATTGATCCCCTATACTTGTGGGTTATCATGGAGCGAGCAATAGATTTGTTGGAAATCATACATACTGATGTATGTGGTCCGATGAATGTTGAGGCTCGCGGCGGGTATCGTTATTTTCTCACCTTCATAGATGATTTGAGCAGATATGGGTATATCTACTTGATGAAACATAAGTCTGAAACATTTGAAAAGTTCAAAGAATTTCAGAGTGAAGTGGAAAATCATCGTAACAAGAAAATAAAGTTTCTACGATCTGATCGTGGAGGAGAATATTTGAGTTACGAGTTTGGTCTTCATTTGAAACAATGCGGAATAGTTTCGCAACTCACGCCACCCGGAACACCACAGCGTAATGGTGTGTCTGAACGTCGTAATCGTACTTTACTAGATATGGTGCGATCTATGATGTCTCTTACTGATTTACCGCTATTGTTTTGGGGTCATGCTTTAGAGACGGCTGCATTCACGTTAAATAGGGCACCATCTAAATCCGTTGAGACGACACCTTATGAACTGTGGTTTGGCAAGAAACCAAAGTTGTCGTTTCTTAAAGTTTGGGGCTGCGATGCTTATGTGAAATCTAAATCGGAGAAATGTGTCTTCATAGGATACCCAAAGGAGACTGTTGGGTACACCTTCTATCACAGATCCGAAGGCAAGACATTCGTTGCTAAGAATGGATCCTTTCTAGAGAAGGAGTTTCTCTCGAAAGAAGTGAGTGGGAGGAAAGTAGAACTTGATGAGGTAACTACACCTGCTCCATTATTGGAAAGTAGTTCATCACAGAAATCTGTTCCTATGACTCCTACACTAATTAGTGAGGAAGCTAACGATGAAGATCATGTAACTTCAGATCAAGTTACTACCAGACCTCCTAGGTCAACGAGAGTAAGATCTGCACTAGAGTGGTATGGTAATCCTGTTCTGGAAATCATGTTACTTGACCATGACGAACCTATGAACTATGAGGAAGCGATGATGAGCCCAGATTCTGCAAAATGGCTTGAGGGCATGAAATCTGAGATGGGATCCATGTATGAGAACAAAGTGTGGACTTTGGTTGACTTGCCTGATGATCGGCAAGCCATCGAGAATAAATGTATCTTTAAGAAGAAGACTGACGCTGACGGTAATGTTACTGTCTACAAAGCTCGACTTGTTGCGAAAGGTTTTCGAAAAGTTCAAGGAGTCGACTACGATGAGACCTTCTCACCCGTAGCGATGCTTAAGTCCGTTTGAATCATGTTAGCAATTGCCGCATTTTATGATTATGAAATTTGGCAGATGGATGTAAAGACAGCATTCCTGAAAGGATTTCTGGAAGAAGAGTTGTATATGATGCTTAAGAAGAGTTGTGTTCATGTGTGGTAAGCCGGCAAATCATTTGAGCCATGAAACAAATAAGCCATAATACGATAAGCAGGTTATGCTTTGCTAGTTTATAACTATTGGATTTAAGTGAATCATGGCAAGTATATTGAGGTATTTACGAGCCAGCATATCACTAAGCCGGTGCTGGCTATTCAATAATGCTTTGGAATTCTACCAAGTGTTGGGCGGCCTGATGAGTTGAGCTCGCTATAAACAGAGATCCTACGAAGTGACTACACCTATGGATCTAGAAAATGCTCCGAAAAGAAAAATTAAAAACCTAAACGCGGCATAGATGCAAGAGTCGAGTTTGTCAATGGGGATTGACTAAAAGCATCAACGAGATTCTAGATGGGATGAATGGCATCGTCGCAGTAATTGAAGCATTTACCCGAGTCGTTTGAATAAATTTGGATCTAAACCTATGGGGGTGAAAGGCTATGAATGACGATGAACTGCTAGCAAGATACGAAGAACAAAAGAGGACTTACAGATCTGAAGAAGAGGATTTTGGGGCGCCGGAGGACTGCGGGTGTGGCCGGAGCGTTCTTGACAAAGATCCGGCAATGGAGGCGCTCATCCTCGAGGGCGTTACTGGAGGCGGTGAGCTTAGGCGCAGTGACAACAGAAGACAGAGGAAGAAGACGATGGGGAAGTAAGGGTAAAATGGACCTTGGGCCCCCTTGTGTGTATTTATAAGATGGTAAGAATGTGGAATGGTATGTGCGAAAACTGGGGTGGCATAGTAAATTTTGGATGGAAGGGTGCCTCGATTTCCAGGCCTGACAGATCCACTCAAAGATTCGTTGTGATGTCATGCGCAAAAACCAGAAATAAAGGAAGGTGACGTCACGATATTAAATGAAGAAGCGAAAAATGCGAAGTGTGAAGACATCGCGAGCTAGCAAATCGTGCATGATCGGTGACGGTGTCCTGGACTAGGGGGTACTCACCACGTCGTCTCCCGATCTGTTAGATTGGGTCAAGGACCCCCATGGCCATATACTCATGGGCCAGTTCGGACAGCTGTCGCATACATGGAAGATTCCACAAGACTTGGTGATCAAGACAAGGACTCCTCCCCACCGGCGTATTCGGCTAGGACTCTTGTTATCCTAGGCCTCTGGTGCATTATATAAACCGAGGCTAGGCTAGTCGATAGATAATATACAATCATACCATAGGCTAGCTTATAGGGTTTTAGCCTCTACGATCTCGTGGTAGATCAACTCTTGTAATACTCATATCATCAATATCAATCAAGCAGGACGTAGGGTATTACCTCCATCAAGAGGGCCCGAACCTGGATAAACATCGTGTCCCCTGCCTCCTGTTACCATCGATCCTAGACGCACGGTTCAGTACCCCTACCCGAGATCCGCCGTTTTTGACACCGACATTGGTGCTTTCATTGAGAGTTCCGCTGTGTGATCGGCAAAAGGATCAATGGCTCGCCTGCAGGTCAACTGCGACGGCGGCATCTTCGTCGCCGGCTCGATTGGTCACCTTGGCTCGACCAAGGACCGTGCTCCATCTCCAATCATCATGTTCGGACGGGGGCCTTTTTCAACATCAACTCCGATCTCTATCATGATCATAGAGGAGTCACCCATGGAGCTCGAGGGCTCAACGTCAACATTGCCCTCGGGCGGCCGTGCTGTTTTTATGGACATCGAAATTGTATTCGCCGTCACCACCTCCTCGAGCGTCGGTTTAACAATTGCTTCGGTGGAATAGTGCGGAATTACATCTACAACAGTCATGCAAAATTTCGTCGAGTTCAAATGGAGGAATCTCCGACAATCTACGATATACCGGAGCCGTATAAAATCTGGACGGGAATCTGGACGAGTTTAGGGCGTGGTCTCCAGAGCCCATCTCGGAGGTCCTTTGGAAGATCCAACCGTTCATTTACTGTGGAATTCTCATATCTACAACCCCTCCAAATTTCAGCTTGATCCGATAGTTCAAACTCCGGAAACCTTCCGATGAGTGGACCAATTTTTGGATCCGTTTTCTGCGCGAATACGGATCCGACTCGAATTCATGTTTCTTTATGAAGGTGATATTGGACAACCTTTTTAGAGGAATTCTCTTCTAGGGTATTGTGCGTTGTTTTTAAACACGTGCCCGTAAATTTTTAAGCCTCCCCTGAGGTCATCTTCATCATCATGATGGTGTCAAACCAGTCCGGCAATATTGCTCCAAGGCTGCCGACCTGCGCTAGACACGTCGACACTTTGTTGAGCCGAGCTCAACTTCTTCGGATCATCATCTTGGCAAGACGAACAAGAGTCCGGCATCGCGAAGGATAAATCATCACCAACATCGCCGCCCCACAGATTACACGGAGCTGGCATACCGGCATCGCCGCACGGTCACTTCATCAAGCCGGCATCGACCACGTCACGACCTGCATCGGCAGGGCCGCACTATTGCTTCTTCAAGCTGGTGTCCATCACGCCGACCTACTTCGACTCATCGGCTGACATCGAGGCTTCGACATCTCGGCTGGACCGGGGGCTTCGCCATCTCTTCATCAACCTACTTCGGAGACTTCGGCGTCACTAGCCGACCAGCTCCGTCACGTTAGCTGGACCGAGGGCTTTGCCTCGGCGAGCCAACCTTTGCCAGCATCGCCATACCGTCGCTTTATCGCCCATCAGGCAATGGGTGTGCGGATCGAGTCCCAATTTTCGGAATCACCTTTCTTCGGATTGCTACAACAAATAAACCAGGTGCTATTAATCCTAGTATTTTTTGCTTGCTCAGGTTCATTTTTCCCAAGGAATTATTACTCTGATTTGTTCATCATATGTACACAGGTCTATCAAATGATGCCCGCATTAACGATGGTTGCATGGTGGTTCGGTCAGTTTCCGTACATGGTCTGGCGAACGCCGCATCCGGAACTCGGACTGACCTGTGAATTCAGGCTTTGCCACGCCTTTACCGCATCACGCCGACGCCCTGCATCGACATTGACTTCGGCGCCAGGCCATATTTCTTTTATTACTCACTTTTCATAAATTATTTAGTATGCAACATTATTTATTTATTTATTATTATTACTATTATCTCTGGTTTGCACTATTTTTTGTGCACAGGAAAATGATCCGGGTTGGGCAGTATCGTCAACTCGGCGTACTAACATACCACGTCACCTCGGCTGGACGGGGGCTTCGTCAACACTTCATTACCCCATGCCAGGGACTTCGGCATCACTCTGCCGACCCGCATTTACCGTGCTATGTCACCACTTCGGAGTGCCGATCTCTTTGCTCCGCCACCTTGGGACCGGCTTGGGGGATGGAACCTTGTCCCGCATCAAGCTCGGGCCGCATCATCAATACCGAACACATTAACCAGCTAAGTTGCCTTCATGCTCAATGTTTTAAATTTTTAACTTGTGTTCGGTTCGACCAAGCATTATACCTTTTTGAAAAAAAGTTGCTTGTAGAGAATCTCATTGTCAAAAGTTTGTTTGTGACACACAAATTCAAATACCCCATTTACTTGGGGGCTCCCTTGATGGAGCTTTTCCTCTTGCATATGATTATACTTGTATGGCTTCGTTCCTCGTTCGTGTATTACGCCACAATATGCACCATATTGACCTAAGCGATTTGCAAGCTTGGTTGCCTGGCTCATGTGCTTACCCCTATGTTCCCGATTGTTCGGCTAGGGAGTAAAGGGAGCACCTCTGCGATTGTCACGACTGGGTCATCCGAGCTCTGACCTCAGACTGGGTGAAGCCGAAAGCTAGCGCTCTTATTGTTTTCAATCATGGTCGGCACACAATGGAACTCATGAGTACAAAAAATCTATTGCACAAGTCTCATAGTAATAATGAGCACCGAAGAAAGGTATTGGTGGGGGTATTATTTTCTTCGAAGATGCTTCTTACACTTCATTAGTAATATAGCATAAGTTCCTTGAGCGCGCTTTGTCTGTTACAGCCTTATGTCCTGATTGCCTGGTCATCGAAAACACCGTCGATACTCTCGACAGGCGGAGTACATGACACTTTTCGGCCCTTGGCCGAAGAGGGAGAAGCCGACGGTCGGTTAAGACGCATTTAAAGTTCGGGTGAACACAAATATGATATAAGTACTTCGGTACATACAATAATTATACATAAAATTCTTACCCAAGTCACTTGGGGGCTCTTAAAATTTATATATGAGCTATAAATGTGTTTTCTTCTTGGTCGTTGTCAAAACACAACAGAAGCACAATTTTTTCTTTCTCTTCCAATTTTCGGATTGGCACCGAACACTTGATCTTGTTCGGACGTCATGTTTTTACTGATGTTTTTTGGTTTTCCAAGCTTTTTGGGACTTTTAAACTATTTGTGTGTTTCCAGCACAAGTCTCACAGTGCAATGCCGGACACCTTTATAGATTCGGCAAAAACATTCTCGGATCTCACTATATATGCATTGGTTTCAAATTGTGCCTTCGGTCAATAGTTGGGTTGCCTGGCTCCTGCGCTTGCCTCCTACGTTCCGCTTTGTTCGGCTATGTGTGCAAAGGGAGAACCACTGCGATTGTGCTTCCAGCTCACATGGTTAAGCACTTTAGTGGAGAAAGCCGAAAACCGACTGTCACAATAAGCGTAAACTGGTCAGCGATCCGATGACGGTGTTAAATGACGGGCCATTCATAACAATGGCCGAAGTGTTTACGGCTTGACCTCGACTGTCGCCGAACACTACCGGGGGCTATTAACTGGCCTCCCAAACTAAATCCTCGATATTTTGCTCTTACATTAGAGCTGAGGTTTCATGATCATGCTTAGCATGACAACCCAAAGAAAGGAACCGATAGCGGGACTATTTTTTTTGGAAGACATTTCTTATGTTAAACAATAATATAACATATCTCTCTGCTTACCTTTGTTTATAAAACCGCATGGCCAGATTGCCTTGTTTGTCGTAAATCTTTGCCCTCATAAAGGCTTTATAAAGTAGGACAAACACTCCTCGGCTACTAGGCGAGGAGGTGGAAGCCGATGGTCGGTCAACAAAGTTTTGTACAATGCGGATCCGAGCATTAAGGATGTAAAGTACTTGGATACATGGAGTCATTACACATAATTTGTGATTTTACTATGGATATCGATCTTAATTCGGCCACCCGTGCCCGCATTAAGGCTCGGGGGCTACTGGGCTTCAGGCTTATTATTTACAAATATTAAAGGGGCACATCGATCCCCTGATCTGGTGTTGCCACCCGACCAGTGTCTCGGGGGCTACTGCATTGCCTGTCCAATGCAGAAAATTTTAAGTGCAATACAGTTTCTGAGGAGATTATGATCCTCATGTTGGTCGGCCGCACCCAACCTGAGTCTCGAGGACTGAGCACGCCGCTTTTTGTATCCCGAAGTATTCTGCCGAGCTAGGATTTGATCCTCAGGCCGATTTTGCAAATCAACCTGAGTCTCAGCGGCTACTGGGATCAGTGGTCTTACATCATCCTTCAAGTGCATCTCGGGTTTTAAACCGATACACGCGTTGAGGGTTACTGGCTATATATCTCGGCAGAGAATAAATTGCACCAATCAAAAATATTGACAAAAAATTGGCCCACATTCGGGGTGGTGCACCACCTCGGAAGCAGTCTGGCATAAAGCTCGGGCGCTAGTGGCTGGCTCCATAGAGGGCATTTCTAGCATTAAGCTCGGCTAAACTCCTTCAACTTTTTTGGACCTAGATAATCTATGACATCTTGGATATAGTCCGGCGTTGGAGCTTGGACACAGTCCGACGTTGGAGCTCGGATACATTTTGGCGTTGGAGCTCGGAAGCAGTTCGGCATTAGTGCTCGGCTGCAAAAGATACCTCAAATATAGTACGGCGTTAGAGCTCGGACGCAAGAGGACACTGCCTCCCGGGAACAACTTCAAACCCGAGGTGTGGCATAAAAGTAACAAGGCATTGATAAAGGCCAGAAACTTAAAGGGGCTCCTCGGATACCCGACGTGCAAACTCATCAAATGCATTTCGGCGATCCTCAAGATCGAAGATGAGAAGATTTGTTGAACCAGTTTTCAAGACCGACAACCGAAGATGAAGAACAGTTCAGAAGAATCGAGGAGCGTCCCTAACTTGAAGACCGGTTCAGGGGGCTACTGACGATGTCCTGGACTAGGGGGTACTCACCATGTCGTCTCCCGATCTGTTAGATTGGGCCGGGGACCCCCATGGCCGTATACTCATGGGCCAGTTCGGACAGCTGCCGCATACATGGAAGATTCCACAAGACTTGGTGATCAAGACAAGGACTCCTCCCCACCGGCGTATTCGGCTAGGACTCTTGTTATCCTAGGCCTCTGGTGCATTATATAAACCGAGGCCAGGCTATTCGATGGATAATATACAATCATACCATAGGCTAACTTCTAGGGTTTTAGCCTCTATGATCTCGTGGTAGATCAACTCTTGTAATACTCATATCATCAATATCAATCAAGCAGGACATAGGGTATTACCTCCATCAAGAGGGCCCGAACCTGGATAAACATCGTGTCCCCTGCCTCCTGTTACCATCGATCCTAGATGCACAGTTCGGGACCCCTACCCGAGATCTGCCGATTTTGACACCGACAACCGGGTTAGGGTCAAAGCTGAAGGGGCAAGAAGAATTTCGGACTTAACAAAGATGACCCGGAATTTACCTTGGGCCATTTCCTGTTTCATTTGTTGTCTTTTCAGGATGAAGTTTAACATGGATAAATCCAAGTTAAACTGGGGCTAATGTTGGGGATATACCCCACGGTATGACCCGACCAAAGATATGACCCGACTATCATGTGGCGGCTTATAGATGCCCCGTCCATTGGGTTGTGATAAACCACAAGATTCAAGGCCCATGAGGCGGATTAAGGTGAAGACTGGCTCACAGCCCGACATCTGACAGACTGACTCGAGGAAGAAGTCATAAGGAATCCCCCTTGCTTGAAGAACAGGATAACTAGGAATTACACTAAGACATGGGTCATAATACAACCCGGATTCTGTTGTGACCTTAGGGCCTCGACCTGTATATAAAGGAGAGACCCTAAGGCAGAAAGATGAAGTTACAATCACCGAGTGCTATGTTAGCGAATTCACATCCTTGTAATCGAGATCTCAAGCAATACAATCACAACATGACGTAGGCTTTTACCTCGACCTTGAGGGGCCGAACCTAGGTAAATTCGTCTCCTTCGTTCCTAATCAACCCCTCTCAAGCAACCGCCTAGTTGCGATGGCTCTTAGACTTAGTCCTATTTTGAGGACATCTGTCGTGACAAAACCCTGACAAACGAGGTGCCACACGGTAAAAAATAATGTTCCTGCCACCCGGAGCCATCCCAGAAAAGCTTGGCAGAGAATAGTAGTTGTGTGAGGTCGAAATAATCGTCGTAGAGTAGTTTCTCTGTTATGATCCAACACAGGAGCATGGCCCAGGATCAATCCCCTAAACATTGGTCGCTGCCTGGAAATGTGCTCATTGATGATGAAAGTAGCAACCACAACATCATCATCATCTTCGGATGATTCTTCGAACAATGATGAACATATGATGTTCTTGAAAAAAAAACTCATCCGAGCTATCTGCCATGATCCTTCGGAGCGATGAATCCGTACCTCACAAAAACAATGTGTGGCATGGACGAGTCTCGCCCGGGCAAACTGCCTAACACCTTGTGGGTGACGACGGACGTGCGCATGGATGAGTCTCGGCCGGGCAAACGGCCTAACACCTTGTGGGGACGACAGTCACATGCGTGGATGAGTCTTGGTCGGCGAAGGGCTTGGCTCATTCGGGCACCAGGGATGTCGAACCTCGCGTCCTCTGGCGGTGACCGTGGAGGTAGAGGTTGTATCCCAAGGGTTATCGGCGACCTGGGTAGGCGAGACTTGTAGTACTTTGTTGACGGCAAGACGTGGCCACAACGCCGGCAAAATGGGCATCGGTGGATGCGGTGGCGAATAGGTCGGAAGCTGGATGATGGCGGTGAGGGCGAAGCCACGAAGAGGCCAGGGTGTTCATGGGGTGAGGGGGGCGAATGGCATGTGTGCGATCGACAGCCAGGCTAGGGGAGGACTTTTTGTCCCACGAACCCAGATAGACGCAAGGAGACGAAATGGCTCGACGAGTTAGAGTTGCCCTTAGAGCAAGTCCAACAGTTCCCCTAAAATTTCTCCCCTATATCTCAAAACAGGGGACTCCCCTAAAAAGATTCTCCCCTAAAATTGCTCAACTCCAGCAGTTCCCCTAAACATCTCCCTTATTCTATATTTTAAGAATATTTCATAACTACCAACGGCTAGTTTTCCAACGGCTAGTTTCAGCTCTATAAATACATGATCACCCCTCATATCTCTCACAATCTTGATCGTGCCTCATCTTCTACTTCTCTTTCGCCATCTCTCTACCATCTCTCCACAACGAAATGAGTCACCGTCGAAGTTTGGCCTGGCAGTTTTGTGAGATTACTCCTCCGAAGATGAGGAACTCATGATGGCTGCAATTGTAGTAGAGGAAGAAGAAGCCCGGTTGGATGCTCCACGACATGGAGGTTCACAACCGGGACATCAATCTCTTCAGCGCGATTTTGCGGAACACTTTCAAAACCTCCACAAGGACTATTTTGTAGAGAACCCCACCTTCAAGGCAAGGATGTTTCGCAAGAGGTATGAAATTGGTGCATCTGTTTCGTTTTCACCATAGTAGTCGCTCTTCATGTCTCATTTAAGTTTTTCTTCACAGGTATAGAATGCATCGTCCTCTTTTTATGTGCATAGAAAGTGCTATAGAGGCACATGATAGCTATTTTTCCCTGAGAAGAAATAGTGCTGGTGTTCCTGGTTTACATCCTTATCAAAAATTGACCTCAATATTTCGAATCCTAGCTTATGGGATAGCACCTGATCTTACTGATGAGCATTGTCGGCTAGCAAAGTCCACTGCTTTAGAAAATCTTAGAAGATTTGTGCGTGTTGTGATCGAGGTCTTTGGGGGTCAATACCTGAGATCATCAAATGCCGAAGATACTGCTAGATTACTTGCAATTGGAGAGCAAAGGGGGTTTCCAGGTATGCTCGGAAGTATCGACTGCATGCATTGGAAGTGGAAAAATTGCCCTACTGCACACAAAGGTTTTTTTGTTGTCCATAAACGCGTCCCCACGGTCATTCTTGAAGTCGTTGCTTCACAAGACCTTTGGATTTGGCATTCTTTCTTTGGTTTACCAGGATCTCATAATGATATAAATGTTCCCCATCGTTCACCCGTGTTTGCAAATCTAGTTGAAGGGCATGCTTCAGAAGTGAATTATACCATCAATGGTCACAACTACAACACGGGGTATTACCTTGCAGATGGCATATATCCGTAGTGGGCAACATTTGTGAAGACAATTCCAAATCCAAAAGGTGAGAAGAACAAAAATTTCTCCCGGTTTCAAGAAGCATGTCGGAAGGATGTCGAACGAGCCTTTGGTGTTCTGCAAGCTCGTTTTGCTATTGTACGTGGACCAGCAAGGTATTGGGATCTGGAGACACTCAGAGAAGTGATGACCGCTTGTATCATCCTGCATAACATGATAATAGAAGATGAGCGTGGAAATCATGTAGACTACCGCTACGATAACATGGGAGAACTAGTGACACCTTCTCACCAAGAGGCGGCTACATTGACTCAGTTTCTTCAAGCTCAGAGTGATATTCAAGACAAACAAGTTCACTGTCTTCGAAGCGCTTGGTTTCGAGGCGCTTGATTTCTTCCCCTTTGCTTTCAAAGACCTTGCTGTCATAGGAGGGGTAGGTTCTGCAGGCCCTTCGAGATCAGTTTGTTATTCTTCATCCTTTTCGAGATCCATTTGTTCTTCTTCGGTCCAGTGCAAATCATTCAATCCGACATCACTTTGCAAAATTTCAAAATAACTCTGATCGCCCATTACCAAAACCTGAAACAAAAACGAATGAACCATACATCATATAGATGTGCAACAACCAGTAGCAAATAACTATCAGCAATCAGTCGCAAATAGCTATGTAAATGTTATCTCCTAGTAGCAAATAAACTTGCAACAGTCACTAGCAATCAGTAGAAAATACAAATGAAATCAAATAGCAGCAGCGGTCAATGGCAAATTACTAGCAATAGCACCAGCAATTAGTAGCAACCTATCTCTCTGATCTATATCTAAATGTGCAGCAAACACATCATACAACATCATACATCATGAAAGAAGCACCATACATCTATATTAATGTGCAGCAATCACAGCATCTCTCAATCTCTCATATCTCTACTCTCTTTCTCTCTGTTCTCTCTAGTAGAAGCGGGCAGTAGCACCAGCTCCAGCAAGCCACACCATGGATGCATGCCATATCTATAGCAGCAGCGCCCAGCTCCTCCCTTCCAGCGCCTCCCTCCTCGACAAACCCATTGCCCGGCGGCGGCCACGCCCCTCTCGCGTCTGGTCCCCAGCCACGGCGGCGGCCACACCCCTCCCACCGTCTGGTCTTCAGCCACGGCGGGCGCGCACCTCCCCCAGCCGAGCCACGGCTGTCGTCCCCCTTCCCCCCCCAGCCATGGCAGCCACAGCAGCCTAGCACCTCCTCATCTGCAGCCAAATCGGCCGTACCCCCAGTATCCATTGCCCGGCGGCGCCCTCTCTCCTTCCCCTCTCTATTCTGCTCGGAGTTGAGAGAAAAACATGAAAAGAACAAACCTGATGCAGTGACGGCGACGGCGTTGTGGCGGGACGGAGCTTTCCAGAGGCAGCGGTTGCGCCGGCTAGCGAATCGGGGAGGTCGCCGTTTCCCTAGATAGAGGGGAGAGAGGGATCGTTCTCGGGGAGGTACAAAAAAGAGGAGACGTTCGGGGAACTGCTGGAGGCTGTTTTTTTTTTTGCTTTTTCCCCCTATAATGACGATGGGGGTGGGTTTCGGGGCGCTGCTGGACTTGCTCTTAAAACAGATGACATTGGCTCATTGCTCATGCTCTAGGAGATTATTTGGTATGGGAGGGGGGATGGCGCACCATCCAAGGAATCGTACCCCGAGCAAGAATGACCGCCCGTCCTGGCTCCTGCGCTGCATCCTCACTGTTCTCCGGGCCCACCCCCACAACGTCTGGCCACTGACAACCCTGCCCCGCGGAACTGACCCCCGCCCGTCACCGTCCGTCAAGCAGCAACGACGTGACAAATAAACGGCCGCGCCTGCCAGCCGATGACAACCCACCCATCTCCACTGACACCTGTGCCCCAAACCACGGGCCCCACGGACCACCACCACGCGGGCGGTGGGCCCGGGGTCACGAGGCGAAGGGGTGGATGGCAGTTGGGCTCAGCAGGCGCGAGCGCGAGGGGGCGCGAGCCGTCGCGGGCAAGTGGAAACCGCCTCCCCGATAAAACCCTGGCGCCCCTCCCCGCTCTCGCCTCCGCTCCCCTCCGCCCCGCGCACGCGCCACGCATCGCCCTCCAAGAAAGAGTTCCGGCCAACCGCCCCAAGATCCCCATGGACGGAGGCGGCCACGGCGGCGCGCCCGACGACGCCGACGCGGCCTTCTTCTCGCGCCGCCGGTACCGCTGCTGCTGCTTCTCCGCGCCGTGGCAGTCGTCGTCCTCCTCCTCGCACGCCCGCCGCGCGGGGCCGACCACGACGGACGAGGAGTGGTGGCACCAGGTCGGGGAAGGGACGAGGGCGGGCGCGGAGCGGCGGCGGTGGTGGCGGCGCGGGGTGGACGCGCTGATGAAGGTGCGCGAGTGGTCGGAGCTGGTGGCCGGCCCGCGCTGGAAGACCTTCATCCGGCGGTTCCGCCGCGGGCACCACCGGCACGGGGCCGGCGCCGGCGCCGGCGGGGGGCGGAAGCTCAACTACGACGCGCTCAGCTACGCGCTCAACTTCGACGAGGGCCACGGCGCCACCCCGGAGGGCGCCCCGGGCGGCGAGCTCCCGGGGTACCCCGACTTCTCCGCCCGCTTCGCCGCGCCGCCGGGCTCCGCCAGGTCCTCCATGGACCTCGGCGGCCGCGACGCGCCCTCGCTGTTCCACCACCCGCTGCCGCAGCAGCCGCACACTCCCCCCGCCGCCGCCGCCGCGCGGGGCTGACGGCGCCGGCCAACCGATTCTTTTCTGCTGTAGTGGGGCGGCGGAGGCGATAAGGCGGGACGTCCCTTTCCTCCTGTTGGCCGCTGGTGGCGGTGGATGGTGTCCATAGGCTGCTGCTGGTGGTGGTGCTCCGGCAATTCTTTCATTTTCTTGTCTCGTTCGCCATTGTATAAAATCATACCATCACAGTAGACCTCAATTTTGTCGTAATAGTCACAGAATTTGTCCAGAAAACTCATCCTCGCCTGTATCTATGATCACCATCTCCCTTCATCATGTATGAAACATATATTTGTAGATTCCTGTTATCATCATCATCAGTAATGCTGCAGTCGATGATATTACAAATTAAGATTTCCTTTTTTTGTGCATGACACTTCCTACCTTTCATTCATTGCAAAGATATGGTTCGAATTTTAATAAGTGCAAAGATATTGCACAAAGAAATGCCACTAATATAGTAGATAGTCCAGCAACTTAGGTGGCGCCTCTGCTAGCTTTCATCATTCCAAAGATATCACAAACAAGAAATGGCAAGTACTAACTACTAATATTGTCCTGCAACTTAATTAAGACCGCAAATCTGGCAGTGCATTGGATGCTCGGAAGATGCGGGGGAGGTCGCATGCATTGCAACCGCGTGTCCCGTCGGTGTCAATTCACTCGCCACCCGTGAGATGATGAGATCAGATTTTAATGTTGCCCACACGGTTCGTGCAATCACATCTGCATAGATGGTTGCATCAATCTGCACCTCATCATCAAGAATCAAATAGAGTATTGCCGCGGCTCAGCCTTCCGTTTTGTTAAAATCAAGTGCATGCTGGGTCTGGACGGCGACCTCCGCTTGTCGACTGGCGATTGCGAGGCCTGTTCGTTCGGCAGCTGGGTTGCGTGCCGTGTTCCTCTGTCTGGTCCAAAGCTAGTTGACCCTGGGTTTACCCCTCGTCGTAGCTCAACAAGTTACAGAAGAATTCGCCAAAAAGAAAAAAGAACAGTTGACAGACGATTCAGACAACTACGGATCTGAAGAATCAAATTACAGCATAAACGTAATATTCCTGCTGTTGATGTTAACACCCAGCCAATCCAGCCTCCTTACTTAATTCCCCAATGGAGTCTTGACTCTTGAGTGGATTGAGTGACAACATGCACATGTACAATAATCTAGTGAATACATTATCATTCTAAGTTCAGCATGTTAATAGGCCCCTGTCCTGTACGAGACAGTAACAACTTTGGCACCAATATCACAGCAGAAAATATATATCCGTAGGAGTATTTCTTTGCTGACGAAACTCTTATATTTCAAACTGTTTTTTCTTCTTCTGCTAATTAGGTGAAGTCTGTGGGAACACTCAACATGCACCATATTGTTGTAAATTTTAAAGAAGAAGACACAAATACAACTGGCATTTCAACAATTTTCTAAGTCTTTGAACCAGCCAATTGGCTGTCTTTCTCCTCCTCAAGAAAACTCTTCTTCCTCCTCCCGTCGGTGCCACCACAGGTCTGTCCCACCTCCGATGGTCTTTGAGCCGTGGAGGCACTCACGGAGGACCCCAGTGGGCAAGGTCTGGCCGCCGCCATACCTTGAATCACTACAGAATTTGTTTTTATACCTATGCTGCTACACACAAGTCACAAAAATCATTAGCACAGAGACGCGGTTGAGCCATGATACTGGTTGTCGTTCGCCAGACTGGATAATGGGCCACGCACCATGCAGACGCAGTTGGGCCAAGACGGCAAGATCTGATCGAGCCAGCGCCTGTACCAAACGTTGTATGGGCCAGCTCATCTAGAAATTTGCTTTTTTATTTGTTTTAGTTTCGTCTTTTTCTTAGGTTTTGTTTTTTGTTTTTCTCACTAATTACCTTTTTTGCATTGTTTGTTTGGTGGAAATGCACGAACATTTAGTGTATGAACATAAATATAGACATGTATGAACGTATTATTCAAAAAATACAAACGTTTTATTAAGTTGTTGGCCCAGCCATTGCCTGGGTCTTCTAGACGTCATTTAAAGCTTCATTATCGGTATGTATTAGATTGTTGTTCTATTTAAATATGTTTACATTTTCATCGTATTTGGTTATTCTATAGAGGAACACATGAAAAAATTAATGTGCATAGTTAGTATGTATTGCCTATTATGGTTTCGCATAGAAAAACCTTAAGAGTCCGCCTCATCTTAATTTTTTTCCGTCCTCCGCCTCTGTGTGGAGGTGCGGTGGATCTCGACCCACCGCCGGCGGGATGGACCCGTTCTCGTTTTTGTTAGGTTCCATGGCTTGGTTGAGACTGTGTGGCGCGGTAACGATGTCCCTCAGTAGGAATAATGTCTTCCCACGTCCGATCGATGTCCCGATGGTGCGTATAAGGTCGGGGGAGGACGTATGAAGTAAACTTGTGCATGGACAGCCCGACCTGGCAGACAGAGCCCGAAAACCCGCCATTCAGGCCGGGCTCATGCTCAGCTTTTTAGCTTGAAGCCCGGCCCGAAAGCCCGAACTAAGACTGAATCAGTATACCTACTTTTAAATTAGAATAGTTATTTTATTGAAAAAGTGCATTGTTAACAAGGTTCGGACCGGGTCAGCCAGCCTCGGGCTTGGGATTTTGACTTCGGGCTTTGACAAGCCTCGCCCGAAACCCAGCCCGGTCCGGGATTTGAGCAGGTGTAGTGTGAAAGTGTGTTTTCGTCGGTCGGTACTGGTCTTCGGTGCATCTATTTGGATCCAGGTTTTGTCCGTCTTTGTTCGTGCGGTTACAGGTTTGATCTTTTTAATCTACGACTCTCTTCATCGACGATGGTTGCTGCTCTGATGCACTGGCCCTTTGTGGCTTTAGCACGACGACTTCTCGACTGTCTACTAAACAAAGTTTTGTATGGCTCCGGTGAGGGAGACGGCGGTGCGTAGGTGGTCTGTGGACTGGTTGTATATTACCTCTAGTGTTCTCTGTCTTTCATGATTGATTCTGAATAAATCAGAAATTTCTCTCTCTCTCAAAAAAAAAAGAACCAGCCAATTGGCCTAAAGTTGCCTGAATAGATGCTATTCGTGGATGGGCCATGAACGTTCCAACAAAAACTTGAGCTTCCGATCGTTCATTGGATGGCCTAAAGTACTACTACGTACTAGTATGTTTTTTCTTTAACGCCAGCCGAACAGCCAAGCTCTCCAATATAACTATCATTGGATGGATCATATAGCACTTGCTCGTAATATCGTATACTCATCACAAGACTATCATAGTATCATTTCAACTTTTCAAGGAGAAGTTGACCCTCTGACAGCAAGAAGATAAAAGCCAATGAGACAGAAAAGGACCAGAACACCTATCATATCCTCGACACGATCGATCGGTCAATCATATCATAGCGAACCTCCAACCTTTCCTCTTGTCTGTTTCTATATCACGCACGATCTTCCTAGTAGTGGGGGGGGGGGGGGGGGGGGGGGTGGAGAGATCTGAAGAACCAATCTCAAAGCAGCTGCTTCAGGCGTCAGAGCAAACTATACTTACTACGCACTCCTTAAAAGTACTAAAGATCTGGTTATTCACATTAATAATGTTCTGGGTCGGTAATTAACTAATTGCTGAAATAGCAGGTGCATTTGGTGCAGCGGGAATTGGCAATGCATGCACTCACATGTCAGATCTGAATGCAAAACGCTGGATATAGACTGCAGATGCTACCTGCTTGATTTCAGTGGATGTATGTTAGCCTAAAATAAACAAATTAGTGGATGCATGAGAGGCTGGCACTTCCTATTGCTTTTCGGTTAAAAATGACACGAAGATGAAAGAGCACACAGGGAAATGCATTTCGGCTCTTATAAGTTTAAACCCACATGATATGACACTGAACTCCACCTGACGAAGCACCTTTCTGGAACAAACCACTTATCAGGATGCGTGTCATGCCAACTCGTCAGCTGGATAATATTCAGCCGCCCACTACCAACCACAAGGTGCAACAGGCTATCAGAGGATACCTTACAGTCACGTAAAAATTCTTACAGAAATGGTGCCATTGAGCACAACGAAAGCCGGTGAAGACCAAATGGTCGCCCTTAAACAAAGAACGAGCACCATAGCAAAAGATGTTGACACCAACTTGTCAGTTGCATGCCAACAAATTGGTATCTTGATATTAATATATTCTCCTTTTCAAAAAAAAAACAAATTGGTATACCCTACATTTGACAGGCAGGGCAATCGGATGAATTCAATACATTGAAATCTAAGAAAATTAGGGGTCACTTAAGCTGGCATGTCTATTCTGTGGCATCCCAGGAATGAAACAAAGCATGATTGGTTGCTTTCTCTTGTCCCAACCTTTTCCCATTTCATCATGATGAAGAAATTTTCTTTTGTGAGAGTAATGAGATCCTTGAAAGGGGAATGTAAGACCCCCCAAAAAGTGTTCATCGAAGGAGAAGATTTTGAGAAAGGCAGCAGATGACTGATGAACTAAAGGCAAAAGTGTTGAGTACCGTGATTGTATTAGGAAACATAGGTTAGACTAGGAAATATTCTGGTTTGCCTTATACTTCAAGTAGATCATGTACTCTTATATATATACCCACGAGGCTTAAGCAATACAACGATAATTCCACCAAATCCTTCTCTCCCTTCTAATATGGTATCAGTTTCCGGGTTCTAAACCCTAGCCGCCGCCGCTTCCGCACCCGCGCTGCCTCTGGGGCGGTCGGCCTCCATGACCGCTGCCGGGGGCTGCGCCGCCCGTACCTAGGGTTCGTCCGCCCGCCGTGTTGGCCAGCTGCCCTAGAAAGTCTTTGTTCCCGATCCTTTGATCCGGGTTTTCTTTCTCTCGCCGGTCGCTTTGATCGGCGTCTCCTTTTTGGTTTTTCAGTCCATGTGATCCGGTTTGCGTCGCCCACCGTCACCGTCGACCCGGTGCGCCTCTATGCCAACACCGGCGCGATCGGCCGGCTTCTTGACTGACCCGGCGGCCTCGCGCGTCGTCCGCGCGTTTGCCCGTCGGTCGCCCCGACCCGGCAGCCTCGCGCGGCGTTCTTGCGTCGGCCTGCCGGTCGCCCCGACCCGGCGGCCTCGCGTCATGCGGCGGCCCTTCACCGCCGCCGTTCGCGCGACGGCCCGACCGTCGATCTACGCCGGTCGTCACCGCCCTGCTCCGACCGAGACTCCTGCATCACCCCGACCTGGCGGCCTCGCGCCATGCTGCGGCCAATCATAGCCGCCCTGCCGCCCGTCGCCGCCGGCTTCATCTCGGACTCCGCCGTCACCGCACCTCCACCGAGCGGCGTCCCCGACCTCGCGTGCGATCGGATTGATCACCCGCCCGCCGCCGCGATCCGCCTCATCTACGCCGTGCGACCGACCTGGCCCGTTGGGTGCGCGTGCCTCCGCAGGCCCCCTGAAGACCGTCCCGAGTTCAGCGCGCCCCTCTACCGATCGAGCAATGGGCTGCCGTTGCATCGCCCCGTCGGGCCGCAGCGCCGCCGCCCCGTGGTTCTTCTCCTAGCTGCATCGACCCGCGTCACCGTTGCGTCGCCCCTTCGGGCCGTGGTACCGTGCCTGCGGTCCACCGCCGCCCAGAGGCCGTCCGCTCCAGGTCGTCCCCGTGGTAGCACCGACCCTCGCGCCGCCACTGCGTCGCCCCGTCGGGCCGTAGCGAGCGTGGCACGCGGTCCACGCCGCCGTCCAGAGGCCGTCCCCGCGGCTGCACCGACCCGCGCTCCTCCTGTTAGGGAACGTAGCATAAATTTAAAATTTTCCTACGTGTCACCAAGATCTATCTATGGAGTCATCTAGCAACGAGGGAGGAGTGGATCTACATACCCTTGTAGATCGCGCGCGGAAGCGTTCAAGAGAACGGGGTTGATGGAGTCGTACTCGTCGTGATCCAAATCACCAATGATCCTAGCGCCGAACGGACGGCACCTCCGCATTCAACACACGTACGGAGCGGAGACGTCTCCCACGCCTTGATCCAGCAAGGAGGAGGGAGAGGTTGATGGAGATCCAACAGCACGACGGCGTGGTGGAAGTAGCGGGATTCCAACAGGGTTTCGCTAAGCGCTGCGGGAGGAGGAAGATGTGTCACGGGAGGGAGAGGGAGGCGCCAGGCCTTAGGTTAGTTTGCTCCTCCTTTTCCCCACTATATATAGGGCCAAGGGAGAGGGGGAGGCGCATCCCTTGCCCCTTCCTCCAAGGAAGGGTGCGGCCAAGGGTGGGGAGGAGTCCATCCTCCCCAAGGCACCTCGGAGGTGCCTTCCCCCTTTAGGACTCTCCTCTTTTTCTCTTCTCTTGGCGCATGGGCCTCTTGGGGCTGGTGCCCTTGGCCCATATAGGCCAAGGCACACCCCCTACAGCCCATGTGCCCCCCCGGGGCAGGTGGCCCCACCCGGTGGGCCCCCGGGACCCTTCCGGTGGTCCCGGTACAATACCGGTGACCCTGAAACTTGTCCCGATGGCCGAAATAGCACTTCTTATATATAATTCTTTACCTCCGGACCATTCCGGAACTCCTCGTGACGTCCGGGATCTCATCCGGGACTCCGAACAACTTTCGGGTTACCGCATACTAATATCTCTACAACCCTAGCGTCACCGAACCTTAAGTGTGTAGACCCTATGGGTTCGGGAGACATGCAGACATGACCGAGATGACTCTCCGGTCAATAACCAATAGCGGGATCTGGATACCCATGTTGGCTCCCACATGTTCCACGATGATCTCATCGGATGAACCACGATGTCAAGGACTTAATCAATCCCGTATACAATTCCCTTTGTCTATCGGTATGTTACTTGCCCGAGATTCGATCGTCGGAATCCAATACCTAGTTCAATCTCGTTACTGGCAAGTCTCTTTACTCGTTCCGTAACACATCATCCCGTGATCAACTCCTTGGTCACATTGCGCATATGATGATGTCCTACCGAGTGGGCCCAGAGATACCTCTCCGCTTACACGGAGTGACAAATCCTAGTTTCGATTCGTGCCAACCCAACAGACACTTTCAGAGATACCTGTAATGTACCTTTATAGCCACCCAGTTACGTTGTGACGTTTGGTACACCCAAAGCATTCCTATGGTATCCAGGAGTTGCACAATCTCATGGTCTAAGGAAATGATACTTGATATTAGAAAAGCTTTAGCATACGAACTATATGATCTTGTGCTAGGCTTAGGATTGGGTCTTGTCCATCACATCATTCTCCTAATGATGTGATCCCGTTATCAACGACATCCAATGTCCATGGTCAGGAAACCGTGACCATCTATTGATCAACGAGCTAGTCAACTAGAGGCTTACTAGGGACATGGTGTTGTCTATGTATCCACACATGTATCTGAGTTTCCTATCAATACAATTCTAGCATGGATAATAAACGATTATCATGAACAAGGAAATATAATAATAACTAATTTATTATTGCCTCTAGGGCATATTTCCAACAGTCTCCCACTTGCACTAGAGTCAATAATCTAGTTCACATCGCCATGTGATTAACACTCACAGGTCACATCGCCATGTAACCAACATCCAAAGAGTTTACTAGAGTCAATAATCTAGTTCACATCACTATGTGATTAACACTCAATGAGTTCTAGGTTTGATCATGTTGCTTGTGAGAGAGGTTTTAGTCAACGGGTCTGAACCTTTCAGATCCGTGTATGCTTTACAAATCTCTATGTCATCTCCTAGATGTAGCTACCACGTTCTATTTGGAGCTATTCCAAATAACTGTTCTACTATACGAATCCAGTTTACTACTCAGAATAATCTGGATTAGTGTCAAAGTTTGCATCGGCGTAACCCTTTACGACGAACTCTTTTACCACCTCCATAATCGAGAAAATTCCTTAGTCCACTAGTTACTAAGGATAACTTTGACCACTGTCCTGTGATCCGTTCTTGGATCACTCTTGTACCCCTTGACTGACTCATGGCAAGGTACACTTCAGGTGCGGTACACAGCATAGCATACTGTAGAGCCTACGTCTTAAGCATAGGGGACGACTTTCGTCCTTTCTCTCTATTCTGCCATGGTCGAGCTTTAAGTCTTAACTTCATACCTTACAACTCAGGCAAGAACTCCTTCTTTGACTGATCCATCTTGAACACCTTCAAGATCATGTCAAGGTATGTGCTCATTTGAAAGTACCATTAAGCGTTTTGATCTATCCTTATAGATCTTGATGCTCAATGTTCAAGTAGCTTAATCCAGGCTTTCCATTGAAAAACACTTTCCAAATAACCCTATATTCTTTCCAGAAATTCTACGTCATTTCCGATCAACAATATGTTAAAACATATACTCATCAGAAATTCTATAGTGCTCCCACTCACTTCTTTGGAAATACAAGTTTCTCATAAACTTTGTATACACCCAAAATCTTTGATCATCTCATCAAAGCATACATTCCAACTCCGAGATGCTTACTCCAGTCCTTAGAAGGATTGCTGGAGCTTTGCATACTTATTAGCATCTTTCAGGATTGACAAAACCTTCCGGTTGTATCACATACAACCTTTCCTCAGAAAATAGTCGAGGAAACTATGTTTTGACATCCTATCTGCAAGATTTCATAAATAATGCAGTAATCGCTAATATAATTCCAACAGACTCTTAGCATCGCTACGAGTGAGAAAGTCTCATCGTAGTCAACTCCTTGAACTTGTCGGAAAAACATCTTAACGACAAGTCGAGCTTTCTTAATGGTGATACTTACCATCATTGTCCGTCTTCCTTTTAAAATCCATCTGTACTCAACAGCCTTACGACCATCAAGTAGTTCTTGCAAAGTCTATACTTTGTATTTATACATGGATCCTCTCTCGGATTTTATGGCCTCGAGCCATTTATCGGAATCCGGGCCCACCATTGCTTCTCCATAGCTTGTAGGCTCATTGTTGTCTAGCAACATGACTTTCAAGACAGGATTACGTACCACTCTGAAGCAGTACGCATCCTCGTCATCCCACGAGGTTTGGTAGTGACTTGATCTGAAGTTTCATGATCACTATCATAAGCTTCCACTTCAATTGGTGTAGGTGCCACAGGAACAACTTCCTGTGCCCTGCCACACACTAGTTGAAGAGACGGTTCAATAACCTCATCAAGTCTCCACCATCCTCCCACTCAATTCTTTCGAGAGAAACCTTTCCTCGAGAAAGGACCCGATTCTAGAAACAATCCTTTATTGCTTTCGGATCTGAGACAGGAGGTATACCCAACTGTTTTTGGGTTGTCCTATGAAGATGCATTTATCCGCTTTGGGTTCGAGCTTATCGGCCTGAAACTTTTCCACATAAGCGTCGCAGCCCCAAACTTTTAAGAAATGACAGCCTAGGTTTCTCTAAACCATAGTTCATATGGTGTCACCTCATCGGAATTACGTGGTGCCCTATTTAAAGTGAATGTGGTTGTCTTTAATGCCTAACCCATGAACTATCGTGGTAATTCGATAAGAGACATCATGGTATGCATCATATCCAATAGGGTGCAGTTATGATGTTTGGATACACCATCACACTATGGTGTTCCAGGCTGTATTAGTTGTGAAACAATTTCCACAATGTCTTAATTCTGTGCCAAACTCATAATTCAGATATTCATCTCTATGATCATATCATAGACATTTTATCCTCTTGTCACGACGATCTTTCAACTTCACCCTGAAATTACTTGAACCTTTCAATAATTCAGACTCGTGATTCATCAAGTAAATATACTCAATATCTACTCAAACCATCTGTGAAGTAAGAACATAACGATGTCCACTACACGCCTCAGCACTCATTGGACTGCACACATCAAAATGTATTACTTCCAACAAGTTGCTTTCTAGTTCCATTTTACTGAAAAACGAGGCTTTCAGTCATCTTGCCCATGTGGTATGATTTGCATGTCTCAAGTGATTCAAAATCAAGTGAGTCCAAACGGTCCATTTGCATGGAGTTTCTTCATGCATACACACCAATAGACATGGTTCGCATGTCTCAAACTTTTCAAAAATGAGTGAGTCCAAAGATCCATCAACATGGAGCTTCTTCATGCGTTTTATACCGATATGACTTACGTGGCTGTGCCACAAGTAGGTGGTACAATCATTACTATCTTTTGGCATGAACATGTGTATCACTACGATCGAGATTCAATAAACTATTCATTTTAGGTGTAAGACCATTGAAGGTATTATTCAAATAAACAGAGTAACCATTATTCTCCTTAAATGAATAACCGTATTGCGACAGACATAATCCAATCATGTCTATGCTCAATGCAAACACCAATCTCGATGATAGAGGGAGCGCACGATATTTGATCAACCTTGGAAATACTTCCAACACATATCGTCATCTCACCTTTAGCTAGTCTCCGTCTATTCCGTAGCTTTTATTTCGAGTTACTAACACTTAGCAACCGAACCGGTATCTAATACCCTGGTGCTACTAGGAGTACTAGTAAAGTACACAACAACACAATGTATATCCAATATACTTCTATCGACCTTGCCAGCCTTCTCATCTACCAAGTATCTAGGGTAATTCTGCTCCAGTGGCTGTTCCCCTTATTACAGAAGCACTCAGTCTCGGGTTTGGGTTCAACCTTGGGTTTCTTCACTAGAGCAGCAGCTGAATTGCCGTTTCATGAAGTATCCCTTTGTTCCCTTGCCCTTCTTGAAACTAGTGGTTTCACCAACCATCAACAATTTATGCTCCTTCTTGATTTCTACTTTCGCGGTGTCAAACATCGCGAATATCTCAAGGATCATCATATATGTCCCTGATATATCATAGTTCATCACGAAGCTCTAGCAGCTTGGTGGTAATGACTTCGGAGAAACATCACTATCTTATCTGGAAGATCAACTCCCACTTGATTCAAATGATTATTGTACTCAGACAATCCGAGCACAAGCTCAACAATTGAGCTTTTCTCCTTAGTTTGCAGGTTAAGAAAATCGTCGGAGGTCTTATACCTCTTGACGTGGGCACGAGCCTGAAATCCCAATTTCAGCCCTCAAAACATCTCATATGTTTTGCGACGTTTCAAAAACCGTCTTCGGTGCCTCAACTCTAAACCGTTTAACTGAACTATCATGTAGTTATCAAAACGTGTATGTCAGATGTTCGCAACATCCACAGACAACGTTCGAGGTTCAGCACACTGAGCGGTGCATTAAGGACATAAGCCTTCTATGAAGCAATGAGGACAATCCTCGGTTTACGGACCTAGTCCGCATAGTTGCTACTATCAACTTTCAACTAATTTTTCTCTAGGAACATATCTAAACAGTAGAACTATAGCATGAGCTACGACATAATTTGCAAAGATCTTTTGACTATGTTCAGGATAATTAAGTTCATCTTATGAACTCCCACTCAGATAGACATCCCTCTAGTCATCTAAGTGATTACATGATCCGAGTCAACTAGGCCGTGTCCGATCATCACGTGAGACGGACTAGTCAACGTCGGTGAACATCTTTATGTTGATCGTATCTTCTATACGACTCATGCTCGACCTTTCGGTCTTCTGTGTTCCGAGGCCATGTCTGTACATGCTAGGCTCGTCAAGTTAACCCTAAGTGTTTTGCATGTGTTCCGAGGCCATGTCTGTACATGCTAGGCTCGTCAACACCCGTTGTATGTGAACGTAAGGATCCATCACACCCGATCATCACGGCGTGCTTAGAAACGACGAACTGTAGCAACGGTGCACAGTTAGGGGAGAACACTTCTTGAAATTTTAATGAGGGATCATCTTATTTACTACCGTCGTTCTAAGCAAATAAGATGTATTAACATGATAAACATCACATGCAATCAAATAGTAGTGACATGATATGGCCAATATCATATAGCTCCTTTGATCTCCATCTTGGGGCTCCATGATCATCTTGTCACCGGCATGACACCATGATCTCCATCATCATGATCTCCATCATCGTGTCTCCATGAAGTTGTCACGTCATCTATTACTTCTACTACTACAGCTAACGTTTAGCAATAAAGTAAAGTAATTACATGATGTTTTATGTTGACACGCAGGTCATAAATAAATTAAGACAACTCCTATGGCTCCTGCCGGTTGTCATACTCATCGACATGCAAGTCGTGATTCCTATTACAAGAACATGATCAATCTCATACATCTCATATATCATTCATCACATCCTTTGGCCATATCACATCACATAGCATACCCTGCAAAAACAAGTTAGACGTCCTCTAATTGTTGTTTGCATGTTTTACGTGGCTGCTATGGGTTTCTAGCAAGAATGTTTCTTACCTACGCAAAGACCACAACGTGATATGCCAATTGCTATTTACCCTTCATAAGGACCCTGTTCATCGAATCCGATCCGACTAAAGTGGGAGAGACAGACACCCGCCAGCCACCTTATGCAACTAGTGCATGTTTGTCAGTGGAACCGGTCTCACGTAAGAGTACGTGTAAGGTTGGTCCGGGCCGCTTCATCCCACGATGCCGCCGAATCAAGATAAGACTAGTAACGGCAAGCATATTGAACAAAATCAACGCCCACAACTACTTTGTTTTCTACTCGTGCATAGAAACTACGCATAGACCTAGCTCATGATGCCACTGTTGGGGAACGTAGCATAAATTCAAAATTTTCCTACGTGTCACCAAGATCTATCTATGGAGTCATCTAGCAACGAGGGAGGAGTGGATCTACATACCCTTGTAGATCGCGCGCGGAAGCGTTCAAGAGAACGGGGTTGATGGAGTCATACTCGTCGTGATCCAAATCACCGATGATCCTAGCGCCGAACGGACGGCACCTCCGCGTTCAACACACGTACGGAGCGGAGACGTCTCCCACGCCTTGATCCATCAAGGAGGAGGGAGAGGTTGATGGAGATCCAACAGCACGACGGCGTGGTGGAAGTAGCGGGATTCCAACAGGGCTTCGCTAAGCGCTGCGGGAGGAGGAAGATGTGTCACGGGAGGGAGAGGGAGGCGCCAGGCCTTAGGTTAGTTTGCTCCTCCTTTTCCCCACTATATATAGGGCCAAGGGAGAGGGGGAGGCGCAGCCCTTGCCCCTTCCTCCAAGGAAGGGTGCGGCCAAGGGTGGGGAGGAGTCCATCCTCCCCAAGGCACCTCGGAGGTGCCTTCCCCCTTTAGGACTCTCCTCTTTTTCTCTTCTCTTGGCGCATGGGCCTCTTGGGGCTGGTGCCCTTGGCCCATATAGGCCAAGGCACACCCCCTACAGCCCATGTGCCCCCCCAGGGCAGGTGGCCCCACCCGGTGGGCCCCCGGGACCCTTCCGGTGGTCTCGGTACAATACCGGTGACCCCGAAACTTGTCCCGATGGCCGAAATAGCACTTCCTATATATAATTCTTTACCTCCGGACCATTCCGGAACTCCTCGTGACGTCCGGGATCTCATCCGGGACTCCGAACAACTTTCGGGTTACCGCATACTAATATCTCTACAACCCTAGCGTCACCGAACCTTAAGTGTGTAGACCCTACGGGTTCGGGAGACATGCAGACATGACCGAGATGACTCTCCGGTCAATAACCAACAGCGGGATCTGGATACCCATGTTGGCTCCCACATGTTCCACGATGATCTCATCGGATGAACCACGATGTCAAGGACTTAATCAATCCCGTATACAATTCCCTTTGTCTATCGGTATGTTACTTGCCCGAGATTCGATCGTCGGAATCCAATACCTAGTTCAATCTCGTTACTGGCAAGTCTCTTTACTCGTTCCGTAACACATCATCCCGTGATCAACTCCTTGGTCACATTGCGCATATGATGATGTCCTACCGAGTGGGCCCAGAGATACCTCTCCGCTTACACGGAGTGACAAATCCTAGTCTCGATTCGTGCCAACCCAACAGACACTTTCAGAGATACCTGTAATGTACCTTTATAGCCACCCAGTTACGTTGTGACGTTTGGTACACCCAAAGCATTCCTATGGTATCCAGGAGTTGCACAATCTCATGGTCTAAGGAAATGATACTTGATATTAGAAAAGCTTTAGCATACGAACTATATGATCTTGTGCTAGGCTTAGGATTGGGTCTTGTCCATCACATCATTCTCCTAATGATGTGATCCCGTTATCAACGACATCCAATGTCCATGGTCAGGAAACCGTGACCATCTATTGATCAACGAGCTAGTCAACTAGAGGCTTACTAGGGACATGGTGTTGTCTATGTATCCACACATGTATCTGAGTTTCCTATCAATACAATTCTAGCATGGATAATAAACGATTATCATGAACAAGGAAATATAATAATAACTAATTTATTATTGCCTCTAGGGCATATTTCCAACACCTCCGTCGCGCTGCCCCTTCGGGCTGTCGCGCCGCGGCCCGCAGTCCCTGCCGCCGCCCCGAGGTCTTCCGATGTCGCCCTGACCTGCCCGCCGCTGTTGCGTCGCCCCTTCGGGCCGTAGCGCCGTGGCCCGTGGTCCACTCCGCCGTCACCGCGCATCGACCTCCGGTGGTATGCGCCGCGCCGTCTTCCTTGGAGCAGGAACGCCACCGTCCGAGCCGGTCTTCGTCAAGCTGTCAGGGCTCTTCGCCTACTTCGAGCATCGTCGCCGTGCTTCTAACCTAGCCGCCGTCGCCGCTACCCCCGTAGCTGCCGCAGCCACCCGTCCACCCCCTTCGTCTTCGTCCAGCACCAGCCCGTCGCTAGTGTCGCCGTCATCTACCCTAACCGCTTCATCTACTCCGACAACCATAGGCGACATTGGCCTCACGCCGATTGGCGCCGCAACCGTCGTCGAGTCCTTCTCTGCCGGCCTCTCCGACTTCTTCGACATGGCGTACAGCTCGTGCAGGTCCCAGTCTACGCATGCCCGGTGCTGGCAACACCGATGCGTGCCTTCGTCCACGACGTGTCCCCGGGCCTGGCAAGCTTGGTGCGGTGCTTCGTCAACTTCGTCTTCGTCCGTCTACACATGCCCGGTGGTGGCAACACCGGTGCGTGCCTTCGCCCATGATGTGTCCCCGGGCTTGGCAAACCCGCCGCGACGCGTCGTCAACCACATCTTCTTCCCGGCGCACCACTACTTCGACACCACTGCGCCCATGCTAACTCGGCGCCCCCTTGCGCCTGCGGCTCCAGAGCGACTTCCTCGACACCGGCCACCCCGACTCGACATCGACCACGGCATTCTTCGCACGGCTACCTCGACCACGGCTCCACCACCCATGCTCTCGGCTACATCGAAAAATGGCACAAAGGGCTACTGCCTGCTTGAGCAACCTCGTTGGTTTCCACTCCAGCCACGACTCCGTGATGCGTTGACCGTTACGACTGTGGGGGGTGTCCGTCGGCTTGCCTTCGGATTCTTCTCCAGTCTCACCGTCTACGTCGCTACCGTTGTGACTGCGGGGGGGGGGGGGTGTTGAGTAACGTGATTGTATTAGGAAACATAGGTTAGACTAGGAAATATTCTGGCTTGCCTTGTACTTCAAGTAGATCATGTACTCCTATATATATGCCCACGAGGCTCAAGCAATACAACGATAATTCCACCAAATCCTTCTCTCCCTTCTTACAAAAAGAAATATGCTTAGTTGAATTTATATAATTAAAGCCTCTGTACAAGTTCACATGCTCCATAAGAAGTTTGTATAGTTTGTAGATAGACTGGTTGGGGGAATACTAGGAATCTATTACCCATTGTCATGAGTCTAGATTTTAGGAACCAATTCACCATAGACCTCAGGTTACAAAGCAACAAGACACATACACTTCTTGCCTGTGTGAGAGAACGTCGTACCCTAGCTCTGGGCGACGGCTTCATGTTAAATAGCCAGGGGCGCAACTCCCTGGGTTAGCGTACAGATGGGATCGAGTACATCTTGGAGAACAAGGGATAAAATAGAGAGATATCTAGTTACAATGATAACAGAATATTTGAACAAACTATCTCTATCTATCTAGGTTCGGTTGACATCATGAGTGCCGAAGGTTATCATGTAGGATCTCCATATGTGTCGTTTAACACCCTCCCTTAATCACAACTTTGTCAAGTTGAGATTACACTTGAACTTCTAAAGATTCCTCATGGGCAACGCCTTTGTAAATCCATCTGCAACCTAATCACGTGAATGCACAAAACGAATTTCCAATTGCCTGTTAGCAACTCTTTCTCTGACAAAATGAAAATCTATCTCAATATGTTTTGTCCTGGCATGAAACACTGGATTAGCAGATAAATAGGTAGCACCAAGGTTATCACACCATAAGCATGGAGCTTAAGTGCACTTCACACCAAGCTCCCTCAACATGGACTGAACCCAAATAATCTCAGCTGTAGCATTTGCCAGCGCCTTGTACTCAGCTTCTGTATTGGACCTTGATACAGTGGCTTGTTTCTTTGCACCCCATGATATCAAGTTTGGACCAAAGAACACTGCAAAACCACCAGTGGAGCGTCTGTCATCTAGACATCTAGCCCAATCAGAGTCAGAAAAAGCACTAACAAGAGTAGATGAAGACTTGCTGAAAGTAAGACCAAGATTCATAGTATCTTTCACATATCTCACTATGCGCTTTGCAGCAGTCCAATGAGTTTTGGTGGGAGCATGAAGAAACTGACATACTTTGTTCACAGCAAAGGAAATATCAGGTCTTGTCAACGTTAAATATTGAAGTGCTCCCAGTAAACTCCTGTATCTGGTACTATCCCCTTGACTCAAAGGTTATCCTTCTGCAAGGGATAATTTCTCTGTACTAGACAATGGAGTTGGTGAGGACTTACACCCTTGCAACCCAACTCTTCTTACCAGATCATTGGCATACTTTTCCTGAGAGAGATGAAGACCGTTTCCATGTTTCTTGACTTCAATCCCTAGAAAGAAATGCAAGTCTCCCACATCTTTAAGAGCAAACTCAACACTCAGATCCTTCAACAGTCCTATCACTGCCTCATCAGACGAACTTGTGACAATAATATCATCAACATAAATAAAAACAAATATGGATGTATTTGACTTATTATAGATAAACAAAGATGTGTCAGATTTAGAAGGAATGAATCCAAGTGTCTGCAACTTCTGACTGAGTCGTGAGTACCATGCTCGAGGAGCCTACTTCAGTCCATATAAAGCTTTGTCAAGTTTACACACATGAAATGGCTCGCCTTTACTTACAAATTCAGGAGGTTGTTTCATGTAGACTTCCTCTTCCAGAACACCATGAAGGAACGCGTTCTGTACATCTAGCTGTCGAAGACTCCATCCTCTGGAAACAGTAATGGACAGTACAAGACGAATGGTTGCAGCTTTCACAACAGGACTGAATGTGTCCTCGTAATCTATGTCATATCGTTTCTTAAACCCTTTTTGCAACCAGTCTGGCCTTGTAGCGATCTATAGTTCCATCAGACTTTCTCTTGATTATGAAAACCCACTTGCAATCAATTAAATTTTTACCTTGTTGTGGGGGAACTAGATGCCATATTTTATTTTTTCGAAGTGCCATGCATTCTTCTTCCATGGCCTTTTTCCACCGTGCATCACTAAGTGCCTCCTCAAGAGTACTTGGTTCACCTGTTGAACATGCTAGGCCAAACTTTGTTATTTGCTTCTAATTGACAGGTTTTGTTACCCCTTTCTGTAGACGTGTACACGGAGAAACAGGTGCTGCTGTAGTATTGCTGGGCGCAGAAGATCCAGCTGTTGCACCGGTTGATCCCGAGGCAGATCCTTCCAGCGCCCCTGTCGCACCAGGGAAGGAATCCACGGGATTTTCTATGGCGGTAGTCTGCGGCAACTGCGATACAGCCGGTGCAGAAGATCCAGCGCCTGGCTGTGGGTCCACTGGCGACCCATCATGGCGCAATGATGGCGTGGGCCTGGGTGAATCCGCGCCGGATCACGCGCCGCCAGACGGATCAGCGCAGGGCTCCGTGCCTGCCTCCTGTCTGCTGGGTGCGGCACCGGTTGGCTGCCGTCGGATGTAGTGGCGGGGCCCATCTGCGGGCTAGCGACCCCGCGTGTCGGCACCTGATTGATGGGCGCGGAAGACGCGCCCGAGCCAGTGGAGGGGCGCCGCGTGCCAGGCGCTGGGTCGCTGGAGGCGCGCCTGGCAGGCGGCACGGGTTCCTGTGGGCTGCTGTCCTACTGCTGCATCGATCCCGATGCAGATTCGCTGCTGGGCTGTTGCAGCTTCAATCCCGATGAGGATCTGCACCCCAGCCCCGGACACATAAAATGTGGGCTGATTTCATCACCGTTTTGGGTGATTTCTGCACCGTTTTCTCCATGGTTTTCATCTGCATCATCACAAAGCTCAAGTGCATGGTTATGAGAGTTAGTCAGTGATTGATCAACACAATTATCTCCCCCTTGATCAAGACCGGTAAGGCTAGATGGGAGGAGAATAATTTCTTGAAGAAGTAGTGCACCGGCGTTGGGATGAAGATCGGAAAACAGGAACTTTGTTTCATCAAAGACTATGTCACGAGAGATATATACTCGTCCCATAGGAACATCAAGGCACTTAACACCTTTTATGCTTGGCACTATAGCCAAGGAAAACGCATTGCTTAGAGCGGAACATGAGTTTGTGATTGTTGTATGGACGAAGATTGGGCCAGCAAGCACACCCAAACACACAAAGAGAGGTGTAGTCGGGTTTGGTGTGAAGGAGTCTTTCCATAGGAGTTTCATTCTTAATGACACGACTAGGGAGCATGTTGATGATATGAACGGCAGTGAGAAACACTTCATCCCAGAACTCGAGGGGCATGGAGGTGCCAGCTAAAAGAGCTAGGCCAACCTCTACAGTGTGTCTATGCTTGCGTTCGGCAGACCCGTTTTGTTGGTAAGCATGCGGACAAGACACATGATGAGAGATTCCAAGTTTTTGGAAGAAAGAGTTTAGTTTCTTGTATTCCCCTCCCCAATCAGATTGGAGAGCAAGAATTTTACTATCAAACTGGCATTCAACTAAATCTTGAAATTGAGAAAAACTTGGGACACATCGGATCTTTTCTTAAGAAGATAGATCCAAGAGAACTTGCTATAATCATCAATGAAACTCACATAGTATGTATGTCTACCAATAGAGGAGGGGGCAGGACCCCAAACATCAGAAAAGATAAGTTGCAATGGTTTGATAGAAATACTTGTAGAAACTGGATAGGGTAACCGATGAATTTTGGCCTTTTGGCATGAGTCACAAATTGTTTCAACATCACACTCTCCAACATATGGGAGCTTATTTTTCCTAAGAAATCGCTCAACTAAAGAAAAAGATGCATGTCCTAAACGATCATGCCACCATGTTCAAGACACTTTGGTGGCACTAAACACTTGTTTATTCAATCTTCTAATCTCTGGAATCAAGGGATAGAGTCCACGAACGCATCTACCTCGATATAGCACTTTCTTCGTTGCCTGATCCTTGATCAAAAAGAAGAAAGGGTGAAATTCAAGAAAGACATGATTGTCAATGGTAATGCGGTGAACAGAAAGAAGATTTTTTGAAGCACTAGGGACATGCAAAATTCTTTTAAGGTGAATTTTCCTGTGAGGGGTTTTGATAATTGAGTGGCCAATATGGCTAATTCTCATACCTTCTCCACTAGCAGTGTGGATGTGGTCCTTGCCACGGTACTTTTCACGCATGGTCACTTTCCCCAGCTCGCCGGTGATGTGGTTTGTGGCGCCGCTGTCGATATACCAGTTGGTGTCGATGCCATAGGAGGCATCAGCTGCTCCGGCCACCTTCTCATCTTGAGATGAGTCATCTTCATCTTCCTCATAGCGGTACCGGCAATCCTTTGCTGAGTGGACCGACTTGCCGTAGATTTGGCACCTGACCGTGTCAGGACGTGACTTGTTGTTGGAGCTGTTGTTGCGCCGGCCTCTAGTATTGGTGTAGGAAGGCCGGCCGCCGCCTCGTGAGTTGTTGGAGCCGCTGATGTTGCCGCCACCGGTGCCATTTCCCTTGCTGTTCCGGGGCAGCCCACGGTGACGTGAGCTCCCGCCACGGCCGCGAGTGGTGGCGTTAGCAGAAGACTTGAAGCCGCCTCCTGCAGCTCCTTGGAAGAGGGCCACCCACTGATCGAAGTTGCTCATCTGAGCGAACAACTCGTCGAGGGTGACTGGTATGGTGCATGCATCAAGAGCAGACACCAACGGCTGATACTCCATGTCAAGCGCATTGAGGATGTAAGAGATCAACTCATCATCCTGCAATGGCTTGCCAACAGCAGCAAGCTCGTCGGCGAGGCCACGCATATGCGCGAAGAAGGAGGCCACTGATTGCGTCCCTTTCTGCGCGTTGGTGAGGGCTGCACGAATGTTGTTGACGCGGGACAGCGAGGTTGACAAGAACATGCTCGCCAATGTCGTCCAGAGCTCGTGTGCATGAGTGATCGAGGTCACCTGCACCAAGACTTCTTTGGAGAGATTGTTCAGAAGATATCCTAGTACCTGCTGATCCTCTCGAACCCAGATGGGATGGAGTGGATTCGGGATGGTCTCCTCCTTCCCATCCTTGTCCTTACTGACGACGATCTTGGCCGGCTCCGCTATGCTTCCATCGACATAGCCGAAGAAGCCTGCCCCTCTCAGTTGCGGCGTAATCTGGGTACGCCATAGGATGTAGTTTGTGCGGGTCAGCCGCTCGGTGATCTGACCAGTGAGAGCAGAGGAGGTGGTGCTGGAGGAGGCCATGGCAAGGGTTGCGGGAGGAGGAGGGAAAACTAGATGGGAAGTGTTAGGCTCTGTATACCATGCGAGAGAACGTCGTGCCCTAGCTGTGGGCGACGGCTTCGTGCTAAATAGCCAGGGGCGCAACTCCCTGGGTTAGCGTACAGATGGGATCGAGTACATCTTGGAGAACAAGGGATAGAATAGAGAGATATCTAGTTATAGTGATAACAGAATATTTGAACAAACTATCTCTATCTATCTAGGTTCGGTTGACATCATGAGGGCCGAAGGTTATCATGTAGGATCTCCATATGTGTCATTTAACAGCCTGTTGTTCTGCTTGTGAGTTATATAATACAATCTTCAATACTCAGTATATTTGACAAGACCATAAATGTACATCAGCAATTTCAGTGTAGTGCCTATGGCGCAAAAATAGTAGAAAACACAGAAGACAGAACATGTGCGACATCTGAAACTTGGTTGACTACAACTATCACAATAAAATGAAATATGCCAAATTAAATCACAAGTAGCTGTAGCTCGTCGGGAAGATGATTAGTTAGATGTAATTAATTTAAACCTATGCACGAGTGGGCTCTTGTAAATTACAGCCATGTGCAACTTCTGAAACTTACAAGTGTTTTGTCTTAACCTTCCAGTTATGCATTGACAGTTTATTCTACCAAGTACAGTTGCTCATAATAGTAACATGGGTTGTTTCTGTAGAAGACTCAGAAAGTGTCTCGCCTATGCATCACAATACGGCACGATCTTACTACATTCACAACAGCCACCAAACTGAAACAAGAACCTAGATCAAAGAGCTATTTCATTGCTAACTAAGTAGTAACCACTGGTATGATAGCAGCATCTTTGAGTTGTTGGTTTCATTTAGCCCTAAGCACTATCCCTACATAACAAAGACTCCCCAGGCTACCCTTCTATCCGATAACATATAAAATCAAGAACTGTTTCGGAAGGTCTAACTAGTGCTGAAGCAAAACTCAAGTAATATCTATCCTTTCATCTGCTGATCGACATAGAAGAATGACAAGATTGGAATTAAGAAGTCAATGCTAGCTAACTGTATTTTGATCAATCTTGTAAGGAAAGTTTCAGGAAAATGAAGGTGGCTTCAAACCGATACAAGAACACAAACAAAGCAGCATGCACCAGAATCACATGATCCTAAGCTATCACAAATTAGCGCAATACAGTAAAGTGGCATGACTACTAGAAACTTGTCTATCCATGAGATTAACCAATTCCGATTAACATCCGAATATGAAAATTAGATTAGAATAATTATAGGTAAGAAATTAATGGAGTGGCACTATATAAGCTAAATTTGACATAATAGACTAAGTTAGTTCCCTCAACTCCCTCAAAGACTCATTTTGCCCCTGCTTAATTCTTGCTGAAGATCTGCCACTGATCACATCACATTCTCGATTTATCCACAGTGCCACCTCTCTTCATCCATGGAAAGCTCCTCTGAACAATCATCTAAGCCGGCAGGTAACTTGACCTTCAGATCAGACCACTGCCAAATCTTCGGCATGGAGAAACTCCCCCCTTTGTTCCATTCACACATTTTCTTTCCCACCGTAATGCCGGCATTCACGCAAGCACCATTTCTCATAGCACCACCAGCCACCTGAAGCTCAGAAGTCCCAAGAACACACTGAGATGTGCCGACAGAGAAGCATGGAGCAATATCTGGCCAGCTGTTTTCATGGGTCCTGGCTCGTTTCTTCTCTGTTTCGGTTTCAGAATCACTAGCGGTGAAGTAGTCTTCTAAAACACGAGACCGGGCAGGCGCTTGCTGCTTTCGCTGTCTCTGCGTCTGCGTGTCTAGTATTTTGGCCGCGAGTTTCATGTTCTCAGTGATGATGGAGTTCTTGAATATGCTAGCATGCAGGATGCACCTAGCATTGTGGAACTTCAAATGGTCTACCAATTCAGAATCGATCACGTCCGGGTATCTCTCCTTCAAAAACTCGCAGAAGTCGTTTGCATTGTAGGGGTGGAGGATCGGTGGGACTTGATTTGTTACTTGGACGTGAGGGGGTTTGGGTGCACCCTGACCTGGCCTCAAAACATGGGATGAGCTTGGTTGCCCTGGATCCGTAGTCATGGAGCATGACTCTTCTCGGCGGCGAGGCTGGTGAAAAAATGCAGGTGCACTTAACATGAGACAAAAGGAGTACAAAAATTACAATTCTAAGGTACTTACGCCACATGCTTTGAAGGATGGCTCCCCTTGCGCTGAAATCTTGGGTGGCTTATCGGCACCGATCATCTTGTTGACGAGTGTCTCGCTGTCGTAGTATTTGACACGAGGGGACACCAAGTGTGGCTTGCTCAGGGGCCCAAGGTACAAGTCGTACAACTGTATGTGTTAATAAAACACAACAAATTATGTGAACTCATGTAGAGAGAGAGAGAGAGAGAGAGAGAGAGAGAGAGAGAGAGAGCATTTTGGCTACTGTAAAAAGAAGGTCTGAAATTACCTGTAGGAGAAGCGGGCAACCAGTGATCAGCATTGTAGTCGTGGCCCTCTTGTTCCTGATGTCTGACTGAACCCTTGCTGCAGCATCCATGATGTGTGAGAGGAAATACGCGCTCCAGTTGTATTCTCTGATCTCATCCGCGTTGTAGAGCGAGCCCCAGAAGTCCGAGCACCCATGATCACCACGCTTCGCGGACGGAGCAAGAAAACGCCCGACGATCCAGACGACGAACGCCACTTTGAACTCATCCACCCTCTCGGCGGTGACCGACCCGTCCCAGTCCCGCCGGACGACGAGCTCGGCGGCCTTCAGCCCGTCGTCGCAGAACCGCTGCGAGCCCATGGCGAGCCTCACGAAGTCCGTCCTCTCTTCCGGGGTGTCCGGGTCCAGTCCACAGACTCGCCGGCCTCTCGAGGGCGTGCCTATCAGCCTCTCTATGTGCTCTGGGCTCATTTGGACCCTGACATCTTTCCCGATGGGCAGGGACCTGGAATTCAGATCAACTCTGCTGAGAAGTGACACGGTGTGCCTGAGGTTGGCATTGCCGTTCATCGGCATGCGTAGAACTCCGCCGAATCCGATCTCGGTGACGGCCTTCCTCTTTCCATCGCAGAATTCGGACATGGGATGTGACTCTGCTGCGGCAGATTCGTTGGCATCGATGGGCCGGGGACGTTTCCTGTTCCGAACACTCCGTTGCCTGTAGGTTGCCCAAGAACAAGACACTGCTCGTGCTCTCTGTTCCTGAAAAAGATTATCAACATTAGTACGTACAGTAAATATAATACGTGCTAGTACAAGAACTCTGCTATACTGTTGTCTAATCTAGGCGGTTGGATCACAAAAATGAAGAGCCTAAACTGACTTCATGTACTGTAAAAAGAACTCCAGAAAAACTGAGAATGAACATACCATGGATCGTCCTCTCCGCGTTCCAGAATGCAGGGGGAGCTAGCTCCCGTCGACACCTCTTGGCACCCGGAAAATGAACAATTCATCCTGTACTGTATAGCTAGGCCAACATGAGGACGCGCCAGAGTTGTCCATATGTGGCAAAAGTTAAAAAGAGTAGCCGAAAGTACGCCCCTGGTTTTACCAGGGTTGTCCATGCTCAGAGCGAGCGTGCTAGAGAAAATGATAACGTCTGACAAGTGAGAAGACGAGCATGGGCTGCAGCTGGAGTTATGGCTAGGAAAAAAGCCTACGGTTTGTGTTTGCATCGGCTCGGTACAGCATCTCCAACGGCAACCCCTCAACAAGAAAAAAACATCTCCAACGGTAAGGCATCTCCAACGGGAAATATCCCTCAAACAAAATCTCCAACGGAAAATCAATTACTCAGGTGGCGTATCTTGTTTGCGAATACGCAGGATGCGTTCTTTGCATTGATAGAAGGGGAGAAAATATAGGATGCGATCCTCAGGACGTACACAGTTAGGCGTGGACGCAGATTTTTAGAGCACTTGCACCCAGGCCTTGCTATTCTGACTCTTCAATATTGCTTTAAGATCTGTGCGAGACAACTAACTTTGTATATGAAATTTTCTATTTTTTGTTTCTCTCATATCAGGGGCGGGCCCACCTCAATTCAACAACTGAATACCCATTATTCTTGGCAAAAAACTAGGTATATATATAGTGTATATATTGTGTCTGTATATGAAAAAATGAAACTGATACACATACGCCCACAAACAGAGCTAGCCCAGCAGTCCACACTCTTTTTCCTGCAAGGCCTCAACAGCCACGGCCCAAATGGTTGGAGCACACCGCAAATACACGTCCATCATCGTAAAAAAAATCCCATCGATCGATCCGAGTTCAGACGTAGGGACGAACCGGCATCCCTTCCACCTTCGCAGCATCGATCGTTCTGTTCGCATCGCAGTTCGCACCCGAGCCTCCACACCGCCAGGCGGCCGGTTAGGGTTGTTGCCGTCGCCTCGCCTGATCGACGATTGCGCATGCGCACGGCGCGCCGTCACCGAAGTGGCAGTGGGCAGCAGGCTGTATCGATTCAATCTCAAAGACAACCACAGATTGAAGTATTGAAGGTATAATTGTTAATTAAATGTATTAATCGTTTGGCTTCTGAAATCAGGGCCTCTTCTCTATGCCGATTCTTGCTTGAACTGAACTCATGGACATGCACGGTTTTCTTTTCACTGTAATATGCAAGTTAAGGATGAGGACATCCACTCATTTTCAAAGCATCAAGGATAGTAAAGTTATCTTGTACTTCCTCTGTAAAGAAATATAAGAGTGTTTAGATCACTAGTTTAATGACCTAAACGCTCTTATATTTATTTACAGAGTAATTTGTAAGCTTTCTTATCATTTGTTATTTTCTATCCTCTATATATTTTTGATTTTCCCACAATATGTCAAACAATTTTTACTTCTATATTTTGAACAAAACCATGTTATTATCAGTTTTCATTAATATAATATATTATGCGATATATTTTATATAGTTTAAAAATAGTACAATATGCTGCTATAATCGATTATACTCGCAAAAAGAAAGGCTATAGGCTTCCAAAAAACGTTTTAAAATTTTGAATACACAGTCCTCAAATCCTGGGCCCGCCCCTTTCTCATATAGAACACGTCTTGAACTTCAAACTTTGCAGCGCGGCAAAACTTACTAACTAAAATGTGGGATGAAACTTTCAGAATTTTTTGTCCGATGTAAATATTAAAAATAAGATTTTTTTTAATCAAATAAAACTTATTTTGTATATTTATGTTGGACGAAAAAATCTATTTTTTATCCTAGATTGTAGTTAGAAAACTTTACTGTTCTGCAAAGGTTTGAATTTGAAGACATGTTTTATGTGAGAGAAACAAAAAAGAGAAATGTATTTACACAGATTTTGAATGGATGGCTAGATAAGAGGGGTCTGGGTGTAGGTGCTCTAAAATATATTTTCGAGTTAGGCGTCTCCGAGGATGCTATGTACCAGTGAGAGGATTTGCTCAGACCCAGATCAACAAAGTGTCGGTTTACATACAGCGTCCTGTCTAGCCCTTTTGCGCCGGTGGCAGCCCAATGTCTTGCCTCATCCTTGATGACTTTGACGAGTACGGTAGTAGATGGTCATGCGCCATGGAAGATGACAGTATTCCGGTGCTTCCAAGTCTCTCAAGGCGTGAGAATGATGACGGATGCCAAACCCTTGCGCAAGGTTGACAGAGATTGTTGTATGGCCTCCGACCACCATTGGAAGAAGTCGATCATGCCATCGGCGCAACAGAAGTGCAACTGCTCGAGGAAAGGATTTCAAGCCATGTTAAACCTAGTGAAGACGCAACCCACAAGGTGTTGTAAGGTTTCCTCCTCCTCATAGCGAAGGACGCATGGGGGTTCATGCTGCAAACCACGAGAGGCAAGACGATCTGCAGTCCAACATCTGTTCTGGGAGGCTAACCAGATGAATAATTTGATATTGAGCCGGGCCCATTTACGCCAGATCAAGCGTCTGAACGGGGCATCCGTCGATCCCATGAACAAATCCTTGTAGCAAGATTTCACCGAGTACTCGCCACTGCAAGTCAATTGCTAGGAGATATTGTCTGGTGTCGAGATCAGGGCGACTTGTTCAATGCGCCTCAACAAGTCAACATATTCCACTGTCGTGACGAGCCCATCATGCATGTCATCAGATTACCAAAATATGACATTCTCTACTAAATCAATATATGTCATCGGACTACCAAAAATTGGCATGTTCTTATACTAAAGCTATTGAGAAAGAACGCCCACAGTTGCGCTTGCCCTTGCTATGACCTTGTCGTCTTTATTGAGGAAGTTGCGGTCGAAAAAAAAAGAAGACGCAAAATGGAACGAGCCGAATTTGATCATCGTCGGAGCTGTCTAACCCATCATTGTCCTCCTTCTGTTCTCTCGGGGGGGGGGGGGGGGGAATCTAGCCATGGCACGTACTGCATGGTTTTGCTCTTGGGAAAGGGCGCATGTCCTCCCCCTTTACCGCTTCTTGGGGATGCGGTCATGAATGGCTTGTTCGTCCAAGGCGGTGTGCGACTCCGCCTTCGTTGCCTCGGCCTCCCGTGCCCTTTGCTTTTCACGGTGGGCACGTTGCACTATTATATCGGATGACCCATGATGCATACTTGCGTTGGCCTTCGACTTAGAGCCCGTCGCCGCAGGGATGAGGCGCTACTGAAGGTGTTGCCTCGCCACCCTAGAGGTGGGGCACCAAAGAGTGGTCACCGCATCCGATGAGTTTATGGTCACACACCTCAAGCCACCAGCCTCGACGGATTCGAGCGCCATTTGCGCCGACGCAATGGAATCCCGCCAAATCGACTCCTGCCGCGGTCGGGCGCACACCTCCCGAGAGTGGCGGAGATCCATGCGGAGACGACCATCTCCTACCCGTCCCTGCATGGGACGAGGTCCTAGTCGACGGGTCGGAAGATGTCTGAGTCGGATCCGCTATCTGTCATGCCTGAGGAGGCTGAAACAAAGCTTGGGAGCGGAATGGAGTGGAGTCACTAGGGTTTTGTCCAGGATGCAAATAGGTACGAATATATGTGGGGTCGGGTGGACTAGCATGGGCCAGATCCAACGTGCGGACGCGCCCGGGTGCATCCGGGCCTCGCCATACCTGCCCCAAATATGAGCTGGATGTGGGGGGTGTCGGTCAGCTTGGATGTATAGGGCTGGTATGAGGGATCCGGCTTGCCCGCTCCCTCCCCATGCTCCCATCCGTGCTCCTACTCCATCCTACGGCTGTCTTTTTCTCTTTTTTCATTCTAATCTAATCATCTCCCCCCTGATTTTAAGGGGTGGGGTCGTGCCTTATTTTGTTTCAATCAAATCATGCCACGTATGCGAGAGCATGGATGGGAGCACGCTGAGGGAGTAGGCAAGTCTCATCCTGACATGAGGGGTACGACTGGGTTGAGATTTTGTGACCTGTCACTGACCGGGCCATTCGCTCGGACGTATAGGGAGCTTTGACGAGTTCGCTTGGGTATGCTCTAAGAGCATCGAATGTGGCCCCCTATACCCGCAGACACATTTGAACACTCGCGTGGACCTGGTCACCCCTCTCATCTCGGCTATTGCAACCACACTCCTCATTCCCAAATCCTTTTTTCATACTACTTTATGCAATAACCATTTCATCTACGTACATCAAACTAACTAACTACAAATAAGCAAACTAGATACTCATAATCGGATATGTCGATGACCTCCTTGTCGAAGCCGCCGACCTCATGATCATTTGCGGCAGGAGAATCTGCAGCGCCTACTCCTCGTCATCTTTGTATGTGAACAGTTGCTCACGCTTCACGTTGGCCTTGTGGATAAAGTGGTAATGCGCCGCCACCTCCGACTTGGATTGGATGGATGATGAGTGTTATTTTTATACTCATCACACAGTTGTTTAAACCAAATTATCTTAAAAATCTAAGAAAACCACTCTGATATTGCCAATGACTAACAAACGCAATGGATCGTGAAATTCTTTCTTTATTTTGTTTCTACGGTAAAAAAGGCTATATATGGATAAAATCACCATTTACAAGAAAAGACGCAAAATGGAGAAACAAGTAATTAAATTGAAGGCCAAAAGAGAAGACGACATCTTATACGAGTGCACGCGCTCGTACCATGTGCCAAGAGCTCCATTGTGTCCAACCCAACCACTTTTGTAAAGGGGCCAGCACCAAAATCCCAAGGGAGCATCGTCGAAAACCACCATCCATGAACCAGAAGCCATTCTTCAGCCCTGGCCGTTGTCATATTTCACATCTCATCTCCATAGCCACCATCGTCGCCATCATCGCATCAATCCACATCCAAGTTAGCCATACTTGTAAGTGTGTATCGCATTCGGCAACCATTGTAAGACATATTATCAATAAAATATTTGTTTTTATGTCTTCTCCAATGATTTCTTCTTGCAATCGGATCATCGTGTGTGAGTAATTTGGTAAGGCGATGGGTTGAGGCATAGCCTTACAATCCGATGTATGTGTATGAGAGATCGATGGAAAGACTTGAATTAACATCATGTATATGTGTGAGAATTGCAGCGTAGTTGTCTCTTGTCTGTTCCTCATTATTCGACCCTGCGGGTGCGGGTACCTAGGATCATGGAGTTCGATCAAGGAGGAGGTTAGGAACAGGTAGGACGCGAAACACTATTCTGAACACCAGTGATATAGTACGGTAGTGGAAAGTCAATCTCTAGGGCTGAACGAGGTTTAGTCATTAAACTCCTAATGATTTTTTAAATTATATTCTTAATAACCGAGGTAACCCCGCGTGATGGTAAGGGCATGCGGTTGGACAACTGACTCTTGATGAAGGTCGCAGACCTGTCAAGACGTAATATGAACACATCCCTCCCTCCATCTTGTTTGTAATCACATCTTAAAAGGTGTTTTCCAGAGCATAAATTAAGATCATGATGATCCAGATCACAAAATATGCTCGGAAGAAACAAGTCCTCATATTTATATGTGTTTCAGTTCTAAGGTATTAACTATCCGGTCTAAAAATTGAAATTTAATTCTCTTTCAAAAACATGCTACAAGCCCTTGTCAAAGTGTACATTCTCTCGTGGGTTCAATTACTCAGGGTCACGGCTTGGGAAAAGAGGAAGGGAATTTTTCTGCTACCCATTACCAGATCACTAAAAGAGACCCATCAATGGACTCGAGAACGGCCAGCTAGTTCGCCGCCTTGGGCGATCTCGAACTGCGCCAATGTGTCCTCCATGCCAAATCCGCCATGCTTCATCACCTTCACCTCCCTTCCCCGTTTGGCACCTCCACCACTTCCATCTTCTCATCCGACGCCTCCTCCTCTTCCATCTCCTCCGGCACCCACTCTTGCTCCCTCTCCTCCTCCTCTAAAGAGTTTGGAGGCAGACCAACGGCAATGCGAGCAGTGCGATGTGCCTGGACGGCGCGCATCTCCGCCTGGATCTTCGTCGGCCGCTTCGGGGTCGCATTTTTGTAGTAGATAATCATGGCGGTCCGTGAACGACGAGGTCGGAGCGGATTGGTGCGCTGTGATGCGTCTCCAACGTATCTATGATTTTTTTTATTGTTCCATACTATTATATTATCTGCTTTGGATGTTTAATGGGCCTTAATATGCTTTTTATATTATTTTTGGGACTAACCTATTAACCGAAGGCCCAATGCCAGTTTCTGTTTTTTGCCTATTTTAGAGTTCCACAGAAAAGGAATACCAAATGGAGTCCAAACAGAATGAAACCTTTGCGATGATCTTTCTTGGACCGAAAGCAAACCGGAAGACTTGGAGTTGAAGTCTGGAATGCCATGAGGCGGGCACGAGGCAGGAGGGCGCCCCCACCCTCGTGGGCCCCTCGTAGCTCCATCGACATACTTCTTTCGCCTATATATACTCTTATACCCTAGATCGATCGTAGAGAGCCACGAAACCACTTTTCCACCGCCGCAACCTTTTGTACCCGTGAGATCCCTTCTTGGGGCCTTTTTCGGCGATCTGTCGAAGGGGGAATCGATCACGGAGGGCTTCTACATCAACACCATTGCCGCTCCGATGAAGCGTGAGTAGTTTACCACAGACCTTCGGGTCCATAGTTATTAGCTAGATGGCTTCTTCACTCTCTTTGATTCTCAATACAAAGTTCTCCTCGATGTTCTTGGAGATCTATTCGATGTAATACTCTTTTGTGGTGTGTTTGCCGAGATCCGATGAATTGTGGGTTTATGAACAAGATTATCTATGAATATTACATGGTTCTTCTCTGAATTCTTATATGCATGATTTGATATCTTTGCAAGTCTCTTCGAATTATCGGTTTAGTTTGGCCTACTAGATTGATCTTTCTTGCAATGGGAGAAGTGCTTAGCTTTGGGTTCAATCTTGCGGTGTCCTTTCCTAGTGACAGTAGGGGCAGCAAGGCACGTATTGTATTGCCATCGAGGATAAAAATATGGTGTTTATATCATATGCTTGAGTTTATCCATCTACGTCATGTCATCTTGCTTAATGCGTTACTCTGTTCTTATGAACTTAATACTCTAGATGCATGTTGGATAGCGGTCGATGTGTGGAGTAATAATAGTAGATGGAGAATCGTTTCAAACTACTTGACACAGACGTGATGCCTATATTCATGATCATTGCCTTAGATATCTTCATAACTATGCGCTTTTCTATCAATTGCTCGGCAGTAATTTGTTCACCCACCGTAATACATGCTATCTTGAGAGAAGCCACTTGTGAAACATATGGCCCCCGGGTCTCTTTCTTATTATATTGCATCTCTTTTATTTACATCGCATCTCGTTTACTATTTTGCAATCTTTACTTTCCAATCTATATAAAAAATACCAAAAATATTTACTTTACTATCTTTATTAGATCTCACTTTTGCGAGTGACCGTGAAGGGATTGACAATCCCTTTATCGCGTTGGTCGCAAGGTTCTTGATTGTTTGTGCAGGTACTAGGTGACTTGTGCATTGTATCCTACTGGATTCATACCTTGGTTCTCAAAACTGAGGGAAATACTTACGCTACTTTCCTGCATCACCCTTTCCTCTTCAAGGAGAAACCAACACATGCTCAAGAGGTAGCAAGAAGGATTTCTGGCGCCGTTGCCGGGGAGATCTACGCCAAGTCAAGACATACCAAGTACCAATCATAAACTCTTCTCCCCCGCATTACATTATTTGCCATTCGCCTCTCGTTTTCCTCTCCCCCACTTCTAAAATGATTTTCGAGAACCTTTGCCTTTTCTTCACTCCTTTTCCGTTCGTCTCTTTTCGCTTGCTTCTTGTGTGCTTGTGTGTTGGATTGATTGTTTTTCACGATGGCTCAAAATAATACTAAATTGTGTGACTTTTCCAATACCAACAATAATGATTTTATTAGCACTCCGATTGATCCTACTACTGATGTAGAATCTTGTGAAATTAATACTGCTTTGCTGAATCTTGTTATGAAAGATCAATTTTCTGGCCTTCCTAGTGAAGATGCCGCTACCCATCTAAACAACTTTGTTGATTTGTGTGATATGCAAAAGAAGAGAGATGTGGATAATGATATTGCTAAATTGAAGCTATTTCCGTTTTCTCTTAGAGATCGTGCTAAAACTTGGTTCTCTTATTTCCCTAAAAATTGTATTGATTCATGGAATAAGTGCAAAGATGCTTTTATCTCTAAGTATTTTCCTCCCGCTAAGATCGTCTCTCTTAGGAACGATATTATGAATTTTAAGCAACTTGATTATGAGCATGTTGCACAAGCTTGGGAGAGGATGAAATTAATGATACGTAATTGCCCTACACATGGATTGAATTTATGGATGATTATACAAAAAATTTATGCCGGATTGAATTTTGCTTCTAGAAATATTTTAGATACGGCCGCGGGAGGCACTTTTATGGAAATCACTTTAGGATAAGCTACTAAACTCCTAGACAATATTATGGTTAATTATTCTCAATGGCACACCGAAAGATCCACTAGTAAAAAAGTTCATGCGATTGAAGAGATCAATGTTTTGAGTGGAAAGATGGATGAACTTATGAAATTGTTTGCTAATAAAAGTGTTTCTTCTGATCCTAACGATATGCCTTTGTCCACTTTGATTGAGAATAATAATGAATCTATGGATGTGAATTTTGTTGGTAGGAACAATTTTGGTAACAACGCGTATAGAGGAAACTTTAATTCTAGTCCGTTTCCTAGTAATTCCTCTAATAATTATGGTAATTCCTACAACAACTCTTATGGAAATTTTAATAAGATTCCCTCTGATTTTGAGACTAGTGTTAAAGAATTTATGAGTTCGCAAAAGAATTTCAATGCTTTGGTTGAAGAAAAATTGCTTAAGATTGATGAGTTGGCTAGGAACATGGATAGAATTTCTCTTGATGTTGATTCTTTGAAACTTAGATCTATTACACCTAAGCATGACATCAATGAGTCTCTCAAAGCCATGAGAATTTCCATTGATGAGTGCAAAGAAAGAACCGCTAGGATGCGTGCTAAAAAAGATTCCTTTGTGAAAGCGTGTTCTTCTAGTTTTCATGATAATAATGATGAAGATCTAAAAGTGATTGATGTGACTCCTATGAAATATTTTTTTCCAATATAAATCTCGATAAAGATGGGACTGGAGATGAGTCAACTTTAGTTAAAAGCCGTCCCAATGATTCGGAGTTTTTAGATCTTGATGCAAAAATTAATAAAAGTGGGATTGAAGAGGTCAAAACTTTACATAGCAATGAATTTACTATTTTGGATTTCAAGGAATTTAATTATGATAATTGCTCTTTGATAGATTGTATTTCGTTATTGCAATCCGTGTTAAATTCTCCTCATGCTTATAATCAAAATAAAGCTTTTACTAAACATATTGTTGATGCTTTAATGCAATCCTATGAAGAAAAGCTTAAACTAGAAGTTTCTATCCCTAAAAAACTTTATGATGAGTGGGAACCTATTATTAAAATTAAGATTAAAGATTATGAATGTTATGCTTTATGTGATTTGGGTGCTAGTGTTTCCACGATTCCAAAAACTTTGTGTGATGTGCGAGGTTTCTGAGAATTTGATGATTGTTCTTTAAATTTGCATCTTGCGGATTCCACCATTAAGAAACCTATGGGAAGGATTAATGATGTTCTTATTGTTGCAAATAGGAATTATGTGCACGTAGATTTCATTGTTCCTGATATAGATTGCAATCCTACATGCCCTATTATTCTTGGTAGGCCTTTCCTTAGAACGATTGGTGCAATTATTGACATGAAAGAAGGAAATATTATATTCCAATTTCCGTTAAGGAAAGGCATGGATCACTTTCCTAGGAAGAAAATTAAATTGCGTTATGAATCTATTATGAGAGCCACTTATGGATTTCATACCAAAGATGGCAATACCTAGATCTATTCTTGTTTTTATACCTAGCTAGGGCGTTAAACGATAGCGCTTGTTGGGAGGCAACCCAATTTTATTTTTGTTCTTTGCTTTTTGTTCCTGTTTAGTAATAAATAATTCATCTAACTTCTGTTATGATTGTGTTTTTTATGTTTTAATTAGTGTTTGTGCCAAGTAAAGCCTTTAGGATCTTCTTGGGTGATTGTTGTTTGATCTTGCTGATAAAGACAGAAAGTATGCGCTCACGTAAATAATTATCATTTTTTACCAGAGAGCGATAAAATACTAATTCCAACTGCATTAGATCAATATACTTTTTATCCTGGTCGTCCTAATTTATCAGAATTTTTGGAGTTACAGAAGTGTTCGAAATCTCCAGATTGCTACAGACTGTTCTATTTTTGACAGATTCTGTTTTTCGTGTGTTGTTTGCTTATTTTGATGAATCTATGAGTAGTATCAGGGGGTATGAACCATAGTGAAGTTTGAATACAGTAGGTTTAACACCAATATAAATAAAGAATGAGTTCATTACAGTACCTTAAAGTGGTGGTTTATTTTCTCATACTAACGGAGCTCATGAGATTTTCTGTTAAAGTTTTGTGTTGTGAAGTTTTCAAGTTTTTGGGTAAAGATTTGATGGACTTTGGAATAAGGAGTGGAAAGAGCCTAAGCTTGTGGATGCCCAAGGCACCCCAAGGTAAAATTTAAGAACAACCAAAAGCCTAAGCTTGGGGATGCCCCGGAAGGCATCCCCTCTTTCGTCTTCGTCTATCGGTAACTTTACTTGAGGCTATATTTTTATTCACGACATGATATGTGTTTTGCTTGGAGCGTCTTGTATGATTTGAGTCTTTTATTTTTAGTTTACCACAATCATCCTTGCTGTACACACCTTTTGGGATAGACACACATGAATCAAAATTTATTAGAATACTCTATGTGCTTCACTTATATCTTTTGAGCTAGATAATTTTGCTCTAGTGCTTCACTTATATCTTTTTAGAGCACGGTGGTGGTTTTATTTTATAGAAATTATTGATCTCTCATGCTTCACTTCTATTATTTTGAGAGTCTTTTAGAACAACATTGTAATTTGCTTTGGCTATAAAATTAGTCCTAATATAATGGGCATCCAAGATGGGTATAATAAAAACTTTCATATAAAGTGCATTGAATACTATGAGAAGTTTGATTCCTTATGATTGTTTTGAGATATGAAGATGGTGATATTAGAGTCATGCTAGTTGAGTACTTGTGAATTTGAGAGATACTTGTGTTAAAGTTTGTGATTCCCGTAGCATGCACGTATGGTGAACCGTTATGTGATGAAGTGGGAGCTTGATTTATTTTCTGATTGTCTTCCTTATGAGTGGCGGTCGGGGATGAGCGGTGGTCTTTTCCTACCACTCTATCCCCCTAGGAGCATGCGCGTAGTACTTAGTTTCGATAAGTAACAGATTTTTGCAATAAGTATGTGAGTTCTTTATGACTAATGTTGAGTCCATGGATTATACGCACTCTCACCCTTCCACCGTTGCTAGCCTCTCTAGTACCGCGCAACTTTCACCGCTACCATAAACCCACCATTTACCTTCCTCAAAACAGACACCATACCTACCTACTATGGCATTTCCATAGCCATTCTGAGATATATTGCCATGCAACTTTCCACCGTTTCGTTTATGATGACACGCTTCATCATTGTCATATTGCTTTGCATGATCATGTAGTTGACATCATACTTGTGGCAAAGCCACCTTCATAATTCTTTCATACATGTCACTCTTGATTCATTGCACATCCCGGTACACCGCGGAGGCATTCACATAGAGTCATATTTTGTTCTAAGTATCGAGTTGTAATTCTTGAGTTGTAAGTAAATAAAAGTGTGATGATCATCATTAGGGCATTGTTCCAGTGAGGAAAGGATGATGGAGACTATGATTCCCCCATAAGTCGGGATGAGACTCCAGACGAAAAAAAAGAAAAAAAAGAGTCCATAAAAAAGAGAAAAGGTCCAAATAAAAAAATGAGAGAAAAAGAGAGAAGAGACAATGTTACTATCCTTTTTCCACACTTGTGCTTCAAAATAGCACCATGATCTTCATGATAGAGAGTCTCCTTGAAGGAAATATGCCCTAGAGGCAATAATAAAGTTGTTATTTATATTTCATTATATCATGATAAACGTTTATTATTCATGCTAGAATTGTATTAACCGGAAACTTGATACATGTGTGAATACATAGACAAACAGAGTGTCCCTAGTATGCCTCGACTTGACTAGCTCGTTAATCAAAGATAGTTAAGTTTCCTAGCCATAGACACGTGTTGTCATTTTATGAATGGGATCACATCATTAGAGAATGATGTGATGGACAAGACCCATCCGTTAGCTTAGCACTTTGATCGTTTAGTTTATTGCTATTTCTTTCTTCATAACTTATACATGTTCCTATGACTATGAGATTATGCAACTCCCGAATACCGGAGGAACACCTTGTGTGCTATCAAACTTCATAACGTAACTGGGCGATTATAAAGATGCTCTATAGGTGTCTCCAATGGTGTTTGTTGAGTTGTCATAGATCGAGATTAGGATTTGTCACTCCGATTGTCGGAGAGGTATCTTTGGGCCCTCTCGGTAATGCTCATCACTATAAGCCTTGCAAGCAATGTGACTAAAGAGTTAGTTACGAGATGATGCATTACGGAACGAGTAAAGAGACTTGTCGATAATGAGATTGAACTAGGTATGGTGACCCCAACGATCGAATCTCGGGCAAGTAACATACCGATGACAAAGGGAACAACGTATGTTGTTATGTGGTTTGACCGATAAAGATCTTCGTAGAATATGTAGGAGCCAATATGAGCATCCATGTTAAGCTATTGGTTATTGACCGGAGATGTGTCCCGGTCATGTCTACATAGTTCTCGAACCCGTAGGGTCCGCACGCTTAACGTTCGATGACGATTTGTATTATGAGTTATGTGATTTGATGTACCGAAGGTTGTTAGGAGTCTCGGATGGGATCATGGATATGACGAGGTGTGTCGAAATGGTCGAGACGTAAAGATCGATATATTGGAAGGCTATATTCGGACATCAGAAATGTTCTGAGTGATTCGGGTATTTTTCGGAGTACCGAAACGTTATGGGAATTCGCTGGGAGAAGTAGTGGGCCTTAATGGGCCATACGGGAAAGGAGAGAAGGGCCTCAAGGGGTGGCCGTGCGCCCTCCCCCATGGCAAGTCCGAATTGGACTAGGGAGGGGGCAGCACCCCCCTCTCTTTCCTTCTCCCTCTCCTACTCCTTCCCTCTCTCCCCTCTTGGAAAAGGAAGGGGACTCCAACTAGGATTGGGAATCCTAGTTGGACTTCCCCTATAGGCGCGCCCCTCCTAGGCCGGCCTCCTCTTCCCCCCTCCTTTATATACATGGGCAAGGGGGCACCCCAAAGGCACTCCAAGATTTGTCTTATACGTGTGCGGTGCCCCCCTCCATAGTTTTCCACCTCGGTCATATTGTCGTAGTGCTTAGGCTAAGCCCTACGCCGGTAACTTCATCATCACCATCACCATGCCATCATGCTGACGAAACTCTCCCTCGGCCTCAACTCGATCAAGATTTCGAGGGACGTCACCGAGCTGAACGTGTGCAGATCGCGGAGGTGCCGTGTGTTCGTACTTGGATCAGTTGGATCGCGAAGACGTTCGACTACATCAACCGCGTTACTAAACGCTTCCGCTTTCGGTCTACGAGGGTACGTAGACACACTCTCCCCTCTCGTTGCTATGCATCTCCTAGATAGATCTTGCGTGATCGTAGGATTTTTCTTGAAATACTGCATTCCCCAACAGTGCATCCGAGCCAGGTCTATGCGTAGATGTTATATGCACGAGTAGAACACAAAGAGTTGTGGGCGATAATAGTCATACTGCTTACCTATTGGGGAACGCAGTAATTTCAAAAAAAATTCCTACGCACACGCAAGATCATGGTGATGTATAGCAACGAGAGGGGAGAGTGTCGTCCATGTACCCTCATAGACCGTAAGCGGAAGCGTTATGAGAACGCGGTTGATGTAGTCGTACGTCTTCACGATCCGACCGATCCAAGTACCGAACGCACGACACCTCCGAGTTTAGCACACGTTCAGCTCGGTGACGTCCCACAAACTCCGATCCAGCAAAGCTTTGAGGGAGAGTTCCATCAGCACGACGGCGTGATGACGGTGATGATGATGCTACCGACGCAGGGCTTCGCCTAAGCACCGCTATGATATGACCGAGGTGGATTATGGTGGAGGGGGGCACCGCACACGGCTAAAAGATCAACTGATCAACTTGTGTGTCCATGGGGTTCCCCCTCCCACGTATATAAAGGAGTGGAGGAGGGGGAGGGCCGGCCCTCTACTATGGCGTGCCCTGGGGAGTCCTACTCCCACCGGGAGTAGGATTCCCCCCTTCCATGTAGTAGGAGTAGGAGAGAAGGAAAGGGAAAAGAGAAGAGAAGGAAGGAGGGGGCGCCACCCCTCCCCCTAGTCCAATTCGGACTAGGCCTTGGGGGGCGCACAGCCTCCCCTCTCTCTTTCCCCTAAAGCCCAATAAGGCCCATATACTACCCGGCGAATTCCCGTAACTCTCCGGTACTTCGATAAATATCGAAATCACTCGGAACCTTTCCAATGTCCGAATAGAGTCGTCCAATATATCGATCTTTACGTCTCGACCATTTTGAGACTCCTCGTCATGTCCCCGATCTCATCCGGGACTCCGAACTACCTTCGCTACATCAAAACACATAAACTCATAATACCGATCGTCACCGAACGTTAAGCGTGCGGACCCTGCAGGTTCGAGAACTATGTAGACATGACCGAGACTCGTCCCCGGTCAATAACCAATAGCGGAACATGGATGCTCATATTGGTTCCTACATATTCTATGAAGATCTTTACCGGTCAAACCGCATAAGAACATACGTTGTTCCCTTTGTCATCAGTATGTTACTTGCCCGAGATTCGATCGTCGGTATCTCAATACCTAGTTCAATCTCGTTACCGGCAAGTCTCTTTACTCGTTCCATAATGCTACATCCCATAACTAACTCATTAGCTACATTGCTTGCAAGGCTTATTGTGATGTGCATTACCGAGAGGGCCCAGAGATACCTCTCCGACAATCGGAGTGACAAATCCTAATCTCGATCTATGCCAACTCAACAAGTACCATCGGAGACACCTGTAGAGCACCTTTATAATCACCCAGTTACGTGTGACGTTTGGTAGCACACAAAGTGTTCCTCCGGTACTCGGGAGTTGCATAATCTCATAGTCAAAGGAACATGTATAAGTCATGAAGAAAGCAATAGCAACAAACTAAACGATCATCGTGCTAAGCTAACGGATGGGTCAAGTCAATCACATCATTCTCTAATGATGTGATCCCGTTAATCAAATGACAACTCATGTCTATGGTTAGGAAACATAACAATCATTGATTCAATGAGCTAGTCAAGTAGAGGCAAACTAGTGACACTCTGTTTCTCTATGTATTCACACATGCACTAAGTTTCCGGTTAATACAATTCTAGCATGAATAATAAACATTTATCATGATATAAGGAAATATAAATAACAACTTTATTATTGCCTCTAGGGCATATTTCCTTCAGTCTCCCACTTGCACTAGAGTCAATAATCTAGTTCACATCTTTATGTGATTAGTTCACATCTCCATGTGACTAATACCCAAAGGGTTTACTAGAGTCAATAATCTAGTTCACATCGCTATGTGATTAACACCCAAAGAGTGATCATGTTTTTCTTGTGAGAGAAGTTTAGTCTACCGGTCTGCAACATTTAGATCCGTATGTATTTCACAAATTTCTATGTCTATAATGCTCTCCAAGGAGCTACTCTAGCTAATTTCTCCCACTTTCAATATGTATCCAGATCGAGACTTAGAGTCATCTAGATCGATGTAAAAAGCTTGCATCGACGGAACTCTTTATGACGAACTCTTTTATCGCCTCCATAACCGAGAAATATTTCCTTAGTTCTCTAAGGATAATTTTGACCGTTGTCCAGTGATCTACTCCTAGATCACTATTGTACTCCCTTGCCAGAATCATGCTAAGGTATACAATAGGACTGGTAAACAACATAGCATACTTCATAGAACCTATGACTGAGGCATAGGGAATGACTTTTCATCCTCTTTCTATTTTCTGCAGTGGTCGGGTTTTGAGTCTTTACTCAACTTCACACCTTGCAACACAAGCAAGAACTCCTTCTCTGACTGTTTCATTTTGAACTACTTCAAAATCTTGTCAAGGTCTGTACTCATTGAAAATATATCAAGTGTCTTGATCTATCTCTTTAGATCTTGATGCTCAATATGTAAGTAGCTTCATTGAGGTCTTTCTTTGAAAAACTCTTTTCAAACACTCCTTTATGCTTTTCAGAAAATTCTACATTATTTCCAATCAACAATATGTCATTCACATATACTTATCAGAAATGTTGTAGTGCTCCCACTCACTTTCTTGTAAATACAGGCTTCACCGCAAGTCTGTATAAAACCATATGCTTTGATCACTTTATCAAAGCACATATTCCAACTCCGAGATGCTTGCACCAGTCCATAGATGGATCGCTGGAGCTTGCTCACTTTGTTAGCACTTTAGTATCGACAAAACCTTCTGGTTGCATCATATACAACTTCTTTAAGAAATCCATTAAGGAATGCAGTTTTGACATCCATTTGCCAGATTTCATAAAATGCGGCAACTGCTAACATGATTTGGACAGACTTTTAAGCATCGATACAAGTGAGAACATCTCATCGTAGTTAACACCTTGAACTTGTCGAAAACATTTTGCGACAACTCAAGCTTTGTAGATAGTAACACTACTATCAATGTCCGTCTTCCTCTTGAAGATCCATTTATTCTCAATGACTCACCGATCATCGGGCAAGTCAATCAAAGTCCATACTTTGTTCTCATACATGGATCCCATCTCAGATTTCATGGCCTCAAGCCATTTCATGGAATCTGGGCTCATCATCGCTTCCTCATAGTTCGTAGGTTCGTCATGGTCTAGTAACATGATTTCTAGAAAGGATTACCATACCACTCTGGTGTGGACCATACTATGGTTGTCCTACGAGGTTCGGTAGTAACTTGATCTGAAGTTTCATGATCATCATCATTAGCTTCCTCACTAGTTGGTGTAGAGATCACTAGAACTGATTTTTGTGATGAACTACTTCCCAATTCGGGAGAAGGTACAATTACCTCATCAAGTTCTACATTCTTCCCACTCACTTCTTTCAAGAGAAACTTCTTCTCTAGAAAGGATCCACTCTTTAGCAACAAAGATATTGCCTTTCGGATATGTGATATAAGGTGTACCCAACAGTTTCTTTTGGGTATCCTATGAAGACGCACTTTTCCGATTTAGGTTTGTGCTTATCAGGTTGAAACTTTTTCACATAAGCATCACAACCCTAAACTTTAAGAAACGATAGCTTAGGTTTCTTGCTAAACCACAGTTCATACGGTGTCGTCTCAACGGATTTAGATGGTGCCCTTTTTAACGTGAATGTAGCTGTCTCTAATGCATAGCCCCAAAAACGATAGTGGTAAATCGGTAAGAGACATCATAGATTGCACTATATCCAATAAAGTACGGTTATGATGTTCGGACACACCATTATGCTGTGGTGTTCCAGGTGGCGTGAGTTGCGAAACTATTCCGCATTGTTTCAAATGAAGACCAAATTCGTAACTCAAATATTTGCCTCCACGATCAGATTGTAGAAACTTTATTTTCTTGTTACGATGATTTTCCACTTCACACTGAAATTCTTTGAACTTTTCAAATGTTTCCGACTTATGTTTCATTAAATAGATATACCCATATCTGCTCAAATCATCTGTGAAGGTTAGAAAATAATGATACCCACCGCGAGCCTCAACACTTATCGGATCACATACATCAGTATGTATTATTTCCAATAATTCAGTTGCTTGCTCCATTGTTCCGGAGAACGGAGTCTTAGTCATCTTGCCTATGAGGCATGGTTCGCAGGCATCAATAGATTCATAATCAAGTGATTCCAAAAGCCCATCAGGATGGATTTTCTTCATGCGCTTTACACCAATATGACCTAAACGGCAGTGCCACAAATAAGTTGCACTATCATTATTAACTTTGCATCTTTTGGCTTCAATATTATGATATGTGTATCTCTACGTTCGAGATTCAATAAACCATTCACCTTGGGTGTATGACCATTGAAGGTTTTATTCATGTAAATAGAACAACAATTATTCTCTCACTTAAATGAATAACCGTACTGCAATAAACATGATCAAATCATATTAATGCTTAACGCAAATACCAAATAACATTTATTTACGTTCAACACTAATCCCAAAAGTATAGGGAGTGTGCGATGATGATCATATCAATCTTGGAACCACTTCCAACACACATCGTCACTTCACCCTTAACTAGTCTCTGTTCATTCTTGTAACATCCCAAATTTTCAATTTGGAATGTTATACATAGGTCATTCATGCATATCATATTTTATCGCATTTCGTTTCGCGATCCTCGAAATTCTACGCAACTCAAGGACCCACGGAGAGAGTTGGAAATTTTGTTATTTTCATATTTGGGTTTTTCTCAAATTTTGAAAAGAGGATCATTTGGTTTTAATTATATTTCCCTCCGGAAATATTTCATATTAAAATATATGAGAGGAGATAATATGACTTCTCCAAAATAGATGAAATATTAGAGGAAAAATATTAAAATCAAATAAATGATTTTATTTGGATTTTATTGCAATTTTATTTGAATTAGGAAAAAAATGCGTATTTCAAAATTGCATTAGAGGTCTAAATAAATGTTCACTTTGTCCGCAATATTATTAGAGGACCGTGAAAATTTATTTCAGGACTTTTGGAGTCCGTTTAGTATTTCTTTTATTTGTTTTTCCGCATGAGGATTTAAAAAAAGTGAACCGACCTACCGGGCCGTGTCCGGCTAGGACTCCTGGCCCGGCCGGCTTTATAAGCCGCAGCCTGTGAACCCCCGAGGCCCAAGTCGCGCCGCCGCCAGCCCTAACCCTAGTGCCGCCAGATCCGCGCCCACGTCGCGCCCCTCCGCCTCGCCGCGCCGCCGCCGGACCCGACCCTGCCACCGAGGTAGTAACCGCCGCCGCCCGGTTTTCTCGGGAAAATCGCCGGGTTTTTTCGAAACCCTTGATCAGTTTTTTTTTATTTTCGGTTTTCTCCGGTTTAGTTAAATAATGGACGTTCATCCGTACGTTCGTTTTAACGAACGCTGTTCATTCATTAGCCGCAGACAGTGAACGTTCGTTTGTTAGCCTGTTCGTCAGTTTTCTTTTTCCAGGGTTTTTCCACGATTATTTTCGATCGCGATTTCTGCCCTAATCTTTGTTTTAGTATATCTTTTCGCTCGTTTATCCGAATCAGGTGAAACAAGCGCCTAGATCTTCGTCTCGAAGCCCTCTTTTTGTTTAACCAACTTGAACAAGATTTTGGTACTGTAAAATTTGACTTTAGTCCATATTAGTAATCGAATCTTGTTTCTTTCGTAGTTTGAGTTTCATTGGTCCGTTTGATTTGATTCTTTTTGCAAACCGGAGTTCTTCAGTTGAACTTTCTGGTTAGATCTTATTATTTGAGTTTTACCCGTGCATATTTCCTTGAGTGCTTATGTATGATATTGTTTGTTTGCGATAGAATACCTAGAGTGCTAAGCGTGCTACGACGAATCTCTATGTTTTGCGGATCGTCAGCAAGGCAAGTAACACATTGATCATACCCTTTTATTACCCAGTTTTATGCATTAGTTTCAACCCTCACACATTGCATGAGTAGGATCTCTTAACTTGTGGGTTTGGGAAGTAGATGATGAGGTAGAACATATTGCCCTTTTATTATCAAACCCTTGGGAGTTACTTCTACACTATGCTTATATTGCTATGCTATGCTCGTAGACATGGATTGGGTTTGAGTGGATCCATGACAGATGTGAGATTGTTAATTAATGGTTCAACTTAAGGTGGAACCTTTAATACACATCTGGGTGGATTGCTTGTGGGCACCTGGAGAATCCAGTGTTGTCCTAGGATATCCCGGAGTACCCATGTGATCATCTAAGGTCCGCCACCCAGGCTCAAAGGGATCATAAGATTATTCATGCTAGAAACTTCCATGTGCAGCCACAAGCCATTATGGGCTCTGGCATAGTTGAGTATGTTGCATGACCTCTTCCAGTGGTAGACTAGCAGATATAGGGGATGTAGGTTGGTACGGTCTACCCGGGATTAGAGTTAATGCTTCTGAAAAACTTTGTCTCGGTCATCCGTTTCTCAAACACCATGTAGTGCGAGAAAATCCAACGGAGGAGACCGAGTCTTGTGGGGAAAAGTGCGCAAACCTCTGCAGAGTGTACAAACTAATCATGATTAGCCGTGTCCACGGTTATGGACATCTTGAGTATCTGGTACTTGAATTATTGATTTGATCTCATCACTCTAAATTAATTTGTTGGGATGTTAATGATTATTTTTAATTGGGGATTGAGTTGGAGGAACCTTCTCAATGATGTATCAACTACCATGATAGTTAAATAAAATATATTCCTTTGTTGTAGGGAAAAATTGGCTTTTCGCAAAATAATATAACCATAGAGCCTCCACCAGCCATATATGCATGTAGTGATAGCATTTATCCGTTCATTACTCTATTGTGTTATTTTGCCAGCATATTCCATGTGCTGACCCATTTCAGGCTGCAACATATCATGTTGCATACTTTTCAGACGACGAGTAAGGTGCCATAGGTCGTTTGGCATGCACTCAGCTATGCCGTTGGAGTTGATGGACTCGCTTTATCTTTCAAGACTTCCGCTGTTATCGTATTTAGATGGCCTTAAGCCATATTTATTGTAATAAGTTCTCTTTTGAGACATTCGATGTAATAAGTGTGTGATTGCTACTCTGTTATAAATCCTTCGACTACTGTGTGTGTCAGCATTACCGATCCAGGGATGACACTGAAGCACAGAGACTTGTCCGTCTGAGGTCGGGTCGCTACAAGATGGTATCAGAGCACACGCTGAATGTAGGACACGACCACTAAGATGAGCCATAGATCACTCTTCTCTACTCATTTCCGACTTCTCTCCATTTTCTACTCTTTAGGATGGCAGACTCAAGGAACAAGTTTTCTCAGCCGGATGAAGACACCCCGTTTGGATGACACTTGAAGGAAGTCACTAGGTATCTGAACATCGGAATACCAAGATTCACCTGAACCTACACCACCACATACCAGAAGAGGAACGCTGGATGATTCGAGTTCAAGTTCCAGGAAGGACGTTCATATCAGTCACTGATCCCATCGAGTTTTTCCTTTGGTGCACCAACCTGGAGTCTAGGAAAGAGCATGGCAGCCCACATCACCATCGGACGCATCGGCGAAGTTTATCACAAGGAGCTTAAGGACACTATCTATCAGATATGTGGGCACTGAGATGAGCAATGGGAGATGATCAGCACCAGGAAGGACAGGTCCATTGCAGCTTTCATCCAGGAGTTAAATCATCACATTCGTCGTCGGGAGAACCAGATGTGCGCAAGCATGATATATTTGAAGAAGGCGAAGACCAGGATCATAGAGCTAGAAGAGGAACTCAAGTCTACACGCGATGGATATGAGGAGGAAATGACGATACTTGTGGAGATGAATGATGACCTAACGAGGAAGCTAGGAGTTTTCATGGGAGACCACGCGCTAGGAGGAGAAGACGACGAACCCAAGGAGATTCGTTCTGAAGACTACATCATCATCAATGACACCGCCTCCGACCCTGATGGTAGTGATGATGACTATGAAGACGAAGCTGGAGCGAACATCATGGAGTCTTCCACCGATCAAAATTTCTAGTAGACCACCATATGATCAGTAGTGTTCCCCCATGTATATAGAATAGTCCGAGCACTGTAATGATAGTTAGATCGATTGTATGCCCTTGATTGATTGATTGATTGATATGATATGATTGTGTTTGTCTCATGTGCATATGGGTAGTGCTTTCTCACTAGACCTCATTCTATTCTAATCTCTCCCCTCTAAAACCCATCAGATGCCTCCAAGACGTGACCCCGGATTTGTCTTCCCACCAGAGCTCACTCAGTTGATCCAGTAGCAGAATGCCTTGGTGCAGTTGTTAGTTCAGAACCAAGGCAACAACAACAACAACAACAACAACAACAACAATAACAACAACCCTCCGCCACCACAACCAGTTGACAACTTAGCCCGTTTTCTGAGGTTACAGCCGCCGGTGTTTTCTAGTAGCACCGAGCCCATAGTTGCGGATGACTGGCTCCGCAGGATTGGAAGGGAGTTAACCAATACCAGTTGCACAGATGCCGAGAAGGTGCATTTTGCCGCACACCAATTGGATGGACCCGCAACCGCATGGTGGGAGAATTACGCAGCCACTTTTCCCATAGCAAATGTCACTTGGGAGCAGTTTCAGCAGGCTTTCCTCACAACCCATGTCTCAACTGGAGCCATGAGCATGAAGAAGCGTTAGTTTCGCAACTTACACCATGGGAATCATATTGTAGGTCAGTACGTGGAGGAGTTTAGCAAGTTATCTCGCTATGCCCCAGATGATGTGGCCACAGACGCCACGAAGCAGGAGAAGTTTATGGAAGGGCTGAATGATGAGATGAGCATGCAGCTGATGGTGGCAACATTCAACAACTACCAGGAGTTGGTAGACAAGGCTCTTATGATTGAAGGGAAGCAGCAGCAGATTGAGAGCCTTAAGAGGAAGTATGGACAAGGGAAGTACAATTCAGGAGCTCAGCAGAAACCCCGTTTCACCCCGAACTCGGGAGGAATTACCCATAACCATGGAGGCCACACCCATAACGGAGGGATTTCCCATAACCACAATGGCCCCAAGAATGGGAATGGAGCAAGCATCAATCAGAATCGCTCTAACCCAGCCACACCCGCCAAGAAGGATCTAAGTCACATTACTTGTTTCAAGTGCGGGAAGACTGGACACTATGCCACTGAGTGCCCTGAAGCGAAGAATGGGAATGACAATGGAAGCTCTGGGAAGAAGCCCAACCCTTTGAACAGGGGACAAGTGAACCACGTGAACGTGGAGGAGGTTGAAGAGCAGCCTGATGCAGTTATCGGTAAGTTTTTGGTTAAGTCATTTACCGCAATTGTTCATTTCGATACTGGTGCATCGCATTCATATATTTTAAGGGGATTAGTGGACAAGTTTAAGTTACCCACCTTAGCCCTTAGGACACCCTTGCTAGTGAGTTCACCAGGTGCAGAGTATATGGCCAGCCGGTGGTGCGACCGGTTACCTTTAACCATTGGCGGCCATGTTTTCCCCTCAGACTTAATAATTTTGGAATCCCAAGGATTGGATGTGATACTGGGGATGGATTGGTTATCGAAGTATGGAGGAAACATTGATTGCGCCAGTAAGTCAATTTTACTCACCACCCCGGAGGGAAAAAGGGTTAAGTATGTATCCAGGCATACTCCTAAGAGTACTCACGTAAATTCTCTCACGGGAGTTGTTCAGGAAGAAGTGCCTGTAGTGAAGGATTACCCAGATGTATTTCTAGAGGAATTACCAGACATGCCGCCAGACCGTGATATTGAGTTTTTGATAGAGCTGTTGCCAGGCACCGGACCGATATCGAAGAGACCCTACCGGATGCCCGCAAATGATTTGGAGGAGATTAAGAAGCAGATCAAGGAGTTATTGGAGAAAGGTTACATTCAACAAAGTTCATCACCATGGGGAGCCCTAGTGCTCTTGGTTGAGAAGAAGGATAAATCTCTGAGAATGGTTGTTGATTATCGGGCATTGAATGAAGTGACGATTAAGAACAAGTACCCACTGCCGATGATCAATGATTTGTTTGACCAGCTGCAATGAGCTAAAGTGTTTTCGAAGATCGACCTGCGATCAGGATACCACCAGCTGAAGATTCGAGAAAAGGATATACCTAAGACAACTTTCACCACAAGGTATGGGCTATACGAGTATACGGTTATGTCATTCGGACTGACTAATGCCCCAGCCTATTTCATGAGTGTGATGAATAAGGTGTTCATGGAATTCTTGGATAAGTTTGTTGTGGTGTTCATTGACGATATCTTGGTATACTCAAAGGATGAAGAGGAACACAAGGAGCATTTGCGTTTGGTTCTTGAGAAGCTCAGGGAACATCAGTTATATGCCAAGTTTAGCAAATGTGAGTTTTGGTTGAAGGAAGTTGGATTTCTTGGACATGCTATATCAGGAGAAGGTATAACAGTGGATCCTACCAAGGTTCAGTCAGTCACTGAGTGGTTGGCACCCACCTCAGTTGGAGAGATCCACAGTTTTCTTGGACTCACGGGATACTATCGGAGATTCATTGAGATTTTTTCCAAGATTGCAAAGCCTATGATGAAGTTGTTGAAGAAGGACACCAAGTTCCATTGGACTGAAGAATGTGAAGCAAGTTTCTAGGAGTTGAAGAAACATTTGACTACAGCCCTAGTGCTAATTCTACCAGATATACGCAAGGATTTCCAAGTGTATTGCGACGCCTCTCGCTTAGGACTTGGAGGAGTAATTATGCTAGACGGGAGAGTTATTTCTTATGCCTCATGTCAACTTCGACCGCATGAGTTGAATTATGCCACACATGACTTGGAGGTAGCAGTTGTAGTGCATGCACTCAAGACCTGGAGACATTTTCTTATTGGGAACCATTGTGATGTGTACACGGATCATAAGAGTTTGAAGTACATTTTCACACAGAAGGAGTTGAACCTCAGGTAGAGGAGATGGTTGGAGCTCATAAAGGATTACGATATGAAGTTGCACTATCATCCAGGAAAGGCCAATGTCGTAGCAGACGCTTTGAGCCGGAAGAGTTATGTCAATATCCTCGTAAGCGGAGGATTGCCAAAGGAGATAGCAGAAGATCTCAGGGAGCTTCGTTTGGAGATCGTCCCTAGAGGTTTTGTTGCATCAATGGAAGTTCAATCAACATTATTGGGAAAGATTCGAGAAGCTCAGAAGGATGATAAAGAAATTGTTGAAATAAAGGAGAAGATGAGTGAAGGAAAAGCCAAAGGTTTTCGTGAGGATGAACACGACACCTTGTGGTTTGAGGACCGTGTATTTGTGCCCAACAATGCCGAGATCAGGAAGTTGATACTTTAGGAAGCTCATGATTCGCCATACTCGATACACCCCGAAAACACCAAGATGTATTTGTATTTGAAGGAGCGTTTCTGGTGGACCGGGATGAAGAAGGATATTGCCGAGTATGTAGCCGTATGTGATGTATGTCAGAGAGTGAAGGCAGAACATCAGAAGCCAGCAGGATTACTTCAGCCTATGCCGATACACGAATGGAAGTGGGATAAGCTTGGCATGGATTTCATCACCGGATTACCCAGACCCGATCGGGATATGATTCTATCTGGGTAGTAGTGGACTGCTTGAGCAAAGTAGCTCACTTTATCCCAGTGAAAACCACCTATACAAGTGCGAAGTTGGCCAAGATATATATGACCAGGATCGTATGTCTGCATGGAGTTCTGAGGACCATCGTATCAGATAGAGGAACATATTTTACTTAAAAGTTTTGGCACTAGCTGCACCATACTTTGGGTACTAGGCTAGAGTTCATTACTGCTTTTCATCCGTAGACAGATGGACAGACCGAGAGAGTCAATCAGATTCTGGAGGACATGTTAAGAGCTTGTGCGCTAGATTATGGATCTAGTTGGGACGACAACTTACCCTACGCGGAGTTCTCATACAACAATAGTTACCAGGCCAGTTTGAAGATGGCACCGTTCGAAGCCCTGTATGGACGAAGGTGTAGGACACCGTTAATTTGGGATGAAGTAGGAGACCATCAATTGTTTGGACCAGATTTGATTAAGGAGTCTGAAGAGAAGGTTAAGTTGATACGAGATAGACTAAAGGTAGCTCAGTCTAGACAGAAGAGTTATGCAGACTCAAAACGCAAGGAGGTAGTCTATGAAATCGGAGACAGAGCATATCTGCGAGTGTCACCTCTGCGAGGAGTTAAACGTTTTGGAGTTAAAGGAAAGTTAGCCCCGAGAATTGTAGGACCGTACCATGTTTTGGAACGCATGGGAGAGGTTGCCTACAAGTTGGAATTACGCGAAGGACTGTCAGGAGTACATGACTTGTTTCACGTTTCCCAGTTGAAGAAGTGCCATGTCGAGATAGCCAATATCCCTCTGAGAGATACCGTGCCCCTGGAAGCAATTCAGTTGGACAGTGATTTGACCTATGAGGAGAAACCGGTCAAAATTCTCGAGTTTGCCAGCCGAGTTACTCGCAACAAGGTTATCAAGTTTTGCAAAGTTCAGTGGAGCCACCATACCGAGGATGAAGCCACCTGGAAAGGAGAGGATGATCTACGCAAAGACCACCCACACCTATTTTCTAGCCAACCTGAATCTCGAGGACGAGATTCATCTTAAGGGGGGTAGGTTTGTAACATCCCAAATTTTCAATTTGGAATGTTATACATAGGTCATTCATGCATATCATATTTTATCGCATTTCATTCGTGATCCTCGAAATTCTAAGCAACTCAAGGACCCACGGAGAGAGTTGGGAATTTCGTTATTTTCATATTTGAGTTTTTCTCAAATTTTGAAAAGAGGATCATTTGGTTTTAATTATTTTTCCCTCCGAAAATATTTCGTATTAAAATGTATGAGAGGAGATAATATGACTTCTCCAAAATAGATGAAATATTAGAGGAAGAATATTAAAATCGAATAAATGATTTTATTTGGATTTTATTGCAATTTTATTTGAATTAGGAAAAAAAATGCGTTTTTCATAATTGCATTAGAGGTCTAAATAAATGTTCACTTTCTCCGCAATATTATTAGAGGATCGTGAAAATTTATTTCACGATTTTTGGAGTCCGTTTAGTATTTATTTTATTTGTTTTTCCACGTTAGGATTTTTTTAAAAAGTGAACCGACCTACCGGGCCGTGTCCGGCTAGGACTCCTGGCCCGGCCGGCTTTACAAGCCGCAACCCGCGAACCCCCGAGGCCCAAGTCACGTCGCCGCCAGCCCTAACCCTAGCACCGCCCGATCCACGCTGCCGCCTCGCCGCGTCGCGCCGCCGCCGCCTCGCTGACGCGTCGCTGCCCCGCCGCCGAGGTAGTAACCGTCGCCGCCCGGTTTTCTCGGGAAAACCGCCGGTTTTTTTGAAACCCTAGATGGTTTTTTATTTTCGGTTTTCTTCGGTTTTTCTTCGGTTTAGTTAAATAGCGGATGTTCATCCGTATGTTCGTTTTAACGAACGCTGTTCATCCGTTAGCCGCATACAGCGAACATTCGTTCGTTAGCCTGTTCATCAGTTTTCTTTTTCGAGGGTTTTTCCGCGATTATTTTCGATCGTGATTTCTGCCCTAATCTTCGTTCTAGTATATCTTTTCGCTCGTTTATCCGAATCAGGTGAAACAAGCGCCTAGATCTTCGTCTCGAAGCCCTCTTTCTGTTTAAGCAACTTGAACAAGATTTTGGTACTGTAAAATTTGACTTTAGTCTAGATTAGTAATTGAATCTTGTTTCTTTCGTAGTTTGAGTTTCGTTGCTCCGTTTGATTTGATTCTTTTTGCAAACCGGAGTTCTTCAGTTGAACTTTCTGGTTAGATCTTCTTATTTGAGTTTTACCCATGCATATTTGCTTGAGTTCTTATGTATGCTATTGTTTGTTTGCGATATAATACCCGGAGTGTGAAGCGTGCTACTACGAATCTCTATGTTTTGCAGATCGTAAGCAAGGCAAGTAACACATTGATCATACCCTTTTATTACCCAGTTTTTATGCATTAGTTTCAACCCTCACACATTGCATGAGTAGGATCTCTTAACTTGTGGGTTTGGGAAGTAGATGATGAGGTAGAACCTATTCCCCTTTTATTATCAAACCCTTGGGAGTTACTTCTACGCTATGCCTATATTGCTATGCTATGCTCGTAGACGTGGATTGGGTTTGAGTGGATCCATGACAGATGTGAGATCTCTACCTAATAATAAAGCACGGGTTGAGTCTGTCGGGTTCACGCGCAGTAGTCGGAATAAGTTAACCCGAAACGGTACAACCGAGAAAAAAGAAAGAAAATCAGCCCTCGCACGACCCTGCCTCCCAATCACCGTCTCCACCTCCTGCCTCACGCGCCGCCGTGCGCCGCAACCGCCCACCACACCGGCACGTCTACCCCTGCATGATTGGCTACACGCTGACTATGCTCGAGTGCACCTTCTTGATCAAGGCAACGCGGTGGCTCGAGCGGTTGGGGGCAGCACGGCGGCGGCGGCTGGAGCTTGCAGGGGTTGGGGAGGCTGATTCGAAGGCGGGTGGCGAGGCGGGGGAACGACGAGGAAGGCCGGAGCGAGGGATCTGGCGACCTAGGCAGGAGCTCGCCGGAGCCGGGCGATGGCGGACGGGCGCGCGAGCAGAGGGATCCGATGCGGCGGTTCGAAGTCCTTGCAGGCAAAGGCGGACCTCCATGGCTGGCAGGGGGGCTCCAAGGCCATGGCGGGGCTTTGGTTTTCCCTGGTATAGAAAAGAGAAACAGAAGAGGATTCAGGGAAAAATAAGAACGGGGATTCAGGGAGAAGAAGAACGGTGGAAGAAGGATGGCTGGCCTCCTCGGCGCATGCCATACGATCTAAAGGTCTGACCATGTTGCTTTTCTTCCATGGTCTAATACAATCATAAATCAGCAATCAGCAAAGAGGGAGCTATAGGATCAGTGTCTACCCTTTTCTACAGCTCAATCATGGTGTTGCTTGTGGCTTCCACTCTCATACTGATTGATTAGGTGCTCTAACAGGTTCATATCAGACAAGGCAACCACAACAGTACATCCATGATAATCTCATGGGTGACAATAGTCAGAACCTGGATCAAGCATTGTGTTTTACGAGACTTCAAAAGATAATCTCAATTGTTCTGCAAAGTGAAATCATTCGCGGTATACGTTCTACAGATATACCTCGGGATACATTCATCATTGTACAATGAAGAACCTGAAGGTTACCGACACGTCAAACATTTGATGCTTATGTTTTATGAAGGCTGGAATCTTGATTCAAGGCTTAATTATGACCTTTCTTGCAGTTTAACACAAAGTATTACTATGATGTTGGAACTGAAGAGACACTGAAAAAGATTTGGTTTAGGACCCCTCCGAAAAGTGGCCCAGATGTTCCATATACATTTGGTCTAATAGGTATTGTCAAATTTGCTCAGAATATAACTTGCATGGTCATGTCTGAATTCCAACATAATTTTACTATTATAGTTTATGAGTAATATTACTGAGAATTTATTGTGTTTAGGTGATCTCGGCCAGAGTTTTGACTCCGATGTCACACTCGCTCATTATGAGTCCAATTCAAAAGCCCAGGCAGTGCTTTTCGTCGGGACCTGACATATGCCGATAATTACCCATATCATGATAAATTGATAATACAAGGTGAGACATGTGGGCAAGATTTGTACAGCGGAATCTCGCATACCAGCCTTGGATCTGGACAGCTGGAAACCATGAGATATATTTTGCTCCTGAACTTGTAAGGATAGTTGTCTCTGATACTTTATTCACATTTCTTATGTCTCAGCGGATGCTTTTACAGTTCAAGTAGAAGTACCAAATAGAAAACAATTCAGTGGATCTATGTTATACACATTTCAATGCTCATTGAATTAGAGTGTGCTCCATTTAGAGTTTCATTTGATTACTCATATTGCTTAAAAAGAATATCAACATATTTGCAGGGCGAAACAAAACCATTCAAGCCATACAACAGCAGGTATCCCACACCCTATAAGGCTTCTGGTAGCACATCAGTACCTTACTGCTATTCCATCAAAAGAGCCTTAGCCTATATCATTGTCCTGGCATCATAGTCTGCATACGGTATGTTACGTTCTTCTGACTCCTAATCTGAAGACAACTTGCATTGGCAGGTATAGATATGTAGTAGATGGGTACATAATTAACTGAGATACAAGTATGAAGTGCTGCAGTTGCAGCAGTAGATGGTCCCTGCAGAGCAGCAACACTCTAGCCAGCTGCAACCCACTGAATCAAAACTTGTGCGCACACACGAGGAATATGAGCATGAGGGAAATGTGGTCTCAGAACTGAGCGTGTTGGGCGGCGGTGCGGCAGAAGCTCGAATAATGGTTTGCTAATTAATTTACATCATGTGGAGTCGCAAGACTCCTATTGCTTTGGGTGACACATGGGTACGCCAACTCCTATTGCTTTGGGTGAGAAAACTCATTCTCTAGGTGACAAATGTATGTCTACAGATTTTCTTTAATCGTATAAAGAAGTCACAGCTAGGTGTTTCCTTTCTTTTTGCCTAGATACAATTTTATTTTAGGATTTGGGTGAGCTGGGAAAAATATAGAATGAGTGTTGTATGGGTTGATTTCAGCATAGGTATATTAGCTTATTTAAATTCCTAATTTAGTGCATATTCCTAATGGTATTGTACTAACTGATAGATGGTAGTTTATAATTACATGGTTCTTGATGCCTGGCCAAAAGGCACCAGACTGATGCACAGGAAACAATTCATCTGAAGTTTTTCCTTGCTATTCTAACCATGGACGTGTGAGACATATATGGTAGTGTTATTATATTTATATATAGCCTGCACCAAATAAGTTCGGTCCATTCCAAACCTGGAGATCTGCTAATGGAATTTTATTTTATTCAGTTGTTTTCCTCTATTGGCACTATCCTTTGCAAATTCCACACTCCAAATAATTATTCTGTCGTTGCTAACTATGGTCAGTGCATAGTCCATACCGCTATGTGAGCAAGTCTTTTCATTGATCTTAGAACATTCAGAATTAGTGCTCTCTCTAACTTTGTAAGGTGTTTTTTCAGGAGTAACTTTTTTAACCATTAATTCACATGTTAGCATGTTCTACTTAATAAGATAGTACTAGGTGACATAGATGACTATTAAATAATTTTGCTCATGTAGCCCATTGGTCTATTGTGTTGTTGGCACCTTTATGGTCTACATGTAGTTCACTGGTCTATCGTGTCATGGATATTAACTGTTCCTGTTGAAAGTCTGACATAGAATCCAGTTCTATCTGTGTTACACCTGTTAGTTACGAGCACTTTTGGTTGCCTACTGCTTGCTTATTTGGTTGCGTGCTGCAAGCGAACTACAATTGTGGTCTCAAGAAATTACATTTACTAGCACTTTTACCTCACTTTGAGAACAAAGTTCTGGTCTGCTGCTATTATATTCAAACTTCATTTCAGATGATCATATTTGTGTTCTTGCTCTTTTTATATGTACAATTAGTTTGCAATTATTTCTCTTCCTGTTATATAGCATTATTTGTCCTTTGTCGCTGATACATATACTACCTATGATGATCAGTTGGCTTTGAAGTGTAGTATGCACCGAAGTTCGGTTTCTTAGATGCAAAATATGGGCCTACGAGAAGTGTTAATCAAAGTTTGGAAAATACCCTAGCAACTTCTAGGTTTTGGTTTGTTTACTAATAAATTATTTATCTTTTTTGCTTTATTAGGTCCGCATAGCATTCGATTTGTATTTTTCTCCCGGTGCAACGCACGGGCATTTTTCCTCGTTGTTAATTAATGGTTCAACTTAAGGTGGCAACTTTAATACACATCTGGGTGGATTGCTTGTGGGCACCTGGAGAATCCAGTGTTGTCCTAGGATATCCCGGAGTACCCGTGTGATCATCCTACGGTCCTCCACCCAGGATCAAATGGATCATAACATTATTCATGCTAGAAACTTCCGTGTGCAGCCACAAGCCATTATGGGCTCTGGCATAGTTGAGTATGTTGCATGACCTCTTCCAGTGGTAGACTAGCAGATTTAGGGGATGTAGGTTGATACGGTCTACTCGGGGTTAGAGTTAATACTTCTGAAAAACTGTGTCTCGGTATCCATTTCTCAAACACCATGTAGTGCGAAAAAATCCAATGGAGGAGACCGAGTCTTGTGGGGAAAAGTGTGCAAACCTCTGCAGAGTGTACAAACTAATCATGATTAGCCGTGTCCACGGTTATGGACATCTTGAGTATCTGGTACTTGAATGATTGATTTGATCTCATCACTCTAAATTAATTTGTTGGGATGTTAATGATTATTTTTAGTTGGGGATTGAGTTGGAGGAACCTACTCAATGATGTATCAACTACCATGATAGTTAAATAAAATATATTCCTTTGTTGTAGGGAAAAATTGGCTTTTCGCAAAACAATATAACCATAGAGCCTCCACCAGCCATATATGCATGTAGTGATAGCATTTATCTGTTCATTGCTCTATTGTGTTATTTTGCCACCATATTCCATGTGCTGACCCGTTTCGGGCTGCAACATATCATGTTGCAGACTTTTCAGACGATGAGTAAGGTGCCATAGGTCGTTTGTCATGCACTCAGCTATGCCGTTGGAGTTGATGGACTCACTTTATCTTCCAAGCCTTCCGCTGTTATCATATTTAGATGGCCTTAAGCCATATTTATTGTAATAAGTTCTCTTTTGAGACATTCGATGTAATAAGTGTGTGTGATTGCTACTCTGTTATAAATCCTTCGAGTACTGTCTGTGTCAGCATTACCGATCCAGGGATGACACTGAAGCACAGAGACTTGACCGTCTGAGGTTGGGTCGCTACAAGATGGTATCAGAGCACACTGAATGTAGGACACGACCACTAAGATGAGCCATAGATCACTCTTCTCTACTCATTTCTGACTTCTCTCCATTTTCTACTCTTTAGGATGGCAGATTCAAGGAACAAGTTTTCTCATCCGGATGAAGACACCGCGTTTGGACGACACTTGAAGGAAGTCACTAGGTAACCGAACATCGGAATACCAAGCTTCACCTGAACCTACATTGCCACATACCAGAAGAGGAACGTTGGATGATTCGAGTTCAAGTTCCAGGAAGGACATTCACACCAGTCACTGAGCCCATAGAGTTTTCCTTTGATGCACCAACCTGGAGTCTAGGAAAGATCATGGCAACCCACATCGCCATTGGACGCATCGGCGAAGTTTATCACAAGGAGCTTAAGGACACTATCTATCAGATATGTGGGCGCCAAGATGAGCAATGGGAGATGATCAGCACTAGGAAGGACATGTCCATTGCAGCTTTCATCCAGGAGTTAAATCGTCGCCAGGAGAACCAGATGTGCACAAGCATGATAGATTTGAAGAAGGCGAAGACCAGGATCACAGAGCTAGAAGAGGAACTCAAGTATACACCCGATGGATATGAGGAGGAAATGACGATACTTGTGGAGATGAATGATGACCTGACGAGGAAGCTAGGAGTTTTCATGGGAGACCCCGCACCAGAAGGAGAAGACGAAGAACCCAAGGAGATTCGTTCTGAAGACTAGATCATCATCGATGACACCGACTCCGACCCTAATGGTAGTGATGATGACTATGAAGACGAAGCTGGAGCGGACATCATGGAGTCTTCCACCGATCAAAATTTCTAGTAGACCACCATATGATCAGTAGTGTTCCCCCATGTATATAGAATAGTCCGAACACTATAACGATAGTTAGATCGATTTTATGCCCTTGCTTGCTTGATTGATATGATATGATATGATTGTGTTTGTCTCATGTGCATATGGGTAGTGCTTTCTCACTAGACCTCATTCTATTCTAATCTCTCCCCTCTAAAACCCATCAGATGCCTCCGAGACGTGACCCCAGATTTGTCTTCCCACCGGAGCTCACTCAGTTGATCTAGCAGCAGAATGCCTTGATGCAGTTGTTAGTTCAGAACCAAGGCAACAACAACAACAACAATAATAATAACAACCCTCCGCCACCACAACTAGTTGACAACTTAGCCCGTTTTCTGAGGTTACAGCCGTTGGTGTTTTCCAGTAGCACCGAGCCCATAGTTGCGGATGACTGGCTCCGCAGGATTGGAAGGGAGTTAACCACTGCTAGTTGCACAGATGCCGAGAAGGTGCGTTTTGCCGCACACCAATTGGATGTACCCGCAGCCGCATGGTGGGAGAATTACACAACCACTTTTGCCATACATCGCGAGCTATTGATCTACAACATAGTTATGCAAATACTATCAGGACTAAGCTCATGATAAATTGAAGTTCAATTAATCATATTACTTAAGAACTCCCACTTAGATAGACATCCCTCTAGTCATCTAAATGATCACGTGATCCATATCAACTAAACCATGTCCGATCATCACGTGAGATGGAGTAGTTTTCAATGGTAAACATCACTATGTTGATCATATCTACTATATGATTCACGCTCAACCTTTCGGTCTCCAGTGTTCCGAGGCCATATCTGCATATGCTAGGCTCGTCAAGTTTAACTTGAGTATTCCGCGTGTGCAAAACTGGCTTGCACCCGTTGTATGTGAATGTAGAGCTTATCGCACCCGATCATCACGTGGTTTCTCAGCACGATGAACTTTCGCAATGGTGCATACTCAGGGAGAACACTTATACCTTGAAATTTAGTGAGAGATCATCTTATAATGCTACCGTCGATCTAAGCAAAATAAGACGCATAAAAGATAAACATCACATGCAATCAATATAAGTGATATGATATGGCCATCATCATCTTGTGCATGTGATCTTCATCTCCAAAGCACCGTCATGATCACCATCATCACCGGCTTGACACCTTGATCTCCATGGAAGCATCGCTGTCGTCACGCCAACTATTGCCTCCACGACTATCGCTACCGCTTAGTGATAAAGTAAAGCAATTACATGGCGATTGCATTTCATACAATAAAGCGACAACCATATGGCTCCTGCCAGTTGCTCATAACTGTGTTACAAAACATGATCATCTCATACAATAAAATTTAGCATCATTTCTTGACCATATCACATCACAACATGCCTTGCAAAAACAAGTTAGACGCCCTCTACTTTGTTGTTGCAAGTTTTATGTGGCTGCTACGGGCTGAGCAAGAACCGTTCTTACCTACGCATCAAAAAAACCACAATGCGGTATAGTGATTGCTTTTTGATCTTCAGAAAGAACCCTGTTCATTGAATCTGATTCAACTAAAGCCGGAGAAACAGACACCCACTAGCCACCTGTGTGCGAAGCATGTCGGTAGAACCAGTCTCGCGTAAGCGTACGCGTAATGTCGGTCTGGGCCGCTTCATCCAACAATGCCGCTGAATCAAGAATCAACCAGTGACGGCAAGCAATATGTATATACCCACGCCCACAACTCCTTTGTGTTCTACTCGTGCATATAACATCTACGCATAAACCTGCCTCTGATACCACTATTGGGGAATGCGGTAATTTCAAAAACTTTCGTACGCACACGCAAGATCATGGTGATGTATCGCAACGAGAGGGGAGAGTGTCGTCCACGTACCGTCATAGAGTGTAAGCGGAAGCATTATGAGAACGCAGTTGTTGTAGTCGTACGCCTTCACGATCCGACCGATCCAAGTACCGAACACACGGCACCTCCGAGTTCAACACATGTTCAGCTCGGTGACGTCCCACGAACTCCGATCCAGCAAAGCTTTGAGGGAGAGTTCCGTCAGCACGATGGCGTGATGACGGTGATGATGATGCTACCGATGCAGGGCTTTGCCTAAGCACCGCTATGATATGACCGAGGTGGATTATGGTGGAGGGGGGGGCACCGCACACGGCTAAAAGATCAACTGATCAACTTGTGTGTTCATGGGGTGCCCCATCCTCCGTATATAAAGGAGTGGAGGAGGGGAAGGGCCGGCCCTCTACTATGGCGCGCCCTGGGGAGTCCTACTCCCACCGGGAGTAGGATTCCCCCCTTCCATGTAGTAGGAGTAGGAGAAAAGGAAAGGGAAAAGATAAGAGAAGGAAGGAGGGGGCGCCGAACCTCCCCCTAGTCCAATTCAGACTAGGCCTTGGGGGGCACGCAGCCTCCCCTCTCTCTTTCCCCTAAAGCCCAATAAGGCCCATATACTACCCGGCGAATTCCCGTAACTCCCCGGTACTCCGATAAATACCTGAATCACTCGGAACCTTTCCGATGTCCGAATATAGTCGTCCAATATATCAATTTTTTCATATTGACCATTTCGAGACTCCTTGTCATGTCCCCGATCTCATCCGGGACTCCGAACTACCTTCGGTACATCAAAACACATAAACTCATAATACCGATCATCATCGAACGTTAAGTGTGCGGACCATACGGGTTCGAGAACTATGTAGACATGACCGAAACTCATCTCCGGTCAATAACCAATAGCGGAACCTGGATGCTCATATTGGTTCCTATATATTCTACGAAGATCTTTATCGGTCAAACTGCATAAGAACATACGTTGTTCCCTTTGTCATCGGTATGATACTTGCCCGAGATTTGATCGTCGGTATCTCAAAACCTAGTTCAATCTCGTTACCGGCAAGTCTCTTTGCTCGTTCCATAATGCTACATCCCATAATTAACTCATTAGATACATTGCTTGCAAGGCTTATTGTGATGTGCATTACCGAGAGGGCCCAGAGATACCTCTCCGACAATCGGAGTGACAAATCCTAATCTCGATCTATGCCAACTCAACAAGTACCATCGGAGACACCTGTAGAGCACCTTTATAATCACCCAGTTACGTTGTGATGTTTGGTAGCACACAAAGTGTTCCTCCGGTACTCGGGAGTTGCATAATCTCATAGTCATAGGAACATGTATAAGTCATGAAGAAAGCAATAGCAACAAACTAAACGATCATCGTGCTAAGCTAATGGATGGTTCAAGTCAATCACATCATTCTCTAATGATGTGATCCTGTTAATCAAATGACAACTCATGTCTATGGTTAGGAAACATAACCATCATTGATTCAACGAGCTAATCAAGTGGAGGCAAACTAGTGACACTTTGTTTGTCTATGTATTCACACATGTACTAAGTTTCCGGTTAATACAATTCTAGCATGAATAATAAACATTTATCATGATATACAGAAATATAAATAACAACTTTATTATTGCCTCTAGGGCATATTTCCTTCATTACCAGCATGTCATACTTTGATTAGGCGGTATTGTTGGATGAAGCGGCCCAGACCGACATTACATGACAGCGTTCATGAGATTGGTTCTACCGGCGTGCTTCGCAAACAGGTGGCTAGTGTGTGTCTATTTCTCCAGCTTTAGTTGAATCGAGTGTGACTATGCCCGGTCCTTGTTGAAGGTTAAAACAACGCACTTGATGAAAAATCGTTGTGGTTTTTGATGCGTAGGTAAGAGCGGTTCTTGCTAGAAGCCCGTAGCAGCCACGTAAAACTTGCAACAACAAAGTAGAGGACGTCTAACTTGTTTTTGCATGGCATGTTGTGATGTGATATGGTCAAGACGTGATGAGATATAAATTGTTGTATGATATGATCATGTTTTGTTAAAGTTATCGACAACTGGCAGGAGCCTTATGGTTGTATCTTTATTGCATGAGATGCAAGCGCCATACAATTGCTTTACTTTATCGCTATGCGATAGCAATAGTTGCAAAAGCAATAGTTGGCGAGATGACCATGTGATGACACATTGATAGAGATCAAGATGATGGAGATCATGCTGTCATGCCGGTGACGATGGAGATCATGACGGTACTTTGGAGATGGAGATCAAAGGCACAAGATGATGATGGCCATATCATGTCACATATTTTGATTGCATGTGATGTTTATCTTTTATGCATCTTATTTTGCTTAGTACAGCGGTAGCATTATAAGATGATCCCTCACTAAATTTCAAGGTATAAGTGTTCTCCCTGAGTATGCATCGTTGCGACAATTCGCCGTGCCGAGACACCACGTGATGACCGGGTGTGATAAGCTCTACGTTCACGTACAACGGGTGCAAGACAGTTTTGCACACGCGGAATACTCGGGTTAAACTTGACGAGCCTATCATATGCAGATATGGCCTCGGAACACTGAGACCGAAAGGTCGAGCGTGAATCATATAGAAGATATGATCAACATAGTGATGTTCACCATTGAAAACTACTCCATCTCACGTGATGATCGGACATGGTTTAGTTGATATGGGTCACTGCTACCTCTTGAGCATGCGTTGGTTTTCCCTTGAAGAGGAAATGGTGATGCAGCAAAGCAGCATAAGTATTTCCCTCAGTTTTTGAGAACCAAGGTATCAATCCAGTAGGAGACCACACGCGAGTCACCTCGTACCCACACAAACAAATAAGAACCTCGCAACCAACGCGATAAAGGGGTTGTCAATCCCTTCACGGCTACTTGCAAGAGTGAGATCTGATAGAGATAATAATAATAAGATAAATATTTTTGGTATTTTTATGATATAGATTGAAAGTAAAGATTGCAAAATAAAATAGATTGGAAACTTATATGATGGAGAATAGACCCGGGGGCCATAGGTTTCACTAGTGGCTTCTCTCAAGATAGCATAAGTATTACAGTGCGTGAACAAATTACTGTCAAGCATTGACACTACAAAAAAAGACACATTCGTGACATTTTGGGCCGAACGAAATTTTTTCCTGTCATACATATGACACTTCTATGACGATAATTGTGACAAAACCCGGTATCATCATAGATGTGGTGGGTTCCTACTTCTATGACAAAAAATCATGACAGAAAATGGGCTTTTCGTCCTGGGCGGGCCGGAGACGCAGCTGCATGACATTCTTTGGGCCATCCATGACGGAAAAAACCATGGTAGAAGCGAGGGGGAGGAAAATTTCAGGGAGTTCCCGGTTACGATGGGAGGTCGGGGGCCGAGCGATGCGCGTTTCTCTCGTACATGTACGCGCGTGTGTGCGAGGTGTTGGCTCTAACCGAACCCGAGCGAGGCGTTGGGCTCTAACTGAACCTGAGCGATTGCACTGCAGGCTACGCGTTAGTGAACCCGAGCGATCGATCGATGGCTGTTAACTGAACCCGATCGAGCGATTCCTTCGCTACTGCTGCTAACTGAAGCCGGTCGATGGGATGAACAGTGAGCATTGCGGGGGGGTTTGGATGAACAGTGAGCGGCGGCGTTGCCTCTGGATGAACAGGAGCCCATGGTGTGGTGGAGGGCTGGATGAACAGTAGACGGTGGAGGGGTGCCCGTGGAGGGGTGGATGAACAGGACCTTGTGGTGTGGAGGGCTGGATGAACAGTATACGGTGGAGGGGTGGTTGAACAGGACCCCGTGGTGTGGAGGGCTGGATGAACAATAGACGGTGGAGGGGTGCCCATGGAGGGGTGGTTGAACAGGACCCCGTGGTGTGGAGGGATGGATGAACAGTAGATGGTTGAGGGGTGGTTGAACAGTAGCCGGTGGAGTAGCGCGCGGTGGAGGCTGGATGAACAGGAGCCCGTGGAGGCTGGAGGAGGTCGACGGTGGAGATGAACAGTATCCCGTGGAGTCCCGTTTTGCGGTACGCCACACCCCTCCCGATGAACAGGACCCCCATTTCGACCGTAGCGCTCCAACACAAGTCCGTTTCCTCCGTTTTGCGGTACGCCACACCCCTCCCGATCAATAGGACCCCCGTTTCGACCGTAGGAGGTCCGTTTCCTCTGTTTTGCGGTACGCCAGACCCCTCCCGATGAACAGGATCCTGTTACGAACGTGGCCGGTCGAACACAAGGCCGTTTCCTCCGTTCTGCGGTACGCCAGGCCTCGTTTCCATCGCCTGTTCCGTCCAAGCCCTCCCGATGAACACGACGCATTCTGTTGCCTCCCCATGAACACGACGACGACGTTGTTTCTCCGTTTCGACCCAGCCATGTACACGAGCCCTGGCCGTACGTATGCGCGAGTAGGCGTTCGAGACCCCACCCGTATGTACACATACGTGGCCGTATTTTCTTTCTTGCACCCTGGCCGCTGTACGTACGTGTAAATGCTACGTGCGCACCTCTACTACGACACGTGCGCGCCTCTATTACGACACGTGCGCGCCTCTACATCGACCAGTATGTACGTACACGTTCGCGACCAGAATGACAACGCTACGTACGTTTCGACCAGGTGGGTCCCGACTGTCAGGCACTTCCTTGCCTGCGAAGATGTAGCTGGTGGGTCCTAGCAGTCAGGGGGCGAATCGTTTTTTTGCCCCGACGCACTTCCTTGCGTGCGAAGATGTAGCTGGTGGGTCCCAGCAGTCAGGGGGAAACGTTTTTTTCACGAAATACGGTGGCCCGTCCGGTGGGTCCCGCTGTCAGGTGGAGGAATAATTATTTTGCACGTAATAAGGAGGCACTTCCTTGCTGCGGCCGTGGACCCAGCTGTCAGCCTCTCCACGTACAGTCCACGTCCGATGGAAGTCGTTCCTTGACCACGTTGACCACGCCGCGCCGAGAGCACCAGGGCGGTGGACGATGGCGAGGCCTAGGAAGGGGACGACGCGTAGCCGGGGAAGATGCGGCAGTGGATGCCCACGCGTAGAGGAGTACGAGGGTTTACTGGTTCGCTCTGGTGTGAGGCTGCCGTCGCCGCAGAATAACAGGAGGTGTGGGTGAGTAGAGGGATGGCCTGGCCAGCGGTGGGAGTAGTAGGGGGCGGTGAGGCCTCCGCCGCATCACAGCCGGCCACGGGAGGCAGGAGCACGAGGCACGACCGGCGCTAGTTTGGGCGGCTGGAGGAAGAAGACCAGAGGTTGAAGAAGCACTACAGCCGTTGGATGGACATCATACGGTCACTGGAGCTAGAATCGTGCATATTGACTAAGTTGACAAAGCCCTCCGTCCCCGTCAACTTAGTAGGCCCACAAGTCAGCCTCCCACCAAGGTGGGTCCCAGCTAGCAGGGGGTATTCATTTTTTGAGCGTAATAAGGAGGCACTTCCTTGCGTGCAAAGATATAGCTGGTGGGTCTGAGCTGTCAGCGGCGGTAACGTTTTTTTCGCGAAATACAGAGGCCCTTTCAGTGGGTCCCTGATGTCAGGTGGAGGAATCATTATTTTGCGTGTAATAAGGAGGCATTTCCTTGCGTGCAACCGTGGACCCAGCCGTCGGCCTCTCCACGTACAGTCCACTTCAGATGCATGTCGGTCATTGACCACGTTGACCAGGCCGCGCTGAGAGCACCAGGGCGGTGGACGACGACGAGGCCTAGGAAGGGAACGACACGGAGGCAGGGAAGACTCGGTAGTTGGTTCCCACGCGGAGGGGAGTACGACTCTACGAGGGTTTACTGGTTCATCTGCCGTCGCCGGAGAATAACAACAGGTGTGGGTGAGTAGAGGGATGGCTAGGCCAGCGATGGGAGTACGGTGGGGCAGTGAGGCCTGCGCGGCAGCAAAGCCGGCCACGGGGAGGAGGGAGCAGGCAGTCCCGCCGGCGCATATTTGAGCGGCTGGAGCAGGAAGAGCAGAGATTGAAGAAGCACGACGGCCGTTGGATGGCCATCCAACAGTCACTGCTTGTGCGTCAACCTTTTTTTTAGGAAAGCCTCAAATCTGTGGAAAACAGCATACATCCCATCTGCCATTATTTCTAATAAATTACAACCCATTTGCTAATTATTAAGGTTTTTTTGGGAGCCCGTAATCTTTTTGTTAGCATTACAACCCATATTGTGGCCACGGTTAAAAGATTGTACGAAACTTTGCATATTTCGGTGCGGTCCGAACTGTTTTTAATCCCGAAATTTCGACTCACATTCAAACTAATTTAAAAAATAAATGTATATCAATATAAAATCCAACAAATTCTCCATGCATAAAAATTAATGTAATTTCAAATCGCGAAATGAAGAAACGATATTTGAAACTAATTGCCGGTTTGATGTGTTTTAAAATGTACAGCCCATTTCTCATTACTGATGGGCCATTTTCTCGGCCAGCCGAATGAAAGCTCTCCTCGTCTTGAAAGATTTGCAGCCCAACAGGCCTGACAAAGCGACTTACTTGGCAAATCACAAAAAAACTGGACTGTGGCCGTGGACCCAGCTGTCAGCCTCTCCACGTATAGTACTCTTCCGATGGAATGTCGTTGACCATGTTGACCATGCCGCGCCGAGAGCACCAAGGCGGTGGACGACGGCGAGGCCTAGGAAGGGGACGACGCGGAGCCGGGGAAGACGCGGCAGTGGATGCCCACGCGGAGAGGAGTACGAGGGTTCACTGGTTCGGCTGTGGTGTGAGGTTGCCGTCGCCGCAGGGCCTGGCTAGCGGTGGGAGTAGTAGGGGGCGATGAGGCCTCATCAGCAGCACAACCGGCCACTGGAGGCAGGAGCAGGCGGTCTCCCCGGCGCTAGTTTGGGTGGCTGGTGCAAGAAGAGCAGCGGTTGAAAAAGCAGCAGGACCGTTCGATTCAAATCCAACGGTTACTACTGCTAGAATCGTTTGTTGACTAAGTTGACAAGCCCTGCGTATGCGTCAACTTAGTAGGCCCACAGGTCAGCCTCCCAACCGGTGCACCCCAGATGTCAGTGGGAGGTATCATTTTTTCGCATAATAAGGAGGCAGTTGATTGCGTGCGGCCAGGCCAGCGGAGGGAGGAAGCCTGCGCGGCATCACAGCGGGTCACAAGAGGAGGGAGCAGGCAGTCCTGCCGGCGCTAGTTTAGGCGGCTGGAGCAAGAAGATCAGAGATTGAAGAAGCACGTCGGCCGTTGGATGGACATCCAACACTAACTGCTGCTAGAATCGTGTGTTCACTAATAAAGCCTTGCGTAAACAAGTCAGTCTCGAAATCTGTGGCGTGTACAACCCATTTGCTATTATTTTTATAATTTTTACTCATTTTCTAATTCATATGGAATTTATTGGAACCTATTTTCCATTTTTAGAATTGCTGGCCATTTTCTGGTCAGTACCAGGGTCAAAAAATTAACAAAATATGTGGGAAATTTTGAAAATTCGCAAATTTTTGCTGGGGAACGAAATATTTGAAATTTTGAAAATTCGCAAATTTTTGCTGGGGAACGAAATATTCTTAATCCAAAAATTAATAGCCATACTAAAACAAATTTAAAAATAAATTAGTACTATGTCCTGTTAAATCCAATGAAATTCGTATAAGATATCAGTGAAGAACAAAAACAAAAAAAAGAAACTTATATCCCATTTGCTATAAATTTTTTTGGAATTTTCAACCCCTTTTGATATTACTTTTAACAAACATTGACCATACTCTTAAGCCAGGCCAGAATGCATCCCTCCTCGTCTTGAAAGATTTGCAGCCCAGTAATTCGGAGAAAACAAATAGGCCTAACTTGGGTATTCTTCAAAAAGAAATACTGAGCTACCTATTTTCCCAAAGAACTGGTGCATGAGCATTTAGCTTTATTTATTTATTTACTTATTTATGTTTAGGGGACCATGAGCATGTACCTGGGCCAGATTCATGTGAGAGCCTCCCTTCCAGTTAATTATGGGCTTCTCTATTGGGCCTTCATCAGTGGGCTGCATGTTATCAACAAGTGGAAAATGTGTTCCGAGTTTCAAAAAAATGTGTTCCGTATGATAAATAGTATGCGCTACGTACGGTACGGGGCACTAAAGGATCGAACCGTGCAACGACTTCCAAAACATTGTGTTTGTCATTCTAACAACACATTTATTCAACCAACACACGAAATATACTGCTGATTGTACATTGAAAACAACAGCAGCAACAACCAGGGCTGGGGGTGCAACAGAAGCACTAAGCAGGCTAGAAGAGTGAAGACGCAGCTCTCTCTTCCCAACCAAACAGCAGCCATCATTACAAAAGGGCTACCAAAAAATAACAAGTGTATGCATCAAACTAAATAAAGATCCTACTACACCAAGTGTACACATCTAACTAACCGTCTCAGTTAGACGTTACTATTTATTAAGCTGTGGAGATTGGCTGACGGCTTGAACCAGATGGGTGCCTGATGGGGGAAACTCCAGCCAGCAGGTCGAAGTCTGATACTTGCGACCCTCTCTCCTACTTTGGGCTGCAGAGCGTGGTGGCACATATCAGGGTATGGTGCATGCAGAGACGCATGGTACGCTGTGTACACACAGTTTTGCCTGATGAACGAAACCGCGCTGCCATCATGATCCTTGCCGTCGGTTATCTCCTGGTTAATCGGATAATTCAGTCTGACAAACAGAGAGCGTGTACCAAGGCTACTTACCAGCCACCAGTCAAAAATTCCTGAAGGCCCAGAGAAGCTGGGATCCTGCTCAAAGACCTTGCAGTGACTGTGATTGTATTCCGTGAAACAACACGTCCGGTACGTGCGAACGATCATCAATTTTTTGCCGTCGTCTGGTCGAGCCAGGAACCACCTGCAACTGCCATGCCGCTTTTCTTTCAAAGGTTCTGGGATTAGGAAGGGTAGGGACACCAGGCGGCCTACAACATCATATCAAGTTGGAGTCAAATAAAAAAGGGCTCTTGGTTTAGTCAATCTTAAGAACAGCATGTTATGTGCATGAATATTTTTTCAGAAAATGTTAACAGTAATATAAGCAAGCCATCATGATATCATAGGAAAGTAACATACTGCTGTAACAACCATTTGTAGCGATGACTGGAGTAGGCCATCAATACGTCCAGCCATAAAAGGAGTCGATAGCGTAAATGAAGCCCTTGTGTTCAATGGCATCAGAAAACCATGGAGGATGTATGATCCTGCGATGGACGTGCAGATTTATCCACTTACCGCAGTGACCTGTCAGATAGGCGAGACCGCGGTTGAAGAACACAATTAGCCCGAAGTCTTTATAATTCGCAGATCTTGTGGGCACTTGGCATATTGCAACCTTGAGCAAATCAAACTTGGTATCATGTTGGCTACTATAAGATTCTGAGTATTCTGGGCCGCGGTGCCAAAGCAGTGCAGTGTTAATCGAAGGAAGGGGGATCAATCGCCGGGTGTAGACCTCCACGAGCATCCAGCTGCCGCGACCGTCGACGAGCACCATCCAAGACGTGTTCATGCCGACCCAGTACATACCGTTAATGTAGTTGAGGCTGACGGGGATCGGATCGCAGTCAAGGGGGTTGATGCTCGCCACCCTACGATCGTTATGCTGCGTGACACGCCGTTTCTGAAGATCAGGCGGCATCAGCAAGCAAGGAGCTAGCTTAAAAAGCTCCGGCCTGAGGGCTTTGAGTAAACGGTACAACCCCGACGAGCACGCGGAGAGCGGCATGGTACTGAGATTGTCTACACGCGAAACAATGAGCTTGATTACCTCTGTGAGGAGTGAATTTCAGCCACTCTTTCGGTGGACGCTGCTCGGTTCTACCATTGTTAGTGCTTGGGTTTCGGACGAGGGGGGAGGCGCCTTTGCGGGGATGGAAGATTGGACGAGATTATGTGCGGACAAAGATGGAGAAGCGAATATGTGCTACGGGAAGTGGACAGGTGATGATGACTACAGCATGCCGCTTGACTTACGAGACACATACCAGCAGCGTAGGGTCATGTCAATGCCAGACTACTTGATTGAGTGATCACAGTACTGGTACTCCCTACAATGCTATGCCCTAACTTGCTTGAGTAGAGTAGTAGATGTTGGGGAACGTAGTAATTTCTAAAAAATTCCTACGGACACGCAAGATCATGGTGATGCATAGCAACGAGAGGGGAGAGTGTGATCTACGTACCCTTGTAGATCGACAATGGAAGCGTTAGCACAACGTGGTTGATGTAGTCGTATGTCTTCACGGCCCGACCGATCAAGCACCGAAACTACGGCACCTCCGAGTTCTAGCACACGTTCAGCTCGATGACGATCCCCGGACTCCAATCCAGCAAAGTGTCGGGGAAGAGTTCCGTCAGCATGACGGCGTGGTGACGATCTTGATGTACTACTGTCGCAGGGCTTCGCCTAAGCACCGCTACAATATTATCGAGGACTACGGTGGAAGGGGGCACCGCACACGGCTAAGAATATGATCACGTGGATCAACTTGTGTCTCTAGGGGTGCTCCATGCCTCCGTATATAAAGGTTCAAAGGGGGGGTGCGGCCGGCCAGGAGAGGGCGCGCCAGGAGGAGTCCTACTCCCTCTGGGAGTAGGATTCCCCCCTTTCCTAGTTGGAATAAGATTCGGGAGGGGGGAAAGAGGAGAGAGAGAAGGAAGGGGGGTGCTGGCCCCCTCTCCTTGTCCTATTCGGACTAGGGGGGGGCGCACGGCCCAGCCCTGGCCACCTCTCCTCTCTTCCACTAAAGCCCACTAAGGCCCATATACCTCCCGGGGGGTTCCGGTAACCTCCCGGTACTCCGGTAAAATCCCGATTTCACCCGGAACATTTCCGATATCCAAATATAGGCTTCCAATATATCAATCTTTATGTCTCGACCATTTCGAGACTCCTCGTCATGTCCGTGATCACATCCGGGACTCCGAACAAACTTCGGTACATCAAAAAGCATAAACTTATAATATAACTGTCATCGAAACCTTAAGCATGCGGACCCTACGGGTTTGAGAACAATGTAGACATGACCGAGACACGTCTCCGGTCAATAACCAATAGCGGAACCTGGATGCTCATATTGGCTCCTACATATTCTACGAAGATCTTTTATCGGTCAGACCGCATAACAACATACGTTGTTCCATTTGTCATCGGAATGTTACTTGCCCGAGATTCGATCGTCGGTATCTCAATACCTAGTTCAATCTCGTTACCGGCAAGTCTCTTTACTCGTTCCGTAATACATCATCTCACAACTAACTCATTAGTTGCAATGCTTGCAAGGCTTATGTGATGTGCATTACCGAGAGGGCCCAGAGATACCTCTCCGACAATCGGAGTGACAAATCCTAATCTCGAAATACGCCAACCCAACATGTACCTTTGGAGACACCTGTAGAGCACCTTTATAATCACCCATTTACGTTGTGACGTTTGGTAGCACACAAAGTGTTCCTCCGGCAAACGGGAGTTGCATAATTTCATAGTCATAGGAACATGTATAAGTCATGAAGAAAGCAATAGCAACATACTAAACGATCGGGTGCTAAGCTAATGGAATGGGTCATGTCAATCAGATCATTCACCTAATGATGTGATCCCGTTAATCAAATAACAACTCTTTGTCCATGGTTAGGAAACATAACCATCTTTGATTAACGAGCTAGTCTAGTAGAGGCATACTAGTGACACTCTGATTGTCTATGTATTCACACATGTATTATGTTTCTGGTTAATACAATTCTAGCATGAATAATAAATATTTATCATGATATAAGGAAATAAATAATAACTTTATTATTGCCTCTAGGGCATATTTCCTTCATTCTCCCGCTTGCACTAGAGTCAATAATCTAGATTACATAGTAATGATTCTAACACCCATGGAGCCTTGGTGCTGATCATGTTTTGCTCAAGGAAGAGGCTTAGTCAACGGGTCAGCTACATTCAGATCCGTATGTATCTTGCAAATCTCTATGTCTCCCACCTGGACTAGATCCCGGATGGAATTGAAGCGTCTCTTGATGTGCTTGGTTCTCTTGTGAAATCTGGATTCCTTTGCCAAGGCAATCGCACCAATATTGTCACAAAAGATTTTCATTGGACCCGATGCGCTAGGTATGACACCTAGATCGGATATGAACTCCTTCATCCAGACTCCTTCATTCGCTGCTTCCGAAGCAGCTATGTATTCCGCTTCACACGTAGATCCCGCCACGACGCTTTGTTTAGAACTGCACCAACTGACAGCTCCACCATTTAATGTAAATACGTATCCGTTTTGCGATTTAGAATCGTCTGGATCAGTGTCAAAGCTTGCATCGACGTAACCAGTTACGATTAGCTCTTTGTCACCTCCATAAACGAGAAACATATCCTTAGTACTTTTCAGGTATTTCAGGATGTTCTTGACCGCTGTCCAGTGATCCACTCCTGGATTACTTTGGTACCTCCCTGCTAGACTTATAGCAAGGCACACATCAAGTCTGGTACACAGCATTGCATACATGATAGAGCCTATGGCTGAAGCATAGGGAACATCTTTCATTTTCTCTCTATCTTCTGCAGTGGTCAGGCATTGAGTCTGACTCAACTTCATACCTTGTAATACAGGCAAGAACCCTTTCTTTGCTTGATCCATTTTGAACTTCTTCAAAACTTTGTCAAGGTATGTGCTTTGTGAAAGTCCAATTAAGCGTCTTGATCTATCTCTATAGATCTTTATGCCTAATATGTAAGCAGCTTCACCGAGGTCTTTCATTGAAAAACTCTTATTCAAGTATCCCTTTATGCTATCCAGAAATTCTATATCATTTCCAATTAGTAATATGTCATCCACATATAATATCAGAAATGCTACAGAGCTCCCACTCACTTTCTTGTAAATACAGGCTTCTCCAAAAGTCTGTATAAAACCAAATGCTTTGATCACACTATCAAAGCGTTTATTCCAACTCCGAGAGGCTTGCACCAGTCCATAAATGGATCGCTGGAGCTTGCACACTTTGTTAGCTCCCTTTGGATCGACAAAACCTTCTGGTTGCATCATATACAACTCTTCTTCTAGAAATCCATTCAGGAATGCAGTTTTGACATCCATCTGCCAAATTTCATAATCATAAAATGCGGCAATTGCTAACATGATTCGGACAGACTTAAGCATCGCTACGGGTGAGAAGGTCTCATCGTAGTCAATCCCTTGAACTTGCCGAAAACCTTTTGCGACAAGTCGAGCTTTATAGACAGTAATATTGCCGTCAACGTCAGTCTTCTTCTTGAAGATCCATTTATTCTCAATTGCTTGCCGATCATCGGGCAAGTCAACCAAAGTCCATACTTTGTTCTCATACATGGATCCCATCTCAGATTTCATGGCTTCAAGCCATTTTGCGGAATCTGGGCCCACCATCGCTTCTTCATAGTTCGTAGGTTCATCATGATCTAGTAGCATGACTTCCAGAACAGGATTACCATACCACTCTGGCGCGGATCTCATTCTGGTTGATCTACGAGGTTCAGTAGTATCTTGTTCTGAAGTTTCATGATCATTATCATTAACTTCCTCACTAATTGGTGTAGGTGTCACAGAAACAGGTTTCTGTGATGTACTACTTTCCAATAAGGGAGTAGGTACAGTTACCTCGTCAAGTTCTACTTTCCTCCCACTCACATCTTTCGAGAGAAACTCCTTCTCCAGAAAGTTTCCGAATTTAGCAACAAAAGTCTTGCCTTCGGATCTGTGATAGAAGGTGTATCCAATAGTTTCCTTTGGATATCCTATGAAGACACATTTCTCCGATTTGGGTTCGAGCTTATCAGGTTGAAGCTTTTTCACATAAGCATCGCATCCCCAAACTTTCAGAAACGACAACTTTGGTTTCTTGCCAAACAATAGTTCATAAGGCGTCGTCTCAACGGATTTTGATGGTGCCCTATTTAACGTGAATGCAGCCATCTCCAGAGCGTATCCCCAAAACGATAGCGGTAAATCAGTAAGAGACATCATAGATCGTACCATATCTAGTAAAGTACGATTACGACGTTCGGACACACCATTACGCTGTGGTGTTCCGGGTGGCGTGAGTTGCGAAACTATTCCACATTGTTTCAAATGTACACCAAACTCGTAACTCAAATATTCTCCTCCACGATCAGATCGTAGGAATTTTATTTTCTTGTTATGATGATTTTCAACTTCACTCTGAAATTCTTTGAACTTCTCAAACGTTTCATACTTGTGTTTCATTAAGTAGATATACCCATATCTGCTTAAGTCATCTGTGAAGGTGAGGAAATAACGATATCCGCCACGAGCCTCAATATTCATCGGACCACATACATCTGTATGTATGATTTCTAACAAATCTGTTGCTCTCTCCATAATACCGGAGAACGGTGTTTTTGTCATCTTACCCATAAGGCACGGTTCGCAAGTACCAAGTGATTCATAATCAAGTGGTTCCAAAAGCCCATCAGTATGGAGTTTCTTCATGCGCTTTATACCGATATGACCTAAACGGTAGTGCCACAAATAAGTTGCACTATCATTATCAACTCTGCATCTTTTGGTTTCAACACTATGAATATGTGTGTCACTACTATCGAGATTTAATAAAAATAGACCACTCTTTAAGGGTGCATGACCATAAAAGATATTACTCATGTAAATAGAACAACCATTATTCTCTGATTTAAATGAATAACCGTCTCGCATCAAACAAGATCCAGATATAATGTTCATGCTTAACGCTGGCACCAAATAACAATTATTTAGGTCTAATATTAATCCCGAAGGTAGATGTAGAGGTAGCGTGCCGACTGCGATCACATCGACTTTGGAACCATTTCCCACGCGCATCGTCACCTCGTCCTTAGCCAATCTTCGCTTAATCCGTAGTCCCTGTTTCGAGTTGTAAATATTAGCAACAGAACCAGTATCAAATACCCAGGTGCTACTGCGAGCATTAGTAAGGTACACATCAATAACATGTATATCACATATACCTTTGTTCACCTTGCCATCCTTCTTATCCGCCAAATACTTGAGGCAGTTCCGCTTCCAGTGACCAGTCTGCTTGCAGTAGAAGCACTCAGTTTCAGGCTTAGGTCCAGGTTTGGGTTTCTTCTCTTGAGCAGCAACTTGCTTGCTGTTCTTTTTGAAGTTCCCCTTCTTCTTCCCTTTGCCCTTTTTCTTGAAACTAGTGGTCTTGTTGACCATCAACACTTGATGCTCCTTCTTGATTTCTACCTCCGCAGCTTTTAGCATTGCGAAGAGCTCGGGAATAGTCTTATTCATCCCTTGCATATTATAGTTCATCATGAAGCTCTTGTAGCTTGGTGGCAGTGATTGGAGAATTCTGTCAATGACGCAATCATCTGGAAGATTAACTCCCAATTGAATCAAGTGATTATTATACCCAGACATTTTGAGTATATGCTCACTGACAGAACTGTTATCCTCCATCTTGCAGCTATAGAACTTATTGGAGACTTCATATCTCTCAATCTTGGCATTTGCTTGAAATATTAACTTCAACTCCTGGAACATCTCATATGCTCCATGACGTTCAAAACTTCGTTGAAGTCCCGATTCTAAGCCGTAAAGCATGGCACACTGAACTATCGAGTAGTCATCAGCTTTGCTCTGCCAGGCGTTCATAACATCTGGTGTTGCTCCAGCAGCAGGCCTGGCACCCAGCGGTGCTTCTAGAACGTAATTCTTCTGTGCAGCAATGAGGATAATCCTCAAGTTACGGACCCAGTCCGTGTAATTGCTACCATCATCTTTCAACTTTGCTTTCTCAAGGAACGCATTAAAATTCAACGGAACAACAACATGGGCCATCTATCTACAATCATACATAAACAAGCAAGATACTATCAGGTACTAAGTTCATGATAAATTTAGGTTCAATTAATCATATTACTTAAGAACTCCCACTTAGATAGACATCCCTCTAATCCTCTAAGTGATTACGTGATCCAAATCAACTAAACCATGTCCGATCATCACGTGAGATGGAGTAGTTTCATTGGTGAACATCACTATGTTGATCATATCTGCTATATGATTCATGCTCGACCTTTCGGTCTCCGTGTTCCGAGGCCATATCAGTATATGCTTGGCTCGTCAAGTATAACCTGAGTATTCTGCGTGTGCAACTGTTTTGCACCCGTTGTATTTGAACGTAGAGCCTATCACACCCGATCATCACGTGGTGTCTCAGCACGAAGAACTTTCGCAACGGTGCATACTCAGGGAGAACACTTCTTGATAATTAGTGAGAGATCATCTTATAATGCTACCGTCAATCAAAGCAAGATAAGATGCATAAAAGATAAACATCACATGCAATCAATATAAGTGATATGATATGGCCATCATCATCTTGTGCTTGTGATCTCCATCTTCGAAGCACCGTCGTGATCACCATCGTCACCGGTGCAACACCTTGATCTCCATCGTAGCATCGTTGTCGTCTCGCCAATCTTATGCTTCTACGACTATCGCTACCGCTTAGTGATAAAGTAAAGCATTACAGCGCGATTGCATTGCATACAATAAAGCGACAACCATATGGCTCCTGCTAGTTGCCGATAACTTGGTTACAAAACATGATCATCTCATACAATAAAATTTAGCATCATGTCTTGACCATATCACATCACAACATGCCCTGCAAAAACAAGTTATACGTCCTCTACTTTGTTGTTGCAAGTTTTACGTGGCTGCTACGGGCTTAAGCAAGAACCAATCTTACCTACACATCAAAACTACAACGATAGTTTGTCAAGTTGGTGCTGTTTTAACCTTCGCAAGGACCGGGCGTAGCCACACTCGGTTCAACTAAAGTTGGAGAAACTGTCACCCGCTAGCCACCTTTGTGCAAAGCACGTCGGGAGAACCGGTCTCGCGTAAGCGTACGCGTAATGTCGGTCCGGGCCGCTTCGTCCAACAATACCGCCGAACCAAAGTATGACATGCTGGTAAGCAGTATGACTTATATCGCCCACAACTCACTTGTGTTCTACTCGTGCATATAACATCAACATATAAAACCTAGGCTCGGATGCCACTGTTGGGGAACGTAGTAATTTCAAAAAAATTCCTACGGACACGCAAGATCATGGTGATGCATAGCAACGAGAGGGGAGAGTGTGATCTACGTACCCTTGTAGATCGACAACGGAAGCGTTAGCACAACGTGGTTGATGTAGTCGTACGTCTTCACGGCCCGACCGATCAAGCACCGAAACTACGGCACCTCCGAGTTCTAGCACACGTTCAGCTCGAAGACGATCCCCGGACTCCGATCCAGCAAAGTGTCGGGGAAGAGTTCCGTCAGCACGACGGCGTGGTGACGATCTTGATGTACTACTGTCGCAGGGCTTCACCTAAGCACCGCTACAATATTATCGAGGACTATGGTGGAAGGGGGCACCGCACACGGCTAAGAATATGATCACGTGGATCAACTTGTGTCTCTAGGGGTGCTCCCTGCCTCCGTATATAAAGGTTCAAAGGGGGGGTGCGGCCGGCCAGGAGAGGGCGCGCCAGGAGGAATCCTACTCCCTCTGGGAGTAGGATCCCCCCTTCCTAGTTGGAATAGGATTCGGGAGGGGGGAAAGAGGAGAGAGAGAAGGAAGGGGGGCACCGACCCCCTCTCCTTGTCCTATTCGGACTAGGGGGGAGGGGCGCACGGCCCAGCCCTGGCCACCTCTCCTCTCTTCCACTAAAGCCCACTAAGGCCCATATACCTCCCGGGGGGGTTCCGGTAACCTCCCGGTACTCCGGTAAAATCCCGATTTCACCCGGAACATTTCCGATATCCAAATATAGGCTTCCAATATATCAATCTTTATGTCTCGACCATTCGAGACTCCTCGTCATGTCCGTGATCACATCCGGGACTCCGAACAAACTTCGGTACATCAAAATGCATAAACTCATAATATAACTGTCATCGAAACCTTAAGCGTGCGGACCCTACGGGTTCGAGAACAATGTAGACATGACCGAGACACGTCTCCGGTCAATAACCAATAGCGGAACCTGGATGCTCATATTGGCTCCTACATATTCTACGAAGATCTTTTATCGGTCAGACCGCATAACAACATACGTTGTTCCCTTTGTCATCGGTATGTTACTTGCCCGAGATTCGATCATCGGTATCTCAATACCTAGTTCAATCCCATTACCGGCAAGTCTCTTTACTCGTTCCGTAATACATCATGTCACAACTAACTCATTAGTTGCAATGCTTGCAAGGCTTATGTGATGTGCATTACCGAGAGGGCCCAGAGATACCTCTCCGACAATCGGAGTGACAAATCCTAATCTTGAAATACGCCAACCCAACATGTACCTTTGGAGACACCTGTAGAGCACCTTTATAATCACCCATTTACGTTGTGACGTTTGGTAGCACACAAAGTGTTCCTCCGGCAAACGGGAGTTGCATAATCTCATAGTCATAGGAACATGTATAAGTCATGAAGAAAGCAATAGCAACATACTAAACGATCGGGTGCTAAGCTAATGGAATGGGTCATGTCAATCAGATCATTCACCTAATGATGTGATCCCGTTAATCAAATAACAACTCTTTGTCCATGGTTAGGAAACATAACCATCTTTGATTAACGAGCTAGTCTAGTAGAGGCATACTAGTGACACTCTGTTTGTCTATGTATTCACACATGTATTATGTTTCCGGTTAATACAATTCTAGCATGAATAATAAATATTTATCATGATATAAGGAAATAAATAATAACTTTATTATTGCCTCTAGGGCATATTTCCTTCAGTAGAGTAGGACTCTGCTCTACTACTAGCACCGAAGGAGTAGTATATTCTAATCTAAAATAGTTACAAACTTCAATGCCCGAGCGTGGAACGACTATGAACCGTGCTCAAAGACCGTGTCTACGTGGTGTTCGGACATGGGCGATAACCTCAACGCCAACGGTGCTGCTCCCGTTGCACCATACGTGTTTCTGTCCTTCGTGTTCGAAATCGTGGTAAAATTCATGTTTCTAATTTGTATCCTACTACTATGCTAGTCCACATGATTAGTTGCGGACGATGACTTCTTCCCCGACCTCGGCAACCTCATCCTCAACGACATGGGCGACAACGTCAACGCCGGCAACCAGTGAGATACAGGGTGTAGGAAGCGGTTTGGGAATTTGCATGCCTTTCCAACCAGTGAGATGCTCCGTACAAATTACGACAGAGAAATAACCACAGAAAAGGAAGCTAAAAGTAAACAATCAAACGAGAATTTTTGCATTTGTTTTGCATTGAATTGTTTCACAAGCTTGACTAGTGCTGTTTTTGTACTTCTACAAAAACCGCATCGTAATGTTAAAACGTGCATTTGCACATACATAAGTAATAGTAGTACTCCCTCCGTCTAGGTGTATAAGTCTTCCCTCCTTCTTGGTCACGATGCACAACTGAAGATGACTTATTGACCTGGACGGAGGGAGTAGCACAGTCTGCAAGCATATATCGAGAGAGACGTGTAGTGCGATAGTGGAAAAAAATTACTCATATATGAGACCAGGTCTCACGGTTTGCAGGTGAGACCCGCCCTGATGGATGACACGTGGCTTTTAAGTGGGGGTGGGGGATGCTTTGTGATTTGTGAATGCCACGTGTCATCCATCAGGATGGGTCTCGCGTGAGACCTGGTCTCATAGAATTCATTTCCTGCGATAGTATATAGTAAAGTTTGTGCTATATGCACGTACTTGCAAAATGCGTACAAATACACAAGGTTTCCAAACTTTCCCTTTTACATACTTAATTAAGGACGCTAAAAATTCCTGAACATTCGGGATTTATCATTTGCGTCCCAAAACTAATGAGATCGCCTTACGAAACAAAAATTATACTCCTCCTAAAAGCCACGGCGCTCGCAGGAGCGCTTGCGGCGCGCCACGAGTGCCCTGGTGCGCGGCCGTTTCCCAGCGCGCCGACACAACGCCTCTTCCTTAGCCTCGCAACTCGCGAGGTGCTAATTGGCGGCTTGCCGGCGGGCGAGCGCGATCTCACCGGTGTGGTGATCCGGCGCCAACAGGTACTCCTCCTCGCTGGAAGCGTGCACCCGGTCCACGTACCGCCAAGCGTAGATGAGGCGCTTGGGCCCGACTACACTCAGGGCATCGGCACGGGCGTCCTCCGCCACCCTCATGGCCCTCGCACGAGCCTTCTGCCAAAGAGCCAATTGCGTGACTCTCTCGGACGCGACATAGGCCTCCCAGGCAGCTTGTTCCGCGGTGCACTTCTCTTCCTTGGCCTTCTTCTCCGCCTCTATTTTGGCGCGCTCTGCTGGAGGCAAAGCCTCCCATAATGCGACATCCATTAATTTCCAAATCTCCTCAAGGCTGGGGGGCTCAGCGGGCGGCGCGGCGTTCTCCTCGTAGCGGGGAGCCGACGCGTCCTCCGGCGCGCGTGCTGGCGAGATTGGGAACGCTGATGCGTCCACCTCGACGCGTCACGGCGAGGAGCGGAACGCCGACGCGTCCTCCTCGACTAGTGGCGGCGAGGAGCGGAACACCGACGCGTCCTCCTCGACTAGTGGCGGCAAGGAACGGAACGGCGACGCGTGACCGCCCGCGCGGTGCAGCGAGGGGCTCCTAGGGCTTGGGAGGGGCGATGCCATGGTGGTCGACGTGAGAGGGAGGGGGAGGAGATAGCGATGAACGTGAACGTGAGGGGGAGGAGATAGCGATGTCGTGGGAGGCGCAGTATTTATAGCGAGCAATGGCACACCTACGTAAGATATGGGCTGAGCTGCACTGACTTAACTGCCGGTCCAGTTGCGTCACTGACATGTGGGCCAGAGCCCTGTTGGGCCCATATGTCAGTGACCGAATGCACCCGCAGTTAAGTAACAACTACGTGGTCATATTTTTTGGAGTAAATTATGGGGGAGCGAAGGGGTGGAAATATTGCTGGTCACAACGGATTGGACGAGTGTGGGGGGAGGAGAGTCATGCATGCAGATTTTTTCACACGGGGTGGAGTGGTGGGACCACCGGAGGGAGAAGGAGAGTTTGGCAGGCATATTGTTTGCACACATGGAGAGGAAAATTTTTGGAGATGAACGGGCTTCCTGCAGGTATGGGGAACGGTGCATAATAAGTCATCTTGCATGCCGGGCTAGGTATATTCTCAAGTCATTAAAAACAAACACGCCCCACACATGTTCATATTTCAAGGTGCACTAAATTATTGCATGCGATGATTAAGGCAGACCATAATGGTGGTATCCTAGCTGGTATCATGAACACGGGAATAGCAAACATGCTGATGTGGCAAAGAATTAAAGAAGAGAGGGGGGTTAGAGTAACTAGAGTTCATGCATGCATTGGTAAACACATTTTTTTGTGGAGAACGACAGCACTAGTTGAGTACTTTTGCAGACTTCAAAAACTATTCCACAATGTGTCAACATTCCAATGTCAAATCAATATTTTTACACTCATTATAAAACGTAGTTCTTATAGTCCCTCCTTCCATCTATATAGGGCCTAATGCGTTTTTCGAGGCTAACTTTGACCAAATGTTAGAGCAATAATATATGACATGCAACTTACACAAAGCACATCATCAAATACGTTTGTGAAAGGAGCTTTCAATGATATAATTTTCACATTATGCATGTCATGTAGTATTAATTTTATCAATAGTCAAAGGCGGTCTTGAAAAACGCATTAGGCCCTATATAGATGGAAGGAGGGAGTACTCATTATAATCAGTACTCCCTCCGTCTAGGTGAGCAAGTCATCTTAGATTGTGCACTGTGACCAAGGAGGAGGGGAAAACGAGAGATCTTAATGTTTATTTGCTAATTAATAGCATTGCATGCAATGAACTAACCACTGCATGTCGTGTTTGGTAGTCTCAAGTCATTAAAAGCATGCACACCCACATCTCCTATTGGTTGATATGTCAAGAAACAAGAAACGAGGTAGAAGTTAATGCACCGCGCCTAAGTGTTTTGGGAGTATTGTAGATATTGATATTTTTAGTATAAATTTGGTCGTGGGATTTCATTGATGCCTGTCAAAGCGTTGACAGGTCTGCTATGCGTGACCTGAAGATGAAAGCGTTGAGCATCTCGAAGTTGATCAACAATCTTCAATTGTCAAAGATTAGCCGTTCGGCCAATAAGGTGTCACACTTAATCGCTAAGTATAGCTTTGACAATAGATTAGATGGTATTCTTGTAAATAACGTACCGCCCTGTTTGGTGAATATTGTATCGAATGAGTGTACTGGTGTGGCTGGTTAATTAATATAAGGTGGTGTTCAAAAAAAGTATAAATTTGGTCAAACACTTTGCAAACGGTTGACGGGAGTAAAAAGGACCAGAGGGAGTATCATGCATGTGGAGTAGGCAAAAAATTGCTTGTCTAAAAAAAGGCAAAAAAATTGCTCATTTATAGCCGGTAGAAGTCTCAAAGGGCGCGACCGCGTGAGGGAGGCGAAGGTCGTGGGAGGCGCGACGTTTGACGGAATTAAGTGAAGTTACATCCACGCGCCGGCATGGCGTGCGAACAGGCAGAAGCTATACCGTCAGGCCTACGATATGGGTCTAGTAGATGATACGTCTCCAACGTATCTATAATTTTTGATTGCTCCATGCTATATTATCTACTGTTTTGGACTATATTGGGCTTTATTTTCCACTTTTATATTATTTTTTGGGACTAACTTATTAACCGGAGGCCCAACCCAGAATTGCTATTTTTGCCTATTTCAGTGTTTCGAAGAAACGGAATATCAAACGGAGTCCAAACGGAATAAAACCTTTGGGAACATGATTTTCTCACCGAACGTGATCCAGGAGACTTGGACCCTGCTCCAAGGAACAAAAGAGGCGGAATAAAACCCTAGGGCGCGCTCCCTGCCTCGTGGGCCCCTCGGTGCTCCTCCGGCGTACTTCTTCCTCCTATATATACACACGTACCCCCAAACGATCAGAACAGGAGCCAAAAACCTAATTCCACCGCCGCAACTTTCTGTATCCACGAGATCCCATCTCGGGGCCTGTTCCAGAGCTCCGCCGGATAGGGCCGTCATCACGGAGGGCTTCTACATCATCATAGCCTCTCCGATGAAGTGTGAGTAGTTTACCTCAGACCTTCGGGTCCATAGTTAGTAGCTAGATGGCTTCTTCTCTCTCTTTGAATCTCAATACAAACTTCTCCCCCTCTCTTGTGGAGATCTATTCGATGTAATCTTCTTTTTGCGGTGTGTTTGTTGAGACCGATGAATTGTGGGTTTACGATCAAGTCTATCTATGAATAATATTTGAATCTTCTCTGAATTCATTTATGTATGATTGGTTATCTTTGCAAGTCTCTTCGAATTATCCGTTTGGTTTGGCCAACTAGATTGGTAGTTCTTGCCATGGGAGAAGTGCTTAGCTTTGGGTTCGATCTTGCGGTGTCCTTACCCAGTGACAGAAGGGGCTGCAAGGCACGTATTGCATCGTTGCCATCGAGGATAACAAGATGGGGTTTATTTCATATTGCATGAATTTATCTCTCTACATCATGTCATCTTGCTTAAGGCATTACTCTATTTTTAACTTAATACTCTAGATGCATGCTGGATAGCGGTCGATAAGTGGAGTAATAGTAGTAGATGCAGAATCATTTCGATCTACTTGTCACGGACGTGATGCCTACATACATGATCATGCCTAGATATTCTCATAACTATGCTCAATTCTGTTAATTGCTCAACAGTAATTTGTTCACCCACCGTAGAATACTTATGCTCTTGAGGGAAGCCACTAGTGAAACCTATGGCCCCCGGGTCTATTCTCATCATATCAATCTCCATTACTTTAATCTTGCTTTGCTTTTTTACTTTGCTTTTACTTTTTACTTTGCATCTTTATACCAAAAATATTATATCTATCAGATCTCACTCTCGTAAGTGACCGTGAAGGAATTGACAACCCCTAATTGCGTTGGTTGCGAGTAGATATCGTTTTGTGCAGGCACGAGGGACTTGAGCGTGGCCTCCTACAGGATTGATACCTTGGTTCTCAAAAACTGAGGGAAATACTTACGCTACTCTGCTGCATCATCCCTTCCTCTTCGGGGAAAACCAACGCAAGCTCAAGACGTAGCAGTAGACATGACATCTAGTGGGTCCCGCATAGTTCTTGAGAACTCTTTGGGGGCTTGGAGCCGTTTATCCACCGGGCAAGCCAGCAACCCCACGCCGTTTGCATGCCCTACTCGTCCCCGTCTTCTACCTTACAACAGTTCGCTCCCAGTCGTCCCGTCCTTTCACATTAGTTTGCTCCCAGTTTTTTCGCGGGGTACAACAGTTCAACTTCTCCTAACCCTCCTCCAAAATCCATGGCCTCCCAAATCTCCATGGTCGCCGCTGAGTACCAGGTTAGAGCCATCACCGGCGATCAGTTCATCATCATCTACACACGTGGATCCGAGGCGGTGAAAGCATGGCTTGCTCGCTTCCTACGCATGTTCAACAGTTCAATGGATGAGTGGGTCGCTGGGCTAGATGTTGAGTACACCACAGTCCTGGGACGAGAGAAGGATCTAAAGGACGAAGAGAGGAAGAAGCCCGTCGTGATCCAGGTTTGCGTACATAACATTTGCTTGGTATACCACATATGCCATGCCGACGTTGAGTGCCAGGATTTTAGGAACTTCCTCAAGGACAAAAGAGTGAAATTCGTTACTGTAGGCTTTAAGAACGATAGTGACGTCCTGCGTCAGATAGGTCTCGTTGTAGGCCAGCCCTTCAATCTCCAGAAGGCAAGCCTGGTGTCCTCCTCTCAACCTTCAATGCTGACCCTGGCAGCAGCCATGATTGATCCTTCGTACGCTAAACTGAAGAAACCTCATCACGAGTTTCATCATGCATGTGAGTCGAAGACATTAGATGAAGATCACATCCTGTACGCAGCAATGGATGCCTACCTTTGTTTAAATATCTACAAGGGTTGGATGAAGAAGCAGCGCCCAGTGTCCGGTTCAAGCAAAGAAGCGTCGGTGAAGAGGAAGAGGAAGTGGGACAAGGACGAAGTTGAGGACGTGGACTCGGACTCCAAGTAGGTGGCAGTGCCATCGCTCATGCTGGTTCTACTGCAGTGTCAAGCGGACTAGTTGCTTATTAGTTTATTTTCAAGGGTGTGTTGTGCTGAGGCCCCAACAGAACTATGTTTATGTTCTTTCTTGTTATTTGAACTCTTTAGTACGTACAGTAGTACTAGTACTATGTCTTACTACTGTTCTTCTTGCAGTTGGTACTACTGCTCATATCTTCGTGTTCCTACTGTACTTAATACGTTCGTACTAGTAGTATAATTTGGGTCAGTCGATTTGTGAAAGAAGTTCGACGGAGCGAAGGAAGAAGACGAAGAAGAGGTGGAAGAAGCCCTTCTAGCCATCCATGTTGCATCAAACGGCTCACATGAGTCGACTGACCCAAATTGCTCCTTCAGATTGCAGGATCCACGTGGCATTCAAGGTCTCGAAGGTAGATTCCGCGTCCGCACCCGGTTTGCGGGCTCGACGCGCGCGCGACCGGCTTCGCGGCGACAGCCACCATGCGCGCCTCCTCCGCGCAGGCGGAAACGACAATGACATGCTAGTTCCTCCTCGCCGGCGTGCTGGAGCACGCGCTCGTCCTCCTCATCGTATGTTGCGTGCATAGACGCGGCTCCACCAGCTGCTCACGTGCTTGGCAGTGCGGCGGCATCGCGAGGAGGGACTGTAGATGACGTGAGCGGGCGAGCCTTCGGCTTCATGGCACAGGGATGGCGGCGACACGGCGGTGATGGGCAAGAAATTGTTGGCCGGAGCAGGCGGGCGCCGGCATGCGCAACGGCGGTGGCATATTGATGAGTGCGCGTGTGGGAGCTTACTTTAGTTTTATATATAAGGTTGGTCAAACTTAAAAGAAAACCGTACTAGTACACGTAAACATTAGACTTAGGCAGCGCTTTTATTAGTTACTAGCTTATGTTCTTGCCCATTGTAACCAGCCTTAGTACCACGGCCACGATACGGAATCCTGTGCAAGCGCGTGAACCGCGGCCGCGCGGTCGATCAAACGGTGTGTCACCGTGTCGCGCTCGAAGGACATCCACCGAACCTTTTTGTTGTGTGAAAAAAATCCTCGAATATTACTCAACTTTTTTTCCTGTGAAAGTTTTTGACACTGCAATATTTCCATATATTTGAATTTAGCTCCAGTTCGTGTTTATTTAGATTTGGATGTTTTAGATGCGCCCTAGTTTTTTTAATACTGATTTTGTGTGTGTGACTGAGAGAGAACGTGTGTATGTGTCCATATGTGTGTTGTGTCGTGGAAGGGCAATGTGGAGACGGTGTGCATGTGATACAGACATAGAGAGGTGTGAATGTGCAAATGATTGTGCATGAGTGAGACATAGACAGATGCCGATATGTTGTGTATACATGAGAGAACGGTCTTCTAGTTTACTTGTGTGTGTGAGAGAGAGAGAGGGAGAGAGAGAGAGACCGAGAGAGGAGCATCCGTAACACAACAACCATCTCTCTCGATTTGTCCGTCCCTCGCACGGTCGCATGCAACACATGCATCAACGCGCACATTTTGACACCCTCACCCGGCCCCTGCCCACCTCAAGGCCCGCACAATCTCTTCATGAATACCCATTTCTCTCCTTAGGTTTGTTTTCTCTCAATATCTGACACACACACACACACAGAGAGAGAGAGAGACACGCAGCACAACACACACACACACACTCCCCCGAGCGCACAATTAATCCCCATCCAAGGTTATACGGCGACCACTCTCTCTTTCTCTCTCTATCTCTCTCTCTCTGTCTCGTTAGGTTTGTCTCCTACTCTCTCGTCCACATACACACAATCTTTCCTGCCCTATCTGCTCCATCTTCAAAAGCTCTCTCTGCACGTTTCATTCACACATTGGGATATGTCAAAATGTGGCTTCTATAATGGCTGATGTAGAGTTATGGTTGTTCTTGTTGCATCCTACAAAGTAATAACTATGAAATGCATTTAGATTCTCATTTGACTGGGATTATGTGAGTTTGAGCATGTTGTGAAGTACTATAGACCTTGTATACAACTTGGGATTCGACAATGATTGTAACTATTGAATTGTATAGACCATTACATTCGAAGTCAATAGCCTAATATATTTATTTCACAATTTCAACAAATGATTAGTTCACTACAAACTAAGAAAACAAATGTGTACTCCCTCCGTTTTTATTTAAGTCCGCGTATTAGCATTGGTCAAAGTCAAGTTTTGTAAACTCTCAGAAAGCTTATAACAAAAAATATTAACATATACAATAACAAATAAATACCATTAGATTCATTATTGAATATACTTTCACATCAGACATATTTGTTATGGTAAATGTTTATATTTTTCTATAAACTTGGTCAAACTTTAGGAAGTTTGACTTCGGTCAAACCTAATATGCAGTTTTACTACTACTACTCGCTAGTTGCTTAGCCGAATCACTCAACACGCCACACGGGGAGTCCAGTGTCACAAAATTTTGAGGTCGGCGGGAAAATCTCCCGTGACCCTGATTCGAGCAGTGGGAAGTTACCATCATAGCCTTCGGAACAGGCCTACGGATGACGCTTGGTAGGGGGCTGTTTTCGTAACTTCAGGTTCACCCTACTCAGCCAACCCCACCCCGGCACCCAGAGTAGTACACCTGAATACTCCCCAATTTCTATCCCCACCGCAAAATAGACTTCTCCACGGCACCGCAGCCTTCGTGCTCCTCCCCTTTACATCGGCGCACTCGTCCACCGTAGCGCATCTGCCTAATCGATGACCTCGTACGCCGCACTGGAGCCGGTCCATCGTCGTTGTCGTACACGGAGCCTCTTCCCCGGCATCGTCTTCCACGGTCTCGTATCTGCTTCTCGGAAGCCGACGCCAAGCGCAGAAGTACCACCGTCGTGGACAATGAACTGACTCCCGTTGCCGACCATGACTCACAGAGTCCACCGCGACCATCATTCTCCTCCTCGATTGGTAATGTGTGTATTGAATCACTTAGCAGTACATGTGCAGTTCCAATTTTGTTCATACCTACCCTTCAAATTTCCTGGGTGCTATTGTTCCCGTAAAAGTAATTGGTTATAGCCTCCATTGTCCAACAGAATATCAGCTTGTAATTGTGCGTCGTTCCTGTATCGCGCTGTGCTTGGGTAGGTTTTTCATCTGCAACCAGTAGTGTGGCAAATGATGGAAAGGTTTTTAGAACTAGCAAAATGCCCATGCGTTGCACGCATCAAGATGCATTTGTATGAGTAGTTTATCTTGTTGGAGATGCTCTAACATGGCAGACGAGTGCTTTAATGTTGCCCACAAGATGTGCGAGTATTACTAGTAGTATATTTTTCTTGCCATGTTGAGATTTTAAAACCACGAGTGCGAACATGCAGAGGAGCAATGAAGATCAAACACGGGATATACGGGACATCTTTAAGGAGCGTGGCAAGTTAAAGAGGAGCTGCACCGAACTTGTAAAACGAGCTTTGGTAAGTAACACCCTTTCAATTACTTTCGTGTAGCCTCATGTTCTTCGATGTGTATATGTTGTAGTTTCTGTTTCTCTTAAACGTGGTGTTCTTCGATGTGTAATAAGAAGAGTCTTAACCGTCCTAGTGCTTTCGTTTTTAGCTTGATGTAGGAAGTGGGTGTTCTCACCTTGTAGTCTGTTTTTATTTATTTATTCCTTTTGAATTCACTTCTCCGAGTTCTGTTTATCTGGCTTCTACTAAATGGATCTAGGTTGCTCTGAGTATTGATCTAAAAAACAAGTAACTTCATGTCAGGATGCAGTTCCTGCGAGGAGGGAAGTATGGTCAACCTCGAGATCATGTTTTCAAAATGAGGCTGGATTACACACAAGGTGCCAGTTCCCTAATGATGCTGGATTAGACACAAGGTGCAAATTCCCAGATGATGCTGGATTACACACAAGCCAGGTGGAGTCGTCAGCTGTTTGTGTCCTCGTGGCATTAGTAAAGGCTGAAAGAAAGTGTGCAGCAGCCCTTGAGAATGTAGCTGAGTTCCTGAAGAAGCGAAAAGAGCAATCAGATGCTCTCTTCACCCAAGCCAAAGAAGAGATGGAAGAAGCCAGAAATAAGCTAGCAGAGGCAGAGCAGGCTAGGCGTCTCCTGCTATCTAAAACTGTTGTCAATACAAAATTTCCTTCATAATAGCTAGGTTCAAATGTTTGTCCAGTCAGCATGCCTGTTGTGATGTCCGTGCATCTACTGATGTGGCACAAAATGTTTTTTTCAGGTCATGTAATAACAGCAATTACTTTCCAAACAATAATAGACGAAGCATTGGACATGGTATAGTTCACGCGCAAGCCCGACATTCCAAGTTCAACTTCCACATCAAACTCATGTTCATAGATATCTGCACATTCATACATAATGTCCACAACCATGATTCACTTCAAAGCCAAAAAAATGTGAGGAGAGTTATAAATAAAGAAAATCCTCTACTAGTTCCTGCTACCAGTGCGAGCACAACAAGTCAAGACCATGCATAAATTAATTATATTGTAGTCATTTTTTGTGTTCTAAAATGCCTGCCGACTCGCAGAAGGACGTGTTGCCGGCACACGCACGGATTAAATGAAGGCAGGCGGGGCAGTCTTAAGCTAGTTGCACGCGGCGAGGAGGCGTGCTCAGCCGGGCCTGCAGCGAGTACGGCCCTCTTGGCCGGCGCGCCGGTTCAATGCCTGCGCTATGAGAGGTCGCGTCCGTGTCAGAGCAATCACTCCCTCCGGTCCTTTTTTGTTTGGGTATAACAAAATCTCGTTTTCCATTCACATTTTAGTGGTAGGAGTTGTGCGTGTGTGTCTGTGAGAGAGAGAGAGAGGAGACGGTAGTCGGGGTTGTCTGATCGGTAAACAAATGAATAATGTCAGTCTGGGATGGAGACGAAAAGGAGACCGCAACAAATGTTGTGTCTACAGGAGAGATAGAGAGAGTAATTTTAGTGGTATGAGTCATATGTAGAGACATATAGGGTGTGTGAGAGAATCCCATGGAGAGAAAGACAAAGTGAAAGACGAGTGGAGACTGTGTGTTTGGCGGTGAAAAAGAAAGCTTAGGTACCGAGTGATACCAAAGAATAGTAGAGACGTGAGAGATAATGAAAACCGTGTAATTTATAATGATAGTCAGAGTGTGATACTTCTCAAGGGAGACGTCGAGAGACCATGTTTGCGAGGATAGGAGCAACATGAAGTGAGCGTGCGGGTGAGCTGGAGAAAAGAGAGTGATAGCTACCTGAAGGAGCATGCATGCGAGAGAGATGGGCGTGAAAGGAGTGAACAAAAAAGGGATTCAAATATTTGAATTCGAGATGATGATACATGTAATCCATACTCGAACCAAAATTGATCTATCAAACATGCATACTCATATGAATTCACGCACATCTATGTTATTTACTATGTAGATATTACTGATCCATACATTTTAGTAGAACATAATTTGGTTAAATTTTTTCGAATTCAACCTTAAGATTTCGAGATCGTTGTATTTGTAAATCATATTATACATATAAAGGAGCAGAATTCTTTGTTGTGCTTTTGAAATTATATATATATATATATAAATGATGTATATAGAATGTAATTCCAATTGAAAATGGATCCCGCCCGTAAAAAATAGAATACAAACGGGATTCGAATTGAGTTGGCATGGTAAACGTGCACTCTGTAATATTTGAACGATGCGGGGAAAGTCGCAGTAACCGCCCAAAACCAAAATCTGCGAGATGGAAATCACTACTGCCTATCCCTGCCACGCAAAGCCTATATGCTGGATTTCTATAGGTTTCGATAGGGGTAGGTTTGCAATTTCACCCAAACGTGACGTAACCGGCTCTCACCCGGATTCATACACGGTGGGCGCCAAAACACAGTGTGTCCTTGGCCGAAATCGACTCCCTCCCCGATTCATATTCATACATGGTGGGCACCAAAAACAAACTCTCGTCGGCAAATATTTGGTGCATGCGAGATTACCGTCCTATCCCCAACCGACTAGTGTTGCTGTGATGTAGTAGAAATTTGAAACGGGGGCTAAGTTTGTAAATTTCCTCGCATTTGAGACAAGCGCGCCCTGAATACATGGTCCCCCCTTCCTCTCTACCTCCCTTTTCCCCATTCGTACTCCGTGGGCGGCAAAACACCCTCCCCACCCCACCCTCCTCCATCCGCCGCCGTCCGCCACCCCATCCACCGCCGTCCTCCTCCACCATGTCGGAGCTGATACCCTGATGCCGCCGTCCATTACAAGAGATCGACCTCTCTCATCCACGGCTTCGGACCGAGATCCTTGCATCCCGTCCTCTCGCTTCATCCCCGCCGTCGTCCACCTTGCCGGCGCCACTCCTACGACCGTCTCGTCCACCGCACACTCTGCCTATCCACGCTGCCGATGGCCATCGCTACCGCAGCACCATCAAATTCTCAGCAGCTGCGTACACGGCGCCGCACCAGAGGCGGTACTCTTTCGTATCTGCTCAACTTATTTATCGCAGCAAGAAAATAGATCGCCACTGCTTTACTCTAATTTCTTGTCTTGGTTGCGAAGTTGCCTTTGTCCGGTTTGCACCTTCAGATCCGCCATGGCACACTCAACACCATACTCGCAATGCTTATGGTTTTCCCCTTTTATATTCCACACTAGTTAAATCACAGTAGACTAAATTTCAAAATTGGGTCAGTCGATTTTTCATAGCTCGCCGGAGTTCGCCGGTGCGATCGAAGGGGCTCGGGTGGTTGTGGGGCCTCGCCGAACGAAGAAAACTCGACACGGGTGGGGGTTGGAGTGGGGGTGGGGGTGGCGGAGGAACACAGGCGGTGGGGGCCGGTGGTCCGACCGGCGGCCCGTGCGGTGTTCTGTATGGGAAGAATAAGAGTTGAGGAAGAAGAAGGGTTAGGAGACGTAGGATCTTCATCCAACCGCCTGAAATGGTCGAGAGACAACTAGGAGTTGCATTCTTAATGCGCTCTTGTTCATCATGTGTGGGCACTGCGCAACCAACATTTTATTATCCAAAATCTGCTTGCTCTTCTTCACCATGTTCCTCTTCCGTTCTTCTTTAATATGTACTCTCTCCGTTCCTAAATACAAGTCTTTGTATAGATTCCACCATGGACTACATATGGAGCAAAATGAGTGAATCTACACTCTAAAATGTACCTGGATACATCTGTATGTGATCCATAGTGGAAATCTCTACCAAGACTTATATTTTGGAACGCAGGGAGTATGATAGTAGTACAGTATGTTCCTTGTACTGAAGATGAACAGGGACATTTGCAGTGTAGAGGTCTATACGGTCGGTTGTGATGCACACTTTGAGCCTCTTTGGTTCGTAGGATCTTGTAAACACAGGAATAGGATTTGTAGTGGCCTGCCCACTTGAATCCTATAAGAATAGCAAGGAAATGTGGGGAGCTGTGTCGCCTTTGAGAGTTACATTGGTATTAACAGTACCGCACCTTCACTTGAAGAGAGCTGGTATCCGAAGCCTTTCTAGCCGTACCGGCAATACTAGCACATATATTCTAGCAAGTTCCACTTTGCTGATTTTACTCTGATGCTTAAGGTTTTCCCGTTATATCTACACTATGATCTGTGTAGCTGCTTTGTGTCGCACTAGCAGCAGTCCACTCTTGAAGCTAAACACTGCAATGACTTACAAAATTGGCACCAAGGCATTGAGTGCCATTCTGGATGCAATGAAACTCATACGCTCCCCACCTGTTGATTCTTGTTCAGAATATGATCCTAATGACTATTCTAACCTCGAGGAGTCAAAGGCAGATGGCCTGTCCTGTTCACCCATCAAGGTGCCTGTTCTAATATGGCAATGTTTTATTGATTGCGGGTATCTTGCATATGTTGTCTTGCATTTCTTCTACTTTCTTGCACCGCCATCTGCTTAGTTTACTCATCATATATGTCGAGATGCCATTCCCATCCATTATCAATACATATTCCATCTGTCATCATACCATGTTTTTCCACTCAAATGCTATTCTTGTGCATCAGACATCAAAAAGGAAGAGGGTGATTGCCGAACCTGAAGGAGCACCAGCAAAGTCCTTGAAAAATGTGGTGGTGCCGGAGAAATCAGACAGCACCCCACTTATATTGGCTGTACAACCAGTGACACAAAACGTAGGACCGACTCCGGCAGACTGTACCCATACTTCACTGGCCACAGCACTAGCCCCACCACACAAGACCTGCACTCCAGCAAAAGGTATACCAATTTCATTTGCCATAGCACCAGCTGTACCATAGAAAAATCCCACTTCGGCAAAAAGTACAGCAAGTTCACCGGCCGAAGAACTATCCCAACTGCAGAGACGGCCAATTCCTGCAGATTGGAACCCCATTCCATTTATTCCCAGTTTAAAAGACAATTCTTTCGATGTTGTTAGGGACTACGTGCATATATTCCCATCATGGGAAGATTATTGTGAAGACAAACACCATTTTCACATCTTCCTGTCCAACTTACGTGTAAGTGCTATTATTCATGGCTATTATTTTCCTGTTTTCTACTGATTGAACACATCAATGATTTACATTACATTGTTGTAACTAGGCGAGGGTCAATCTGGATAGTCATGACGAGCAAAGCTTGCTTGTGCTTTTCAAGGAAGCATTGCAGCTGTATCGGTGTTACCTGAGGAAATCACACTTTGTTGGCAAGTCTATAAACGAATTTCTGGTGAAGTCTCCTATGCTAAATTTAGAAGACACTGAATGGAAAAACCTTGTTATGCACTAGTCTCGTTCCCAGGATGAGGTACTGTCTATGAAATCACATGACAATTTGAACTTCTACTTTTCCACATGTGCCTTACAAATCTTTTTTGCAGGAAATCTGCTCGAAGAAGAATTCCAGTTTGACAAGAACAACAGGATATCTCAAATATGCTGCCCGCTGCTTTGCTCTTGTTAGTACCTGTTGTCCTGTATCACTGTACTTGCATACATACCTGGTTCAGTATGTGACAGCAGTATGCATGATAGCTTGCTTATCAATTGTTCGCTCCAAATTATCTGATCTGTATGAATGGTTACATTAGTGTAGAATATATCCAGTGCCAATGTTTTTTTTAGCTCAGCATTGTTCTTGTAAGTACATGCTTCCTTTATCAGTGTACTTATAATGGCAGGTAGTTGTTCATGTACCATCACTCTGCAGCTTATTTTCCTTTGCCCTCCATTTTCTACACATCAGATCTATATTTACTCTTACCATAAGGTTGGTACTGAAGAAGTTTAGCTGTGCATTGCTCTTGGTTGTACCTTTTGCCTGTATCGATGCACTTACATTTATAGCTACTTGGTTATGTAGCATCACTCTTCATCTTATCTTAAATATTCTCCATTTTTTCATATATTATCACATCTATATTTACTCTTAACAAAATGTAGAATAAAGGCAATGCTTTTAAAGAAGATTCTATGGTAAACTTCTTGAATTGCCCCCCCATCAGCATGGACAAGGCCTTTATAGAGCCTATCTTCACCAATAATGTAAGTTTGTCCATCTCAAGCCTTCAAACTTTGTTGTATATATTTGGTTAGGCATGACTGCAATAGCTGTTTATTTTTGGTTTTTGCATCAAATTGCTTGTTTAAAGTTTATTATATGTAGTTCATAAACAAAAGTTTGTCCTTTCTCAATTTAAGTTTTCAGTTGTACAACCAAGTTCCTTCTTCATACCATGTAAATTAAACTATACAGAGCAAGTGATCTTCTTTTGCACTGCATGTATGCTTCTGTTCTTCATCTGTAGTCCAGTGGTGTGGTGAACCTACCCGCTACAGCACAATATCATATTCTGCAATGTCTTAACTATGAAAAATGTCATATCATTCTACTATTATTTAAACCGTCTCTTTATTTGCCAATCTGAAATGGTATAAATTGATAGCACACTAACCATTGATGCTTATGAGTTCTTGATCTGTAATCCAGTGGTGTCGTGAAGCTACCAACTCCTTCACAATGTCATTTCCTGCCATGTCTTGACCTGAACAATACCATATTGTGTTAATGCAAATTTAAACTGTGTCACTTTATTCGTCAGTAACAAATGTGATGAATTGTCAGCACTGATACTTTTATGTGCAAAACCTTTCATCTGTCTACTTGTTTATCTTTCAGAGTGAGGAAGATATAAGTGTTGAACAAGCGCAGTCTCATCATCTTGCTCAGCTGCTTGCGCTGCAGCTCCCCAGCAGGGCTAACCTTTCTTGAACTATATTGAAGTGTTGTCGGTTTTGTATATTATTTTGTCGGCGTGTTTATTTGCACTAGTGGCGATCTTTGATGCCCAGTGTATGTAATCTGCTGTCTGCTTGTGCTTTACTATCATAGTGGCGAACTTTGATGCCCAGTGGATGTAATATGCCATAATTTCTTTATTTTATAGTATAGGTTTTTTCTTATTCACGATGCTGCAGTTATTTTACTGTATATATATCCTGTCTTCACAGTAAACCGGCCAAACCGTAAAATTATGGTACATAATCGGGCCGTCATGCAATCACGATGTAGGTTGGGCCTGAAACGTGTCGATCAGCTCACGGGCCGGCAGCAGCCCGATATGAACCCCGGCCCATGATTGTGCGAATCAAATCACGGGCTTTTAATAGGCCGAAAAATTGTCTCGGTCCTTGTTAGGCCCAATCAGATATCAGCTACGAGCAGGCCGGATGCAAACCGGGCCGTAGTTAGGCCCAACTATATGACGGGCTTTTAACAGGCTAAAATTAATATAGGGCTGAAATGTTAAACGGGCCCTTAATAGGCCAAAACTAATATCAGGCTGAATTACTAAGTGGGCCTTTAGCAAGTGGGCCCAAAAGCATAGTGTCCAATTGACGGGCTGAATCTGATATGGGCCATAATTAGGCCCAAAACCTCTTAAAGGGTCGGACCTGATCTGGGCCATAATTTGGCCCAGAACGTGGTAGGCTTTTAACGGGCCGGATCTCATATGGGCCACTATTAGGCCCGGAGCGTGGCAGGCCATTAATAGACCGTATCAAATATGGGCCGACATTTGGCCCAAAACATGGCAGCCAGTTAACGGGCCGGCCTACTAGGGTCCTCAAAATCTTGTGGGCCTATAGCTGGGCTGACCCATTAATGTCGGCAAAATCTCGTGGGCCTTTAGCTGGGCCGGCCTATTATGATCCGCAAGAATTTTGTGGGCCTTTACTTGGGCCGGCCTATTATGGCACACAAAAATCTTGTGAGCTTGTACCTGGGCCGACCCATTATGGCCCGCGGAATCTTGTGGGCCTTTAGCTGGTCCAGCCCATTATGGTCCGCAAAATCTCATGGGCCTTTAGCTGGGCCGACCCATTATGGTCCACAAAATCTTGTGGGCCTTTAGTTGGGCCGGCCCATTTAAACTTGTTGGGCCGTGCCACGTGTCGCCGTATCATAGGCGCCTTCTGTCCAGTGAGTGGATGACATATGTCCCAACGATGAGCCGACACGTGTTTCCTCTAGCCAATGATGATTTTACACGTGGAAAATCCCCATTGGTCGGCGCTGTTAATGGGTTATCGGATCCAAAACCCAACCCGATAGCTTAACGGCGTTCCGTTACGGTGGATGCCACGTGTTGGCCACCCATGACGAAAGCACTTCTGTGACGCGCGATTTATCGTCATGGAAGTGGACACTTCCATGATGATAATTTTGGTAATGTCATGGAACACTTCTACGACAGCACAGGTATGACTATCTTGATGCTGTCATAAATTTGTCATGGATGTACATGCATGACAAAAAAAGCGACCTACTGTGACAAACACGTATCATCACGGAAGTGTATTTTTTTGTAGTGTGATAGAAAAGCGAATAATTATGAGAATATCTAGGTATGATCATGTATATAGGAATCACGTCTGTGACAAGTAGACCGACTCCTGCCTACATCTACTACTATTACTCCACACATCGACCGCTATCCAGCATGCATCTAGAGTATTATGTTCATAAGAATAGAGTAACACTTTAAGCAAGATGACATGATGTAGAGGGATAAACTCATGAAATATGATATAAACCCCATCTTTTTATCCTCGATGGAAAGAATACAATACGTGTCATTTCCCCTACTGTCACTGGGATCGAGCACCGCAAGATTGCACCTAAAGCCAAGCACTTCTCCCATTGCAAGAAAGATCAATCTAGTAGGCCAAACCAAACTGATAATTCGAAGAGACTTGCAAAGATAACCAATCATACATAAAAAGAATTCAGAGAAGATTCAAATATTGTTCATAGATAATCTTGATCATAAACCCACAATTCATCTGATCTCGACAAACACACCGCAAAAGAAGATTACATCAAATAGATCTCCAAGAGAATCGAGGAGAACTTTGTATTGAGATCCAAAGATAGAGAAGAAGCCATCTAGCTAATAATTATGGACCCGAAGGTCTGAGGTAAACTACTCACACATCATCGGAGAGGCTATGGTGTTGATGTAGAAGCCCTCCGTGATCAATGCCCCCTCCGGCGGAGCGTCGGAAAAGACCCCAAGATGGGATCTCACGGGTATAGAAGGTTGCGGCGGTGGAACTAGGTTTTCGTGGTGCCCTCTGATGTTTTCAGGGGTACGTAGGTATATATAAGAGGAAGAAGTAGGTCGGTGGAGCCACAAGGGGCCCACGAGGGTGGAGGGCACGCCCCCTGCCTCGTGGCCTCCTTGTTGATTGCTTGACGTCCACTCCAAATCCTCTGGATCACGTTTGTTCCAAAAATCACGCTCCCGAAGGTTTCATTCCGTTTGGACTCCGTTTGATATTCTTTTTCTGCGAAACACTTAAATATGCAAAAAAAACAACAATTTGGGCTGGGCCTCCAGTTAATAGGTTAGTCCCAAAAATAATATAAAAGTGTATAAATAAGCCCATTAAACATCCAAAACAGAATATATAATAGCATGGAACAATAAAAAATTATATATACGTTGGAGACATATCAAGCATCCCCAAGCTTAATTCCTGCTCGTCCTCGAGTAGGTAAATGATAAAAACAGAATTTTTGACGTGGAATGCTTCCCAACATATTTCTTAATGTAATTTTTCTTTATTGTGGCATGAATGTTCAGATCCGAAAGATTCAAGATAAAAGTTTAATATTGACATAAAAATAATAAGACTTCAAGCATACTAAGCAATCATGTCTTCTCAAAATAACATGGCCAAAGAAAGTTATCCCTACAAAATCATATAGTCTGGCTATGCTCTATCTTCATCACACAAAATATTAAATCATGCACAACCCTGATGACAAGCCAAACAATTGTTTCATACTTTTGATGTTCTCAAACTTTTTCAACTTTCATGCAATACATGAGCGTGAGCCATGGACATAGCACTATAGGCGGAATAGAATGGTTGTTGTGGAGAATACAAAAAGGAGAAGATAGTCTCACATCAAGTAGGCGTATCAATGGGCTATGGAGATGCCCATCAATAGATATGAATGTGAGTGAGTAGGGATTGCCATGCAACGGATGCACTACAGCTATAAGTGTATGAAAGCTCAACAAAAGAAACTAAGTGGGTGTGCATCCAACTTGCTTGCTCACGAAGACCTAGGACAATTTGAGGAAGCCCATCATTGGAATATACAAGCCAAGTTCTATAATGTAAAATTCCCACTAGTTTATGAAAGTGACAACATATGAGACTCTCTATCATGAAGATCATGGTGCTACTTTGAAGCACAAGTGTGGAAAAAGGATAGTAACATTGTCCCTTCTCTCTTTTTCTCTCATTTTTTATTTGGGCCTTCTTTCTTTTTTTCTTTTGGCCTCTTTTCTCTCTTTTTTTTGTCCAAGGTCTCATCCCGACTTGTGGGGGAATCATAGTCTCCATCATCCTTTCTTCAATGGGACAATGCTCTAATAGTGATGATCATCACACTTCTTTTTGCTTACAACTCAAGAATTACAACTCAGTACTTAGAACAAAATATGACTCTATGTGAATGCCTTCGGCGGTGTACCAGGATATGGAATGAATCAAGAGTGACATGTATGAAAAAAATATGAAAGGTGGCTTTGCCACAAATACGATGTCAACTACATTATCATGCATGGCAATATGACAATGATGAAGTGTGTCATAACAAACAGAATGGTGGAAAGTTGCATGGCAATATATCTCAGATTGGCTATGGAAATGCCATAATAGGTAGTTATGGTGGCTGTTTTGAGGAAGGTATATGGTGGGTGTATGATACCGGCGAGAAGTGCGCGGTAATAGAGAGGCTAACAAATGTGGAAGGATGAGGGTGCGTATAATCCATGGACTCAACATTAGTCATAAAGAACTCACATACTTATTGCAAAAATCTATTAGTTATTGAAATAAAGTACTACGCGCATGCTCCTAGGGGGATAGATTGGTAGGAAAAGACCATCGCTCGTCCCTGACCGCCACTCATAAGGAAGACAATCAATAAATAAATCATGCTACGACTTCATCACATAACGGTTCACCATACGTGCATGCTACGGGAATCACAAACTTCAACACAAGTATTTCTCAAATTCACAAATACTCAACTAGCATGACTCTAATATCACCATCTCCATATCTCAAAACAATTATCAAGTATCAAACTTCTCATAGTATTCAATGCACTTATATGAAAGTTTTTATTATTCCTAAAAGAAAATTACCATGTTGTTCTAAAGGACTCTCAAAATAATATAAGTGAAGCATGATAGATCAATTATTTCTATAAAATAAAACCACCACCGTGCTCTAAAAGATATAAGTGAAGCACTAGGGCAAAAACTATATAGCTCAAAAGATATAAGTGAAGCACATAGAGTATCCTAATAAATTCCGATTCATGTGTGCCTCTCTCAAAAGCTGTTTATAGCAAGGATGATTGTGGTAAACTAAAAATCAAAGACTCAAATCATACAAGACGCTCCAAGCAAAACACATATCATGTGATGAATAAAAATACAGCTCCAAGTAAAGTTACCGATGAACGAAGATAAAAGAGGGGATGCCTTCCGGGGCATCCCCAAGCTTAGGCTTTTTGGTGTCCTTGGATTTTACCTTGGGGTGCCTTGGGCATCCCCAATCTTAGGCTCTTGTCACTCCTTGTTCCATAATCCATCAAATCTTTACCCAAAACTTGAAAACTTCACAACACAAAACTTAATAGAAAATCTCGTGAGCTCCGTTAGCGAAAGAAAACAAAACACCACTTCAAGGTACTGTAATGAACTCATTCTTTATTTATATTGGTGTTAAACCTACTGTATTCCAACTTCTCTATGGTTTATAAACTCCATTACTAGCCATAGATTCATCAAAATAAGGAAACAACACACGAAAAGCAGAATTTGTCAAAAACAGAACAGTCTGTAGTAATCTGTATCAAACGCATACTTCTGGAACCGCAAAAATTCTAAAATAAATATCTGGACGTGAGGAATTTATCTATTAATCATCTGCAAAAATAATTAACAAAATAGCACTCTCCAATAAAAATGGCAGCAATTCTCGTGAGCGCTAAAGTTTCTGTTTTTTACAGAAAGATCAAAAAGACTTTCCCCAAGTCTTCCCAACGGTTCTACCTGGCACAAACACTAATTAAACACAAAAACACAACCAAAAAAGAGGCTAGATAAATTATTTATTAGTAAACAGGAACAAAAATCAAGGAATAAAAATAAAATTGGGTTGCCTCCCAACAAGCGCTATCGTTTAACGCCCCTAGCTAGGCATAAAAGTGAGGATAGATCTAGGTATTGCCATCTTTGGTAGGCAATCCATAAGTGGTTCTCATAATAGATTCATATGGTAATTTAATTTTCTTTCTAGGTAAGTGTTCCATGCCTTAACGGAAATTGGAATCTAATATTCCCTTCCTTCATATCAATAATTGCACCAATCGTTCTATGGAAAGGTCTACTAAGAATAATAGGACATGAAGGATTGCAATCTATATCAAGAACAATGAAATCTATAGGCACATAATTCCTATTTGCAACAATAAGAACATCATTATTTTTTTCGATATGTTTCTTAATAGTGGAATCCGCAAGGTGCAAGTTTAAAGAGCATTCATCAAATTCACGGAAACCTAGCAAATCACACAAAGTTTTTGGGATCGTGGAAACACTAGCACCCAAATCACACAAAGCATAGCATTCATGATCTTTAATTTTTATTTTAATTGTGGGTTCTCACTCATCATAAAGTTTTCTAAGGATAGAAACTTCCAACTCAAGTTTTTCTTCATAACATTGCATCAAAGCATCAACGATATGTTTAGTAAAAGCTTTATTTTGACTATAAGCATGAGGATGATTTAGCACGGATTGCAACAAGGAAATACAATATATCAAAGAGAAATTATCATAATTAAATTCCTTTAAATCCAAGATAGTGGGTTCATTGCTATTTAAAGTTTTAACCTCTTCAATCCCACTTTTACCAATTTTTGCGTCAAGATCTAAAAACTCCGAATTTTTGGGGCGCCTTCTAACTAAAGTTGACTCATCTCCAGTCCCATCATTATCAAGATTCATATTGCAAAACAAGGATTTAATGGGGGACACATCAATCACTTTTAGATCTTCATCTTTATTATCATGAAAACTAGAAGTACACGCTTTCACAAAGCAATCTTCCTTAGCACGCATCCTAGCGGTTCTTTCTTTGCACTCATCAATGGAAATTCTCATGGCTTTGAGAGACTCATTGATATCATGCTTAGGTGGAATAGATCTAAGTTTCAAAGAATCAACATCAAGAGAAATTCTATCCATGTTCCTAGCCAACTCATCAATCTTAAGCAATTTTTATTCAATCAAAGCATTAAAACTCTTTTGCGAACTAATAAATTCTTTAATACTAGATTCAAAATCAGAGGGCATCTTATTATAAATTCCATAAGAATTGTTGTAGTAATTACCATAATTATTAGAGGAATTACTAGGAAATGACCTAGAATTAAAATTACCTCTATATGTGTTGTTACCAAAATTGTTCCTACCAACAAAATTCACATGCATAGATTCATTATTATTCTCAATCAAAGTAGACAAAGGCGTATCATTAGGATCAGTAGCAGCACTCTTATTAGCAAACAATTTCATAAGTTCATCCATCTTTCCACTCAAAACATAAATCTCTTCAATCGCATGAACTTTTTAACTAGTAGATCTTTCGATGTGCCATTGAGAATAATTAACCATAATATTATCTAGGAGTTTATTGGCTTCTCCTAAAGTGATTTCCATAAAAGTGCCTCCCGCGGCCGAATCTAAAAGATTTCTAGAAGCAAAATTCAATCCGGCATAAAAAAATTGTATAATCATCCATAAATTCAATCCATGTGTAGGGAAATTACGTATCATCAATTTTATCCTCTCCCAAGATTGTGCAACATGCTCATGATCAAGTTGCTTAAAATTCATAATATCGTTTCTAAGAGAGATGATCTTAGCGGGAGGAAAATACTTAGAGATAAAAGCATCTTTGCACTTATTCCATGAATCAATACTATTTTTAGGCAAAGACGAAAACCAAGCTTTAGCATGATCTCTAAGCAAAAACGTAAATAGCTTAAGTTTAACAATATCATTATCCACATCTTTCTTCTTTTGCATATCACACAAATCAACAAAGTTGTTTAGATAGGTAGCGGCATCTTCACTAGGAAGGCCAGAAAACGGATCTTTCATGACAAGATTCAGCAAAGCAGTATTAATTTCACAAGATTCAACATCGGTAAGAGGAGCAATTGGAGAGCTAATAAAATCATTATTGTTGGTATTGGTAAAGTCACACAATTTAGTATTGTCTTGAGCCATCGTGACAAGCAAGCAATCCAACAGACAAGCAAACAAGCGAAGATAAAGCGAACATAAAGAGAGGGCGAAAGGAAAAGAGGGCGAATAAAACGGCAAGGGTGAAGTGGGGGAGAGGAAAATGAGAGGCAAATGGCAAATAATGTAATGCGAAGGGTAAGAGTTGTGATGGGTACTTGGTATGTCTTGACTTGGCATAGATCTCCCCGGCAACGGCGCCATAAATCCTTCTTGCTACCTCTTGAGCATGCGTCGGTTTTCCCTTGAAGAGGAAAGGGTGATGCAACAAAGCAGCGTAAGTATTTCCCTCGGTTTTTGAGAACCAAGGTATCAATACAGTAGGAGACCACGCGTGAGTCACCTCGTACCTACACAAACAAATAAGAACCTCGCAACCAACGCGATAAAGGGGTTGTCAATCCCTTCACGGCCACTTGCAAGAGTGAGATCTGATAGAGATAATAATAAGATAAATATTTTTGGTATTTTTATGATATAGTTTGAAAGTAAAGATTGCAAATTAAAATAGATTGGAAACTTATATGATGGAGAATAGACCCGGGGGCCATAGGTTTCACTAGTGGCTTCTCTCAAGATAGCATAAGTATTACGGTGGGTAAACAAATTACTGTCGAGCAATTGATAGAAAAGCGAATAATTATGAGAATATCTAGGTATGATCATGTATATAGGAATCACGTCTGTGACAAGTAGACCGACTCCTGCCTACATCTACTACTATTACTCCACACATCGACCGCTATCCAGCATGCATCTAGAGTATTATGTTCATAAGAATAGAGTAACACTTTAAGCAAGATGACATGATGTAGAGGGATAAACTCATGCAATATGATATAAACCCCATCTTTTTATCCTCGATGGAAAGAATACAATACGTGTCATTTCCCCTACTGTCACTGGGATCGAGCACCGCAAGATTGCACCTAAAGCCAAGCACTTCTCCCATTGCAAGAAAGATCAATCTAGTAGGCCAAACCAAACTGATAATTCGAAGAGACTTGCAAAGATAACCAATCATACATAAAAGAATTCAGAGAAGATTCAAATATTGTTCATAGATAATCTTGATCATAAACCCACAATTCATTTGATCTCGACAAACACACCACAAAATAAGATTACATCGAATAGATCTCCAAGAGAATCAAGGAGAACTTTGTATTGAGATCCAAAGATAGAGAAGAAGCCATCTAGCTAATAACTATGGACCCGAAGGTCTGAGGTAAACGACTCACACATCATCGGAGAGGCTATGGGGTTGATGTAGAAGCCCTCCGTGATCAATGCCCCCTCCGGCAGAGCGCCGGAAAAGGCCCCAAGATGGGATCTCATGGGTACAGATGGTTGCGGCGGTGGAACTAGGTTTTTGTGGTGCCCTCTGATGTTTTCAGGGTACGTAGGTATATATAGGAGGAAGAAGTAGGTCGGTGGAGCCACGAGGGGCCCACGAGGGTGGAGGGCGCGCCCAAGGGGGTAGGCGCCCCCTGCCTCGTGGCCTCCTCGTTGATTGCTTGACGTCCACTCCAAGTCCTCTGGATCACGTTTGTTCCAAAAATCACGCTCCCGAATGTTTCATTCCGTTTGATATTCTTTTTCTGCGAAACACTGAAATAGGCAAAAAAAACAGCAATTTGGGCTGGGCCTTCGGTTAATAGGTTAGTCCCAAAAATAATATAAAAGTGTATAAATAAGCCCATTAAACATCCAAAACAGAATATATAATAGCATGGAACAATAAAAAATTATAGATATGTTGGAGACGTATCAATCACGTGATCACTTAGATGATTAGAGGGATGTCTATCTAAGTGGGAGTTCTTAAGTAATATGATTAATTGAACTTTAATTTATCGTTAACTTAGTCCCGGTAGTTTTTGCATATCTATGTTGTAGATCAATAGCTCGCGTATAGCTCCCCTGTTTTATTTTTGATATGTTCCTAGAGAAAAATAAGTTGAAAGATGATAGTAGCAATGATGTGGACTGGGTCCGTGATCTGAGCATTATCGTCATTGCTGCATAGAAGAATTATGTCCTTGATGCACCGCTAGGTGATGGACCTATTGCAGGAGCATATGCAGATGTTATGAATGTTTGGCAAGATCGGTATGATGACTACTTGATAGTTTAGTGCGCCATGTTTTACGGCTTAGAACCAGGACTTCAAAACCCGTTTTGAATGCCATGAAGCATATAAGATGTTCCAACAGCTGAAATTGGTATTTCAGACTCATGCCCGAGTCAAGAGGTATGAGACCTCTGAGAAGTACTTTGCCTACAAGGAGGAGAATAGCTCAACTAGTGAGCATGTGCTCATAATGTCTGAGTACTACAATCAGTTGAATCAAGTGGGAGTTAATCTTCCAGATAATATAGTGATTGACAAAGTTCTCTAGTCACTATCACCAAGTTACTGGAACTTCGTGATGAACTATAATATGCAAGGGATGACGAAAACGATTCCCAAGCTCTTCTTGATGCTGAAATCGATGAAGGTAGAATTCAAGAAATAGCATCAAGTGTTGATGGTTAACAAGACCACTAGTTTCAAGAAAAAGGGGCAAAGGAAAAGAAAGGGAACTTCAAAGAATGGCAAGCAAGTTGCCACTCTCGTGAAGAAGCCCAAAGCTAGACCTAAGCCTGAAAATGAGTGCTTCTACTTCAAAGGGAATGGTCACTGGAAGTGGAACTACCCCAAATACTTGGCGGATAAGAAGGATGGCAAAGTGAACAAAAGTATATTTGATATACATGTTATTGATGTGTACTTTACTAGTGTTCATAGTAACCCCAGGGTATTTGATACCGGTTCAGTTGCTATGATTAGTAACTTGAAACATGAGTTGCAAAATGAACATAGACTAGTTGAGGGCAAGGTGACGATGTGTGTTGGAAATGATTCCAAGGTTGATAAGATCACCATCGCACACTCCTTTTACCTTTGGGATTAGTGTTGAACCTAAAATAAATGTTATTTGGTGTTTGCGTTGAGCATGAATATGATTGGATCATGTTTATTGGAATACAGTTATTCATTTAAGTCAAAGAATAATTGTTGTTCTGTTTACATGAATAAAACCTTATATGGTCATACACTTAATATAAATGATTTATTGAATCTCGATCATAGTGATACACAAATTCATAATTGATACGTCTCCAACGTATCTATAATTTTTGATTGCTCCATGCTATATTATCTACTGTTTTGGACATTATTGGGCTTTATTATCCACTTTTATATTATTTTTGGGACTAACCTATTAACCGGAGGCCCAGCCCAGAATTGTTATTTTTTGCCTATTTTATGGTTTCGAAGAAAAGGAATATCAAACGGAGTCCAAACGGAATGAAACCTTCGGGAACGTGATTTTCTCAACGTACAAGACCCGGGAGACTTGGACCCTACGTCAAGAAAGAAAAGAGGTGGCCACGAGGTAGGGGGCGTGCCTACCCCCCCCCCCCAGGCACGCCCTCCACCCTCGTGGGCCCCCTGTTGCACCACCGACGTACTCCTTCCTCCTATATATACCTACGTACCCCCAAACGATCAGATACGGAGCCAAAACCCTAATTTCACTGCCGTAACTTTCTGTATCCACGAGATCCCATCTTGGGGCCTGTTTCGGAGCTCCGCTGGAGGGGGCATCAATCACGGAGGGCTTCTACATCAACACCATAGCCCTCCGATGAAGTGTGAGTAGTTTACCTCAGACCTACGGGTCCATATTAGTAGCTAGATGGCTTCTTCTCTCTTTTTGGATCTCAATACAATGTTCTCCCCCTCTCTTGTGGAGATCTATTCGATGTAATCTTTGTTTTACGGTGTGTTTGTTGAGACCGATGAATTGTGGGTTTATGATCAAGTCTATCTATGAATAATATTTGAATCTTCTCTGAATTCTTTTATGTATGATTGCATATCTTTGCAAGTCTCTTCGAATTATCAGTTTGGTTTGGCCTACTAGATTGATCTTTCTTGCAATGGGAGAAGTGCTTAGCTTTGGGTTCAATCTTGCGGTGTCCTTTCCCAGTGACAGTAGGGGCAGCAAGGCACGTATTGTATTGTTGCCATCGAGGATAACAAGATGGGGTTTTCTTCATATTGCATGAGTCTATCCCTCTACATCATGTCATTTTGCTTATGGCGTTACTCTGTTTTTAACTTAATACTCTAGATGCATGCTGGATAGCGGTCGATGAGTGGAGTAATAGTAGTAGATGCAGGCATGAGTCGGTCTACTTGTCTCAGACGTGATGCCTATATACATGATCATACCTAGATATTCTCATAACTATGCTCAATTATGTCAATTGCTCAACAGTAATTTGTTCACCCACCATAGAATACTTATGCTCTCGAGAGAAGCCACTAGTGAAACCTATGGCCCCCGGGTCTATCTTCATCATATTAATCTCCTACTACTTAGTTATTTCCTTTTGCTTTTACTTTGCCTTTATTTTACTTTGCATCTTTATCACAAAAATACCAAAAATATTATCTTATCATATCTATCAGATCTCACTCTCGTAAGTGGCCTTATAGGGATTGACAACCCCTATTTGCGTTAGTTGCGAGGATTTATTAGTTTTGTGCAGGTATGAGGGACTCGCGCGTAGCCTCCTATTGGATTGATACCTTGGTTCTCAAAAACTGATGGAAATACTTACGCTACTTTGCTGCATCATCCCTTCCTCTTCGGGGAAAACCAACGGAGTGCTCAAGAGGTAGCAAGAAGGATTTCTGGCGCCGTTGCTGGGGAGGTCTATGCAAAAGTCAACATACCAAGTACCCATCACATACCCTTATCTCCCTCATTACATTATTTGCCATTTGCCTCTCGTTTTCCTCTCCCCCACTTCACCCTTGCCGTTCTATGTGCCCTCTCTCTCTCTATCCTTCCTCTCTTTCTCTATTTGCCTCTTTTGCCCGCTTGCTTTTTGTTTGCTTGTGTGTTAGTTTGCTTGCTTGTCACGATGGCTCAAGATAATATTAAATTGTGTGACTTCACCAATACCAACAACAATGATTTTATTAGCACTCCGATTGCTCCTCTTACCGATGCTGAATCTTGTGAAATTAATGCTGCTTTGCTGAATCTTGTCATGAAAGATCCGTTTTCCTGCCTTCCTAGTGAAGATGCCGCTACCCATCTAAATAGCTTCGTTGATTTGTGTGACATGCAAAATAAGAAAGATGTGTATAATGATATTGTTAAATTGAAGCTATTTACTTTTTCGCTTAGAGATCGTGCTAAAGCTTGGTTTTCGTCTTTGCCTAAAAATAGTATTGATTCATGGAAAAAGTGCAAAGATGCTTTTATCTCTAAGTATTTTCCGCTAAGATCATCTCTCTTAGAAACGATATTATGAACTTCAAGCAACTTGATCATGAAGATGTTGCACAAGCTTGGGAGAGAATGAAATTAATGATACGTAATTGCCCTACTCATGGTTTAAATTTGTGGATGATTGTTCAGAATTTTTATGCCGGATTGAATTTTGCTTCTAGAAATCTTTTAGATTCGGCTGCAGGAGGCACTTTTATGGAAATCACTTTAGGAGAAGCTACTAAACTCCTTGATAATATTATGGTTAATTACTCTCAATGGCATACTGAAAGATCTACTAATAAAAAGGTGCATGTGATAGAAGAAATTAATGTTTTGAGTGGAAAGATGGATGAACTTATGAAATTATTTTCTAGTAAGAGTGTTTCTTCTGATCCTAATGCTATGCCCTTGTCAACTTTGATTGAGAATAATAATGAATCTATGGATGTGAATTTTGTTGGTAGGAACAATTTTGGTAACAACGCGTATAGAGGAAATTTCAATCCTAGGCCTTATCCTAGTAATCCCTCTAATAATTATGGTAATTCCAACAACAATTCTTATGGAAATTATAATAAGATGCCCTCTGATTTTGAATCTAATATTAAAGAACTTATTACTTCGCAAAAGAATTTTAATGCTATGATTGAAGAAAAATTGCTTAAGATTGATGATTTGGGTAGGAATGTTGATAGAATTACTCTTGATGTTGATTCTTTGAAACTTAGATCTATTCCACCTAAGCATGATATCAATGAGTCTCTCAAAGCCATGATAATTTCCATTGATGAGTGAAAAGAAAGAACCGCTAGGATGCGTGCTAAGAAAGATGTCTTTATAAGAGCGTGTTCTTCTAGTTCCTATGAAAATAAAGATGAAGATCTAAAAGTTATTGATGTGTCCCCTATTAAATCTTTGTTTTGCAATATGAACCTTGATAATGATGGGACTGAATATGATCCACCTTTACCTAGAAGGCGTTCCAAGAATTCGGAATTTGTTGGTCTTGATGCTAAATTTGATAAAAGTGGGATTGAAGAAATTAAAACTTTAGATGTTGCTAAACCCAATATTACGGATTTCAAGGAATTTAACTATGAAAGTTGCTCTTTGATTGATTGTATTTACTTGTTGCAATCCGTGCTAAATTCTCCTCACGCTTATAGTCAAAATAAAGCGTTTACTGAACATATCGTTGATGCCTTGATGCAATCTTATGAAGAAAAACTTGAATTGGAAGTTTCTATCCCTAGAAAACTTTATGATGAAACCAACTATTAATTAAAATTAAATATCATGAATGCTATGCTTTATGTGATTTGGGTGCTAGTATTTCCATGATTCCAAAGACTTTGTGTGATTTGTTAGGTTTCCGTGATTTTGATGATTGCTCTCTAAACTTGCACCTTGCGGATTCCACTATTAAGAAACCTATGGGAAGAATTAGTGATGTTCTTATTGTTGCAAATAGGAATTATGTGCCCGTAGATTTTATCGTTCTTGACATAGATTGCAATCCTTCATGTCCTATTATTCTTGGTAGACCTTTCCTTAGAACGATTGGTGCAATTATTGACATGAAGGAAGGAAATATTAGGTTCCAATTTCCAATAAGGAAAGGCATGGAACACTTTCCTATAAAGTAAATTAAATTACCTTATGAATCTATTATGAGAGCCACTTATGGATTACCTACCAAAGATGGCAATACGTAGATCTATTCTTGCTTGTTATGCCTAGATAGGGGCGTTAAACGATAGCGCTTGTTAGGAGGCAACCCGATTTTATTTTTATTCCTTGCTTTTTGCTCCTGTTTAGTAATAAATAATTTATCTAGCCTCTTTTTTGGTTGTGTTTTTTGTGTTTAATTAGTGTTTGTGCCAAGTAGAACCGTTGGGAAGACTTGGGGAAAGTCTTGTAGAACTTGCTGTAAAAAACAGAAACTTTAGCGCTCACGAGAACTGCTGTAATTTTTATTTTGAAAGTGATATTTAGTTAATTCTTTTTTCAGATGATTAATATATAAATTACTCACGTCCAGAAATTTATTTTATAATATTTGGGGTTCCAGTTCTTGCACTAGCTACAGATTACTACAGACTGTTCTGTTTTTGACAGATTCTGTTTTTCGTGTGTTGTTTGCTTATTTTGATGAATCTATGGCTAGTAAAATAGTTTATAAACCATATAGAAGTTGAAATACAGTAGGTATAACACCAATATAAATAAATAATGAGTTCATTACAGTACCTTGAAGTGGTCTTTTATTTTCTTTCGCTAACGGAGCTCACGAGATTTTCTACTTTAAGTTTTGTGTTGTGAAGTTTTCAAGTTTTGGGTAAAGATTTGATGGATTATGGAACAAGGAGTGGAAAGAGCCTAAGCTTGGGGATGCCCATGGAACCCCCAAGATAATCTAAGGACACCTAAAAGCCAAAGCTTGGGGATTCCCCGAAAGGCATCCCCTCTTTCGTCTACTTCTATCGGTAACTTTACTTGGAGCTATATTTTTATTCGCCACATGGTATGTGTTTTGCTTGGAGCGTCTTGTATGATTTGAGTCTTTGCTTGTTAGTTTACCACAATCATCGTTGCTGTACAAACCTTTTGAGAGAGCCATACATGATTTGGAATTTGTTAGAATACTCTATGTGCTTCACTTATATCTTTTGAGTTATATATTTTTGCTCTAGTACTTCACTTATATCTTTTAGATCACTGTGGTGGATTTGTTTTATAGAAACTATTGATCTCTCATGCTTCACTTAGATTATTTTGAGAGCCTTAATAGCATGGTAATTTGCTTAAAATCCTAATATTCTATGTATTCAAAGTTAGTAAAATTTTCTTAAGAGTGTTTTGAATACTAAGAGAAGTTTGATGCTTGATGATTGTTTTGAGATATGAAGGTAATAATATCAAAGTCGTGCTAGTTGAGTAGTTGTGAAATTGAGAAATACTTGTGTTGAAGTTTGCAAGTCCCGTAGCATGCACGTATGGTAAACGTTATGCAACAAATTTGACACATGAGGTGTTATTTGATTGTCTTCCTTGTGAGTGGCGGTCGGGGACGAGCGATGGTCTTTTCCAACCAATCTATCCCCCTAGGAGCATGCGCGTAGTACCGAGGTTTTTGATGACTTGTAGATTTTTGCAATAAGTATGTGAGTTCTTTATGACTAATATTGAGTCCATGGATTATACGCACTCTCACCCTTCCATCCTTGCTAGCCTCTTCGGTACCGTGCATTGCCCTTTCTCACATTGAGAGTTGGCGCAAACTTCGCCGGTGCATCCAAACCCCATGATATGATATGCTCTTTCACACATAAACCTCCTTATATCTTCCTCAAAACAGCCACCATACCTACCTATTATGGCATTTCCATAGCCATTCCGAGATATATTGCCATGCAACTTTCCATCGTTCTGTTCATCATGACACATTCATTATTGTCATATTGCTTAGCATGATCATGTAGTTGACATAGTATTTGTGGCAAATCCACCATTCATAATTCTTTCATACATGTCACTCTTGGTCCATTGCATATCCCGGTACACCACCGGAGGCATTCATATATGGTCATCTTTTGTTCTAGTATCGAGTTGTAATCATTGAGTTGTAAATAAATAGAAGTGTGATGATCATCATTTTCTAGAGCATTGTCCCAAGTGAGGAAAAAAGAGAAAGGCCATAAAAAAGAGAAGGCCCAAAAAAATGAGAGAAAAAGAGAGAAGGGACAATGTTACTATCCTTTGCCACACTTGTGCTTCAAAGTAGCACCTTAATCTTCATGTTAGAGAGTCTCTTGTTTTGTCACTTTCATATACTTGTGGGAATTTTTAATTATAGAACTTGGCTTGTATATTCCAACAATGGGCCTCCTCAAGTGCCCTAGGTCTTCGTGAGCAAGCAAGTTGGATGCACACCCACTAGTTTCTTTTGTTGAGCTTTCATACATTTATAGCTCTAGTGCATCCGTTGCATGGCAATCCCTACTCCTTGCATTAACATCAATCGGTGGGCATCTCCATAGCCCATTGATTAGCCTCGTTGATGTGAGACTTTCTCCTTTTTTGTCTTCTCCACATAACCCCCCTCATTATATTTTATTCCACCCATAGTGCTATGTCCATGGCTCGCGCTCATATATTGCGTGAAAGTTTATAGGTTTGAGATTACTAAAGTATGAAACAATTGCTTGGCTTGTCATCGAGGTTGTGCATGATGAGAACATTCTTGTGTGACGAAAATGAAACATGACTAAACCATATGATTTTGTAGGGATGAACTTTCTTTGGCCATGTTATTTTGAGAAGACATAATTGCTTAGTTAGTATGCTTGAAGTATTATTATTTTTATGTCAATATGAACTTTTGTCTTGAATCTTTCGGATCTGAATATTCATACCACAATTAAAAGGAATTACATTAAAATTATGCCAAGTAGCACTCCGCATCAAAAATTATGTTTTTATCATCTACCTACTCGAGGACGATCAGGAATTAAGCTTGGGAATGCTTGATACGTCTCCAACGTATCTATAATTTTTGATTGCTCCATGCTATATTATCTACTGTTTTGGACATTATTGGGCTTTATTATCCACTTTTATATTATTTTTGGGACTAACCTATTAACCGGAGGCCCAGCCCAGAATTTTTGTTTTTTTTGCCTATTTTAGGGTTTCGAAGAAAAGGAATATCAAACGGAGTCCAAACGGAATGAAACCTTCGGGAACTTGATTTTCTCAACGAACAAGACGTGGGAGACTTGGACCCTACGTCAAGAAAGAAAAGAGGAGGCCACGAGGTAGGGGGCGCGCCTACCCCCCCCCCCCAGGCGCGCCCTCCACCCTCGTGGGCCCCCTGTTGCTCCACCGACGTACTCCTTCCTCTTATATATACCTACGTACCCCCAAACGATCAGATACGGAGCCAAAACCCTAATTCCACCGCCGTAACTTTCTGTATCCACGAGATCCCATCTTGGGGCCTGTTCCAGAGCTCCACCGGAGGGGGCTTCGATCATGGAGGGCTTCTACATCAACACCATAGCCCTCCGATGAAGTGTGAGTAGTTTACCTCAGACCTACGGGTCCATAGTTAGTAGCTAGCACTACACAAAAAAGACACATCCGTGACATTTTGGGCCGGACGAAATTTTTTTCTGTCATACATATGGCACTTCTATGACGATAATTGTGACAAAACCCGGTATCATTATAGATGTGGTGGGCTCCTACTTCTATGACAAAAAATCATGACAGAAAATGGGCTTTTCGTCCTGGGCGGGCCGGAGACGCAGCTGCATGACATTCTTTGGGCCGTCCATGACGGAAAAAACCATGGTAGAAGTGAGGGGGAGGAAAATTTTGAGGAGTTCCCGGTTACGGTGGGAGGTCGGGGGCCGAGCGATGCACGTTTCTCTCGTACACGTACGCGCGTGTGCGAGGCGTTGGCTCTAACTGAACCCGAGCGAGGCATTGGGCTCTAACTGAACCCGAGCGATTGCACTGCAGGCTACGCGTTACTGAACCCGAGCGATCGATCGATGGCTGTTAACTGAACCCGATCGAACGATTTCTTCACTACTGCTGCTAACTGAAGCCGATCGATGGGATGAACAGTGAGCGTTGCGGGGGGTTTGGATGAACAGTGAGCGGTGGCGTTGCCTCTGGATGAACAGGACCCTGTGGTGTGTTGGAGGGCTGGATAAACAGTAGATGGTGGAGGCGTGCCCGTGGAGGGGTGGATGAACAGGACCCCATGGTGTGGAGGGTTGGATGAATAGTAGACGGTGAAGGGGTGGTTGAACAGGACCCCGTGGTGTGGAGGGCTGGATGAACAGTAGACGGTGGAGGGGTGCCCGTGGAGGGATGGTTGAACAGGACCCCGTGGTGTGGAGGGCTGGATGAACAGTAGACGGTGGAGGGGTGCCCGTGGAGGGGTGGTTGAACAGGACCCCGTGGTGTGGAGGGCTGGTTGAACAGTAGACAGGGGAGGGGTGGTTGAACAGTAGCCGGTGGAGTAGCGCGCGGTGGAGGCTGGATGAACAGGAGCCCGTGGAGGCTGGATGAACAGGAGCCCGTGGAGGCTGGAGGAGATCGACGGTGGAGATGAACAGTATCCTGCGGGGTCCCGTTTTGCGGTACGCCACACCCCTCCCGATGAACAGGACCCCCGTTTCGACCGTAGCGCTCCAACACAAGTCCGTTTCGTCCGTTTTGCGGTACGCCACACCCCTCCCGATCAACAGGACCCCCGTTTCGACCATAGGAGGTCTGTTTCCTCCGTTTTGTGGTACGCCAGACCCCTCCCGATGAACAGGATCCCATTTCGAACATGGCCGGTCGAACACAAGGCCGTTTCCTCCCTTCTACGGTATGACAGGCCTCGTTTCCATCGCTTGTTCCTTGCAAGCCCTCCCGATGAACACGACGCATTCCGTTGCCTCCCCATGAACACGACGCATTCCGTTGCCTCCCCATGAACACGACGATGACGCTGTGTCTCCGTTCCGACCCAGCCATGTACACAAGCCCTGGCCGTACGTATGCGCGAGTAGGCGTTCGAGACCCCGCCCATATGTACACATACGTGGCCGTATTTTCTTTCTTGCACCCTGGCCGCTGTACGTACGTGTAAGTGCAACGTGCGTGCCTCTACTACGACACGTGTGCGCCTCTACATCGACCAGTATGTACGTACACGTTCGCGACCAGAATGACAACGCTACGTACGCTTCGACCAGGTGGGTCCCGACTGTCAGGCACTTACTTGCCTGTGAAGATGTAGCTGGTGGGTCCCAGCAGTCAGGGGGCGAATCGTTTTTTTTTGCCCGGACGCACTTCCTTGCATGCTAAGATGTAGCTGGTGGGTCCCAGCAGCTAGGGGGAAACATTTTTTTCGCGAAATACAGTGGCCCGTCCGGTGGGTCTCAGCTGTCAGGTGGAGGAATCATTATTTTCCGCGTAATAAGGAGGCACTTCCTTGCTGCGGCCGTGGACCCAGCTGTCAGCCTCTCCATGTACAGTCCACGTCCGATGGAAGTCGTTCCTTGACCACGTTGACCACGCCGCGCCGAGAGCACCAGGGCGGTGGATGACGGTGAGGCCTAGGAAGGGGATGACACGGAGGCAAGGAAGACTCGGCAGTTATTTCCCACGCGGAGGGGAGTACGACTGTATGAGGGTTTACTGGTTCGTCTGCCGTCGCCGAAGAATAACAGCAGGTGTGGGTGAGTAGAGGGATGGCTAGGCCAGCGATAGGAGTACGGTCGGGAGGTGAGGCCTGCGCGGCAGCACAGCCGGCAGCGAGGAGGAGGGAGCAGGCAGTCCCGCCGGCGCTTGTTTGAGCGGCTGGAGCAGGAAGAGCAGAGATTGAAGAAGCATGACGGCCGTTGGATGGACATCCAACAGTCAGTGCTTGTACGTCAACCTTTTTTTAGGAAAGCCTCAAATCTGTGGAAAACAACATACAACCCATCTGCCATTATTTCTAATAATTTACAGCCCATATGCTAATTCTTAAGGTTTTTTTGGAGCCCATATTCTTTTTGTTAGCATTACAGCCCATATTGTGGCAACGGTTAAAAAATTATACGAAATTTTGCATATTTCGGTGCGGTCCGAACTGTTTTTAATCCCGAAATTTCGACTCACATTCAAACTGATTTTAAAAATAAATGTATATCAATATAAAATCCAAAAAATCTCCACGCATAAAAATTAATGTAATTTAAAATCTTGAAATGAAAAAAAAGATATTTGAAACTAATTGCCGGTTTGATGTGTTTTAAAAATGTACAACCCATTTCTCATTACTGATGGGCCATTTTCTTGGTCACCCGAATGAAAGGTCTCCTCGTCTTGAAAGATTTGCAGCCCAACAGGCCTGACAAAGCTACTTACTTGGCAAATCACAAAAAAACTGGGCTGTGGCCGTGGACCCAGCTGTCAGCCTCTCCACGTACAGTACTCTTCCGATGGAAGTCGTTCCTTGACCACGCCGCGCGGAGAGCACCACGGCGGTGGACGACGGCGAGGCCTAGGAAGGGGACGACGCGGTAGTGGAAGCCCGCGCGGAGAGGACTACGAGGGTTCACTGGTTCGGCTGCGGTGTGAGGCTGCCGTCGCCGCAGGGCCTAGCCAGCGGTGGGAATAGTAGGGGGCGGTGAGGCCTCTGCGGCAGCACAACCGGCCATGGGAGGCAGGAGCATGCGGCACGACCGGCGCTGCTTTGGGCGGCTGGAGCAAGAAGACCAGAGGTTGAAGAAGCACTAGGGCCGTTGGATGGACATCGTACGGTAACAAAGTTGACAAAGCCCTTTGTCCCCGTCAACTTAGTAGGCCCACAAGTCAGCCTCCTAGCAAGGTGGGTCCAGCTAGTCGGGGGAGTATTCATTTTTTTGTGCGTAATAAGGAGGCACTTCCGGTGGGTCTGAGCTGACAGCGAGGGGAACGTTTTTTTTGCGAAATACGGTGGCCCGTCCAGTGGGTCCCAGCAGTCAGGGGGAAACAATTTTTTCGCAAAATACTGGTGGCCCGTCCGGTGGGTCCCTGCTGTCAGGTGGAGGAATAATTATTTTCCGTGTAATAAGGAGGCACTTCCTTGCGGCTATCATGGACCCAGCTGTCAGCCTCTCCACGTACAGTACTCTTCCGATGGAAGTCGGTCATTGACCACGTTGCCCACGCCGCGCCGAGAGCACAAGAGCGGTGGACGATGGCGCGGACTAGGAAGGGGACGACTCGGAGCCAGGGAAGACACGGCAGTGGATGCCCACGTGAAGAGGAGTACGAGGGTTCACTGGTTCGGCTGCGGTGTGAGGCTGCTGTCGCCGCAGAATAACAGGAGGTGTGGGTGAGTAGAGGGATGGCCTGGCCATCGGTGGGAGTAGTAGGGGCGGTGAGGCCTCCGCGGCATCACAGCCGGTCACGGGAGGCAGGAGCACGCGACACGACCGGCGCTGGTTTGGGCGGCTGAAGCAAGAAGACCAGAGGTTGAAGAAGGACTACGGCCGTTGGATGGACATCGTACGGTAACAGGAGCTAGAATCGTTCATATTAACTAAGTTGACAAAGCCCTCCGTCCCCGTCAACTTGGTAGGCCCACAAGTCAGCCTCCCACTATGATGGGTTCCAGCTGGCAGGGGAAATATTCATTTTTTGTGCGTAATAAGGAGGCACTTCCTTGCGTGCAAAGATAGCTGGTGGGTCCGACATGTCAGCGGGGGGCACTTTATTTCACGAAATACAGAGGCCCTTCCTGTGGGTCCCAGATGTCAGGTGGAGGAATCATTATTTTGCGCATAATAAGGAGGCATTTCCTTGTGTGCGGCCGTGGACCCAGCTGTCAGCCTCTCCATGCACAGTCTACTTCCGATGGTGTCATTCGTTGACCACGTCGACCACGCCGCGCCGAGCGCATCCAAGGTGGTGGACGACGGCGAGGCCCCGGACAGCAACGAGCCGGAGATGGGAAGACGTGGGAGTAGAGTCGCAGACAGAGAGGTGTACGAGGGTTAACTGGTTCTAGTGCGGTGTGGTTCGGCAGTCGGTGGAGAAGAACAGGAGGTGTGGAGGGGTGGAGGGATGGCCTGGACAACGGTGGAGTAGCGCTTCATAGCGAAGCGTGCTAAGCAGAGTTGCTAGCAGCAGGAGACGGAAGGTGGTCCCAGCGGCGCTGGAGGAAGAAGACGAGAGATTGAAGATGGATGCCAGTCGTTGGATGTAAATCCAATGGCTAACATGTCAGAATCATTTGTTGACTAAATTGACAACGACTTGCATTGGATTCGACCTATTGGCCCACATTTCAACCTCCAAAAATGTGGCACGTATTCAACCCATTTTTCGGAATTTACAGTCTTTTTTGCGCGATAGAATTTACAGTCAATTTGATTTTTTTTTGAATTACAGCCATTAGCTGGGCAGGGCGAACAAATAATGTAGCGTCCATGCGGCCCGTTTATTTTATTTCCTAAAAAATTACAAACATTTGCACTTTCTCAAAATACATGATTTTGCTGGGCTGATTCTAATTATAATGTTGGGTTGGGCCAGCAATGTTATCAAAAAATAAAAAGAGGCTGAGCATTTTGTTATAAATATATTTAAATAATAAGTGATATTATTACATTCGTCCTTAAATCTTACCAAGCTTTTGTACACAATCACTAGGATTTTCGTGCCAAAACAATCGAGGATTTTATTTGTTAAGAAATTATTTTTATAAGTTAATAAGATGTGGGATATTGTTTTCTTACATATGTAAGTATCTGTTAAATATATGATGACAATAAAAATAATATATAATAACATATAAAATAATTTTTTTAGAAAAACAGGGAGCATCTCCCCGGTTCCATTGCTGAGAACGAAACCACAACATATTCTGATACAACAGCTCAAAGAGCAGTTCGAAAGCAAAGGTAGAAAAGCTACAAACTAGGGGTTGGATGAACAAGTTCTCTGAATAACACAAATCACTTGAGTGGTGCCAAAGGCAGAGCGGATAGAGCACTCAAATGACACAAGGAGGATCCAGCAAATCCTTCATGGTCTTCAGCCGAGGGGCCGTGTCAGCCTGGGACGACCAGTAAGCAAGCGGAGACACCGGGCTGGAAGGCGTAACATGGTGGATGTCCCTCTTTTTCGGCGCCAGGTGCCCATCATCTACATCAGAGATCTTGAGACGAGCCCACAGGTCCAGCTCCAGAGCAGGTCGAGCCTTGTTCAGCCACAAGTGATCGCCAACGGTTTCTGGAGGGATCTTGTTAGGGTTTCCACGAAGCTCATCAACTTGTCCTTGTCCGATCCGGAGGACAGAATCGCCCAGTTCCTCACCATGTTCCTGATCAACCTCAAGACCTGCGGAATGGAAATCCAGGAGGTATTACTGAAAATCATAGCATTTCTATATTTCCAGAGGCACCAAAGGACAGCTGAGCTAACAGTGTTTAAAAATGAGCACTTTTTGGTAGCAGTCCAGAATCTGGCGACAGATTCGAAGGATGAGCCAATCTGACTAGAGAAATATTCCTCAATGTGGGCCCAGAGATGTTTAGCAACTATACATTCAAAAAATAGGTGAGAATAAGACTCTTGTTCCAAGCAGTAAACACAATCAAGGGGTTTGATGATGTGTCTCTTCCTAAGGTTATCCCTAGTCATCAATTTGTTTTTGGAGAGAAGCCAGAGAAATACATGAATTTTAGGGGGAAACAAGAAGGGAATCCCATCAGGACTAGGAGCCCCATCAGGATAAGAGCTAAAAATAGCTTCCTTCACCTCTGTCTCGGAAAAAGGGGCTTCTAGCAGCTCATTTTCAGCAGGAGAGACTTTTTCAGAATCAGAGAAAAAATTGTTTTGTAGAGAGAACCCAGAAGGGTTTTCTTTCTTAAACAGGTCTTTGTAGAAGTCTCTATCCACAGTTTGCTACCATCACTCTAGATTTGTGCATGCACTCCTTATATAATCTCACTATGTTTTATTCCTATGCATGCGAGTTATTATACACAATGGAATTTCATGCAGACGAGACGAGCCTTGCGTTTTCATGCAGACGTTGTTCCATGGTGGGCGCAAAGGCAGCCCCCCCTCCACCCATTTCGGATCGTAATCAAGAGGAACATAACTGTTATGAGGGGGATTCAGAAGGAGAAGACCACTCCTATTTACCCCATGAGGTCTTCTCTCTAACTTGGCATGCTGATGTTGTTAATATCATGCATATGGTGCCTTGCATTGCTTACTATATACATTAAAGATGTCATCTGCTTAGTTTAGACACGCTTTGTGTCAATGCCATCTGTTTAGTTTCTTTATCGTATATGTGAATCATGCAATGCCATCTTGTCTAGCCAGGCATCATATATGTGAATTTTGCAATGCCACCCTGGTTAGCCAGTCATCTTATATGTGAATTATATCATGCCATCATTTTTTTATTACGTGTTAAATTTGTCAACAATTTTAGTACATTCAATTACTCTTCCTGTGCATCAGCCATTTGGCACGGTCATGGAAAAAAATCTGGAGCGAAAACAAGGTCTTCAGAGCAGACAATGCTATCTGACGAAGCGCATGTCTGGCTGGTTACCGATAGCTCCTCGGAGGAGGATTCAGAGACAGATGACCAGTCATATCCCCCCCCCGAGGTGCATTCCCTAACTTGGCAGGGTTATGTTGCTCATATCGTGTGTATGGTATCTTGCATTGCTATGTCATTTGCTTAGTTTATACATGCTTTGTGTCAATGCCACCTATTTAGTGTCTAATTACCATATATGTGAATTGTGCAATGTCATCTTGTTGCAAGACATTATATATGTGAATTATGCAATGTTATCTTGTTGCAAGGCATTATGTATGTGAATTATGCAATGCCATGCTATTTAGGCAAGCGTCATATATGTGAATTATATCATGTCGTCCTTTTTTTGTATTTCTCATTGCTTTTGTCGACAATGTTTGTATATTCAACTGCTCTTCCTGTGCATCAGCCATTTGAATTGGTGATGGAGAAATCTGGAGTGAAAACAAGGTCTTTAGAGCAGACAATGCTACCTGCTGAAGCAGATATCTTGCTGGTTACAGATAGCTCTTCAGAGGAGGATTCAGAGGCAGATAACCAGTCCTATTATCCCCCTGAGGTGTATGCTCAAACTTGGCATGGTTATATTACTCATATAATGCATATGTTGTGTTGCAATGCTTAGTTTTTACATCATATACACAATATTAAATGCCATCTCCTGAGTTGACACATCATATATGCGATTGTCCTCTGCTCACTTCCTTAGTATATAAATCATATATTTGAATTATGTCATGCCATGATGTTTACATAGACAGCATGTATCTAAATTATGGCATGCCAACCCATTTTCTAAAGACATAATATAGTTATATCATCTCATCCTGTTTACATAGTCATCATATTTAAATTATGTCATTCTATCCGTGAATTATATCATGCCATCATGTTTCCATCGACGGCATGTTTGTGATTTATGGCATGCCAACCACTTTAATAGACACATCGTATAGTTATATCATGCCATACTGTTTACATAGTCATCATATTTTGAAGTATGTCATTCTATCCTGTTTAGTTATCCATCATACATGTGAAATTGTGTCATGCTATCCTATTTAATTAGCCATCATATATGTGAAATTATGTCGTGCTATTCTGTTTGCTTAGACAACATAAATGTGAATTATTTCATGCCCTGTTTTCTTCCCTACTATCCATTGCACCTGTCTATCTTACAATGTCTGTACATTCAATTACTTTTCTTGTTTATCAGCCATTTCAATTGGAGGGAGTGATGGCAGTATCAGTGGGAGTAAAAACACGGTCTTCAGAAAAGATCGTGCTACCTGTCAATGCAGATAGAACCACGATTGTACTTGCCCAAGAACCAGCCCCACCACACATAACCCACACTCATGCAGATTGTACCCCTACCCAGATGGACAGAGAACCAGCTACACCCCTTCTAACCCCAACCCCAGCAGATAGACACCCAGTTCCCATTGACACAGCACTGTCTCCACCACAGAGCACCCAAACACGAGCAGTTAGTAAGGCAACTGCAGTGCCCAAATCACGAGGACCACCACTCCGAACCCGAAGTCAACGCTTAAAGCAGAAGAAGAATTGTTCTCAGGTCAGGTTTCGTAGCTATGGTTCATACTACTTTGCTCTTGCATCACTGTATTTACTGATACCAACTAATTTCAAATTTGAAGGATGCAATTGAAACTCCAATGGCGCAACAGGTATGTTTTAAACCTGTTTCTTCAACGTGTTTGGTTGTTTGCTGTTGTAACTTGCTCTATGTTGATTTCAGTTTAAATTGAATAAACAGTTATGTTCTCATGCCATGCACATTACAAGTGTTGTTATTGCTGTGTAGTTTCCCACACTTATATTTTGTCTATGCTGCTTTGTCTTAAGTAGATATGATTCCAACTATATCTATCTTGATTTGGCAACATAAACTAGAATGATATAGACCATACAGTGACCATACTACATAGATATATGTTTGTTTCATGCTGTTATCCTGTCCACCTTACTACTGAACTGGTTTACCAAAATGAGTTTCATATACTACATTGTAAACCTGAGATGTGTTTGTTTGTTTCTCTTTTAGAACGCGGATAAAATATTGGAGAAGAGTACCCTGTTATGCAATGGTAAAGGAAGTAATGCCGATAAGGTTCAAGATAGTGAGACATCCCTGTTGGTCTCCAAGAAAGCTGATAAAAACTATATTGAAGACACTGAGACAACCCCAAAGTCCCGTCTTGATGTAGTGTTCAAGTTACTGGCTACCACTGCTGGCACCAGCTCTTCGAACTCATTGCCTGAATCAGTTCGGCTTCTTGAGTCTCAACTTTAAGTTGAAAGACATCGATCAAATGTTATGCGACAGGAAGCCGAAGGACTGAGGAAGTCCCTGCAGAATTCAGATGCATACTTTCTCGTGCAACAGCAAGCACTAGAGGACTTAAGCGCCAAACAAGAGAAACTTAATAAGCTTGCTAAGCATCTTGCCAGCATTATGGGTACCCAGGATATTGTTTCTTGAGCTCTTCTGAAGTGGTTTCAGTTCTGGACTTGTTTTGCTGCGGCGTTTATATGCTGCTCTGTTCCCTATATTTGCACTGGTGGCGAACTTTGATGCCCAGTGGATGTAATATGTGTAATAGCCGTGACAGCCTAGTGTAAGTTCCTTGCTTATTTATTTCCTTGTTGTCTTGTTTATTTGTTTGCTTGTAGTCAGTGCAGTTCCTTTTCTGTGGTTTGCTAGTGGCTACAATAACCTATTTTTTAAAACTAGGCCACAATAACCATGGGCTAATATTTACTGTAGTGACACTGGGCCTCCTACGGGCCGTAGAAATAGTGGGCCTTCTATGGGTCGTATAAATAGTGGGCCTTCTACGGGCCGTAGAAACAGTGGGCCTTCTACAGGCCGTAGAAACAATGGGCCTTCTACGGGTCGTATCATCAATGGGCCTTCTACTGGTCGTATCATCAATGGGCCTTATACGGGCCGTATGATCGATTGGCCAAACATGGGCCAAACAGACCGCATTCTGACCGTAAACGGGCTAGAGTTGGAATCGTCCGTTCATGGGCCGACCATAACAGGCCATCGTTAATAGGTCGTATTTGATGACGCTATGAAAACGGCCCAACGTATTAATGGACCACAAACGGGTCGACTGTAACCACGGGCTGAATTTGGCCCACAAGCAGAAAATGACAGTAACGGGCCGTAAGTAAACGAATGCTGGAAATGAGCCCAAGAATAAATGGGCTCTGAGAAGGCCGAAAGATAACATGGGCTGGAGACGGCCCAACGGAATAACGGGCCGTTAATGGGTATAAAGTGATACACTGTTCATTACGGGCCAGTTTCACCACGGGCCGTTAATGGCTGTAAAGTGATACACTGTTCATTATGGGCCAGTTTCACCACGGGTCGTTAATAGGCCAAGAGTTACATAGGGCCTCATATGGGCCGAAAGACATCATGGGCCATACATGGGCCAGAAGTGAAACCGGGCTGGAATCATATTGGATGGCCCAGATGACGCTACTGGGCCTAACTCAGATAGGGCGTAATGGGCCTTGGGTTAGCGGGCTGTAAATGGGCTATATGCGAACAGACCGTTAACAGGCTTTCCATGGGCCGGGCCGCACCTTTTGACCAAGTCAAACGGGCCGGCCTTTTCACAGGAATGGGCCTCTGTTGGGCCGTGCCACGTGTCAACGTATCATAGGCGCCTTCTGTCCAATGAGTGGATGACATCTGTCCCGACGATGAGCCGACACGTGTTTCCTCCAGCCAATGATGATTTTACACGTGGAAAATCCCCATTGGTCGGGGTTGTTAACGGGTTATCAGATCCAAAATCCGACCCAATAGCTTAACGGCGTTCCGTTATGGTGGATGCCACGTGTCGGTCACCCTTGACGAAAGCACTTCTGTGACGCGTGATTTATCGTCATGGAAGTGGACACTTCCGTGATGATAATTTTGGTAATGTCATGGAACACTTCTATGACAGCACAGGTATGACTATCTTGATATTGTCATAAATTTGGCATGGATGTACATGCATGACAAAAAACGCGACCTACTGTGACAAACACGTATCATCACGGAAGTGTATTTTTTTGTAGTGTAGATGGCTTCTTCTCTCTTTTTGGATCTCAATACAATGTTCTCCCCCTCTCTTGTGGAGATCTATTCGATGTAATCTTTGTTTTGCGGTGTGTTTGTTGAGACCGATGAATTGTGGGTTTATGATCAAGTCTATCTATATATATCCACCGACGTACTTCTTCCTCCTATATATATCCACGTACCCCCAAATGATCAGAACAGGAGCCAAAACCCTAATTCCACCACCGTAACTTTCTGTATCCACGAGATCCCATCTTGGGGCCTGTTCCAGAGCTCCGCCGGAGGGGGCATCGATCACGGAAGGCTTCTACATCAACACCATAGCCCCTCCGATGAAGTGTGAGTAGTTTACCTCAGACCTACGGGTCCATAGTTAGTAGCTAGATGGCTTCTTATCTCTTTTTGGATCTCAATACAATGTTCTCCCCCTCTCTTGTGGAGATCTATTCGATGTAATCTTCTTTTTGCGGTGTGTTTGTTGAGACCGATGAATTGTGGGTTTATGATCAAGTCTATCTATGAATAATATTTGAATCTTCTCTGAATTCTTTTATGTATGATTGGTTATCTTTGCAAGTCTCTTCGAATTATCAGTTTGGTTTGGCCTACTAGATTGATCTTTCTTGCAATGTGAGAAGTGCTTAGCTTTGGGTTCAATCTTGCGGTGTCCTTTCCCAGTGACAGTAGGGGCAGCAAGGCACGTATTGTATTGTTGCCATCGAGGATAACAAGATGGGGTTTTCTTCATATTGCATGAGTCTATCCCTCTACATCATGTCATCTTGCTTAAGGCGTTACTCTGTTTTTAACTTAATACTCTAGATGCATGCTGGATAGCGGTCGATGAGTGGAGTAATAATAGTAGATGCAGGCAGGAGTCAGTCTACTTGTCTCGGACGTGATGCCTATATACATGATCATACCTAGATATTCTCATAACTATGCTCAATTCTGTCAATTGCTCAACAGTAATTTGTTCACCCACCGTAGAATACTTATGCTCTCGAGAGAAGCCACTAGTGAAACCTATGGCCCCCGGGTCTATCTTCATCATATTAATCTCCTACTACTTAGTTATTTCCTTTTTCTTTTACTTTGCCTTTATTTTACTTTGCATCTTTATCACAAAAATACCAAAAATATTATCTTATCATATCTATCAGATCTCACTCTCCTAAGTGGCCTTATAGGGATTGACAACCCCTATTTGCGTTGGTTGTGAGGATTTATTTGTTTTATATAGGTATGAGGGACTCGCGCGTAGCCTCCTACTAGATTGATACCTTGGTTCTCAAAAACCGAGGGAAATACTTATGCTACTATGCTGCCTCTTACCAAACGCAGTGCTCAAGAGGTAGCAATAATATTGATGCCAAAAGATGCAAAGTTGATAATGATAGTGCAACATACTTGTGGCACTGCCGTTTAGGTCATATTGGTGTAAAGCGCATGAAGAAACTCCATGCGGATGGACTTTTGAAATCACTTGATTATGAATCATTTGACGCTTGCGAACCATGCCTCATGGGCAAGATGACTAAGACTCCATTCTCTGGAACAATGGAGCGAGACACTGACTTGTTGGAAATAATACATACCGATGTATGCGGTCCGATGAGTGTTGAGCCTCGCGGCGGGTATCGTTATTTTCTGACCTTCACAGATGATTTGAGCAGATATGAGTATATCTACTTAATGAAAGACAAGTCTGAAACGTTTGAAAAGTTCAAAGAATTTCAAGGTGAAGTGGAGAATCATCGTAACAAGAAAATAAAGTTTCTACGATCTGATTGTGGAGATGAAATATTTGAGTTACGAGTTTGGTCTTTAGTTGAAACAATGTCGAACAGTTTCGCAACTCACGCCACCTGGAACACCACAGCGTAATGGTGTGTCTGAACGTCATAACCATACTTTATTAGATATGGTGCGATCTATGATGTCTCTTACCGATTTACCACTATCGTTTTGGGGTTATGCATTAGAGACAACTGCATTCACGTTAAATAGGAAACCGTCTAAAAATCCGTTGAGATGACACCATATGAACTGTGGTTTAGCAAGAAACCTAAGCTGTCGTTTCTTAAAGTTTGGGGTTGCGATGCCTATGTGAAAAAGTTTCAGCCTGATGAGCTCAAACACAAATCGGAGAAGTGCGTCTTCATAGGATAGCCAAAAGAAATTGTTGGGTACACCTTCTATCACAAATCTGAAGGCAAGATCTGTGTTGCTAAGAGTGGATCCTTTCTAGAGAAGGAGTTTCTCTCGAAAGAAGTGAGTGGGAGGAAAGTAGAACTTGATGAGGTAATTGTACCTTCTCCCGAATTGGAAAGTAGTTTGTCACAGAAATCAGTTCTGGTGATGCCTACACCAATTAGTGAGGAAGTTAATGATGATGGTCATGAAACTTCCGATCAAGTTAGTACCGAACCTCGTAGGTCAACCAGAGTATGGTCCGCACCAGAGTAGTATTGTAATCCTTTCTGGAAGTCATGTTACTAGAGCATGACGAACCTACGAACTATCAGGAAGCGATGATGAGCCCAGATTCCGCAAAATGGCTTGAGGCCATGAAATCTGAGATGGGATCTATGTATGAGAACAAAGTGTGGACTTTGGTTGACTTGCCCAATGATCGGCAAGCCATTGAGAATAAATGGATCTTCAAGAGGAAGACAGACGCTGATAGTAGTATTACTATATACAAAGCTTGAATTGTCGCAAAAGGTTTTCAACAAGTTTAAGATGTTGACTACGATTGTGATGCCCGGGTAATTAAGCTACAGTAACCCCCTCGTAATGATGCCACGTCACCTCGATTACTGTTGCTAAACTCGCGTTAGTTCGAAACCGATTCAAATTCAAAGTCAAAATCAAGCAAACAATAAAAGTTTTCAAACATCAAAACTAAAATGTTCATCATGTGGCAAATGATCCCTAACTAGATTTTGTGGTGGAACAAACCTTTTACAAAGTGTTTAAATTCCCTAAACTAATTAAAAACAGTGGCTAAACTAATAATTTAATTGCTTTTGAAAAATAAAAATACATTATACTAATTTATTTTGGGTCCAAACTAGGTTTGGCAGTGGCCTATTTTGATGATACTAAGTTAGGTGCTAACCTGGTATTTTAAAGAAACTAAAATAATTAGGAGCTAAAAGAAAACAGAAAAGAAAAATAGAAAAAAAAGAAAAAGGTCAAACAAAAAAAAGCAGAACCCCCCCCCCCGCTGGGCCAAGTGGCCCAGCTGGCCTTCGCCGTCCGAACGGGCCGGCCCAGCCGGCCGCACCTTATCCCCACCCCCCCTGAGACCTAACCCTAGCGAGCTCCCCACTCCTCCCACTCGACCCCCTCACTACCCTCGCCATCCCTCGCGCCGCCGCACGCCCAGAGGCGAAGCGCCTCGTGCCCGACACCCCCTCACACGCCTCTCCTCCTCCTTCCCCGTTCTAGATCTGGGCGGCGCGCCCGACCCCGACGCCCCTCGTCCCACCGCGGTCACCATTTACCCCGCCGCCTAGGAGCTCGTTGCACGCCTCGTCGTCGACCACTTCCTCGCCCCCGACCACGCGTACGAGCCAGGACGCCCCCACGCTGCCGTCCCCGTGCTGGGCTTCCTCCTCTGGCCGTGGCACGCCGCTGCCAAAACCGGCCACCGGAGCCCCCACCTCGCCGGCCTGCCCCTCTTCGACGCCTCGTCCCCGTCCTCCTCCCCACGGGTCGCCCTCCAGCCTCGACGCCCATGTGCCCCTGCAAACGCTGGTGAGGCCCTCGGCCTCCGCCTCCCCTTCCTTTCGTCCGTGGTCACCGTGGTCATCGCGCTCGTCCACCCCGCTCCCGCGCAGGTCCTGGACGCCCCCCCCCCCCCCCCCCCCGCGCTGACCGCGCCCTCCGGCATCGTCCGGTTACCCGCGCCTTCGCACCCCCCTCTAAACCGACTGCCGGCAGCGCCCTACCCCCGCCACGCGCCGCGGTGCCTCGCACCCGGGCCGCACTGCGCCGGCCTTTGCTGCCGCGCGCTGGCGCCCCAGCCGAGGCCACGACCTCGCCCTCGATGGGCGCCCGCGCCCGATGCCGCGCCGTCCACCATTGCCCCGCCTGCCGCTCACCGTGCCTACCTCCGACCGCCGGCGCCCGTTGCCACACCGCCCTGCTCCGGCCCGTTGTGGCCGGCGCCCCCCTCCCCTGGTGGGCTCTAGTCTGCGGGCACCCCTTCGCCCGCACCCGTTAACCCCACCCACTAAGGCCCCTAGGGCTATTGACATGTGGGGCCTACGCCCAGAACGAAATTAAAAATAATAATAATAAATTAAAAAATAATAATATAATTAATTAATTAATTAATTAACTAAATAATTAACTTAATTAATTCTGATTAAATTAACTAATTAAGGTTAATTAACCTAATGACTAATTAACCTAATTAACTATTGTTAATTAACTAACAGAGTATGACAAGTGGGACCCACGTGTAAGTTTGACTTAGTCAATCCCTGTGACTGCTGATGTCAGCATGACATCATGCTGATGTCATTAATTCATTTTCGAATTAATTTAAATAATTAATTAAATATCAGAAATTAATAAAATCTTTAGAAAATCATATAAAATAAACCGTAGCTCGGATGGAAAAACTTTGTACATGGAAGTTGCTCAGAACGACGAGACGATTACGGATACGCAACCCGTTCGTCCGCCACACCCCCCTAACCTATCGAACACGTAAATTTCCCCCTCCGGCTCCTCTGCCCGAAAACGCGAAACACCGGGGATACTTTCCCGGATGTTATCCCCCTTCACCAGAATCACCTACTACCGCGTTAGGGCACCTCTAACGCCGTTACTTGTCATGTCATGCATCACTATGCATATGCTTGTTTAAATATTTATTGTTTCCCCCCCTCTTCTCTCGATAGACACCGGGACCGACGCCGCTGCTACCCAGTACGACTACGGAGTTGACGACCCCTCTCTCTTGTCTGAGCAACCAGGCAAGCCCCCCCTTTGATCACCAGATATCGCCTACTCTTCTCTATACTGCTTGCATTAGAGTAGTGTAGCATGTTACTGCTTCCCGTTAATCCTATACTGATGCATAGCCTGTCCTTGCTACTACTGTTGTTACCTTTACCTGCAATCCTAATGCTTAGTATAGGATGCTAGTTTATCATCAGTGGCCCTACATCCTTGTCCGTCTGCCATGCTATACTATCGGGCCGTGATCACTCGGGAGTTGATCACGGGTATATACTATATACTTTATACATGATACATGTGGTGACTAAAGACGGGTCGGCTTGAGGAGCACCCGCGAGTGGATCTTTGAGGCGGAGCGACAGGGCAGGTTCCGACCACCTAGGAGAGAGGTGGGCCTGGCCCTGGTCGACGTTCGTGGATACTTAACACGCTTAATGAGATCTGGGTATTTGATCTGAGTTTGGCCATTTGGTCTATATGCACTAACCATCTACGCGGGAGTAGTTATGGGTATCCCGGCGTCGTGGTATCAGCCGAAGCCTTCGTGACGTCAGCGACTGAGTGGCGCGCGCCGAATTGGAACGTAAGCCTACTCTTGTATTAAGGGGGCTAGTTCTGCTTCCGGCCGCGTACGCAACGTGCAGGTGTGCTAAGGGCGATGGGCCCAGACCCCTGTGCGCTTAGGTTTAGACCGGCGTGCTGACCTCTCTGTTGTGCCTAGGTGGGGCTGCGACGTGTTGATCTTCCGAGGCCGGGCATGACCCAGGAAAGTGTGTCCGGCCAAATGGGATCGAGCGTGTTGGGGTATGTGGTGCACCCCTGCAGGGAAGTTAATCTATTCGAATAGCTGTGATCTTCGGTAACAGGACGACTTGGAGTTGTACCTTGACCTTATGACAACTAGAACCGGATACTAAATAAAACACACCCTTCCAAGTGCCAGATACAACCGGTGATCGCTCTCTCACAGGGCGACGAGGGGAGGATCATCGGTTAGGATTATGCTATACGATGCTGCTTGGAGGACTTCAGTCTACTCTCTTCTACATGCTGCAAGACGGAGGCTGCCAGAAGCGTAGTCTTCGAAAGGACTAGCTATCCCCCTCTTATTCCGGCTTTCTGCATTTCAGTCCACATATGATACCCTTATTCCATTTGATACCCATGCATATGTAGTGTAGCTCCTTGCTTGCGAGTACTTTGGATGAGTACTCACGGTTGCTTTCTCCCCCCTTTTCCCCCTTTCCTTTCTTTCTGGTTGTCGCAACCAGATGCTGGAGTCCAGGAGCCAGACGCCACCGTCGATGACGACTCCTACTACACCGGAGGTGCCTACTACTACGTGATGCCCGCTGACGACGACCAGGAGTAGTTAGGAGGATCCCAGGCAGGAGGGCTGCGCCTCTTTCGATCTGTATCCCAGTTTGTGCTAGCCTTCTTAAGGCATACTTGTTTAACTTATGTCTGTATTCAGATATTGTTGCTTCCGCTGACTCGTCTATGATCGAGCTCTTGTATTCGAGCCCTCGAGGCCCCTGGCTTGTAATATGATGCTTGTATGACTTATTTTTATTTGTAGAGTTGTGTTGTGATATCTTCCTGTGAGTCCCTGATCTTGATCGTACACATTTGCGTGCATGATTAGTGTACGATTGAATCGGGGGCGTCACAAGTTGGTATCAGAGCCGACTGCCTGTAGGAATCCCCTTTCCAACTCCTTGGCCGAAGTTGAGTCTAGTCGATGAAAACTGTTTTTCTAACATGGCTGTGCGGCCCATGGGCCCACGTCGCCATCTGGGTGGTATTAGGATCTTTTACTCCTCGATCCTTACTCTGGGACTCTGATCTCTCTTCTATTCGTGTTAAATGATTTGACTAAAATCTAACTTTAGGTTCTCGAAAATACTTCCTCCCGGAGAGCCCCATTCAGGCCAGATGATCGACTGCTTCAACAGAAGATTCTGACAATACTCTCTGATGTTCTCCCGAAACCTTATGCCGTTGCTTTTGCAATTCCCTACCACCGAAATATCCCTATGGACAAGTATTTAGACCCGTCATGCTTATTTTTATTCCCAGTCGATCTTGTTATTATAAGATACCCCGAGAATACTTTGTGCCTACTGCCTTGCAGTTCTTTGCCACATGCATACCACTACGGATAATTACTGGCATTTATCGAGTATCCGCTCATCCCCAGATATTCAGGCAGTTCACAACATTCTTCGAAATACCATTCGGTCTTCCGAAAATCCTGAGCAACCTATTGCTCCTGAAATTCTTGCTTGCTTGCATTATGGTTAATCCCATAAGTATAGTAATCTTATTGGCAACCTTTGTCAATATCATTTTGAGTCCATTGACTCAATATTTTGCGAGTTCTCGCAATCCTCACTCAGATCATAGAATTCATCCTTCCAGCTCAGATGTCATTTAAAGCGTGAGCTGGTCCTCGGCCAATCAGATTGCCATCGATTGTACCCCTAAGTCTATTCAACTTGTCCGTCCTTGATCAGAGCGTTTGCTCCTGATCCCTTGATTTGAAAATCATAAATCCTTTGTTATTTAAACGTTGAATTATTCAGATGTTCTGTAAAACGATGCATTTGCATTCTTTCTTCCTCTGATTGGGTATCGATACTCACATCAGCTCCATTGTGGATCACCATATCCACTGTTGGATTATTATCCGACAATGTCCTTCATAATTAATCACCTTGTGAGTTCTTTCTCCGATACATAATGCCTTTGGTAATTTGTATCCTCTCCTTTTGCCAACCATGCTCTGCTTTCGAGCTGGTAATATTTACTCTCAAAGCTTGCGGTATATGTTTCCACGATACCCTGACGGGTTGAACCTATGCCTTCCTTAATTTGTGTGACCTCAAAAGGTATGCGGGTTATACCCTGCTGATGCTTCGTCAGATAACTTTTCAGCACTACAACTTCGAAAAGGGGAGGTAAATGTAAGGTTATGCATTGAAGAAGTGGGAGTCGACCTTGAGCTTTGTGTTCATGCCCATGGACGCGATGTAGATCTTATCATTAAAGCTTCTCTTAAATTAATTACTCCCTTGGTATAAGTTCAGCTTATATCTGGGATCTGGCCTTTGGCAATCGTGGTTCCGACCATGATCTCCTTTAAATACCATTTCTCGTGCAAGTTTAAGCACCTGTCTTCTATAGAGCAATACCCCAGTCCAACCTCTACTTTGATCTGTCGTCGAGTATTACCCCCTGGTATCTCAAGGATACCACGGGATACATAACTTCTTATGAGTTCTTCATCAACTAATATTCTCGCCGATTCCATTTTTCCAACGGGTTCTCAGTTGTTAGAACCCCTCAAGGACACCGACAACTGAATTGAGTCCGCACTACGATTCAACAACTCTTGGTAACCTTCATTACTTACGAGTCTGAACTCGATCACGTCATTCTGAGCCTACTCGGCTACATCATTATCGTGCCAAATTTTAACTGTGCTACCTGGTCCTTTTTTCCGGAGCACAATTTCGACGATGGGCTAAGCCTACGTTGATCTTTCTTGTCTTATTGTTTCACCTCAAACAACAAGCTTGATTTCAAGTTTGTGTCGCACCCATGGTTCCAATAACCTTTCGCTTCATCATTCGTTTGACTTGATGTCATCGCCGACCGATTACATCTCCATGAAACCTCTTGACAGAAATTGTCATGATCATCATCAACATTTCGAGCTCCTCAAGGATATCAATTGAATTCCTGATGAGAAATACCATCCTTGCCCTCGATGATTTGTGTTATCATCGACCACTTGATTGCCTTCCGTTCAACACAAACTTGTTCGTGTTTTGTGTTATACCTTGAGATCCTTGCTATCCAGCATTTGTTCTCCTTACCTTGGAGTATTACCATCTTTTATGTCAAGAATGTTGTGAGAATTTCACCACCTCTTAAGAATTCTTGGTATCGTGATACTTCTCACCATCACCATTCTTTCTTGGTCCTCGTGTTGATTCCAACCGGGATTCCAACAAGTGAACGGTACTGCGTGGATTTTGTACTTCTAACAACCCTATTGCTTTGAAGTTGATGGTCGATAGTTCGTTCTTAGACTATTGGTTGTTGAACCACCATTTTAACGTTGATCATGCTACCTAAGCCCATATCTCGCGTGCACCTTTCAACCGAAGTTTAATTGTGTATGTTTTCCTCAAGCATACATCAATATATCATTTGATCCGACTAATGTTATCTCCTTGTTCTCATAATGGTGGGAATCCGTCTTTTGGAAATCTCGAGGAATTGTCGCTGAGTCCATCAGCCACCCCCTCTTCCTCTTATTGGTTTAAGGATGAACTCACTTCCATAGTTCATGTCCCGAGAATCTTACAATGTCATCTCGTCAATTTGTGTCGCACCTTTTCTCAGGCATTCCGAGTCTGAGGTTTCCTAACACTGATCAGATCTGAATCTCGGTCAGATCTGGTGGTTGGGACATATTCCCAAGAGTTATAACACTGGTCTTTTATATGACCCGGTAAGGTGATGTCATGCCTAGCACACCTGGCGGTAGGCCCTATTGTTATAACTTCCCTTTTAGCAAGGTTAACCATTCTGCCATGACGAAATTGTAAAACTTATTCTATAAGTTGTTTTCGGTGGATCCTTTGTATCCAAAGTCTGATCTTCACCTGGAGACCATGCCAATGCTATCTCAAAGCATGTCTATGGTACTCCGATTTTCCACAAGAGCATTTGAAGCCCAATGCTAAATTTTTCCTGCTCAATTATCCAAACACCGTTGTATGGGTAATGTCATGAAATTCCTCTCCCATTACCTAAATGGTTTTCTACTTTCTATCCTGTCATGGATATCATGCACTGCTTGTCCTTGGGAAGGTTATACCCCTGAAATATGTGTTTAAACACATTATCCTTTCCATTGTTGTTTAATCCGATGATCACATTTTCCTTTCCATTGGGCTGTTTAACCTTTCTTGTGATCTATATGATCTAAGCAGTAATATTCTCCTACTTACGTAAACCCCTCGGTGTACAGTTCTGTCAGCAAGACCCTGTTACTATTGTTGATGACATTCCGGTAGCCACCGATGGACGAGAACTTTGCCTATTGGTCCGCCTCGTTCAACGAGTAGGAAAATGGTTCTCTTTGTCCCTCGCCCTTGGTACCAACGTTGTTGCCAACTTAACTGACAGGCTACCCTCTGACATGTCTTGCTATCATGACCGAGTAAGATGCCAACGGCCTTCCTACTTTTAACCACATGGTGGGCCCATAACCCACAGTTCCATAGGATCGAAACCGGACTCTCCCGTACACCATGTTGTCAAAGTTATTCCTCGTGCTTGACTTCGTATGTGATTCACGGGCCACCTGCCTAGCGATCCATTCTGCTACCAGACACAATACTTATTCCCATTGCTTTGGACCCCTTTTCATGCCCTGTTTCAGGCATCAAACGATCGCCTGCCCGCTCGAAACTTCCCATGATACCACCTTACTATGCTCTCGATATTTTTGTAAGTTTCAATTCGAGAGTTACTTCCGCCACCTTCCTTGATATTATCGACCAGATAGTCGACCTTGTAGAGGTCTGTTCTCCCGGAATGCCCACCCTTTATTCTTTTGTAAATACGATGGAGTTCCTGAAGGAAGGACGCCGACTTCATCATGATGACTTAAAGCAGAGAGATGAAAATATCAGTGTATTGGACCGGCCTCTTCGAGAAGAGCAAGCCAGGATGAGAAGACCCGCTAGTTTCTAACCAGACTTTCCCCCTTACACCCCTCTTAAATCTCGAGACGAGATTTCTTGTAGTGGAGGAGAATTGTGACGCCCGGGTAATTAAGCTACAGTAACCCCCTCGTAATGGTGCCACGTCACCTCGATTACTGTTGCTAAACTCGCGTTAGTTCGAAACCGATTCAAATTCAAAGTCAAAATCAAGCAAACAATAAAAGTTTTCAAACATCAAAACTAAAATGTTCATCATGTGGCAAATGATCCCTAACTAGATTTTGTGGTGGAACAAACCTTTTACAAAGTGTTTAAATGCCCTAAACTAATTAAAAACAGTGGCTAAACTAATAATTTAATTGCTTTTGAAAAATAAAAATACATTATACTAATTTATTTTGGGTCCAAACTAGGTTTGGCAGTGGCCTATTTTGATGATACTAAGTTAGGTGCTAACCTGGTATTTTAAAGAAACTAAAATAATTAGGAGCTAAAAGAAAACAGAAAAGAAAAATAGAAAAAAAAGAAAAAGGTCAAACAAAAAAAGCAGAACCCCCCCCCCCCCGCTGGGCCAAGTGGCCCAGCTGGCCTTCGCCGTCCGAACGGGCCGGCCCAGCCGGCCGCACCTTATCCCCACCCCCCCTGAGACCTAACCCTAGCGAGCTCCCCACTCCTCCCACTCGACCCCCTCACTACCCTCGCCATCCCTCGCGCCGCCGCACGCCCAGAGGCGAAGCGCCTCGTGCCCGACACCCCCTCACACGCCTCTCCTCCTCCTTCCCCGTTCTGGATCTGGGCGGCGCGCCCGACCCCGACGCCCCTCGTCCCACCGCGGTCACCATTTACCCCGCCGCCTAGGAGCTCGTTGCACGCCTCGTCGTCGACCACTTCCTCGCCCCCGACCACGCGTACGAGCCAGGACGCCCCCACGCTGCCGTCCCCGTGCTGGGCTTCCTCCTCAGGCCGTCGCACGCCGCTGCCAAAACCGGCCACCGGAGCCCCCACCTCGCCGGCCTGCCCCTCTTCGACGCCTCGTCCCCGTCCTCCTCCCCACGGGTCGCCCTCGAGCCTCGACGCCCATGTGCCCCTGCAAACGCTGGTGAGGCCCTCGGCCTCGGCCTCCCCTTCCTTTCGTCCGTGGTCACCGTGGTCATCGCGCTCGTCCACCCCGCTCCCGCGCAGGTCCTGGACGCCCCCCCCCCCCCCCGCGCGCTGACCGCGCCCTCCGGCATCGTCCGGTTACCCGCGCCTTCGCACCCCCCTCTAAACCGACTGCCGGCAGCGCCCTACCCCCGCCACGCGCCGCGGTGCCTCGCACCCGGGCCGCACTGCGCCGGCCTTTGCTGCCGCGCGCTGGCGCCCCAGCCGAGGCCACGACCTCGCCCTCGATGGGCGCCCGCGCCCGATGCCGCGCCGTCCACCATTGCCCCGCCTGCCGCTCACCGTGCCTAGCTCCGACCGCCGGCGCCCGTTGCCGCACCGCCCTGCTCCGGCCCGTTGTGGCCGGCGCCCCCCTCCCCTGGTGGGCTCTAGTGTGCGGGCACCCCTTCGCCCGCACCCGTTAACCCCACCCACTAAGGCCCCTAGGGCTATTGACATGTGGGGCCTACGCCCAGAACGAAATTAAAAATAATAATAATAAATTAAAAAATAATAATATAATTAATTAATTAATTAATTAACTAAATAATTAACTTAATTAATTCTGATTAAATTAACTAATTAAGGTTAATTAACCTAATGACTAATTAACCTAATTAACTATTGTTAATTAACTAACAGAGTATGACAAGTGGGACCCACGTGTAAGTTTGACTTAGTCAATCCCTGTGACTGCTGATGTCAGCATGACATCATGCTGATGTCATTAATTCATTTTCGAATTAATTTAAATAATTAATTAAATATCAGAAATTAATAAAATCTTTAGAAAATCATATAAAATAAACCGTAGCTCGGATGGAAAAACTTTGTACATGGAAGTTGCTCAGAACGACGAGACGATTACGGATACGCAACCCGTTCGTCCGCCACACCCCCCTAACCTATCGAACACGTAACTTTCCCCCTCCGGCTCCTCTGCCCGAAAACGCGAAACACCGGGGATACTTTCCCGGATGTTATCCCCCTTCACCAGAATCACCTACTACCGCGTTAGGGCACCTCTAACGCCGTTACTTGTCATGTCATGCATCACTATGCATATGCTTGTTTAAATATTTATTGTTTCCCCCCCTCTTCTCTCGATAGACACCGAGACCGACGCCGCTGCTACCCAGTACGACTACGGAGTTGACGACCCCTCTCTCTTGTCTGAGCAACCAGGCAAGCCCCCCCTTTGATCACCAGATATCGCCTACTCTTCTCTATACTGCTTGCATTAGAGTAGTGTAGCATGTTACTGCTTCCCGTTAATCCTATACTGATGCATAGCCTGTCCTTGCTACTACTGTTGTTACCTTTACCTGCAATCCTAATGCTTAGTATAGGATGCTAGTTTATCATCAGTGGCCCTACATCCTTGTCCGTCTGCCATGCTATACTATCGGGCCGTGATCACTCGGGAGTTGATCACGGGTATATACTATATACTTTATACATGATACATGTGGTGACTAAAGACGGGTCAGCTTGAGGAGCACCCGCGAGTGGATCTTTGAGGCGGAGCGACAGGGCAGGTTCCGACCACCTAGGAGAGAGGTGGGCCTGGCCCTGGTCAACGTTCGCGGATACTTAACACGCTTAACGAGATCTGGGTATTTGATCTGAGTTTGGCCATTTGGTCTATACGCACTAACCATCTACGCGGGAGTAGTTATGGGTATCCCGGCGTCGTGGTATCAGCCGAAGCCTTCGTGACGTCAGCCACTGAGTGGCGCGCGCCGGATTGGAACGTAAGCCTACTCTTGTATTAAGGGGGCTAGTTCTGCTTTCGGCCGCGTACGCAACATGCAGGTGTGCTAAGGGCGATGGGCCCAGACCCCTGTGCGCTTAGGTTTAGACCGGCGTGCTGACCTCTCTGTTGTGCCTAGGTGGGGCTGCAACGTGTTGATCTTCCGAGGCCGGGCATGACCCAGGAAAGTGTGTCCGGCCAAATGGGATCGAGCGTGTTGGGGTATGTGGTGCACCCCTGCAGGGAAGTTAATCTATTCGAATAGCTGTGATCTTCGGTAACAGGACGACTTGGAGTTGTACCTTGACCTTATGACAACTAGAACCGGATACTAAATAAAACACACCCTTCCAAGTGCCAGATACAACCGGTGATCGCTCTCTCACAGGGCGACGAGGGGAGGATCATCGGTTAGGATTATGCTATACGATGCTGCTTGGAGGACTTCAGTCTACTCTCTTCTACATGCTGCAAGACGGAGGCTGCCAGAAGCGTAGTCTTCGAAAGGACTAGCTATCCCCCTCTTATTCCGGCTTTCTGCAGTTCAGTCCACATATGATACCCTTATTCCATTTGATACCCATGCATATGTAGTGTAGCTCCTTGCTTGCGAGTACTTTGGATGAGTACTCACGGTTGCTTTCTCCCCCTTTTTCCCCCTTTCCTTTCTTTCTGGTTGTCGCAACCAGATGCTGGAGTCCAGGAGCCAGACGCCACCGTCGATGACGACTCCTACTACACCGGAGGTGCCTACTACTACGTGATGCCCGCTGACGACGACCAGGAGTAGTTAGGAGGATCCCAGGCAGGAGGGCTGCGCCTCTTTCGTTCTGTATCCCAGTTTGTGCTAGCCTTCTTAAGGCATACTTGTTTAACTTATGTCTGTATTCAGATATTGTTGCTTCCGCTGACTCGTCTATGATCGAGCTCTTGTATTCGAGCCCTCGAGGCCCCTGGCTTGTAATATGATGCTTGTATGACTTATTTTTATTTGTAGAGTTGTGCTGTGATATCTTCCCGTGAGTCCCTGATCTTGATCGTACACATTTGCGTGCATGATTAGTGTATGATTGAATCGGGGGCGTCACAACGATGAGATTTTCTCACTCGTAGTGATGCTTAAGCCTATCCGAATCATGTTAGCAATTGCCACATTTTATGAAATCTGGCAAATGGATGTCAAAACTGCATTCCTTAATGGATTTCTTAAAGAAGAATTGTATATGATGCAACAAGAAGGTTTTGTCAATCGTAAAGGTGCTAACAAAGTGTGCAAGCTCCAGCGATCCATCTATGGACTGGTGCAAGCATCTCAGAGTTGGAATATATGCTTTGATAAAGTGATCAAAGCATATGGTTTTATACGGACTTACGGTGAAGTCTGTATGTACAAGAAAGTGAGTGGGAGCACTACAGCCTTTTTGATAAGTATATGTGAATGACATATTGTTGATCGAAAATGATGTAGAATTTTCTGGAAAGCATGAAGGAGTGTTTGAAAGGAGTTTTTCAAAGAAAGACCTCGGTGAAGGTACTTACACTTGATATATTTTTCAATGAGTACATACCTTGACAAGATTTTGAAGTAGTTCAAAATGGAACATTCAAAGAAGGAGTTCTTGCCTGTCTTGCAAGGTGTGAAGTTGAGTAAAGACTCAAAAACCGACCATGGTAGAAAATAGAAAGAGAATAAAAAGTCATTCCCTATGTCTTAGCCATAGGTTCTATAAAGTATGCTATGCTGTGTACTAGACCTATTGTGTACCTCACCAAGAGTTTGGCAAGAGGGTACAATAGTGATCCAGGAGTGGATCACTGGACATCGGTCAAAATTATCCTTAGTGGAATAAGGATATGTTTCTCGGTTATGGAGGTGACAAAAAGTTTGTCGTAAAGAGTTATGTCGATGCAAGTTTTGACACCGATCTGGATGACTCTGAGTCTCAATCTGGATACACATTGAAAGTGGGATAAATTAGCTAGAGTAGCTCCGTGTAGAGCATTGTAGACATAGAAAAAATTGCAAAATACATACGGCTCTGAATGTGGCAGACCCGTTGGCTAAATTTTTCTCACAAGAAAAACATGATCACTCTTTGGGTGTTAATCACATAGCGATGTGAACTAGATCATTGACTCTCGTAAACCCTTTGGGTATTAGTCACATGGAGATGTGAACTAATCACATAAAGATGTGAACTATTGGTGTTAAATCACATGACGATGTGAACTAGATTATTGACTCTAGTGCAAGTGGGAGACTGAAGGAAATATGCCCTAGAGGCAATAATAAAGTTGTTATTTATATTTCCTTATATCATGATAAATGTTTATTATTCATGCTAGAATTGTATTAACCGGAAACTTGATACATGTTTCAATACATAGACAAACAGAGTGTCCCTAGTATGCCTCTACTTGACTAGCTCGTTAATCAAAGATGGTTAAGTTTCCTAGCCATAGACATGTGTTGTCATTTGATTAACGGGATCACATCATTAGAGAATGATGTGATGGACAAGACCCATCCGTTAGCTTAGCACTTTGATCGTTTAGTTTATTGCTATTGATTTCTTCATAACTTATACATGTTCCTATGACTATGAGATTATGCAACTCCCAAATACCGGAGGAACACCTTGTGTGCTATCAAACGTCACAACATAACTGGGTGATTATAAAGATGCTCTACAGGTTTCTCCGATGGTGTTTGTTGAGTTGGCATAGATCGAGATTAGGATTTGTCACTCCGATTGTCGAAGAGGTATCTCTGGGCCCTCTTGATAATGCTCATCACTACCAGCCTTGCAAGCAATGTGACTAAAGAGTTAGCTACGGGATGATGCATTACAGAACGAGTAAAGAGACTTGTCGGTAACGAGATTGAACTAGGTATGGTGATACGGATGATCGAATCTCGGGAAAGTAACATACCAATGACAAAGGGAACAATGTATGTTGTTGTGCGGTTTGACCGATAAAGATCTTCGTAGAATATGTAGGAGCCAATATGATCATCCAAGTTTCGCTATTGGTTAATGACCGGAGATGTGTCCCGGTCATGTCTACATAGTTCTCAAACCCGTAGAGTCCGCACGCTTGACGTTCGATGACGATTTGTATTATGAGTTATTTTATTTGATGTACCGAAGGTTGTTTGGAGTCCCGGATGAGATCAAGGACATGACGAGGAGTCCCGAAATGGTCGAGACATAAAGATCGATATATTGGAAGGCTATATTCGGACATCGGAGAGATTCCGAGTGATTCGAGTATTTTTCGGAGTACCGGAAAGTTACAGGAATTCGCCGGGGGAAGTAGTTGGCCTTAATGGGCCATACGAGAAAGGAGAGAAGGGCCTCAAGGGGTGGCCGTGCCCCCCCCCCCTGTCGGTGTCAAAACCGGCGTATCTCGGGTAGGGGGTCCCGAACTGTGCGTCTAAGGTTGATGGTAACAGGAGACAGGGGACACGATGTTTACCCAGGTTCGGGCCCTCTTGATGGAGGTAAAACCCTACGTCCTGCTTGATTAATATTGATGAGTATGGGGATTACAAGAGTTGATCTACCACGAGATCGTAATGGCTAAAACCCTAGAAGCCTAGCCTATGTGATTATGATTGTCTCTACGGACTAAACCCTCCGGTTTATATAGACACCGGAGGGGACTAGGGTTGTACAAAGTCGGTTATAGAGAAAGGAATCTTCATATCCGAACGCCAAGCTTGCCATCCACGCCAAGGAGAGTCCCATCCGGACACGGCTAAGAGTCTTCGGTCTTGTATCTTCATGGCCCAACAGTCCGGCCCATGTCCAACAGGCCGGACGCCCGAGGACCCCTTAGTCCAGGACTCCCTCAGTAGCCCCTGAACCAGGCTTCAATGACGAGGTGTCCGGCACACAGATTTTCTTCGGCATTGCAAGGTGGGTTCCTCCTCCGAATACTCCAACACAGTCTTTGAACGTGTCCGAACTGCAAAACAAGTACCACACACCACCGTAGAGAGTATAATATTTCACGAGTCCAATGTGCTGAAAACTTTTTGTAACGTGATATCACGTCCCTGCCCAGTTATTATTTTGAACCGTTTTTCGGCCTGCCGCTCCATATTTCGAGATGCGGCTTTATTGGCATGTCTTGTCAAAGCAGAGATCGTGTCCCCATATTGCGGGATTCTCATCAATACGGGTATGGGTAATCCAAACATGCCATCAGCACGGCCCCTGGGGAATAGGCGAGTTTTATGGCGAGTGGGGAGGTGCTTGATATTCACTGCCTTTATAAGGAGATAAGGATTCACATCATTCAACCACGCCTTCTCTCTTCCCACCTACCCACTGTCGAGCTCCAGCGCCCAAGTTCTCATCCTTTCCGCCTCAAGGAGGCACTCCAACCATGTCCGGAGCGCAGGGCAAGTGGATGGCCTCCACCGTCAAGGAGAAGGATATCGTCCAACTTTGGGAGGCCAGATATTTGGCCAAGGAAATTGCCCATCGGCTTCCTGCTAAGGGACAGATTGTCCCCACTCTGGAGCCCCATGAGAGGGTCGTGTTCATCCCTCACTTCGTCCGCGGGCTGGGATTTCCTCTCCACCCATTCGTCCGCGGACTCATGTTCTACTACGGGCTGGATTTCCATGACCTGGCCCCCAATTCCTTCCTCACCATCTCGACGTTCATTGTCGTGTGTGAGGCCTTCCTCCGCACCCCCCCCCCCCACTTTGGATTGTGGCTGAAGACCTTCAATGTGAAGCCGAAGGTGGTGGGTGGCAAACACGCAGAATGCGGAGGCGCCATGGTGAGCAAAATGTCCACGTCCCATGGCCCAAAGACACCTTCGTGGAGACCGTCAAGGGGTGGCAGAAGCTATGGTTCTACGTTGATGTCTACTACACAACCTTCTTCTTGTAGACGTTGTTGGGCCTCCAAGTGCAGAGGTTTGTAGGACAGTAGCAAATTTCCCTCAAGTGGATGACCTGAGGTTTATCAATCTGTAGGAGGCGTAGGATGAAGATGGTCTCTCTCAAGGAACCCTGCAACCAAATAACAAAGAGTCTCTTGTGTCCCCAACACACCCAATACAATGGTAAATTGTATAGGTGCACTAGTTCGGCGAATAGATGGTGATACAAGTGGTATATGGATGGTAGATACAGGTTTTTGTAATCTGGAAATATAAAAACAGCAAGGTAACTCTCTGCCATTACTGCGAGGTAGTACGGGCTGGTGTTCGGCTTGAGTTGCCGTTTTGTCCCGGCCGCATGGTGGTCGATCAGTCGCATTACGCGCTGATGGTGCGGGCTCAAGTGCCTCGTAATCGTATTGGGGTAGTAGTTTGCGCTTCGGATAACTTTTGGTTGGGCGCTCGAGGCCGTATTCTTCTGCTGCCAGGACATCAGTCCATCTATCGTTGAGTAGATCTTGATCACCTTGAAGGTGCTGCTTCTTTTTCAGGCTCCTTGTAGTGGCTACTAGCTTTTGCTTAAAGCGCTCCTTCTCGTGAGGTTCCTCAGGCACGATAAAGTCTTCGTCGCCGAGGCTCACCTCATCCTTGGAGAATGGAAGATAATTGTTGTCCTCCGAGTCTTCGTGCACGGCCTGTTCATCAGGGCTGACTCGCCCATCTTCCCGTTCGTCTTGTCCGAGGATCGCAACAGTTTTTGAGGGTAGAGTATTCAACCCAAATTTATTGATTCGACACAAGGGGAGCCAAAGAATATTCTCAAGTATTAGCAGCTGAGTTGTCAATTCAACCACACCTGGAAACTTAGTATATGCAGCAAAGTGTTTAGTAGCAAAATAATATGATGGTAGTGGTAACGGTAGCAAAAGGTAACGATAGCAAAAGTAACTTTTTTGGTGTTTTATAGTGATGATAACAATAGCAACGGAAAAGTAAATAAGCGAAGAACAATATATGGAAAGCTCGTAGGCATTGGATCGGTGATAGAGAATTATGTCGGATGCGGTTCATCATGTAACAGTCATAACCTAGGGTGACGGAGAACTAGCTCCAATTCATTAATGTAATGTAGGCATGTATTCCGAATATAGTCATACGTGCTTACGGAAAAGAACTTGCATGCCATCTTTTGTCCTACCCTCCCGTGGCAACGGGGTCCTAGTGGAAACTAAGGGATATTAAGGCCTCCTTTTAATAGAGTACCGGACCAAAGCATTAACACATAGTGAATACATGAACTCCTCAAACTACGGTCATCACCGGGAGTGGTCCCGATTATTGTCACTTCGGGGTTGCCGGATCATAACACATAGTAGGTGACTATAGACTTGCAAGATAGGATCAAGAACTCACATATATTCATGAAAACATAATAGGTTCAGATCTGGAATCATGGCACTCGGGCCCTAGTGACAAGCATTAAGCATAGCAAAGTCATAGCAACATCAATGTCAGAACATAGTGGATACTAGGGATCAAACCTAACAAAACTAACTCGATTACATGATAAATCTCATCCAACCCATCACCGTCCAGCAAGCCTACGATGAAATTACTCACGCACGGCGGTGAGCATCATGAAATTGGTGATGGAGGATGGTTGATGATGATGATGGCGACGGATTCCCCTCTCCGGAGCCCCGAACGGACTCCAGATAAGCCCTCCCAAGAGAGTTTAGGGCTTGGCGGCGACTCCGTATCATAAAACGCGATGAATCCTTCTCCTTTATTTTTTTCTCCCCGAACACGAATATATGGAGTTGGAGTGGAGGTCGGTGGAGCTCCAGGGGGCCCACGAGGTAGGGGGCGCGCCCCCTACCCTCGTGGCTAGGGTGTGGGCCCCTGTCCTTGATTCTTTGCCAGTATTTTTTATTATTTCCAAAAATAATCTCCGTGGAGTTTTAGGTCATTCCGAAAACTTTTGTTTCTGCACATAAATAACACGATAGCAATTCTGCTGAAAACAACGTCAGTCCGGGTTAGTTCCATTCAAATCATACAAGTTAGAGTCCAAACCAAGGGCAAAAGTGTTTGGAAAAGTAGATAAGACGGACACGTATCAACTCCCCTAAGCTTAAACCTTTGCTTGTCCTCAAGAAATTCAGTTGACAAACTGAAAGGGATAAAGAAAAACTTTTACAAACTCGGTTTGCTCTTGTTGTTGTAAATATGTAAAGCCAACATTCAAGTTTTCAGCAAAGATTATGAACTAACCATATTCACAATAACTCTTAGGTCTCATGTTTACTCATATCAATGGCAAAATCAACTAGCGAGCAATAATAATAAATCTTGGATGACAACACTTTGTCAAAACAATCATAATATGATATAACAAGATGGTATCTCTCTAGCCCTTTCTGAGACCGCAAAACATAAAGATCAAGGACTGACTAGACATTGTAATTCATGGTAAAAGAGATTGAGTCAAGTCATACTCAATGTAAATTAATAGTAATGAATGCAAATGACAGCGCTGCTCTCCAACTGGTGCTTTTTAATAAGAGGATGATGACTCAACATAAAAGTAAATAGATAGGCCCTTCGCGGAGGGAAGCAAGGATTTGTAGAGGTGCCGGAGCTCGGTTTTGAAATAGAGGTGAATAATATTTTGAGCGGTATACTTTCATTGTCAACATAACAACCAAGAGATGGCGATATCTTCCATGCTACACACATTATAGGCAGTTCCCAAACAGAATGGTAAAGTTTATACTCCCCCTCCACCAACAAGCATCAATCCATGGCTTGCTCGAAACAACGAGTGCCTCCAACTAACAACAGTCCCAGGGGGAGTTTTGTTTGAAATTATTTTGATTTGATTTGCATAAAGCATGGGACTGGGCATCCCGGTGACCAGCCATTTTCTCGTGAGTGAGGAGCGGAGTCCACTCCTCTTGAGGATAACCCGCCTAACATGGAAGATACAGACAGCCCTAGTTGATACATGAGCTATTCGAGCATACAAAACAGAATGTTTATTTGAAGGTTTAGAGTTTGGCACATACAAATTTACTTGGAACGGAAGGTAGATACCGTATATAGGTAGGTATGGTGGACTCATATGGAACAACTTTGGGGTTTATGGGATTGGATGCACAAGCAGTATTCCCGCTTAGTACAGGTGAAGACTAGAAAAAGACTGGGAAGCGACCAACTAGAGAGCGACAATAGTCATGAACATGCATTAAAATTAATCAACACCAAATGCAAGCATGAGTAGGATATAATGCACCATGAACATAAATATCATAGAGGCTATGTGTAACACCCACAATGTGGCTATATCTCCCATGTGTCGGGGCATGACTTAGAGGCATAGCCGCATGGTAGGCATGTCGCAAGAGGGGTAATCTTTACACATCCCATGTACTGAATAAGAAAGGGATAAAGAGTTGGCTTACAATCGCCACTTCACACAATACATAAATATATCATACATCATCCAGAATACAATCAAGGTCCGACTACGGAACCAAAATGAAGAAAGACAACCCCAAATGCTAGATCCCCGATCGTCCCAACCGGGCTCCTCTACTGATCATCCGGAAAGGAAACATAGTAACGGCCCGAATCCTCGTCAAACTCCCACTTGAGTTTGGTAGCGTCCCCTGCACTGATATCATCGGCACCTGCATCTCTTTGGAAGTATCTCTGAGTCACGGGGACTCAGCAATCTCACACCCTCGGGATCAAGGCTATTTAAGCTTAAAGGTAGGAAAGGGTAGTGAGTTGGAGCTGCAGCAAAGCACTAAGCATATATGGTGGCTAACTTACGCAAAAGAGAGGGAGAAGAGAAGCAAAGCACGGTCGAGAAGCTAATAGATCAAGAAGTGATCCTGAAACTATTTACGTTCAAGCATAACACGAGACCGTGTTCTCTTCCTAGACTCCGCCGAAAAGAGACCATCATGGCTACACACGCGGTTGATTCATTTTAATTAAGTTAAGTGTCAAGTTCTCTACAACCGGACATTAACAAATTCCCATCCGCCCATAACCGCGGGCACGGCTTTCGAAAGTTCAAAACCATGCAGAGGTGTCCCAACTTAGCCCATCACAAGCTCTCACGGTCAATGAAGGATATTCCTTCTCCCAGGAAGACCCGGTCGGACTCGGAATCCCGGTTACAAGACATTTCGACAGTGGTAAAACAAGACTAGCAAAGCTGCCCGAATGTGCCGACAAATCCCGATAGGAGCTGCACATATCTCGTTCTCAGGGCACACCGAATTGTCCAAGATACCGGTAGGCCAACCCAGAGTTGCCCCTGGTGGTCACCGGCTGCTGACAGGTTGGACCAACACTCAGAGGAGCACTGGCCCGGGGGTTTAAAATAATGATGACCCTTGAGTCTGCAGAACCCAAGGGAAAAAGGCTTAGGTGGCAAATGGTAAAACCAAGGTTGGGCCTTGCTGGAGGAGTTTTATTCAAAGCGAACTGTCAAGGGGTTCCCATAACACCCAACTGCCTAAGGAACGCAACATCAAGGAACATAACACCGGTATGACGGAAACTAGGGCGGCAAGAGTGGAACAAAACACCAGGCATAAGGCCGAGCCTTCCACCCTTTACCAAGTATATAGATGCATTAAAGTAAACAAGATATAATAATGATATCCCAACAATAACCATGTTCCAACAAGGAACAAAACTCCATCTTCACTTGTAACTAGCAACGCTATAAGAGGGGCTGAGCAAAAGCGGTAACATAGCCAAACAATGGTTTGCTAGGAAAGGTGGGTTAAAGGCTTGACATGGCAATATGGGAGGCATGATATAGAAAGTGGTAGGTATCATGGCATAGCAATAGAGCGAACAACTAGCAAGCAAAGATAGAAGTGATTTCGAGGGTATGGTCATCTTGCCTGAAATCCCGCAAGGAAGAAGAACGAGTCCATGAAGAAGACAAACGGACGTAGACGAACGAATCCTCACAAACGCGATGTCCAAATGGTACGAAACTTGACAGGCAGTCTACCGGTAGTAAACCAAGGCCACTAGGCAAGTCTCGGTCCAATCCGAAAATGTTTAACCCCTACACATTAAAGGAAGGTAAAAATGACCACCGGAGGAGATAGGAGCACCGGAATGCAAAACGGACAACGGGGAAAATGCTCGGATGCATACTCAACAGGGTTCTCAGAGTTGACGAAAGCTTGATCCTCGTTAGCGTACTCAACAGGTTCCTCGATCACGTACTCGTCTCCCGGCTCTACCCAAAGCAAGAACACAAGCAAATGAACAACAATCAACCACGGTGCAATGCACAAGCAACATGATGCAAAACATGGCATGACATGCGGGATGTGATATGCAATGCATATGCGAGCTTCGGAAGGGAAAGATTGAACCAGGCACCAACTTGGCAAACCAAGTGTGCCTCTGGAAAGATGAGATGATTTCGGTCGAAATCGATATAAAGATCACCGGAATCGGATGCACGGTTTGCAAAAGGCAAGCAAAACAAGAATGGCACAATTCTACGATTAACAGCACAATGCCACCTAGAATGCAACAAGAAACTAAGCTGCTGCACTCTAACATAACAACAAAGCACATGGCAATGATCTACTCAAGATGCTTGACAAAAGATGAATACTGAGCTACGGCTAAAACACACAAGAGCAGGTTCAAACAAGCATGGAAAAAGTGCAAAAGATATCAGCTTCACAGACTTAGTGAAAATACTAACATGCCAGGAATAACATCAGGAAGCAATGTTTAGAGCAAGCAAACAACGTGATACAGGAACTGATCATAGCAAAAAAGGCATGGAATGAATCTAATCAAATCATAGAACAAAAGTCCCTTACTGACAATGAGCCAAAAAGGCACAGAAGATATGATGGCACCCATGTAAACATAGCAAGTTTTATTAACAGATTCAGACTTAGCAGAAAACTGAGCATGGCATAAATAGAGTTATGAAGGCATCTTTGCAAGCTCGATTCACTCACCACAAGGCATTGCATGACAAAACAAGCAGAGCATCTGCAATAAGACATGTTCAAGAAGCTAACCATGGCAAGATCAAGTACATAGCATGCATGGATTAACTACAACAACCATGGCAAAATTGATTAACATGTAAACAATCTTCCAGGAACATTTTATAGCAAAAGTAGATCAAGATTAAGACATGCTAGGGCACTCCATAAATGAAAACAGGGGCATGGATGGATAGAGCACAATCATATGTCCAAATCATCCTTACTGAAGTAACTCAAAGCCAGCATGTATCTTGTCGTGGTTCTAAGTCTGACAGTGATGTAGGGGGGTAAGTATGGAGAGGCAAGATCTTAGCTATAGAGGAGTTGTAGGAACGCAAGGTTTACGAGTTCAGGCCCTTCTCGGAGGAAGTAATAGCCCTACGTCTCGGAGCCCGGAGGCGGTCGACTGGATTATGCGTGTGTGAATTACAGGCGTGCGAGCCCTTGTTTCGGAGGAGGGGGTGGCTTATATAGAGTGCGCCAGGACCCCAGCCAGCCCACGATACAAAGGGTTCAATGTACATTAAGGCAGGGCGTTACTGGTAACACTAGTAATAAAGTGCTATGATGACCATAAAAGCTACTTAATAACCGACCGTTAGCATGCGGAGCGCCTTTAGGTCACCTGGCCGTCGAGTGGCTTGGTCTTGGTCGAGTGATTGCTTCTTGGTCGAGTATCTTCAAGTCTGTCGAGTGAGACACCTTCAAGTCAATTGAAAGATGATTTCTTCTGGAGATGTCCTTGGGTAGGTCAGTTTGGACAGGTCCATGACCCTACCCTAGGTACACAACTTCATCATTAGCCCCCGAATGGATCGAGGTTTGAGTGGGACAGGGTTTGAGCATTTTTCCGACTCGTTTTTCATGCCGCGAGCATACCTTGTTTCGGATCAATGAACCCGAGTGTTGGCAGCGACTTCCTTTCCAGTCGCCTTGATCCATTCTTAATTCTTCATCGAGTGAGTTTCTTTACACGAAAGGCTCCGAGTGACGGTGCGGAGGAGATCTTTGGTTTGACAAGTTGTTCTGCTGTCCACGGATTTCGTGGGATCCGAATTTTGGGAAGCGCGTGGGACGGGGGAGGCCGCAGTAATCGAATGGGATAGAGCGGAGCCGCCTCGATCCTCGCGCCACCTTTTTCGCCACGTATCGCGCGCGCGATTGTTATGGGATTTGACAGAGCCGCCTGGGCCTACCCGTCAGCCACTCGAAAGCGGCCTCATATAAGGTGTTGGACCAGGGTCTCCCGAACAGTGCGCTCCCATTACCTCTTCTCCTCTTCACGCCCCTCCGCTGCGCTCGCTCTCGCCCCAGCGCCACCGCTCCGTACGCGTCTCGCCGGCGACAATGGGGAAGGAGAAGACGGCGGCTCTGGAGCGGGCAAATAAGGCGGCGGCGAGGTCGAAGGGGAAGCCGACCAGTCGGGGCGGATCTTCCTCGCGAACCGGCCTGCCGAAGGGCTGGATCCAGGGCGACTGGATCCACTCGAGGATCACCCAAGAAGACCTCGACGACCTGGCCGAAGGGGGGCTGATCCCCTATGACTCGATGCGGCTTCCGGGGAAGGAATCTGAGCCGCAACCTCAGGAGGGTGAGCGTGTTCTTCTTGCCACCCACGTCGACCGTGGATTTTCCTTGCCTCCTCACCCTTTCTTTCGAGGGTTTCTGAACTTCTTTGGGGCACAACTCCACCACTTTACTCCCAACACAATCGTTTATCTCGCCGCTTTCATTTCTTTGTGTGAGAACTTCCTGGGTTGCCGGCTTCACCGGGGTCTTTTCAAGCACATTTTCACTTGTCGCTCCCAGATGGTGAAAAAGGCTAACCCGGGTGATGAGAGGACGCAAGTGATTCAGATGTGTGGGGGTCTTGGTATCCAGATGACAGGGAAAAGTTCTTTTCCGGCCATGATTCTTCCCGACTCAGTCCGCGGATGGCAGTCGACCTGGTTTTACTGTAAGGACCAGTCGACGCCAAGGCAGTCGACTGGCCTCCCTCCCTTTACCATGGACCGAGTGAGGAAACCCTCCCCTTTGAAGGTGCTCCCGGAGGAGAAGGCGCAGGTGAGGGTGCTGGTCGATCAAGTGGTCCAGCTTATCCGTGACGGGGTCACCGGTATGGATCTCTTGGAGGTCTTCCTTCAGCGGCGCATCCAGCCTCTTCAAGCCCTAGACCATCCGATGTGGATGTATTCGGGTCTTGAAGACTCCACTCGGATCCACCCGGAGGAGGTCGACGACGACACACTGGAGAAGTGGTTGTCGGATATTACCGGGAACAAGGACAACCATAGGGGAGCCAGGAGAGTCCCTCCATTCAACCAGTCTCATGCACCAGAGAAGGTCTGATTCTGAGTTTTTGCTTTGTAATTTGAATTCGCTCCTGCATACACTGCGTCGACTGACTTTGTTCTCCCTGCTTTCTTTCAGGACATTATTGAAATGTACTCAATGCCCAACGGAGAGCAAGAGCAAGCTCTAGAAGGCGAGGCGAGCGGCGGCGACAGTGGCGAGTGGACTTCCGACGGTGAAGGGGGTGGAGGAAGCGACGACTCAAGTGATGGAGAAGAAGTCGAGTCGCCTCCTCGCCGGGAGAGGCGATCCAAGCTCGACCAAGAACGACCGAGTGCCCGTGAAAAGGTAACTGCTCAGGCTGGTCAGTCTTCGAAGCGTCCTCGGGTCTCTTCACCAACCCCAACTGAGAAAGCGCCAAAGCACACCAAAGTTGCAGAGCCGAAGGCTCGGAAGGCGTTGCCAAAGATTAAGATTGACATCCCCGTTGCTTCCGCGTGAGTGTCTCCTTTCGTATTCACTCGACGCTCCATGATGTTTGTTTTTCTTGTTTTAACTGGACGGACTTTGGGATTGTCAGTGCTGCCACTTCCGGGACCTCAGCTTATAGGGACGAGGACGAGGTGATGGAGGATGCGGTCACTTCTAATCTGGGTATGATTTCTGCCATACTGTCTTTGTTTGGTCGATCCAATTGCAATGTGCATCATTGAGTGATGTGACTTTGGCAATTGAACTCTGCACAGCTCCCAACGTTATTGACCTCCCAGATGATGACGAAGATCCCGAGAGGCCTTTGACGAGGAAGAGTAGGCAAGATCCTACAAGCGAGGCGCTACAGTCGACACCGAGGGCGGAACCAGTCGTTCAGGACGCTGGCGACGCCAATCGGGGTTCTGTTACCTTCGTCGTGCCACTGTCGAGTGCCTTGCCTTCTTCGTCGACTGCTCAGGCCTCTGTCGACCCACCTTCGGTTTTTGCGACCCATCATGTCCCGGAGGACGAAGTGAACGCTGCCAGGGAAGCTATACGCCAGGCGGGTGTCATGATGGAGAAGATGAAGATGGTGCAAGACGCCAGTCAGGCTGCCTACGACGCCAGCTCGGCTCTCCAAAGCAACGTTCAGGTTAGTTGGTCGCCGCTTGTTCTGTTAGGATATGATATCCGAAGACTCCTTTCTGAAAATCTTTGTGTTAGTACACCCACTGGGTGCATTGCTTGAACTTTGAATTAGTGGGGGCACGCTGAGTGCACCCACTGGGTGTAGTCCCCGAGACTGCGGTGGACTGCGGGCAGTCGACTGTAGTCTTTGTATCTTGTCAAATGTAAACCGAATTGATAGTTTGTCTCTTCCACTCGGTCTGGTCGAGTGGGGTCGGAACCGGTGGGGGCACGCCAAGTGCACCCACTGGGTGTAGTCCCCGAGACCGCGGTCGATTGCTGGCAGTCGACTGTGGTCTGAGCTCTTTCTGTCACCCTTTTTTTTACTCCCTGCACTCGACTCTGGCGGGCCGGTCGAGTGGGATCAGAACCGGTGGGGGCACGCAAAGTGCACCCGCTGGGTGTAGTCCCCGAGGCTATGGTGGACTGCGGGCAGTCGACCGTAGCCTTAGTAACTTTATTTTGCTGTAAAAATAACTTCTCCCCTTTGATTTCAGAAATCTTGTGATCTTGGAGATCGCTTTGCTGACTTGGAGAAACAATAGATCCAACTGAACCTTGACTTGGAGCTAGCCAAGACAGAGCTGCAAAGGGTCAAGGACGGTGCCACTGGTAAGACGAATTTATCGACTGGTCTGCCTTAAGCTTGAGTACCCTTCTGCTCTTTCTGAATCAGGCATCATTTCTTTGTAGATAAACTGAGAGAAGCTCTGGCGAAGAATGATCAGGATTTGGATGCTGCTCGAAAGGAGGCTGATGACAAAACCGCTCTAGCTGCACAGAAACTGGCTTCGGTCGGCCAGTTGGAAGAAGAGAATACCAGGCTGAAATCTGCTCTGAATGACGCCAACAAGGAGTGCTCGCGCTGGAAGAAGGAGAATCTCATCCTGGGCGAGAAGATGGAAAGCATTGCTCGCAGGAGGGACGATCTGGAGAGCTACCTGAGGAGTCTTGCCAAGAAATTGTTCATCAAGCTTGAAGGTGCACATTTTGTTCCGACTGATTTTTTGCGTCGACTCGGCGTATGTAAATTGACTTATCCTTGGATCGTGATGCAGAGTTTTGCCAGAGCTTCGAGGAGGAGACTAGGCGGATCGAACCTGGTTTGGATCCGATCAATTCTCCCGTGAAAGATGAAACTGCCATGAATCTACTCCGACTGGAATCTCGCATTGACGGTGTCGTGGACTACTTGGCTCGACTGAAGGTCGCCATGTCACGGATCGACTCGACACTTTGGCCAGAGGCTATGCTCCAAAATGATCTTGAGTCCCTGATGACTCGACTAAATGAAATCCTTGACCGAGTGCAGGAGTGGAAGAAGTCTGCTGCTCGGTGTGGCGCTGATGTGGCTCTGTCTTTGGTTCGTGTCCACTGCAAGGAGGTGCGACAAGACAAACTGGCAGCAATCAAGGTTGCCAACACCCAGAAGCATGACTTCCGAACTTTTATGGAGACTTTCATGGCTGCAGCCACTCGGATAGCCGACGGCGTCGACCTGGATGAGTTCGTCGAGCCTGCCAGCCCTCCTCCTGCGAAGTGAACAAACTTTTATGCCTCACCTTAAATTTGCCTCGGAATGCCGAGTGGTTTTTGTAACCGTCAAACTCTTTCGGGCTGAATGCCCGAGCACTTTGATCTGTGGTCCGGAAACCTTTAGAATTTATCCGAACTTGGTTTATCGTTGAATATCTTTATGCATTCCCCGTCGAGTGGAAATCGTTCTTTATTCGAGACAACCTTTGTATTTGCGGCGCAGCCCCGAAGGAGACGGTAGCAGTCGACCTGCACCTCGTCGCCCTTGCGGGTCAGCAATGGAGCACACGTTGTATTTGTGGCGAAGCTCCCCAAGGAGGAGGTAGCAGTCGACCTGCCCCTTGTTGTCCTTGCGGGTCAGCGATGGAGCGCACGTTGTATTTGTGGCGAAGCTCCCCAAGGAGGAGGTAGCAGTCGACCTGCCCCTTGTTACTGCAGAGCAGGATGTGTTTCAAACTTAGGCGAGTGCCTGACTGCGGCTAAGTCCTCAAGTGAGAGTACTTAGGTGAGTACTGGACTACAGCTAAGTCCCCGAGTGGGAGGGCTGCTCTCCACTCGGTAGGATTTTTTCAAACTTAGGCGAGTGCCTGACTGCAGCTAAGTCCTCAAGTGAGAGAACTTAGGCGAGTACTGGACTGCAGCTAAGCCCCCGAGTGGGAGGACTGCTCTCCACTCGGTAGGATTTTTTCAAACTTAGGCGAGTGCCTGACTGCAGCTAGGTCCTCAAATGACAGAACTTAGGCGAGTACTGGACTGCAGCTAAGCCCCCGAGTGGGAGGGCTGCTCTCCACTCGGTAGGATTTTTTCGAACTTAGGCGAGTGTTTGACTGCAGCTAAGTCCTCAAGTGAGAGAACTTAGGCGAGTACTGGACTACAGCTAAGCCCCCGAGTGGGAGGACTGCTCTCCACTCGGTAGGATTTTTTTCAAACTTAGGCGAGTGCCTGACTGCAGCTAAGTCCTCAAGTAAGAGAACTTAGGCGAGTACTGGACTGCAGCTAAGCCCCCGAGTGGGAGGATTGCTCTCCACTCGGTAGGATTTTTTCAAACATAGGCGAGTGTCTGACTGCAGCTAAGTCCTCAAGTGAGAGAACTTAGGCGAGTACTGGACTGCAGATAAGCCCCCGAGTGGGAGGACTACTCTCCACTCGGTAGGATTTTTTTCAAACTTAGGCGAGTGCCTGACTGCAGCTAAGTCCTCAAGTGAGAGAACTTAGGCGAGTACTGGACTGCAGCTAAGCCCCCTGAGTGGGAGGACTGCTCTCCACTCAGTAGGATTTTTTTCAAACTTAGGCGAAACGGATTCATAGCTAAGCCACCCACTGGGGGATTTCATTCGCAAACAAAAAACAATAACAATCACTGGGAAAATTATAATGCTCTTGTCTTTGAAAAATAAACTACAGGAGTTTTTTTCTTATTACATCTCATCCGAGTGAGAATTCAAGTATAAAAGGGGTGGAGTAGCTCCGCATTCCAGGCTCGCGGCTCATCAATCTGGCGATCGACATTGTAGAGGTGGTATGCTCCATTGTGAAGGACTCTGGTGACTATGAAGGGGCCTTCCCAAGTAGGGGCGAGTTTGTGTGGTTTCTGCTGATCCACTCGGAGGACTAAGTCTCCCTCTTGGAAGGCTCGACCCTTCACATTTCTGGCATGGAATCGACGCAAGTCTTGTTGGTAGACGGTCGATCGGATCATGGCCATTTCTCTTTCTTCTTCCAGGAGGTCGACTGCATCCTGCCGGGCTTGTTCTGCTTCATCTTCAGAGTAGAGCTCGACTCGGGGAGCGTTGTGAAGCAGGTCACTCGGCAAGACTGCCTCGGCTCCGTAGACCAGAAAGAATGGGGTTCTTCCGATCGATCGGTTCGGGGTTGTCCTCAATCCCCAAAGGACTGATGGAAGCTCGTCGACCCATGCACCTGCTGCGTGCTTGAGATCGTGCATCAACCGGGGTTTCAGTCCTTTGAGAATTAGGCTGCTTGCCCTTTCTGCTTGCCCATTCGACTGGTGGTGAGCGACCGAAGCATAGTCGACTCGGGTACCCTGAGAGGCGCAAAAGGCCCTGAATTTGTCAGAATCGAAGTTTGACCCATTGTCAGTGATGATGTTGTGCGGAACATCATATCTGAATATCAACCCTCTGACAAAACTGATAGCAGTACAAGCGTCAAGATTCTTGATAGGCTTGGCTTCAATCCATTTGGTGAACTTGTCGACTGCTACTAGCACATGAGTGAAGCCGCTCCTGCCTGTTCTCAATGGTCCAACCATGTCCAGCCCCCAAACAGCGAAGGGCCAGACGAGTGGAATGGTTTTCAGGGCTGACGCGGGCTTGTGTGACATATTGGAGTAATACTGACATCCTTCACACTTGTCGACTATCACTTTTGCCATTTGATTGGCTCTTGGCCAGTAGAATCCCGCTCGGTATGCTTTAGCCACAATGGTCCGAGAGGACGCATGGTGACCACAGGTCCCCGAGTGGACATCATCAAGGATCATCCGACCTTCTTCTGGTGTAATACACCTCTGACTGACTCTAGTCGCGCTTTCTTTATATAACTGTCCTTTTATGACTATAAAGGCCTTGGATCGTCGGACGATCTGTCGAGCCTCTTCTTCGTCCTCTAGGAGCTCTTTCCTTAAGATGTATGCAATGTACGGTACTGTCCAGTCGGGAGTGATGACCAAGACTTCCATGATCAGGTCGACTACAGCTAGAATTTCAACTTCAGTAGAATCCGTGGCGCTTTTTGGCTGCGGGGCCTCTTCACTGAAGGGATCCTCTTGAACTGATGGTATGTGAATGTGTTCCAAAAACACATTGCTGGGGATGGCTTCTCTTTTGGAACCTATTTTTGCCAGATCATCAGCTTCTTGATTTTTCAGTCGGGGTATGTGATGAAGCTCTAACCCCTCAAATTTCTTCTCCAGCTTTCTCACTGCATTGCAATAACCAGTCATGGCTGGACTTCTGACGTCCCATTCCTTCATCACCTGATTAACCACCAAATCTGAGTCACCATAGACCATGAGGCGACGGACGCTGAGTGAAATGGCCATGCGCAACCCATACAAAAGTGCTTCGTATTCCACCTCATTGTTGGAGGAATCAAAGTGGATTTGAAGAACATAACTGAGTTTATCTCCTCTGGGGGAGACCAACACTACTCCGGCACCGGAACCATTCAACATCTTGGAACCGTCGAAGAACATGGTCCAATGCTCCGAGTGAACCTGAGTCGGCAGCTGCTGTTCAATCCACTCGGCGACGAAATCTGCGATTGCCTGGGACTTAATAGCTTTCTTTGCCTCAAACTTGATATCTAGAGGAAGGAGTTCAATCGCCCATTTTGCCACTCGACCGGTTGCATCCCTGTTATGCAGGATCTCTGACAATGGAGCGTCGCTGACGACTGTAATGGAATGATCAGAGAAGTAATGAGAAACTTTCTTTGTGGTCATATAAATCCCGTATACAAGCTTCTGATAATGAGGATATCTTTGCTTCGACGGGGTCAAAACTTCAGAAATATAATATACTGGGCGCTGAACTTTGAAGGCTTTTCCTTCTTCTTCCCGCTCGACCGTAAGTACCGTAATGACGACTTGTCCCGTGGCTGCAATGTAAAGCAGCAAAGGCTCCTTACTGATTGGGGCAGCAAGCACCGGCTGGGTGGAGAGCAGAGCTTTGAGCTCTGCAAACGCTGCATCAGCTTCAGGAGTCCACTCGAACTTGTCGGACTTCTTCATCAATCGGTAAAGGGGCAATGCCTTTTCACCGAGACAAGATATGAATCAACTTAAAGCGGCCAAGCAACCAGTAAGCTTCTGGACGTCGTGCACTCGCACAGGACTTTTCATTCGGAGTATAGTGCTGACTTTTTCTGGATTGGCGTCGATTCCCTGTTCGGAAATGAGAAAACCGAGTAATTTTCCGCCAAGAAGTCCGAATGTGCACTTTGATGGATTAAGCTTGATATCATACCTCCTGAGGTTGGCAAAGGTTTCAGCAAGGTCAGCCAGCAGGTCGGAACCCTTCTGCGACTTGACCACAATATCATCCATATACTCCTCCACATTCCGACTGATTTGAGTGAGCAAACACTTCTGAATCATCCTCATGAATGTGGCCCCGGCATTCTTGAGGCCGAACGGCATGGTAACATAACAGAAGCACCCGAATGGAGTGATGAAAGCTGTTTTGATCTCGTCAGGTCCATACAGACGGATCTGATGGTACCCGGAATAGGCGTCTAAAAAAGACAATCGCTCACATCCAGCAGTCGAGTCGACTATCTGATCGATGCGTGGGAGAGGAAAATGATCTTTCGGGCAGGCCCGATTGATATGTTTAAAGTCAATGCACATGCGAAGTGACTTGTCCTTCTTGGGGACCATAACAACGTTGGCGAGCCACTCGGAGTGGTAAATTTCTTGGATGAACTCCGCTGCTAAGAGCCGAGCCACCTCCTCGCCAATGGCCTTTCTCTTCTGGACGGCCGACCGCCGGAGATGTTCCTTGACAGGTTTTACTTTTGAGTCGACTCTCAGGCGATGCTCAGCTAGCTCCCTGGGAACACCTGGCATGTCAGAAGGCTTCCATGCGAAAATGTCCCAGTTCTCATGGAGGAACTGGATGAGCGCTTCTTCCTATTTGGAGTCAAGTGTTGTCGAGATATGAGTCGGAGCAGCGCCGGGATCGGTCGGGTGAATGTGAGCTGTCTTCGTATCGCCAGTCGACTGAAAAGCTGATTCTGTGGCGGGCTTCTTGGCTAGCAACAAATCACTTGTCTGCAGTCTTCTGGTATTCCTGCAACTCCACCACTGCCATCTGACCATCAGCGATCTTTGAACCTTTCTGAAAACATTCTTCCGCTTTCTTCCGATTGCCCGTAATAGTGATCACACCTTTGGGGCCAGGCATCTTCAATTTGAGATACACATAACATGGTCGGGCCATGAAGCGTGCATAAGCCGGCCTGCCCAAAATAGCGTGGTAGGCACTGTGGAAGTCTACAACTTCAAATGTCAACTTTTCTTTGCGGTAATTCTTGGAATCACCGAAAACCACATCAAGAGCAATCTGGCCAAGTGATTCAGCCTTCTTCCGAGGAATGACTCCATGGAAACTCATGTTGCTGGCACTGAGTCTGGAGATCGGAATGCCCATCCCTTTCAACGTCTCAGCATACAATATGTTCAAACCATTGCCACCATCCATCAAGACTTTGGTCAGTCGAGTGCCTTCAACCACTGGGTCGACCACCAGAGCTTGCCTCCCAGGGGTGGCAATATGCGTTGGGTGATCGGACTGGTCGAACGTGATGGCAGTCTGAGACCATTTAAAATAACTTGGTGTCGCCGGAGCAACCATATTCACCTCTCGGTTGATGACTTTCAGTCGACTTTTGCTCTCAACATCAGCAAAAATCATCAGGGTGGAATTGACTTGGGGGTATACATCGTCGCTATCTTCCTTGTCCTCAACTTTGTCTGACTCCTTTTGTTTATCTTTGGGCTGCTTGCCCTGGAACTGCTGGATCAAGAGTCGACACTGTCGAGTGGTATGTTTTGGGTAAATAAAATTACCCTCTTCATCTTTCTTGGTGAGGACGAGGTACGGCAAATCCAACACATCATTTCCGTCCTAGTCTTTAACTTTCTTGGGGTTCCAAGGTCCTTTGGGTTTCCCCTTAAACTTTCCTTGAGTCACAGCCAAGGCTTCCCCAGGAGCAGCTGGCTTGGCTTTCCGCTTCTGTTTCCGATTGGAATTTCCTCCGGTTTCTTGGGTGACTGACTTCAGCTTGCCACTCCGGAGTCGATCCTCATCTTCTCCATTAGCGTACTTGGTGGCAATCTCCATCATTCGGTTCAGAGACATATCTCCGGTTCGACCGAATTTCAGATTCAGTTCTCTGTACTTGACGCCTTCTTTGAAGGCACAGACTGCTTGGTGGTCAGGCACATTCTCTACCGTGTGGTGCAACGTGATCCATCTCTGGATGTAATCCCTCAAGGTTTCATTCGGCTTCTGCACGCAGGACCGCAGTTCCGTCAACCCTGCCGGTCGTTTGCATGTTCCTTCGAATGTGGTGACAAACACTCGGGCGAGATCTTCCCAAGTGTAAATGCTGCTGGGTGCTAACTGGTTCAGCCACGCTCTGGCCGAGCCCTCCAACATGAGAGGCAGGTGTTTCATGGCCACCTCGTCATTGCCGTCGCCAATCTGGACGGCCACTCGGTAGTCTTCAAGCCAAGTATCGGGCTTGGACTCGCCAGTGAACTTGCTGACTCCAGTCGCCAACCTGAAGTTGGGAGGAATCACATCGGCCTTGATGGCTCTACTAAAGCACTCTGGCCCCGAAACATGTGCTCTGCTGCTGGTAGGAGCATCTCTGTCGTGTCCTTCCCGGTGAGCTCTGTTCCTGTCAACCAAACCTTGAACGACAATGGATCTCGCATCGAAGCCTGGCTCCCTGGAGTCGACTGGAATCCTTCGCCCAACACTACAAGGGCACCTATCATCCTGTTGTCGAGGCGCATACGACCCGCTCCTCGGGGGAGGGGTGGGCACTCGACGTCGATCATCATGATTGAATCGGTGATCATATTGCTCACGGTTACCATGCTGATTACGCCTGTCCCCACGTCCCTCACGCCTCGGGGGCGATCTTGGGCTATGAGCCGACTGGACTGTGTCTGCGGCAACGGATCTACTGTGAATCCTGTTCCGCGACTGAGAAACAGCGGAATTCTGGTCTCCTGCTGCCCGGAGCAACACTCTGATCTGCAGCAAGCCTCTGCCAGCCTTCGACTGGGAAGGCTGAATCGACTCTGCTATGCGGGCTGCAGCTGCTAAATTCTGAATCAGAGTTCGATATACCTGCGGGGGCGGGAAGAGCTGACGTCGACTAGATTCGGGAACCCGTTGTCGCGCACACTCGTCGAGTGCTCGCTGGAGGTTCTCCAGTCAAGTGCGCTTGGCCAAGTTTGCCAGGCGCGCGTCCTCCAAGGCATGAGCCTCGGGGGTTTCTCCAATGATAGGAGTGTGCAATGCATCCATGTTCCGGCGGCGAAGTTCTTCTCTCTGCAGCGACGTGAGAGGCTCGGGAAGATATTCCTCATGAGGACGTGACGGGTCGCCTCCACCCGCGCCTCCGTCGGTGCGTGGAAAACCGGGAGGACTGGGAGGTCCATCGACCATCAGAACCTCCACCGCCGGATCGCTGTTGTCACACTCGGACGCGATCTCTGTGGAGCCGGTCGAACAGGCCATAGAGGGATTCGTCGGGCTCGATCGCTGTGACTTGAGGGGTGGCCGACTAGCGTGCCACCGCGTGTCTCACCCATCGCTGGAGTCTCGACCGACCAGAGCGCTTGCGCCGGCGGGAAACTGGGAGGGAGGACAACACAGGAGCCGACCGGTAGAAGGTCGACGGTTGCCGCAGGAGAATGCCGCGGACGCACGCGCTAAAGTGCGTTGCCCCGTGGACAGGGAGTGCGTCCACGTCGAGCGGAGCCTCCTGAAGCCATGCGGAGTCGTCGACGATGAACGTGAGCGCGCCGAGACGGATCTCGCGGCCCTCCACCAAAACTCCGCCGAAAACCACGATGATTCGGGTCGGAAAAGATCGCAGCTCCTCCAACAAAATGCTAAAACACCAGCCCCACGGTGGGCGCCAACTGTCGTGGTTCTATGTCTGACAGTGATGTAGGGGGGTAAGTATGGAGAGGCAAGATCTTAGCTATAGAGGAGTTGTAGGAACGCAAGGTTTACGAGTTCAGGCCCTTCTCGGAGGAAGTAATAGCCCTACGTCTCGGAGCCCGGAGGCGGTCGACTGGATTATGCGTGTGTGAATTACAAGCGTGCGAACCCTTGTTTCAGAGGAGGGGGTGGCTTATATAGAATGCGCCAAGACCCCAGCCAGCCCACGATACAAAGGGTTCAATGTACATTAAGGCAGGGCATTACTGGTAACGCTAGTAATAAAGTGTTATGATGACCATAAAAGCTACTTAATAACCGACCGTTAGCATGCGGAGCGCCTTTAGGTCACCTGGCCGTCGAGTGGCTTGGTCTTGGTCGAGTGATTGCTTCTTGGTCGAGTATCTTCAAGTCTGTCGAGTGAGACACCTTCAAGTCGATTGAAAGATGATTTCTTCTGGAGATGTCCTTGGGTAGGTCAGTTTGGACAGGTCCATGACCCTACCCTAGGTACACAACTTCATCATATCTCACTGTAGCATCATGGTTACATGGCATACAAATAACAGCAGAACAAGGACTTAGCAAAATCCTAAGTCCCTGAAATCAGCAATATCATGAAGGCTACTTTGCCTGCTTGTGCTAGTCACCACAAAGATCACAAAAATACATGGCAAGCATCCCTGTAAATACGGCATGGCATAGATCAAAACACATGTAGAGCTCATGCCCATATGCAGCACACAACAAGTGTGACAAAAATGACAAATCCTCATAATCTGCTAAGTAACAGATGCAAACATTTTATAGCATTCTTGCATCAGTGATTTGGGCATCAAGATGGACTCAAACAAGCATGCCACAGTGGAATGAAATGAAGAGCATCTCCCTGTGAACATTTTGATATCTCATGCGCATGAAACGGAGCTACGGTCATGGAGTTATAGCATGAAGAACAGGGGCACAAAATGTCAGAGACTTAGGACTTAGCAGTTTTCCAGGAAAAAAACATGAGTGCTAGATAACTATACGATGCACAGGCGAGGGCTAGCAGGCTTGCTCACCCTGGGCTTGGCCCACGCGAAGAGGAGGCGAGCTGGGCTAGAGACGATGGGTCGGGCCGGACAGATCTAGGCCGCGGGGCCCACGCGAGAGGAGGCGGGAGGAGCTCGTCTCCCTCGATCCCGACAGCGACCGAGAAGACAGTGTCGGCGGCGGCCACAAGGAATTCCGGCGAGGGAGCTTCGCCGGCGAGCGAAGCGCAGGCGATTTGTCGGATCTGGAGTAGGCCGACCGGAGCTAGCCGTACTTCTGCGACGGCGGGGCGGAGCTTGAGGCGGCGAAGACCGGACCCGAGCGCAGCGACGGGGCGAACGGAGGAAGTTGCCGGGCGGTGGACGACGGGGATCCAGTGAAGTGCGGTGGCGGCGCGTGCGCTGGAGAGGAGGGAAGCGGGCGGTGGAGGAAGCAGGCGAGGCGGTGGCGGATCCGGGGTGGCAACGCAGTGGCGGGGCACTCCGGCGACGTGGACGGTGAAGTCCGGCCAGCGGGCGCGGTGGCGGGTGAGGTGGCGCCGACGAGCTGGCGGTGGGGCGGCGTGCGGAGCCGCGGTGGAGCGGGCGGTGGCGGTTCGGGCCCATGCGGGCCCGCGATGGGCTTCGCGGGTCGTGCGGCGGGGAAGTGGGCGCGGGATAGGTGGCGCGCCTGGATTGGCTGCGGAGGCGGTTGTGGCTAACGTGGCACAACGCCATTGGTCAAAGCGATGTGGAGGGGCGCGGCGGACATGTCCGGCGGCGGGGTTTTTGTTCGGCAGCGCGAAGAGGAAGTTTGCTAGGGTTTCATCTGCACGAATTTTCGGAAGGAGACACATATTTATAGATAGGAGGAGGTAGGAGTGTCCAAAAGAGGTGTAGTTTTCACCCACACGATCATGATCCGACGACGGAGGACATGAGAGGGGTTTGGATGGGTTATTGGGCCGTTTTGGAGGGGTGTTGGGCTGCAACACACACGAGGCCTTTGCGGTTCCCCAGTTAACCGTTGGAGCATCAAACGGATTCCAAATGGAACAAAATTTGAGATGCGGTCTACCAGTGGTGTACCAAGGCCACTTGACAAATCTTGGTCCATTCCGAGAACGTTTAACACCCACTCACGAAAAGAGACAAAAGGGGGCGCCGGAGGACGTAGGAGTGTCGGATTGCAAAACGGTCAACGGGGAAAATGCTCGGATGCGTGAGACGAACACGTATGCAAATGTGATGCACATGATATGAAATGCATGACATGAACAAAAGCAAAATGAAAGAAAAAAGCTCAACCACGAAGGGAATCTCATATCGCATCTCCGGAAAAGGCAAGAGTCGGAGTTACAAATATGGAAAGTTGTATCCAGGGCGTTACACTATGTTGATTTTGTTTCAACTACATGCGTGAACATGTGCCAAGTCAACCCACTCGAATCGTTCAAAAGAGGATACCACCCTATCATACCACATCACAACCATTTTAATAGCATGTTGGCACGCAAGGTAAACCATTATAAACTCCTAGCTAATTAAGCATGGCATAAGCAACTATAATCTCTAATTGTCATTGCAAACATGTTTATTCATAATAGGCTGAATCAGGAACGATGAACTAATCATATTTACAAAAACAAGAGAGGTCGGGTTCATACCAGCTTCTCCCATCTCAATCAGTCCATCATATATCGTCATAATTGCTTTTCACTTGCACGACCGAATGATGTGAATAATAATAATAATAATAATAATAATAGTGCACATGCATTGGACTAAGCTGGCATCTGCAAGCATTCAATAAACAGGGGAAGACAAGGAAATATGGACTCTTGGTTAAATCAACAATAATGCATATAGGAGTCACTTCAACAATTTAATAATGGTCTTCTCCTATCGACCCCCAGAGAAAAGGAAAGAAATAAAACTATTTACACGGGAAAGCTCCCAACAAGCAAAAGAAGAACAGGAAATCTGTTTTCTTTTTAATTACTACTACAGGCATAGAAATTAAAACTAGCTAAAAGCTACAACTATTTTTTTTGGCTTTTCTTAAGGTTTATTAAACACATAAGAAGAAGGCATAAAAAAAGAAATAAACTAGCATGGATGATACAATGAAAAAGTATGAGCACCGACAACTAGCAATGAGTGTGTGAACATGAATGTAATGTCGGTGGGAAATACGTACTCCCTCGAGCTTAGGCTTTTGGCCTAAGTTGGTCTAATGCCACGGATGGCCTGGCGGATATCCAAAGTTGTAGTTGGGGTCGTACTGAGATGCAGCAGTCATTGCATCATGGGCTGCAGCTTGGAGGCGAGCTATCTCAGCCCTCCTCTTATACTCTTCCGCCTCCTCTCTGGTTATAAAATATCTCCCTTTTGCCTGAAAGTCAAAGAAAGTAGAAGCAGGGAGAACGACGTGATAGGCGTGTCGTCTGTCAAAGATTAGTCGGCACTGGATGAACTGATCGTTCCTCTCAACAAAATGATGACGAACCATAGCCTCATAATCCAAATAAGCAGGAGGCAACTCAATATCATCCTCACGTATGGTTGTACCAAGAAAATTAGCTATACAGGTTGCATAAATTCCACCAACGAAATCTCCATTAAATCTATTATGATGCAACCTACGTGCAACAATGGCTCCCAAATTATAAGATTTATCTCCTAACACAGCACTCCTAAGAATACTGAGGTCAGGGACACACATGTGACATGCTTCATCCTTACCATTTATGCACCTACCTATGAAGAGAGCAAAATAATGTATAGCAGGAAAATGAATGCTCCCTATGGTAGCTTGTGCTATATCTCTAGATTCCCCCATAGTTATACTAACAAGAAAATCTCTAAATTCAGATTTGCGAGGTTCACTAGCACTACCCCATTGTGGGTGTTTGCAAGAAGTGGTAAAGTCCTCTAAGTCCATAGTATAAGAATTTTCATAAAGATCAAACAGGACAGTTTGAGAGTTGCGTGAAGATGAAAATTCAAACCTCCTCACAAAGGAACTAGTGAGATAGTGGTACTGACGGCACTTTTCTGCCTCGAAGATCAGCGTTACGCAAATATGCGTTAAATTCTTCCTTAATTCCTTCTCAATCCATGAAGTCCTCTGAGGGCCATTCACAAGGCTGCACTGGAGCGTCCCTTGGTGGCTCGTCATCAGCATCGCGCATTGCAAGCCTGGGTCCTTGTTTCCTTGAAGAATCGCCTTGGTACATTTTCCTAAACATATTTCTTCCTCTGAAAAATTTCTGAAATTTTAGTAACTTCAAATAAAAGTAAACCAAACTCAACAAAATTGATAGCAACTACTCCTACAAGTGCCTAGAGCCTATATCATGCATTAGAACTACTTGGAACCATATAAATTTGACATGCAAGCTCAAGAACATGGTCACCTAGGCAGCACAAATTTGCAATGAATAAAGCACTAGAGCAAAAACTAATTGGACCAATGAAGGAGTCACATACCAAGGAACAATCCCCCAAAGCAGTTTTGTGAGAGGTGCTTTGAGCAAGGAGATCGAAAATCACAGAAGAATGAGCTAGAACTCGTGCTTGAGCTGGATGGTGATTTTTTGGGAGGAAGAAGTGTGTGGGTGCAGAAATAAGTGGAGGGGAAACACCGTGGGACCACGAGGCAGGGGGGCGTGCCCAGGGGGTGGGCGCGCTGTGGACCCTCGTGGCCAGGTGCTTGCTCCCCCTGCTGTGTTCTCAGTGCCAGATATTCTCAAATATTCCAGAAAAAATCATATTTAAATTTCAGGGCATTTGGAGAACTTTTATTTTTAGGGTATTTTTATATTGCACGGATAATTCGAAAAACAGACAGAGATTACTATTTTTGCTTTATTTAATATAATTAACAGAAAGTAAAAAGAGGGTATAGAGAGTTGTGTTTTCTAAATTCATCCATCTCATGCTCGTCAAAAAGAATCCACTAACAAGGTTGATCAAGTCTTGTTAACAAACTCATTTCGAGTAACATGAAACCGGAGAATTTTCGAATAATGCTAGGTTACCTCAACGGGGATATGCACATCCCCAATAATAAGAATATCATATTTCTTCTTGACAGTAGGAAGAGGAAATTCAAAACCTCCAAAAATAATTGATGGAATTTTTCCAATAGAATTGATACTGTGGACATGAGGTTGTTTCCTCGGAAAGTGTACTGTATGCTCATTACCATTAACATGAAAAGTGACATTGCCTTTGGTGCAATCAATAACAGCCCCTGCAGTATTCAAAAAGGGTCTCCCAAGAATAATAGACATATTATCGTCCTCGGGAATATCAAGAATAACAAAGTCTGTTAAAATAGTAACGTTTGCAACTACAACAGGCACATCCTCACAAATACTGACAGGTATAGCAGTTGATTTATCAGCCATTTGCAAAGATATTTCGGTAGGTGTCAACTTATTCAAATCAATTCTACGATATAAAGAGAGAGGCATAACACTAACACCGGCTCCAAGATCACATAAAGCAGTTTTCACATAGTTTCTTTTCATGGAGCATGGTATAGTTGGTACTCCTGGATCTCCTAGTTTCTTAGGTATTCCACCTTTAAAAGTATAATTAGCAAGCATGGTGGAAATTTCAGCTTCCGGTATCTTTCTTTTATTTGTAACAATATCTTTCATATACTTAGCATAAGGATTCATTTTAAGCATATCAGTCAAACACATACGCAAGAAGATAGGTCTAATCATTTCAGCAAAGCGCTCAAAATCCTCATCATCCTTTTTCTTGGATGGCTTAGGGGGAAACGGCATGGGTTTCTAAACCCATCGTTCTATTTCTTTACCGTGCTTCTTAGCAACAAATTCTTTCTTATCATAATGTTGATTCTTTGATTGTGGGTTATCAAGATCAACAACAGGTTCAATTTCTACATCGTTATCATTACTAGGTTGAGCATCAACATGAACATTATCATTAACATTTTCATTAGGTTCATGTTCATTACTAGATTGTGTTTCAGCATCAGAAATAGGAATATCATTAGGATTCTCAGGTGTGTTAATAACAGGTTCACTAGAAGCATGCAAAGTCCTATCATTTTTATTTTTCTTCCTTTTAGAAGGACCACATGCATCTATATTATTTCTCTGAGAATCTTGCTCAATTCTCTTAGGGTGGCCTTCAGGATACAAAGGTTCCTGAGTCATTTTACCAGTTATAGTAGCCACTCTAACAACATAGTCATTATTCTTATTATTCAATTCATTGAGCAAATCATTCTGAGCTTTAAGTACTTGTTCTACTTGAGTGGTAATCATAGAAGCATGTTTACTAATAAGTTTAAGTTCACCTTTAACAGTAGCCATATAATCACCCAAGTGTTCAAGCATATCAGCATTGCATTTTAATTCCCTACCAAAATAAGCATTGAAGTTTTCTTGCTTAACCATAAAGTTATCAAACTCATCCAAGCATGGGCTGGCAAACTTAGTAAATGAGATTTCAGCTTTATCATATCTATAAAGAGAATTTACCTTTACTACCAGTGTCGGGTTATCAAGACCATGTGTTTCTTCAATAGGCGGTAAATTAAGACCATGTATTTCTTCAATAGGAGGTAAATTCTTAACGTCTTCAACTTTAATACCCTTTTCTTTCATGGATTTCTTTGCCTCTTGCATATCTTCAGGACTGAGAAATAGAAGACCTCTTTTCTTCGGAGTTGGTTTAGGAATAGGCTCAGGAGTTGGCTCACGAAGTGTCCAATTATTTTCATTTGTCAACATATTATTCAATAGAATTTCAGCTTCATCCGGTGTTCTTTCCCTGAAAATAGAACCAGCACAACTATCCAGGTAATCTCTGGAAGCATCGGTTAGTCCATTATAAAAGATATCAATTATTTCATTTTTGTTAAGAGGATGATCAGGCAAAGCATTAAGTAATTGGAGAAGCCTCCCCCAAGCTTGTGGGAGACTCTCTTCTTCAATTTGCACAAAATTATGTATATCCCTTAAAGCAGCTTGTTTCTTATGAGCAGGGAAATATTTAGCAGAGAAGTAGTAAATCATATCCTGGGGACTACGCACACAACCAAGATCAAGAGAACTAAACCATACCTTAGCATCACCCTTTAATGAGAATGGAAATATTTTAAGGATATAAAAGTAGCGAGTTCTCTCATCATTAGTGAACAGGGTGGCTATATCATTTAAATTAGTAAGATGTGCCACAACAGTTTCAGACTCATAACCATAAAAAGGATCAGATTCAACCAAAGTAATTATATCAGGATCAATAGAAAATTAATAATCCTTATCAGTAACAAAGATAGGTGAAGTAGCATAAGCAGGATCATATTTCATTCTAGCATTCAGAGTTTTTTGTTTAAGCTTAGCTAATAATTTCTTAAGATCAGTCCTATCATTGCAAGCAAGAAAATCTCTAGCAGTTTCTTCATCCATAACATAGCCCTCGGGCACAACAGGTAATTCATATTTATTAGGAGAGCCTTCATCATCACTTTCATCAGTATTATCAGTTTCAATAATTTCATTCTCTCTAGCCCTAGCAAGTTGTTCATCAAGAAATTCACCAAGTGGCACAGTAGTATCAAGCATAGAAGTAGTTTCATCATAAGTATCATGCATAGAAGAAGTGGCATCATCAATAATATGTGACATATCAGAATTAATATCAGAAGCAGGTTTAGGTGTCGCATGCTTACTCAAATCAGAAGGTGAATCAAGTGCAGAGCTAGATGACAGTTCCTTACCTCCCCTCATAGTTGAGGGATAAATCTTGGTTTTTTGATCTCTCAAGTTCTTCATAATGATAAGCAGATATAAATCCCAAGTGACTTAAAGAATAGAGCTATGCTCCCCGGCAACGGCGCCAGAAAATAGTCTTGATAACCCACAAGTATAGGGGGTCGCAACAGTTTTCGAGGATAGAGTATTCAACCCAAATTTATTGATTCGACACAAGGGGAGCCAAAGAATATTCTCAAGTATTTAGCAGCTGAGTTGTCAATTCAACCACACCTAGAAACTTAGTATCTGTAGCAAAGTGTTTAGTAGCAAAATAATATGATAGTAGTGGTAACGGTAGCAAAAGGTAACGATAGCAAAAGTAATATTTTTGGTGTTTTATAGTGATGATAACAATAGAAACCGAAAAGTAAATAAGCGAAGAACAATATATGGAAAGCTCTTAGGCATTGGATCGGTGATAGAGAATTATGTCGGATGCGGTTCATCATGTAACAGTCATAACCTAGGGTGACACAGAACTAGCTCCAATTCATCAATGTAATGTAGGCATGTATTCCGAATATAGTCATACGTGCTTATGGAAAAGAACTTGCATGACATCTTTTATCCTACCCTCCCGTGGCAGCGGGGTCCTAGTGGAAACTAAGGGATATTAAGGCCTCCTTTTAATAGAGTAGCAGACCAAAGCATTAACACATAGTGAATACATGAACTCCTCAAACTACAGTCATCACCGAGAGTGGTCCCGATTATTTTCACTTCGGGGTTGCCGGATCATAACACATAGTAGGTGACTATAGACTTGCAAGATAGGATCAAGAACTCACATATATTCATGAAAACATAATAGGTTCAGATCTGAAATCATGGCACTCGGGCCCTAGTGACAAGCATTAAGCATAGCAAAGTCATAGCAACATCAATCTCAGAACATAGTGGATACTAGGGATCAAACCCTAACAAACTAACTCGATTACATGATAAATCTCATCCAACCCATCACCGTCTAGCAAGCCTACGATGAAATTACTCACGCACGGCGGTGAGCATCATGAAATTGGTGATGGAGGATGGTTGATGATGACGATGGCGACGGATTCCCCTCTTCGCAGCCTCGAACGGACTCCAGATCAGCCCTCCCGAGAGAGTTTAGGGCTTGGCGGCAGCTCTACATCGTAAAACGCGATGAATCCTTCTCCTTTATTTTTTTTCTCCCCGAACACGAATATATGGAGTTGGAGTTGAGGTCGGTGGAGCTCCAGGGGGGCCACGAGGTAGGGGGCGCGCCCAGGGGGGCAGGCGCGCCCCCACCCTCGTGGCTAGGGTGTGGGCCCCCTGGCCTTGATTCTTTGCCAGTATTTTTTTTATTATTTCCAAAAATAATCTCCGTGGAGTTTCAGGTCATTCCGAGAACTTTTGTTTCTGCACATAAATAACACCATAGCAATTCTGCTGAAAACAGCGTCAGTCCGGGTTAGTTCCATTAAAATCATGCAAGTTAGAGTCCAAAACAAGGGCAAAAGTGTTTGGAAAAGTAGATACGACGGAGACGTATCAACGACGGCACAGCGGAACTCTCAATGAAAGCACCAATGTCGGTGTCAAAACCGGTGGATCTCGGGTAGGGGGTCCCGAACTGTGCGTCTGAGGTTGATGGTAACATGAGACAGGGGACACGATGTTTACCCAAGTTCGGGCCCTCTTGATGGAGGTAAAATCCTACGTCCTGCTTGATTAATATCGATGAGTATGGGGGTTACAAGAGTTGATCTACCACGAGATCGTAATGGCTAAAACCCTAGAAGCCTAGCCTATGTGATTATGATTGTCTCTACGGACTAAACCCTCCGGTTTATATAGACACCGGAGGGGACTATGGTTGTACAAAGTCGGTTACAGAGAAAGGAATCTTCATATCCGAACGCCAAGCTTGCCATCCACGCCAAGGATAGTCCCATCCGGACACGGGTAAGAGTCTTCGGTCTTGTATCTTCATGGCCCAACAGTTCAGCCTATGTCCAACAGGCCAGACGTCCAAGGACCCCTTAGTCCAGGACTCCCTCACCCCCCCCCCCATGGCAAGTCCGAATTGGACTAGGGAGGGGGCAGCGCCCCCTCTCTTTCCTTGTCCCTCTCCTACTCCTTCCCTCTCTCCCCTCTTGGAAAAGGAAGGGGACTCCAACTAGGATTGGGAATCCTAGTTGGACTTCCCCTATAGGCACGCCCCTCCTAGGACGGCCTCCTCTTCCCCCTCCTTTATATACGTGGGCAAGGGGGCACCCCAAAGGCACTCCAAGATTTGTCTTAGCCATGTGCGGTGCCCCCCTCCACAGTTTTCCACCTCAGTCATATTGTCGTAGTGCTTAGGCGAAGCCCTACGTCGGTAACTTCATCATCACCGTCACCATGCCGTCGTGCTAACGAAACTCTCCCTCGGCCTCAACTGGATCAAGAGTTTGAGGGACGTCACCGAACTGAACGTGTGCAGATCGCGGTGGTGCCGTGCGTTCGGTACTTGGATCGGTTGGATCGCCAAGACGTTTGACTACATCAACCCCGTTACTAAACGCTTCCACTTTCGGTCTAGGAGGGTATGTAGACACACACTCTCCCCCCTTGTTGCTATGCATCTCCTAGATAGATCTTGCATGATCGTATATACTGTGTTCCCCAACACTCCTATGTTGTCACTTTCATATACTAGTGGGAATTTTTCATTATAGAACTTGGCTTGTATATTCCAATGATGGGCTTCCTCAAAATGCCCAAGGTCTTCGTGAGCAAGCGAGTTGGATGCGCACCCACTTAGTTTCTTTTTGAGATTTCATACACTTATAGCTCTAGTGCATCCGTTGCATGGCAATCCCTACTCACTCACATTGATATCTATTGATGGGCATCTCCATAGCCCGTTGATACGCCTAGTTGATGTGAGACTATCTTCTCCATTTTTTCTTCTCCACAACCACCATTCTATTCCACCTATAGTGCTATGTCCATGGCTCACGCTCATGTATTGCGTGAAGATTGAAAAAGTTTGAGAACACCAAAAGTATGAAACAATTGCTTGGCTTGTCATCGGGGTTGTGTATGATTAAATATTTTGTGTGATGAAGATAGAGCATAGCCAGACTATATGATTTTATAGGGATAGCTTTCTTTGGCCATTTTATTTTGAGAAGACATGATTACTTTGTTAGTATGCTTGAAGTATTATTATTTTTATGATAAACTTTTGTATTGAATCTTTCGGATCTGAACATTCATGCCACAATAAAGAAGGTTACATTGATAATTATGTTAGGAAGCATTCCACATCAAAAATTCTATTTTTATCATTTACCTACTCAAGGACGAGCAGGAATTAAGCTTGGGGATGCTTGATACGTCTCCAACGTATCTATAATTTTTGATTGTTCCATGCTATTATATTATCTCTTTTGGATGTTTAATGGGATTTAATATGCCATTTTATATTATTTTTGGGACTAACCTATTAACCGGAGGCCCAGTGCCAGTTTCTGTTTTTTTGCCTATTTTAGAGTTTCGTAGAAAAGGAATACCAAACGGAGTCCAAACGGAATGAAACCTTCGCGATGATCTTTCTTGGACCGAAAGCAAACCAGAAGACTTGGAGTTGAAGTCTGGAACGCCACGAGGCGGGAGGGCGCTCCCAGGGGGTAGGCGCGCCCCCACCCTCGTGGGCCCCTCGTAGCTCCACCGACGTACTTCTTTCGCCTATATATACTCTTATACCCTAGATCGATCGCAGAGAGCCACGAAACCACTTTTCCACCACTGCAACCTTATGTACCCGTGAGATCCCATCTTGGGGCCTTTTCCGACGATCTGCCGGAGGGGGAATCGATCATGGAGGGCTTCTACATCAACACCATTGCCTCTCTGATAAAGCGTGAGTAGTTTACCACAGACCTTCGGGTCCATAGTTATTACCTAGATGGCTTCTTCTCTCTCTTTGATTCTCAATACAAAGTTCTCCTCGATGTTCTTGGAGATCTATTCAATGTAATGCTCTTTTGCGGTGTGTTTGCCGAGATCCGATGAATTGTGGGTTTATGAACAAGATTATCTATGAATATTATTTGGTTCTTCTCTGAATTCTTATATGCATGATTTTATATATTTGCAAGTCTCTTCGAATTACCGGTTTAGTTTGGCCTACTAGATTGATCTTTCTTGCAATGGGAGAAGTGCTTAGCTTTGGGTTCAATCTTGCGGTGTCCTTTCCCAGTGACAGTAGAGGCAGCAAGGCACGTATTGTATTGTTGTCATCGAGGATAAAAATATGGGGTTTATATCATATTGCTTGAGTTTATCCCTCTAGATCATGTCATCTTTCTTAATGCATTACTCTGTTCTTATGAACTTAATACTCTAGATGCATGCTGGATAGCGGTCGATGTGTGGAGTAATAGTAGTAGATGCAGAATCATTTCGATCTATTTTACACGGACGTGATGCCTATATTCATGATCAAGCTTTAGATTTCTTCATAACTATGCGCTTTTCTATCAATTGCTCAGTAGTAATTTGTTCACCCACCATAATACATGCTATCTTGAGAGAAGCCACTAGTGAAACCTATGGCCCCAGGGTCTCTTTCTTATTATATTGCATCTCTTTTATTTACATCGCATCTCGTTTACTATTTTGCAATCTTTAATTTCCAATCTATACAATAAAAATACCAAACATATTTACTTTACTATCTTTATTAGATCTCACTTTTGCGAGTCACCGTGAAGGGATTGACAACCCCTTTATCGCGTTGGTTGCAAGGTTCTTGATTGTTTGTGTAGGTACTAGGTGACTTGTGCATTGTCTCCTACTGGATTGATACCTTAGTTCTCAAAACCGAGGGAAATATTTACGCTACTTTGTTGCATCACCCTTTCCTCTTCAAGGGAAAACCAATGCATGCTCAAGGGTAGCACGCTGTCAGGGGTTACCCGGGCAGCGCAGACGATAAGGAGAGTGAGGAAATGGGGGCGACTAGGGTAGAGCCTCGCCGTCCAAGCACCCATGATCATCATGCTTTGTTGATGGAGCAATGAAACACCCGGTGATCCAGACAACACATGCTACTTGGAACTCCTTTACTCTCGACAGTGACCGACCCGTCCCACTCCCGCCTGAGGGCAACTCCAACGCATGGCCCCAAACGGATGTTCGTTTTGTCCGGATTTCGTCTGTTTGGGGCATAGAAATGGACACGTCCGTCCACTTGTAGTCGTGTGGCTGGTGGTGTGCCCAACTGGGTCGCCGCATCCCAAATTGTCCTCCTGAAGGACTAGCAAAATTCACCCAAATCTAACCCAAATAGACATGGCAAAGTAATTTAAAAATCTTAAATATTAACATAAAATGGGCCAAGTCTTGTCCAACACATCCTTAAACAAACTAAAAATTAAAACTACATAAAAAACTAGAAGCCCGTCACCGGCGTGGACGCCGTCGCCTTCAGTTGCCGCCATCGTCGTCCTCCTCGTCGCGTGTGAGGTCGATGTAGGGCGGGGGCGTCCACAGGTGAGCCGGTGGTCCCTGCCAGGCGGGAGGCGCAACCACAGGCGGGTGCATTGGCGCGTGCACCTCCTCTTCCCGTGGCGGGGACAGTGACCAGGCCTCGCAGTGCACGGGCTCCAGCATGCATAGGGTCGTCTCCGTCCAGGACCACTTCTGGCCGACCAACGCAGGGTTCCATGGCGCAGGCTCCTCCTCTTGCTGTTGCACGTCCTCCATGGCCTCCTCCTTCACCACAACATTGAACTCCGTGGTGGCAACGTCGCCGGCCGTGGAGAGGGCTATGATCTGTTCGAGGCCCTACCATTGGGCCTCATCGTGGGTGTGGAGGGAGTCCCCCCATGACCTGCCTCACCAGCTCCTCCTCCTCCTCGGCCGTCATCGGAGCTGGCGATGGCGGGGACGGCGTCGGCGTCATGCCACAAACCAACCTACGTCCGTGTGGCTGGGGAGGGCTAGCGGCACGCACAGCGTGGCGGGCTCGGAGCACGACCGACAAAGAACGGCTGTCATTGCAGATCGTGCTCGTGTCCCATAGAGGTGAGTCTGGTGCGTACATCCAGTCCTTGACGAGATCTAGCAGCATGCGGGCGCGGCGGCGGGCGATCTCTTCACGCCAGGCGCGGCCGCTCATCGGGATCGGTGGGATAGGCACCCGATCGGCGGAAACATGTCGGTTATTGGGAAGGTGCACGTCGGCCCATAGCAACGGCGTGCCCGTCTCCTAGTAACATTTGCAAACCTCCGCCTTGACGTACGGCCTCAGGCGAGGTCCGGCCGCCGGCGGTGCGATGTGAAATGCGGGTGTCGGAGGTGCAGGTGGTGGAGCTGGAGGTGGAGGGGTGGAGCGGCGACGACGACGGCAGGAGGAAGAGCCAGCCTCGTGGTCGTTCCTGCCCTTGCGGCCGGAGATCCAGTGCCATCCCATGGTGGCCAACAGCAAGGTGGAGCTAGTTTGGATAAGCCGAGCGTGTCGGGCTTTGAGGAGGCACTCGTCACCGGAGTGGGGAAGTGGAAGGGTGGACTCCCACCGGCCCATGGCTTCAACATTAAAAGAACGGTGACCGCTCGGCCTAGGTGGCTGCCAGGCCATGAGCAACCCGGCCAGGATGGCCCAACCCGACCCGTCCTGGCCCAAAAAAGCCCGATCTGACCCGACCATGCCCTTGGGCCGGGCCTGGGCCTAGATTTTGATCCCGATGGTCAGACCGGACCTGTCGTTTTTGCAGTTTAAGGTAAAGGCCTGGCCCAAGGCCCAACAGGCTTTTTGCATGATGGGTCAGGATTGGGCATGATATTTAGGCCCGGCAGCCGGGCCAGGCCAGGCTTGGGCCTAAGTTTTCTGCGTCGGGCTTTGGTAGGCCTGGCCCGAAGCCCGGCCCAGCCCGACGGATGGCTAAGTATAGTCTGGATCCAGTCCGCACTAAGGATGGCAATGGGTCGGGTTTGGATCGGGTTGAACAATATCAAATCCAAATCCATATCCATGAAGACAGTCTTTGCCCGCCCATGAAAAAATCCATGGGTGAAAAATTGTGTCCATGTCCAAATTCGATGGATATCCATGTCCACTGGATATCCATTGGGTCCTCTCGAGACACATAAATAAAACTTAACACAATATTAACATAAACTCTTCCATTCTTCACCTCGTGGCAGGCTAGGCTTCACTTATGGTAAATCAACATCCAGTAACAACCTAAGATCATTTAGTATTTCTCTAACAGATGAGAATGACGAGTCATTTAAAAAGGAGATAAAATAAGGAAAAGGGTGTTGGAGTATGTTACAGAGGGGATTGACTGTCAACTTATAAAAGTTACGATGGGGATTGTGTGATTTCTTATGCATGTTTCAGATAAAAAAAGTGTAAAATTGTCGTGGGACATGTGAACGTGGGGCAGGGATGGCAGATTTTTTCCCATTAAGTCATACTATCAAGTCGGGTTTGGATATATCCATGGGTACAAGATTATATCCATGCCCTACCCACGAACAATCGGGTCGGATTTGGGCGCCGCCCATGGACACAAAAATATATCCAAACCCTATCCATTCGGGACGGATAATGGATATCCATGTCCATGGATAAAATTGCCAACCTTAGTCCGCACACACGTCGTCCTCTTAGAGGGCGGACCCTAACATCTTTGCCGATGGCATGGATCTGGAAGTGAGATCTCTTGACACGGAGAAAATGAAGCATTCCTCCTGTATGGTTCCTCCTATGGCCACCACAAGCTATGATTCGGCTACAGTGGGAAAAAAGTAGCCGAAACAACTTCCCTGATTTCAGCAGAAAACACCAGAACGTTTATGACACGATCGTTCAATCATGGCGAAACTCAAACCTTTCCTCTCGTCCGTTTGTAACACGCACGAAGCTGGCCTTTACGCTGCATATGAATCCAGAAGCAACGGACCACCGTGGCGAGCTTCACGTAGAGAACAGTGTTTGCGCAGACCTGCCTCGTCCGATCTGAATATCTGATCTTACCGGTAGGGGACCTCGAGCGAGCCTGTGAATCCTGAGACTTGGGCACTCCTTCACACAAAAAGATTCTCTGGGGCTTTGTCCTGAATCTGGGAGTAGAGGTCTGAAGAACAAACTACTGGAGCTGCTTCAGATGCCAGAAGAACAACCCACTGGAGCACTACAGATCTGCTAATTAACAATAATAACACTCTGGACCGGTGTTAATTAATTGTTGAAATGCCAGGTGTGAATTGGCAGTGCATGGACTCACAAGCCAGATCTGAATGCAAACTGCCGGAGTGGTAGATTGCAGATGCTGCCTGCTTGATCTAGTGGATGCATTGCCTTCAAAAATAAATAAATTCCGTTTCAAAAAAAAATTAGTGGATGCTTGAGAGGCCGGCACTTCTTATCGCTTTCCGGTTAAAAATGATGAAAGAGCACACAGGGAAATGCATTTTGGCACTTAAAACCCGCATGATATGATACTGACCTCCACCTGACGAGGCGCCTTTGCAAGGACAAGTCGCCTATCAGGATACAAGTTTGATGTCAACTCTTCAGTTGGATAATGTTCGGCCGGCCACTACCAACCACAAGGTGCAACAAGCAATAAGAGGACAGCTTCAGTTACATATCAACTCTTACAGAAATGTTGACATTAAGCACAGAGAATGGCATTAAACACCAACAGGAGGCCCTTAAACAAAGACGGAGCACCAAAGCAAAAGGTGTTTACACCTATTTTACCAACTTGTCAGTTGGATGCCAAGAATTTGGTGCGGCTTACATTTGTCAGACAGGTCAATCAGATGATTCAATCTCACAAAATTATTAGTTAGAGCAACAAAGAGATTAGAGTGTCCGAGGTGGCAACAGTAAATGTGTTGAAATTATGGGTTCAGAAATATTACTTCTGACAAAAAATACATTACAGTTAACAAGCAAGAACATACAAAGGTGGCATCTGTCAAATATATTGAAATCTAGGAAAATTAAATGTTGCCTACTAAGCTGGCATAAGGAATATCTATACTCTGATCACTAAAGGTTTCTGGCAGCCCAGGAATGAAGCAAAGGATGATGCGTTGCTTTCGCTTGTTCCAACCTTTTTGCTTTCTATCATGATAAAGAAAACTATATTTTCTTTTGTGCGAGTAAAGAGATTCTTGAAAGGGGAATGTAAACCCCCCAAAAAAGTGTTCATCAAAGGAGAAGACTTTGAGAAAGGCAGCAGATGACTGGTGAACTAAAGGCAAAAGAAATATGCTCAGCTGGAACTTAAAATAAGTAAAGCCTCTGATAAAAGATTACATTCTCAATCATGAGAAGTTCATATGTCTGTAGATGTCCATCACTGCGAATCAGATGTGCAGATGGGGGAAATACTAGGAACCTACTGGCTACTACCCACTGGCATCAGTTCAGATTTTAGGAAGCAATCCACCATGGACCTCAATTTACAAATGTAAAACAAGACACTTGGCAATTGTTCTGCTTGTGAGTCAAGTACCTAACTCAATCCTCAAAACAAAACAAAAAGTACCTAACTCAGGACAGCCAGGACCATAAATGTACATCAGCAATTTCACTGATGTGCCTTTGGCCTAAAATTAGTAGATGTAAGCTCATTTGGAAACACAGAAGAAAGAACATGTGCAATATCTGAAAGTTGGCTGACTACAAGTATCATCAAAGGAAATAAGCCAAATCATAAGTAGATGTAGCTCATCAGGAAAATAATTGGTTAGATACAAGAAATAAGCCAAATCATAAGTAGATGCAGTGGGCTCTTGTAAATTACAGTCATGTGCAATTTATAAAAGTTACAAGTGATTTTTTTTAAAAGAAATCAATTCCTTCCAGTTATGCGTTAACAGTTGCTCGTAATAGCAATATGGGTTTTGCTCAGCCATATGAAGATTAGTGAATCAGAAAGGTATTCACAAAGGGGTATGCAACAATTCAGATAATGAACCGCATGAAAATTCAATAGATACTATGAGTTAGACCTTGTGTCCTTGTCCCAAACCCAGAAATAATCTCAAGACAGTGTCCTTGTCTTCCTAACTTATCCAGTGAGTGCCCGCCTACTCCTACCTCAGTTGTTTCTGTAGCAGCCCCAGAGAGTGTCCTTCCCTTTAATGAGCATCATAAGTGTCTCGTCTATGCATCACAGTTAGGCACAATCTCAAGACATTTGCAGTTTTGCACCATCCTCCAAACTGAAACAAGAACCCAGATCAAAGAGCTACTTAATGCTAACCAGTAACCACCGATAAGATATCACCATATTTGAGTTGTTGGTTTCATTTAGCCCTAAGCATTATCCCTATACAAAAGAAGATTCCTCACAGCACCCTTCTATGCGATGACATATAGTTTAAATTCTAAAATTACAATGTTCTTTCTCCTGCATGGTTCGGAAGAAAAAAAATACAATGTTCTACAGTTCATGAACAGTTTCAGATGATCTAATTAGTACTGAAGCAAAACTCAGGTAATATTGATCTTATCATCTACTGCAATAGAAAGAATGACAAGATTGGTACTAAGAAGTCAATGCTAACTTTACTTTGAGCATTCTTGTAAGTAAAGCTTCAGGAATATGAAGATAGCTTCAAACCGATACAAGAACAGAAGCAAAGCAGCATGCACCAGAAATCACATGATCCCTAAGCTATCACAAATTGGCGCAATACAGTAAGGTGGCATGACTACGAAAAACTTATCTCCCCATGAGATTAACCAATACCAATTAAAATCTGAATATGAAAATTAGACTAGAATAATTATAGGTAAGAAATTAATGGAGTGGTACTAAGAAGAGAAATATTAGCTAGTATCACATTACAGAGTCACATCACATGTTCAATTTATCCCCGGTGCCACCTCTCTTCATCCATGGAAGGCTCCCCGCTTCTGAACAATCATCTGAGCCGGCCGGTAACTTGCCCTTCAGATTAGACCACTGCCAAATCTTGGACATGGAGAAGCTCTCCCCTTTGTTCCGTGCGCAAATTTTCTTTCCCTCCATAATGTCGGCATTCACACAACTTAGACCCGGAGGTCTTGTTCTCATCGCACCATTTCTTGTTCGGCCCGGCTGGAGAGCCACCTGAAGCTCAGAAGTCCCAAGAACATACTGGTAGGTGCCCATAGAGAAGCATTTCCTTGCATCCAAACTGCTGCTGCTACTCTCTCCTTCCTCCCTCCTCAGCACAGCAGAATCGCCGTGTCCACCTTCAACAGCACCCTGGGTGCCGACATTCTTGAACTTGCCGAGCCTCACCGGGAACACTCTTTTCTCGGCCACCGGCGTCTGCAACCCCTCCGAGGACTTCTGCGCGGGCAATCCGAAACCATCCTCGCAGCACTCCGACAGCCGCCCTTCCTCCAAGCCCTCATCGAAATCGAACATCGGGTTATTCTCGGCTGTCAGCCCTGGGGCGAAGAGCACCCCGCGGCAGAGCGGGCACGTCGAGTTGGACAGCAGCCATGTGTCGATGCAGTTCAGGTGGAAGGCGTGCCCGCAGAGCGGCAGCAGCCGGAGCCTGTCCTCGGCGTCGAATTCGCACAGGCAGACGGCGCAGTCGAAGGGCTCCTTGTCGCCGCCGCCGCCGCCCACGACGATCTCCCGGTAGGAGAAGACGGGCAGCGCGTCGATGAAGGCCTGGTCCAGGCCGGAGTCGTGGAGGTGGAACAGCTGCTGCAGCTGGCGCTGCAGCGCCGCGTCGGCCTCCCCGGGCCCCTGCCCCGCCGCGGCCGCCGAGCCGCCTCGGCGGCGGTGCTGCTTCTTCATGAGCAGGCGCACGAGGAGGTGGAGCAGGCCGGAGATGAAGAACACCACCGCGAGGATGACGATGATGAAGAGCACCGCGGGGCTAATCTTGCCGCCACCCCCGCCGGAGGAGCCCTGCTGCGCCTGCGGCAGCGGCGCGGGCGGCGGCGGGGCGGCAGCGGAAGCGGGGTATGAGTACGGGAGCTCGTCCCTGGCGACGAAGGCGCCATGGAGGCGGCGCGGGTAACCGTACGCGGCCGCCGTCGCCGGCGCGGAGGATCCGGGCGAGGACGAGACCGCTTCAGCCATGTCTCCTACAGGCTCCGCCACCCCCGCATCTCATCTGATCCGACAGGCCAGAGATGCGATCTTTGGCGAGGAACCGGCAGCAATCCCGGCCGAAAAGGAGCGCAAAAGCGGTGGCGGGAGGGCACCTAAAAGCGGGCGGCTGGTGCGGCCCGGGGGGAAGCGTCCAAGGCGCTAGGGACCAAGAAACCCCCGGAGGCTTCCGCCGGTCGGAGGGCGGGCAGGTGGACACGCCGCGGATGGGGAGGAGGCGGAGGATTGTGGTGGAAATCGGTGGCTGTGTGGGGAGAAGGGGGAGGAGGAGTGGAGGGGAGTGGTGGGAGCGCACGAGCTGGGGCGGGGGAAAGGCGAAAGCGACGGCGGTGGCGAGCGGTGGCGTCGGCCCTGGGCTGGGATTGGGAGGGGCTCGGTGGAGTATATTTTTGTGGTGGTGCGGTCGCTTTCAGCCGCAACGATCGTTGGAAGTCGCGGTCGCCCCCGGTTGCGCTTGCGAGGACAGTAGAGGCGACGCGATGGGCCCGTGCCCTGCCGCCCAGTGCAGGTGGGGGCCGTGGCAGCTTGCTGCCCTGTCCGGTGTTTGTTTGAAATGGCTATGCCACTGCTGCTGCTCTTGGACTTGGCTCATCGGTAGACCCACACCAGACGGGCCCGGGCCGGTGTATCATGCTAGCACCGTGTAAATAGAAAGAAATCTCTACTATTAACTCAAAATCAGATCATATTTTACCAAAATCTCGCCTCAATCAGAACCTTCCTGTCTCCCCCCTACCCATACTCATATAGATCAAATCTTACCAAAATTTCACGTAACTCAAAACCTTCCCTTTTTTTTTCTCCCTACCCATACTCGAATAAAATCTAAAATTATCATAATCTAAAATATGATGGGTAAGATCTATGTCAGACCCCATTGGTACTGAACCACTAGACTGCATATGCCACCATTGCAGCGGAAAGACAATTAGTTGGTCGAATTAAGTACCTCAAGGAGAGAGTATGGAGTAAGGTGAAGGGCGGAAGGGGTGGATGGAAAAAAAATCTTATCTTATGGGGGCAAAGAGGTGCTCATCAAATCTGTCGCTCAAGCAATCCCCGTTTATTCGATGTCTTGTTTTAAACTTCCCCGAGGGTTGAGTCAGCACATCAATTCTATCATTCTGAAGTTCTGGTGGGGTAGTAGACGTGGAGAGAGGAAATCATGTTGGGTCTCCTGGGAAGTTATGACCAGGCCAAAATATGAAGGGGGTCTTGGTTTTCGAGATATTGAACTCTTCAATTTGGCCCTACTTGCTAGGCAAGCATGGTGAATTATGCAGTCCCCAAATACCCTTAGTGCAAGAATCTTGAGGCTCGGTATTTCCAGAACACAGAGTTTCTTGCTGCTGAACTTGGAAGTAATCCATCTCAGATTTGGAGAGCTATAATGGAAGGTAAAGAAATTCTTACTCATGGGCTTATAAGGAGAATTGGTGACGGTACCTCGACCAACATGTGGTAGCAAAATTGGTTACCCAGGAACATTCCATGCGTCCGCTGGCCTGTTTATCACCGAATAGACCGCAAATGGTCTCTGAACTCATGCTACCTAACATGGCCACATGAAACCGGGAGCTGATCAATAGTGTTTTCCTTCCTAATGATGCGGAGCTAATTCTGAATATACCAATTAGTACAAGGCAGTGTGAGGATTTTTGGGCCTGGGCACATGATAAAAAAGGTGAATTTTTAGTGCGGTCTGCTTATAGAATGCTAGTGGCGACGATGATTCGACGTGAAGCATGGTTAGAAGGCAGATCGAGTTCTTCTGAAAATGCAAAGGAATGCACCAGCTGGTCAAAATTGTGGAAAACAGATGTCCCATCCAAGGTGAGGGTGTTTTCGTGGAGACTTGCCCACTGCTCACTACCTACTGCCGATGTGAGACAGCACCGAAGCATGGCAACTTCTTCTACTTGTGCACTATGCGGTGCAGATGACTCGTGGATTGATAACCCACAAGTATAGGGGATCGCAACAGTTTTCGAGGGTAGAGTATTCAACCCAAATTTATTGATTCGACACAAGGGGAGCCAAAGAATATTCTCAAGTATTAACAGTTGAGTTGTCAATTCAACCACACCTGAAAGACTTAATATCTGCAGCAAAGTATTTAGTAGCAAAGTAGTATGGAAGTAACGGTAACGGTGGCAAAAGTAACAGTAGTAGTTTTTATAGCAATTGTAACAGTGGCAACGGAAAAGTAACTAAGCAAATATCAATATGTGAAAAGCTCGTAGGCAATGGATCAATGATGGATAATTATGTCGGATGCGATTCCTCATGCAACAGTTATAACATAGGGTGACAAAGAACTAGCTCCAGTTCATCAATGTAATGTAGGCATGTATTCTGAATATAGTCATACATGCTTATGGAAAAGAACTTGCATGACATCTTTTGTCCTACCCTCCCGTGGCAGCGGAGTCCTATTGGAAACTAAGTGATATTAAGGCCTCCTTTTAATAGAGTACCGGACCAAAGCATTAACACTTAGTGAATACATGAACTCCTCAAACTACGGTCATCACCGGGAGTGGTCCCGATTATTGTCATTTCGGGGTTGCCGGATCATAACACATAGTAGGTGACTATTGACTTGCAAGATAGGATCAAGAACTCACATATATTCATGAAAACATAATAGGTTCAGATCTGAAATCATGGCACTCGGGCCCTAGTGACAAGCATTAAGCATAGCAAAGCCATAGCAACATCAATCTTAGAACATAATGGATATTAGGGATCGAACCCTAACAAAACTAACTCGATAACATGGTAAATCTCATCCAATCCATCATCGTCCAGCAAGCCTACGATGAGATTACTCACACACGACGGTGAGCATCATGAAATTGGTGATGGAGGATGGTTGATGATGACGATGGCGACGGATTCCCCTCTTCGGAGCCCCGAACGGACTCCAGATCACCCCTGAAAGATCGTGGATGTCGCCTAGAGGGGGGTGAATAGGCGCTTTAAAATAATTACGGTTTAGGCTTGAACAAATGCGGAATAAACCTAACGGTTAATTTGTCAAGCACAAAACCTAAAACAACTAGGCTCACCTATGTGCACCAACAACTTATGCTAAGCAAGATAAACTACTTAGGTGATAGCAAGATATATGACAAGAAACAATATGGCTATCACAAAGTAAAGTGCATAAGTAAAGGGCTCGGGTAAGAGATAACCGAGGCACGCGGAGACGATGATGTATCCCAAAGTTCACACCCTTGCGGATGCTAATCTCCGTTTGGAGCGGTGTGGAGGCACAATGCTCCCCAAGAAGCCACTAGGGCCACCGTAATCTCCTCACGCCCTCGCACAATGCAAGATGTCGTGATTCCACTAAGGGACCCTTGAGGGCGGTCACCGAACCCGTACAAATGGCAACCCTTGGGGGCGGTCACCGAACCCGTACACTTTGGCAACCCTTGGGGGCGGTCACCGGTACCCGTCAAATTGCTCAGGGCGATCTCCACAACCTAATTGGAGACCCCGAAGCTTGCCCGGAGCTTTACACCACAATGATTGAGCTCCGAACACCACCAACCGTCTAGGGCGCCCAAGCACCCAAGAGGAACAAGCTCAAGGGTACCAAGCACCCAAGAGTAATAATCTTCTCAACTTGTAACTTCCACGTATCACCGTGGAGAACTCAAACCGATGCACCAAATGCAATGGCAAGGGCACACGGAGTGCCCAAGTCCTTCTCTCTCAAATCCCACGGAAGCAACTAGTGCTAGGGGGGAAATGAGAGGAAGAATAAGAAGGAGAACACCAAGAACTCCAAGATCTAGATCCAAGGGGTTCCCCTCACAAAGAGGAGAAAGTGATTGGTGGAAACGTGGATCTAGATCTCCTCTCTCTTTTCCCTCAAGAACTAGCAAGAATCATTGGAGGGATTGAGAGTTAGAAAGCTCGAAGAAGGTCAACAATGAGGGAAGAACACGAGCTAAAAGGATAAGGTTCATTGGGAAGAAGACCCCCTTTTATAGGTGGGGAAAAATCCAACCGTTACCCACCAACCAGCCCGCGGCCAGCGGTACTACCACAAGGCCGCGCGGTACTACTGCTTGCATCCAAGCGGTACTACCGCACAGCTGAGCGGTACTACCGTACCGACTCACGGTACTGCCGCAACCCCAGCACAGAACCGATAAATAGATGCACAGGAGCTGGGGGCGGAACTTCCGCACGCGCGGTACTACCGCGCCCCCCATGCGGTACTACTGCGAGGCAAAAGTCCCAGCCAGGGGAAAAGGGAAACTTCCGTGCCTACTTCCGCAAAGAAACGGAAGTAGCAAAAACCCGACACAATAGTACTGCCGAGGGGCGGTACTACTGCCTGACCGCATAGCGCGGTACTACCGCACGGCGAAAGCGGTACTACCGCGGTAGGTGCGGATGTAAAAAATTGCATCCGCTCCTACTACCGCAAAGGGGCGGCACTAGCCTGGTGGGCAGCGGTAGTGCGGCTCCAGGGGAGCGGTAATACTGTGGGCACCTGCGGTACTACCGTGCCACTGCACGGTACTACCGCTGATGCCTACGGTACTACCGCTTTCCTGGGAGCAGTACTACCGCAACCAACAACGGCAGCCACACAGGGGAGGCAAGAAAACGGAGGAAGCTCCAAGGAAGAAGGAAGGGAAAAGAAGGAGACGTGTACAAGATGAATCCACCCAAACCTTTCCAACGCGGACCCTGACAAAACCACACTCAAGAGAACAAGAACTGCCATAACTTCTGCATATGAGCTCCGAATTGAGCAAACTCAAGCTTGTTGGAAACAAGACGACGAGTAGCACCAAAACAGCGAGGTATGCCAACAAATAGAGGAGTGAAACCTCCAACCGAGAAGAACCGGCAAAACCTCCAACAACGAAAACATCATAGAGTAGGCAAGCGAACTCCGTTTTCGATGAACTCAAGCTTGTCATCAAGATGACCAAAAGCTCTAAGACTCTCAAAGAGAACCAAACAAGAACCAAGAAAGATGATGCAAGGATGCAATGGTTTGAGCTCTCAGTGAACGATACGATCAAGATACTCATCGAGAGCCCCCCTTGATAGTACGGCAATCGATCCTATAACCCAGTCTCCCAACTACCATCATGAGACCGGTAAAATAGAAAACCTATCAAGGGCAAACCTTTGCCTTGCACATGGTCCACTTGAGCTAGATGAAGACGATCTTGACTCCCTCAAGTTGGACCACCTTTCTTGATTGGGTTGCCTTGATGAAGACTAGTTGATTGCTCCCCCATACTCCACTATGGGTGAGCCACTCTTCCGCACATCTTCACAAGTCCATTGTCACCACAAAGGACGGCAAGCTTCAAGCATTTGATCTCTTCGTGATGCTCCACTTGAACTTGCACACCGCAACCTAACCCCACAAAGAATCCTCACGAAGACCATGGGTTAGTACACGAAGCGTAATTGAAAATGCTTACCATACCATGGGATCACTTGATCCCTCTCGGTACATCTTCTACGCTTTGTGGGTTGGTCAACTTGATTCACTCTTTGACTTAGTCTTGATCAACCTCTCACAAGACCAATCTTTAGGTAATTCCTTGAATAGCACCTTGGTCGACACAAACTCTCCTTGAAACCAACACATGTACTCCAAGAAAAGCCTATGGACAAAAACCTTCAAATATAACTCAAGGCAACCATTAGTCCATAGAGATTGTCATCCATTACCAAAACCAAACATGGGGGCACCGCATGTTCTTTCAACCCCCCCGAGGAAGATTAGGGCTTGGCGGCGGCTCTGTATCGTAAAACGCGATGAATCCTTCTCTTTGATTTTTTTCTCCCCGAAAGTGAATATATGGAGTTGGGTTTGAGGTCGGTGGAGTCTTAGGGGGCCCACGAGGCAGGGGGCGCGCCCTGCACCCTCATGGACAGGGTGTGGGCCCCCTGATGCTGATTCTTTCGCCAGTATTTTTCATTAATTCCAAAATGTGTCTCCGTGGATTTTTAGGTCATTCTGAGAACTTTTATTTCTGCACAAAAATAACACCATGGCAGTTCTGCTGAAAACAACGTCAGTCCGGGTTAGTTCCATTCAAATCATGCAAGTTAGAGTCCAAAACAATGGCAAAAGTATTTGGAAAAGTAGATACGTTGGAGACGTATCAACTCCCCCAAGCTTAAACCTTTGCTTGTCCTCAAGCATTTCAGTTGACAAACTGAAAGTCATAAAGAAAAACTTTTACAAACTCTGTTTGATCTTATTGTTGCAAATATGTAAAGCCAGCATTCAAGTTTTCAGCAAAGATTATGAACTAACCATATTCACAATAACATTTAGGTCTCATGTTTACTCATATCAATGGCATAATCAACTAGCGAGCAATAATAATAAATCTCGGATGACAACACTTTCTCAAAACAATCATAACATGATATAAAAAGATGGTATCTCTCTAGCCCTTTCTGAGACCGCAAAACATTAATGCGGAGCACCCCTGAAGATCAAGGACAGACTAGACATTGTAATTCATGGTAAAAGAGATCCAGTCACACGCATACTCAATGTAAATTAATAGCAATGCATGCGAATGATAGCGGTGCTCTCCAACTGGTGCTTTTTAATAAGAGGATGATGACTCAACATAAAATTAAATAGATAGGCCCTTCGCAGAGGGAATCATGGATTTGCAGAGGTGCCAGAGCTCGAGTTTTGAAACAAAGATAAATAATGTTTTGAGTGGCATACTTCCATTATCAACATAACAACCAAGAGATCTCGATATCTTCCATGATACACACATTATAGGCGGTTCCCAAACAGAATGGTAAAGTTTATACTCCCCCACCACCAACAAACATCAATCCATGGCTTGTCCGAAACAACGGGTGCCGTCCAACTAACAACAATCCTGGGGGAGTTTTGTTTGCAATTATTTTGATTTGATTTGAGCATGGGACTGGGCATCCCGGTTACCGGCCATTTTCTCGTGAGTGATGAGCGAAGTCCACTCATCGTGAGAATAAACCACCTAGCATGGAAGATATAGAGAGCCCTAGTTGATACATGAGCTATTCGAGCATACAAAACAGAATTTCATTTGAAGGTTTAGAGTTTGGCGCATACAAATTTACTTGGAATGACATGTAAATACTGCATATAGGAAGGTATGGTGGACTCATATGGAATAACTTTGGGGTTTATGGAAGTGGATGCCCAAGTAGTATTCCTACTTAGTACAAGTGAAGGTTAGAAAGAGACTGGGAAGCGACCAACTAGAGAGCAACAACAGTCATGAACATGCATTGATATTAATCAACAATGAGTGCAAGCCTGAGTAGGATATAAATCACTGTGAACATAAATATCATGGAGGCTATGTTGATTTTGTTTTAACTACATGCATGAGCATGTGCCAAGTCAAGCCACTCGAATCGTTCAAAGGAGGATACCACCCTATCATACCACATCACAACCATTTTAATAGCATGTTGGCACGCAAGGTAAACCATTATAAACTCCTAGCTAATTAAGCATGGCTTGGGCAACTATAATCTCTAATTGTCATTGCAAACATGTTTCATTCATAATAGGCTGAATCAGGAATGATGAACTAATCATGTTTACAAAAACAAGATAGGTCGATTTCATACCATCTTCTCTCATCTCATTCAGTCCATCATATATCGTCATTATTGCCTTTCACTCGCACGACCGAACGGTGTGGATAATAATAATAGTGCACGTGCATTGGACTAAGCTGGAATCTGCAAGCATTTTATATAAGGGAGCAGACAAGGTAATATGGGCTCTTGGTTAAATCAACAATAATGCATATGAGAGCCACTCAACATTTTCATCATGGTCTTCTCCTCTCGGCTCCCAAAGAATAAGAAAAGAAATAAAACTATTTACACGAGAAAGTTCCCAACAAGCAAAAGAAGAACGAGAAATCTTTTTTGGTTTTCTTCTAATTACTACTACTACAGGCATGGAAAGTAAACTAGCTAAAAGCTACAACTAATTGTTTTGGTTTTTCTTAAGGTTTTTCAAACACACAAGAAGAAGGCTTAGAAAAGAAAATAAACTAGCATGGATAGTACAATGAAAAAGTATGACCACCGACAACTAGAATGAGTGTGTGAACATGAATGTAATGTCAGTGAGCAATACGTACTCCCCCAAGATTAGGATTTTGGCCTAAGTTGGTCTATGCCCACGGATCGAAGCTACTCTCTTTGGTGTACCGAGGAGGGTTCTCAGGGTGCCACTGGTTGGCGATCTCCTCCGGATCCCACTGATAAACAGACTGCCGATAAAGGTCAAGTGGTGGCTCAGGCTCAGGCTCTGGGACTTGTGTCAGCCTCTAGTATGCATAAATGGCCTCGGGTAAGATGAGGTACGTGCCTGAAAGTATGTTAAACAAAGAGGGTGCAGGCAAGGTAATAGTCTCACAATGAGTTTTATCAAATATCAAAATATACTTAAGCATCTCTTATTTTTAACAATAAATTCATGTGCTACCATACTCTTATAATCTAGAAAAATAGGGCGCAGCAACTTTTCCTCTTTCTCATAATGCCTAATAGGTACCTCAAAGTGTTTAGCAAGGCATGAAGCAAAGATGCCTCCAAAGATGGGGCCCTTTGTACGGTTCAGACTTAATCGTTTAGCAACAATAGCGCCTAAGCTGGAAGTTGTATCACGAAACAAAGCATGGCGCAAAATGACAAGATCAGGAGCACTAAGATTTCCACTGTTCCCGCGACCAATTAAGCATCTACTAGCAAACATCGCAAAGTAACGTAGAACAGAAAAATGTATACTAGTAATTCTTGCATCGGAAACTTCCCTCGTTTCCCCTACAGCAATTCTATCAATAAATCCATCCATATCACTATGATGTGGTTCCTCGAAGCTGCCCACAAAGGGTATCTTGCAGACCCGACAAAAATCATGGAGTGACATCTCCTTAACCTCATCATATAAGTGAAACTCCACTGAAGGTGGTGATTTCTTAGCATGGAAATAAAAAATTTGCACGAAAATATTAGTGAGTAGGAGATACTGTTCGCGTTGGTCGTGGAGGAAGTCGGTGAGGCCTGCATTCTCAGCCAAGTAATAAAAGTCATTGTAAATTCTGGCGGCTCTCAAGAATGCATCACAAGGACATTCACATGGCCGAACCTCCGCAGTGCGAGGAAGATTGTATTTGGGCTTTTTATTCTCCTCATTCTGTTTGTCCTTCGAGCTTCGTCTCGAAGAGCCCCTCAACAATCTCTTCATCATTTTCTTTCTCTAAAAAAATTCTAAAATTTTTTAGTGACTCAAAATAAAAGTGAATCAAACTCAACGAGATTGATAGCAACTACTCCCACGGGTGCCTGGAGGCTATATCATGCATTAAAACTACTTTAGACCATATAAATTTGACATGCAAGCTCAAGAACAGGGTCACCTTAGCAGCAAAACTCTGCAATAAATAAATCACTAGAACAAAAACTAATTAGACCATTGGAGGAGTCACATACCGAAGAACAATCCCCCAAAACAGTTTTGTGAATGGAGCTTTGAGCAAAGAGATCGAAAATGGCAGCAAGATGAGCTAGAACACGGGTTTGAGCTATGGGAGGATTTTTTTTCTCGAGGAATACGAAGTGAGTGGGTGCTGGAATAAGTGGAGGGGGTCCATGTGGGGCCCACGGGGCAGGGGCGTGCCCTGTGCCCTCGTGGCCAAATGGTGGGCCCCCCTAGTGTGTTCTCATGGCCAGGAATTCTTAAATATTCTACAAAAAATCATATTTCATTTTCAGGACATTTGAAGAACTTTTATTTTTGCGGTATTTTTATTGCAAGGATAATTCAGAAAACAAACAGAAAATACTAATTTTGCTTTATTTAATATAAATAAAAGAAAGTAAAAGGAGGGTACAGAGAGTTGTGCTTTCTAACTTCATCCATCTCATGCTCATCAAAAGGAATCCACTAACAAGGTTGATCAAGTCTTGTTAACAAACTCTTTCTGAATAACATAAAACCGGAGAATTTTCGAATAACACTAGGTTACCTCAACGGGGATATGCATGTCCCCAACAATAAGAATATCATATTTCTTCTTGACAGTAGGAAGAGGGAGTTCAAAACCTCCAATAGTAATCGTTGAAATTTTTCCAATAGAATTGATACTGTGGACTTGAGGTTGTTTCCTTGGAAAGTTTACCGTATGCTCATTACTATTAACATGAAAAGTGACATTGCCTTTGTTGCAACCAATAACAGCCCTTGCAGTATTCAAAAAGGGTCTACCAAGGATAATCGCCATACTATCGTCCTCGGGAATATCAAGAATAACAAAGTTCGTTAAAATAGTAATGTTTGCAACCACAATAGGCGCATCCTCGCAAATACCGACAGGTATGGCAGTTGATTTATCGGCCATTTGCAAAGATATTTCAGTAGGTGTCAACTTATTCAAATCAAGTCTACGATATAAAGAGAGAGGCATAACACTAACACCGGCTCCAATATCACATAAAGCAGTTTGAATATAATTTCTTTTAATGGAGCAAGGTATAGTAGGTACTCCGGGATCTCCAAGTTTCGTTGGTATTCCACCCTTAAAAGTATAATTAGCAAGCATGGTGGAAATTTCAGCTTCCGGTATCTTTCTTTTATTAGTAATGATATCCTTCATATATTTAGCATAAGGATTTGTTTTGAGCACATCAGTTAATCGCATACGCAAAAAGATAGGCCTAATCATTTCAGCAAAGCGCTCAAAATCCTCATCATCCTTTTTCTTGGATGGTTTCGAAGGAAAAGGCATGGGTTTCTGAACCCAAGGTTCCCTTTCTTTACCATGTTTCCTAGCAACAAAGTCTCTTTTATCATAACGTTGATTCTTTGATTGTGGGTTATCAAGATCAACAGCAGGTTCAACTTCTACATCTTTATCATTACTAGGTTGAGCATCATCATGAAGATCATCATTAATATTTTCATTAGGTTCATGTTCATTACCAGATTGTGTTTCAGCATCAGACATAGATATATCATTTGGATTATCAGGTGGTTCAGCAATAGGTTCACTAGAAGTTTGCACAGTTCTATCATTTTTCTCCTTCTTCTTTTTAGAAGAACTAGGAACATCAATATTATTTCTTTGAGAATCTTGCTCGATTCTCTTAGGGTGGCCTTCAAGATACAAAGGTTCCTGAGTCATTCTACCAGTTCTAGTAGCCACTCTAACATCATAATCATTTTTCTTACTATACAATTCATCAAGCACTTCTTTTTTAGCCTTAAGTACTTGTTCTACTTGAGTGGTAACCATAGAAGCATGTTTGCTAACAAGTTTAAGTTCACCTTTAATATTAGCCATATAATCACCCAAGCGTCTAATCATATAAGCATTTTCTTTTAATTGTCTACCAAAATAAGCATTGAAGTCGTCTTGCTTAAACATAAAGTTATCAAACTCATCCAAGCACCGACTAGCAATTTTAGTAGGAGGGACTTCAACTTTATCATATCTATAGAGAGAATTTACCTTTACTACCCGTGTCGGGATATCGGGATCAGGAGGTTCTTCAATAAATAAAGAATTAAGATCATATGTTCCTTCAATAGGCGGTATATTAAGACCATGTATTTCTTCAATAGGAGGTAAATTCTTAACGTCTTCAGCTGTAATACCTTTTTCTTTCATAGATTTCTTTGCCTCTTGCATATCTTCGGGACTGAGAAATAGGACGCCTCTCTTCTTCGGAGTTGGTTTAGGAATAGACTCAGTAATTGGAGCAGGAGCTGGCTCAGGAGGTGCCCAATTATTTTCATTTGTCAACATATTATTCAATAGGATTTCAGCTTCATCCGGTGTTCTTTCCCTGAAAAGAGAACCAGCACAACTATCCAGGTAATCTCTGGAAGCATCGGTTAGTCCATTATAAAAGATATCAAGTATTTCAGGTTTCTTAAGAGGATGATCAGGCAAAGAATTAAGTAACTTGAGAAGCCTCCCACAAGCTTGTGGGAGACTCTCTTCTTTAATTTGCACGAAGTTGTATATTTCCCTCAAAGCAGCTTGTTTCTTATGAGCAGGGAAGTATTTAGCACAGAAGTAATAAATCATATCCTGGGGACTACGCACACAACCAAGATCAAGAGAATTAAACCATATCTTAGCATCACCCTTTAATGAGAACGGAAATATTTTGAGTATATAGAAGTAACGCGATCTCTCATCATTAGTAAACAGGGCAGCTATATCATTTAATTTAGTAAGATGTGCCACAACAGTTTCGGATTCATAGCCATAAAACGGATCAGATTCAACCAAAGTAATTATATCAGGATCAACAGAGAATTCATAATCCTTATCAGGAACACAAAAAGGTGAAGTAGCAAAAGCAGGGTCAGGTCTCATTTTATCTCTAAGTGATTCTTTGTTCCATTTAATTAATAACCTCTTAAGCTCATATCTATCTTTGCAAGCTAAAATAGCGGCAGAAGATTCCATATCAAAAAGATAACCCTCAGGAATAACAGGCATATTTTCATCATCACTATCATCATCGTATTTAGATTCAATAATTTCTTTTTCTCTAGCCCTAGCAATTTGTTCATCAAGAAATTCACCAAGGGGCACAGTAGTATCAGGCATAGAAGCAGTTTCATCATAAGTATCATGCATAGCAGAAGTGGCATCATCAATAACATGCGACATATCAGAACGAATAGCAGAAGCAGGTGTAGGTGTCGCAAACTTACTCATAACAGAAGGTGAATCAAGTGCAGAGCTGGATGGCAGTTCCTTACCTCCCCTCGTAGTTGAGGGATAGATCTTGGTTTTTGGATCTCTCAAGTTCTTCATAGTGTCTAGCAGATATAAATCCCAAGTGACTCAAAGAATAGAGCTATGCTCCCCGGCAATGGCGCCAGAAATTTGTCTTGATAACCCACAAGTATAGGGGATCACAACAGCTTTCGAGGGTAGAGTATTCAACCCAAATTTATTGATTCGACACAAGGGGAGCCAAAGAATATTCTCAAGTATTAGCAGCTGAGTTGTCAATTCAACCACACCTAGAAACTTAGTATCTGCAGCAAAGTGTTTAGTAGCAAAGTAATATGATAGTGGTTGTAGCGGCAAGAAAGTAAAGACAACAAAAGTAATGTTTTTGGTATTTTGTAGTGATTGTAACAGTAGCAGCGGGAAAGTAAATAAGCGAGAACCAGTATATAGAAAACTCGTAGGCACCGGATCAGTGATGGATAATTATGCCGGATGCGGTTCATCATGTAACAGTCATAACATAGGGTGGCACATAACTAGCTCCAATTCATCAATGTAATGTAGGCATGTATTCCGTATATAGTCATACGTACTGATGGAAAAGAACTTGCATGACATCTTTTGTCCTACCCTCCCATGGCAGCGGGGTCCTATTGGAAACTAAGGGATATTAAGGCCTCCTTTTAATAGAGAACCGGAACAAAGCATTAGCACATAGTGAATACATGAACTCCTCAAACTATGGTCATCATCGGGAGTGGTCCCGATTATTATCACTTCGGGGTTGCCGGATCATAACACATAGTAGGTGACTGTCGGTGTCAAAACCGGTGGATCTCGGGTTGTGGGTCCCGAACTGTGCGTCTAGGCCGGATGGTAACAGGAGGCAGGGAACACGATGTTTTACCCAGGTTCGGGCCCTCTCGATGGAGGTAAAACCCTACGTCCTGCTTGATTAATATTGATGATATGGGTAGTACAAGAGTAGATCTACCACGAGATCAAGGAGGCTAAACCCTAGAAGCTAGCCTATGGTATGATTGTTGGATATGGAGTTGATTGCCTACGGACTACAACCCTCTGGTTTATATAGACACCGGATAGGGTTAGGGTTACATAGAGTTGGTTACAATGATAGGAGATCTTGAATATCTGCATCGCCAAGCTTGCCTTCCACGCCAAGGAAAGTCCCATCCGGACACGGGACGAAGTCTTCAATCTTGTATCTTCATAGTCCTGGAGTCCGGCTGAAGGTATAGACCGGCTACCCGAACACCCCCTAATCCAGGACTCCCTCAGTAGCCCCTGAACCAGGCTTCAATGACGACGAGTCCGGCGCGCAAATTGTCTTCGGCATTGCAAGGCGGGTTCCTCCTCCAAGTCCTTCATAGAAGATTGTAAACACCAAGAGTAGTGTCCGGATCTGCAAAATAAGCTTCCACATATTGCCATAGAGAGAATAATATTAACACAAAACAAATCTGCTGACGTATTCCGCAGTGCGTCATCACACTACAGCCAAGTCCTTCACTCGAATTGTTTTCACTTTTCCACCTCGGCGTGTTTTGCGAGGCGGTTTCCTTGGCACATCTTGTCAAAGCAGAGATCGTGTGCCCCCCTTTTACGGGATTCTCATCAATACAGACGTGGGTAACCCAATCGTGCCCGTTAGCATGTTTTCTCGATTAAAGGCGAGTCCCAAACGGTTACGGGGAGGGCTCCTGGTATTCAACCTCTTATAAAGAGACCAGGGCCTTACTCCTTTTCTCCAATCCCAAAACAAGTTTGCCCGTCGCCTCGAGTTCCAACACCCTAGGCTCCAGATTCCGGGCGCCTCAAACCTTCGACAATGTCCGGTTCCGACCTTCAAGGCCGATGGATGCCCTCCTCCGTCACGGAAGAGGACGTGCTAAAGTTGAGAGAGGCTAAGTTCTTGACCGCCAAAATTTCGCACAGGTTGCCTGCTCAAAGGCAGGCTATCCCCAGTCCCTAGCCCGGTGAGAGCGTAGTGTTCGTGTCTGACTTCCTTCGGGGGTTAGGCTTCCCGATGGACCCCTTTGTGAGGGGACTGCTGTTTTATTACAGGTTGGAATTCCACGACCTAGCTCCGGAGTCCATCCTCCATATCTCCTCGTTTATCGTTGTATGCGAAGCGTTCCTCCGTGTTACCCCTCACTTCGGATTATGGCTCAAGACTTTCAAAGTGGAGCCGAAGATGATCAAGGGACGGCACGCAGAGTGCGGAGGCGCTGTTATAAGCAAAAATGCTGATGCTCCATGGCCCGAGGGCTCTTTTCAAGAGGAGCTAGGCTTGTGGCAACGAGAGTGGTTTTATATCACCGCTCCCCGGAGCGCCAAGTGGGTGGCGCTTCCTGCCTTTCGCTCGGGTCCCCCACCACGGCTAGCATCATGGGTTAACAGAGGGTTAGATTGGGGTTTTCCCAAAGACGTGCCCCTGTTACAGGGCCGAATTAAGGATCTCTTGGAAGGAGACCTCAGCTTGGTCAAGGTGACACAGGTCATGTTGATTCGCCGAATATTGCCCGGCAAACGTCGCCCCCTTCGCCTGTGGGAGTTTAATCCAGAGGGACCGCGAGCTCTCCAGAACTTTATGGGTGCAACGCCCGCGGAGATGTATAGATTGTTCTTCGGATCACAAGAGATGTGTCCGGATTTAACCGAGGACGCAGGCCTAAGCTGCAATCGCCCGGATACTCAAGTAAGCAACCTTGTGCCCGGACCTTCTATCCGTATAATTGTCATAAACTTGCCCCTAAAAGAGCCGTCCTTTTAAACAGGAGTGGATAGCGAAGGCGAAGCTGATCAGGTGTCCGGCTCCCCTTCCTGAAACCAGGCCGGATCCCGTGCTGGTCAGGATGCTGGAGATAATGCCTTTGGAGGGAGAGGACAAGGAAGCTATGGCCTCCTCGAAGGAGGCTTCTCCGAAGGGAGTAACCGACAATTCCTCTCCTAAGGGGAAGAAGAGAGCCGCCTCTGACGACCCGGAAACCATGGCCTCGAAACGGGGGAGAAAATCCTCGTCAGAGGGTCCGACGCCGGGGAGTTCCTCGGCCGGACTACGCCCTCAAGGGGATCAGCCCTCCAGCGAGTCGTAAGTGGAGAAAAGATTTTCCTTTTGAGGTATGAGGGAAGTCCTTGATTTATATCTGAGAAGATTAACCAAACCTTTATCTTGTAGCTCAGACCTCAGCCCTTCTCAGCAGAGCTCGTCTTCGGGGGATCTCCTTCCGGAGATGATGGAGAGCGGGACGCCTCCCCCTGCTGTGCCGCCTAGCGAGGCGGGCGACCCTGAGGTGTCGTCGCGGAGGGTTTCTCCAAATCTGGCAGGGGCGGAAGGTGGCTATGCGGCCCCCGCGAGGTTCTTCGTGTCCGGCCTTCGAAAGAGGTCATGGGACGAGCCCGGCACCGTCTGGTGCTCGGCCGGAGGAGCTAAAGATTCTGCTGGGGCGAGCTTCTATCCCAGAGGAGCACCGCGCATTGATGGGCACGGTGATTGAAAGGATTTCATTCATAGAGAGCGGATTGTATGAGGCCGTCAAAAGTTTACTGACGGGTTTCGAGGTACATTAGATAATGTATACTTTTGTCAGTTGCGCATGAATAAGATGCGCCCTGTGTAGATAGTAGCCCCTGAGACTCTATGCGTCGTCAAGAAATGACGACACGCGGAGGATCATAATCCCAGGTCTAAGGTGTCTCCTTTGAATGTAGGCGGCAGGGTGTCCAGAATCGAGCCGAACTGACGATTTTGCCGAACTAAAGCGGCAACTGGACGTGGCAGATGCCGACATCACGCTTGTCGATAAGCGGCTTGATGAGGCTCAAGGTATGTAATTCCTCGGGCGGCATCAGGTAAGAACAGTTTTATGCCTGTGTATTACGATGTGTGTGCTTGACGCAGATGGTGCGGCCGCCGTGGAGAGTCTTAGGGCAGAACTTGCCCGAGCTAAAGAACAAGCCAGCGGAAGTGATGCGGCCACCAGGAAATCCCTTGAAGAGGTAAGAGCCGAACAGACTGCTCATTGCCGAAGCAAAGAAGAGATGGCTGAGATGGCCGAAAAGTTAAAAAGCGCTACAGACCGTTGCAGACTTCTTGAAAAAGAAGACCAGGCGAAACAGACGGACTTAGAGAAGGCCGTTGCCAATGCCAAGGACGCGCGCTCTGCGATGAGAGCTGCGAAGGAGGAGCTGCGTCAGGCCGAATAGATTGCAGCTGAAAAGCCCTTTATGCTGCGAAGGAAATTTTGTGATCCGAAGTTTGCTCCGTTGGACCGGATGTGGAGTGTGGAGGATACCTATCTGGACTTGGCAGCGAGTGCTGCTGATGTGACCGAACACTTTCGAGATTAGAAAGATCGCGAAGTGGAAAAGCTTTTCTGGTCGCAGTTTCACAATCCAGAGCGTCCACTGGCAGTGGATGATCGTTTGGCTCAATGGGCCGAACTGAATAGGTTGTCTGGACTCGCCATGAAGTACGTCATGGGTCACCTGTGGCCGGGGAGATCGGAGCCGAAGAGTTATTTCAGCTTGGTGCAGCAATTCCTTGACGCGGTGCCGCGTATAAATACAATGAAGAGGTCAGCATGCATAGAGGGCGCTAGGATGGCTCTTGCCCGTGTTAAGACATACTGGGCAGAGATGGATACCACCGTTGTTGTGTCCTGAGATTCGGACAAAAGCCGAGTACGCTCCGAACACTATTTTCAGGAAGTTCTTGAAGGCGCTCGTGTAATAGAGACGCAGTGCCCGAAAGATGCTATGTTATGAGAGCATATGTAATTATAAAGTAATATTTTGATAAACTGTAGTGGCCTTTTTTATACTTGTGCCTCCAAGTATTGGGAACACCTCCTGTGCGGCCGTTTTAAGATATATATATATATAATCTGAAAGATGGCAGTCGTTGGCTTCAGCCCCCACGCACATAGTGCGGGGGTGCTCGCAGAAGACGCATTTTCACACTTAACCCAATGTCTTGGTCCTACAAAGGAGGTGATAGCGCAGCGGGCCAGGCAACCGGACTATAATGCTTTAACACTTTCACTTAGCCATAGGAGTTTGACAGTGAGACTATTTAGGTAGCCCCTTGGTGGCAACTGCGCTCGTCCGAGTTCGTGGCGCGTATGTGCCTGACCGGGAAGCGGCCCTTCATTAAAGCAGAGGAATCCGATAGATTCCGATAGGTCATCGAGTGGCTGACCAGTCTCACTCTACATCATGACAGTCAGTTTTCGGCTTTCTCTATTGAGGTGCTCGCCCGGGCGAACCGGGGCACAATCGCAGTAGTTCTCCTGGTGCTACCTTAGCCGATAGAGCGGAACATAAGGTAGCCGAACTCAGGAGCCGGGCAACCCAACATTTGACCAAAGACATGATTCGGAGCTGATGCATATAATGCCAAAACTCGCGACGCCAAACACTCCCTAAGGTGTTCGGTCTTTATGAGTGCGGGCGAAACAACACTCTTTATTAAAAAAGCCCCTAGTGTCTAGGTACGTGCAAAAATTCTGACGTGGCCACATGCCAAGACGCCGGCCTCCTCCTTGGTTATATCAGAAAGAAAAAAACCAGGGGATGTGTAGCAACAAGAGACAGTAAAAAAGGTTTACGCAGGGTCTTAATCTGAAAAGAATCCTTTAGGACGGGTCCCTACTGCACGTCTGCGCCTGTGTCTCCGTTGTGTCGTATCCTGGATGGGCGTCGCACGACGTTCATCTGTAAAAGAGAGGAACTGAGTTGAAAACGGGTCGTGCCGAAAAAGTTTAAAATAAGCAAAGTATAAAGTAAGATATATAAGATTGAGCTTTATTGTCTCTTATTGTATATGCGTGGAGCCCCTAGTGCGGGGGTATATGGCTTCTAGGCCTGCATCAATGATGATTTTGCACCGAACTCGTCTATCCGCGTTCGTGGTCTTGAATGACCTATTTCGAAGTTTTTTTGGCCGGTGAGGCCATTTTGCTGTGGGGCTGTCAAAGCGGCCGCACTGTCCTCCGCTTGGGGAGGCGCACTTTAGTGCTTCCCCTTCAAAGAGATGATGCCTCGTGGACCGGGCATCTTAAGCGTAAGAGATGCATAATGCGGTATTGCGTTAAAGTGAGCGAAAGCTTCGCGTCCCAGTAGTGCTTGATAGCGACTTGAGAACGGGACGGTATGGAAGGTCAGCTTTTCGCGGCGGAGGTTATCGGCAGAGCCGAATATGACTTCGAGCCAGAGAAAACCCATACAATGGGTGTCCGGACCAGGTATTACCCCTTGAAAGGAGGTTTTGCTGCGGCGGATTCTTGCTGGGTTTATCCCCATGTGCTGGATTGTATCCTGATATATCAGGTTTAGTCCACTGCCGCAGTCCATAAGGACATTTGAAAACTGGAGTCCGCCAATTATTGGATCGAGTATCAAGGCAGTCCAGCCTATATTCTTGATATTCCTAGAATAATCTAGCCGATCAAAGATGATCGGTTTTGAGAACCAGTGGCAGGACCCTTTGGGGATGGGCCGTGTGGTGCGTACCTTTACGGGCGCCGCACGTTTTGTTATGTGAAGTGTGTTCACTGTTTTTACTTCTTGTGGGAAGTTCTTTTGTTTCCTGGTGCTCTGCTTTTGGGGTTCGTCCTCGTCTTCGCTTGGTGTGTCGAGCCCCTTGTGTTCAGCATTGAGTCTGCCGGATTGTTTGAAAACCCAACAGTCTCTATGGGTATGGTTAGCAGGCTTCCCGGGAGTACTGTGTATCTGACATATCCTGTCCAGGACTTTATTTAGGTTGGATGGATCGTCCCTGTTATCCTGGGGGGCGATTTTTCCTGATTTTGTCGTGAGCCTTTGAATCCGGCATTGACTGTCGTGCTCTTCGGACTTTTGTCCTTAGTCCAGCGACGGTCCTTGTTGCGTCGCGGTTTTCCGTTTCCATCCCTAGTTTCGGATGTACTTGGGTTGCTGGGGCTGCACCTTGCCAACCAGCTGTCCTCCCCTGCACAAAAGCGGGTCATGAGGCTTGTTAGTGCGGCCATTGTTCTTGGCTTTTCTTGGCCGTGGTGTCTGGCGAGCCATTCGTCTCGGACGTTATGCCTGAAAGCTGCTAAGGCTTCGGCGTCCGGACAGTCGACTATCTGATTCTTTTTAGTGAGGAATCTATTCCAGAACTGCCGAGTTGATTCTCCGGGTTGTTGAGTTATGTGACTAAGATCGTCTGCATCCGGAGGGCGGACATAGGTCCCTTGAAAGTTTGCTCGGAAAGCATCCTCGAGCTCTTCCCAGCTTCCAATTGTGTTTTCGGGAAGGCTTTTAAGCCAATGCCGGGCTGGCCCTTTAAGCTTAAGGGGTAGATATTTTATGGCGTGGAGATCATCTCCTCTAGCCATGTGTATGTGGAGGATATAATCCTCGATCCAAACTCCAGGGTCTGTTGTTCCATCATATGCCTCTATGTTTACGGGTTTGAATCCCTCTGGGAATTCATAGTCCAGGACCTCATCGGTGAAACATAGGGGGTGTGCGGCGCCCCTGTATTTGGGTGTGCCGGATTCTGATGATGGCTTCATAGTGTTGCTTACGAGAGCTTGCTTTCTTGGCCCATAAATGGACCTGACTGGGCCATGATGCGAGTCCTTAAGTGGGTCGCATGCCGATTTAGGTGCGGCGTCGCTTACCGCTTTATGGGGTCGTCTATCCGACCGTGTGACTTTTTCATTTTTCGAATGCGAGGGCTCTAGGGCCTCTTCGTTGAATTCAGGCAGTAGCTTTCTTTTCGGATAGCTTTTAGTGCGGCGACTGTCGCCGTACTTATCTGTGGTATTGATTACTTTGCTCCATCTAATCCGGAGTGCATCTTCCGCTGTTTTTAGTTTCCGCTTCTGCTTTTTTAGGCTGCGTGCAGTTGCAACGAGCCTCTCGTGGAGATTCTTCTGCTCCATAGGTTTATTCGGCGTGAGGTCGTCCGGAATGCCGTTTTCGCCGGAGGAGGGATGTTCGGTTTCTCTATCTGTGTTGCCCTGTTCGGACGGTTGCTCTAAGGCCTGCTCGTCGTCTACCGGCTCGTCCTGCTCTATGGCTGGGTTTTTGTCGAGGCGGGGCTTCAGTCGGCGTTTACGCTGACGCTTTGATTGCTTTTCGGGGGGTCGATCTCCCGTCCCATCCCCTTTTTCCTCGTTGTCGCTTCCTTTAGGGGTATCCACCATGTACACATCGTGAGATGAGGTGGCTGTCCAATGCCCTATGGGCGTTGGTTCGTCGGTATCTCCTGCATCGTCATCCATGCTGTCGATGTCTCCGGAGTCGAAGTTGAGCACGTCGTTTAAATTGTCGACAATGGCTACCAAGTGGGTGGTGGGTGGGCTTTGAATTTCTTCATCGTCCGTATCCCATCCTCGCTGACCGTAGTTCGGCCAGGGCTCTCCTGATAAGGAGAGAGACTTGAGAGAGTTCAGGATATCGCCATAAGGCGAGTGCTGAAAGATGTCTGCGGCGGTGAACTCTATTATCGGCGCCCAATCGGATTCGATCGGCAGGGGCGCGGGGGGTTCGGAGTTCGGAAAGGAGTCCGGATCCTCGGAGTCACGGATCATACAGAGTGCGGGGCTAGCGTTTGGCTCGATCGCCTTTGAGATCAAAGCCCCCGAGGTGACGACCAACCGCTCATCCTCGATTGGCGCAATAGGCTCCGAGTTAGGGGTCGCAACCGATGCGTGTGCTGCCTCCAGGACACTGTCCGGAGGCAGAGCTAGGTCATGCCCCTCGAGAGAGTGCGGCGCGCTTGGCCGTGGCTCGAACCCGTCGAAGATCAAGTCTCCGCGGATGTTAGCTGTGTAGTTTAAGCTTCCAAACCTGACTTGATGGCCAGGGGCATAGCTTTCGATCTGCTCCAGGTGGCCGAGCGAATTGGCCCGCAGAGCGAAGCCGCCGAAGACGAAGATCTGTCCGGGGAGAAAAGTCTCACCCTGGACCGTATCGTTGTTGATGATCAAAGGAGCCATCGGGCCTAAAGGCGACGACACAGAGGAACTCTCAATGAAAGCACCAATGTCAGTGTCAAAACCGGCGGATCTCGGGTAGTGGGTCCCGAACTGTGCGTCTAGGCCGGATGGTAACAGGAGGCAAGGGAACACGATGTTTTACCCAGGTTCGGGCCCTCTCGATGGAGGTAAAACCCTACGTCCTGCTTGATTAATATTGATGATATGGGTAGTACAAGAGTAGATCTACCACGAGATCAAGGAGGCTAAACCCTATAAGCTAGCCTATGGTATGATTGTTGTATATGGAGTTGATTGCCTACGGACTACAACCCTCCGGTTTATATAGACACCGGATAGGGTTAGGGTTACATAGAGTCGGTTACAATGATAGGAGATCTTGAATATCCGCGTCGCCAAGCTTGCCTTCCACGCCAAGGAAAGTCCCATCCGGACACGGGACGAAGTCTTCAATCTTGTATCTTCATAGTCCTGGAGTCCGGCTGAAGGTATAGACCGGCTACCCGAACACCCCCTAATCCAGGACTCCCTCAGTGACTATAGACTTGCAAGATAGGATCAAGAACTCACATATATTCATGAAAACATAATAGGTTCAGATCTGAAATCATGGCACTCGGGCCCTAGTGACAAGCATTAAGCATAGCAAAGTCATAGCAACATCAATCTCAGAACATAATGGATACTAGGGATCAAACCCTAACAAAACTAACTTGATTACATGATAAATCTCATCCAACCCATCACCGTCCAGCAAGCCTACGATGGAATTACTCACACACGGCGGTGAGCATCATGAAATTGGTGATGGAAGATGGTTGATGATGACGACGGCGATGAATCCCCCTCTCCGAAGCCCCGAACGGACTCCAGATCAGCCCTCCCGAGAGGTTTTAGGGCTTGGCGGTGGCTCCGTATCGTAAAACGTGATGATTTCTTCTCTCTCATTTTTTTCTCTCCGAAAGCAAATATATAGAGTTGGAGTTGGCGTCGGAGGGTTTACAGGGGGCCCACGAGGTAGGGGGCGCGCCCTGGGGGGCGCTCCCCACCCTCGTGAGAAGGGTGTGGTCCCCCTGGTCTTCATCTTTGGCGAGGATTTTTTATTGTTTTTTCTAAGATGTTCCGTGGAGTTTCAGGTCATTCCGAGAATATTTGTTTTCTGCACATAAAACAACACCATCGTAATTCTGCTGAAAACAGCGTCAGTCCGGGTTAGTTCCATTCAAATCATACAAGTTAGAGTCCAAAACAAGGGCAAAAGTGTTTGGAAAAGTAGATACGACGGAGACGTATCATGGGCCTCTTCTTTTTTATATGGCCTTTCTCTTTTTTTTTCTTTTTTTCGAAGAACTTTCCTCACATGGGACAATGCTCTAATAATGGAAATCATCACACTTTTATTTACTTTACAACTCAAGAATTACAACTCGATACTTAGAACAAAATATAAATCTATGTGAATGCCTCTGGCGGTGTATCGGGATATTCAATGAATCAAGAGTGACATGTATGAAAGAATTATGAAGGTGGCTTTGCCACAAATACGATGTCAACTACATGATCATGCAAGGCAATATGACAATGATGAAGAGTGTCATAATAAATGGAACGGTGGAAACTTGCATGGCAATATATCTCGAAATGGCTATGGAAATGCCATAATAGGTAGGTATGGTGGCTGTTTTGTGGAAGATATAAGGAGGCTTATGTGTAATAGAGCGTATCATATCACGGGGTTTGGATGCACCGGCGAAGTTTGCACCAACTCTCAAGGTGAGAAAGGGCAATGCATGATACCAAAGAGGCTAGCAATGATGGAAGGGTGAGAGTGCGTATAATCCATGGACTCAACATTAGTCATAAAGATCTCATATACTTATTGCAAAAATCAACAAGTCATCAAAACCAAGCACTACGCGCATGCTCCTAGGGGGATAGATTGGTAGGAAAAGGCCATCGCTCGTCCCCAACCGCCACTCGTAAGGAAAGCAATCAAAGAACATCCCATGCTTCAAATTTTTCACACAAATTTTACCATATGTGCATGCTACAGGACTTGCCAACTTCAACACAAGTATTTCTCAATTCCATAATTACTCAACTAGCACAACTCTAATATTACCATCTTTATATCTCAAAACAACTACCAAGGATCAAACTTCTATAACATTTAATGCACTCTATATGAAAGTTTTTATTATACCCATCTTGGATGCCTATCATATTAGGACTAATTTCATAACCAAAGCAAATTACCATGCTGTTCTAAAAGGCTCTCAAAATAATTTAAGTGAAGCATGAGAGACCAATAATTTCTATAAAATAAAACCACCACCGTGCTGTAAAAAGATATAAGTGAAGCACTAGAGCAAAATTATCTAGCTCAAAAGATATAAGTGAAGCACATAGAGTATTCTAATAAATTCCGATTCATGTGTGTCTCTCCCAAAAGGTGTGATAACCCACAAGTATAAGGGATCGCAACAGTTTTTGAGAGTAAAGTATTCAACCTAAATTTATTGATTCGACACAAGGGGAGCCAAAGAATACTCTCAAGTATTAGCAGCTGACTTGTCAATTCAACCACACCTGGAAACTTAATATCTGCAGCAAAGTATTTAGTACCAAAGTAATATGATAGTAGTGGTAACCGTAGCAAAACGTAACAGTAGTAAAAGTAATGTTTTTGGTATTTTGTAGTGATGATAGCAATAGCAACGGGAAAGTAAATAAGCGAAGAACAATATATGGAAAGCTCGTAGGCAATGGATTGATGATGGAGAATTATGCCGGATGCGGTTCATCATGTAACAGTCATAACCTAGGGTGACACAGAACTAGCTCTAGTTCATTGATATAATGTAGGCATGTATTCCAAATATAGTCATACATGCTTATGGAAAAGAACTTGCATGACATCTTTTGTCCTACCCTCCCATGGCAGCGGGGTCCTTACGGAAACTAAGGGATATTAAGGCATCCTTTTAATAGAGTACCAGAACAAAGCATTAACACATAGTGAATACATGAACTCCTCAAACTACAGTCATCACCGGTATGTATCCCGATTATTGTCACTTCGGGGTTAACGGATCATAACACATAATAGGTGACTATAGACTTGCAAGATAGGATCAAGAACACTCATATATTGATGAAAACATAATAGGTTCAGATCTGAAATCATGGCACTCGGGCCCTAGTGACAAGCATTAAGCATAGCAAAGTCATAGCAACATCAATCTCAGAACATAGTGGATACTAGGGATCAAACCCTAACAAAACTAACTCGATTACATGATAGATCCCATCCAACCCATCACCGTCCAGCAAGCCTATGATGGAATTACTCACGCACGACGGTGAGCATCATGAAATTGGTGATGGAAGATGGTTGATGATGACGACGGCGACGGATTCCCCTCTCCGGAGCCCTGAACAGACTCCAGATCAGCCCTCCTGAGAGGTTTTCGGGCTTAGCGGCGGCTCTGTATCGTAAAACGCGATGAATTCTTCTCCCTGATTTTTTCTCCCCAAAACACAATATATGGAGTTGGAGTTGGAGTCGGAGAGGCACCAGGGGGCCCACGAGGTAGGGGGCGCGCCCTAGGGGGCAGGCGCGCCCCCCACCCTTTTGGAGAGGTGGTGGGCCCCCTGGCCTTCATCTTTTGTAGGTATTTTTTATATTTTCCAAAAAGTTGCTCCGTGAAGTTTTAGGTCATTCCGAGAATGTTTGTTTCTGCACATAAATAACACCATGGTAATTCTGCTGAAAACTGCGTCAGTCCGGGTTAGTTCCATTCAAATCATGCAAGTTAGAGTCCAAAACAAGGGCAAAAGTGTTTGGAAAAGTAGATACGTTGGAGACGTATCCACTCGCCCAAGCTTAAACCTTTGCTTGTCCTCAAGCAATTCAGTTGACAAACTGAAAGTGATAAAGAAAAACTTTCACAAACTCTGTTTGCTCTTGTTGTTGTAAATATGTAAAGCCAGCATTCAAGTTTTCAGCAAAGATTATAACTAACCACATTCGCAATAACGCTTAGGTCTCAAGTTTACTCATATCAATAGCATAATCAACCAGCGAGCAATAATATTAAATCTTGGATGACAACACTTTCTCAAAATAATCATAATATGATATAACAAGATGGTATCTCGCTAGCCCTTTCTGAGACCGCAAAACATAAATGCAGAGCACCTTTAAAGACCAAGGACTGACTAGACATTGTAATTCATGGTAAAAGAGATCCAGTCAAGTCATACTCAATGTAAACTAACAGTAATGAATGCAAATGACAACGGTGCTCTCCAACTGGTGCTTTTTAATAAGAGGATGATTACTCAACATAAAAGTAAATAGATAGGCCCTTCGCAGAGGGAAGCAGGGATTTGTAGAGGTGCCAGAGCTCGGTTTTGAAACATAGGTGAATAATATTTTGAGCGGTATACTTTCATTGTCAACATAACAACCAAGAGATGGCGATATCTTCCATGCTACACACATTATAGGTGGTTCCCAAACAGAATGGTGAAGTTTATACTCCCCCTTCCGCCAACAAGCATCAATCCATGGCTTGCTCAAAACAACGAGTGCCTCCAACTAATAACAATCATGGGGGAGTTTTGTTTGCAATTATTTTGATTTAGTTTGCATAAAGCATGGGACTGGGCATCCCGTTGAACAACCATTTATCTCGTGAGTGAGGAACGGAGTCCACTCCTCTTGAGAATAACCCGCCTAACATGGAAGATACAGACAGCCCTAGTTGATACATGAGCTATTCGAGCATACAAAACAGGATATTTATTTGAAGGTTTAGAGTTTGGCACATACAAATTTACTTGGAATGGCAGGTAGATACCATATATAGGTAGGTATAGTGGACTCATATGGAATAACTTTGGGGTTTAAGGGATTGGATGCACAAGCAGTATTCCCGATTAGTACAGGTGAAGGCAATCAAAAGACTGGGAAGCGACCAGCTAGAGAGCGACAACAGTCATGAACATGCATTAAAATTAATCAACACCGAATGTAAGCATGAGTAGGATATAATCCACCATGAACATAAATATCGTGAAGGCTATGTTGATTTTGTTTCAATTACATGCGTGAACATGCGCCAAGTCAAGTCACTTAAATCATTCAGAGGAGGATACCACCTATCATACCACATCATAACCATTCCAATAGCATGTTGGCACGCAAGGTAAACCATTATAAGTCATAGCTAATCAAGCATGGCACAAGAAACTATGATCTCCAGTTGTCATTGCAAACATGTTTATTCATAATAGGCTGAATCAGGAACGATGAACTAATCATATTTACAAAACAAAAGAGGTCGAGTTCGTACCAGCTTTTTTTATCTCAGTCAGTCCATCATATATTGTCATAATTGCCTTTCACTTGCATGACCGAACGACGTGGATAATAATAATAGTGCACATGCATTGGACTAAGCTGGAATCTGCAAGCATTCAATAAACAGGAGAAGACAGGGCAATATGGGCTCTTTTGTCAAATCAACAAGTATGCATATAAGAGCCACCTCAACAATTTAATTATGGTCTTCTGCTATCGACCCCCAAAGAAAAGAAAAGAAAAGAAATAATACTATTTACACGGGAAAGCTCCCGACAAGCAAAAGAAGAACATGAAATATTTTTGGGTTTTTCTTTTTAATTACTACTACAAGCATGGAAATTAAACTAACTAAAAGCTACAACTATTTTTTTGTTTTTTCTTAAGGTTTATTAAACACACAAGAAGAAAGCATAAAAAGGAAAATAAACTAGCATGGATGATACAATGAAAAAGTATGAGCACCGACATCTAGCAATGAGTGTGTGAACATAAATGTAATGTCGGTGGAAATACGTACTCCCCCAAGCTTAGGCTTTTGGCCTAAGTTGGTCTATGGCCACGGCTGGCCTGGCGGATATCCATAATAATAGTTGGGGTCGTACTGAGATGAAGAAGAGGAAGACTCCGATTGCCACTGGCTGACAATCATCTCCGGATCCCACTGATAATTAGACTGTCGTGGGGGATCAACTTGTGGTTCCGGCTCTGGATCCATGGCTGGTGCAGGGTTCCGATAGGCGTGAATAGCCTTTAACAGAACAAGGTACTGGCCTACAGATAAATCAAACAAAGAAGGAGCAGGCAGGGTAATAGTCTCAGGATGATGTTTATTAAAGAACAATTGGCATTTAAGCTCTCCTTCCCTATTCTTAACAATAAAATCATGTGCCACCATACTTTTATAATCTAGATAAACACGAGGCAGCACCTTTTCTTCCTTCTCATAATGCCTAATAGGTATGCTAAAATGTGCAGCTAGGCGTGAAGCATAGATGCCTCCAAAGATGGGGCCCTTGGTACGGTTCAGACTTAACCGTTTGGCAATAATACCGCCCATACTAACAGAGTTATCACCGTATAAACCGTGGAGCAAAATAATAATATCAGGGATACTAAGGTTTCCACAGTTTCCGTGACCAATTAAACAACGACTAGCAAATAATGCAAAATAACGTAAAACAAGGAAATGTATGCTAGTGATTCGTGCATCGGAAACCTTCCTTGTTTCCCCTACGGTGATAGTATCAATAAACCCCTCCACATCATCGCGATGTGGTTCTTCTGTCTTGCCCTCAAAAGGGACTAAACAAACCCGACAAAAATCATAAAGTGACATCCCCTTATGCTCATCATATAAATGAAACTCCACCATAGGTGGTCAGCTCCTAGAATGGAAATGAAAGTTTTGCACAAAGGTATTTGTGAGTAAGAGATACCGATCACATCGGTCGTGGAGGAAAGCGGTGAGGCCTGCATTCTTAGCCAATTCATGAAAATCTTCATAAATACCGGCAGCTCTCAAGAAATCATCGGAAGGCCATTCGGGCGCCCGAACCTCCGTGGTGCGAGGCAGATTATACTTAGGCTTTGGTGCCTTTTACTTCGAGCTTTGGCTCAATGAGCCCCTTAAAAGTCTCCTCATCATTTTCTAAAAAATTCTGAAATTTTTAGTAGCTTCAAAATAAAAGTAAACCAAACTCAATAATATTGATAGCAACTACTCCTACAAGTGCCTAGGGCCTATATCATGCATCAAAACTACTTTTGACCATATAAATTTGACATGCAAGCTCAAGAACAGGGTCACCTAAGCAGCAAAAATTTGCAATGAATAAAGCACTAGAACAAAAACTAATTGGACTAATGGAGGAGTCACATACCAAGGAACAATCTCCCCAAGCAGTTTTGTGAGAGGTGCTTTGAGCATGGAGATCGAAAATGGCAGCAAAACGAGCTTGGACTCGGGTTTGAGCTGGATATTCGTGTTTGGGGGAGGAGGAAGGAGTGTGTGGGTGGAAGGATAAGTGGAGGAGGGCCATCGTGGGCCCACGAGGCAGGGGGCGCGCCCAGGGGGTAGGGTGCGCCCTCCACCCTCGTGGGCAGGTGGTTGACCCCCCTGCTGTGTTCTCAATGCCAAATATTCTCAAATATTCTAGAAAAAATCATATTTAAATTTCAGGGCATTTGGAGAACTTTTATTTTCGGGGTATTTTTATATTGCACGGATAATCAGATAACAGACAAAAAAATATTTATTTTTATTTTATTTAATATAAATAACAGAAGGTAAAAGTGGGGTACAGAAGGTTGTGCTCTCTAATTTCATCCATCTCATGATCATCAAAAGGAATCCACTAACAAGGTTGATCAAGTCTTGTTAACGAACTCATTCCGAATAACATGGAACTGGAGAAATTTCGAATAACACTATGTTACCTCAATGGGGATATGCACATCCCCAATAATAAGAATATCATATTTCTTCTTGACAGTAGGAAGAGGAAATTCAAAACCTCCAAATATAATCGATGGAATTTTTCCAATAGAATTGATACTATGAACTTGAGGTTGTTTCCTCGGAAAGTGTACCGTATGCTCATTACCATTAACATGAAAAGTGATATTGCCTTTAGTGCAATCAACGACAGGCCCTGCAGTATTCAAAAAGGGTCTTCCAAGAATAATAGACATACTATCGTCCTCGGGAATATCAAGAATAACAAAGTCCATTAAAATAGTAATGTTTGCAACTACAATGGGCACATCCTCACAAATACCGACAAGTATAGCAGTTGATTTATCATCCATTTGTAAAGATATTTCAGTAGGTGTCAACTTATTCAAATCAAGTCTACGATATAAAGAGAGAGGCATAACACTAACACCAGCTCCAATATCACATAAAGCAGTTTTAACATAGTTTCTTTTAATGGAGCATGGTATAGTGGGTACTCCTAGATCTCCAAGTTTCTTTGGTATTCCACCCTTAAAAGTATAATTAGCAAGCATGGTGGAAATTTTAGCTTCCGGTATCTTTCTTTTATTTGTGACAATTTCTTTCATATACTTAGCATAAGGATTCATTTTGAGCATATCAGTTAATCGCATACGCAAAAAGATAGGTCTAGTCATTTCAGCAAAGCACTCAAATCCTCACCATCCTTTTTCTTGGATGGTTTGGGAGGAAAAGGCATGGGTTTCTGAACCCAAGGCTCTCTTTCTTTACCATGTTTCCTAGCAACAAAATATTTCTTATCATAATGTTGATTCTTCGATTGTGGGTTATCAAGATCAACAGCAGGTTCAATTTCGACATCATTATCATTACTAGGTTGAGCATCATCATGAACATTATCAGTAACATTATTACTAGTTTCAAGTTAATTACCAGATTGTGTTTCAGCATCAGAAATAGAAATATCATTTGGATTCTCAGGTGTTTCAGTAATAGGTTCACTAGAAGCATGCAAAGTCCTATCATTTTTCTTTTTCTTCCTTTTAGAAGGACTAGGTGCATCTATATTATTTCTCTGAGGATCTTGCTCAATTCTCTTAGGGTGGCCTTTAGGATACAAAGGTTCCTGAGTCATTCTACCAGTTCTAGGAGCCACTCTAACAGCATAATCATTATTCTTACTATTCAATTCATTGAGCAAATCATTTTGAGCTTTAAGTACTTGTTCTACTTGAGTGGTAACCATAGAAGCATGTTTACTAATAAGTTTAAGTTCACCTTTGACATTAGCCATATAATCACCCAAGTGTTCAAGCATATTTGAATTGTATTTCAATTGTCTACCAAAATAAGCATTAAAGTCTTCTTGCTTAGCCATAAATTTATCAAACTCATCTAAGCATGGGCTAGCAAACTTAGTAAATGGGATTTTAGCTTTATCATATCTATAGATAGAATTTACCTTTACTACCTGTGTCGGGTTATCAAGACCATGATTTTCTTCATTAGGTAAGGGATTAAGATCATATGTTTCTTCAACAGGCGGTAAATTAAGACCATGTATTTCTTCAATAGGAGGTAAATTCTTAACATCTTCAGCTTTAATACCTTTTTCTTTCATAGATTTCTTTGCCTCTTGCATATCTTCAGGACTGAGAAACAGAATACCCCTCTTCTTCGGAGTTGGTTTAGGAATAGGCTCAGGAATTGGCTCCGGAGGTGTCCAATTATTTTCATTTGTCAACATATTATTCAATAGAATTTCAGCGTCATCCGGTGTTCTTTCCCTGAAAACAGAACCAGCACAACTATCCAGGTAATCTCTGGAAGCATCGGTTAGTCCATTATAAAAGATATCAAGTATTCCATTTTCCTTAAGAGGATGATCAGGCAAAGCATTAAGTAATTGGAGAAGCCTCCCCCAAGCTTGTGGGAGACTCTCTTCTTCAATTTGCACAAAATTATATATATATCCCTTAAAGCAGCTTGTTTCTTATGAGCAGGGAAATATTTAGCAGAGAAGTAATAAATCATATCCTAGGGACTACTCACACAACCAGGATCAAGAGAATTAAACCATGTCTTAGCATCACCCTTTAATGAGAATAGGAATATTTTAAGGATATAAAAGTAACGAGTTCTCTCATCTTTAGTGAACAGGGTGGCTATATCATTTAATTTAGTAAGATGTGCCACAACAGTTTCAGATTCATAGCCATGAAAAGGATCAGACTCAACCAAAGTAATTATATCAGGATCAATAGAGAATTCATAATCCTTATCAGTAACACAGGTAGGTGAAGTAGCAAAAGCAGGGTCAGGTTTCATTCTAGCATTTAGAGATTGCTTATTCCATTTAGCTAATAACCTCTTAAGTTCGTTTCTATCTTAGCAAGCTAAAATAGCTAAAGAAGCTTCTTGATAAAAAAACATAACCCTCAGGAATAACAAGTGATTCTTCATCATCACTTTCATCAGTATTATCAGATTCAATATTTTCAATCTCTCTAGCCCTAGAAATTTGTTCATCAAGAAAATCACTAAGTGACACAGTAAGATCATACATAGAGGTAGTTTCATCATAAGTATCATGCATAGCAGAAGTGGCATCATCAATAACATGCGACATATCAGAACGAATAGCAGAAGCAGCTGTAGGTGTCGGAAGCTTACTCAAAACAGAAGGTGAATCAAGTGCAGAGCTAGATGGCAGTTCCTTACCTCCGCTCGTAGTTGAGGGATAAATCTTGGTTCTTGGATCTTTCAAGTTCTTCATAATGATAAGCAGATATAAATCCCAAGTGGCTCAAAGAATAGAGTTATGCTCCCCGGCAACGGCGCCAGAAAATAGTCTTGATAACCCACAAGTATAGGGGATCGCAACCGTTTTCGAGGGTAAAGTATTCAGCCCAAATTTATTGATTCGACACAAGGGGAGCCAAAGATTACTCTCAAGTATTAGCAGCTGAGTTGTCAATTCAACCACACCTGGAAACTTAATATCTGCAGCAAAGTATTTAGTAGCAAAGTAATATTATAGTAGTGGTAACAGTAGCAAAAGGTAACAGTAGTAAAAGTAATGTTTTTGGTATTTTGTAGTGATGATAGCAATAGCAACGGGAAAGTAAATAAGCGAAGAACAATATATGGAAAGCTCGTAGGAAATGGATCGGTGATGGAGAATTATGCCGGATGCGGTTCATCATGTAACAGTCATAACCTAGGGTGACACAGAACTAGCTCCAGTTCATTGATATAATGTAGGCATGTATTCCGAATATAGTCATACGTGCTTATGGAAAAGAACTTGCATGACATCTTTTGTCCTACCCTCCCGTAGCAGCGGGGTCCTTACGGAAACTAAGGGATATTAAGGCCTCCTTTTAATAGAGTACCGGAACAAAGCATTAACACATAGTGAATACATGAACTCCTCAAACTACGGTCATCACCGGTATGTATCCCGATTATTGTCACTTCGGGGTTAACGGATCATAACACATAATAGGTGACTATAGACTTGCAAGATAGGATCAAGAACACTCATATATTGATGAAAACATAATAGGTTCAGATCTGAAATCATGGCACTCGGGCCCTAGTGACAAGCATTAAGCATAGCAAAGTCATAGCAACATCAATCTCAGAACATAGTGGATACTAGGGATCAAACCCTAACAAAACTAACTCGATTACATGATAGATCCCATCCAACCCATCACTGTCTAGCAAGCCTACGATGGAATTACTCATGCACGGCAGTGAGCATCATGAAATTGGTGGTGGAGGATGGTTGATGATGACGACGACGACGGATTCCCCTCTCCGGAGCCCCGAACGGACTCCAGATCAGCCCTCCCGAGAGGTTTTAGGGCTTAGCGGCGGCTCTGTATCGTAAAACGTGATGAATTCTTCTCCCTGATTTTTTCTCCCCGAAACACAATATATGGAGTTGGAGTCACAGAGGCACCAGGGGGCCCACGAATTAGGGGGCGCGCCCCCACCCTCGTGGAGAGGTGGTGGGCCCCCTGGCCTTCATCTTTTGCAGGTATTTTTTATATTTTCCAAAAAGTTGCTTCGTGAAGTTTCAGGTCATTCCGAGAACGTTTGTTTCTGCACATAAATAACACCATGGTAATTCTGTTGAAAACAGCGTCAGTCCGGGTTAGTTCCATTCAAATCATGCAAGTTAGAGTCCAAAACAAGGGCAAAAGTGTTTGGAAAAGTAGATACGTTGGAGACGTATCAGTGTGTCCAGCAAGGATGATTGTGGTAAACTAAAAAGCAAAGACTCAAATCATACAAGACGCTCCAAGCAAAACACATATCGTGTGGTGAATAAAAGTATAGCCTCAAGTAAAGTTACCGATAGATGAAGACGAAAGAGGGGATGCCTTCCGGGGCATCCCCAAGCTTAGGCTTTTGGTTGTCCTTGAATTTTACCTCGGGGTACCTTGGGAATCCCCAAGCTTAGGCTCTTGCCACTCCTTGTTCCCAAATCCATCAAATCTTTACCCAAAAACTTGAAAACTTCACAACACAAAACTCAACAAAAAATCTCATGAGCTCCGTTAGTATAAGAAAACAAACCACCACTTTAAGGTACTGTAATAAAATCATTCTTTATTTATATTGGTGTTAAAACTACTGTATTCCAACTTCTCTATGGTTCATACCCCCCGATACTAGCCATAGATTCATCAAAATAGGCAAACAACACACGAAACACGGAATCTGTCAAAAACAAAACAGTGTCTAGTCTCTACTCCTAGTGGAGCAGTTGGTGAATCGTCTCCACTGTTTATTTTCGCTGGGTTTTTTTCGTCTCTCCTCCCATCACCCCCTCCCACCCTGGTCCATCGGTTTATTTTTCTCTCCACTCTTTATTACAACCAGAACTGTCCTAATGTATAACAAATCACGGATCTAACTTCCTTAAATTATGCAAATCAATCGATTCGATTTTAGGAAACAAATAATATATTTTTATCTAACTTTCCTAACTTATCCAAATCAATCGATTTCTCTCATTAGTGAAATTTGTTTTAGGAAACAAATAACAGACACATCACAAACTTTCCTCCCAATAAATAGTTTCTTAACATTTGCAAACTTTCCTAATCAGACACGTCACAAACGGGCAGGTACTGATATCACGTTACCAAACAATAAAACCCCATTTGCATAGAAATCAGTTCAAAATCCTAACTTTCCTAAATTTTTACCTTTCCTTGATAGCAATCAATATTTCCTATGTTTTCCACCTATAGAAGGAAATCACCCCTCCATCGATATTAGCATTTTTTGGAATGAGATCTCCAGGTTATGATTTTTTTTGCGATTCTTTCCAATTGTGACCTCTCCTTCCGCTCCGGCTCCTTCTCGCATAAACACCTCCACCACAGCCAGCTGACACCACCCCAGACCTCCTGCCTCTCCACACCTTCTCCGCCACCTCCTCCTCGTACTCCATTGACAATCCCTCCGCCATGTTTGTCCATGGCGGTGTCGAGGACATGGCGCAGCAGCGTACCAGTGGTAGAGCAGCGCATAGCAGCAGGAAGCAGCACGCAGCAGGCAAGGCAAGCGGCCGGCAGGCATAGGGGGCGGCCGGTGGAAGATGGCCGTGATAGGAGGGGGCGCGAGGTAGGGGCGCGACTGCGGGGCGAGTGAAGGGATAGGCGGCAGCAGACAGGGCGAGCGCAGCTAGCGAGAGTGTGGCGCATGGCTAGGGTGTGCGTCGCGCAGGTCACAGTGGTATGGTGGCTACGGCGAGCATGACGGCAGTGGCGGGCGCGATCGACGCGGTGTGGCACAGGCGTGGGCATGGAGAGGGAGTGGCCCCGCGGGTGCGGAAGAAGAGCAGCAGGCTCGAGCATGGGCGCGCATAGGAGCGGGCATGTGCCACGGGGTCAATCCGAGGAGCTCGATGGCTACCCCTGCAATGGCCATGGCGGACGGCGGTTCTCGGCCATGGCGAAATACCTAACGAGAGCAAACGAGAGGGGAAACAGGGGAAAGGCAAGAGGAGATCACGGCGGTGTCAATGGCGTCCTAGGGGAAGACAGGGGAGCTTGGGGCGGCGCAGATCGAACGACAATGTTATGGTGGCCGAAGGTTGAGGAAGACGGCAGCAACGTCGATGCTGGGGTGCTGGACTTGATCTCGTTGGTGCAGACGAAGTAGCGGAGGAGTTCGGAGCTCCTCGACAAGCTCCTAGCCTGCAGGGAGAGCAGTGGCTATGTGGACGGGGTTGGTCATGGTGGTCGTGGCATCTGACTTCGTCCAGATCGACGGGATCAAGCGAGCGAGGAGGAGAAGTGGATCTAGGAGGGGGCATCGAGGAGTGAGGCCATGGGGGGCAGGGGAGGCAGGGCGTCACCCTTATCCATTCCCCTTCGATGCCGGCGAGGTGGTCGGGCGGGAGCTCGGCTCTGTAGCGACGCGGCTCGGGGAAATATAAGTTGTGGTGGCAAATATAATACGCATAATCCATATTGTTATGCACTAGCGTGTGTGCGTGTGAAATAGATGGATTATGATCCCGTACCCAATAAGATGGATATGTGTGTGTGTTAGAGAGAGAGAGAGAGGGAGAGGGGGAGAGAGAGTGAGGAAGAGGGAGGGAGAGAGTTTGTGTGTGAGAATTGAGAATTTGATGGTAAAAAATGTCGCCAATGTCACTTCATATGTATGAGAATATTAAATGTAATATTAACATAACTAATATTGAACTCTTAAAGTTAATGTGGCCCCGTTGCAACGCACGGGCGTTCTTCTAGTAATATGTAGGTTTCGGATACTTCTGTAACTCCAAAAATTCTGAGAAATTAGGACATCCTAAATAATTTGTATATTGATCTACTGCAGTTGGAATCAGTATTTATCGCTCTCTGGTTAAAAATGAAAATTATTCTCATGAGCGGATACTTTCTATTTTTTCAGCAAGATCAAATAACAGTCATCCAAGAAGATCCTAAAGGCTTTACTTGGCACAAACACTAATTAAAACATAAAAAACACAATCATAACAGAGGATAGATGATTTATTTATTATTAAACAGGAACAAAAAGCAAAGAACAAAAATAAAATTGGCTTGCCTCCCAACAAGCGCTATCGTTTAACGCCCCTAGCTAGGCATAAAAGCAAGAATAGATCTAGGTATTATCATCTTTGGTATGCAATCCATATGTGGCTCTATGGTAAACTACTCACACATCATCCGAGAGGCTATGGTGTTGATGTAGAAGCCCTTCGTGATCGAATCCCCCTCCGGCAGATCGCCAGAAAAGGTCCCCAGATGGGATCTCACGAGTACAGAAGGTTACAACAGTGGAAAAGTGGTTTCATGGCTCCCCTGGATGTTTTCAGGGTATCAGAGTATATATAGGCGAAAGAAGTAGGTCGGTGGAGCTGCGAGGGGCCCCCGCGGGTGGGGGCGCACCTGCCCCCTGGGCGCGCCGCCCTACCTCGTGGCCGCCTCGTTGCTTCCTTGACGTCCACTCCAAGTCTCCTGGATTGCGTTTGTTCCAAAAAAGATCCTCGCGGAGGTTTCATTCCATTTGGATTCCGTTTGATATTCCTTTTCTACGAAACACTGAAATAGGCAAAAAAACAGCAATTTGCACTGGGCCTTCGGTTAATAGGTTAGTCCTAGAAATAATATAAAAGTGCATAATAAAGCCCATAAACATCCAAAACAGATAATATAATAGCATGGAGCAATCAAAAATTATAGATACGTTGGAGACGTATCAGGCCCTCGGGATACAAAGGTTCCTGAGTCATTTTACCCCCTCTAGTCATAACTCTAACATCATTATCGTTTTTTCTTATTATTTAATTCATTAAGCAAATCATCTTGTGCTTTAAGCACTTGTTCTACCTGAGTGGTAACCATAGAAGCATGTTCACTAATAAGTTTAAGGTCACCTTTAACTCTAGACATATAATCACTCAAGTGTTCAACCATATAAGCATTACGTTTCAATTGTCTACGAACATAAGCATTGAAGTTTTCTTATTTAACAATAAAATTATCAAACTCATCCAAGCATTGGCTAGCAGACTTATTACGAGGAGTATCACCTTCATCAAATCTATAGAGAGAATTTACCTTTACTACCTATGTCGGGTTATTAAGACCATGTACTTCTTCAATAGGTGGTAAATTCTTAACATCTTCATTTTTAATACCCTTTTCTTTCATAGATTTCTTTGCCTCTTGCATATCTTCAGGACTGAGAAATTCAATACCCCTTTTCTTCGGAATTGGATTACGAGTTGGTTCAGGAAGTGTCCAATCATTATCATTACACAATATATTATTCAATAGCAATTCAGCTTGCTCAACAGTTCTTTCCCTGAAAACACAACCAGCACAACTATCCAGGTGGTCTCTGGAAGCATCGGTTAGTCCATTATAAAAGATATCAAGTATTTCATTTTTCCTGAGAGGATGATCAAGCAAAGCATTAAGTAATCGGAGAAGCCTCCCCCAAGCTTGTGGGAGACTCGCTTCTTCAATTTGCACAAAATTATATATTTCCCTTAAGGCAGCTTGTTTCTTATGAGCGGGGAAATATTTAGCAGAGAAGTAATAAATCATATCTTGGGGACTACGCACACAACCAGGAGCAAGAGAATTAAACCATGTTTTAGCATCACCCTTTAATGAGAATGGAAATAACTTAAGGATACAGTAGTAACGAATTTTTTTCCTGATGAGTGAATAGGGTGGCTATATCATTCAATTTAGTAAGATGTGCCACAACAGTTTCAGATTCATAGCCATAAAAAGGATCAGATTCAACCAAAGTAATTAACTCAGGATCGACAGAGAAATCATAATCCTTATCAGAAATACAGATAGGTGAAGTAGCAAAAGCAGGGTCATATTTCATTCTAGCATTCAAAGACATTTCTTTCAGCTTAGCTAACAGTTTCTTAAGATCATATCTATCTTTGCAAGAAAAAGGTCTCTAGCAGTTCCTTCATTCATAACATAACCCTCAGGCACATCAGCCAATTCATATCTAGGGGGAGAATCTTCATCATCACTTTCATCAATATTATCTGTTTCAATAATTTCATTTTCTCTAACCCTAGCAAGTTGTTCATCAAGAAATTCACCTGATGGCACGGTATTATCAAGCATAGAAGTAGTTTCATCATAAGTGTCATGCATAGTAGACGTGACATCATCAATAACATGCGACTTATCAGAATCAATAACAGGTGTAGGTGTCGCAAATTTACTCATAACAGAAGGTGAGTCAAAGTGCAGAGCTAGATGGTAGTTCCTTACCTCCCCTCGTAGTTGAGGGAAAAATCTTGGTTCTTTCATCTTTCAAGTTCCTCATAGTGATCAACAGATATAAATCCCAAGTGACTCAAAGAATAGAACTATGATCCCCGGCAACAGCGCCAGAAAATAGTCTTGATAACCCACAAGTATAGGGGATCGCAATAGTTTTTGAGGGTAGAGTATTCAACCCAAATTTATTGATTCGACACAAGGGGAGCCAAAGAATATTCTCAAGTATTAGCAGTTGAGTTGTCAATTCAATCACACCTGAAAGACTTAATATCTGCAGTAAAGCATTTAGTAGCAAAGTAGTATGGAAGTAACGATAATGGTGGCAAAAGTAACAGTAGTAGTTTTTGTTGCAATTGTAACAGTGGCACCCGAAAAGTAACTAAGCAAATATCAATATGTGAAAAGCTCATAGGCAATGGATCAATGATGGATAATTATGTCGGATGCGATTCCTCATGCAACAGTTATAACATAGGGTGACAAAGAACTAGCTCCAGTTCATCAATGTAATGTAGGCATGTATTCCGAATATAGTCATACATGCTTATGGAAAAGAACTTGCATGACATCTTTTGTCCTACCCTCCCGTGGCAGCGGGGTCCTATTGGAAACTAAGGGATATTAAGGCCTCCTTTTAATAGAGTACCAGACCAAAGCATTAACACTTAGTGAATACATGAACTCCTCAAACTACGGTCATCACCAGGAGTGGTCCCGATTATTGTCACTTCGGGGTTGCCGGATCATTACACATAGTAGGTGACTATTGACTTGCAAGATAGGATAAGAACTCACATATATTCATGAAAACATAATAAGTTCCGATCTGAAATCATGGCACTCGGGCCCTAGTGACAAGCATTAAGCATAGCAAAGTCATAGCAACATCAATCTTAGAACATAATGGATACTAGGGATCAAACCCTAACAATACGAACTTGATTACATGGTAAATCTCATCCAACCCATCACCGTCCAGTAAGCCTACGATGAGATTACTCACGCACGGCGGTGAGCATCATGAAATTGGTGATGAGGATGGTTGATGATGACGATGGCGACGGATTCTCCTCTCCGGAGCCCCGAACAAACTCCACATGAGCCCTCCCGAGGAAGATTAGGGCTTGGCGGCAGCTCCGTATCGTAAAACGCGATGAATCCTTCTCTCTGTTTTTTTCTCCCCGAAAGTGAATATATGGAGTTGGGTTTGAGGTCGGTGGAGTCCCAGGGGGCTACGAGGCAGGGGCACGCCCCAGGGGGCGCCCTGCACCCTCGTGGATAGGGTGTGGGCCCCCTGATGCTGATTCTTTCTCCAATATTTTTCATTAATTCCGAAACGTGTCTCCGTGGATTTTCAGGTCATTCCGAGAACTTTTATTTCTGCACAAAAATAACACCATGGCAGTTCTGCTGAAAACAACGTCAGTCTGGGTTAGTTCCATTCAAATCATGCTAGTTAGAGTCCAAAACAAGGGCAAAAGTGTTTGGAAAAGTAGATACGTTGGAGACGTATCATGGATACACCCACTCTTCCTCTGCTCGATAGCGCAGTGTGTGAGGGCACTACCTGAACCAGAGCTAGTTGAACATATGTTGGCCACCGTGGAACCAAACCCAAAAAATTGGATTTGCACAATGTTGGAATCAGTATCGCATGTGGAGTTCACAAAAATGGTGGTAACATTATGGGCAATTTGGTCGGCGCGACGGAAGCTTATCCATGAAGGCGAACATCAAATCCCAATGTTGACACACACATATTTGTAAATCGCTACCTGGATGATCTACAGCTCGCAATCCCAAAGCAGAGAACTAGAGCACCCGTGCAAGTAACTGCTGCAACTAGAAGATGGGTTCCACCACGAGCCTGTTTTCACAAGCTTAATGTTGATGCAGCCATTGACAAGAATGGGCATAAGGGATCTATTTCTGTAGTATGTCGCAATGAGGAGGGATTATATGTTGGCTCGTCCGCACTTGTGTACCAGGGACTGACGGACCCTACGATCCTCGAGGCTCTTTCCTGTAGAGAGGCGCTCGCTTTGGCAAAAGATCTTATGGTGCCATAGCTAAGGGTAGCGTCTGATTGCAAACCAGTGGTGATGGACATGCATACTGGCACTATGGGAGCGATTGCATCAATTGTCCACGAGTTACTAGATCCCTCTGAGGATTTTCTTACTTGTAATTTTGTGTTTGAAAGTAGGCTCTCCAACATGGAAGCACATAGACTAGCTAGACATGCTTTACATCTACAGGAGGGGCGCCATGTGTGACGACCCGAGACCGACGCTCCAGACGCCTTCTAGTTATTTCGTTGTTGCGTGTGTTTTATTTGCTTGTTGCATTTCATCATGTCATCATGCGCATTGCATCATCATGTTTTCATAAAACTTGTAGTCGTTCGTAGTTGCCGCTTCTCTCTTTGTCTTGTTGACCTTTTGTCAGCCCCCCTTGTCTTTGTCGACCTCTCTCAGACCCCCTTGCGTGCGCGTTCAAAACGGCCACGAACCCGACCCGCTCAGTCATCACCATTGGATTCAGATCATCGCCTAAATATTTTCGGTTTCTTATTTGATCTACCCTAACCTAATTGTTCCGGGCCGTCCGATTATAATCGGAGAGTCCGGATTACCCTCATACACCCTCTTATCATCCACCTGCTGTATATAGGGGCCTCCCCTATTCCATTTCTAGTTAACCTAAACCCTAGGCAAACCAACTCCCTCCAATCACGTAGCCGCCGCCGCTCTCCCCGCAATCCGCACGCACCCAGTCCCTGCCTCCACTTGGCCAGATCCACCAGCCAAACCCCAACCGATCTGGACCGCTAGATCTCAGATCCGACGGCCCAGAGAGCCTCCTGCAGCCCCGCGGCTCCACCCATCGCCAGCAACCCTCCCCCTGATCCAGATCGAGGCAAGCTCGTCCCCAAGCCCCAGGGAACCGTCGTTCCCGTTTGCAGCTCCAGCGATCGGACCACAGCAGATGAGCACCACCGTTCCCCCTCTTCCTCCCGTTCTTCCTCCCTTCTCTCCCTGCCTCATATAGGGCAGAACAGTACCAACTTTGAAATATGCATATGGGGATTTACCGGAATTATTGTTTGTTTGTTCCGGCCCCATTTAAACTTGCCTAGATGTGTGGTTTACTTATGTTTCACCTCTTGCCATGTTAACCAACATTTAATATTGTTTAGTACTTAAACTGGAATGAACTAAATAATTTCTTGTGGTGTTCCGTCAATATGCAACTCGTTGCATATTGAGCTCCACTTAATTTGTAGTATTGTTTGTTGCACTTTGCCATGCCATGAATATTAAACCGGACATGCATCATACTTGGTTGTGCATCATGCCATGCTTATGCTTGTCGGTTTACCATGTTGTTTGCTTCTTTTCGGTTGTGCTACTTCTCGATAGTTCTCGGTATCATTGCGATTGTGAGGATCCGTTCGACTACGTTGGTTCGTCTACTTCATGGATTCGGTCTTCTTCCTAGCGGGATTTCAGGAAAGACGACCGTCACCTTGGATACCACTACTATCTTTGCTATGCTAGTTGTCTCATTGCTATCGCTATGTCGCACTACCTACCACCTGTTTATCAAAGCCTCCCAAATTGCCATGATAGCCTCTAACCTTTTCACCCTACCTAGCAAACCATTGTTTGGCTATGTTACCGCTTTGCTCAGCCCCTCTTATAGCATTACTAGTTGCACGTACAGTTGCAGGTTGTTCCATGTTGGGACATGGATTTCATGGATATCATGGGATATCACAATATCTTTTATTTAATTAATGCATATATATACTTGACAAAGGGTGGAAGGATTGGCCTTTTGCTCGGTGTTTTGTTCCACTCTTGCTGCCCTAGTTTCCGTCATACCGGTGTTATGTTCCTTGATTTTGCGTTCCTTACGCAGTTGGGGTTATGGGACCCCCTTGACAGTTCGCTTTGAATAAAAATCCTCCAGGAAGGCCCAACCTTGGTTTTACTGTTTGCCTAATAACAACTAAAATTTGCCTAGGGAGTAATTAACCCGAGGAATTATTAACCAACAACTCGGGCCAGTGTTCCTCTGAGTGCTGGTCGAACCTAGGCGATGTCCGACGCCTCCTGGGCAACCAGGGTCTCAGCCAACCTGACGTCTTGCCCATCCAGTGTGCCCTGAGAACGAGATATGTGCGGCTCCTATCAGGATTTGTCGGCACATGTGGCGGTCTTGCTGGTCTTGTTTTACCATTGTCGAAATGTCTTGTAACCGGGTTTCCGAGTCTGATCGGTTTGTTTTGGGAGAAGGAATATCCTTCGTTGATCATGAGAGCTTGTGATGGGCTAAGTTGGGACACCCCTACAGGGTATAAACTTTCGAGAGCCGTGCCCCCGGTTATGTGGCAGATGGGAATTTGTTAATATCTGGTTTGTAGCGAACTTGAAGTAAACTCAATTAAAATACACAAACCGCATGCGTAACCGTGATTGTCTCTTTTCGGGGAAGTTCGAGAGGAGAACACGGTTGGGTTATGTTTGAACGTAAGTAGTTCAGGATCACTTAGCGATAATTACTAGTTGCGACCGTTTGCGTAGCTTCTCATCTTACTCTTGTACTCATAAGTTAGCCATCATACATTGCTTAGTCGCTTGCTGCAACCTCACCACTTATCCATTCCATACCCATTGAGCTTTGCTAGTCTTGATACCCATGGTATTGGGATTGTTGAGTCCTCGTGGCTCACAGATTACTACAACAACAGTTGCAGGTACATGTGAAGTGATCTCTGACGTGAGAGCGATGCTTGATTGTTTGGAGTTCTTCTTCCACTTCTTCTTCTATCAAGGGATAGGTTCCAGCTCGGAACCTGGGCTAGAAGGGTGGATGTCATTCTTCTTTTTTGTTTGTTTGATCCGTAGTCAGATCCTGCTCTTCTGTATGATGATTGCTATGTATTAATATATTCATGTTGTAGCTTGTGGTGAATGTAAGCATTTATCTTGTATTCTCATCTATTCAGTACATGGTATGTTGTAATGATATCCACCTTGCTAAGCGCTCGAAATGCGGTTATGCCCCAATCATGAGTTCATCACGTGATTGGGATAGAATCGCATCTTGGGCGCTAAAAGTTGATATCAGAGCCTTACCGACCTTAGGAGCCCCCTTGATTGATCGAACCGTTGCCATTGTTGAGTCTAGAAGAAAACTGTTTTGAGTCTTAGTTATATCGGAGAGTAGGAATTCTTTTTACTCCTCAGCCCCTTCGTCGCTCTGGTGAGGACTCATGACATAAATGTTTTGAATTTCCTGACCTCTTTTTCACTAATTTTTTTAGGATCATGCGGGTATCTTGGGATCGTTCCGATATTCTTGTGACGAGAACATTGTTCTTAGTGCCTCCTGACATTTAGGGGTTGTGGCAGTGTCCCGGGGAGTTGAGCTCCGAGGTGTTGTCGTCACAATTTTATCTTGCAGTTCCGGTATACCTGAGCTCGCCGACATAGAAAATCTCTTATATGCAGTTAGTGGTGAGATAACCTCGACGCCACCCAGTACTGGGGAGGGAGTTCGGGAGTATTGCCACAACTCGTATATCGAATGCTTTTCGAAGGTCGAGGTACATGATTTCTGGAGTTTTCTTGGTTATGTGTTGACAAACGGATACAGTGGAGCATAGGGCTTGTTAGTTGTGTGATATATATTGTGCCTCCCTGTATCCCCAACACCAGATTGCATAACCAGAAAGTTTTGGGAGTTTTTAGGTGGGAATTCAAGTATCTCGCAGGATATCCTTCCAACAGACACATGATACGATATGTGGTCTATCATATGTTTGTTCCGGCTTATTCTGTAGGACAAATCCTTTGTTTTGTTTTGATTGTGGTATCCGAGTTGCTTCATTGTCAAGTGTTGATTCCATACCCTTTTCTAAGCGGTGTTCTCATATTTCTATGGGAGTGCTAATTGTTCCTGATCATCGAGATGGTCATGCCAATTCTTTTCCAACCGACGTGCTTCTCTTCAAGTGGATCCGATCATTTTTAACATCATTCTAAGTTTTCTCAATGGTGTTTGTTCCATCTGTCCCAAGTTGCCTTTGTTTTTCCTGCCCTCCCACCCTTTTCTTCAAGGGCACAAATTTCTTAATCAAGTATCCGTTTCGTTGAGGTGAAGCCTCTTCATTCTTTTCCTTCAAAATTTCAATCCGGTGATCTCTCGTGAAGATGCGCAACAGTTTCAAGTTCATCGTCCTTCATTCTTGTTTCTTCTTCGATGGATTCAATTCAAGCTTTCAGTGTTGATCACATTCCTTTCCTCGTTTCGAATGCTTTCTCATGCTGGTGCACCTCTTAATCATTCTTCGCTTGCTATTCAATTGTTCTGGAGTGCTGAAGATATGTCTGAAGATTCGTGTTTCCACTCTGCATCCATTCAAGCTATTTCAAGGTTGTTACCTCATTCAAGCCATTTAATTCAACCGGTGCAATCTCTCTTTAAAAATCACTTCAACGGTATTTCTTCTAAGTGGGCCCTAACCCATAGGTCTTTCCCTGGATCATACCTGACTCTTGTAATTTTTTTGGAGCTATTCTCAAATTCTTTTTGAAGTTTGATGTAAGCATGAACTGTCATCAGTCAAATGCCTTCTCCAAGATCACTTTCAAATTCTTTCCATCGTTGGTTCGACCTTTCCATTCTTCATTGTCCCGGAGTGTCTCAACAATTTTGTTGGTGTTTCTCGTCAACATTCTTAGCGTTGAAGACCGAAGGAGAGCTTTTCTCTAAATCTTGGTCCTTTCTCTTGAAGATTTGTGGTTTTAACTTCATGTGATCCTCATAGTTGTTTTCGATTGTGAGAATTATTTTCATACCCATCCGGAGCATTTCAGGAGTTGCTTTTCTTTCTTGATCATCCGAAGGCCATCATTTATGAATATTATTCATTCTCAGCTTTTAGCTCTCGTTCTCCAAATCTTACCGGTGCATCGTTCAAGTATTCTCTAGTTCGCTCGTGATCTCTTCGTTCTCATCTATATCTATCTATATCTATCTATCTATATCTATATCTATCTATCTATCTATCTATATCTATACCTATACTAATTTGTGACTCCCTAAAAATTTCTAAGTTAATCAGAAATTAGGAGCCGTTAATTTTCATGGGACCGAATTATTACGGTCTAGATCTTTCGAAATTGCCGTGGGCTCTTCATCAGATAAAAAAATTGACTGCTCACGTGTTATGGTCGTGTGAGTTGTACTCACCTTGGCCTCTCCAGGTTTTCCTCAGAAAGAAACGGGATGAGATGGGAACCTTTTAAAAAAACTGCTCACGTGTTGGGCCAAAATTTCACTAAGTTTGACACAAAAAACCTCAAAAAGAGATGCGTGAAGAGATAAGGCCCACAAATGCTGATCCACCATGTTTTCCTGTTCCCGTATAGAACCAATCTTACGCCATGGGGACCAAAAAACACCACGGACAGGATCTCAACCACACGAAGTGATGTGGTCGATCTAAACTCTGAAGGATGGCGTCGTTGCCAGCGGGATCCTACCCTCGCCTGAATCTCTGATCCCGCTGTGTCCTCGATTGAGAAGACCATCGTCGCCGCAGCATCGAAGGTGAAGATGTTGTTGATAAGGTCTCTATCATGGTGGTCACCAACCGTTTGTTGGCCGCTCCTGAACACAGGAGGGCGGGTGATGGTGCTGCTCCGATGCACCTAGGGCAATGGTTCTCCTAATATCTGGCATGAGGCAAGATGCAAGACTTCATACACATACACAACGCAAAGGGCAAAACTAGACATTGCCACACCAACATGTAGGTATCTTTCTTTTCCATAGGCCTTTTGATTTCTCTAAATCATTGAGCAAGCTATGTAATCTATAGATGTTTATGTCTTTATTTCATCTTTCACTTTGTTGGTATTATGCACAACACATGAGACATCATATATTGAAGTGGTGTGTAATGTATATGCCTACAAGAATATTACTTATGGCTGTGACTCTGCAAGTACTAACGAAATTTTCAACAAGAAATTTATAGTTCATGCAGGATGTGGTTAGAATTTTTTTTCTTGCCAACAATACTTGGATGGACTATTCTAGAGCAAGCAACAGCTAGATCAGTTCATTTTCTCCGGTTGTACTTGGATCTGATTTCTTTTAATCACATTCCACTCCTAAATATTTCATGGTGAGGTCACTCTTTCAGATTTATTTCGAAGATTTGTTCTTCTCCTTGGGCTATCCCTTGAATATTCAAATCTCTTTTCTATTGGACGTCTAACCACTTTGATTGCTTTCTATCCAAGATTGTTCTGCCCATGTCTAGGTGTTCAATTATGTGGACAATAGCCGGTCCTTTGGCAATATTACAAGTTCCATGTGGTTCTTTCACCAGCAGCGAGTCTGAATCCCACGTAATTGAGAGAAAAGGAAAAAACAAAATTTAAATACCGCAATCTTCTCCAGCCATCACGTCCTACATGCTACACGATGACCTACCAAACCTACGTAAGCTTTACATACACGACGACTCCAGCAAGCACAGGCAATCGGCTACTCCCGAACGCAGTATAGCTTCTGATGGTTCTGAATTAATTTACACCTCAACACGGTGGTTCTGGACAGCAAGAAAAGTGTATCATGTTATATTCTCCATAAGAAGATCTCATGTCTTAACCTTAGTAGATAGACAGTGTCGCCGTAGCCAAGTCACGTAGACACGAGAAAGCTCAAGAACCATCTATCTGACAGCAGGCACGTTCAGACTTCAGGCACATAATTGGAAGTTTTACAATGAATGAATGTATAAGCGCGATAAGGCGAAGAAATATACTTCACCGGTAAGGGGCCTGTCCGGGTGGCCGAGCTGTACATATATTGTGTCTTATTTGGTTCTTACTAATGTAGCTCACAAACCTACATGCTACTAATATCTGTCTGATGTCTCCTTAATTTCTTTCCAGATCAATAAGTTACATTGCGTCACAATCAAGGACGAATGCATAAGATTGTGACAATTGATGCTTGATGAGGTACCCTGTTTGTAACTAATGTTAGATAGGGAAATTACTAGATAAAAATAACATGAGAATTTCTCTGAATTAAACTGTTCTTTGGAAAATGCATGTCTACATATAAGTATCTAGAGTTGTATAAAGCCAGTGGCTAAAAGTTATTAATGATCCTGATGTGCATTCATATGCCGGACGGCTCAAAAGTATGGGAGGATACACATGGCAGGGTCCTAAAATAAAGTCTAGAAGAACTATATACGGAGCACTTATCGTGTTCAGTCAACAAAAATGCAACCTAGCCGGACGGCTGAAAAGTACGGGAGGATACACATGGCAGGGTCCTAAAATAAATTCTAGAAGAACTATATCCGGAGCACTTATTGTGTTCAGTCAACAAAAATGCAACCTATGGTCACTTGGTCTGTACATAAATGTGCAAGACCATTTGTGTCCTAATATAATCACCTATGTAGTACGTCCATACAATCTAAAATCTATACTTTAATTGAATTTAAATTCATTATATATAACGTCATGCCTATGTGTACAGTATAAGCTCTTTGTAAGTTTTCATGTTCTTTAAATCCCAAATAGAATAAGTTTTCTTCTTTGAATAATTCCAACCTATTTTTTGCAACATTACTTTATTCCTAAACTATTAAATAAGGCGGATTATTTGGTTACAAACTGTTTTTCTTACTTGGTTAGTTTAAAATACATGAAGTGCCAGTACAGCAGGTATATGTTTCTTCTTATGGATTTTTATAGGATAAGATTGCAAGGGTCATAATCTTGGTATCTCTGAATAACTGGCATGCTATAGTTAATACATTTTTAGTATTTTTGTACTCAGACTACCACTGCTAACAATGCCAAATTTCTAAAATTATTACATGTATAAAAGTCAAAGCGTATACACATGAATAAAACTACCGAAGTAAGCAATTGTGTGGCTCCGCATTCTTCTGAAATTGGGTGGAGAAATTAATGCTTAGGTGAACAATGAAGTAATTAGTTTTGTTTTTTTATTTAGTTTTTCTGTCTTGAAAGAAAAGAAAATCTTAAAAAGATGATGCCATATTATCTATGAACATTTTTTGACCATGAACAGTAGGGTAATATTATCTATGAACATAGTCCTTCCATTCCATAATATAGGATTTTATTACAATCAATATATGATGAGCACATTGGTTGTAATAACATCATATATTATAGGATGGAGGGAGTAATATTTTGGTGTCATTTATTATTACAATTTGTATTCTCGGAAATCCAAATTCTTCATGTGTTGTTGCCATGATCCAAGTAACTAGCCCGTGCAATTGCACGGGTTGGCGACTAGTGTATCTAAATTCCCTCAAGTATTTCCATTCGTTTCTAATTCTTACGATTGTTCGTTGAAGATTCATTTTGCTTTGTTATCATATCAATTTATTCGTTGTTTCCAAAACCCACCGGTGATTCTTGAAGAGTTTCCCAAGTTTGTGTTATATCTCTCTTAATCCTTTCAACGAGAATAAGTAGCATGCCAAATCCGTTGCTTGTCATCAATTCAAATTAATGAAGGATACGCACAACATAATTCTTATTCTTTTTTCGTCCAAGTGTTTAATCCCTTCTTTTGGAGTTCATTCGTGATATCAATTTTTCGGTGCTAAGTTGTTCATCTTTCGTTTCCGGAGTTCCAATCTCTCTCGGTTAACTCGCATGAAGCTCCATCTAAATCATTGCAAGGATTCACCTTGTGTTTTCAACTTCTCTTTCTTTCTATCATCATTTTATTACTGGAGTTCTTTCAGCTTTCCTTTCGTTTGATCATTCTTTTATTACCGGAGTTCTCACGAAGTCTCAACATGGTGGTTCGTCAAGGATTCCTTTCATTCTTCAATTGTTCTTCAAGATTTCTCTCAGAGTTAAGATCCGCCAAGCTATACTCTAAAATAAACATGGTGTTCAACACATGTTTTGTTTTGAGGAGTTCAAGCATTCTTCATCTTGCATCAAGTGCAATTCTTTAATCTTATCCTTCGAGATGGTGTTATGTCATTCTTGACAATTACCTTCTTGTTTCATGATTCGCAAGTTTTCAAGAGTGACATATTTTGAACCCATCATTTTCAATTCGTTCACGAGATATTTTCAACCCCACAATTTCTTCGTTGGTGTTATCTTGGTATAGATTTTACTTAAGGCCTTCCCTAAGGAATGTTGCTATTATGGTGTTTATCAATGATCCAAGTTTCCTCCTATTCTCGTGGTGAAAGAAGTTTTTCCATCTCTTCGTTCATCTTAGCTAATCAATCTTTTGGTAGTGGTTGGTTGTCACCTCATAATTTTGAGATGTCTCCATAAGCCCACAAGGATCATATCCTTTCGTATTGATCTTCCAACAACTCCGTTCAATCCTTCTTTCTAAGGATGCTCTCTTAAATTCATTTCAGGTAGAACATGTTGTTTTCTTGTCCGTTCTTTTGATTCCATTCTTACATTTGTTCCAGAGGCATTGTGATGTTACTCTCTTCGACCCATCATCTCATTTTGTAAATATCATGTTCTTTTCCTTGCTTATCCATTTAGCAGGAGTGTTGTGTCCTCTGTGCAAGTTCTTTTCAACTTATCAAGTCTTTCATCTCTTTTCAACCGGAGTGTTGTTCGAATTTGTTCTTCCTTGTCCCTTGTTTATCTCGTTTCAACTAGAGTGGTTTCAATTCCTTCTTGTCCATTGTGCTCGTCATTCATAGCTTTGCAACCTCGAAGGTTCACATGGTGTTCCTTGTTCCTCTTTTCTAACGGAGTGTTTTCAACTTCTTTCATCCTCATTGTATCCTTTCTTTGAAGTTTCAACCTCTCAAGGTTCGTGGTTTCGCTTGTTTGTCAAAGAAGAAACTTAGTTTTACCTCTACTCTTCCTCTTCCAGTTGTCATCCCTAGATCTCGGGGCGATATCTCTTGTAAGTGGAGGAGTGTTGTGACGACCTGAGACCGACACTCCAGACGCCTTCCAGTTATTTCGTTGTTGCGTGTGTTTTATTTTCTTGTTGCATTTCATCATGTCATCATGCGCATTACATCATCATGTTTTCATAAAACTTGTAGTCGTTCGTAGTTGCAGCTTCTCTCTTTGTCTCATTGACCTTTTGTCAGGCCACCTTGTCTTTGTCGACCTCTCTTAGACCCCCTTGCGTACGCATCCGAAACAGCCACGAACCCGACCCGCTCAGTCATCACCGTTGGATTCGGATCATCCCCTAAATATTTCCAGTTTCTTATTTGATCTACCCTAACCTAATTGTCCTGGGCCATCCAATTATAATCGGAGAGTCCAAATTACCCTCATACTCCCTCTTATCATCCACCTGCTGTATATAGGGGCCTCCCCTATTCCATTTCTAGTAAACCTAAACCCTAGGCAAGCCAACTCCCTCCAATCACGTAGCCGCTGCCGCTCTCCTCGCAATCCACACGTACCCAGTCCCCTGCCTCCACTTGGCCAAATCCACCAGCCAAACCCCAACCGAATTGGACAGCCAGATCTCAGATCTGACGGCCCAGAGAGCCTCCCGCAGCCCCGCGGCTCTACCCATCGTCAGCAACCCCCCCCCCCGATCCAGATCGAGGCGAGCTCGTCCCCGAGCCCCAGGGAGCCGCCATTCCCATCTGCAGCTCCGGCGACTGGACCACAACAGATGAGCACCACCGTTCCCCCTCTTCCTCCCGTTCTTCCTCCCTTCTCTCTCGTGCCTCATCTCTCTTTTCTCCCGTTTGACCAGGTCACCACCATGGAACCCCGCCATGGATCTCCGGCCACCGTCTGGAGCCCTTGCTGTCGCGCCCGCCTGGATCGGGCCTGGATCTGTCGGCGGCGGCCAGACTCCACCCCGTTCCCGCTGTCTGCTACCCGCTCTAACTTGTCTGTTCCCTATTTACCCCATGAGGTCTTCGCTCTAACTTGGCATGCTGATGTTGGTAATATCATGCATATGGTGCCTTGCATTGCTTTCTGTATACATCAAAGATGTCATTTGCTTAGTTTAGACATGCTTTGTGTCAATGCCATCTGTTTAGTTTCTTTATCGTATATGTGAATCATGCAATGCCATTTTGTTTAGCCAGGCATCATATATGTGAATTTTGCAATGCCACCCTGGTTAGCCAGTCATCTTATATGTGAATTATATCATGACATCATTTTTTTTATTACGTGTTAAATTTGTCAACAATTTTAGTACATTCAATTACTCTTCCTGTGCATCAGCCATTCGGCACGGTCATGGTAAAATCTTTAGTGGAAACAAGGTCTTCAGAGTAGACAATGCTATCTGACGAAGCGCATGTCTTGCTGGTTACAGATAGCTCCTCAGAGGAGGATTCAAAGACAGATGACCAGTCCTATCCCCCCCCCCGAGGTGCATGCTCTAACTTGGCAGGGTTATGTTGCTCATATCGTGCATATGGTATCTTGCATTGCTATGTCATTTGCTTAGTTTAGACATGCTTTGTGTGAATGCCACCTATTTAGTGTCTAATTACCATATATGTAAATTATGCAATGTCATCTTGTTGCAAGACATTATATATGTGAATTATGCAATGCTATCTTGTTGCAAGGCATTATATATGTGGATTATGCAATGCCATGCTATTTAGCCAAGCATCATATATGTGAATTATATCATGCCGTCCTTTTTTGTATCTCTCATTGCTTTTGTCGGCAATGTTTGTATATTCAACTACTCTTCCTGTGCATCAGCCATTTGAATTGGTGATGGAGAAATCTGGAGTGAAATCAAGGTCTTCATAGCAGACAATGCTACCTGCTGAAGCAGATATCTTGCTGGTTACAGATAGCTCTTCAGAGGAGGATTCGGAGGCAGATGACCGGTCCTATTATCCCCCTGAGGTGTATGCTCAAACTTGGCAAGGTTATATTACTCATATCATGCATATGTTGTATTGCAATGCTTAGTTTTTACATCATATACACGATATTGAATGCCATCTCCTTAGTTGACACATCATATATGTGATTGCCCTCTGCTCACTTCCTTAGTATATAAATCATATATTTGAATTATATCATGCCATGATGTTTACATAGATAGCATGTATCTGAATTATGGCATGCCAACCCATTTTCTAAAGACATAATATAGTTATATCATCTCATCCTGTTTACATAGTCATCATATTTTGAATTATGTCATTCTATCCGTGAATTATATCATGCCATCATGTTTCCATTGACAGCATGTTTGTGATTTATGGCATGCCAACCACTTTAATAGACACATCGTATAGTTATATCATGCCATCCTGTTTACATAGTCATCATATTTTGAAGTATGTCATTCTATCCTGTTTAGTTAGCCATCATACATGTGAAATTGTGCCATGCTATCCTGTTTAATTAGCCATCATATATGTGAAATTATGTCCTCCTATTCTGTTTGGTTAGACCACATAAATGTGAATTATTTCATGCCCTGTTTTATTCCCTACTATCCATTGCACCTGTCTATCTTACAATGTCTGCACATTCAATTACTTTTCTTGTTTATCAGCCATTTCAATTGGAGAAGGTGATGGCAGTATCTATGGGAGTAAAAACACGGTCTTCAGAAAAGATCGTGGTACCTGTCGATGGAGATAGAACCACGGTTGTACTTGCCTAAGAACCAGCCCCACCACACATAACCCAGACTCACACAGATTGTACCCCTACCTAGTTGGACAGAGAACCAGCTACACCCCTTCTAACCCCAACCCCAACAGATAGTAACCCAGTTCCCGTTGACATAGCACCGTCTCCACCACAAAGCACCCAAACATGAGCAGTTAGTAAGGCAACTACAGTGCCCAAAGCACGAGGACCACCAGTCCGAACCCCAAGTCAGCGCTTAAAGCAGAAGAAGAATTGTTCTCAGGTCAGGTTCCGTAGCTATGGTTCATACTACTTGCATCACTGTATTTACTCATACCAACTAATTTCAAATTTGAAGGATGCAATTGAAAATCCAATGGCGCAACAGGTATGTTTTAAACATGTTTCTTTAACGTGTTTGCTGTTGTAACTTGCTCTATGTTGATTTCAGTTTCAATTGAATAAACAGTTATGTTCTCATGCCATGCACATTACAAGTGTTGTTATTGCTGTGTAGTTTCCCACACTTATATTCTGTCTATGCTGCTTTGTCTTAAATAGATATGATTCGAACTGTACTATCTTGATTTGGCAACATAAACTAGAATGATATAGACCATATAGTGACCATACTATATAGATATATGTTTGTTTCATGATGTTATCATGTCCACCTTACTACTGAACTGGTTTACCGAAATGAGTTTCATATACAACATTGTAAACCTGTGATGTGTTTGTTTGTTTCTCTTTTAGAACGCGGATAAAATATTGGAGAAGAGTACCCCGTTATGCAATGGTAAAGGAAGTAATGCATATAAGGTTCAAGATAGTGAGACATCCCTGTTGGTCTCCAAGAAAGCTGATAAAAACAACATTGAAGACACTGAGACAACCCCAAAGTCCTGCCTTGATGTAGTGTTCAAGTTACTGGCTACTACTGCTCGCACCAGCTCTTCGAACTCGCTGCCTGAATCAGTTCGGCTTCTTGAGTCTCAACTTCAAATTGAAAGACATCGATCAGATGTTATGAGACAGGAAGCCGAAGGACTGAGGAAGTCTCTGCAGAATTCAGATGCATACTTTCTGGTGCAACAGCTAGTGCTGGAGGATTTAAGCGCCAAACAAGAGAAAGTTAATAAGCTTGATAAGCATCTTGCCAGCATTATGGGTACCCAGGATATTGTTTCTTGAGCTCTTCTGAAGTGGTTTCAGTTCTGGACTTGTTTTGTTGCGGCGTTTATATGCTGCTTTTTTCCCTATATTTGCACTGGTGGCGAACTTTGATGCCCAGTGGATGTAATATGTGTAATAGCCGTGATAGCCTAGCGTAAGTTGGTTGCTAATTTATTTCCTTATTGTCTTGTTTATTTGTTTTCTTGTAGTCAGTGCAGTTCTTTTTCCGCGGTTTGCTAGTGGCCGCAATAACCTATTTTTTAAAACTAGGCCACAATAACCATGGGCTACATATTTACTGTAGTTAACATGGGCCTCCTACGGGCTGTAGAAACAATGGGCCTTCTATGGGGCATAGAAACAATGGGCCTTATACGGGCCGTAGACACAATGAGCCTTCTCTGGGCCGTATGATCGGTTGGCCAAACATGGGCCAATAACAGACCACATTATGGTCGTAAATGGGCTAGAGTTAAAATCATCCGTTCATGGGCCGACCATAACGGGTTGTCATTAATCGACTGTATTTGATGACGCTATGAAAACGGCCCAACGTATTAACGGGCCACAAACGGGCCGACTATAACCACGGGCTGAACTTGGCTCACAAGCAGAAAATGACAGTAACAGGCCGTAAGTAAACGAATGCAGGAAATGAGCCCAAGAATAAATGGGCCCTGAGAAGGCCAAAAGATAACATGGGCTGGAAACGGCCCAATGGAATAATGGGCCGTTAAAAGGTATAAAGTGATACATTGTTCATTACGGGCCAGTTTCACCACGTGACGTTAATGAGGGTATAAAGTGATACACTCTTCATTACGGGCTAGTTTTACCACGGGTCGTTAATGGGCCGAGAGTTACTAAGGGCCTCATATGGGCCGAAAGACGTCACGGGCCATACATGGGCCGGAAGTTAAAACGGGTTGGAATTATATTGGACGGCCCAGATGACGTACTGGGCCTAATTCGGATAGGCCCTAAACGACCCTGGGTTAGCGGGTTGTAAATGGGCTATATGCGAACAGGCCGTTAACAGGCTTATCATGGGCCGGCCCGCCACATTTTGACCAAGTCAAACAGGTCGGCCTTTTCACAGGAATGGGCCTCTGTTGGGCTGTGCCACGTGTCGATGTATCATAGGCGCTTTGGGTCTAATGAGTGGATGACATCTGTCCCAACGATGAGCCGACACGTGTTTCTCCAGCCAATGATGATTTTACACGTGGAAATCCCCATTGGTCGGGGCTGTTAACGGGTTATCGGATCCAAAACCGGACCCGATAGCTTAACGGCGTTCCGTTACGGTGGATGCCATGTGTCGGTCACCCTTGACGAAAGCACTTCTGTGACGCGCAATTTATCGTCCTGGAAGTGGACACTTCCGTGATGATAATTTTGGTAATGTCATGGAACACTTCTACTGAAAGTGCAACTATCCCTAGGTGGTTTTAATAATTCCTAACAATAAATAACTCATTGAGCTAATGCTACTTAAAGATAAACATTTTAGGAAAGCTCAATGATTGGCATGGCATGGATGAGAAAAGTGGATCCCTCAAAATTCTAAGGACAAAGAATTGGCTCAAGCTCAAAGCTCAGGACTCTACATCTTTTCATTTTAAGTGATCCAAGATCACATTAAGTCCATAGGAAAAGCCAATACTATTAAGAGGGGATGAGGTGTTGCCTAATGGCTTGCTTGCTCAAAATTCTTAGTGATATACTCCAAAAGTCCTCAACTACTTTCTCACATCCACATATGTCCCAAACCAAAAGTCAAACTCGACGCCACCAAAACTTTCTATTCGGCACCACCGAGTTCAGTTGACATAGCCACTGCCAGAAACCCTAGTCTTTTCGGTCTCACCGATAGGGATCTTGGTCTCACCGAGATGGGATTGTAATCTCTTTGTTTCCCTTCGTAACGTTTCGGTCAAACCGAGATGAGCGATCGGGCGCACCGAGATTACAATACAAACTCTCTGTTTCCCTTTCGTAACATTTTGGTCCAACCGAGATGAGCGAATCGGTCCCACCAAGTTTGCCTCGCCAACTCTCTGTTAGTACATTACCAAAATCGGTCTCACCGAGTTTGTGTAATCGGTCTCATCGAGATTACGTTATGCCGTGACCCTAACAAAATCGGTCCCACCCAAAATCCTAACATTCACATTTTGAACTAAATCGGTCTGACCGAGTTTCATGATTCGGTCCCACCGAGTTTGGCTTTGTGATAATGGAACCAACCAGTGAAAAGCATTAACCCTGCAAAAATCAATGCACCAATTGCAGTACAATAGAGTTGTAATTCACTAGTTATTCCAGATGCTCGCCAAAGCTGGAAAAAAACAGAGGTTATTTGGATTCCTCGGGTGATTTGTGTGTAACGGTTAGATTTTGTGTGGAGGCTATTTATACCCCTCCACCCACTCTTCATTCATGGAGAGAGCCATCAGAACATGCCTCCACTTCCAACATACATTTTCTGAGAGAGAACCACCTCAACTTGTGTTGAGGTCAAGATATTCCACTCCAGCCACATAAATCTTGATCTCTAGCCTTCCCCAAGTTGCTTTCCACTCAAATCTTCTTTTTACCAAATCCAAATCATCTGAGAGAGAGTTAAGTGTTGGGGAGACTATCATTTGAAGCACAAGATCAAGGAGTTCATCATCAACACACCATTTGTTACCTCTTGGAGAGTGGTCTCTCCTAGATTGGTTAGGTGTCACTTGGGAGCCTCTGTCAAGATTGTGGAGTTGAACCAAGGAGTTTGTAAGGGCAAGGAGATCGCCTACTTCATGAAGATCTACCCGAGTCAGGCAAGTCCTTCGTGGGTGACGGCCATTTTGGGATAGACAAGGTTGCTTCTTCGTGGACCCTTCGTGGGTGGAGCCCTCTGTGGACTCGCGCAACCGTTACCCTTCGTGGGTTGAAGTCTCCATCAACGTGGATGTATGATAGCACCACCTATCGGAACCACGCCAAAAATCTCCGTGTCTCCAATTGCGTTTGCACACTCCAAACTCCTCCCTTTACCTTCATATGCAATTGTTTTACTTCCCGCTGCTATACTCTTAGAATTGCATGTGTAGGTTGATTGATTGACTTGTTCTAAGTTGCTAAAATCTGACTGGAACTAAAATTGGGAAAAGGCTAGATTTTTATTTGGTCAAGTAGTCTAATCACCCCCCTCTAGACATACTTTCGATCCTACAAGTGGTATCAGAGCTTTGGTCTCCATTTGCTTTGATTTCCATAGCTTTTGGTGGTCATAGCCTTGGTTTCACACCCTAGGAGAGTATGGCGTCTAGCGAGGGAAATTACCACCATAGAGGTCCTTACTTTGATGGTACAAATTTTGCTAGTTGGAAGCATAAGATGAAAATGCATCTTCTTGGACATAATCCCGCCGTTTGGGCTATTGCGTGTATTGGCTTGCAAGGTGAATTCTTCGATGGGAGAGAACCAAACCGTGTAGCTATCGCGGAAGAGTTGAAGATGCTACAATACAATGCTCAAGCTTGTGATACTCTCTTCAACGGATTATGCCCCGAAAAATTCAACAAAATCAGAGCCGTCTTGAGAATGCAAAGGAAATTTGGGATACTTTGATTGATATGCACGAAGTTACCAATTCTGTCAAGGAATCCAAATTGGACGTGCTTCAAAGTCAGCTTGACAAGTTCAAAATGAAGGATGGTGAAGGCGTCACTGAAATGTACTCTAGGTTTGGTCTCATCGCTAATGAGAATATGAGATTGCCGGCTTAGGAAGTGAAGAGATGACCGATAGATTCATCATCAAGAAGATCCTAAGAGCCTTGGATGGAAAATATGATACCGTGTGCACATTGATCCAAATGATGCCCAATTACAAAGATCTCAAGCCAACGGAAGTTATTGGAAGAATTGTTGCTCATGAGATGTCATTCAAGGATAAGAAAGAGCTTCACAACAAGTCAAGTGGTGCTTACAAAGCCTCGTGTGATGCTCCCACATCATCAAGTGAGAAGCAAACCTTCAATGAAGAATTGAGTCTAATGGTGAAGAACTTCAACAAGTTCTACAAGAGTAGAAGCAAGGAAAGAAGTTCCAAGTCAAGGTCCTACAATGACAAAAGATCTTCTAGTCGTGAGCGTAATTGCTACAACTGTGGAAGACCCGGACACTACTCCAATGAATGTACGGCCCCCTACAAAAGAAGAGAAGATTCTCCCAAAAGAAGGAGTAGAAGAGAAGAATCACCATCAAGAGAGAGATGGAGTAGAGATGATCGTTATGAACGAGGACCCTCTCGGAGAAGCAAGGACTCGGAAAGGAAGGACAAGTCATCAAGGAGCTACACAAAAAGAAGACATCAAGCTCATGTTGGTGAATGGGTATCCGGTTCCGACTCCGACGATCACTCCGAAAGAAGTTATCACTCCTACTCCGAATATACTCAAGATGAAGGTGTTACCAGACTAGCACTTGTGACAACCAACTCCTTCGACATATTTGACTCACCAAATGAAGGAATTGAGAGATGCTTCATGGCTAAAGGTCCAAAGGTAACACACCCTGAGCATGTTGATTTCAATAGTGATGAAGATGATTTGCTAGGAGATGATGATTTACTTGTTGACAACTCTAGTTATGAAAACTATGATGAGCTTGCTATTAATCATGATAATCAAGATAAAACGAATGACGATGATAATAAGGAGATTGAGCACCTAACTAAAGAACTAAACACTCTTAAGTTAGCTCATGAAACTACCTTGGAAGATCATCGAGAACTTTTAAAGACTCATGATAAGCTACGCTTTGAAAAGCTCAACCTTGAGCAAGAACATGAGTTTTTAAAGGCAATCAATGATGATCTTCGCAAGAAAAGTTCTTCTTACATTGCCAAGCGTTTACTCTTGTCTACTTACATGCCACAAGTTAAATCTAGCAACAAGAACAAGAAAGATTCTTCATCTGGTAGTAAAAACAATCATGCTAAATCCAATGTTGTTGCTTCTAGTAGCTCTCTTGATTCCACTAATGATTCTCTTAGCCAAGTTACACTTGAGCAAGAAAATAGCTTATGGAAGGGAATTATGGAGAAAGGTGTTTACAAGAGCCTTGCCAGAAGTAAGCAATTTGAGGAAATTGTACGCAAGCAAGGAAGATACCGGAAGAATCAAGGTGTTGGTTTTGAATGAAAGTTCAATGCCAATGGAGTTGAGTGGGAAGAAGATCAATACCCCAAGACGAAGCTTGTTCCTCAACAAAAGAAATATGATCCTACTTCTTTCAAAGGAACACAATCTCAAGATGATCTTCCACCACAAGACCACAAGCAAAAAGGCAAGGACAAGCTTCAAGAGGAGATTGATGCATTCGAGGAAGCTCCCAAAGCCTTGGTCAAGTGGGTTCCCAAGACTACATCAAGTTCTACTTCATCAAGTATGACTACAACTCCAAGGATTCCCATCAAGATGGTGTGGATCCCGAAGAAGAAGAACTAGAGAGTTCTTGAGGGTGACTCCGCCAACATACTTCACTCATATCATTTTGGCGAGGACAAGTGCAAACAACTTCCATATCTTGCACTAGTTCAAGGAGTCACAAACCCTCTTGTTGGTAAGACAAGGGACAAGGTAACCTAATGCTCCCATGGACATCATCTTGTGTACACATCACTCCATGTCTATGGATATCCTTGTTTGTTCCTTGTGGGACTAACCCATGTAGGTATTGAAAGTGCAACTCACTCCAAAGGATTGCTCCGAATGATCTACATCAACATTGAGCATCCACATCTTCAACACCTACATGAAGTCATCATCGACAAACCCAATGTTAGTTGATCCCTCTTAAGGAGGAATATCACATCTAGGGGGAGCTTTACTCTAATCAATTGAGTTAAAGCAACTCTAATGGTGTGAGTACAACAATGCTCTACGTAAAAGTGGTAACCCCACTTGTGCTTAAACGATGAGTATGGCCTACGATCAAATGTTGTCATTTGACTCCTAAGTCAATATACTCATATATAGATGACCTAGTCATCGCAAATTGCTTGATAGATGCTAGAGTGACCGTGCATGCTTCGTCACATATTTCATTTGCCATTTTAATTGTGTGAGAATGTTGAATGCATATTTTTCTCATTCGAGGACATCCATTTATTGCTTTGATTGTTTGTGTTTTTTTCTCTTTTGCCAAATGGATGGACAAGAATGCCTAAGAACTCCCTCTAGCTATCTAAGCTTTTCTCGTCTCAAACTCTATTCATGCTACATCACAAAGTTTGATCAAGTCAGATTCGAACCACTCTGTGTGAGGAGCACTCGGAGTTCCTGATTCGTCATAGACTTAAACGTCCAAAACCTCTTTGTGCATTTTGGTCTGACCGATTCATCCTTTTGGGTCCTACCGAGATCACTTAGTTGATCAAGATTTTCAATCTCGGTGCAACCGATTAGAACTGTTCGGTCACACCGAGTTGCAGTAACTGCCTGCAGTTTTGCATCTCGGTGCCACCGAGTTGTTCCACTCGGTCACACCGACAGGGTCAGGTTATATATACTGACGGGCCAAATTTTGGAAATTTTTCCGAAACCCCTTCGCCCGCGCATAACCTACTCTGCCTCTTCGTGTCTCCGGATCGTCTTCTCGCCGCCAGCGACGTCCTGCCACTGGTCTCCGCCTCCGTCAACGGCAATCTGCTCCGCCGTTGCCGCCGTAGTGAACACTCGCCGCATTAGGGTAAGTGTTCGATCCCTTGTGTTGTCTTTTTCACTCCGATTCCTAGCACAAGTTCAATGCCATGTTTCTTGCCACGATTGAGATTCATCCATCCAGCTAAAACTTCCTTAGGTCTAGATTGATTCAAAAAATTTAGGGTTAGCTCTCCGTAGAACTCATCTCGGACCGACCGAACTGTAGAAATCGGTCTCACCGATTTGGCCTTGGCCATTGCACATGTGCTCTTCGGTCTGACCGAAAAGCGCAAATCGGTGTGACCGAGTTTAGGACTCTGTGAAACCCTAGCAATCTCGGTGCCACCGAACTATGACTCGGCCCTACCGAGTTTACTAGTTTAGGTTCCAAGTGTTGCTTCGGTATCACCGAGTTTGTCAATTCGGTAGCTCCGAGATCACTTCTGTAGAGAACTAAAACTAAACTTTTTGACTCAATTGTTTTGCAAAACTCGTGTACTTTGTGATGCTCATCTTCTCTACCTCATCTATAATCCATTCACGGGGTCTGCTGACAGTTTGCCTGCATGATGTCTGACCAAAGTGACAGCCAGAACAAATCTGAAGAACAGGTCCAGATGAGCGAGGGCACAAGTCCGTCCAGCTCTTCTGATGATGACAGCAGGAGCACACCAAGCAACTTGCCAAAGGCAGCTACCAGGACAAGGAAGAAGAAAACTTCCGATTCAGAGGATGAAGATTATGTGGCTGTTGAGGATGAGGCCACTTCAAAGAAAAAGGTGCTAAAAAAGGAGTATGGCTCAGCTGCTACAGTTAAGCCAGGGATGCATAAGAAGGCACCAGCAAAGAGAGTTCCTATGTCTAAGGCCAGAGCATCCACTGCTGAAACCTCCAAGCCAACTGAAGAGGCAGTTGGAGAAGGGAAGAAAAGGAAGGAAAGGGTCAAGAAGACCACTGCCAGAGTGCTTGGTAGATCATCAATAATGAGAGGCTCAGATGAAGAGGAAGAGGATGTTGCACCAGCACCCAAAGCACAAAAGCTCATGGGAGATGCAATCAGATCAGGGGTTGCTCCATCTAAGCCCAAAGTTGCTCCCAAGGTTACTACTCCAGCTCAGAAGCCTAAACCCAAGAGAAGCACTAGAAACATTCCCGCTGAGGAGAAAAACAAGGCCCCGGTGCCTGAAGCTGCTAAAGAAGAGGATGATGAATCCCATGTTTTGTGGAAGTTGAAGCCCAAAATTCCTGACCATAATGATGCTCATCCAGTCGCTGAGGACATGCACATCAGGAAGGATGCAGGACTGAGGTTATGGAGACAGTCTGATCCATATGCTGTCAGGAGGAGGACTGTTGTGGACTACAGGTTTCACACCAAGGAACAACAACACTTTTATGAGACAATCCTACTTGACAAGAATCCCATTGTGTGTGACATGAGATGGGTTGACTGTGAGTACATCAAGGAGAATGAGGATCACTATCCAGGTGTCTATGATAGCTTTAGGGCATGTGGAGTTGATACCTTGGTGGCCTAGAAGCTCACCAAGTGGAATGATGAGTTGATCATGCAGTTCTACTCCACTGCCCATTTCTATCTAGATGGGAAGATCGTTTGGATGTCTGAGGGTACCAGGTAGTCCTGGCCATCTCAGGCCCGGCCCTAAAATCCAGGGCCTAGGCCCGATGGGATTGACCATGGGCCAGGCTTGGGCCTGAGTTTTGAGCCCACCAGCAGGGCTTGGGCGGGCTTGGGCTTAGCATATTAACATTTTAAGGAAGAGGCCCAGCCCATGGCCCTAAGCCCTAAGGGCTTTTCAGGGATTTTTACTAGATGGGCCGGGCTTGGGCTTGAAAAGTAGGCCCGATGGTAGGGCCTGGGAGGGCCTGGGCCTCAATTTTCTACCATGGGCTTTTTTAGGCCCGGCCCATGGCCAGATATAGTACCAGGTACCAATCTTCTGTTGATGAATGGGCTCAATTGATCAATGCCCCTGCAGAGCATGAAGATGACTTGGATGTATATGCTGAGAAGAAGAAAGACCACAACACAATGGCCAACATGTACAAAGAGATCCCAAATGCTGCTTTGGATACTCACAAGTTTGGATCTGTCCACTACTTGTTGTTTGGTCTGCCTACTATAAATTGGATCCTCAGACACACACTGCTACCCAAGTCAGGTGATCACAAGATGATCAGAGGACATGCCATCAACTTGCTACATTTGTTTGATGTGCCTCAAAAATTCAAAGTCATGAGTCTGATTGTGGGACAATCAAAAGGACAGCACCTGATCAAAAGAGGAGTTGTGGGTATGCCCCAAAAATTCAAGAGCTCATCAACTCAAAGATGGGCATAGGCAAGTATCTTTTGGATAAGGAGCACCTGCCCATCTACCCTGATTTTGAAGATAATACTGTTGTAATGACTGAGGAAGATCCGTCATCTGTGCAAGCACATGAGAAGAGAGAGAAGGCAAGGGCAGAGAAAGCTGCAAGGATGCTAACTGCTGAAGAGGCATCTCAGGTTTTCCTAAAGAGCAAGCAAGATCAGCTTGGATATCTGATTCAAGCTACACTGAGGATTGAGAAGGGCTTGGCCACCCTGACTCAGAATCAGGAGAGCCTGGAGAGGATTGTGGAAACAAAATTCTATGATCTTGATCTGAAGGTGACTGAGATTCAGACTGCAATTGAGCAGCTTTAGGAGGAAGCAGAGGAGAATAAGGGCAAATCAACTACTGATGCTTTCAAGCATGTGCCACGAGGTCCAAGGTCTGCTGCAGTGCCAGTCTCAGATGCTCGAGCTTCAGTGTCAGCACCAGCAGCCACAGCTGCAGTGCCACCTCCAGCAGCCACTCCATCAGCTCCAACTACTTCATCGGAAGCCTTCGTCCTTGGGGTTCTCTCTACACCACCTCCCGAAGATCAAGCCTAAGAGTCGTTTAGCACTATGCATTTTTGAACTTTTTGGTAACTTGTTGCCAAAGGGGGAGAAAAATGTATAGATCATAGGCTTCGCGAGAGAGTGTTGTTCTTTTTATCTCTCTTGCTATTTTGGTTGAACTTCTTTATTGAGTACTTGTGTGAGATACTTTATGTCCTTGTGAGATACCTGTTGATCATGTGTTTGATCATATGCTACCCTTAATGCTTGTTGGATAATATCATCTCTTATATCCTTATTTGATCATTCACTAGCTTGGTGATGAGTGCATGCTTTTAATCTCTATCATTTTGAGCACTCCAAGATGTATGTGACATGGAAGAGTAACCCATGATCCTAATTGATTGTGCATTTGCATTCAAAAGCAAATTTTAAATAATGCACAGATTTAGGGGGAGTTCTTGCTTATCACATGATGTTTTTTTCAATATTATTTATCATTTGTTGAAGCTTTGATCTATATGTTGTCATCAATTACCAAAAAGGGGGAGATTGAAAGTGCAACTATCCCTGGGTGGTTTTGGTAATTCCTAACAACATATAATTCATTAAACTAATGCTACTTAAAGATAAACATTTCAGGAAAGCTCAATGATTGGCATGGCATGGATGAGAAAAGTGGATCCCTCAAAATTCTAAGGACAAAGAATTGGCTCAAGCTCAAAGCTCACGACTCTACATATTTTCATTTTAATTGATCCAAGATCACATTAAGTCCATAGGAAAAGCCAATACTATTAAGAGGGGATGAGGTGTTGCCTAATGGCTTGCTTGCTCAAAATGCTTAGTGATATGCTCCAAAAGCCCTCAACTACTGTAGGATCTAGAAGTAGATGTGTCTAGAGGGGGGGTGATTAGACACTTAGTGCTAAAGTTGCAATTTTTAATCTTTTTCGGTTTAAGTGGAGTTTAGGCACAATTTCAATACACACAATACATATCAAGCAAGCATGCAAAGAGTATATGAGCAGCGGAATGTAAAGCATGCAACTTGCAAGAATGTAAAGGGAAGGATTTGGAGAGATCAAACGCAATTGGAGACACGGATGTTTTTCCCGTGGTTCGGATAGGTGGTGCTATCCTACATCCACGTTGATGGAGACTTCAACCCACGAAGGGTAACGGTTACGCGAGTCCACACAGGGCTCCACCCAAGGGCAACGGTTGCGCGAGTCCACGAAGGGATCCACCCACGAAGGGTCCACGAAGAAGCAACCACCCACAAAGGGTCCACGAAGAAGCAACCTTGTCTATCCCACCATGGCCATCGCCCACGAAGGACTTGCCTCACTAGCGGTAGATCTTCACGAAGTAGGCGATCTCCTTGCCCTTACAAACTCCTTGGTTCAACTCCACAATCTTGTCGGAGGCTCCCAAGTGACACCTAGCCAATCTAGGAGACACCACTCTCCAAGAAGTAACAAATGGTGTGTAGGTAATGAACTCCTTGCTCTTGTGCTTCAAATGATAGTCTCCCCAACACTCAACTCTCTCTCATAGGATGTGGATTTGGTGGAAAGAAGATTTGAGTGGAAAGCAACTTGGGAAGGCTAGAGATCAAGATTCATATGGTAGGAATGGGATGTCTTGGTATCAACACATGAGTAGGTGGTTCTCTCTCAGAACAAATGAGTTGGAATGATGTGTGTGTTCTGATGGCTCTCTCACTGAATGAGAAAGAGGTGGAGGGGTATATATAGCCTCCACACAAAATCCAACCGTTACACAGTTTTCCAATCTCAATGGGACCGAATCAATAAACTCGGTCGGACCGAAAATGTAAACCTAGTGACCGTTAGGAATTTTGGTGGGACTGACATGCAACTTGGTAGGACCGATTCGGTTAGGGTTTGGGCATAACGTAATCTCGGTGAGACCGATTACACAAACTCGGTGAGACCGAATTTGGTAATTAGCTAACCAGAGAGTTGGTCAGGCAAACTCGGTGGGACCGATTTGCTCTTTCGGTGAAACCGAGTGGAACTCGGTGAGACCGAAAAGTTACAAAGGGGAAACACTGAGTTTACATTGCAATCTCGGTGGGACCGATTGCATATCTCGGTGGGACCGAGAATATTGCCATGGGTAACAGAGAGTTTGCAAGCCCATCTCGATGAGACCGAGATCCTTATCGGTAGAACCGAATTGCTAGGGTTTGGTAGTGGCTAATGACAAGTGAAACTCGGTGGCGCCGGATGGGAAGAATCGGTAGGACCGAGTTTGGCTTAGAGTTTAGGTCATATGTGGATATGGGAAAGTAGTTGAGGGTTTTGGAGCATATCATTAAGCACATGAAGCAAGAGGCTCATTAAGCAACACCTCATCCCTCCTTGATAGTATTGGCTTTTCCTATGGACTCAATGTGATCTTGGATCACTAAAATATGAAATGAAGAGTCTTGAGCTTTTGAGCTTGAGCCAATCCTTTGTCCTTAGCATTTTGAGGGTTCCACTTTCACATCCATGCCACTTCATTGTTGAACTTATCTGAAACATGCTAGATAGAAGTGTTAGTCCAACAAGAGATATGTTGTCATCAATTATCAAAACCACCTAGGGAGCACTTGTGCTTTCAATCTCCCCCTTTTTGGTAATTGATGGCAACATACATCAAAGCTTTAGATAAAGATATACAGAACAGCAAGTAAAACTTTGGAAGAACATGTAGCAAGCATAGGCTCCCCCTACATGTATGCACTCATGTAAATATGAAATATAGAGGCATGTGAGAGCATAATCATGACAGAGTAGGCAATGTGTTACATGTATCTTGGCCATATGCATCAGAGCAAAAGATTATTAAGGAAAATACCTTCATGCTCATGAGTCCTTCTTGCAAACAGTATGTACATAAGCAAGAACTCCTCATACTCATGATTTTGATGCATATACTTACCTTGTGGTCTTGAGTTGGCTTAGGATGGAATGAACCTGCAAACAAGGTTAGATAACACAGGTACGTCCACTAGCCAGAGCAAACAAAAGAAACCACAAGAATGCCAAGACTGGGATGACATGTAGAGAGTGATAACATTGGATTCAACATGTCCCCAAGAATAAAGATATGCAATGAATTTGGCTGATTTCTTTTCCCTTAGGTGTCTTGCTCCCCCTGAATCTTACATGGGATATTGGGAGAAGATAGGAAACAGAAAAACAGAGCTGAATAGAACTTAATTCAAATGAGTTCATATGAACATGTCTTTCACCCAAAAAGACATGTGGCATCTCTCCTCTTGAACATCAAGCATCTGGGATCCTTGAGTATTTTTCTCTCCCTGGAGATCTCTCTCTCCCCCTTAACAACATCTTGAGACTTTCTCTCCCCCTTAATACTTTTTCTCTCTTGGTGTGATCTCTCTTTCCTACAAGCTTTGATGTGATCTCTCTCTCCCCCTTTGACATCAATTTCCAAGAAGGTTTTTCCTGGAATCCGTCGAATGGGTTTGGTCCTTGAGATTCAGCACAAAGCAGAGGATAAAATTGTGATGCTTGTGGAGGACAAGATTCATTGAGTGGAGCTGGATCAGAAGAAATGTAGAACAAGTGGCAAACTGTTTTTCTGATTGCAAAGTCGGTGGCACCGAGTGGCACATTTCGGTGGTACCGAAAAGATTCGGTTGGACCGAAATTTGCAAGTCGGTGGAACCGAGTTTACACAGAGAAAAACACTTGTCACCTCAGCTCACTAGTCAAGTAAGATCTCACAAAGATTTGCAATGAATTAGCTGAAGGATTTGCAAGAGATTTGATGCAGAAATATGCAGAACAAAAACAAACAGGGAAAAAGTGAAGGTTTCTAGATGAAGTTTTTTTTTGTTTGAGAGAGAAGGAAACAAATATGCAAGGAACAAATGCAATAACTCAGAAAAGGACACAAAAGAACTTCATCTAGAATTGGGCGGTGACATAGTCACCTATGTTAGAGTATATTGACTTAGGAGTCAAGTGAGGACACTTGATCATAGGTCATACTCATCGTTTAAGCTCAAAATGGGGTTACCATTTTTTGTTTAAGCATCTTGATGTATTCACATCTTGTTGAGTTGCTTTGACTCATGTCTTGAAGTAAAGCTTCTCTAAGATGGAATGACATACCTTGGGTGGTGATGTGGTTCTTGCTCATGTAGTTGAACTTGTGTGGGTGCTCAGGGTTGATGTAGTTCATCAAGAGTTGGGAGCACCACTTGGAGTTTGAGTTCATCTACCTACATGGGTTAGTTCTTGCAAGGAAGAGCACTTGTGTATCCAAAAATGACAATCATGAAGCTTAACATAGAATTTGTCAAAGGATATGTTTGAATGGTTTTGTGCTTCCTTGTCTTCAACCACTATTGTGTAGAGTCTTGGTGATGTAGAGATTGCTCAAGATATGAGTGAGTCGCAATCTCATGGAATTAGATTCAACCAAGCACCTACATGGGTTAGACAACATGCAAGGTGCAAATATATCCAGGACATAAGATAGTTATCATAAGAGATATATCATGGATTAGTCATAAGCTCATGTCTTGCATGTATCCAATGAAGTTTCTACTCCAAGTTCGAGGCATCAATGATGTTCAATTCTCCTCTCAACCTGCAAAACACTTTCTCATCAAGCGGTTTAGTGAATATATCCGCTAATTGCTTATCAGTGCGAACATGCTTAAGATTGATGTCACCCTTAGCAACATGATCTCGAATGAAATGATGACGAACTTCAATATGCTTAGTTCGAGAATGTTGTACAGGATTATGACCAATTTTGATAGCACTTTCATTGTCACAAAGCAGTGGAACATGTCTCACATAAATCCCACAATCTTTAAGAGTTTGGGTCATCCAAAGTAATTGAGCGCAACATGAACCAGCGGCAATGTATTCCGCTTCGGCGGTGGATAAGGATACCGAGTTTTGTTTCTTGGAAGACCAAGACACAAGAGATCTACCAAGAAATTGACAAGTACCCGAAGTGGACTTTCTATCAACCTTGTCTCCGGCATAATCTGAGTCGGAATAGCCAACAAGATCAAAAGAAGACCTCTTAGGATACCAAATGCCAAAATTTGGTGTATGGATTAAATATCTCACTATCCTTTTCACAGCCTTAAGATGAAAATCTTTAGGAGCAGCTTGATATTGTGCACACATGCACACACTTAGCATAATGTCGGGACGTGAAGCACATAGGTATAACAATGAACCAATCATAGAGCGATAAACCTTTTGATCAACAGGTTCACCATCTTTGGTCAAATCATTATGTCCACTAGTAGGCATGGGTGTAGACATACCTTTGCATTCTTGCATATTGAACTTCTTGAATAAGTCCTAGGTGTACTTTGTTTGAGAGACAAATGTACCTTCCTTAGTTTGCTTGATTTGCAACCCGAGAAAGAATTTGAGTTCACTCATCATAGACATCTCAAACTTCTCTGACATTAGCTTTCCAAACTTTTCACTAAAGAGAGGGTTAGTTGAACCAAATATGATGTCATCAACATAAATTTGGCATACAAATAGTTCTCCATTAACCCTTTTAGTAAAAAGAGTAGAATAAATTTTACCAATTTCAAAACCACTTGTAGTAAGGAACTTGGTCAAGCATTTATACCATGCTCTAGGAGCTTGTTTAAGACCATAAAGAGCTTTGTGAAGTTTGTAAACATGATTTGGTTTCTTAGGATTGAAAAAGCCGGGAGGTTGTTTGACATAAACTTCCTCCTCTATTTCTCCATTTAGAAAAGCACTTTTAATGTCCATTTGGTACAAGGTGATATTATGGTGATTAGCATAGGCAAGTAAGATGCGAATGGACTCAAGTCTAGCAACGGGAGCATACGTCTCACCATAGTCCATACCTTCGACTTGTGTGTATCCTTGGGCGACGAGACGTGCTTTGTTGCGAACCACTTGTCCATCTTCATCTTGCTTATTGCGAAACACCCATTTGGTACCAATGATGTTGTGGTTGTTGTCGGGCTTCTCAACCAATGTCCAAACTTGGTTTCTCTCAAAATTATGTAGCTCTTCATGCATAGCGTTTATCCAATCCGGATCTTCCAATGCTTCTTCAACCTTCATTGGTTCAATTCTAGAGATGAATGAATAGTTTTCACAAAAGTTAGCTAAACGAGTTTTTGAGCGAGTGATTCTCCCGGTTTGTATATCATTGAGGATTTGCTCGACGGGATGATCTTTGGCAATTCTTGCTCGAACTCGTGAGAGCTTTTGCTTGGGTCTTTGTTGAGCATCTTCTTCATCTTGTTCTTCTTCTTGGCCTTCTTCATTGTTGACGTCGTCGTTCTCTTGTTGTGGTGGAGAAGGAGGTTGTTGATGTTCATCTTGACGTACTTCCTCATTTTCTTCATCTTGGTGTGGCCCACTTGTGGATGCTTCCGTGTCGATTCTTGGTTCACCTTGTCGTGAAGTAGAAGCTTCCACTTGGACGGATGAAGTATTCTCCTTCACCTCTGTTGGACGAATTTTGCCAATAGACAAGTCTTGAATTGCTTCTGAGGGATCTTTGTCTCCTACATCAATTGGCAATTTCTCTACTTGCGAGCCATTAGATTCATCAAACTTCACATCTACCGTCTCTTCAACCTTTCGGGTGAAATTGTTGTAGACACGGTAAGTGTGAGAGTTTGATCCATAACCAAGTAGAAAACCTTCATGACATTTAGGAGCAAACTTTGAACGACGATGCTTATCAAGAATGTAGCACTTTGAGCCGAATACTCGAAAGTATCCAACTTGAGGCTTGTTACCGGTGAGGAGCTCGTATGCCGTCTTGCCGAGTAGCTTGTGAAGATATAAGCGATTTGTTGCGTGACAAGCTGTCTCAACCGCTTCTGCCCAAAAGTGCTTTGGCGTCTTGTATTCATCAAGCATTGTTCTTGCCATTTCGATGAGCGTCCGGTTCTTCCTCTCAACAACTCCATTTTGTTGAGGTGTGTATGTAGCCGAGAACTCGTGTGAAATCCCTTCTTCGTCAAGAAAGGTGTCCACATTTGCGTTCTTGAACTCCGTTCCGTTGTCACTCCGAACCTTCTTGATCTTCACATCAAACTGATTTTGGGCTTTCCTAGTGAAGTTTCTGAAGATCTTCTGGACCTGCGACTTGTCATTAAGAAAGAACACCCACGTAAATCTTGAAAAATCATCAACTATAACTAGACCAAAAGAATTTCCACCGAGACTCTTGTAGGCATTGGGACCAAAAAGATCCATGTGAAGCAGCTCGAGTGGTCTCCTTGTGGTCATGATGTTCTTCACGGGATGTCTTCCTCCAACCTGTTTACCTGCTTGACAAGCACTGCAAAATCTATCCTTATCAAATATGACATCGTTAACTCCAAGGATATGATTTCCTTTAATAAGCTTGTCAAGGTTTCTCATGCCAACGTGACCTAGTCGTCTATGCCACAACCAGCCTTTTGAGGATTTAGCAACAAAGCAAGTTTTAGGTTGTGCCTTTTTAGAGAAATCGACAATGTAAAGATCACCTCTACACATACCCGTAAAGACCATTTTATGATTGTCTCGACGAAATACTTGGCAATCTACCTCAGTAAATAGGACATTCAAACCGAAATCAGCAAGTCTAGATACTGAAAGTAAGTTGTAGCCAAGAGATTCAACGAGCATGACATTTTGAATGGAACTATCATGTGAGATGGCCACCTTACCAAGGCCAACCACTTTACCCTTTGAATTATCACCAAAGGTGACATATTTTCGAGGGCCGTTGTTTTCAGCAAGCTCACGGAACATCTCTTCATCTCCGGTCATATGATCAGTGCATCCACTATCAAGAACCCATTCCTTTCCTCCTGATTCATATCCCCAAAGATTTGCCATAAGACCAAAATGTCTCATTGCATCATCAAGATCGGAGTCACTGTCATCATCATCATAATATTCATGTTCATCATGATCTTGTGACTCATCATTTCCTAGAGAGGGTAATTCATTAGATAAATGATCAAAGTGGTTACTTTTATGAATTCTTATAGCTTTGAGTATGATGTCATTAATGATTCCAACATCCCCTTTAGCATGCTTAAGATTGGCAAGTTCAAGAAGACATTTACCAAAACTAGAATCACTAGAGTTCATCTTACTCAAGGCAATATATTTATGGAGAATTTCATCCAAAGTTTTCAAGGAGTGATTGGGAAACCGTTCCTCAAGAAATTTCCATATAGTATAGACGCAATTTTGAGTAGGCAAACTAGCAATCAAATCTTTGGGCAATCCTCTAATGATGAGCTCAATAGTTCTAAGATTGCGAATCATGTTAATATCTTCATCTAGGGTAGGATGCAAGGGATCAATATGGGGTGCACAAGGACTAGCAATATACTTGTTCAAATGATATTGATTGAAGATCACAAGCATCTCATTTTTCCACTCATGAAAATACTTTCCATCAAGAATGGGCACTCTATGTCTAAGACTCCCTAGAGTAGACACATCCATCTTCCTCCACTGGTGATTAAACCAAGGCAATGGAGACCAATGCTCTGATACCACTTGTAGGATCTAGAAGTAGATGTGTCTAGAGGGGGGTGATTAGACACTTAGTGCTAAAGTTGCAATTTTTAATCTTTTTCGGTTTAAGTGGAGTTTAGGCACAATTTCAATACACACAATACATATCAAGCAAGCATGCAAAGAGTATATGAGCAGCGGAATGTAAAGCATGCAACTTGCAAGAATGTAAAGGGAAGGATTTGGAGAGATCAAACGCAATTGGAGACACGGATGTTTTTCCCGTGGTTCGGATAGGTGGTGCTATCCTACATCCACGTTGATGGAGACTTCAACCCACGAAGGGTAACGGTTGCGCGAGTCCACACAGGGCTCCACTCAAGGGAAACGGTTGCGCGAGTCCACGAAGGGCTCCACCCACGAAGGGTCCACGAAGAAGCAACCACCCACAAAGGGTCCACGAAGAAGCAACCTTGTCTATCCCACCATGGCCATCGCCCACGAAGGACTTGCCTCACTAGCGGTAGATCTTCACGAAGTAGGCGATCTCCTTGCCCTTACAAACTCCTTGGTTCAACTCCACAATCTTGTCGGAGGCTCCCAAGTGACACCTAGCCAATCTAGGAGACACCACTCTCCAAGAAGTAACAAATGGTGTGTAGGTAATGAACTCCTTGCTCTTGTGCTTCAAATGATAGTCTCCCCAACACTCAACTCTCTCTCATAGGATGTGGATTTGGTGGAAAGAAGATTTGAGTGGAAAGCAACTTGGGAAGGCTAGAGATCAAGATTCATATGGTAGGAATGGGATGTCTTGGTCTCAACACATGAGTAGGTGGTTCTCTCTCAGAACAAATGAGTTGGAATGATGTGTATGTTCTGATGGCTCTCTCACTGAATGAGAAAGAGGTGGAGGGGTATATATAGCCTCCACACAAAATCCAACCGTTACACAGTTTTCCAATCTTGGTGGGACCGAATCAATAAACTCGGTCGGACCGAAAATGTAAACCTAGTGACCGTTAGGAATTTTGGTGGGACTGACATGCAACTCGGTAGGACCGATTCGGTTAGGGTTTGGGCATAACGTAATCTCGGTGAGACCGATTACACAAACTCGGTGAGACCGAATTTGGTAATTAGCTAACCAGAGAGTTGGTCAGGCAAACTCGGTGGGACCGATTTGCTCTTTCGGTGAAACCGAGTGGAACTCGGTGAGACCGAAAAGTTACAAAGGGGAAACACTGAGTTTACATTGCAATCTCGGTGGGACCGATTGCATATCTCGGTGGGACCGAGAATATTGCCATGGGTAACAGAGAGTTTGCAAGCCCATCTCGGTGAGACCGAAATCCTTATCGGTAGAACCGAATTGCTAGGGTTTGGTAGTGGCTAATGACAAGTGAAACTCGGTGGCGCCGGATGGGAAGAATCGGTAGGACCGAGTTTGGCTTAGAGTTTAGGTCATATGTGGATATGGGAAAGTAGTTGAGGGTTTTGGAGCATATCATTAAGCACATGAAGCAAGAGGCTCATTAAGCAACACCTCATCCCTCCTTGATAGTATTGGCTTTTCCTATGGACTCAATGTGATCTTGGATCACTAAAATATGAAATGAAGAGTCTTGAGCTTTTGAGCTTGAGCCAATCCTTTGTCCTTAGCATTTTGAGGGTTCCACTTTCACATCCATGCCACTTCATTGTTGAACTTATCTGAAACATGCTAGATAGAAGTGTTAGTCCAACAAGATATATGTTGTCATCAATTATCAAAACCACCTAGGGAGCACTTGTGCTTTCAACTACTTTCTCACATCCACATATGTCCCAAACCAAAAGTCAAACTCGGCCCCACCGAAACTTTCTATCCGGCGCCACCGAGTTCAGTTGACATAGCCACTGCCAGAAACCCTAGTCTTTTCGGTCTCACCGATAGGGATCTCGGTCTCACCGAGATGGGATTGTAATCTCTCTGTTTCCCTTCGTAACGTTTCGGTCAAACCGAGATGAGCGATCGGTCCCACCAAGATTACAATGTAAACTCTCTGTTTCCCTTTCATAACGTTTCGGTCCAACCGAGATGAGCGAATCGGTCCCACCGAGTTTGCCTGACCAACTCTCTATTAGTCCATTACCAAAATCGGTCTCACCGAGTTTGTGTAATCGGTCTCACTGAGATTACATTGTGCCCTAACCCTAACAAAATCGGTCCAACCGAGTTGACATGTCGGTCCCACCGAAAATCCTGACGTTCACATTTTGAACTAAATCGGTCTAACCGAGTTTCATGATTCGGTCCCACCGAGTTTCATGATTTGTGTGTAACGGTTAGATTTTGTGTCGAGGCTATTTATACCCCTCCACCTACTCTTCATTCATGGAGAGAGCCATCAGAACATGCCTACACTTCCAACATACATTTTCTGAGAGAGAACCACCTACACTTGTGTTGAGGTCAAGATATTCCACTCCAACCACATAAATCTTGATCTCTAGCCTTCCCCAAGTTGCTTTCCACTCAAATCTTCTTTCTACCAAATCCAAATCCTGTGAGAGAGAGTTGAGTGTTGGGGAGACTATCATTTGAAGCACAAGAGCAATGAGTTCATCATCAACACACCATTTGTTACCTCTTGGAGAGTGGTGTCTCCTAGATTGGTTAGGTGTCACTTGGGAGCCTCCGTCAAGATTGTGGAATTGAACCAAGGAGTTTGTAAGGGCAAGGAGATCGCCTACTTCGTGAAGATCTACCCGAGTGAGGAAAGTCCTTCATGGGCGACGGCCATGGTGGGATAGACAAGGTTGCTTCTTCGTGGGCCCTTCATGGGTGGAGCCCTCCGTGGACTCGCGCAACCGTTACCCTTCGTGGGTTGAAGTCTCCATCAACGTGGATGTATGATAGCACCACCTATCAGAACCACGCCAAAAATCTCCGTGTCTCCAATTGCGTATGCACACTCCAAACTCCTCCCTTTACCTTCATATGCAATTGTTTTACTTTTCGCTGCTATACTCTTAGAATTGCATGTGTAGGTTGATTGCTTGACTTGTGCTAAGTTGCTAAAATCTTCCTAGAACTAAAATTGGGAAAAGACTAGATTTTTATTTGGTCAAGTAGTCTAATCACCCCCCCCCCTCTAGACATACTTTCGATCCTACATCTACGACAACACAGGTATGACTATCTTGATTCTGTCATAAAATTGTCATGGATGTACATGCATGACAGAAAACGTGACCTACTGTGACAAACATGTATCATCATGAAAGTATATTTTTTTGTAGTGCGTGCCGACGGTGATCACATCGACCTTGGAACCATTCCGGACACGCATCATCACCTCGTCCTTAGCCAATCTTCATTTAATTTGTAGCCACTGTTTCAAGTTGCAAATATGAGCAACAGAACCAGTATCAAATACCCAGGCGCTACTACGAGCATTAGTAAGGTACGCATCAATAACATGTATATCAAATATACCTTTGTTCATCTTGCCATCCTTTTTATCTGCCAAATACTTGGGGCAGTTCCGCTTCCAGTGACCAGTCCCTTTGTAGTAGAAGCACTTAAGTTTCAGGCTTGGGTCTAGACTTGGGCTTTGTCTCGAGAGTGACAACTTGCTTGACATTCTTCTTGAAGTTCCCCTTCTTTCCCTTGCCCTTTTTCTTGAAACTAGTGGTCTTGTTAACCATCAACACTTGATGCTCTTTCTTGATTTCTACCTCCACAACTTTGAGCATAGCGAAGAGCTCAGGAATTGTCTTATCCATCCCTTGCATATTATAGTTCATCACGAAGCCTTTGTAGCTTGGTGGCAGTGATTGAAGAACTCTTTCAATAACACTATCATCTGGAAGATTAACTCCCAGCTGAGTCAAGTTGTTATGGTACCCAGACATTTTGAGTATGTGTTCACTGACAGAACCGTTCTCCTCCATCTTGCAGCTATAGAACTTGTTGGAGACTTCGTATCTCTCAACTCGGGCATTTGCTTGAAATATTAACTTCAACTCCTGGAACATCTCATATGGTCCATGACGTTCAAAATGTCTTTGAAGTCCCGATTCTAAGCCATAGAGCATGTCACACTGAACTATAGAGTAGTCATCAGACCGCGTCTGCCAGATGTTCAAAGTGTCTACATTAGAGGGAGGGGACTTGTCACCTGGCGGTGCATCAAGGACATAATTCTTCTGTGCAGCAATGAGGATAATCCTCAAGTTACGGACCCAGTATTTTTAGTTGCTACCATCATCTTTCAACTTAGCTTTCTCTAGGAACGCATTAAAATTCAAGGGAACGGTAGCACGGGCCATTGATCTACAACATAGTTATGAAAAAACTATCATGACTAAGTTAATGATAAATTAAGTTCAATTAATCGTATTACTTAAGAACTCCCACTTAGATAGACATCCCTCGAGTCATCTAAATGATCATGTGATCCATATCAACTAAACCATGTCCGATCATCACGTGAGATGGAGTAGTTTTCAATGGTGAACATCTCTATGTTGATCATATCTACTATATGATTCACGTTCGACCTTTCGGTCTCCAATGTTTCGAGGCCATGTCTGTACATGCTAGGCTCGTCAAGTTTAACCTGAGTATTGTGCACATGCAAAACTGTCTTGCACCCGTTGTATGTGAACGTAGAGCTTATCACACCCGATCATCACGCGGTGTCTCGGCACGACGAATTGTCACAATGGTGCATACTCAGGGAGAACACTTATACCTTGAAATTTTAGTGAGGGGTCATCTTATAATGCTACCATCGTACTAAGCAAAATAAGATGCATAAAAAGATAAACATCACATGCAATCAAAATATGTGACATGATATGGCCATCATCGTCTTGTGCCTTTGATCTCCATCTCCAAAGCACCGTCATGATTTCCATCGTCACCGGCTTGACACCTTGATCTCCATCGTAGCATCGTTGTCATCTCGCCAACTATTGCTTCTACAACTATTGCTAACGCATAGTGATAAAGTAAAGCAATTGCATGGCGATTGCATTTCATACAATAAAGTGACAACCATAAGGCTCCTGCCAGTTGTCGATAACTTCTACAAAACATGATCATCTCATACAACAACGTATATCACATCATGTCTTGACCATATCACATCACAAAACATGCCCTGCAAAAACAAGTTAGACATCCTCTACTTTGTTGTTGCAAGTTGTACGTGCCTGCTACGGGCTTCTAGTAAGAACCGTTCTTACCTACGCATCAAAACCACAACGGTGTTTCGTCAAGTTTGTTGTTTTAACCTTCAACAAGGACCGGCGGTAGTCAAATTCGATTCAACTAAAGTTGGAGAAACAGACACCCGCCAGCCACCTTTATGCAAAACAAGTTGCATGTCTGTCGGTGGAACCGGTCTCATAAATGTGGTCATGTAAGGTTGGTCCGGGCCGCTTCATGCAACATACCGCTGAATCAAAATAAGACGTTCATGGTAAGCAATATGACTATCACCGCCCACAACTCTTTGTGTTCTACTCATGCATATCATCTACGCATAGACCTGGCTCGGATGCCATTGTTGGGGAACGTAGCATGCAATTTCAAAAAAAAACCTACGGTCACGCAAGATCTATCTAGGAGATGCATCGCAATGAGAGGGGGAGAGTGTGTCCATGTACCCTCGTAGACTGAAAGCGGAAGCGTTAGCTTAACACAGTTGATGTAGTCGAACGTCTTCTCAATTCAACTGATCAAGCACCGAACGTACGGCACCTCCGAGTCATGCACACGTTCAGCTCGATGACGTCCCTCAAACTCTTGATCCAGCAAAGTGTCGAGGGAGAGTTTCGTCAGCACGACGGCGTGGTGATGGTGATGATGAAGTGATCCACGCAGGGCTTCGCCTAAGCACTGTGACAATATGACCAGAGGAGTACACCGTGGAGGGAGGGCGCCACACACGGCTTGGAACAATTGATGTGTGTTAGAGGTGCCCCCACCCCCGTATATAAAGGAGGGAGAGGGGAGGAGGCCGTCCCTAGGCGCGCCCTAAGTGGGAGGAGTCCCACTTGGGCTCCTAGTAGGATTCGCCCCCCCCCCTTCCTTTTATCAGAGGGGGAAAGGGGGAAGGAGAGAGAGGAGGAGAAGGAAAGGGGGTGCCGCCCCATACCCTTGTCCAATTTAGACTCCTCCCTTGGGGGCGCCACCCCTATGTGGGCTGGTTTGCCTCCCTCCTATGGCCCATATCTTTCCCCGGGGGTTCCGGTAACCCCCCCTGGTACGCCGATATGTACCCGAATACTATCATCCAATATATCAATCATTACCTCATGACCATTTCGAGACTCCTCGTCATGTCTGTGATCTCATCCGGGACTCTGAACAACATTCGGTCACTAAATCACATAACTCATAATACAAATCGTCATTGAACGTTAAACGTGTGGACCCTACGGGTTCGAGAACTATGTAGACATCACCGAGACATATCTCTGATCAATAACCAACAGCGGAACCTGGATGCTCATATTGGTTCCTACATATTCTACGAAGATCTTTATCGGTCAAACCGTATTGACAACATACGTCATTCCCTTTGTCATCGGTATGTTACTTGCCCGAGATTCGATCGTTGGTATCTTCATACCTAGTTCAATCTCGTTACCGGCAAGTCTCTTTACTCCTTTCATACTGCATCATCCCGCAACTAACTCATTAGTCACATTGCTTGCAATGCTTATCATGATGTGCACTACCGAGAGGGCCCAGAGATACTTCTCCGATACTCGGAGTGACAAATCCTAATCTCGATCTATGCCAACTCAACAAACACCTTCGGAGATACCTGTAGAGCATCTTTATAATCACCCAGTTATGTTGTGACGTTTGATAGCACACAAGGCATTCCTCCGGTATCCGGGAGTTGCATAATCTCATAGTCAAAGGAATATGTATGAGTCATGAAGAAAGCAATATCAATAAAACTTAACGATCATTATGCTAAGCTAACGGATGGGTCTTGTCCATCACATCATTCTCCTAATTATGTGATCGCGTTCATCAAATGACAACACATGTCTATGGTTAGGAACACTGTTCAAGATATCTTCCGATATTCCGATAAATCGGCCGATTTATCGCTTATCGTTGTCTGACCGATATGATAAATGGGCCGATAAATCAGTCGATATGGCGATAAATCGGCCGATATGCCGATAAACTGGCCGATTTACCCCTTATCATGGGTCGACCGATAAGTTCCCTATAAGCGATATCCCCAACATTGGTTAGGAAACTTAACCATCTTTGATTAACGAGCTAGTCTAGTAGAGGCATACTAGGGACACTGTGTTTTGTCTATGTATTCACACATGTATCAAGTTTTCGGTTAATACAATTCTAGCATGAATAATAAACATTTATCATGATATAAGGAAATATAAATAACAACTTTATTATTGCCTCTAGGGCCTATTTCTTTTAGATAGGCCCTTCACAGAGGGAAGCAGAGGTTGTCATGTGCTTTTTATTTTTGGATGCACAATCTCTTAATGCAAAGGAACATCATGTTATATTGCCCCTTATGATAGCAACCTTTATTATGCGGTATGTCACTTTTGTTACTTTGCCATCACAAGTTTGTACAACACTTATTTTCCCTTACAATAAAAGGTCAAACATATTTCCGCATCATGTGGAAGTGGATTGACTTAGGGTTCTATTGAGCAATCTCAACTTACCAACTCATCTTCACTGGTTTGGTGCACTCCCATTGCGACAAGGCCATCTAGAGAGCATGGGCGCCAGCGAGGTGCAAACTCCACGCGTAACTTGTCGTGCGACGATGACTCTGGATGGCAGACTTCCAGCTCTGTCACGTACAGTCACACGTCCTTTGCCCATTGTGTGATCAAGGAGATGAGACCGCTGACCACCTAGCTGTTGGGTGCATTTTCTCAAGAGAAGTATGGCATGTCATTTTCTCCTGATGCGGCTTAGGCCATGTGGCTCCGATGCCGGAGTCCGCCCTCTATGACTGCTGGCAGGAGACCCGTGCATGGATCTCGAAGATGCAATGCAAGGGGTTTTATTCCATCGTGTTGCTCACAGTTAGGATGCTTTGGAAGGAGTGAAATAACCGCATCTTTCAGCGGTCTACGATGGTCACTCGTGAGCTATGCAGACGGATCACGGTGGAGATGGAGCTATGGAAGCTCTCTAGTGCAAAAGTTTGTCGCAATATGAAGATAGTCGGTAGTTAGTTGTCCCGGGCATTGTATGTGAGCATAAGCGGCTTGATGGTTGCCCGGCCTCAGTCACCGCGTGTTTCCGCCTATAATGTAGCCTCGTGCCACCGGATTGTGTGTGTGGTTACTTTTTCTTCTCCTCTTCTAATGTATCGGCACACGAACCTTTTGCGTGTTTGCAAAAAGGTACTCCCTCCATTCCAAAATATAGTGCACCCACGTTTTCCGAGGTTCAACTTTCACCATAAATTTAACCAACGAGACCGACTGTGGCGGGAGCAAAAATTATATAATTGAAAACTTCTTTTGAACATGAATTCATTGGTGTAAGTTTTGCTCCCATCGCAGTCGGACTCATTGGTCAAATTTATGGTCAAAGTTGAAGCACGAGAACCGAGGACACACTATATTTTGGAACGGAGGGAATATAATTTTAATGGCTGGCTTGGATTGCTGATGTTTTCCCTTCGCCTGTATTTTTTTGGACCGGGCATAACCCCTTCCCATTATAACTGAACAATGGAAATACATTTGCCCACGACTATAGAAAGGAGATGGAAGAGAGGAGAGCGAGTTCTTGCTCATATATCTATAGGCTGGTTTTATATACCCGAACTTTATAGTAATCTGATCATCCATTCAATTTCAAACCTTGATACTATTCTCTCAAGGAATGTGTCGATAGTGTGGTTTTCTATACCCGAACTTTATGGCAATCTGATCGTCCATTCAAATTCAAATCTTGATATGGATTTCTTAGGGAATGTGTCAGTAGTGTGGATAGGCATTGAATATGGGCTTGAATTGTTGAAGAAAGGTGTGACGTGGCATATAAGCAATGTCAATCGTTGAGAACATGGTGAGGCCCTTGGATCCATAGAGGTACACCTTATAGACCGCTCACACCTAAGGACACATGCAGACTAAATTATGTTTCAGATTTTCTTGATGAACATGGGGCGTGGAGATCACAATTTTGATCATAATATTTTCTGGCTGATGGATGTTATGAAATTCTGAAAATTCGTACGTCTTCAAGGCAGAAGGAAGACTTTATAGCTTGGCATATGGAGAAAATAGGTTTGCTTACTATATGTAGTGCCTGCCAGCTCGCGATGTGTGATCATGTGGATCAGTTTGGTGTGGGGGGGCTTCTAGCTTGCACCCAAATGGGTTAAGACGACTATGGAGCCTTATTTCGCAATCCAAACTTCCACAGAAAATGAAAATTCATGCCTCAAAGGCATGTTCGAAAGCGTTAGCAACAAAAATAAAATAAAATGATACATCATTTGTAGACATGTGCGATTTGTATGTTATGTGGAAAGGAGGATGAATCATCATTTCGTGTGTTAATAACATGTGATCATGTGGTGGATCTTTGGAATTGTATGCGCTTGCTATGGGCGATGTCGGCTAAGGAGCTTCTGTGTGATGTTGGGAGGGACTAGTTGCTTTATATCCTTAACGGTTGTGACCAGGACACAAGGAGCGGGATAATCTTGTTAATTTGGCGTATATGGCAATTACGAAACGATGCTACACATGGTAAGGAAATACCTCCTCTTGAAATTTCTATAGAGTTTTTTCAGAGCTATGGACAGTTGTTTGATTCAACTAACAGATACTCGAGGGTAAACTGCCTCTTATGTTGGAACCATAAAGGCCAAATCTGACGAACGCAACGAGTACTTCGGCCTCGGTCCTGCCTCCTAGGGACCAGGTTGTACTGTCAGTAGATGGGGCATTTTCGGAGAGTGGTCGTACGTTGTCCACTGGTATGATACTATGCCACCATAATGGGATGGTCATTGTTGTTGCTTATCGGTTCCATTCCATTGTAATGACGCACTGGAAGCAGAGATACATGCTTTGATGCAGGGCATGGCCAAGGCCATGCAACACACTGAGTTTTCAATTATCGTACAGTCCAATTCATCTAGGGCACTATCAATATCTAGAGATGAATCACTTGTTCACTCTTCGTATAGTGTGGAGATCAAGTCCTTAAGAGAAAACTAGGTGTTTATTGCAGAAAAGCTTCATCGTAGTCAGAATACATTAGCAGATTGTTTGACAAGATATAGCTGTACCGAGCATCACACATTTATGTGGCTACACAGACGATCCCCATGTACTTAGGAATTCTTGCCTCTAGACTATATCTTCCCTAATAATAAAGCAAATAGTGTTTCTGGTCGTCCGTCGTCAGCAATTTTGCAAAATAGTCCTTCTCCTTTTTGGTATTCAATCAGCAGCCATTTTAAGTGGATATATGATATACGTCGTTCTTACAAAAAGGACCCTGCGTTTTGTTATTCGGTTGCTGGCGAGCGAGACGAGCTGGAGGTCCAGGCAGGCCGCGATGCAGACGATGCCTGGCTCGGCGGCTGCGATCTCCGGCCAGATCCGGTCGAGGAGGCGAGGTCGGGGCGATCTGTAGGGGAACGTTGCAGAAAACAAAAATTTTCCTACTCGTTTCACCAAGATCATCTAGGAGTTCATCTAGCAACGAGTCATCTAATGCATCTACATACCTTTGTAGATGGCGCACGGAAGCGTTCAAAAGAACGGTGATGATGTAGTCGTACTCGACGTGATCCAAATCACCGATGACCAGCGCCGAACGGACGGCACCTCCGCGTTCAACACACGTACGGGACGGGAGACGTCTCCTCCTTCTTGATCCAGCAAGGGGGGAGGAGAGTTTGATGAAGATCCAGCAGCACGACGGCGTGGTGGTGGATGCAGGGCGTCACAGAAGCAGGGCTTCGCCAAGACTACGAGGGAGAGACGTAACGGGGGGAGAGGGAGGCGCCAGGGGCTGGTGTGTGTTCCTCCTCTCCCCCCCCCACTATATATAGGGGTGCCATGGGGGGGCGCCGGCCCTAGTAGATGAGATCTACTAGGGGGGGCGGCGGCCAAGGGGAGGTTTCCCTCCCCCCCAAGGCACCTAGGGTTGCCTTCCACCACATGGACTCTTCCATGGTGGAACCCTAGGCGCATGGGCCTATAGGGGCTGGCGCCCCAGCCCACTATGGGCTGGGTTCCATCCTATTTCAGCCCATGGGGCCCTCCGGGATAGGTGGCCCCACCCGGTGGACCCCCGGGACCCTTCCGGTGGTCCCGGTACAATACCGATAACCCCGAAACTTGTCCCGATGCCCGAAACAGCACTTCCTATATATAATTCTTTACCTCTGGACCATTCCGGAACTCCTCGTGACATCCGGGATCTCATCCGGGACTCCAAACAACATTCGGGTTACTGCATATACATATCTTCACAACCCTAGCGTCACCGAACCTTAAGTGTGTAGACCCTACGGGTTCGGGAGACAAGCAGACATGACCGAGACGACTCTCCGGCCAATAACCAACAGCGGGATCTGGATACCCATGTTGGCTCCCACATGCTCCACGATGATCTCATCGGATGAACCACGATGTCGAGGATTCAATCAACCCCGTACGCAATTCCCTTTGTCTATCGATATGTTACTTGCCCGAGATTCGATCGTCGGTATCCCAATACCTCGTTCAATCTCGTTACCGGCAAGTCACTTTACTCGTACCGTAATGCATGATCCCGTGACCAGACACTTGGTCACTTTGAGCTCATTATGATGATGCATTACCGAGTGGGCCCAGTGATACCTCTCCGTCATACGGAGTGACAAATCCCAGTCTTGATCCATGTCACCCAACAGACACTTTCGGAGATACCCGTAGTCTACCTTTATAGTCACCCAGTTACGTTGTGACGTTTGGCATACCCAAAGCACTCCTACGGTATCCGGGAGTTACACGATCTCATGGTCTAAGGAAAAGATACTTGACATTGGAAAACTCTAGCAAACGAACTATACGATCTTGTGCTATGTTTAGGATTGGGTCTTGTCCATCACATCATTCTCCTAATGATGTGATCTCGTTACCAATGACATCCAATGTCCATAGTCAGGAAACCATGACTATCTATTGATCAACGAGCTAGTCAACTAGAGGCTCACTAGGGACATGTTGGTGTCTGTTATTCACACATGTATTACGATTTCCGGATAACACAATTATAGCATGAATAAAGACAATTATCATGAACAAGGAAATATAATAATAATGCTTTTATTATTGCCTCTAGGGCATATTTCCAACAGTCTCCCACTTGCACTAGAGTTAATAATCTAGTTACATTGTGATGAATCGAACACCCATGGAATTCTGGTGTTGATCATGTTTTGCTCTAGGGAGAGGTTTAGTCAACGGATCTGCTACATTCAGGTCCGTGTGCACTTTACAAATTTCTATGTCTCCATCTTGAACATTTTCACGAATGGAGTTGAAGCGACGCTTGATGTGCCTTGTCTTCTTGTGAAACCTGGGCTCCTTGGCAAGAGCAATAGCTCCAGTGTTGTCACAGAAGAGCTTGATCGGCCCCGACGCATTGGGTATGACTCCTAGGTCGGTGATCAACTCCTTCACCCATATTGCTTCATGTGCTGCCTCCGAGGCTGCCATGTACTCCGCTTCACTTGTAGATCCCGCCACGACGCTCTACTTGCAACTGCACCAGCTTACTGCCCCACCATTCAAAATATACACGTATCCGGTTTGTGACTTAGAGTCATCCAGATCTGTGTCGAAGCTAGCGTCGACGTAACCCTTTACGACGAGCTCTTCGTCACCTCCATAAACGAGAAACATTTCCTTAGTCCTTTTCAGGTACTTCAGGATATTCTTGACCGCTGTCCAGTGTTCCTTGCCGAGATTACTTTGGTACCTGCCTACCAAACTTACGGCAAGGTTTACATCAGGTCTGGTACACAGCATGGCATACATAATAGAACCTATGGCTGATGCATAGGGGATGACACTCATATCTTCTATATCTTCTGCCGTGGTCGGACATTGAGCTGAACTCAATTTCACACCTTGTAATACAGGTAAGAACCCCTTCTTAGAATGATCCATATTGAACTTCTTCAATATTTTATCAAGGTATGTGCTTTGTGAAAGACCTATGAGGCGTCTCGATCTATCTCTATAGATTTTGATGCCTAATATATAAGCAGCTTCTCCAAGGTCTTTCATTGAAAAACTCTTATTCAAGTAGGCCTTGATGCTGTCCAAGAGTTCTATATCATTTCCCATCAAAAGTATGTCATCTACATATAATATGAGAAATGCTACAGAGCTCCCACTCACTTTCTTGTAAACGCAGGCTTCTCCATAAGTCTGTGTAAACCCAAACACTTTGATCATCTCATCAAAGCGAATGTTCCAACTCCGAGATGCTTGCACCAGCCCATAAATCGAGCGTTGGAGCTTGCACACCTTGTCAGCATTCTTAGGATCGACAAAACCTTCCGGCTGCATCATATACAATTCTTCCTTAAGGAAACCATTAAGGAATGCCGTTTTGACGTCCATTTGCCATATTTCATAATCGTAGAATGCGGCAATTGCTAACATGATTCGGACGGACTTTAGCTTCGCTACTGGTGAGAAAGTCTCATCGTAGTCAACCCCTTGAACTTGTCGATAACCCTTAGTGACAAGTCGAGCTTTATAGATGGTCACATTACCATCCGCGTCTGTCTTCTTCTTAAAGATCCATTTATTTTCTATGGCTCGCCGTTCAACGGGCAAGTTAGTCAAAGTCCATACTTCATTTTCATACATGGATCCTATCTCGGATTTCATGGCTTCCAGCCATTTTTCGGAATCCGGGCCTGCCATCGCTTCTTCATAGTTCGAAGGTTCACCGTTGTCTAACAACATGATTTCCAAGACAGGGTTGCCGTACCACTCTGGTGCGGAACGTGTCCTTGTGGATCTTCGAATTTCAGTAGGAGCTTGATCAGAAGTATCTTGATCATTATCATTAACTTCCTCTCTAGTCGGTGCAGGCACCTCAGGAACATTTTCTTGAGTTGCGCCATTTACCGGTTCAAGATGTAATACTTCATCAAGCTCTACTTTCCTCCCACTTACTTCTTTCGAGAGAAACTCTTTCTCTAGAAAGGACCCATTCTTGGCAACAAAGATCTTGCCTTCGGATCTGAGGTAGAAGGTGTACCCAACAGTTTCTTTTGGGTATCCTATGAAGACGCATTTTTCCGACTTGGGTTCGAGCTTTTCAGGTTGAAGTTTCTTGACACAAGCATCGCATCCCCAAACTTTCAGAAACGACAGCTTAGGTTTCTTCCCAAACCATAATTCAAACGGTGTCGTCTTAACGGATTTCGACGGAGCCCTATTTAAAGTGAATGCGGCAGTCTCTAAAGCATAGCCCCAAAAAGATAACGGTAAATCGGTAAGAGACATCATAGATCGCACCATATCTAATAGAGTGCGATTACGACGTTCGGACACACCGTTACGTTGAGGTGTTCCAGGCGGCATGAGTTGTGAAACTATTCCACATTTTCTCAAGTGTGTACCAAATTCGTGACTCAAGTATTCTCCTCCACGATCTGATCGTAGAAACTTGATTTTCCTGTCACGTTGATTCTCAACCTCACTCTGAAATTCCTTGAATTTTTCAAAGGTTTCAGACTTGTGTTTCATTAAGTAGACATACCCATATCTACTTAAGTCATCACTGAGGGTGAGAACATAACGATAGCCACCGCGAGCCTCAACACTCATTGGACCGCACACATCAGTATGTATGATTTCCAACAAGTCGGTTGCTCGCTCCATTGTTCCTGAGAACGGAGTCTTGGTCATTTTACCCATAAGGCATGGTTCGCACGTGTCAAATGATTCATAATCAAGAGACTCCAAAAGTCCATCTGTATGGAGCTTCTTCATGCGTTTGACACCTATGTGACCAAGGCGGCAGTGCCACAAGTATGTGGTACTATCATTATCAACTTTATATCTTTTGGTACTCACACTATGAATATGTGTAGCAATACGCTCGAGATTCATTAAGAATAAACCATTCACCATGGGAGCATGACCACAAAACATATCTCTCATATAAATGGAACAACCATTATTCTCAGATTTAAATGAGTAGCCATCTCGAATTAAACGAGATCCCGATACAATGTTCATGCTCAAAGCTGGCACTAAATAACAGTTATTGAGGTTTAAGACTAATCCCGTAGGTAAATGTAGAGGCAGCGTGCCGACGGCGATCACATCAACCTTGGAACCATTCCCGACGCGCATCGTCACCTCGTCCTTTGCCAGTCTCCGTTTATTCCGCAGCTCCTGCTGTGAGTTACAAATATGAGCAACGGCACCGGTATCGAATACCCAGGAGTCACTACGAGTACTGGTAAGGTACACATCAATTACATGTATATCAAATATACCTTTGGTGTTGCCGGCCTTCTTGTCCGCTAAGTATTTGGGACAGTTCCGTTTCCAGTGACCCTTCCCTTTGCAATAAAAGCACTCAGTCTCGGGCTTGGGTCCATTCTTTGGCTTCTTCCCGGAAGCTTGCTTGCCGGGCGCGGCAACCTCCTTGCCGTCTTTCTTGAAGTTCTTTTTACCCTTGCCTTTCTTGAACTTAGTGGTTTTATTGACCATCAACACTTGATGTTCCTTCTTGACTTCTACCTCCGTTGATTTCAGCATTGCAAACAACTCAGGAATGGTCTTTTGCATCCCCTGCATGTTGAAGTTCATCACAAAGCTCTTGTAGCTTGGTGGAAGCGACTGGAGGATTCTGTCAATGACCGCATCATCCGGGAGATTAACTCCCAGCTGAGACAAGCGGTTATGTAACCCAGACATAGTGAGTATGTGTTCACTGACAGAACTATTTTCCTCCATCTTACAGCTGAAGAACTTATCGGAGACTTCATATCTCTCGATCCGGGCATGAGCTTGAAAAACCATTTTCAGCTCTTCGAACATCTCGTATGCTCCATGTCTCTCAAAACATTTTTGGAGCCCCGGCTCTAAGCTGTAAAGCATGCCGCACTGAACGAGGGAGTAGTCATCAGCACGTGTCTGCCAAGCGTTCATAACGTCTTGGTTCTGTGGGACGGGTGGATCACCTAGCGGTGCTTGTAGGACATAATCTTTCTTGGCAGCTATGAGGATGATCCTCAAGTTCCGGACCCAGTCCGTATAGTTGCTGCCATCGTCTTTCAGCTTGGTTTTCTCTAGGAACGCGTTGAAGTTGAGGACTACGTTGGCCATTTGATCTACAAGACATATTGCAAAGATTTTAGACTAAGTTCATGATAGTTAAGTTCATCTAATCAAATTATTAATGAACTCCCACTTAGATTATACATCCCTCTAGTCATCTAAGTATTACACGATGCGAGTTAACTAGGTCGTGTCCGATCATCACGTGAGACGGACTAGTCAACGTCGGTGAACATCTTCATGTTGATCGTATCTTCTATACGACTCATGCTCGACCTTTCGGTCTTCTGTGTTCCGAGGCCATGTCTATACACATGCTAGGCTTGTCAAGTTAACCCTAAGTGTTTTGCATGTGTAAAACTGTCTTACACCCGTTGTATGTGAACGTAAGGATCCATCACACCCGATCATCATGGCGTGCTTAGAAACGACGAACTTTAGCAACGGTGCACAGTTAGGGGAGAACACTTCTTGATATTGTTATGAGGGATCATCTTATTTACTACCGTCGTTCTAAGTAAACAAGATGCAAAAACATGATAAACATCACATGCAATCAAACAATAAGCGTGACATGATATGGCCAATATCACATAGCTCCTTTGATCTCCATCTTGGGGCTCCATGATCATCTTGTCACCGGCTTGACACCATGATCTCCATCATCATGATCTCCATCATCGTGTCTCCATGAAGTTGCTCACCAACTATTACTTCTACTACTATGGCTAACGCGCTTAGCAATAAAGTAAAGTAATTTACATGGCGTTTCTCAATGACACGCAGGTCATATAAAAGAATAAAGACAACTCCTATGGCTCCTGCCGGTTGTCATACTCATCGACATGCAAGTCGTGGTTCCTATTACAATAGCATGAACATCTCATACATCACATATAGATCATTCATCATTCATCACAACTTTGGCCATATCATATCACAAACCACTTGCTGCAAAAACAAGTTAGACGTCCTCTAATTGTTGTTGCAAGTTTTACGTGGCTGAATTAGGGTTCTAGCAAGAACGTCTTCTTACCTACGTTAAAGCCACAACGTGATTTGTCAACTTCTATTTACCCTTCATAAGGACCCTGTTCATCGAATCCGCTCCAACTAAAGTGGGAGAGACAGACACCCGCCAGCCACCTTATGCAACTAGTGCATGTTAGTCGGTGGAACCGGTCTCACGTAAGCGTACGTGTAAGGTTGGTCCGGGCCGCTTCATCCCACAATACCGCTGAAGCAAGAAAAGACTAGTAACGGCAAGAAAGTAGACAAATCCACGCCCACAACTAATTGTGTTCTACTCGCGCAAGAAGAACTACGCATAGACCTAGCTCATGATGCCACTGTTGGGGAACGTTGTAGAAAACAAAAAATTTCCTACTCGTTTCACCAAGATCATCTAGGAGTTCATCTAGCAACGAGTCATCTAATGCATCTACATACCTTTGTAGATGGCGCACGGAAGCGTTCAAAAGAACGGTGATGATGTAGTCGTACTCGACGTGATCCAAATCACCGATGACCAGCGCCGAACGGACGGCACCTCCGCGTTCAACACACGTACGGGACGGGAGACGTCTCCTCCTTCTTGATCCAGCAAGGGGGGAGGAGAGGTTGATGAAGATCCAGCAGCACGACGGCGTGGTGGTGGATGCAGGGCGTCACAGAAGCAGGGCTTCGCCAAGACTACGAGGGAGAGACGTAACGGGGGGAGAGGGAGGCGCCAGGGGCTGGTGTGTGTTCCTCCTCTCCCCCCCCCCCCCCCACTATATATAGGGGTGCCATGGGGGGGCGCCGGCCCTAGTAGATGAGATCTACTAGGGGGGGTGGCGGCCAAGGGGAGGTTTCCCTCCCCCCCAAGGCACCTAGGGTTGCCTTCCACCACATGGACTCTTCCATGGTGGAACCCTAGGCGCATGGGCCTATAGGGGCTGGCGCCCTAGCCCACTATGGGCTGGGTTCCATCCTATTTCAGCCCATGGGGCCCTCCGGGATAGGTGGCCCCACCCGGTGGACCCCCGGGACCCTTCCGGTGGTCCCGGTACAATACCGATAACCCCGAAACTTGTCCCGATGCCCGAAACAGCACTTCCTATATATAATTCTTTACCTCCGGACCATTCCGGAACTCCTCGTGACGTCCGGGATCTCATCCGGGACTCCGAACAACATTCGGGTTACTGCATATACATATCTTCACAACCCTAGCGTCACCGAACCTTAAGTGTGTAGACCCTACGGGTTCGGGAGACAAGCAGACATGACCGAGACGACTCTCCGGCCAATAACCAACAGCGGGATCTGGATACCCATGTTGGCTCCCACATGCTCCACGATTATCTCATCGGATGAACCACGATGTCGAGGATTCAATCAACCCCGTACGCAATTCCCTTTGTCTATCGATATGTTACTTGCCCGAGATTCGATCGTCGGTATCCCAATACCTCGTTCAATCTCGTTACCGGCAAGTCACTTTACTCGTACCGTAATGCATGATCCCGTGACCAGACACTTGGTCACTTTGAACTCATTATGATGATGCATTACCGAGTGGGCCCAGTGATACCTCTCCGTCATACGGAGTGACAAATCCCAGTCTTGATCCATGTCACCCAATAGACACTTTCGGAGATACCCATAGTCTACCTTTATAGTCACCCAGTTACGTTGTGACGTTTGGCATACCCAAAGCACTCCTACGATATCCGGGAGTTACACGATCTCATGGTCTAAGGAAAAGATACTTGACATTGGAAAACTCTAGCAAACGAACTATACGATCTTGTGCTATGTTTAGGATTGGGTCTTGTCCATCACATCATTCTCCTAATGATGTGATCTCGTTACCAATGACATCCAATGTCCATAGTCAGGAAACCATGACTATCTATTGATCAACGAGCTAGTCAACTAGAGGCTCACTAGGGACATGTTGGTGTCTGTTATTCACACATGTATTACGATTTCCGGATAACACAATTATAGCATGAATAAAGACAATTATCATGAACAAGGAAATATAATAATAATGCTTTTATTATTGCCTCTAGGGCATATTTCCAACACGATCTAGGAGGCGCGAGAGGAGGTCCAGCGGCGGAGCTTCAACTCCAAGTACATGGTGGCGGCGTTCCTCGCCGGTTTCGAGTGAGATGGGGCTGCGATGCATACGACGTCGGGCGCGGCGGCGGCAATCTCTGGCCAGATCCGGTCGAGGAGGCGAGGTAGGGGCCGGATCCTGTTCCGGGGACGACATGGAGGCGATCTACAAGGCGCGGGAGGAGGTCCAGCGGCGGGGCTTCAACTCCAGTGGGCCCCCTTTCGATGGACGCAGCCGCCCACATCGCCGGCGACTCCCCAGAGGCCGACAGGGCCTCCTTCCCCGCGTCCTCGACCGACTCGGCCTCCTGGCGCTCCTGACCGCGGAAGGGGATTCACCTGCAGCGGCGCCGGCGACTGTTGTCCGCTCGGAGATGAGAGGGAGGCGAAGGCGACGGCAAGGGCGCTGGTGACGACGTGCAGGACGTCGCACTGCCGCCGGGGATGTCCTTCACGGCGGTTCTTGCCCAGGTGAGCGTCCACTCCTCCTGGTGTTCGTCATGTGTTCTCCCTCCCCCTCTGCGTCTCCTGTTCGCTATTCTCACGTTGCTTTGTCGCAGCCAGAGGCTCAACATCAGGGGCCGCGTCTACCCGGCGATCCTCCCCGTCGACGGCAACAAAGTCCCTGCAAAGGTGCGTGCAATCCCACGCACACACATCCCATATACTTGGTGTTAATTTCTTAGTTTGTCCACTGCAAGTTAAGATGTGAACAATGGCGAGTGCTGTCAGTATGGAACGGAGTGCAGAACGAGTGACAATCTGTTCATGTCTCTAGGCTGTAGGTTTGGAAGGGGATCACTGATGAGGAGCTCGATGTGCTGGACACATTTGAAGATGAAGAGTATGCGAGGGAAGCTGTTGGCACCTCACTGACCGTAAGTCCATTCGCCGGTCTAGGTCTCTGCTTCAGCTCATGGTAGCCGGATTCATGCCGACCTACAAAATTCAGAGGAATGTTTAGCTCAAATCAGTTATCTTGACACCCCTTTTCATGATTGAGCCTTCTGCTTTGGGGCACGCAGATAGAACTGCTATCAATTGGTTTTGTTCTATCATGAAAGACCACTTTTCGTTTGGCACTTAGAGAGCAATTCTTCACTAGGCTGTTCCACGGAAAGAAGATTGAGTACTTCGGATTTGCAGGATTCGTCGGATACAATGATTGCCTATGCATACATATGGGGAATGTGGATGATCCTGACCTCTATAGTGAATAGGATTTTGATGTGAGTATTTCCCTTCATGCTAATCGTAAGCATTTTTCGTATATTGATTGAAAGGCAGACAAACACCACCACTATCTAACTAAGCGCATGCACCAATCTGGTGATGCTATGAGAAGCAAAGCTATTGCAACATATGTTTATTAAATTACATGTATAATGCTACTATTTGTTAAACAATCTCCATTTTCTCAGTTGGCCCAATACTTTTGGTGATCAAAATTTTGGTACGAAGAATAACATCACTAATTTACTTGCTCTAAGAAAAGCACATGCTTGATTTCCTGAATATGTCCCTATGTGCTGCCAAACGGTATATGTTGTTTGGCAATGTCTTATTTTCTTTGGATTCCCGGGGCATATTTCAGTAGTATCCGTTCAAGCACTAACCTGTACTACTATGCTGCTTCTCCATCACTTCTGGTTCGTGAAGGTCAACGGCCCTGCCGAGGCGAGGGATCTCGGGTCGCCGTCGCTCTTTGGGAGCTCCCTCTCCTTCCTGCCTTCTTACAGTGGTGCCAGGGACCAACGGCCGGACGCCAACACGACGGAGCTAATGTGCTGCTGCGTTTCCTCAGGTCATCCGGGCACGTCGTCGGTCCCAGCCACCCATCATCAAGATCCGACGTCCTCTGTCCTTTTTTCCGATTGATGTGAGTAAGCCTCCACTGCCCGCTTCCAACTCTGTAAAATTTGCTGTTGTAGTTGGCATGAGAGGCGCCTTGATGCAAAGCTACAGGTTTGCATGGGTGCTGCTGGCTGCTGCACCCTTGCCCCCTGGCCAGCAGGGTCGTCCATGATCAGGGCCCCCAAGCAGCCAAGCTAAGGAGTAACATGTCGCAGCTTCTGCCCACCACCATGTATGAGACATGGAAATCTAGGAAGCTGCAGGTTTGTGTGACAGTCATGCTCACGATGTGTTTTCTGAAATGCTTTCATGTAGATTGATGTTTATATATTATAAGCATTTGTAAAATGTTCATGTACAATGCAGTATGCAACAATAAATCACATCTCCCAGCAATGGCTACGTACCATTACTCTTATCACCTTAGACTAAGTTGTATGAATTAGATGGCTGAGCACTTATGTTTTTGTAGTAGGTTCTGTGTCCTTCGCGCACATAAAATTCAGAGATAAATTTGGTACATGGCTGATTGACTTTGTTCGTGTGGATTATCAGTTTACCAGCAATGATGGACTTTGTTTACATGGAGTACCAATTTAGCAGCAACTCTGTTGTAACTTTGGCAACACAACCAACATCAAGTGTCACACTAGTAGTCTAGGGTCAGTTCAAAATTCGAATTAGAGATAGTTTGATCTACGTGTAGTTCATTGTCCATTTCTAAATCACCAAGGATTGATTTTATTGACACAAGATTCTCTACCTGTTGTTTTCTATTAGGTAAAAACAGTTATTGGCTCCTCTTGTAATCTACAATAAGTATCCCTTTTGACACTCATTTAAATAGAATTTTTTATTATTACTGTGGAAGCAGAAACACACTTGAGAAGGATTTCATTTAGTATGTACTTTGAGTTTTCATAGTCTATTATTGGCATGGATTTTCCTTCTCCTAGAGAGGCTGGTGCCAAATCTACATCAAAACAATGGCAAGTTAACAAAAGAGGATGTTGGAGTTGTACTGTGACTACTGTTAGATCTGTTTTTGCACTTCTGAATTTTATTTGAGAATGAATCTCGAAGGTATAACTTCTGCAAAGTGCTAGCGCCCACCTACAGATGACAAGATTTTCTTCTTCTAAATGTAATGAGGCATGAGCCACAAACTCTTCATAGAACTTTGAAGCAAAATATTGATCCCCTGCATGCATATATGATTGCGAACCAATTTTTTTTCAGTCTGTTCCTTTTTAACATAATATTTCTCTGGGTGATGTAACATAAGTATATTATTGGTAAAATTAAGTGATATTATTAGTACTTGATTTATCTGGGCATAAAAATGTCGAGATAATAGCTCTAGCACTCATGCCCACAATTTGAAAATGGTAGGACTATCCTTTACTTTTACCCATATATAGAAGTGATAACCCCCCTCCCCCTACACATATAGCATTTTTTTCTCCCGTTGCAACGCACGGGCATTTTTGCTAGTAACTATATAATGCTGGAATAAAACACCTTTTACCCTTGCAAAAATAACAATTCAAACCCTTCTTTTTTTCATGAGATGTGTATGCGATTGAGACACTTTTCTTTGTTTTCCATGTGTTAGGGCATCTCCAACAACCTTAAACCACCCATAACCATCCGGACCGCACGGTCCGGACGTCTTTTTCCATTTAACGCAGTCCTGCATCGATCCGTACAGCGGTCTGGACGCTATTTTTCACGTAAAGCGGAGACAAAGTGAGGGTTTTGCGGGCGTCCGGACCGCTGCCACGCACTCGTCTGACTAACCTGGCCCACCAAAACTCCTTTTTCCCATGCCCGCACTCTTTCCCGACCGAAGCGGTCAGAGCCGCTCTAGAGCACTCGTGCTAGATTCATGCCGAACTCAGAGTGACACAACCTCTCATAGCGCTCCGGCATTGAAACGACGCACTGGCCGAGACCGCCGCCCTTGCCGCTTCTCGGTGTATGCGACTATCCTGCATTCAAACGATAGCCCGTCCGTTCGCTTTCCTACATTAAACATGCTGGTTGTTGCCAAGGAACGGCGAGTCGGTGCCACCCGTTCATCCATCTGCCTCCCACCATTAATCATGTCACCGGTTGCCCTGCCATCCCCCGCTATATAAATTGCTGGCCTGGCCATAGCCGCATCCATCATCCTCCGCTCCCTTCCTCCTCTCTGCACCACTGCATGGCATCCTCGAGCTCCAAAGCCTTCTTGGACAGCCTCTCATCCGAGCAGAAAAAAGGAGATCGCCGCCATTGCAGCCGGCTGATGGCAGTTGGAACTACGTCAATATTTCCCCGGAGAGGGAGGGATGATGTAGCACATCGACGGTAGAGTATTTCCCTCAGTTATGAAACCAAGGTATCGAACCAGTAGGAGAACCAAGCAACACAACGTAAATATCCCTTGCACATAAATAACAACACCTCGCAACCCGACGAGTTAAAGGGGTTGTCAATCCCTTTCGGGTAATGGCACCAGAAATTGGCGTGTGACGGGAGAAAGTTGTGATAGATTGAAATAATAGGTCACAAATAAAATAAAGTGCAACAAAGTATTTTTTGGATTTTTGGTTTAATAGATCTGAAAATAAAAGCAAGGAAAAATTAGATCGCAAAGGCAAATATATGAGAAATAAGACCCGGGGGGCGGAGGTTTCACTAGTGGCTTCTCTCGAGAAAAATAGCAAACGGTGGGTAAACAAATTACTGTTGGGCAATTGATAGCACATCAAATAATTATGAAGATATACAGGCAATGATTATTACATAGGCATCATATCCAAGATTAGTAGACCGACTCCTGCCTGCATCTACTACTATTAGTCCACACATCGACCGCTATCCAGCATGCATCTAGTGTATTAAGTTCATCGAAAAACGGAGTAATGCAATAAGAATAATGACATGATGTAGACAAGATCCGTTTATCTATATGGAGGTAGATATAGATCTTGTCTTTTTATCCTTAGTAGCAACAATACATACGTGTCGGTTCCCTTTCTGTCACTGGGATCAAGCACCGTAAGATCGAACCTACTACCGGGCACCTCTTCCCATTGCAAGATAAATAGATCGAGTTGGCCAGACAAAACCCAAATATCGGAGAAGAAATACGAGGCTATAAGAGATCACACATAGAAGAGATCAAAGAAACTCAAATACTTTCAAGGATATAAAAACATAGATCTGATCATAAACTCAAAGTTCATCGATCCCAACAAACACACCGCAAAAGAGTTACATCATATGGATCTCCAAGAGACCATTGTATTGAGGATCAAGAGATAGAGATGAAGCCATCTAGCTACTAACTACGGACCTGAAGGTCTACAAAGAACTACTCACGCATCATCGGAGAGGCACCAATGGAAGTGGTGAACCCCTCCGTGATGGTGTTTAGATTGGATCTGGTGTTTATGGACTCTGCGGTGGCTTGATGAATATTTCGTCGACTCCCCTAGTGTTTTGGGAATATTTGGGTATTTATAGAGCAAAGAGGCGGTCCGGGGGCACCCGAGGTGGGCACAACACACCGGGGGGCGCCAGGGCCTCCTGGCGCACCCTGGTGGGTTGTGCCCCCTCGGGCCACCCCCCAGGTGCAACCAGGGCCCATCTGCTTCCTTTTTGCCCATAAAAATCATCATAAAGTTTCGTGCCATTTGGACTCCGTTTGATATTGATTTCTTGCGATGTAAAAAGATGGGAAAATAGGAACTGGCACTGGGCACTATGTCAATAGGTTAGTACCAAAAATGATATAAAATGATTATAAAACATCCAAGATTGATAATAAAACAGCATGGAACAATCAAAAATTATAGATACATTGGAGACGTATCAGCATCCCCAAGCTTAGCTCCTACTCGTCCTCAAGTAGGTAAGTGATAAAAACAGAATTTTTGATGTGGAGTGTTGTTCATTAAATCATGTCATATTATTTTCTTTATAGCATGGACATTTGGACTTTTATGTGATTCAAAGCAATAGTCTAGTTTTGACATAATAATTTAGATACTCAATCATATCAACAAGCAACCATGTCTTTCAAAATATCAATGCTAAAATAAGTTATCCCTAGTCCATCATGCTCAAACATTGATCCATTCATGAAACACACTCGAATATTAACTACACCCAATACTTGAGTACGATCATATTGCCTCCTAGTTGGTGCTTTTTATGAGGGAAGATGGAGACTCAAATTTCAAAATAAAAATTGCATAAAGTAAAAGGAAGTCCCTTCGTAGAGGGAAGTGGGGATTTTTAGAGGTGCTAGAGCTCAAAGCGAAAAAATTGAGATAAAAACATTTTGGGAGGTGTATCCATCCCACCAACGAAAATGACTCAGAGTTCCCAATACTTTCCATGCATAGATATATCATAGGCGGTTCCCAAATAGAAAATAAAGTTTATTTCCTTTTCCACCATAACTTTCACTTTCCATGGCTAACCGTATCCACGAGTGCCCTCCATACCAACACTTTCCAAGGAATTTATTATTTGACAACATAAAGTAAATTCATATTTTTTTCAGGACTGGGCATCCCTAATACCTTTGCCTTACTCTCGTGCAATGACAAGTGAATAAACACTCATCTTGAGAATAACACGTCTTGCATGGAAAATATTAGCCACCCCTCACCGCTCCGCGAGTGAAACAAATACACAAAAGAGAAGTTTATTTTGAAAATTAGAGATGGCACATGCAAATTTGCTTAGAATGGCAAAAGAATGCCGCATATAGGTAGATATAGTGGACTCATGTAGCAAAACTGGTTTAAAGGATTTTGGATGCACAAGTAGAGGTCATACTTAGTGCAAAATGAAGGCTAGAAAAATATTGGGAAGCGACCAACCAAGAAACGAATAATCTCATAAGCAAGCATTAAGCATAATTAACACCGAATAATGCACCACAAGTAGGGTATAATTTTCATTGCATGACTATTGACTTTCGTGCATGCATAGGGAATCACAAACCTTAACACCAATATTCTTACTAGAACAAAATTACTCATCAACATAACTCACATATCACATCATCATATCTCAAAACTATTACTAAGAATCAAGTTTATTTTGTCTAATGATCTTCATGACATTTTATTTTACTTTATCCTTCTTGGATATCTATCACTTTAGCACTAATTTTCATGTGTTGCTTTTCATAAGCTCAAACTAATATAAGTGAAGATCATGAGCATAACAAATTTTCTTTCTCTCAAAATAATTTAATTGAAGCAAGAGAGAATTTCTTCAAAATTATACTGACTCTCAAATAAATCTAAGTGAAGCAAGAGAGCATTTCTTCAAAAATAACAAAGCACGCCGTGCTCAAAAAGGTATAAGTGAAGCACTAAAGCAAGTCCTACCTCATAGAAGATTTAAGTGAAGCATAGAGAGCAATTCTAACAAGTCATGACATAATTTTGGCTGTCTCAAATAGGTGTGTCCAGAAAGGATTGATAACTTAAAACAAAAAATAAAACAAGCAAAGACACATATCATACAAGACGCTCCAAGCAAAACACATATCATGTGACGAATAAAAATATAGTCTCGAGTAAAATACCGATAGTTGTTGGAAGAAAGAGGAGATGCCACTCGGGGGCATCCCCAAGCTTAGTTGGTTGCTCATTCTTGGATAATAGCTTGGGATGTCGGGGCATCCCCAAGCTTAGGCTCTTACATCCTTCCTTCGTCCATCGTAAGATAACCCAAAACTTGAAAACTTCAATCACCCAAACTCAACAAAGCCTTCATGAGATCCATTAGTATAAAAATAATAAATCACTACTATAAGTGTTGATCAAACCAATTCATATTTTGTTTTTCATTATATCTACTGTATTCCAACTTTTCTATGGCAAAAGCTCATCAAAAGAAACCATAGAGCCATCAAAATAAGCACACAACACAAAGAAAACAGAATATGTCAAAACAGAACAGTGTGTAGCAATCTGACTATTTCGAATACTTCTGTAACTCAAAAAACTCTGAAAAATTAGGACGACCTGAGAAATTTGTATATTGATCTACTGCAAGTGGAGTGGGTATTTTATCGCTCTCTGGTAAAAAACTAAAATTAATTTCGTGAGCGCAAACTTTCTATTTTTTTCCAGCAAGATCAAACAACTATCACCCAAGAAGATCCTAAAGGCTTTACTTGGCACAAACACTAATTAAAACATAAAAAACACAATCATAACGGTAGCATAATTGTGCTAACACTCAAGAACAGGAAGCAAAAAGCAAAAAATAAATTTATTCATTGGGTTGCCTCCCAACAAGCGCTATAGTTTTAAACCCTTAGCTAGGCATAAAGCAAGGATCTAAGTTTTGTCATCTTTGGTTCGAGATCCATAAGATGAACTCATGGTTGATTGATAGGGTGGCTTAATTCTAGTTCTAGCAAAGTGTTCCATACCTTTCCTCAAAGGAAACTGGAACTTAATATTGCCTTCTTTCATATCAATCACGGCACCGATAGTGCGTAAAAGCGGTCTACCAAGAATAGTTGGACAAGACGGATTGCAATCAATACCAAGAACAATAAAATATATGGGCACATAATTCCTATTTGCAAGAATAAGAACATCATTAATTCTTCCCATAGGGTTTTTAATAGTAGAATCCACCAAGTGCAATTCAAGGAACATTCTTCAAGATTGGTAAGACCAAGCACATCACATAAAGATTTCGGAATTGTCGAAACACTAGCACCCAAGTCACACAAAGCATAACACTCATAATTTTTAATCTTGACTTTGATAGTAGGTTCCCATTCATCATGTAATTTTCTAGGAATTGAAACTTCTAATTCCAATTTTTCTTCAAGAGCTTTCATCATAGCATCAACAATGTGCTTAGTAAAGGCTTTGTTTTTTTCATAAGCATGGGGTGAATTTATCATGGATTGAAACAAAGAAATACAATAAATAAAAGAGAAACTATCATAATTAAAGTCTTTGTAATCCAAAATAGTGGGTGCATCACTAGCTAAAGTTTTGACCTCTCCAAACCCACTTTCATCAATTTTCTCAACAAGATTTTCACCCTCCGAAATATTGAGACACCTTCTACCTAAAGTTGACTCTTCTCCAGTCCGTTTTTCATCATTCTTAACTTTACTAAACAAGGAATCAATAGAAGAAACACCAATCATTTTAAGATCTTCATCATCTTCGCAAGAATAATCACTAGAAAAAGCTTTTTCCAAAAATTCTCTTTTAGCTCTAAGCATAGCAGTTCTTTTCTTACTTTCATCCATAGAAACATAAATAGCTTTAATTGATTCATATACTTTAGGCAAAAAATCATCTTGAGATTTTCCACATCATGAGCAATTCTATCAACACTTCTAGACAAATCATCAATATTGTTCAACTTTTCTTCTATGGAAGTGTTGAAAACTTTTTGTGTGTTGATAAATTCCTTAATATTATTCTCAAGATTAGAGGTGTTACTATTATTATTATTATAAGATTGATTTCCATAGAAATTACCATAATTATTAGAGGAATTACTAGGAAAAGGCCTAGGATTAAAATTACCTCTATAAGCATTGTTGTTGAAATTATTTGTAGAGATAAAATCCACATCAATGGCATCACTATTTTTCTCAATCAAAGTAGACAAAGGCATATCATTAAAATCAATAGGAGCACTTTTACTAGCAACCAATTTCATAAGAGCATCAAATTTATCACTCAAAGAAGAAATTTCTTTAACCGAATTAACTTTTTTACTAGTAGGAGGTCTTTCGGTATGCCATTGAGAATAATTTGCTATAATATTATCAAGCAATTTGGTGGCTTCACCCAAAGTAATTTCCATAAAAGTACCACCCACGGCGGAATCTAAAAGATTACGAGAAACAAAATTCAATCCCGCATAAAATATTTGTATGATCATCCAAAGATTTAACCCATGAGTTGGGCAATTCCTTAGCATCATTTTCATCCTTGCCCAAGATTGTGCAACATGCTCATGTTCAAGTTGCTTGAAATTCATGATCTGGGTTCTAAGGGAAATAATTTTTGCGGGAGGAAAATACTTAGTGATAAAAGCATCTTTGCACTTGTTCCAAGAATCGATACTATTACGAGGCAAAGAAGAGAACCAAATTTTTGCAGAATCACGCAAGGAAAACAAAAATAATTTCATCTTGACCACATCATTGTCCACATATTTTTTCTTTTGCATATCGCATAATTCCACAAAGGTATTAACATGGGACGCGGCATCCTCATTAGGAGTACCAGAAAATTGGTCTTTCATAACAAGATTCAGCAAAACAGTATTAATATCACAAGTCTTCGCACTAGTGGCGGGAGGAGCAAGCGGAGTGCCAATAAAATCATTGTTGTTGGTATTTGAGAAATCACATAGCTTAGTGTTCTCTTGAGTCATGATGACCACACAACAAGATTGCACTCAAAAACAGATCCGACAAGAGAACGGCGAACGGAAAAAGAGAGGCAAATAAAACGGCAAATTTTTGTGAAGTGGGGGAGAGGAAAATGAGAGGCAAATGGCAAATAATGTAAATTGCAAGGAGATGAGATTTGTGATTAGGAACCTGGTTATGATGAAGATCCTCCCCAGCAACGGCGCCACAAATTCTCCTTGATGGCAGCTGGAACTACATCGGTATTTCCCCGGAGAGGGAGGGATGATGTAGCACAGCGACGGTAGAGTATTTCCCTCAGTTATGAAACCAAGGTATCGAACTAGTAGGAGAACCAAGCAACACAACATAAACAACCCCTGCACATAAATAACAACACCTCGCAACCCGACGAGTTAAAGGGGTTGTCAAATAAAGTGCAGCAAAGTATTTTTGGATTTTTGGTTTAATAGATCTGAAAATAAAAGCAAGGAAAAAGTAGACCGCAAAGGCAAATATATGAGAAATAAGACCCGGGGGCCGTGGGTTTCACTAGTGGCTTCTCTCGAGAAAAATAGCAAACGGTGGGTAAACAAATTACTGTTGGGAAATTGATAGAACATCAAATAATTATGACCATATCCAGGCAATGATCATTACATAGGCATCACGTCCAATATAATAGACCGACTCCTGCCTGCATCTACTACTATTACTCCACACATTGACCGCTATCCAACATGCATTTAGTGTATTAAGTTCATGGAAAAATGGAGTAATGCAATAAGAACGATGGCATGATGTAGACAAGATCTGTTTACCTATATGGCGGTTAGGGATGTGATACGTCCATTTTGCATCATGCTTTTATATCGATATTTATTGCATTATGGGCTGTTATTTCACATTATGTCACAATACTTATGGCTATTCTCTCTTATTTTACAAGGTTTACATAAGGAGGGAGAATGCCGGCAGCTGGAATTCTGGGCTGGAAAAGGAGCAAATATTAGAGACCTATTATGCACAACTCCAAAAGTCCTGAAACTCCACGGAATACCTTATAATAAATAATGAAAAATCCTCGCCAAAGATGAAGACCAGGGGGCCCACACCCTGTCCACGAGGGTGGGGGCGCCCCCCCTAGGGCGCGCCCTCCTACCTCGTGGGCCCCCTGGTGGCTCTCCGATGACCATCTTCTCCTATATGAATTCTTTCGTCGAGAAAAAAATAAGAAGCAACCTTTCGAGACGAAACTCCGTCGCCACGAGGCGGAACCTTGGCGGATCCAATCTAGGGCTCCGGCAGAGCTGTTCTGCCGGGGAAACTTCCCTCCCGGAGGGGGAAATCATCGCCATCGTCATCACCAACGCTCCTCTCATCGGGAGAGGGCAATCTCCATCAACATCTTCATCAGCACCATCTCATCTCAAAACCCTAGTTCATCTCTTGTATCCAATTTTTGTCTCCAAGTCCGGGATTGGTGCTAGTAGGTTGCTAGTAGTGTTAATTACTCCTTGTAGTTGATGCTAGTTGGTTTAATTGGTGGAATATCATATGTTCAGATCCTTTATGCATATTATTACCCCTCTGATTATGAACATGAATATTCTTTGTGAGTAGTTACATTTGTTCCTGAGGACAAGGGAGAAGTCTTGCTATTAGTAGTCATGTGAATTTGGTATTCGTTCAATATTTTGATGAGATGTATGTTGTCTAGCCTCTAGTGGTGTTATGTGAACGTCGACTACATAACACTTCACCATTATTTGGGCCTAGAGGAAGGCATTGGGAAGTAATAAGTAGATGATGGGTTGCTAGAGTGACAGAAGCTTAAACCCTAGTTTATGCGTTGCTTCGTAAGGGGTTGATTTGGATCCATATGTTTCATGCTATGGTTAGGTTTACCTTAATACTTTTGTTGTAGTTGCGGATGCTTGCAATAGAGGTTAATCATAAGTGGGATTCTTGTTCAAGTAAGAACAGCACCCAAGCAACGGTCCACCCACATGCCAAATTATCAAAGTACCGAACGCGAATCATATGAACGTGATGAAAAGTAGCTTGACGATATTCCCATGTGTCCTCGGGGGCGCTTTTCCTTATATAAGAGTTGTCCAGGCTTGTCCTTTGCTACAAAAAGGATTGGGCCACCTTGCTGCACTTTATTTACTTTTGTTACTTGTTGCTCGTTACAAATTATCTTATCACAAAACTATCTGTTACCACTTATTTCAGTACTTGCAGAGAATACCTTGCTGAAAACCGCTTATCATTTCCTTCTGCTCCTCGTTGGGTTCGACACTCTTACTTATCGAAAGGACTACGATAGATCCCCTATACTTGTGGGTCATCAAGACTCTTTTCTGGCGCCTTTGCCGGGGAGTGAAGCGCCTTTGGTAGGTGGAATTTGGTAAGGAAAAATTTATATAGTGTGCTGAAATTTACTGTCACTTGTTACTATGGAAAGTAATCCTCTGAGGGGCTTGTTCGGGGTATCTTCACCCCGACCAGTAGAGCAAAGAGTTGCTCCTCAACCTACTGAACCTATTGAAAATGAAATTCCTTATGAGTATCCTTCGGGTATGATAGAAAAACTGCTAGTTAATCCTTTTACAGGAGATGGAACAAAGCATCCTGATGAACACCTAATATATGTGGATGAAGTTTGTGGATTATTTAAGCTTGCAGGTATACCCGATGATGTTGCTAAGAAGAAGGTCTTCCCTTTATCTTTGAAGGGAGACGCATTGATATGGTATAGGCTATGTGATGATACGAGATCATGGAACTATAGAAGATTGAAATTGGAATTTCATCAAAAGTATTACCCTATGCATCTTGTTCATCGTGATCGCAATTATATATATAATTTTTGGCCTCGTGAAGGAGAAAGCATCGCTCAAGCTTGGGGAGGCTTAAATAAATGTTATATTCATGCCCCAATCATGAGCTCTCAAGAGAAATGATTATTCATAATTTTTATGCTCGGCTTTCTGATAACAATCGCACCATGCTTGATACTTCTTGTGCTGGCTCTTTTATGATGAAGACTATTGAATTCAAATGGGATTTATTGGAAAGAATTAAACGCAACTCCGAAGATTGGGATCTCGACAAAGGTAAGGAGTCAGGTATGACACCTAGTTTTGATTGTGTTAAATCTTTTATGGATACCGATATTTTCCGTAAATTTAGCACTAAATATGGACTTGATTCTGAGATAGTAGCTTCTTTCTGTGAATCTTTTGCTACTTATGTTGATCTCCCTAAGGAGAAGTGGTTTATATATTATCCTCCCATAGAAGCAAAAGTAGCTGCACCTATTAAAGTTGAAGAAAAGACTATCACTTATAATGATCCGATTGTTCCTACTTCTTATGTTGAGAAACCACCTTTACCTGTTAGAATAAAGGATCATGCTAAAGCTTCAACTGTGGTTCGTAAAAGAAATATTAGAACTTATATACCTCCTGAACAAGTTAAAGTTGAACCTAATGTTGCTATTGTTGAAGATCTCTTGTCTGATAATATTGATGGGCATGTTATTCAGTTCTGTGGTGAAACTGATAGAATTGCTAAACCTTGTGCTAAAGATAAACATAGACCTGTGGTAGGCGTGCTTGTTATTTCTGTTAAAATAGGAGAACATTGTTATCATGGCTTATGTGATATGGGTGCTAGTGCTAGTGTTATACCTTATGACTTGTATAAAGAAATCAAGCATGAAATTGCACCCGCTGAGTTAGAAGATATTGATGTCACAATTAAACTTGCTAATAGAGATACTATTTCAGCAATGGTAATTGTTAGAGATGTTGAAGTCTTGTGCGGGAAAACTAAATATCCTGCTGATTTTCTTGTTCTTAGTTCCCCACAAGATAGCTTTTGTCCCATTATATTTGGTAGACCCTTCTTGAACACTGTTAATGCTAAGATAGACTACGAAAAGAATGTTGTTACTATTGGCTTGGATGATATGACTCATGAATTTAATTTCTCTAAATTTAGTAAACAACACCGTGAAGAAGAATTGCCTAGTAAGGATGAAATTATTGGTCTTGCTTCTATTGTCGTACCTCCTAGTGATCCGTTAGAACAATATTTGCTAGACCATGAGAATGATATGTTTATGAATGAAAGAAGGGAAATAGATGAAGTATTCTTTTAACAAGAACCTATTCTAAAACACAATTTGCCTGTTGAAATCCTAGGGGATCCCCCTCCACCTAAGGGTGATCCCGTGTTTGAGCTTAAATCGTTGCCTGATAATCTTAAATATGCCTATCTTGATGAAAAAAAGATATATCCTGTTATTATTAGTGCTAACCTTTCAGAGCATGAAGAAGAAAGATTATTGAAAACTCTGAAGAAGCACCGTGCTGCTATTGGATATACTCTTGATGATCTTAAGGGCATTAGTTCCACTCTATGTCAACATAAAATAAATTTGGAAGCAGATGCCAAACCAGTTCATGATCCTCAACGACGTCTGAATCCTAAAATGAAAGAAGTGGTAAGAAAAGAAATACTAAAGCTTCTGGAGGCAGGTATAATTTATCCCATTGCTGATAGTCAGTGGGTAAGTCCTGTTCATTGTGTCCCTAAGAAGGGAGGTATTACTGTTGTTCCTAATGATAAAGATGAATTGATTCCACAAAGAATTATTACAGGTTATAGGGTGGTAATTGATTTCCGCAAATTAAATAAGGCTACTAAGAAAGATCATTACCCCTTACCTTTTATCGATCAAATGCTATAAAGATTATGCAAACATACACATTACTGCTTTCTACATGGTTATTCTGGTTTCTCTCAAATACCTGTGTCTGCTAAAGATCAGTCAAAGACTACTTTTACATGCCCTTTTGGTACTTTTGCTTATAGACGTATGCCTTTTGGTTTATGTAATGCACCTGCTACCTTTCAAAGATGCATGATGGCTATATTCTCTGACTTCTGTGAAAAGATTTGTTAGGTTTTCATGGACAACTTTTCCGTCTATGGATCTTCTTTTGATGATTGCTTGAGCAATCTTGATCGAGTTTTGCAGAGATGTGAAGAAACTAATCTTGTCTTGAATTGTGAAAAGTGCCACTTTATGGTTAATGAGGGTATTGTCTTGGGGCATAAAGTTTCTGAAAGAGGTATTGAAGTTGATAAAGCCAAGGTTGATGCTATTGAAAAGATGCCATGTCCCAAGGACATCAAATGTATAAGAAGTTTCCTTGGTCACGCCGGATTTTATAGGAGGTTCTTTAAGGACTTCTCAAAAATTTCTCGGCCTCTGACTAATTTATTACAAAAAGATATGCCATTTGTCTTTGATGAGGCTTGTGTAGAAGCATTTGAAATACTTAAGAAAGCATTAGTCTCTGCATCTATTGTTCAGCCACCTGATTGGAATTTACCCTTTGAAATTATGTGTGATGCTAGCGATTATGTTGTAGGTGTTGTTCTAGGGCAAAGAGTTGATAAGAAATTAAATGTTATCCATTATGCTAGTAAGACTCTAGACAATGCTCAAAGAAATTATGCTACTACTGAAAAAGAACTTTTAGCAGTTGTATTTGCTTGTGATAAGTTCAGACCTTATATTGTTGATTATAAAGTAACTATCCACACTGATCATGCTGCTATTAAATATCTTATGGAGAATAAAGATGCTAAACCTAGACTTATTAGATGGGTTCTCTTGCTACAAGAATTTGATTTGCATATTGTTGATAGAAGAGGAGCTGAGAACCCCGTTGCAGACAACTTATCTAGGTTAGAGAATGTTCTTGATGACCCACTACCTATTGATGATAGCTTTCCTGATGAACAATTAAATGTCATAAGTACTTCTCATAGTACTCCTTGGTATTCTGATTATGCTAATTACATTGTTGCTAAATTCATACCACCTAGCTTCACATACCAACAAAAGAAAACGTTCTTCTATGATTTGAGACATTACTTTTGGGATGACCCACATCTTTATAAAGAAGGAGTAGATGGTGTTATTAGATGTTCTGTACCTGAGCATGAACAAGAGCAGATCCTACGCAAGTGCCACTCCGAAACTTATGGAGGACACCACGTGGGAGATAGAACTGCACATAAGGTATTGCAATCCGGTTTTTATTGGCCTACTCTCTTCAAAGATGCCCGTAAGTTTGTCCTATCTTGTGATGAATGTCAAAGAATTGGTAATATTAGTAGACGTCAATAAATGCCTATGAATTATTCACTTGTTATTGAACCATTCGATGTTTGGGACTTTGATTATATGGGACCTTTTCCTGCCTCTAATGGATATACACATATTTTAGTTGCTGTTGATTACGTTACTAAGTGGGTAGAAGCTATTCCAACTAGTAGTGTTGATCATAACACTTCTATTAAAATGCTTAAAGAAGTTATTTTTTCGAGGTTTGGAGTCCCTAGATATTTAATGAGTGATGGTGGTTCACATTTTATTCATGGTGCTTTCCGTAAAATGCTTGCTAAATATGACGTCAATCATAGAATTGCATCTCCGTATCACCCACAGTCTAGTGGTCAAGTAGAATTGAGTAATAGAGAACTCAAATTAATTTTGCAAAAGACTGTCGATAGGTCTAGAAAGAATTGGTTCAAGAAACTTGATGATGCATTATGGGCCTATAGAACTGCATATAAAAATCCTATGGGTATGTCTCCGTATAAAATGGTATATGGAAAAGCATGTCACTTACCTCTCGAACTAGAACATAAGGCATATTGGGCTATTAAAGAGCTCAACTATGATTTCAAACTTGCCGGTGAAAAGAGGTTATTTGATATTAGCTCACTTGATGAATGGAGAACCCAAGCTTATGAAAATGCCAAGTTGTTTAAAGAAAAGGTTAAAAGATGGCATGACAAAAGGATACAAAAGCGTGAGTTTAATGTAGGTGATTATGTATTGCTATACAACTCTCGTTTAAGATTTTTTGCAGGGAAACTTCTCTCTAAATGGGAAGGCCCCTATGTTATCGAGGAGGTCTATCGTTCCGGTGCCATAAAAATCAACAACTTCGAAGGCACAAATCCGAAGGTGGTAAACGGTCAAAGAATTAAACATTATATCTCAGGTAATCCCATAAATATTGAAACCAATATTATTGAAACCGTAACACCAGAGGAATACATAAGGGACACTTTCCAGAATGTTTCAGACTCCAAAAAGGAATAGGTATGTGGTACGGTAAGTAAACCGACTCCAAAACAATTTTTAAGGAAATATTTCTCCGTTTTGGAATATTTAGAAAAATAGAAAATTAAGTAGCAGTCCGGGAAGGACACGAGGGCCCCAGGAGGGTGGAGGGCGTGCCCCCTACCTCGTGTGCCTTCCGGACTCCGTTTTATTGCATGATACGTATTTTTCTTGGTAAAAATTCATTATATATTCTCCCGAAGGTTTTGACTCCCGTATCACACAATTATCCTCTGTTTTTGTTTCGAGCTGTCCCTCTGCAGATTAGATCAACATGTCTTCCCAGGATTCAGAAGGAGAAAGCTATGTGGATGATTAGTTAGCTAATCCTAAGGTCTATGGAGATGTGGAGCACGATGGTTGGACCACGAAGGAAGAAGAGGACTATGAAACCAATGGGAAGGAGGAGACGAGCTCAGATGAAGATGAAGCCCCATTACCTCAACCTGGGCATATGCACGTGGAGTTCAAAAAGTCAAGTCTCCCTGATAGGGTAAAGAAACCAAAATTCGAGTTTATCCCTTTTTGTCTCTTGCAGGAAAATAAGAAGGACCTATGCAAAAAGATATTAACCCTGGAGTAGGAGATTGATGATCTGAGGGATCAAAATGTCGTCCTCAAGCGTAAATTAAGGGAGAAGTCTATGCCATCAACTAAGTCAACAACACCTCCATCTTCACCAACCAAGGAGATATAATAACATGGGTATGGGCACTCCCCTTGGCAACCGCCAAGCTTGGGGGAGGTTCCCCAGTATCGTATCACAATCACAACTCCTATCTTTACCGTTTTCCTTAGTTTGATCCTATTAGTAGTATTTTGATGTAGTAGAATAAAGTTTATGGCATGATCTAGTTTTGAGTTTTGCCTTATGATCTCTCTTTGTAATCGAGTCCGTGAGCTATATAATAAAGATTAGTGTTGAGTCAAGGGCTTGATTTTCTTGCTATGATATTGGGTGAATAAAAGAAAAGATAAGAAGAATAAGAAGAAACAAAAGTTCTTATTGATCTTATTGATAGTAATGAATTCACATAGAAAGAGTGTGATGATTAAAAGTTGTTGGGAGTTGGCAGACATAGCTTTGGTCACCGTTGCAATTAATAGGAAGTAATAAGGAAAGAGAGGTTTCACATATAAATATACTATTATTGACATCTTTTATGATTGGGAGCACTCATCAAAATATGGCATGCTAAAGAGTTGATGTTGGACAAGGAAGACAACGTAATGGGTTATGTTTTCTTATATATGAGATAAAGTATGTTGTCATGGATCATCCAACATGTTGAGCTTGCCTTTCCCCCTCTTGCTAGCCAAATTCTCAGCACCAAGTAGAGATACTACTTGTGCTTCCAAATACCCTTAAACCAGTTTTGCCATGAGAGTCCACCATATCTACCTATGGATTGAATAAGATCCTTCAAGTAAGTTGTCATCGATGCAAAGCAATAAAAATTGCTCTAAATATGTATGATTAGTGTGGGAGAAATAAGCTTTATACGATCTTGTGATGTGGAAGTAATAAAAGCGACGGACTGCATAATAAAGGTTCATATCACAAGGGGCAATATAAAGTGACGTACTTTCGCATTAAGATTTTGTGCATCCAACCATAAAAGCGCATGGCAACCTCTGCTTCCCTCTGCGAAGGGCCTATCTTTTATTGTTATCTTCTACCTTATGCAAGTGTCATGGTGATCTTCACCTTTCCTTTTAATTTTATCCTTTGGCAAGCCCAGCATGTTGGAAAGAACCTGGTATATAGGGGGGCATGAGTTATTATTGTTGACATTACCCTCGAGGTAAAAGGTTGTGGGGCGAAACTATAAGCCCCTATCTTTCTCTGTGTCCGATTAAAACTCCGTAACCACAAGTATTGCGTGAGTGTTAGCAATTATGAAGGACTAGATGATAGTTGAGTATGTGGACTTGCTTTTTAGCTCTGACATAGACTCTTACCGGCGTTATGATAAATTGCAATTGCTTCAATGACTGAGGTTATAGTTTGTTGGTTCTCAATAAGGTTTTTGATTCATACTTTTGCATTGTGAATAGATAATCACTTGAACATAAGTAATCATATGACAATATCTATATATGTTGCTGTTATGAGAATAATCATGATGCCTTCATGTCCATATTTTATTTTTATCGACGCCTCTACCTCTAAACATGGGGACATATTTATTGTTATCGGCTTTCGCTTGAGGACAAGCGAGGTCTAAGCTTGGGGGAGTGGATACATCCATTTCGCATCATGCTTTTATATTGATATTTATTGCATTATGGGCTGTTATTTCACATTATGTCACAATACTTATGGCTATTCTCTCTTATTTTACAAGGTTTACATAAGGAGGGAGAATGCCGGCAGCTGGAATTCTGGGCTGGAAAAGGAGCAAATATTAGAGACCTATTCTGCACAAACTCCAAAAGTCCTGAAACTCCATGGGGGGCCACACCCTGTCCACGAGGGTGGGGGGCGCCCCCCCCCCTCTAGGGCGCGGCTCCCTACCTCGTGGGCCCCCTGGTGACTCCCGATGACCATCTTCTCCTATATGAAGTCTTTCATCGAGAAAAAAAAGAAGCAACCTTTCGAGACGAAACTCCGCCGCCACGAGGCGAAACCTTGGCGGATCCAATCTAGTGCTCCGGCAGAGCTGTTCTGCCGGGGAAACTTCCCTCCCGGAGGGGGAAATCATCGCCATCGTCATCACTAACGCTCCTCTCATCGGGAGAGGGCAATCTCCATCAACATCTTCATCAGCACCATCTCATCTCAAAACCCTAGTTCATCTCTTGTATCCAATTCTTGTCTCCAAGTCTGAGATTGGTGCTAGTAGGTTGCTAGTAGTGTTAATTACTCCTTGTAGTTGATGCTAGTTGGTTTAATTGGTGGAAGATCATATGTTCAGATCCTTTATGCATATTATTACCCCTCTGATTATGAACATGAATATGCTTTGTGAGTAGTTACGTTTGTTCCTGAGGACAAGGGAGAAGTCTTGCTATTAGTAGTCATGTGAATTTGGTATTCGTTTGATATTTTGATGAGGTGTATGTTGTCTAGCCTCTAGTGGTGTTATGTGAACGTCGACTACATAACACGTCACCATTATTTGGGCCTAGAGGAAGGCATTGGGAAGTAATAAGTAGATGATGGGTTGCTAGAGTGACAAAAGCTTAAACCCTAGTTTATGCGTTGCTTCGTAAGGGGCTGATTTGGATCCATATGTTTCATGCTATGGTTAGGTTTACCTTAATACTTTTGTTGTATTTGCGGATGCTTGCAATAGAGGTTAATCATAAGTGGGATGCTTGTTCAAGTAAGAACAGCACCCAAGCACTGGTCCACCCACATGCCAAATTATCAAAGTACCGAACGCGAATCATATGAACGTGATGAAAACTAGCTTGACGATATTCCCATGTGTCCTCGGGAGCGCTTTTCCTTATATAAGAGTTGTCCAGGCTTGTCCTTTGCTACAAAAAGGATTGGGCCACCTTGCTGCACTTTATTTACTTTTGTTACTTGTTGCTCGTTACAAATTATCTTATCACAAAACTATCTGTTACCACTTATTTCAGTACTTGCAGAGAATACCTTGTTGAAAACCGCTTATCATTTCCTTCTGCTCCTCGTTGGGTTCGACACTCTTACTTATCGAAAGGACTACGATAGATCCCCTATACTTGTGGGTCATCAGGATGGCACCCGCAGGGTATTGGTACGGGTGGAGCTTCCCCATACCCTTACCCGTCCACCTTGAACTTGCCCATCACCCATACCCATACTTGTCAAGGGTACAATTTTTTCCCATACCTGTCACCCGACAGGGTATATGGGTACTCACGGGTAAAAATACCCGCGTTTACAACACATCAATTGAGTACAAAATAGTTGTAAAAAGCAACATATAGTCATAAATTATTAATAGCAACACATTTTAAACAACAATGTGCAACAACATATTGTAACAACAACACATTCTCATAAAAAAAATACTTGCCTATAAAGTGACACATAAAAATGTTAAATAAGAACACATAATCATAAATAACAACACATAGGCATACACTTTAAGTTCACAAAATCATGATAAATTATAGAGATGATTTGACTACACATTAGAGTTTTTACCTAGCGTGATTAGGAGGGGAAAATCAATACATTAGGGTATTAACGGAAACCCACTCGTCAGCATTTTAGATGGGTACATGGGTACGCGGGCATGGGTTATACGATCCCCTACCCGTACCCTCTCTCCCCGATGGGTATGATATTTTCCCATTTAAGTACCCATGGGAAAAATATTATCCCATACCCTTACCCATGGGTACCCATTGCCATCCCTAATGGCGGTTGATATAGATCTCGTCTTTTATCCTTAGTAGCAAAGATACATACGTGTCGGTTCCCTTTCTGTCACTGGGATCAAGCACCGTAAGATCGAACCCACTACTGGGCACCTCTTCCCATTGCAAGATAAATAGATCGAGTTGGCCAGACAGAACCCAAATATCGGAGAAGAAATACGAGGCTATAAGAGATCACTCATAAAAGAGATCAAAGAAACTCAAATACTTTCTTGGATATAAAAACATAGATCTGATCATAAACTCAAAGTTCATCAATCCCAACAAACACATCGCAAAAGAGTTACATCATATGGATCTCCAAGAGACCATTGTATTGAGGATCAAGAGAGAGAGAGAGAGAGATGAAGCCATCTAGCTACTAACTACGGACCCGAAGGTCTACAAAGAACTACTCAAGCATCATCGGAGAGGCACCAATGGAAGTGGTGAACCCCTCCGTGATGGTGTTTAGATTGGATCTGGTGTTTCTGGACTCTGCGGCGGTTGGATGAATATTTCATCGACTCCCCTAGGATTTGGGGAATATTTGGGTATTTATAGAGCAAAGAGGAGGTCCGGGGGGCACCCGAGGTGGGCACAACCCACCGGGGTGCGCCAGGCCTCCTGGCGCGCCCTGGTGGGTTGTGCCCCCCTCGGGCCACCCCCAGGTGCAACCAGGGCCCATCTGCTTCTTTTTGGCTCATAAAAAATCATCATAAAGTTTCATGCCAGTTGGACTCCATTTGATATTGATTTCCTGCGATGTAAAAAACATGGAAAAACAGGAACTGGCACTGGGCACTATGTCAATAGGTTAGTACCAAAAAATGATATAAAATGATTATAAAGCATCCAAGATTGATAATAAAACAACATGGAACAATCAAAAGTTATAGATACGTTGGAGACGTATCACCGACTGACAGGCCGATAGGCAAACGGAGGGCGGCATTGCGGACGTCCCAGTGGAGGACGTGGCCGAGGAAAATTTAGCGCCACCCTCCTCGCCGGTCCATGCCGGCATCACCATGGGCGAGGACCATGCTCACTACACCGACATGGTGCGGGAGGCCGTGTTCTGGTAGGCGCAGGCTCACCAGGCCTACAACCTCCGCCTCCTCCACGAGCACGGGCGCGCGGAGGAGCTACTCACCGCCAGCACTACCATAGTGCCGGATGTGAATGTGGCCGAGCAGGAGGCGTTGGTCGACTCTTATTGCACCACCCACAAAATCAGCTATGACCGCTGGCGGTACATTCAGTATCAGACGGATTTACAATCCGCCTACCAGGAGATGGACGAGGCGGCGAATGAGGTGTTCGGCAAGAGCGGCGAGGAGGAGGACATCGCCAGCTCCGCCACGGCCGCGACCACGAAGCTGGCACGTCTACGAGCGCCACCGACAACGAGAAAGAGTAGCGCATGGGAGGTCGCTGGCGCTTGTATCCCATGAAGGTCACCGCCCCCCTCCCATTGAAGTCAAGCTTGGTGGGCTCAACATAGTTGGCCATTAGCTGCTTGGCGGCAACGTGGAGGTGGATATCTCCAGTTCTCGGGGCTCCTGGTTGCGGAGGGCCGCGAGGAGGCAGGGCTTCATTTTTCGAGGCTCATGGCTGGCCCGAGATGGGGCACAAGCTCCGGCGGTCATTTTAGTCTAGTTTAGAGTTCGGTCTAGTTGAAATATGTCTAACCGCAATGAATTTGCTCCAGTTTAGATGAAAAGCATTTGGTTTTATGTAAAAACCATCCAAGTATAAATGAATATTGTCTGGTGCGTTCAAATATGCATCAAAATTGTTCATTTTTGTTAAGAAATTCAAAATGTAACCGGACATATGTGGACAGTTTTAGATGGTCTCCTTCCGCATCCGTGTCTGTAGATTGGTCCATTCTGTCCACGAAAAAATGCGGTGTCCGGTTTAGAGGTATTGGAGATGTCCTTAGGTGCCGAAGTTTCTTCGTAGGATTTTTCTTTGTTATGCACTTGAAATGCTCTATGTTTTCCATTCGTGTGATCAACTCGAGCACGAGCCTAGTTTTGGATTGGCTGTGTCACGCTGATTGGAGCAACATAGCTCGACACCTTTCAAAAACCATGTTTTCACGAACCAATCTGTGGTTGGATTGTTAGAGGAACTGTGATATTCTCAGCCCATCAAGATTCAAATCATGGTGCTCGCATTTATTTTTGGATTTATTTCAGAATTTTCAGTGATGCGCATTCAGTGGGAGGAGGCCTTCTTGTCGATGACGAGATGCCTACTGTGACTTCGTAAATTTCAAGATGATATGCCGGCTCTGTTTTTCAGAGGTGCTCATAAGGGTAGGGTGTGCGTGCGTGCGTTATAGGGTGAGTGTATGCACGTGTATATGCGCGCTTGCGTCTGTATTGTGTTCAGAAAGACTATCTTTTCTTTTCTTTTTTGCAGGAAAAAAACTGTTTGACCAGCAGCTGTTCATTTTTTTTGAACGGAGAGTGATGGGACAATCATTTCTCGGAGAGTGATGGTACGGCGGCGGTTGCTATGATACTACGACGCTATGATAGGACGATCATCTTTACTGCTTATAGATTCCCGTTTCTTCGTAATGACGCACTGGAAGCATAGATATATAAGCTTTGATTACGGGCATGACCTTGGCCATGCAACACATTGAGCTTTAAGTTATCGTGCAGTCCGATTCATCTGAGGCTATCAATATTCAGAGATGAATTGCATGTTTGCTCTCTGTATGATTATATAGTATTGGAGGTCAAGTCCCTAAGAGAGAATCGGGTGTTCCACAAAATCTTCATTGTAGTGACAATGGAGTAGCAGATTATTTGATGAGATATAGCCGTACCGAGCGTAGCACAGCTGTGTGGCTACACAGATGGCCCCATGTATTGAGAAATTCTTGTCTCTAGACTGTAATCTATAATCCTGGAATAAAATACCTTTTACTCTCGCAAATAAAATAATTCAATCCCTTTTTTTCACTCGGGTGTGTATGTGATTGAGACACTTTTCTTTGTTTTTCATGTGTTGCGTGCCGAAGTTTCTTCCTACGATTTTTATTTGTTATGTACTTGAAATCCTTAGATTTTTATATATAGAAAAAATATATGGTTAGATCTCAGCCGACTGAGATTTAACCAAGTCTTAGTCCGTTTTTCATTTATGTGATCAACTCGAGCACGAGCGTAATTTTAGGTTGGCTGTGTGACACCGAACGAAGGTCGCGTTCGGCTCCTCTCCGCTCCCTCCACTCCGCTCCGGAGCGGACGAGCCTTGAGCGGCCTAAACTAAGGCCAACTCCACCGCGCGACCCCAAACGGACGTCCGTTTTGTCCTGTTTTTGTCCCTTTGGGTAGGGATTTTGTGTCGTGTCCGGGCCTGTCCTGGGATGCGGTGGCCGTGCGCCCAGCGCGATGCCGCATTCTTTTGCCCTATCCTATCCGTCAGGGCCAAGAAATGCCCAAATTTGCATTAAAACTAGTTTCGAACCCAAATTTTTGTCTAAAAATTAAAATAGTTTTACAACCCAATTGAAATTGTCTTTAATAAAATAGTTTTACAACCAAATCGAAATTGTGTTGACTGAACATAAAATGGACAAATACATCTATTGGTTGCCAATGTAATCCCACACGTACTCAACCAAGTCATTTTGAAGATTCACATGAGTGTGCCAATCACGCATCTCACGGTGGAATTGGGCAAACTGTTCAAATTTGGCCGGGTCGTGGTGCAGGGGCTCAATATTTTCACCTTGATAATCAAATCCTTGGTCGAAGATACTCTCATCACGCTCGTCCTCGACGATCATGTTGTGCATGATCACACAAGCAGTCATCACCTCCCAAAGCTTTCCTTCTTCCCATGACAGTGCAGGGTTTCGAACGATACCCCACCGGGATTGAAGCACACCAAAAGCACATTCCACATCCTTTCTAACATTCTCTTGCATTTGGGAAAATCTCTTTCTCTTCTCACCTTGGGGTTTCGAGATTGTCTTCACAAAAGTTGACCACTGAGGATATATACCATCTGCTAGATAGTATCCCTTGTTGTAATGGTGGCCGTTGATCTCAAAGTTGACAGGTGGGGAGTGGCCTTCTGCAAGCCTCGCGAAGACTGGAGAACGCTGCAGCACGTTGATATTATTGTGAGAACCTACCATGCCGAAGAAAGAATGTCATATCCAAAGATCTTGTGATGCCACCGCTTCTAATATGACAGTGCACCCGTTAACATGCCCCTTGTACTGGCCCTGCCAAGCAAATGGACAGTTCTTCCACTCCCAGTGCATACAATCTATGCTGCCAAGATACCTGGAAAAGTCTCTAGCTGCGTTGGTCGCCAACAATCTCTCTGTATCAGCGGCAGTTGGCTGCCTCAAGTACTCTAGGCCAAAGACCTCGATCACAGCCTGGCAAAACTTGTACATTGACATCAGACATGTTGTCTCACTCATACGCACATACTCATCCACCAAATCGCCTGAAATTCCATATACAAGCATGCGGATGGCCGCGGTGCATTTCTGGTAGGAAGAGAATCCAAGCTTGCCAAGGGCATCCGTCTTGCACTCGAAGTATGAGTCATGAGCAACCACTCCCTCTCGGATACGATTGAACACATGCCTTGCCATACAAAAACGGCGACGAAATTTATCCGGCCTGAAGAGCGGGGTGTTGGCAAAGTAATCGGCATAGAGCAGGGCGTGGCCTCTCTCCCTGTTGCGGTTCAGGTTGGAAGCACGGCCAGGGACTGACCCCCTGTACCGAGGAAGCTGCCGTTGAATATGGTCGTGAACGACCAGTGCAGCCACCACATGATCGTCATCATCCGGCGACGAATCGTCCGATGAACAAAGGAAGTGATGGAAGAAAACTCGTCTCCACTGTCCATACCTTTGTTGGCAAAAGGTCGAACACCTTGCGGTCGTGGTGGCGAAGAGGCCGCGATGATCACCTCGACGCAGCAGGGTGGTTGCCGGCCGGCTACAGGCCGCTCTGGAGCTCTCATCGGAATCTGCATCGGCCGTCGTGGTACGTCGCCGGCAGTCATGTCCCCTCTGCCACCGGCAAGGACGGCGACGGCCAAACCTCCTCCGATCGACGACCAAAACTACGGCGGAAGCGCGGGCGTGGTGGCGGCCATGTCGAGACGTGGTTTGGTATGGACGGCGGGGGGCTGCGCGATGAGGAGGCGGCCGGAGAATAGCAGCGGCGCCGGCGGCGGGGCAGGGCGGGGAGAGAGGGTGAAGCGTTGGGAGCGGAGGGACTGTTAGTGTCCCCGACAGGCGAGCCACGGGGGGACAAGGGCGTGCGTCGAGGCCGTCCGCGCGCGTCCGTTTCACCCCAAATGAAGCACAAGTTTGGGCCGGGATGGGTCGAAAGCGGACGGAATCCGGACATTTATCCGTTTGCGCCCGCACGCTGGGCCATCTCGTTTGTCCCTTTTACCTCAAACAGACGGTGGCGGACAGGATAGGGTCGCGTGGTGGAGTTGGCCTAAACTCCACAACTCCGCGGAGTCGGAGCGGAGAGGATGGATTCCGAACACGGCCGAAGTCTGGAGCAGCATAACTCCACTCCTTTCAAAATAACCATCTTTTCAGCAGAAAAAATAATGAACAAATATAAGGAGGAAAGCTCAAGCCACGGACAAAAGTCGGGAGACCAATGCCATGCCCACGCAGGTCATTTCAGGCCAAAACTGTTTGACCAACAGCCGTTCGGCTGATCTGCGGCCCACCGCGTATCGGAATCTCGGCCGCTGTGCGTGTACGGTCAACATTGACCCCCCTGCGCTGGTCGGGGAGCTCGAAGCACGAGGCCGAGCGAAAGTTACCGTGGCTCGATCGATGCAGGAAAAGGCGACCACCAGGCCGCAGTGGCGAGTGCGACTCTGCGAGCAGCCGTACCGGCGCCGCGCGAGGAAAAAAGTTTCGTCCTTTGACCTGTCCAGTGGGCAGCGGCACGGGGGCCGGGCCGGACCACCGGGAAACCGCCGGGCCGGCGGGGGTACCCATGGGCCATGGCAGGCACGTGAGTGCGCGCGATGGCGACGAGCGCCCTTGCGTTTGTTGGAAGTACATGTGCAAGAGTCCCCTGCGGCCTGCGGCGGCATCCGCGCTCGCAGCACTGGGAGGCAGGGAGGGAGGCATGCATGTACACACGACGACGACGAACTCACTGCACGGTGCGAGCCTGTTTCGTAGTACTGGCCCGCTGACCGCTCGTGTTGTCACTTGTCACGCGCCAGTTCACTGTTCGTGGGCGTGTAGCGCGAGCTAGCCGATAGTACGCGTGTACTCTCTCGCAAAAGAAAAAAGAGATAGTACGCGTGTACTCTTGTGCCGTACGCGAGGGTACCATCCATGTGAGAGCACGCGCAAGGAAAAAGGGTTTATTAGGTACTACTCCCTCCGTTTCGAATTACTTGTCACGGGTATGAATGTATCTAGATGTATTTTAACTCTAGATACATCTATTTTTACGACGAGTAATTTGGAACGGAGGGAGTGCTACCTTCTTAAAAAGAGTCAATTACGTTGATGGTGTTAGAATTTGACGCAAACAATCACTTTGGTGCTAGAAGTTGCGGTGTACATCGAAGTGGTGCAAAAACTCAGCTCGGACGTGCAAATACAGTGCTAATCACGTTGGTATATGGAATCTGCGCTGACTAGGTGTGTGGGTCCCGCTGTCAGCCACTGGGCCTGGAAGAGGAGACGTGTGCCCTGATTTTTTTTAAAAAAACCTCAGAATATATATTTTTGCAAAAAAGTATATATCGACATGTCATTTTACATCTTTAATCAACGGGCCCGCTGGTCAAAATAAACATGAAAAAGGCAAGCTCAGGACTCGAACATGTAAACAAAAGATAGAGTGCTAACCTGTACAACCAGTACGCTGAGGCGGTCACAACGTTCACAAAGGATAACTATCCTATATGTATTCACCAAGGTTTTTTAGCAACATGAATTTAACGGGTACGCATCTGAAGTTTAAATGGGCTACAGATATTGCGACCCATTTTGCACACGCTGTTTTCTAAAGATATATTTATAAAATGTAAGTTATCAAAATTATGTTTAAATGTATGTGTGCTATAAATTTTATACAAACAAACCATGACTAGTAAATAAAAACATTTAAATATACACCCATGTACTATATAAAATATTTAGTTAATACAGAAATTAAAATTTATTATAAATAAATATGTTCATGTGTTATTTTTAAAACATTGGTACATTTAGTTTAAAAACTACCAAGCATACAAACGAAATACCTTATTTTAAAAAAAGTCGTGTATTATTTCAATACACACTGGTATATTGAAAATATTTATGAATTTTAAAAATGTATAACTTTTCTAAAATGATACGATTTCTTTTAAAATTACATTTAAAAAAATTATTTTTATTATAAAAACATTTCAGTAATTATAAGAACATTTCTATATTTCAATTTTTATAATTAAAAGTATTCATAATTTTAATTTTAAACTTTTGATATGGATATTCAATCGTGTATAATATTCAAAATATATACTGTTTTCGAATATAAGTCATGAGTAAAAAATATAGACATGTGAATAATTATAGATATTAAGAAATGTTTGTATTCATCATTTTAAAATTTAAATATAAGCCATGAGCGTATACTTTTTTTGTATTCATTAAACAGTGTATCTAATATACATTTTAAAATCCATATTAACTAAACTAAATATTTTATATATACATGGGTATATATTTCATTGTTTTTATTTACATTGTATTGATAACACACAAATATTGGAACATTATTTTTATTACTTACGTTTTAAAATATCTTATAAATATCGCTTGTGCAAAATGGGTTGCAATATCTACAGCCCATTTAAGCTCCATAAGTGTCATTGCTAAATATTTATCATGTCGTTATCATCTTGCTTGCTAATCCACTTGAAGGGTGAAGTGGTTAGCCGGTTGTTTTGGTAACCTGTGGTCGCGGGTTCGAAACCTGCCCGCAATCTTTTTCTATTAATATTTACAGGCGGGACCCATTGGTCACAGAGAAGTAAAACGCCACGTCCATATGGTTTTTTTGTCAAAAAATTGAGGGGGTTTTAGAAAAAAAACATTCTTCCTGGTTCACTGGCTGACAGCGGACCCCACACGCCTAGTCAGCACAGATTATGTATACAAAAGGGGATATGCACTGTATTTGCACGCCCAAGCCAAGTTTTTGCACCACTTCGATGTACACCGCAACTTCTAGCATCAAAGTGATCATTTACGTCAAGTTCTAGCACCATCGGTGTAATTGACTCTATTAAAAACTAATCTATACCAATATAAAAAGACCCAAAGGGGCAGATCCAAACCATCACGACCGTCAAATCATATTATCTAGCGGTTGAAATCGCTCCAATGTTGAGCACCAAACACGTTTAACGCTCTAATTACCCACCACTGCCATTGGTTATAAACACATTTTGACTCAACGCTATCCCATGAAATCTGTCATGTAATTAATATCCTACCATTCCCGCGAAAAAGAAATTGATATCTTATCAAATACCAACGTGCAACAGATATATCTTATCTAATATAACGTGCAACTAATAACCAACCTAATATAAACGTGCATTGCACGTACATTATTACTAGTTTTAAAAAAATACCTTCAACACTATCCAGTTTTCACATAACACCTACTCTACGACTTTTTTAGGAAATTGCACAAACCACCTACTTTTGGTGCTAGTTTTGCACCGAACACTCACGTTACAGGTTTGTTGCACAAAACAACACATTCTGGGGTAATTTGTTGCAGCTAGGTCTAATCAACCATTTGGGTGTGTTAGACATGATTCTTGACAAGTGGATCCGGTTTGTAAGTGCATCGGTGATAAAAAAACGACCACATCAGCAACTAACTAGAACTGTCAATATCTCACAATTCTTTGCTCCAATTGAGATGATTTTTTTTCTAGAACATTAGCGCGTGCACACGTTTTTTTTGCATTTTTTGAAAATGTAAATTTGAACAAAAATATTGAACGAGCCAATTAACATTGCAAAACCGCCCAGTATTTGGATGTTAAAACCTAATGGCGATAATCTTTTGGTGTGTGCGACTTTATGATGTCTGTAATGGTCACATGACAACTACTTGGATGCTAAAACCTCATGGCCGTAATATTTTGGTGCGTCAGACTTGATGATGTCAATAATGACTTTATGTCAACCACTTGCATGCTAAAGCCTGACAACGACAATATCTCTCATATATTGGTGCTACTAAATTTGTTTTATGAATATTGTGCCTATATATGAATCGTTTTAGATTTGTATAGTAATCTTATGTTTTTCGCATGAAAGTTTGTGGTGTGCTAAGCTAGATGTAACCAGTATGAATCTGGAAAGTTTCAGCTAGTTTGGATCACATTATAATAAGATATTCGCAGTTTACATTGGCTCATACAGTGTTTTTACTCAAAATTCAAAATTTTCCAGAAAAAAATTATGCAGAATAATCCTGTAAATCACACATGTATCCAATACTATTATGGGAGAAAAGGCAGCTCATTTGGACCAATAGTTTGTGAGGTATTTGCAATCTTAGTTGTCTCGTTCAATTAATTTTTGTTCAAATTTAGCATTTTCAAAAAAATGTAAAAAGCCAATAAATCATACATGCACTCACTAATATTCTGGGAAAAATTCAGCTCAATTGAAGCAAAGAATTGTGAGATATGGACAGTTCTAGTTGGGTGCTGATGCATTTTTTTTTGCCACGGTGCACTTACAAATTGGACCCACTTATCAGAAATTATGTTAACACACCCAAATGGCGGATTAGACCTAGCTGCAACGAATTACCCCATTATGTGGTGTTTTATGCAACAAACTCGTAAAGTAGGTGTTCTGTGCAAAACTATCACCAAAAGTAGGTGGTTTGTGCAATTTCCCCACAAATTTTTTGTACTCCATCGGAGCCATAACAAATGTTGTACTAAGACTGCGATAATTAATATGAACCGGAAGGAGTACAAGACATCACTATCAGAGTAATTTGCTGCATCTAGTTTTAGTTAATCACATTATTCCGCAGCTCAATAAGACAATAATTCAATATTTTTAGAAAATATATGAAAAATGAAGTTTTTAAAATGATGCATAAAGAATCCAGTAAATTATACTAGCAAATGTAGCAAGTACTGACCGAAAAATTTCCTCTCAACCATAATTTGCAACATATTGGTATTTTTAGTTGTTTCAATTAATATTTTGTTCAAAATTTAACATTTTCAAAAGAATTAAAATAAATAAATTATACATCTACCCAATACTAATCTTGGAAATTTTCAACTCATTTGGACCGCATGTTTGGGAGATTGACAATTTTAGTTGCTCATTCAAATTTCTTTGGTTCAAAATTCAACATTTTCGAAAACAAAAAACAATCCAGTAAATCATACATATAGTCGATACTGATTCATGTAAATTTGAGCTCATTTGGACCACATGTCCAATAGATCTTACTCCATCTGATCTCAAGTTGAATGATTAATTTAGATTAGAGGGAGTAATATCTATTGGACATTGACCGATATCTTTTTTTACGAGTGCACTTACAAGCAAGATCCACCCCACATGAATCATGTCATCTGAGACAAAAAATGTGTTAGAACTTAGAACTCAGTGCAAGGCAATAGAACAAATAGGTGATGTTTTGTGTAATAAACCCGTATAGTAAGTGTTTCTTACAAAATTGGCCCTAATATTTGGTGGTTTCCGCAATTTGCTCATCCAACCTAGCATCGTCTTCCTCCTTCGAAGTATTGACCCAACGATAGTGAAACTAGATGTAATTACCTTTCCATTCTCTTGCGAACAAAATTAAAGTTCAACTTAAAATGTTGCTTACATACAATCCCTTACAAAGAATTTTGTCGAGGAGCCATAATAAGTATTTAACTTATGTACTCCAAACTTGTTTTGGCTAAAGTAGCACCCAATGTAAGCCACATTAATACTTGATGTTCGCTACATGACTATTTTCTTCACATAACTTCATAAGTTCCACTACACCTCCGATGTAGCAACTACATTGCTAGTGAATGGCTTGTCTATCCAAACTTGTGAATCGTATGAAAAAAACTAAGGCACTCATAGTGCTGCAATGTGTACTATATCTAAAGCATGATATTGAGGTAAAAATCTCATGTATCAGTCTATTTGACGAGGAAATGGAGTTTTGCCACATCTTAATCTATACATAGCTCTTTATGATCGAAGTTGAGACAAGTAATGTTTTTCTGCCTCACAAAACATACTGAATATACACACTTTTGCATACAATACTATATACAAGCCATTAGAGAAGTTGTGTCTATACATACAATTAATATGTATGACATTGCTTAAGATATAATGCACTGGGCTAGCCCTAAGCTTCATGATGTTTAACTTGTGATCCCTCTTTGATCGTCACATCAGTTGTTCCCGCATTCCTTGCGTGGTAGCTCGAGGGACGTTTTTTGTGGAGAATTGCCGGCTTTTGTAAGAGCGACATGGTCCTTCGTTTTTTAATCCCTTTTACATAAAAACTGAAATGCAATGGCTTCTTCGATTATGTTCAAATTACAAACAAGAACATATGTTGATATGTTTTAACGAAACTGTTGTACACACGTCAAACACCATGCACAACCAGTGCACGACCGCCCATCTGTGGCTGTGTTGCCGGCTATTGACATGCATCAACGGACTGATTTGACTCTCGTCTTGTAAATCGTGTGCATAGTGTCATTCATATAGCAGTGCTCATGTTTTAATTGCCTTTTTTACGATATGTTTTAGTGGAGCCGGTTCATGTGATTGTGCACCGAAGATAAGGTGTGTTAGCCTTTCGCCAAAACTTGGTCTTTACCCAGTGGCGTTTCGCTCTACAACCCTTTCCATGATCTACATTAGGTGCGAAGACCTCACGAGATTGGTGGTGAGTGCATTGATGAATGGTGTATGGATGCATATTTATTCAATGTTGTAGTTCAACGATTTGGTTTATATTTCATAAAGTAGTTACAAAATCTAAGCATGACAAACAAATGAAGAGATAGGAATGGACCAAGAAAACCATGAACAACATGCCACACCGGAATCCTATTTGGTGCATAACATGGTGCGTGGAGACCAAACATGCACTCTCGTGCACATTATTGGGCTGGCATAGTACAAGGTTCTTTCCTTTTTGCAACCCCGTTTTTAGGATGGTTCTAGAAGGTTCTACACATGATTTTCCTTTTTATTTGTGTTTCCACTGCTGGTTTTACGAGTTTTATTTCATTTCTTCAGTTTGTCTTTCCGTGTTCATTTTTTCTTATACTTCTCTTCTTCTTTTGTTTTGTTGCTTTTCCTTTTTAAAATCATGTTTTCTAAAATTCATCACTAATTTTTAAATTATGGACGTTTTTATGATTACATGTTTAAAAAAGCACGCATACTTTTGAATATTTTTAATTTTAAAATTTAGGAATATTTTGTAAACTTACTTTTAAAAAAATATATTGAAATTCTAGAAAAAACACAAATCAATTTAAAAGCACTTTTTTTGAAAATTTAATTTGATGAACAGTTTAAAATCCGTAATGCAGATTTGTAGCCCCATCAACCATTTTACGCGCGGAACAAGTGCTCCCCAAACCGAAGGGACTATAAGCATCAAATTGGACAGGAAACCTATTTAGTGATTCTTGCACCACTTGTAGGCAAAATTGTAAATGATGCACACACCCAGCGTACGCAGGGTTTCCTAAGTGGGCCAACTCATCGGGTACAATACTGTTTCTTTCTATGTTTTTTTCGGTGGGTTTTCCATTGGTTTTTGCTCTTTTTTTGTTCTTCGTATTTTTCCTGTTTCCTATTTTATTTTTATTTACAATATATTTTTTTGACATTATCACACTAATGATTTGTGAACTTCATCAAATCCGTGAACTTTTGTCAAATTTGTGATTATGTTTTCAAATTTGTGAACTTTTTTCCAGATTTACTAAAAAATTCAATCATGAATTTTTTCAATTTTTTGAATTTTTTCTAAATTCCTGGACATTTATTTAAATGCATTAACGTTTTTAAAATTCTTGAACTTTTTTGAATGCAAACTTGTACCAAATCTTTGAACTTTTCTCCAATTCACTTTTTCAAATACATGAAATTTTTGAAATTTGGGAACCTTTCTCAAATTCATAAACTTTTCCAAATTCAGAAACATGTTCCAATTTCGTGAACTTTTTTCAACTTGATGAACATTTTTCAAATCCGCGAACACTTTTTTCTATTTCGTGAATATTTTTTTAAAATTTGGGACTTTTTTGAAAGTCTGTAGTCAACTGGTTAACCATTACTAAGCGAACGAAGCAAGGGGTAACGACCAAGCGATCGTGCATGTTTGGCGTGTTGATGAGTTGTCGCATGCAACGAGCGCGTGAGCACCAATTCGTTCCAAAGGTGCTTAAAGCGCTAAGTAGGAGGTCGCCAAATCGAAGAGGTGCCGCACAAGTGTTAAAACGCCGGCCTGGCGTTTGCTATGTTTGTTGCCAGAGAGTAGTACTTTATTCATGATTTTCCTGTTTCATTTGGCATTCTTGGTTTATTCCGCCTTTCAGTTTCTTTAAATGCATATTTTAGTTTTCAAATTTTGTTACCACAAAGTTGTGAACATTTTCATAAAATGTTTGTGAACATTTTATACATTGCATAAAAAATTTAAATTTTGGGAACATTTTTAACAAACTATGGACTTTTTGAAAATAAAAGTAAAACAAAAAATCGACAAGGAAAAACAAAACTTAAAAAGATTAAAATCTACAGACGAAAAAACTGAACATATATTAAGAAAATTAAACCGGAACCTTCTACAAGCTTCTCAAAATCGGAATCATTAGAATTAGAACCTTCCCAAACCGAAATCCTATTTACCTGAGACACTAATTCCCACTAAATTATTTATCTCAATAGGGAAGCATGCAACCTCATACTACAATTCTGATGAGATAACCCCACCTTAACATGCCACCATGCATGGGAATTTTTTTTTCCATTCAAATATTTTACTCATATTCAATAAATATTTTACAACTATACATAATAAGATATAATAAGTCATATGTATGTTTAATTTTGATTCTCATATTATCAAAACCAAAAATATCGTCAACCAATTACACCAGCAACGCGTGCGGTATGCTGTAGCCATGCAAGCAATGGTAACCCAACAGCTTGCTAGGGTAGCAAACTTGTGGGAAAGAACGGGGCGTCCTCTAACAACGACCATGAGCGCCTTGCTAGCTCGCTAGCTAGGCTTGGGCTTACCAAAAAAAAAATCTAGGTTTGGACTGGACCTCTCCCTCCTCTCATTCGATCGCTTTCCCCGCTCCCTCAGTCTCCGCTACTCGTTCAAGCTAAAAATAGAATGTTAACAATAAAAATTGTTTGCCACATTTTACAAATTTTCATGAATTGGAAATACATTCAATAATTATAAACAAAATCATGAATTTAAATAGTGTTTGTAAATTTTAAAGAATCTTCACTAATTAATAGAAAAAGTTCGCGAATATGAAAAATTATTCAGAAATTAAAAAGATAAGGTTCGTAAATAAATAAAAATAAATTTCCATACATTTATAATTTTTTCATGATTTTCCCTGAAAAACTAACAATGCAAACAATAGTAGTAAAAGATCTCATGGAAAACACACCAGCAAAAAACAAAGGAAGTCGACCCCATAAAACGAAGGACAAGTTTCTCGAAACAAAAAGCACTCACCTACACGGGCCAGCCCGTTTCTTATCAGGTGGCGTGTGCGGACTGAATGAGATATTAGAAATCAGAAAGAGAAAAAATAATAATTGTTCAGAAGTTTCCAAAAATGAATGACAAGCTCGTGGAACCGAAGTCGGCTATACCTCGCTTCTAGCGAGGCAACCTTCCGACTCGCTGAAGCACCTTGCAGTCGCGCGAGCGTATGGGCCGGCCAGTGCACAGGAGGCCACAACCTATTTTTCGACGTTTTTTGTTTTTTTCTCTTATATTTTTGTACTTCTAAATATTATAAATAAATACATTAAACCAAACACTTTACATAAAACATTTGCAAAAAATATGTTAACCAAGCACTTTAAAATGTTAAATGAACACAGAGAAAATGTTTTGTCTATACAAAAAATATATAATGTGTGTGAAAAAATGACCGTGTATTTAAGAAATGTTAACCGAAGCATTTTAAAAAGATCTAGAAATTATTTGACAAATGATAATCAAGCATTTAAATTTTTTTTAATGTGTATAAAAAATGTTGAGCATGTATTAAAAAAAGTTAAACTTGTTTGGGAAAAAAATGTTAATCTAGCGTTTGGAAAATGTTAAATTGTAAATAAAAAAGTGAGCATGTATTAAAAAATGTTAAATTTACCTTTTAAATTATTTAATCAAGCACTAGTAAAATATGTATTAAAGAAATGTTTACCTTGTATTCAAAAAATATTAATCTTATATTTGAAAAAGGTTAATCAATTATCTGAAAATATGTTAAATGTATGCAAAAATGTTGTCCATATATTGAAAAGTTCTTAAACTTGTATTTAAAATTTTAAATCTAGGTTTTGGAAAAAGCTTAAATGTGTATACAAAAAATGTTGGATATGTATTAAAAAATTATAATCTAACATTTGAAAAACGTTATATGTATAGAGAAAACTTGTTGACTACGTATTAATAAATGTTAATATTTTATTTCAAAAATGGTAAACATGGATTAGAAAAATGTATTAGATTTGTACCAAAAATGTTTATACAAAACCAATAAGTACCCGAGATAAAACAAAAGAAAACACAATGAAAATCGAAAAGAAACAAAGAGAAAAGAAAGAAAAGGAAAAAACTAGTGAGTAACGGAAAATAAATAATTTTTTATAGAAAGGAACAAAGAAAGCTGGTAAAAACTAAAAAAAACCTGGGAAAATATTTGAAAACAGATTATTTTTCTTTAACAAGGTCGCAACCTACTAATATAATTTTTTTCAAATACCTGTTCCACATTTTTTCAAATGCTTGGATTAATATTTTTGATTAAATTTAGCATTTTTCAAATGTATTGCGCAAATTAGTTTTTATTTTATAGTTATTTTGAATATGTGGAAGTATAAACAAAAGAAACATGATAAAAAACTAAAACAGGAACATGAAAGAAAGAAGAAAAAATGAGGCCGTGGCCTCCCATGCACTGGGCTGGGCCATGCTGTACGCACTTCATTGAGTCGGAAGGTTCCCTCACTGTAAGCGAGGTATAGCCGGGCAAATCCTAAACGGCGCTCCCCCCCCCCCCCCCCCCCCCCCCGATGGGCCAGCCCATGTTCATTTCTTCTCCTTCATACGCATACAACTGCAAAAAACAGGCGCTGACAAGGATTCGATCCCGCGCCGCGGGGTTACAGCGCAACACTAGGTAACCACCCCAGCAAGTGGAGCTCTTTAATAATCTGCAGCTTCTTCTTTGTGCTATTCTTTGTCGTTTTTCCTTTTCCTTTTCTTTTTTCTTTTTTATTTCTTCTTTCTTCATTTATTTACTCGTTTCCTTTTTCCATTTTCTTTATTATTTTTATTTTTCTAATTCGATATAAAAAATTCACCGAATTTTATGAACGTTTTTTCAAATTTGATGAACTTTTCTCAAAATTCATGAACGTTTTTAAAATTTGATGAACTTTTCTTTTTCCAAATATGTGAACTATTTTTCAATTTCGATGAACTTTTTTCAAAATTCATGAACTTTTTTTCCAATTCGATGAACTTTTTCAAATTTGATGAACTTTTATTTTTCCAAATATGTGAACTATTTTCAAATTCAATGAAATCTTTTCAAATAAGATGACCTTTTTTCAAATTCGGTGGTATTTGTTGAAATTCGATGAACTTTTTCTCAAGTTTGATAAAAAAATTGAAGTTTGTGAACCTTTTTCAAAACCGATGAACTTTTCTGAAAGTTCATCGGTTTTGAAAAAGGTTCACAAAGATGAATAAGATGAACTTTTTTCAGAATCGATGAACTTTTTTTATAATCGACGAACATTTTTTCAAAATTGAGGAACATTTTTTCAAATTTGATCAACTTTTCTCACATTCGATGAACTTTTTTGAAAGTTGATGAATGTTTTTTCAAATTATATAAACTTTTCTCAAATTTGGTGAACTTTTTTTGAAATTCGACAAACTTTTTTCTCGTTCGATGAACTTTTTTTCAAAATGATGAATGTTTTCAAACTCACGATCATTTTTTGAATTCTTGAAATTGTTTCTCAAATTAGTGAACTTTTTTCCATGTTTATGAACTTTGTGAATATGTGAACGTTTTTCTAATCCGTGAACTTTTTTTGAATAGACCAATGTTCCTTTGCTTGTTCATGAAACTCTTTTTGAAATCTGTGAACTTTCCTTTTTCTTAAAGAAAATCATGTTTATCCAAATTGACTTTCCTTTTTTTGAAAGAAAATCACGTTTATCCAAATTCTTGTCAATTAATTCCCAAAATAGAATTGATACACAAATAGCGCGGCTACTGTTATTATTATAATGTTTGCGGTGAATTAAATCACGAGTATGTGGATAGTCAAGTGGTTTGCAAGATGCATAGAGGAATCTAACATGTGGGTTCGATTCCCTCGCTCAGCTTCTTTTTCGAGCATTTTGGTTGTGAGTAGCAAGCGCTTCGGTTTTTGCCACGTCATGGGCCAGCCCATATTAGGAAGAGCGTGGGCGCCAGAAACTCCAGCCGGCGCTGAAGGCGCCGGTTAGGAGCGCCCGTATAGCCGCACCCGCTCATATTATTTGTTACGCGGATCAGCCCATGCTGCCCCCCCTCCCCCCGCGAAAAGATCACGTCGCCGAAAAGCCCACAAACAAAATGCCAAACAGATAAGGCACCTACTCCCTCCGTTCCAAATTACTCGTCGCAGTAATGAATGTATCTATAGATACATCCATACCTGCGACAAGTAATTCGGAATGGAGGGAGTACAAGGCGTGCTTGCCTCATCGAGCGGGTGGCAAAATTCACAAATCCCTATTTGACGCATTGTGTCTCTAACAGTTGGCACTTCATTGAGAGGAACGACAAGTGAACGAGAAAAGGGCTGATCTCAGTTTAGGAATATTCCAAAAGGTTCTTGTCCGGGTTTTACGTGTTTAGGGACCTTCTAGAAGGTTCTGTTACAATTTTTGATTTTTATTTTAGTGTTCATACATTTCGAAAAATGATCATTTCGTAATAAAATCTTATGATTTTTTGTGCACAAAATGCTTCCTTTTTAGTAAAAATGTTCGATCTTTTCTTAAAATATTCGGATTTTTTTAAAAAGTTATGTTTTTCTAAAAATATTCGTTTTTAAGAAAATTGGAATTAAAAAATTGTACGTGTTTTCAAAACTGTTCTTGTTTTGATTTTTCGGGGGCTTTTCAAAAAATGACAATTTTGAAAATAGTGTTTGCTTTTATCAAGAAGTGTTCTCAGATTTTAAAAATGTTCACTGTAGTGAACTGGCTAGTTACAGTGCACCGGTTTGCTGTAGCTCCTATGTGCGGCAGTAAGCGGCAGATTGTTGGGAAGTGAAGAGGCGGCGCCCGACTGGGCTGGCCCATTGGCGCACGAGTGAAGAGCTTGCATATGCAACGATGAAGCATTGGAGGGAATCGGCCTATGTTACTGTAGCAGATATTTCTAAAAAGAAAATTTGAGAACAAATTGTGAAATTTAAAATATTTTCTAAAGCGAAAAGATTTTTCAAAAAACATGAATTTTTGAAACTCCAAACATTTAAAAAATCTGGAACTTTTAGTGGAAAACAAAAAATAATTTTTACAATTAGAAACGTTTTTATGAAATTCGAGCATGATTTCTCTATCATGAACATTTTTGAAAACATTTTTTCTTTCAGTTTTTCGAATTTGTGATTTTTTTAAAGATGATTTTTTTTCAAAATAATATATTTCTTTTGAATTTTAATAATATTTGAAATCGCATATTATTTTTCCAACAAGTTGTGCTTCACGGAAAAGCACAACTGTGCTTTGGTGTGAATCACACCTATGTTTTTGTTTTTGAAAAGCGAAAAACACAATCATGCTTTGTCGAGAAGTACAACTGTCCTTTTCAAAAGTGAAAATGTCAGTTGTGCCTCCACGAAAAGAAAGCTTTGTTTCTTGAAAAATGAAAGTGGAGCACAATTGTGCTTAAAGAAAAGGTGAAAAGCACAATTGTGCTTTCTATTTCTGTTTTTTTTGGTTCATGTTTGTTTTTCCGGGTTTCCGGTTTGTTTTCTTCTGATTTGTCATTGGTTTGGTTTCCCTTTTTTTGTTCTTTCGATTTTCGGCTTTTCGAAAGAAAAGAATTCGTTCAAGCTATTAACATGGGATCTAGAGTCGAATAGCTCGACGCGATAAATGCAACGGCGAAAGCAACTCGTGATTTGGACACATGACAAGAGAAAAACTGAACGAAAAAACACAAAACTCCTAAGTTACGACAAGTATCACACCTGCAAAATGAGTTAATTGTTACCACAAGAGAAGGGGAGAGTGACTTTTGCAAAAGGTACCCTTACCTGTGATTTCGGATAAACCAAGAAGGTAAGAAGGCTTAAATGGTGACTGAAAAAACTTAAATGGATCCAAGAAGGCCTAATGGGCTCCAAATGCTTCACGCCTCACACGGAAAACCCGCGACGAGAAGCCTCTGGAGACGGAGACGCACGGGGAATCCGAAGGAAGCGCACGTATCACGCCCGCCGAGATAAGCCCTCCTTCCGCCTCCACCTCTCCTCCCACAGCTCGCCGCCGCCTGACACCGGGCACCAGCTTCTAGTCATGGCTGTCCTGCTCCGCACCACCACCTGCGCCACCGCCACCACCGCCGGCTCCTCCTCGACCCTCCTCGCCACAACCTTCCGCCGCGGCCGCCGCCTCCTCCCGGCCCGCGCTTCGCCGCCGCGCCGCGCCTTCACTGCCCGCGCCTCGGCCGAGCCGCTGGAGGTCTGCGCCAAGGCCTCCATCACCGTCCCCGACCGCCTCGGCGACTGTGAGCTCTCTCTCCATCTGTGTGCCCGCTCGCTCGATTTGTTTATGGCATATGCATTGAAAATGCAAGGGACTGGACGTATTGGTAGTGTAGAATTGTAGATGGCATCTCCGTTGTTTTTGCTCTGCTTTTGGTTTGGGCAGAAGTATACTCAGCTGTGCAAAAGAATTGGGGAAAACTGCAATAGGATATTTGATGGTTTGAAGTTTAGTGGCACAGTGGTTAGCATATTTTGTTCCCATATCCATGTGATGGAACGCATGGAACGAAGGAGATATCAGAGTCAGCGAAGTGGTTGTACTCTAGTTGTTACAGCGCATAGTTGGGGCTGAACCAGATTTGACAAACGGCATTCGGGTTTGTGTGATTCTCTGAGTTACCGTCCCTGTGTTTTTGGGTGTCAAGTACTTGTCCATAAGATCTATATATGTAAACATAATTGGTTTACCCAATGCACTATAGGAAATTGATTCGTTTTTTCTTGGTAATTCTTCATCTTCACTAGTTGTCTTGAATTTTTCGAGAATGTTGATGATGACTCTGGTACTATATTGCTAGTTTGTCAGGCTAAGAATTTTGTTGAGTCCTTTCAGTTTATTCCTCAGTGGAACCGCCACCCTTTCATATTAGGTATTCGCCGGACTACAAAATATGCTAACACTCCTATGATTTGTTTTTTGGGTTTACCAAAAGTTACCGGGGTCTGGCTGCATACTAATAAGTTATAGATATTTAAGATTCTATTATGAAGAGTAACCGTAGCACCTTTTTTCAAGTAATTTGTCAGCCTATGTCATTTGAAATGATCGGGTTTCATAATGGACTAGAGACCAAGCAAACTCTGTCTACATCACTACATAAATGCTTTATTGTGGGTGGGTGTAATAACTACACATTTCACTTGATTATAGTAATAAGACATACCACACTGTTATTTTTTTGTCAGTAATCATTTAAAAAAATTAAAAGTATTCATCCTGCAAGTCAGTGATGGCCATCTATATTGGCGTCTGAATTTTTACAAAAGAACAACAACATGTGGGCAGCAGTGTATTCCTAGAATCCAAGAGCATGAACTACCGTCTTCTGTGATATTAGGAGTGCAATGCCCTAACTGATAAATTTGACTGCATTGCATATTTTATCACTTTAATAATCTATTGTTTAAACATCTTTATTCTGTGTTAAGTTTACATGTTGCTCGCAGGTCCTTTCACGCAGAGAGTTTTGTTGACGATAGAGGAGAAAAACCTGCCTTATGAATTAAAACTAGTTGATCTTGCTAACAAACCAGATTGGTACGCATCTGGATGAGAAAACTAACCTCTTGAATTTCATATTATTAGTGGCTGTTACCTTTGTTGATAGTTCCATTGCCAGTCATCTTTTTTTGGCACTTCACCAGGTTGTTTACAATTAACCCAGAAGGTAAGGTGCCTATTGTAAAGCTCGAGGACAAATGGATTGCTGATTCTGATGTTATAACACAAGTGTTAGAAGAAAAGTATCCTCAACCATCCTTGGCAACTCCACCAGAAAAGGCTTCAATGTAAGTCGTATTTCTGGTGCCTTTATCAATAGTATTACATGAAATTAGTAATTGTAGCATGCACATCTCTTACATGATTATATATCTATGCTGTCCACAGTTATAGCCTATGGCCCTTTTTTGTTACTTTTGGTTCTGGATTTTTTTTTACTATAAGGCGTTTGTGTTGGTGTAACGCCCCGACCAAACCCACTGGTTCACCCACCAATTCTTCGCCCTTGCGACTGGGATCTAAACTGGACCCACATACCAACAACAGTCTTTCCTGTCCACACGTGCGCACCTGGGATCAACTTCCGGGTCGGTCACCCATCCTCAAATTGCTACAGGCCGAGCAAGCTTAACTTTGAGGTTCCTTTCGGTTGGGCTCCCGGAGAAGAAGGTGCACCTTGTTGATATGAGTAGTCTATCATTCCTATTAAGCCGAGATGTCACATACACCCCCTCAAAGGAACCGATGTCCCCGTCGGCCCAGCAGGAACATTCCCTCTTGGCACACGTGACACGTCTGTGCACGCCAGTGTCAGCATCCACATGTGCCCCATGTATGCATCACTGACCTGCGCACACCCATGTAACCATGAGGGTCGGCTTTGATACCAATTGTAACGCCCTAAACCCACCGGTTCCTGGCCGTTGCGCCTGGGATCTATACTAGCCCCACATACAAACACTAGCCTGGGATCAACTTCCCGGTCGGTCACACCATCCTCAAATTGCTCCAAGCCGAGCGTGCTTAATTTTGAGGTTCCTTTCACATGGGCTCCTAGAAAAGAACGTGCACCTTGTTGATATGAGTAGTCTATCATTCCTATTAAGCCGGGATTTCATAGTTAGTACTGCCATCCTAACAATTTTGCACAATTTTTTTTTGCAGAGGATCAAAAATATTCTCCACATTCGTTGGCTTTCTCAAGAGCAAAGATACCAATGATGGAACAGAACAGACACTACTTAGTGAGCTGACTTCATTCGATAGTTATCTAAAAGACAATGTAAGTGTGCTTAGTGGTAATATCAATGTCTCAGGAGATAGTCTAACCAGTATTGGTTTGATGAGAATAGCTACTTCTGCAATGCTGTAGCCCTATCTGCTTTCCATGTTTGTACAGTGATTTAAATATGTGGAGTGTCACAATCTTATCCATCTGTATGCCTTACATGCCATCGGTTTTGCAAACACGAAAACAAATGCAAAATAAGTACTTCCTACAATAGTTGGGAAAAAGTATGGTAAATCAAAACGGGTTGAGGCTCATATGCTCCCGAGTGAACACTAAAATCGAAAAAAATTAAAAAAAGAGGAGAAAATCCTTTTTTTTACAATGAACATGGATGTGTCTTCTAACTGCATGCTTTTTTTTTGAATAAAAGACATTTGTGGTTGTCTGGGCAAAATAAAATAAAAATAAAAATCAGAAGCATATGATTTCAGATTTCTTTTTTACTATCTTTTCCTATTTGCTGTTAATACAGAGCATATGAGCCTGAGCAAACGTCTCCCCTGGAAGGCTGTATATTATTGCATTTATAGGAATGAATAGGGGAACTGCGAACTCACATTAAAATTGTACTTAGGTTTATATATCATATGTGTAATACACACGAATGTGAATTAAACTTATTGAGCTAATTGAACAAAAAATCAAGGAATAAGCTTGGTTCTTTCTCTCGCTTTGATATCTGCTTGCATAAAAGTCTTTCGGTTTGTAGCCGAATCATGTAAAATGGGAGTACACATGGTTCTAGGTCAACAGTGCGAGCGTGTATGGGTACTTCATGTTAGGCATTTTTGTTACCACTAGCAGGTTTGTGGCTCTAATGTGCCCATTACTAGATTCTTTTTTCTTTCTTGTTAAAGGTACCCCCCAGGCCTTAATTCCGTATATACCTAAGGTTATTTCTACTGTTTCTCCTCGTACTAGAAATTATTGCCAGTGTGCATATTCATGAAGGCATACTCGAGTTTGATATTCATAGTTCTTCAGATACCTTATGCTGACCTATTGCAGTAACGATATATAGTCATGTTAGTAGTTTTTATAATCATTAGTTTTGTTGTTGATATTTAGTATTTACTTGCCTTTGCCTGTATAGATTAAAATTGCTAGATATTGATCTTGGATGCTGTTTAATGCAGGGTCCATTTATCAATGGTGGAACAATTTCTGCTGCTGATCTCTCTCTTGCTCCGAAATTATATCACATGGAGATTGCTCTTGGTCACTATAAGAATTGGTCTGTCCCAGATGCACTTGCACATGTGAAAACATACATGAAGGTATGTTTTTTCTTCTTGTACAAGAATTTACATTTGTTCTTTTGGTAGTTGGTACTTAATGATATGAATGAGTGGAGTTTAATGCCATCTTTCACCTAGTGTAACAATCAAAGGTACATGTGTCGTTGGTAGTTAACTAGTTATCAAAGGTGTAACTGGCTTTGGTATGTTTTTATCTTGTACAAGAAATTCACATTTGCTTTTTTATCTTTCTATCTGTTGCATAAGCAGAAAATACTAGTTCTTGAGTATTTTTATGGCACGTGTGCTCTGCCCTTCACTATTTAGTACAAATCATGACTAAGCAGACGGAAACTGAATGTCTGAATGTTATTTAGATCATTCCGGCATTTATATGAACGACTGGCCATGCCTAAATATGAGTTTAATATAATACACGTGGCCTACTTATTTAGAAGTCATGATGGCCTATTTTTATGCTGACTACATGGTGCAAGTTTCCCTTAGAGAAACCGGAATATTATTGTATTAATATTTTTAACATAGATTATTATTGTATTATGTCAGCTATCTGACTGTTAATATCTTATGTTTTTTGGGCATACTATTCAGGAGTGTGGATCTTGAACATCCTATCTTAACTGTAACATTTGAATTTTTTGTTGCAGACTATTTTCTCAATGGATTCATTTGTCAATACTCGGGGCCTGCCAGAGGACGTCATTGCTGGATGGCGCTCAAAAGTCATGGGTTAAGTCACCATAGTAAAGTAAGACATCCAGATAAGCTGTATGTGCACTCCTTTTAGAAGCAATAAGAGACCACCCTTTGCTGTTACCTGGCCTTTGTTTGAATGATGGCGATTATGATAGGATACATGGTTAATGAACTGGCAATACTACTCATATGTAAAAATAATATGTGAACTTAGTGCATTTTTGTCGGAGGTGACAGTACTAATACGAGATTTAGTGGAAGAAAGTGCCTCACTTAAATTAAGCCGAGAGATCACAAGCTGTAGTGCTTGCTGTTCACATCAACTCAACGAAATTATGGTCTGTAAGCTACAAAAGATAGGTCTAAGAAAATGGAGTACATACACTTGTTGACTTATATGCAACATTTCTTCTCTAACTACGAAGATAGACATAAGGCAAGGACAGTCTGCAGAATACATTTTGAGGAATACTGTCTTTGTTATGCTAGTTGGTCACGTCATATGTTGGTGAACTAATTAAGGTGGAGGTGACTCTTGGTATTCTATAATGCTAGATGTTTACTTTCTTAACTGATTTGGGATATGTTGTCGCAGTAAAAAACTAAAAACTGACAATAGAGAAGGATTTCCTATCAAGCTCCGGATAGGATCATCGATTAAGTAAAAGAGTCTGCTCGATGACCGTGATGTTTGGCATTGAACACGACTGCAAATGGCACAATGATATTAACTGGGTTTGCGCACCCTACGAAGAAGGGGGGGGGGGGGTAAACCCATTAATGGGTGTGACCTTGAGCACAATCGGGATGGTCGGCTCCGTGCTAATGGAGGGCCTGTGGGCAACAGTGTAAACTTTTTATTAGGGGTGCTTCCTCTTTAGCCGATGGAGAGCCCTTGGTACAAGAAGGATGACCTACAAAAAAAAACTTAGGAACGGAGAACTCTTTGTCAAATGAGTGATGAACTAAGGTGGAAGGATAAGGTGGGAGTATTTTTAGTCTAATTTGTTCTACGCTCGTGGTCGACAATGGGCTTGGTGCTCTTCTTTAGTGGGTTTCTTTGCTTGTTGGATCCCCTTTGACTTCATCATTTGGCCTTTTTTTTGTGCGCTTGTGTTCTTCCTCTGGTATCCTGGCTAATGCATTTTGCAGATTGGTTGTTCCCTGGTCAGCGTCGATTTTCTCCTAACAACAGGTTGCCTTTACTGAGACTATAATCCAGAATGGAATTTTGATTTGCCACTTCCTATCAGACCGTTAAGTCAAATACGATAATGACCATCTTGAATCTGTTAATGAGAAAAATGGATATGCTTCCCCTGGCCTTGGCAGCTTCAAAACAAACACTATGGACAATCAATAGTAATTGCTGAAACACGCCTCTTCTAGTTAACAAGCACAAAAAACAAGGGGCAAAATGGTCTTTTCAGCTATCAAACTTAAGGGTCATTACATAGTCAACTACTCCCTTCGATACATATTAATTGTCGCTGGTTGATGCGAGTAATTGAATTGGTAAATCCATAACCACAACAAATTTTTAGTGGCATGTCTAGAGGGTGGAATTCCAATGCCATATCCAGAACTAGACAAAAATTTGTGGCAAAACAAGAATTTTCAAAAAAAAAACTCTGAGCAAACTTGATAGTAATACTGAACTTAGTGCTGTAAAAGAACATTAAAACTGTGAGCAAAACTTCGTAGTAATACTGAACTTAGTGATGTAAAAGAACATTAAAACTGTGAGCAAAACTTCGTAGTAATACTGAACTTAGTGATGTAAAAGAACATTAGAGCATGAGAACTATTCTTAATGAAGAGTTAATTTCACCATTTTAGTTACTTTCATGTCTAATTCCACAAACGATGTATTTATTTGTGCCTTGCATGGCAATTTTAGGTGATTCTAGACTGAGTATGCTTGTCACTTCACTTGAACTGAGTATTTTAGTAGTGTCTGGTGCGATAATGTTGTGGTAGGTAGTTCTAGGGTGGATTAGAGTATAGGGGATGGTCCTGAGAGGTAGCCTGCTTACGTATATGTGGCCCATGTAGGTGATCAACTGTGAGGTCAAGAGGGCAACACAGTTGGGATAGAATCATTGTGGCTACCAATTATATTCGGGACTTGCCTCTAACAAACCAGCCAAGGAAACAAAATCGATGGAATTTCTGAAATTTCATGAAATTTTGATCGTTTCAACAGTGAGTGAAATATTGTGTTTCGTTTAAAACATTCGTTATTTTAAAATTGTTCTTATAAAGAACGGTGGAATTCTTTTTCTTACATAACCCTTGCATAACCCAGTGGCAGGTTCTGCTCTCATCCCATAGGTCTCTGGTTTTCGGAACCCATGAGTCCATATTTTTAAATTCTATTTCAATTTATGCGTGCTATAGGAAAATTTGTCCAAAAACTTGAGGTTGCCGAGAATCGATCCTGGGTCTCCGTAAGTCCATGTTAGGAACAACGGGATATATCAGCTTTTGTGTGATAGAGCTGCTACAACAGAAATATATCCAATTGTTTAAATTCAAATTTATCCAAATTTGAACATAAATTTTGTTGATTTGTTCGAAACAAATTTGGATATTTACGTAATTCCGGAATTTTTTATGGTTTCGAGGGTCAGCGAAATTTTCTTGCTGTCGAAATTGAAACCTTGAAACCAGTCTACCACTTACCCTTAACTTGATTCCAAAAGCTATTTGCGGGGTCTTGAAAATATGAAGGATACCTTACCATGTTGGAATGGAACTTTAGGCCACACGCCGCAATGTCTAGCTCAACTTCTTGGAATGGGTTAGGCATAGCACATGCCCACGTCTGTTGCCTCTTGTGTGCGATGACCGTGTACCCCATGACTATACACACTGCTCCCTCGGCCACGTGCGCCTGGTTTGTGCAGACTAGATTTCTTCCCTTGTATCTCTATCATGTACGTGTATATACACACGCCCTATTGAACCGATACAAGGTACAAAGTGTTTCCATTGTTCTTGGGATCAAAGCTCTTTGTAGCCGCCCCCTTGGTGACATCATTAAAGCCATGACTAACATTCTCACCCCTATGCCTACTTCTCTACTTGGTACTCTCGCAGCCGTGCTTACGGGGGCCCAACACTATAGTCATCGCCAGCAACAATCATGCTACAATTTCTGCCGTGCCGAGGGTGCCGTCGATGCACCACATCATCATCATGCACTACATCAACTTCAAGCTTGATCCAGTGGTGGGCAACTACTCCAAGTGGCGTGACACTTCCACTTTATCCATTGCAAGTTCAACATGCAAGATAACATGTAGATCTTCAAACCCCGTCACGATAGTGCCGAATGGAGGGATGATGAGATCACCATTGTTATGTGGATCTACGCCATGATCACCCATGAGCTCTATGACGTTGTGTGGTCGACGGGCTAACACTGCCTACACCCCGTGGACTCGGCTAAGCACCTTCCATGACAACCAGTCAAGTTGCGCCATTCACACTAGTGCGCATTTTTGCGCCAATGTCCAAGGTGACATGGCGATTGCCGCCTACTGCTAAGCACCTTCCATGAGCTCTATGACGTTGTGTGGTCGACGGGCTAACACTGCCTACACCCCGTGGACTCGGCTAAGCACCTTCCATGACAACCAGTCAAGTTGCGCCATTCACACTAGTGCGCATTTTTGCGCCAATGTCCAAGGTGACATGGCGATTGCCGCCTACTGCTAAGCACCTTCCATGAGCTCTATGACGTTGTGTGGTCGACGGGCTAACACTGCCTACACCCCGTGGACTCGGCTAAGCACCTTCCATGACAACCAGTCAAGTTGCGCCATTCACACTAGTGCGCATTTTTGCGCGAATGTCCAAGGTGACATGGCGATTGCCGCCTACTGCTGCAAGCTCAAGAGCCTCGTCGACATCGGCAAGCCCGTCTCCGACAGATAGCTCACGCTTCAGATGTTTTGTGGTCTCAACCACTACTTCTAGATCATGGCCACTCTCTTGCCATGCATGTCCACCTCCTTTCCACCTCCTGGCGTTTGTTTAGGCGCGATTTGACTCCTTGAAGAGTAGCCTTCGCTGAGTGTGAGTGCACCGAGGGCTAGCTGGTGCTTGTCACCGGCAATCAACCTTGGATGGGGGGTACTTCACATCATGGGGACAGCTCTCCCGCCACAGGTGAGTGCGCCATAGGTACCACTTGGTACCGCTGGCATTCTTGACTCCCGCCTTGGCACCTAACAGCTGGCCTTCCCGATTGTGTCACCTACCATGCAGTCTCTTTAGGCATGGGACCAATACTCTATGCTGAGTGTCACCCTCAATGGAACTTCGACATGACCAGTTCTTGGACACCAGTCTTTCCACTTCGCGGGTAATGCAGATGACCTCTCCAGGTTCTCTATCTCTTGAGCGCATTCTCCTCATTACATCGTCCTATGTAACGACACTAAGATGCCCATCGTAGCTACTAGTTGGCTTTCCTCACCTCTCGACCATTTTTTTCGTAATGTTCTTGTTTCACCTTCGATCGTTAAGAACCTAATACTTGTTCCTCGTTTCACTCAAGATAACTTATGCACTATTGAATTTGACACCCTCGGTTTCTCTATGAAGGACTGAGCCACCAAGAAAATGCTGATAAGACCCAATGGGGACGGTGATTTGTACCCATTCTCCTCGAGGAATCACACGACCCATGTTGCTCTATTTGTCACCAGCATTGGAAATTTATGGCATCACCGCCTTGGCCACCCAAACTATTGAATTTTTAAGTGGCCTATCGCATGAATTAAAAAATTGGTTGCACTAGGTAGCCGAGGTGGCGGTGCCATAAATCATTGACGCTAGTGACAGAGCGGCATGGGCGGCGTTATTCCTCGGGAAGATTGGGTACAGCCAGTTGCTGCTATCTCATCAGCATTCTCCTGGTGGCTAGGTCCTTCATAGAGAAACCGAGAGGATCAAATTCAACACTGCATAAGTTATAACGGGTGAAACAATGAATAGAAATTAGGTTCTCAAAAGAGAAACGGGGACATTTTGAAGAGAAAATGGTCGAGAGACGAGGAAAGCCAAATCGGTAGCTATGGTGGGTATCTTAGTACAATTACCTATGATCATTTAATGAGGAGAATCTATTAAAGAGGAAGAGAACTTGGAGAGCTTAGCCATACTGCCTATGACGTGGGAGGAAGCGCCGGTGTCCATGAACCAGTCCGTGCCGGAGTTTGCAACGCGATGTCATTGAGGGCGAAACTCAACATGGAGTATTGGTCCCATGCTTGCGGAGACTGCTAGGCGAGACGATGGGGTAGGTCTGGTGTTGGGCGTGGGCTGAGAATGCCCGCGACATTGGGTGGTACCCATGGTGCCCGCACTTGCTGTGGGAGAGTTGTCCCCCATGGTGCAAAGTACCCCATCTAGATGCTGATGCTTGTTGTATGTGTCCGGTGTTGTGATGGCCACCTCTGCAGCCACCTTCGAACGGTGGCTGACACTTGTTTGCATGATCAGTGTTTGAAGAAGATTCATTGCGAAAGGCGCGCTCACTCTCGGCCAGGGCAACCTCTTAGAGAAGGACCGGAATCGTGGCTGGACAAACGTAGGGAATGGGACCTACATGGGCAAACTAGTGGCCATGATCTAGAAGCGGCGGCTGAGACCGCAAATCATATGGAGCGTGAGCGATCTGTTGGAGACGGGCTAGCGATGTCAGGCTCTTGAGCTTGCGGTAGTAAGCGGCAGTTGTTGGGTTGCCTTGGATGGCGGCGTAGAACTTCAAACTGATGTTAATGGTGCAACCTAGCTGGTTGTCGCAGAAGAAGGTCTAGAGCCAAGTCCACAAGGTGTAGGCGGTGTTGATCGTCAACCACACGAAGTCGTAAAGCTCGTCGGTGATCGATTGATCGTGGAATACATCTGCAGAGCAATGTTGATGTCGTTCTTCCTTCATTTGGCTCTCTCGGGAAGGGGTTCGAAGGCCTCCTCCACATGATTCTGCATGTTGAGGGCTCATTCGGTTTGCAGGATTTTTGGGGGATTCCCATAGGATTTTGACCCTCGTTTTTTTTCATGTATATGTTATTCGTTTCATAGGAATGGAGATACTAGATTCCTTAGGATTGTGTCCATATTGGCCTAATTCATGAGGATTATTAGCATTAGGTGAGACCTCATGGAAAATTCCGATGGATTGGAGTGGGGAGGGCATCCCAATCCTTTACTTTTCATATTCCTTTGATTTGGAAATCCTGTAAAGCGATTGAGCCTTGAACTCCCAGAGGACTAAATCATCCTCTGGCCCGGATCCATCAGCCTCGTGCTAGACTGCGCCTGCTGGTTCCCCGGTGGCGGCCACGCATCTGTGACACATGGTCCATACCTAGGCCTTGACAAGGTGCTTGAACCTTTGCTAGTGACAACTATTCGCCTTTGTCGATTTGGCTTTGCCCCTCAGTGCTCGGGTCTGTGTCCATCTGCTGCCCACCGGTTTTGTTGGGCCTGGGGTGTGGAGGTGGTTGGAGTGTGCGAGGAGGCCAGAGAAATCTACCCGGCGGCCGCCGGTTGACTACGGCAACGCCCGCGGGCGCTGCATCCCACCCTGGTGGCATGTCAGGCCTCCTCATCCGCCCTCTTTGCGGCATGTGTGGGGATGAGGAGAAATCCCTTGCCAGCTCGCCCGACACGACAATGGCGGCGCATCCACGCTGTGTCCCAAGTAGGTGGTGCTGTCTTCATCTTCTTCCCATACGCCGGTGAATTTCTGTGCATTCTCCACGAGCTCCCTCCAATTTTCTCCACGAAGCCGCCATTGGATGACCATTGTTGTTGTTGCTCTCGTTGTTATCAGCGCTCTTCATTTACACTTCACTCTGGGCAACTAACACCCTCCTCCGGAGACATTTTCACTAGCGGCATTCTCTACGAACATATCACTTCTTCATCAGCGGCTTTTCTCACCACCTCCCGCCCTTTCTGGTGGCAAAATGGTGCTTCTCCCTTGTGCATGCTCGTCGAGCCAGAGCTTCCCTGTCTTCACTCTCAGTCTGCCATGTGGCAATGACCACCCTTCCTTTGAGTGCTGGATGGCTTGGGGTTGGTAATGGCACAACTCCTTGGCGTAACTACCGGCGGTCTCCCCCTTTTGTTAGCTACGGTGTTGCCTTGGTGGAGCTCTCACCGGTGTTCTTTGAAGTTTGCCTCTGCTGTCGACTGGCATGATGTGCTGCCTTGATAGCCTCCTCTCTGCTTCTAATGCTACCCTGTATGTGCTTATGTCACATCCTGTGCTGCACCACAACAACCACCTAGATTCATTGGATCGTTAGGCAGTTGATCTTTGCCCTATGTTGTACTTGTATCGATGCACTTGGTGTTTGTTGTGTTTCTTGCCTAGGCAAGATGTATTGCCCCTTAGGGGCCCAGTTTTCCTTATAAATTGGATCATTCCTTTTTTCAAATGAGATCATATTCAGGCGGGGATTCAGGGAGCTGTGCGTGCAGCTGTGGCAGACACGGTCATCACGCATAAGAGGCGGCAGACGTGGGCGTGGGCTGCACCTGGCCCGTTCCAGGAAGCCGAGCTGATCTTTGGGGCGTGCGACCTGACGTGCCATTCCAACAGATACTGAATGTGTACCTTTTACTGTCAGTACATCATCTTTTTCTCTACCTGCTGCATTTGGTGATCCACATGAAAGTTCTGTTTCTGTATATCACCCCTACCCATAAGAAGCACTAAAGAATTATTTGTAAAGACTTCTGGTTTCTGCCTACCTCCATAACAAGTATCACATCTCAGGAAAATGAACACAATTGCAGTCTGAATAACACATTCCTCTGCTGTAAAATACACCCTCTGTTCCTAAATGTAAGACATCTTACATTTATGAACGGAGGTAGTAGGTATTATTGCTTTGAAGACAACGGCTTTGGCGATGGAGGCATGGAAACTAGGTTCTGAACCGATGATCTGTACAATCTCAAAACCACTGCCTTGCCTGTAACCATCTTCAGATGGTTTTGGTATTTCCGCAAAGCTTATGGCATTTGCATCCTGAATGACCAGCAGATTTCATGTTCCGTTGAAATAACAGACAAACCACCAAATTCTGATTGGTTGCATAAAACTGGATGCGAGTGGGGCTCAAAAGTAAAACTGTAGAATGACAACTGCTGAATCAATCGTTCAGCTATTATTGTTCCAAGATGATTGGTTATAATAGAAGGGGAAGTTAGCACATAGTGTTAAGAGTTATTTTCCTCTACTTGAGTGTTAAAGAGTTTGTACTGGATTAGGCTCAGTTTGCGGTTGCTGAACTGTGCTTATTTTATAATCCGATGTTGGAAATTAGCCACAAAAATAGGCTCAAGCAGGTCAAACAAACACTAAAATTGGCAAAATTGGGTGGGACAAACATGATTATGATAATCAACTGCATTGCCAAGTGCAGCTTTACTCTTTGGTAAGTCTGGAATGTGTAGGCAGGAAGCTATGTGAAATTGTTTGTCAAAGTCCAGAAGCCAGTAGACCTCCGTACCTTTTTTTTAAAACATTAGGAGGAGTTCTATCTAAAAGGGAAATACAAGACAATAGTGTTACGATATTGAGCTACTTTGATAATAACGCATAACAGTATTACGAGTAAATTTTGCAGGCCTATAGGTTTGATGACAAGCTGTCCCAAAACTATTGATTTTTGGGTTACCTGGATCTCCACTTTGACTGTAGACCTGGGTTGCAAAATCCTAGACATGTTTCATGTTGATAATTGATGCATTACGTAACTGGTGATTTGGCTTGCCGTGAAACCGTTTGAGGATCTTGTGAGTATGACGTGATCTGGGTGGAGACTTCAGTGCACAGCACACTAATCTGTAGTTTGTGATACAGTTGATCAGTAAATCTATAGTTCTATAAAACATAATAATTATAGAAGTTTGTTGGATTTTACTCGGAACAATGGTGCAGCCAGACTACATGATCCTTAGCTGCTTTGATTTACAGATGCACTACCTACTTGCTGTTAAAGTGATTACGTGCTGGTTAAAACATGCAAGTATATATTGATAGGATTTGATCTATATTCAGTAAATGTCTGCAGCTCAATTGCTGATATTTTTTCTGCACCTGCCGCCACAGTACAATCTTCTGTGTATTCCTCAACCGACCTGACCAGTTGATACCCCATTTTAGCTGATAGTGTATGTTTGTAAGGGGAGTGCGAATCTTCCATTCAAACTATTTGCATTTAAGATATGTGCTTTCACTCTTTAGCTCTTTGCTTAAAATCAACACGCTGTTCTAAATTGCTTATACTTAACGACTTATCATGTGGTGCTACATTTCTTTCTTGTTATAGGAGAGATGAGGCTATCGGGTGATAAAGGGTGAGGAGGTTTCCAAGTTATGTGTATGAGCTGCAGTCCTGCAGATATTTACTGAAGAATTTCAGTGTAAAGCTTTGAAGGTAATTCTGTCAGATCTTTTTTCTTTTGCTCTCAGTATCAAATGGAAAGTGTCAATATAAATGTTATGGAATTATAATTTGTCATGGAACCTTGTTTTGTTAAATGTATAAATAAAGAGACATGGCTGTCTCCATTGTTGCCTTGTTTATTTAAAACCTTACTCGCCAAAATATATAAGCTGTGATACGGACCAAGCTTTTGGGAAGTTGATGAAAGATCAACAGATTAGCTGGTCCATTTTGTTGTAAAATGTAAATTGTAAATAGTAAGTATTCTTCCATGTGATTTGAGTTTGTTGCAGAATCAGTGATTATATGAACCAATCATGTAATAATTTATCCATCGTTATCCTAAGCTAGGTCCCACAATTGTGAGATACTCCTGCCGGGTTCAAGTTATTAACTTCCAAGTATATCTATCCAAGCTTTGGTTTTGATTTACGATCACTCTGGCATGAACCTGAGGCCACATTTTGGTTACTGTTCTTTTTCCCCATGTGTCCTGTCACACTTTGACGCTAAACCCACTGATTGAGAAGGAAGTTGCACTAAGCACTAATGCTTAACTTGGAAATCCGGTTCAAATCGCTCTTATCTTATGCCTGTGGTAGGTAACGTGTCTTATAATACGCCAGTCTGAAAGTGCATCAGCACAAGGTCATGCTGCCATGGATTGTCAAATCTCTGTGATCTGATTTTACTTTTCCTTTTCTAAAAGCGAGATATTTAACATCTCTTATGCCTTACATTTACACTGAACTGACATCGAAGGGACCAGTTATGGATTACATGTAAGCACTTTGGTTTTCTTTCAACTCGAACCTTCAAATCTACCGACAAAAGGAGTACTCATAGTAGGTAAGATAAAATCTCGAGAAGATTGGTCAGTTTGTTCTTTCTCGTAGGCCTGAATTAGTCGTCAGCTGTCACAGTTCTGCACAGGGTAGTGGCAGCCATCATTGAGATAGTGTCCACTAGCCGTTTTGCAGTCCTGAGAAACATGAAGCATAACTTGGGTCAGTTTCAACCACACTGGGATGCTTCTTTCGTTGGATCCCATGATTTAATATCAATATCTTTGTTGAATACACACAACACATCACTTTAGTCTTGCTATAATTTTTTGAAGTCATATATGTCTTGTTCAAGGATGTACGTGGATATGCCCCCATTGTGGAGGGCACCGTAACACTGCACTGTGTTTAAAAAATGTTCCAACTGTCTCCGCATTATTTTGTCTCCTCACGACTGCATCTTGCTACTAACTATTCTATGTGTGGTACTGGGTTGCAATGCACCGATACGTTAGTGCAAGCACTGCGGAAGACTAATGATTTTGTTACTCTCGTTATACTGTACTCCCTCTGTAAAGAAATGTAAGATCTTTAAATGTATGCACTGTTAATGTTTGAAGAGTTGCTCAGATACTGTGTCTTTTCATTTTGTCCTGGCTAGCGTTTGAGACTTGGAACGGAATGTGATCCATAGTACTCCCTCCGTTCCAAAATAGATGACCCAACTTTGTATTAACTTTGTACAAAGTTAGTACAAAGTTGGGTCATCTATTTTGGAACGGAGGGAGTAGTACACTGTTTCTATGCTATGCCACACATGTCATAGGGCTTTTTTTAAGGTAAAAAAGCGAATTTTTTATTACTCATGGAAGGAGTTACAGTCAGCAATCCCAACATCTGAAACAAATCCTGGTTCTTAACGCCAGCCCCCCGGGGCTACAATGAATTGCTAACCTAAGTGGAACCGTGTTAAGGTTAGGATTAATTTTCTTGAGCATAATCATGTGGAATCACATTAATCACTTCATCTCTTTGGAAAGGTGACCATCTTTTATCTGTTCCATGTCATTGATACATAACGTACTCAACTTCTCGGTGAGAGTTTGGTGTGACATCGTTGCCTGGCTTGGCCTCCTGGATGTCACCCCCCGGGCTTGGACCGCGACGGGTTCGGTCAGCGAGTGGTGGATTGGAGTCACCCAAGCTAGAGGCCACTTGAGAAAGGCCATGACATCCATGCTAATGTTGATTTCTTGGGTGCTCTGGAAGGAACGTAATGCGAGGGTCTTCCGCAATGACGCGACCCCCTCCACGGTGATCGTGCGTGACATCAAAGAAGAGATTAGATTGTGGGTGTTAGCGGGTGCTAAGCATCTGGGTTCTGTAATGCCGCGAGAGTAACGGCCTCTTTCTTTTTCGCCCTTTGTTGGGCTCTGTCACAAACATTCTCCCTTATTTAATGAAATGGCAAATCTTTTGCCTTGTTTCAAAAAAAAATGGCTGAATCTGAATGAAGGATCATTACACACATTTCCACATTGCTTTGCCACCCTATGGGTGCTCGACGCCTTGCTGGCATGTTCCTGGAGTGCTCTGAAACAGCTAGGTGATCCACATTCGTGAGAAGCTACTATGCTTTTCTGGGTGCCAGGCTATGAAACCAAACTATGTTGTGTGTGAACATACGAGACGAAGTGCCGAATATCAGTCCTCAGAACCATACAATAATCATTCAAACTGAGGTGTGAATTCTCCGGCATTGTTTTTCTTTGATAAAAAGGGGCACCCCCAGCTCCATTTTCATGTTGAAAACGAAACTCAAATACACTTCAAGTGGTCAAAACCAGGTCTCCGAAAAGCAAAAACTACTAGTGCAACAGGTTGCGGCAAAAAAGAAAGAAAGAAGCAGAACCGTCTTACAAGTGGTAGCCACAGGCCACCTTCTACGACATTGTCGTTTCAAATGTATTTATTCTCACCCGGCAACGAGCTTAATTTCTCTCATTATTTTGGCAAATGCATTGTTTCACGTGTGAATAAGAGAGGTCTAGTCAATATTTTGATCAGACAACAAATATTGCCTTGCACGCGTTCAAGGAAATGGAGTGGTTCTGTTTGGATTTCAAGGTACAATGGCCTCAAAATAAGCTTTCCATGTAGCATACGCAGAGCACATGAAATCCGAAAATTGTGGAACTTATCATCATTTTAAATCAGAGAAACAAAATGTGTAGTACAATCCTGGCGATAAAAAGGGGACTTCGTTAAATATTTGCTTGCCTTGTTTGCTAAGAGAAGATGCTTCTCTTAGTTGGCATCATGGGTTTTGATATGAACACCATTCTGATGGTATCTCTATAGTTGAGTAGGGTACGAGTTGAACCGGGATACAAAGGGAATATACGGATGGCACCCATCCTGAACCAACAATTAGTGTATTGTGCACAATGATTGTTAAAATCTTCCCATTTTGTCTTGGTGGTAGTTTGGTGATATTTTATCTTTGCTCTTAAGTAATGGAAATTGTTGACACATATTGGCCAGATGTCATGGGGGTATGACACTCTTGTTGGCATGCTATGGCATCTACATTTGAAAGAAAAATGTTTATCAAACTTAGGTTTTGTAATGCCGGTATGATGCATGTGGCTTGAGATTTCCGTTGAGTTTGTATTTAGCCTTATAGTTCTTTGTATGGTGACTAGAAGAGCCATGGAACCTTTTGTTATTCCGAAAATGTGCATGCACTTCGGGCAGAGGGAGCAGCACCAACAGGTCCTGATGATTATTCCTTGAAAGGAGTTCATGTTCTCCGCCTTGAGTAGTACATGATTCAGATTAGAATGAACTTGGTTATCTCTTGCACCATATTGTTGATGTAAAACCTATTAGTGGAAAGTTGTAGGTCTACCCTATTTTCTCTGCGTTTGTAGCTTCTTATTCGAAAAAACACAACTTGAAGCAAATATTGTGAACTTGAAATCTCCTGAAAGATTTGAAATCCTGGAATCGAAGATGTGTCCATTAGATGCTACAGGAATTATTATTACTTTGAACTAATTTGCATACAATTTCAAAAGAACTTTTCCATTTCTCTTTCCTAAATCAGCTATCAGCCTACTTGGCCTGCATATGAGAATAACAAACTAGGGTCCCTGTCCAATAAGAAGGCAAAGAGAAAGAGCCGAAGCCTAAGTCCTGAGACAGGACTTTCAGCACCCGGGTGCCCCTACACCCTCCATGAATAGTAAATTCATAAAGAAATGAAAACAAAAACAAAGAAATCTGAAACTTTGGGACATCAAACATGATCAAACATTTGATGATCATGCAAAGTTTCTACTACAAATAACATTCGAGGAGTCCTTACCTAAAAATAACAAAATCACTGTTCAAAAGTTTATGTGCACTTTTGAGCAGTGATTTTGCTTTTTTGGTGAGGGCTCCAATCCATGAATGTTATCTATGGCTGAAATTTTGCAAGAACATCAAATCTTTGATCCCTGAAAGTTTTTTTTTTAATTTTTTATGAATTTACTGTTTATGATGGTGTAGGGAAGCTGTTGCACCTTTCTCGTAAGTCCTAGCACCAGTAACCCCTTGGATCGTCTGCCCCTCTTCGGTCCCGAGCTTTAGGTCGCGCCCGGCGCCCATGCGCTGCCCGGCCCTGACATCGTCACGTACTACGTCGACGCCATCGCCATGCACAGCGGCATCCATCGGCATCGGCTGTGACCAGCCTCACGGACGCTTGCCTCTCGTCCGTGGTGGCGCCGCTGTTCCGTGAAAGACATATAGCAAGATGCTAGCATCGTACGTACTGATGGAAGAAATGGATAAAAGAGACGTGGGGACGCAGGACGCAATGCGTGCAGTGATAGTGCATGATACCGCCGAATCGGGCCCGCCGCCCTGCCCACAAGCTGGCCGGCCGCGTCGTTTCCCCGCCACCGCGACGTTGTCGCCGTGCGCCTGTCGAGCTCCCGGCGGCCCGTACCGCCGTGTCGTCCGGGAAGAAACCGCCACCGGCTCCCTCGATCCGGCCGCGCGCAACGGACGCCCACCCCGTACGACCCCGCGCGATCACCGCCGGGAGGAGATCACATCATCAACCAGCCACCGCACGTCTACGTCCAGAGCCCCCGTCGGCGTCACGGGAGATCGCCGGCGCGAGACGCCGAGCGCGTCGTGACGGCGCATCGCGTCAGGCCACTGCCGCGCAGCATGGCGACCGGTCGATCCCCGCTGCTTTCCACGCCGCCGACGGCCGGCCGTGGGCACGTGGAGCCAACACCAGCCAACCAAGAGAAGCTTCTCCGATCGAGATGCCGCGGTGCAGTGCGTGCATCTGTGCATGCATGCATGGGCGCTGGTCGCTACACCCCGCCTATAAGTAGAGGGGACAGCGACTCGGGTGGCGCGACCGGCTAGCCGGACGACCGATCACTAGCTCTATAGCTCGTGCTTCGTTTCTTTGTGCCGGGCAGGTTTATGGGCAAGATGGGCGATCGGGCGCGTACTTGCTTGTCTGCTAGCGCCGGTGTCAGATGCCAGCGCGTGTCCATGCCTCGCAGCTCCGTCCCGGCTCATGCATGGCCGTGAGGCCGCCATGGGCAGACAGACCGCCTGTGTTCTCACTGCAGCTACAGTGTGATGGCGCTGGCAGGGTGGAGGTTGACAAGGGAAAACCGGCAGTTGCTCGACATGGGAGCGTGCGCGCATTGCCCCGGGACGTTATCAGTGAGCGATCATGCATGGACGATGGATATCCAGCTGCATGCATGCATGTGATATTTTAATTCTCTATCTCTTGAGATTGTGTGCGGAGTCACCATCAGGCCCCTCTCGATGCACGGTGCCTAGAGCAAATGCTTGTGCGTGAGGGACGAAACTACGCAATATGTTTTTCTAATCATCTATTGTCCTCTTAGTTACCCTACTGTATCAGTCTTTTGGCCTACGCAATGTGGCCTAGCATCGGTATAAGATGGAGCATTGAGATTTCCGAGCGGCCTCGATGAACGAATTCTCCCTTTCATAAATTTTGGCTTTCCATGCTTACTATTTTATAAGCTATGCCTAATAAGAGCAAGTAAAATAAGGTGATTTAAAGCGGGCTATAAGGATTTAAATAATATATTTTTGTTGAGCTGGAAGAAAGAGAAGAGGAGGGAGAAGAGAAGCGGACTGTAGATTAACAGCTAGCTGCAATGCATGCTCCTAGAAACTTATAACAGTGTAAGATGGACCATATGTTAATAAAGTGGTACTTCCTTATAGCTAACTACTACTCCCTCCGTTCCAAATTACTCGTCGTAGAAATGAATGTATCTAGAACTAAAATACATCTAGATACATCCATACCCACGACAAGTAATTCGGAACGAAGGGAGTAGTATATTTGTTGGCTATTATACTGGCTATAAATGACATGACAACATCTTACAACCAGCAGCTGGCTACATTATTAACCATGCTCTAATGCTCCTAGAAGACTTGAATCAAAGGGCTTGAATATAGGTATGTTGGCGTGACTAAGTCTCCAAACAAGTATGATAACACCACAATTCACCACCATAAAGTAGATGTGTTATTGTACATAGCTTTTAATATCCTATGCATCATTACATCCAATACACAATCCATTTGGCATCTTGATTATAACCACTCGGGTGGTAATTCTATCCTAGTGTTTTTTCTAGTCAAGAACGAGCACAAAGTGTGAACTTCCCATTTCTCTAATTGTATATTTTCGACCATCCATGCCTAAAATATTTGTCATCGCTTGTTATTTGTCTAGTCAAAGTAGCTAAAGTTTATATGCATTTGATGGTTGCAGTTGGTCATCACTCTCCCTATCTCAACTACAATCACGTACGGAGCGAGTTTTTCAGCTGTGAAAGATGACTTCCTTCCGTATTACATGACTGTCTATATTGGGAGGTAAATATATAATGTTCGAGGGGCTTGGTGGAACTAGAACAATATTCAAACTCGTATAAATGTAGCTTCCCTTAAATTCCAAAATCGTTGATGCTATATTTGAGATTTGATATTCGAGGGGCTATAGAAAGGAGTAACAGCTCTCGGGTGCCCCTATATCCTCATGAATAGTACATTGTACTCAGTGTCTCTTTGATATATATTTTTCATTACATTATATTATGGAGTTTTTTACATTTGGATTATAGGTGGAAACCGAGTAGAACCACCTCTATTAATGATCCAAACTATCAAAGTTACAAACGGTAAACCAAGGAAACGAGGACGCATCATTCATCAACCCTAGCTGACACCCATGGTCTCTTCTAGGTCGTTGCCTCTGTACTTCTCCTCCTTCCCATCCCGTGGCCTCATTGGTAGCTAGAGGAGTGGGTACTCACTCATTTCATTAATCTTAGTTCTACTAGGTCCTTGTTTCCCTTACGTTCTGGTTCTTGATGGTATTGGCGAGGTACGGTGACACACCCGCATTGAATAAAGGTCTTTTAAGTTTACCCCCACTTCGGCGACCTCTGATCAGGCGCCAACGAAGGGCATGCAGGGATAGGCGCTGCTGGATCTATTGGCTCTCTTTAGATCTTGGCAATTGATATGTCAATCAGGGAAAGCATTTGAATGGCTTTTGGTGCGGCGACTTGGATACCTTCCTTTGGTTCGTTCCGCGGCAAACTCCGGTTTCTCCAGCTCTCTTAATTGATCGTGAAGGATTGCAAACCAGCATTGCTTTGGGTGAATCCTCCGCTAATATTCCTTCAGTTGTTAACTAGATCTCATTTCCTGGTGTGTGACAATTACGGTATTCAAAGCCTAGCATGACAAAAGCGTCTATAGGTGTCTCTTCTCCTTGCCAAATTCCAGCGGACACTGGACAGTCGAACGAAGAAGACAACCACGAATGCTTTAATTGCGTATATGCTGACTATTTTTTGCTCAAGGAATATCAGATATGAGATTCCCAAAGAAAAAAGAGAGATCCAAACCATGCCACGGAACTCACACACCCGTGGATGGAATGGATACGTAAAAATGCAATGCCGGCCTTCCTATAATGTCGACGGCGGGAAACCAAAGCCTTGCGTGTCCGAGGGAGCGCCGAAAGTCTAAGTGAGTGGACAAACCAACGGCCATGGCACACCCAGCAGAACAGCATCTCCCAGGGTGGCCGGAGCCAGGCCCGCCGTCGTAGCGTCAAATCTCTCCAAACGGCATGAAAAGCCGACAGGTGACAAGGTTTCAGAGGTTTTTACGGTACGACATGGACGGGTCGGCGCCCGGAGGGAATCCCAGAGGAATAATCGCTCCGATCGACGGCCGGCCGGCCATGCCATGCCGGCCGGGCGGGTGGCTTTTCTCGGCCCCGTACGTGCGTGCATGGCCATGGCAATGGCATGCTTTGCCCGGTGCCGGTGGCATGGCCACACACGAGAGAATAAAGCGCGATCGACTGTGATTCGATTCGCGTCGCGTGTGTATATTCTCGTGTTCCGGGCAAAGTGGGGGGAGATTCAGCGAGTCCGCCAGGTGCTCGATTGCCCGCTAGCTGGTGGCCTGCACGAGTTCGTGGAAGAGATGCGGCGGTGGTGGTGGGAAAGTGGAACCCCTTTGCCAAGTGGTGGAAAGCGCAGATCCTGCACGTAGCGTCGTCGCCATTGGTTTGATTGATGCGACTGGCTCGTTGCGTCCAACTTGTTCATGCTCTCGAGAACGGCCTTGAAAACATAGGCGCATTCTCATAGGAGGGAAGAAGGGACCGCCTAAATCCAGAATCAGTCTTGTTTGCGCCAGACCGTCGGACCGGAATCCATTGGTTTGCAGCATTTCTTCCACCTCCAGCACACTTCGCCACAGTAAAAGAAAATCTGAAACTTTCTGGCTTCGGTTATGATGTTGTACGTGCTTGCAAAATTTCGTGGCCAAATAGCATCCAATGAGCTCCATGCAAACGAAACAAAAAATTCTGCTCAACAGTGCAAAATATATTGATCATCATTATTGTTATTTTCGGTATGGAGCTCACGGGATGTCATTTGGCCACTATTTTTTTTATCAAAATAGGCTTTCGTCCCGCTCTATAGATAAGCAATCTGCCAACAACAAGGTCTAGTGCAACAATAGGACACAACACACACCACCCAACACTACATAGGAGTATGCACAAAGTATGTAAGGTTTTGCTGAGGACACAGCTCAACAAACCCAGAGAGAAAAAAGGCATCATACATGCCGCACCCATGCGAGGGGCGACTAATCAGGCTTGGGCGACGGCAGCGGCGGGAGAGGCGGCGACAGGCGAAGTGCGACGGAGCGTAGGCTGGCGGTGATGGAGTCGATGCAGGCGTGCTCCGGTCGACGACTAAGCAGCTCCAGAGCTGCAGGAAACCACAAAGCTTGTACAACGCATCAGTGGACCGTCGTAAAGGCGTATGTGCAATCACCAACTTGTTACGGATCGTCCAAAGTGTCCATGCTAGAATTCCAATCCCAAGCCACCTAATGTGACGAGAGCCCACGGGCATGGTTTGGAGTTCTGCAAACAGGTCTAGAAAGTTGGCGTGGCACCATGTGCCGCCGTAGACTTCTCTAAAACAGCTTCAAAGGAATTGTGCCGTAACACAGGTGAAGAATATATGGTCCGAGTCTTCCGGGGTGTCACGTAGAGGGCATCCACCATCACCAGGGCCACTAAATTTTGCAAGCACCTACAACTTCTGTTCATAATCTAAGCCAATTTTGCTTCTTCAGATTTACTGTTCGTTGTGGGTATAATGTGTTCGAGTGTGGAACAACCACGCTCTTTGGATCATCGAGCCTCCCGCGGCTTCATGGAAGGATCTTCACTTTAGCATCCATTGCCATTCCTACCCTCTGAACTTACGAGAAGCGGCGATTGTTACGCGACTAAAACGTGTACTATTAGGACGCCACCAGGCACTTCCCTCTCGTCTCACTGGTTTTGTTAGAATCTGCTTGGCAATGAGCCGCCCAACCCTCCGAAGACATTGGCAACTCTTCTCACTTCACCATCGGCCCTGTCGAGTGTCGAGCTATCCTCTAGTAGCAGTCTAGCTACAACACGAAACAGATTTTTTTTTTTTTTTGAGAATTACAACACGAAACAGATGGTGGTGCAGGACGCATGATGGCGATGCATTCCAACCCAAGCTAGCCCCTCCGTATAACCGTGGTCCTGTCCTACAGGCTACAGGCCACAGATAAACCAGTTAGCGAGTGTACATACATGTCCAACAAAGGCCCAGTTTCGATGCGTCAGCGGCCACACGGAAGTGTCGGGCTCGGGTCGATCAAAGGTGCTCTCATGCTGTCGAGGTACGACGAGCGAGCGCGACCGGTACGTGCGCGTACTACGCGGTGGAGTACACGTACGCCGGCGCGGTTTTGGTCCTGAGACGCCATCGATGGATTCGTCGACCGACCCGACCGGAAAGAAAAAGGCCCGTGCGTCCGTGCATGCATGATGAGCACATACATCTCCGGAGCTCCTAGCAGAACCCTGGCACGGTGGCGCGACACGGGACACGCCCGGCCTGTACGCCGGCTTTGGAACCATCCGGGGCCGCGCGACCGCACGCCTCCCTCCTGCCGGCCAGGGACACCCCGGCAGAGCAGGAGCAGCCACCGCGCCGGGCAAAGCGAGGGGGCAAAAGCCGGTGCCAAGTGAAAGACTCAAGGCCGTGCAGCGCATCCCAAACGTACGTGGAGTGCGTCGCGCGATCGCGAGCCGGGAAACGGACCGCGCGCTGGTGAAAGAAAGAGCTCCGGGTTCTCGCTGCGTGCGCGCGCTGGGTTTTCGGGCTCCCCGTGGCCGTGATGATGGGCGTGGGCGAGCGAGCGCGCCCATCTCGGCGTGTCCCTCCGCGCGGGCGCACCATCATGCCCGCCCCTCGCCTTTCCCTCCCTCCCTCGCACTGCACCGCGATCGCGATGCATGCCGCGCGCTGGCTGCAAAGTCCAAAGCAGCCACCCGGGTTTGTTTAATTTAATCCGCACCGCACCGGCCCGGGCTGGCTAACCATCATAGTCCTTGTGCAAGTGCAAGCAAGCAACTTCATGTTACACGGGTTGCCAGCTTGATCTGCTACCGTTCACAATCTCACCTCTGAGGCTCTGACCGAAAAATGTCAGTGTCTCTTTGTGTATACAACTCTACTAATCTGTTGAATTACACGCCTCGACTCAAATCTCGCTCCCTCCACGTGCGTGGTACTACCTACGTCCCAAAATAAGTGACTCAATTTTGTAAGACATACATACTACCACTACACTGCCAAACATTCCCGGCTAGCGAGCAAGGAGAGGCAGGCAGATATATCTCGCAGGTCGCGTCGCCCGCGCCGAACCGAAGCCTTTTTACGTACTACACGGATCGATCAACGAAACCTTTTGACATCTCCGTGGAGAAAAACGGCGTTTTCTGCTGACCGCGGGCGCTTTCGCCACTGACGACTTTGCGAGTGCTAAGCTTTTGCCCTTCTCATGATAAATCATTGCGTCCGCGTGCTTTCCCTTCTCTCTTTTGGATGGATGGATGGAGTATTCGTGAGCATGATTAGGCCGGTCCGTTGGTGCGGCATTCAGGCATTATACATGTCTCCTCCTGCCGGCAGACGGCAGGCTCCATGGCTTTGCTGCGGCCCAGTTCTGCTAATTGGTGCGTCGACCTTAATAAACGCCAAATGCGACGGCTATGATACGTGAAAAACTGAAAAAATATGCGGTTGGATCCAGCATAGACGTGCTCTATTGGTTGGCACAACGGTACCAATTTCGCAAAAAAGAAAAAAAAAGGTAGTACCAGGAAGAATTATTGGTGCTGCATGTCGTGATATGTCATATTTGGAGTACTATACATGTATGTATAGGTGATCGTACATAGGGCCGGAAAGGGAGCATTATTATACTTGGGATTGTTTGACTCATGTCCGTGTGACAATATACCGACTCTAAGAGACACGTTGCATTTCTGGCGTTAAACAATCGAGGGTTAGGGTAGCATGAGTTGTTTAGGAGCAGGATTAGGAGGGAGAATCCTGCCGGAAATGAATTATGGGGGGAGTAGAGGGCGGCTGCGCAGGAGGGAAGCCCAACAAGGAGGTTGTGAGCGCTTTGGAGGGCCCGGCTTGTCGCCGGATATGCCCCCGACAGGTCCACATCAAATCCCACATTACAGCCTAGTGGCCCGGGACCGAATGCGGGGCCCAGCACGCCATCCACTACGATTTCGGCCGAAAAGGGCTCGTATGCACACACACACACACCTGGTGAATGGACCGTTTTTTTCGGGGTGATGAATACACTTCGATCCTCGGCGGTGCATCTCGCCCGGATCACAAAATCTAGCAGTCGTATGACTGGTTGCCAAGACGTATTCGTATTTGACTTGGGTTACGTACATTCTTTGGATTCACAAAGTTAATCCTGTCTGCAGATGTGTACTTTAGGCTTGTGTGAACGTTTTGCACTTAATGGAAGGGGCTTATTTCATTTTTAGCTTGTCGTAGAAATGGAAGGAGCCTATGGAATGTCAAAAAAGAAACTTATGGTATGCGGCTCAATGATTTGTTTGTCAACCTAATTTGGGCCAAGGTTTGCATACCGGTAATACTAACTCATTAATGTGAGTGAAGGCATATGCATCTCATTGTTTTTAGTATGACTTAAGAACTACATAAAAAAAGTGAAGTAGTTGTTTTTTTAATGAAATGACAACCGCTCACTAATGTCTTTTTGAAACACCGAGTATATGCTTCCTCCATATCAAAATATAAGACGTTTTGGTAGGCCAAATGACTCACCGAAACATCACATGCACGCGCACGCACACGCACATGCGCACACACTCAACTTACGAAGACTTGCCGTGGGAGTTTCAAAAATTGATGAAGCCATCAATGGTGTCTCGCTATCGGGCAGGACATCGCCTCCACATTAAGAATAATCTTCTCACCGGGGACCAATTGTGGGTTTGGGGTACAATCGCAATGAAAGGATCGAGAAGAAGGACCTGGAGGGGGGGGGGTGGTTAGACCCTCAACAAGTAAATGTGGCAGTTTTTAAGTTCAAATTGAGGTGAAGTTTTAGCATAAGTTTAAGCATTCACAATACATTTCAAGCAAGCATGACAAGAGTATGAACAACGGAAAGAGTAAAGCATGCTAATTGCAAGAAAGTAAATGGATGAGATTGGAGTGTGCAAACGCAATGAAGACACGAAGATTTTTGGCGTGGTTCCGATAGGTGATGCTATTGTACATACACGTTGATGGAGAATTCAACCCACGAAGGGTAACGGTTGCGTGAGTGCACAGAGGGCTCCACCCACGAAGGGTCCACGAAGAAGCAACCTTGGCTATCCCACCATGGCCATCGCCCACGAAGGACTTGCCTCACTCGATTAGATCTTTACGAAGTAGGCGATCTCCTTGCCCTTACAAACTTCTTGGTTCAACTCCACAATCTTGTCGGAGGCTCCCAAGCGAGACCTAACCTTTAGGAGACACCACTCTCCAAAAGGTAATGGATGGTGTGTTGATGATGAACTCCTTGCTCTTGTGCTTCAAATGATAGTCTCCCCAACACTTAACTCTCTCACACAGATTTGGATTTGGTGGAAAGGTGATTTGAGTGAAAAACAACTTGGGGAAGGGTAGAAATCAAGAATCTTGTGGTAGGATTGCAATACACTGCTTGTCCTTGGGAAGGATATACCCCCTGAAGTATGTGTTTAAACACATTTTCCTTTCCATTGTTTTGTTTAACCTTTCTTGTGATCTATATGATCTAAGCAGTAATATTCTTCTGCTTATGTAAACACCTTGGTGTACAACTGTGTCGGTAAGACCCTGTTGCTTTTGTTGATGTCATTCTGGTAACCACCGATGGACGAGAACTTTGCCTATTGGTCTGCCTCGTTCAACGAGCAGGAAAATGGTTCTCTTCATCCCCCGCCCTTGGTACTAATATTGTTGCAGACATAACCGATAGTCTTTTCTCTGACATGCCTTGCTCTCATGATCGTGCAAGATGACAATGCCCTCCCTGCTTTTAACCCACATGGTGGGCCCATAACCCACAGCTCCACAGGTTCAAGACCCGACTCTCTTGTACACCCCCTTGTTCCCAAAGCTATTCCTCGCACATGGCCTCGTATGTAATTCACGAACCACCTTCCGAGAGATCATCAATTATGGTATCAGACTCAATACTTATTCACATTGCTTTGGACTCCTTTCACACTCTGCTTCAGGCATCGAACGCTTGCCTACCCGCTCGAAACTTTCCATGATACCTCCTTACTTTGCTCTCGATAATTTATTATGTTTCAATTCGAGAGTTACTTTCTGCCACCTTCCCCGATGTTATCGACCAGATAGTCAACCTTGCAAAGGCCTGTTCTCTCGAAATACCAACCCTTTATTCTTTCGTAAGTACGATGGAGTTCCCAAAGAAAGGATGCCGACTTCATCTTGATGACCTTAAGTAGAGGAATGAAGGCATCAACATAGTGGATCTACCTCTTCGAGAAGAGCAACCAAGACCGTAAAGACCCGTTAGAATTTCGTAACCAGACATTCATCCTTACCACACCTCTTAAATCTCGGGACGAGATTTGTAGTGAAGGAGATTTCTGACACCCCGATAGTTAAGCTATAGTAAACCCTTGCTAATCATGCCATGTCATCATCATTAAACTTTTTCTAAACCTCACTTGTTTCAAATTGAGATCAAATTCAAATTAAAAAAACAAGTCAAATTATAATTTCATAAAACAGTGAATTAAAAATGTTCAAAAGGCTGTAAATATTCACTAACAAATTAACAAACATCAAACAACATTTTGGGAATGTTTATATGCCTCTAAGATAATTAAAATAGGAACACACAACATTTAAATTAATCTTTTAAAAGTAAACAAATATTAATCCTTTTCAAAATAACTTGAAGCTTTGTGTGCAACTCAAATTATATGACCCAAGATTTATGTGCCAAGTTACATGTTCACCAAAATTTCATTTGCTACCTAAACTAAAGACAAGACAGAGGAAAATTAAATAAACATAAAAGAAAAAAAGGAGAAATGGAAAATACCTACAAGCTACTATGCAACCGGGCCTAAGTTACACAGTGCGCCCAGCCCACCTAAACCCCCTCATCCTTAACCCCTCTCTCTCCCCGTGTGTGTCACCATCGCACGCCATCATCGCCGTTGCGACCGCGCGATGCTCACCATGGCAGTGCTACAAGGCGTCGCAGAGGGGATAAGGGCGTCGTCCCCCGAGTCCCAGGCGAAACCCTAGCGCCATTTCCCCTTCCCTTGCGCCGCTTCTTCCACCTCGCCCGTAGCCGAACCATGTCGTCATGGACGACCTCATCCTCGTGTCCATTGCCCTCCCCGCCGCCTTAGACTGCGCCGGGAGCACCGCCTCCGCCGTGTTCATTGAGTATGTGGACGCATCAGAGCTAGGGACCCCTGCCTCGCGCGGATCGAGCCGTTCCCTTCCCCGGATCGCCGTCGCCGGAACATCATCCTCATCCTCCTCCCCGCGTCGCTACCTCGCGCCTCGCCGACCCCCTGTTCATCTACAAACGGGGGTGAGCCCTCTCACTGCCTCTTGCTTCTTCCCCCATCCCCGTGCGCACACCATGCGCTCGCGCGCCCGACCATCATCCCACTCGCGCTTCGGCGTCGCCCGCATAGCCCCGCTCGGCCTTGCTCGCCAGCCCAGCGCTCGTCGTCGCCGGGCTTCGCACTGCCCCGCACCACCACAACCATGCCCCGCGTGCGCCTCGGCTCGCCATCGCACCAGTACCCGCGCACCTTGCGCGCACGCGCTCGCCGCCCGCCCAGCGCGCGCTCGCCCGCCCGTGTCCGCTGTCCGCCGTGGCGACCGCCTGCAGCAGCGTTCGCCTGCAGTAGCGTCCGCCTGTGCCCGTACATGCTCCGCTTGCCCCCTTCGCCTGTTGCTGTTGTTGCCCGCGCCAGCCCCGTCCACCCGCCGTCGTAGCCGTTGCCCCCTCCTCGCATACTACCGGCTCCTCCTTCTGCCGCTGCTCGGCACCCGCCGCCGTAGCTCGCGGCCCCGCCCCTTCGCCCCAGCCACCACCGCACCTGGCCACCGGCCACCCCCCTTCGCCGGCCCGCCTCGCCGTGGTTTCGGCCTCGCCCTGCGCCCAGGCGAATGAAGGAAATATGCCCTAGAGGCAATAATAAAGTTATTATTTATTTCCTCATATCATGATAAATGTTTATTATTCATGCTAGAATTGTATTAACCGGAAACATAATACATGTGTGAATACATAGACAAACATAGTGTCACTAGTATGCCTCTACTTGACTAGCTCGTTGATCAAAGATGATTAAGTTTCCTAGCCATAGACATGAGTTGTCATTTGATCAATGGGATCACATCATTAGTAGAATGATGTGATTGACATGACCCATTCAGTTAGCTTAGCACTTGATCGTTTAGTTTACAGCTATTGCTTTCTTGATGACTTATACATGTTCCTATGACTATGAGATTATGCAACTCCCGATTACCGGAAGAACACTTTGTGTGCTACCAAACGTCACAATGTAACTTGGTGATTATAAAGTTGCTCTATAGGTCTCTCCGATGGTGATCGTTGAGTTGGCATAGATCGAGAATAGGATTTGTCACTCCGATTGCCGGAGAGGTATCTCTGGGCCCTCTCGGTAATGCACATCATTATAAGCCTTGCAAGCAATGTGACTAATGAGTTAGTTGCAGGGATGATGCATTAAAAAACGATTAAAGAGACTTGCCGGTAACGAGATTGAACTATGTATTGAGATACCGACGATCGAATCTCGGGCAAGTAACATACCGATGACAAAGGGAACAACGTATGTTGTTATGCGGTTTGACCGATAAAGATCTTCGTAGAATATGTAGGAACCAATATGAGCATCCAGGTTCCGCTATTGGTTATTGACCAAAGACATGTCTCGGTCATGTCTACATAGTTCTCGAACCCGTAGGGTCTGCACACTTAAAGTTCTGTGACGATCGGTATTATGAGTTTATATGTTTTGATGTACCGAAGTTAGTTCGGGGTCCCGGATATGATCACGGACATGACGAGGAGTCTCGAAATGGTCGAGACATAAAGATTGATATATTGGAAGCCTACATTTGGACATCGGAAGAGTTCCGGGTGAAATCGGAATTTTACCGGAGTGCCGAAGGGGTTACCGGAACCCCCCCAGGGGTTAATGGTCCTTGTTGGGCCCTAGTAGAGAGAGAGAGGGACCGGCCGCGCACCCCCTCCCCCTCTGGTCCGAATTGGACTAGGAAGGGGGGGGGTGCCCCCCTTTCCTTCTCCTTCTCCCCCTTCCTTTCCCCCTCCTAGTAGGAGTAGGAAAGAGGGAAGTCCTACTCCTACGAGGAGGAGGACTCCTCCTCCTGGCGTGCCCTATAGGGCCGGCCGACCTTCCTTTATATACGGGGGTAGGGGGGCACCCTAGAACACACAAGTTGATCATTGATCTCTCCCAGCCGTGTGCGGTGCCCCCTCCACCATAATCCACCTCGGTCATATCGTAGCGGTGCTTAGGCGAAGCCCTGCGTCGGTAGCTTCATCAACATCGTCACCACACAGTCGTGTTGACGAAACTCTCCCATGAGCTCTACTGGATCGTGAGTTCGCGGGACGTCACCGAGCTGAACGTGTGCTGAACGCGGAGGTGCCGTACGTTCGGTACTGAGGATCAGTCGATCATGAAGACGTACGACTACATCAACCGCGTTGTCATAACGCTTCCGCTTAACGGTCTACGAGGGTACGTGGACAACACTCTCCCCTCTCGTTGCTACGCATCACCATGATCTTGCGTGTGCGTAGGAAAATTTTGAAACTACTATGTTCCCCAACAGTGGCATCTGAGCCAGGTTTATGCGTAGATGTTATATGCACGAGTAGAACACAAGTGAGTTGTGGGGGATACAAGTCATATTGCTTACCAGCATGTCATATTTTGGTTCAGCGGTATTGTTGGATGAAGCGGCCCGGACTGACATTATGCGTACGCTTACGCGAGACTGGTTCTACCGACGTGATTTGCACACAGGTGGCTGGCGGGTGTCAGTTTCTCCAACTTTAGTTGAACCGAGTGTGACTATGCCCGGTCCTTGTTGAAGGTTAAAACAGCACTAACTTGACGAACTATCGTTGTGGTTTGATGCATAGGTAATAACGGTTCTTGCTCAGCCCGTAGCAGCCACGTAACACTTGCAACAACAAAGTAGAGGACGTCTAACTTGTTTTTGCAGGGCATGTTGTGATGTGATATGGTCAAAGCATGATGCTATATTTTATTATATGAGATGATCATGTTTTGTAACAGAGTTATCGGCAACTGGCAGGAGCCATATGGTTGTCGCTTTATTGTATCAAATGCAATCGCCATATAATTGCTTTACTTTATCACTAAGCGGTAGCGATAGTCGTAGAAGCAATAGTTGGCGAGACGACAACGATGCTACGATGGAGATCAAGGTGTCGCGCCGGTGACGATGGTGATCATGACGGTGCTTTGGAGATGGAGATCAAAGGCACAAGATGATGATGGCCATATCATATCACGTATATTGATTGCATGTGATGTTTATCCTTTATGCATCTTATTCTGCTTTGATTGACGGTAGCATTATAAGATGATCTCTCACTAAAAATTTCAAGGTACAAGTGTTCTCCCTGAGTATGCACTGTTGCAAAAGATCGTCGTGGAGACACCACGTGATGATCAGGTGTGATAAGCTCAACGTTCTTATACGATGGGTGCAAGCCAGTTTTGCACACACAGAATACTCGGGTTAAACTTGACGAGCCTAGCATATGCAGATATGGCCTCGGAACTCTGAGACCGAAAGGTCGAGCGTGAATCATATAGCAGATATGATCAACATAGTGATGTTCACCATCGAAAACTACTCCATTTCACGTGATGATCGGTTATGGTTTAGTTGATTTGGATCACGTGATCACTTAGATGATTAGAGGGATATCTATCTAAGTGGGAGTTCTTAAGTAATATGATTAATTGAACTTAAATTTATCATGAACTTAGTACCTAACAGTATTTTGCTTGTCTATGTTGTTGTAGATAGATGGCCTGTGTTGTTGTTCCGTTAAATTTTAATGCGTTCCTTGAGAAAGCAAAGTTGAAAGATGATGGTAGCAATTACACGGACTGGGTCCGTAATTTGAGGATTATCCTCATTGATGCACAGAAGAATTACGTCCTGGAAGCACCGCAGGGTGCCAGGCCTGCTGCAGATGCTGCTGATGATGTTAAGAACATCTGGCAGAGCAAAGCTGATGACTACTCGATAGTTCACTGTGCCATGCTTTACGGGTTAGAACCGGGACTTCAACGATGTTTTGAACGTCATGGGGCATATGAGATGTTCCAGGAGTTGAAGTTAATGTTTCAAGCAAATGCCCGGATTGAGAGATATGAAGTCTCTAATAAGTTCTACAGCTGCAATATGGAGGAGAATAGTTCTGTAAGTGAACATATACTCAGAATGTCTGGGGACAATAATCATTTGACTCAACTGGGAGTTAATCTTCCCGTTGATAGTGTCATTGACATAGTTCTTCAATCACTGCCACCAAGCTATAAGAGCTTCGTGATGAACTATAATATGCAAGGGATGTATAAGACAATTCCCGAGCTCTTCGCAATGCTAAAGGATGCGGAGGTAGAAATCAAGAAGGAGCATCAAGTGTTGATGGTCAACAAGACCACCAGTTTCAAGAAAAAGGGTAAAGGGAAGAAGAAGGGGAACTTCAAAAAGAACGGCAAACAAGTTGCTGCATAGGAGAAGAAACCCAAGTCTGGACCTAAGCCTGAGACTGAGTGCTTCTACTGCAAACAGACTGGTCACTGGAAGCAGAACTGCCCCAAGTATTTGGCGGATAAGAAGGATGGCAAGGTGAACAAAGGTATATGTGATATACATGTTATTGATGTATACCTTACTAGAGCTCGCAGTAGCACCTGAGTATTTGATACTGGTTCTGTTGCTAATATTTGCAACTCGAAACAGGGACTACGGATTGAGCGAAGATTGGTTAAGGACGAGGTGACGATGCGCGTGGGAAATGGTTCCAATGTCGATGCGATCGCCGTCGGCACGCTACCTCTACATCTACCTTCGGGATTAATTTTAGACCTGAATAATTGTTATTTGGTGCCAGCGTTAAGCATGAACATTATATCTGGATTTTGTTTGATGCGAGACGGTTATTCATTTAAATATGAGAATAATGGTTGTTTTATTTATATGAATAATATCTTTTATGGTCATGCACCCTTGAAGAGTGGTCTATTTGTGTTAAATCTCGATAGCAGTAATACACATATTCATAATGTTGAAGCCAAAAGATGCAGAGTTGATAATGATAGTGCAACTTATTTGTGGCACTGCTGTTTAGGTCATATTGGTATAAAGCGCATGAAGAAACTCCATTCTGATGGACTTTTGGAATCACTTGATTATGAATCACTTGGTACTTGCGAACCATGCCTCATGGGCAAGATGACTAAAACGTCGTTCTCTGGAACTATGGAGCGAGCAACAAATTCGTTGGAAATCATACATATTGATGTATGTGGTCCAATGAATATTGAGGCTCGTGGCGGGTGTCGTGGTTCTAACTCTGACAGTGATGTAGGGGGGTGAGTATGGAGAGGCTAGATCCTAGCTATTGGGAAGTTGTTACACGCGAGGTTTACGAGTTCAGGCCCTTCTCGGAGGAAGTAATAGCCCTACGTCTCGGAGCCCGGAGGCGGTCGACTGGATTATGCGTGTATATATTACAGGGGTGCGAACCCTTCCTACTGAGGAGGGGGGTGGCTTATATAGAGTTCGCCGACCCCCTCCTGCCCTCAGTAATGCAGGGTTTTAAAGTACATTTAAGATGGGGCGTTACTGGTAACGCCTCTAATAAAGTGTTGTAAATGACCATGAAGACTACTTAACAGCTGACCGTTTGCCTACGGAGTGACTGTAGATCTCCTGGCAGTCGAGTGATTAGCTTCATGGTCGAGTGGTAGCTTCTTGGTCGAGTGTCTTGAACCCGTCGAGTGGAGTACCTTCAAGTCAATTGATGGGTGATTTCTTCTAGGGATGTCCTTGGGTAGGACTCTTTGGGACGGGTCCGTGCTCCTACCCCAGGTACATAGCTTCATCATTAGCCCCCGAATGGATCGAGGTTAGAGTGGGGGAAGAGTTGGGGATCCTTTCCGACCGGTTCTTCGAGATTGTAAGAGTGCTTCGCTTAGGGTCAGTTGTCGCGGACGACGTCACCAACCTTTTTCAGTCGCCTTGATCCATTCCAGGCCCTTCATCGAGTGAATATCCTTGCTTGTGACATGCCGAGTGTTGGTACGAGCGGGATACTCTATTTTTGGCAAGCGGTTCTGTGGCCCGTGGATCTCATGGGATTTGGATTTTGGGAAGCGCGCGGGACGGGAGTAGCCGCAGTAATCGGAAGTGAAAAAGCGGAAACTCCTCGATCCTCGCGTCGCCTTTTTCGCCACGTACTGCGCGCGCGTCTGTTGCGGGATTTGACTGGGCTGCCTGGGCCTACCGGTCAGTCACTCGGGAGCAGCCCCTTATAAGTTGCCGGCTCGGGGTTTCCAAGCCGCGCGCTTCTCTTCTGCTTCCTTCTTTCTTTCTTCCTCTCTCCCTTCGCCAGCTCTCCTGCGACCCTCGGCCGTACCCTAGTGCCGTTAGCCCATGCGAGACCTCGCCGGCGACGATGGTGAAGGGCAAGACCACTGCTTTGGAGCGCGCGAAGAAGGCAGCGACGACGGGGAAAGGAAAGAAGTCTTCGCGAGGTGGATCTTCCTCCCGGACCACCCTGCCCAAGGGTTAGATTCAGGGCGATTGGATGCCATCGGTGCTCCGGCAGGAAGATCTCGACGACATGGTCGAGGGAGGAGCCATTCCCCACGAGGCCGCGCGTCTCCCGGGGAGGGAGATTGAGCCGCAACCCCGCGACGGTGAGTGCGTGCTCCTCGCCACCCACATCGACCGAGGGTTTTCTCTGCCTCCCCATCCATTCTTCCGGAGCTTCTTGAATTTCTTCGGAGCGCAGCTCCATCACTTTACCCCCAATTCCATAGTCTATCTTGCCGCGTTCATTTCCATGTGCGAGGCCTTCCTGGGTTGCCGTCCGCATTGGGGGCTTTTCAAGCATATCTTTACTTGCCGCTCCCAGTCGGTGAAGAAGGCCAAGTCGAGTGACGAGAAGACGCAAGTCATCCAGTTGTGCGGGGGTCTGGCGATCCAGACGAGGGGGAAGAGCTGTTTCCCCTCTATCACCTTCCCGGAGTCGGTCCGCGGCTGGCAGTCGACCTGGTTCTACTGCCAGGACCAGGCGACCCCCGGGCAGTCGACCGGTCTTCCTCCTTTTTCACTCGACCGAGCCGAGAAGCCTATCTCTCTGAAGGTCACGCCGGAGGAAAGCGCCCAAGTCAAGGTATTGGCGGGTCGAGTGGTTGAACTTGTCCGTGAGGGGGTGACTGGGATGGACCTATTAGAGGTCTTTCTCCAGAGGCGCATCCAACCGCTCCAGGCGCGAGACCATCCGATGTGGCTGTATTCTGGCCTTGACGACACCACTCGGATCCACCCGGAGGAGGTCACCGATGAGATGCTGGAGGGGTGGCTGTCAAGCATCACGGGGAACAAAGACAACCCCCGAGGAGCCAGAAGGGTGATTCCACTCGACAACTCATATGAAGTCGATCAGGTATGTCTTTGCGTCGGATATCTGGCCTTCTGTATTAGTCTTCTTTGTGTGAGTTGACTGACTTTCGTCCTGTCCGTTGTCCTCCAGGCTACCACTGAGATGTACTCGACGCCCAACGGGGCACAAGGGCCGACCGAGGAAGGTGAGGGGAGCGGAGGCGAGAGCGGGGACGACCAGGTCGAGTGGGAGTCCGACGGCGAGGGAGAGGAGGGCGACGACATCTTCTCCAGTGAGGAGGAGGAGGAGGCTGAACCCTCCCGCCCGGAGGGACGGTCCAAGCTCGCCCACGATCCAGCGCAGGAACGTGGCAAGGCGGCCACTCCTGTTGGGCAGTCGTCGAAACGCCCTCGGACTTCTTCTCCTCTGCCGACCGGGAAGGCTCCCAAGCACCCACGAACGGCGCCATCCAAGCCGCCCAAGGCCTTGCCCAAAATGAAGATAGCTGTTCCCACCATTTTGGGGTAACAACAACACTTGCTTTCCTTTGTCGACTGTGGACGGATCCTTGGTCGATTCACTGGGCCAACTGACTAACTTTCGAGATTTGCAGTGGTGCAACTTCTAAGGTCTCCGCCAGGAACGACGACCAAGAGATGGAGGACGCTGTCACCTCCAACCCTGGTACGATCACTGCCGTCCTGCTTACGAGTTGACTGAAACTTTATTGCGACTCTGGTCGATTGAATGTTTTCCTTGCAGCTCCTCCTCATGTTATCGACCTCCCGGACGACGACGACAACACACCACTGAGGGTGAAGAGGAAGAAGAAGGTGTTGGCTGGCAAGGCTCCACAATCCACTCCCGCGCCTGAGGCTGCAGTTCGGGATGATGGCGAACCCACTCGGGCTTCCGTGACTTTCGCTGTTCCTTTGACGAGCGTGCAGCCTTCAGCGTCGACTGCAGATCCGTCTTCGCTTTTTGCTGCGTACCCCGTCCCTGAGGACCAAGCGGCTGCTGCGAAGGAGGCTGTACGCCAGGCTGGAGTCATGATGGAGCAGGTAAAAGTGGCTCGGGAGGCATGCCAGGCGGCTTACGACGCAAGCTCGGCTCTTCAGAGCAATGTCCAGGTCAGTCGACTTCAACACTTGGTCTGTTTTGGTATGTTCTTTGAAGAATCTCTTTTCCGAAGATCTTTCAGTTTGTACACCCACTGGGTGTTTTTTTTTGACGAGTGGGGGCACGCTAAGTGCACCCACTGGGTGTAGTCCCCGACACTTAGGCGAGCGCTGGGCTGCAGCTAAGTCTCCGAGCGGGAGGTTTGCTCTCGCTCGGTAGGATTTCAAACTTAGGCGAGTGCTGACCGCAGCTAAGTCTCTTCGTAAGAGAACTTAGGCGAGTGCTGGACTGCAGCTAAGCCCCCGAGTGGGAGGTTTGCTCTCCACTCGGTAGGATTTTTCAAACTTAGGCGAGTGCTGACCGCAGCTAAGTCTCTTCGTAGGAGAACTTAGGCGAGTGCTGGACTGCAGCTAAGCCCCCGAGTGGGAGGTTTGCTCTCCACTCGGTAGGATTTTTCAAACTTAGGCGAGTGCTGACCACAGCTAAGTCTCTTCGTAAGAGAACTTAGGCGAGTGCTGGACTGCAGCTAAGCCCCCGAGTGGGAGGTTTGCTCTCCACTCGGTAGGATTTTTCAAACTTAGGCGAGTGCTGACCGCAGCTAAGTCTCTCCGTAGGAGAACTTAGGCGAGCACTGGACTGCAGCTAAGCCCCCGAGTGGGAGGTTTGCTCTCCACTCGGTAGGATTTTTCAAACTTAGGCGAGTGCTGACCGCAGCTAAGTCTCTTCGTAGGAGAACTTAGGCGAGTGCTGGACTGCAGCTAAGCCTCCGAGTGGGAGGTTTGCTCTCCACTCGGCAGGATTTTTCAAACTTAGGCGAGTGCTGACTGCAGCTAAGTCTCTGCGTAGGAGAACTTAGGCGAGTGCTGGACTGCAGCTAAGCCTCCGAGTGGGAGGTTTGCTCTCCACTCGGTAGGATTTTTTTTTTGAACTTAGGCGAAAGGGTTCGCGGCTAAGTCACCCACTAGGGGTTCTCGTATGTAAACAGAAGTGACAGCAATCATTGGAACACTCTTGACTTTGATAAAAATGAACTTCGGAAGTTTTTCTTATTACATCTCGTCCAAGGTTGAGCTCAAGTGTAAAAGGGGCGGAGTAGTTCCGCATTCCAAGCTCGAGGCTCGTCGATCTGGCGATCAACATTGAAGAGGTGATACGCTCCATTGTGGAGGACTCTGGTGATGATGAAGGGACCTTCCCAAGTGGGAGCAAGCTTGTGCGGTTTCTGTTGATCCACTCGGAGGACCAAATCTCCTTCTTGGAAGGCTCGACTCTTCACATTCCGGGCGTGGAATCGACGCAAGTCTTGCTGATAAATGGTCGATCTGATCATGGCCATCTCCCTCTCTTCTTCGAGGAGGTCGACTGCGTCTTGCCGGGCCTGTTCTGCTTCATCTTCGGTGTAAAGCTCGACTCGGGGCGCGTTGTGAAGAAGATCACTTGGCAGAACCGCTTCGGCTCCATAAACCAGAAAGAAGGGAGTTCTTCTAGTCGACCGGTTAGGGGTGGTCCTCAATCCCCACAGAACTGACGGAAGCTCGTCGACCCAAGCACCTGCCGCGTGCTTGAGATCACGCATCAGCCGAGGTTTCAGTCCTTTAAGAATCAGACCATTTGCTCTTTCAGCTTGCCCATTCGACTAAGGATGCGCGACCGACGCGTAGTCGACTCGTGTGCCTTGAGAGGCGCAAAAAGCTCTGAACTGGTCCGAATCGAAGTTTGACCCATTGTCGGTGATGATGCTATGAGGGACTCCATATCTGAATGTTAGTCCTTTGACGAAACTGATAGCAGTGCCAGCATCGAGGTTCTTGATAGGCTTGGCTTCGATCCATTTGGTGAACTTGTCGACTGCCACAAGCACATGCGTGAACCCGCTCCTGCCTGTTCTCAGTGGACCAACCATGTCCAGACCCCAGACAGCAAATGGCCAGACGAGAGGAATGGTCTTCAGGGCCGATGCAGGCTTGTGTGACATGTTGGAGTAGAACTGGCAGCCTCCGCACTTGTCGACTATCTCTTTTGCCATCTCATTTGCTCTAGGCCAGAAGAATCCCGCTCGGTATGCTTTAGCCACAATGATCCGAGAGGACGCATGGTGGCCACAGGTTCCCGAGTGGATATATCCAAGGATTATCCGACCTTCTTCTGGTGTAATGCACTTCTGACCGATTCCAGTCGCGCTTTCTCTATACAACTGCCCCTTTATGACTGTGAAGGCCTTAGATCGGCGGACGATCTGTCAAGCCTCTTCCTCGTCTTCTGGGAGCTCTTTCCTTAGGATATACGCGATGTACGGTATCGTCCAGTCGGGAGTTATTGCCAAGACTTCCATGATTAGGTCGACCATAGCAGGAACTTCGACTTCAGTCGGATCTGTGGCACTTTTTGGTTGTGGGGCTTCTTCTGTGAAAGGATCTTCCTGGACTGACGGCGAGTGGATGTGCTCTAAAAACACATTGCTGGGAATGGCTTCTCGCTTGGAGCCTATCTTTGCCAGGTCATCAGCTGCTTGGGTTTTCAGTCGGGGGATGTGATGAAGCTCTAACCCCTCGAATTTCTTTTCTAGCTTTCTCGCTGCATTGCAATAACCAGTCATAGCTGGACTTCTGACGTCCCACTCCTTCATCACCTGATTAACCACCAAATCTGAGTCGCCATAGACCATGAGGCGACGGACGCCGAGTGAAATGGCCATGCGCAACCCATACAAAAGTGCTTCATACTCTGCTTCATTGTTGGAGGAATCGAAGTGAATCTGGAGAACATATCTGAGCTTATCTCCTCGGGGGGAGACTAGAACTACCCCAGCACCGGAACCATTCAGCATCTTAGATCCGTCGAAAAACATGGTCCAGTGCTCCGAGTGAACTTGAGTCGGAAGTTGCTGTTCAATCCACTCGGCGATGAAATCCGCGATTGCTTGGGACTTGATAGCCTTCTTTGCTTCAAACTTGATATCTAAGGGAAGGAGTTCAATCGTCCACTTGGCCACTCGACCAGTTGCATCTCTGTTATGCAGAATCTCTGACAGTGGGGCGTCGCTGACGACTGTAATGGAATGGTCAGAGAAGTAGTGTGCAACCTTCTTCGTGGTCATGTAAATCCCATATACAAGCTTCTGGTAGTGAGGGTATCTTTGTTTTGAAGGGGTCAAAACTTCAGACAGATAATAGACTGGGCGCTGAACTTTGAAGGCCTTTCCTTCTTCTTCCCGCTCGATCGTGAGTACTGTACTGACAACTTGTCCCGTGGCCGCAATGTACAGCAGCAGAGGCTCTTTGCTGATTGGGGCAGCAAGCACCGGCTGGGTGGAGAGCAGAGCTTTGAGTTCTGCAAACGCTACGTCAGCTTCTGGAGTCCACTCGAACTTGTCAGACTTCTTCATCAGTCGGTAGAGAGGCAGCGCCTTTTCACCGAGACGAGAAATGAATCGACTTAAAGCGGCCAAGCAGCCTGTAAGCTTTTGGACATCGTGCACGCGTACAGGATGCTTCATCCGGAGTATGGTGCCAATTTTCTCAGGATTGGCGTCGATCCCTCGTTCGGAAATGAGAAAACCGAGTAACTTTCCGCCTGGAACTCCGAATGTGCATTTTGATGGATTGAGCTTGATATCATACCTCCTGAGGTTGGCAAAGGTTTCGGCAAGGTCAGCTCGCAGGTCGGAACCTTTGCGTGACTTGACCACAATATCATCCATGTATGCCTCCACATTTTGACTGATTTGAGTGATTAAACACTTCTGAATCATTCGCATGAACGTGGCTCCGGCGTTCTTGAGGCCGAACGGCATAGTGACATAACAGAAGCATCCGAATGGGGTGATGAAAGCTGTTTTGATTTCGTCGGGTCCATACAGACGGATCTGATGGTACCCGGAATAAGCATCTAGAAAAGACAATCTCTCGCACCCCGCAGTCGAGTCGACTATTTGGTCGATGCGAGGGAGAGGAAAATGATCTTTCGGGCAGGCCCGATTGATATGTTTGAAATCAATGCACATGCGAAGTGACTTGTCCTTCTTGGGGACCATGACGACATTGGTGAGCCACTCGGAGTGGTAAATTTCTCGGATGAACTCTGCTGCTAAGAGCCGAGCCACCTCCTCGCCAATGGCTTGCTTCTTCTGGACGGCGGACCGCCGAAGATGTTCCTTCACAGGCTTGAATTTTGGGTCGACCCGTAGACGGTGCTCAGCCAGCCCCCTGGGAACTCCAGGCATGTCGGAGGGTTTCCATGTGAAGATGTCCCAGTTCTCATGGAGGAGCTGGATGAGCGCTTCTTCCTATTTGGAGTCAAGCGTTGTTGAGATGTGAGTCGGGGAAGCATCGGGGTCGGTCGGATGAATGTCGACTGTTTTTGTTTCACCGGACGACTGAAAAGCTGATTCTGAAGCAGGCTTCTTGGCTCGTAGCAACTCGCTTGGGTTGGCAGTCTTTTGGTACTCTTGCAGCTCGACCACTGCCATCTGAGCATCTGCAATCTTTGAGCCCTTCTGAAAGCACTCTTCCGCCTTCTTCCGATTGCCTGTGACAGTGATCACACCTTTGGGGCCAGGCATCTTCAGTTTGAGATACACATAACATGGCCGGGCCATGAAGCGTGCGTAAGCTGGCCTGCCCAAAATGGCGTGATAAGCACTTTGGAAGTCCACGACCTCGAATGTCAACTTTTCCTTGCGGTAATTCTTTGAATCACCGAAAACCACATCAAGAGCGATCTGGCCGAGTGATTGGGCTTTCTTCCCAGGAATGACTCCATGGAAACTCATGTTACTGGTGCTGAGTCTGGACATCGGAATGCCCATTCCTTTCAATGTTTCAGCATACAGTATGTTCAGGCCACTGCCTCCATCCATTAGGACTTTAGTCAGTCGAGTGCCTTCAACAATTGGATCGACCACCAAAGCTTGCCTCCCAGGGGTGGCAATGTGCGTCGGGTGATCAGACTGGTCGAATGTGATGGCAGTCTGAGACCACTTCAGGTAACTGGGTGTTGCCGGGGCAACCATGTTCACCTCTCGGTTAATGACTTTCAGTCGACTTTTGCTTTCGACATCGGCAAAAATCATCAGGGTGGAATTGACTTGGGGGTATCCATCGTCACTTTCTTCCTTGTCCTCGACTCTGTCTGACTCTTTTTCCTTATCCTTGGACTGCTTTCCTTGGAACTGCTGGATCAGGAGCCGGCACTGTCGAGTGGTATGCTTTGGGTAAATAAAATTACCCTCTTCATCCTTCTTGGTGTGATGTGACATGGCAGATCCAAAACATCATTTCCGTCTTGATCCTTGACTTTTTTGGGCTTCCAGGTGCCCTTGGGTTTTCCCTTGAAGTTTCCCTGGGCTACGGCCAGGGCCTCCCTAGGAGCGGCTGGCTCGGCCTTCCGCTTCTGCTTCCGACTGGAATTGCCTCCAGTTTCCTAGGCGACTGCTTTCTGCTTGCCACTCCGGAGTCGATCTTCGTCTTCTCCGTTAGCATACTTGGTGGCAATCTCCATCATCCGATTCAGAGACATCTCTCCAGTTCGACCGAACTTCAGATTCAACTCTCTGTATTTAACACCTTCCTTGAAGGCACAAACTGCTTGATGGTCCGGCACGTTCTCAACCGAGTGATGCAGCGTGATCCACCTCTGGATGTATTCCCTCAGAGTTTCATTCGGCTTCTGCACGCAAGACCGCAGCTCGGTTAGGCCTGCAGGTCGCTTGCATGTTCCTTCAAAGGTTGTGATAAACACTCGGGAGAGGTCCTCCCAAGTGTAAATGCTGCTGGGTGCCAAGTGATTTAGCCATGCTCTGGCCGAGCCCTCTAACATGAGAGGCAAATGCTTCATGGCCACCTCGTCATTGCCACCGCCAATCTGTACAACCACTCGGTAATCTTCGAGCCAGGTGTCAGGCTTAGATTCACCGGTGAACTTGCCGATTCCAGTCGCCAACCTGAAATTGGGAGGTATCACTGCGGCTCTGATGGCTCGACTGAAACACTCTGGCCCTGAAGCGCGTACTCTGCTGCTGGCAGGCGCATCTCTGTTGTGGCCTTCTCGATGAGCTCTGTTCCTGTCAACCAAACCTTGAACGAGGATGGATCTCGCATCAAAGCCTGGGTCTCTGGGGTCGACTGGAATCCTCTACCCAACACTATGAGGGCGTCTGTCATCTTGTCGTCGAGGCGCATACGACCCACTCCTCGGGGGAGGGGTTGGCACTCGACGTCGACCATCACGGTCGAATCGGTGATCATACTGTTCATTCCTCCTGTACTGATCATGCTGGCCACCACGTCCCTCACGCCTCGGGGGCGATCTCGGGCTGTGAGCTGACTCGACTGTATCTGTTGCGACAGACCGACTGTGGATCCTATTCCGCGACTGTGAGACGGCGGAATTCTGGTCTCCCGCTGCCCGGAGCAATGCTCTGATCTGTAACAAGCCCCTGCCAGCCTCCGACTGGGAGGGCTGAATTGATTCTGCTATACGGGCCGCGGCGGCCAGATTCTGAACTGGGGTTCGATATACCTGCGTCGGCGGGAAGAGCTGGCGTCGACTAGACTCGGGAGCCCGCTGACGCGCTTGCTCGTCGAGTGCTCGCTGGAGATTCTCCAGTCGAGTGCGCTCGGCCAAGTTGGCCAAACGCGCGTCCTCCAAGGCCCGGGCCTCGGGGGTCTCTCCGACGATAGGAGTGCGGAGCGCGTCCATGTTCCGGCGGCGAAGCTCCTCTCGCTGCAATGACGTGAGAGGTTCGGGGAGATACTCGTCGTGGGGATGCGACGGATCGCCCCCACCCGCGCCTCCATCAGTGCGAGGGAAACCAGGGGGACTGTGTGTTCCATCGACCACCAGAACCTCAGCCGCTGGATCGCTGCTGTCGCACTCGGATGCGGTCTCCACGGAGCCAGTCGACAGGTCGAACAGGCCGTAGAGGGATTCGACGGGCTTGATGGCCGCGACTTGCGGGGCTGCCGATTGGCGGGCCACGGCGTGCCTCACCCACCGCTGAAGTCTTGACCGACCGGAGCGCTTGCGCTGGTGGGAGACAGGGCGGGGAGACGATACGGGGGCTGACCCATATTGGGTCGACGGTTGCCGCAGGAGGACGCCATGAACGCATGCGCGGAAATGTGTCGCACCGCGGGCGGGGAGCGCGTCGATGTCGAGCGGTGCCTCCTGAAGCCAGGCGGAGTCGTCGACGATGAAGGTGAGCACGCCGAGACGGATCTCGCGGTCCTCCACCAAAACTCCTCAAGAAAACATGATCGAAGGGATCGAGAAAAATCACAACTTCTCCAACTAAGCGCTAAGATTCCTGCCCCACGGTGGGCGCCAACTGTCGTGGTTCTAACTCTGACAGTGATGTAGGGGGGTGAGTATGGAGAGGCTAGATCCTAGCTATTGGGAAGTTGTTACACGCGAGGTTTACGAGTTCAGGCCCTTCTCGGAGGAAGTAATAGCCCTACGTCTCGGAGCCCGGAGGCGGTCGACTGGATTATGCGTGTATAGATTACAGGGGTGTGAACCCTTCCTACTGAGGAGGGGGGTGGCTTATATAGAGTTCGCCGACCCCCTCCTGCCCTCAGTAATGCCGGGTTTTAAAGTACATTTAAGATGGGGCGTTACTGGTAACGCCTCTAATAAAGTGTTGTAAATGACCATGAAGACTACTTAACATCTGACCGTTTGCCTACGGAGTGACTGTAGATCTCCTGGCAGTCGAGTGATTAGCTTCATGGTCGAGTGGTAGCTTCTTGGTCGAGTGTCTTGAACCCGTCGAGTGGAGTACCTTCAAGTCGATTGATGGGTGATTTCTTCTAGGGATGTCCTTGGGTAGGACTCTTTGGGACGGGTCCGTGCTCCTACCCCAGGTACATAGCTTCATCAGCGGGTACCATTATTTTCTCACCTTCACAGATGATTTGAGCAGATATGGGTATATCTACTTAATGAAACATAAGTCTGAAACATTTGAAAAGTTCAAAGAATTTCAGAGTGAAATGGAAAATCATCGTAACAAGAAAATAAAGTTTCTACGATCTGATCGTGGAGGAGAATATTTGAGTTACGAGTTTGGTCTATATTTGAAACAATGCGGAATAGTTTTGCAACTCACACCACCCGGAACACCACACCGTAATGGTGTGTCCGAACGTCATAATCGTACTTTACTAGATATGGTGCGATCTATGATGTCTCTTACAGATTTACCGCTATCGTTTTGGGGTTATGCTTTAGAGACGGCTGCATTCACGTTAAATAGGGCACCATCAAAATCCATTGATACGACGCCTTATGAACTGTGGTTTGGCAAGAAACCAAAGTTGTCATTTCTTAAAGTTTGGGGCTGCATGCTTATGTGAAAAAGCTTCAACCTGATAAGCTCGAACCCAAATCGGAGAAATGTGTCTTCATAGGATACCCAAAGGAAACTATTGGGCACACCTTCTATCACAGATCCGAAGGCAAGACATTTGTCGCTAAAAATGGATCCTTTCTAGATAAGGAGTTTCTCTTGAAAGAAGTGAGTGGGAGGAAAGTAGAACTTGATGAGGTAACTGTACCTGCTCCCTTATTGGAAAGTAGTTCATCACAGAAACCGGTTCCTGTGACACCTACGCCAATTAGTAAGGAAGCAAATGATGAAGATCATGAAACTTCAGATCAAGTTACTACCGAACCTCGTAGGTCAATAGAGTAAGATCCGCACCAGAGTTGTACGGTAATCCTGTTCTGGAAGTCATGTTACTTTACCATGACGAACCTATGAACTATGAAGAAGCGATGGTGAGCCCAGATTCCGCAAAATGGCTTGAGGCCATGAAATTTGAGATGGGATCCATGTATGAGAACAAAGTGTGGACTTTGGTTGACATGCCCGATGATCGGCAAGCCATCGAGAATAAATGAATCTTCAAGAAGAAGACTAACACTGACGGTAATGTTACTGTCTACAAAGCTCGACTTGTTGCGAAAGGTTTTTGACAAGTTCAAGGAGTTGACTATGATGAGACTTTCTCACCCACAGCGATTCTTAAGTCTGTCCGAATCACGTTAGCAATTGCCGCATTTTATGATTATGAAATTTGGCAAATGGATGTCAAAACTGCATTCCTGTATAGATTTCTGGAAGAAGAGTTGTATATGATGCAACCAGAAGGTTTTGTCAATCCAAAGGGTGCTAACTAAGTGTGCAAGCTCCAGCGATCCATTTATGGATTGGTGGAAACCTCTCAGAGTTGGAATAAACGTTTTGATAGTGTGATCAAAGCATATGGTTTTATACAGACTTTTGGAGAAGCCTGTATTTACAAGAAAGTGAGTGGGAGCTATGTAGCATTTCTAATATTATATGTGGATGACATATTGTTGATTGGAAATGATGTAGAATTTCTGGATAGCATAAAAGGATACTTAAATAAAAGTTTTTCAATGAAAGACCTCGGAGAAGCTGCTTATATATTGGGCATCAAGATCTATAGAGATAGATCAAGACGCTTAATTGGACTGTCACAAAGCACATACCTTGATAAAGTTTTGAAGAAGTTCAAAATGGATCAAGCAAAGAAAGGGTTTGTGCCTGTGTTACAAGGTGTGAAGTTGAGTAAGACTCAATGCCCGACCGCTGCAGAAGATAGAGAGAAAATGAAAAGTGTTCCCTATGCTTCAACCATAAGCTCTATCATGTATGCAATGCTGTGTACCAGACCTGATGTGTGCCTTGGTATTAAATTAGCAGGGAGTTACCAAATCAATCCAGGAGTGGATCACTGGACAACGGTCAAGAACATCCGAAAATACCTGAAAAGGACTAAGGATATGTTTCTCGTTTATGGAGGTGACAAAGAGCTCATCGTAAATGGTTAGGTCGATGCAAGCTTTGACACTGATCCGGACGATTCTAAATCGCAAAACGGATACGTGTTTATATTGAACGGTGGAGCTGTAAGTTGGAACAGTTCTAAACAAAGCGTCGTGGCGGGATCTACGTGTGAAGCGGAATACATAGCTGCTTCGGAAGCATGAAATGAAGGAGTCTGGACGAAGGAGTTCATATCTGATCTAGGTGTCATACCTAGTGCATCGGGTCCAATGAAAATCTTTTGTTACAATAGTGGTGCAATTGCCTTGACAAAGGAATCCAGATTTCACAAAAGAACCAACCACATGAAGAGACGCTTCAATTCCATCTGGGATCAAGTCCAGGTGTGAGATATAGAGATTTGAAAGATACATACGGATCTGAATTTTGCAGAATTGTTGACTAAGCCTCTTCCACGAGCAAAACATGATCAGCACCAAGACTCCATGGGTGTTAGAATCATTACTATGTAATATAGATTATTGACTCTAGTGCAAGTGGGAGACTGAAGGAAATATGCCCTAGAGGCAATAATAAAGTTATTGTTTATTTCCTCATATCATGATAAATGTTTATTATTCATGCTAGAATTGTATTGACCGGAAACATAATACATGTGTGAATACATAGACAAACATAGTGTCACTAGTATGCCTCTATTTGACTAGCTCGTTGATCAAAGATGGCTGAGTTTCCTAGCCATAGACACGAGTTGTCATTTGATCAATGGGATCACATCATTAGTAGAATGATGTGATTGACATGACCCATTCCGTTAGCTTAGCACTTGATCGTTTAGTTTACAGCTATTGCTTTCTTCATGACTTATACATGTTCCTATGACTATGAGATTATGCAACTCCCGATTACCAGAAGAACACTTTGTGTGCTACCAAACATCACAACGTAACTGGGTGATTATAAAGGTGCTCTAAAGGTGTCTCCGATGGTGATCGTTGAGTTGGCATAGATCGAGAATAGGATTTATCACTCCGATTGTCGGAGAGGTATCTCTGGGCCCTCTCGGTAATGCACATCATTATAAGCCTTGCAAGCAATGTGACTAATGAGTTAGTTGCGGGATGATGCATTACAGAACGAGTAAAGAGACTTGTTGGTAATGAGATTGAACTAGGTATTGAGATACCGACGATCAAATCTCGGGCAAGTAACATACCGATGACAAAGGGAACAACATATGTTGTTATGCGGTTTGATCGATAAAGATCTTCGTAGAATATGTAGGAACCAATATGAGCATCCAAGTTCTGCTATTTGTTATTGACCAGAGACATGTCTCGGTCATGTCTACATAGTTCTCGAACTCGTAGGGTCCGCACGCTTAAAGTTCTGTGACAATCGATATTATGAGTTTATATTTTTTGATGTACTGAAGGTAGTTCGAAGCCCCGAATATGATCACTGACATGACGAGGAGTCTTGAAATGGTTGAGACATAAATATTGATATATTAGAAGCCTACATCTGGACATCGGAAGAGTTCCGGGTGAAATCGGGATTTTACCGGAGTGCCGGAGGGGTTACCGGAACCCCCCGGGGGTTAATGGGCCTTGTTGGGCCCTAGTAGAGAGAGAGAGAGGGGCCGGCCATGGCAGGCCGCACGCCCCTCCCCCTCTGGTCCGAATTGGACTAGGAAGGGGGGGCCTTTCCTTCTCCTTCTCCCCTTCCTTTTCCCCTCCTAGTAGGAGTAGGAAAGAGGGAAGTCCTACTCCTACGAGGAGGAGGACTCCTCCTCCTGGCGTGCCCTACAGGGCCGGCCGACCTTCCTTTATATACGGGGGTAGGGGGGCACCCTAGAACACACAAGTTGATCATTGATCTCTCCCAGCCGTGTGCGGTGCCCCCTCCACCATAATCCACCTCGGTCATATCGTAGCGGTGCTTAGGCGAAGCCCTGCGTGGGTAGCTTCATCAACATCGTCACCACGCCGTCATGCTGACGAAACTCTCCCTCGAGCTCTACTGGATCGTGAGTTCGTGGGACGTCACCGAGCTGAACGTGTGCTGAACGCGGAGGTGCCGTACGTTCGGTACCGAGGATCGGTCGATCGTGAAGACGTACGACTACATCAACCGCGTTGTCATAACGCTTCCGCTTAATGGTCTATGAGGGTACGTGGACAACACTCTCCCCTCTCATTGCTATGCATCACCATGATCTTACGTGTGCGTAGGAAAATTTTGAAATTACTACGTTCCCCAACAGCGGGTTCGGGCTCCACGGGCGCCCGCGCCTGTTAAGCCACCCGCCCCAATTGGCCACTCAGGCCTATGACAGGTGGGGCTCGGCCCCCTATTAAAAGAAAACGAAATAAATAAAGATTTAAAAAATATAATAATAATAATTAATTAAATTAATTAGGTTTAATTAAACTAATTAAAATTTATTAGACTAATAACCTAGTTAGACTAAATTAACTAGTTAGTTAATGTAACAGTCAATGACGGGGGGGGGGGGGAACCCCTGTTGACTAGTCAAACGTTGACTGGTCAACTAGGACCCCCTGGCCCACCTGTCAGCCTCTGGTACACTTCTATGTACGCAGAGCTAGGTGTTCCTAGAATTTACCTATTTAATTCCGAATTAATAATGATTCAAAATATTGCTAAAAACTTGGAAAAATCATAATAAATAAACCGTAGCTCGGATGAATTTTTTTATACATGAACGTTGCTCAAAACGACGAGATGAATCTGGATAAGTAGCCCGTTCGTCCGACACACTTCCCTTGCATAGGGAACACACAACTTTTCCCCTCCGGTTCATCTGTCCGAAAACGCGAAACACCGGGGATACTTTCCCGGATGTTTCCCCCCCTTCGTCGGTATCACCTCCTACCGCGTTAGGGCACACCTGGCGCCGTTACTTGTCTTGTCATGCATTGATATGCATCTGTTTGCATTGTATTCATTGTTTCTTCCCCCTCTTCTCTCCGGTAGACTACGAGACTGAGTCCGCTGCAGGTGCCCCGATCGACTACGTTGTTGACGACCCCTCCTTGTCAGAGCAACCAGGCAAGCCCCCCCCCTTGATCACCAGATATCACCTATTCTTCTCTCTACTGCTTGCATTAGAGTAGTGTAGCTGTTGGGGAACGTAGTAATTTCAAAAAAAAATCCTATGCACACACAAGATCATGGTGATGCATAGCAACGAGAGGGGAGAGTGTTGTCTACGTACCCTCGTAGACCGTTCGCTGAAGCGTTATATAAACGCGGTTGATGTAGTCTTACGTCTTCACGTCCAACCGATCCAAGTACCGAAAGCACGGCACCTCCGAGTTCTGCACACGTTCGGCTCGGTGACGTCCTCGCCTTCTCGATCGAGCAAGAGGGGCGAAGTAGTAGATGAGTTCCGGCAGCACGACGGTGTGGTGACGGTGTTGGTGAAGAACAATCTCCGCAGGGCTTCGCCTAAGCACTACGAAAACTATGACGGAGGATAAACTAGAGGGGACGGGGTTGCCGGCACACGGCTTGGTGTTTCTTGATGTATCTTTGGGGCTAACCCTACCCCTCTATTTATATGTTGAGCCCTGGGGTCGAAACTTGGAGTAAAAGCCTCCTCAAAGTCGGTTTCACCCGAAAGGCAAGAGTCCTTCTCGGACTCCAGGGCTAGACGCCAGGGTTCCCGGCGTCTACCCCCTAGACGCCAGGGTTCCTGGCGTCTAGCCTCTGGTCTCCGCAAAACTTCCTTTTGCACTTTCCAAAAGCCTCGTGGGCTTTCCCCTTTGGCCCAGATAAAGTGTTCTCGTGCCCAAACATTTCGGGAAACATCCGGAACCCCTTCTGGTGAATTCCGGAACCCTTCCGGAGATCAAACACTACTATCCCTGTAACACCCCGGGTGTAACTTTCCCAATTTGTACTCCAACTCTTGCCGTTTCCGGCGTTAAGTTATATTTATTTCTCGGGTTCGGGTCTTTGTCTCCGTGTGTTGTTTTTGTTTTCATGCATCTCATATCATGTCATCATGTGCATTGCATTTGCATACGTGCTCATCTCATGCATTCGAGCTTTTTCCCCGTTGTCCGTTTTGCATTCCGGCGCTTCGTTCTCCTCCGGTGGTCATTTCTAGCTTTCTTTCGTGTGTGGGGATTAAACATTTCCGGATTGGACCGATACTTGTCATGCGGCCTTGGTTTACTACCGGTAGACCGCCTGTCAAGTTTCGTACCATTTGGACTTCGTTTGATACTCCAACGGTTAACCGAGGGACCGAAAAGGCCTCGTGTGTGTTGCAGCCCAACACCCCTCCAATTTGGCCCAAAACCCACCAAACTCTGCTCTATGTCCTAGAGCGTTCGATCACGATCGCGTGGCCGAAAACCGCACCTCATTTGGACTCTCCTAGCTCCACTTATGCCTATATATACCCACTCCATTTTCGGATCTCGTCTTCCCCCTCGAAACCCTAGTTCTAAAAAAAACCAGATCCACCGCCGACGGACACGTCCGCCCCAACGCCGAACGCGTCCGCCGCCGCGCCCAGCCAACCGCGATGCGACACGTGGCCACGCCCGCCGCCGCCGCCAGCTGGCCCGGGAGGCCCGCGTACGGCCCCCGCGAGCCCGCGCCCCCGCGCCTCCTTCTCCTCACGAGCGCCGCCGCCTTCCCAACCTCCGGCGACCGGCGCCACCGCGGACCGCCATCGCCGCCACCTCGCCTCGCCGGCCGCCGCGCCGCCCGGCCACCGCCGCCCGACGCGCCTTCCTCCGCCTCACCGCCTCCCGCCATCGCCGGCGCCTACTCCGGTGCGCCACCGGATCCGGCCGGCCTCGCCCCGATCATCTCCTTCCTCTCCGGCAAGGATTCCGGCGACCTCGGTTCCCGTGCGTGAACAGTGCCAGATCTAGATCCAAAACTTAAGGGTTGACTTTTCCCTCTCCTCCCAGTATTTTTATGCCTACTTTGACCGCCCGTAACTTTGCATCCGTAGCTCCGTTTTGGCCATATAATATATCAAAATGTTCGCCTCGATGAGTACATCATTTCATTCCATTGCATCATTTTCATTTGAGTTCATCTTGATGCCCAAAATGCTGTTAGAAGGAGGCTTCGTGAGTTAATTGTCAGATCTGCTAGTTCATCTTAGACTTGTCATTTTTGCCATGATTAATGTGTGCTTGATATGCCTGTGAGTCCTTCATATGTTTTGTTAAGCATTTTGTCTTCTTTCCAGAGGTGCAACCCATGCATTTTTAGGATGTGTGTGGTGACTTGTGCAAGCTCGCAAAGAGAGGCACCCGGGAAATCTGTTTTCAGAGACTTAGTTGTTTTCACTAAGTCTGGGATACTTTAGTTCATGATGCCATATGTTCAGCTTGTTTCCTAGTGATCCGTGCCTCTTTTGAGGATGATCAGTGAAGGAGTTTTGTTAATCATGTTATGTTCTATCCATCCATGTCTTTGTTTGCAAATATGGAGCACCATAGCTTGAGTCAATGGAGCTCTACTTTTGCTTCGTGGTGAATCTGGGCAGATCGTCAACTCGTTTGCGATTTTGCCGGCGTTGTTGTAGTTGATCCGTGCATGCTATGCCATTGTTCTTGCCATGTCTAGCTTGTATTTTGTGCCTTCTTAATGGATGTATGCTTGCCTTGCTGTGACTTGCACCATGGTGAGTGCATCGAGCTCGTTTACATGCCTTCGTGAGTTATATTTCAGCATGTCTCAGTTTTCACTAAGTCTGAAAACTGATTGTGTTTTAGCTATGTTCGTGTGCTCGTTTATATATTTTGTGAACCCTTTTGGCCCCAGGTCACTTTGGGTATTTTGTTAAGCTTGTTGAGTAGCTCCATGACATGTTCTTACTTGTCATAATCAGGTAATGTATCATGTTGTTTTGCTGCTCTGAAGAGGGCTTCGTGATCTGAAATTTCAGACTAGTGTTAATTTCACCAAGTCTGGAATCTGTTTTGCATTTGCGTTTTTGCCATGCTTGTTTGAACCTTATAATGGAGGAATTGGCCGTGGCTCAGTGCTAGTCTTTTGTTAAGCATCTTGTGTGCATCCCTTCCATGTATTTTGTTGTCATGTTTGGTGGCTGTAGCATGTTCATCTCATTGCATTTAGATGCCTACTTGCTGTAAATCGCAGACCGGTGTCTTATCTTAAAACGCTTGCCATTTCCAAACCGTAACTCCGATTCCAATGATCTTTATATCGTTTTCAAGCGATTTCATCTCATATTTCCAGTGGCACCCTTAGAATTCCAAGTTGGGGCCAGGTTCATGCATTTCCTGTCATATCTTGCATTTTGCATCCCGCATCGCATCCCGCATAGCATATCATCATTTCATCCTATTGCTTGGTCTTGCACGTGGTTGATTGTATCCTTGTTGCTTGTTTGTCTTGTTGGGTAGAGCCGGGAGACGAGTTCGCTACCGAGGAGCCCGTTGAGTTTGCTTGTGAGGATCCAGTCAACTCTGACAACTGTGCAGGCAAGATGATCATACCCTCGAAATCACTACTATCTTTGCTATGCTAGTTTGCTCGCTCTTGCTATGACAATGCTACGATGCCTACCTTTTGCTTGTCAGCCTCCCAATTGCCATGTTGAACCTCTAACCCACCTTGTCCTAGCAAACCGTTGATTGGCTATGTTACCGCTTTGCTCAGCCCCTCTTATAGCGTTGCTAGTTGCAGGTGAAGATTGGAGGCCGTTCATTGTTGGAACATCTTTTATTTACTTGTTGGGATATCATTATTGCTATGTTATCTTAATGCATCTATATACTTGGTAAAGGGTGGATGGCTCGGCCTCTCGCCTAGTGTTTTGTTCCACTCTTGCCGCCCTAGTTTCCGTCATATCGGTGTTATGTTCCCGGATTTTGCGTTCCTTACGCGGTTGGGTCATAATGGGAACCCCTTGATAGTTCGCCTTGATTAAAACTTTTCCAGCAATGCCCAACATTGGTTTTACCATTTGCCACCTAGCCTTTTCTTTTCCTTGGGTTCTGCAGACTCAAGGGTCATCTTATTTTAACCCCCCCGGGCCAGTGCTCCTCTGAGTGTTGGTCCAAACCGTCAGCAGCCGGTGGCTACCAGGGGCAACTCTGGGCCGGCCTACCGGAAGTTTGGACAATCTGAGTGTGCCCTGAGAAAGAGATATGTGCAGCTCCTATCGGGATTTGTCGGCACATTCGGGCGGTGTTGCTGGTCTTGTTTTAACCTGTCGAATTGTCTTGTTGTACCGGGTTACCGAGTCTGGTCGGTGTGTCTCGGGTGGAGGTCTATTCCTTCGTTGACCGCGAGAGCTTGTCATGGGCTAAGTTGGGACTCCCCTGCAGGGATTGAACTTTCGAAAGCCGTGCCCGCGGTTATGGGCAGATGGGAATTTGTTAATGTCCGATTGTAGATAACTTGAATCTTAATTAATTAAAATGAATAACTGAGTGTGTTACCGTGATGGCCTCTTCTCGGCGGAGTCCGGGAAGTGGACACGGTGTTGGAGTTATGCTTGCGCAGGTTGTTCCTCTAGATTCTCGCTCGCGCCTTGCCTCCTCTTCTCGCTCTCTTTTGCGGATAAGTTAGCCACCACATATGCTAGTCGCTTGCTGCAGCTCCACATATATTTGCCTTATCCATTCCTATAAGCTTAAATAGTCTTGATCGCGAGGGTGCGAGATTGCTGAGTCCCTGTGGCTCATAGATACTATAATTCCAGATGCAGGACCAGGTGATTTCGCTCCAGGTGACGAGTACGAGCTCAAGTGGGAGTTCGACGAGGACTCTCAGCGTTATTATGTTTCCTTTCCCGACGATCAGTAGTGGTGCCTAGTTGGGGTTTGATTCAGGGCCTTGTCGCATGTTGGGTTCTTTTCTATTTTGGCGCCGTAGTCGGGCCATGAGTGATTGTTTGATGGATGTTATTTATGTACTCTGATGTGACGTGGCGAGTGTAAGCCAACTATGTATCTCCCCCTTTTATTATGTATTACATGGGATGTTGTAATGATTGCCTTACTTGCGACATTGCTTTCAATGCGGTTATGTCTCTAAGTCGTGCCTCGACACGTGGGAGCTATAGCCGCATCGAGGGCGGTACAAGTTTGTAATCAGAGCCTTCCCCGACCTTAGGAGCCCCATTGCTTGATCGTTTTTAGCAGCCGAGTTGTGTCTAGAAAAATGTTTTGAGTCTTTTAGGTATTATATATCGGAGAGTTTAGGAATTCTTTTTACTTCCCAGTCTCCTCATCGCTCTGGTAAGGCATCCTGACGTAGAGTTTTGACTCTTCTCTTCTCAAATTTCACTAAATTTTTTTTTAGGATCACGCGAGTATCTTGGTTTTGTTCCGATGGCTTATGATGAGAATACTGTCTTGGTGCCTCCTGTCAGGGGTTTAGTGGAAGTGTCCCGGGGAGTTGAGCTCTGAGGTGTTGTCATCATAATTTTATCGTTGCAATTCTGGAATACTTGAGATATGTTCGCCGACATCGAAAATCTCTTTTATGCAGTTCGTTGGTGAGATAACCTCGACGCCACCCAGTACTGGGGCGGGAGTTCGGGAGTATCGCCATAACTTGTATAACGGATGCTTTTCGAAGGTTGAGGTAGATGGTTTCCGAAGTTTTGTTGGTTATGTGTTGAAGGATGGATACAGCTGGATGTAGGATTTGCTAGTTTGGGTGAGATATTATGCTTCCCCTGTATCCCCAACACCTGATTGCATAACAGGAAAGGTTCGGGAGTTTCATAGGTGGGAATTCTAGTAGCTCTAGTTCTTCTTCCACGGATATTGGTTTGAGATTGGGATTTCTTACCGATTATTCGTTCTTGATCCATACCTTGTTGATTTATTTCTCTACCTTAATTCTACGTGGCTTCTCAATTTATGGATATGTGACCATTTGAAGAGGAATGCATTCGTTCATTTTGTTCGGATGTGAAGACTATATGTTGCAATTTTCATTCCGTTGGATTCAGCTTCAATATTTATCTGTCTATGTGCTAACGGTGGTCAACCTCTTCAGGATGGCTCCCGCTAAGAGCACCAGTCAGAACCAGAATCAAGATCCGCCACCACCTCCACCTCCTCCAGAGGCATGGCAAGCTGTGATGGCCGCAACCAATGCAAACACTCAGCTGATCATGCAAATTCTCCAAGAGCGCAATCAAGGCAGTCAAGGGAATCAAGGCAGCAATCAGAGTCACTTTGCTACACTCAACCAGTTCCTTGCTAACGGGCCAAAGACTTTCAGCAATTGTGTTGAGGCAACCGATGCTGACGATTGGCTTGTGGATCTGTGTAAGCATTTCGAGTGCAGTAACGTCAGGCCTGAGGGCTTTGTTAAGTTCGCTTCCTTCCAACTCAAAGATCAAGCTGCAGAATGGTTCCAGTAGTACAAGGATTCCAGAGATGGACGTGTTATCACTTGGGATGATTTCCGTCGAGATTTCCGAGCTCATCACATTCCGCAGAGCGTGGTTGAAAGCAAGCGTGAGGAATTCCGCAATCTGAAGCAAGGTTCTTTGTCTGTCTATGACTACAACAAATTGTTCCAGAAGCTTGCCCGCTTTGCCAAGCAGGACGTGCCTGATGAGAAGAGCATGATATACCAGTTCAGGGGTGGTCTCAGAGAAGATATTCAGCTCGCTCTTGTCCTCTTCGAGCCCTTGAGATACGATGAGTTCTACAACATGGCACTGAAGCAAGAGGCTGCTCAGTTGAGGTGTCATGCTTCCAGGAAGCGAGTCAGAGATGTTACTCCTTCTTCCTCTACTCAAGTGGCCAAGCAGCAGAAGTTTTGGCTTCCTCCTCCTCCGTTCCGCCAGCCATACCAGCAGAAGAGCAAAGGTGGCAGTGGTTCTTCCCACCCATCCAACCCAGGCTTTCAGAACAAGGCTTCGTCTCAAGCTCCAAGATCGAGTGCTCCGTATCACCGTCCGCTTTCAGAGGTCACGTGCAACAAGTGCCAACAGAAGGGTCACTATGCCAACAAGTGTTTCAACCAGAGGCGCCTTCCTCCCCCTCCTCCTGTGAGATCGGCAAGTACAGATGTGGTCAAGCATAACCCCAAGTACGCCAAGGTCAACATGGTGAATGCAGCTCAGGCAGAGGACTCGTCAGATGTGATCATGGGTAACCTTCATGTTAACGATGTTCCTGCAAAAGTTCTTTTTGACACGGGTGCATCGCATTGCTTCATTTCCAGACCTTTTGCATCTAAGCATGGGTGGTTTTCTCAAGTTATGCATAAGCCATTAGCAGTCGTCTCTCCGGGTAGATGCTTGCTTGCTAACTACGAAGTTCCGGATATTTCTATCTCGATGGGTGATTTCAAGTTTCTGGCTTCCCCAATGATCCTTGGTAACTCGGATATTGATCTTATTCTCGGAATGGATTGGCTTTCTAAGCACAAGATTCAGCTTGATTGTGCTGCCAGACAGATTCAATTGACTCATTCGTTTGGGGATGTAATTGTCTTTGCCGCTCGGGATAATACCATCCGTCTGTTTTCTCTCAATGAGAAGGGTGAATTGGATGCCATCTCTCAAATTCCTGTCATTTGCGAATATCAAGACATCTTTCCAGAAGAGCTCCCAGGAATGCCTCCACACCGTCCAGTTGAATTTGTTATTGAACTTGAACCTGGCACAGAACCTGTGTGCAAACGTCCTTACAAGCTCGGACCTGAAGAGTTGAAGGAGCTGAAGAAGCAACTCGATGAGCAAGAAAGAATGGGTCTCATCCGGCCTAGTACTTCTCCGTGGGGTTGTGGTGTTCTTTTTGTGAAGAAGAAGGATGGAACGGACCGACTTTGTGTTGATTACCGTCCGGTGAACAAGAAGACCATCAAGAACAAATACCCACTTCCCAACATCAATGAGTTGTTCGAACAACTCAAAGGTGCTCAAGTATTCTCCAAGCTTGATCTCCGTATGGGTTATCACCAGATTCGCATTCGTGAAGAAGATATTCCCAAGACAGCATTCAGAACAAGCTTTGGTTCATATGAATACACTGTCATGTCTTTTGGCCTCGCCAACGCTCCTCCGACGTTCTCTCGCATGATGAACTTCATCTTCAACGCCTACACCAATGACTTCGTTTTGGTCTATCTCGACGACATTCTAGTTTTCTCCAAGAACAAGGAAGATCATGCCAAACACTTGCGTTTGGTTCTCGATAAGCTCAGGGAACATCAGTTCTACGCCAAGTTCTCCAAGTGTGAATTTTGGCTCGATGAGGTTCTTTATCTTGGTCATATCATCTCTGCCAAGGGCATTTCCGTGAATCCCGAGAAGGCTTCCGCAATTGTGAATTGGGAACCTCCTCAGAACGTGAAGCAACTCCGCAGTTTTCTCGGTCTCGCAAGCTATTGCCGAAGATTCGTTGAAAACTTTTCCAAGATCGCGAAGCCTCTCTCAAATCTTCTTCAGAAGCACGTCAAGTACGTTTGGTCTCCGGAGTGCGATATTGCTTTCAACACTTTGAAAGAGAAGTTGATCACTGCTCCAGTCTTGACTCCGCCTGATGAATCCAAGCCGTACGAGGTCTTTTGTGACGCCTCTCTCCAAGGTCTTGGCGCAGTATTGATGCAAGAGAAGAAAGTTGTTGCTTATACATCTCGCCAGTTGAAGCCTAATGAGAAGAACTACCCCACTCATGATCTCGAGTTGGCGGCAGTTGTGCATGCTCTTTTGACTTGGAGACATCTTCTATTGGGAAGAAAAGTGGACATTTTCACTGATCACAAGAGTCTCAAGTACATCTTCACTCAGCCTAATCTCAACCTAAGGCAAACTCGATGGGTCGAAATGATTCAAGAGTATAATCCGAGTATTGAGTATACTCCAGGCAAGGCCAATGTGATTGCTGACGCTTTGAGCAGAAAGGCCTACTGCAACAGTCTGATTCTCAAGCCTTATCAACCCGAGCTTTGTGAAGCTTTCCGCAAACTTAATCTGCAAGTTGTTCCTCAAGGTTTCCTCGCCAACCTTCAAGTCTCTCCTACCTTAGAAGACCAGATTCGCCAAGCCCAGCTTCTTGATGCTATGGTGAAAAAGGTGAAGATTGGGATTGCCAAGAGTCAGTCCAAGTACAAGTGCTACCGCCTTGATGACAAGGACACTCTCTTCTTCGAGGATCGTATTGTTGTGCCCAAAGGTGAATTTCGTAAGGTGATTATGAACGAGGCTCACAATTCTCTTCTCTCCATCCACCCTGGGAGCACGAAGATGTATCAGGACCTCAAGCAAGCTTATTGGTGGACTCGAATGAAGCGCGAGATCGCTCAATTCGTGAATGAATGTGATGTCTGCAGAAGAGTGAAGGCAGAACACCAAAGGCCAGCTGGTCTCCTCCAACCTCTTGCCATTCCAGAATGGAAGTTTGACCACATTGAAATAGACTTCGTGACTGCGTTTCCAAAGTCCAAGCGTGGCAATGATGCTATATTTGTTGTCATCGACAAGCTCACCAAAGTGGCTCATTTTCTGCCTATCAAAGAGTCGATCACTGCAGCTCAATTGGCGGAACTCTATACCTCTTGCATTGTCTCTCTGCACGGTATTACTCAAGTGATCTCTTCAGACCGTGGCAGCATCTTTACCTCGAAGTTTTGGGATTCTTTTCAGAAGGCCATGGGCACCAACATCTGCTTCAGCACAGCTTTCCATCCTCAAACAAGCGGTCAAGTTGAGCGTGTCAACCAGATTCTTGAAGATATGCTCAGGGCTTGTGTGATCTCCTTCGGCATGAAGTGGGAGGATTGTCTTCCTTATGCTGAATTCTCATACAACAACAGTTTTCAAGCAAGTTCGGGCAAGGCCCCATTTTAAATTCTATATGGCAGGAAGTGCCGTACCCCTCTCAACTGGTCTGAAACCGGTGAACGTCAGCTGCTGGGTAATGACTTAATCACAGAAGCAGAAGAAATGTGCAAAGTCATTCGGGATAACCTCAAAGCAGCCCAATCCCGCCAGAAGAGCTACTCTGATAGTAAGCACCGTGATTTGGGTTTCGAGATCGGAGATCATGTTTACCTCCGCGTCTCTCCCATGAAAGGTACTCGTCGCTTCGGTATCAAAGGGAAGCTTGCCCCTAGATACGTGGGACCTTTCAAGATTGTCAGCAAGAGAGGCGACCTTGCCTATCAACTCGAGCTTCCCTCAAACTTTGCAAATGTCCATGATGTGTTCCATGTCTCTCAGCTTCGAAAGTGCTTCAAGACTCCTGACCGCACCGTCAACTTCGAGGACATTGAGCTCCAAGAAGATCTCTCCTATCGTGAGCACCCAGTTGCTATTCTTGAAGAGACTGAACGCAAGACTCGCAACAAGTCAATCAAATTTCTCAAAGTCAAGTGGTCTCACCATTCCGACCGTGAAGCTACCTGGGAACGTGAGGATCACCTCCGTTCTGAGTACCCGGAGTTCTTTCAGTCCTAGATCTCGGGACGAGATCTTTTCGTAGTGGTGGAGTGTTGTAACACCCCGGGTGTAACTTTACCAATTTGTACTCCAACTCTTGCCATTTTCGGCGTTAAGTTATATTTATTTCTCGGGTTCGGGTCTTTGTCTCCATGTGTTTTTTTTGTTTTCATGCATCTCATATCATGTCATCATGTGCATTGCATTTGCATACGTGCTCATCTCATGCATTCGAGCTTTTTCCCCGTTGTCCGTTTTGCATTCCGGCGCTTCGTTCTCCTCCGGTGGTCATTTCTAGCTTTCTTTCGTGTGTGGGGATTAAACATTTCCGGATTGGACCGATACTTGTCATGCGGCCTTGGTTTACTACCGGTAGACCGCCTGTCAAGTTTCGTACCATTTGGACTTCGTTTGATACTCCAACGGTTAACCGAGGGACCGAAAAGGCCTCGTGTGTGTTGCAGCCCAACACCCCTCCAATTTGGCCCAAAACCCACCAAACTCTGCTCTATGTCCTAGAGCGTTCGATCACGATCGCGTGGCCGAAAACCGCACCTCATTTGGACTCTCCTAGCTCCACTTATGCCTATATATACCCACTCCATTTTCGGATCTCGTCTTCCCCCTCGAAACCCTAGTTCTAAAAAAAACCAGATCCACCGCCGACGGACACGTCCGCCCCGACGCCGAACGCGTCCGCCACCGCGCCCAGCCAACCGCGACGCGACACGTGGCCACGCCCGCCGCCGCCGCCAGCTGGCCCGGGAGACCCGCGTACGGCCCCCGCGAGCCCGCGCCCCCGTGCCTCCTTCTCCTCACGAGCGCCGCCGCCTTCCCAACCTCCGGCGACCGGCGCCACCGCGGACCGCCATCGCCGCCACCTCGCCTCGCCGGCCGCCGCGCCGCAGCACCGGCGCACCGCCCGGCCACCGCCGCCCGACGTGCCTTCCTCCGCCTCGCCGCTTCCCGCCATCGCCGGCGCCTACTCCGGCGAGCCACCGGATCCGGCCGGCCTCGCCCCGGTCATCTCCTTCCTCTCCGGCAAGGATTCCGGCGAGCTTCAAGTCCGATTCCGGCGACCTCGGTTCCCGTGCGTGAACAGTGCCAGATCTAGATCCAAAACTTAAGGGTTGACTTTTCCCTCTCCTCCCAGTATTTTTATGCCTACTTTGACCGCTCGTAACTTTGCATCCGTAGCTCCGTTTTGGCCATATAATATATCAAAATGTTCGCCTCGACGAGTACATCATTTCATTCCATTGCATCATTTTCATTTGAGTTCATCTTGATGCCCAAAATTCTGTTAGAAGGAGGCTTCGTGAGTTAATTGTCAGATCTGCTAGTTCATCTTAGACTTTTGTCATTTTTGCCATGATTAATGTGTGCTTGATATGCCTGTGAGTCCTTCATATGTTTTGTTAAGCATTTTGTCTTATTTCCAGAGGTGCAACCCATGCATTTTTAGGATGTGTGTGGTGACTTGTGCAAGCTCGCAAAGAGAGGCACCCGGGAAATCTGTTTTCAGAGACAGTTGTTTTCACTAAGTCTGGGATACTTTAGTTCATGATGCCATATGTTCAGCTTGTTTCCTAGTGATTCGTGCCTCTTTTGAGGATGATCAGTGAAGGAGTTTTATTAATCATGTTATGTTATATCCATCAATGTCTTTGTTTGCAATTATGGAGCACCATAGCTTGAGTCAATTGAGCTCTACTTTTGCTTCATGGTGAATCTGGGCAGATCGTCAACTCGTTTGCGATTTTGCCGGCGTTGTTGTAGTTGATCCGTGCATGCTATGCCATTGTTCTTGCCATGTATAGCTTGTATTTTGTGCCTTCTTAATGTATGTATGCTTGCCTTGCTATGACTTGCACCATGGTGAGTGCATCGAGATCGTTTACATGCCTTCGTGAGTTATATTTCAGCATGTCCCAGTTTTCACTAAGTCTGAAAACTGATTGTGTTTTAGCTATGTTCGTGTGCTCGTTTATATATTTTGTGAACCCTTTTGGCCCCAGGTCACTTTGAGTCTTTTGTTAAGCTTGTTGAGTAGCTCCATGCCATGTTCTTACTTGTCATAATCAGGTCATGTATCATGTTGTATTGCTGCTCTGAAGAGGGCTTCGTGATCTGAAATTTCAGACTAGTGTTAATTTCACTAAGTCTGGAATCTGTTTTGCATTTGCGTTTTTGCCATGCTTCTTTGAACCTTATAATGGAGGAATTGGCCGTGGCTCAGTGCTAGTCTTTTGTTAAGCATCTTGTGTGCATCCCTGCCATGTATTTTGTTGTCATGTTTGGTGGCTGTAGCATGTTCATCTCATTGCATTTAGATGCCTACTTGCTGTAAATCGCAGACCGGTGTCTTATCTTAAAACGCTTGCCATTTCCAAACCGTAACTCCGATTCCAATGATCTTTATATCGTTTTCAAGCGATTTCATCTCATATTTCCAGTGGCACCCTTAGAATTCCAAGTTGGGGCCAGGTTCATGCATTTCCTGTCATATCTTGCATTTTGCATCCCGCATCGCATCCCGCATAGCATATCATCATTTCATCCTATTGCTTGGTCTTGCACGTGGTTGATTGTATCCTTGTTGCTTGTTTGTCTTATTGGGTAGAGCCGGGAGACGAGTTCGCTACCGAGGAGCCCGTTGAGTTTGCTTGTGAGGATCCAGTCAACTCTGACAACTGTGCAGGCAAGATGATCATACCCTCGAAATCACTACTATCTTTGCTATGCTAGTTTGCCCGCTCTTGCTATGCCAATGCTACTATGCCTAACTTTTTATTGTAAGCCTCCCAATTGCCATGTTGAACCTCTAACCCACCTTGTCCTAGCAAACCGTTGATTGGCTATGTTACCGCTTTGCTCAGCCCCTCTTATAGCGTTGCTAGTTGCAGGTGAAGATTGGAGGCCGTTCCTTGTTGGAACATCTTTTATTTACTTGTTGGGATATCATTATTGCTATGTTATCTTAATGCATCTATATACTTGGTAAAGGGTGGATGGCTCGGCCTCTCGCCTAGTGTTTTGTTCCACTCTTGCCGCCCTAGTTTCCGTCATATCGGTGTTATGTTCCCGGATTTTGCGTTCCTTACGCGGTTGGGTCATAATGGGAACCCCTTGATAGTTCGCCTTGATTAAAACTTTTCCAGCAATGCCCAACATTGGTTTTACCATTTTCCACCTAGCCTTTTCTTTCCCTTGGGTTCTGCAGACTCAAGGGTCATCTTATTTTAACCCCCCCCGGGCCAGTGCTCCTCTGAGTGTTGGTCCAAACCGTCAGCAGCCGGTGGCTACCAAGGGCAACTCTGGGCTGGCCTACCGGAAGTTTGGACAATCTGAGTGTGCCCTGAGAAAGAGATATGTGCAGCTCCTATCGGGATTTGTCGGCACATTCGGGCGGTGTTGCTGGTCTTGTTTTAACCTGTCGAATTGTCTTTTTGTACCGGGTTACCGAGTCTGATCGGTGTGTCTCGGGTGGAGGTCTATTCCTTCGTTGACCGTGAGAGCTTGTCATGGGCTAAGTTGGGACTCCCCTGCAGGGATTGAACTTTCGAAAGCCGTGCCCGCAGTTATGGGCAGATGGGAATTTGTTAATGTCCGGTTGTAGATAACTTGAATCTTAATTAATTAAAATGAATCAACTGAGTGTGTTACCGTGATGGCCTCTTCTCGGCGGAGTCCGGGAAGTGGACACGGTGTTGGAGTTATGCTTGCGCAGGTTGTTCCTCTAGATTCTCGCTCGCGCCTTGCCTCCTCTTCTCAATCTCTTTTGCGGATAAGTTAGCCACCACATATGCTAGTCGCTTGCTGCAGCTCCACATATATTTGCCTTATCCATTCCTATAAGCTTAAATAGTCTTGATCGCGAGGGTGCGAGATTGCTGAGTCCCTGTGGCTCACAGATACTATAATTCCAGATGCAGGACCAGGTGATTTCGCTCCAGGTGACGAGTACGAGCTCAAGTGGGAGTTCGACGAGGACTCTCAGCGTTATTATGTTTCCTTTCCCGACGATCAGTAGTGGTGCCTAGTTGGGGTTTGATTCAGGGCCTTGTCGCATGTTGGGTTCTTTTCTATTTTGGCGCCGTAGTCGGGCCATGAGTGATTGTTTGATGGATGTTATTTATGTACTCTGATGTGACGTGGCGAGTGTAAGCCAACTATGTATCTCCCCCTTTTATTATGTATTACATGGGATGTTGTAATGATTGCCTTACTTGCGACATTGCTTTCAATGCGGTTATGTCTCTAAGTCGTGCCTCGACACGTGGGAGCTATAGCCGCATCGAGGGCGTTACAATCACATATATCAAACTTTGTCTCTGGACCATTCCGGAGTTCCTCGTCATGTCCGCGATCTCATCCTGGTCTCCGAACAACACTCGGTCATCAACATACATAACTCATATAGTACTATATCGTCAACGAACGTTAAGCCTGCGGACCCTACGGGTTCGAGAACTATGTAGACATGACTGAGACACCTCTCTGGTCAATAACCAATAGCGGGACCTGGATGCCCATATTGGCTCCTACATATTCTACAAAGATCTTTATCGGTCAGACCGCATAACAACATACGTTGTTCCCTTTGTCATCGGTATGTTACTTGCCCGAGATTTGATCGTCGGTATCTCAATACCTAGTTCAATCTTGTTACCGGCAAGTCTCTTTACTCGTTCCGTAATACATCATCCCGCAACTAACTCATTAGTTGCAATGCTTGCAATGCTTATAGTGATGTGCATTACCGAGTGGGCCCAAAGATACCTCTCCGACAATCGGAGTGACAAATCCTAATCTCGAAATACGCCAACCCAACAAGTACCTTTGGAGACACCTATAGAGCACCTTTATAATCACCCAGTTACGTTTTGACGTTTGGTGGCACACAAAGTGTTCCTCCGGTAAACGGGAGTTGCATAATCTCATGGTCATAGGAACATGTATAAGTCATGAAGAAAGCAATAGCAACAAACTAAACGATCAAGTGCTAAGCTAACAGAATGGGTCAAGTAAATCACATCATTCTCCTAATGATGTGACCCCATTAATCAAATGACAACTCATGTCTATGGTTAGGAAACATAACCATCTTTGATCAACGAGCTAGTCAAGTAGAGGCATACTAGTGACACTTTGTTTGTCTATGTATTCACACATGTATTATGTTTCCGGTTAATACAATTCTAGCATGAATAATAAACATTTATCATGAAATAACGAAATAAATAATAACTTTATTATTGCCTCTAGGGAATATTTCCTTCAGTCTCCCACTTGCACTAGAGTCAATAATCTAGATCACATCGCCATGTGATTTAACATCAATAGTTCACATCACCATGTGATTAACACCCATAGTTCACATTGTCATGTGACTAACACCCAAAGGGTTCACTAGAGTCAATAATGAAGTTCACATAGCTATGTGATTAACACCCAAAGAGAACTAAGGTGTGATCATGTTTTGCTTGTGAGAGAAGTTTAGTCAATGGGTCTGCAACATTCAGATCCGTATGTATCTTGCAAATTTCTATGTCAACAATGCTCTGCACGGAGCTACTCTAGCTAATTGCTCCCACTTTCAATATGTATCCAGATTGAGACTTAGAGTCATCTAGATCAGTGTCAAAACTTGCATCGACGTAACCCTTTACGACGAACCTTTTGTCACCTCCATAATCGAGAAACATATCCTTATTCCACTAAGGATAATTTTGACCAATGTCTAGTGATCTACTCCTAGATCACTATTGTACTCCCTTGCCAAACTCAGGGCAGGGTATACAATAGGTCTGGTACACAACATGGCATACTTTATAGAACCTATGGCTGAGGCATAGGGAATGACTTTCATTCTCTCTCTATCTTCTGCCATGGTCGGGTTTTCAGTCTTACTCAACTTCACACCTTTGTAACACAGGCAAGAACTCCTTCTTTGACTGTTCCATTTTGAACTACTTCAAAATCTTGTCAAGGTATGTACTCATTGAAAAACTTATCAAGCGTCTTGATCTATCTCTATAGATCTTGATGCTCAATATGTAAGCAGCTTCACTGAGGTCTTTCTTTGAAAAACTCCTTTCAAACATTCCTTTATGCTTTGCAGAATAATTCTACATTATCTCCGATCAACAATATGTCTTTCACACATACTTATCAGAAATGCTGTAGTGCTCCCACTCACTTTCTTGTAAATGCAGGCTTCACCGCAAGTCTGTATAAAACTATATGCTTTGATCAACTTATCAAAGCGTATATTCCAACTCCGAGATGCTTGCACCAGTCCATAGATGGATCGCTGGAGCTTGCATATTTTGTTAGTACCTTTAGGATTGACAAAACCTTCTGGTTGCATCATATACAACTCTTCTTTAATAAATCCATTAAGGAATGCAGTTTTGTTTATCCATTTGCCCGATTTCATAAACATGAAATGCGGCAATTGCTAACATGATTCGGACAGACTTAAGCATCGCTACGGGTGAGAAGGTCTCATCCTAGTCAATCCCTTGAACTTGTCGAAAACCTTTTGCAACAAGTCGAGCTTTGTAGACAGTAACATTACCGTCAACGTCGGTCTTCTTCTTGAAGATCCATTTATTCTCAATTGCTTGCCGATCAACGGGCAAGTCAACCAAAGTCCACACTTTGTTCTCATACATGGATCCCATATCAAATTTCATGGCTTCTAGCCATTTTGCGGAATCTGGGCTCACCATCGCTTCTTCATAGTTCGTAGGTTCATCATGATCTAGTAGCATGACTTCCAGAACAGGATTACCGTACCATTCTGGTGCGGATCTTACTCTGGTTGATCTACGAGGTTCAGTAATAACTTGATCTGAAGTTCCATGATCATCATCATTAACTTCCTCACTAATTGGTGTAGGTGTCACAGAAACCGGTTTCTGTGATGAACTACTTTCCAATAAGGGAGCAGGTACAGTTACCTCATCAAGTTCTACTTTCCTCCCACTCACTTCTTTCGAGAAAAAACTCCTTCTCTAGAAACGATCCATTCTTGGCAACGAATGTCTTGCCTTCGGATCTGCGATAGAAGGTGTACCCAACATTTTCTTTTGGGTATCCTATGAAGACGCACTTCTCCGATTTGGGTTAGAGCTTATTAGGTTGAAACTTTTTCACATAAGCATTGCAACCTCAAACTTTAAGAAACGACAGCTTAGGTTTCTTGCCAAACCATAGTTCATACGGTATCGTCTCAACGGATTTAGATGGTGCCCTATTTAACGTGAATGCGGCCGTCTCTAAAGCATAACCCCAGAACGATAGCGGTAAATCAGTAAGAGACATCATAGATCGCACCATATCTAACAAAGTACGGTCATGACGTTCAGACACACCATTACACTGTGGTGTTCCAGGTGGTGTGAGTAGTGAAACTATTTCACATTGTTTTTAATTAAAGGCCAAACCCGTAACTCAAATGTTTTACTTCTGCGATCATATCATAGAAACTTTTATTTTGTTACGATGATTCTCCACTTCACTCTGAAATTCTTTGAAGTTTTCAAATGTTTCAGACTTGTGTTTCATCAAGTAGATATACTCATATCTGCTCAAATCATCTGTGAAGATCAGAAAATAATGATACCTGCCGCGAGCTTCAATATTCATCGGACCACATACATCAGTATGCATGATTTCCAACAAATCTGTTGCTTGTTGCATTGTTTCGGAGAATGGAGTCTTAGTCATCTTGCCCATGAGGCATGGTTCGCAAGCATCAACTGATTCATAATCAAGTGATTCCAAAAGTCCATCAGCATGGGGTTTCTTCATGCGCTTTACACCAATATGACCTAAACGGCAGTGCCACAAATAAGTTGCACTATCATTATTAACTTTGCATCTTTTGGTTTCAATATTATGAATATGTGTATCACTACGATCGAGATCCAACGAACCATTTTCATTGGGTGTGTAACCATATATGTAAACAGAACAACAATTTATTCTCTTACTTAAATGAATAACCAATGCAAACACCAAATAACACTTATTTAGGTTCAACACTAATCCCGAAAGTATAGGGAGTCTGCGATGATGATCATATCAATCTTGGAACCACTTCCAACACACATCGTCACTTCACCCTTAACTAGTCTCTGTTCATTCTGCAACTTCTGTTTCGAGTTACTACTCTTAGCAACTGAACCAGTATCAAATACCGGGGGGGTTGCTACGAACACTAGTAAAATACACATCAATAATCCGTATATCAAATATACCTTTGTTCACTTTGCCATCCTTTCTTATCCGCCAAATACTTGGGGCAATTCCGCTTCCAGTGACCAGTCCCTTTGCAGTAGAAGCACTTAGTCTCAGGCTTAGGACCAGACTTGGGCTTCTTCACTTGAGCAGCAACTTGCTTGCCGTTCTTCTTGAAGTTCCCCTTCTTCCCTTTGCCCTTTTCTTGAAACTAGTGGTCTTGTCTACCATCAACACTTGATATTTTTCTTGATCTCTACCTTCGTCGATTTCAGCATTACGAAGAGCTTGGTAATCGTTTCCATTATCCCTTGCATATCATAGTTCATCACTATTTTATCTGGAAGATTAACTCCCACTTGATTCAAGTGATTGTAGTACCCAGACAATCTGAGCACATGCTCACTGCTTGAGCTATTCTCCTCCATCTTTTAGCTATAGAACTTGTTGGAGACTTCATATCTCTCAACTCCGGTATTTGCTTGAAATATTAACTTCAACTCCTGGAACATCTCATATGGTCCATGACGTTCAAAACGTCTTTGAAGTCCCAATTCTAAGCCGTTTAAGCATGGTGCACTAAACTATAAAGTAGTCATCATATTGAGCTAGCCAAATGTTCATAACATCTGCATCTGCTCCTGCAATAGGTTTGTCACCTAGCGGTGCATCAAAGACATATTTCTTCTGTGCAGCAATGAGGATAAACCTCAGATCACGGATCCAATCCGCATCATTGCTACTATCATCTTTCAACTTAGTTTTCTCTAGGAACACATATAAAACATAGGGAAGCAATAACGCGAGCTATAGATCTACAACATATATATGCAAATACTATCAGGACTAAGTTCATGATAAATTAAAGTTCAATTAATCATATTACTTAAGAACTCCCACTTAGAAAGACATCCCTCTAATCTTCTAAGTGATCACGTGATCCAAATCAACTAAACAATAACCGATCATCACGTGAAATGGAGTAGTTTTCAATGGTGAACATCACTATGTTGATCATATCTACTATATGATTCACGCTCGACCTTTCGGTCTCAGTGTTCCGAGGCCATATCTGCATATGCTAGGCTCGTCAAGTTTAACCTGAGTATTCTGCGTGTGCAAAAACTGGCTTGCACCTGTTGTAGATGGACGTAGAGCTTATCACACCCGATCATCACGTGGTGTCTGGGCACGACGAACTTTGGCAACGGTGCATACTCAGGGAGAACACTTTTATCTTGAAATTTAGTGAGAGATCATCTTATAATGCTACCGTCAATCAAAGCAAGATAAGATGCATAGAAGATAAACATCACATGCAATCAATATAAGTGATATGATATGGCCATCATCATCTTGTGCTTGTGATCTCCATCTCCGAAGCACCGTCATGATCACCATCGTCACCGGCGCGATACATTGATCTCCATCATAGCATCGTTGTTGTCTCGCCAATCTTATGCTTCCACGACTATCGCTACCGCTTAGTGATAAAGTAAAGCATTACAGCGCAATTGCATTGCATACAATAAAGCGACAACCATATGGCTCCTGCCAGTTGCCGATAACTCGGTTACAAAACATGATCATCTCATACAATAAAATTTAGCATCATGTCTTGACCATATCACATCACAACATGCCCTGCAAAAACAAGTTAGACGTCCTCTACTTTGTTGTTGCAAGTTTTACGTGGCTGCTACGGGCTTAAGCAAGAACCGTTCTTACCTATGCATCAAAACCACAACGATAGTTTGTCAAGTTGGTGCTGTTTTAACCTTCGCAAGGACCGGGCGTAGCCACACTTGGTTCAACTAAAGTTGGAGAAACTGACACCTGCCAGCCACCTGTGTGCAAAGCACGTCGGTAGAACCAGTCTCGCATAAGCGTACGCGTAATGTCGGTCCGGGCCGCTTCATCCAACAATACCGCCGAACCAAAGTATGACATGCTGGTAAGCAGTATGACTTATATCACCCACAACTCACTTGTGTTCTACTCGTGCACAACATCAACACATAAAACCTAGGCTCGGATGCCACTGTTGGGGAACGTAGTAATTTCAAAAAAAAAATTCTTACGTACACACAAGATCATGGTGATGCATAGCAACGAGAGGGGAGAGTGTTGTCTACGTACCCTCGTAGACCGTTCGCGGAAGCGTTATATCAACACGGTTGATGTAGTCTTACGTCTTCACGTCCGACCGATCCAAGTACCGAAAGCACGGCACCTCCGAGTTCTGCACACATTCGGCTCGGTGACGTCCTCGCCTTCTCGATCCAGCAAGAGGGGCGAAGTAGTAGATGAGTTCCGGCAGCACGCTGGCGTGGTGACGGTGTTGGTGAAGAACAATCTCCGCAGGGCTTCGCCTAAGCACTACGAAAACTATGACGGAGGATAAACTAGAGGGGACGGGGTTGCCGGCACACGGCTTGGTGTTTCTTGATGTATCTTTGGTGCTAGCCCTACCCCTCTATTTATATGTTGAGCCCTGGGGTCGAAACTTGGAGTAAAAGCCTCCTCAAAGTCGGTTTCACCCAAAAGGCAAGAGTCCTTCTTGGACTCCAGGGCTAGACGCCAGGGTTCCCGGTGTCTACCCCCTAGACGCCAGGGTTCCTGGCGTCTAGCCTCTGGTCTCCGCAAAACTTCCTTTTGCACTTTCCAGAAGCCCCGTGGGCTTTCCCCTTTGGCCCAGATAAAGTGTTCTCGTGCCCAAACATTTCGGGAAACATCCGGAACCCCTTCCGGTGAATTCCGGAACTATCGGAGTAAATAACCATGGGTAGCCTAGCCGGCTCCCCCTGGTCCTTCTAAGAAAATTACGAGCCGATTCGGCCCTCAAGAATCCAAGACACAGGGCCACTTTACCCTTGCCGGCTGTCTCCAGGCCGGCTATCGGAAGGCGGCCCGACTTCAACCCTCATGAAGAGAAGCCGCGGGAGGGCCGGCTCCGAGAAGCCGGCCGCGAGAAGGCCGACTCCAAAAAGCCGGCTCCCATAAAGCGGTCAAGATCGTACCCTCGAAGTCTGCATCCACATAACGGCGATGTGACGGGGCGTGGCTACAGTGAAGCCTGCCACCCCCGAATCCCGGAGCACGCCTGGCACAGTGCGCCGTACGGGTGGCCATGACCCGTCCGGCGCAACACTGTTGCCACGTTGACCCTGATGTCATCCACGACGGGCTACCAGTACGGCCCACGAGCGGTGGGCCCCTTCGGGCAGAGAGACACCCGAAGGCGGCCAGACCTCCCCCAGTCGGCCCAAGATAGAGCCGGCTCCCCATAGCCGGCTTGCCACCTTCCTCGAAGAAGACGCCCCATTAAGGAGACAAGACACGGTGGGGCTACAGTGATCGCCCACCGGGCAGCGGCACTGTAGCCACGCCCACTTTGGCGAAGCCCTCGCCACCAAGATTGAGCAACAGTAACCAGCCGCCAACAAGGCCCTGACAGTGGGGCCTGCCTGTCGACCAAGGAGCCGGCAGCCGGCGAGACCCACTAGCCGGCGGGCCCCAGCAGCCAGCGCAGAAGCCGGAGAGCGTAGACACGGACGGCCGAGCCCCGCGCCCAGCCGGATTACCATTGTACCCCCGGGGGGGTAGGCCTATATAAACCCCCCGGGGCATCCATGCAAAGAGAGATCAATCCCTGCTAGTCTCAGACACCACATAGGGAGGAGAAGAGAGCAAGCCATGCCCTTCTTCCTCCTCTCGCCAAACAGCTCAAGGAGCACCGTGTAGCTACTTGTTCATCTAGTGACCATGCGGAGACCCCGCAGACCAGCAGTAGGGGTGTTATCTCCATGGAGAGCCCCGAAGCTGGGTAAGATTCGCCGGCGTGCATGTCTTCGCCTCATCCCGTTTCCAGGCACCAGCGACGTCTTACTGGCTCCCATAATGATAAGCCACTCGTTGGCATATGTCGCACCTACCACCCGACATTTGGCGCCCACCGTGGGGCCAGGTGCACCGCCGTCCGGAGACCTGTTCTGGACGGGAACCCTCTTCCTCCCCCGCGAGCGTAGCCATCTCGGCACGCCCGATGGCGCTTGCCACGACGTGCTACAAGGCGTCACCAACATCTGTGCGGCGAGCAGTCTCGCCGATCTCCTTGACAAGACTCTCATCTCTGACGAGCTCGCCTCTGACGCGGGCACCGACCACCTCGTCAACCTCCTCGGCCAGCTCCACGTCTCCGGCGAGCCTGCCGTGGACTTGGAGTCGGTTGGCTCCACCGATCCGATGCCTGTCGACTCCGCTTCCCCGGGCCGATGGCTGCGACGCTGTCACCACCGAGGTGATGGTCATCGGCCACGGCGGCGCTTCTGACGAGAGCGCCCACGACGCCCCGCACGCGGCGGTCCACGACTTGTCCATCCCCCTCTCGGCCGATGCCGATGCTGAAGCACTGGAAGCTCGCTGCCTTGCCCTCCTAGCGGAGGGCCAGAAGTTGGTTTCCATGAGACGCCTCGCTGAGGCCCACTGACGCGAGGCCGACCGCGCCGCCTTTGGCACGCCGCCCCCAGGCGGGCCTGGCCGGGCCGGCGTTGTCAAACAGCGCGGCGCTGTCGTCGCCGATAAGCTAGGAGTCGACCGCCCAGTCTACGCTACTCCACTCGAGAACCTGCGCGCTGCCCAGGCGGCCGTAGACGAGCTAGATGGACTGGGGGCCGAAGAGCTCCCCCACATGACCCAACGCATCCAGCAGCTGGTCGATGCAGCCGCGCAGCGGCACGAAGCCGACGCCCGCGCGGAAAGCCCTCCGCCGTGCCGAGATCATGGCGCGACGTCCCGGACGCCGACTACGGGTAAAACCCGCGCGCGGCGCGAGAAAGAGCCGGCTGCCAGCCAAAGCCGAACCCGAATCTCCATCGAGCGAGACGCAGAAGGCCAGCCCGGGGCCGTGGAGTGGCGGGGCAACCTGCCTCCGCCCCGGCCCCGTGGAGAGAGATATCCCACCCCGCTGCCTGTTGCACATCCGACTCCCAGCGGCCGGCTAGGTCGCCGCGAAGGAGTCGGCGAGAACGACGCCCGCCATCGGATCGACCGCCTGGCGCGATCCCTGGCGCTAGAAGAAGAAGACGATGTCGGCCCGCCTTGCTTCGGCCCCCGCATCCGCAACGAGCCCTTCCCCAAAGGGTTCTCGCTCCCAAGAGACACGCCCAAGTACAACGGCTCCGTGAAGCCGGAAGATTGGTTGATCGACTACTCCACGGCGGTTAACATAGCCAACGGCAATAGGCGCGTTGCCGTGAAGTACCTGCCCCTCATGCTGCAGGGCACGGTGCAGACCTGGCTCAACAGCCTCAAGCCATACAGCATCAACAGTTGGCTAGACTTCACAGAAGCCTTCGTCCGCAACTTCACCAGCACCTACAAGCGGGCTCCCAAGCCCAGACAGCTCTCCTTGTGCGTACAAGGCCCCGCCGAGTCCACTCGCGACTACCTCACGCGTTGGGCCGAGCTCCGCAACTCTTGCGAAGGGGTGCACGAGGTGCAAGCCATAGAATACTTCACTGGCAGGTGCCGAGAAGGCACCCTCCTCAAGCACAAGCTCGTCTGCGATGAGCCGCCTACCCTTGACGAGCTTCTGATCATAGCGGACAAGTACGCCACCGCCGACTCCTCGGTGAAGACCGAACTCCGGGTAGACGCGTCCGGAAAGGTACTCAACCCGGCGCCCAAGACGCCGGCTGGGGACTCCGGCCGACGCCCACACCAGAACGACCACAAGCGCAAGGGCCCGGTGCCGCCCTCCACCAGTCGGCAGGTGGCCACAGTCGAAGACGAGCAGCCCGAAGCGCGGCCCGCACCCAAGAAGCAGAGGGGCGGCAAGCCAGCTTGGCAGCCGGCCTTCTCCTACGAGCAGACTCTTGACGCCCCGTGCAAGTTCCACAGCGGCGCGAAGCCGTCCAACCACACGACTCGGAAGTGCCACTGGCTCACCCGAATCTCTAAAGGCGAAGGGCTCGCACCGCCTCCGCCTGCCGGTCCGCCGCCTTCGGCTCCGTAGCCGCCGGTCGCTCGGCCCGCAGTCGGAGCCGTGCACGATGAGTTCCCCGACGAGCATGCCGCCTATATAATCTTTACAAGTCAGCCCGAAGACCGGCGCAGCAAACGCCGAGAGCACCAAGAAGTCAGCATGGTTGCTGCCAACCCCGCCGAGCACATGCACTGGTCAAAAAAACCTATCAGCTGGAGCCAGACCGACCACCCAGAGGTGATGCCGTCTCCCGGCTCTTATGCGTTGGTTTTGGATGCCACCCTTGCAACGGATAGACGCGCTGCCCGATTCTCCCGCGTGCTGATAGACGGCGGGAGCAGCATCAACATCCTGTACCGTGACACCATGGAGAAGCTGAATGTCAAGACGAAGCAACTCATGCCTACTCGGACTGTGTTCCATGGCATCGTACCCGGCCTGTCCTGCGCCCCCATTGGCAAGATCAAGATTGATGTACTTTTTGGGGACAAGGAGCATTTCCGCCGGGAAGCGATCTGGTTTGAAGTGGTGGACCTGGAGAGCCATTACCATGCATTGCTTGGCCGACCTGCCTTGGCCAAGTTCATGGCAGTTCCCCACTATGCATACCTCAAGATGAAGATACCGAGCACCAAAGGCGTCATCACCATAGCCGGCGATTACAAGAAGTCCTCGAGTGCGCAGCAGCCAGCAGTCGGCTAGCCGAGTCCCTTGTGATTGCCGAAGAAAAGAAGATGATGGACCGAGTCGTGGCCATGGCCGGCAAGCAGTCGGCCTTGTCCCCCGATCCCAAGGAGCATGATACTCAAGGATCTTTCCAGCCGGCCAAGGAGACGAAGAAGATACCTCTTGACCCCGAGCACCCAGAGAGGTTTGCCGTCATCGAGGCAAACCTAAACAGCAAATAGGAAGGCGAGCTCGCCGATTTCCTCCGTGAGAATCGGGACATCTTTGCATGGTCCCCCAAGGACATGCCGGGCGTTCCGAAGGAATTCGCCGAGCACAAACTACACGTCTGAGAAGATGCAAAGCCAGTCAAACAACCCCTCCGCCGACTGTCGGAGGAGAAACGCAGGATTGTGGGAGAGGAGATAGCCCGGCTTCTGGCAGCCGGCTTCATTATGGAAGTTTTCTTTCCGGAGTGGCTCGCCAACCCGGTCCTCGTGCTAAAGAAAAACAACAAGTGGCGCATGTGTATAGACTACACGAGCCTCAACAAGGCCTGCCCCAAAGATCCCTTTGCCCTGCCAAGGATTGACCAAGTGATAGACTCCATGGCCGGATGCGAGCTGTTGAGTTTCTTGGATGCTTACTCAGTGTATCACCAGATAAAGTTAAATCCGGCAGACCGCCTGAAGACCGCCTTCATCACGCCATTCGGAGCCTTCTGCTACTTGACTATGACATTCGGCTTGAGAAATGCCGGTTCCACTTTTCAGCGTTGCATGCAGAAGTGCCTCCTCAAGCAACTCGGCAGAAATGCCCACGTCTACGTAGACGACATTGTGGTGAAGACGGAGAAGCGCGACACCTTGCTGGAAGACCTCAAGGAAACATTTGAGAACCTACGCCGGTTCCAAATCAAGCTTAACCCCGAGAAATGCGTGTTCAGAGTGCCAGCCGGCCAGCTCCTAGGCTTCCTGGTCTCCGAACGCGGCATCGAATGCAACCCAGTAAAGATCAAGGCCATTGAGAGAATGGCGATTCCCACCAAACTTCGAGACGTCCAGAAGTTTACCGGATGCTTGGCCTCCCTGAACCGCTTCATCAGCTGGCTCGGAGAGAAAGCTCTTTCCCTCTACCGCCTCATGAAGAAGACCAACCACTTCGAGTGGAATGACCAAGCCGATCAAGCTTTTCATGAGCTGAAGAAGATGCTGGCCACGCCGCCTGTCCTGGCGGCGCCGACTGAGAAAGAGCCCATGCTCCTCTACATTGCCGCAACCAGCCGGGTGGTCAGCACCGTCATCGTAGTCCAACGCCCAGAAGAAGGCCGAGCCCAGCCGGTCCAGAGGCCGGTGTACTATTTGAGCGAGGTGCTGTCTACCTCGAAGCAGAACTACCCGCACTACCAGAAGATGTGCTACGGCATGTACTTCGCCGCCAAGAAGCTGAAGCCCTACTTCCAAGAGCATCCCATCACAGTTGTATGCACCGCCCCGCTGGCCGAGATCATAGGAAGCCGGGATGCATCCGGCCGGGTGGCGAAATGGGCCATCGAGCTGGCCCCCTATACGATCTTCTACCAGTCTCGCACCGCCATCAAGTCCCAAGCATTGGCCGACTTCCTCGTCGACTGGGCCGAGACCCAGTACCTACCGCTGGCTCCCGATCCACTCATTGGCACATGCACTTCGATGGGTCCAAGATGCGCACCGGCTTGGGAGCCGGCGTCATCCTCACCTCTCCCAAAGGCGACAAGCTCAGATACATGCTGCAAATTCACTTTGCCGCCTCCAACAACGTGGCCGAGTACGAGGCACTCATACACGGGCTCCGGCTTGCCAAAGAACTCGGCATTCGCCGGATCCTATGTTATGGCGACTCGGACTTGGTGGTCCAGCAATCATCCGGAGACTGGGATGCCAAGGACGCAAATATGGCAAGCTACCGCTTCCTCGTTCAGCAGATCAGTGGGTATTTTGAAGGATGCGAGTTCCTCCACGTACCACGAGCCGACAACGAGCCAGCTGATGCCCTGGCTCGAATAGGCTCCACTCGGCAAGTAATACCAACCGGTGTCTCTCTACAATGCCTCCTCAAGCCGTCTATCAAGCCGTCTCTAGAGTCCGATTCCATCTTCGTGCCGCCTGACCCCGACGCAGCCGGCTCGAAGAACCAAGCAGGTGACCTGGGGACTTCGATAGTCGGCCAGGGGGTATCAGCAGGCGGCTCGGGGACTTCCGTAGTTACGCCCGACCCGGGGACTGCCTCACCCGGCTCGGGGACTGCGGTAGTCGGCCCGGAGACTACACTAACACAACAGGCGGCGGCCGACTCCAGCATTTCACCGCCCAGCCCGCCCACCCTGGTCGCAGTAGCCGTTCTGGCAATAGAAGAAGTCGCAGCTCCGTCATGGGCTCAATCCATCCTCAACTTCGTAATAAACCAAGATCTGCCGGCTGACGTAGTAGAGGCAAGACAAGTCTAACGCCGAGCCGGAGCATACACAATCGTCAACAGAGAACTCGTCAAGCGCAGTGTCACTAGAGTCCTCCAGCGATGCATTGAGCAAGAGAAGGGCATTGCAATCCTCAGAGACATCCACCAAGGAGAATGCGGCCACCATGCGGCCTCAAGATCACTCGTCGCCAAAGCCTTCCGCCATGGTTTCTTTTGGCCGACTGCTTTGGATGACGCCAAGAAGTTAGTTAAACATTGCAAAGGGTGCCAACTCTTCAGCTCCAAGTAACACATGCCGGCTTCAGCACTCAAGACCATTCCCCTCACTTGGCCCTTCGCCGTTTGGGGACTGGACATGGTGGGCCCATTCAAGACAGCGCGCGGCGGCATGACACATCTGCTTGTCGCCGTGGACAAATTCACCAAATGGATTGAGGCAAAGCCGATCAAGAAGCTGAATGGGCCGACTGCAGTGACATTTATCACAGATATAACAACTCGGTATGGCGTACCACACAGCATCATCACCGACAATGGCACGAATTTCGCCAAGGGAGCCTTGGCACGTTTCTGCGCGATGCAAGGCATCCGGTTGGACCTAGCGTTCGTCGCCCACCCGCAGTCAAATGGCCAGGTCGAGCGAGCCAATGGCCTCATCCTTTCCGGCATCAAGCCCCGACTGATCGTACCACTGGAGCGTTCAGCCGGCTGTTGGCTCGATGAGCTGCCGGCTGTCCTCTGGAGTCTGCGCACTACACCAAACAAGTCAACCGGCTTCACTCCTTTCTTCCTCGTATATGGTGCCAAGGCGGTCATCCCAACTGACACCGAGTTCGACTCGCCTCGGGTAACCATGTACACGGAAGCCGAGGCCAAGGAAGCACGAGAAGACGGCGTCGACCTGCTGGAGGAAGGCCGACTGTTAGCCCTCAGTCGGTCCGCCATCTATCAGCAGGGCCTGCGCCGATACCACAGCCGGAAGGTCAAGCCAAGATCCTTCCAAGAGGGCGATCTTGTGCTCTGGCTGATCCAGCGAACAGCCGGCCAGCACAAGCTCTTGGCCCCTTGGGAGGGCCCCTTCGTCATCAGAAGAGCCTTAGGCAACGACTCCTACTACCTGATCGACGCTCAAAAGCCGAAGGCACGAAAGAGAGACGACTCCGGCAAGGAGTCGGAACGACCATGGAACGCCAACCTCCTCCGAAGGTTTTACAGTTGAAATGCAGTATGTATCACGCTAACTTTTGTACTAAGTACGAGATAATAAGGCCCCCGAGGAGAGCTCGGGGACTGCCATCTTTTGTCTATGAATGAAAAGTATCATGCTTATGGCCTTGTCATTGCATTCACTTTTTTCCGTCCGGCACCGGGTTCGACTAGTCGGCCCGGGGACTGGCCGCCTGGAGTTATATTAGAAGTCCTACCCGCAGTCAGACAAGTAGTGTGTCGGCTCCCAAGCCTTCTCTTGCCAAAAGTCGCAGTTCGAAGAACTGGCTGTCCGGCCGGCAAGAGTTAAGGGCAGGAACGGGTGCCCACACGAAAAACGGCTAGGGACTAACGGACTAATATAACAAAAGCCGGTTTTTCTCCCACCGCCGACCGGCTACCAGAGTAGCCGGCCGGCCGGCTTCCATTCACCTCGCTCCAATCTAAGAAAGCTCGAGTACTTGCCTTCCCAGAAGGGGAAGGCGGCAAAGGAAACAACCTAAGGATAAAAAGCATACATGAATGGAAACCAAACACGCAATAATATTTACATAAAAGACCTTCAAAAGGCCAGCATTCGACATAGTTTGAATACACCCCCAGTGGGTGGAACTGCGCAAGTTTGATAAAATTGTTCAAAAGGCAACAAGCAGGAAAAAAGAAAGACGGCAGACTAAGCCAAGGGAGCGACTGGCGAGTCGGGCAGGTCGGTGGAGACGGCAGTGCCGGCTGGAGGAGTGGCCGGCTGGCGAACCTCGGCATGATCATCGCCTCCCGCAGAGGGCGCGCTAGCATGCGCCTCGTTGCTGGAGGCACGATCAGGCTGAGGCTGGCTGCCACTTCACCGGCCGGCTCAACGTCTTCGCCCTCCTCTCCTTCGTCGTCTTCGCCTTCATCGCTGGAGGCGATCTCCTCTGCCGAGTCTTCACCCGCTACCGGGTCCAGCCCGAACCACTCCTCCGGCTGGGCAACACCGTCATCATTAATTTCAGGAGCGAAGACGCTGATGTCAGTACAATCGGCGATCGTCGAAGCGCGCTGAGCGATAGCCGGCCGCACCTCCTCTAGCTCTTCGTCGGCCTCCAGCCGCCAGGTGCGCAGCTGGTCCAGGTTCAGCCCCGGATACCAAGCTCGGACGAACTCCAACGCCCACCCAGCTCCAAGTCGGGCCGCTGATGCTTTCCAAGCCTCGAAGCGGCCAACCGCAACTTCCAGCCAGTCGGCAGTCCGACTCGGGGTGCGGGGAATCGTCTCGCTTGGCCAAAGGGCGGCCAACACCTGCGCCCCGGCGCGCTGGAGGCGGCGGAGCATACGATGAGCCGGCTGCAGCCGCGCTTGGACCGCCAAGAGTTGCTCCTCAAGCGTCCGACTCGCGTCCGGCGCGATGTCGGCCCCCGCCTGACGGCGCGCTTCGCGATGGGCCTCGATGGTTTGGCTAGCGAAGACGGAGTAGCCGGAAAAGTAATCTGCACAGAGAATAAAAAGAAGCACAAATCAGAACACAAATCAGGCGGCAAGGGGCATGCAAGGAGCGAGGAAGGCGGCTTACCGTCGATCAAATCCTCAATACGGCCAAAGCCTTCATTCAGCGCTTGCCTGGTCTCAGCCCAGCCTGCCACTTCGGTCTCAAACTCGGCCTTCAGGGCGGCTTCGTTATCCTGCGCCTTCTTCAGGGCCGCCTTGTGGCTCTCCTCCTGGTCAGCCAGCTTCTTGGCCAGGCGGTCACGCTCCAGGACCAAGGCGTCGTACTCAATTTCCTTGGCGCAAAGGGCGGCCTGCGCCTCGCTGAGCTGCCCCCTCAAGTCGGCATTGGCTCTTGCAAGCATGAAGACAAAGGAAAAATTAATAAGGGGAAGTCGTCAAGGAAGATCCGACCCGGCTGCTCAGCAGTCGGCCCGAATCTCGGGGACTACACCCAGTGGGTGCGCTGACGCGCCCCCACAGGAGATGAACGAGACAAAAAGGCACTCCAGCTGCTGGTCAGGTCCTCAGTTCTCCGGCCCAGCTCCTGAGCCTGGGAGTTGAAGGCGGCTGCGCGAAGGTTATGATACTCCTGGAAGATTATACAGGAGGCAAGGATAAGTTAAGTTGTCGGAACCTAGTAAGTTCCAAGCCGCCTGCGCAACAGCCGGCTTGGAACTCGGGGACTACACCCAGTGGGTGCGCTGACGCGCCCCCACGGAAGAAATTAAAAGAACAAAAATAACCAAGGACAGAAGACTCACCCGGATAACGGCCCACGTCGAGAGAAACTCTTGAGTGTATCGCTGCAGCGAGGCGGCCTGAGCTTGAAGCCAGTTCCGGACCTCCTGGGCCACCGCGTTCAGCTCGCCCGTCCCCCCGCTGGGAGTCCACTCGGACGTGCTGACGCTGGCCATCTCCAGGGCCTCCGCCGTCTGGCTGGCGCCTGCTGCTCGGTGCGGTTTCGGCGCGGAGGCGCCACCCCCTGCGCGCCGGCGCAATGCCGGCTGCACCTCGAGGCCGGCCCTGCCGCCGGCTCGCCCCTGGACGGCTGCTCTGGCGCCGCAGCTGATTGGCCGCTTTGGCCCGCTCCAGTCGGCGCCGTCTGCGACACCCCCTCCACGAAGATCACGGGATCCTCCCACCTCTCCATCACCGGCGGGCCTTGGTCGACCTCCTTCGACGGGGGCACGGGAATGTCAGGGGCCACGGCACGGAGGGGAACAACGAGCAGCGGAGGCCGGTTGTGTGAGGCCTCCGCCTCCGTCTCCGCGGCTGCCGCCTTCGCCTGGGCCTTGGCCGCCGTGTCGGCCTGCTCCTTCGTCGCCTGGGCGGTCCTTCGCTCCGCCGCCTCCCGCTCCTCCCGCGCCTCCCGCGCGTTCCGCTCCATGGCCTCCTTAAGGTCGGCGCGGGGATCCACGCGGCGGGAGCTTGAGGACCCTCCAGTCGGCCCGACTACGGAGCCGCCAGGACCTCGCTCGAGAGAAAGCGGTGCCCTGTTCGGCAAGAAAAGAAAGGTTTAGAAGAGTTTCGGACGAAGAAGACAAAAAATATATACGCAAGACATTCGATGACTTACGCAGAGATCGCCAGCGGCTGCTTCACCGCCTTGCGGAAGCGGGCCGCCTTCGCGGCCGCCTCATCCCGCTTGGTCACTGCCGTGGAGGCCTTGGATTTTTTCGGCCGGCTTCCGAAGAAGGTCGACGCGGCCCAGCACTTCTGCGCGCCGCCACGGGCAGCCGCCACGACAGACGAGCCCGCGCCTTGATGATCGGGCGCCGGCTGGCGGTGCGGGGCGACTTCAACCTCATCGTCATCCGGCCAGTCCTCGAAGCTGGCCCCGAGTCCCGTGCCTCCGGCCTCGTCGCCTTCCCCCACGATGGCGTCTTCCATGGCGGCCGCTCCCAGGTCCGGATCGTCGGCGTCGTCCACCGTGTGGTCGGGGAGGAGCTGGCGCTCTACCCCCGCGGCCCCGGCTGTCGACGGGAGAAGAGGGTTCTGCAAAAGGCAAACCAACTGATCAAGAGTCAGCTATCATGAGGCCGGCTACAAAAAGGTAGAAAAGAAGAAAGAACTTACGGCAGGCGGAGGGTTGGCGCGGGAATACGGCTCCTTGCCGTATCGCCAATCCTCGACGAGCTTGCAGTTGGAGATATAATTCACCATGTAAGACACCTCTGCGTGAGGCATCTCCCTGGTGCTCAGCCGGCACGGGTCGAAGCGGCCGCTCATTTGGCAGATCATGTGAGGCCGGCCTTGGAGCGGAAGAACCCGGCGCTCCACGAAGGCGGCCACCAAGTCGGCTCTGGTCAGGCCCTCCGACTAGATCATCACCCGAAGCCGGGAGACGGCTGCGTTCCCGGCCTGAGACAGCGACCTGGCCCGGTAGCTCCACGAAGGCTGCCTCCCAGCCGGCGGGCCGGCTACATAATCCGGCAGGTTGACGTAGTCGCCTTGCTGGGCGACGTTCTTCACGTAGAAATAAGACTTCTGCCAAAGCTTCACCGACTTGATCAGCGGAATGGACGGGAACGGATTGTTCTCGCTCGCCCGCCTCATGGCAATGAAGGCTCCGCAGAGGGCGGGCACGCCCGCGACGACGGTGTCGAGCTTGCTTTGGAAGAATTCCCACCAGAGCTCGAGCATGGGGAGAACTCCAAGAAAGCCCTCGCACAGGGTGACGAAGGCCGACAGCAGCATCACCGCGTTGGGCGTGAGGTGATGCGGCTGGAGGTGGTAGAACTCGAGGAAGGCTCAAAGGAATCCGCTCGCCGGGAGGCCGAAGCTGCGCAGGCAGTGCGAGCGAAAGATCACCCGCTCGCCCTCCTCCGGTGCCGGTGAAATCTCCCTCGCCGGCGCTTGACGAACCCGCACAAGGTTCTCGCCGGGCAGACGCCGCGTCCGGTGGAGGAACTCGACGTGGTCCTCGTGGACGTTGGAGCCATCCCACGAGCTCGACAGCGCCATGGGAGCGATGCGGCGGGGAGCAAGACGAAGCGACGGCGGAACGGCGCGACAAAGAGTTGCTGCGGCGAAGAGAAGAAGGAGGGCGAGAAGGGGCGGAGTGAGGGAGAGCGCGCGAGCCTCTGCCGCTCCCCCTCCTCCTACTACTTATAGACCGCGCGGCGGAGCCGAGGAGGCGCAGCATGGGGGAACGTGGCGATCAACTGTGCCCACTCCCCCACGTCCCGCGATTATTGTGCCTTGATGGCAGAATAAAACCGTCGCAGGAAGGCGAGCGGTCCATGTGGGCCGCAGAAGATCCGTGCTCGGAACGAGGCCTGCGAGTGGCGGGCCCGGGCCTGCGGCGGCGCCCCGTCGCGCGCGTGCGTTGGCAGGATTTCCTCGCCACGTGGCCCGCGTTCCCACCTACGAGAAACGGAGCTTTTCCGAAGACGGCGCGCACGAGCAAAGCCGGCCCCTCGGGATAGGAAGCTGACCTAGCTTCTCGTCCCTTTGTCATCCTCGAAGCTCGATCAGCTTCGGGGACTACTGTCGGAGTAAATAACCATGGGTAGCCTAGCCGGCTCCCCCTGGTCCTTCTGAGAAAATTACGAGCCGATTCATCCCTCAAGAATCCTAGACACAGGGCCGCTTTCCCCTTGCCGGCTGTCTCCAGGCCAGCTATAGGAAGGCGGCCCAACTTTAGCCCTCATGAAGAGAAGCCGCGGGAGGGCCGGCTCCGAGAAGCCGGCCGCGAGAAGGCCGACTCCAAAAAGTCGGCTCCCATAAAGCAGTCAAGATCGTACCCTCGAAGTCTGCATCCACATAACGGTGATGTGACGGGGCGTGGCTACAGTGAAGCCTGCCACCCCCGAATCCCGGAGCACGCCTGGCACAGTGCGCCGTACGGGTGGCCATGACCCGTCCGGCGCAGCACTGTTGCCACGTTGACCCTGATGTCATCCACGACGGGCTACCAGTACGGCCCACGGGCTGTGGGCCCCTTCGGGCAGAGAGACACCCGAAGGCGGCCAGACCTCCCCTAGTCGGCCCAAGATAGAGCCGGCTCCCCACAGCCGGCTTGCCACCTCCCTCGAAGAAGACACCCCATTAAGGCGACAAGACGCGGTGGGGCTACAGTGATCGCCCACCGGGCAGCGGCACTGTAGCCACGCCCACTTCGGCGAAGCCCTCGCCACCAAGATTGAGCAACAGTAACCAGCCGCCGACAAGGCCCTAACAGTGGGGCCTGCCTGTCGACCAAGGAGCCGGCAGCCGGCTGGACCCACTAGTCGGCGGGCCCCAGCAGCCGGCGCAGAAGCCGGAGAGCATAGACACAGACGGCTGGGCCCCGCGCCCAGCTGGATTACCATTGTACCCCCGGGGGTAGGCCTATAAAAACCCCCCGGGGCATCCATGCAAAGAGAGATCAATCCCTGCTAGTCTCAGACACCACATAGGGAGGAGAAGAGAGCAAGCCATGCCCTTCTTCCTCCTCTCGCCAAACAGCTCAAGGAGCACCGTGTAGCTACTTGTTCATCTAGTGACCATGCGGAGACCCCGCAGAGCAGCAGTAGGGGTGTTATCTCCATGGAGAGCCCCGAAGCTGGGTAAGATTCGCCGGCGTGCATGTCTTCGCCTCATCCCGTTTCCAGGCACCAGCGACGTCTTACTGGCTCCCATAATGATAAGCCACTCGTTGGCATATGTCGCACCTACCACCCGACAGGAACCCTTCCGGAGATCAAACACTACTATCCCATATATCAAACTTTGTCTCCGGACCATTCCGGAGTTCCTCGTCATGTCCATGATCTCATCCCGGACTCCGAACAACATTCGGTCATCAACATACATAACTCATATAGTATTATATCGTCAACGAATGTTAAGCGTGCAGACCCTACGGGTTCGAGAACTATGTAGACATGACCAAGACACCTCTCTGGTCAATAACCAATAGCGGGACCTGGATGCCCATATTGGCTCCTACATATTCTACGAAGATCTTTATCGGTCAGACCGCATAACAACATACATTGTTCCCTTTGTCATCGGTATGTTACTTGCCCGAGATTCGATCGTCGGTATCTCAATACCTAGTTCAATCTCGTTACCGGAAAGTCTCTTTACTCGTTCCGTAATACATCATCCCGCAACTAACTCATTAGTTGCAATGCTTATAGTGATGTGCATTACCGGGTGGGCCCAGAGATACCTCTCTGACAATCGGAGTGACAAATCCTAATCTCGAAATACGCCAACCCAACAAGTACCTTTGGAGACACCTGTAGAGCACCTTTATAATCACCCAGTTATGTTGTGACGTTTGGTGGCACACAAAGTGTTCCTCCGGTAAACGGGAGTTGCATAATCTCATGGTCATAGGAACATGTATAAGTCATGAAGAAAGCAATAGCAACAAACTAAACGATCAAGTGCTAAGCTAACGGAATGGGTCAAGTCAATCACATCATTCTCCTAATGATGTGACCCCATTAATCAAATGACAACTCATGTCTATGGTTAGGAAACATAACCATCTTTGATCAACGAGCTAGTCAAGTAGAGGCATACTAGTGACACTCTGTTTGTCTATGTATTCACACATGTATTATGTTTCCGGTTAATACAATTCTAGCATGAATAATAAACATTTATCATGAAATAAGGAAATAAATAATAACTTTATTATTGCCTCTAGGGCATATTTCCTTCAGTAGCATGTTACTGCTTTCCGTTAATCCTATCCTGATGCATAGCCTGTCTTTGCTACTACTGTTGTTACCTTTACCTGCAATCCTAAATGCTTAGTATCGGATGCTAGTATTCCATCAGAGTTCCTACATTCCTGTCCGTCTGCCATGCTATACTACTAGGTCGTGATCACTTCGGGAGCTGATCACGGGTAGATATACTATATATTGTTACATACTTATGTTACTGTTTGGAGATGGGGGTTGAAGGGGCAGGTGGTTCCATACAGGTAGTGATGGGCCTGGGTTCTCGACAGCCCCATGATGGTTACTTTGTGGCAGAGCGATAGGGCAGGTTGAGACCGCCTAGGAGAGAGGTGGGCCTGGCCCTGGTCGGCGTCTGCGGTTACATCAATTAACATGCTTAACGAGATCTTGGTATTTGATCTAAGTCTGGCCACTGGCCTATACGCACTAACCAACTACGCGGGAACAGTTATGGGCACTTGACGTCGTGGTATCAGCCGAAGCCTTCTTGACGTCAGCGACTGAGCGGCACGCGCCGGATTGGACGGGAACACCCCCTCTTGTATTACGGAGGCTAGGTCTGCCTACCGAATGTGTTCGCAACATGCAGGTGTGCAATGGGCGATGGGCCCAGACCCCTACGTGCATAGGATTTAGACCGGCGTGCTGACCTCTCTGTTGTGCCTAGGTGGGGCTGCGACGTGTTGATCTTCCGAGGCCGGGCATGACTCAGGAAAGTGGGTCCGGCCAAAGGGGATCGAGCGTGTTGGGAACTGTGGTGCACCCCTGTAGGGAAGTTTATCTATTCGAATAGCCGTGTCCCTCGGTAAAAGGACGACCCGGAGTTGTACCTTGACCTTATGACAACTAGAACCGGATACTTAATAAAACACACCCTTCCAAGTGCCAGATGCAACCCGGTGATCGCTCTCTCACAGGGCGACAAGGAGAGGATCGCCGGGTAGGATTTATGCTATGCGATGATACTTAGTTAACTTACCATCTACTCTCTTCTACTGCTTCAAGATGGAGGCTGCCAGAAGCGTAGTCTTCGATAGGACTAGCTATCTCCCTCTTATTCTGGCATTTTGCAGTTCAGTCCATATATACTACCCATTTCATTGATACCAATGCATATGTAGTGTAGATCCTTGTTTGCGAGTACTTTGGATGAGTACTCATGGTTGCTTTGCTCCCCCTTTTCCCCCTTTCTACCTGGTTATCGCAACCAGATGCTGGAGTCCAGGAGCCAAAGGATCCTGAGGATGATTCTACATGGTGTTCGGCTTTGAGGAGTAGTTAGGAGGTCCCAGGCAGGAGGCCTTTCCTTTTCGATCGTCGCTACTTTTGTGCTAGCCTTCTTAAGGCAATCTTGTTTAAACTTATGTCTGTAGTCAGATATTATTGCTTCCGTTGACTCTTGTGTTTTCGAGCTTATGTATTCGAGCCCTCGAGGCCCCCTGGCTTGTAATATAAAGCTTGTATTATTAGAATTTGTGTCTAGAGTTGTGTTGTGATATCTTCCTATGAGTCCTTGATCTTGATCGTACACATTTGCGTGTATGATTAGCGTGCGGTCAAATCGAGGGCGTCACAAGTTGGTATCAGAGCCGACTGCCTGTAGGAATCCCCCTTCCAAACTGCTTGGCTGAAGTTGAGTCTAGTCACTACAAAACTTTTACTAACATGGTTGTGTGTCTTACGGGCTCACGTTGCCATTTGGGTGGTATTACGATCTTTTACTCCTCGAACTTTACTCCACGACTCTGAACTCTCTTCTATTCGGGTTAAATGAATTTTGCTAAATCTAACATTAGGATCTCATGATCACTTTCACCCAGAGGGCATCTTATTACCGATGATCGACTGATGCACTAGGAAATTCCGAGGATACTCTATGATGTTCTCCTGAGACTTTGTGCCCGTTGCTTTTTCAATTCCCTACCATCGAAATGTCCCTATGGATAAATACATACACTTGTCGTTCTTACTTTTATTCTCGGTTGATCTTGTTATTACAAGATACCCCAAAATTCTCCCTATTGGTACGAGAATACCTTGTGCCTACTGCCTTGCAGTTCTTTACCGCATGAGTACCCCTGCAAATAATTACTCGCACTTATCGAGTATCATCCATCCCAAGTTGTTCATATGTTTCATATGATACTTTGAAACACTATCTGATCTTTCGAGAATCCTCTTAAAACTATTGCTCTGCATATAATTGTATGCTTGCATTATGGATGCTTCCCATAGGTCTAGCAATATTCATTAGTCTCCTTGGACACCGTTGTAAGGGCATATTTATCCCTAAGGTGTTTTGGTGATTGATGACAACGCGTTTGCGGACTAATCGTGTGCCTTGAGTATCCCAAACATTTCATCGCTAGGCACAAGACGGTTGGGTGCCCCTCAAAGACTGTTGAAGACGGCGTCTTTTCTATGTTTCTTTTTGGTGGATTTGAGTCGTAGGAAATCCGTACTATTAAGAGCGGGTCCACGTCAGAAAGGTTTGGGTGGAATCATCACGTACACGTCTCCTTCTTGTCCCCTCCTTTTCCCTTGGAGCTTCCTCCTCTTTCTCGCCTCCCTGGTTCTGGCTGCTGAGTTGGCTCGCGGTAGTACTGCTCCCAGGAGAGCGGTAGTACCGTAGGCACCAGCGGTAGTACCGTGCGGTGGCGCGGTAGTACCGCAGGTGCCCACGGTAGGACCGCTCCCCTGGAGCTGCACTACCGCTGCCCGGCAGGCTAGTTCCGCTCCTTCACGGTAGTAGGGGCGGATGTAATTTTTTACATCCGCACCTACTGCGGTAGTACCGCTTTCGCTCCGCAGTAGTACCGTGCTATGTTGTTAGGCAGTAGTACCGCCCCTCGGCAGTACTACTGTGTCGGGTTTTTGCTTATTCCGTCTCTTTGCGGAAGTAGGCACGAATGTTTCCTCCCCCGTGGCTAGGGGATTTCTGCCTTGCGGTAGTACCGCATGGAGGCGCGGTAGTACCGCGCTCGCGGAAGTACCGCCCTCAGCTCCTGCGCGTCAAATCTGACCTTGCTGTTGCTGGGGTTGCGGCAGTACCGCAAGCCTGTACAGTAGTACCGCATGACCATGCGATAGTACCGCTGGCCTGGTGCGGTAGTACCGCTGGCCGCGGGCTGGTAGGTGGGTAACGGTTGGATCTTTGTCCTACACTATATAAGGGGTCCCCTTCTTCCCCGTTGACTCATCTCTTCCAACCCTAAGCTCCATTATTGCTCTAAGCTCCATTTTCGCCCGATCTCACTCCCTAGCCAATCAAACTTGTTGATTTGTTCGAGAGTGGTTGAGAAAGCCTCGATCCACACTTCCACCAAGAGAAATTTGATTCCCCCCACTAATCCCTTGCGGATCTTGTTACTCTTGGGTGTTTGAGCATCCTAGACGGTTGAGGTCACCGCGAAGCCATAGTCCATTGTGGTGAAGCTTCGTGGTGTCATTGGGAGCCTCCAATTGAGTTGTGAAGTTTGCCCCAACCTTGTTTGTAAAGGTTCGGTCGCCGCCTCCAAGGGCACCAATAGTGGAATCACGACATCTCACATTGTGTGAGGGCGTGAGGAGAATACGGTGGCCCTAGTGGCTTCTTGGGGAGCATTGTGCCTCCACACCGCTCCAACGGAGACGTACTTCCTATCAAAGGGAAGGAACTTCGGCAACACATCCTCGTCTCCACCGTCTCCCCTCTTGGTTATCTCGTGCCTTTACTTGTGCAAGCTTATTTGTATCATATCACTTGCTTGCTTGTGTTCCTATCCTTGTTGCATCATATAGGTTTCTCACATAGTTGCATACCTAGACAACCTACTTTGATGCAAAGTTTAAATTTTTAAAGAAAAGCTAAAATTGTTAGTTGCCTATTCACCCCCCCTCTAGTCAACCATATCGATCCTTTCAATTGGTATCAGAGCCTCGTCTCTTTATTAAGGACTTTACCGTCCGAAGAGTATGGTTGATACCGTAGACGGTGTGGAGGAACACTCCGATGTGAATCCGACCTCGTCTCCGGGCGATGGGGGAACCTCGGTCTCTCGTGAGGAGTTTAATGTGGCCTTGGAGACATTGAAAACCTCCATGACGACCGAGGTTGAAAGCATGTTTACTAAATTCCTTGAGGGACTTAAACTATCCACCGCACCGTTGAAAGTGGGTGATCCCACCGACAAGGTGACGGATGCTATCTCCGATAAGGGGGAAGCTAGTAGTGAAAAGGCTCCTTCTAGTGGTAAAAATGGCACCGGCATCTTTGCTCATGTGGAACCACCAGTTGTTTATGGTGGACCGGTTCCTTCCACTCATTTGAATCATGCCGGTCCTCCCCCTAAGATTGTGAAAAATGAGGACTTTGATTCTTGGGTTTACCGCTTTAAACGTCATTTAAATCATGTGAACACTAACCTTTGGAGAATCATTGAAGAAGGTTTCTATCCGCATGATCCAAGCAACTTCACTCCTCGAGAAGCTGCGGATAATCAATTCAATGAGAATGCTCTCTTCATCATTCAAGATGCAATCCCACCCGAAGACCTACCTCATCTTCGGCCCTTCGCCTTGGCCAAAGACGCATGGCATTGTGTTGTCTCTCTCTATCGGGGAAGCGCAAGCATTCAACGCTCCAACTATGAAGTGGTGCAAGATGAGGCCGATGAGTTTGCAATGAAAGAAGATGAAGAACCTCGTGAGCTTTATCGGAGAGTAACCAAACTCGCGGTCTCACTATGAGATCATGGGAGCAAGGACACAAATGACAATTGGATCAAGCGCAAATTCCTCAGGGCAATGATGCCCTACCACAAGGCCATGTCCTCCGTCATTCGTCAAAGACCGGACTTCCACACTTTGACCTCAAGCGAAGTGTTGGATGAGTTTGTGGCCATGAACATTTTGGACAAGACCGCCGACAATGCGGTGCTTCGTTCTCAAAGGGCAAAGAAGCCCAACCTTGCATTGAAGGCCAAGCTCACCGTTGAAGAAGAAGAAGAGGAAGAAGAGGAGAGCAACCCCGAAGATACAAAGTATGTGTATCATGAACACATGGCACTCGCTTCAAGGCAATTTTGGAGCAAGAAAAACTCGAGGCCAAACTTTAGCAAAAACAACTCAAGTGGCACGAAGAGCAAGCAACGTGTAAGGACTTGCTACAATTGTGGCAACGTGAGTCATTTTGTTGCGGAGTGCCCGTATGAGAAGAGGGAAGACAATGGTGGCAAGCTCATCCGAAAGGACAAGGCCAAGTCGTTCCCCAACAAGAGCAACTTCACCAAGAAGACTCCTCCCAAGGCATTGGTGGTACAAGAAGAGTACAATGAGGATGATGACGATGATGAAGGTGATGAGTCGGTTGCCATGGCCTCCGTTGCCATTGCGACGACTCCACGGTTGTCTCTCTTCGACTCACCCAATGAGAGCATCACCGCCAAGTGCCTCGTGGCTAAAGCCACCAACAAGGTAACCCCCAACATCAAAACTACCATCATTAATCATCCTTCTCCGACGGATAGCATTAATGAACTTGAGGGAGCTAATGTGGAGGCAAATGAGTTTGAGGCCTTTATGGGCAAACTTAAGGGAAAATCCAAGAAGCACTTTGTCGCTCGCTTGGAACAACGTGTTGAAGCCAATGACATGATCGAGGCTCACGAAGACACCATCACTAAGATGGAAGGGCATGGTCGTGACTATGCCGATGAGATTTTGGATCTTTCCAATGCTCTTGAGGAAGCGCATGGTCTTCGTTTGGCTATTGAGGAGTCACACAACGTTGATCATGCTAAGTTAAAGAAATATTATGATCATGTTCTCATTGTTTCTCATGTGCTAAACTCCGAGAAGGCCGAACTTGAGGTTGATATTTCTAGACTCAAAGAGGAGTTTGATCTACTTGACAAGGCTCACAAGGTCTTGAAGGGTGCTCATGCTAGCCTCAAAGAGTCTCATGATCAACTTCAAGTAAAGCTAACCAAGGAAAAAACCACTTTTCCTCGTATGATGTTAATTGATAATGCAAATGCTACTAACCCGTGTTGTGAGCATGTGCATCTCATTGAGGAGAACGCTAAGCTAAAGGGGCAACTTGAGAGAGGTCTTGCGACTTGCATACAAGGCAAGAAGAACCTCAATGACCTCTTGATCAACCAAAAGGGAGTTGTGGCCAAGGAAGGGGTTGGGTACGTGCCCGACTCCAAGAACAAGAAGAAGAATGACAAGATCAAACGACCTCCTCCTCTCATGCAAACCTTTGTGAAGGAGGGAGAGAGTGCCTCCGAGGAGAAGAAGAAGAACAATGCGAAGGGTGGCGTTGTCAAAAAGGTCAATGTCACTCCTCGCATCAAAGCCGGCGACTTCAATCCTTCTTATGTGTTATGCCATGCTAGTGATGGGCATGTCTATGCCAAATTTGTTGGTTCTCCTCGTGAATACATTGAATGGTCTATTTGGGTTCCAAAGACCCTTGTTACTAACATCAAAGGACCCATTACAAAATGGGTACCTAAAACCAAGCATTAATCTCTTGTAGGTGTTTGCTTCCGGTGGGGGATCATGGTTGCTCGATAGCGGAGCTACAAATCATATGACCGGAAGCAAGGACTTGGTGGTGGACGTGCACAAGATTCCATCTATGCCCACCAATGTCGAGTGGGGTGACGCCTCATCCTCTAAGGTATTGGGACTTGGCAAGGTGGTCATCTCTCATGATCTCACGATTGAGAAGGTCATGCTTGTTGAGTCCCTTGCATACAATTTACTTTCCGTTCATCAACTTGCAATCATGGGCTTTGCCACTTTCTTTGATATCGATACCGTGGCCCTCTTGTGGAGCAAGACTCTTAAAGTAGCCTTTGTTGGGCATGTCGAGAACGGTCTATATGTGATTAACTTTTCGGAGCGACCCACTAAGACCACGACGTGCCTAATGGCTAAAGTTGATGTGGGATGGCTTTGGCATTGCCGTCTAGCTCATGTCAATATGAGATCTTTGCAAAGTCTCCTCAAGGGGGACCATGTTCGTGGACTAACGAATGTTAGTTTTGCTAAAGATCGTGCTTGCAGTGCTTGTATCGAAGGAAAGCTACATGAGAAGGCTCACCCTCCCACGACTATCATTTACTCAAAGAGGCCTTTGGAGCTCATTCACATGGATCTCTTTGGGCCTCCATCCTTCGATAGTCTTGGGGCTAGGAAGTATTGCTTGGTGATTGTGGATGACTACTCAAGATACACTTGGGTGTATTTCTTCAAGAGGAAGAGCGAGACCCAATAAACCGTCATTGACTTTGCAAATGAAGCACAACATCAACACAATGCAAAGATCTTGACAATAAGAAGTGACAACGGCACCGAGTTCAAGAACTACACCTTGGATGAGTTTCTTAGTGATGAGGGGATCAAGCATTAATATTCCGCACCTTACACCCCTCAACAAAACGGTGTTGCGGAGAGGAAGAATCGGACGTTGATGGATGCGGCAAGGACCATGATGGCGGAGTTCAAGTCTCCGTACAACTTTTGGGCCGAAGCCATCAACACCGCGTGTCATGCATCCAATCGGCTCTACCTCCGCAAGGGCTTGAACAAGACTCCATATGAGATACTCACCGCTAACAAGCCCAACCTCAAGTACTTTCGGGTGTACGGGTGTAAGTGTTTCATTCTCAAGAAAGGTGTTCGGTTGTCTAAATTTGAGGCTGGAGCTTATGAGGGCATATTTGTTGGTTATGCTACAAACTCTCATGCTTACCGTGTCCTCAATAAATCCACGAGACTTATTGAGGAGACATGTAACATGGAGTTTGATGAGAATAACGGCTCCCAATTGGAGCAAAGTGGCACTTGTGATGTAGGTGATGAAATTCCTCCTCAAGCCATAAGAAGAATGGGTGTTGGCTTTATCCTACCCATTGAGGAACCCCTTGTGGCCTAAGGAGAAGGACAAAGCTCCACTCAAGTGGAGCCATCACCAACCCAAGGCCCACACGCTTCCGAAGAACAACATGAAGGCCCTCATCCTCAAGAACATGACCAAGGGCAAGATCATGCTCAAGACGGTGTTGACATACCAAGTGATGCCCAAGGTCAAGTTCTCTCCTCCGAGCAAGTTCAAGAACAAGAACAAGCTCAAGACGACGCTCGAGATGATCAAGTGACCACTCCTTGTCTCACCCCCGAGGAGGAATTGGAGCATCGTGCCGCCAAGGTTGCTTCCAAGCTCTCCACCAAGGATCATCTCATGACGAATGTGCTTGGAAGCTTAAGAAAGGGGGTAAGCACTCGTAGACAATTAGAAAACTATTGTGAGCATCACGCGTTTGTCTCTTGTGTCGAACCCCACAAGGTCTATGAGGCGCTAGAAGATCCGGATTGGCTCAATGCCATGCATGAAGAACTCAACAACTTCGAGCGCAACAAAGTGTGGAGATTGGTGCCAAGACCGATGGGGAACCACAATGTCATTGGAACCAAGTGGATATTTAAGAACAAGCAAGATGCCCATGGGATTATCATTCGCAACAAGGCTCGTTTGGTAGCACAAGGCTACTCCCAAGTCGAGGGTATCGACTACGGTGAAACCTTTGATCTCGTTGCTTGTCTTGAATCTATTCGCATGTTGACTGCTTATGCTTCTCATCATAACTTTAAGTTACAACAAATGGATGTGAAGAGTGCTTTTCTTAATGGTCCCATTAATGAATTGGTTTATGTCAAGCAACCCCCGGGTTCGAGGATCCCTACTTTCCCGATCATGTGTATCAACTTGATAAGGCACTCTATGGCCTTAAACAAGCCCCATGTGCATGGTATGACCACCTTACCGAGTTGTTACAAGACCGTGGTTTTGAAGTTGGGCTAATCGACCCCACTCTTTTTACTAAGAAGGTCAAAGGGGAGTTATTTGTGTGCCAATTATATGTTGATGATATTATCTTTGGTTCCCCTAACAAAGCTTTCAATGAGGAATTTGCCGCTCTCATGACCTCAAAGTTCGAGATGTCTTCCATGGGAGAGTTGAAGTTCTTTCTAGGGTTCGAAGTGAAGCAAAGAAGAGAAGGAACCTTCATCAACCAAGCCAAATATACTCAAGACAAGCTCAAGAGATTCAAGCTAAGTGATGTCAAGCCGGCTTCCACTCCAATGCCCACCAAGTGCCAACTTGACATAGATCCCAATGGTAAAGCGGTGGATCAAAAGGTATATCGCTCCATGATAGGCTCCTTGCTTTACCTTTGTGCATCTAGACCGGATATCATGTTGAGTGTGGGAATTTGTGCACGATTTCAATCCGCACCTAAGGAAAGTCACTATGTGGTGGTCAAACGAATCTTTCGATATTTGGCTCATACCTCAAACTTTGGCTTATGGTACCCAAGAGGAGAAAACTTCAAGCTTGTAGGGTATTCGGATTCCAATTGGGCGGGAGACAAAGTGGATAGGAAGTCCACTTCCGGAGGGTGCAAATTCCTTGGTTGCTCTTTGGTAAGTTGGTCTTCCAAAAAAGCAAAGTTGTGTGTCTCTCTCGTCCACCGAAGCGGAGTATGTGGCGGCCGGTAGTTGTTGTGCACGATTGGATAAATAGCCAAACAGAAGGTAATATTTTAAATTCACACAAGTGTTGCATAGCGCATATGAAACAAGTTTTCATCATATAGGATCACACGAGCAAGTTTACTCAAATATTACATCCTTTGAACATTCGTCCGCTACAAGACGGGCACCCTTCAGGACACCCTCATAATAAATTTCGGGGGTGCGATGCTCCTTGCCCTGCGGCGGCCCTTCCTTGATCAGCTTCACAGCGTCTAGCTTGGCCCACCGCACCTTCACACGGGCGAAAGCCCGACGTGCACCTTCGATGCAGACGGACCGCTTGACGACCTCCAGCCATGGGCAGGCATCCACAAGCCGCCTCACCAGGCCGAAGTAGCTGTTCGGAAGGGCGTCGCCAGGCCACAGCCGGACTATAAGGCCCTTCACGGCCTATTCGGCCGCCTTGTGCAGCTCGACCAGCTGATTTAGCTGGTCGCTCAGAGGCATCTGGTGTTCAGTCCTAGTATACTGAGACCAGAACAGCTTCTCCATTGAGCTTCCCTCCTCGGCCTGGTAAAACTATGAGGCATCCGACACGCTGCGGGGCAAATCTGTGAATGCTCCTGGAGAGCTCTGAATTCGGGTAAGTAATCGGTAATTTACTCTTACATGCTTGCTATGCATATAGAATGCCTTACCCGCCGCTATCTTCTTCATTGCGTCAATCTCCTGGAGGGCCTTTTGGGCTTCGGCCTTGGCACTTTTTGCGCTCTCGAGGGCCGCGGCAAGCTCAGACTCTCGCGTCTTCGAGTCAAGCTCCAACGCCTCATGCTTCGTCACGAGAGCCTGGAGCTCTTGCTGCACCTCGCCCACCCGAGCCTCTTGCTTTTCTCGCTCGATGCGCTCCTTGGCCGCTTTATCTTCGGCCTTGGACAGCGCTTGCTTTAGGGTCGCCACTTCGGTCATGGCCCCTAGCAAATTCACGATGATCGTGTCATTTTGCAATCGCACACTTTTTATACATATCCACAGACTAGGTACTACTTACCTTTGTTCTCCTCGAGCTGCCTCTTGGCAAGGCAGAGCTCGTCCTGGGACCCTTTAAGGTCCTGCTTCAGTACGGCGACCTCCGCAGTCAGTGCGGCGGACGCCAGCAGCGAAGCCTGCATATGCATATTGACATACTTATATTAGACTCCTGCGATATTATTTGATCCTCTGTTCGGCTTTTCTTTGTGAACACCGAACAGAGCATCAGGGGCTACTCTCTATGCGGTAATATTTTTCCTATATTTTAAAACACTTACCTCAAAGCCTGTTAGAAGGCTGGCACAGGCTTCAGTCAATCCGCTCTTGGCGGACTGAACCTTCTGGATCACCGCACTCATGATAGTGCGGTGCTCCTCGTCGATGGAAGCTTGCGAAGCGCTTCCAGCAGATTGTCCGGTGCCTCTGGATGGACAGAGGTCACCGGTACAGGCGTCTCGCCCCTCTTAGAAGGAGGCCGCCTGCCCGAGTTCGGAACCACTGGAAGTTCCAGCGTGGAGTTCGGCTGAGGGCCGAACTTGGAGCTCTCAGGGGCCTTGTCCCCTCGGCTCCCAGAGTCCGGAAGACCGCCTTGAGGCGCCTCCGAGACTGTCTCCCCTCGACCCAGTGCCTCGTGAGACAGCACCTCGGCGTCGTCCGCAAGATAAGGGGAGGTGGCGGTCGGGACTGGATTGCTATCCATATCCGAGGAGCCCAGGGAGTCGTCCGATGATACATCGATACTGGCTCGTGGCAGCCTGCATAATCATGTTCAGCGTTAGGGAAAGCAGTGCGACAAAGGAATGCTATGAGTTACTCTGGTATTCGAATACTTACGATCTCCCCAGGGGCTTGGCCCTGGGCAACCACTCGTCTTCGCCTTCGTCGGCGGCGGTGGAACTGTCCGGAAGGAGAGTCCTTCCCTTCTTGGACCCTTCGGTCCCCCCAGTTGGGGCGGCCTTCCTTTTCTTATCTCCCCCAACTGGAGGGGGGGCATCTTCTTCTTCTTCCTCGTCTTCGGGGAAGGAGTGCGCCACAGAGTCATCGGACGGTGAGTCCGACGACGCCTGGTGTCGGGAACTCTTTCGGGTTCCCTTGGCCTTCTTGGTCTTCTCCGGCACCTTGTAAGGAGCCGGAGTCAGCATCTCCATTAGGAGAGCGCCCGCAGTGTCTTTGGGCAAAGGGGCCGGACAGTTAATCTGCCCCGACGTCTCCACCCAGTCCTGTCAAAGGCATGGAGATTAGACCCCGCACATGATTAAGCTAGGGGAAATAAATATCCTATAGGACGTATTGAACTCACCGAACGCGCTAGGCGCTTTGCGCTTAGCCTGCGGTCCTCGGCGAGAGGAGGGACCTCGGCGCCCTTGAACAACACCTTCCAGACGTCCTTGTGTGTCGTATCGAAGAGCTCGCTCAGAGTCTGGTGCTGGGCCGGGTCGAACTCCCATAAGTTAAAATCTCGTTGTTGACACGGGAGGATCCGGCGGATGAGCATAACCTGGACTATGTTGACAAGCTTGGGCTTCTTGCTTGCCATACTCCGGATACATTTCTGGAGTCCATCCAGCTCCACCGATGAACCCCACGACAAGCCCTTCTTTTTCCAGGAAGTGAGCCGTGTAGGGAATCCGGATCTAAACTCAGGGGCCGCCGCCCATTTGGCGTCACGCGGCTCGGTGATGTAGAACCACGCCAATTGCCACCCCTTTATGGTCTCCACCAAGGAGCCTTCAAGCCAGATAACGTTGGGCATCTTGCCCACCATGGCTCCGCCGCATTCTGCTTGTTGGCCTCCCACCACCTTCGGCTTGATATTGAAGGTCTTTAACCACAGGCCGAAGTGGGTCCAGATGCGGAGGAAAGCCTCACACACGACGATGAACGCCGAAATGTTGAGGACGAAGTTCGGGGCCAGATCATGAAAGTCCAGCCCGTAGTAGAACATGAGACCACAAACGAATGGATGGAGGGGAAACCCCAGTCCGCGGAGGAAGTGGTGGAGGAAAACGACCCTCTCGTGAGGTTCCCGGGTATGGACGATCTGCCCCGTAGCGGGCAGCCGATGCGCGATATTCGCGGCTAAGTATCCAGCTCCGTGCAGCTTCTTGATATGTCCCTCCGTAATGGAGGAAGCCATCCATTTGCCTCCCGCTCCGGACATGTTTGGAGAAGGTTGAGGGAAGGGGTGTGGACTTGGGTGTTGGAGCTCGAGTGCGCAAAAATGGATGAGCAAAGGAGGAAGAAGGTGTGGATGAAAAGGTGAATCCTTATCCCTTTATATGGGCGGACGAAACTAAGCGTCCCCACTAGCCTGGTAAAACTCGCTTATCCCCCAAGCGCCGTAATCGATGGCGCGGTTGGGTTACCCACGCCCGTATTGATGAGAATCCCGTGATAAGGGGACACGATCTCTGCATTGACAAGACATGTCAAAAAACTACCTCGCGTTATGTGCGGGGCTAGTTAAAGGAAACAGTTCAAATAATCACCGGGCCGTGACATAATGTCGTGTTGCCAAAACAAGTCAGCAAATTGGATTTGTGGAAATATTATTCTCTCTACGGTGGTATGTGGAACTTATTTTGCAGGGTGGGACACTATCCTTATATTCAAATTCTTCCGTGGTATATTCGGAGGAGGAACCCGCCTTGCAATGCCGAAGACAATACTGCGCGCCGGACTCATCGTCATTGAAAGCCTGGTTCAGGGGCTACTGTGGGAGTCCTGGATTAGGGGGTCTCCGGACAGCCGGACTATCTCCATTGGCCGGACTGTTAGACTATGAAGATACAGGATTGAAGACTTCGTCTCGTGTCCAGATGGGACTCTAGTTGGCGTGGAAGGCAAGCTAGGCAATACGGATATGTGTATCTCCTCCTTTGTAACCGACCTTGTGTAACCCTAACCTCTCTGGTGTCTATATAAACCGGAGGGTTTTAGTCCATAGGACAACATACAATCATACCATAGGCTAGCTTCTAGGGTTTAACCTCTCTGATCTCGTGGTAGATCTACTCTTGTACTACCCATATCATCAATATTAATCAAGCAGGACGTAGGGTTTTACCTCCATCAAGAGGGCCCAAACCTGGGTAAAACATTGTGTCCCCTGCCTCCTGTTACCATCCGCCTTAGACGCATAGTTCGGGACCCCCTACCCGAGATCTGTTGGTTTTGACACCGACAGAAGGGAAAAAATCTATATGATGCTTGGTTCAGAATTTGCAATGCGCAAAATAGATCTATTAGGAAGCAATCTACTTCCGTTCTTCTTCGCAATTTTTATGTAGGCATCACTCCTTGGAATAGATATATTCTTGATACCATTACCGGAGGAAATTTCTTGGGTAGCCATACTTTTGATTCTTATAATGCTATGATAGATTTGTTTGGCCCACCACCTCTTTTGGTTAATGGAACTATTTTAACTTTAGAACATGTGATGCAACGGCTTGAAATTATTGAAAATAAAGTTGCCACCGTAGAGTTGATTGAAAATTTGGATAGAAAGATCCATAACCAAATTACCCAATACGGATCTAAAGTAGGAGTTGCTCTTAAATTTTTTAAAGAAAAGGAACCTATGGTTAATGAAAAAATAGATCAGGATTCCACTAGAATTGATAAAATTGAGGATATTATTACCAACCTAGGGTCTGTCTTTTCTTCCGTGAAAAATACTCCTTCTAATGCTAAGATTGCCAAATTGATGTATGTTCCTAAAAATAAGGGTGAAATTTCTAGTAAGGGAAATGCGGACCTCAAATCCATAAGTGTTCACCCCAACTTTCTCACTATCCTTAAGGAACCTTTTGCCACAAATGATTTTCTTGATTTCGTACCTAGGAGTTTGATAATTAATAAAAAGAAAGAAACTCCTAGGAGTTATAGGCGCCTTATTGAAGAATTGCCTACCAAAGATGGCGATACCTAGATCTATCTTCGCTTTTATGCCTAGCTAAGGGTGCTAAACGATAGCGCTTGTTGGGAGGCAACCCAATTTTATTTTTATTCCTTGCTTTTTGTTCCTGTTTAGTAATAAATAATTTATCTAGCCTCTGTTTTGGTTGTGTTTTTTGTGTTTAATTAGTTTTTGTGTCAAGTAGAACCGTTGGGAAGACTTGGGGAAAGTCTTTTTGATCTTGCTGTAAAAAAACAAAAACTTTAGTGCTTACGAGAATTGCTGCCATTTTTTTATTGGAGAGTGCAATTTAGTTAATTCTTTTTTCAGATGATTAATAGATAAATTCCTCACGCCCACCAATTTATTTTAGAATTTTTGGTGTTCCAGAAGTTTGCGTTAGTTACAGATTACTACAGACTGTTCTGTTTTTGACAGATTCTGTTTTTCGTGTGTTGTTTGCTTATTTTGATGAATCTATGGCTAGTAATGAAGTTTATAAACCATAGAGAAGTTGGAATACAGTAGGTTTAACACCAATATAAATAAAGAATGAGTTCATTACAGTACCTTGAAGTGGTGTTTTGCCTTCTTTCGCTAACGGAGCTCACGAGATTTCCTTGTTAAATTTTGTGTTGTGAAGTTTTCAAGTTTTGGGTAAAGATTTGATGGATTGTGGAACAAGGAGTGGCAAGAGCCTAAGCTTGGGGATGCCCAAGGCACCCCAAGATAAAATCCAAGGACACCAAAAAATCTAAGCTTGGGGATGCTGATGGTGTCCTGGACTAGGGGTACTCACCACATCGTCTCCCGATCAGTTGGATTGGGCCGAGGACCCCCATGGCCGTTTGCTCATGGGCCAGTTCGGACAGCCAAAGACATATACGAGGAAGATTCCACAAGACTTGGTGATCAAGACAAGGACTCCTCTCCACCGACGTATTCGACTAGGACTCTTGTAATCCCAGACCTCTGGTATGTTATATAAGCCGAGGCCAGGCTAGTCAATAGATGATTATGACATTATTCATCATACCCTCAGGTTTTAGACCACAACATATGATCTCGAGGTAGATCAACACTGTACTTGATACTCCATCAATATAAACAAGAGCAGGACGTGGGGTTTTTACCTCCATCAAGAAGGTCCGAACATGGGTAAACATCGTGTGCCCTGTTTCCTGTTACCCATCGATCCATGATACACAGCTTGGGACCCCCTACCCGAGATCCATCGGTTTTGACACCGACAATGGTGCTTTCATTGAGAGTTCCGCTGTGCGATCGGCAAAGGATCAATGGCTCGCCCGCAGATCAAGTGCGACGCCGGCATGTTCGTCGCCAGCTCGACTGGTCACCTTGGCTCGACCGAGGACCGCGCTCCATCTCCGATCGTCATGTTCGGACGAGGGCCTTCATCAACATCAACTCCGATCTGTATCAAGATCATAGAGGAATCATCCATGGAGCTCGGGGGCTCAACGTCAACATTGCCTTCGGGCGACCGTGCTGTTTTTCCGAACAGAGAACTTGTATCCGCTGACACCACCTCCTCGAGCATCGCTTTGACGATTCTTTTGGTGGAATTGTGCGGAATTGAGTCTACAATAACCATGCAAAATTTCGGCGAGTTCCGATGGAGGCATCTCCGGTAATCTACGATATACCGGAGCCCTGTCAAATCTGGACGGGAATCTGGATGAGTTGAGGGTGTGGTCTCCAGCACCTAGCTCGGACATCCTTTGAAAGATCCAACCGTTGATCGGCTGCGGAATTTCTATATATACCACCCCTCAAAATTTTAGCTCAATCCGACCGTCCAAACTCCGGGACCTTTCAAATAGTGTATCACTTTTCGGATCTGTTTTCTGCGCGAATACGGATCCGACCAGAATTCATGTTTCTTTATGAACGTGATATAGGACAACCTTTTTAAAGAAATTTTCTTCTATGGTATTGTGCGTTGTTTTTAACACGTGCCCATAAAATTTTAAGCCTTCTTTGAGGCACTCTTCATCATCGCGCTGGTGTCACACCAGTCCGGTAACATTGCTCCACGTCTCCCGACCGGCGCTAAACAGATCGTCGCTTCATCGAGCCGAGCCTAACCTTATCGGATCATCAGCTCGGCAAGCCGAACAAGAGTTCAGCATAGCGAAGGATAAATCATCACCAACACCATCGCCCCACGCATTGCACGGGTCAGGCGCGCCGACATCGCCGCTCGGTCACTTCATCAATCCGGCATTGACCGCGTCACAAGTTATGACCAGCATCGGGATGGCCGCACTGTTGCTTTTTTCAAGTCGATATCCATCACGCCGAACTGCTTCAACACCTTGGCTGACATGGCAGCTGCAACATCTCCTTACTGACCCGCTCTGTCATCTCGGCTAGACCGGGGACTTTGCTATTTCTTCATTAATATATTCCGGTGACTTCGGCATCACCAGCCGACCAGCTTCGTCACGATTAGCTGGACCGGGGGCTTTGCCTCGGCAAGCCCACCGTTGCCAGCATCGCCATGCCGTCGCTTTATCGCCCATCAGGCAATGGGTGTGCGGATCGAGTCCCAATTTTGAGAGTAACCTTTCTTCAGATTGCTACAACAGATAAACCAGGTGCTATTAATCCTAGTATATTTTCTTGCTTGGGCTTATTTTTTCCAAGGAATTGTTACTCTGGTTTGTTTCATCATATGTACACAGGTCTATCAAATGGTGGCCGCATTAACAATAGTCGCGTGGTGGTTCGGTCAGTTTCCATATACAGTTCGGCGAATGCCGCATCCGGAACTCAGACCGGCCTATGAAGTCAGGCTTTGCCACGCTTTCATCGCGTCACGCCGATGCCCTGCATCGACATTGACTTCGGCGCCAGGCCACATCTCTTTCAATAAATTATTTTTGCGAAAAGAAATTATCCTTTTTGGACCGCACTATTTTATGTGTGCAGGTGATCGACTTCGACTGCGTCACGCGGTCACTTTGGCAAGCCGACGTCGTTGTCCCAATCAGCTCACGTGATCACCTTGTTGGTCGAATCGCCATACCGACATGTTCGGTTGCCTCGGGGACTTCGGCATCGCTGAGAGAGCTCTACCTCATTGAGTGTTCGGCACACGGGCCATATTTCTTTTATTACTCACTTTGCATAAATTATTAATTATACAACAGTTTTTTTATTCCTATTATCTCTGTCTTGCACTATTTTCTATGCATGGGTAAAGGATTCGGGTCGGGCAGCGCTGTCACCTCGGTGTACCGACATACCACATCACCTCCGCTGGACCGAGGGCTTCGTCATTACTTCATTAAGCCACGCCGGGGACTTCAGTGTCACACTGTCGGCCTGCATTGGACGTGCTATGTCGCCACTCCGGAGTGCCGAGCTCTTCGCTCCGCCACCTCGGGACCAGCTTGGGGGTTGGGACCTTGTCCCGCCGTAAGCTCGAGTCATGCATCGACACCGAGCACATTAACCAGCTAAGTCGCTTCCATGCTTAAGAACTTTTAGTTTTAAATTTCGTTCGGTTCGACCAAGCATTATGTTTTTTTGACAAAGAGTCATTTGCGAAAAACTTTGTTTGTTGCAAGCAAATTCAAATACCCCGTTTATTTAGGGGCTTCCTTTATGAAGCCTTTCCTCTTGCATATGATTATACTTGTATGGCTTCGTTCCTTGTCCGTGTATTACGCCACAATATGCACCATGTTGACTTAAGTGTTTCGCAAGCTGGGTTGCCTGGCTCCTGTGCTTACCCCTACGTTTCTGATTGTTCGGCTAGGGAGTAAAGGGAGCACCTCTGCGATTGTTACTACCAGGTCATCCGAGTTAGTACCTCAGACTGGGTGAAGCCGAAAGTTAGCGCTCTTATTATTTTCAATTATGGTCGGCACACAACGGAACTCATGAATACAAAAAATCTACTGCACAAGTCGCATAGTAACAATGAGCAACCGAACAAAGGTATCGGGGGAGGTATTATTTTATTCGAAGATGCTTCTTACACTTCGTTAGTAATATAGCATAAGTTCCCTGAGCGCGCTTTGTTTGTTACAGCCTTATGCCCTGATTGCCTGGTCATCGGAAACACCGTCGATACTCTCGACAGGTGGAGTACATGACACTTTTCGGCCCTTGGCTGAAGAGGGAGAAGCCGATGGTCGGTTAAGACGCGTTTAAAGTTCGGGTGAACACAGATATTGTTGGAAATATGCCCTAGAGGCAATAATAAAAGCATTATTATTATATTTCTTTGTTCATGATAATTGTCTTTATTCATGCTATAATTGTGTTATCCGGAAATCGTAATGCATGTGTGAATAATAGACACCAACATGTCCCTAGTAAGCCTCTAGTTGACTAGCTCGTTGATCAACAGATAGTCATGGTTTCCTGACTATGGACATTGGATGTCATTGATAACGAGATCACATCATTAGGAGAATGATGTGATGGACAAGACCCAATCCTAAACATAGCATAAGATCGTATAGTTCGTTTGCTAGAGTTTTCCAATGTCAAGTATCTTTTCCTTAGACCATGAGATCGTGTAACTCCCGAATACCGTAGGAGTGCTTTGGGTGTACCAAACGTCACAACATAACTGGGTGACTATAAAGGTATACTACGGGTATCTCCGAAAGTGTCTGTTGGGTTGACATGGATCAAGACTGGGATTTGTCACTCCGTATGACGGAGAGGTATCACTAGGCCCACTCGGTAATGCATCATCATAATGAGCTCAAAGTGACCAAGTGTCTGGTCACAGGATCATGCATTACGGTACGAGTAAAGTGACTTGCCGGTAACGAGATTGAATGAGGTATTGGGATACCGACGATCGAATCTCGGGCAAGTAACATACCGATTGACAAAGGGAATTGTATACGGGGTTGCTTGAATCCTCGACATCGTGGTTCATCTGACGAGATCATCAAGGAGCATGTGGGAGCCAACATGGGTATCTAGATCCCGCTGTTGGTTATTGACCGGAGAGCGATCTCGGTCATGTCTACATGTCTCCCGAACCCGTAGGGTCTACACACTTAAGGTTCGGTGACGCTAGGGTTGTAGGGATATGTATATGCAGTAACCCGAATGTTGTTAGGAGTCCCGGATGAGATCCCGGACATCACGAGGAGTTCCGAAATGGTCCGGAGGTAAAGATTTATATATGGGAAGTCCTGTTTCGGCCATCGGGACAAGTTTCGGGGTCATCGGTATTGTACTGGGACCACCGGAGGGGTCCCGGGGGTCCACCGGGTGGGGCCACCTGTCCCGGGGGGCCACATGGGCTGTAGGGGGTGCGCCTTGGCCTACATGGGCCAAGGGCACCAGCCCCAAGAGGCCCATGCGCCTAGGGTTTCAAGGAGGAAAGAGTCCTGGGAGGGGAAGGCACCTCCTAGGTGCCTTGGGGAGGAGGGATTCCTCCCCTTGGCCGCACCCCCCTAGGAGATTAGATCTCCTAGGGCCGCCCCCCCCTTGGCCCTCCTATATATAGTGGGGGAGATGGAGGACTTCTTACCTTTGCCTTTGGTGCCTCCCTCTCCCTCTCCAACACCTCCTCCTCCTCCATAGCGCTTGGCGAAGCCCTGCCGGAGTACTGCAGCTCCATCTCCACCACGCCGTCGTGCTGCTGCTGGAGCCATCTTCCTCAACCTCTCCTTCCCCCTTGCTGGATCAAGAAGAAGGAGACATTACGCTAACCGTACGTGTGTTGAACGCGGAGGTGCCGTCCGTTCGGCGCTAGGATCTCTGGTGATTTGGATCACGTCGAGTACGCCTTCCTCATCCCCGTTCTTTGAACGCTTCCACGCGTGATCTACAAAGGTATGTAGATGCAATCCGATCACTCGTTGCTAGATGAACTCCTAGATGGATCTTGGTGAAACTGTAGGAAAATTTTTGTTTTCTGCAACGTTCCCCAACAGTGGCATCATGAGCTAGGTCTATGCGTAGTTCTTCTTGCGCGAGTAGAACACAATTTGTTGTGGGCGTAGATGTTGTCAACTTTCTTGCCGCTACTAGTCTTATCTTGCTTCAACGGTATTGTGGGATGAAGCGGCCCGGACCAACCTTACACGTACGCTTACGTGAGACCGGTTCCACCGACTAACATGCACAAGTTGCATAAGGTGGCTGGCGGGTGTCTGTCTCTCCTACTTTAGTTGGAGCGGATTCGATGAAAAGGGTCCTTATGAAGGGTAAATAGAAGTTGACAAATCACGTTGTGGCTTTCACGTAGGTAAGAAAACGTTCTTGCTAGAACCCTACTTCAGCCACGTAAAACTTGCAACAACAATTAGAGGACGTCTAACTTGTTTTTGCAGCAAGTGCTTTGTGATATGATATGGCCAAAGTCGTGATGAATGATGAATGATCTCTATGTGATGTATGAGATGTTCATGCTATTGTAATAGGAATCACGACTTGCATGTCGATGAGTATGACAACCGGCAGGAGCCATAGGAGTTGTCTATATTTTTTGTATGACCTGCGTGTCATTGAGAAACGCCATGTAAATTACTTTACTTTATTGCTAAACGCGTTAGCCATAGTAGTAGAAGTAATAGTTGGCGAGCAACTTCATGGAGACACAATGATGGAGATCATGATGATGGAGATCATGGTGTCATGCCGGTGACAAGATGATCATGGAGCCCCAAGATGGAGATCAAAGGAGCTATGTGATATTGGCCATATCATGTCACTATTATTATTTGATTGCATGTGATGTTTATCATGTTTATCATCTTGTTTGCTTAGAACGACGGTAGTAAATAAGATGATCCCTCATAATAATTTCAAGAAAGTGTTCCCCCTAACTGTGCACCGTTGCGATAGTTCGTTGTTTCGAAGCACCATGTGATGATCGGGTGTGATAGATTCTAACGTTCACATACAACGGGTGTAAGACAGATTTACACATGCAAAACACTTAGGTTGACTTGAGAGCCTAGCATGTGTACAGACATGGCCTCGGAACACAGAAGACCGAAAGGTCGAGCATGAGTCGTATAGAAGATACGATCAACATGAAGATGTTCACCGACGTTGACTAGTCCGTCTCACGTGATGATCGGACATGGCCTAGTTAACTCGGATCATGTTATACTTAGATGACAGGAGGGATGTCTACCTAAGTGGGAGTTCATTGAATAATTTGATTAGATGAACTTAATTATCATGAACTTAGTCTAAAATATTTACAATATGTCTTGTAGATCAAATGGCCAACGTAGTCCTCAACTTCAACGCATTCCTAGAGAAAACCAAGCTGAAAGACGATGGCAGCAACTACACGGACTGGGTCCGGAACCTGAGGATAATCCTCATAGCTGCCAAGAAAGATTATGTCCTACAAGCACCGCTAGGTGACGCACCTATTCTCCCTGCAGAACAAGACGTTATGAACGCCTGGCAGGCACGTACCGATGACTACTCCCTCGTTCAGTGCGGCATGCTTTACAGCTTAGAGCCGGGGCTCCAAAAACGTTTTGAGAGACACGGAGCATATGAGATGTTCGAAGAGCTGAAAATGGTTTTCCAAGCTCATGCCCGGGTCGAGAGATATGAAGTCTCCGACAAATTCTTCAGCTGTAAGATGGAGGAAAATAGTTCTGTCAGTGAGCACATACTCAAAATGTCTGGGTTGCATAACCGCTTGACTCAGCTGGGAGTTAATCTCCCGGATGACGCGGTCATTGACAGAATCCTTCAGTCGCTTCCACCGAGCTACAAGAGCTTTGTGATGAACTTCAATATGCAGGGGATGGAAAAGACCATTCCTGAAGTATTTGCAATGCTGAAATCAGCAGAGGTAGAAGTCAAAAAGGAACATCAAGTGTTGATGGTGAATAAAACCACTAAGTTCAAGAAGGGAAAGGGTAAGAAAGCCTTCAAGAAGGACGGCAAGGGAGTTGCCGCGCCCGGCAAGCAAGCTGCCGGGAAGAAGCCAAAGAATGGACCCAAGCCCGAGACTGAGTGCTTTTATTGCAAGGAAAGTGGTCACTGGAAGCGGAACTGCCCCAAATACTTAGCAGACAAGAAGGCCGGCAAAACAAAAGGTATATATGATATACATGTAATTGATGTGTACCTTACCAGTACTCGTAGTATCTCCTGGGTATTTGATACCGGTGCAGTTGCTCACATTTGTAACTCAAAGCAGGAGCTGCGGAATAAGCGGAGACTGGCGAAGGACGAGGTGACAATGCGCGTCGGGAATGGTTCCAAAGTCGATGTGATCGCCGTCGGCACGCTACCTCTACATTTACCTACGGGATTAGTTTTGAACCTCAATAATTGTTATTTAGTGCCAAGTTTGAGCATGAACATTGTATCAGGGTCTCGTTTAATACGATATGGCTACTCATTTAAATCTGAGAATAATGGTTGTTCTATTTATATGAGAGATATGTTTTATGGTCATGCTCCGATGGTGAATGGTTTATTCTTAATGAATCTCGAGCGTAATGCTACACATATTCATAGTGTGAATACCAAAAGATGTAAGATTGATAATGATAGTCCCACATACTTGTGGCACTGCCGCCTTGGTCACATAGGTGTCAAACGCATAAAGAAGCTCCATACTGATGGACTTTTAGAGTCTCTTGATTACGAATCATTTGACACGTGCGAACCATGCCTCATGGGTAAAATGACCAAGACTCCATTCTCAGGAACAATGGAGCGAGCAACCAACTTATTGGAAATCATACATACTGATGTGTGCGGTCCAATGAGTGTTGAGGCTCGCGGTGGCTATCGTTATGTTCTCACCCTCACTGATGACTTGAGTAGATATGGGTATGTCTACTTAATGAAACACAAGTCTGAGACCTTTGAAAAGTTCAAGGAATTTCAGAGTGAGGTTGAGAATCAATGTGACAGGATAATCAAGTTCCTGCGATCAGATCATGGAGGAGAATACTTGAGTCACGAGTTTGGCACACACTTAAGAAAATGTGGAATAGTTTCACAGCTAACGCCGCCTGGAACACCTCAGTGTAATGGTGTGTCCGAACATCGTAATCGCACTCTATTAGATATGGTGCGATCTATGATGTCTCTTGCCGATTTACTGCTATCTTTTTGGGGCTATGCTTTAGAGACTGCCGCATTCACTTTAAATAGGGCTCCGTCGAAATCCGTTGAGACGACACCGTTTGAATTATGGTTTGGGAAGAAACCTAAGCTGTCATTTCTAAAAGTTTGGGGATGCGATGCTTATGTCAGGAAACTTCAACCTGAAAAGCTCGAACCCAAGTCGGAAAAATGCGTCTTCAGAGGATACCCTAAAGAAACTGTTGGGTATACCTTCTACCTCAGATCCGAAGGCAAGATCTTTGTTGCCAAGAATGGGTCCTTTCTAGAGAAAGAGTTTCTCTCGAAAGAAGTAAGTGGGAGGAAAGTAAAACTTGATGAAGTATTACCTCTTGAACCGGAAAATGGCGCAAATCAAGAAAATGTTCCTGAGGTGCCTGCACCGACTGGAGAGGAAGTTAATGATGATGATCAAGATACTTCTGATCAAGCTCCTACTGAAATTCGAAGGTCCACAAGGACACGTTCCGCACCAGAGTGGTACGGCAACCCTGTCTTGGAAATCATGTTGTTAGACAACGGTGAACCTTCGAACTATGAAGAAGCGATGGCAGGCCCGGATTCCGACAAATGGCTAGAAGCCATGAAATCCGAGATAGGATCCATGTATGAAAACAAAGTATGGACTTTGACTGACTTGCCCGATGAGTGGCGAGCCATAGAAAATAAATGGATCTTTAAGAAGAAGACAGACGCGGATGGTAATGTGACCATCTATAAAGCTTGGCTTGTCGTTAAGGGTTATCGACAAGTTCAAGGGGTTGACTACAATGAGACTTTCTCACCGGTAGCGAAGCTGAAGTCCGTCCGAATCATGTTAGCTATTGCCGCATTCTATGATTATGAGATATGGCAAATGGACGTCAAAACGGCATTCCTTAATGGTTTCCTTAAGGAAGAATTGTATATGATGCAGCCGGAAGGTTTTGTCGATCCTAAGAATGCTGACAAGGTGTGCAAGATCCAACGCTCGATTTATGGGCTGGTGCAAGCATCTCGGAGTTGGAACATTCGCTTTGATGAGATGATCAAAGCGTTTGGGTTTACGCAGACTTATGGAGAAGCCTGTGTTTACAAGAAAGTGAGTGGGAGCTCTGTAGCATTTCTCATATTATATGTAGATGACATACTTTTGATGGGAAATGATATAGAACTCTTGGACAGCATTAAGGCCTACTTGAATAAGAGTTTTTCAATGAAGGACCTTGAAGAAGCTGCTTATATATTAGGCATCAAGATCTATAGAGACAGATCAAGACGCCTCATAGGTCTTTCGCAAAGCACATACCTTGATAAGATATTGAAGAAGTTCAATATGGATCAGTCTAAGAAGGGGTTCTTGCCTGTGTTACAAGGTGTGAAATTGAGCTCAGCTCAATGTCTGACCACGGCAGAAGATATAGAAGAGATGAGTGTCATCCCCTATGCCTCAGCCATAGGTTCTATTATGTATGCCATGCTGTGTACCAGACCTGATGTAAACCTTGCCGTAAGTTTGGTAGGAAGGTACCAAAGTAATCTCGGCAAGGAACACTGGACAGCGGTCAAGAATATCCTGAAGTACCTGAAAAGGACTAAGGAAATGTTTCTCGTTTATGGAGGTGACGAAGAGCTCGTCGTAAAGGGTTACGTCGACGCTAGCTTCGACACAGATCTGGATGACTCTAAGTCACAAACCGGATACGTGTATATTTTGAATGGTAGGGCAGTAATCTGGTGCAGTTGCAAGCAGAGCGTCGTGGCGGGATCTACATGTGAAGCGGAGTACATGGCAGCCTCGGAGGCAGCGCATGAGAAATTTGGGTGAAGGAGTTCATCACCGACCTAGGAGTCATACCCAATGCGTCGGGGCCGATCAAGCTCTTCTGTGACAACACTGGAGCTATTGCTCTTGCCAAGGAGCCCAGGTTTCACAAGAAGACAAGGCACATCAAGCGTCGCTTCAACTCCATTCGTGAAAATGTTCAAGATGGAGACATAGATATTTGTAAAGTACACACGGACCTGAATGTAGCAGATCCGTTGACTAAATCTCTCCCTAGAGCAAAACATGATCAACACCAGAATTTGATGGGTGTTCGATTCATCACAATGTAACTAGATTATTGACTCTAGTGCAAGTGGGAGACTGTTGGAAATATGCCCTAGAGGCAATAATAAAAGCATTATTATTATATTTCTTTGTTCATGATAATTGTCTTTATTCATGCTATAATTGTGTTATCCGGAAATCGTAATACATGTGTGAATAATAGACACCAACATGTCCCTAGTAAGCCTCTAGTTGACTAGCTCATTGATCAACAGATAGTCATGGTTTCCTGACTATGGACATTGGATGTCATTGATAACAAGATCACATCATTAGGAGAATGATGTGATGGACAAGACCCAATCCTAAACATAGCATAAGATCGTATAGTTCGTTTGCTAGAGTTTTCCAATGTCAAGTATCTTTTCCTTAGACCATGAGATCGTGTAACTCCCGTATACCGTAGGAGTGCTTTGGGTGTACCAAACGTCACAACGTAACTGGGTGACTATAAAGGTATACTACGGGTATCTCCGAAAGTGTCTGTTGGGTTGACATGGATCAAGACTGGGATTTGTCACTCCGTATGACGGAGAGGTATCACTGGGCCCACTCGGTAATGCATCATCATAATGAGCTCAAAGTGACCAAGTGTCTGGTCACAGGATCATGCATTATGGTACGAGTAAAGTGACTTGCCGGTATCGAGATTGAACGAGGTATTGGGATACCGACGATCGAATCTCGGGCAAGTAACATACCGATTGACAAAGGGAATTGTATACGGGGTTGCTTGAATCCTCGACATCGTGGTTCATCCGATGAGATCATCGAGGAGCATGTGGGAGCCAACATGGGTATCCAGATCCCGCTGTTGGTTATTGACCGGAGAGCGATCTCGGTCATGTCTACATGTCTCCCGAACCCGTAGGGTCTACACACTTAAGGTTCGGTGACGCTAGGGTTGTAGGGATATGTATATGCAGTAACCCGAATGTTGTTCGGAGTCCCGGATGAGATCCGGACGTCACGAGGAGTTCCAGAATGGTCCAGAGGTAAAGATTTATATATGGGAAGTCCTGTTTCGGCCATCGGGACAAGTTTCGGGGTCATCGGTATTGTACCGGGACCACCGGAGGGGTCCCGGGGGTCCACCGGGTGGGGCCACCTATCCCGGGGGGCACATGGGCTGTAGGGGGTGCGCCTTGGCCTACATGGGCCAAGGGAACCAGCCCCAAGAGGCCCATGCGCCTAGGGTTTCAAGGAGGGAAGAGTCCTGGGAGGGGAAGGCACCTCCTAGGTGCCTTGGGGAGGAGGGATTCCTCCCCTTGGCCGCACCCCCCTAGGAGATTAGATCTCCTAGGGCCGGCGCCCCCCCCCCCTGGCCCTCCTATATATAGTGAGGGAGATGGAGGACTTCTTACCTTTGCCTTTGGTGCCTCCCTCTCCCTCTCCAACACCTCCTCCTCCTCCATAGCGCTTGGCGAAGCCCTGCCGGAGTACTGCAGCTCCATCTCCACCACGCCGTCGTGCTGCTGCTGGAGCCATCTTCCTCAACCTCTCCTTCCCCCTTGATGGATCAAGAATAAGGAGACGTTACGCTAACCGTACGTGTGTTGAACGCGGAGGTGCCGTCCGTTCGGCGCTAGGATCTCCGGTGATTTGGATCACGTCGAGTACGCCTTCCTCATCCCCGTTCTTTGAACGCTTCCGCACGTGATCTACAAAGGTATGTAGATGCAATCCGATCACTCGTTGCTAGATGAACTCCTAGATGGATCTTGGTGAAACCGTAGGAAAATTTTTGTTTTCTGCAACGTTCCCCAACAGATATGATATAAGTACTTTGGTACATACAATCATTATACATAAAATTATTTTACCCAAGTCACTTGGGGGCTCTTAAAATTTATATGAGTTGTTTTATAGTAAATGTGTTTTCTTATTGGTCGTTGCAAAGTCTTTTTTACTGCTCCTTTTTTGACTCGAGTGTATGGTCAATAGCCGGATGGCCTGTCTTCTCTCTAAAAGCCGCTCGAGTTTAATTTGCTAAACTGACATCGGAGAATTACTCGGCCTTTGGGATAATGAGCTTGAAGCCGCAGGCTGACCCGCGTGAAGTCTTGAGACCGGGTATGTCATGTTAAAGCACGACAGAAGCACAATTTTTTTCCAATTTTCGGATTGGCACCGAACACTTGATCTTATTCGGACATCAAATTTTTACTGACGTTTTTTTGGTTTTCCAAGCTTATGGCACTTTTAAACTATTTGTGTGTTTCCAGCATAAGTCTCGCAGTGCAACGCCGGACACCTTTAGAGATTCGGCAAAAACATTCTCGGATATTGCTATATATGCATCGGTTTCGAATTGTGTCTTCGATCAATAGTTGGGTTGCCCAGCTCCTGTGCTTGCCTCCTACGTTCCGCTTTGTTCGGCTAGGTGCGCAAAGGGAGAACCACTACGATTGTGCTTCCAGCTAGCATGGTTAACCGCCTCAGTGGAGAAAGTCGAAAACTGACTGTCACAATAAGCGCAAACTGGTCAGTGACCCGATGACTGTTTAAACTATAAGATCGATATAGGTAACCCCGTGTTAAATGACGGGCCATTCATAACATTGGCCGAAGTGTTTACGGCTTGACCTCGACTGTCGCGGAACACTACCGGGGGCTAGTAGCTGGCCTCCCAAACTAAATCCTCAATATTTTGCTCTTACATTAGAGCTGAGGTTTCATGACCATGCTTAGCATGACAACCCAAAGAAAGGAACCGATAGCGGGACTATTTTCTTTGAAGACATTTCTTATGTTAAACAGTAATATAACATATCTCTCTGCGTACCTTTGTTTATAAAATCGTATGGCCAGATTGCCTTGTTTGTCATAAATCTTTGCCCTCATAAAGGCTTTATAAAGTAGGACAAACACTCCTCGGCTACTAACCGAGGAGGTGGAAGCCGATGGTCGGTCAACAAAGTTTTGTACAATGGGGATCCGAGCATTAATGATGTAAAGTACTTGGATACATAGAATCATTACACATAATTTGTGATTTTACTCTGGATATCGATCCTTAATTCGTCCACCCGTGCCTGCATTAAGGCTCGGGGGCTACTGGGCTTCGGGCTTATCATTTACTAATATTAAAGGGGCACATCGATCCCCTGATCTGGTGTTGCCACCCGACCAGTGTCTCGGGGGCTACTGCATTGGCAATCCAGTGCAGTAAATTTAAGTGCAATATAGTTTTTGAGGAGATTATGATCCTTAGGTTGGTCGGCCGCACCCAACTTCAGTCTCGAGGACTCTGCACACCGCTTTTTGTGTCCCGAAGTATTCTGCCGAGCTAGGAGTTGATCCTCAGACTGATTTTGCAAATCAACCTGAGTCTCAGCGGCTACCGGGATCAGCGGTCTTATGTCATCCTTCAGGTGCATCTCGGATTTTAGACCGATACACGCCTTGAGGGCTACTGGCTATATATCTCGGCAGAGAATAAATTGCACCAATCAAAAATATTGACAAAAAATAGGCCCATAGTCGGTTTCCGGCATTAAGCTTGGCTAAACTATTTCTACTTTTTTGAACCAAGGTGATCTATGACACCTCGGATATAGTCCGGCGTTGGAGCTTGGACATAGTCCGGCATTGGAGCTTGGACATAGTCCGACGTTGGATCTCGGATACATTCCGGCGTTGGTGCTCGTCTGCAGACGATACCTCGAATATAGTACGGCATTGGAGCTCGGACGCAAGAGGACACTGCCGCCCTGGAACAACTTCAAACCCAAGTTGTGGCATAAAAATAACAAGGCATTGATTAAGGCCGAAGACTTAAAGGGCTCCTCGGATACCCGACGTGTGAGGTCTTCAGATTTAGCTCGGCAATCCTCAAGATAGAAGATGTGAAGATTTGTTGAACCAGTTTTCAAGACCGACGACCGAAGACGAAGAATAGTTCGGAAGAACCAAGGAGCGTCCCCAACTTGAAGACTGGTTCAGGGGGCTACTGACAGTGTCCTGGACTAGGGGGTACTCACCACATCGTCTCCCGATCAGTTGGATTGGGCCGAGGACCCCCATGGTCGTTTACTCATGGGCCAGTTCGGACAACCGAAGACATATACGAGGAAGATTCCACAAGACTTGGTGATCAAGACAAGGACTCCTCTCCACCGACGTATTCGGCTAGGACTCTTGTTATCCTAGGCCTCTGGTATGTTATATAAGCCGAGGCCAGGCTAGTCAATAGATGATTATGAGATTATTCATCATACCCTCAGGTTTTAGACCACAACATATGATCTCGAGGTAGATCAACTCTGTACTTGATACTCCATCAATATAAACAAGAGCAGGACGTAGGGTTTTTACCTCCATCAAGAGGGCCCGAACCTGGGTAAACATCATGTCCCCTGTTTCCTGTTACCCATCGATACATGATGCACAACTTGGGACCCCTTACCCGAGATCCGTCGGTTTTGACACCGACAGATGCCCCGGAAGGCATCCCCTCTTTTGTCTTCGTTCATTGGTAACTTTACTTGGAGCTATATTTTTATTCGCCACATAATATGTGTTTTTCTTGGAGCGTCTTGTATGATTTGAGTATTTTCTTTTTAGTTTACCACAATCATCCTTGTTGTACACACCTTTTGAGAGAGACACACATGAATTGGAATTTGTTAGAATACTCTATATGCTTCACTTATATCTTTTTGAGCCATATAGTTTTTGCTCTAGTGCTTCACTTATATCTTTTAGAGCATGGTGGTGGTTTCATTTTATTGAAATAATTGATCTCTCATGCTTCACTTATAGGAATAATAAAAAACTTTCATACAAGTGCATTGAATACTAAGAGAAGTTTGATACTTGATGATTGTTTTGAGATATGGAGATAGTGATATTAAGGTTATGCTAGTTGAGTAGTTGTGAATTTGAGAAATACTTGTGTTGAAGTTTGCAAGTCCCGTAGCATGCACGTATGGTAAATGTTGTGTAACAAATTTGAAACATGAGGTGTTATTTGATTGTCTTCCTTATGAGTGGCGGTCGGGGACGAGCGACGGTCTTTTCCTACCAATCTATCCCCGTAGGAGCATGCGCGTAATACTTGGTTTTTGATTAATTGTAGATTTTTGCAATAAGTATGTGAGTTCTTTATGACTAATGTTGAGTCCATGGATTATACGCAGTCTCACCCTTCCATCATTGCTAGCCTCTTCGGTACCGTGCATTGCCCTTTCTCACCTTGAGAGTTGGTGCAAACTTCGCCGGTGCATCCAAATCCCGTGATACAATATGCTCTATCACACATAAACCTCCCTATATCTTCCTCAAAACAGCCACCATACCTACCTATTATGGCATTTCCATAGCCATTCCGAGATATATTGCCATGCAACTTTCCACCGTTCCATTTATTATGACACGCATCATCATTGTCATATTGCCTTGCATGATCATGTAGTTGACATCGTATTTGTGGCAAAGCCACCGTTCATAATTCTTTCATACATGTCACTCATGAGTCATTGCACATCCCGGTACACCGCCGGAGGCATTCATATAGAGTCATATCTTGTTCTAGTATCGAGTTGTAATCATTGAGTTGTAAATAAATAGAAGTGTGATGATCATCATTAATAGAGCATTGTCCCAAAAAAAGAGAAAGGCCAAATAAAAAAAGAAGGCCAAAAAAGGGGCAATGCTACTATCCTTTTTCCACACGTGTGCTTCAAAGTAGCACCATGATCTTTATGATAGAGAGTCTCTTGTTTTGTCATTTTCATATACTAGTGGGAATTTTTCATTATAGAACTTGGCTTGTATATTCCAACAATGGGCCTCCTCAAGTGCCCTAGGTCTTTGTGAGCAAGCAAGTTGGATGCACACCCACTTAGTTTCTTTTGTTGAGCTTTCATACATTTATAGCTCTAATGCATCCGTTGCATGGCAATCCCTACTCCTTGCATTGACATCAATTGATGGGAATCTCCCTAGCGCATTGATTAGCCGCGTCAATGTGAGACTTTCTCCTTTTTGTCCTCTCCACATAACCCCCTTCATTATATTCTATTCCACCCATAGTGTGATATCCATGGCTCACGCTCATGTATTGCGTGAAAGTTGAAAAAAGTTTGAGATTACTAAAGTATGAAACAATTGCTTGGCTTGTCATCGGAGTTGTGCATGATGAGAGCATTCTTGTGTGACGAAAATGGAGCATGACCAAACTATATGATTTTGTAGGGATGAACCTTCTTTGGCCATGTTATTTTGAGAAGAAATGATTGCTTTGTTAGTCTGCTTGAAGTATTATTATTTTTATGTCAATATTAAACTTTTATCTTGAATCTTTCGGATCTGAACATTCATGCCACAATAAAGAAAATTACATTGAGAAATATGTTAGGAAGTATTCCACATCAAAAATTCTGTTTTTATCATTTACCTACTCGAGGACGAGCAGGAATTAAGCTTGGGGATGCTTGATATGTCTCCAACGTATCTACAATTTTTGATTGTTCCATGCTATTATATATTCTGTTTTGGATGTTTAATGGGCTTATTTATACACTTTTATATTATTTTTGGGACTAACCAATTAACCGGAGGCCCGGCCCAAATTGCTGTTTTTTTGCCTATTTCAGTGTTTCGCAGAAAAAGAATATCAAACGGAGTCCAAACGGAATGAAACCTTGGGGAGCGTGATTTTTTGGAACAAACGTGATCCAGAGGACTTGGAGTGGACGTCAAGAAATCAACGAGGAGGCCACGAGGTAGGGGGCACGCCTACCCCCCTGGGCGTGCCCTCCACCCTCGTGGGCCCCTCGTGGCTCCACCGACCTACTTCTTCCTCCTATATATACCTACGTACCCTAAAAACATCAGAGAGAACCACAAAACCCTATTTCCACCGCTGCAGCCTTCTGTACCCAAGAGATCCCATCTTGGGGCCTTTTCGGAGCTCTGTCGGAGGGGGCATTGATCACGGAGGGCCTCTACATCAACTCCATGGCCCCTCCGATGATGTGTGAGTAGTTTACCTCAGACCTTCGGGTCCATAGTTATTAGCTAGATGGCTTCCTCTCTCTCTTTGGATCTCAATACAAAGTTCTCCTCGATTCTCTTGGAGATCTATTCGATGTAATCTTCTTTTGCAGTGTGTTTGTCGAGATCCGTTGAATTGTGGGTTTATGATCAAGATTATCTATGAACAATATTTGAATCTTCTCTGAATTCTTTTATGTATGATTGGTTGTCTTTGCAAGTCTCTTCGAATTATCAGTTTGGTTTGGCCTACTAGATTGATCTTTCTTGCAATGGGAGAAGTGCTTAGCTTTGGGTTCAATCTTGCGGTGCTCGATCCCAGTGACAGAAAGGGAAACGACACATATTGTATTGTCTCCATCGAGGATAAAAAGATGGGGTTTATATCATATTGCATGAGCTTATCCCTCTACATCATGTCATCTTGCTTAAAGCTTTACTCTGTTCTTATGAACTTAACACTCTAGATGCATGTTGGATAGTGGTCGATGTGTGGAGTAATAGTAGTAGATGCGGGCAGGAGTCGGTCTACTTGTCACAGACATGATGCTTATATACATGATCATACCTAGATATTCTCATAATTATTCGCTTTTCTATCAATTGCTCGACAGTAATTTGTTCACCCACCGTAATACTTATGCTATCTTGAGAGAAGCCACTAGTGAAACCTATGGCCCCCGGGTCTATCTTCCATCATACAAGTTTCCAATCTATTTTTTTCAATCTTTACTTTCAATCTGTATCATAAAAATACCAAAAATATTTATCTTATTATTATTATCTCTATCAGATCTCACTCTTGCAAGTGGCCGTGAAGGGATTGACAACCCCTTTATCATGTTGGTTGCGAGGTTCTTATTTGTTTGTGTAGGTAGGAGGTGATTTGCGCGTGGTATCCTACTGGATTGATACCTTGTTTCTCAAAAACTGAGGGAAATACTTACGCTGCTTTGCTGCATCACCCTTTCCTCTTCAAGGGAAAACCAACGCAGTGCTCAAGAGGTAGCAATCATCATCATGAACCTTCCTCCATCACCAATTTCATGATGCTCACCGCCGTGCGTGAGCAATTCCATCGTAGGCTTGCTGGACGGTGATGGGTTGGATGAGATTTATCATGTAATCGAGTTAGTTTTGTTAGGGTTTGATCCCTAGTATCCATTATGTTCTGAGATTGATGTTGCTATGAATTTGCTATGCTTAATGCTTGTCACTAGGGCCCGAGTGCCCTGATTTCAGATCTGAACCTATTATGTTTCCATGAATATATGTGAGTTCTTGATCCTATCTTGCAAGTCTATAGTCACCTATTAAGTTATGATCCGTTAACCCTGAAGTGACAATAATCGGGATACTTACCGGTGATGACCGTAGTATGAGGAGTTCATGTATTCACTAAGTGTTAATGCTTTGGTCCGGTACTCTAATAAAAGGAGGCCTTAATATCCCTTAGTTTCCAATAGGGCCCCGCTGCCACGGGAGGGTAGGACAAACGATGTCATGCAAGTTCGTTTCCGTAAGCACGTATGACTATATTCGGAATACATGCCTACATTGCATTGATGAACTGGAGCTAGTTCTGTGTCACCCTATGTTATAACTGTTGCATGAGGAACCACATCCGACATAATTATCCATCACTGATCCATTGCCTACGAGCTTTTCATATATTGACCTTTGCTTAGTTACTTTACCGTTGCCACTATTACAATCACTACAAAACCAATACTATTACTTTTGCCACTATTACCGTTACTTCTATATTACTTTCCTACTAAATACTTTGCTGCAGATATTAAGTCTTTCAGGTGCAGTTGAATTGACAACTCAACTGTTAATACTTGAGAATATTGTTTGGCTCCCCTTGTGTTGAATCAATAAATTTGGGTTGAATACTCTACCCTGGAAAACTGTTGTGATCCCCTATACTTGTGGGTTATCAAAATTGCATTCTACGTTTCCCAACAAAAGCAATATAGGGCTCTAGCGGAGCTATTCTACCAGGGAAACTTCTCTCCTGAAAGGGGAAATCGAAACCATCGTCATCACCAATGATCCTCTCATCGAGAGGGGGTCAATATCCATCAACATCTCCACTAGCACCATCTCCTCTCAAATCCTAGTTCATCTCTTGTATCTGATCTTTGTCTCAAAACCTCATATTGGTACCTGTGGGTTGCTAGTAGTGTTGATTACTCGTTGTAGTTGATGCTAGTTGGTTTATTTAGTGGAAGATCATATGTTAAAATTCTTAATAATATTTATTACCCCTCTGATTATGAACATGAATATGCCTTTTGAGTAGTTATGTTTGTTCCTGAGGACATGGGAGAAGTCTTGTTATAAGCAATCATGTGAATTTGGTATTCGTTCCATATTTTGATGAGATGTGTGTTGTCTCTCCTCTAGTGGTGTTATGTGAACGTCGACTACATGACACTTCACCATGATTTGGGCCTAGGTGAAGACATTGTGAAGTAATAAGTAGATGATGGGTTGCTAGAGTGACAGAAGTTTAAACCCCAGTTTATGTGTTGCTTCATAAGGGTTGATTTGGATCCACATGTTTCATGCTATGGTTATATTTATCTTAATTCTTCTTTTGTAGTTGCGGATGCTTGCGAGAGGGGTTAATCATAAGTGGGAGGCTTGTCCAAGTAAGGACAACACCCAAGCACCGGTCCACCCACATATCTAATTATCAAAGTAACGAATGCGAATCATATGAGCATGATGAAAACTAAGTTGACAATAATTCGCATGTGTCCTCGGGAGCGCTTTGCTTTATATAAGAGCTCGTACAGGCTTGTCCTTTGCTACAAAAAGGATTGGGCCACCTTGCTGCATCTTAGTTACAATTGTTACTTGTTACCCGTTACGAATTATCTTATCACACAACTATCTGTTATCGATAATTTCAGTGCTTGCAGAGAATACCTTACTGAAAACCGCTTGTCATTCCTTCTGCTCCTCGTTGAGTTCCACACTCTTACTTATCGAAAGGACTACGATAGATCCCCTATACTTGTGGGTCATCAGAGATAGAGTGTACTAAGTGCATTGAACTTCTCAACGGAAAATTAGAATGAGGTTTTAGATTCCTATGGAATGAGTAGCACAACAATGGGTTTCATAGGAATTTGGTGATCTCAATCCTATGATCCAAAGGGCTTCCCTATGTAAAAATCCTATGGAATGGAATCCTTCAGATTCCTATGAAATTCCTTCAATCCAAAGAAGCTCTGTATCAGAGAGGCCCTTAGCATGCCAGTTTAGACAATGTGTGTTAATGTTTTGAGAAAACCGTGGTTGAGGATGGTATGACCTTTTTTCGGAAAAATAATTGTTTTTTCCACCCAATGTTTTATGGCCACATTCTTTTACGATTATATGGATATGTATGTCGGTCATTTCTTGTGCATGAATCTAAATGTGTATGAGCAATCATGAGGTGAATGTAATGCAATCCTAAAATAAGGTTGTGACTAGCTGGATGATACTCCCTCCATTCCAAAATATAGTGCGCCCACGCTTCCTGAGGTTGAACTTTGACCATAAATTTAACGAACGAGACCGACTGCGGCGGGAGAAAAAGTTACATAATTGAAAACTTCTTTCGAATACGAATTTACTGATATAACTTTTGCCCCCGCCGCAATCGGTTTTGATAGTTAAATTTACGGTTAAAGTTGAAGCACGTGGATAGAGGAAGCACTACATTGTGGAATGGAGGGAGTACATTTTTCAACTAATTTAGTTTACATAATATAATATATAATCCAACAGGAATCTAATTAAGGTGTCAGAACGACCACATTAGACAAACATTCAAGAAGTTCCATCTACACCTCCTTATTACAATAATGTGGAGTTTAAACATAATATATTCCCCTTTGAACATTTAAGCGGCTGGAGATTTAGGTACTCTGCCACAGAAGAAATAAATATCCAGATTCAATTGAGTAAGTCCAAATTATGTTTAGAGACAATGAACTTAATTATTGAGGGATTGATATTTCGGTTAGCAAGATGTTGATGCGTGAACCTTTGGTACCAAATTGGTCCGAGCTAGGAACATCATCAATAGCCAACACATTGAGAAGGATGTTCTGCTCATGATGTATTATCATCTTCTCCTAAAAGACGCTGAAATGCCAAGTACAAGTAATATATAGATTGATGGAGAAAGAAGTAATAAGGTGAACAAGAGCTCTAGCATTAATTTCATCAAATTGACATCCATTTTACAAGGCCAACCCAACCCAACCCAGCCAAGCCATCCTCCCTCCAGGAGGGAAAGAAACCTCTCCCAACACACCCATGGAGTACATACATCTTCTAAAAACCCCAAACCGGATTGATCCTCCTTTGATTTTGGCAGTCCTTTATAATTTACCAACAGCTGAAACTCTTGCCCTAAACATTCCTCCCCTCACCCCATCTGATCCCTACACCTAATTAAGAATCCTAGTAATTAGCCTCCGGCATGCACAAGCACGCATCATGTCCCCGGCAGGCGCGTGGAGCCGCTGCAGCCCCCCATGTCCCCTCCTCTGTCCGTCTGTCTCCTACGCCACGCCGGCATGCATGGTTGCGGCCCGGCCGTGTCCCCGCTAGCTCACAGCCCCAGCAGGATGTAGTAGACGAGCGTGATGGGCAGCGCGATGAGCATGCCGAAGATGACACTGCATGCACGCACAAGAGAACGGCGGGTGAGACAAGAGCGAAAATGCGCGCAGGCGTGGAGAGCATCTCCGCCCACGCCCGCCGCCAGATTTCATGGTTTTAACTAGTGGTAGGACGCGGGCTGGCCGCATGCACTTACGCCGTGCTGAGGATGTCGGGGTGCACGCTGTACTCCTTGGCGAAGACGAAGGGGACAATGCCCTGGGGCAGCGCTGCCTGCGAAAAGAGAACGAACCAGCAGCTTAGTAAACAAACAAGAACCAAGCTGTGCGTCGTGCGTGCGAAAGCGTAAAGCGAAAGCGGGCGCTTGCCGCGCTTTCCCGGCGCAGGGGGCAGGGCGGAGTGCATGCGCTCATGGCGTCCTATCGGCGTGCCCGCCCGGCCGGCCACTTGACCGGTGTTCCCCTTTCTTTTTTCATCGAAAGGCGGTTATTGTCAGTGTGCAAGCCTGTGTTGTACTAGTGTGTGTGCTCGGCTCGGTTGGTTTGGTTGGTCGGGCGTCGTCTCTGGTCGTACCTGCACGATGGCGATGTGGAGGAGGGTGCCGCGGAGGCCGACGGCGATGGAGGCGGCGGCCATGACGGCCGGGCCCGTCAGGAACCGCACGGCCATGGCGAACGTCGCCCGCTTGTTCCCGCACGCGATGATCCGCGGCTGCAGCGCCATGAACAGCCCTGCATGCATGCGCCACATGCAAATGTCAGCACCATTCTACTGCATATGAATGAAATGAACCATGGTTGGCATGCATGCATGCGAATGCAGAGCAGAGGAGCGCACCGAGGCTGAACATGGCCATGCCGAGGCCGGCGTCGGACAGGATGGCGATGGACTTCATGATGATCGCCGGCATCACGAAGTTCCACCTGCATGCATGCGTAACGGGTCAATTAACTGCTCGGTAACTGACGGATGCTCTAGCTAACCTCGCCGGCGGCGGATACTTAGGGAGGGAGCAGGAGTGATTACCGGAAGCAGACGAGGGACCAGATGAGGCCGATGAGGCTGGAGTAGGTGTTGGGGTTGCGGATGAGCTTGCGCCACACCATGATGAGGATGAGGCGGGTCATCACGCTGGTCGGCGGCATCACCGTGGGCGCCGCCACCAGGCCCGCGGTGCCCTGCTCCGCCGCGGCCTTATCGTCGCCGGCCTCCGCGTCCCTCTCCTTGTTCCCGAAGCTGAACTCGTCACGCTCCACGCCGTCCACTGTGATTGATTGATCGGTTACCAATAACAGAGCAGATTATCAGCGCGGGCACTAATTAACTTGCCGAGAATGGCTAGGACAGTCGAATGGATTATGGAATGGAACCTTTGCGCGGCGAGGCGGCGGCCACGCGGACGTCCTTGGCGGCGGCGTCGTTGTACGCCTCGGTGCCGTTGCCGAACACGTCGGAGACTGGCGACGCGCTGGAGCTCCACACGAACATGTGCAGGTCCTTGCCGTCCTCTCCCTTGGCCTGCCCGTTGGCCGCCTTCTTGGCCGGCTTCTGCGGCGCCGCCATCGCGGGGTTGGGCGCCGGATACTGCCCGTACTTGCTGTTGTTGTTGTTGTTGCCGGCCTTGTCCTCCTCGTAGTTGGACGGGCGCGGCGTGGCCCCGGTGCGCACCACCGGGCCGAACGCGTCCCCGGCGGCGAAGTTGGAGCTGCGGCCCACCATGGAGTAGAAGTCGGTGTGGTTGAAGCTGGAGCCCCGGGGCGTGGGGTTCCGCGACGACTGCAGCGAGTAGATCTCGGCGTTGGTGAGGTTGCTGGGGCGCGGCGTGGTGCTGGAGAACCCCATGGAGCGGCGCGAGTAGATGTCGGAGCGGGAGGCGTTGGAGCGGCGCACGGTGACGTGAATCTTGCCGTCCTCCTTCACCTCCGCCTCCGTCTCGATCATGTCCCTCCTGCCGTCGAGCGACATGACGTCGGGGTCGACGGCGATGGAGGCGATGGCGCCGGCGGTGTCGGGGAACTGCTCGGTGATGAGGATCCTGGCGCCGCGGTACTCGAACATGAAGAGCATGAGCGTGTACCAGATGATGCACTGGAGCACCACGATCTGCACCATCAGGCTGCCGGACTCGTCGCCGTACATGCCCTTGAGGAGCGGGATGCCCATGACGAGGGTGTTGGGCAGCGTGGAGAGGGAGAAGAGCGTGATGGTCCACTCGAGGGAGCCGTTGCGGGAGAGGTGGCTCCAGAGGGTGAGCAGCGCGAGCACGATGAGCTTCTGCAGCGTGTCGGCGGCGATGAAGCGGAGGTTCATGGTGTAGGGGTTGTTGGTGGAGATGAAGTGGAAGGAGAGCAGCGGCACGGCGAAGAGCGCCACGAAGCGGTTGATCCCGGAGCACTGGTCCGGCGTGAAGATGCGCCACCACTTGACGGAGCCGTACGCGAGCATCATCGCCACGTACAGCGGCACCATCGCCGTCATGACGTGGTAGAAGTCCGTGCCCGTGATCATCTTGCCGTGCCGGCCGCCGCCGCTGCGCCTTCCTTCCTACTCTGTCACGGCGGCGCGGCAGGGGAGGTGTGCGGTGGCGGTGAGGTGAGGTGCGGCGTTGTTCAAGTGAAGCAGCGCTGGCTAGCTTGATTTATGGCGCGGGCGCGGTGGCCGCGCGGCGGGGTCGGCGAGTGTGGCGATCGGGGGGAGGCAGGCGGGGGAGCCAATGAGGGGAGGGGGAGTGGGCATATGTGCGGGGGATTATTTATACACATCATGTGGGCGTTCAACAGTGAACGGTCACGCAGCCCCACACCGGGAAGGAGAGAGGAAGGGGTAGCGGAAATGGGGATTGAGGAAATACCAAAAGGCAACCTCAAATTTTTATACCCCTGCAAATTGCACTACTAAAATTGTGTAATGCAGTACAATTTCAGAAGAATGGGGATGCAATTTTTGAGCCTTACAAGAACATACTTCAGAAAAAAATGTACAAATGGATCGAAGAGGGATTAGTCGATGTCTCTGACGTGCACAAACCGATGGCGCACCGTGAGTTTAGCTCGGAGCCACATCCGCTCCGCGTCGCCGGTGTGAGGGAGTCGTTGTAGCTATGGCCGGGAAGTTGTCCGATGGTGACATGAGATGTGAATGAAGATGATCTAAAGCACGAACTGTCGCGTTGGAGAAGGAGGAGAAGGACAGACTATGAGACCCAACCCCATGTTGATGGAAAAACATCGTTATGGGATCTTATTGATGACGACAATGATGCCATCAAGAACTGAGGCGGGAGCATTGTGGTCGGCGACTCTCCCCCATAACCGCGCGGGTGGATTTTGGAGAGAAAAAACCTCATGTGCTTCGCGCCGACGCCATAACCAGCACCACCATGACGTGGGTGAGGTTGGGTATACATATTCCAATGCGTTCTTGTCGCCTAGACGAATGACAGAGAAGGACATCACAAACATATACCAGGAGTCCCCACAAGCACAGAGATCCATTGTCTTCTCCGCCTCCTGATGTCAAAACCAATCGCCATAGATGGAGACCAAAGGAATCAGTCGGCGAGGATGACGGCTTTGTGGTAGCTAGGGTTTCAAAGAGAGCTTTTTTTGTGTAGATCTAGCATGAAAGAACAATTGCTATTGAAGTTTAACTAGTAATCTTTGTTAAAGTTGGTTGATCCTTCTCTCCCAACATAGATATCGTTGTTTGTATCTATATTATACTCCCTCTGCTGATAATAAGAGGTATGTTGTATGTGACTTTTCGGGCAAGGATTAGAGGGGTGATAAAAAGAGAATGTTGTTAAATGGAAATAATCAACTGCCTGCAATAAGTCTTAATTGCTTCCTAGATATAAGAAGGGGTGAAGGGGAAATGGCGAGTGTGAAATATGGAAATCTAGTTAAAAATTTGCATTATTAAAAACTTATGTTTTAATAAAAAAAGTGAGATTGGTAATAATTCATTTGAACATAAAATTGTTCGATATAAAACCAAAGACCCAATTTTTTATTGGAAGCTTCCAAGTTCACCTATCTATTTTTTTCGCGGGAAGTTCACCTCTCCGTAGAAGCCATCCTAAAGCATAACTTTTTTTCTATATGTCATCAAATAACACCTCTTGGTAGGAAAGGAATGCAATGCCATTGTTGGTTAATCTTCTCTCCCCATGTACAATTTATGCATGCATATTTTCTCTAGTTGGCACATTATCTTGTTCCTATTTAAGTTGACTTTCTAATTATACGCTAACAAAAAAACTGCAGTCCTGTGGATGTAATCCTTATGTTGATGAAAAGGTGTATTTTAGTTTGGTTTCACCGGAAAATCAAGGAGGCAGTACAAAGAGAATGTTGTGAAGGAAAATTGCCGGCCATAATTTTACTAATTCCTGATGAAAAAGGGGGATATATGTTATGTTGTGATCCGAATTCATATAAAGTATAAAGGCTAGTTTCTGACAAAGCGGGCGGAGGCCCGTCGCCGGGAGGCTTATTCGTTGAGAACGAATCTTTTGACATGGTTTTAGTGTTTGCGCTCGGCGTACATCGTCTATAAGTTGTGTGGCCGATAAACTGCATTGGATCTATGGTTGAACACAAGGCAACGGTTTTTTCCTATAGTGCACAACCATTGGTATAGACACCCACCAGCAACAACACAAAGAGACTACAACTAAATTTTGGCATGGCTCCAAAGCACAACAAGTGGTATAGCCGGCCACAAGCAAATCCCAAAGCAACAACACAAAGAGACTACAACTAAAGTTTGGCATGGCTCCAAAGCACAACAAGTGGTATAGCCGGCCACAAGAAAATCCCAAAGAAATTACGGCTAAACGTTTTTTTGAAACTACAAGTAAACTTCAACTTTACTATCCAAGAACTTCACAACCACACAGGGCAAAAAAAACAAGAGCACAAACAACACGTAAGATTCAGTCCTCGGAGTGACAGTAAGAAGAAAAAAAAACCTCCAATTTCTAAGAAGGGGACACGAGGTTCACGATCTACAACAACATCACTTTCCGTCCAGCCATCGCAGTGATTCTTGCACATGAATGGCTTCTAGATTTCTCATATTTTGCGTGGATTTGTGATGTAGGGGTGGAAGTTATAGGTTTCAAACTATAGGTGATTACGTGGCGCAACCACCCCTCTAGCAGATGACGCCTGGGGGTGCGGGGACCGTAGCCCCCCCCCCCCCCCCCCCAACGGCGGTTTAATATCAACCTAGGTCACCTCCATAATATATATCCTTTGTAAGCCTCCGCGCGGGATAAGATAATCATTGTAAATCTCCCGCATTTGTAATCTCTCCTGATATAGTGAAGTTTCATTGGTTGGGCATCCGAAGTTTTTCTCCTTTGTGTTGGAGGGGTTTTCCACGTTAAATCTTGTCTCTCCTTTGTGTTGATTCCTTCTTTGTCGTTCATGTTGCGTGTCGTATCTCTAACAATATAAACATTATTACTAATATAATTGCATTATGAGAAATCATTGTCTTCTGACAGAAAGCCTTTTTAGATGTTGAGACAATGTTTTTTATAGTGTATAGTTTTATCCTAGTTTTATAGTAATCAAGCTGGCTAGGATATCGGTTTGGGTGTTTGCATGAAGATCTTATGACACTGCACGATTCAAAGTAGAATGTTGTTAAAACATTTCGGGTTTTATGACAACTATTAGGTACTACAAGCAGGTGTAGAAACTACGAATGTTTGGTTTTCATATAAAAATGTATTCAACCTTTCACAGGATCTCCATTTCAGTTCAAGATCTTGATCAAAACCAGCTGAATCATCATGGTGACACATTGCTACATTCCGGCGGAATTACCATATTTTCAAAATACTTGCATTATTCCTCGTACACAAATATAATGTTTGGACCTCAATACCTCATAGTCTTTTGCAAGATTCCGACAACAAGTTTTGAACATTCATTGCAATAAATAATGCATCTATATTTTATGTGATTTGGCTAGCAAAATATGTTACCCCCTCCGAACCATATTAATTGTTGCTAGTTTAGGCCTCCTTTGGTTTAGAGGAATTTCATAGGAATTCTAGAGGATAGGATTCTTATAGGATTTTTTCCTTTAGAGCCCTTTGGTTCATAGGAACGGATTCCTATTCCTACATAGGATTGGTTCCTATCCTCCACATTTCATAGGAAAATAAAAAAGAGGCTAGACTCAATGGAAAAATTCCTTTGATGTCAACCAAATGACATCTTGTTTCCTATTCCTACTCATAGGATTTGAGATACATGTCATCTCATTTCCTACAAGATTCCTATTCCTATGATAATCCTATCCTATGAACCAAAAGAGGCCTGTGTTAAATCAGTGACAATTATTAATATGAATCAGAGGGTTATTTTAATGTAATCAACCTATATCCTTTGTTGAAATTACCAGTCACAATCTTAAAATGTTGACCCATGAATTCCAGGTTGATCTGCGTATAGGGGTTGCAACGTGAAGGGCCTCGGATAAACCGGTCACTTTCCAATGGACTTGAATCCACTATACACAGAGTGTAGATGGATTCTAGGTTGATCAACATTTAGAGATTATGGCGCCAATAACCTTGGATACAATAGTTTCATTTTATCATTCACAAGGGCAGATGTTTCATTATTTTGAGAGAGAGAGAGAGAGTCACTACTTACTTCATTTTTTGCCTAAGCTCCGTTGTTTTTTCAAGGGTTTAATTAGGAGATTTTTTACGGTGCATCATACTACCTATGGAACCGAGTAGTATTGAATCATCTCAGCCGTTGATTAGCGAGGTAGTTTTGTCTTTTTTTTTCTTAATTAGAAAAATCCAACGCGGTGTCGGTGACCATCCTCCTGAGGCCCAGTCGTTGCCATCACCGGTCATCAACGCGCATGCCCAACAATCGATCAGAGGAGCTAGCCTCCGTGCCATTAAGTGGGAGATTCAAGTCGCCGGCCGGGCATTGGATCAACCAGCAGGCCGCGGAGCCGCCGCTGCAGCGTCCTGATCAATGGCGCTCTCGTCGCCGGCCAGGCATCGGATCAACCAGCAGGCCACGGAGCCGCCGCTGCAGCGTCCTGATCAGTGGTGCCTTCGCTGCTTGTGCCTGCTTCGCTTGCGTGCAGCGGCTGCAGCCGCCGCTTGATCACCGGAAAACAATCAGCTAATCATCGACGTACTAGTGCCTCAGGACACTGATCAATCAACTTTTGTGCATGGTGATTTCCTTGGCAAAAATACCGTCCGGCAAGGATCCGCCAGGAAGTATTAGGACGGACCGGTCCCTGCAGTCCCATGGGAGCAGGATAAACCCACAAGAAAACACATGGATTTCTCAACGGTGTAGAGTTTTGGTATTTACTTCGTAAGCCTTCCAATTTTACCCTTTAAACAAAATATACTACTGATTTTTCCTAATAGTATTAGTGGATCTAGTCCATTGAATGACTTGAAATGGACGGCTCATATAATTTTGATGTACCGTAAATGGTCTCTTAATTAGTGAAGAGTACGTGGTTGCTTCTTGATGCCATATTTTTGTGCTTCGTGTTTTCAAACTTCACTATACCGTATGACTGAACAAATTAAAATGCCTTGACAATAATTTCCGACACAAACTTAATAATTGATCAGAGAATTTTGTAGCGCGACACAAGCAGAGGGAGAGTGCAATGTTGCCTTGAGGTTTGAGAGACATTTTGGATCGGGAAGGAGGAGGAGCCTCCTGACGTGGTACGTGTCAGCCTCTAATACCTCACACCGTCCCATTAAACTATCTCATCCACGACATTAAACAACACGAGCAAGTAAAGCACTAAAGCTGCAAGGAATCCTAATGATACATGGATCAATTCAACCCATCTACCACACAAAAATTTCCGAGGTAATATCATTGAGAGTCATAGAACTTGCGCTCGATGTTCAGTTTTGTGCTAAAACTTTGAAAATACGGATTTGTGATCACATAACTTGTCTCGGCGTGCAAATACGGTGCCTCCTCTCGTATATCGCAGTATGGGCTTGCCACGTGGCGCACTAGTCCGATGAAGATCCACATGTCAATGGTTGAGAGTGCGCAACGCGTTGGGTGACCATAGCATAGCATGCCAGTTTTTTATGCAGAAAACACCCTCATAATTTATTTAATTTTGCAAAAAGCCATCACATATAATGAGAAAATACTAGCGCAGATGGGTTGGAACTGGCGACCTGTTAGTAAAATTGTCCAACGTATGTCCATCGCACTAGTGCAGATTGACGATGAATATGTAAAACTAAACTGCTTTAAAATAAAAGCCCCAGCGCATAGTGAGTGACAAATTGATTAAACCTGCCGTCAGTGCTATCAAGTTTGTCTCGATCAATAAGATGAATTGACCCACTCGGTGTTCTTAGGCAACTCCATCGCACGACTTCAAATGGACGTCTGTTTTTTCCGGATTTCGTCTGAGGTGACAATGGGTGGTTGCGTCCGGCTTTTGTTGGAGGCGCCCAACACGGCCGACCATGCCCAAAACGTTCGTCTGCACTTCGATTGCACGCCCACGCCTACGCCTCTCTCGCCCGCGAGCTCGCGCTCTAGCCGCGCCGCATCAGTGCTCACCGGGGTGCAGCAGCAGTAGCCGAGCTCACCCGCGCGCCCGCACCTGCCAGCCCGCCTGCCCGCTCGCCCGCTCGCTTGTGATGCGCTCGCCGGCACAGAGGCCGCAGTTGTGTCTTCCCACACGCTCGACATTCACTGCGCTCGCGAGCTCTGGCCGGGATCCACCGCATAGTCCTCGTCCTCGTCCTCGCTTTGCTCGGAGTCGAACCCGCCACCACGCCCCCGTGTTCCTCCGCGCGCCCCCGTCAGTCGTGCCCTCGCCAGTAGCTATTAGTCCCCATAAAGAGAAACGCTGGGTTTTATATATTGCCCACGACAACTACTCGTATTCAGGTTCTTTTTCTCTCTGACATTTTTTTGTTAAACCAAGTATATTTATACATTAATTCATTTCGAAATTTCAGGCTAAAAAATGGAATTGGCAAGATATTTTGAAACCCAGATTTTCCGGCGCCTTCCCGAAAAAAAGGAATAAAAAAGAAAAACTCGCTCATGAAAAAGTTTTGTATGTTATGGGTTAAACATTATACATTTTGATGTAGTTTTTCAATTTAATTTTTTTATGAAAAAGGCCGAGATTGTCCTGTATCCGGCTTTTGACTGAACCCTGAAAAAAAGGTATCTAGAAAAAAACAATTGTGTCTTTTTTTTTGTGGGGAAAGAAACTGTGTCTACTAATGTAGGAGTAAAAACAAGTGCACCTCTTTATAGGCACGACTATGTAGGTACTGCAGTGGTTTGCTAGCGTGATTTCAAATGCCCGCATGCACTTTTTATTTTCATTTTTCAAGTGGGACCCACCATGTTACTGAGGGGCTTCTGCTTATTTAAATATAGACCAAAGGGTGTTTCTGCGAAAAAGATACGTGTCAAGCTGTTTCAGTCACTATCTCACAAAAAAGCCATTCCAGCCACCGATAGGTGGGCCATAGCCATGTTGGCGTGCCACATAAGCACGAATATGTCTGAATACGAGTGATGTGACTGTATTTGCACGAGAACGCAAGTTGGATGACTCCAAATCCATATTTTGAAAGTTTTAGCACTAAACTGAACATCGGGCGCAAGTTTTATGACTCTCGGTGATATTACCTCAAAATTTCCCCATTTGCAAACTATCTCACCCGAGCCTCTCCGCTCCGCTGATGACCGTTGATAAAGCGTAGAGCAGACAGCGATCAGCTTGCAGTAATAAATCTAATGTAATGTAATTCCCTGCTAATACGCCGCGCAGTAATCCGCACAGGAGGAGCACAAGCCTTGCACGGCGTCCTCAACCCAGCCCAACGCGGGCACGGGCACGGGCGCGCGCACGAGGGAGGCCGGCCACCACGCCGACAGGGCAACCAAAAAGCTGCGAAACAATTCCAAAGCGGGCGCCCGGCCCGGAATGAATAATCAAAGGCGTCAGCCAGCCCAGCGAAACTGCTCTCTTTTGCCTCCCCTCCCCGCGCGTCGTCGGGGGCCGCGACGGGGGCGGTAAAAGGCGACGAGGCGCCGGGGAGGGAGGGAGCACGAGGGTCGGGAACGGTGATTTGATTAGCCAAAAGTTGGCGAAAGCAAGGCCTGGTAAGTGTCAAAAGCGGGCGAGTTTTTTGCGCTTTCCCTCTTCTTCTTCGCTCGCCGCGCCTGCGCGCCTGGCGCCCGTGCCGGCCGGCCGGCGTGCGCCTCCCCGCCATCATCGCCGCCCCCGCGCTACGACGGCACGTAGAGGGGAAGAGAGGATTACTTCTACTGCTGCTGGTCCGGCGCCGTCGTACTATTAGTCGTGTGTACATCTGGCCAGCTACTGCATGCATACACCCGTTGGGAAGAACCCTACGGGCTGTAGTACTGCTCTGCTGCCACTTGTCGTGGTTTCACCGGAGCCGATCGGCCGGCGGGTGGTGCCGATCTGACCTGACCTGACCCGACCCGACCTGACCTGCTGATTATAAGCTTAAGCTAGGCCACAGAGGCATGTGCACTGTGCGCACACTCCTCTGTCAAAAAAGGGCATCGCATGTGGAGGCTCGCACTTTACTCGAGTACAAACATTCTGCATCTAGACGAACGTTGGAAGCAAATCAAAACATATATTCTCTGTTCTAAAAAAATACTATCTCTGTGACGAAATGTCAAAACCTCTTACATTTCGTCACGGAGGAGTAGCCAATAAGTTGCATCAGATTCTTTCCAGTTATCATAAGAATTTAGAGAAACGCAAGACTTTGAACCTTGTTTGGTACTAGTACTAGTGGAGTCGCATGCCGGTGCCTACCGTTGTAGCCATGTTTGTTATGGGGTTTTAAGGTTATTTATTACTACTGTTCATCTCTGTAATTCATGCTAGGGTCATGTAGGGATAGCACGAAAAAGTGTCAAGAATATACCCACGAAAGTAAGCATCATGTGGCAGGCTTTTGCGAGCGTGTTGTCCCCATAAATCGCATCGCTAAACCTTTTCTGCAGTGTCTCTTGACGCATGAGAATATGGCGTTGAATAAAGCCACGGCCGGGTCACGACATGCTCATAGCGAGCATTAGCCTTGTCGATCCTGATCCTAAAGATCATCATCGTCCTCTGATGTTTAGCACATGATTACAGAGCGTGCGGTTGCAAGTGAATAGCGTCGTTGCCACTGAACTCCTCAATGTTATGTTGTGTCATCACATTTGACAGTATTTTACTGTATTGTCCACTCCATTCAATGCTAACTCGCTTTGATGGGGTGGACAATACAGTGTCACAATCTGAATTAATATCTCACTATGTACTTCATTATTTTCTGTTGGGCTTTGCTATACCTATGTAATTATGCTACGTGAAGCTACGTGAAAACTGGTTTGGGGTCATTTGATTGGAAGGGAAATGGCCGGGGGGCCACCCATGAAATTCAGGGGAAGGGGGAGGGGGAGAGAAGTAGATTAGGAAGTTTAAATAAGTTTACGGAGATGGGTACGTAGGTGTAGGGTTATTGTTTTTGGTTTATAGGTTATGCACGTAACTCTAGGTCATCATTTACAAATGTAATATGAATTGTATATACAAGAATTGATACCTTTAGAAAATGTAACATTTGAAATTTCTAATTGTATACTCTTACATGTGGGCCTAACAAACTGGAAACGGGGTAGCTAGTAACAAACCTATACCAATAAAAAAATGTGAGATTGTTGAGATGGATACCTTCTATCTCAACCATCTGGAAATAATTTCTATAGTAATTGCATTATTGTTTTTTTATTAACAACCCAAGTTTCACCTTCATGTTTTATTCCATGACCATCCCCGCCTCCTAGATGCGCATTACATATCACACGCGTTAATCCGCAAAGTACCCCTACCTCGCAACGTGTTCTTTCATCCTCTTACCGGCATGCTACCAATCCCCCAAAACTGCACGGCCCAGTAAAAGATTCAGTGGGTTCACTTTGAAGGTTTACATCGTAATTTATCTTGCTTGATATTCGTTTCATGGATAGATTTGTGAACTATTTGTTGTTGCAAAACTAAATTTGCTAGTTGTTTTTATTTTTCTAAGAAATCGTAAATTTGCTAGCTAATGATGCTTGTGTGTGCTGAGATGTACTATATGCATAGTTGCTTTAGTACTTTAGGCCCAACAAGTGTTAAACTAAAGATTAGCCCCTTCCTCCTTGTGAATTTTGTTTTCCTTCAAGTCAAGGCCCCTTCTTGAATTATGCTCAATCTCTGCCACGGGTCGAGGTTCAATTCTTTCATTACAACAAACAAGGAATATGTGTGTGTGCATGTGTGGCTTAATTTACATTTGTCAATGCATGAATTCGACATGCGTGATTGCTAGTATAGAACATGTATTTGTCGCATGTGCACGTCAGTCAAATTTAATCATACATACGTGAGAAGGAGTTTGCTTGCAAATGTGAGTTGGGGTATCACTTTGCAAAATGCACTAGACACTGTGGGTCCTCTAGGAGATACTATTACTATCAACAAAAGCAGAGAATGCAAGAAAAAGAGAAGCGGGGTGATAGGCTGAGAGAAAAGGTTGTGCGTCGTTGGACCTTGCTGGCCTAGCTAGCTTATATTAGGCCTTTTTAGGAGAATGTCCGGGAAAAGAAACACCGATCAAGATTCCAAATGTCCTCCCCATGGCCTAGCTTGACGGTGGCAACACATCATTAGGCCACGCTCTTTTCCTTAAACAGTACTGCTAATGCTCCTTTGTGCATGCATGCAATGCCTAGTGGTCTTCTTGGTGCATCGGTCGCCAACTGATCCACGAAAGGAGGGATTTGGCGCCTAATGCAAGGGATCACTATTGCCCAACCAATGCCTGTTTCCCGGAGTCAATTTGTTTTCAATTCGTCGGAAAACAAAATTTGCTTTCCGAAAGCTACATCATATCCCTACATCTACATGAAAGGAGTATATATATAGGCATAGAGGCTATTTCATCGGGGGCTTTGGCTACTAATATATGATGGATGATGTATTTTTGTGTGTGCATGCATGACGCAGGTCTGACGGAGAGTGGAGTTTGAGATGGTGAGGCGGGTGCATGTGGCGGGAAGGAACCATGCATGCACGGGGGCGTATGGATCGGGGCAGGCACGAGCCCATGCTCTCATGTGTAGTCGCACCGTTGCTCCATCCCGGTGCAGGTTATGGCCGGGTGCTCAGGAGAAGGGTTCCCCGGGCATGGGCTTTCGGCGCCGTGACTCTTTGCTAGTTTGCTTTCAACTCATCTCATCTCATCTCATCTCATCTCATGGACGCGGCAGTTCACGTGACATGGAAAAAAGGAACCCATGAATGCCATTCATGTGTGCATCAGTGGAGCATTTTTTATCTTGTCCACTAGCTGGCCCACTAGGGTTTCCCGATCGATCGTGTTACACGTAGGTAGAGGTCTTCGGGTTTTTGCTTGACCGTAAAACCTCCTGCACTCCCATACCTTCGATCCAAGCATTTTTATCCGGGAATGCAATGCTTCTGTGTCATGCATGCAACCCCACGAGCGCGCGCTGGCTTTGACTTCGTGCGACTTCAGCGCCACTTGCCTCAGTTGATCAGCTGCATACTTCTCTTGCACGCATCAGTTTTGGCTGGCAAGATCTTTCTTAATGCTCGCACTCTCGGGCCAAAATACAAATACAGTGCAATGTACACGTACTGCCTAGATGTTTGGGACAGACAAAGTAAAATACAATTGGAAACAAAATTGCAAGGCCCGCATGGATCGTCCCCAAAGCAGAAAATGCACAATATATTTAAAAAACTAGCATTTGGCCGATCAAATCGAGGAGGAGGCCCGGGTTTGAGAAGTGCATGGGCCAGCGGAGCTGCGACGAGCCCATCAACGCGTTGGGTTGGGCGCGCCGAGAAGAGCGACCAGGCTGTGCTGGAAAAAAAAAGTGCAACTCGATAGCGCCACGGTACTATCAAATCCTGGACCAGGAATCCTAAATAGAAAAAAAAAAATGGGACCAGGAGCTTCATCGGCTTGCTGTTTACCAGTCTCTTGTCGACACGGCGACCCCATCCATCGGAATCGGATTGGCCCGTCCACATACACATTGCACAGTGCACGTACTCCCGCCCCGCTTGGATGCACGCGCGCTCGCGAGGTTTACTCCCCGCTTATTAGTATTATTTTGCGGCGTTATCCTCCTAGCTCGATCCGCTTAATCAAACGACATTCTTAGGTTCCCCATGGGCGACGGCATGTGCGTGCTCCCCTGCGAAAATCCTCATTCGATCTCCACCCCATCCCTTTGACCGCTTTGACCGGTCAAACCCCAGCCGCCACTCATCAGCCCGCGCATTTCACCACGCCAGCTGCCCGGCGTGTTGATGATACTAGCACAGACTAATGTTCTTGGGACCAGGGTGAAATGGTTGGCGGGGCTCAGTGATCGGGTAGAGCGAGGAGCGAGCGAGCGAGCCGGTGTTGTGGAACGGCCTGTGATGCGATCCGCTTGCCGGGGTTGGGAGGGAGGGAGGGAGGTCGGCTGCGTGCGTGCGTATATTTGCAGGATTCGGGGTGAGGTGGAGGAGATCGTGCTGTTGGAATTGGAATTGGGTCCGAGCACGAGCAGCCGCTGCCGTTTTCGTTTTTAAATTACTGCGCCTTGGACTTGGGTCTCTCCTCCTTTCTGGATGCCGAGCGATTCTCGTGTCGGAAAGCTTCCTCTCTCTCTCTCTCTCTCTGTCTCTCTCTCTCTCTCTCTCTCTCTCTCTTTTGAATTAGTTTGAATTGCTTACTGGATGCCGATTCTCGTGTCGGAAAGCTTCCCCGCTGCTCCTTTCGGTGCATGATGCGTCCACCGCGCACTCCCATCGTCGCTCTCGTGCCCACGACTTGGATGGCATAGGTCGCTGTTTGCTAGTCGCTGGATTGTGCATGGGCTCCGAGTGGAGCGAATGGAGAAGGCATAGGCGTTGGCGGGCTCTACAGGCTAGGCTAGGCTAGGCAGACAGGATCGCGGGATCTCGGCCAACATTCCTCGGCGCACGGCGGATTCACGTCTACTCGAAGCTATGGTTAGGAAGAAATGTCGCCCTCAGGTTCAGGAATGTATCGCTTCCGAATGCATGCTTCCGCGCGTACAGACAAGGTAGTGTACGTATAAACTAGGGGGATGATTCATATACCTTATCCTGCTTGCAAGCTTGATCTGTAGCCGTAACAGCGCATGTGAGGTGCCACCTCGTTTCAGCTACTATTAATCAATTCAAACTCAAATTGTAAGTTTATTTCTCTAACTAAGAGTTCAACTTGTAAATGATTCGCAACATGTTATATGTTTCATGTATTCTTGGGCAATTTTTTAGCAAGGGTTTTCTTCCGGCGCACATCAAGGTAGTTTTAGTGCTGCGCCCTCCTTAGGTACCACCGTGCTACTAAAATATGGTTAGGCTGCTAAAAAATCCAGGTACTCCCAGAAAATTAGACAGCATATAGATTTTGTCCACAAATCAAGAAAAAAAATCATCATGAGTAGCACCTCATTCATATTTCTCACCGAATGAAAAAACTGAGTGACACAATAGAACTTTTTCTAGCCAATTTCTCCTTTCATGGTTAGCCCGAATGTACTTCCTCACAGCACCAGCAGATAACCGCGGTAAAAATATACAAATATTACACAGCAATTACTAGCTCTGAGGCTCCAAACACAAATTCCACAAGTGAAATTGGACCGCAACTCGCATCTTGCATCTTATTTGGTTGGCCGGTAGCCTGGGGTACACCAGCAAGGCAACAAACAGCGTAAACCAAATCACACGGCCAACTTAGAACTATTCTAACAACACGATGCCCGACAGGCCAACGCTAGTTGCGTTAGATTACACAGCAAACCAGATGAGAACTACCTGCCTGGCAGACTTAAGCAACGACATTGGTCAGGGCATCAGCCACTTGCTGTCGGGTGGGCAGTGCAGGAATAGCTCCTCTCTCTGTCACCGTGAGAGCTCCGCAGACATTCGCGAACTTCAGGGCTTCTCTCAACCGAGCTTCATCCTGTTTAGGCCACAAACAGCTAGGTAAGCCTAGCACTAAAACCCCTGCTTCAGACTAATGTCGAAATTGCAGACAAGAAAAATACGTGGGCTTGAAAAGCAATGGTGCAATGACAAGAAATGCAAATTCACTTGAGTATATTTTGGGCTGTGATACATGTGTCGTGCCAACTGAATATTTCCACGATCTTTAGATAATAATATGTCAGGGTCTAGCCCTAGCTCTGGCTCACCTTCTCTAGTCGCCCTCGCCCTCTCTCTGTTGCACGCTCTCTGGCTTGAACCAAGGAAGGAGGGAGAACACGGTGGACACAGGGAGATTTCCGGCACACGAACGCCTGCCGCACGAACGGCAATTTTCCTCTAGCGCGAACTCGACTGGGCAACGATTACACAGGGCCGCGTCACTCGCTAACAGACCCACCAACACACACACGCACGCACCCGCCACGGGCTCGACCTGGACATACACTGGCCAGACACTAGTGGGACTATGCCCATACACTAGTAGGACTATGCCCAGACAATGCCCACGCACGCCACGGACCAGACCTGGCGTGCCGACGTCGGTCACCACCGCAGGGCATGGCTTATTTGCGCCAACATAACACTTTCATGGTTGATGTTTGGGCCTTACCAATAGGGCATATTCTGCGCTGCCCTTGCCGGACATGGTTACTTGTTTTCTAGCTTCATTTATCAAATTAGCATGTGTGCAATTGGTAGTGCCCACACATACATATGGCCCAAATACTTACAGATTAATGTGTATACAAAATAACTAGGTGTCCATCCACTCCATAAGCTGTTTTTGATCAAGCACGGGGATTAAACAGGGCATACAACCAACGAAAAGAAGTTAAGAGAAATGACCATAGCATCCATAAAAAAGGAATAGTTAGTAATTTAGTACGCATGTTTAATCATAAATGTTGGAGAGAAAGAAATGATATAAATGCAGGGAAAAACGTCTGTCAGGTCGTGCTTTTGAAATAAAATTGCAAAAACTTAATGCCTTATATTTTGAAATGAAGGGAATGTGTTCCTACAGAAATGATTAGTATAGTTTTACCGATTGTCCTGCTAAGAAAAGCAAATCAGCATTAACTCCAAGGTCATAGTGACACTGTGATTCCAGAGTTTCAGTTTCTTTTTATGAGTAGCAAAAGATTCCGCCATTCCAGAGAATTTGATACAGAAAAGAATAATTTTTTGATGATTTTTTTTAGATACAGGAAGAAATTTTATTGCTCTTTTGCCGCGGCAACAAGGTGGTACATCCAACTACAGGGTATCTCCAGACATTACTAAATTTCTGCAGCAACCCCACCAAAGCTACCTAGCCAAACACAAAGATAGATATGACATAAAGCAAATGAAAACAAAATGCTAATTGCTTGAAAATTGCTCTATTCCACACAAAGCCGAGTATGAAAGTGTCATTCGTCCGCTTAAGATGTCCCTGGCCAATGCCTACAGGGTCGACACGCCGTGATAACTGTGTCCCAAGCGTCCACTTGTGTTGTGACTCTGAATCGCGGACCGTGATCGAAGCCAACACGTACACAACAAGATTTCCAGTTTGTGTTATTTCTATTATAGATTTCTAATTTGCATGTATGCCACTAATGAGTAGTTTGTTTATTCTGTACAGTTTCTCTAGACCGGACCTGTTGTTACCAAAAAAGGCTTCCACCCCACTTTATATATAAAGGCATAAAGCAAACCACCCACACCTGTTTAAAATCCTCAGGACAAAATTTTCAAGAAAAACATCACGGCTAACATTGAACAGAATGTTTGATGTATATAGATAGATGCATCAGGTATGAACAAACATTCATTCCTCATTCAATCAGTTGGAGCACATTCATGGCTTCAGGATTGCACATCTTTAATAATAACAGATATATAATATCGAGATTAATTAAGCTATCAGTTTTGTGGTTGCCTGCTCAGCACTTCAGCTGCTTGGCGCCTCGGCCTTCAGTAATATGGACTAGGCTTGCGTGGTGGGAATTTAAGTGGTCAGCAGAGAAGATGGTGGGTTTCAGAACGTGAACGCACAGGAGGATAAAACGAATAAACGATAACCTGTGCTCGCCCTCGTGTGTGCTCTGAGGATTATCCTAAGCCTAAGACCCAAACTGGACAGAGTTGGGCTAGGACTTCAAAGAAATCACAAACTGGACCTGGACTCTTTCCGAATTACTCATTTATTTCCTAACTCAATTCTTCTTCCATTACTTACTTAAACTCTTCCCTTTTGATCTTCCTAACATGTCTGCCTTACTGGACTACAACTGCAGCACCAGTCGCACACCTCATGCTGCACCCCAAAAGGAGCCCAAAATATTCAGCATGCTGTGCATAACTTTCTCTATAGTTGTTCAAAACTTAAAAATTGGACTCTACAGATAACAAAAGTAATATATCACTTCATCATTTGGAAATCATTTCCTACTTCCATCGACAATCAATATGCAGGAAAAATTCTGTATACCTCACCGAGCTCACTCTCTACTCAAGAGGCTGGAAAAGAAAACTCCATATTCTGGCAGTACTGGTCATACCTGAAGGAGTGAAAAATCCGCAGCTAGCTGTGATAATATTCCAGCAACAAAGGCATCCCCAGCACCAGTGGTGTCAACAGCAGTTACCTTCAATCCACCAACTTTCCCACTAAATTCCTGTTGTTTTACAAAAGGAACAATAATTCATACTGTTAATATAGACTTTGTACACAAGACCAGTAAGTGACTGCATGAAATAGTGAAGGACATGATCTCCACCCTACAGGTCTGAATATGCTCATAACAGATAAATAGTTACTTTCCGCAAAAAAAAACACAGATACATAGTTAATACTACTTGATGAAAAGAGAGGTCTCCCAAGGATAATAGGCTAGCAACCTAGCACCACTCGGCTACACAACTCTGGTTTTCCTCCTGCTTTCGACTACAAGAGGGAAATCCATCTTATGCTCTGCACCACGTTTTTTCTATAATTCAGGAAAATATTTTAAATGCTGTATGACTTCTGCGACATGACCAAGTAGGTTCGAGGAGATACTAAAAGAAGTGCGGCTGCATCTCAGCAATCTCTTACCATTTACCAACAGAAGTTACTGCAAACTTCCAATAAATGACCAGATATACAGTTCACAGATAGACATTACCTTGGAATAATATCTACAGCCATCTGGACCTTCAGTGACAAGAAGCAACTTCGTGTTCGGATGGATAAGTTTCTTCACAACAGAATCATCATATGGATCCTCCCCATTTGTCAAGAAGGAAATCTCCTCTGCACTTACCTATTTGCAAAGCAGATGCATGATCAAGACAATAAGCCTTTGGTGAACACAAATAATTTGCAGGCTGCTGCCTGTTAGTTGTTACCTTGATAAGATCAGCAGTATCCCATATGCTCAGGATACCATCTCTAGCATCATCAGCTGATGTCCACAGTGGGAGCCTCAAATTCGGATCATATGAAATTAGTACCCCAGCATCTTTAGCAGCTTTGGAAGCTGCAATATGTGCAGTTTTACATGGCTCGGTTATCAGACTTATTGATCCATGATGGAAGATTTTTGCCTAGCATGATTGCCATGATTAAGTTAAGTTCAGCTTGTCACAAATATATTACATGATTAAACAAACCTGTGGTGGTAGAGAAGCATAGATATTGCAATAATATTATAGAACCATGTAATTCTCCTACCTTCCTGATAAGGTCAAGGTCAAGCTCTTTTTCTTCAAGCAGCATGTCTGCACTTGGATTACGATAAAACATGAATTCGCGTTCACCGTCACTTCGAAGTGTCACAAATGCCAAAGCTGTTCTAGCATGAGTATCAAATAGCAACCCTTGATTGTTCACGTTATTCTCCTTCAGCATGTCAGATAGCATGTATCCAAATTCATCATCACCAACCTGAATGTGTTCAGTGTTAAATACATGAGCTGAAAAAACACCAAGTACACAAATGAATGCACTTTGAGGTGAAAACAACATGGAATTAATGATATTTAGCACATCACACTTTAGGTCTCTAAATATAAAAATGATCTCATTTTCCGAAACAAAAAAACTATAATATCTTCCTGAAAGGTTTCTAAAACATGGAAATCTTCCTCAAGGATCACCAAACTTGCAGTTATCTGGCATAAACCTATCAGCTAGATCAAGTATCGAGATCTGCAAACATGGAACCACTTCTTGGCTCTGGTTCCACTCTCCTCGATCTTGGTAGAAGTGATGCTGTACTCATAGGCAAGATTCAAGGTGCATACTACCAAGATGTGTTACATGTGTAAGGATGTCAGAACCATACAAGCAGCCAAGCTGTCTGCAACAATGAGCAGGAGCCTGGAGGAATATGCACATGTTTCTACTCATGCAGTGCCTAAAATGCTGCACAGAACTTTATGCGGGGCACTGGAATGCAGTTTCTACTCATGCAGTGCCTAAAATGCTGCACGGAACTATATGAGTATGTGAACGTAGATGAATTTCTGACAGTTTTAGAAGTTTAGGAACTTCCTCACGAGAAACTTTTTCTGAGACCCACCGAAGTGAAATTTGTGGGACGAAAAGTGCAATTTAGTTGATAATATTTCAGGGTGTATGCAGTGCACATAAAACTTTAAATTAAAACAAAAAATTGGCAACAATTTATCTGCGTGTATTTTCCTTTTTTCCAGCTGTACTGTATTTACACATCCTTGAAATTTCTCGCTCTTGTATTACAACATGCAGAAATAGGAAGAAAGTTACAAATTACCTTTCCAATGAAAGCTGCTGATCCACCGAGACGAGCTATTCCAACTGCAACGTTGGCAGGTGCACCCCCTGGAGCCTTCTTGAAGGCTGGTGCATCTGCCAGTGACACCCCACTAACAGTTGGGACGAAGTCGATCAGCAATTCCCCAAAACACACCACATGTGGAGAATCGCTCGTTCCAGGGGTGCCATCACTGTTTGAAATTGCTTTGGTACAAACTATGGTTGAAAATTGAATCAAACAGGAATGATATCAAATTCTTTGGCTTTGACAGAACCACGTATAAAATAACAAAACATAGCTAGGAAACAAATCATCTTTCAATCCAAAAATAATAATAGTAATAGTTTAATGTTGAAACCCACCCCAATCATTGCACTTGAAACTCATTTCGGTCCACAAAAAGCACCTGAATGATCACTATACAGGCCAACAGGACCATGATACTTTATTTTGAGAAATGACAGGATCATGATGTTAGTACTTAGGAATGAATTAATGATATATGTTTCTGGAGCATCACCACAACAAAAGACTTGCTACCCCAGTACCCTGGTTAACAGAATATGCATGCCAAACCCATTTGGACTGTATAAATTTTTAAGATACAATAAACCAGCCTAATTTCCAGTCTTCCACACCAGGAACTGTTTGCCATCCGCATATCTTAAGATTTTTTCCTGCCTACACTACCAGCTACTTGCACACAACACGCATACAGCACAGATACAGAAAAAATTATCGAGAGCACAACGCATGCTTCTCAACCATGCCCACACCCACCATTCTTAAGCGCAACATGCAACCAACTTCCAAATATATGACAGGAATCGAAGGTTCAGTCATCCATGTCTCAGGCCAGCTAGGCATACCGGAGTCTGCATCCGTTTTGTCCCTCAGACGGTTAGTACCACACTAGTATGCTACTCCTTCAGTAAGACCAAAAGAACTGTTCAAATCGCATGCGTTTATGCCTGGGGAGTCCATTCACAAGGGGGAGAAAGCATGTGTCGATCAAACCTAACTGGCATTCGATGATTTGAACTATAGTTGATGCCTAGCCAGTCAATTTATTCACACGAGGGAAAAAGCATGCGTCCACCACACCTAACACATTCGATGATTTGAAGAACTACATGGTAGTGAGCAGTGCCCCAACGCCTACAATCGCTTAGATCCTGGAGCTGCCTAAATAACGTCATCAAATCCGCCTGAATACTAACCCCAATCATTGGCAGGTAGCAACTACCTGTAACCGTATGAGCATCGTGCACTCGTAACTGAAAGCATAGAAGCACGTGGATCCAGTAGGCTACCTGCTGACTTCCGGAGCGGCGCAGGCGCGGCGGGGGGGAGGGGTCGGAAGAATTGCCTGCCGCCGACGCGAGGCGGCGGGGAGGAGGGGAGGCAGCGGCCCGCGGCGCAGGGCGGCGACGCCGCGCGGAGAGCCATGCAGGTGTGGATGCCGGTACGGCCTTACGGGCTCGAGCGGCACCGACCGACGGGTTGGGGAGTCGCTGCCGGCGGGGATAAGCGGATTGTGCTGTCGCTGCCGGCGGAGGAATGCGGCGGAGGAGGCGAGGCCAGCGAGCGGCTCTGTCTCCTGATTGGTTTTGGCTGCTGCGTTGGTGACCGGCGGGTGGAGTGGCGGCCAGCTGTGCGGGCGTTTCCCGTGAGACTAGGGAGGATGTCTTTTGCCGTCCGATCTCCGATGTTCGTGCAAAACGCCGAATGGACGGCGCAAGATTAACAGCAGCTTGGTAGCAGAAGTTAGTGGAAAATTTGCAAGAAACGGTGAAATGTCTCAACATTCTTAGTCTAGCCACGGTGAAGAATAACATACACATATCTCTAGATTATGTTACTATCTTCATTTATTAGGTTATAGACTCATATTGCATTGGGACATGTAACTAGCTAAGTTACTCAAACTACCTCTATCTTCATTAACTCATTGTCACATAAGCAAATTTGCTGAGTTAGACTCTATGTTACTGCCGAAGTTACTCCCACTATGGATAGTTTTACTCTAAAAGTGTGGGAAAGAGCAACTCTAGGGGAGCGTCCGATTGCCGTAATAATGGTCACTATAACACTTTTTATCGAAAAGACTGTTATAGCAAAATCATCATTCCATTATCTATCGCCATAATTTTTTAAGGGCACGTGCCTCGCATGTAGGCAGTTTTCGCATCAGTCGTGAGGCCACGTCCCTGACCATGCATTGAATGCCGGTGCAGCCTACCGTGCAGTGGCAGAGCTATGCACAGGCAAAACTGTGCTATGGCCCGTCCAATACATGGTTAAATCAGTAGGTGTCATGGCAAAATTAGCTCAAACAAGGTAAAGTTTGGAGGCTTCCCTTTAGCTTAGCCAAATCTGGCCCGCCCAGCATACCGTCCGTAACTCCGCCACTGCTACCGTGCGTAGTCTTTCACATGCCTATGTATAGTAGACCGCCACCATCACAATTTATAGGCAGTTGATGACCCACAAGTATAGAGGATCAATTATAATTCTTTTGATAAGTAAGAGTGTCAGACCCAATGAGATGTAGAGGAAATAAATAAGCGGTTTGCAGCAAAGTATTCTCTGCAAATGGTAGAAGATAGTTTTGATAGATAACTTGATAGCAAGATTATCGGTCACAAGTGACAAGTAACAAAAGTAATAAGATGCAGCAAGGTGGCCCAATCCTTATTATTGCTAAGGACAAGCTGGAAGTACTTCTTATAGTGATTAAGACGTTCTTCAAGAGACATAAGAATTTTATCTAGTTACTTTCATCATGATTCATTGACTGGCATTCATTGCTTTGATAAATTGTTATGTGGGTGGACCGGAGCTAAGGTCTTGTTCTTAGTTGAACAAACAACCTACTTATAATTACCCTCTCTCGAAGCATCCGCAACTACAAAAGAAAATTAAGATAAAACTGACCATAACATTAAACATGTTTCGGTAAACCTGCAAGGATGGAGTTAAGAAAAAATTATATGTATTATTCCGACATGATGAACCAAATACATAGGATAAAACTTCTAATGGAATTCCAGCTTCAACCGGTTCCAGTCCTATGTTCTGGTATCATCCAATAGCCTATACCATGTCAATGTTTTTCCCCTCAAACATAAAGGGAATATTTTCTTCTTAACTCTATCCTCGGATAAACTTGTAAGTTTAAACAATCCACAAATTTCATTTATATAGATTAAGTGTATATCAGGATGTGTTATTCCATCTCATGCATAATGATTAGCTAGCAGTTTCTCTAACATACCCGAAGGAATTTCATACTAAATATTTTCACTGGGTTGAGAGGCAACTCTTATTGCTTCCGGTCGAGGTGGAGATATCTCGAAGAGACCCCTGAAAGAATTATTTTCCATAGTGACAAGCGACAGTAAATTTCAGCGCGTACAAAAATGTTTCCTTACCAAAGACGCTTCACTCCCCGGCAACGGTGTCAGAAAAGAGTTTTGATGACCCACAAGTATAGGTGATCAATTGTAGTCCTCTCGATAAGTAAGAGTGTCGAACCCAACGAGGAGCAAAAAGAAATGACAAGTGGTTTTCAACAAGGTATTCTCTGCAAGTACTAAAAGTAGCGGTGACAAATAGTATTGTAGTAAGATAGTTGGTAACAAGTAGCAAGTAGCAAGTAGCAAGAGTAACGAAGGTGCAGCAAGGTAGCCTGAATGTTTTCTTATAGTAAGCAAAGCGTTCTCGAGGAAACATGAGAATTATTGTCTAGTAACGTTCATTATGTTTAGTTGATTCACATTCTTTATTTTAATAATTTGATATGTGTGTAGACCGGTGATAGGGGTGTTGTTCTTACTTAAACAAGCAACCCTCTTATGATTACATTCTCTCGCAATCATCTGCAACTACAAAATAAAAAAGATAATCTTACCATAGATGAAACTTATGGATCCAAATTAGCCCCTTACGGAATAACACATAAACTAGGGTTTAAACTTCTGTCACTCTCGCAGCCCATCATCTACTTATTACTCCCCAATGCCTTTCCTTAGGCCCAAGTATGGTGAAGTGTCATGTAGTCGACATTCACATGACACCACTACACGAAGAACAACATACATATAATCAAAATATCGAACGAATACCAACTTCACATGATTACTTATAACAAGACTTCTTCCATGTCCTCAAGAACAAAAGTGTAGGATCGAAAGTAGGTCCAGAGGGTGGGTGATTAGACTACTTGACCAAATTAAAATCTATCATTTTCCCAATTTTAAGTCTTGGCAGATTTTAACAACTTAGCACAAGTCAAGCAATCAACCTACACATGCAATTCTAAGAGTATAGCAGTGGAATGTAAATCATTGCATATGAAGGTAAAGAGAGGGGTTTGGAAAGGCAAACACAATGTAGACACGAAGATTTTTGGCATGGTTCCGATAGGTGTTGCTATCGTACATCCATGTTGATGGAGACTTCAACCCACGAAGGGTAAAGGTTGCGCGAGTCCACGGAGGGCTCCATCCATGAAGGGTCCATGATAACCCACAAGTATAGTGGATTGCAATAGTTTTCCAGGGTAGAGTATTCAACCCAAATTTATAGATTTGACACAAGGGGAGCCAAAGAATATTTGAAGGTATTAGCAGCTGAGTTGTCATTTCGACCACACCTGGAGATTAATTATCTACAGCAAAGTGATCAGTAGCAAAGTAGTATGATAGTTTTGATAATAGTAGCAGTAACAATGGTAACGGTAACAGTGATAGCAATAGTTTTGTAACAAGTGCAACAGTAACGATAGTAATAGTAACTTAGCAAGAACAATATAAGATAAATTCGTAGGCATTGGATCGGTGACTTGTTGGATGATATTCATCATGAGACAGTTATAACCTAGGGCGATACGGCACTAGCTCCAGTTCATCAATATAATGTAGGCATGTATTCCGTAAATAGTCATACGTGCTTATGGAAAGAACTTGCATGAAAACTTTTGTACTACCCTCCGTGGCAGCGGGGTCCTATTGGAAGCTAAGGGATATTAAGTCCTCCTTTTAATAGAGAACTGGAACAAAGCATTAACATATAGTGAATACATGAACTTCTCAAACTACGATCATCACCGGGAGTGGTCCCGACTATTGTCACTCCGGGGTTGCCGGATCATAACACGTAGTAGGTGACTATAACTTGCAAGATCGGATCAGAACATGGATATAATGGTGATAACATAAATGGTTCAGATCTGAAATCATGGCACCCGGGCCCAAAGTGACAAGCATTAAGCATGGAAAAGTCATAGCAACATCAATCTTAGAACATAGTGGATACTAGGGATCAAGCCCTAACAAAACTAACTCGATTACATGATGAATCTCATCCAACTCCTCACCGAGCAGCGAGCCTACGAAGGAATTACTCACTCCAGGTGGGGAGCATCATGGAATTGGCGATGGAGAAGGGTTGGTGATGATGAAGAACGGAGATCCCCCTCTCCGGAGCACCAAACGGACTCCAGATGTGGCCTCCCAATGAAGAACAGGAGGTGACGATGGCTCCATCTCGTGGATCGTGATAATTCTTTCTCCCCGATTTTTTTCTAGAAAAATAGGATTTTATAGTATCGGTTTCAGGGTCTGCGGGGCCACCAGGTGGGGACAACTCACCTGGGCGTGCCAGGAGAGGGGGGCGCGCCCTGGTGGGTTGTGCCCACCCAGGTGCCCCTCTCCGGTAGGTCTTGGCTCAAGAAATTCTTGTTCATTGTATAAAAATTCCCCGCAAAGTTTTGTTCCATTTCGAGAACTTTTATCTCTGCACAAAAACAACACCATGGTAGTTCTGCTGAAAACAACGCCAGTCCGGGGTTAGTTTCATTCAAATCATGCAAATTAGAGTCCAAAACAAGAGGAAACGCGTTAGGAAAAGTAGATACGTTGGAGACGTATTAGTCCACGAAGAATCAACCTTGTCTATCCCATCATGGCCATCACCCGCGAAGGACTTGCCTCACTTGGGTAGATCTTCACGAAGTAGGCGATCTCCTTGCCCTTACAAACTCCTTGGTTCAACTCCACAATCTTGATGGAGGCTCCCAAGTGACACCTAACCAATCTAGGAGACACCACTCTCCAAAAGGTAATAGATGGTGTGTTGATGATAAACTCCTTGCTCTTGTGCTTCAAATGATAGTCTCCCCGACACTCAACTCTCTCTCACAGATTTGGCTATGGTGGAAGGATGATTTGAGTGGAAAGCAACTTGGGAAGGCTAGAGAACAAGATTCAAGTGGTTGGGTTGGAATGTCTTGGTCTCAACACATGAGTAGGTGGTTCTCTCTCAGAAAATGAGTAGTGGAAGTGTAGGCACGTTCTTATGGCTCTCCCACTAATGGAGAGGAGGGTGGAGGGGTATATATAGCCTCCACACAAAATCTAACCGTTACACACAAAAGAGCCAACTCGGTCAGACCGAATGTATGAACTCGGTGAGGCCGATTCAGTTCAAAATGTGAACGTTTGTGACGCCCTCGATTCAATCGTACACTAATCATACACACAAATGTGTACGGTCAAGATCAGGGACTCATGGGAAGATATCACAACACAACTCTAGACACAAATAAAATAATACAAGCTTCATATTACAAGCCAGGGGCCTCGAGGGCTCGAATACAAGCTCGATACACAAGCGTCAGCGGAAGCAACAATATCTGAGTACAGACATAAGTTAAACAAGACTGCCTTAAGAAGGCAAACACAAAAGCAACAACGATCGAAGAGGCAAGGCCTCCTGCCTGGGACCTCCTAACTACTCCTGGTCATCGGCGGTCTCCATGTAGTAGAATCCATCGGCGGTGGCATCTGGCTCCAGGGATCCACCAACTGGTTGCAACAACCAGAAAGAAGAAAGAAGGGGGAAAGGGGGTAGCAAAGCAACCGTGAGTACTCATCCAAAGTAATCGCAAGCATCAGATCTATACTAAGTATGCATTGGTATCAAAAGGAAGGGTTGTTCTGTGGACTGAACTGCAGAATGCCAGAATAGAGGGGAATGCCTAGCCTATCGAAGACTAGCATCTTCAAGTAGCTCCAAGCATCTTGCAGCACCTAGAAGAGTAAAGAATAGCATTTTAATTAACAAGCATGTTTTAGCATTAACGCCCAGAGATCCTTCCTCGACTCCCTACGAGAAAGCAATCTCGGAGCCACATATCCATCACATGTCTCAAGTAATCATTTCTAGTTATAATAGATCAGGATAAAAGTCTGAACATCCATTACCATGGACACGACATTCGAATAGATAACTTCCCTGCAGGGGTGCACCACATTACCCAACACGCTTGATTACTCTGGCCGGACACACCTTTTTGGGGTCAATGCCTGGCCTCGGAAGATCAACATGTCGTAGCCCTACCTAGGCTCAGCAGAGAGGTCCCCGCCGGTCTACATCCTAAGCGCTCCGGGGTCTTGGGCCCATCGCCCGTTGCACTCCGGGTCATTGCGCACAGGGTGAATACCAGCGCCACCTCGGATGGCCAGCACGATCTGACCATGCCGCCATGCTGAACTAGACGTCTTGCAAAGCTTCAACTGATACTGCAACGTCGAGGCCCATAACTATTCTCACATGGTGGTTAGTGCGTAAAGGCCAAAGGCCAACTCAGAACAAATACCCAAACCTGTTAGTGCATTGGGGGCTCGCGGAGACGAGCAGAGACTCATGATAATGTGACCCTGTCGCCCCGACTCATGGACTTACGACAAGGGCCCAGAATGCCCGGCCGTGCCACGTAGAGAACTCGCGGGTGCTCTACGGGCCCACCCGACTTCCACATCAACTCGCGGGTACCCCTCAGGGCCGACCCGACTTAAACAATGGTCTCAAGTAAAGTCCGAGTAACCGTGTGTCCAAACATCAAGGGGAAAACCCGAGGAATCACCCTCAGTGGATTCCACTCGATGTAATCATCAAGGTGAACGTAAGAGGAACCACCCTCGAGGTTCACACTTGAGGGGTTGCATGATAGAGTCGTATCAAGAGTGGTCAAGGAGGAATCACCCTCAATGACCACGACCGAATAGCTACACTACAGAATTATCATCAGGAGTGCGTTATGAGGTATCACCCTCGGCACTCGATAGTAGCTCTACAGAGTCGAGAAAAAAAGGGGTGTGATGTGATGTGAGGTGTCGGGCTCTGGTCATCGATCACGTTGATCGAGTCGTCGATGATGAAGCAGGGGCAACAAGGACAAGGTGGGGGTCACTGATGGATCACTAACCAACCTATACTAAGAAGTTTGGGATAAGCAGGTAAGGTACAACACACTACTGCAGGATGCTGCTAATGCGACACTACGATCAGAGACCCTTTCACGAAACTGTGTGTGATGCATTAATCACAAACAGGGATGTAAAAAACCCGTCAAAAAAAGGTGCAAAACGTTTGCTATGGAGGATGCATCAAACATGGTTCAGATTTTAGTTGCGTGTGCGATCCAGGGCATACGGTTCAGTCCAATGAAATGTTTGCGATGAGGCGGAACAAAAGAAACGGGCAGCCTGATGAAGGCGTGTGCGATGTACAACATACGGTTCACTCGGATGAACTGTTTGTGATTAGGCAACACAAAAGAAACGGTCAGCCAGATCAAGGTGTGTGCGATGTACAGCATACAGTACACTCGGATGAACTGCTTGTGATTAGGCAACACAAAAGAAACAGTCAGCCAGATCAAGGTGTGTGCGATGTACAACATGCGGTTCACCCGGATGAACTGTTTGCGTTGAGACAAGAGAACAGAAATGGTTCAATATAACAAATACCATAAATATTGCAAGGTTCAAGTTCAAAGATTACAACGCCCAAATTCAAACATTGCAAGCTGCGTCATTTCTGAAAAGGGATCAGCCGCTGACAAGTCATGTATGGGTTTGACACAATAACTTCCAATTGCTTTGCCATATGCTCTTCCAATACGAAGTTTGACATTTTTGGAGGCACTTCCATTCCGCAGTACCAGCCGCCTCTAATAATCATATCATTGATCTTCCCTAATTAAATGTGTGTTCAACCTCAGTAACCTCATCACCTTTGCTGTGGCAAGAAAGAACATGGCAAGTGTAATCTCCTGTAGGGTCCCTCGGTAGGAGTTCAAAGTAATATTTGGGAGATGCAGATCCAGGCATTCAATGTGATTGTCGTTATCAACATCTTCCACCGGGCCTAATATGCACTGCAAAAGAAGAAAATGTGTTAGTGCCTACATGCAGTTTTGAACACTGCTACATGCCCATTTGCTTTGCAGGATTTGTAAAATGCACCAACGTGCCATCTTCGATCTGTCATGATTAACATGGGCATTAATTTGATTACAATCTAGAAACATGTAGCCTTCTTCACAAGAGGTTTGATTGGATGAAAAATTCCCTAAGAAAACTAGTACAGATGAATCTAAAGGAGAAATGCTTATGGACGGTTGTAACCATATGAATGAAGCAACCAATATGAGGTGGGGGTGTATGTCCTAAAATCCTCCAAAATTCCTTCAGAAATCGTAGTACATAGTCATTGTAAACTTGGGAAAAGGTGCAAAAAATTGAACTCCCTTATGGTTAACATTTAACAGGAAAGGAACATCACCTTGATATACAGCTTCTTCAGGCACGGAAAGCATCTCAGGCAATTGAAAACTTGGTCCAGGTTGGGGACGACAGATTCTAGTGCCAAGACCTTCACTGTGCCCAGAGGCTGGGTGAAGCTTCGCTGGATGACAGACGAACATACATCTTCAAAACTAGAAATAACGTTGATATCAAGAAGGAGAGGTATATAAGGCGACTGTTGTACCTGAAAGTTGTAGCATTTGACAGACGAGTAGCCCACCACTTTCAATTTCGGCGCAAAAATGACATTGATTCTTGTTGGACCTTGTTGATCAACTACAAGTAATCTCTCAAGTGAAGGTGTGTTCTGGATGACCATATTGTGGTCCACCTTTTGTGATCTCTCGTTGCAGCACCAGCAACACACATAAATAGTGCGGAGAGTCCTGGAGGTGATGTGCAAGGTACTCGACCAATTCATCGCTTGAAGACGAAGGAACTCGAGTGTAGTACAGCCGCGGAGCAGGCGCTCCATGTCATCCTTTGGGATGCGGACGGAGACGAGCTCGAGGTGCTTTAGTCGTGGTAGAAAAAGAGCGGGCGCGTCATTAGGGGGGTGGAAGTTCATGAATTTGGCGAGGCGCAGCGTGGGCGCGAAGCGAAGTGCGGACGTTGGCAGCAAGCTCATATGCACATCATTATAACTTAGCTTCTCGAGCTGATCTATGGCGCGGGATCAGAACCACTCGTCAAGCTTGGCTCGCTCCTTGCCATTGGAACGGAACTTGCCCGCGATAAGGCCTTTGATTGGGCCATGGTGACTGCCAAGGATCTGGGAGAACACATCCAAGCTTTGGCGATAGCCATGGCACAACTTGTGGGCATGAAGGAGGTCAACAGGGGTGCAGAGCCATAGGGTAAGCCACTGCCAGGAAATGGCGATTGTCCTCGCCCAATTTCTGATTGAGAGGAGGGATATGATGACTATCAACATATCATCGGGGAGGTTGTTGATGAAGTCTAGGCCTGTTGGAGTCGCTTGCGGTTCTTTCTCGACCCGCCTCCGCTTGTTGGCAGCCTCGTTCTCCACCTCGTCGGCAGGGACGGGAACCTCTGTCTCCATATTCACGCCGTGCTCCGGTGCTTCAGCAGCCCCGGCGTCGCCACTCCCTCCGATGGGGCGCTTCGGCGGCATCCTCATACACTAACGACTTTGAGGACTCAGAGCGGCGTCGAGGATGCGGGCGGAGAGAAAGGAATTGTGTGTGTGGAGAGGATGGGGGGTGCGGCCGCTCGGCGGCACCATTAATATAGACCAGTGGGAGCGAGGCGGGTGGCGGTCCAAGGGTGTCTCGCTTCCCGATGAGAACGACTGGTTAATCTCTAGTATGAACGAAATCTATGCTTAATTACTGCATTTTAGTTGCAAAAAATAGATAGTGATATTGATTTTTAGCTGCATATTTTGACAAATCGCAGTGTCTCTTGGCTTAGCGCTGAAGTCTGGCTTTAATTTGCATACCGTAATCTGAACCATTTGCGTTGAAGAGATGCACAGATCCTGCGTTGAACAACTTGTACGCTTCCTGATGAGCCTACGCACCGGACTGCGCTCGCATGCCCCCCGTTTAGTCAACCAGCTGTCCACACGGTACCTCCTACAGCCATTAAAACCAAGACACGTGGTGTCACGTGAATGGTTAACTGAACACACATGGTTTGAATTATATAAACGTTTGAGATATTAAAGTGGCAGGTATTTTTTTCAAAATGCCTTTGTTGGCTGTCATTATTCGAGTGCGCCTTGTCTCAAAATGGACAAGAAAAATACCACAGCGTGTCGGGTGCCCTTCCATGATAGCATGCCAAGTTTCATGAATTTCAGACGAGTTTTGGATTTACTAGAATTTAAAACCCGGGCATCTCAATGTTTTGCCGGCAATCAATGGTGCCCTGGTGTTTGAAATTCATTCCCATTTCTTGCATGGGACCTAAGCATGCACCCAAGGATAGAGATTTGATTTTTCAACCAATTTATATACACTGGAGCATGCGCATGTAGTTCAAATTTGAATTATGCACATAAATGCATTGGGAACTCAGTTAATGCATAAAAATGTCCAAACGAACCCCAAAAAATCACAAAAATTCACACAACACTCCTGTTGTTCTATGTTGACACGAGAGAAAAACTTGAAAGCATTAAGAGGCAATGGATATCGTTTCATCCCCAAAGGTGGGACGTTCCCTACCGAAAACCATCATGCTTGTTGTGAGAAGCTCCGGTTTGTTAGAAGCATATACCCAAACCCACCCCAAATGGGACAAAATTTGTACCACGACATGTTGATGCTGCTCCATGATAGCATGCCAAGTTTCATGAATTTCAGACGAGTTTTGGATTTACTAGAATTCAAAAACCAGGCATCTCGATGTTTTGCCGGCAATCAACGGTGCCCTCGTGATTGAAATTCATTCCCATTTCTTGCATGGGACCTCAGCATGCACCCAAGGACACATATTTGATTTTTCAACCAGTTTATATGCACCGGAGCATGCACATCTAGTTCAAATTTGAATTATGCACATAAATGCATTGAAAACTCACTTAATGCATAAAAATGTCCAAATGAACCCCGAAAAATCACAAAAATTCACACAACACTCCTGTTGTTATATGTTGACACGAGAAAAAAAATTGAAAGCAATAAGAGGCAATGGATATCGTTTCGTCCCCAAAGGTGGGACGTTCCCTACCGAAAACCATCATGCTTGTTGTGAGAAGCTCCGGTTTATGAGAAGCATATACCCAAACCTGCCCCAAATGGGACAAAAATTTTACCACGGCATGTTGATGCCGCTCCATGATAGCATGCCAAGTTTCATGAATTTCAGACGAGTTTTGGATTTACTAGAATTTAAAAACCAGGCATCTCAATGTTTTGCCGGAAATCAATGGTGCCATGGTGTTTGAAATTCATTCCCATTTCTTGCATGGGACCTAAGCATGCACCCAAGGACAAAGATTTGATTTTTCAAAGAATTTATATGCACTGGAGCATGTGCATGTAGTTCAAATTTGAATTCTGCACATAAATGCATTGAAAACTCACTTAATGCATAAAAATGTCCAAACGAACCCTGAATAATTCCAATTCTTTTATGATCACTGCAGATAAAAGGTCTAGCAATTCAAACACCCTCCATGGCCGTTGTGACCCCATTATGTAATTCAAATCAAGACCAAAAATCAAGTAGATCCCACACAGTTTATTATAACCAACCATGTGAGATGCAGCACAAAATATCTTCTGTCCGTGTCTGAATAAGGGACCGTTTCTGATGACACTTTGCGCGCCAGTTTTTTGTCTGAAGCGATTCCAAATTTTCGGCTTCCGCGGAAATATCTACCTCCCCGCCCCCTTCCCCTTACCAAAAGCCACATTTCCCCTCTTTCCGCCTTCCTTTCCAAGTTGAAACCTTCACTCCTTGCTTGCAGCGCCGCCACCTCCTCGCCGATGACCCTCCTTCACGCTGCTCGGTCTCGCCTATCCAGGCAGGTAATCCACACCGACCCCCATCCTCCTCCTCCTTCCACATCCCACATGCCCCGACCGCCGGCGCGAGCGCGACTAAGGGAGTCCTGGATTAGGGGGTCTTCGGACAGCCGTACTATATCCTTTAGCCGGACTGTTGGACTATGAAGATATGAGATTGAAGACTTCGTCCCGTGTCCGGATGGGACTCTACTTGGCGTGGAAGGCAAGCTAGGCAATACGGATATGTATATCTCCTCCTTTGTAACCGACCTTGTGTAACCCTAGCGCCTCCGGTGTCTATATAAACCGGAGGGTTTAGTCCATAGGACAACATACAATCATACCATAGGCTAGCTTCTAGGGTTTAGCCTCTCTGATCTCGTGGTAGATCAACTATTGTAATACTCATATCATCAAGAACAATCAAGCAGAACGTAGGGTATTACCTCCCTCAAGAGGGCCCGAACCTGGATAAACATCGTGTCCCCTGCCTCCTGTTACCATCCACCTTAGACGCACAGTTTGGGACCCCCTACCCGAGATCCGCCGGTTTTGACACCGACATTGGTGCTTTCATTGAGAGTTCCACTGTGTCGTCACCATAAGGCTTGATGGTCCTTCGATCATCGCTAGCGATGCGGTCCAGGGTGAGGCTTTCCTCCCCGGACAGATCTTCGTATTCGGCGGCTTTGCACTGCGGGCCAATTCGCTTGGCCATCTGGAGCAGATCGAGAGCTACGCCCCTGGCCATCAGGTCAGGTTCGGAAACTTAAACTACACCGCCGACATCCGCGGAGACTTGATCTTCGACAGATTCGAGCCCATGTCGGGTACGCCGCACAGTGATGACGATCATGACGTAACTCTGCCGTCGGACAGTGTTCGGGAGATCGCATCCGCAACTACTCCGGCCGTTAATCCAAAGCAAATCGCGCCATCCAAGAGCGGAGGGATAGACCCCGCCATGGAGGCCTCCCTCTCAGTGGCGATAGAGCCAGATACTGACTTCACCCCTTACGAGAGCCGTGTCGCCGAACCACTGGGTTCATCTCCGGCCACGGACTCCGAGCCGCTCACATCCGTACCCATCGAATCCGACTGGGCGCCGATCATGGAGTTCACCTCCGCGGATATCTTTCAGCACTCACCCTTCGGCGACGTGCTAAATTCATTAAGGTCTCTCTCCCTGTCAGGAGAACCTTGGCCGAACTATGTCCGGCTAGAATGGGATGTGGAGGACGAAGAAATTCGCTGCCCACCCACCACCCACTTAGTAGCCACTGTCGACGACTTAACCGACATGCTCGACTTCGACTCCGAAGACTTCGACGGTATGGACGACGAAGTCGGAGACGAACAGGAACCACTGCCCTCAGGGCGCTGGACCGCCACCTCATCATATGATATATACATGGTGGAGACCCCCAAAGAAGGCAATGGCGACGAGACAATGGAGGATGACCCCTCCAAGAAGCAACCCAAGCGCCGACGTCACGGCGCTGCTCTAAGTCCCGCCATAGGAAGAGCAGTGATACTAGCACAAGAGATAATAACACTCTGGATAGCGCCGAAGACAACAACAATCCCCTCCAGCACGATGTAGAGCTGGAGGACGAACAAGCTGGCCCTCCAGAGCAGGCAGCAGATGGAGAACCGGAGGAGGACAATTACATGCCTCTCTCCGAAGACGAGGCAAGCCTCGGCGACAACGAATTTATCATGCTCGAGGACCCCGCCAAGCAAGAGCGCTTCAAGCGCCGGCTTATGGCCACGGCAAATAGCCTGAAAAAAAACAGCAACAACTTCAAGCTGATCAAGACTTGCTAGCAGACAGGTGGACCGAAGTCCTTGCGGCCGAGGAGCATGAACTTGAGCGCCCGTCCAAGAGTTACCCAAAACGCAGGTTGCTGCCTCACCTCGAGGAGGAAGCATTGAAACCTCATTCACCAGTGTATGATGTGGCTGACCGGCCACTACGCGGCCGAGCCAGAGAGGCATTTCAGCCTGAAGTTCAGCCCGCACCCCGTCGCCACTCAATCAAAAATACTAAGGCCCGGGGTAACACAGAGGACCTGCGAGACATATTGGACAGTAAGGCAAAAATCGCAAGGTCAATATACGGGACACGGGCACGCGCGCCAACACGGGACGATGATTGTCGCGTCGGATACACCAAGAGTAAATCCGGCCGGGCCGGATACAACAGACAAGACTCATATGAACTACGTCGGGATATAGCCCAGCACAGAGGCGCCGCACACCCCCTATGCTTCACTGATGAAGTTATGAATCATGAATTCCCAGAGGGTTTCAAACCCGTAAATATCGAATCATACGATGGCACAACAGATCCCGCTGTATGGATTGAGGATTTGCTCCTTCACATCCACATGGCTCGCGGTGATGATCTATGTGCCATCAAGTACCTCCCATTAAAACTCAAAGGACCAGCTCGGCATTGGATGAACAACTTGCCAGCAGATTCCATCGGCAGTTGGGAGGATCTGGAAGACGCATTTCTTAACAACTTCCAGGGCACTTATGTGCAGCCACCGGATGCTGATGACTTGAGCCACATAACCCAGCAGCCAGGGGAATCGGCCAGACAATTCTGGACACGGTTCCTGACTAAGAAAAACCAAATTGTAGACTGTCCGGATGCAGAGGCCCTAGCGGCATTCAAGCATAACATCCGCGACGAGTGGCTTGCTCGCCACCTCGGCCAGGAGAAGCCAAAATCTATGGCAGCCCTCACAACACTCGTGACCCGCTTTTGCGCGGGCGAGGACAGCTGGCTGGCTCGCAGCAACAACACATCGAGGAATTCGGATACCTCAGATACCAAAAATGTTAACGGTAGGCAACATCGTAATAGACCAAAGCGCCGCAATAACGGCGATAACACCGAAGATACGGCAGTCAATGCCGGATTCAGAGGCTCTAGATCCGGTCAGCGGAAAAAGCCATTTAAAAGAAATACTCCGGCTCCGTCCAGTCTGGATCGCATACTGGATCGCTCGTGTCAAATCCACGGCACCCCCGACAAGCCAACCAATCACACCAACAGAGAATGCTGGGTGTTCAAGCAGGCCGACAAGTTAAATGCCAAAAACAAGGACAAGGGGCTGCATGGCGATGACGAGGAGGAGCCCCGGCCGCTGAACACAGGAGGACAGAAGGGGTTTCCCCCACAAGTGAAGACGATGAACATGATATACGCAATGCACATTCCCAAGAGGGAGCGGAAGCATGCACTAAGGGACGTTTATGCGATGGAGCCCGTCGCCCCAAAGTTCAACCCATGGTCTGCTTGCCCGATCACCTTCGATCGCAGGGACCACCCCACTAGCATCCGTCATGGCGGATCCGCCGCACTGGTCCTAGACCCCATCATTGACGGATTTCACCTAACTCGAGTCCTTATGGACAGCGGCGGCAGCCTAAACCTGCTTTATCAGGATACAATGCGAAAAATGGGTATCGATCCCTCGAGGATCAAACCCAGCAAAACCACCTTTAAAGGCGTCATCCCAGGTGTAGAGGCCCATTGCACAGGCTCAATCACACTGGAAGTGGTCTTCAGATCACTGGATAACTTCCGAAGCGAAGAGTTAATCTTCGACATCATCCCGTTTCGCAATGGCTACCATGCACTGCTCGGACGGACAACATTTGCAAAATTCAATGCAGTGCCGCATTACGCATACCTCAAGCTCAAGATGCCAGGACCTCGCGGGGTCATAACAGTAAATGGAAACACATAACGCTCGCTCCGTACGGAAGAGCACACTGCGGCCCTTGCAGCAGAAGCACAAAGCAGCCTGTTCAGGCAGACCACTATTTGGCGTCACAGCCCCCGGACCCCTTCAAGCGAGTCCGGAACAAGCTGCAACAGGATCGCCTGGCACGATCAGAGCTCGCCTAGCAATTCGGCCCCCGTCCTAGTCCCAGTGAAGCGATGAAATCCGTGCCGCGCGTACATAACTACGCATTGAAAATACCATGGACATAGGCGTGGGCACGATCAGGACACGCCCCGCATTGTGGCTTAACCGCACTAGGGGTTGTATACCTTTGTCATTCCTTTTCTCTTTTAGGGCCTAACTCTCTGGAAGCCCTTTCCGGCAGTACGATTGTCGGACACATTCCGGAAGCAACAACCAAGGCGGCAGGAAGCTAAGATGAACACGGGAACCTCCAGGTGGTCTCTAGTAATAATTGATATACTCGCTTTTCACTATTTATGCGTAGCTTGCCCTGGGATAGGACATTTCGAATTGTCCTACTTTATGCTTATTGCACTACTTGTACCAAGTACGCTTTGACGTATTATTTAAATAACAATGCATATCATTAATCTGTCATTGCATTATTTAAGTTTTTCTCTTTCTCTTATATGTCCACTTACAACAATCTGCACCCGCACGTTCGGGTATGGTCAGTTCGCCAGGGGTTCTCGTTTACCCCATAATACGGCGCAAGAAATCCGAACACTTTCGACAATGCGACACCCCGAACTTATAGCATTATATGCATCAGCTCCGAATCATGTCTTTGGTCAAATGTTGGGTTGCCCAGCTCCCATGCTTTGGTACCTTACGTTCGCTATATCGGCTAAGGTAGCGGTGAGAGAACTACTGCGATTGTGTCCCAGTTCTTCCGGATGAGCACCTCAGTAGAGAAATCCAAAAACTGACTGTCATGATAAGGCGAGAGACTGGTCGCTGTTCGAGAGGTCTCAAGTCCTTAAAGACTTTTTCCGCTTTGGGCGAGGAGTCGGCCTTGTCCGGCTTAGGCATGTATAGCGCCCCAAATTCAGCCCTCCGAATACCAGGGGCTTCGCCAAAATTTAAAATCATAGACTTCTATGGCTAAGTGAGAGTGATAAAGCATTATAGTCCGATTGCCTGGTTCGTTGCGCTGAACACCTCCCTTGAAGGACCCAAAATTGGGGTAAAGAGTGTTCAGGTTTATCCCGAACACCCCAGTACTAGTTACATGGGGATAGAAGCCGACGACTGGCCAACTCTCAGATTTTAAAAACGGCCGCACAGAAGGTAATATTTTAAATTAAGAAAGCGTCGCATGGACCAAATGAACTCGTTTCATATTACAGGATCACATGAGCATGTTCATTCAAAAATTACATCCTTGGCACACTCATCTGCCACTAGGCGGGAACCCTTCAGGACACTCTCATAATAATTCTCGGGGCAGCGATGCTCCTTGCCCTCCGGCGGCCCCTCCTTCACCAGCTTCACGGCGTCCAGCTTCGCCCAGTGTACCTTCGCTCGGGTAAAAGCCCTGCGCGCACCCTCGATGCAGATGGACTGCTTGATGACTTCAAGCCGTGGGCAGGCTTCCACAAGCCGCCTCACCAGACCAAAGTAGCTACCGGACATGGGCTCGCCAGGCCACATCCGGATTATAAGGCCTTTCATGGCCTGTTTGGCCGCCTTGTGAAGCTCGACCAACTGCTTCAGCTGGTCGCTCAAGGGCACGGGGTGTTCGGTCCCAGTATACTGAGACCAGAACAACTTCTCCGTCGAGCTCCCCTCCTCAGCCGGTAAAACTCCACGGCATCCAGTACACTGCAGGGAAGATCTGCAAACGCTCGTGGAGAGCTCCGAACTCGGGTAAGAAAAAGGAAAGTCTCCTTCACGTGCTTGCTTTACATAATGAATGCCTTACCCGCTGCTATCTTCTTCACCGCGTCAATCTCCTGGAGGGCCTTGTGGGCTTCGACCTTGGCGCTCCGAACGCTTTCAAGCGCCTGCGCGAGCTCGGACTCTCGCGTCTTAGAGTCAAGCTCCAAGGACTCGTACTTTTTGGCGAGAGCCTCGAGCTCTTGCTGCACCTCGCCTACTCGGGCTTCTTGCTTTTCCCGTTCAAAGCGCTCCTTGGCCGCTTTGTCTTCGGCCTCGGACAACGCCTTCCTCAGGGTCGCCACTTCGGTCGTGGCCCCTGGCAAACCCATGATGATCCTATTACTTTACAACTGAATTTCTTTTTAACTATATAGACATGGGTATTTCTTACCTTTGCTCTCTTCAAGCTGCCTCTTGGTAAGGCCGAGCTCGTCCTCGGACCGCTTCAGGTCCTGCTTCAGCGCAGAGACCTCCGCAGTATGTGCGGCAGCGGCCAGCAGTGAAGCCTGCACATACACATAGACATACTCTAATTAGACTCCTGAGTTATCATTTGATCCTCTATTCAGCTTTTCTTCGCGAACGCCGAACAGAGCATCAGGGGCTACTATCTATGCGGTAATATTTTCTTATATTTTGATTGCTTACCTCAAAGCCTGTTAGGAGGCTGGCGCAAGCTTCGGCCAGTCCATTTTTGGCGGTCTGAACCTTCTTGATCACCGCACTCATGATAGTGCGGTGCTCTTCATCGATGGAAGCGCTGCAAAGCGCTTCCATCAAGTTGTCCGGTGCCTCTAGTTGGACAGAGGACACCGGCACGGATGGTTGGCCCCCCTTAATGGGGGACCGCCTGTGAGAGTCCGGAACCATCGAAGGTTCCGGCGCAGTGTTCGGTTGAGGGCCGAACTCGAAGCCCGTAGGAGCCTCGCTCCCTTGGTACCCAGGGTCCGGGAAGTCGCCTCGAGGCGCCCCCAGGACCAGCTCCCCTTGGCTCGGTGCCTTTTGAGACAACACCTCGGCGTTGTCCATAGGGCGAGGGGTGGTAGCGGTCGGGAGAGAACCGTTGTTCATATCCGACGAGTCCAGAGAGCCGCTCGACGAGGATACGTCGAGACGAGCTTGGGACGGACTGCATAATCATGTTCGGCATGAGGAGGATCCGGCCGAGTCGAACTCCCACAAATCGAATGCCCGTCGTTGACACAGGAGGATCCGGCGGAAGAGCATGACCTGGACCACGTTGACGAGCTTGATTTTCTTGCTCGTCATGTTCCGGATACAGGTCTGGAGTCCGGTCAACTCTACCGAAGAACCCCAGGACAGGCCCTTCTCTTTCCAGGAGGTGAGCCGTGTGGGGATTCCGGATCGAAATTTTGGGGCCGCCACCCAGTTGGAGTCGCGCGGCTCGGTGATGTAGAACCACCCCGATTGCCATCCCTTTATGGTATCCACATAGGTGCCCTCGAGCCAGGTGACATTGGGCATCTTGCCCACCATGGCGCCTCCGCACTCTGCTTGCTGGCCACCCACCACCTTTGGTTTAACATTGAAGGTTTTCAGCCATAGGCCGAAGTGGGGCCTGATGCGGAGGAACGCCTCGCACACGACGATAAACACCGAGATGTTGAGGATGAAATTGGGGGCCAGATCATGAAAATCCATCCCATAGTAGAACATGAGCCCGCAGACAAACGGGTGGAGGGGAAATCCCAGTCCGTGGACAAAATGGGTAAGAAAAACTACCCTCTCATGGGGTTCGGGCATTGGGATGATCTGCCCCACATTTGGCAGCCGGTGCGCGATATTCGCGGCCAGATATCCGGCTTCCCGTAACTTTTTGATGTTCTCCTCCGTGACGGAGGAGACCATCCACTTGCCTCCTGCTCCAGACATGCCTGGAGTGGTTTGATAAGAGGAACGCGAGCTTGGGCGCTAGAGCTCGAGTGTGCGGGAATGGGTAAGCAAGGAGGAAGAAGGCGTGGGTGAAAAGAGTGAATCCTTGTCCCTTTATAAGGGCGGAAGAGGCGATGCGTCTCCCCACCTGCTTGGTAAAACCGCTTATTCCCCAGGCACCGTAATTGATGGCGCGGCTGGGTTACCCACGCCCGTATTGATGAGAATCCCGTAATAAGGGGGACACGATCTCTGCTTTGACAAGACGTGTCGATAAAACCGCCCCATGTTATGTGCGATGCTGGTTGAGAAAAACGGTTCGAATAATGACCGAGCCATGACATAATGTCGTGCTGTCAGAACGCGTCAGCAGATTAGATTTGTGCAAATATTATTCTCTCTACGGTAGTATGTGGAACTTGTTTTGCAGAGCCGGACACTATTCTGGTGTTCAAAATCTTCTATGGAGTGTTCGGAGGAGGAACCCGCCTTGCAATGCCGAAGACAATACTACGCGCTGGAGTCATCATCATTGAAGCCTGGTTCAGGGGCTACTGAGGGAGTCCTGGATTAGGGGGTCTCCGGACAGCCAGACTATATCCTTTGGCCGGACTATTGGACTATGAAGATACGAGATTGAAGACTTCGTCCCGTGTCCAGATGGGACTCTACTTGGCGTGGAAGGCAAGCTAGGCAATACAGATATGTATATCTCCTCCTTTGTAACCGACCTTGTGTAACCCTAGCCCCCTCCGGTGTCTATATAAACCAGAGGGTTTAGTCCGTAGGACAACATACAATCATACCATAGGCTAGCTTCTAGGGTTTAGCCTCTCTGATCTCGTGGTAGATCAACTCTTGTAATACTCATATCATCAAGAACAATCAAGCAGGACGTAGGGTATTACCTCCATCAAGAGGGCCTGAACCTGGATAAACATTGTGTCCCCTGCCTCCTATTACCATCCGCCTTAGACGCACAGTACGAGACCCCCTACCCGAGATCCGCCGGTTTTGACACCGACAGCGACACCTTCCACCCAAATCACCGACCCTTCCAGCAAATAAGCGCCAGCCTAAACCATGGTGCACGCAGTATAGCCAGGACCTCAAGGAGCATCTGGCAGCGGAGAAGCAAATCTCGGCCACATGCGCGGATGAGGTCGCGATGGCTGCCATTCGTGCCGACCCCCGGATCTTGGAGGAGCACCTCGCCGTCGAGGCCATCGTTGGCGCCTCGCGCACCAACGCCGCGACGCAGTTGGCTACTTTAAACGAAAGTTCGTGGCGTTTTCTCGAGGCCACCGTCGGTGCCTTCGACGAAGACTACGAGGTGTTTTCTCAGCGTGCACGTGCTTAACTCATCTCGAGAGCCAGCAGGTTGGTGCCCGGAGTGGCTCATGCAACTCACCACTACAATGAGGGCACCCACGATGCAAAGGCCTCACCCTCTTCCATGTCCAAGGAGCCAATCGTCATCGATATCTCTGACAATGAGGAGTAGCTTGTCTTATTAGCTCACTATAAGGACCCATGTTTAGTTTGCTAGCTACTGCCTTTCCTTAACAAATTCCTGTGAATTGTGCTATCTACTTTTACCATGCAATCTTCTGCTATAGTGTATATGTTCTATATGTCGTGCAATGTGGTGTTCAATTAACTGCTTGGTTCAATTCTGCAAATGTGATGTTCAATTCTTCAGGGTGCAATGTTTCCAAATTGTTAAGCATGCTTGTTTTGGTTAACTATCCGATCTTCTATTAGGAGTATGTTATATTGTTCAATTGGTGTTTAGTTAACTGCTTGGTTCATTTGTTGTGGCTTGGTTCACTTTTTGTGGTGTTTAGTTAATTGCTTGGCTCAATTCTGTAATGTGATGTTCAATTGTTGTGGCTGCATTCTGTTATTGTATATCATGTGAGAAATAAATCGAATTTGGTTGTACTAAATACATGAGAAACAAATACAATTGCTATATTTCCAAGTTGTTAAGCATGCTTGGTTTTGGTTAACTGTCTGGTCTTCTATTAGGAGTGTGTTATATTGTGCAATGTGGTGCTCAGTAAACATTTGGTTCATTTGTTGTGGTGTTTAGTTAACTGCTTGGTTCAATTCTGCAATGCGATGTTCAATTGCTGTGGCTGCATTCTGTTATTGTATATCATGTGAGGAATAAATCGAATTTGGCTGCACTTAATACATGAGAAACATATACAAGTGCTATATTTCCTAGTTCTTAATCATGCTTGGTTTGAATAAATGGGTTTTCCATGTGGCTTGAATTAATCTGATGAATCTGCAATGTTCTTATTTATCATCAACATATTTTACTGATAGCATGCGAACCCCTACTTAACCTGATGACTAACTACCTTATATGTGTTGCAGGGAAACAATGGGAAGCACTGAGGTTTACAAGATGGTACTAACTATTATACCTTGCCTTTTTGTATTCCTTTGCCCCATTTCCAATATAAAGAAGATATTTATGCACATTCTTGTTTTCAGGCTTCACTGATGATTACCTCTCAAACCACCTCTGTGGTCAGGAGGCGAGGAAAGTTTTCATACAACACCCACGGTTCAATATTGAAGTGTTCCTGAAGAGGTCGAAGGATGGACGGTCAATCATCCACAGGCACTGGCCTAAAGTTGCAAAGACCTTCAACATGAATGAAGGCTCAATATTCGCCTTCCGCTTCAGCAGTTTTCTAGATGAGATGCATCTCTCTATGTACCATCTATGATGCTAATTTCGAAAGGTTCTAGATGTTGCATGTGAAACTTGCTGCTGGTGCAGTTATGTAATGGGGTAGCTGAGTGCTGAAGCTATATCATGTTGTACTCTGATGTATTTCAATTATGAAATCCTGCTCCCTTAATATGGAAATGGGATATATTATGTGCTTAATATGAATGTCAATTAGATTAGTAAATGGATTATTAATAATAGGGCAATTAGCCTGCTAATTGGCCAATTAGCTTGCTAATTGGGTTTTCCTATTGCAAACGGTTAATGAGAAACCACCGTGGGTGATGACCTCAGGCAATGCACATAGTTTCTAGGAATAAACCGTGTTAGATCAATGAACAATCACACACAACATACTTTTCAAAACTGTTTGCGTTGCGCCATCTTGCGCAAACGTTTTCCTTGTAGTGACTTTGTGAGATGTATATACGAACAAAAACTTTTAATGGTGACTGACTGTGTGGGATGTACTTACGATCGAAAATGATTTCGCCTGTATAATTGTATTTTTAGCACTATTGTACGTATTTCTGTATTTGAGTGATTGTCGGTCGCACACGACCTCATTTTGCCGAGCGTGTGTGCCAGGAGGGCATATCCCCAACGGTTTCTGCGTCGTGCGGGAAGGACCCCCTATCGCCCACACTCACTTGGTGACGGTTCCGAGTGCCGTCGTGGAAAGGGGTTAAAAACTGTTTGTTTAGGACCGACGCGCACTAGTGATAGCAGGTAGAAAAGCAGGCTATGCATCAGAATAGAAGCAATCAATTACACTAGCAAAATCTAATGCAAGCATGAGAGAATGAAATGAGCGATATCGGGATGATCAAAGGGGGGCTTGCCTGGTTGCTCAGACGAGAAGGAGGGGTCGTCGGTGACGTAGTCGATCACAGCGGCATCGGCAGCCGTCACGGGGTTTACCGAAGAGAAGAGGGGGGATAGTAAATACATAGCAAGTAAGTGCATAACAGGACAACAGGCAGAGTTAGACGTGTTCTAACACGGTGCTACACGTTACCGGCGAATGGGGTTAACATCCGGGAATACTTTCCCGAAGTTTGGCATTTTCGGACAGACGAGCCAGAGGAGAAAGGTTCGATGTTCGCTATGCTAGGGATGTGTGGTGGATGAACGGACCGCGTATTCAGATTCCTCTTGTCGTTTTGAGCAACTTTCATGTATAAAACTTTTTCATCCAAGCTACGGATTATTTTATATGATTTTCCGAAGTTTATGCAATATCCTAGATTTATTATTAATCTAAAATAGGGTTATTGCACCATCATTGACGTCAGCAGTCAGCTGAGTTGACCATGGTCAACCTTGACATGTGGGGCCGGTCAGTGCCTAGTCAGCAGTACAGTCAGCGTTGACTGAGTCAATGTTGACCAGTCAACAGGGTCAATGAGGCCCATCTGTCAGTGTCACATATTTTAAAAGGGTGTTTAGATTAAACTAACTAGGGGTGGGGCCCCACTGTCATAGAGTCCTCCGACTAACTAATTAGCTAATTAGTTAATTAGGGAAAATCAATTAAGTTAATTAATCATTTAACTAATTAATTAATTTAATTAATCATTTTTTAATGTGTTCACATGGGACGGGCCCCATCTGTCGATGGCCCTGAGCCTTAGCGGGGAGGGCATGCGGGTGCCGGGGTGCGGGCGCCCGTGGGACGGCGAGGCCCGGCCAAGCGGGCGCAGCCGGCCAGAGCTGGCCCGGTCGGGGCCAGGCGACGACAGCGAGCGAGATGCAAGGCAGGGCGGAGCAGGCGAGTGTGTGCAACGCGCGGGCTGCGCGTGGCGGGCGCGGGACGGGGACGGCGGTGCGCGACAGAATGGGGCAGGGCGAGGCAGAGCGCCGTGCGGCGCACGAGCGGGCGAGCAAGGGCGCGGTGACGCACTGGAGGGGGCGGGGCTGGTGGACGCGGCTCGTGGTCTCGGCGGCCAGGTGTGCGCGCGGAGCGCGTCGACCGTGACGACGAATAAGGGGAGGGGAGGACGACCAGGGTCCTCACCGACGTTGGTGAGCAGGGGGCGTCGAGGCGCGTTGGCGGCCGTTGAGGAGGAGGATGGGGACGATCCGGCGAGGGAGAGTCGATGGAGCGGCGCCGACGTGGTGACGGAGCACGGCGACGACGGGAGGCGCAGGATCGAGCCCCTCCCCAATCCAGAACTAGTAGAACTAGTCGAGTGGGAGGGGGTCCAGGGAGGAGGATGAGTCGTCCGACGAGGGGGGGGGGGGGGGGGGGGGGGGGGGGGGGGTTCTCCGGCGAGGTGGGCCACGGGGCGCCGGCGTCGGGGATGAGCGGCGGGGTCAGCGATGGCGGTTGACGGGGGTTGTCGGGGAGTGGGGTTGGGCTCTATGGTTTGGTGGAGTGGGGGTAGATGTAGGAGTGATGGGCCGGCCTGGCTGGGGTGGCCAACTGGGTCGAGGCCCAGTGGGGAAAAGGGGGGCCTCTCTCCTTTTTCTTTTTTTAATCTTTTCTGTTTACATTTATTCTTTTCTTTTTGCGTTTCTCTTAGCTAGCAAAAAATATATTTTGTAAAATGTGGGACTTGGTCCCATAAATACCTTGCATTAGCTAGCACTGACACAAAAAGGTTGGGAGGCATTTGAGTTTGTTTGGAATTTTTTGTAAATGGAAAGGCATTTAAATATGCCGCTATAACACTGTTTTAAACAGTTTAGGGCATTAAAACACCATTCAAAAAATGTTGGCTCACCACCAATATTAACAATTGATTTATTGCTACAACTTGAACATTTTAGTTTTGAAAATTGAACACTTTTGTCACTCGACTTTAATTTAAATTTGAATTTGAACCGGATAGAATCAAAGGGGGATTTAGCAACAGTGAAAACGATGACATGGCACCATTAACTTGGGATTATTGTAGCTTAATTATCCGGGTGTCACAACGTTAGGATTTTCGGTGGGACCGACAAGATCAACTCGGTGGGACCGATAAGCTAGGGTTAGGGCAAAACTTGATCTCGGTTTGACCGATTACTTCAACTCGGTGAGACCGATTTCAGTAATAAGCAAACAGAGAGTTGGTTAGGCAAACTCGATGGGACCGATCGCTCCTTTTGGTGATACCGAAACGTTACGAAAGAGAAACAGAGAGTTTGCACTGCGAACTCGATGTGACCGGTCGCTTATTTCGGTGAGACTAAAACTTTACGAAGGGAAACAGAGAGTTTGCAGTCCCATCTCGGTGAGACCGAGATCCCTATCGGTGAGACCGAACTGATTAGGGTTTCTGGCTACGGCGATGTCAAGTGAACTCGGTGGCGCGGATGAATCAAATCGGTGGGGCCGAGTTTGACTTTAGGTTTATGACATATTTGGATTTGACAAAATGGTTGAGGGCTTTGGAGCATATCACTGGGCACTTTGAGCAAGTAGATCATTAAGCAACACCTCATCCCCTTTTAATAGTATTGGCTTTCCTATGGACTCAATGTGATCTTGGATCACTATAATAGAAATGAAGAGTCTTGAGCTTTTGCCAATATTTGTCCTTAGCATTTTAAGGGGTCCATGTTTCTAGTCCATGCCATACCAATCATTGAGCTTTCTGAAATAATTAACTTGAAAGGATATTAGTTCAATGAGGTATATGTTGTTATGAATTACGAAAACCACCCAGGGATCAGTTGCACTTTCAGTCTCCCCCTTTTTGGTAATTGATGACAACATATAGATCAAAGCTTCGACAAATGATGATAAGAATGAAATATATCGTCGCTTTGAGAAGTATGTGATAAGCAAGAGCTCCCCCTAAATTTGTGCATTATTTATGATTTGCTTTTGAATGCAAATGCACAATCGATTAGGATCATGGGTCACTATTCCATGTCACACACATCTTGGTGGAGCGCTCAAAATGATATAATATAAATGACATGCACTCATCACCAAGACAAATATGATTGATCATACACAAATGATAAGATAGCTCATTCAATCACAAAGTAAAGCATAATATGATCAACCACATGATCATAAGAGTATCTCACACACAAACACAAATAATATAGCAAACACAAGCAAATAAGTAGCAAGAGAGACAAAAAGAAGCAGAACACACACACACTCTCTCTCTCGAAGCCTATGATCTATGCAATTTCTCCCCCTTTGGAAACAAGTTACCAAAAATCTCAAAAATGCATAGTGCTATTGGCACTCTAAGCACGATCTCCGAGAGCTCCGGAGTGCGAAGATGGCATGCAGAGAACAACATCTGCAAAGACTTTGGCTGACGTCTGAGGAACTGGAGGGGTTGCCACTGGAGGGGCAACTGAGGCTATGGATGCATGTGCTGAAGTTGTGGCCCTTGTGTCACTGACTGGCATGGCTGCAAACCTTTGTGCTCTAGGCACCCTCTGATAAGCATTTGTATTAGATCTTCATCTCCTCTCCTATGCTTCTTCTTGGAGTTGCTCAACTGCAGTCTGAATCTCTGTCACCTTCAAGTCTAGATCATAAAACTTTGTCTCAATGATTCTCTCAAGACTCTCTTGGTTTTGAGTCAGGGTGGTTAGTCCTTTCTCAATCCTAACTGTGGCTTCAAGCAGATAGCTGAGCTCGTCCTGCTTGGTCTTGAGATTTGCAGCTGAGGGATCTGGAATCTTGGAAGCTTTTTCTGCCTTAGCCTTCTCTCTCTTCTCCTGAGCCTCAACAGATGTAGGATGTGAAGCACCCATGACAATTGTGTTTTCCTCAAAATCTAGCCTCAAGGGAAGATGCTCTCTATCTATCAAATATGTGCATGTGCCCACTTTGGAATTAGTGAGCATCTAAATCTGTGGGGCATAGCCACATGATCTCTTCTGCAGTCCTCTTAACACTCTCAACTATTAAGGTCATCACCTTGAATTTCTCTGGCACATCAAACATGTGTAGCAAATTGATTGAATGCCCTCTAATCATTCTATCATCTCCAGACTTGGGAAGCAATGTGTGCCTCATGATTGTGTTGATTGTTGGCAGCCCTGACAGAAGATAGTACACAGAGCCAAACTTATGTGTGTCCAAGGCAGCATCTGGTGTCTCCTTGTACATGTGTGGCAAATCGATTGAATGCCCTCTGATCATTTTGGCTGTCACTCTGGTCTGACATTGCTGAAATTGACCCTGTGAACAGATGGGTATAGGTAGAGTGGATGAGCATCACGAAGTGCAGCTGTTTTGGCAAAAAGAATGACTCAAAAACTTAATTTTAGTTTTCTGCAAAAAGCATTTCGGAGCTACCGATATGACAAACTCGGTGACACTGAAGCAACTTTAAAGTCTAAACATGTGAAATCGGTCAGACCGAGACACAGTTCGGTGACTCCGAGATGCTAGGGTTTCATAGAGCAAGTAAACTCGGTCACACCGATTCGTACACTTCGGTCGGACCGAGTAGTACATGTGCAATGGCTTGGGCCAAATCGGTGTGACCGGATTTTTAAATTGGTCGGTCCGAGACGAGATCGGTGGAAACCTAACCCTAAGTTTTTGGATCAAAACCAATCTAGAGGAAGTATTGATTGGATAGAACTATTTCAATCATGGTAAGAATCATGGCATTGTCTTTGTGCTAAGAATCAGAGTGAGGAAAGCACAAAGGGTCGAGTTCATACCCTAGCTTGGTGATGAACCCGCTACGGCAACAACGATGGCGAAGATTTCTGTTGACGCCGGCGAACACCAGCAACAGGAGGTCGCGGGCGATGAGGAGACGATCCTAAGACCACGAGTAGGCAGAGCTGGACAGGCGCGGGCGAAGGCTTTGGAGAAATTTTCAGCCCGGGTATATATATCCAGACACTGTCGGTGTGACCGAGTGGAATGACTCGGTGGCACCGAGATGCAGAATCGCAAGCGGTTGCTGCAACTCAGTGAGACCGAACTGTTCTAATCGGTTGCACCAAGATCAAAACCTAGATCAACTTAATGAACTCGGTATGACCGAATGGGATGGATCGGTCAGACCGAAATACACTAAGAGGTTTTATAAATTAAGCCCTTGACGGATCGGTGACTCCGAGTGCTCCTCACCCGGAGGGTCCGAATTCGACTTGTTCAAACTTTGTGATGTAGCATGAATAGAGTTTGAGACGAGAAAAGCATAGATAGCTAGAGGGAGTTCTTAGGCATTCTTGTCCATCCATTTGGCAAAATGAAAAAAGGCCAAACAATCAACGTAACAAATGGATGTCCTCGAATGGCAAAAATATGCAACCAACATGCTCACACAATAAGATAGAAAATAAAATATGTGATAAAGCATGCATAAACACTCTAGCATCTATCAAGCAATTGGCGATGACTAGGTCATCTATATATTAGTACATTGACTGAGGAGTCAAATGAGAACATTTGATCGTAGGTCATACTCATTGTTTAAGCACAAGTGGGGTTACCACTTTTACATAAAGCATTGTTGTGTTCACGCCATTAGAGTTGCTTTAGCTCAATTCTTAGAGCAAAGCTCCCCCTAGATGTGATATCCCCCCTAAGAGGGATGAACTAACCTTGGGTTTTGTTGATGATGACTTCATGTAGGTGTTGAAGATGTAGATGTTCAATGTTGATGTAGATCATTTGGAGCAATCCATTAGAGTGAGTTGCACTTTCAATACCTACATGGGTTAGTCCCACAAGGAACATACAAGGATATCCATAGACATAGAGTGAAATTCACATAAGATGTTGTCCATGAAAGCATTAGTTTACCTGGTCCCTTGTCTTACCAACAAGAGGATTTGTGACTCCTTGAACTAGTGCAAGATGTGGAAGTTGATTGCACTTGTCCTTGCCAAATGAATATGGGTGAAGTTTGTTGGCGGAGTCACCCTCAAGAACTCTCTAGTTCTTCTTCTTCGGGATCCACATCATCTTGATGGGAATCCTTGGAGTTGTAGTCGTACTTGATGAAGTAGAACTTGATGTAGTCTTGGGAACCCACTTGACCAAGGCCTTAGGAGCTTCTTCAAATGCATCAATCTCCTCTTGAAGCTTGTCCTTGCCTTTTAGCTTGTGGTCTTGTGGTGGAAGATCATCTTGAGCTTGTGTTCCCTTGAAAGAAGGGGGATCATACTTCTCTTGTTGAGGAACAAACTTCGTCTTGGGATATTGATCTTGTTCCCACTCAACTCCATTGGCATTGAACTTGCGTTCAAAACCAACACCTTGATTCTTCCAGTGCCCTCCTTGCTTGCGTACAATTTCCTCAAATTGCTTACTTCCGGCAAGGCTCTTGTAAACACCTTTCTCTATAATTCCCTTCAATAAGCTATTTTCTTGCTCAAGTGTAACTTGGCTAAGAGAATCATTAGTGGAATCAAGAGAACTACTAGAAGCAACAATATTGGATTTAACATGATTATTGTTACTACTAGAAGAAGAATCTTTCTTGCTCTTGTTGCTAGATTTTACTTGTGCCATGTAAGTAGACAAGAGTAAACGCTTGGCAATGTAAGAACTTTTCTTACGAATATCATCATTAATTGCTTTTAAGAACCCATGCTCTTGCTCTAGATTGAGCTTTTCAAAGCATGGCTTCTCATGAGTCTTTAAAAGCTCTCGATGATCTTCTAAGGTAGTTTCATGAGCTAACTTAAGAGTGTTTAGTTCTTTAGTTAGCCGCTCAATCTCCTTCTTGTTGGGGAATGTAGCATGCAATTTCAACAAATTTCCTATGCTCATGCAAGATCTATCTAGGAGATGCACAACAACGAGAAGGGGAGAGTGTGTCCACGTACCCTCGTAGACCGAAAGCGGAAGCGTTTGACAACGCGGTTGATGTAGTCGAACTTCTTCTCGTTCCGATCGATCAAGCACGAAACGTACGACACCTCCGAGTTCTGCACACGTTCAGCTCGATGACGTCCCTCGTACTCTTCATCCAACAAAGTGTGGAGGGAGAGTTTCGTCAGCACGACGACGTGGTGACAGTGATGGTGAAGTGATCCACGCAGGGCTTCGCCTAAGCACTATGTGAATATGACCGGAGGCGTAAACTGTGGAGGGGGGCGCCGCACACGGCTAGGAATCAATGTTGTGTGTTCTAGTGGTGCCCCCCCACATATATATAGGTGGGAGAGGGAGATGGGCTGCAAGGGGCGCCCCAAGTAGGAGTAATCCTACTTGGGCGCTGATACGTCTCCAACGTATCTATAATTTTTGATTGTTCCATGCTGTTATATTATCAATCTTGGATGTTTTATAATCATTTTATATCATTTTTTGGTACTAACCTATTGACATAGTGCTAAGTGCCAGTTGCTGTTTTTTCGTTTTTACATCGTAGAAAATCAATATCAAACGGAGTCCAAATGCCACAAAACTTTACCGAGATTTTTTATGGACCAGAAGGAACACAAGGGCCCTGGCTGCGCCTAGGGTGCCCCGAGGGGAGCACAACCCACCAGGGCGCGCCAGGAGGCCCAGGCACGCCCTGGTGGGTTGTGCCCACCTCGGGTGCCCCCAAGACCGCCTCATTGCTCTATAAATACCCCAATATTCCCAAAACCCTAGGGGAGTCGACGAAATATTGATCCAGCCACCACAGAGTCCAGAACCACCAGATCCAATCTAGACACCATCTCGGATGGGGTTCACCACCTCCATTGGTGCCTCTCTGATGATGCGTGAGTAGTTCTTTGTAGACCTTCGGGTCCGTAGTTAGTTGCTAGATGGTTTCATCTCTCTCTCTCTTGATTCTCAATACAATGGTCTCTTGGAGACCCATGATGTAACTCGTTTACGGTGTGTTTGTTGGGATCCGATGAACTTTGAGTTTATGATCAGATCTATCTTTTTTTATCCATGAAAGTATTTGAGTTTATTTGATCTCTTTTATGCATGATTGCTCATAGCCTCATATTTATTCTCTTATATTTGGTTCTTTTGGCCAACTTGATCTATTTATCTTGCAATGGGAAGAGGTGCTTTGTAGTGTGTTCGATCTTACGGTGCTTGATCCAATGACAGAAGAGGAACCGACATGTATGTATCGTTGCTACTAAGGATAAAACGACGGGGTCTATCTCTGCATAGATAGATCTTGTCTACATCATGTAATCATTCTTATTACATTACTCCATTTCTCCATGAACTTAATACAGTAGATGCATGCTGGATAGCGGTCGATGTGTGGAGTAATAGTAGTAGATGCAGGCAGGAGTCAGTCTACTAATCTTGGACGTGATGCCTATGTAATGATCATTGCCTAGATATCGTCATGAGTATTTGAAGTTCTATCTATTACCCAACAGTAATTTTTTCACCCACTGTTTGCTATTTTTCTCGAGAGAAGCCACTAGTGAAACCTACGGCCCCCGAGTCTCTTTCTCATATTGTTTGCCTTTGCGGTCTACTTTTGTTTGCTTTTATTTTCAGATCTATTAATCCAAAAAACCAAAAATACTTTGCTGCACTTTATTTTATTTGCGATCTATTTATTCAATCTATTACAACTTTCTCCCGCCACACACCAATTTCTGGCACCGTTACCCGAAAGGGATTGACAACCCCTTTAGCACGTCGGGTTGCGAGTATTTGTTATTTGTGTACAGGGGCTGTTTACGCTGTGTTTCTTGGTTTTCCTACTGGTTCGATAACCTTGGTTTCATATCTGAGGGAAATACCTACCGCCGCTGTGCTGCATCATCCCTTCCTCTTTGGGGAAATACCGATGTGGCTTCAAGCGACATCAAAAGGAATTTCTGGCGCCGTTGCCGGGGAGTATCTTCAACAGATACCAGGTTCCTAATCACAAATCTCATCTCCTCGCAATTTACATTATTTTCCATTTGCCTCTCTTTTTCCTCTCCCCCACTTCACAAAAATTTGCCGTTTTTATTCGCCCTCTTTTTCGTTCACCATTTTCTCGTCAGATCTATTGTTTGCTTGGGTTACCATGTGCCTTTTATTTGCTTGCATCTTTGCTTGCTAAAAATCTATTGATATGGATCCTCATCCACTTGCTAATCTTTTTAAAAGATCCAATCATGACGAACCAATTGCTAGTGAGTTGAGTGCACTAGATTATCTTTATGAAGTTTTGCATTGTGACGAAGAAATTTATGAAGTGATTCATGATAGCTCCTTGAATGAAAAGCATGATTTCAATGCTTTTACTATAAATTCTATTAATGTCAGTTGTGCTAATAATATGCAAAACCCCAAGCTTGGGGATGCTAATTTTGCTATGTCCACTACTTGTTGCAATGATCATGATTGGGGTGATGTTTCTTATGATCTTGAAAATTTATTTAAGCCTGATGATGAATATGTTTGCGATAATATTGAAAGTGGGTTTGGAAGAGTGTCAACTTTAGCTAAAAATAATCCCACATATTTGGAGAGTGTTCAGTCTTATGAAATTTTTGATGAAAGTGGTTTTGGAGAGGTCATGACTTTATTTGATGATAATCCCACTATTTTGGAAGAGTGTCAACTTTGCATGCATGCGGATCATGAAGAGAATATTTTGTGTGATAGCTATATTGTTGAATTTTATTATGATCTTACATGTAATTATTATGAGAGAGGAAAATATGGTTGTGGAAATTTTTGTGTTACTAAATTACCTCTTGTTATGTTGAGATTGTCAATGTTTATTCATCTCCTTTGCATATGCTATATATTTATTGTATTGATAATTTGTTTCTTATAAATTTCCTATGCATAGGAAGTATGTTAGACTTAAATATGTTTTTCACATGTTTTATGATGCTCCCTTTGTGTTACAATTATTATCTTTCATGCGAGCATCAAAAAAAATTTATGCCTAGCTAAGGGCGTAAAACTATAGCGCTTGTTGGGAGGCAACCCAATGAATAAAATTTAACTATGCTTTTTTGCTCCCTATTTTTGAGTGCTAGCACAATTATGATACTATTATGATTGTGTTTTTTGTGTTTTAATTAGTGTTTGTGCCAGCTAAAGCCTTTATAATCTTCTTGGGTGATAGTTGTTTGATCTTGGTGAAAAAACAGAAATTTTTGCTCTCACGAAAATAATTCTCATTTTTTACCGGAGAGCGATAAAATACCCATTCCACTTGCAGTAGATCAATATACAAATTGCTCAGGTCTTCCTAATTTTTAAGAACTTTTTGAGTTACAGAAGTATTCGAAATAGTCAGATTACTACAGACTGTTCTATTTTGATAGATTCTGTTTTCTTTGTGTTGTGTGCTTATTTTGATGGATCTATGGTTTTCTTTGATGAGTTTTTGCCATAGAAAAGCTGGAATACAGTAGATATAATGCAAGAACAAAACATGAATTGATTTGATACAAAACTTATAGTAGTGATTTATTATTTTCTTATACTAACGGATCTCATGAAGGTTTTGTTGAGTTTTGTGTGATTGAAGTTTTCAAGTTTTGGGTTATCTTACGATGGATGAAGGAATAAGGAGTAGAAGAGCCTAAGCTTGGGGATGCCCCAGCATCCCAAGCTATTATCCAAAAATGAGCAACCAACTAAGCTTGGGGATGCCCCCGAGTGGCATCCCCTCTTTCTTCTAACGACCATCGGTATTTTACTCGAAGCTATATTTTTATTCGTCACATACTATGTGTTTTTCTTGGAGCGTCTTGTATGATTTGAGACTTTGCTTGTTTTATTTTGTGTTTTAAGTCTTGATCCCCTACTAGACACATCTATTTGAGAGAGCCAAAATTAGGTCATGACTTGTTAGAATTGCTCTATGCTTCACTTAAATTTTTATGAGCTATGGACTTGCTCTAGTGTTTCACTTATATCTTTTTGAGCACGGTGTGCTTAGTATTTTTTAAGAAATGCTCTCTTGCTTCACTTAGATTTATTTGAGAGTTAGTAAATTTTTTAAGAAATTCTCTCTTGCTTCACTTAAATTAATTTGAGAGAAAGAAAAATTATGCTCATGATCTTCACTTATATTTGTTTGAGCTTATGAAAAGTAACACATGAAGATTAGTCCCAAAGTGATAGATATCCAAGAAGGATATAATAAAAACTTTCATGAAGATCATTGGACAAAATAAACTTGATTCTTAGTAATAATTTTGAGATATGATGATGTGATATGTGAGTCATCTTGATGAGTAATTATGCTTTAGTAAGAATATTGATGTTAAGGTTTGTGATTCCCTATGCAAGCACGAAAGTCAATAGTCATGCAATGAAATTATATCCTACTTGTGGTGCATTATTCGATGTTAGTTATGCTTAATGCTCGCTTATGAGATTATTCGTTTCTTGGTTGGTCGCTTCTCAATCTTTTGCTAGCCTTCATTTTGCACTAAGTGTGATCACTACTTGTGCATCCAAAATCCTTTAACCTAGTTTTGCCACATGAGTCCACTATATCTACCTATATGTGGTATTCTTTTGCCGTTCTAAGAAAATTTTCATGTGCCATCTCTAATTTTCGAAAATAAACTTCTCTTTTGTGTGTTCGTTTCACTCGTGGAGCGGTGAGGGGTGGCAAATATTTTCCATGTTAGATGTGTTATTCTCAAGATGAGTGTTTATTCACTTGTCATTGCACGAGAGTAAGGCAAAGGTATTAGGGATGCCCGGTCCCGAAATGAACAAAATGAATTTACTTTATGTTGCCAAATAATAAATTCCTTGGAAAGTGTTGTTATGGAGGGCACCCGTGGATACAGTTAGCCATGGAAAGTGAAAGTATGGTGGAAAAAGGAATAAACTTTATTTTCTGTTTGGGAACCACCTATGATATATTTAGCATGGAAAGTGTTGGGAACTCTAAGTCGTTTTCGTTGGTGGGATGGATACACCTCCCAAAATGTTTTTACCTCTAAATTTTACGCTTTGAGCTCTGGCACCTCTACAAATCCTTACTTCCCGATGTGAAGGGCCTTTCTTTTACTTTATGGATTTTTTTGAATTTGAGTATCCATCTTCTCTTATAAAAGCACCAACTAGGACGCAATATGATCGTACTTGAGTATTGGGAGTAGCTAATATGCGAGTGTGTTTCATGAATGAATCAATGGTTGAGCATGATCGGCTAGGGATAGCTTATTTTAGCGTTGATATTTTGAAAGACATGGTTGCTTGTTGATATGCTTGAGTATTTAAATTATCATGTCAAAACTAGACTATTGCTTTGAACAATATAAAAGTCCAAATGTCCATGCTATAGAGAAAATATTATGATATGACATGTTAGGCAGCATTCCACATCAAAAATTCTGTTTTTATCACTTCCCTACTCGAGGACGAGTAGGAGTTAAGCTTGGGGATGCTAATATGTCTCCAATGTATCTATAATTTTTTATTCTTCCATGCTGTTATATTATCAATGTTGGATGTTTTATAATCATTTTATAGTCATTTTATATCATTTTTGGTACTAACCTATTGACATAGTGCCAAGTGCCAGTTGCTGTTTTTTTTCTATGTTTTTTACATCGCAGAAAATCAATATCAAATGGAGTCCAAATGCCACGAAACTTTACAGGGATTTTTTATGGTCCGGAAGGAACACAATGGGCCCTGGCTGCGCCGGGAGGGTGCCCCGAGGGGAGCACAACCCACCAGGGCACGCCCTGGTGGGTTATGCCCACCTCGGGTGCCCCCCGGATTGCCTCTTTGCTCTATAAATACCCCAATATTCCCAAACCCTAGGGGAGTCGACAAAATATTGATCCAGCCGCCGCAGAGTCGAAAACCACTAGATCCAATCTAGACACCATCTCAGATGGGGTTCACCACCTCCATTGGTGCTTCTCCGATGATGCGTGAGTAGTTCTTTGTAGACCTTCGGGTCCGTAGTTAGTAGCTAGATGGCTTCATCTCTCTCTCTCTTGATTCTCAATAGAATGGTCTCTTGGAGATCCGTATGTTGTAACTCTTTTGCGGTGTGTTTGTCGGGATCCGATGAACTTTGAGTTTACGATCAGATCTATCCTTTTTATATCTATGAAAGTATTTGAGTTTCTTTGATCTCTTTTATGCATGATTGCTTATAGCCTCGTATTTATTCTCTGATATTTGGGTTTTGTTTGGCCAACTTGATCTATTTATCTTGCAATGGGAAGAGGTGCTTTGTAGTGGGTTCGATCTTATGGTGGTTGATCCCAGTGACAGAAGGGGAACCCACCCGTATGTATCGTTGCTATTAAGGATAAAACGATGGGGTCTATCTCTACATAGATAGATCTTGTCTACATCATGTCATCGTTCTTATTGCATTACTCCGTTTCTCCATGAACTTAATACACTAGATGCATACTAGATAGCGGTCAATGTGTGGAGTAATAGTAGTAGATGCAGGCAGGAGTCGGTCTACTAATATTGGACGTGATGCCTATGTAATGATCACTGCCTGGATATCGTCATGAGTATTTGAAGTTCTATCAATTTCCCAACAGTAATTTTTTCACCCATCGTTTGCTATTTCTCGAGAGAAGCCACTAGTGAAACCTACGGCCCCCGGGTCTCTTTCTCATATTATTTGCCTTTGCGATCTACTCTTATTTGCTTTTATTTTTAGATCTATGAATCCAAAAACCCAAAAATACTTTGCTGCACTTTATTTTATTTGCGATCTATTTATTCAATCTATTACAACTTTCTCCCGTCACACACCAATTTCTGGCGCCGTTACCCGGAAGGGATTGACAACCCCTTTAACACGTCGGGTTGCGAGTATTTGTTATTTGTGTGCAGGGGATGTTTACGTTGTGTTGCTTGGTTCACCTACTGGTTCGATAACCTTGGTTTCATATCTGAGGGAAATACCTATCGCCGATGTGCTGCATCATCCCTTCCTCTTTGGGGAAATACCGACGTAGGTTCAAGCGACATCAGGTGCCTCATCCAAGTCGGCCTCCCCCCTTCCATATGCATTGGAGGGGGAAGGAAAGAGAAGGGGGAGGGGAAGGAAAGGGGAAGGCCGAATCCTCCCCTTTCCTTCTCCCTTCCCGCTACCTCTTGAGCACTGCGTTGGTTTTCTGTCGGGGGGATGGACCCCGGGCAGGCAACAGAACCCGGGTCCTCCTCGAAAAACAACGGGGTTGGCACTGCCCCTCAATTGTAACATCCCAAAATTCTAAATTTTGGAATGTTATATTAAATAAATTATTATGATTGTTTGTTTTATTGTTGTGTGATTGATTGTGTGAAAATGATTGGAAATTGAAAAGTTTTTGAAAGTTGAATGAGAGGGAATAAAAGGACTTTCCCAAAACTTTGCATCTTGCATTTTGATCTTCCTGAATTCAAATTCATTTCATCACAAAACCCTAGAGTGAAGATGATATGACTTCTTCCATTTAAAGAAATGAAAAGGGGTTTGAAAATAATTTGAATTCCATTTTGAAATATTTCAATCTTGGAAACTTTAAGCAACTCAATGAGTTCATGAGGGAAGATAAAATGACTTCTTCATATTTGAAGAAAGAGAGTTGGAAGTTTCAAAGGAATAAATTGGAAGTCACTTTGAAGTTATTTGAAACTCATTTTCCATTTGAAGTTGTTTGAAATTCCAAATTCAAATCCAATTGGGAGTTATTTGAGTTTCTATTCAAAATATTTTTCTCCTAAAAATAAATAAATGGAAATAAGGGTAAAATGATTCCCTACAATAGAAAATTAGGAGAAAATGAATTTGAAATCATTTTGCTATTTTAAAAATGATTTTTATTGATTTTAAATGTAACAACATCATTGTTTGACTTTTATGATTTATTTTGGATTTTATTTGAACTTGGAAAATAGTTCATCTTATTCTTGGTATTTTTCCGAGCATTTTGGTATATAATATGCCTATGTAATTTTTGTTTTATTTTTATTTTTGCTCTGTTGTAGTTGTTGTTCTGTAAAAAAACAAAAAAAAGACACACGCACGCACGCGCTGGCCAGCCAGCCCAGCAGCCACCCAGCCGCACGGCCCACTGGCCAACTGGCCAGCTGTCCCAGTGCCCGACCGACCAGGCCGTCCTAGGCCGCCCGAGCGCCTCGCACACCCGACGTCTCCCTCTCGCTCGCACGCAGCTGCCGCTGGCAGGTGGGGCCCGCTGCCCAAGCCACCGTCCCCAACCTCCCATTCGTCCCACTCGGGATAGAGCACGAGCCGCGCCCGCAACCGACGCCATTGCTCTCGGGATAAGCCTCATCCCCGCAACTCCGCAGCCCCTCCTCGCGCCTATAAATGCCCCCGATGCCCCTCATTCGATTCTGCCACTTCGCTCGCCCCTCGCTCATCACAGCCGCCGCCTTCGTCAGTGGGACCTCGCCGGAGGCGGAGGACCTCGCCGTCGTTTTTGTTGCTCGTAGACCACCCCGGCCTCCAATCTCTCTGTCAATCTCATTCTCTCGATCTACCGCATCCAGTTGACATGGTTTTTGCTCCTAGGGACCACCGGAGACGACGCCCCGACGACCCGCGTCCTCGCCGGAGCACCGGAGTTCCGCCGCCTCCCTCCGCTCGTCACTGGCCACCCCGCCACCCACCGACCCCACCAGCACACCGCCCATGGCGTGCCCGACCTCCCCGACCCCTTCGCCGCCGCTGAGGACCGCCGGAGCCGCCGCCCTGTCCGCCGCGCGACGCCCGACGCGTGTGCCGCCGTCTCCTGTCGTCGTCACCGCTGTAAGCCGAGCCTCCGCCTCGTTCGTTTAGTTTAGTTTTTTTTATTTATTTGGATTAGATCGGTTAACCACGGTTTTAAATAAACCGTGTGGTTTAGTTAAAAATCGGTCTCCGGTTTTTTTGTTGCCGCGGTAGTTGTTTTGCTTAGGTAGCGGCCGTTCGCCGTATAGCTTCCGCAACGAATGCTGCTCGGCCAATAGGAAGCCGCCATGTGGCCAGGGACCTGTTCGCTAATAAAACTTTCACAGTCAAGTCCCTGTAAATTTCAGTTTAGCCCCTAAACTTCGAATGGTTGTATCTTTTTAACCATAACTCCAAATTCGACGAAACCAGCGGCAAAATGTTCATCTCGAATAGCTTTATCCAGAAAACCAATTTTGAAAACTTTTGACCAAATTCAAATTTGAACTTTATTCAGATTTGAATTTAAACTTCAATTGGCCATATCTCCTAAACCGTAGCTCCGATTGATGTGATTCTTTTTGCACCATCTCACCATAGCCAAACCCTACCACTTGGACCATTGTCACACATTTTCCACACAAAAATGGCCTGTCTATGATAGTTTTACTATTATGCCATGTATGCACTTTAGTACACATCACATCTTTGCACCCTATGTCACATGTTGTTTTGCACTTAGGATATTTCCATGCTAGTTAAGTGTGTTGAATGTTCATTTGGTTTTCCTAGACTTTTGCTTTGCATGTTCTTCTTGGTTCTCTGAAATGATTGCTTATGTGAGTGCAATGTTTGACTTTATATATTTGTTGGGGAACGTTGCAGAAAACAAAAATTTTCCTACTCGTTTCACCAAGATCCATCTAGGAGTTCATCTAGCAACGAGTCATCGGATGCATCTACATACCTTTGTAGATGGCGTGCGGAAGCGTTCAAAGAACGGTGATGATGTAGTCGAACACGACGTGATTCAAATCACCGTAGACCAAGCGCCGAACGGACGGCACCTCCGCGTTCAACACACGTACGGGACGGGAGACGTCTCCTCCTTCTTGATCCAGCAAGGGGGAAGGAGAGGTTGATGAAGATCCAGCAGCACGACGGCGTGGTGGTGGATGCAGGGCGTCATAGTAGCAGGGCTTCGCCTATACTACGAGGGAGAGACGTAACGGGGAGAGAGGGAGGCGCCAGGGGCTGGGGTATGAAGTCCCTCCTCTCCCCCACTATATATAGGGGTGCCAAGGGGGGGGGGCGCCGGCCCTAGTAGATGGATCTACTAGGGGGGGCGGCGGCCAAGGGTGGGGGGCTTGCCCCCCAAGCAAGGGGGCGCCCCCTCTAGGGTTTCCCCTCAACCCTAGCCGCATGGGCCCTTGGGGGGTGGCGCCCCAGCCCACTTTGGGCTGGGTCCCTTCCCACTTCAGCCCATGGGGCCCTCCGGGATAGGTGGCCCCACCCGGTGGACCCCCGGGGCCCTTCCGGTGGTCCCGGTACAATACCGATAACCCCGAAACTTGTCCCGATGGCCGAAACAGCACTTCCTATATATAATTCTTTACCTCCGGACCATTCCGGAACTCCTCGTGACGTACGGGATCTCATCCGGGACTCCGAACAATATTCGGGTTACTGCATATACATATCTTCATAACCCTAGCGTCACCGAACCTTAAGTGTGTAGACCCTACGGGTTCGGGAGACAAGCAGACATGACCGAGACGACTCTCCGGTCAATAACCAACAGCGGGATCTGGATACCCATGTTGGCTCCCACATGCTCCACGATGATCTCATCGGATGAACCACGATGTCGAGGATTCAATCAACCCCGTATGCAATTCCCTTTGTCAATCGATATGTTACTTGCCCGAGATTCGATCGTCGGTATCCCAATACCTCGTTCAATCTCGTTACCGGCAAGTCACTTTACTCGTACCGTAATGCATGATCCCGTGACCAGACACTTGGTCACTTTGAGCTCATTACGTTGATGCATTACCGAGTGGGCCCAGCGATACCTCTCCGTCATACGGAGTGACAAATCCCAGTCTTGATCCATGTCAACCCAACAGACACTTTCGGAGATACCCATAGTCTACCTTTATAGTCACCCAGTTACGTTGTGACGTTTGGTATACCCAAAGCACTCCTACGGTATCCGGGAGTCACACGATCTCATGGTCTAAGGAAAAGATACTTGACATTGGAAAAACTCTAGCAGGCGAACTATACGATCTTGTGCTATGTTTAGGATCGGGTCTTGTCCATCACATCATTCTCCTAATGATGTGATCTCGTTATCAATGACATCCAATGTCCATAGTCAGGAAACCATGACTATCTGTTGATCAACGAGCTAGTCAACTAGAGGCACACTAGGGACATGTTGGTGTCTGTTATTCACACATGTATTACGATTTCCGGATAACACAATTATAGCATGAATAAAGACAATTATCATGAACAAGGAAATATAATAATAATGCTTTTATTATTGCCTCTAGGGCATATTTCCAACAGTCTCCCACTTGCACTAGAGTCAATAATCTAGTTACATTGTGATGAATCGAACACCCATGGAATACTGGTGTTGATCATGTTTTGCCCTAGGGAGAGGTTTAGTCAACGGATCTGCTACATTCAGGTCCGTATGTACTTTACAAATCTCTATGTCTCCATCTTGAACATTTTCATGAATGGAGTTGAAGCGACGCTTGATGTGCCTTGTCTTCTTGTGAAACCTGGGCTCCTTGGCAAGAGCAATAGCTCCAGTGTTGTCACAGAAGAGCTTGACCGGCCCCGACGCATTGGGTATGACTCCTAGGTCGGTGATGAACTCCTTCACCCATATTGCTTCATGTGCTGCCTCCGAGGCTGCCATGTACTCCGCTTCACATGTAGATCCCGCCATGACGCTTTGCTTGCAACTGCACCAGCTTACTGCCCCACCATTCAAAATATACACGTATCCAGTTTGTGACTTAGAGTCATCCAGATCTGTGTCGAAGCTAGCGTCGACGTAACCCTTTACGACGAGCTCTTCATCACCTCCATAAACGAGAAACATTTCCTTAGTCCTTTTCAGGTACTTCAGGATATTCTTGACCGCTGTCCAGTGTTCCTTGCCGGGATTACTTTGGTACCTACCTACCAAACTTACGGCAAGGTTTACATCAGGTCTGGTACACAGCATGGCATACATAATAGAACCTATGGCTGATGCATAGGGGATGACGCTCATCTCTTCTATATCTTCTTCCGTGGTCGGACATTGAGCTGAGCTCAATTTCATACCTTGTAACACAGGCAAGAACCCCTTCTTAGATTGATCCATATTGAACTTCTTCAATATCTTATGAAGGTATGTGCTTTGTGAAAGACCTATGAGGCGTCTTGATCTATCCCTATAGATTTTGATGCCTAATATATAAGCAGCTTCTCCAAGGTCCTTCATTGAAAAACTCTTATTCAAGTAGGCCTTGATGCTGTCCAAGAGTTCTATATCATTTCTCATCAATAGTATGTCATCTACATATAATATGAGAAATGCTACAGAGCTCCCACTCACTTTCTTGTAAACGCAGGCTTCTCCATAAGTCTGCATAAACCCAAACGCTTTGATCATCTCATCAAAGCGAATGTTCCAACTCCGAGATGCTTGCACCAGCCCATAAATCGAGTGTTGGAGCTTGCACACCTTGTCAGCATTCTTAGGATCGACAAAACCTTCCGGCTGCATCATATACAATTCTTCCTTAAGGAAACCATTAAGGAATGCCGTTTTGACGTCCATTTGCCAAATTTCATAATCATAAAATGCGGCAATTGCTAACATGATTCGGACGGACTTCAGCTTCGCTACCGGTGAGAAAGTCTCATCGTAGGCAACCCCTTGAACTTGTCGATAACCCTTAGCGACAAGCCTAGCTTTATAGATGGTCACATTACCATCCGCGTCAGTCTTCCTCTTAAAGATCCATTTATTTTCTATGGCTCGCCGTTCAACGGGCAAGTCAGTCAAAGTCCATACTTCGTTTTCATACATGGATCCTATCTCGGATTTCATGGCTTCTAGCCATTTGTCGGAATCCGGGCCCGCCATCGCTTCCTCATAGTTCAAAGGTTCACCGTTGTCTAACAACATGATTTCCAAGACAGGGTTGCCGTACCACTCTGGTGCGGAACGTGTCCTTGTGGACCTTCGAATTTCAGTAGGAGCTTGATCAGAAGTATCTTGATCATTATCATTAACTTCCTCTCTAGTCGGTGCTGGCACCTCAGGAACATTTTCTTGAGTTGCACCATTTCCCGGTTCAAGAGGTAATACTTCATCAAGTTCTACTTTCCTCCCACTTACTTCTTTCGAGAGAAAATCTTTCTCTAGAAAGGACCCATTCTTTGCAACAAAGATCTTGCCTTCGGATCTGAGGTAGAAGGTATACCCAATAGTTTCTTTTGGGTATCCTATGAAGACGCATTTTTCCGACTTGGGTTCGAGCTTTTCAGGTTGAAGTTTCTTGACATAAGCATCGCATCCCCAAACTTTTAGAAACGACAGCTTAGGTTTCTTCCCAAACCATAATTCATACGGTGTCGTCTCAACGGATTTCGACGGAGCCCTATTTAAAGTGAATGCGGCAGTCTCTAAAGCATAGCCCCAAAAAGATAGCGGTAGATCGGCAAGAGACATCATAGATCGCACCATATCTAATAAAGTGCGATTACGACGTTCGGACACACCATTACGCTGTGGTGTTCCAGGCGGCGTGAGTTGTGAAACTATTCCACATTTTCTTAAGTGTGTGCCAAATTCGTGACTCAAGTATTCTCCTCCACGATCTGATCATAGAAACTTGATTTTCCTGTCACGTTGATTCTCAACCTCACTCTGAAATTCCTTGAACTTTTCAAAGGTTTCAGACATGTGTTTCATTAAGTAGACATACCCATATCTACTCAAATCATCAGTGAGGGTGAGAACATAACGATAGCCACCGCGAGCCTCAACACTCATTGGACCGCACACATCAGTATGTATGATTTCCAATAAGTTGGTTGCTCGCTCCATTGTTCCTGAGAACGGAGTCTTGGTCATCTTACCCATGAGGCATGGTTCGCACGTGTCAAATGATTCATAATCAAGAGACTCTAAAAGTCCATCTGCATGGAGCTTCTTCACGCGTTTGACACCTATGTGACCAAGGCGGCAATGCCACAAATATGTGGGACTATCATTATCAACCTTACATCTTTTGGTACTCACACTATGAATATGTGTAGCATTACGCTTGAGATTCATTAAGAATAAACCATTCACCATAGGAGCATGACCATAAAACATATCTCTCATATAAATAGAACAACCATTATTCTCGGATTTAAATGAGTAGCCATCTCGAATTAAACGAGATCCCGATACAATGTTCATGCTCAAAGCTGGCACTAAATAACAATTATTAAGGTTTAAAACTAATCCCGAAGGTAGATATAGAGGTAGCGTGCCGACGGCGATCACATTGACCTTGCAACCATTCCCGACGCGCATCGTCACCTCGTCCTTTGCCAGTTTCCGCTTATTCCGCAGCCCCTGCTTTGAGTTACAAATGTGAGCAACTGCACCGGTATCAAATACCCAGGAGCTACTACGGACACTAGTAAGGTACACATCAATTACATGTATATCACATATACCTTTTGTTTTGCCGGCCTTCTTGTCTGCTAAGTACTTAGGGCAGTTCCGCTTCCAGTGACCGCTTCCCTTGCAATAAAAGCACTCAGTCTCGGGCTTGGGTCCATTCTTTGGCTTCTTCCCGGCAGCTTGCTTGCCGGGCGCGGCAACTTCCTTGCCGTCCTTCTTGGAGTTCTTTTTACCCTTGCCCTTCTTGAACTTAGTGGTTTTATTGACCATCAACACTTGATGTTCCTTCTTGACTTCTACCTCCGCTGATTTCAGCATTGAAAACAACTCAGGAATGGTCTTTTGCATCCCCTGCATGTTGAAGTTCATCACAAAGCTCTTGTAGCTTGGTGGAAGCGACTGGAGGATTCTGTCAATGACCGCATCATCCGGGAGATTAACTCCTAGCTGAGACAAGCGGTTATGTAACCCAGACATAGTGAGTATGTGCTCACTGACAGAACTATTTTCCTCCATCTTACAGCTGAAGAATTTATCGGAGACTTCATATCTCTCGATCCGGGCATGAGCTTGAAAAACCATTTTCAGCTCTTCGAACATCTCATATGCTCCATGTCTCTCAAAACGTTTTTGGAGCCCCGGCTCTAAGCTGTAAAGTATGCCGCACTGAACGAGGGAGTAGTCGTCAACACGTGTCTGCCAAGCGTTCATAACGTCTTGGTTCTGTGGGACGGGAGCTTCACCTAGCGGTGCTTGTAGGACATAATCTTTCTTGGCAGCTATGAGGATGATCCTCAGGTTCCGGACCCAGTCCGTATAGTTGCTGCCATCGTCTTTCAGCTTGGTTTTCTCTAGGAACGCGTTGAAGTTGAGGACTACGTGGGCCATTTGATCTACAAGACATATTGTAAAATATTTTAGACTAAGTTCATGATAATTAAGTTCATCTAATCAAATAATTAATGAACTCCCACTTAGATTAGACATCCCTCTGGTCATCTAAGTATTACATGATCCGAATTAACTAGGCCGTGTCCGATCATCACGTGAGACGGACTAGTCAACATCGGTGAACATCTTCATGTTGATCGTATCTTCTATACGACTCATGCTCGACCTTTCGGTCTTCTGTGTTCCGAGGCCATGTCTGTACATGCTAGACTCGTCAAGTCAACCTAAGTGTTTGCATGTGTAAATCTGTCTTACACCCGTTGTATGTGAACGTCTGAATAAAACACCCGATCATCACGTGGTGTTTTGAAACAGCGAACTGTCGCAACGGTGCACAGTTAGGGGGAACACTTCTTGAAATTATTGTGAGGGATCATCTTATTTACTACCGTCGTTCTAAGTAAACAAGATGCAAAACATGATAAACATCACATGCAATCAAATAATAAACGTGACATGATATGGCCAATATCACATAGCTCCTTTGATCTCCATCTTGGGGCTCCATGATCATCTTGTCACCGGCTTGACACCATGATCTCCATCATCATGATCTCCATCATCGTGTCTCCATGAAGTTGCTCGCCAACTATTACTTCTACTACTATGGCTAACACGTTTAGCAATAAAGTAAAGTAATTTACATGGCGTTTCTCAATGACACGCAGGTCATATAAAAGAATAAAGACAACTCCTATGGCTCCTGCCGGTTGTCATACTCATCGACATGCAAGTCGTGATTCCTATTACAATAGCATGAACATCTCATACATCACATATAGATCATTCATCATTCATCACAACTTTGGCCATATCATATCACAAACCACTTGCTGCAAAAACAAGTTAGACGTCCTCTAATTGTTGTTGCAAGTTTTACGTGGCTGAATTAGGGTTCTAGCAAGAACGTCTTCTTACCTACGTTAAAGCCACAACGTGATTTGTCAACTTCTATTTACCCTTCATAAGGACCCTGTTCATCGAATCCGCTCCAACTAAAGTGGGAGAGACAGACACCCGCCAGCCACCTTATGCAACTAGTGCATGTTAGTCGGTGGAACCGGTCTCACGTAAGCGTACGTGTAAGGTTGGTCCGGGCCGCTTCATCCCACAATACCGCTGAAGCAAGAAAAGACTAGTAGCGTCAAGAAAGTTGACAAATCTACGCCCACAACAAATTGTGTTCTACTCGCGCAAGAAGAACTACGCATAGACCTAGCTCTGATACCACTGTTGGGGAACGTTGCAGAAAACAAAAATTTTCCTACTCGTTTCACCAAGATCCATCTAGGAGTTCATCTAGCAACGAGTCATCGGATGCATCTACATACCTTTGTAGATGGCGTGCGGAAGCGTTCAAAGAACGGTGATGATGTAGTCGAACACGACGTGATTCAAATCACCGATGACCAAGCGCCGAACGGACGGCACCTCCGCGTTCAACACACGTACGGGACGGGAGACGTCTCCTCCTTCTTGATCCAGCAAGGGGGAAGGAGAGGTTGATGAAGATCCAGCAGCACGACGGCGTGGTGGTGGATGCAGGGCGTCACAGTAGCAGGGCTTCACCTATACTACGAGGGAGAGACGTAACGGGGAGAGAGGGAGGCGCCAGGGGCTGGGGTATGAAGTCCCTCCTCTCCCCCACTATATATAGGGGTGCCAAGGGGGGGGGGCGCCGGCCCTAGTAGATGGATCTACTAGGGGGGGCGGCGGCCAAGGGTGGGGGGCTTGCCCCCCAAGCAAGGGGGCGCCCCCTCTAGGGTTTCCCCTCAACCCTAGCCGCATGGGCCCTTGGGGGGTGGCGCCCCAGCCCACTTTGGGCTGGGTCCCTTCCCACTTCAGCCCATGGGGCCCTCCGGGATAGGTGGCCCCACCCGGTGGACCCCCGGGGCCCTTCCGGTGGTCCCGGTACAATACCGATAACCCCGAAACTTGTCCCGATGGCCGAAACAGCACTTCCTATATATAATTCTTTACCTCCGGACCATTCCGGAACTCCTCGTGATGTCCGGGATCTCATCCGGGACTCCGAACAATATTCGGGTTATTGCATATACATATCTTCATAACCCTAGCGTCACCGAACCTTAAGTGTGTAGACCCTACGGGTTCGGGAGACAAGCAGACATGACCGAGACGACTCTCCGGTCAATAACCAACAGCGGGATCTGGATACCCATGTTGGCTCCCACATGCTCCACGATGATCTCATCGGATGAACCACGATGTCGAGGATTCAATCAACCCCGTATGCAATTCCCTTTGTCAATCGATATGTTACTTGCCCGAGATTCGATCGTCGGTATCCCAATACCTCGTTCAATCTCGTTACCGGCAAGTCACTTTACTCGTACCGTAATGCATGATCCCGTGACCAGACACTTGGTCACTTTGAGCTCATTATGATGATGCATTACCGAGTGGGCCCAGCGATACCTCTCCGTCATACGGAGTGACAAATCCCAGTCTTGATCCATGTCAACCCAACAGACACTTTCGGAGATACCCGTAGTCTACCTTTATAGTCACCCAGTTACGTTGTGACGTTTGGTATACCCAAAGAACTCCTACAGTATCTGGGAGTCACACGATCTCATGGTCTAAGGAAAAGATACTTGACATTGGAAAAACTCTAGCAGGCGAACTATACGATCTTGTGCTATGTTTAGGATCGGGTCTTGTCCATCACATCATTCTCCTAATGATGTGATCTCGTTATCAATGACATCCAATGTCCATAGTCAGGAAACCATGACTATCTGTTGATCAACGAGCTAGTCAACTAGAGGCACACTAGGGACATGTTGGTGTCTGTTATTCACACATGTATTACGATTTCCGGATAACACAATTATAGCATGAATAAAGACAATTATCATGAACAAGGAAATATAATAATAATGCTTTTATTATTGCCTCTAGGGCATATTTCCAACAATATTTTCATCGGAGAGTGATGAATAGTTCTATTAAGTAAATTTTTGAGAGCGATATCATCTTCATCAACTATTACCAGGCAAGTTCACATTTGACCATTCTTCCAATTACCTATGTTTATATTACGCACTTAGTCCTTTTGTGGTAGGATTGCATGATAGGATTTATTGTTGCCAGATGGCTATGCCGTTACCTAGTAGTTCATTTGAGGTAGGTCTGATCTATACACCCTTGTCACCACCGTGTAAGTTTATTTTTGCCTTGCTAAATGTAGACGTGGTTTTGGGAAGCGAACATGGTGAGACATGAGTGACAAAGTAGTAATCAGGACCAAGACTTGTAAATGAACTACCTGGGCGGTATTTGGTTTGAATGGTGGCGAAGTACAGTGGGAGCATGCATGGTTAATCCATGGTGGTGCACCACTAGTGGTCGACCGCCTAGGCTCAAAGAGATCAAACGTATTCTCATGTCTAGAAGCTTACGTGTGCAGCCACAAGCCAATATGGGCTCTGGCTTAGTTGAGTAGTTAGTGTGACCCCTTCCGGGATGGGCTAGCAGATGTAGAATGATGTAGGTGTACCAGCCTATCCATGGGTTAAGGGGGAACATTTTCGAAAGACTATGTCTCGGTCATCCTGTTCTCAAATGCCAGGCAGTGCGAGAACTTCAAGGGAGGCGATCGAGTCTTGTGGGGAAAAGTGCGCAAACCTCTGTAGAGTGTTAAAACCTAATCGATTAGTCATGTCCCCGGTTACGGACAACTTGAGCATCTAGTAGTGGAAATGCTGGGAGATCTCATCACTCTTAATTAAATAGTTGGGTTTTAAATGAAACCTTGGGAATGGATTGAGTTGGGTTTGCCAACTCATCCTATGCTATACAGTAGTGGTAGAATAATATCTTTTATTCTAGGGAAAAACTAGCTTTATGCAAAAACTAAACTTAGAGCTTTCCACCAGCCAAATTGCATGTACAATAGGTTCATTATTCTTATGATGTGACTTGCCAGTACATTCAATGTACTGACCTACAGGGCTGCAACGTCTTATGTTGCAGGAATTTTCTATGACGAGTAAGAGTTACGTTGTAGGGTTACGGTCTACACTCAACTTGCCATTGGCGTTGATGGACTCCACGCCCTTATGTTTGTTTCCGCTGAGACTTATGAGGTATATATCAGTTTTACGTTATTTATACATGTGATTGCACTTTGATATATACATTGATGTACTGTGTGTGCCAGCATACCGATCCAGGGATGGCACGGATACACAGAGGCTTGACCGTTTGAGGTTGGGTCGCTACATCAATACCGGCACGCGCTTGGCCGGGTTGCTCGACCCGACCAAGCCCCGCAAGCCGGCCAGACTAGCCGACCCGGCAAGACACGTCGACTCGGCCCCGACAACTAGCGCAAGACAGCCGAACCCGGCACAACCAAAGCCTCCTCGACAAGCCAGCACCATCCGTGGCGTGCTACGCAATCCAGCCACGGGTCAACTCCCGTCCCATCTAGGCCGTATGATGGGACGAGACTTCAATCAACGATGACCGAGGTAACAGTGCCCCGCCCATGCCTTTGGTCAGCAGGAACTTGGCAATAGTGCCCCTCACCTACCCGCTGACCAGAGCTGGCGTGGCTACAGTGCCCCCGCCTTCACCACTGACGACAGCAAGCGGAAACCTGACGGAGAGCACTATACACGACTCGACTCGGCCATGCCCTGACGATCACAAGACGGCGCACAGTCCCCCTAGGCATGCAGGGCCCGCACCTAGGGGAACCCGATGAACCACAAGCCCTCAGCGGGACCCAGCCCGGGTTCCCGGACACCGACAATATGGACCCACCAACTTGTAACATTACCATTGTACCCCCGGGGGGTTGGACTATAAAACCCCCTGGGAGCCCGCGGTCATGAGGCAACAGAACAAGAGAGAAAGCAGAAGACACATACGAGAGAAAAGCAAGCAAGCATAGGACTAGCCACACAATAGCGACACCGGAGAGAAGGAGCAGCCCAAGCCTTGTCCAGCTTCCTTCCTCCTCCATACAGCTCCAGGAGCAACATTGTACTACCGATCATCCAACTACACTCAGAAGGACTAGGGGTATTATCTCTCCGGAGAGCCCCGAACCTGGGTATGTCTGGCGTCCCGCGCCCGCTCATGCCAACCTCGCCTCTGGAGCCCACAAGCGCCCTCGAGCCTCCTCCTCTCTTTAGCCATCCCTGGGCATCTGCCATGCGCCCACCACGACAGTTGGCGCCCACCATGGGGCAGCTCGAGGAGCTGGCCGGGAACATGCTTCAGACGGGGCCCTTCTCCTACACCGACGAATCCGTCGCGCTGGCGGATGACGTCATCGGCGCGCTTGTCGCCTCCTTCGCCGCGATGCGCATCTCCGATGCGTTCGCGGCCAACGAGTACCCCAGCGAGGTGCTTAGCTACTCGGACTCTCCCCTCTCCCTCGGCGGCGGCATTTCCGCCGGGGCAATGGATGTCCACGTGGAGGTCTTCGTCATCGGCGACGGCGCCTCCTCCTCGTCGAGCAAGACGAGGAAGGCTGCCGAAGCCAGGGCCACAGCGGATCGGATCGAGCCGTCTGATCCATTGTGCGCCGCGATGCAGAGCCTCCGCATCCCCATCGGCACCGACGTCGACGCCACCAACGTCGCTGAGGCCCGAACCCAGCTCGAGGAAAGGCGCCAGCAGATGCTGGACCTGTCCGAGACGCTCGCCGCCACTCAGCGTCGCCTGGACGCCGCTCAGCTGGAGCGCGATGCCGCCTACGGATTCACGCCCGCCGCGGCCGACCCAAGCCGGGTCACCGACGTGCGTGCCCGGGGAGGAGCGATCGGCCGGGCCCTCGGCGCTGTCTCAACCCTCTACGAGACCCCAACAAAGAATATGCACGCTGCCCAGGCAGCTGCAACTAGCCTGGACCAGCTCGCAGGTGAGGAGCTGAAAGAGCGCATCGGGTGTATGCACGAACTCCTCCACTCCGCCAACACCCAGCAGGACCGCCTCAACCAGCTCGCCAAGTCGGCGGGATCCGGCTCCGCCCGCCTTGGCGGGCCCGGTGAACTTCTGCACACCGCTTCCTTGCCACCCGGCGAGGCGCACTCCGGCCGAGCCCGGACTCGGTGCGACCCGGTCGCTACAGCCGCCGGCCGATTGGGTGACGAGTCCGTCCTAGAGATCCAGTGCAGACCCGGCCAGCATGGCCGGCGTCCGGCTCCAACCGACCCGGCCCCCCGTGGCCTGGCCGCAAGTCGACTCGGCCCGCGTGCCATCGACGACGCCAACACTCGCCACCGCCTCGACCGGCTCGCTCGCTCCCTGGAGGTGGACGAGAGCGGCGCTATCGGGCCGACGTGCTTCGGCCCGCGTATCCAGGAGGAGCCCTTCCCCAAATGATTCATGCTCCCCCGCGACACCCCCAAGTACAACGGGACGGTGAAACCAGAAGACTGGCTCACCGACTACACCACGACCATTGGCATCACCGGTGCCAATCGTCGTCTCGCCGTGCGCTACGCACCGCTCATGCTCCAAGGGTCGGCCCACACATGGTTGAACAGCCTGCCGATGGGCAGCATCAACACGTGGGTGGACTTCGAGGAATCCTTCGTCCGCAACTTCACGGGGACCTACAAGCGGTCCGGCCGCCCTAGCCAGCTCGCCATGTGCGTGCAAGGGCCTACGGAAACCAGTCGCGAGTACCTCACACGCTGGACCGAGCTCCGGAATAGCTGCGAGGGCATCCATGAAGTCCAGGCGATCCAGTACTTCGTCAGCGGGTGCCGAGACGGCACCCTCCTCAAGCACAAGCTCTTATGCTCTGAGCTGGCCACCATGGCCGTGCTCATGATGACGGCGGACATGTACGCCACCGCCGACTCTGCCATGAAGATCCAGGTGGCGCTGGATGAAGCCGGCAAGACAAAGCCGGTTCCCCCTCCGAAGCCGGCCGGCGAAAGCAGCCGGCAGCAGCATCAGCAGAACAACAAGCGCAAGGCCGACCAGCCGGCGCCGCGAAACGACAACCGGCTCGTCGCGGCTGCCGAGCCCGCGGCGGACCCGGCGGCGAAGCGCCGGCAAACCGGCAAGACGGCATGGCAACCCGCCATGAGCTTCGAGCAGATACTTGACGCCCCCTGCAAGCACCACAGCGGCGCAAAACCCTCCACGCACACGCTTCGGCAGTGCGCCATCACCAAGCGCATCATGAGGGGCGACGTCCCACCCCCTCCGGCTCCGGCTCCCGGCGCGGGACAGCCGCCTCCACCGCCGCCTCCAGCTGGCGGCGCGATGTGCGATGATGCCTACCCGGACGAGAACGCGGCCTACGCCGTCTTCACCAGCCTCGGCGACGACAAGCGCAACAAGCGCCTCCTTCGGCAGAAGGTGAACACCGTCGTCCCGGCCAAGCCGGAGTTCATGCATTGGTCGGATCGCCCGATCACCTGGACCCGGGAGGATCACCCAGCAGTCATGCCGAGTCCGGGTGGTTACGCCCTCGTCCTCAACCCCACCATCATCACGCGGCGCACATGCAAGTTCTCCCGAGTCCTCAACAACGGCCGACAGCAGCATCAACATCCTCTACCGCGACACGATGACCAAGCTCGGCCTCAAGGCCGAGGACCTGGAGCCGACCCGAACGACCTTCCAGGGCATCGTGCCCGGCCTCTCCTGCTCCCCCATTTACCGGGTCAGGCTAGATGTCTTGTTCGGTGACAGCGGCCACTTCCGGCGCGAACCGATCTGGTTCGAGGTGGTGGACCTGTCCAGCGCGTATCACGCGTTGCTGGGTCGGCCCGCGCTCGCCAAGTTCATGGCGGTTCCTCACTACGCGTACCTGAAGATGAAGATGCCGGGTCCCAAGGGCCTCATCACCATCACCGGCGATTACCGCAAGTCCCTGGAGTGCGCCCGAGATGGCACCAAGCTGGCCGAGTCGCTGGTCATTGCCGAGGAGTGGCGCCAGCTCGACCTGATCATCGCCCTGGCAGGCGAGGCCTCCGCCGCGTCAAGCCCGACCCCGGACCCGGCCGACGAGGCCGCCTTCAAGCCCTCCAAGGAGACCAAGAAAGTGAAGCTCAACCCAGAAGACCCCAGCTGCAGCAAGTACGTTGTCATAGGCGTCCGCCTCGACCGCAAATAGGAAGGCGAGCTCGTCGACTTCCTCCATGAGAATCGGGATATCTTCGCATGGACCCCCAAGGACATGCCGGGTATCCCGAGGAAGTACGCCGAGCACAAACTTCACGTCCGCAAGGACGCCAAGCCTGTCCGTCAACCCCTATGACGATTTTCCAAAGAGAAGAGAAGAACTTTTGGTGAAGAGGTCGCCAAGCTTTTGGCGGCCGGCTTCATAATGGAAGTTTTTCACCCCGAGTGGCTGGCCAATCCAGTCCTCGTCCTGAAGAAGAACAAGACCCTACGCATGTGTATCGACTACACCATCCTCAACAAGGCCTGTCCCAAGGATCCGTTCGCCCTCCCCCGGATCGACCAAGTCATCGACTCGACCGCCGGGTGTGAGTTCCTGTCCTTCCTGGACGCTTACTCCGGCTACCACTAGATCAAGCTGGACCCGGCCGACGCCCTGAAGACGTCCTTCATCATGCCCTTTGGGGCGTATTGCTACATCACCATGTCATTCGGCTTGAAGAACGCCGGCGCCACCTTCAAGCGCTGCATGCAGAAATGCCTGCTGCCGCAACTCGGCCACAATATCCATGTGTACGTGGACGACATCGTGGTGAAGACCAAGCAGCACCTCACGCTCCTCGACAATTTGAAGGAAACATTTGCCAACCTCCGCGAATACAAGGTCAAGCTTAACCCGGAAAAATGCGTCTTCGGTGTCCCGGCCGAAAAGCTACTCGGCTTCCTCGTCTCGGAATGCGGCATTGAGGCGAACCCGGAGAAGATCAAGGCCATCGAGCGCATGCGCAAGCCGGCTCAGCTGCGCGATGTCCAGAAGTTCACCGGATGCTTGGCCTCGGTCAGCCGGTTTCTAAGCCGGCTGGGCGAGAGGGCGCTACCCACTGTACCAGCTGATGAAGAAGACGAGCCCGTTCGAATGGAACGGCAAGGCAGACGAGGCCTTCCAAGACCTCAAGTGCATGCCCTCCACCGCACCAGTCCTGGCCGTGCCGACCAGCAAGGAGCCGCTGCTGCTCTACATAGCCGCGACCTCGCGGGCGGTCAGCACGGTGTTGGTGGTCGAGCGACCAGAGAAGGGCAAGATCCAAGCCGCCCAGCGCCTAGTCTATTACCTGAGCGAGGTGCTCTCCAACTCCAAGCAGAACTACCCGCACTACCAGAAGATGTGTTACGACGTGTACCTCACCGCCAAGCAGCTGAAGTAGTATTTCCAAGAGCACGTTGTCACTATGGTCAGCATGGCGCCTATCGGAGAAATCATCGGGTACCGGGATGCCTCTGGCCGGGTTGCCAAGTGGGCGATCCAGCTAGCCGGCCACACCATTCTCTACGAGCCCCGCACCACGATCAAATCTCAAGCCCTGGCCGACTTCCTCGTCGACTGGACCGAGACCCAGTACTTGCCGCCGCCTCCCGACTTGACGCATTGGCGCATGCACTTTGACGGGTCCAAGATGCGACTCGGCTTGGGGGCCGGCATCATACTATCGTCCCCGAAGGGTGACCGGCTCCGCTACACAATCCAGATCCACTTCGCCGCATCCAACAATGTCGCCGAGTACGAGGCCCTTGTGCACGGCCTCCGGCTTTCCAAGGAACTCGGCATCCGGCGCATCCTGTTCTACGGCGACTCGGACCTGGTGGTGCAGCAGTGCTCCGGCGAATGGGACGCCCGCGACTCCAACATGGCAAGCTACCGCTTCCTTGTCCAGAAGCTGCCCGGATCCTTCGAGGGCTGCGAGTTCCTCCACGTCCCACGCACGGAGAACGAAGCAGCCAACACGCTTGCCAAGATCGCCTCGTCACGACAAACCATCCCGTCCGGCGTCTCCCTCGAGCACCTGCGCAAGCCATCCGTCAAGCCATCACCGGACTCTGAGTCCATCCACGTTCCAGATGACCCGGCCGCACCTCAACCCGGCCCGGGGACTACCGAACCCGGCCCGGGACTACTGAACCCGGCCCGGGGGCTGCTCAGCTCGACCCGGCCACCATCGTCCCAGACCCGGCTGTCGCCATCCCCGACCCGGGGGCTGCTCAACCCGGCTCGGGGCTGCCGACTCGGAACCCACCCTGGTGGCCGTCTTTGCCGTGGCTACGGCTCCATCTTGGGCCCTCCCAATATTAGAATTTTTGGAGAATGGGGTTCTCCCCATGGACGAGACCGAAGCTCGGCAAGTGCAGCGCCGGACGTCCGCCTACAGCTTCATCAACAACGAACTCGTCAAGCGTAGCTCCACCGGCGTGTTCCAGCTTTGCGTCGAGCAGGAACGGGGCATCAACATCCTCCTCGACATACATCAGGGCGAGTGCGGGCACCATGCCGCATCATGATCCCTGGTGGCCAAGGCGTTCCGCCACGGTTTCTACTGGCCCACGGCCCTCCAGGATGCCGAGTCGCTCGTCCTCAAGTGTCAGGGATGCCAACGCTTCAGCAAATGCAGCCACCAGCCGACGTTAGCACTCCGCACCATACCGATTGCCTGACCCTTCGCGGTCTGGGGACTCGACATGGTGGGACCCTTCAAAACCGCTCGAGGCGGCATGATGCACTTGCTGGTGGCAGTGGACAAATTCACCAAGTGGATCGAGGCAAGACCAATCAAGAAACTGGACGGGCCAACAGCCGTCCGGTTCATCAAGGACATAGCGGTGCGCTACGGCATGCCAAACAGCATCATCACCGACAACGACACCAACTTCGCCAAGGGCACGCTTGAACAATACTGCTCCGTCTCCGGCATCCGCGTCGACCTGGCCTCCGTTGCACATCCGCAGTCCAACGGGCAGGTCGAGTGGGCCAATGGACTCATCTTGTACGGTGTCAAGCCGTGACTCTTCGAGCCACTCATCCGCTCACCCGACAGCTGGCTTGACGAGTTGCCAGCCGTTCTCTGGAGTCTACGCACCACGCCAATTTGGTCGACTGGGTTCACCCTATTCTTCCTTGTCTACGGAGCCGAAGCCGTCATCCGGACCGACGTCGAGTTTGACTCGCCACGCGTCGTGATGTACACCGAAGCCGAAGCCAGAGAAGCCCGCGAAGATGGCGTCGACCTGCTCGAAGAAGCACGCCTCCTGGTGCTCAGTCGCTCGGCCATCTACCAGCAAGGCCTGAGGCACTACCACAGTAAGAAGATCAAGCCCCTCGCGTCCCGCGAGGGCGACCTCGTCCTCCGACTCGTCCAAGAGCAGGCAGGCCAGCACAAGCTGTCCCCTCCATGGGAGGGCCCATTCATCGTGAGCAGGGCCTTGCGCGACCGCAAAGCCTACTACCTCATTAATGCATGCAAGTCAAGGAAGCGCAAGAAGGACACCGCCGGTGAAGAAACGACCCAGTCGTGGAACGCGGAACTCCTCCGCCCGTTTTATAGTTAGCCGCACGAGCGTATGTATCGTCGCCTTTTGTAAATGCATGAAACCATGGGGTCCCCAAACGAGACTCGGTGGCTGCCTTTTGTCGACCAATTTATTGTGTCCCTATTTTCTTGCATCACTATACCACTGAACCCGGCCACCAGTCTGACTCGCTCGACCCGGGGGCTCGGGGGCTGGCCAGCTCGGTCACCACCCCGTCGCCTTACTTGGTGATTCCTGATAAAGTTAGGATGCTGCGGTCCCCCACTTCGCCCTAAAGCCACAGATCCAGCTTTGGCTGTCGGCTGGCAAGCACAACGGGCCAAAGCTCCTTTGCGCTTCATACACTAAGTCAAAGGCTGCCGGGGAGATCAACCTGGCTAACCATTCATCAAATGAACAGCCGCACGACCGGCTGCTCGCCAATCGGCTTCGCCGGATTGCCGCCAGCCGGCCCAGTGGGTGTTTCGCTCGCGCTCAACGTTTTGAGGGACCCAAGTCCTGCGCGCTCCTCTCGAAGAACCGAACTCCTTGTCACGGACCGGAGCCTCGCCCTTCTGGCTCGCGGGGGGGGGGGGAGGTTTGAGAAAGGAAAAACACATGAAATTGGTCGAAAAAATGAAAGGCAAAAAGCAAAAGCACCCACGACATCTACACAAGTATTTAAGAAAAGGCCCACGGCCCGAGTTCATTACACCCTAAAACCCCCCAGTGGGTGGGTGGACCTGCTATTTAACAAATTTTACACAAAGTGTCTCAGGCATCTCCAGCGTCGCGTCGCGACGTCGACGGCTCTCCCCTGGCGGCCTCCGAGTCCAGCGAGGCACCGGTGTCGGTGTCAAAACCGGCGGATCTCGGGTAGGGGGTCCCGAACTGTGCATCTAGGAGGATGGTTACAGGAGGCAGGGGACACGAAGTTTTACCCAAGTTCGGGCCCTCTTGATGGAGGTAAAACCCTACGTCCTGCTTGATTAATATTGATGATATGGGCAGTACAAGAGTAGATCTACCATGAGATCAGAGAGGCTAAACCCTAGAAGCTAGCCTATGGTATGATTGTACGTTGTCCTACGGACTAAAACCCTCCGGTTTATATAGACACCGGAGAGGGCTAGGGTTACACAAGGTCGGTTACAAAGGAGGAGATATACATATCTGTATTGCCTAGCTTGCCTTCCACGCCAAGTAGAGTCCCATCCGGACACGAGACGAAGTCTTTAATCTTGTATCTTCATAGTCCGGCCAAAGGATATAGTCCGGCTGTCCGGAGACCCCCTAATCCAGGACTCCCTCAGTAGCCCCCGAACCAGGCTTCAATGACGATGAGTCCGGCGCGCAGTGTTGTCTTCGGCATTGCACGGCGGGTTCTTCTCCAACTTTAAAGTGTTCGTAAGCAGTGTCCGGCTCCATAAATGTTGAACCTCTTGGCTTCTATGCCCAATAAGGGCTTTCTCCCACACGTCGAACGAATACGAGGCGCCAGGGCGTTTTTACCTTCACCCCCCTAGCCAGATAAATAAATTGTCTATTAAAGGAATGGGGATTCTTAGATCCAATCCATACCATCCTCCCCCAGGGAGAGTTCATCAGAGCGTGTTTCGGAAAGATCCATTCCAGCATGGCCGACCTCCGCATCTCCTCCTCCCGCCCCCGTAGCCCTAAGCCCGGTGATTGGGAGAGGTGTTCAGTCCCGCATAGTCGATTAGTCGAGCTGCAGACTAAGGTATTTCTCCCTCCAGCGTATATGGTGCCCGTTTGAGCCGGGCTTGCCACCTACAATGGCGGGGCGCAAGAGGAGAGCTTTCCTTGTCCCTCCATGGGGGAACGGGTCTGGCTTGTTCCTTACTTACTAAGGGGACTCGGATTTCCAATTCATCCGTTCCTCCGCGGGCTCCTGGAGTTCTACGGCCTCCAATTACACAATCTCACCCCTGCCTCCATTCTACATATGCCGGCTATGTTGCTCTCTGCGAGTTGTTCCTAGGCCGCGAGGCTCACTTCGAGCTGTGGAAAAGGCTATTCTGCTTTGTCCCTCACACACAAAGGGAATCACTTTATCAAGTGGGCGGAGCCGAAATATGGCGCATCGCCGATACCGGATACCTGTCCGGTACCCCGAAGAAGCCGTCTGAAGACTGGCCGTCAGAATGGTTTTATATGGAGGACGTCCCCCTTCCGGACCCTGTTCGGCGGGGTCTTCCTGAGTTCAACAATGCTCCTTTGAAGAAGCGCCGAAGTTGGCGCCCACGGAGCCCCCAGGCGGAAGACAACAGAGAAGTCCTCTATCTGATGAACTGGATCAAAGCATTGGCTCGATCAGGATTGACAATAATCGAAGTTATGTCGATGTGCATAATGCGGGGAGTGCAGCCACTTCAATATTGTGGGTACCCCTTGTGGTGTTATGACGGGGCGGATGACGCCACCCGCTGCGGGCGTAAGGGTCCGGACAATGCTGCCACTCTAGCGAAAATTCTGTCTGAACTGTTCAAGGGTGAGGAAGAGGAGTTCACCCGCATTAAGCCACGAGATGGATTCTCCATGTACAATCCTCCAAGCTGGGTAAGTTATATCTCCCTGCCCCTATTTTTCCCGCATTCTTAATCGTAAGTATTCACCTTGCCACTTTGCGGCAGGAACTGCGAAAAGCCATAAAGGAGGTCAGCAGCCCTTCTCCACAACCAGAGGACCCTGACCGGGCCCTCGATTCTGGACTTGAAGAAGATCTGGTTGTCTCCGTGGAACTGATAGACCGGCAGTTCTATCAGTTAAGCTGCGATGATGCCCTGGTGGCCATTATGGCCGACTATCCCGGACTGCTCCCTGCATCGTAGGTAAGAAAAATCAAAAAGTTCCAACTCCAAAACTAGGATCCCCTTTTGGGCACTTCACCCACCATATACACATGGCATCTTTTACAGGGAAGGCATTCGGGACGCTCTGCCGAACCCGCGGCCACTCGCCAACAAGAGGTACCGAGGCCGGGTAGGCCAAGAAGGAAGGCGGTCAGGACGGAGGCGCCGGCACAAAGGTATAGGAAAACCCCGCTCCGTGGTTGTCGTCTTTCTCAAAATGTAATGACGCCCACGTTTCTTTAATAGAAAGAATGCTCGCCGGAATATGTCCGGCGATGCTGCCAATCAAGCTTCCACCAGTCGGGCGCCAGGACCGGACATGGAGGCGGAAGGCGATATGGGGCAGGCGCCGGATAATCTACAGAGGATGTAGATAGATTATCCGCTACAAACTCAGAAGTGGAAAGCGCCATGAATCATAGGCGCCGTCGGGCCGTACTCCGCAACGCTTGTTTCTCACCAGAGGCGTTCGACGCCTTCAATTCTAGAGAGGTGTACCTCCATGCTGCTCAAGATGGTCTAGCCAGAGAACGGATCAGTATGTAAAGGATGTACGGGTGAGTAAATATGATGATTTATATGTATCAGTAGCCCCTGAGACTTGAAACAGTTAGCAGAACTGATTTAAGGATCATCTTTAATGTGCAGGTTCTTACAGAGAAGAATACTAGGCTGTCCCAGGAGCTGGAGGAATGCAAGACCCAACTGGGGGCCGCTCTTGCCGCATTGCAGGAACAGAAAAAGCCTCCCGCTGGTAACATTTACTTTAAAGAATGGTGGTTACCATATAGTGTGCGGCGTGTTTGTAGATCTAATAATTGATTTTGCAGATGAGTCCGGAGAAAGTCCGGGGACCAGCATGTTATGCGACAGCTAGAGGCTGGCAAATGCGTGTTGACTAAGATTATGCTGGAGAAAAACAATCTCCAAGACGCCAACATTAAGCTGAACATGGAACTAAAAGACGTTCGGGGCCAGCTTGCGGACTTCGAGAAGGAGAATAAGCGGCTTCGGCGTGGCATTTTCAGTAAGTGTTTGAATGAATCCTTTTTAGAGGAATTCGGCGAAGAAGTTGTCTAACAGCGTTATGTCTGTAGGTATGCTGACGGGTCATCCTGCGGAGGAAATGCCCGGGTCTGCGGGTGATCTTCTGTCCGAGCTGTCACATCTGCACGAACAAGTTCTGCAGGTGATGCAGGGCTTTGCCCAGGCCTTGTGGCCGTCCGTCTCCCTGCCAGAAGGCATTGCAGAGCTTGCGGAGAAGCTGAAGGGAGCACGGCGGTGCTTCCGTTTATGGAAGATATCAGCATGCCGACAGGGTGCCAGAGAAGCCTGGGCCATGGTGAAGACGCGGTATACCAAGGCAGACCCAAATCACATGGCCGAGGTCGGACCTGTGGGGACCGACGGAAAAGAGATCCCCGTTAGCTTAGTTTATGGGCAAGTAGAATTAGCCACAAAGTATTCTCAACAGGATTGTAAGCTGGACCGCCTGTTGGATGGTATAGAGGAGGAATTTAGTCAGTCTGCATGACTATGTAATTGAAGTGACATGTATAATGCCTTCTAGCCGGATTGTAGATCATTTGTCATTGCGGACCTTTTCGCTTCAACCTCCGGGCCCGATAGTCCGGAGTGAATCCGAATACCCGCTCAGTTATATAAAACCGGGGTATGCGTGGAGACCAGGCGTAGGGGTCATTAGTGCTTTATCAGACAAGTGCCCAACTAGTTATGTTATATTAGATGGGTAGTAAGAAATATCTTCCAGGGAGAATAGTTCCGTTAAGGGTTCCTTTCCCTGGGTAAGCATGCCCTAAAGTGCATGTCTGGACTGTGATAAGAAACGCAGAAAAAAGCATCTGGGGGCAGATATGGACAATAAATAAAAATCATCTTTTGTTCACCGACCGAATATTCCCTTAAGAACGCTAGCTTTCGGCTTCACCCAGTCTGAGGTACACATCTGGCTGACCCGGCAGTAACAATCGCACAGGTGCTCCCCTTATGCCCTAGCCGAATTAACGGGAACGTAGGGCATAAATACAAGAGCCAGACAACCCAGCTTGGCCAAAACTTAAGTCATATCGATGCATATAATGGTGAAAAAAGGTACATGCAGAAGTATAACACATGTGTTGGGCGTGAGGCCCAGATAAATAATTTAAGCTTCTGTGAAAGAAGCCCCCAGGTATGAAGAGTGCGGCTAGCGCATCTATAATGTACAAGTGAGGCACAAGGTGACCCTTGAAGGCCTAGAGAAATAATAAGAGAAAGAAAGAAAGGGAAACAAGACAGATGATGCATATGCAGAAAATGGACAAAGGGAGGGGACTAACATAGAGTCCGGTGCTAGGTGTAGAATCTTCGGAGCCTGGCCGCGTTCCATGGGTTCGGCTCGAGTCGACTAGTCGATGCATCCCGCAGTCGGTACGCTCCACCCGTCAGAACTTGGTCAATAATGAAGGGATCTTCCCATTTGGGCTCGAGCTTGTTCTTTTTCTTATCCGGCAGGCATAGAACTAGTTCACCAACGTTATAAGTTTTGGCCCGTACTTCTCTGCTTTGGTATCTGCGAGCCTGTTGCTGATAAAATGTGGAACGGGCTTTCCCTATGTCGCGCTCCTCCTCCAAGGTGTCCAGACTGTCCCGCCGATCGAGCTCGGCTTCTCTTTCTTCATACATGCGCACTCGAGGTGAGTCATGAATTAGGTCGGAGGGCAAGACCGCCTCTGCGCCGTACACCATAAAGAACGGTGTATATTCGGTACTACGATTCGGCGTGGTCCGCAGCCCCCAGAGTACGGAGTCGAGCTCCTCTACCCAGTGCGTGTCAGACTCCGTTAAGGAACGCACTAATCTGGGTTTAATGCCGCTCATTATAAGACCGTTTGCTCGCGCTCGACTTGACCGTTGGTTTGTGGGTGATAGACTGAAGCATAATCGAGCTTGATGCCCATTTTGCTGCACCAGAGTTTTACCTCGTCGGCCATGAAGTTCATGCCATTGTCAGTGATGATGCTGTGGGGGATGCCATAAGGGTGTACAATCCCGGATATGAAGTCTATCACCGGTCCGGATTCGGCTGTTTTAACCGGTTTGGCCTCTATCCATTTGGTGAATTTATCCTCCATGACCAGTACATGTTTTTTCTTGTGGGTTCCCCCTTTAAGGGGTCCAACCATGTCAAGCCCCCAGACCACAAAGGGCCATGTAATGGGGATTGTTTGGAGGGCGGTGGGTGGCATGTGGCTTTGATTTGCAAAGAGCTGGCAACCGGCACAACGTTGGACCAAGTCCTGTGCGTCTGCCCGGGCTGTTGGACAATAGAATCCTATGCGGAAGGCCTTGCTTACAAGGGCCCGTGCTGCGGCGTGATGACCGCCGAGTCCGGCATGAATTTCTGCCAAAAGATTCCGCCCTTCCTCTTCGGAGATGCACCTTTGAAGGACTCCGGTAGTGCTTTTTTTGTACAATTCTCCCTCATGGACCCTGTAGACCTTGGATCGCCGCACTATGCAGCGTGCCTCATTTTGGTCCTCCGGAAGTTCCTATCTAGTTAGGTAGGCCAGGAATGGTTCTGTCCACGGGGCAATAATGGCCATTATTACGTGGGCTGAAGGTGTTATTTCGGTGGCAGAGCCTCCGATTGTGTCAGAGTATTCGATATCGGGCATTTTGGCCGGGTCCGGACTATTGTTACCGGTGTCTCCTTCCCATACTACGGATGGCTTGAACAGCCTTTCCAGAAATATGTTGGGGGGGACCGTATCACGTTTTGCGCCGATGTGGGCGAGGACATCCGCCGCCTGATTGTTTTCTCGAGCCACATGGTGAAATTCGAGCCCCTCGAACCGAGCTGACATTTTTAGGACGGCATTTCGATAGGCCGCCATTTTCGGATCCTTGGCGTCAAAGTCTCCATTTATTTGGGATATTGTAAGGTTTGAATCCCCACGCACTTCCAGGCGTTGAATGCCCATGGAGACTGCCATCCGAAGACCATGCAACAGAGCTTCGTATTCGGCTGCATTGTTGGAGTCTGTATACAATATTTGAAGTACGTACTGAACGGTATCCCCGGCTGGGGATGTCAGGACGACGCCAGCCCCTAGACCGGCTAGCATTTTAGAACCGTCGAAGTGCATGATCCAGTTGGAGTATGCGCCGTACTCTTTAGGGAGTTCGGCCTCCGTCCATTCGGCGACGAAGTCGGCCAATACTTGCGATTTAATGGCTCGTCGGGGTTTGTATGTTATGTCAAACGGGAGGAGCTCAATGGCCCATTTGGCAATCCGGCCCGTAGCGTTGCTGTTGTTTATAATATCATTAAGTGGCACTTCCGAGGCTACCGTAATCGAACACTCTTGAAAGTAGTGTCGTAGCTTCCGGGACACCATGAATACCGCATAGGCTATCTTTTGATAATGTGGGTACCGTGATTTGCATGGAGTGGGGACAGTGGATACATAGTATACTGGCTTTTGAAGAGGGAATTTATGTCCGGCAGCTTCTCGCTCGATGACGAGCACTGCGCTTACAACTTGATGAGTTGCCGCAATGTACAATAGCATTGGTTCGCCAATGTTTGGCGCGGCCAGGATTGGGTTGGTTGCCAAAATGGCCTTTATTTCTTCCAATCCGGCTGTGGCAGCGTCCGTCCACTCGAAGTGTTCGGTGCGCCGAAGAAGGCGATAAAGGGGTAAAGCTTTTTCTCCTAAGCGGGAGATAAAGCGGCTTAGAGCCGCCATGCATCTAGTTAACTTCTGGATTTGTTTGAGGTCTGTTGGTGTAGCCAACTGTGACAAAGCTCAGATTTTGGCCGGATTAGCTTCGATACCTCTACTGGAGACAATGAAACCCAGGAGTTTTCCGGCTGGTATGCCGAAAACGCATTTTTCCGGATTGAGCTTGATGTCGTATGCTCGGAGATTGTCGAATGTGAGCCTCAATTCGTCTATCAAAGAGTCGACGTGTTTGCTTTTAACAACCACATCGTCTATGTATGCCTCTACTATTTTGCCGATTTGTTTCTTCAGACATGTCTGAATCATGCGCTGATATGTTGCACCGGTGTTCTTGAGCCCAAAAGGCATTGTGTTAAAACAGAAGGGACCGTATGGTGTGATGAATGCCGTTGCGGCTTGGTCGGACTCCGCCATCTTGATTTGGTGGTAACCGGAGTATGGGTCGAGGAAACACAATGACTCGTGTCCTGCGGTAGCATCAATGATTTGATCGATGCGTGGGAGGGGAAGGGATCCTTTGGGCAATCTTTATTGAGGTCTTTGAAATCGACACAAAGGCGCCAGGATTTGTCCTTCTTTGGTACCATCACCAGGTTTGCTAGCCAGTCCGGGTGTTTTATTTCTTTGATGAATCCGGCCTCCAATAACTTGGCTAGTTCCTCTCCCATGGCCTGTCTCTTAGGTTCGGAGAAACGCCGAAGAGCTTGATTGACCGGCTTGAATCCCTTTAGGATATTGAGGCTATGCTCGGCCAGCCTGCATGGGATTCCTGGCATGTCTGAGGGATGCCAGGCGAATATGTCCCAATTCTCGCGCAGGAACTCTCATAGTGCAGCGTCCACAGCGGGGCTTAGTTGTGCCCCGATGGAGGCTGTTTTTGTAGGGTCCGTTGGGTGGACTTGGAATTTGACTATTTCATCTGCTGGTTTAAAAGAGGTGGACTTGGATCTCTTGTCGAGTATCACGTCGTCCCTGTCCACTGTGGAGCATAGCGTGGTTAATTCCTCGGCCGAGAGGGCTTCGGATAATGCCTCGAGGGCCAATGCGGCTGTTTTGTTTTCGGCGTGGAGTGTTGTGTCCGGATCGCTAGCGAGAGTGATGATTCCGTTGGGCCCAGGCATTTTGAGCTTCATGTACCCGTAATGGGGTACGTCTTGGGAATGCCTCCCGTCCTAAAAGAGCGTGATAACCATTGCTGAACGGGGCCACTTGGAATGTAATTTCTTCGGACCTATAATTATCCGGCATGCCGAATACCACATCTAGTGTGATTTTTCTAGCACAGCGTGCTTCCCGACTAGGGATGATTCGTCTAAAGGTTGTGCTACTTTGCTCAATGCGGTTCCAGTCTATTTCCATCTTTTGAAGAGTTTCCTCATATATGAGGTTTAATCCGCTGCCGTCGTCCATGAGTACTTTGGTGAGTCGAAAGCCGTCCACGATTGGACTGAGGACCAGTGTGGCTGGTGCTCGGGCTGTTCGGAATTTAGGTTCGTCACTGGCATTGAAGGTAATAGCCGTTTCACTCCATGGATTTATTGCTGCTACGTGGCAGATTTCGGCCATGCTGCGGAGTGTTCGCTTGCGTCTATTATTTGACGTGAAGGTCTCAAAGACCGTTAACACCGTATTGTTATCCACGGGATGGTTCACTGTGGTATTTGGGAGAAGTAGATCCTCACCACTTTTGGCCACCTGCCGGAGTGTCCAACATGCTCTAAGGTTGTGCATTGGTATTGTATCCGCTATACTATGAATTTTGCAGGGTCCGTTGAGCCATCCTTCCAGTACGGTTCCATACCCTGTAGAGGGTTTTTTTGGTAGTTGACCCGGGTGTATTGTGATAATGCACCCTTGTGTTTCGGATTGTGTTTGTATTCAGGGCCGGATTATCCCAAAAGTTTATTTCGGTTTTCCAGGCACTTTCCATCGCACAGTACTTTTGTACTATGGATGCCAAGTCAGTGAAGCGTGTTATCTCACGGCGATTTATGGCGTTAAAGATTCCCTTGTCCGTGCAATTATTGCATAAAAATAGGATTGCGTCTTCCTCGCGACAGTCCTTAACCTTGTTCATCGCAAGGAGGAATCTGGCCCAATAGTGATGTACTGTTTCCTGGGGCTCTTGCCTTATGTGGGAAAGATCGCTTATGTTTGGGTGGGTGGGTGGAATTGAATCCGAACCCTCACCTGATCTGGGATCCAGGGGCCGAGGAATTTCCAATTTTGGAAGTTCCGGTTCCGGGGTGTGACCCGATAATCCTGGCCCGCTGCCTGACTCTAAGTTCAGGGGTTGGATGTTGTCCTCCCGCGAACGGGTGTCCGGCTCAGAGAGCTCAGGAATCAGGACATAGTTGGTCCTCAAGATGGAGGAAAGGTCGCCACATTGTTCCTCCACCACTGCAATATGATGGGTGACCGGTGGAGAGTTAATCTCCCTTTGATCGGGTTTAAGCCCAATCCGATCGTAGTCCGTAGCGACTCCCAAGGCGGCGATGCGATCTAAGAGCTCATTTAAGGAGGCGAGCTCCATTGGATCCATCTGTTCGATGAGTGCTGATTTGACGTGGAGGCTGTTTTCGATGACCCGAGAAGTCATCGTCGGCGCGGCGACCGAACAGGCGGTCATGATGAAACCGCCTAGCCAGAGAGTTTGGCCGACAGCCAAAGCTCCCCCGACAGTAGTACCGTCTTTAAAGATGAGACGAGACATCCTTCCTTCTGGTGACGGCACAGAGGAACTCTCAATGAAAGCACCAATGTCGGTGTCAAAACCGGCGGATCTCGAGTAGGGGGTCCCGAACTGTGCGTCTAGGCGGATGGTAACAGGAGGCAGGGGACATGAAGTTTTACCCAGGTTCGGGCCCTCTTGATGGAGGTAAAACCCTACGTCCTGCTTGATTAATATTGATGATATGGGCAGTACAAGAGTAGATCTACCATGAGATCAGAGAGGCTAAACCCTAGAAGCTAGCCCATGGTATGATTGTACATTGTCCTACGGACTAAAACCCTCCGGTTTACATAGACACCGAGAGGGCTAGGGTTAGACAAGGTCGGTTACAAGGAGGAGATATACATATCCGTATTGCCTAGCTTGCCTTCCACGCCAAGTAGAGTCCCATCTGGACATGAGACGAAGTCTTTAATCTTATATCTTCATAGTCCGGCCAAAGGATATAGTCCGGCTGTCCAGAGACCCCCTAATCCAGGACTCCCTCAGCCGGTGTCCTCCTCAGCACCCGCGTCGCGCTAGATGCTGTCTCCTCCGAGCTCCCCTCCGGATCATGGAGGAGCAAGCCGTAGTCGTCGACGTCCATGGCCCTGCCGTCTTCCGTCTGCTCCGGATGGAACACGTCGTGGAAGGCGAACTCGGCGATGTAGCTGGCCCGAGAGGCGATCCGTCCGGCTTGCTCCTGTAAGTGCTGCTCCGAACCGGCCCCCTGGCCCATCAACGCATCCAGCTGCAGGTCCAGATGCCAGGACAGCGCGAACCGGAGCGCCATCTCAGCACCGGCACGAGCGGTGGAGACGCGCCACTCGCCAAGCCAGTCCGGCCCCATCTCCAACCAACGCGCTAGGCGCGAGAAGCTGCTCGGTTGGACGGAGTCCGGCCATAGGGCCGCCGTCATCGCGGTGCCGGCCTAGGACAACCGCCCCAACTGCGTTCCCAGGACCCGCAGGCGGGCCTCAGCGGCGGCAATGTTCTCCGGGAAGGTCCAGGCCACCCGCAGATCTGTCCCGGACCCAACAACGCCGGTCGGGTTGCGCTGATGGCAGACGGCTTCCTCCGCCAGCCGCTGTGTCTCCGGGAAGGCCCCTACCGCAAAGGAAGAAGCAAGTTAGAAGAAGAACAACAAGGAAGAAAGGCCGGATCCCGACCCGGCGAACGACAAGAAAAAGCACTTACTGGAGAAGGACTCTTCCAGGTGCTGCACTTCAAGCAACGTACCACGCCGCTCCCATTCGATGGCGCGATCGCGCTCCTTGAGCGCCTTCTCCAGATCGGCCGCCTTGGCAAGGGCCGCCTTCAGCTCGGCGTCCTTGTCTTCGGCCGCCTTCTCGGCCGCCTCGCGGTGACGGGCCTTGTCCTGACGGGCCCCCTCAGCCGTGCCGACCTGCTCCTGCAGGCGATCCACCTCGGCCTGAAGCCGGCCCTTGTCGTCGGCCAGCTGGCCATGCTGCTGGTCCGCCTCCACCAGGGCCTGCTGCGCCTCTGCCACCTTGGCGTCTTTCGCCTTAAGGTGCTCCACCTCGGCCTCGAGGCAGCTCTTGTGACCCGCCAGCTGCTCATGCAGCCGGTTGGCCTGGTCAAGAGACCGCCAAGCCGCATGAGCAGCTGGCGGGTCGGCAACGAGCCGATCGTAGTGATGACCGTCCCGGAGCAGACGAGTCCGTCAGGACAGCACCTCGGCTGCGAAAAAGGACTCAGCAGAAGAAAAAAGCAAGACTTAATATTTGGCCCAACTGTTACACAGTTGGCCCGAATCTCGGGGGCTACACCCAGTGGGCGCGCTAGTGCGACCCCACTAGAAAAAAGCACAAGAATACCTGCGGCGACGCGGAGCTCCTCCTCCTTGGTGGCAAGCTGCTCCTTGAGCTCCCGGTGTTTGCCCAGGAGACGATTGTAGGAGGCGACCCGAAAAGCGTTGAGATGCTGAAGAAAGCAAAAGTCAGAATAAGGCCAACACTCTAAAGATTCGACCCAACTACTATGTAGTTGGCCCGAACCTCGGGGGCTACACCCAGTGGGTGCGCTGGCGCGCCCCCACAAAGAAGAAATTACAAGAAAACTTACCAGAACGACGCGCTCCAGGTCGCGCGTTCGCTCCACCTCGGCTTGGGCGAAGGCCTCGAGCCGTTCCGTCCGGCCTCGCAGGCGGCGACTGACGGGGTCCAGCGCCGCCTCCTCCTGGGACTGAGGCCCGAAGACAATGGCGCTCCCGCTCCGCGCCGGCTGCGGCACGGCAGCTCGGCGCCCTCCCTGCCAGGGAACCAAGGCGTACTCCCCGCTGGCTGCTCGCGACGCGGCCAGCACCTCCTCCGACGCCCCTCCCAGCGACAACGACGACCCAGACGTCGGGACGCCCTGCGTCACCATCTCCGGCCCAGTTGCCGGGGCGGCCTCCGGCACCGCCGCCTGCGGTGCCTCCTCCAAAACCGGCGGCGCCTCCGACACTGCCGCCCGCAACGTCTCTTCCAAAACGGCGCCGCCTCCACCACCATCAGCCCCCGCTCGCCCAACCATGTCGGCCCGCGGTGGGGAGTCATCCGCCACCTCCTTGACCGCCCGGTCGGGGATCATCACCGCAGCCCGGCCTTCATGGCCGCGCTCCCTCGCCAGCAATGGCTCAAAGACCGTCGCCGCCACCATCGTGCCCTCCAGCATCTCGCGCCAGGCCGGCTCCGCGCCGCCTCGTGCCCATGCCGCCATCGCAACGGTCCAAGCATGGACCGACGCCGCCTTCAGCTCCGCCTCGGCCCGATTCCTGTCCCGCCAGGCCACGGCTTCGGTGTCGTTCAGATCCAGGCCAAGGTCCGAGTCGGCCTGTTCCTCCACCTCGGCCTGCTCGGCGAGGTCGGACCAGCTCCTGCGGAACTCGGCCCCTTCGGCGGCCGCGACTTCCACCGCCGCCCTCGCCAGCGCGATTGGTGACCTGAAGAAGAACACGGAATAAGCAAAAAAGAAACAAGACTAGCTCGAGGAAAAAATCGGAGCACGAACGAGAGATGAAGCTTACCCCGCCAAGACTGGGACCGGCGTTGGCCTCCCATCCCTGCCACCGCGCTTCCTCTTGGACGGCCTCCCAGCCCCGGCCGGGTCCGCCGTGCACTTCAGGGCCTGGGGTCGCGGCGCGATGCTGTCTTTCCCATGCGGGCAGCTCGGCGCCATCCCATGCGAGGACCCGGCTCCGCCCGCGTCGCCGCCTCCCCCGCCTGTAGGTGTACAAAAATAGGGGCGCATCTTTGTACCCCTTTTCCTGTGCACGGGCAGTCAGAGCCGCGTCCACGGCCACACCAAGCAGAACGAGGGAGGTGATCCAAGGTAAGATCGAAGCCCAAGACAATCAAAGCAACGCCAAGGCCAAAACCACAAAGAGCAGAGGGACGAAGCCAGTTCCCCCAGCAAGACCCTTGCCGGGTGGCCTCAGCAGCCACGGCGAGACCCTTGCCGGGCCACCTGGCAAGGCCCTCGCCAAAGACGCCGGCAAGGCCACCGCCAAGCCCACGTCAGCCAAGCTTCTATCGCCGTTCACATGCAGCTGCCAACCCAACCAGCTGGGCAGGCACCTGCGTGGCAACATGCAGCTCCCAGACCAACTCATCAAGCGCATGCGTGGCGGCATGCAGATCTTCGTGAAGACTCCACCACCGCGCCAACTCAGCTGCCTGCCTGCCTACATGGCACCGCACACATCCCTGGCCGAAGCGCGTGTTGAAGTGAGGAGGAGCAGTGACGGACGGGACGGACCTCGCCCCCGTCCCTGATAAAGCAAGAGGACACCTAAGCGATGCATTAAATGTGCCTTTTCCTGTAATATGAGGGATAACCTCGTGCCACTGTAGACCTTTCCACCTCCTGTGTGCCACTGTGGCAACCCCTTTTTCCTATAAAAGGAGGCCCGAGGCGACAAGGATAGGGATTCGGCTCTTTTGAACCACACGTTGACCACAACTAGTTTGAGAGCTCAAGAACTCTCAGAAATACACCCACCAAAGCAGGACTAGGGTTTTACGCATCCTCGCGGCCCGAACCTGGGTATACGATCCTTGTGCTGTCTACTAGCACTGCTCTCCTCGCAACCGTGTGCCCCGGCTACCGTAGTAGGGATTCCTGTGATCCCATAGGTGCCGTTCCACACCGACATCCTTGGCGCGCCAGGTAGGGGGCGCAATTGTGAGCATCTGGTCTAGTAGTCAGCCTAGCAGTTCTTTGTCGCCATGGCCCCTAAGAAGAGGAAGACCACGGCGGTCGATTCGTTGGGAGCCGAACGACCCGTGCCGGTGCGGACGAGCAGCAGACCGATCGCAGACAGCACCCGAGCAGTCGAAGCCTGGCGAGCACGTTGTTCGCGCGCCAGACGACCGGCTACATGTCGCCGGATCCAAGGACGGAGCTGCCCCCCCCCCCCCCCCCCGCAGGCGCGCGGGGCCCTCCAGGGGCGTTGCTGTGCCGACTCCAGGTGGCGCGGCGACCACCGCGCGTTCTTCCCATGGTGTGCGCGCCGAGCAGCGTCACCATGATGGTGACCCTGGGCACCGTCGTGGGAAGAGCCTTGTGCGTCATCGACAAAATGAGGGGGTTCAGCACGCTCGCGGAAGCGCTGGCGAAAATGGCACGCAGCCGCTGGGTCGTAACGGAGCTCCTTTTAACGTAGTTAGAAGTCGAAGCGCGCCGTGATCCACGCAGCTGTCGCCGCCGCCCACGCCAGCGCAAGATTTGGCACGCGCACAGCTGCTCCTCGACTTCCCTCCTGCTGCAGAGAAGCTCGACGAGTGGAGGGCCACCATCCGGAGCCTCGTCGCCGTCGCACACAAAGACGATCCGCGATCGGCGGGGCCCTCGGGCCGGCGCTCCACTGAGCCACCACATGCTGGCGCTGGGAGGACTGGGGGAGCTGCGGCCACGGTGCACTCTCCTCCTCCTCGCCAGCCGCCGCGGGCGTCGGCCCGTCGCAACGACGCTTGTGATAACATCCCCATAGCGCCGTCCGACCCGCGGACCCTCCGCTACCAGCGCCAGGTCCTTCAGGAGCGAGCTCATGAAGACGCTCGAACCGCCGTCGAGCGCCGGCGTGAAGCGCGCCGCCAGTTGGACAAGCAGGCGGGACCCGCTATGGACCACCCGACTTCGGGGGGCCCCGGTGGCCTACCTTACGAGGTGGGCTGCCCGGCTTTTACCTGTGAGCTAAGGCAGTTCCAGTGGCCGTCCCACCGCACGTTCAAGCCCGACGTCGGTGAGAAGTACACCAGCAAGACCCATCCGTCCGAGTTCCTCAGCATCTACACCATCGTGATGCAGGCCGCTGGGGCTCGCGACGACAAGGTGCTTGCCAACTATTTCCAGCTCGCGCTCAAGCCCAATGTGATGTCTTGGTTGATGCACTTGCCGGTGGATTCCATTTCTTCCTGGTCAGATTTGTGCCATGAGTTCGTTGGCGCCTTCACAGGAGGCCACCAAGCTCATGGCCAGGCCTGTGATCTGCATATCATTCCCCAGAAGGAAGGGGAGACCCTGTGCAAGTACATCCAGAGATTCAGCCGGGTGCAGTAGAACATCCCCGACGTTCATCCCGCTGCTGTGATTAGCGCCTTCCACTAGAACGTACGCAATCACAAAATGTGCTAGGAGCTGGCGATGACCAAGGTTAAGGATGTGGCCGAGCTCTACATTCTGGACGATAGGTGCGCCCGGGCTGAAGAGGGAAGGAAGTACCCCGGCGAAGATGCCGGCGCGGAAACCGACTCTACTGATGAAGATGCCGCCACTCCGACGAAGAAGAGCCGGCGTCGCAACAGGAAACGCAAAGGCAAGGCCGTGCTTGCCGTTGAGAGATCTGACGATACCGGTGCCGGCAAGAAGGTCAAGGCAGACGCCACCGGCAAGGAGATTGCTGGGTGCACCGCCTGCCGGGCCCTGGCGGCTACCGACAAGCCAGGAGGCTCCGGTAAGCAATACTGCAAGATTCACCGCACCAAGGGCCATGACCTCCAGAACTGCCGACAAGTCGAGCTGCTTGTTGAGAAGCAAAAGGCTGAGTATGAAAGGCGGGACAAGGAGAAGGACTAGGATGGTGCTGAGGGATCCGGCAAGAAGCGTGGCGGCCAAGGAGGCCGCCCTGACAAGGACAACCAGCAAGAGAGGCTTGCCCGGGGCCACAACAAGAAACGAGAAGACGACGCTCACGACGAGGACGACGAGTCTGGTGAGCAAGGGTTCCAGAAGGCTACAGAGGCCATGTGCATCAATGGCGGTGCCTCGCTGCATACCTCTCGCCGCCAGCTCAAGTAGTGGGCGCGAGAGATTATAGCAGCAGAGCCGTCATTCGACGCACAGAAGCCGCTGAAGTGGTCCAGCACGCCCCTCATCTTTGACGCCGAGGACCACCCTGACCGCACTACCGCGGTCGGGTGTTTGCCATTGTTGGTCTCGCCAACAATATGCAACCTCAGGGTGAACAAGATGTTGGTTGATGGCGGGGCCGGCCTGAACCTGATCTCACCTGTCGTGATCAAAAGGTTGCAAATCCCTGATTGAAACCTAGAGGAAACAGGCACGTTTCAAGGGGTCAATCCGGGGAGGAGCCAGCCAAAGGGAAAGGTCACACTGCCCGTGACATTTGGAGGAGAGTTGAATTTCAGGACAGAGAGGATCGTCATCGACGTGGCCGAGATCCCCTTGCCCTACAATGGGATCCTCGGCCGCCCGGCATTGGCCAAGTTCATGGCAGCGCCACACTACGCCTACAACATGCTAAAGATGCCCAGGCCGTTGACCATCATCTCCATCCCCTCCGACAAGAAGGACACGATGATCTGCGCCGACCAACTCTACCGGGAAGTAGTTGTAGTGGCTGCCGTCAAGGCACCTGCTCCTGCCGCTAATGGCCCGGGAGGGAAAAAGGAGCCCGGCAAGACCTGTCGCACCCACTCCGGCAAGCGCACCTCCTCGGAGTGTTATGCTACCGTTGAGGACGTTCCAGAGAGCTCTACCGACAAGAGCAAGAGATCCAGAGCCGAGCCGCCGTAGACCAAGAAGGTGCCTGTCGGGGAGGATGGCATCGGAGGGGCCTTCGTCATAGGCTCCACCCTCGAAGCAAATAGGAAAGCGCGCTCGTCACCTTCATGCGGGCAAATGTGGACGTGTTTGCATGGCAAGCATCCAACATCCCCGGTGTTCCCAGGGAGGTGATTGAGCACCACCTAGCTGTCTGTCCCCACACGCGGCCTGTCAAGCAGAAGGTCAGAAAGCAGGCTTTGGGAAGGCAGGAGTTCATCATAGAGGAGATCAGGAAGTTGGAAGCGGCAGGTTTGGTGAGAGGGGTGCTCCACCCGACGTGGTTGGCCAATCCAGTAGTGGTGCTCAAGACGAATGGGAAGTGGAGACTGTGTATTGATTACACAGATATTAATAAGTCTTGCCCTAAGGACCCCTTCCTGTTGCCGCGCATCGACCAGATTGTTGACTCCACGGCCGGGTGTGATCTGTTATCATTCCTCGACGCCTACTCAGGCTACCACCAAATCTTCATGACAAGAGAGGATGAAGAGAAGACAACATTCATCACCCCATGTAGTACGTATTGCTTTTTACGGATGCCTTTTGGGTTGAAGAGTGCCGGCTCAACGTTTGCAAGAGCAGTCCAAATTGGTTTTGAACCTCAGCTCCATAGAAATATGGAGGCCTACATGGATGACATAGTGGTCAAAACCAAGGACGGGCCCACTCTTGTGCAAGATCTGGAAGAGACATTTGCTAACCTGCGCAAGATCAACCTCAAGCTGAACCCTGAGAAGTGTGTCTTCGACGTTCCGTTTGGCAAGCTTCTCGGGTTCTTTGTGTTGCAGCGTGGGATAGAGGCAAACCCAGACAAGATCAAGGCTATTGAGCAGATCGAGGCGCCCAAGCGGATCAAGGATGTGCGTCAGCTCACCGGCTGCGTTGCCGCCATGAGCCGGTTCATCTCCAAGTCCGTCGAGCGCGCCCTTCCCTTCTTCAAAATCTTGAAGAAGGCAGGCCCAATAGAGTGGACACCAGAAGCCGAGGCAGCACTGCACGATCTGAAGAAATACCTTTCCTTCATGCCGATACTGGTTGCGCCTAAACCACAAGAGCCGTTGCTGCTGTATCTGGCGACGACGAATCAAGTGGTGAGCGCCGCACTGGTGGCACAGAGGGAGGTTGACGAGGAGCCGGCAATGGCGGCAGAACCAGCGGATGGCAAGCCAAAGATTCCCCCGGCAGGGCCTATTGTCGACAAGGCGTGGCCCCCGGCGGAGTCTGGTGCCACCAAGGCAATGCCCGCACAGTCAAGTGAAATGGTGCCAAAGAAGAAGATGATGCAGCGCCCGGTTTACTTTGTCAGCTCCCTCTTGCAGGGGCCTAGGTCGAGGTATTCTAGCGTGCAAAAATTGCTCTTCGGCCTCCTTATGGCCTTGAGGAAGCCGCATCACTACTTCCAGGCCCACGAGATCACTGTCGTTACCCGCCTCCCGTTGCAACGGATACTGCACAACCCGGACGCAACCGGAAGGATTGTGGAATGGGCCTTGGAGCTGTCAAGTTTCGGTTTAAAGTTCGAAAGTACCTCGACAATTCAGAGCAGGGTCTTGGCGGAATTCATCGCAGAATGAACCTCAACACCTGACAAAGAAATCCAGGAGACCACTCTCCCCGGCAAGGAAGCAGACCGCGACTGGATTATGTACTTTGATGGGGCTTTCTTGCTGCAAGGCACCGGTGCCGGTGTGCTACTCGTTGCACCCACCGGAGAACACCTCAAGTACGTGATCCAGATGCACTTCCCCAGGGAGATGTGCACCAACAACACCGCCGAGTACGAGGGATTGCTTGCCGGTCTCAGGATCACGGCAGACCTCGGGGTTAAGAAGCTCATCGCCAGGGGCGACTCGCAGCTTGTTGTCAGGAAGGTCAACAAGGATTATCAGAGCCCATTGATGGAATCCTACGTAGATGAGGTGAGGAAGCTAGAGAATGCTTTGATGGTATCCAGGCGGAGCACGTCCCCCGAGCGGAGAACGACATCGCCGATTACCTGTCAAAGCGTGCCGCATTCAAGCTACCTGTGGAACCAGGTACCTTTTTGCTCCGGTTAACTCAACCATCCGTCGAACTATCAGTGGGGCAGAACAAGCGGAGGAAATCAGGTCCCGACAAGTACTTTCCTACCGAGCCCCCTGGGGCTGCCAGCAAGGGTGCTACCGCGGACGCTGAGCCTGTCCAAGAGCGACTAGCTCTGATAGGGCGTCAAGCCCTGGCCGTAGAGACAACCGCTCTCATGGCGGAACAAATGCCTTTGGTCCTTGCCGTCGAGCCCCAAGCTCCGGCATGGGCGCAGCATACCGTCCGCTTCCTCCAAACAGGGAGCTTCCCGAGGAGCAGGAAGAAGCAGAGAAAGTAGCCCGTCGGTCCGCCCTGTACCAGTTCGTCGATGATGTCCTGTACCGAAGGAGGCCAAACGGTGTGAAACTCAAGTGCATCCCCCGGGAGGAAGTACTGGAGCTGTTGGCGGAGATACATGGAGGCATATGTGGCTCCCACATAGGGTCAAGGGCCCTTGCCGGGAAGGCATTTCGGCAAGGTTTCTTCTGGCCTACCGCGCTCCAGAATGCGACGGCACTAGTAACCAAGTGTGAAGCGTGCCAGTTCCATTCAAGGAAGCTTCATCAGCCGGCTCAAGCCCTTCAAACAATCCCTCTCTCCTGGCCATTCTCGGTCTGGGTGCTCGATATACTAGGCCCTTTCCCCCGCACTGTCGGGGGCTTTGAGTACTTGTACATTGCAATCGACAAGTTCAGAAAGTGGCCGGAGGTGGAAGCAGTGAGGAAGGTGACTGCTCAGTCAGCCGTCAAGTTCTTCAAAGGACTGGTCTGCCATTTTGGTGTGCCAAACAGAGTCATCACCGACAACAGCACGCAGTTCACAAGCCACACCTTCATCCAGTACATCCAAGACCTCGGCAGCAAGGTCTGTTTTGCTTCTGTGGCACATCCATGGAGCAACGTCCAAGCGGAGAGGGGCTGAAGTGTTGCGAGGCCTGAGAACGAAGACCTTTGACAAGCTGCACAAGAGTGGAAGGCGCTGGATTGATGAGTTGCCGACGGTTCTTTGGTCGATCAGGACGACGCCAAATCGAGCCACCGGCCGGACACCTTTTGCCCTGGTATACGGGGCAGAAGCAGTTCTCCCCACGGAACTCATATACGGGTCACCTCAAGTGCCCGCTTATGATGATCTTGAGCAAGAGCCGTTGCGCCAAGATGACGCGACGCTCCTTGATGAAGATCATCTTCGGGCGGCTGTGAGAGCAGCACGCTACCAGCAAGCCTTGCGCCGCTATCATAGCCGCAAGGTTCATGCCCGAAGCCTTGAGGAAGGCGACCTTGTTCTTCGGCGCGTTCAGTCGGCCAAGAATTCCAACAAGTTGGCGCCGAAGTGGGAAGGCCCTTATCGGGTAATGAGAGTCACCAGGCCTAACGCAGTCCGCCTGGAGACCGAAGATGCCGTCCCAGTGAGCAACTCTTGGAACATCGAGCATCTTCGCAAGTTTTACCCATAAGGCGCAGCTTGCCGGGCCTCCCGGCAAGCCACCTTTTTTACAAGCTTTGCCAACAAGGCATGTGACCCTTTGTACAAAGCCAGGCGCAGACCCTGAGCATAAAAAATGAAGCGCTGGTGCCCTAGGTTATAGCATGCATGCTAGGTGGAGTCTCTTCCTTGGTTAGGGTTGATAGTGCTTAGCTACGACTAACCCCTAGCCTAGAGGTCGAGTGCGCGTCTATCTATTCCTTTTCTGTCCTCCTTTGGTTCGCAGGGCACATGAGCACTTCTGCTGAGCTACTCGAAAAGAAGGAAATGGACCGGCGCCCCGACCCCGGCAAGCCAGAGTTGCCGGGGGCTGCACGCACAAGGATCCAACCGCGGCAAGATGAGATTGCCAAGGGATGTGGATCCAGATAAGTCTTTTATCCTATGTCATGCATTTCGGAACCGGACCGGGGCATGTGAAACCTCGTTTTTATCTCTAGGCTGCCGTGCTCCCCTTTTTCCTATGCCTAGGGATTATTTCCTGGGTCCGGATTTGGTTGTAGCCGCGGCGGCAAGGAGGTGGGACGAGGAGCCTAAAACCCACCTCATCCCTGCCTCCGCCAAGAGCGCGAGAACGGTTGAGTGGAGTGGGGGGGGGCAAGGCCTGTTGCCGGGCGAAGAACGTTTATCCTAAAACAATAACAAGGATTCGCTCCTTGTCGTGGGATTTACCCACGGACAAAAAACCCGGCAAGCATCCCTTTTTCATTAAAAACATCCCATACAGGTACAGTTCGTCCGAGATGAAAAACATGAGCAAGGGGATTACAGCTTTTAAATTTTACAAAGGCCCGCGGGCTTACAAACTAAAAAAGAGATAAGATTCCCGTAATCCCTTTCTTGTCCCTCTCCTCAGGAGGCAGGTCAAGGAGGCAAAAGGGCAAAAGGGGCGCCTAGGCGAGCTACGAGCAGCAGAAAGCACCAAGAGAACATCTCGGTGGCCGCCTACGGGCGGGCCGGTGATGACGGTGCCGGGGAAGGAGCTGGAAGACGAGGCGGCAGGACCGACAATACGCGATGAAGGCGTCGGTGCCCGCGTACTCCGAGTTGACGGCCTTGCTGCCCGCCCTCTTCCTCTTCCGCAGCCTCCCGCCACCAGCCGCCCAAGGAGACAACCCTGCAAGGTTCAAGGAGCTGGCCCTGCCCCCGGCCAGCTTCTGCCGGAGGAGCGGCCAGGTGTAGATGCTGCTGCTGCCGCACCCGCTCAGACGCGGGGCGTCCGACGCCTAGTCCGACTCGTCCCCGCTGTTCGCCCTGCTGTCCTCCTCATTGCTCTCGCTCAAGGGCGAGTTTCCATTGACAGAATCTCCATCAGAGGAGCTCTCCACGTAGCATTTCAGACGAGTTCCAAGATCTCCGAAGACCTTGACGGAGAGCAGGCCGTCCTCCATTAACTTGAAGTAGAGGACGAGCCCCGCCATCAGGCTGTGGATGCGGGCGAACGTCTTCCATCCACGTCGGAGATACATGACTCGAGGAGCCGGGAAGTCGACGTCGACCCGCGTGCCCCCGTTCCCGCAGCCCCTCATGTGCAACCTGAGGGTCTGGGGTGGGGCATGCTCCATCACCCGAGCGAACAGAGTGGGGAGACGAAGACGACGACGCGGGGGCCGGCGGAGCCTGATGAAGAACTCGCAAGGCTGGTCTTCAACGTGGCCCTCCATCGGGAAGGGCATCATTGGCAGGGGTGAGGCCGACGCGTCGCCCTGTCCTCCTCTTCCCCAAGCGCTACCGCCTCTGCCCCGGCCTTGCCCACGGCCTCGCCCCCTCCCCCTTCCCCTCGTGGTTGGTTCCACCACCACAGGTTCAGAAGGGGGAGGGACGCGCTGTCGAGCGGTGACCCTTGCCGCCACCGTCAAAGGACCAGGATTCCCTTTCTCCATGGCGGGTGAGAGGAAGGAGCAGAAGCAGAGAGAGATAGAAGATGGAAGAATGCAGGGTGCCATTTCCCCCTTCCTCCTCTTTATAAAGGAACAGGGTTGAGGCTCGGCCGCCCCGCTCGGCCAATCCAGACGCCGGAGGCGCGAGGAATCAGGACCAACCCGCCGCCCAACCAGCGGCGGCCCGGTTTCTCGCCTCCACCGTTTTCCACCACAAGGATGCATGGCAGACGTGCAGAACTGAGGGGACGGGTGAGGCGACCTCTCCCCACCCCGTGATCGTGGGGAGTGGACGCCTTGAAGACCGCACCCTGACCCCGCTCAGTAAATGAGCCACGCCTCCGTGCCTCCCTCTTTTTACGGGGAAGACGCGAGCCGCCTCTTTACTGCGACGTGATGCATGCGTATGGAAACCGTCCCACGCATGCCGCCCACGTCACGCACACCCCTTCACGCCGCACCACGCGCGCGGGTCGTGGAGACGGAGCGCGCGAAGAATCTTATCACGGTAAAAACCGCCCCACCTGCCCGCGCACCGTTTTGGGTCTGGCCCAACAACGCGTTGCGCTTATGTGTGGCCCAGGCCTGGGGGCTCCTGTCGGTGTACAAAAATAGGGGCGCATCTTTGTACCCCTTTTCCTGTGCACGGGCAGTCAGAGCCGCGCCCACAGCCACACCAAGTAGAACGAGGGAGGTGATCCAAGGTAAGACCGAAGCCCAAGACAATCAAAGCAATGCCAAGGCCAAAACCACAAAGAGCAGAGGGACGAAGCCAGTTCCCCCAGCAAGACCCTAGCCGGGTGGCCTCAGCGGCCCCGGCAAGACTCTTGCCGGGACAGCTCGCCCCGCACCAACAGAGCGAGCCACCATTGAGCACACGACCCTCAGTACCATCATCAGCGTGGGGCCAGGGCTCGGGAAGGCACCCCTGTGGTGGCATGTAGATATTTGTGAAGACATATTCAAGATTAGATTAGAAGACAAAGACCCCCGACAAGATCCTTGCCGGGGACGACAACACGCCACGGCGAGACCCTTGCCGGGCCACCCGGCAAGGCCACCGCCAAGCCCACGTCAGCCAAGCTTCCACCGCCGTTCACATGTAGCTGCCAGCCCAACCAGCTGGGCGGGCACCCGCGTGGCAACATGCAGCTCCCAGGCCAACTCATGAAGCGCATGCGTGGCGGCATGCAGATCTTCGTGAAGGCTCCACCACCGCGCCAACTCAGCTGCCTGCCTGCCTACATGGCACCGCACGCATCCCTGGCCGAGGCGCGTGTCGAAGTGAGGAGGAGCAGCGACGGACGGGACGGGCCTCGCCCCCGTCCCCAATAAAGCAAGAGGACACCTAAGCGATGCATTAAATGTGCCTTGTCTTGTAATACGAGGGATAACCTCGTGCCACTGTAGACCTTTCCACCTCCTGTGTGCCACTGTGGCAACCCCTTTTTCCTATAAAAGGAGGCCCGAGGCGACGAGGAGAGGGATTCAGCTCTTTCGAACCACACGCTGACCACAGCTAGTTCGAGAGCTCAAGAACTCTCAGAAATACACCCACCAAAGCAGGACTAGGGTTTTACGCATCCTTGCGGCCCGAACCTGGGTAAACGATCCTTGTGCTATCAACTAGCCCTGCTCTCCTCGCAACCCTGCGCCCCGGCAACCGTAGTAGGGATTCCTGTGTTCCCATAGGTGTCGTTCCACACTGACATCCCGCCCAACGCCACTACACCAACAACTGGCGTCAGCATCAACCGTTCCGTGCCGCGGTCAGCAATTCAAGACACATGAAGTACTGCGGGAGCTCGTACGTGCAATGCACGTGTACCTTACTAGTACTAGTTGGTAGTAGTAAGAAACAAATTCCAGTTTTGGTACGAGCTCGTACTGCGGGAGCACCACAAGGCCTGCCGCAGGAGTTACATTTCCCTCTCAGGGCCCACGGGACCGAACTTCAGTGGCTTAGTGGTAGAAACAAGAAACGTGATGGTCGCCGTGGTTCAACTTCCATGGACAAGCTCTCATGTCTGCTGACACATGTATATCAAAACTAGAGTGTATATATTTCAAGCACGTGAACAAGTATTATTCTACTACTTTGGATCCATTGCAATGCACGGGCCAGCACATTGGTAGTAGTAGTGTCCATCTCTATCTCTAGAGGCCTTCCCTTGTTCATCCTTTTCTCTCACAAGATAAACTACTCATACAAATGCATCTTGATCTTCCGTGGAACACACAAGGATGTTTCCTTGGGGGTCTCTCCAGCGCGGCGTGGCCGTAGTTGCAAGTTGACGCCCCTTGAGATGCCGACGTTGAGGGGCACTCGGATTTCCTCCGATGAGCAAGTAAGATGAGTTTGATCACGTAGTAAATGCATTCTAAAGACTACTTCCGTGTCCATTTCCTAATTCTCCCCTGCCCACTGTTTCACAGGTTAGGCTCGGTGCGAGTGGAGATTGGCTTGCATATGTACGGGAGGGTACCAACATCAATTTGCACAACATTTACAACGGTGAAACCGTTCCCGTAGAACCTTTGTCCAACATTGGGATCAGCCATGCAACGGGCCACCGCATGAATTGGTATGATGGAACCACGGTGAGATTGAATAAGATAGCACGAACCTTGCACATGGCGGTCAAAGGCGGGCCATGCTGTCTACGGCCGATTTGTTGTTGTACGAGTAGGAAGACGTTGTGCTCCTTTCTAACCGCATCTTCGCGATGACAAACCAGGGGACTTATTTTGTGTGGGACACATCCTACGATATACCCCCTCTCTCCTAGTTTATTTGTTTTGAATCTTTTCGTTTTATAAGTTTCAAATTCAAATTTAGAGCTCCCCGTCACATGTTGAGATTACAATGTCCATTAAATCGTTGCGTGCATGTATAGTAAAGAAACAAATCTCGAGTTTGGCACGAGTTCGTGCTGCGGGAGCACCACAAGCCCTGGCGCAGGAGTTACATTTCCTTCTCAGGGCCGTCGGGACTGAGGGGCAGTGGGGCCAAGAGGGGTGAGCCGCAAGTCGGGGGATGTGTGGTTTCATGGGTTCGAGCGGCATCGTGAGAATCGCGGGTGGCTGTGGTAGAAACTTGATGCTCGCCGCATTTTAGGTGGCCCACATGTCATGCACACAAAGGCAGAGGGGCAATGCGGCCGAGAGGGGTGAGGCGCACGTCGGGGGCGTGGTGCCATGGGTTGGAGAGGTGTCGTGGGAATCGCGAGATGAAACGTGATGGTCGCCGTAGTTGAACTTCCATGGACAAGATGTCATGTCTACGGACACATGCACTGCATACCGATCACTGTAAGGAGTAGCAGAGAAAGCTATATATGCGGATAAATAGTTCCTTATAGTCAAGCGGACCCACGCTACTACTCTGTTCCAAAGACATGCACACCATCGAAATAGTCCATCTATATCAATATACACCGAGAGGGAATAATTTTTTTTACAAGAGAGGAAATAGTTCATCCATCCATAATGCCCTCCTGCTGGTGCAGCCTTTTCTTCTTCTTCTTCTTCTTCTTCTTCTTCTTCTTCCCATTCTCTGTGGGAGACGGCTTCACAACAAGCTCTTTGGACCTTGCAGCTATCTCAAAAATCACACGGGCATCGATGGCAGCATATTTTATCCGCTCGTACGTCAAGGGATAATTCTCCCATCCAGACGACCTTAATGCCACCGTCTCGTCACCCTTCTGAAGATTTGTACCAAGCACAAAATTTGCTACGTCGAATAGGGATGGTGTCTGTTTATCTCAGAAACTTCTATAGGAATTTTGATTTTGGTTTGTAGGTCAGCGATGCTATTCAAATTAAGGTTGTATGGCTCCAGCTTCTGTTTGTCCCCTTCGATGGCTACCCCACAGAAGTATACGTCCTCCCGAGACAAGAAATCGTGAAGCTCACCTGGTATGGAGGGCGAGTGTATGATGTGGTACACCAAAACTTCATCTTCGAGGCACAGCTGAAGGATGGCGGCGTGCTGGATCTTCCCAGGGGCACGCTCCGTGTACTCTGCGTCGAGACCGAGGACCCTCGTCTCTACCTTTTCGAGGGAGTTGGATACATTGTTGATCCACTACCGAACAACCCTTGGGTGGACGGTGACGGTGGCAACTATGCGCATCGAGCCTTTGACGAGGACATGTTGGACGCTAAAAACCTGCATCTCAATCTCTATCGCCATTTGGAACCGCTGGAACGGAGGTCTATGGTTTGGAGAATTAGGATTAGATGGCTAGTCTAACTGAAGTAGTAGATGATTATTTAAAGAGGTTAAAACAATGTGAATGCAGTGGGGTTTGGATGCAAATGAAGACGAAGGCGAGGTGAAGAAGCCGAGGAGAATCGGTTCCCGATGGAGAAGTAAATGGGAGAAGTGGCGTGCAGGTAGTTGATTAGACGGCTAGGTAGACTAAACGAAAAGGCTATGTAGGTAGACTGATGAGTCGTACCTATTCGTGTACGTGCCCATCCTTCCTGATAGGTGGGACCTATGCAAACAGATAAAAAAATGTGTCATAGTTTTTTTTGAGTGCGTGAGTGGGAGAGACAACATTCTCTGGTTAAGGAATACTCCCTCCGTTTAGGTGAGTATAAGTCACCTTATGAAAATCAGGTTTTCCCAAAACCTTTAGGCGTGGAGCATTAACTTCCTGCTCGATCCCCTCCCAGCCTCGTTATCCAGCGTTCTCTTCCTATGCTGCCACGTTCTACCTTTCCATTTTTCCTCTTCTCAAGTGTGGAACGATCTGCATGCCGTCCTTGATGCACCAGAACTACCACTGCATGCATCGCGGCAGAGGGTTGATTGGGCATGCACAAGAATTTGGTTCTGCTCGCAATATGGATGATACCTGAACGATGAAGTGAACAGGCATGCTAGCACGAGAGACCTATTTACGCTATACAATACTGGAGTACTCATGTACCTACTACTAGTAGTAGTACAACTGTGGTACACTTGATGGTCAAAATACTATTCAACCGGTCCTCACAGTGAAGTGACAACACCCTGCGCTTGACACTAGTCCAGGCGGCGTGTTTGGGTTACCAAAGTCAGCCTCACCCTATGCACAGTGCAGTCTATCACCGCCGCTGTACAGCACATTGGCGCCTCGCCTCGTCTCCCTCTCTGCTCCCATAGCACCACTCCATCTCCATCTCCTTCTCCGTCTCCATCTCACTGTGCCCCTGTGTACCGTCGCCTCACTCGCCTCCCCCAGTACCACTATTCCCTTGCTAGCCGCTCCAGCACCGACATCCTTCTCCCCCGTAAATCAAGCCCCCTTCCAAACTCCACCATGGCTGAACACGAACCGCGCATCATCCATATGAGCTGCGATTGGAGCAATCTCCCCAATGACATCCTCGACCTCTGTTGTTCGTGTATGGATATGTTGAGCGCCCTGCGGCTGGCTGCATGCTCGAGGGACATGCACACGGCCATCGTCGAAGCGAGGCCTAAGCTTTTCAAGACACCCTGCTTGCTGCTATCTGGTCTTGCGAGATTGGCTCACCATGATACGGAGGCGTGCATGATGCCCCTCGACTTCAATCCGATCTCCATTAGCTGAAACTTCTTTGCAGGTATGTAGTGGGTCACCGTACATCATTTCCCTCGACATTGATCCGATCACCATCGCCCGAAACTTCTTGGCAGGTATGTACTGGGTCAGCATGAACTCCCACTGGATGGCTGCCTTCAGAGAAGACGGTAAAAAGTTGGTGCTCGTGAACTTCCAGACCTCCCATGAGATTATCCTTCCTCCGTTGGATTATATAGAGTATTACCATCGCGGTCCAAGTCATCTAGATTACTACGTCAGTTGGACGGACCTTGTTTTGCAGAAGATTGTAATCTGCCAAGTGCCCACACGACATGCGAATTACGTAGACTTCAAGCTAATTGCCTTGTTCGACCGCGGACTCGCCTATCTTTACGCCGGTGCCTTCTTTAGCTGGAGACAACTCAGCTCGCAGTGGATCATTGTCAAAGCTGATACACACTTCTGTGATGCTATTGAACACAATGGCATCATCTACGCGATCGACAAAGCAGATGGCACCACATATTGCTGGGATGGCGCGTGTAAGTTGTTTCCTCTCATGTTAATGATGACGCCATGACACTATTTGAACTTTTTGTGATGATTGGCATATCTCTGTTTGAGCAGAATTTGAGTAGAACTATGGCAATGTATTAGATACGCCGTAAATCAGCTATATTTGGAATGAGTTACTTCATGCGATTGTGACCATGTCATTACAGCCAATTTGTACCCGGAATAATCAAACGGTTAGGAATATATGGATATTATCCTTATTTTACAATAATCTATATACTACTACTAAATATGAGTGTGTATCAACGGCCATGTTAGTTTCCTCATTTTCATGATGTAGAAACATGCACCATAGTGTTGGTTTCATCTAACCATACATTAGGGAAGTAAATGTGCATATGGAGAACTCTATATTTCAAAGTAGTGAAATCTTGCAATGCTTACCATGTGTACATACCTATATTCGCCCTTCAGCAATCAATGGCTAGAATAATATCCTCACAAAAATTTTGCCCACAGAACACGAGTATATAACAATGCATGGTCTGTTAGTTACCTTGAAGAATTTGTTTGTGAGCACAGAACATGATTACATAACATGCATGACATGGTAGTTTCCTGTGAAGAATCGATTGCGAGATAACATGAGTATAACCATGCATGGCACTTCTATATTTTTGAACCCAATATACATTTCCCTGTATTTTTTCCTAGTTCCAACAGGGACATATCAATGTTGTTTCTTGCATTATCCTACTCATACTCTGAACAATGTTGATCTTACATTAACAATGCCTGTCCTTTTTGATATGATGCAGTGTCCCTATAGTTACTGCCCTTTGTAATCACACCACCTTTTCCAAAAATAGGGAATCACAACTGGTTCCTCGCTCGATCAGACGACGGCAAAAGACTGATGATCATTCGGACACATGAGCCAGAAAAGTTATATTGCAAAAACCCCACTGTATACAAGCACCGTGTAATACGTGAGTATCTGTCGGATTTCGGGTTCCGGCAGACCCTTGAGGTTCGAACACTGGGGTGCGCGCGGGGATCTCTCCCTTATCGATCTACGTCCAATCCTCTCATGCGAACTAAGATGAAAATGATGAACAACACAAGGAGGCCGCGCAACTCCTCCTAGGAGGTGACAGAGGCCGTCGGCAGGTGGAGGAGCCACGCGCGCGGGATGCTGGTGAGGGCCATGGGTAACCAGTTGGCCATCACCCGATCGTCGCCCCCGGCTCCGAGGACGGCCTCCTCGTACGCCAGCGGGAAAATCATCGGGTCTGTCGCGCCGTCGTAGCGCGGCGGCATCTCGAGCCTGAACTTGCGCGGCCACTGCACCTGTCGCAAGGCGGGGGCCAAGGCCCGGAGCCCCCTGGCCCCAGTGTCGGCATCCGTTGCTGGAGTGGGCGGCGCGTTGTCTGCCATGAGGGCGGGTCGTCAGGAGGGAGGACTCCGGCGCACCCCTACCTGGCGCACCAAATGTCAGATTTCGGGTTCCGGCAGACCCTTAAGGTTCGAACACTGGGGTGCGCGCGGGGATCTCTCCCCTACCGATCTACGTCCGATCCTCTGGTGCGAACTAAGATGAAAATGATGAACAACACAAGAGACATGAGGTTTATACTGGTTCGGGCCACCGTAGTGGTGTAATACCCTACTCCAGTGTGTGGTGTGGTGGATTGCCTCTGGGGCTGATGATGGCCAATACAAGGGAAGAACAGCCTCGCAAGAGGTGTTCTTGAACTGGTGCGATGAACTGCTAGGGTGAGTTCCGTCACCTCTCTCTCTCTCTCTGCTAGGGTTCTACCAGATCTCTCTCTCTCCTTTTTCCTCTCTGGGTGTCCCCCCTTCCTTGGTGGAGGCTAGCTCTATTTATAGAGGCCCTAGGCCTCTCCCCGAATAATTGAGCGGGAAGGGCACCAAAAATTGGCCATTTTGAAGGGGAACATGTAGTACAAGTTATCCTGACCAAAGGTGGTCTTCGGCTGCCAAAAGCACTGGTGATGACGCCGTCTTGGGCTCCACGGTGACCTCCGTCCTGCCGCTCTGCTGGTCTTGGTCTTGTTGCACCGGAATGGCAACCTTTGCCTGATACCTTGGCCTGTGCTTGCCCCCTTTGCACCAAAGGGAAACAAGGACCCTGCGCAGGCCGGCGCCCGCCTGGTCTCGATCGTCATGGCTTGCGTCATGGGATCCTCGCGAGGTACCCCTGCCTTGATCTCTCCACCTCCTCGCGAGCCTGCCTGATGAGGCCGCTCTTGAGGAAGCTTCCTGTCGTCCGCCCCGCGAGGCTTGGCCCCTCACGAGGGTCTTGAGCTCGAGCTGATGAAGATGGGCCGTGCTGGGCCCCCACTTGAGCCACGCCGCAGGACGCAGGCAGGCAAGTCTGGGGACCCCCATTCCCAGAATACCGACAGTAGCCCCCGGGCCCAAGGCGCGCCCGGGCTTGACCTGGCAGAGAAGCGATGGGGCAAGCACGAAGCGCCGCGGGCCCTAACAACATGCGGCCTTGGGCGCCGCGTGGCGGTTGATTGGGCGTGGGCGTCTGCACTTCCCACGACGCCTCGACGACCGCACGACTTGACAAGTCCCTGCATGCAGAGAAACCGGTCATGATTACCTGCGATCGTGGTGCTCGGCAGTTGGCCTCCTCCGGCTATAAGTATGGGGTTGAGCGAGCCCCTTCAGTCCATCCCTTCTTGATGCTCCTTTTCTTCTTCTTCGCTAATCGCTGTCCCCATGGCCCCAAAGAGATTCTCGGCCGCGGAGAATGGAAAGGCCCCCTGGGCAGGACCTGACCCTCCCCCGACCAAGCGCGGCCGAGGCCGCCCTCGCAAGTACACCACGGTCCCCGTGGTAGCCTCCCGCGGTCATGGAGACGGTTCCCTGCGTGGTGGTGAGCGCCCGGTTGCCGACGGGGGGCACGCCGTGGGTGTGCGCCCCCCTAGACCACGCTTCCGCTCTGCGGAGGTGCTGCCGGAGTTCGTAGTGTGGTCGGCAGACCCATCCAGCACCCGGCTCCAGCTCCCACATTTCTTCGTAGATGAACTATCGGCCAGCACTTGGTGCGGCTTCTGGCTCCAGGCAGACGGCTGCTGCAGCAGGGCCTCCTGGGCTTCGCTGGAGGTCTCCGTCTTTGGGAGTGGGGCCCTGACGTGCGGCTGGCAAACGTTTGCTCACGTGCGCGGCCTGGGCCGGTGGTGTACCCTGTACTTCAAGTTCGATGGCGACGCCACCCTCTACGTGAGGGTGTTTGGGGAAGATGGTCGCCGTGCCGGGTGCTGCCCTGAAGACGACGACCGCGGCCGCCTGCCCAGCCCCGGCATCGACCAGGATGAAGATGGTGACTGGCATACAGGCGGCGGTGCTCGGGGTTCGCCAAGTTTCGGCTACTCTCCCTCAGGCAGCAGCTCCTCCATCGGTGGCCGCGACTAGCCCCCGCGCCGTCGCGCCCGCCTGGGTGAAGGCAGCGGGTCCACCTGCCGCCGCGCCCTGGTGAAGCGTGAGGAGGCGTCCACCTGACCCCCAGGAGCGGCTCGAGCTTTTGCTGTAGGTTGGTGTTGGACAGATCGTGTCCATTTTGTTTCCTTCCTTTCCTGCGTAAGAAGAAGGTAGTACAGGGCCCCGTGGGGGCGTGTTAGAACTGTTGCTGTTAAGTGTCGCGTTGCTTTTGCCATCTCTGCGCTATGTTTCCATGCTGCGTGTCCATGTGCGGGAGTCATTTGAGCTTGGTGGAGCTTGACGCGGCACTTGCCTCCGGAGGCTGAGGCCTTGCCGTGCGCTTCATGCCCTGCAAGGATTAGTTAGAGGGGTAACCTTTGGTCCCGGCAGCGGGGGCGATCAGCCTAGGTCCTGCGTTTGTGTCGCGATGCCCGTGAGGCATGGACTGGGAGGGGTGCTCCCATAGAGGACTCGGACAGGAAAGCTCTAGACGATCGGGGCGGAAGACACTCGTGAGGGCTCCCGCGAACATCCCTCGCGAGACTTGTGCGAGAGAAAACGAGGCGAGCGAGCGAGAAAGACAAAGAGTCACAAGCCAGGAATGCCAACAACTCCAATAAGACTCCAAACGGGAATAAACACGCCAACTGCAGAAAGCAAATGAAAAAGCCGCGCCCGGCACCTATTCTAGTCTTCGACGTCTTCTCACCAGCGCGGAGCTAAGTGCTGCCACTGGGCGTGGGCGGGAGCCCCCGAGGCCCAAGGGCGGCACTCCAGAGACTCCGGGGCGTGTACAACCCCACTCATTATTACGTGAGAGTGTCACGGGCGGCGAGCTTCACAGGCATTGGCCTTCTTCACAGGCACCGGGCCTTTCTCGAAACGCGGCAGCTTCACAGGCATTTGCCTTCTTCACAGGCACCGGACCTTTTCCAAAACACAGCTTCACAGGCATTCACCTTCTTCATAGGCACCGGGCCTTTTCCAAAATGCAGCTTCACACGCATTCGCCTTCTTGACAGGCACCGGGCCTTTTCCAAAACACAGCTTCATAGGCATTCGCCTTCTTCACAGGCACCGGTCCTTTTCCAAAATGCAGCTTCACAGGCATTCACCTTCTTCACAGGCACCGGGCCTTTCCTTGGTGCTAGTCCTCGCTCAGGGGTAGAACCTCCAGAGATGTTGAATGTTCCATGCGTTCTGGATGGGTACTCCCTCCGGAGTCTCCAAGCGCGTGGAGCCAGGCCTGGAAACATGAACAACCTTGAACGGGCCCTCCCACATGGGAGAGAGCTTGTGCAGCCCCTCCCTGGAGAGAACCCGTTTGAGCACAAGATCCCCTACCTCAAGGGTCCTGGGGCGGATGTTGCGGTAGTGGTATCGTCATAGCGCCAGTTGGTACCTTGCCGCTCGCAGTGCGGCTTCCCGACGACGTTCCTCCCCCATCACGAGATCCGTCCCCTGCATGGCGTCCTGTTGAGCCTCGTCGAATGCCAGGACCCACGCAGAGCGACACCTGACCTCGTGAGGGAGAACAGCCTCTGCTCCCTAGACGAGGAAGAACGGGGTCTCGCTAGTCGGCTTGGTCGCTGTCGTGCGGATTGACCACAGCACGGACTGGAGCTCGTCGTACCAGCCCTTGCCATAGGCTTCCATCTTCTTCTTGAAGGTCCTGGCTTTGAGGCCCCTCAGGACCTCCGCGTTGGCCCGCTCGGCCTGGCCATTGCTCCGGGCGTGTGCTACCGAAGCGTAGCATATCTGCGTTCCAAGGTTAGCACAGTACGTTTTGAAGAGATTACTGGTGAATTGTGAATCGTTGTCGGTGATGATGCGGTTGGGCACCCCAAATCGGCTCACGAGGCCCTTGATGAATTTGACCGCTGAGCCTGCTGGGATTGTGCGGACGGCTTCCACCTCATCCCACTTGGTGAATTTGTCCACGGCGACGTAGAGGTAGCGATAGCCCCCTGGCGCCAGAGGAAATGGGCCCAGAATGTCGAGCCCCCAAACTGCGAACGGCCATCAGAGGGGTATAGTCTGTAGACCCCCCGCAGGCTGATGGATCTGCTTAGCGTGAAACTGGCAGGCCTCGCAAGCCTTCACAAGCTCAACGGCGTCGTTGAGTGCTGTGGGCCAATAGAATCCACTACGGAACGCCTTGCCGACGAGGGTCCATGACGACGAGTGGTGCCCGCAGTCTCCGCCATGTATGTCCGCCAGTAGCTCCTTCCCTTGCTCTCGGGAGATGCAACATAAGGACACGTCATTCAGTCACTTCCTGTAGAGCTCTCCATCCCTGATGCAATAAGCCGTGGCCTGCCACGCCACACGCTCCGCCTCCTCCTCATTCTCTGGCAGAGTCCCTTGCATCAGGTAGTTCTTGAGCTCCGGGATCCAACACCCTTCCTGAGGCTCTAACGCTAGGAGCAGGCGTGCCCCTGAGGCTGGGCCGCAGACCGGGGCTCCTGAGGTAGGCGGCTGAGGGAGCTCCTCCCTTGGTTGTGCCATGCTCGATAGCGACGGCACCACCGAGGGTTTGAAGAGCCGCTCCTCAAGGACGCCAGGCTCCTGAGGCAGCCGCCTAGATGCCCTCTTGGCAATGTCGTCAGCCTCCTGATTGGTGCCGCGAGGCACATGTTGCAACTCCAATCCCCAGAACTGTTTCTCCATCTTGCGGACCTCAGCGAGGTAGGCTTCCATGTGCTCGTCCTTTGGCTCGTATATCTTGTTGGAGAAGTTGACGAGGAGCTGTGAATCGCCCTTGATGATGAAGCGCTTCACCCCTAAGGCAGTTGTGGCCTTCAAGCCTGCTATTAGGCCTTTGTACTCCGCTATGTTGCTGGAGACCTTTTCTCCGTGCTGGAAGCAAAGTTGCATGGCGTAGTAGAGTTTGTCCTGGGTAGGGGATACGAGCACTGCGCCAGCTCCAGCACCGTGTCGGGAGAACGCCTCATCAAAGTACATGACCCAGCCATTCGGTGCTTCACTTCCCGGGGAAAGTGATCGGTCTTCGCCTGCCTCGAGACCCGGCGCTTCTGCCCATTGTGCCACGAAATCTGCTAGCGCGGCTCCCTTGATGACTCTGGTCGTACTGAATTCTAGCTGAAATGCCTGTACCTCAATGTTCCATTCAACAACCCTTCCAGCTGAGTTGGGGATCCTGAGTACCCTCTCCAAGGGGTATGCCGAGACGACCTTGAAGGGGTGGCCTTGGAAGTAGTGCCACAGCTTGCGTGAGGCCACCAATAGCGCGAGGAGGAGCTTTTGAGGCATGGGGTACCGCGCCCGCGCGTCCCGTAGCACCGTGCTGACGAAATACACGGGGTGCTCGACGAGGTTGAGGGTGCTGGCACTGCTTGCGTCCTCCGGAGGTCGAGGCGTCTCTTGAGACGACGGAGCTCCCAGTGCTTGGTCGCCTAAAGGGGCCTCTCCTGCTCCGGGTGCGTTCTCCTGCCGCAGCTGTCCCTTTCCGGCTGCGGTTGCGGCCTTCGCGAGGCCCTCCTGGCTCTGTTTTGCTTCAGTTTGGACCGTTGATGCGGCCTTGGCACGGCGCTCCTCCCTGACCACTACCAGGGCTGCGCTAGCGAAGTAGGGGGTGGCCGCAAGGTAGAGCACCAGGGGCTCCCGAGGATGCGGAGCTACCATCATTTGTGGACTGGTAAGGTACCTCTTGAGGTCTTGGAATGCCTTGTCGGCCTCTTCAGTCCATTCGAAGGGGCCCTTTTTCTTCATCAGCTTGAAGAAGGGCAGCGCTCGTTCCCCCAGCTTGGAGATGAAACGCCCCAGCGCAGTTACACGCCCGGTGAGCTTCTGCATTTCTCTGAGGGTCCTTGGCGGGCTCATGTCTTCGACTGCCTTGACCTTCTCCGGGTTGGCGTCGATGCCCCTGTGGGATACGAGGAAACCCAGGAGCTTGCCTGAGGGGATCCCAAACACGCACTTCTCCGGGTTGAGCCGTAGGTCCACTTCGTTGAGGCTCGCGAACGTTTCTTCCAGGTCCTGTATCAGGGTCCTTGCCTCACGAGACTTCACCATAATGTCATCGACGTAAGCTTCTGCGTTCCTCCCGAGCTGCCGGCCTAAGGCGATGTGCATCAGCCACTGAAAAGTCGCACCTGCGTTGCGTAACCCAAACGGCATGCACGTATAGCAGTACACTCCACACGGGGTCAGGAAGGCCATCTTCTCCACGTCTTCTACCGCCATCTTGATCTGGTGATAGCCCGAGAAGGCATCTAGGAAGCACAATAGGTCACACTCTGCGGTGGAGTCGACTATCTGGTCAATGCAGGGCAGCGGAAATGGATCCTGCGGGCAGGCCTTGTTGAGGTTGGTGAAGTCGATGCACATGCGCTCCTTTCCTCCCTTTTTCGGTGCAACGACCGGATTAGCTAGCCAATCAGGGTAGCGGACCTCGTAGATAACTCCTGCCGCCTCTAGCTTCCGGGTCTCTTGAACGATGAAAGCTTGTTTCTCAGTAGACTGCCGCCTTGCCTTCTGCTTCACGGGGCGCACGTTGGGGCACACGTTGAGGTGATGCTCAATCACTTCCCTTGGGACCCCTGCTAACTGATCAGGTTCCCACGCAAACACCTTCTTGTTCGCACGCAGGAAACCGATCAGGGCTTTCTCTTGCTCGGGCTCGAGGTTGGCCCCTATGGTGAAGGTGGCGCCAGTGGACCCGTCCTCGTCGACTGGTACCTGCTTGGTTTCTGCCTTGTCTTGGGTGAACAACTGCTTCTTTTTAGCCGGCGCAGCCCCCTTGGGCTCAAGGGCATCGGTGCCAGTGGGCTGCGCCACCGCGGCTGCCCTCAAAACAAGCTGGAGCACCTGCGGTGCATCCCTTGTGTCTCCTGACACGGTGAGGATGCCGCTGCTCCCAGGCATCTTCATGAGGTTGTACGCCGGGTGAGTTGCCGCCATGAACCGGGCCAGGGCCGGATAGCCGAGGATGGTGTTGTAGGGGAGGCCGATGGGGCGATGTCGAAGTCGATCAGCTCCGTGCGGAAGTTGTCGCAGGTGCCGAAGGTCACTGGGAGGCGGATCTGCCCCAAGGGGGCGGTGGAACTGGCTCCGACGCCCGAGAAAGGCCTACTGGGTCAGAGCCGCTCCAGCGGCACGTGGAGGAGGCTGAAGGCCTCCACCGAGAGCACGTTGAGGCCGGCACCACCGTCGATGAGGGTCCTGGTGACGGCCACTTGGCAGATGGTGGGGATGCACAACATCGGGAGCGCGCCCGAACCAGTGGGGTTGAAGGGGTGGTCCTCCGAGTCAAAGGTTAGATTGCCCTCGGGCGCCACCCAGCCCGGGGGGCTTCTCAGCGCTTGGAGGCGGTGCTGATCCGGCGGGTGAACGGCTTGACGTGATGGCTCGAGGGTGGTGCCTGGGAGCCACCCAGGAGAGCTGCGACAACGGGCGGCGCTGGTGCGGCGAAACGGGCGAGGAAGAGGTCGCGCAACTCCTCCCAGGAGGTGACAGAGGCCGTCGGCAGGTGGAGGAGCCACGCGCGCGGGATGCCGGTGAGGGCCATGGGTAACCAGTTGGCCATCACCCAATCGTCGCCCTCGGCACCAAGGACAGCCTCCTCATACGCCAGTGGGAAAATCATCGGGTCCGTCTCGCCGTCGTAGCGCGACGGCATCTCGGGCCTAAACTTGCGCGACCACTGCACCTGTCGCAAGGCGGGGGCCAAGGCCTGGAGCCCCCTGGCCCCAGTGTCGGCATCCGTTGCTGGAGCGGGCGGCGCGTTGTCCGCCATGAGGGCGGGATGCGATATCGAGGGAGAGCGGGTCGTCAGGAGGGAGGACTCCGGTGCACCCCTACCTGGCGCACCAAATTTCGGATTTCGGGTTCCGGCAGACCCTTGAGGTTCGAACACTGGGGTGCGCGCGGGGATCTCTCCCCTATCGATCTACGTCCGATCCTCTCATGTGAACTAAGATGAAAATGATGAACAACACAAGAGACACGAGGTTTATACTGGTTCGGGCCACCGTAGTGGTGTAATACCCTACTCTAATGTGTGGTGTGGTGGATTGCCTCTGGGGCTGATGATGGACAGTACAAGGGAAGAACAGCCTCGCGAGAGGTGTTCTTGAGCTGGTGCGATGAACTGTTAGGGTGAGTTCCGTCGGCTCTCTCTCTCTGCTAGGGTTCTACCAGATCTCTCTCTCTCTCTCTCCTTTTTCCTCTCTGGGTGTCCCCCCTTCCTTGGTGGAGGCTAGCTCTATTTATAGAGGCCCTGGGCCTCTCCCCGAATAATTGAGCGGGAAGGGCGCCAACAATTGTCCATTTTGAAGGGGAACATCTAGTACAAGTTATCCTGACCAAAGGTGGTCTTCGGCTGCCAAAAGCACTGGTGATGACGCCGTCTTGGGATCCATGGTGACCTCCATCCTGCCGCTCTGCTGGTCTTGGTCTTGTTGCACCGGAACGGGAACCTTTGCCCGATACCTTGACCTGTGCCTGCCCCCTTTGCACCAAAGGGGAAACAAGGACCCTGCGTAGGCCAGCGCCCGCCTGGTGTCGATCGTCATTTCTTGCATCATGGGATCCTCGCGTGGTACCCCTGCCTTGATCTCTCCGCCTCCTCGCAAGCCTGCCTAATGAGGCCGCTCTTGAGGAAGCTTCCCGTCGTCCGCCCCACGAGGCTTGGCCCCTCGCGAGGGTCTTGAGCTCGAGCTGATGAAGATGGGCCGCGCTGGGCCCCCACTTGAGCCACGCCGCAGGCCGCAGGCAGGCAAGTCTGGGGACCCCCGTTCCCAGAACGCTGACAGTATCCGGACAGTGGTTGTTACGTCTATGAGCAGGATACCAACTTGTTGGGGCCTTTAGGATTTTTTAGTTGGAGGCGGGTGAGGGAGTCCTGGATTAGGGGGTGTTCGGATAGCCGGACTATACCTTCAGCCGGACTCCTGGACTATGAAGATACGAGATTGAAGACTTCGTCCCGTGTCCGGAAGGGACTTTCATTGGCGTGGAAGGCAAGCTTGGCGATACAGATATGTAGATCTCCTACCATTTAACCGACTTTGTGTAACCCTAACCCTCTCCAGTGTCTGTATATACCGGAGGGTTTTAGTCCGTAGGACAACATACACAACAACAATCATACCATAGGCTAGCTTCTAGGGTTTAGCCTCTCCGATCTCGTGGTAGATCTACTCTTGTACTACCCATATCATCAATATTAATCAAGCAGGACGTAGGGTTTTACCTCCACCGAGAGGGCCCGATCCTGGGTAAAACTTCGTGTTCCTTGCCTCCTGTTACCATCCGGCCTAGACACACAGTTCGGGACCCCCTACCCGAGATCCGCCGGTTTTGACACCGACATTGGTGCTTTCATTGAGAGTTCCTCTGTGTCGTCGCATTCAGGCTCGATGGCTCCTACGATCACCAATAACGATGCAGTCTAGGTTGAGACCTTCCTCCCTGGACAGATCTTCGTCTTTGGTGGCTTCGCACGGGCCAATTCACTTGGCCATCTAGAGCAGATCGAAAGCTACGCCCCTGGCCGTCAGGTCAGATTTGGAAGTTTAAACTACACGGCTGACATCCGCGGGGACTTGATCTTCGACGGATTCGAGCCACTGCCGAGCGCGCCGCACTGTCCCGACGAGCATGATCTAGCTCTGCCGCTGAACAGTGCCCTGGAGGCCGCACCCGCATCGGCTTCGACCCTTAATTCGGAGCCAACTGCGCCGATCGAGGATAGGTGGTTGGACGCCGCCTCGGGGGCTGCGATCCCAACGGCGATCGAGCCAAACACCAGCCCCGCACTCTGCGAGACTCGTGACTCCAAGGAGCCGGACTCCTCTCCGGACTCCGAACCCTCCGCGACCTGCCAATCAAATCCGATTGGGCGCCGATCATGGAGTTTACTGCCGCAGACATCTTTCAGCACTCGCCTTTCGACGATATTCTGAAGACACTGAAGTCTCTCTCTTTATCAGGAGAGCCCTGGCTGGACTACGGTCAGCAAGGTTGGGATACGGATGATGAAGAAATTCAAAGCCCACCCACCACCCATTTGTAGCCACTGTCGACGATTTAACCGACATGCTCGACTTCGACTCCGAAGACATCGACGGTATGGACGCCGATGAAGGAGACGATGAAGAACCAGCGCCTATTAGGCCCTGGAAAGCCACCTCGTCATATGACATATACATGGTGGACACCCCAAAAGAAGGAGATGGCGATGGAACAGCGGAGGATGACCCCTCCAAGAAACAGCCTAAGCACCGGCGTCAGCGGCGCCGCTCAAAATCCCGCCAAAACAAATACGGTGATTCCAGCACGGGAGATAATAATACTCCAAAAAGTGCCGAAGAAAACCCCCTCCAGCAAGATTTAGTACAGGAGGATGGAGAAACCAGCCCTCATGAGAGAGCGGCAGACAGAGAGGTCGAGGACGATAACTATATGCCTCCCTCCGAAGACGAGGCAAGCCTCGACGACGACGAATTCGTCGTGCCAGAGGATCCCGTCGAGCAAGAGCGTTTTCAACGCAGGCTTATGGCCACGTCAAGAAGCCTCAAGAAAAAACAGCAACAGCTTAGAGGTGATCAAGATTTGCTAGTCGACAGATGGACTGAAGTCCTTGCGGCCGAAGAGCATAAATTCAAACGCCCCTCCAAGAGCTACCCAAAGCGCAGGTTGCTACCCTGATTAGAGGAGGAAGCACTTAAACCTACATCACCTACACTCGATACGGCCGATCGGCCACCCCGTGGCTGCGACAGAGAGGCCTCTCGGCCCTCCACTCAAGCCGCACCCCGTACCAAGGCACGGGAAGATGTGCCGGACCTGCGAGATATGTTGGAGGACAAGGCAAGGCAAACAAGATTGATCTATGGATCGCGTGGGCGCCCCACGACTCGAGATGGTAACCGTCACGCCGGCCACAAATTCGGCAGGGCCGAACACAGTAGACAAAGCTCATTGGAGCTACGTCGTGATATAGCCCAGTACAGAGGCGCCGCACACCCACTATGCTTGACAGACGAAATAATGGATCATCAAATCCCCGAGGGTTTCAAACCCATAAACATCGAATCATATGATGGCACAACAGATCCTGCGGTATGGATCGAGGATTATCTCCTTCATATCCACATGGCCCGCGGCGATGATTTCCATGCCATCAAATACCTCCCACTCAAGCTTAAAGGACTAGCTCGGCATTGGCTTAACAGCTTGCCAATAGGATCAATCAGTTGTTGGGAGGACCTGGAAGCCGCATTCCTCGACAATTTCCAGGGCACTTATGTGCGACCCCCAGACGCCGATGACCTAAGTCACGTAATTCAGCAGCCAGAGGAATCGGCCAGGCAATTCTGGACACGGTTCCTAACAAAGAAAATTCAAATAGTCGACTGTCCGGACGCTGAGGCCCTAGCAGCCTTCAAACACAATATCCGTGATAAGTGGCTTGCCCGGCACCTTGGACAGGAAAAGCCGAAGTCTATGGCAGCACTCACGACACTCATGACCCGCTTTTGCGCGGGAGAAGACAGCTGGCTTGATCATAGCAACAATATGACCAAGAACCCTGGTAATTCGGATACCAGGGACAGTAGTGGCAGGTCGCGTCACAACAAGCAGAAGCGCCGCATTAAGGGCGACAATGCTGAGGATACGGCAGTTAATGCCGGATTCAGAGGCTCTAAATCCGGTCAGCAGAAAAAGCCATTCAAAAGGAATCCTAGGGGCCCGTCCAGTTTGGACCGAATACTCGACCGCTTGTGCCAGATACATGGCACCCCCGAAAAGCCGGCCAATCACACCAACAGGGATTGTTGGGTGTTCAAGCAGGCAAGCAAGTTAAATGCCGAAAATGACGACGAGGAGCCCCGGCCGCCGAACAATAGTGGACAGAAGGGTTTTCCCCCCACAAGTGCGGACGGTGAACATGATATACGCAACCCACGTCCCCAAAAGGGAGCAGAAGCGCGCATTACGGGACGTATACGCGGTAGAGCCAGTCGCCCCAAAGTTCAACCCATGGTCCTCCTGCCCGATCACCTTTGATCGAAGGGACCATCCCACTAGCATCCGTCATGGCGGATTTGCCGCATTGGTTCTAGACCCAATTATTCACGGATTTCATCTCACTAGAGTCCTTATGGACGGCGGCAGCAGCCTGAACCTGCTTTACCAGGATACAGTGTGGAAAATGGGCATAGATCCCTCGAGGATTAAGCCCACCAAAACGACCTTTAAAGGCGTAATACCAGGTGTAGAGGCCAACTGTACAGGCTCAATCACACTTGAAGTGGTCTTCGGATCTCCGAATAATTTCCGAAGCGAGGAGTTAATCTTCGACATTGTCCCGTTCCGCAGTGGTTATCACGCACTGCTCGGGCGAACCGCATTCGCCAAGTTCAATGCGGTACCGCACTACGCATACCTTAAGCTCAAGATGTTAGGCCCTCGAGGAGTAATTACGGTCAATGGAAACACCGAACTCTCCCTCCGAACGGAGGAGGACACGGCGGCCCTTGCAGTGGAAGTACAAAGCAGCCTCTCTAGGCAGTTCTCCAGTCCGACCACTAAACTACCGGACACCGTCAAGCGCGCCCGGAGTAACCTACAACAAGACTGCCTGGCACGATCCGAGCAGGCGTAGAAATGCGGCCCCAACCCCAACCCTCGCAAAAAGGCGACGCCAGTACTTCGCGTACATAACTACGCTCTAGAGATACCATGGGTACAGGGGGAGGGGCACCATCACGGCACGCCCGAAACACGGCTTAAACCGCACCAGGGGCTGCCGATTTTTTTATTTTCTCTTAATTTCAGGACTCCACTCTTCGGAAGGCCTGTTCGGCAGTTCAATTGACGCACAAACGATGCAAGAACCAGGGAAGCAGACAAGCCATGCTGCATTACGGAACTCCCAGGTGGTCTCTATCACGAGCAGTATACCTGTTTCGCATACCATTCCGCAGCCTGCCCCTGGAACGGACATGTTAAAATAGTCCAACCTTTTGCTTATCGCATTATTTGTATCGTTCTGCTTTGATCGCAACCCTTTTTTAATAAACAATGCATAGCTTTTGTCTATTTTTGCATTACTTTTTTTACAAATATATGTTCCTTAACGACATGCTGCACCCGTACTCTTTGGTACGGCCAAAATACGCCAGGGGCTTTAGTACCCCTCAATATGGTGTGAGAAGTCCGAACACTTTAACAAGTGCGGCACCTCGAACTTATAGCATTATATGCATCGGCTCCGAATCATGTCTTGGGTCAATAGTTGGGTTTGCCCAGCTCCTATGTTTTGGTGCCTTACGTTCCGCTATATCGGCTAAGGTAGCACTAGGAGAACCACTGCGATTGTGCCCAGTTGAGCTGGGTCGAGCACCTCAGTGGAGAAAGGTAAAACTGACTGTCATGATGAAGCGAGAGTTGGTCGCTGTTCGAGAGGTTTTTCGAGTCCCTAAAAACTTATGCCTCTTAGAGCGAGGAGTCGGCTCTATCCGGCCAAGGCGTGGATAGCGCCCCGAACTCGGTCTTCCTAATACCAGGGGCTTCGCCGAAATTTAAAATTATAGAATTCTATGGCTAAGTGAGAGTGTTCACGCATTATAGTCCGATTGCCTTGTTCGTTGGGCTGAGCGCCTCCCTTGAAGGACCCAAATATGGGAAAAAGAGCGCTCAGGTTTATCCCCGAACACCCCAGCACTAGCGGCACGGGAGCAGAAGCCGACGACTCGCCATCTCTCAGAATTGATAAACAGCCGCACAGAAGGTAATATTTTAAATTCCAACAGCATTGCTTAGCGCATATGAACAAGTTTTCAGCGCACAGGACAAAACGAGCAAGTTTCACTCAAAAATTACATCCCTAGAACATTCATCCACCACAAGGCAGGCACCCTTCAGAACATCCTTATAATAATTCTCGGGCTTGCGATGCTCTTTCCCCGATGGTGGCCCGTCCTTCACAAGCTTCTCAGCATCCAGCTTGCCCTAGTGCACTTTAGCACGGGCAAGGGCCCTACGGGCACCTTCAATGCAGACGGAGCGCTTGATGACTTCGAGCCTTGGACAGGCCTCCACCAGCCGCCGCACCAGCCCGAAATAGCTCCCAGGCAGAGCCTCTCCAGGTCACAGCTGAACTATGAGGCCCTTCATGGCCTGTTCGGCCGCCTTGTGGAGCTCGACCAGTTGCTTCAGCTGGTCGCTCAGGGGCACGGGGTGTCCGGCCTCAGCATACTGAGACCAGAACACCTTCTCTGTCGAGCTGCCCTCCTCGGCTCGATAGAATGTGGCGGCATTGGACACACTCCGGGGAAGATCTGCGAACGCTCCTGGAGAGCTCCAGATTCGGGTAAGTAACAAGTAACTCACGTTTATGTGTTTGCTTTGCATAAAGAATGCCTTACCCGCCGCTATCTTCTTCACCTCATCCAACTCCTGGAGGGTCTTCTGGGATTCGACCTTGGTAGACTTGGCATTTTCAATAGCCGCCGCGAGCTCGGACACTCGCGTCTTTGAGTCAAGCTCCAAACTCTCATGTTTTTTCATGAGAACCCGGAGCTCTTGCTGCACCTTGCCAACCTGGGCCTCGTACCTCTCCCGCTCGGTGCGCTTCGTGGCCGCCCTCTTCTCGGCCTCGAGCAGCGCTTGCTTAAGGGTCGCCACCTCAGACGTGGCCCCTACAATAGCCACGATAATCCTGTCATTTTTTGCAATTGCACCTTTTTATATATATATTTAATCAAGGTATTTCTTACCTTCATTGTCCTCGAGCTGCTTCTTGGCACGCCCGAGCTCTTGCTCGGACCGCTCGAGGTTCTGCTTTAGCGTGTCCACTTCCGCAGTCAGTGCGGCGGACGCAAGCAGCGAAGCCTGCATACGCATATTGACTCCTTTTTGTTAGACTCCTGCGAATTTTATTTGATCCTCTATTCGGCTTTTCTTCCCGAGTGCCAAACAGAGCATCAGGGGCTACTGTCTATGCGGTAATATCATTTACACATTCTTTACTTACCTCAAAGCCTGTTAAAAGGCTAGTACAAGCTTCAGTCAGTCCGCTCTTGGCGGACTGAACCTTCTGGACCACCACACTCATAATGGTGCGGTGCTCCTCGTCGATGGAGGCGCCTTGGAGCGCCTCCAACATATTGTCCGGCGCCTCCGGTTGGACGGGGGTCACCGGCACGGTGGGCTTGCTCCTCTTGGAAGGAGGTCCCCCGCCAGACTCTAGAACCTTTGAAGGTTCCGTAGTGGTGTCCGACCTAGAGCCGGACTTGGAGCCCTGGGGGGTTTCATCCCCTTTACTCCTGGAGTCCGGGAGGTCGCCTTGCGGCGCCTCCAGGACCACCTCCTCCCGGCTTGGAACCTGTTGGGACAACACTTCGGTGTCATCCGTAGGGTAGGGGGAGGAAGCCGTCGGAAGCGAGTTCACATCCGACGAGTCCAGTGAGCCGCTCGACGACGCGTCGAGCCGGTCTTTGGGTGGGCTGCATAAACATATTCGACATAAGGGAAAGCTGTGCAATAAACGAATACTATGAATTACTCTGGTATCCGGATACTTACGATTTTGCCAGGGGCTTGGCCCTGGGCGGCCACTCCTCTCCGTCGTCGTCGGCGTCGGTGGAATAGTCCAGAGTAAGGGTTTTCCCCTTCTTGGACCCTTCGGCCTCCCCAGTTGGGGCGGCCTTCCTTTTCTTCTCTCCTCCCGCTGGAGGGGGAGAGGTCTCTTCTTCTTCCTCCTCGTCTTCACAGGAGGAATGCGCCTCGGAACCGTCGGATGATGGATCTGACACCTCCTGGCGCCGGGCACTCTTTCAAGTCCCCGTGGCCTTCTTTGTGGCCTTCTTCTCCGGCACCACATAGGGTGCCGGAACCAGCAGCTTCACCGAACGAGCGTCCGCTGGGCCTTCGGGCAAAGGAGCCGGATAGTTGATCTGTCCGGACGTCTCCTGCCAGTCCTGTCAAAGGTAAGGGGGCTTAGATCCCGCATGGAGTCAAACTATGAAAAACTAATACCCTGTAAAAGGAAAAAAAACAGCTTACCGCATGAGCATGACGCTGCGTACTGAATCCGCGATCCTCGGTAGCGGATGCGGGGGCCTCGGCGCCCTTGAAAAGCACCTTCCAAACATCTTCATACGTCGTGTCGGAGAGCCTGCTCAGAGTTCAGTGCCGCGTCGGGTCGAACTCCCACAGGTTGAAAGCCCGTTGTTGACACGGCAGGATCAGGCGGATGAGCATAACCTGGACTACGTTGACAAGTTTGAGCTTCTTGTCCACCAGGGTTTGGACGCATGTTTGGAGTCTGGTCAGCTCTCCTTTTTTACCCCACGACAGGCCCGTCTCCTTCCAGGAGGTGAGCCGCGTAGGGGGTCCGGATCGAAACTCGGGGGATGCGACCCATTCGGGGTCGCGCGGCTCGGTGATGTAAAACCACCCCGATTGCCACCCCTTCAGGGTCTCCACAAAGGAGCCCTCGAGCCATAAGACGTTGGGCATCTTGCCCACCATGGCGCCTCCGCACTCCGCCTGGTTCCCGCGCACCACCTTCGGCTTGACATTGAAAGTCTTGAGCCATAGGCCGAAATGGGGGCGGATCCGGAGGAAAGCCTCGCACACGACGATAAACGCCGAGATGTTGAGGACAAAGTTCGGGGCCAGATCATGGAAATCCAGGCCATAGTAGAACATGAGCCCCCGGACAAATGGGTGGAGAGGGAAGCCCAGTCCGCGGAGGAAATGGGGGAGGAACACCACCCTCTCATGGGGCCTAGGGGTGGGGATGAGCTGCCCCTTTTCGGGAAGCCGGTACGCGAAGTCGTTAGACAAGTATCCGGCCTTCCTCAGTTTTCTGATGTGTCCCTCCATGACGGAGGAGACCATCCACTTGCCTCCCGCTCCAGACATGGCTGGAGAAGGTTAAGGTGGGGAGTGCGGACTTGGGCACTGGAGCTCGAGTGTGCGAGAATGGATAAGCAAGGGAGGAAGAAGGCGTAGGTGAAAAGGTGGATCCTTATCCCCTTATATGGGTGGACGCAACTACGTGTCCCCACCAGCCTGGTAAAACTCGCTTATCTCCAAGCGCCGTAATCAATGGCGTGGTTGGGTTACCCACGCCCGTATTGATGAGAATCCTGGAATAAGGAGACACGATCTCTGCTTTAACAAGACGTGCCAAGGAAACCGCCTCGCATTACGCGCTGAGGTGGGATAATAAAACGACTCGAATAAAGGCTTGGCCGTGGTGTGTCACACTACAGAATACGTCAGCAGATTAGATTTGTGTAAATGTTATTCTCTCTATGGCAATATGTGGAAACTTATTTTGCAGATCCGGACACTATCTTTGTGTTCAAAATCTTCTATGAAGTACTTGGAGGAGGAACCCGCCTTGCAATGCCGAAGACAATCTGCGCGCCGGCGTCGTCGTCATTGAAGCCTAGTTCAGGGGCTATTGAGGGAGTCCTGGATTAGGGGGTGTTCGGATAGCCGGACTATACCTTCAGCCGGACTCCTGGACTATGAAGATACGAGATTGAAGACTTCGTCCTGTGTCCGGAAGGGACTTTCCTTGGCGTGGAAGGCAAGCTTGGCGATACGGATATGTAGATCTCCTACTATTGTAACCGACTTTGTGTAACCCTAACCCTCTCCGGTGTCTATATAAACCGGAGGGTTTTAGTCCATAGGACAACATACATAACAACAATCATACCATAGGCTAGCTTATAGGGTTTAGCCTCTCCGATCTCGTGGTAGATCTACTCTTGTACTACCCATATCATCAATATTAATCAAGCAGGACGTAGGGTTTTACCTCCATGGAGAGGGCCCAAACCTGGGTAAAACTTCGTGTTCCTTGCCTCCTGTTACCATCCGGCCTAGACGCACAGTTCGGGACCACCTACCCGAGATCCGCCAGTTTTGACACCGACAACGGGTAAACAGCCTTGGTTCACACTCTCTGTTTCTCGGACTCAATTATCCGATTAACCAGGAGATCACCGTTGGCAAGGACCTTGATGGCAGAGAGGCTCTATTTGCTATGGAAAACTGTGTCTACACGGGGAGCCCTAGGAGTTCGGGAGCAAACTCCCCTGATTGTCAACGATACAGCCTGCAGCCAAAAGAAGGTGAGAATGACAAAGGCATCCGGATTAACTTTGATCCTTGGATGTCTCAATTACGACAGGAAGTGATGTGGTTCGAGCCTTCAGGTTGATAAGTAATTGAGCTGTTGCATCGAAAGGGTGGAGTACTGGTGTCTCCGGATCACTGGTCGCTGAAGCGGGGCTACAAATTATGATGGTGTTGGATCATCTCTTCGAATGACTTTGTTGTCTTTGCTGTTGGTTCTGGATGGGTAGTTCTTTCTTTTGTTATGCATATTCCTTGTCATTTGGTCATCCTCGTCTATGTCACTCTTACTATGTAATAGTTGCTTCTGTTTAGAATGTCATTCTCGTCTGGATCACGAGAGTCTGAGCGCTGCAGATGGGTGCATTTTGGTGGTGTAGCAAGACTTCTTATGAACTATCATGTCTTGTTGTTTATGTCAGTAGTAGTCACTAGTCAGTGTTTGAATGTTGTATATATCATTGTTTCGAACTGTTTATTGTCTCGAACTACTGGTGGGCTAAATGAGGGCATCACCATTCTCAAGTGTTCAGAGTATATCTCCTTTTTTCAAGTTATATAATTTGAGCTTAGTGTCTTTTTGATGATGTACACTTGTTTGGGCCAGTGAGGTGTCGTTGAATATGGGCCGAGTAGTAATGCAATGCCAAACCGGTCAATTATGACTCTCAGGCCGGGCTCTCAAAAGATCCTGAAAAAAAGGCCGGGCTCTCCAAAAAAGAATGAATAAGGACTCTTAGGCCGACATGTGGGCACCACCGGTGTTTTCGTGCGCTTGCGCGCCGAGAGCATATTGGCACGTGCTCGAAATTCATGCTACCTTTTCATCTGCAGTCTCCCGCCCCTCCCCCACCTCTGGAATCTCGATTCCTACTCTAGTTCCCCCAAATCCCCCTCCTGTACTCCCTGTACTCAAGTGCACTATCATGTCGCCGGTCAACGCGGATCTCTGAGCCGGAGATCCTGAGGTCCGTCTTGCCTTCGGTCGCTGCGTGCTGTTGCTCAATAGTGGCATGGCAGCGCTTGACGACCAGTTTGCCGGCAAAGTGCTGATGGTAACCATCAACGGTGACTGGCCTCCCGTCTCGCCGGATGACCTTGTCAAAGCTCTTGGCATTGCGCACGGCATCCAAATAAGTGACTTGCTCGTCGAAGTCTGTCCGCCACCGGCTGATTTCTTTGTCAGGTTCCGGACAACTTTTGACTGCAGTCGTGTGTTCGAATCTTCCCGGCGTTTGTTCTGCGATGGCGCGCTGGTGAGCTTTTATCGGTGGCACCCAGGATGGGGCTCGGTGCCCTCTGAGCTTGAGTTTTTAACAATGCTTACCTTCCACGGCATGCCTCGACGTGCTTGGAACAGCGAGTCCATGAACGAGCTTATCAACAACGTTGGAGGTGAGCTCGTAAGTATGTTTGTTCCCCCAGACAGCTGGGCTCTGACGGTTATGGCATGGATGAAGAAGTCGTCCACCATACCGAAGGTGATTGGTGTTGAGATACCGGTGCAGGAACCGGGGTTGTACTATTCGTCGCTACCAAGGCTGCCGCGGACCACATTAGGGATGTACCTGTATCGAGTGTTCGTGCATGTCGAAGAAGTGGTCAATCCATCAATCGAAGTCCTGCCGCCGCCGCTGGTGCCAGGGTCCGTCGACGACGTCCATTACAAGAGTCAACGTCAGACTTTCCCTGTGTTGCTCAGAACGATGGATGGCACAGGGCCTACTCCATCGCGCAGCGCAGGCCACTGCTTCTTTGGGAGAAGAGGCAGGGCTGGCTGTCTGGATGTTCTCTAATTTGAGGTAACAACTGAATCTTGTCAGATACCAGTTAAATCCGAGCTATGGGTGTGAAGCACTGATATGCCAGTACATTTGATTGTGACCTATTCTAATTTTGTACCTAAACTTTTTTTTAGAAAGGGATGTACGTCAACTTAATGTGCTAGGAGAACTTATTGTGTTGTCTGTCTGCTTTCCTTGCACAACATTCAAGATATTTCCCCGTCATTGATAAAGACGATGAACCGTTATGTACGACTTCGTTGGTTTCAACATAGCCCTTCCCGTAGCGATCCACTCTTCCATCCTGATTGTGCCGCCTGCGTGAAATTTTTATATGCAAGTTTAGTGTGCTATGATGTTCTATATGATTGTGTCAACTATATAAGTTTTTACTGAGCATCAGCAATGCATATGGCTGAAAGATGTATTTACGAGCATCGGCCGATGGGTCTCTCTCTATCTCTCACACACACACGCATGCACACGCACAAGTGGGACCCGTTGAATTATTTATTTGCTCGTGACAGCTTTTAATTAGGTTCCACTGTAATCTAACTTTTTTCTTAAGTTATTAATTGAGCTCAGTGACTTCAAAAACTTGTACAGAAGCCTTGTTTGGGACTTTCCGGTGTCGCTGAATGTGGGCTGAGTAACCATGTTAGGTTGTACTGTACTACACAGGCCTTTTTCGCTATTTTTTAAATAATACATTTTTTATTAATTTTCATAAATATTACGCTGGGTAAATTTTTTTCAAAAATAATACACCGTCCGCCCGCTGCAGGCCGACTGGGCCTAGTCGGCCCACAGCAGGCCGATTGGATTCCAGTCGGCCTACAGCTGGCCGACTGGCCCTTGTCGGCCCACTGTGGGCCGACTGGAGCTAATTGGCTCGTTGTGGGCTAATTGTTTTTGCAAAAGTGTTAATCATGTATTTAAAAAATATGTGTATTGTGACCTCCTCCGCTCGCTGTGGGCCCACTGTTGACTAAAAAATATGTTTTAAAAAGTGTTAATCATGTATTTAAAAATTGTTAAATATGTGTATAAAAAATGTTCCTTATCTATACAATTTTTTTTTAAATGTGTGTATAAAAATAGCTTTTTTCAACATCAGCAATGCAACTGGGCCGACAGTTGTACACAATATCTGGGTCAACTTGTTATTCTCCGCCCCGCTGGGCTGCAAACTTTCTTAGGAGGTATGCATTAGGCTTAACAATAAAATGGACTTTAAGAAATAATAAATGGGATGTAATTATAATAACTAGACAGTTCCTATGCATCAAACACGTAATTAGTTTGAAAAATATATTATTTTTGGAATTTGAAAATTTTAATTTCATTACTTGTTGCGCGCGCAATATTTCATTGGATTTTAACGTAATACAACTTTATTTTGAAATTATATTTAACCTGACTAGAAATTTCGGATAAAAATATTTAGGATCCCATCAAAATGTGGGAATTTTTTTTGAATTCTGTTTTGAGCGGTTGTTTGAAATTATTAATCGTTGTCCTAGCTAGAAGTTGGCCTGTACTTTTAACAAACTGTAAATGGGCTGTAGTAAATTCCATTAGAATTAAAAAATGGGCTGTACATTCTTACAAATCGCAAATGGGCTATATGTTCTCTGCCAAATCCGAGCTGTGGGCCTACTAAGTTGACGCGTACCAAGGGCTTTGTCAACTTAGTCAATATAAACGATTCTAGCTGCAGTGATCGTACGATGTCCATCCAACGGCCGTAGTGCTTCTTCAACCTCTAGTCTTCTTGCTCCAGCCACCCAAAGCAGCGCCGGTCGTGTCGCGTGCTCCTGCCTCCCGTGGCCGGCTGTGATGCCGCGGAGGCCTCACCGCCCCATACTACTCCCACCGCTGGCCAGGCCGTCCCTCTACTCACCTACACCCCCTGTTATTCTGCGGCAACGGCAGCCTCACACCGCAGCCAAACCAGTGAACCCTCGTACTCCTCTCCGTGCGGGCTTCCACTGCTGCGTCTTCCCCGGCTCCACATCGTCCCCTTCCTAGGCCTCACCGTCGTCCAAACCACCGCCCTGGTGCTCTCAGCGCGGCGTGGTCAACGTGGTCAACGACCGACTTCCATCGGAAGAGTACTGTATGTGGAGAGGCTGACAACTGGGTCCATGGTAGCCGCAAGGAAGTGCCTCCTTATTACGCGCAAAATAATTATTCCTCCACCTGACAGCGGGGACCCACCGGACGGGCCATCGTATTTCACGAAAAAAATGATTCGCCCCCTGAATGCTGGGACCCACGAGCTACATCTTCGCACGCAAGGAAGTGCGTCTGAAAAAAAACGATTCGCCCCCTGACTGCAGGGACCCACGCGGCCCCCGACTGCTGGGACCCACTAGCTACACCTTCGCACGCAAGGAAGTGCGTCCGGGCCAAAAAAACAAAACGATTTGCCCCCTGACTGTTGGGACCCACCAGCTACATCTTCGCAGGCAAGGAAGTGCCTGACTGTCGGGATCCACCTGGTCGAAGCGTACGTAGCGTTGTCATTCTAGTCGCAAACATGTACGCACATACTAGTCGATGTAGAGGTGCGCACGTGTCGTAGTATAGGCACGCACGTGTCGTAGTAGAGGCGCGCACGTAGCATGTACATGTACGTACAGCGGCCAGGGTGCAAGAAACAAAATACGGCCACGTATGTGTACATATGGGCGGGGTCTCGAACGCCTACTCGCGCATATGTACGGCCAGGGCTCGTGTACATGGCTGGGTCGGAACGGAGAAACAGCGTCCTCGTCGTGTTCATGGGGAGGCAACGGAATGCGTCGTGTTCATGGGGAGGCAACGGAACGCGTCGTGTTCATCAGGAGGGCTTGGGTGGAACAGGCGATGGAAACGAGGCCTGGCGTACCGCAGAACGGAGGAAACGGCCTTGTGTTCAACCGGCCACGTTCAAAACGGGATCCTGTTCATCGGGAGGGGTGTGGCGTACCGCAAAATGGAGGAAACGTACCTCCTATGGTCGAAACGGGGGTCCTGTTCATCGGGAGGGGTGTGGCGTACCGCAAAACGGAGGAAACGGACCTCCTACGGTCGAAACGGGGGTCCTGTTGATCGGGAGGGGTGTGGCGTACCGCAAAACGGAGGAAACGGACTTGTGTTGGAGCGCTACGGTCGAAACGGGGGTCCTGTTCATCGGAAGGGGTGTGGCGTACCGCAAAATGGGACTCCACGGGATACTTTTCATCTCCACCGTCGACCTCCTCCAGCCTCCACGGGCTCTTGTTCATCCAGCCTCCACGGGCTCCTGTTCATCCAGCATCCACTGTGCGCTACTCCACCGGCTACTGTTCAACCACCCCTCCACCGTCTACTGTTCATCTAGCCCTCCACACCACGGGGTCCTGTTCAACCACCCCTCCACGGGCACCCCTCCACCTCTACTGTTCATCCAGCCCTCCACACCACGGGGTCCTGTTCAACCACCCCTCCACCGTCTACTGTTCATCCAGCCCTCCACACCACGGGGTCCTGTTCAACCACCCCTCCACCGTCTACTGTTCATCCAGCCCTCCACACCACGGGGGCCTGTTCATCCACCCCTCCACGGGCACCCCTCCACCGTCTACTGTTCATCCAGCCCTCCACCACACCACGGGGTCCTATTCATCCAGAGGCAACGCCACCGCTCACTGTTCAACCAACCCCCCCCCCCCCCCCCCGCAATGCTCACTGTTCATCCCGTCGATCGGCTTCAGTTAGCAGCAGTAGCGAAGGAATCGCTCGATCGGGTTCAGTTAACAGCCATCGATCGATCGCTCGGGTTCAGTAACGCGTAGCTTGCAGTGCAATCGCTCGGGTTCAGTTAGAGCCCAACGCCTCGCTCGGGTTCAGTTAGAGCCAACGCCTCGCACACACGCGCGTACGTGTACGAGAGAAACGCGCATCGCTCGGCCCCGACCTCCCACCGTAACCGGGAACTCCCCAAAATTTTCCTCGCCCTCGCTTCTACCACGGTTTTTTCCATCATGGACGGCCCAAAGAATGTCATGCAGCTGCGTCTCCGGCCCGCCCAGGACGAAAAGCCCATTTTTTGTCATGATTTTTTGTCATAGAAGTAGGAGCCCACCACATAGATGTGAGAATGAGAGACTCTCTATCATGAAGATCATGGTGCTACTTTGAAGCACAAGTGTGGTAAAAGGATAGTAACATTGTCCCTTCTCTCTTTTTCTCTCATTTTTTTGGGCCTTCTTTTTTTATGGCCTCTTTTTTTATTTTTTGTTCGGGTTCTCATCCCGACTTGTGGGGGAATCATAGTCTCCATCATCCTTTCCTCAAGTGGGACAATGCTCTAAAAATGATGATCATCACACTTTTTATTTTTCTTACAACTCAACAATTACAACTCAATACTTAGAACAAAATATGACTCTATATGAATGCCTCTGGCGGTGTACCGGGATATGCAATGAATCAAGAGTGACATGTATGAAAGAATTATGAACGGTGGCTTTGCCACAAATACGATGTCAACTACAAGATCATGCTAGCAATATGACAATGATGGAGCGTGTCATAATGAACGGAACGGTGGAAAGTTGCATGACAATATATCTCGGAATGGCAATGGAAATGCCATGATAGGTAGGTATGGTGGCTGTTTTGAGTAAGGTATTTGGTGGGTGTATGATACCGGCGAAAAGTGCGCGGTATTAGAGAGGCTAGCAATGGTGGAAGGAAGGAAAGTGTGTATAATCCATGCCAACATTAGTCATAAAGACCTCATATACTCATTGCAAAAATCTAGAAGTTATCAAAGCAAAGTATTACGCGCATGCTCCTAGGGGGGTAGATTGGTAGGAAAAGACCATCGCTCGTCCCCGACCGCCACTCATAAGGAAGGCAATCAATAAATAAATCATGCTCCAACTTCATCACATAATGGTTCACCATACGTGCATGCTACGGGAATCACAAACTTTAACACAAGCATTTCTCAAATTCACAACTACTCAACTAGCATGACTCTAATATCACCATCCTCATATCTCAAAACAATTATCAAGCATCAATTTTTTTCTTAGTATTCAACGCACTCAAAAGAAAGTTTTGCAAATCTTGAATACCAAGCATATTTATTATTAAGCAAATTACCATGCTATTAACACTCTCAAAATAATCTAGGTGAAGCATGAGAGATCAATAGTTTCTATAAAACAAATCCACCACCGTGCTCTAAAAGATATAAGTGAAGCACTAGAGCAAAATTATATAACTCAAAAGATATAAGTGAAGCACATAGAGTATTCTATCAAATTCCAAATTATGTATGGCTCTCTCAAAAGGTGTGTACAGCAAGTATGATTGTGGTAGACTAACAATCAAAGACTCAAATCATAAAAGACGCTCCAAGCAAAACACATATCATGTGGTGAATAAAAATATAGCTCCAAGTAAAGTTACTGATAGAAGTAGACGAAAGAGGGGATGCCTTCCGGGGCATCCCCAAGCTTTGGATTTTAGGTGTCCTTAGATTATCTTGGGGGTGCAATGGGCATCCCCAAGCTTAGGCTCTTGCCACTCCTTGTTCCATAATCCATCAAATCTTTACCCAAAACTTGAAAACTTCACAACACAAAACTCAAAGTAGAAAATCTCGTGAGCTCCGTTAGCGAAAGAAAACAAAAGAACACTTCAAGGTACTGTAATGAACTTATTATTTATTTATATTGGTGTTATACCTACTGTATTCCAACTTCTCTATGGTTTATAAACTATTTTACTAGCCATAGATTCGTTAAAAAAAGGAAACAACACACGAAAAACAGAATCTGTCAAAAACAGAACAGTCTGTTGTAATCTTTATCTAGCGCAAGATCTGGAACCCCAAAAATTCTAAACTAAATTTCTGGACGTGAGGAATTTATCTATTAATCATCTTCAAAAATAATTAACTAAATAGCACTCTCCAAATAAAAATGACAGCAGTTCTCATGAGTGCTAAAGTTTCTGTTTTTACAGCAAGTTCAACAAGACTTTCCCCAAGTCTTCCCAACGGTTCTACTTGGCACAAACACTAATTAAACACAAAATAACACAACCAAAAGAAAGGCTAAATAAATTATTTATTTAATAACAGGAAAGGATAAATATTGGGTTGTCTCCCAACAAGCGCTTTTCTTTAAATCCTTAAAGCAAGGCATTGATAATTTTAATGATGCTCACATGAAAGACAAGAATTGAAGCACAAAGAGAGCATCATAAAACAAGTGACAAACACATCTAAGTATAACATACTTCATATACATAGGCATTTTATAGGCAAACAAATTGTCAATGCAAGCAAAAACTAGCATATGCAAGGAAGCAGAAAGAAACAATAGCAATCTCAACATAACGAGAGGTAATTTAGTAACATGAAAATTTCTACCACCATATTTTCCTCTCTCATAATAATTGCATGAGGGATCATAAGCAAATTCAACAAAATAGCTATCACAAAAAATATTTTCAACACTATCCATATGCATGCAAAGTTGACACTCTTCCAAAATAGTGGGATTAACATTAACTAAAGTCATGACCTTTCCAACCCACTTTTATCAAAAATTTCATAAGATTGAACATTATCCAAATATGTGAGATCTAAAGTTGACACTCTTCCAAACCCAATTTCAATAATATTGCAAACACTATTATAAATCTCATATTCATCATGGGGTTTAAATAAATTTTCAATATCATAAGAAGAATCACCCCAATCATGATCATTACAACAAGTAGTAGACATAGCAAAACTAGCATCCCCAAGCTTAGGGTTTTGCATATTATTAGCACAATTGACATCAAGAGAATTTATAGTAAAATCATTGAAATCATGCTTTTTATTCAAAGATCTATCGTGAATCACTTCATAAACTAATTCATCACACTTTTCATATTCACGAATTTCAAGCAAAACTTCAAAAAGATAATCTAGTGCACAAAACTCACTAGCAATTGGTTCATTATAATTGGATCTCTTAAAAAGATTAGCGAGTGGATGAGGATCCATAGATCTTAGGTTCTCTGTTTAGTAATAAATAAACAACTAATCCAACCATATGAGCAAACAAGAAACGGACAAAAAGAGGCAAATAGAGAAAGAGAGGGAGGATAGAGAGAGAGAGAGGGCGAATAAAACGGCAAGGGTGAAGTGGGGGAGAGGAAAACGAGAGGAAAATGGCAAATAATGTAATGCGGGAGATAGGGATTGTGATGGGTACTTAGTATGTTGACTTTTGCGCAGACTCCCCGGCAACGGCGCCAGAAATTCTTCTTGCTACCTCTTGAGCATTGCGTTGGATTTCCCCGAAGAGGAGAGGATGATGCAGCAAAGTAGCGGAAGTATTTCCCTCAGTTTTTGAGAACCAAGGTATCAATCCAGTAGGAGGCTACGCGCGAGTCCTTCGTACCTACACAAAAACAATAGCTCAACGCAACCAACGCGCTTAGGGGTTGTCAATCCCTTCACAGTCACTTACGAAAGTGAGATCTGATAGAGATAATAAATAATATTTTTGGTATTTTTGGTATAGAGATGCAAAGTGAAAAGTAAAAGGCAAAGTAAAAAAGCAAAGCAATAATAAAGTGATGGAGATTGATATGATGAGAAAGAGACCCGGGGGCCATAGGTTTCACTAGTGGCTTCTCTCAAGAGCATAAGTATTCTACAGTGGGTGAACAAATTATTGTTGAGCAATTGACAGAATTGAGCATAGTTATGAGAATATCTAGGTATGATCATGTATATAGGCATCACGTCCGAGACAACTAGACCGACTCCTGCCTGCATCTACTACTATTACTCCACTCATTGACCGCTATCCAGCATGCATCTAGAGTATTAAGTTAAAAACAGAGTAACGCCTTAAGCAAGATGACATGATGTAGAGGGATAGTTTCATGCAATATGATAAAAAAACCATCTTGTTATCCTCGATGGCAACGATACAATACGTGCCTTGCTGCCCCTTCTGTCACTAGGAAAGGACACCGCAAGATCGAACCCAAAGCTAAGCACTTCTCCCATGGCAAGAACAACCAATCTAGTAGGCCAAACCAAACTGATAATTCGAAGATAGTTGCAAAGATAACCAATCATACATAAAAGAATTCAGAGAAGATTCAAATATTATTCATAGATAGACTTGATCATAAACCCACAATTCATCGGTCTCAACAAACACACCGCAAAAAGAAGATTACATCGAATAGATCTCCATGAGAGAGGGGGAGAACATTGTATTGAGATCCAAAAAGAGAGAAGAAGCCATCTAGCTACTAGCTATGGACCCGTAGGTCTGAAGTAAACTACTCACACTTCATCGGAGGGGCTTGGATGATGATGTAGAAGCCCTCCGTGATCGATGCCCCTCCGGCGGAGCTCCGGAACAGGCCCCAAGATGGGATCTCGTGGATATAGATAGTTGCGGCAGTGGAATTAGGTTTTTGGCTCCATATATGATCGTTTGGGGGTATGTGGATATATATAGGAGGAAGAAGTACGTCGATGGAGCAATAGGGGGCCCACGAGGGTGGAGGACATGCCTGGGGGAGGGGGGGGCAGGCGCGCGCCCCTACCTCGTGGCCTCCTGTTAATTGGCTTGACGTAGGGTCCAAGTCTCCTGAGTTGTATTCGGTGAGAAAATCATGTTCCCGAAGGTTTCATTGCGTTTGGACTCCGTTTGATATTCCTTTTCTTAGAAACCCTAAAACAGGCAAAAAACAGCAATTCTGGGCCGGGCCTCCGGTTAATAGGTTAGTCCCAAAAATAATATAAAAGTGGATAATAAAGCCCAATAATGTCCAAAACAGTAGATAATATAGCATGGAGCAATCAAAAATTATAGATACGTTGGAGACGTATCACCGGACCCGGCGCTTGCAGGATCCACCTTGCTTAAGGGGAAACTGCGAAGGCCCACTCATCCGAAGACGGCGGACCTTCACAGCTTCGGGGACTACTGTCGGGGGGATGGACCCCGGGCAGGCAACGGAACCCGGATCCTCCTCAGAAAATAGAGGGATAGTTTCATGCAATATGATAAAAAAACCATCTTGTTATCCTCGATGGCAACGATACAATACGTGCCTTGCTGCCCCTTCTGTCACTGGGAAAGGACACCGCAAGATCGAACCCAAAGCTAAGCACTTCTCCCATGGCAAGAACAACCAATCTAGTAGGCCAAACCAAACTGATAATTCGAAGATAGTTGCAAAGATAACCAATCATACATAAAAGAATTCAGAGAAGATTCAAATATTATTCATAGATAGACTTGATCATAAACCCACAATTCATCGGTCTCAAAAAACACACCACAAAAAGAAGATTACATCGAATAGATCTCCATGAGAGAGGGGGAGAACATTGTATTGAGATCCAAAAAGAGAGAAGAAGCCATCTAGCTACTAGCTATGGACCCGTAGGTCTGAAGTAAACTACTCACACTTCATCGGAGGGGCTTGGATGATGATGTAGAAGCCCTCCGTGATCGATGCCCCTCCGGCGGAGCTCCGGAACAGGCCCCAAGATGGGATCTCGTGGATATAGATAGTTGCGGCGGTGGAATTAGGTTTTTGGCTCCATATATGATCGTTTGGGGGTATGTGGATATATATAGGAGGAAGAAGTACGTCGATGGAGCAACAGGGGGCCCACAAGGGTGGAGGACATGCCTGGGGGAGGGGGGGGCAGGCGCGCACCCCTACCTCGTGGCCTCCTGTTAATTGGCTTGACGTAGGGTCCAAGTCTCCTGAGTTGTATTCGGTGAGAAAATGATGTTCCCAAAGGTTTCATTGCGTTTGGACTCCGTTTGATATTCCTTTTCTTCGAAACCCTAAAACAGGCAAAAACAGCAATTCTGGGCCGGGCCTCCGGTTAATAGGTTAGTCCCAAAAATAATATAAAAGTGGATAATAAAGCCCAATAATGTCCAAAACAGTAGATAATATAGCATGGAGAAATCAAAAATTATAGATACGTTGGAGACGTATCACCGGACCCGGCGCTCGCAGGATCCACCTTGCTTAAGGGGAAACTGCGAAGGCCCACTCATCCAAAGACAGCGGACCTTCACAGCTTCGGGGACTACTGTCGGGGGGATGGACCCCGGGCAGGCAACGGAACCCGGATCCTCCTCAAAAAACAACAGGGTTGGCACTGCCCCTCAATACCGGCACGCGCTTGGCCGGATCTCTCGACCCGGCCTGTAACGCCCCGGACACACCCGCCGGTGGTCGTTACTCCTGGCGGGATCTAGACTGGCCCCACAGATCAATACTAGTCTTTTCTGCGCACTTTGTCCTCACTCGTGCGCACCGGGAGCAACTTCCCGGTCGGTCACCCATCCTGACACTACTCCAAGCTGAGCACGCTTAACTTTGGAGTTCTGTCCGAATGGGCTCCCGGAAAAGAAGGAATTCCTTATTGATATGAGTAGTCTATCATCCCTAATAAGCCAGGCCATCACAAACACCCCCACTCAGAGGAAGCGACGTCCTCGTCGGGCCACAGGAACGTTCCCTCTTGGCACAAACGTCTGTGCTTCCAGTCCGGTACATGTGCCATGCCGGGTGCCACGACGGGTCACAAACGTCATGAACAACATGACCACGCACCTGTCCGCAACCATCCGTGTAACCGCGAGGATCGGCTCTGATACCAACTTGTAACGCCCCGGACACACCCGCCGGTGGTCGTTACTCCTGGCGGGATCTAGACTGGCCCCACAGATCAATACTAGTCTTTTCTGCGCACTTTGTCCTCACTCGTGCGCACCCGGGAGCAACTTCCCGGTCGGTCACCCATCCTGACACTACTCCAAGCTGAGCATGCTTAACTTTGGAGTTCTGTCCGAATGGGCTCCCGGAAAAGAAGGAATTCCTTATTGATATGAGTAGTCTATCATCCCTAATAAGCCAGGCCATCACACGGCCAAGCCCCGCAAGCCAGCCAGACTAGCCGACCCGGCAAGACACGTCGACTCGGCCCCGACAACTAGCGCAAGACAGTCGAACCTGGCACGACCAAAGCCTCCTCGACAATCCAGCACCACCCGTGGCATGCTACGCAATCCAGCCACTGGTCAACTCCCATCCCATCCAGGCCGTATGATGGGACGAGACTTCAATCAACGATGACCGAGGTAACAGTGCCCCGCCCATGCCTCTGGTCAGCAGGAACGTGGCAACAGTGCCCCTCACCTACCCGCTGACCAGAGCTGGCGTGGCTACAGTGCCCCCGCCTTCACCGCTGACGACAGCAAGCGGCAACCTGACGGAGAGCACTGTACACGACTCGACTCGTCCATGCCCTGACGATCGACAAGACGGCGCACAGTCCCCCTAGGCATGCGGGGCCCGCACCTAGGGGAACCCGGTGAACCACAAGCCCTTAGCGGGACCCATCCCGGGTTCCCGGACACTGACAATATGGACCCACCAACTTGTAATATTACCATTGTACCCCCGGGGGGTTGGACGATAAAACCCCCCGGGAGCCCACGATCATGAGGCAACAGAACAAGAGAGAAAGCAGAAGACACATACGAGAGAAAAGCAAGCAAGCATAGGACTAGCCACAAAACAGCGACACCGAAGAGAAGGAGCAGCCCAAGCCTTGTCCAGCTTCCTTCCTCCTCCATACAGCTCCAGGAGCAACATTGTACTATCGATCATCCAACTAAACTCGGCAGGACTAGGGGTATTATCTCTCCGGAGAGCCCCGAACCTGGGTATGTCCGGCGTCCCGCGCCGGCTTATGCCGACCTCGCCTCTGGAGCCCACCAGCGCCCTCGAGCCTCCTCCTCTCTTTAGCCATCCCTTGGCATCTGCCGTGCGCCCACCACGACATTTTCCCTTGAAGAGGAAAGGGTGATGAAGCAAAGTAGCATAAGTATTTCCCTCAGTTTTTGAGAACCAAGGTATCAATCCAGTAGGAGACTACACGCAAGTCCCTTGTACCTACACAAACAAATAAGAACCTCACAACCAACGCGATAAAGGGGTTGTCAATCCCTTCACGTTCACTTACGAGAGTGAGATCTGATAGAGATAATAATAATAAGATAAATATTTTTGGTATTTTTATGATATAGATTGAAAGTAAAGATTGCAAAATAAATAGTGCCAGAAATAGCTAGTTGATGAGAGATTAATATAATAGAGAATAGACCCGAGGGCCATAGGTTTCACTAGTGGCTTCTCTCAAGATAGCATAAGTATTACGGTGGGTGAACAAATTATTGTCGAGCAATTGATAGAAAAGTGCATAATTATGGGAATATCTAGGCATGATCATGTATATAGGCATCACGTCCGCGACTAGTAGACCGAAACGATTCTGCATCTACTACTATTACTCCACACATCGACCGCTATCCAGCATGCATCTAGAGTATTAAGTTCATAAGAACAGAGTAACGCATTAGGCAAGATGGCATGATGTAGAGGGATAAACTCAAGCAATATGATATAAACCCCATCTTTTTATCCTCGATGGCAACAATACAATACGTGCCTTGCTGCCCCTGTTGTCACTAGGAAAGGACACCGCAAGATTGAACCCAAAGCTAAGCACTTCTCCCATTGCAGGAAAGATCAATCTAGTAGGCTCCAAACTGATAATTCGAAGAGACTTGCAAAGATAACCAATCATACATAAAAGATTTCGGAGAAGAATCAAATATTGTTCATAGATAAACTTGATCATAAACCCACAATTCATCGGATCTCGACAAACACACCGCAAAAAAGAGTTACATCAAATAGATCTCCAAGAAGATCGAGGAGAACATTGTATTGAGATCCAAAGAGAGAGAGAGAGAAGAAGCCATCTAGCTAATAACTATGGATCCGAAGGTCTGAAGTAAACTACTCACATATCATCGGAGAGGCTATGGTGTTGATGTACAAACCCTCCGTGATTGATTCCCCCTCCGGCGGACCTCCGGAAAAGGCCCCAAGATGGGATCTCTTGGGTACAGAAGGTTGCGGCGGTGGAAATAGGGTTTCGTGGTGCTCCTGGATGTTTTTGGGGTATATGGATATATATAGGAGGAAGAAGTAGGTCGGTGGAGCCACGAGGGGCCCACGAGGGTGGGGGCGCGCCTCCCTGCCTCGTGGCCTCCTCGTTGATTTCTTGACGTCCACTCCAAGTCCCCTGGATCACGTTTGTTCCAAAAATAAATCTCCCGAAGGTTTCATTCCGTTTGATATTTCTTTCCTGCGAAACACTGAAATAGGCAAAAAAACAGCAATTTTCATTGGGCCTTGGGTTAGTAGGTTAGTCCCAAAAATAATATAAAAGTGTATAAATAAGCCCATTAACATCCAAAACAGATAATATAATAGCATGGAACAATAAAAAATTATAGATACGTTGGAGACATATCACTTCCCTCCTTTCCTTTCCCCTTTATTTTGGCCTATAGGGGGCACACGAGCCCCTTAGGGGTTGGTCTGTCCAACTCTTGGCCCATTAGGCCCATATAGTTTGCCGGGGGTTGCCCGAAACCCCTTCCGGTGACCCAATATGTACCCGGTACCCCCGAAACACTTCCTGTGTCCAAATACTATCGTCCTATATATGAATCTTTACCTCTCAACCATTTAGAGACTCCTCACCATGTCCGTGATCTCATCGGAGACACCTAACAACATTCGGTCACCAAATCACATAACTCATATAATACAAAATCCTCATCGAACGTTAAGCGTGCGGACCCTACGGGTTCGAGAACTATGTAGACATGACTGACACACCTCTCCAGTCAATAACCAACAGCGGAACCTAGATGCTCATATTGGTTCCCACATATTCTACGAAGATCTTTATCGGTCGTACCGTAATGCAACATATGTTATTCCCTTTGGCATCGGTATGTTACTTGCCCGAGATTCAATCGTCGGTATCTTCATACCTAGTTCAATCTCGTTACTGGCAAGTCTCTTTACTCGTTCCGTAATGCATCATCCCGTAACTAACTCATTAGTCACATTGCTTGCAAGGCTTATTATGATGTGCATTACCGAGAGGGCCCAGAGATACCTCTCCGATACTCGAAGAGACAAATCCTAATCTCGATCTATGCCAACCCAACAAACACCTTCGGGGATACCTGTAGGGCATCTTTATAATCACCCAGTTACATTGTGACATTTGATAGCACACAAGGTATTCCTCCGGTATACGGGAGTTGCATAATCTCATAGTCAAAGGAATATGTATCTGACATGAAGAAAGCAATAGCAATAAAACTGAATGATCAATATGCTAAGCTAACGGATGGGTCTTGTCCATCACATCATTCTCCTAATGATGTGATCCTGTTCATCAAATGACAACACATGTCTATGGTTAGGAAACTTAACCATCTTTGATTAACGAGCTAGTCTAGTAGAGGCTTACTCGGGACACAGTGTTTTGTCTATGTATTCACGCATGTATCAAGTTTCTGATTTATACAATTCTAGCATGAATAATAAACATTTATCATGATATAAGGAAATATAAAATGACAACTTTATTATTGCCTCTACGGCATATATCCTTCAGTCTCCCACTTGCACTAGAGTCAATAATCTAGTTCACATCACCATGTGATTTAACACCAATAGTTCATTGATGACCCACAAGTATAGGGGATCTATCGTAGTCCTTTCGATAAGTAAGAGTGTCGAACCCAACGAGTAGCAGAAGGAAATGATAAACGGTTTTCAGCAAGTTATTCTCTGCAAGTACTGAAATAAGTGGTAACAGATAGTTTTGTGATAAGATAATTTGTAAGCAGCAACAAGTAACAAAAGTAAATAAAGTGCAGCAAGGTGGCCCAATCCTTTTTGTAGCAAAGGACAAGCCTGGACAAACTCTTATATAAGGAAAAGCGCTCCCAAGGACACATGGGAATATCGTCAAGCTAGTTTTCATCATGTTCATATGATTCGCGTTCGGTACTTTGATAATTTGACATGTGGGTGGACCGGTGCTTGGGTGCTGTTCTTACTTGAACAAGCATCCCACTTATGATTAACCTCTACTGCAAGCATCCACAACTACAACAAAAGTATTAAGGTAAACCTAACCATAGCATGAAACATATGGATCCAAATCAGCCCCTTACGAACTAGGGTTTAAGCTTCTGTCACTCTAGCAACCCATCATCTACTTATTACTTCCCAATGCCTTCCTCTAGGCCCAAATAATGGTGAAGTGTTATGTAGTTGACGTTCACATAACACCACTAGAGGCTAGACAACATACATCTCATCAAAATATCGAATGAATACCAAATTCACATGACTACTAATAGCAAGACTTCTCCCTTGTCCTCAGGAACAAATGTAACTACTCACAAAGCATATTCATGTTCATAATCAGAGGGGTAATAATATGCATAAAGGATCTGAACATATGATCTTCCACCAATTAAACCAACTAGCATCAACTACAAGGAGTAATTAACACTACTAGCAACCTACTAGCACCAATCCCGGACTTGGAGACAAGAATTGGATACAAGAGATGAACTAGGGTTTTGAGATGAGATGGTGTTGATGAAGATGTTGATGGAGATTGCCCTCTCCCGATGAGAGGAGCATTGGTGATGACGATGGCGATGATTTCCCCCTCCGGGAGGGAAGTTTCCCCGGCAGAACAACTCTGCCGAAGCTCTAGATTGGATCCGCCAAGGTTCCGCCTCGTGGCGGCGGAGTTTCATCCCGAAAGGTTGCTTCCTATTTTTTTCTCGACGATAGACTTCATATAGGAGAAGATGGTCATCGGAGAGCCACCAGGGGGCCCACGAGGTAGGGGGCGCGCCCTAGGGGTGGGGCGCGCCCCCCACCCTCGTGAGCAGGGTGTGGGCCCCTGGTCTTCATCTTTGGCGAGGATTTTTCATTATTTATTATAAGGTATTTCGTGGAGTTTCAGGACTTTTGGAGTTGTGCGGAATAGGTCTCTAATATTTGCTCCTTTTCCAGCCTAGAATTCTAGCTGCCGGCATTCTCCCTCCTTATGTAAACCTTGTAAAATAAGAGAGAATAGCCATAAGTATTGTGACATAATGTGAAATAACAGCCCATAATGCAATAAATATCGATATAAAAGCATGATGCAAAATGGACGTATCAACTCCCCCAAGCTTAGACCTCGCTTGTCCTCAAGCGAAAGCCGATAACAATAAATATGTCCCCATGTTTAGAGGTAGAGGCGTCGATAAAAATAAAATACGGACATGAGGGCATCATGATTATTCTCATAACAGCAACATATATAGATATTGTCATATGATTACTTATGTTCAAGTGATGATCTATTCACAATGCAAAAGTATGAATCAAAAACCTTATTGAGAACCAACAAACTATAACCTCATTCATTGAAGCAATTGCAATTTATCATAACATCAGAAAGAGTCTATGTCAGAGCTAAAAAGCAAGTCCGCATACTCAACTATCATCTAGTCCTTCATAATTGCTAGCACTCGCACAATACTTGTGGTTACGGAGTTTTAATCAGACACAGAGAAAGATAGGGGCTTATAGTTTCGCCCCATAACCTTTTATCTCGAGGGTAATGTCAACAATAATAACTCATGCCCCCCTACATCCAATTAGATATATATATATATATATATATATATATATATATATATATATATATCAGGTTCTTTCCAACATGCCGGGCTTGCCAAAGGATAAAATGAAAAAGGAAAGGTGAAGATCACCATGACACTTGCATAAGGTATAAGATAATAATAAAAGATAGGCCCTTCGCAGAGAGAAGCAGAGGTTGCCATGCGCTCTTATGGTTGGATGCACAAAATCTTAATGCGAAAGAACGTCACTTTATATTGCCCCTTGTGATATGAACCTTTATTATGCAGTCTGTCGCTTTTATTACTTCCACATCACAAGATCATATAAAGCTTATTTCTCCCACACCAATCAATCATACATATTTAGAGAGCAATTTTTATTGCTTTACACCGATGACAACTTACTTGAAGGATCTTATTCAATCCATAGGTAGATATGGTGGACTCTTATGGCAAGACTGGTTTAAGGGTATTTGGAAGCACAAGTAGTATCTCTACTTGGTGTTGAGAATTTGGCTAGCATGAGGGGGAAAGGCAAGCTCAACATGTTGGATGATCCATGACAACATACTTTATCTCAGATATAAGAAAACATAACCCATTATGTTGTCTTCCTTGTCCAACATCAACTCTTTAGCATGTCATATTTTGATGAGTGTTCCCAATCATAAAAGATGTCAATGATAGTATATTTATATGTGAAACCTCTCTTTCCTTATTACTTCCTATTAATTGCAACGATGACCAAAGCTATGTCTGCCAACTCCCAACAACTTTTAATCATCACACTCTTTCTATGTGAAGTCATTACTATCAATAAGATCAATATGAACTTTTGTTTCTTCTTATTCTTTTTCTCTTTTCTTTTCTTTTATTTGGGATCATGGCAAAAATAAACAAGCCCTTGACTCAATCACTAATCTTTATTATATAGCTCAAGGACTCGATTACATAGAAGGATAATAAAGCAAAACTCATGACTAGATCATACTAAGAACTTTTATTCTACTAGATCAAAATATTACCAAAAGGATCGAACTAAGAAAAATTGTAAAGATAAAAGTGATGGTGATTGTGATACGATACCGGGGAGTGCCCATACCCATGTGATTATGTCTCCTTCTTTGTTGTTGGTGAAATATTCTTGGCGATGATTCCTCTCAGGATACGATTCTCCTCCTCGAGCTTGTTGACCTGCTGCTTGAGGTCCATTGTTTCCTTACGAAGCTTTCCTGTGACGGCTAAAGCTCCTTGCACCCAAGGGTGTTTCATAGCTGCGGGAGAACAAGTGACACTCCTCTTCATATTTTCATAAGAAAGAAATCTAACATTGGAAGGGATAACCGAGCTTGGAATAGCTGAGCTCTGTAGTTCCCCCATCGTGAACCCAGTGCGGAAGCGAGAGGTGACTTCTTGATCCTCCATGGCATCTACCCTCATTAAGTCAGCCTCCATCTCCTCCTCCGTTGCTAGCCCAAAGTGGTCGGGGTCGTTGTTTGCCCTTGGTTCCGGTGTTGGATTAGATACCCCGCTCTCCCCGACTGACTCTTGAGAAGACATCTTGCTCTAATCTGCAGCGGGACAGCTCGAAACAAAAACAGAGGATAATTGCGTGATACAGGAGTCGAAACCTTCGGGAGAATATATAATGAATTTTTTTACCGACCAAAATACGTATCGTGCAAGAAAATGGAGTCTGGAAGGCACAAGAGGTACTCACGAGGTAGGGGGGGCGCGCCCAGGGGGTAGGGCACGCCCTCCACCCTCGTGGGGCCCTCGTGTCCTTCCCGGACTGCTACTTAATTTTCTATTTTTCTAAATATTCCAAAACAGAGAAATATTGCCTTAAAAATTGTTTTGGAGTTGGTTTACTTACCATACCACATACCTATTCCTTTTCGGAGTCTGAAACGTTCTGGAAAGTGTCCCTTATGTATTCCTCCGGGGTTACGGTTTCTATAATATTGGTTTCAACATTTATGGGATTACCTGAGATATAATGTTTAATTCTCTGACCGTTTACCACCTTCGGATTTGTGCCTTCGAAGTTGTTGATTTTTATGGCACCGGAACGATAGACCTCCTCGATAACATAGGGGCCTTCCCATTTAGAGAGAAGTTTTCCTGCAAAAAATCTTAAACAAGAGTTGTATAGCAATACATAATCACCTACATTAAACTCACGCTTTTGTATCATTTTTTCATGCCATCTTTTAACCTTTTCTTTAAACAACTTGGCATTTTCATAAGCTTGGGTTCTCCATTCATCAAGAGAGCTAATATCAAATAACCTCTTTTCACCGGCAAGTTTGAAATCATAGTTGAGCTCTTTAATAGCCCAATATGCCTTATGTTCTAGTTTGAGAGGTAAGTGACATGCTTTTCCATATACCATTTTATATGGAGACATACCCATAGGATTTTTATATGCAGTTCTATAGGCCCATAATGCATCATCAAGTTTCTTGGACCAATTCTTTCTAGACCTATTGACAGTCTTTTGCGAAATTAATTTGAGTTCTCTATTACTCAATTCTACTTCACCACTAGACCGTGGGTGATACAGAGATGCAATTCTATGATTGACGTCATATTTAGCAAGCATTTTACGGAAAGCACCATGAATAAAATGTGAACCACCATCAGTCATTAAATATCTAGGGACTCCAAACCTCGGAAAAATAACTTTTTTAAGCATTTTAATAGAAGTGTTATGATCAGCACTACTAGTTGGAATAGCTTCTACCCACTTAGTAACGTAATCAACAACAACTAAAATATGTGTATATCCATTAGAGGCAGGAAAAGGTCCCATATAATCAAAGCCCCAAACATCAAATGGTTCAATAACAAGTGAATAATTCATAGGCATTTCTTGACGTCTACTAATATTACCAATTCTTTGACATTCGTCACAAGATAGGACAAACTTACGGGCATCTTTGAAGAGAGTAGGCCAATAAAAATCGGATTGCAATACCTTATGTGCAGTTCTATCCCCCGCATGGTGTCCTCCATAAGTTTCCAAGTGGCACTTGCGTAGGATCTGTTCTTGTTCATGCTCAGGTACACAATGTCTAATAACACCATCCACTCCTTCTTTATAAAGGTGTGGTTCATCCCAAAAGTAATGTCTCAAATCATAGAAGAACTTTTTCTTTTGTTGGTATGTGAAGCTAGGTGGTATAAATTTACCAACTATGTAATTAGCATAATCAGCATACCAAGGGGTACTACGAGAAGTACTTATGACATTTAATTGTTCATCAGGAAAGCTATCATCAATAGGTAGTGGGTCATCAAGAACATTCTCTAACCTAGATAAGTTGTCTGCAACGGGGTTCTCGGATCCTTTTCTATCAACAATATGCAAATCAAATTCTTGTAGCAAGAGAACCCATCTAATAAGTCTAGGTTTAGCATCTTTCTTCTCCATAAGATATTTAATAGCAGCATGATCAGTGTGGATAGTTACTTTAGAATCAACAATATAAGGTCTGAACTTATCACAAGCAAATACAACTGCTAAAAGTTCTTTTTCAGTAGTAGCATAATTTCTTTGAGCATTGTCTAGAGTCTTACTAGCATAATGGATAACATTTAATTTCTTATCAACTCTTTGCCCTAGAACAACACCTACAGCATAATCACTAGCATCACACACAATTTCAAAGGGTAAATTCCAATCAGGTGGCTGAACAATAGGTGCAGAGACTAATGCTTCCTTAAGTATTTCAAATGCCTCTACACAATCATCATCAAAGACAAATGGTATATCTTTTTGTAATAAATTAGTCAGAGGCCGAGAAATTTTTGAGAAGTCCTTAATGAACCTCCTATAAAATCCGGCGTGACCAAGGAAACTTCTTATACCTTTGATGTCCTTGGGACATGGCATCTTTTCAATAGCATCAACCTTGGCTTTATCAACTTCAATACCTCTTTCAGAAACTTTATGCCCCAAGACAATACCCTCATTAACCATAAAGTGGCACTTTTCCCAATTCAAGACAAGATTAGTTTCTTCACATCTCTGCAAAACTCGATCAAGATTGCTCAAGCAATCATCAAAAGAAGATCCATATACGGAAAAGTCGTCCATGAAAACCTCACAAATCTTTTCACAAAAGTCAGAGAATACAGCCATCATGCATGTTTGAAAGGTAGCGGGTGCATTACATAAACCAAAAGGCATACGTCTATAAGCAAAAGTACCAAAAGGGCATGTAAAAGTAGTCTTTGATTGATCTTTAGCCGACACAGGTATTTGAGAGAAACCAGAATAACCATCTAGAAAACAGTAATGTGTACGTTTGCATAATCTTTCTAGCATTTGATCGATAAAAGATAAGGGGTAATGATCTTTCTTAGTAGCCTTATTTAATTTGCGGAAATCAATTACCATCCTATAACCTGTAATAATTCTTTGTGGAATCAATTCATCTTTATCATTAGGAACAACAATGATACCTCCCTTCTTAGGGACACAATGAACATGACTTACCCACTGACTGTCAACAACGGGATAAATTATACCTGCCTCCAGAAGCTTTAGTATTTCTTTTCTTACCACTTCTTTCATTTTAGGATTCAGACATCATTGAGGATCACGAACTGGTTTGGCATCTGCTTCCAAATTTATTTTATGTTGACATAGAGTGGGACTAATGCCCTTAATATCATCAAGAGTATATCCAATAGCAGCATGGTGCTTCTTCAGAGTTTTCAATAACCTTTCTTCTTCATGCTCTGAAAGGTTAGCACTAATAATAACATGATATATCTTCTTTTCATCAAGATATGCATATTTAAGATTATCAGGCAACGGTTTAAGCTCAAACACGGGATCACCCTTAGGTGGAGGGGGATCCCCTAGGATTTCAACAGGAAAATTGTGATTCAACATAGGTTCCTGTTTAAAGAATACTTCATCTATTTCCCTTCTTTCATTCATAAACATATCATTCTCATGGTCTAGCAAATATTGTTCTAAAGGATCACTAGGAGGTACGGCAATAGAAGGAAGACCAATAATTTCATCCTTACTAGGCAATTCTTCTTCACGGTGTTGTTTACTAAATTTAGAGAAATTAAATTCATGAGTAATATCATCCAAGCCAATAGTAACAACATTCTTTTCGCAGTCTATCCTAGCATTAACTGTATTCAAGAAGGGTCTACGAAATATAATGGGACAAAAGCTATCTTGTGGGGAACTAAGAACAAGAAAATCAGCAGGATATTTAGTTTTCCCGCACAAGACTTCAACATCTCTAACAATTCCCATTGCTGAAATAGTATCTCTATTAGCAAGTTTATTTGTGACATCAATATCTTCTAACTCAGCAGGTGCAATTTCATGCTTGATTTCTTTATACAAGTCATAAGGTATAACACTAGCACTAGCACCCATATCACATAAGCCATGATAACAATGATCTCCTATTTTAACAGAAATAACAGGCACGCCTACCACGGGTCTGTGTTTATCTTTAGCACAAGGTTTAGCAATTCTAGCAGTTTCACCGCAGAACTGAATAACATGCCCATCAATATTATCAGATAAGAGCTCTTTAACAATAGCAATATTAGGTTCAACTTTAACTTGCTCAGGAGGTGTATATGTTTTAATATTGCTTTTACGAACCACAGTTGAAGCTTTAGCATGATCCTTTATTCTAACAGGGAAAGGTGGTTTCTCAACATAAGAAGTAGGAACAATAGGATCATTATAAGTGATAGTCTTTTCTTCAACTTTAATAGGTGCAGCTACTTTTACTTCTATGGGAGGATGATATTTAAACCACTTCTCCTTAGGGAGATCAACATAAGTAGCAAAAGATTCACAGAAAGAAGCTACTATCTCAGAATCAAGTCCATATTTAGTGCTAAACTTATGGAAAATATCGGTATCCATAAAAGATTTAACACAATCAAACTTAGGTGTCATACCTGACTCCTTACCATTGTCGAGGTCCCAATCTTTAGAGTTGCGTTTAATTCTATTCAATAAATCCCATTTGAATTCAATAGTCTTCATCATAAAAGAGCCAGCACAAGAAGTACCAAGCATGGTGCGATTGTTATCAGAAAGCCGAGCATAAAAATTTTGAATAATCATTTCTCTTGAGAGTTCATGATTGGGGCATGAATATAACATTGATTTAAGCCTCCCCCAAGCTTGAGAGATGCTTTCTCCTTCGCGAGGCCAAAAATTATATATATATATATATATATATATAATTGCGATCATGATGAACAAGATGCATAGGGTAATACTTTTGATGAAATTCCAATTTCAATCTTCTATAGTTCCATGATCTCGTATCATCACATAGCCTATACCATATCAATGCGTATCCCTTCAAAGATAAAGGGAAGACCTTCTTCTTAGCAACATCATCGGGTATACCTGCAAGCTTACATAATCCACAAACTTCATCCACATATATTAGGTGTTCATCAGGATGCTTTGTTCCATCTCCTGTAAGAGGATTAGCTAGCAGTTTTTCTATCATACCCGAAGGATACTCACAAGAAATTTCATTTCCATATTCATTTTCAATAGGTTCAGTAGGTTGAGGAGCAACTCTTTGCTCTACTGGTCGGGGTGAAGATACCCCGAGCAAGCCCTCAGAGGATTACTTTCCATAGTAACAAGTGACACTAAATTTCAGCACACTATATAAATTTTTCCTTACCAAATTCCACCTACCAAAGGTGCTTCACTCCCCGGCAACGGTGCCACAAAAGAGTCTTGATGACCCACAAGTATAGGGGGTCTATCTAGTCCTTTCGATAAGTAAGAGTGTCAAACCCAACGAGGAGCAGAAGGAAATGATAAATGGTTTTCAGCAAGGTATTCTCTGCAAGTACTGAAATAAGTGGTTACACATAGTTTTGTGATAAGATAATTTGTAACGAGCAACAAGTAACAAAAGTAAATAAAGTGCAGCAAGGTGGCTCAATCCTTTTTGTAGCAAAGGACAAGCCTGGACAAACTCTTATATAAGGAAAAGCGCTCCCGAGGACACCTGGGAATATCGTCAAGCTAGTTTTCATCATGTTCATATGATTCGCGTTCGGTACTTTGATAATTTGACATGTGTGTGGACCGGTGCTTGGGTGTTGTTCTTACTTGAACAAGCATCCCACTTATGATTAACCTCTATTGCAAGCATCTGCAACTACAACAAAAGTATTAAGGTAAACCTAACCATAGCATAAAACATATGGATCCAAATCGGCCCCTTACGAAGCAACGCATAAACTAGGGTTTAAGCTTCTGTCACTCTAGCAACCCATCATCTACTTATTACTTCCCAATGCCTTCCTCTAGGCCCAAATAATGGTGAAGTGTTATGTAGTCGATGTTCACATAACACCACTAGAGGCTAGACAACATACATCTCATCAAAATATCGAACGAATACCAAATTCACATGACTACTAATAGCAAGACTTCTCCCTTGTCCTCAGGAACAAACGTAACTACTCACAAAGCATATTCATGTTCATAATCAGAGTGGTAATAATATGCATAAAGGAACTGAACATATGATCTTCCACCAATTAAACCAACTAGCATCAACTACAAGGAGTAATTAACACTACTAGCAACCTACTAGCACCAATCCCGGACTTGGAGATAATAATTGGATACAAGAGATGAACTAGGGTTTTGAGATGAGATGGGGCTAATGAAGGTGTTGATGGAGATTGCCCTCTCCCGATGAGAGGAGCATTGGTGATGACGATGGCGATGATTTCCCCCTCCGGGAGGGAACTTTCCCCGGCAGAACAGCTCTGCCGGAGCTCTAGATTGGATCCGCCAAGGTTCCGCCTCATGACGGCGGAGTTTCGTCCCGAAAGGTTGCTTCCTATTTTTTTCTCGACGAAAGACTTCATATAGGAGAAGATGGTCATCGGAGAGTCACCAGGGAGCCCACGAGGTAGGGGGCGCGCCCCCAACCCTCGTGAGCAGGGTGTGGGCCCCCTGGTCTTCATCTTTGGCGACGATTTTTCATTATTTATTATAAGGTATTCCGTGGAGTTTCAGGACTTTTGGAGTTGTGCAGAATAGGTCTGTAATATTTGCTCCTTTTCCATCCCAGAATTCCAGCTGCCGGCTTTCTACCTCCTTATGAAAACCTTGTAAAATAAGAGAGAATTGCCATAAGTATTGTGACATAATGTGAAATAACAGCCCATAATGCAATAAATATCGATATAAAAGCATGATGCAAAATGGACGTATCATTCACATCTTTATGTGATTAACACCCATAGTTCACATCGCCATGTGACCAACACCCAAAGGGTTTACTAGAGTCAATAATCGAGTTCACATCGTCATGTGATTAACACCCAAAGAGTAATAAGGTGTGATCATGCTTTGCTTGTGAGAGAAGTTTAGTCACGGGTCTGCCGCATTCAGATCCGTATGTATTTTGCAAATTTGTATGTCTAGAATGCTCTACATGGAGCTACTCTAGCTAATTGCTCCCACTTTCAATATGTATCCAGATCGAGACTCATAGTCATCCAGATCGGTGTCAAAGCTTGCATTGACGTAACTCTTTACGACGAACTCTTATCACCTCCATAACCTAGAAATATTTCATTAGTCCTCTAAGGATAATTTTGACTGTTGTCCAGTGATCTACTCCTGGATCACTATTGTACCCTGTCAGGGATATACCCCGCGGTGTAACCCGGCTGGATGTATGACCCAGATGGATCTTGGTGACTCACTGGTGACCCGCCCGGAGCTTGGCGACTCACGGGTAACCCGCCCGATCTTGGCGGCTCATTAGTGACCCGGCGGGTGTTTCAGATGGATGACAAGGCCCAAGGCCCAGAAGACCATCTCATGTTATGGTGGGCCGGCTTAAGAGGAAAGGCATAAGGAATATTCTCCTACAAAGGAAGCAAGACTAGGACTCCACTTGTAATAGAGCAATCCTAATCCTACTAGGACTAGTCATGTAACCTGCCCCTTCAACATATATAAGGAGGGGCAGGGCTCCCCAAAGAAAACAAGCAAGAAGAAACAATCTCTAGGGCTAGACACAAAGAGCCGGCTTACCGACGACTCTCTCATGATCATAATGAGATCTAGCCACAAACAATATGTAGGGTTATTACCGGATGATGTTTCCTGGGGCCCGAAGCTGTCTAAATCCTTGTCTTATGTTGCGTCTCTCGATTCCGCTCAACCCCTCTCAAGCTACCACATAGATGCGTTGGCCTCGCGACTAAGTCCTGACACCTATGACATCTGCTGTGACAATTCCACGACAGTTGGTGCCCACCATGGGGCAAGCACGCGGTGGTGTTGAGCTCTTGGAGGGATCTCTCTGGGATCGAGAAGTTCATGATTTTCCGAATGAAGAAGAGCCAGTTTGAAAGATCTCCATCAACTTCAAATTCGTCAGTCCAGATTTATAATCGACGAAGTTTTTTGATATGTGATGCTCGAGAAGGGCCAAGACCACGAACGGAGACAGTTATGATTGGAAAATTAACGACCACGATACGGATTCGCCGACGCCGAGCCGTAGTTTATCAGTCTGAGTTCATGGTTTGGAAGATTAAAAGATCAAGAAAAGTATGGTTGTGCCGATTGCACTGTCACCGCTGCAAGTTTAGGACGTATCCGCAATCTATCAATGCAATGATCAAGTCGCCGAAACCATGGTTTCCTGTTGCAGCATGTTTTGACCAGCGCGCCGAATCCCAAAGTGTTTTGTCGCTACTGCTAGTGCTACTTCCGAGTCATATCCATCAACCGTACCGACTACTAAGGCCTCCTTTGGTTTAGAGGAATCTTATAGGAATTTCATAGGATAGGATTTCTATAGGAAAAATTCTTTTAGAGTCCTTTGGTTTGTAGGAATGGAATCCTATTCCTGTGGAGGAATTCTTCCTATCCTCCACATTTCATAGAAAAATAAACATTAGCCTAGACTCAATGGAAAAAATCCTATGATGTGAATCAAAGAGCATCTTCTTTCCTATTCCTACTCATAGGATTTAAGATACATGTCATTTCATTTTCTATGATTTTTCTATTCCTATGATTTTCCTACCCTATAAACCAAGAGAGGCCTAATACTACAAAAGACCAACAGGGACTATACTATTCACGGAAAACAAAATCCAGTCACTCATACTAGTGATTATAGAAACTGCAGCAGGTGGCCCAATGTACACATCGTTCGGAGTTGGACCGATTTAAAAACAACTTGCAGCCAAATCTTGGTTCGAGACCTACGAGACTCATAGCAGTATCTTAAACCGCCGACGCCCCTCGCACGTCCTGAGCCACCATGGCTCCCCTTGCCGCGGCCTCTGCTTGAACCGCCGCCGTCTGCGGTCATTACCTCCGCGGCTGCCACTGTCTCGTCGCGTCATGCTGATTGAATTAAAGCCGACACGATCACACAGGATACCACAAGGTTGGACAATTTTGGGCAGACCGGCAGCCGGGTTAATTTTGTTGGTCGGCTTTGAAGCTGGCAGTGTGAGATCTGAGTTCAACAGAAGTCAAACCGCCGTTCGTCCAAAACATCCTGATTTGTAAATCAGCAAAATCAGTATGGCTGGAGTCTTTGTTTAGTCAAAAGTGCAGGTTCGCCGAGTCAGATGAGAGTACCAACTATGCAGAAACTGCCAAAACACAGGAAAAGTCTCAATTGAGTCATCAAATCATATCATGAATCGGAGATTATTTATGAAAAAGGATATCAGAGAGGTTAATGATTAGCTCCGTATCAGATTGGATCAGGAGGTCAAGGTAACAGCGACCACAACCGGACGTGAGCTCCGTCTTCAACTCTGTTTTCAAGCCACTGTCCGAGTCACCTTCGCCTCACCTTTGTTACGGCCTGTCTCAGCGCGTCTCGGCGGGCGGGTCATTGGCCTTCGCCAAATCGCCGTTCCGAGTGGCCGCACGAGCGCCTCTGGACCCTCGCTCGCTTTTCTGCCTTGAGCGCTTCAGCTGCTGCTATGTTTCGCCAGCCATTTTTTCACCGTGCCAAAGCCGCCCAGTGCTTCAAACCGCTGTGAGCTGCCCGTCTCCATCAAATACGCTGCTTCCTGCCGAGTTACCACCTCCATTACGGCGGGCCTACGTCGGCCACTTCTGCTGCCTTCGTGCTGAGTCGCCTGAGCCACCGTCGCTGTTTTCGGTTTCTGCTGCAGCGCTGCTCAAACCACCCGCGGTTGGCTACCTCCGAGCCACCGTCCCACTGATTTGTTCCAAGTTTTCTCCGCCAAGCCGTTGTGGTTTTAAACCGCCACTGCCACTCGCCGTGAGCCGTCGCGTTTCATAGCACCACGCTTCCAACTCGCGATGTGTCCTTGAGCTGGCGCTTCCGCCGCGCGGCCGTCACCCCTACCTCACGTTGCCTCCGCCGTGGCCGCGATGAATCGACCCACCTGAGCAGCTTACCTCCACCTCTGTTTCCTGCTGAGGCTCGCCGTTGTTGCCTTGCCGAGTCGCCGGCGCCCTTCTGCTACGTCCGCTTCAAGCCGCTACAGGCCTCGCCTCGCACCGACGAGTTGCCATTTGTGAGTTGCCTTCGAGCATGGTCATCACCTCCATGGAGCCGCCGCAGGTGTGCCTCTACTGTCATGCGTCAAGTCGACCAGCCGCATCCTCGAGCCGGCCCTTATTCCACTTTACCGTCGCCTCCCGTCTGAATCGCCATCGCGCGTCGTCCTTGCCAAATCACCGGCCTTGCCTCAGCTGCTCCAAATGGCCAAGCTAACTCGCCGCCGCCGCCGAAGAGAGCCAGAGACCCGCTGGCCACGCCTCGTTCAGTCGCCACCCGCGTGTTGGTCCCGAGTCGCTGCGAACCTCAAGTCGCCGCCTTCGCCGAGCGGCCACGAAAACTCCTGCTTCTGAGCCGCCCCAGACGTCGAGCCGTCGAAACGGTCCGGTGCCCCTGTTGCTTCCAAACCGCTGGCCGCCGTCGAGCCTCCACCGCTACGACTGCATCCCCATGCCCAAGCCAAATCGAGGGGAGGGAGAAGGACGCACACGAGTTCGCCTCCACCATCGTGCCGAGCTCGTCTTACCTTAAGTCACCTCCGCCGCCGTGCCACGAGCCGCCTTTGCGTCTGCCTGCCTCAGCCGCTGCCTTGAGCCGGCCCTCCTGCCTGAGAAAGATGGGGTAGAAGAAGAGCTGCAGGTTATTTCAGAGAAAAGGGAAGCGGTATACAGGGATTTTCTCCATCCACGTCACCTATGTGTTAGATTGCCCTTTGGAACTGGATATCATGCAAGTCATTGCATTATGTGCCACTGTTATGTTTGTGATCCTCGTGCTCAGGTGGACCAAAGGGGATCAGCACAACCGTATGCACTTTTCGGGACAAATAATGAGTGGAGAATCACCCATCTGCCAAAGGCATCAGTTCCTGGATAAAAAATCACAGGTAAAACACTCAACCGGACGCGGATGATGTTGAATTTGCGAAACCAGATCAACCAGCAGATGGTCAATCTACGGTAAAAGCTACTACTATGAATTTCATCAGTCAGACATTCCAACGGACATTACGCAAAGATCATCTATTGTCTAAATGCATCAGGTGATATCTGTCCAGTCTTTTTTAATAGCAAATATTAGTTTTTGTGTGAACAATTACTTTGGCTTGCGATACTTTTTGATGCAGGATAATTGTTCATTACAAATGAGGCGTTGTATTACGGGTATGGAGCACATGCTAGCAATGTTCTGCACCGGCGTTTCGTCCGTGTCATACCATCCGGTGAATGAACGTGTGCAAGTCGCCGTCCTTGTGGCCCAGTTTATATCAACTCGACCATCCGCGCACTGAAAAGTAACTTGCTCGTCCGCACCGGTTTACAACGTCGTGACCGGTTCATCTTTCTGCTCCTACGATCGATTCACCCGTGATGGATTTCAGTGATCATCAACTCCACGGTGAATAGTTTCCGGCCTAACATATCAGGTGAAATCCATTCAGCATATATTTTATATTGTTTTCTTTAAAAAGAGCAATTATTCTGTCTTGTAAGTTCTCCAATGCAGGACGGGGTTATTATAACATTGCGTTGTTGAAGGACCCATACTGGTTTATATCACGGTCAAATATGGAGAGTCTCAAGCCAACTCCTCGAATAATCTTAAGACTCGAGGGCTACAATGACATGACTCGGGAACTCAGGGTCATTGAAGGGAATGATAACCCGGTTCTGGAGGACACCGCCATATTGATGAAAATTTAAAGGCCGTCAGAAAATTGTTGGTTCAAAATAAAGATTCCGATTTAAAATCTGGTTCAAGAGACATCTCTCTCCCGCAAAGCTTTGAAGCTCTCAAAACTGGTTCAAACATCCGGCTCAAGGTAAATTTGTCTCTTACAAAACTTTTAAGCTCTCAAATCCGGTTCAAACATCCGGCTCAAGGACAATCTATCTCCCATAAAGTTTTGAAGCTTTCAAATCCGGTTTAAAGTTCCGGTTCAAAAAGAATTAATCTCTCACAAGATTCGAGTTCTCAGAAAAATTAAAGGTTGCCAAAGAGAACTTGTTGCCATGATGCGCGGTTCAAACATGGGTATCCTGCCTTGCGGCTTACCTTATTATGGCCATTTGGGGGCTTCCTGCTCATCGAGCATAGCTGTCGGTACCCTCTTGATCGACGCGATGCCAAAATTTATATGGTCACTTGAGGGCTTCCTGTTCAAACATAGGTCGTATTCGAACCAAAGAGAACATAGCTATCGGTACCCTCTTGATCGGCACACTGCCAAACTCACTAGGGGGCTTCTTGATCGTATTCGAATCATAGCTTAACCCCTTTTGGGTCCGACTTGGATCGTATTCGAATCAGGGTCGTTAAAAACCTCTCAATGTCATTTGGGGGCTTCCTGTTCAAACATAGGTCGTATTCGAACCAAAGAGAACATAGCTGTCGATACCCTCTTGATCGGTGCAACACCAAAGCCACTGGGGGCTACATGATCGTATTCGAATCCTAGCTTAACCCCTTTGGAACGGTTTACTGATCGTATTCGAATCAGAAACCTCAATTTTTATTTGGTTTAAGTTTTTGCAAACAATCTTTGGTTTTTTCTTAAGACTTTTTTGTTCAGATCTAAGTATAAGTGTGGTTTCATTTAAACCCGGCTTGGCTTTGGACGATAAGTCGCCAACATGTCACAATCATCATATATTTGGAAGTATTGGCTTCTAAGGATTGGGTTATCACCCTTACTGCACAAGTCATGTAAACTGGCAGTACAAATTCAATATCACAATGGTTATATGTGGGATATTATGACCCGCCGTGCGGTAAACCGCCAAGGGATCTTATGATCTACTTGTGTGCGGGATAAGACTACATTTGGGTGGTTACCCGCCCTGGCTTTTGACGTTAAGTCGCCCGGGCATATGTTATTTAAACTCTATGCAGGATTTACAAAGCTATGACTTACATAAAGGATTAAGTTCCAGCCCATCATCAAAGATTGAAATTGGTGTCTCAAAAGGGTTATCAATTCTTGATTTTCTCAAAGGCTATAAGCCACCGGGTTATAAAATTTTCGGCTTACAATGGAGGCATATTAAATCGCCATCGGCCAAGAGCCGTCGGGTATTTAAACTCCGGATTTACTTGTCAACAGATAAGGTATTCAAAGTCGCTTTGGCGCAATGGCTATTATTTTATCAATGGATATGATTTATTCTACAATGGAAAGAATAGTCCCGAGTTGCTGCAGGCTTACAACCTGGCGCTTGGGGGCTACATTATTCAGTTTGAGATTATATCAAATATGCAAGTCCCATGTCACTGCCAGCATGCACCATGGCACTTGGGGGATAATGCAAAGACAATTTACTGGCCTTATTGAAGACCCGACTCATCACATCATAATGAGCCGGCCCTTGGGGGCTACCAATTGCTCCTATCAACAATTCAAGGTACACAAGTTTTATTCCATTATATTGAAGGGTCCACTGCTCAGTTGGTAAAGCACAAAGCTCTTAACCTTGTGGACGTGGGTTCAAGCCCCATGATGGGGGTTACATCATATGATGTTCTTTTCAAAAGAAGTATATATAAAGTCCCAGCTCAATATTATCTTACTGAGCCGGCCCTTGGGGGCTACACGTTGTTGTTCAAGTCTATATGATCATATTTATAAAGTCCCTGCTCATTATTACATAATGACCCGGCCCTTGGGGGCTACACTGGTTGAAGTTTTTTATGAGTATAAGGCAATTACAAGTCCCAGGTTGCTGCAAGCATGACAACCCGGCACTTGGGGGCTACATATACGGAGTATTCAGTCTTTACTAGTGACTAAGATGAACAACATGGATTTCTTCAAAGTAGCGGTATTTATATTGAAGCAAGTCTTAAGTCATCACTTTGTTTCTGCTCAAGACTTTGGGGCTACAGGTAATATGGATATAAGGGAGAAAAATCTTCAAATTCTCAGCTTTGAGTAAACCAGATTGACCTGGCGTCACCAATAACTATGACCCGGCGTCGGCAACAATTATGACCCGGCGTTATCAATATTTACAAACCGGATATTTTGGCAATGATAAACTGGCAAGTTCTATAAGCCGACTGAAAGTCAGATGAGTTTTTCAAGACCAATATTTTTTAAGCCGGCGCTTTGGAAGCCAATTCAAGTGGATTATTTCTTACAATATTTCTCTATAAAGATAGCAATGTCTGCAAATTGATTCTAAAGCTGGTCTATTGATCCGAATTTCTCAAAAGAAGTATTTGGATTTTTTACATTGACAAAATTGAAACATATCTGCTAAGGGAGATTTTCTATGAGATCATGGACATGTATATATCAACAAGGAAATGACAAGGACTTAAGGATGATCAGGTGTCGGCTTACAAAATATTTAACCTGAGGCACAACCTGTCAAATTTGTTCTTGTGTTTATATCGCCGATTAGTTTAACATGGATAAATCCAAATTAAACTGAGGGCTAATGTCGGGGATATACTCCGCGGTGTAACCCGGCTGGATGTATGACCCGGATGGATCTTGGTGACTCACTGGTGACCTGCCCGGAGCTTGGCGACTCACGGGTAACCCGCCCGATCTTGGTGGCTCATTAGTGACCCGGCGGGTGTTTCAGATGGATGACAAGGCCCAAGGCCCAGAAGACCAACTCATGTTATGGTGGGCCGGCTTAAGAGGAAAGGCATAAGGAATATTCTCCTACAAAAGAAGCAAGACTAGGACTCCACTTGTAATAGAGTAATCCTAATCCTACTAGGACTAGTCATGTAACCCACCCCTTCAACATATATAAGGAGGGGCAGGTGAGGGAGTCCTGGATTAGGGGGTCTCCGGACAGCCGGACTATATCCTTTGGCCGGGCTGTTAGACTATGAATATACATGATTGAAGACTTCCTCTCGTGTCCGGATGGGACAATACTTGGCCTGGAAGGCAAGCTAGGCAATTCGGATATGTATATCTCCTCCTTTGTAACCGACCTTGTGTAACCCTAGCCCCTGTTGGGGAACGTTGCAGAAAACAAAAAAAATTCTACGGTTTCACCAAGATCCATCTAGGAGTTCATCTAGCAACGAGTGATTGGATTGCATCTACATACCTTTGTAGATCACGCGCGGAAGCGTTCAAAGAACGGGGATGAGGAAGGCGTACTCGACGTGATCCAAATCACCGGAGATCCTAGCGCCGAACGGACGGCACCTCCGCGTTCAACACACGTACGGTCAGCGTAACGTCTCCTCCTTCTTGATCCAGCAAGGGGAAGGAGAGGTTGAGGAAGATGGCTCCAACAGCAGCACGACGACGTGGTGGTGGTGGAGCTGCAGTACTCTGGCAGGGCTTCGCCAAGCACTATGGAGGAGGAGGATGTGTTGGAGAGGGAGAGGGAGGCACCAAAGATGTGGTATGAGAGGCCCTCCTTTCCCCACTATATATAGGGAGTCCAAGGGGGGGCGCCGGCCCTAGGAGATCCAATCTCCTAGGGGGTGCGGCCAAGGGAGGAATCCCTCCTCCCCAAGGCACCTAGGAGGTGCCTTCCCCCTTTGGGACTCTTCCCTTCTTGAACCCTAGGCGCATAGGCCTCTTGGGGCTGGTGCCCTTGGCCCATATAGGCCAAGGCGCACCCCCTACAGCCCATGTGGCCCCCCGGGGCAGGTGGCCCCACCCGTTGGACCCCCGGGACCCTTCCGGTGGTCCCGGTACAATACCAGTGACCCCGAAACTTGTCCCAATGCCCGAAATAGCACTTCCTATATATAATTCTTTACCTCCGGACCATTCCGGAACTCCTCGTGACGTCCGGGATCTCATCTGGGACTCCGAACAACATTCGGGTTACTGCATATACATATCCCTACAACCCTAGCGTCACCGAACCTTAAGTGTGTAGACCCTACGGGTTCGGGAGTCATGTAGACATGACCGAGACGACTCTCCGGTCAATAACCAACAGCGGGATCTGGATACCCATGTTGGCTCCCACATGCTCCTCGATGATCTCATCGGATGAACCACGATGTCAAGGATTCAAGCAACCCCGTATACAATTCCCTTTGTCAATCGTATGTTACTTGCCCGAGATTCGATCGTCGGTATCCCAATACCTCGTTCAATCTCGTTACTGGCAAGTCACTTTACTCGTACCGTAATGCATGATCCCGTGACCAGACACTTGGTCACTTTGAGCTCATTATGATGATGCATTACCGAGTGGGCCCAGTGATACCTCTCCGTCATACGGAGTGACAAATCCCAGTCTTGATCCGTGTCAACCCAACAGACACTTTCGGAGATACCCGTAGTATACCTTTATAGTCACCCAGTTACGTTGTGACGTTTGGTACACCCAAAGCACTCCTACGGTATCCAGAAGTTACACGATCTCATGGTCTAAGGAAAGGATACTTGACATTGGAAAACTCTAGCAAACGAACTATACGATCTTATGCTATGTTTAGGATTGGGTCTTGTCCATCACATCATTCTCCTAATGATGTGATCTCGTTATCAATGACATCCAATGTCCATAGTCAGGAAACCATGACTATCTGTTGATCAACGAGCTAGTCAACTAGAGGCTTACTAGGGACATGTTGGTGTCTATTATTCACACATGTATTACGATTTCCGGATAATACAATTATAGCATGAATAAAGACAATTATCATGAACAAGGAAATATAATAATAATGCTTTTATTATTGCCTCTAGGGCATATTTCCAACAGTCTCCCACTTGCACTAGAGTCAATAATCTAGTTACATTGTGATGAATCGAAGACCCATGGAATTCTGGTGTTGATCATGTTTTGCTCTAGGGAGAGGTTTAGTCAACGGATCTGCTACATTCAGGTCCGTATGTACTTTAGAAATATCTATGTCTCCATCTTGAACATTTTCACGAATGGAGTTGAAGCGACGCTTGATGTGCCTTGTCTTCTTGTGAAACCTGGGCTCCTTGGCAAGAGCAATAGCTCCAGTGTTGTCACAGAAGAGCTTGATTGGCCCCGACGCATTGGGTATGACTCCTAGGTCGGTGATGAACTCCTTCACCCAAATTGCTTCATGTGCTGCCTCCGAGGCTGCCATGTGCTCCGCTTCACATGTAGATCCCGCCACGACGCTCTGCTTGCAACTGCACCAGCTTACTGCCCCACCATTCAAAATATACACGTATCCGGTTTGTGACTTAGAGTCATCCAGATCTGTGTCGAAGCTAGCGTCGACGTAATCTTTTACGACGAGATCTTCGTCACCTCCATAAACGAGAAACATTTCCTTAGTCCTTTTTAGGTACTTCAGGATATTCTTGACCGCTGTCCAGTGTTCCTTGCCGGGATTACTTTGGTACCTTCCTACCAAACTTACGGCAAGGTTTACATCAGGTCTGGTACACAGCATGGCATACATAATAGAACCTATGGCTGAGGCATAGGGGATGACACTCATCTCTTCTATATCTTCTACCGTGGTCGGACATTGAGCTGAGCTCAATTTCACACCTTGCAACACAGGCAAGAACCCCTTCTTAGACTGATCCATATTGAACTTCTTCAATATCTTATCAAGGTATGTGCTTTGTGAAAGACCTATGAGGCGTCTTGATCTATCTCTGTAGATCTTGATGCCTAATATATAAGCAGCTTCTCCAAGGTCCTTCATTGAAAAACTCTTATTCAAGTAGGCCTTTATGCTGTCCAAGAGTTCTATATCATTTCCCATCAAAAGTATGTCATCTACATATAATATGAGAAATGCTACAGAGCTCCCACTCACTTTCTTGTAAACACAGGCTTCTCCATAAGTCTGCGTAAACCCAAACGCTTTGATCGTCTCATCAAAGCGAATGTTCCAACTCCGAGATGCTTGCACCAGCCCATAAATCGAGCGTTGGAGCTTGCACACCTTGTCAGCATTCTTAGGATCGACAAAACCTTCCGGCTGCATCATATACAATTCTTCCTTAAGGAAACCATTAAGGAATGCCGTTTTGACGTCCATTTGCCATATTTCATAATCATAGAATGCGGCAATCGCTAACATGATTCGGACGGACTTCAGCTTCGCTACCGGTGAGAAAGTCTCATTGTAGTCAACCCCTTGAACTTGTCGATAACCCTTAGCAACAAGCCGAGCTTTATAGATGGTCACATTACCATCCGCGTCTGTCTTCTTCTTAAAGATCCATTTATTTTCTATGGCTCGCCGCTCAACGGGCAAGTCAGTCAAAGTCCATACTTCATTTTCATACATGGATCATATCTCGGATTTCATGGCTTCTAGCCATTTGTCGGAATCCGGGCCCGCCATTGCTTCTTCATAGTTCGAAGGTTCACCGTTGTCTAACAACATGATTTCCAAGACAGGGTTGCCGTACCATTCTGGTGCGGAACGTGTCCTTGTGGACCTTCGAATTTTAGTAGGAGCTTGATCAGAAGTATCTTGATCATCATCATTAACTTCCTCTCTAGTCGGTGCAGGCACCTCAAGAACATTTTCTTGAGTTGCGCCATTTTCCGGTTCAAGAGGTAATACTTCATCAAGTTCTACTTTCCTCCCACTTACTTCTTTCGAGAGAAACTCTTTCTCTAGAAAGGACCCATTCTTGGCAACAAAGATCTTGCCTTCGGATCTGAGGTAGAAGGCATACCCAATAGTTTCTTTAGGGTATCCTATGAAGACGCATTTTTCCGATTTGGGTTCGAGCTTTTCAGGTTGAAGTTTCTTGACATAAGCATCGCATCCCCAAACTTTTAGAAACGACAGCTTAGGTTTCTTCCCAAACCATAATTCAAACGGTGTCGTCTCAACAGATTTCGACGAAGCCCTATTTAAAGTGAATGCGGCAGTCTCTAAAGCATAGCCCCAAAAAGATAGCGGTAAATCGGCAAGAGACATCATAGATCGCACCATATCTAATAGAGTGCGATTACGACGTTCGGACACACCATTACGCTGAGGTGTTCCAGGCGGCGTGAGCTGTGAAACTATTCCACATTTTCTTAAGTGTGTGCCAAACTCGTGACTCAAGTATTCTCCTCCATGATCTGATCGTAGGAACTTGATTTTCCTGTCACGTTGATTCTCAACCTCACTCTGAAATTCCTTGAACTTTTCAAAGGTCTCAGACTTGTGTTTCATTAAGTAGACATACCCATATCTACTCAAGTCATCAGTGAGGATGAGAACATAACGATAGCCACCGCGAGCCTCAACACTCATTGGACCACACACATCAGTATGTATGATTTCCAATAAGTTGGTTGCTCGCTCCATTGTTCCTGAGAACGGAGTCTTGGTCATTTTACCCATGAGGCATGGTTCGCACGTGTCAAATGATTCATAATCAAGAGACTCTAAAAGTCCATCAGTATGGAGCTTCTTCTTGCGTTTGACACCTATGTGACCAAGGCGGCAGTGCCACAAGTATGTGGGACTATCATTATCAATCTTACATCTTTTGGTATTCACACTATGAATATGTGTAGCATTACGCTCGAGATTCATTAAGAATAAACCATTCACCATCGGAGCATGACCATAAAACATATATCTCATATAAATAGAAGAACCATTATTCTCGGATTTAAATGAGTAGCCATCTCGAATTAAACGAGATCCTGATACAATGTTCATGCTCAAACTTGGCACTAAATAACAATTATTGAGGTTCAAAACTAATCCCGTAGGTAAATGTAGAGGTAGCGTGCCGACGGCGATCACATCGACATTGGAACCATTCCCGACGCGCATCGTCACCTCGTCCTTCGCCAGTCTCCGCTTATTCCGCAGCTCCTGTTTTGAGTTACAAATGTGAGCAACCGCACCGGTATCAAATACCCAGGAGCTACTACGAGTACTGGTAAGGTACACATCAATTACATGTATATCACATATACCTTTCGTTTTGCCGGCCTTCTTGTCCGCTAAGTATTTGGGGCAGTTCCGCTTCCAGTGACCACTTTCCTTGCAATAAAAGCACTCAGTCTCGGGCTTGGGTCCATTCTTTGGCTTCTTCCTAGCAGCTTGCTTGCCGGGCGCGGCAACTCCCTTGCCGTCTTTCTTGAAGGTTTCCTTACCCTTGCCTTTCTTGAACTTAGTGGTTTTATTCACCATCAACACTTGATGTTCCTTTTTGACTTCTACCTCTGCTGATTTCAGCATTGCAAATACTTCAGGAATGGTCTTTTCCATCCCCTGCATATTGAAGTTCATCACAAAGCTCTTGTAGCTCGGTGGAAGCGACTGGAGGATTCTGTCAATGACCCCGTCATCTGGGAGATTAACTCCCAGCTGAGTCAAGCGGTTATGTAACCCAGACATAGTGAGTATGTGCTCACTGATAGAACTGTTTTCCTCCATCTTACAACTGAAGAACTTGTCGGAGACTTGATCGACCTGGGCATGAGCTTGGAAAACCATTTTCAGCTCTTCGAACATCTCATATGCTCCGTGTCTCTCAAAACGCTTTTGGAGCCCCGGCTCTAAGCTGTAAAGCATGCCGCACTGAACGAGGGAGTAGTCATCGGTACGTGCCTGCCAAGCGTTCATAACGTCTTGTTCTGCAGGGAGAACAGGTGTGTCACCTAGCAGTGCTTGTAGGACATAATCTTTCTTGGCAGCTATGAGGATGATCCTCAGGTTCCGGACCCAGTCCGTGTAGTTGCTGCCATCGTCTTTCAGCTTGGTTTTCTCTAGGAACGCGTTGAAGTTGAGGACTACATTGGCCATTTGATCTACAAGACATATTGTAAAATTTTAGACTAAGTTCATGATAATTAAGTTCATCTAATCAAATTATTCAATGAACTCCCACTTAGATAAACATCCCTCCTGTAATCTAAGTATAACATGATCCGAGTTAACTAGGCCGTGTCCGATCATCACGTGAGACGGACTAGCCAACGTCGGTGAACATCTTCATGTTGATCGTATCTTCTATACGACTCATGCTCGACCTTTTGGTCTTCTGTGTTCCGAGGCCATGTCTGTACATGCTAGGCTCGTCAAGTCAACCTAAGTGTTTGCATGTGTAAATCTGTCTTACACCCGTTGTATGTGAACGTTGGAATCTATCACACCCGATCATCACGTGGTGCTTCGAAACAACGAACTGTCGCAACGGTGCACAGTTAGGGGGAACACTTTCTTGAAATTATTATCAGGGATCATCTTATTTACTACCGTCGTTCTAAGCAAACAAGATGCAAAAACATGATAAACATCACATGCAATCAAATAATAATAGTGACATGATATGGCCAATATCACATAGCTCCTTTGATCTCCATCTTGGGGCTCCATGATCATCTTGTCACCGGCATGACACCATGATCTCCATCATTGTGTCTCCATGAAGTTGCTCGCCAACTATTACTTCTACTACTATGGCTAACGCGTTTAGCAATAAAGTAAAGTAATTTACATGGCGTTTCTCAATGACACGCAGGTCATACAAAAAAATAAAGACAACTCCTATGGCTCCTGCCGGTTGTCATACTCATCGACATGCAAGTCGTGATTCCTATTACAATAGCATGAACATCTCATACATCACATATAGATCATTCATCATTCATCACAACTTTGGCCATATCATATCACAAAGCACTTGCTGCAAAAACAAGTTAGACGTCCTCTAATTGTTGTTGCAAGTTTTACGTGGCTGAAATAGGGTTCTAGCAAGAACGTTTTCTTACCTACGTGAAAGCCACAACTTGATTTTTCAACTTCTATTTACCCTTCATAAGGACCCTTTTCATCGAATCCGCTCCAACTAAAGTGGGAGAGACAGACACCCGCCAGCCACCTTATGCAACTAGTGCATGTTAGTCGGTGGAACCGGTCTCATGTAAGTGTACGTGTAAGGTTGGTCTGGGCCGCTTCATCCCACAATGCCATTGAAGCAAGATAAGACTAGTAGCGGCAAGAAAGTTGACAACATCAATGCCCACAACAAATTGTGTTCTACTCGTGCAAGAGAACTACGCATAGACCTAGCTCATGATGCCACTGTTGGGGAACGTTGCAGAAAACAAAATGTTTTCTACGGTTTCACCAGGATCCATCTAGGAGTTCATCTAGCAACTAGTGATTGGATTGCATCTACATACCTTTGTAGATCACGCGCGGAAGCGTTCAAAGAACGGGGATGAGGAAGGCGTACTCGACGTGATCCAAATCACCGGAGATCCTAGCGCCGAACGGACGGCACCTCCGCGTTCAACACACGTACGGTCAGCGTAACGTCTCCTCCTTCTTGATCCAGCAAGGGGAAGGAGAGGTTGAGGAAGATGGCTCCAACAGCAGCACGACAGTGTGGTGGTGGTGAAGCTGCAGTACTCCGGCAGGGCTTCGCCAAGCACTATGGAGGAGGAGGATGTGTTGGAGAGGGAGAGGGAGGCACCAAAGATGTGGTATGAGAGGCCCTCCTTTCCCCACTATATATAGGGAGTCCAAGGGGGGGCGCCGGCCCTAGGAGATCCAATCTCCTAGGGGGTGCGGCCAAGGGAGGAATCCCTCCTCCCCAAGGCACCTAGGAGGTGCCTTCCCCCTTTGGGACTCTTCCCTTCTTGAACCCTAGGCGCATGGGCCTCTTGGGGCTGGTACCCTTGGCCCATATAGGCCAAGGCGCACCCCCTACAGCCTATGTGCCCCCCCCGGGGCAGGTGGCCCCACCCGGTGGACCCCCGGGACCCTTCCGGTGGTCCCGGTACAATACCGGTGACCCCGAAACTTGTCCCGATGCCCGAAATAGCACTTCCTATATATAATTCTTTACCTCCGGACCATTCTGGAACTCCTCGTGACGTCCGGGATCTCATCTGGGACTCCGAACAACATTCGGGTTACTGCATATACATATCCCTACAACCCTAGCGTCACCGAACCTTAAGTGTGTAGACCCTACGGGTTCGGGAGTCATGTAGACATGACCGAGACGACTCTCCGGTCAATAACCAACAGCGGGATCTGGATACCCATGTTGGCTCCCACATGCTCCTCGATGATCTCATCGGATGAACCACGATGTCGAGGATTCAAGCAACCCCGTATACAATTCCCTTTGTCAATCGTATGTTACTTGCCCGAGATTCGATCGTCGGTATCCCAATACCTCGTTCAATCTCGTTACCGGCAAGTCACTTTACTCGTACCGTAATGCATGATCCCGTGACCAGACACTTGGTCACTTTGAGCTCATTATGATGATGCATTACCGAGTGGGCCCAGTGATACCTCTCCGTCATATGGAGTGACAAATCCCAGTCTTGATCCGTGTCAACCCAACAGACACTTTCGGAGATACCCGTAGTATACCTTTATAGTCACCCAGTTACGTTGTGACGTTTGGTACACCCAAAGCACTCCTACGGTATCCGGGAGTTACACGATCTTATGGTCTAAGGAAAGGATACTTGACATTGGAAAACTCTAGCAAACGAACTATACGATCTTATGCTATGTTTAGGATTGGGTCTTGTCCATCACATCATTCTCCTAATGATGTGATCTCGTTATCAATGACATCCAATGTCCATAGTCAGGAAACCATGACTATCTGTTGATCAACGAGCTAGTCAACTAGAGGCTTACTAGGGACATGTTGGTGTCTATTATTCACACATGTATTACGATTTCCGGATAATACAATTATAGCATGAATAAAGACAATTATCATGAACAAGGAAATATAATAATAATGCTTTTATTATTGCCTCTAGGGCATATTTCCAACGGCCCCCTCTGGTGTCTATATAAACCAGAGGGTTTTAGTCCGTAGGACAACATACAATCATACCATAGGCTAGCTTCTAGGGTTTAGTCTCTCTGATCTCGTGGTAGATCTACTCTTGTACTGCCCATATCATCAATATTAATCAAGCAGGACGTAGGGTTTTACCTCCATCAAGAGGGCCCGAACCTGGGTAAAACTTCATGTCCCCTGCCTCCTGTTACCATCCGAGCTGCCTCTTGACAAGGCCGAGCTCGTCCTTGGACCCTTTAAGGTCCTGCTTCAGTGTGGCGACCTCCGCAGTTAGTGCGGCAGTGGCCAGCAGCGAAGCCTGCATACGCATATAGACATACTTATATTAGACTCCTGCGATATTGTTTGATCCTCTGTTCGGCTTTTCTTTGTGAACACCGAACAGAGCATCAGGGGCTACTGTCTATGCGGTAATATTTTTCCTATATTTCAAAAACCTATCTCAAAGCCTGTTAGAAGGCTGGCACAAGCTTCAGTCAGTCTGCTCTTGGCGGACTGAACCTTCTGGACCACCGCACTCATAATAGTGTGGTGCTCTTCGTCGATGGAGGCACTGCGAAGCGCTCCCAGCAGACTGTCCGGTGCCTCTGGATGGACAGAGGTCACCAGCACAGGCGTCTTGCCCCTTTTGGAAGGAGGCCGCCTGAGTCCGGAACCACTGGAGGTTTCAGCGCGGTGTTCGGCTGAGGGCCGAACTCGGAGCCCTCGGGAGCCTTGCTCCCTCTGCTCCCAGAATCCGGAAGGTCGCCTTGAGGCACCTCCGGGATTGTCTCCCCTCGACCCGGTGCCTCTTGAGACAATACCTCAGCGTTGTCTGTAGGGCAAGGGGAGGTGGCGGTCGGAAGTGGATCGCTATCCATATCCGAGGAGCCCAGGGAGCCGTCCAAAGATACGTTGATACGGGCTTGTGGCGGTCTGCATAATCATAATTTGGCGTTAGGAGAAGCAGTGCAGCAAAGGTATGCTATGAGTTATTCTGGCATCCGAATACTTACGACTTTGCCAGGGGCTTGGCCCTGAGCAGCCACTCGTCTTCGCCTTCGGCGGCGGTGGTGGAGTAGTCCGGAAGGAGAGTCCTTCCCTTCTTGGACCCTTCGGCCCCCCCGGTTGGGGCGGCCTTCCTTTTCTTGTCTCCCCCGACTGGAGGGGGAGCATCTTCATCTTCCTCCTCGTCTTCGGGGGAGGAGTGCGTCGCGGAGTTATCGGACGATGAGCCCGATAACACATGGCGTCGGGAACTCTTTCGGGTTCCCTTGGCCTTCTTGGTCTTCTCCGGCACCTTGTAAGGAGCCGGAGTCAGCATCTCCGTCAGGAGAGCGTCCGCAGTGTCTTCGGGCAGAGGGGCCGGATAGTTAATCTGCCCCGACGTCTCCACCCAGTCCTGTCAAAGGCATGGAGCTCAGACCCCGCACATGGTTAAGCTAGGGGAAATAAATATCCTACCAGATGTATAGAACTCACCGAATGCGCTAGGCGCTTCGCGCTTAGCCCGCGGTCCTCGGTGAGAGAGGGAGGGACCTCGGCGCCCTTGAACAGCACCCTCCAAACGTCCTTGTGTGTCGTGTCGAAGAGCTCTCTCAGAGTCTAGTGCTGGGCTGGGTCGAACTCCCACAAGTTGAAATCCCGTTGTTGACACGGGAGGATCCGACGGATGAGCATGACCTAGGCTATGTTGACAAGCTTGAGATTCTTGCCTGCCATATTCCGGATACATTTGTGGAGTCCGTCCAGCTCCACCGATGAACCCCAGGACAGGCCCTTCTCTTTCCAGGAGGTGGGCCGCGTGGGGATTCCGGATCGAAACTCAGGGGCAGCCACCCAGTTGGTGTCGCGTGGCTCGGTGATGTAGAACCACGCCGATTGCCACCCCCTTTATGGTCTCCACGAAGGAGCCTTCAAGCCATATAACATAGGGCATCTTGCCCACCATGGCTCTGCCGCATTCTGCTTGTTGGCCTCCCACCACCTTTGTCTTGATATTGAAGGTCTTCAGCCACAGGACGAAGTGGGCCCGGATGCAGAGGAAAGCCTCACACACGACGATGAACGCCGAAATGTTGAGGATGAAGTTCGGGGCCAGATCATGAAAGTCCAGCCTATAGTAGAACATGAGACCACAGACGAATGGATGGAGGGGAAGCCCCAGTCCACGGAGGAAGTGGTGGAGGAAAACTACCCTCTCGTGAGGTTCAGGGGTAGGAACGACCTACCCCGCAGCGGGCAGCCGATGCGCGATATTCACGGCTAAGTATCTGGCTCCGTGCAGCTTCTTGATGTGTCCCTCCGTAACGGAGGAAGCCATCCATTTGCCTCCCGCTTCGGACATGATTGGAGAAGGTTGAGGGGAAGGATGTGGACTTGGGCGTTGGAGCTCGAGTGCGCAAGAATGGATGAGCAAGGAGGAAGAAGGCGTGGGTAGAAAAAGGTTAAACCTTGTCCCTTTATAAGGGCGGCCGAAACTACGCGCCCCCACGAGCCTGGTAAAACTCGCTTATCCCCCAAGCACCATAATCGGTGGCGCGGTTGGGTTACCCACGCCCGTATTGATGAGAATCCCGTAATAAGGGGGACACGATCTCTGCTTTGACAAGACGTGTCAAGAAACTGCCTCGCGTTATGTGCGGGGCTAGTTAAAGGAAACGGTTCGAATAATCACCGGGCCATGGCATAATGTCGTGTTGCCAAAACGTGTCAGCAGATTAGATTTGTGGAAATATTATTCTCTCTACGGTGGTATGTGGAACTTATTTTGCAGGGTCGGACACTATCCTTGTATTCAAATTCTTCCGTGGTGTATTTGGAGGAGGAACCCGCCTTGCAATGCCTAAGACAATACTACACGCTGGACTCATCGTCATTGAAGCCTGGTTCAGGGGCTACTGAGGGAGTCCTGGATTAGGGGGTCTCCGGACAACCGGACTATATCCTTTGGCCGGACTGTTAGACTATGAAGATACAAGATTGAAGACTTCATCTCGTGTCCGGATGGGACTCTACTTGGCGTGGAAGGCAAGCTAGGCAATTCGGATATGTATATCTCCTCCTTTGTAACCGACCTTGTGTAACCCTAGCCCCCTCTGGTGTCTATATAAATCGGAGGGTTTTAGTCCGTAGGACAACATACAATCATACCATAGGCTAGCTTCTAGGGTTTAGCCTCTCCGATCTCATGGTAGATCAACTCTTGTAATACTCATATCATCAAGAATAAATCAAGCAGGACGTAGGGTTTTACCTCCATCAAGAGGGCCCGAACCTGGGTAAAACATCGTGTTCCCTGCCTCCTGTTACCATCCGCCTTAGATGCACAGTTCGGGACCCCCTACCCGAGATCCGCCGGTTTTGACACCGACAGCAGGGCTCCCCAAAGAAAACAAGCCAGAAGAAACAATCTCAGGGCTAGACACAAAGAGTCGGCTTACCGACGACTCTCTCATGAGCATAATGAGATCTAGCCACAAATAGCATGTAGGGTTATTACCGGATGATGTTTCCCGGGGCCCGAAGCTGTCTAAATCCTTGTCTTATGTTGCGTCTCTCGATTCCGCTCAACCCCTCTCAAGCTACCACATAGATACGTTAGCCTCGCGACTAAGTCCTGACACCTAGGACATCTGCCATGACAATTCCACGACATACCCCCTTGCCAAACTCATGGCAAAGTACACAATAGGTCTAGTACACAGCATGGCATACTTTATAGAACCTATGGCTGAGGCATAGGGAATGACTTTCATTCTCTCTCTATCTTCTGTCGTGGTCATGTTTTGAGTCTTACTCAACTTCTACCTTACAACTCAGGCAAGAACTCCTTCTTTGACTGATCCATTTTGAACTCCTTCAAAATCTTATCAAGGTATGTACTCATCGAAAGTCTTATCAAGCGTCTTGATCTATCTCTATAGATCTTGATGCCCAATATGTAATCATCTTCAACGAGGTCTTTCTTTTGAAAAAACTCCTTTCAAACACTCCTTTATGCTTTCTAGAAAATTCTACATCATTTCCGATAAACAATATGTCATTCACATATACTTATCAGAAAGGTTGTAGTGCTCCCACTCACTTTCTTGTAAAGACAGGCTTCTCTGAAAGTCTGTATAAATCATATGCTTTGATCACCTCCTCAAAGCGTATATTCCAACTCCGAGATGCTTGCACCAGTCCATAGATGGATCACTGGAGCTTGCACACTTTGTCAGCACCTTTAGGATTGACAAAACCTTCTGGTTGTATCATATACAACTCTTATTTTAATAAATCCATTTAAGGAATGCAGTTTTGACATCCATTTGCCAGATTTCATAAAACGCGGCAATTGCTAACATGATTCGGACAGACTTAAGCATCGATATGAGTGAGAAAATCTCATCATAGTCAACACCTTGAACTTGTCAAAAACCTTTTTGCGACAAGTCGAGCTTTGTAGATAGTAGCACTACCATCAGTGCCCGTCTTCCTCTTGAAGATCCATTTAGTCTCAATGGCTTGCCGATCATTGGGCATGTAACACCCACGATGCGGTTATATCTCCCACGTGTCGGAGCACGACTTAGAGGCATAACCGCATTGTAGGCATGTCGCAAGAGGGGTAATCTTTACACATCCAATGTACTGAACAAGAAAGAGATAAAGAGTTGGCTTACAATCGCCACTTCACACAATATATATAAATATAGCATTACATCATCCAGAATACATTCAAGGTCCGACTACGGAACCAAAATAGAGACAACCCCAAAAGCATAAGGTCCCGACCGCCCCAACTGGGCTCCACTACTTTCGGGTGGTAGGTGCGACATATGCCAACGGGTGGCTTATCATTGTGGGAGCCAGTAAGACGTCGCCGGTGCCTGGAAACGGGATGAGGCGAAGACATGCACGCCGGCGAATCTTACCCAGCTTCGGGGCTCTCCGTGCAGATAACACCCCTACTGCTGCTCTGCGGGGTCTCCGCATGATCACTAGATGGACAAGTAGCTACACAATGCTCCTTGAGCTGTTCGGTGGGAGGAGGAAGAAGGGCACGGCTAGCTTGCTTCTTCTCCTTGTGTGGTGTCTAAAACTAGCTGGGGGTCCCACCCTTTGCATGGGTGCCCCGGGGGGTTTATATAGGCCTACCCCCCCGGGGGTACAATGGTATTCTGACTGGGCACGGGGCCCAGCCGTTTGTGACTGCGCTCGCCGGCTTCTGCGCCGGCCGCTGGGGCCCGCCGACTGGTGGGTCCCGCCGGCTGCCGGCTCCTCGGTCGACAGGCAGGCCCCACTATTCGGGACCTGGTCGGCAGCTGGCTACTGTTGCTCCATCTTGGTGACGTGGGCTTCGTCGTGGTAGGCGTGGCTACAGTACCGCCGCCCGGCGGGCGATTACTGTAGCCTCACCACGTCTTGTCTCCTTAATAGGGCGTCTCCTTTGAGGAAGATGGCAAGCCGGCTGCGGGGAGCCGGCTCTCTCTTGGGCCGACTGGGGGAGGTGTGGCCGCCTTCGGGTGTCTCTCTGCCCGAAGGGACCCACCGCCCGTGGGCTGCGCTGGTAGTCCGTCGTGGATGGCGTCAGGGTCGGCATGGCAACAGTGTTGCGCCGGGCGGGTCATGGTCACCCGTACGGCGCACTGTGCCGATCGTGCTCCGGGATTTGGGGGTGGCAGGCTTTACTGTAGCCACACCCCGTCTCATCGCCGCTAGGTGGATGCAAACTTTGAGGGTACGGTCTCGACCGATTTATGGGAGCCGGCTTCTTGGAGTCGGCCTCCTCGCGGCCGGCTTCTCGAAGTCGGCCCTCCCATGGCTTTCTTCATGAGGGCTAAAGTCAGGCCGCCTTCCAAAAGCCGGCCTGGGTGACAGCCAGCAAGGGGAAGGCGGCCCCATGTCTTGGATTCTTGAGAGCCGGACGGGCTCGTAATTTTTTCAGAAGGGCCAGGGGAAGCCGACTAGGCTACCCATGGCTATTTACTCCGACAGTAGTCCCCGAAGCTGATCGAGCTTCGAGGCAGACAAAGGGACGAGAAGCTTGGTCAGCTTCCTACCCTGAAGCTTGGACAACGATCCGGATTTGGGGGCGGCCGCCATGGAAGACGTAGTTGGGCCGACTGGAGGGTCTTCGGGCTCCCGCCGCGTGGACCCCCGCGCCGACGTCAGGGAGGCCACGGAGCGGAACGCCCGTGAGGCGCGGGAGGAGCGTGAGGCGGCGGAAAAAGCGGCCGCCCAGGCGGCGAGGGAGCAGGCCGATGCGGCAGCCAAGGCCCAGGCGGAGGCGGCGACCGCGGAAACGGAGGCGGAGGGTTCGCGTAACCAGCCTCCGCTGCTCGCCATTCCCCTCCGAGCCGTGGCCCCTGACACCCCATTGCCCTGGCGGAGGAAATCGTCCAAGACCCGCCGCTGATGGAGAGGAGGGAGGACCTCGTGGTCTTCGCGGGGAGAGCGCCGCCGCAGCGCCAACCGGAGCGGGCCAAGGCGGCCAATCATCAGCGGCGCCAGAGGAGCCGGCCGGGGGTGAGCCGGAGGACGGAGCCGGCTTCGAGGTGCAGCCGGTGACGCGTCGGCGCGCAGGGGGAGGCGCCGCTCCACCGGAGTCGCGCCGAGTTGCGGGCGTCGGCCAGTTGGCGGAGGCTCTGGAGGCGGCCAGCACCGCCATGTCCGAGTGGACTCCCAGCGGGGGGACTGGCGAGCTGAACGTGGCGGCTCAAGAGGTCCGGAGCCGGCTTCAAGCTCAGGCCGCCCTGCTGCAGCAGTACACCCAGGAGTTCCTGTCGACGCGGGCCGCCATCCGGGTGAGTCTTTCATTCTTGGCCACTTTGGTCTCTTGATTTCTTCCCTGGGGGCGCGTCAGTGCACCCACTGGGTGTAGTCCCCGAGATTTGGGCCGACTGCTGAGCAGTCGGGTCGGATCTTTGTTGACGACTACCTTATTTTTGCTTCCTGTCTGAACTTCCAGGAATTTCATAACTCCCGTGCTGCCGCCTTCAACTCCCAGGCTCAGGAGTTGGGTCGGAAGACCGACGACCTGGCCAACAGCCGAAGTAAGTGCTTGATCTTGTCTGTCTCCTGTGGGGGCGCGTCAGCGCACCCACTGGGTGTAGTCCCCGAGATTCGGGCCGACTGCTGAGCAGTTGGGTCGGATCTTTCTTGACGACTTTTTCCTTATTGGTCTTTTTTTCTTTCGTCTTTCGTGCTTTCAAGGGCCAACGCCGACTTGATGAGGGAGCTCAGCGAAGCGCAGGCTGCCCTTCGTACCAAGGATGCTGAGTACGCTGCCTTGGTCCAGGAGCGTGACCGCCTGGCCAAGAAGCTGGCTGACCAAGAGGAGAGCCACAAGGCGGCCCTGCAGAAAGTGCAGGATAGCGAGGCCGCCTTGAAGGCAGAGTTTGAGACCGAGGCGGCGAGCTGGGCTGAGACCCGGCGAGCGCTGGATGAAGGCTTCGGCCGCATCGAGGACTTGATCGACGGTAAGCCGCCTTCCGCGCTCCTCTCCTGCCCCTTGCCGCCTGGTTTTTGGCCTGACTTGTGTTGCTGCCTATTTTCTTGTGCAGACTACTTTCCCGGCTACTCCGCCTTCGCCGCCCAAACCATCGAGGCCCATCGCGAGGCGCGCCGTCAGGCGGGGGTCAACATCGCGCCGGACGCGAATCGGACGCTTGAGGAGCAGCTCTTGGCTGTCCAAGCGCGGCTGCAGCCGGCTCACCGGATGCTTCGCCGGCTCCAACGTGCCGGGGCGCAGGTGTTGGCCGCCCTCTGGCCCGGCAAGACAATCCCCCGCACCCCTAGCCGGACTGTCGACTGGCTGGAGGTCGCAGTCGGTCGCTTTGAAGCTTGGAAGGCGTCGGCGGCCCGTCTTGGAGCCGGGCGGGCATTGGAGTTCGTTCGAGCTTGGTACCCAAGGCTGAACCTGGACCAGCTGCGCACTTGGCGGCTGGAGGCCGACACAGAGCTGGAGGAGGTGCGGACGGCTATCGCCCAGCGTGCTTCGACGATCACCGAGTGCACCGACATCAGCGTTTTTGCACCTGAAATCAATGATGACGGCATTGCCCAGCCGGAGGAGTGGTTCGGGCTGAACCCGGCGGTGGGCGAGGACTCGGTAGAGGAGATCGCCTCCAGCGACGAGGGCGAGGATGACGAAGAAGAGGACGGTGAAGACGTCGAGCCGGCTAGTGGAACAACCGGCCGGCCTCAGGCTGACCGTGCCTCCAGCAACGAGGCGCGTGGAAGCACGCCCTCTGCGGGAGGCGGTGATCAAGCCAAGGTTCGCCAGCCGGCCACTCCTTCAGCCGGCACAACCGTCTCCGTCGACCAGCCCGGCTCGTCGGTCGCTCCGCCAGCTTGACCTGCCGTCCTTATTTTTCCTGCTTGGTGCCTTTTGAACAATCTTTATTAAGCTTTCGTAGTTCCACCCACTGGGGGTGTATCCAAACTATGTTGAATGCTGGCCTCTTGGAGGTCTTTTATGTAAATATTATTATGTGCATGTTTGGTTTCCATTCGCGTATGCTTTTTAACCTTAGGCTTTTTCCTTTGCCGCCTTCCCTCTTTGGGGAGGCAAGTACTCGAGCTTTCTTGGATTGAAGTGAAGTGAATGGAAACCGGCCGGCCGGCTACTTTGGTAGTCGGTCGGTGGTAGGCGGCAAACCGGCTTTCGTTATATTAGTCCGTTGGTCCCTGGCCATTTTTCGTGTGGGAATCCTTTCCTGCTTTTGACTCTTGCCAGCCAGACAGCCGGTTCTTCGAACTCCGACTTTGGCAAGAGCTAAGCCTGGGTGTCGGCACACTACTTGTCTGACCGCGGGTAGGACTTCTAATATAACTCCAGTCGGCCAGTCCCCGGGCCGACTAGTCGAACCCGGTGCCGGACGGAACAAGTAAATGAAATGACAAGGTCATAAGCATGATACTTTTCATTCATAGATAAAAGAAGGCAGTCCCCGAGCCCTCCTCGGGGGGCCTATTGTCTCGTATTTAGTACAAAAGTTAGCATGATACATACTGCATTTCAATTGTAAAATCTTCGAAGGAGGTTGGCGTTCCATGGTCGTTCCGACTCCTTGCCGGAGTCGTCTTTCTTGCGTGCGTTGGGCTTCTGCGCGTCGATTAGGTAGTAGGAGTCGTTGCCTAGAGCTCTGCTGATGACGAAGGGGCCCTCCCAAGGGGCCGAGAGCTTGTGCTGGCCGGATGTTCGTTGGATCAGCCGGAGCACAAGATTGCCCTCTTGGAAAGATCTTGTCCTGACCTTCCGACTGTGGTAGCGGCGCAAACCCTGCTGGTAGATGGCAGACCGGCTGAGGGCTAACAGCCGGCCTTCTTCCAGCAGGTCGACGCCGTCTTCTCGTGCTTCCTTGGCCTCCGCCTCCGTGTACATGGTTACCCGGGGCGAGTCAAACTCGATGTCAGTTGGGATGATCGCCTCGGCACCGTACACGAGGAAGAAAGGAGTGAAGCCGGTTGACTTGTTTGGGGTAGTGCGCAGACTCCAGAGGACAGCCGGCAGCTCATCGAGCCAACAGCCGGCTGAATGCTCCAGTGGTACGACCAGTCAGGGCTTGATGCCGGAGAGGATGAGGCCGTTGGCTCGCTCGACCTGGCCGTTTGACTGCGGGTGGGCGACGGACGCTAAGTCCAGCCGGATACCTTGGGCTGCGCAGAAATGTGCCAAGGCTCCTTTGGCAAAATTCATGCCATTGTCGGTGATGATGCTGTGTGGCATGCCGTACCGAGTTGTTATGTCTGCGATGAATGTCACAGCAGTCGGCCCATTCAGCTTCTTGATCGGCTTTGCCTCAATCCACTTGGTGAATTTGTCCACGGCGACGAGAAAATGCGTCATGCCGCCGCGCGCCGTCTTGAATGGGCCCACCATGTCCAGTCCCCAACGGCGAAGGGCCAGGTGAGGGGAATGGTCTTGAGTGCCGAAGCCGGCATGTGTTGCTTGGAGCTGAAGAGTTGGCACCCTTTGCAATATTTAACTAATTCTTTGGCGTCATCCAAAGCAGTCGGCCAGAAGAAACCATGATGGAAAGCTTTGGCGACGAGTGATCTTGAAGCCGCATGGTGGCCGCATTCTCCTTGGTGAATGTCTCTGAGGATTGCAATGCCCTTCTCTTGCTCGACGCACCGTTGGAGGACTCCAGTGACACTGCGCTTGACGAGTTCTCTGTTGACGATTATGTATGCTCCGGCTCGACATTGGACTTGTCTTGCCTCTGTTTCGTCAGCCGGCAGATCTTGGTTTACTAGGAAGTTGAGGATGGACTGAGCCCATGACGGAGCCGCGACTTCTCCTACTTCCAATGTGGCTACTGCCACCAGGGTGGGCGGGCTGGGTGGTGAAATGCTGGAGTCGGCCACCGGCTGTTGTGTTGGTGCAGTCCCCGAGCCGGGTGTGGCAGTCCCCGAGCCGGTTGCCAAAGTCCCCGGGCCGACTACTGAAGTCCTGGGGTCGCCTGCTTGGTTCTTCGAGCCGGACCCGGCCGCGTCGGGGTCAGGCGGTACGAAGATGGAATCGGACTCCGGAGACGGCTTGATGGACGGCTTGAGGAGGCGTTGTAGAGCGACGCCGGTTGGTATTGCTTGCCGAGTGGAGCCTATTCGAGCCAGGGCATCGGCTGGCTCGTTGTCAGCTCGCGGTACGTGGAGGAACTCGCGTCCTTCAAAGTATCCGCTGAGTTGTTGAACCAGGAAGCGGTAGCTTGCCATATTTGCGTCCTTGGCGTCCCAGTCGCCGGATGATTGCTGAACCACCAAGTCTGAGTCGCCATAACATAGGATCCGGCGGATGCCGAGTTCCTTGGCAAGCCGGAGCCCGTGTATGAGTGCCTCGTACTCGGCTACATTGTTGGAGGCGGCAAAGTGAATCTGCAGCGTGTATCTGAGCTTGTCGCCTTTGGGAGAGGTAAGGACGACGCCGGCTCCCAAGCCGGTGCGCATCTTGGACCCGTCAAAGTGCATGCGCCAATGGGTGGAGTCGGGAGCCGGCGGCAGGTACTGGGTCTCGGCCCAGTCGACGAGGAAGTCGGCCAGTGCTTGGGACTTGATGGCGGTGCGGGGCTGGTAGAAGATTGTGTAAGGGGCCAGCTCGATGGCCCATTTCGCCACCCGGCCGGATGCGTCCCGGCTGCCTATGATCTCGGCCAGCGGGGCGGTGCATAAGACTGTGACGGGATGCTCTTGAAAGTAGGGCTTCAGCTTCTTGGCGGTGAAGTACACACCATAACACATCTTCTGGTAGTGCGGGTAGTTCTGCTTTGAAGCGGACAGCACCTCGCTCAAATAATACACCGGCCTCTGGACCGGCTGGGCTTGGCCTTCTTCTGGGCGTTGGACTATGATGACGGTGCTGACCACCCGGCTGGTTGCGGCAATGTAAAGGAGCATGGGCTCTTTCTCAGTCGGCGCCGCTAGGACGGGCGGTGTGGCCAGCATCTTCTTCAGCTCGTGAAAAGCTTGGTCGGCCTGGTCGTTCCACTCGAAGTGAGTGCTCTTCTTCATGAGGCGGTAGAGGGGGAGAGCTTTCTCTCCGAGCCGGCTGATGAAGCGGTTCAAGGAGGCCAAGCATCCGGTGAACTTTTGGATGTCTCGAAGCTTGGTGGGGATCGCCATTCTCTCGATGGCCTTGATCTTCACCGGGTTGCATTCGATGCCGCGTTCGGAGACCAGGAAGCCTAGGAGCTGGCCGGATGGCACTCCGAACACGCATTTCTCGGGGTTGAGCTTCATTTGGAACCGGCGTAGGTTCTCAAACGTTTCTTTGAGGTCTTCCAGCAAGGTGCCGCGCTTCTCCGTCTTCACCACAATGTCGTCCACATAGACGTGAGCGTTTCTGCCGAGTTGCTTGAGGAGGCACTTCTGCATGCAACGCTGAAAAGTGGCACCGGCATTTCTCAAGCCAAATGTCATAGTCAGGTAGCAGAAGGCTCCAAATGGCGTGATGAAGGCGGTCTTCAGGCGGTCGTCCGGATCTAGCTTTATCTGGTGATATCCTGAGTAAGCATCCAAGAAACTCAACAGCTCGCATCCGGCCGTGGAGTCTATCACTTGGTCAATCCTCGGCAGGGCAAAGGGATCTTTAGGGCAGGCCTTGTTGAGGCTTGTGTAGTCTATACACATGCGCCACTTGTTGTTCTTCTTTAACACGAGGATCGGGTTGGCAAGCCACTCTGGAAAGAAGACTTCCATAATGAATCCGGCTGCCAGAAGCCGGGCTATCTCCTCCCCTACAATCCTTCTCTTTTCCTCTGATAGTCGGCGGAGGGGCTGCTTGACTGGTTTCGCGTCTTTTCGGACATGTAGTTTGTGCTCGGCGAATTCCTTCGGAACACCCGGCATGTCCTTGGGGGACCATGCAAAGATGTCCCGATTCTCACGGAGGAAATCGGCGAGCTCGCCTTCCTATTTGCTGTTCAGGCTTGCCCCGATGACGGCAAACCTCTCGGGGTGCTCGGGGTCAAGGGGTATCTTCTTGGTTTCTTTGGCCGGCTGGAAAGATCCTTGGGCATCATACTCCTTGGGGTCGGGGGACTGGTTCGGCTGCTTGCTGGCCATGGCCACGACCCGGTCCAACATCTTCTTCTCTTCGGCAATCACAAGGGACTCGGCCAGCCGGCTGCTGGCGGCAGCGCACTCGGAAGACTTCTTGTAATCGCCGGCTACAGTGATGACGCCCTTGGAACTTGGTACCTTCATCTTGAGGTATGCATAGTGGGGAACTGCCATGAACCTGGCCAAGGCGGGTCGGCCAAGCAACGCATGGTAGGGGCTCTCCAGGTCCACCACTTCAAACCAGATTGCTTCCCGGAGGAAATGCTCCTTGTCCCCAAAGAGTACATCAATCTTGATCTTGCCAATGGGGGCGCAGGACAAGCCGGGTACGATGCCATGAAACACTGTCCGAGTAGGCATGAGCTGCTTCGTCTTGACATTTAGCTTCTCCAGGGTGTCACGATACAGGATGTTGATGCTGCTCCTGCCGTCTATCAGCACGCGGGAGAAGCGGGAAGCGCGTCTGTCCGTCGCGAGGGTGGCTTCCAGGACCAACGCATAAGAGCCGGGAGACGGCATCATCTGTGGATGGTCGGCCCAGCTCCAGCTGATGGGTTTTTCTAACCAATGCATGTGTCCGGCGGGGTTGGCAGCGACCACGCTGACTTCCTGGTGCTCTCGGCGTTTGCCGCGCCGGTCTTCGAGCTGGCTTGTGAAGAGGATGTAGGTTGCTTGCTCATCGGGGAATTCGTCGTGCACGGCTCCGACTGCGGGCCGAGCGGCCGGAGGCGGCGGGCCGGTAGGCGGAGGCGGCGCGAGCCCCTCGCCTTTAGAGATTCGGGTGAGCCAATGGCACTTCCGGGTTGTGTGGTTGGACGGCTTCGCGCCGCTATGGAATTTGCACGGGGCGTCGAGAGTTTGCTCGTAGGAGAAAGCCGGCTGCCAAGCCGGCCGGCCGCCCTTGGGCTTCTTGTGCGCGGGTCGCCCTTCAGGCAGCGCGTCTTCAACCGTGGCCACCTGCCGACTGGCGGGAGGCGGCGCAGGGCCCTTGCGCTTGTGGTCGTTCGGGTGTGGGCGTCGGCCGGAATCCCCTGCCGGCGTCTTGGGCGTCGGGTTGAGTACTTTCCCGGATGCGTCTACCCAGAGCTCGGTCTTCATCGAAGAGTTGGCGGTGGCGTATTTGTCTGCTATGTCCAGAAGCTCGTCGAGGGTAGTCGGCTCGTCGCAGAGGAGCTTGTGCTTGAGGAGGGTACCTTCTCGGCACCCGGCAGTGAAGTATTCGATGGCTTGCACCTCGTGCACCCTCTCGCAAGAATTGCGGAGCTCGGCCCAATGCGTGAGGTAGTCGCGAGTGGACTTGGCTGGGTCCTGTACGCACAGGGAGAGCTACCTGGGCTTGGGGGCCCGCTTGTAGGTGCTGGTGAAGTTGCGGATGAAAGCTTCGGTGAAATCTAGCCAGCTGTTGATGCTGAGAGGCTTGAGGCTGTTGAGCCAGGTCCGCGTCGTGCCTTGTAGCATGAGGGGCACGTACTTCACGGCAACGCGCCGGTTGCCGTTGGCTATGCTGACTGCCGTGGAGTAGTCGATCAACCAATCTTCCGGCTTCATGGAGCCGTTATACTTGGGCGTGTCTCTTGGGAGCGAGAACCCTTTGGGGAAAGGCTCGTCGCGGATGCGGGGACCGAAACAAGGCGGGCCGACATCGTCTTCTTCTTCCAGCGCCAGGGATCGCGCCAGGCGGTCGATCTGATGGCGGGCGTCGTTCTCGCCGACTCCTTCGCGGCGACCTAGTCGGCCGCTGAGAGTCGGGTGCGCCACTGGTGGCGGGGTGGGATATCTCTCTCCACGGGGTCGAGGCGGAGGCGGGTTGCCCCGCCATTCCATGGCTCGGGGATGGCCGTCCGCGTCTCGCTCGATGGAGATTCGGGTCCGGCTTCGGCTCTTTCTCGCGCCGCGCGCGGGCGTTGCTCGTAGTCAGGGTCCGGGACGTCGCGCCGTGATCTCGGCGCGGGGGAGGGCTTCCCGCGCGGGCGTCGGCTTCATGCCGCCGTGCGGCCGCGTCAAGCAGTTGCTGGATGCGCCGGGTCATGTGGGGGAGTTCTTCGGCCTCCAAGCCGTCCAACTCGTCCATGGCCGCCTAGGCGGCACGCAAGTTCTCGAGCGGAGTGGCATAGACCGGGCGGTCGACTCCCAGCATGTCGGCAATGACGGCGCCGCGTTGCTTGACAATGCCGGCCCGGCTTGGCCCGCCCGGGGCCGGTGTGCCGAAGGCGGCGCGGTCAGCTTCGCGCTGGTAGGCCTCAGTGAAGCGTCTCACGAAAGCCAGCCTCCGGCCCTCTGAGAGGAGGGCGAGGCGGCTCGCCTCCAGTGCTTCATCGTCGGCATCAGCCGGGAGGGGGGTGGACAAGTTGTGGGCCGCCGCGTGCGGGGCGTCGTGGGTGCTCTCGTCGGCCGTGCCGCCATGGCCGACGACCATCACTTCGGTGGTGACAGTATCGCGGCCGTCAGTCCGAGGAAGCGGGTCGTTGTAGATCGCGACATTGGTGGGGAAGGTGTCGAAGGAGGCCGTGTCGGAGTCGACAGGCATCGGGTCGGTGGAGCCAACAGACTCCAGATCCACAGCGGGCTCGCTGGAGACATGGAGCTGGCCGAGGAGGTTGGCGAGGTGGTCGGTGCCCGCATCGGAGGCGAGCTCGTCGGAGATGAGGGTTTCGTCGAGGAGATTGGCGAGGCTGCTCGCCGCGCAGATGCTGGTGACGCCTTGCAGCGCGTCGTGGCAAGCGCCATCAGGCATGACGGGCTAGCTACGCTCGCTGGGGAGGAAGAGGGTTCCCGTCCAGAACAGGTCTCTGGACGACGGTGCACCTGGCCCCACGGTGGGCGCCAAATGTCGGGTGGTAGGTGCGACATATGCCAACGGGTGGCTTATCATTGTGGGAGCCAGTAAGACGTCGCCGGTGCCTGGAAACGGGATGAGGCGAAGACATGCACGCCGGCGAATCTTACCCAGCTTCGGGGCTCTCCGTGGAGATAACACCCCTACTGCTGCTCTGCGGGGTCTCCGCATGATCACTAGATGGACAAGTAGCTACACAATGCTCCTTGAGCTGTTCGGTGGGAGGAGGAAGAAGGGCATGGCTAGCTTGCTTCTTCTCCTTGTGTGGTGTCTAAAACTAGCTGGGGGTCCCACCCTTTGCATGGGTGCCCCGGGGGGTTTATATAGGCCTACCCCCCCCGGGGGGTACAATGGTAATCCGACTGGGCGCGGGGCCCAGCCGTCTGTGACTGCGCTCGCCGGCTTCTGCGCCGGCAGCTGGGGCCCGCCGACTGGTGGGTCCCGCCGGCTGCCGGCTCCTCGGTCGACAGGCAGGCCCCACTGTCCGGGACCTGGTCGGCAGCTGGCTACTGTTGCTCCATCTTGGTGACGTGGGCTTCGTCGTGGTAGGCGTGGCTACAGTACCGCCGCCCGGCGGGCGATTACTGTAGCCTCACCACGTCTTGTCTCCTTAATGGGGCGTCTCCTTCGAGGAAGATGGCAAGCCAGCTGCGCGGTGCCGGCTCTCTCTTGGGCCGACTGGGGGAGGTGTGGCCGCCTTCGGGTGTCTCTCTGCCGGAAGGGACAAACCACCCGTGGGCCGCGCTGGTAGTCCGTCGTGGATGGCGTCAGGGTCGGCATGGCAACAGTGTTGCGCCGGGCGGGTCATGGTCACCCGTACGCCGCACTGTGCCGATCGTGCTCCGGGATTTGGGGGTGGCAGGCTTTACTGTAGCCACGCCCCGTCTCATCGCCGCTAGGTGGATGCAAACTTTGAGGGTATGGTCTCGACCGATTTATGGGAGCCGGCTTCTTGGAGTCGGCCTCCTCGCGGCCGGCTTCTCGAAGTCGGCCCTCCCATGGCTTTCTTCATGAGGGCTAAAGTCGGGCCGCCTTCCGAAAGCCGGCCTGGGTGACAGCCAGCAAGGGGAAGGCGGCCCCATGTCTTGGATTCTTGAGAGCCGGACGGGCTCGTAATTTTTTCAGAAGGGCCAGGGGAAGCCGGCTAGGCTACCCATGGCTATTTACTCCGACAACTACTGATTGTCTGGAAAGGAAACATAGTAACGTCCTGAATCCTCGTCGAACTCTCACTTGAGTTCGGTTGCATCCCCTGCACTGGCATCGTCGGCACCTGCATCTGGTTTTGGAAGTAATATGTGAGTCACGGGGACTCAGCAATCTCATACCCTCGCGATCAAGACTATTTAAGCTTATGGGTAGGAAAAGGTAGTGAGGTGGAGCTGCAGCAAGCACTAGCATATATGGTGACTACCTTACGCAAATGAGAGCGAGAAGAGAAGCAAAGCACAGTCGAGAAGCTACAAAGATCAAGAAGTGATCCTAAAACTACTTACGTTCAAGCATAACACGAGACCCTGTTCTCTTCCCGGACTCCGTCAAAAAGAGACCATCACGGCTACAAACGCTGTTGATTCATTTTAATTAAGTTAAGTGTCAGGTTTTCTACAACCGGATATTGACAAATTCTCATCTGCCCATAACCGCGGGCACGCCTTTCGAAAGTTCAAAACCCTGCAGGGGTGTCCCAACTTAGCCCATCACAAGCTCTCACGGTCAACGAAGGATATTCCTTCTCCCAGGACGACCCGATCAGACTCGAAATCCCGGTTACAAGACATTTCGACAATGGTAAAACAAGACCAGCAAAGCCACCCGAATGTGCCGACAAATCCCGATAGGAGCTGCACATATCTCGTTCTCAGGGCACACCGGATTGTCCAAACTTCCGGTAGGCCAACCCAGAGTTGCCCCTGGTGGCCACCGGCGGCTGACAAGTTGGACCAACACTCAGAGGAGCACTGGCCCGGGGGTTTAAAATAAAGATGACCCTTGAGTCCGCGAAACCCAAGGGAAAGGCTTAGGTGGCAAATGGTAAAACCAAGGTTGGGCCTTGCTGGAGGAGTTTTATTCAAGGCAAACTAGCAAGGGGTTCCCATTATAACCCAACCGCGTAAGGAACGCAAAATCAAGGAACATAACACCGGTATGACGGAAACTAGGGCGGCAAGAGTGGAACAAAACAACAGGCATAAGGCCGAGCCTTCCACCCTTTACCAAGTATATAGGTGCATTAAAGTAAACAAGATATAATAATGATATCCCAACAATAATCGTGTTCCAATATTCCAATAAGGAACAAACTCCAATCTTCACCTGCAACTAGCAACGTTATAAGAGGGGCTGAGCAAAGCGGTAACATAGCCAAACAATGGTTTGCTAGGACAAGGTGGGTTAGAGGCTTGACATGGCAATATGGGAGGCATGATATAGCAAGTGGTAGGTATCGCGGCATAGCAATAGATCGAGCAACTAGCAAGCAAAGATAGAAGTGATTTCGAGGGTATGGTCATCTTGCCTGCAAAGTTCTCCGAGTTGACGTAAGCTTGATCCTCGTAAGCGTACTCAGCGGGTTCCTCGATCACGAACTCGTCTCCTGGCTCTACCCAAGGCGAGAACACAAGCAAAGGAAAACACAATCAACCACGGTGCAATGCGCAAGCAACATGATGCAAAACATGGCATGATATGCGGGATGTGATATGTAATGCATATGCGTGCATTGGAAGGAAAAGATTGAATCAGGCCTCAACTTCGCAAACCAAGTGTGCCTCTGGAAAGATGAGTTGATTTCGGTCGAAATCGATATAAAGATCACCGGAATCGGATGCACAGTTTGCAAATGGCAATCAAAACAATAATGGCACTATTCCGCGATTAACATCACGATGCCATCTAAAATGCAACAAGAAACTAAGCTACTGCACTCTAACATAGCAACAAAGCACATGGCAGTTATCTACTCAAGATGCTTGACAAAAGATGAACACTGAGCTACGTCTAAATCACTCAATAGCAGGTTCAAACAAGCATGGCAAAAGTGCAAAAGATATCAACATCACAGACTTAGTGAAAATACTAACATGTCAGGAACTAACATCAGGAAGCAATGTTTAGAGCAAGATAACAACATGCTACAGGAACAGAACATAGCAAAAAAAGGCATGGCATGAATCTACTCAAAGAATATAACAAAAGCCCCTTCCTGACCATAAGCCAAAAGGACACAGAAAATATGATGGCACCCATGTAAACATAGCAAGTATCGTTAACAGATTCAGACTTGGCAGAAAACTGGGCATGGCATCAATAGAGTTACGAAGGCATGTTTGCGAGCTCGATGCACTCAACACAAGGCATTTCATGACAAACTAAGCATACACCCAGCAAGAAGACATGATCAAGAAGCTAAAAATGGCAAGAACAATCTCATAGCATGCATGGATCAACTACAACAACCTTGGCAAAATTGATTAACACGTAAACAATCTGCCAGGAACATTTTATAGCAAACGTAGAGCAAGATTGAGTCATGCTAGGGCACTCCATAAATGAAAACAAGGGCATGGATGGATAGAGCGTAACCATATGCCCAAATCATACTTACAGAACATGCTCAAAAGAAGCATGGATCACTCTGTAGCAACATGAATACATGGCATAAAAATAACATCAGGGAAATGACTTAGTGAAATTCTAAGTCCCTGAAATCAGCAACATCATGAGAGCTACTTTGCATGCATGTGTAGTCACCACCTTGATCACAAAAATACATGGCATACACCCCTGTAAAGATGGCATGGCATATCCCAAAACACATGTAGAGCTCATGACCATATGCAGCACACAATAATCATGGCAAAATGACAAATGCTCAAGATCTGTTAAGAATCGGGAACTAACATTATGAAGCACTCTTGCAACAGCCATTTGGGCATCAAGATGGACACAAACAAGCATGGTGCAATGGAATGAAATGAAGAGGAAATCATGATGAACATTTTGATATATGGCACGCTCAACACGGAGCTATGGATGCGGAGTTATGGCATGATGAAAAGTGCATGAAAATGTTGCAGACTTAGGAAAAATACGAGGTCAACCCTAGGTTTTCTGGATCTGGATCTGAGCACGCGGAAGCCGAGGCAGCCGGAGCTCTCGCGGAGTTTGGGGACGGTGGCCGGAGCTTGCCAGATCCGCTCGCTGGCGACGAGGAACAGAGGCGGCGGCGAGGCTTCGCGCGGGAAGCGGGCAAGCGGCGGCGGCGGTGCCCCGCGGCGGCGTCTGGCGCCGGCGACGGAGAGCGGCGACGCACGCGGGCGGTTGCGGCGGCATGAGGTGGCGAACTGAGCGGGGCGGCGGCCGGAGCAGGCGGGCGCGGGCGGCGGCTCAGCTCGGGCGCGCGGGCCAGGAGGGCCCCGCCTGGGCCCGGTGGGCCTGCACTAGAGGAGTGGCGAAGTGGGCGCGGGCTGCCACATGGCGTCCTGTGAGTGGGGGCAAGCGGCGGCGCGATTTGTCCGGCGTCGCTCGGACGTGTCCGGCGGCGCGGAGGGGAAATAGACTAGGGTTTCGCCCGAATTTCGGAGGGGGAGGGTGTTTTTATAGGTAGAGGGAGCTAGGAGAGTCCAAATGAGGTGCGGTTTTCGGCCACGCGATCGTGCTCGAACGGCCGAGAGGATGGAGGGGGTTAGGATGGGTTTTGGACCACTTTGGAGGGGTGTTGGGCTGCAACACACACGAGGCCTTTACGGTTCCTCGGTTAACCGTTGGAGTATCAAACGAACTCCAAATGGCACGAAACTTGACAGGCGGTCTACCGGTGGTGTACCAAGGCCGCTTGGCAAATCTCGATCCATTCCGAGAATGTTTAACACCCGCACACGAAAAGAGACAAAAGGGCACACCGGAGGACGTAGGAGTGCCAGATCGCAAAACGGACAACGGGGAAAATGCATGAGACGAACACGTATGCAAATGCGATGCACATGATGACATGATATGAAATGCATGACATGAACAAAATGCAAAACGAAGACAAAACCCAACCACGAGGGAATATCTTAACTTAGAGCCGAAAATGGCAAGAGTTGGAATACAAATATGGTAAGTTACATCCGGGGCATTACAACACTCCACCACTACGAAAGGATCTCGTCCCGAGATCTAGGACTGAAAAAACTCCGGATATTCGGAACGGAGGTGGTCCTCGCGTTCCCAGGTGGCCTCTCGGTCAGAATGGTGTGACCACTTCACTTTCAGAAATTTTATTGACTTGTTGCGAGTCTTGCGTTCAGTTTCTTCAAGGATAGCAACGGGATGCTCATGATAAGACAGGTCTTCTTGAATATCAATCTCTTCGAAGTTGATAGTGTGGTCAGGAGTCTTGAAACACTTGCGAAGCTAAGACACGTGAAACACGTCATGCACATTTGCAAAGTTGGACGGAAGCTCAAGTTGATAGGCGAGATCGCCTCTTTTGCCAATGATCTTGAAAGGACCCATGTATCTAGGGGCAAGCTTCCATTTGATACCGAAGCGACGAGTACCTTTCATTGGAGAGACGCGGAGGTAGACATGGTCTCCTATCTCGAAAGCCAAATCATGATGCTTGCTATCATAGTAACTCTTCTGGCGCGATTGCGCGGCTTTGAGATTTTCGCGGATGACTTTGCACATTTCTTCAGCCTCTGTGATTAAGTCATTGCCAAGAAGTTGGCGTTCACCAGTCTCTGACCAATTAAGAGGAGTACGGCACTTTCTGCCATAGAGAATCTCGAATGGGGCCTTGCCCGAACTCGCTTGGAAGCTGTTGCTGTAGGAGAACTCGGCATATGGAAGACAATCTTCCCACTTCATACCGAAGGAAATGACACAAGCCCTGAGCATATCTTCAAGAATTTGATTTACTCGCTCGACTTGTCCACTAGTTTGAGGATGAAAGGCTATGCTGAAGAGAATGTTGGTTCCCATGGCCTTCTGAAAGGAGTCCCAGAACTTAGAAGTAAAGATGCTTCCACGATCTGAAGATATCAACTGCGGAATGCCGTGCAAGGAGACAATCCTGGAGGTATATAGCTCTGCCAACTGAGCTGCTGTGATAGATTCTTTGATTGGAAGAAAATGAGCCACTTTAGTAAGCTTGTCGATGACAACAAAGATAGCATCATTTCCGCGCTTGGACTTGGGAAATCCAGTCACGAAGTCCATCTCAATACGATCAAACTTCCATTCTAGAATGGCAATAGGTTGGAGGAGACCAGCTGGTCGTTGGTGTTCTTCTTTCACTCTTCTGCAGACATCACATTCATTCACGAACTGAGCAATCTCGCGCTTCATTCGAGTCCACCAATACGACTGCTTGAGGTCATGGTACATATTTATACTTCCAGGATGAATAGATAGAAGTGAATTGTGAGCCTCGTTCATAATGACTTTACGAAGGTCACCCTTAGGAACCACAATTTGATCCTCGAATAAAATAGTATCTTTGTCATCAAGGCGATAGCACTTGTACTTGGGTTGGCTCTTAGCAATTCCATTCTTCACCTTCTTCACCATTGCATCAAGAAGTTGAGCCTCACGAATCTGATCTTCCAAAGTAGGAAAGACTTGGAGGTTGGCAAGAAAACCATGAGGAACAACTTGAAGATTAAGCTTGCGGAAAGCTTCACAAAGATCTGGTTGGAAAGGCTTGAGAATCAAATTGTTGCAGTAAGCCTTCCTGCTCAAAGCGTCAGCAATGACATTGGCCTTGCCTGGAGTATATTCGATACTCGGATTATACTCTTGAATCATTTCAACCCAATGAGTCTGTCTGAGGTTGAGGTTGGGCTGAGTGAAGATGTACTTGAGGCTCTTATGATCAGTGAAGATGTCCACTTCCCTTCCCAACAAGAGATGTCTCCATGTTAAAAGAGCATGGACAACTGCTGCCAACTCGAGGTCATGAGTGGGGTAGTTCTTTTCGTTGGGCTTCAACTGGCGAGAGGTATAGGCCACAACTTTCTTCTCTTGCATTAACACAGCACCGAGACCTTGTAGGGAAGCATCACAGAAAACCTCGAATGGTTTGGATTCATCAAGAGGAGTCAGAACTGGAGCTGTGACTAACTTCTCTTTGAGGGTATTGAAAGCGATGTCACATTCAGGCGTCCAGACATACTTCACATGCTTCTGGAGGAGGTTGGAAAGAGGCTTTGCAATCTTAGAGAAATTCTGAACGAATCTTCGACAATAGCTTGCAAGCCCAAGAAAACTGCGGAGTTGCTTCACATTCTGAGGCGGTTCCCAATTCACAATTGCAGACACCTTCTCAGGGTTAACAGCTATGCCCTTGGCAGAGATGATATGCCCAAGGTAGAGAACCTCATCGAGCCAAAACTCGCACTTTGAAAACTTCGCATAGAACTGATGTTCTCTGAGTTTGTCCAACACCAATCTCAAATGCTTGGCATGATCCTCCTTGTTCTTGGAAAAGACCAAAATATCATCGAGATACACCAAGACGAAATCATTTGTGTAGGGGTTGAAGATGAAGTTCATCATGCGAGAGAACGTTGGAGGAGCATTGACAAGGCCGAAAAACAGGACAGTGTATTCATAGGAACCATAGCTTGTTCTGAATGCTGTCTTGGGGATATCTTGTTCATGAATGCGAATCTGATGATAGCCCATACGGAGGTCAAGCTTGGAGAATACTTGAGCACCTTTGAGTTGTTCGAATAGCTCATTGATGTTGGGAAGTGGGTACTTGTTCTTTATGCTCTTCTTGTTCAATGGGCGGTAGTCGACACAAAGTCGGTCTGTGCCATCTTTCTTCTTGACAAAAAGAACACCACAACCCCATGGAGAAGAACTCGGTCGGATCAGACCCATACGCTCTTGTATATCGAGTTGTTTCTTCAGCTCCTTCAACTCTTCTGGTCCAAGCTTGTAAGGACGTTTGCAAACAGGTTCCGTGCCAGGCTCAAGATCGATGACGAATTCAACTGGCCGGTGAGGAGGCATTCCTGGAAGCTCTTCTGGAAAGACGTCTTGATATTCACAAACGACTGGAATCTGAGAGATGGCATTCAACTTGCCCTTCTCATTTAGAGAAAATAGTCGAATGGTATCATCACGAGTGGCATAGATGATCACATCCTCAGACGAGTGTGTCAATTGAATCTGCCTGGCAGCACAATCAAGCTGAGCCTTGTGCTTAGAAAGCCAGTCCATGCCGAGAATTAGATCAATATCCGAGTCACCAAGAACAATAGGAGAAGACAGAAACTTATAGTCTCCAAACTGGACAGAGACATCGGGAGAAACCAAACTAGAAGTCAGAAGCTTTCCCGAAGAAACAACTTGCATGACTTTGTGCAAAACCTCTGTATCAACATTGTGCTCCAATGCAAATGGGAATGACATGAAAGAATGCGATGCACCAGAGTCAAAAAGAACTTTTGCAGGAATATCATTAACAGGATGGTTACCCATGATCACTTCTGAAGAGTCCTCTGCCTGAGCTGCATTCATAATGTTGACCTTTGCAAACTTGGGATTATGCTTGACCACTGCATTGCTAGCAGATCTCATAGGAGGAGGAGGCGGAAGGCGCCTCTGGTTGAAGCATTTGTTCGCATAGTGACCCTTCTGCTGACACTTGTTGCACGTAACCTCTGAGAGCGGATGGTGATACGAAGCACTTGACCTTGGAGCATGAGACGGAGTTTTGTTCTGATAGCCTGGGTTGGGTGGGTGGGAAGATCTATTGCCACCTTTGCTCTTCTGCTGGTAAGACTGGCGGAACGGAGGAGGAGGAGGCAACCAGAACTTTTGCTGCTTAACTGCCACTTGAGTTGAAGAAGAAAAAGGAGTTGCATCCCTGACTCTTTTCTTAGATGCATCGCACTTGAGCTGAGCGGCCTCTTGCTTTAGTGCCATGTTGTAGAACTCATCATACTTGGTCGACTCAAAAAGCACAAGAGCTAGTTGCAGATCTTCTCTGAGGCCACCTCTGAATTGATAAATCATGCTCTTCTCATCAGGGACGTCTTGTTTGGCGAAGCGCGCGAGCCTATGGAACAGGATGTTGTATTGGTAAACAGACAAGCTGCCTTGCTTCAGATTGCGGAACTCCTCACGCTTACTCTCAACAACACTTTGAGGAATGTGGTGAGCTTTGAAGCCTCGGCGGAAATCATCCCAGGTAATCACACGACCTCCTCTGGAATCTTTGTATTGTTGATACCACTCAGCAGCTTGGTCTTTGAGTTGGAACGAAGCAAACTTGACAAAGTCCTCAGGTCTGACGTTGCTACACTCAAAATGTTTGCAGATATCCACGAGCCAATCATCAGCGTCTATGGCCTCGACATAGTTACTGAAGGACTTTGGCTGGTGAAAGGATCGATATGGTTGACTAGAGGGGGGTGAATAGCCAACTACCAATTTTTAGCTTTTCTTTACCAAATTAAACTTTGCATCAAAGTAGGTTGTCTAGATGTGCAACTAGGTGAGCAACCTATATGATGCAATAACAACAAGCATAGAAGCAAGCAAGGGTAGAAACAATAAAGAGCTTGCACAAGTAAAGGTAAGAGATAACCAAGAGTGGATCCGGTGGAGACGAGGATGTGTTACCGAAGTTCCTTCCTTTTGAGGGGAAGTACGTCTCCGTTGGAGCGGTGTGGAGGCACAATGCTCCCCAAGAAGCCACTAGGGCCACCGTATTCTCCTCACGCCCTCACACAATGCGAGATGTCATGATTCCACTATTGGTGCCCTTGAAGGCGGCGAACGAACCTTTACAAACAAGGTTGGGGCAATCTCCACAACTTAATCGGAGGCTCCCAACAAGACCACGAAGCTTCACCACAATGGAATATGGCTCCGAGGTGACCTCAACCGTCTAGGGTGCTCAAACACCCAAGAGTAACAAGATCCGCTAGGGATGAGTGGGGGAATCAAAAATCCCTTGGTGGAAGTGTAGATCGGGGCCTTCTCAATCACTCCCGAGCAAATCAACAAATTTGATTGGCTAGAGAGATAGATCGGGCGGAAATGAATCTTGGAGTATTTAATGGAGTTTGAGCAATAAATGGAGCTTGGGGAGGAAGAGGTAGGTGAGAAGGAGGAAGGGGACTCCCTTTTATAGTGGGGGCAACAATCCCGTTGCCCCCTCCCCCACCAATTAGCCCCGCACAGGGTGGTACTACCGCTGAGAGGGGGCGATACTACCGCCAGGCGACGGTACTGTCGCGCTGAGGAGACTTAGTAGGGAACGGACCCAAATGCGGTACTACCGCGGTGGTAGGGCGGTACTACCGCTCCTAGAACGGTACTACCGCCACTACAACCGTGACTAGTGCCGCAAAACCCGACACGAGAAAAAGACCTCTCGAATCGAGGCGGTAGGAGCCAGACTACCCAGCGGTACTACGGCAGAGGGGTCGAGGGCGGTAGTACCGCTGTGGAGCGGTACTGCCGCTTGTGACCTTTCGGCCGTAGTACCGCAGGCAGTGCGATACTACCGCTGGGGCGCGAGAGAGAGGGAGAAGGGATCTCTCAAGGAAGCTGAGGACCGGGCGGAGGTGCCAGGCCCCCAGCGGTACTACTGCTGTGGAGCCACGGTGGTACTACCGCTGCAAAGCGGTACTGCCGCTTGTGGCTTCTCAGCGGTACTACCGCTGGGTGCGCGGTACTGCCACTTAGACCTAGACAGAACAAGGAAGAGAGGAGAGATCTCTTCAATGGACAGGAAAAGCTCGGAGGGTGAGAAGCTGATGTGTACGTGATGATTCCACCCAAGCAAAACCCCAGCGGACCCCCTCTTGATAGTACGGTGCCCTCTACGCAACTAGTCCACCGAAAAAGAAACGAAAGAGCTACACCGTCTTGAAATACACTCCGAGGGGAAGAACGCGTCTCGTGCCAGGGGAGAATCTGTGAATTAAACAAAGCACAAGATTAGTCCGCAAACATGTTGTCATCAATCACCAAAACTACCTTGAGAGAGATATGCCATAACAATCTCCCCCTTTTTGGTGGATTGATGACAACAAGGGATTTGCGCAAGGAAAAGAATTAAAACGAATAAAACTAAGAACTACAAAATATAGACGGGCTCCCCCAAAATGTGTGCACCAAGATAAGGCATGACACACACATTCGGATCAACACTCCCCCTATATTTTATAGTCCAACAACACTAAGCACAAGATATATGAGAGAAGAGAATAAATAGGACAAGCATGCATCTCATAATAAACTACAGTACTCTGAAATGACATAAGTAATAAGGTAGCGATAGGGAGCATATGTCTTACGCCATATGACTAGGACTAAGGTCTCACACCAAACCAAACCAAAAGAAACACACAAGAAACCACAAGACGACTCAAAGCATGACACAAGAAGCAAATCCCTACACTCTCTCCCCCTTTGGCAGCGAGACACCAAAAGGGCAAAGAGGGACACTATGACTCCAAGTGATGGGAGAGGAAGGTCTCGAACATCACATCTCTGCATCTTCATCGTGGGTCGAAAACTGCTCAGCATCGGAGTCGGTCCAGTGGCAATTCTAATGAATCCAGTCCTCCTCTTCAGTGATCTGACCCTCAGACCCACTGGCAACTGTTGCTCCCATCTGATGCATGAGCTCCTTGTGGCGCGTCCTGGCATGCTTCTCCGCCACATGAGTCATGTACTGACCATGGGACTCCATGCAGAAAAGCTTCTTCATATTGCGCTTAAGCTTCTGTGCCCACGACGGTTCTGCACTAGAGGGGCCAAAGTTCTCCTCAGGAGCATCAGTAGCATCCTCACCCTCGGTCTCCATGGCAGCGGCAGCAGCAGACGGACCCCCTGTGGCAGCAGTAGCAGATGGACCCCCTGTGTGAGGTGCTGTCCAGTTGTCCTTTTTCCTCAGACGCTTGATCTCATGAGAAACCAAGTCTCCAGTCTCTAGCAGCACTCTGGGATAAGTCTGTGCCCAGGCCCTCTCAATGAGCCGCATAATGAATGGACCATAGATAGGACACTTGCGCTCAGACACGGCAGAAAGAAGTTCAGACCACATGACATGAGAGATATCCAGGCTCTCTCCAGTGCTTGCTTCCTTCTCATGCTGACAGAAAAGGAGCATGTCCACGAGGTAAGAGTGGACCATATCTAGATTCCCGATCCGAGGGAAGAGAGTCTCAAAGAATATGCGATGAAGAATGTCCAGATACGGAGACAGCTCATAGGTCTTCTTCTAAGTGACTGGGTGAACCTTCACAGTGCAGTAGGGCCAAATGGCTTGCTTGTGGGTAGATGTAGCATTGCGGTGAGGACGGAAACCGACAGGAGTCTCAAGCCCGGTATCCACCACATCAAGTAACTCCATGAAAGCCTTCCACTTGACAGAAAGCAGCTTGCCATTGGTCATCCATATCAGAGTCCTGTCGACATTCGTCCCAAGGTGGACGGTGGCATAGAATTGAGCCACCAAATCCGCATCGAAATCCTTATTGAATTGCATGATCCTGAGAATGTTTAGCTGAGTGCACATCTGAAGAGCTTCGCCAAAGTACTCCGGATCCTTCTCCATAGCATCAGTGTCAATGGAGCGAACATCAACAAAAAGATTCTTCTTGGCCTTGATCACATCAAAGTAGATGGCAAACTGAAAACGGTTCCAGAACGGGCGGTTGACCAAAGTGGGTTCTTGGTCCACCGCATAGGGGTTGCGGCGACGCTTCTCCCAAAACTCCTTGTTGGTCATCTCAGTCACAGTCTTCCCTTTTGGCTTGTTGGCGGCTCGCTTCGATTGCTGAGGAGGTGGAGGAACACTTGCAGAAGCACTTGCTGGAGGCGGTTGGGTGCTCGAGGAACCACCGGCAGGCTCTGAGGTGCGGTAGCGTTTTGATGTGGCACGCCCGGGGTTGATACGGCGACCTTGCTGCTCGGAATGGTCATCACCTGGATCCAAACACAAGAACAACGCGAAACAACCAGAAAGAACGAGCATAAGCCAACAAACTCAACAAAAGGACCAAGGTAAGGCAGGAAAATGATGGAAATTGGCATTCAGCGGTAGTACCGTGACCTGCCCGCGGTAGTACCGCCCCAAAGGGAGCGGTAGTACCGGCTCTAGGTTAAGCGGTAGTACCGCTCCAAGAGAGCGGTAGTACCGCTTGAGGCAGAGAAATAGCAGTTTCTTAGCATGAGGCAGTGAAACAGCGGGTTCCTACTACCGTGGTCAGATCCGGCACTACCGGCCTACCAAATTCAAAAATAATCCTACCAAACTCTAATTGAGATAGTCTAGTTGCTTTCTCCAACCAACTCAAGCCTAGATTTAGCCAAAAATCTAGAGATGCAACCACCATTGCCCCTAAGAAACAAGAACTAAAAGGAGACAAAACGAAAGAAAGAACAGGGGCAATACCGGCATCCATGGCAAGAGGACGAGGTGGGTATCGACTCCACCACAGGAAATGGAGAGGGACGCCCCGAAGACGGAGATCCGCCGGAGCCCTCCCGCGGTGAGAGGAGGCTGGAGAGAGGAAGAGACAAGAGGGGCGAAGTGAATGGGTATGGTGGAGAAGAAACCTCACCCTGCCCCGACTTAACCCCCTGGTCCCGTCCCTCAGTGGTAGTACCGCGCTGGGGGCGGTAGTACCGCTTATAAGCGGTAGTACCGCGCACCACCAGCGGTAGTACCGCCCAGCACGCCACGGCAACTAAACAAACACGGCTTTAGCTCGACGAAACGACAAAAACGGCAAACACACCAGCAAACGACCAAGACACACCTCTTCATAAGAGGGCGGTGGCCGAGGCCACCTATGTTTGAGTCAAAAGGTATGGCACCGCGAAGATTTTAACCTTGGGCCCATGACCAAAACTCGTCTTTTAAGCACAAGTGCCATCAACAATGGCTAAAGTGAAAGACTTGATCAATTTATGCATAATGGGGGGAGGGAGAGTTCACTGAGAGAACAACACTCCCCCTATGTCCATGCCTACACCTAAACTAGACAACAAGTTGAGCGTGATAGGGTGTGCGCGGGTTCAAGCAACATTGCTCGAATCAATGATATTTAGCTCATGCCTTAACTCACGAAATCTTGCTTCATCCAAGGGCTTCGTGAAGATATCTGCAAGGTTGTCATGAGTGTTGACATAGTTGAGCTCGATCTCTCCTCGCCTAATGTGATCCCGGATGAAGTGATACCGAATCTCAATATGCTTCGTCTTGAAGTGTTGCACTGGGTTGAGAGAAATCTTGATGGCACTTTCATTGTCACACCAAAGAGGCACTTTGTCACAAGTGACACCGTAATCCTTTAAAGTTTGCCTCATCCATAGAAGTTGTGCACAACAACTACCGACGGCAACATACTCCGCCTCAGTGGACGAGAGAGACACACAACTTTGCTTTTTGGAAGACCAACTTACCAAAGAGCAACCAAGGAATTGGCACCCTCCGGAAGTGGACTTCCTATCCACTTTGTCTCCCGCCCAATCGGAATCCGAGTACCCTACAAGCTTGAAGTTTGATCCTCTTGGGTACCATAAGCCAAAGTTTGGGGTATGCCAAATATCGAAAGATTCGTTTGACCGCCACATAGTGACTTTCCTTAGGTGCGGCTTGAAACCGTGCACAAATTCCCACACTCAACATGATGTCCGGTCTAGATGCACAAAGGTAAAGAAAGGAACCAATCATGGAACGATATACCTTTTGATCCACCACTTTACCATTGGGATCTAAGTCAAGTTGGCACTTGGTGGGCATTGGAGTGGAGGCCGGCTTGACGTCACTTAGCTTGAATCTCTTGAGCATGTCTTGGGTGTATTTGGATTGATTGATGAAGGTTCCTTCTCTTCTTTGCTTCACTTCGAACCCTAGAAAGAACTTCAACTCTCCCATGGAGGACATCTCGAACTTTGAGGTCATGAGAGCGGCAAATTCCTCATTGAAAGCTTTGTTAGGAGAACCAAAGATAATATCATCAACATATAATTGGCACACAAACAACTCCCCTTTGACCTTCTTAGTAAAAAGAGTGGGGTCGATTAGCCCAACTTCAAAGCCACGGTCTTGTAACAACTCGGTAAGGTGGTCATACCACGCGCGTGGGGCTTGTTTAAGGCCATAGAGTGCCTTATCGAGTTGATACACATGATCGGGATAGTAGGGATCCTCGAACCCGGGGGGTTGCTTGACGTAAACCAATTCATTAATGGGACCATTAAGAAAAGCACTCTTCACATCCATTTGTTGTAACTTAAAGTTATGATGAGAAGCATATGCAATCAACATGCGAATGGATTCAAGACGAGCAACGGGAGCAAAGGTTTCACCGTAGTCGATACCCTCGACTTGGGAGTAGCCTTGTGCTACCAAATGAGCCTTGTTGCGAATGATAATCCCATGGGCATCTTGCTTGTTCTTGAATATCCACTTGGTTCCAATGACATTATGGTTCCCCATTGGCCTTGGTACCAATCTCCACACTTTGTTGCGCTCGAAGTTGTTGAGTTCTTCGTGCATGGCATTGAGCCAATCCGGATCTTCTAGCGCCTCATAGACCTTGTGGGGTTCCACACAAGAGACAAACGCGTGATGCTCACAATAATTTGCTAATTGTCTATGTGTGCTTACCCCCTTTCTTAAGCTTCCAAGCACATTCGTCATGAGATGATCCTTGGTGGAGAGCTTGGAAGCAACCTTGGCGGCACGACGCTCTAATTCCTCCTCGGTGGTGAGTTGAGGAGTGGTTACTTGATCATCTTGAGCGCCGTCATGAGCTTTTTCTTGATCTTGAACTTGCTCGGGGGAGAGAACTTGACCTTGGGCATCACTTGGTGTGTCAACACCGTCTTGAGTATGATCTTGCCCTTGGTCTTGTTCCTGAGGTTGAGGGCCTTCACTTTGTTCTTCGGAAGCGTGTGGGCCTTGGGTTGGTGATGGCTCCACTTAAGTGGAGCATTGTCCTTCTCCTTCGGCCACAAGGGGTTCCTCAATGGGTAGGATGAAACCAACACCCATTCTTCTTATGGCTTGAGGAGGAATTTCATCACCTACATCACAAGTGCCACTTTGATCCACTTGGGAGCCGTTATTCTCATCAAACTCCACGTTACACGTCTCCTCAATAAGTCCCATGGATTTATTGAGGACACGGTAAGCATGAGAGTTTGTGGCATAACCAACGAATATGCCCTCATAAGCTCTAGCCTCAAATTTAGACAACCGAACACCTTTCTTGAGAATGAAACACTTACAGCCGAATACCCGGAAGTACTTGAGGTTGGGCTTGTTACCGGTGAGTATCTCATATGGGGTCTTGTTCAAGCCCTTGCGGAGGCAGAGCCGATTGGATGCATGACACGCGGTGTTGATGGCTTCGGCCCAAAAGTTGTATGGAGACTTGAACTCCGCCATCATGGTCCTTGCCGCATCCATCAACGTCCGGTTCTTCCTCTCTGCAACACCGTTTTGTTGAGGGGTGTATGGTGCGGAATATTGATGCTTGATTCCCTCATCACTAAGAAATTCATCCAAGGTATAGTTCTTGAACTCGGTGTCGTTGTCACTTCTTATTGTCAAGATCTTTGCATTGTGTTGACGTTGTGCTTCATTTGCGAAGTCAATGACGGTTTGTTGGGTCTCGCTCTTCCTCTTGAAGAAATACACCCACGTGTACCTTGAGTAGTCATCCACAATCACCAAGCAATACTTCCTACCTCCAAGACTATCGAAGGATGGGGGCCCAAAAAGATCCATGTGAAGGAGCTCCAAGGGCCTCTTTGAATAAATGATAGTCGTGGGAGGGTGAGCCTTCTCATGTAGCTTTCCTTCGATACAGGCACTGCAAGCACGATCTTTAACAAAACTAACATTCGTTAGTCCATGGACATGGTCCCCCTTGAGAAGACTTTGCAAAGATCTCATATTGACATGGGCTAAACGGCGATGCCAAAGCCATCCCACATCAACTTTAGCCATTAGGCATGTCGCAGTCTTAGTGGGTCGCTCCGAAAAGTTAATCACATATAGACCATTCTCGACATGCCCAACAAAAGCTACTTTAAGAGTCTTGCTCCACAAGAGGGCCACAGTATCGATATCAAAGAAAGTGGCAAAGCCCATGATTGCAAGTTGACGAATGGAAAGTAAATTGTATGCAAGGGACTCAACAAGCATGACCTTCCCGATCGTGAGATCATGAGAGATGACCACCTTGCCAAGTCCCAATACCTTAGAGGATGAGGCGTCACCCCACTCGACATTGGTGGGCATAGATGGAACTTTGTGCACGTCCACCACCAAGTCCTTGCTTCCGGTCATATGATTTGTAGCTCCGCTATCGAGCAACCATGATCCACCACCGGAAGCAAACACCTACAAGAGATCAATGCTTGGTTTTAGGTACCCATTTTGTAATGGGTCCTTTGATGTTAGTAACAAGGGTCTTAGGAACCCAAATAGACCATTCAATATACTCATGAAGAGAACCAACAAATTTGGCATAAACATGCCCATCACTAGCACGGCATAACACATAAGAAGGATTAAAATCGCCGGCTTTGTTGGGAGGGATGACATTGCCCTTCTTAACATTGTTCTTCTTCTTCTCCTCGGGGGCACTCTCTCCCTCCCTCACAAAGGTTTGCATGAGGGGAGGAGGTCGTTTGGTCTTGTCATTCTTCTTCTTGTTCTTGGAGTCGGGCACGTACCCAACCCCTTCCTTGGCCACACCTCCCTTTTGGTTGATCAAGAGATCGTTGAGGTTCTTCTTTCCTTGTATGCAAGTCGCAAGACCTCTCTCAAGTTGCTCCTTCAACTTAGCATTTTCCTCAACAAGTTGTATATGCTCACAACACGGGTTAGTAGCATTTGCATTATCAATTAAAACCATATGAGGAAAAGTTGCTTTCTCCTTAGTTAGCTTCACTTGGAGTTGATCATGAGACTCCTTGAGACTAGCGTGAATACCCTTCAAGGCCTTGTGGGCCTTGTCAAGTATATCAAACTCCTCTTTGAGTCTAGCAAGATCAACCCCGAGTTTGGCCTTCTCGGAATTTAGCACACGAGAAACAATGAGGGGATGATCATAATCTTTCTTTAACTTAGCATGATCAACATTGTGTGACTCCTCAAGAGCCAAACGAAGACCACGCTCTTCCTCAAGAGCATTGGAAAGATCCAAAATCTCAACGGCATAGTCACGACTATGCCCTTCCATCTTAGAGATGGTGTCTTCGTGAGCCTCGATCATGTCATTGGCCTCACCTAGTTGTTCCAAGAGAGCAACAAAGTGCTTCTTGGATTTTCCCTTGAGTTTTCCCATAAAGGCCTCAAACTCGTTAGCCTCCACATTAGCTCCCTCAAGTTCATTAATGCTATCCGTTTGGGAAGGATGATTAATGATGGTAGTTTTGATGTTGGAGGTTACCTTGTTGGTGGCTTTATCCATGAGGCACTTGGAGGTGGTGCTCTCGTTGGGTGAGTCAAAGAGAGACACCCATGACGTTGTTGCAATGGCAACGGAGGCCATGGCAACCGACTCATCATCTTCATCATCGTCATCATCCTCATTGTACTCTTCTTGCACAACCAAAGCCTTGGGAGGAGTCTTCTTGGTGAAGTTGTCCTTGTTGGGGAACGACTTGACCTTGTCCTTTCGAATGAGTTTGCCACCATTGTCTTCCCTCTTCTCATACGGGAATTCCGCAACGAAATGACTTACGTTGCCGCAGTTGTAGCAAGTCCTTACACGTTGCTTGCCCCTTGTGCCACTCGAGTTGTTTTTGCTAAAGTTGGGCCTCGAGTTTTTCTTGCTCCAAAATTGCCTTGAAGCAAGTGCCATGTGTTCATGATATGCATACTTCGTATCTTCGGGGTTGCTCTCCTCTTCTTCCTCTTCTTCTTCTTCCACGGTGAGCTTGCCCTTCAAAGCAAGGTTAGGCTTCTTTGCCCGTTGAGAACGGAGCACCGCATTGTCGGCGGTCTTGTCCAAAATGTTCCTGGCCACAAACTCATCCAACACTTCGCTTGAGGTCAAAGTGTGGAAGTCCGGTCTTTAACGAATGACGGAGGACATGGCCTTGTGGTAGGACATCATTGCCTTGAGGAATTTGCGCTTGATCCAATTGTCATCCGTGTCCTTGCTCCCGTGATCTCGTAGTGAGACCGCGAGTTTGGTTACTCTCCGATAAAGCTCACGAGGTTCTTCATCTTCCTTCATTGCAAACTCATCGGCCTCATCTTGTACCACTTCATAGTTGGAGCGTTGAATGCTTGCGCTTCCCCGGTAGAGAGACACGACACAATGCCATGCATCTTTGGCCAAGGCGAAGGGACGAAGATGAGGTAGATCTTCGGGTGGAATTTCATCTTGAATGATGAAGAGAGCATTCTCATTGAATTGATTGTCCGCGGCTTCTCGAGGAGTGAAGTTGCTTGGATCATGTGGATAGAAACCTTCTTCAATGATTCTCCAAAGGTTAGTGTTCACATGATTTAAATGACGTTTAAAGCAGTAAACCCAAGAATCAAAATCCTCATTTTTCACAATCTTAGGGGGAGGACCGGCATGATTCAAATGAGTGGAAGGAACCGGTCCACCATAAACAAGTGGTGGTTCCACATGGGCAAAGATGCCGGTGCCATTCTTGCCACTAGAAGAAGGAGCCTTTTCACTACTAGCTTCCCCCTTGTCAGGGATAGCATCCGACACCTTGTTGGCAGAATCACCCACTTTCAACGGTGCGGTGGATAGTTTAAGCCCCTCAAGAAATTTAGTAAACATGCTTTCAACTTCGGTCGTCATGGAGGTTTTCAATGTCTCCAAGGCCACATTGAACTCCTCACGAGAGACCGAAGTTCCCCCATCTCCCGTAGACCAGATCGAATTCACACTGGAGTGTTCCTCCACACCGTCTACGGTATCAACCATACTCTTTGGACGGTAAAGTCCTTAATAAAGAGACGAGGCTCTGATACCAATTGAAAGGATCGATATGGTTGACTAGAGGGGGGTGAATAGGCAACTACCAATTTTTAGCTTTTCTTTACCAAATTAAACTTTGCATCAAAGTAGGTTGTCTAGATGTGCAACTAGGTGAGAAACCTATATGATGCAATAACAACAAGCATAGAAGCAAGCAAGGGTAGAAACAATAAAGAGCTTGCACAAGTAAAGGTAAGAGATAACTAAGAGTGGATCCGGTGGAGACGAGGATGTGTTACCGAAGTTCCTTCCTTTTGAGGGGAAGTACGTCTCCGTTGGAGCGGTGTGGAGGCACAATGCTCCCCAAGAAGCCACTAGGGCCACCGTATTCTCCTCACGCCCTCACACAATGCGAGATGCCGTGATTCCACTATTGGTGCCCTTGAAGGCGGCGACCGAACCTTTACAAACAAGGTTGGGGCAATCTCCACAACTTAATCGGAGGCTCCCAACAAGACCACGAAGCTTCACCACAATGGAATATGGCTCCGAGGTTACCTCAACCATCTAGGGTTCTCAAACACCCAAGAGTAACAAGATCCACTAGGGATGAGTGGGGGAATCAAAAATCCCTTGGTGGAAGTGTAGATCGGGGCCTTCTCAATCACTCCCGAGCAAATCAACAAATTTGATTGGCTAGAGAGATAGATCGGGTGGAAATGAAGCTTGGAGTATTTAATGGAGCTTGAGCAATAAATGGAGCTTGGGGAGGAAGAGGTAGGTGAGAAGGAGGAAGGGGACTCCCTTTTATAGTGGGGGCAACAATCCCGTTGCCCCCCCCACCAACCAGCCCCGCACAGGGCGGTACTACCGCTGAGAGGGGGCGGTACTACCGCCAGGCGACGGTACTGCCGCGCCAACCAGCGGTACTACCGCGCTGAGGAGACTTAGTAGGGAACAGACCCAAATGTGGTACTACCGCGGTGGTAGGGCGGTACTACCGCTCCTGGAACGGTACTACCGCCACTACAACCGTGACTAGTGCCACAAAACCCGACACGAGAAAAAGACCTCTTGAATCGAGGCGGTAGGAGCCAGACTACCCGGCGGTACTACGACAGAGGGGTCAAGGGAGGTAGTACCGCTATGGAGCGGTACTACCGCTTGTGACCCTTCGGCCGTAGTAGGCAGTGCGGTACTACCGCTGGGGCGCGAGAGAGAGGGAGAAGGGGTCTCTCAAGGAAGCTGAGGACCAGGCGGAGGTGCCAGGCCCCCAGCGGTACTACTGCTGTGGAGCCACGGCGGTACTACCGCTGCAAAGCGGTACTGCCGCTTGTGGCTTCTCAACGGTACTACCGCTGGGTGCGCGGTACTGCCGCTTAGACCTAGACAGAACAAGGAAGAGAGGAGAGATCTCTTCAATGGACAGGAAAAGCTTGGAGGGTGAGAAGCTGATGTGTACGTGATGATTCCACCCAAGCAAAACCCCAGCGGACCCCCTCTTGATAGTACGGTGCCCTCTACGCAACTAGTCCACCGAGAAAGAAACGAAAGAGCTACACCGTCTTGAAATACACTCCGATGGGAAGAACGCGTCTCGTGCCAGGGGAGAATCTGTGAATTAAACAAAGCACACGATTAGTCCGCAAACATGTTGTCATCAATCACCAAAACTACCTTGAGAGAGATATGCTGCAACAGCTGGTTTGCGAGGAACTGGATGAGGGTAGCAAACTGAACTTGATTGTTGCCATGGCCTTGATTTCCTTGGTTGCGCTCTTGCAAGAGTTGCAAAAGCATCTACGTGTTGGCGTTGGTGGCGGCCATGACAGCTTGCCATGCCTCCGGAGGTGGAGGTGGTGGCGGAGGTTCCGGATTCTGACGCGTTGGAGGAGCCATCCTGAAGAGGTTGACATCCGTTAGCATCTTGACAGACATATATTCAAGATGAATCAATGGATCGAAATTGCAACATATAGCCTTAACATTCGAACAAGAATGAACGAATGAATTCCAAAGTAAATGATCACACTTCCATAAAGTTGAGAAGCCACTTAGATAAAAGGTAGATGAATAAAGCAACAAGGTACGGATATGAACAAATAATTGGTAAGGATTGCCCAATCACAAACCAAATATCTGTGGGAAGAAATACTAGAGCTACATGAATTCCCACCTATGAAACTCCTGAAACTTTCTGGTTATGCAATCAGGTGTTGGGGATACAGGGGAAGCATAATATCTCACCCAAAACTAGCAAATCCTACATCCAGCTGTATCCATCCTTCAACACATAACCAAGAAACCTTCGGAAATCATTTACCTCGACCTTCAAAAAGCATCTGTTATACGAGTTATGGCAATACTCCCGAACTCCCGCCCCAGTACTAGGTGGCGTCGAGGTTATCTCACCAACAACTGCATAAAGGAGATTTTCGATGTCGGCGAAACTCACGTATTCCAGAACTGCAACGATAAAATTGTGACGACAACACCTCGGAGCTCAACTCCCCGGGACACTGCCACAACCCCTAAATGTCAGGAGGCACCAAGAACAATGTTCTCGTCACAAAACCATCGGAACAATTCCAAGATACCCGCGTGATCCTAAAAAAAATTTAGTGAAATTTGAGAAGAGAAGAGTCAAAACTCTACGTCAGGAGGCCTCACCATAGCTACGAAGGGACTGAGGAGTAAAAAGAATCCTACTCTCCGATATATATAATCCTATAAGACTCAAAACATTTTTTAGACTCAACAAGACCAGCGATTCGATCAAGCAGGGGGCTCCTAAGTCGGGGAAGGCTCTGATTACCAACTTGTAACACCCACGATGCGGTTATATCTCCCACGTGCCGGAGCACGACTTAGAGGCATAACCGCATTGTAGGCATGTCGCAAGAGGGGTAATCTTTACACATCTCATGTACTGAACAAGAAAGAGATAAAGAGTTGGCTTACAATCGCCACTTCACACAATATATATAAATATAGCATTACATCATCCAGAATACAATCAAGGTCCGACTACGGAACCAAAATAAAGACAACCCCAAATGCATAAGGTCCCGATCTCCCCAACTGGGCTCCACTACTGAACGTCTGGAAAGGAAACATAGTAACGTCCTGAATCCTCGTCGAACTCCCACTTGAGTTCGGTCGCATCCCCTGGACTGGCATCATCGGCACCTGCATCTGGTTTTGGAAGTAATATGTGAGTCACGGGGACTCAGCAATCTCATACCCTCGCGATCAAGACTATTTAAGCTTATGGATAGGAACAGGTAGTGAGGTGGACCTGCAGCAAGCACTAGCATATATGGTGACTACCTTACGCAAATGAGAGCGAGAAGAGAAGCAAAGCACGGTCGAGAAGCTACAAAGATCGCGAAGTGGTCCTAAAACTACTTACGTTCAAGCATAACACGAGACCGTGTTTTCTTCCCGGACTCCGCCGAAAAGAGACCATCACGGCTACACACGTTGTTGATTCATTTTAATTAAGTTAAGTGTCAGGTTTTCTACAACCGGATATTAACAAATTCCCATCTACCCATAACCGCGGGCACGGCTTTCGAAAGTTCAAAACCCTGCAGGGGTGTCCCAACTTAGCCCATCACAAGCTCTCATGGTCAACGAAGGATATTCCTTCTCCCAGGACAACCCGATCAGACTCGAAATCCCGGTTACAAGACATTTCGACAATGGTAAAACAAGACCAGCAAAGCCACCCGAATGTGCCGACAAATCCCGATAGGAGCTGCACATATCTCATTCTCAGGGCACACCGGATTGTCCAAACTTCCGGTAGGCCAACCCAGAGTTGCCCCTGGTGGACACCGGCGGCTGACAAGTTGGACCAACACTCAGAGGAGCACTGGCCCGGGGTTTAAAATAAAGATGCCCCTTGAGTCCGCGAAACCCAAGGGAAAAAGGCTTAGGTGGCAAATGGTAAAACCAAGGTTGGGCCTTACTGGAGGAGTTTTATTCAAGGCGAACTGTCAAGGGGTTCCCATTATAACCCAACCGCGTAAGGAACGCAAAATCAAGGAACATAACACCGGTATGACGGAAACTAGGGCGGCAAGAGTGGAACAAAACACCAGACATAAGGCTGAGCCTTCCACCCTTTACCAAGTATATAGGTGCATTAAAGTAAACAAGATATAATAATGATATCCCAACAATAATCGTGTTCCAATAAGGAACAAACTCCAATCTTCACCTGCAACTAGCAACGCTATAAGAGGGGCTGAGCAAAGCGGTAACATAGCCAAACAACGGTTTGCTAGGACAAGGTGGGTTAGAGGCTTAACATGGCAATATGGGAGGCATGATATAGCAATTAGTAGGTATCGCGGCATAGCAATAGAGCGAGCAACTAGCAAGCAAAGATAGAAGTGATTTCGAGGGTATGGTCATCTTGCCTGCAAAGTTCTCCGAGTTGACATAAGCTTGATCCTCGTAAGCGTACTCAACGGGTTCCTCGATCACGAACTCGTCTCCTGGCTCTACCCAAGGCAAGAACACAAGCAAAGGAAAACACAATCAACCACGGTGCAATGCGCAAGCAACATGATGCAAAACATGGCATGATATGCAGGATGTGATATGCAATGCATATGCGTGCACCGGAAGGAAAAGATTGAATCAGGCCTCAACTTGGCAAACTAAGTGTGCCGCTGGAAAGATGATTCGATTTTGGTCAAAATCGATATAAAGATCACCGGAATCGGATACACGGTTTGCAAATGGCAAGCAAAACAATAATGGCACTATTCTGCGATTAACAGCACGATGCCATCTAAAATGCAACAAGAAACTAAGCTACTGCACTCTAACATAGCAACAAAGCACATGGCAGTGATCTACTCAAGATGCTTGACAAAAGATGAACACTGAGCTACGTCTAAATCACTCAATAGCAGGTTCAAACAATCATGGCAAAAGTGCAAAAGATATCAGCATCACAGACTTAGTGAAAATACTAACATGCCAGGAATTAACATCAGGAAGCAATGTTTAGAGCAAGATAACAACATGCTACTTGAACAGAACATAGCAAAAAAAGGCATGGCATGAATCTACTCAAAGCATATAACAAAAGTCCCTTAGTGACCATAAGCCAAAAGGACACAGAAAATATGATGGCACCCATGTAAACATAGCAAGTATCGTTAACAGATTCAGACTTGGCAGAAAACTGGACATGGCATCAACAGAGTTACGAATGCATGTTTGCGAGCTCGATGCACTCAACACAAGGCATTTCATGACAAACTAAGCATACATCCGGCAATAAGACATGATCAAGAAGCTAAAAATGGCACGAACAATCTCATAGCATGCATGGATCAATGATACGTCTCCAACGTATCTATAATTTTTGATTGCTCCATGCTATATTATCTACTGTTTTAGGCAATATTGGGCTTTATTATCCACTTTTATATTATTTTTGGGACTAACCTATTAACCGGAGGCCCAGCCCAGATTTGTTGTTTTATGCCTATTTCAGTGTTTCGAAGAAAAGGAATATCAGACGGAGTCGAAACGGAACGAAATCAACTGGAGAAGTTATTTTTGGAAGGAAACACACCTGATGGAGTTGGACCCCACGTCAGGGGAGACACAAGGTGCTCACGAGGGTGGGGCGCCCCCCCCCTAGGGCACGCCCCCCTGTCTCGTGGGACCCCCGTGGCTCCTCCGACGTCCTCCCTACACCCATATATACCCACGTGACCTAAAACTACCAGGACGCAAAATAGATCGGGAGTTCCGCCGCCAGAAGCCTCCGTAGCCACCAAAAGCCAATCTAGACCCGTTCCGGCACGCTGCCGGAGGGGGCAATCCCTCTCCGGTGGACATCTTCATCATCCCGGTGCTCTCCATGACGAAGAGGGAGTAGTTCTCCCTCGGGGCTGAGGGTATGTACCAGTAGCTATGTGTTTGATCTCTCTCTCTCGTGTTCTTGAGATGATACGATCTTGATGTATCGCGAGCTCTGCTATTATATTTGGATCCTATGATGTTTCTTCCCCCCTCTACTCTCTTGTAATGAATCGAGTTTCCCCTTTGAAGTAATCTTATCGGATTGAGTCTTTAAAGACTTGAGAACACTTGATGTATGTCTTGCCGTGGATATCTGTGGTGACAATGGGATACCGCGTGCCACTTGATGTATGTTAAGGTGACCAACTTGTGGGTTCATGAACCTATGCATAGGGGTTGGCACACGTTTTCGTCGTGATTCTCCGGTAGATCTTTGGGGCACTCTTTGAGGTCCTTTGTGTTGGTTGAATAGATGAATCTGAAATTGTGTGATGCATATCGTATAATCATACCCACGGATACTTGAGGTGACATTGGAGTATCTAGGTGACACTAGGGTTTTGGTTGATTTGTGTCTTAAGGTGTTATTCTAGTACGAACTCTAGGGCTGTTTGTGACACTTATAGGAATAGCCCAACGGATTGATTGGAAAGAATAACTTTGAGGTGGTTTCATACCCTACCATAATCTCTTCGTTCGTTCTCCGCTATTAGTGACTTTGGAGTGACTCTTTGTTGCATGTTGAGGGATAGTTTTCTGATCCAATTATGTTAGTATTGTTGAGGGAACTTACACTAGTGAAAGTATGAACCCTAGGCCTTGTTTCAACACATTGCAATACCGTTTACGCTCACTTTTATCACTTGCTACCTTGCTGTTTTTATTATTTCAGATTACAAATACCTTTATCTACTATCCATATACCACTTGTTTCACTATCTCTTCGCCGAACTAGTGCACCTATACAATTTACCATTGTATTGGGTGTGTTGGGGACACAAGAGACTCTTTGTTATTTGGTTGCAGGGTTGCTTGAGAGAGACCATCTTCATCCTACGCCTCCTACGGATTGATAAACCTTAGGTCATCCACTTGAGGGAAATTTTCTACTGTCCTACAAACCTCTGCACTTGGAGGCCCAACAACGTCTAGAAGAAGAAGGTTGTGTAGTAGACATCAAGCTCTTTTCTGGCGCCGTTGCCGGGGAGGTGAGTGCTTGAAGGTATATCTTTAGATCTTGCAATCGAGTCTTTTAGTTTCTTGTTTTATCACTAGTTTAGTTTATAAAAGAAAATTACAAAAAAATGGAATTAAGTTTGTCTCATACGCTTCACCTTTTTAATATCTTTCGTGAGTATGATGGAAAGGAAAATTGTGCTCAAGTGCTAGAAGAAGAAATCTATAAAATGTTTGGCACTAAATATTTGGATGATGAGCATGATTGCAATGTTGTTAGTATGAATTCCTTGAATATCCATGATGCTAATAATATGCAAAGCCACAAGCTTGGGGAAGCTATGTTTGATGAAGATGATATTTTTTGTCCCCCAAGTTTTGATGAGCAAATTTATTATGATGAAAGCATGCCTCCTATCTATGATGATTATTGTGAAGACACGTATGCTTTAAAGAATAATAATAACAATGAACCTTGTCATCTTGATCTTAATTTTCAATCCCATGATAGTTATTTTGTTGAGTATACTCCCACTATTATTCATGAGAAGAATTTTGCTTGTGTGGAGAGTAATAAAATTTCTATGCTTGTAGATCATGAAAAGAATGATTTAGGTGCTGGTTATATTTTTAAATTCACTCATGATGCTACTGAAAATTATTATGATGGAGGAATATATGCTTGTGGGAGTTGCAATAATATCAAGTTTCCTCTCTATGTGCTTAAAGTTTTGAAGTTATGTGTGTTTTACCTTCCTATGCAAGTTGATTATTGCTCCCATAAGTTGTTTGCTCACAAAATCCCTATGCATAGGAAACATGTTAGACTTAAATGTGCTAGTCATATTCTTCATGATTCTCTCTTTATGTTACAACTCTTATCCTTTATGTGAGCATCATTGAAATCATCATGTCTAGCTAGGGGCGTTAAACGATAGCGCTTGCTGGGAGGCAACCCAATTTTATTTTTATTCCTTGATTTTCGCTCCTGTTTAGTAATAAATAATTCATCTAGCCTCTGCTTAGATGTGGTTTTATGATTTTAATTAGTGTTTGTGCCAAGTAGAACCTTTGGGAAGACTTGGGGAAAGTCTTGTTGATCATGCTGTAAAAAACAGAAACTTTAGCGCTCACGAGAACTGCTGCCATTTTTATTTGGAGAGTGATATTTAGTTAATTATTTTTGCAGATGATTAATAGATAAATTCCTCAGGTCCAGAAATTTATTTGAGAATTTTATGAGTTCCATAAGTATACGTTTGATCCAGATTACTACAGACTGTTCTGTTTTTGACAGATTCTGTTTTTCATGTGTTGTTTACTTATTTTGATGAATCTATGGCTAGTAAAATAGTTTATAAACAATAGAGAAGTTGTAATACAGTAGGTTTAACACCAATATAAATAAATAATGAGTTCATTACAGTACCTTGAAGTGGTGATTTATTTTCTTATACTAACGGAGCTTACGAGTTTTCTACTTTAAGTTTTGTGTTGTGAAGTTTTCAAGTTTTGGGTAAGGATTCGATGGACTATGGAATAAGGAGTGGCAAGAGCCTAAGCTTGGGGATTCCCAAGGCACCCCAAGGTAATATTCAAGGATATCCAATAGCCTAAGCTTGGGGATGCCCCGGAAGGCATCCCCTCTTTCGTCTTCGTTCATCGGTAACTTTACTTGGAGCTATATTTTTATTCGCCACATGATATGTGTTTTGCTTGGAGCGTCAATTTATTTTGTTAGGATTTTATTTCTGTTATTTATAAAAATGTTTTGCATCTTTTATTTCAATAAAAGTGGCATTGATAGCCTTTACTATGCCTATATTACAAGTATACATGTTGCTGTTTGAAAACAGAAAGTTTACCGCTGTTGCAATAATTCCCTAGAAAAGTCAGAACGTGATAAAATATTGAAACCTTTTGTATATTAAGCTCTGATAAATTTACTACAGTGGGAATTTTATTTCATAACTTTTGGAGTTAGGGAAGTATGGATGTTGCAGCATTCTTTACAGACTATCCTGTTTAGGCAGATTGCTGTTATGTTTGCATTGTTTGCATATGTTTGCTTCTTTAATGATTCTATTTGAGGATAGGACTATTAAATATGCAGAGGCATTTAGTATGCAATGTTGAATAATAATTTTAGTGATTTGCTACAGTAGAGTATGATAAGGTTTTTGCAATGGTTTATACTAACTTATCTCACGAGTCCTTGTTGAGTTTTGTGTGGATGAAGCTTTTGAGATTTAGGGAGACCGTGATATGAGAGGAATTAAGGAGACACAAAAGCTCAAGCTTGGGGATGCCCAAGGCACCCCAAGATAATATTTCAAGAAGTCTCAAGCGTCTAAGCTTGGGGATGCCCCGGTTAGCATCCCACCTTTCTTCTTCAACAACTATCGGTTAGTTTCGGTTGATCCTAAGTTTTTGCTTCTTCACATGATGTTTGCTATTCTTAGAATGTCATTTTATTTTTCTTTGCTTGCTGTTTGAATAAAATACCAAGATCTGAAATTATTAAATGTTAGAGAGTCTTCACATAGTTGCATAATTATTCAACTACTCATTGATCTTCACTTATATCCTTCGGAGTAGTTTGTCATTTGCTCTAGTGCTTCACTTATATCTTTTAGAGCATGGCGGTAGTTTTATTTTGAAGAAATATATGAACTCTCATGCTTCACTTAGATTATTTTGAGAGTCTTAAATAGCATGGTAATTTTCTTAAAATCCTAATATGCTAGGTACTCAAGAATAATAAAATTCTCTTATGAGTGTGTTGAATACTATGAGAAGTTTGATACTTGATAATTGTTTTGAGATATGGAGATGGTGATATTAGAGTCATGCTAGTTGAGTAGTTGTGAATTTGAGAGATACTTGTGTTGAAGTTTGTGATTCCTGTAGCATGCACGTATGGTGAACCGTTATGTAACGAAGTCGGAGCATGAGGTGTTTATTGATTTTCCTCCTTATGAGTGGCGGTCGGGGACGAGCGATGGTCTTTTCCTACCAATCTATCCCCCTAGGAGCATGCGCGTAGTACTTTGTTTCTATAACTAATAGATTTTTGCAATAAGTATGTGAGTTCTTTATGACTAATGTTGAGTCCATGGATTATACGCACTCTCACCCTTCCACCTTTGCTAGCCTCTCTAGTACCGTGCAACTTTCGCCGGTACCATAAACCCACCATATACCTTCCTCAAAATAGCCACCATACCTACCTATTATGGCATTTCCATAGCCATTCCGAGATATATTGCCATGCAACTTTCCACCGTTCCGTTTATTATGACACGCTTCATCATTGTCATATTGCTTTGCATGATCATGTAGTTGACATTGTATTTGTGGCAAAGCCACCATTCATAATTCTTTCATACATGTCACTCTTGATTCATTGCATATCCCGGTACACCGCCGGAGGCATTCATATAGAGTCATACTTTGTTCTAGTATCGAGTTGTATCATTGAGTTGTAAATAAATAGAGGTGTGATGATCATCATTCAATAGAGCATTGTCCCAAAAAAAGAGAAAGGCCAAATAAAAAAAAGAAAGGCCAAATAAAAAAAGAAAGACCAAATAAAAAAAGGAAAGGCCAAATAAAAAAGGAAAGGCCAAATAAAAAATAAATAAAAAGGGGCAATGCTACTGTCCTTTTTCCACACTTGTGCTTCAAAGTAGCACCATGATATAGCGAGTCTCATATGTTGTGCTTCAAAGTAGCACCATGTTCTTCATATAGAGAGTCTCATATGTTGTCACTTTCATATACTGGTGGGAATCTTTCATTATAGAACTTGGCTTGTATATTCCAATGATGGGCTTTCTCAAAATGCCCTAGGTCTTCGTGAGCAAGCGAGTTGGATGCACACCCACTAGTATCTTTTGTTGAGCTTTCATACATTTATAGCTCTAGTGCATCCATTGCATGGCAATCCCTACTCACTCACATTGATATCTATTGATGGGCATCTCCATAGCCCGTTGATACGCCTAGTCGATGTGAGACTATCTTCTTCCTTTTTGTCTTCTCCACAACCACCATTCTATTCCACCTATAGTGCTATGTCCATGGCTCACGCTCATGTATTGTGTGAAGATTGAAAAAGTTTGAGAACATCAAAAGTATGAAACAATTGCTTGGCTTGTCATCGGGGTTGTGCATGATTTAAATATTTTGTGTGGTGAAGATGGAGCATAGCCAGACTATATGATTTTGTAGGGATAACTTTCTTTGGCCATGTTATTTTGAGAAGACATGATTGGTTTGTTAGTATGCTTGAAGTATTATTGTTTCTATGTCAATATGAACTTTTGTCTTGAATCTTATGGACATGAATATTCATGCCACGATTAAGAAGAATTACATTGAAATTATGCCAACTAGCATTCCACATCAAAAATTATCTTTTTATCATTTACCTACTCGAGGACGAGCAGGAATTAAGCTTGGGGATGCTTGATACGTCTCCAACGTATCTATAATTTTTTATTGCTCCATGCTATATTATCTACTGTTTTAGGCAATATTGGGCTTTATTATCCACTTTTATATTATTTTTGGGACTAACCTATTAACCGGAGGCCCAGCCCAGATTTGCTGTTTTATGCCTATTTCAGTGTTTCGAAGAAAAGGAATATCAGACGAAGTCGAAACGGAACGAAATCAACTGGAGAAGTTATTTTTGGAAGGAAACACACCTGATGGACTTGGACCCCACGTCAGGGGAGACACGAGGTGCTCACGAGGGTGGGGGGCGCCCCCCTAGGGCGCCCCCTGTCTCATGGGACCCCCGTGGCTCCTCCGACGTCCTCCATGCACCCATATATACCCACGTGACCTAAAACTTCCAGAACACAAAATAGGTCGGGAGTTCCGCCACCAGAAGTCTCCGTAGCCACCGAAAGCCAACCTAGACCCGTTCCGGCACCCTGCCGGAGGGGGCAATCCCTCTCCAGTGGACATCTTCATCATCCCGTGCTCTTCATGGCGAGGAGGGGGTAGTTCTCCCTCGGGGCTGAGGGTGTGTACCAGTAGCAATGTGTTTGATCTCTCTCTCTCTCTCTCGTGTTCTTGAGATGATACGATCTTGATGTATCGTGAGCTCTGCTATTATATTTGGATCCTATGATGTTTCTTCCCCCCTCTACTCTCTTGTAATGAATCGAGTTTCCCCTTTGAAGTAATCTTATCGGATTGAGTCTTTAAAGACTTGAGAACACTTGATGTATGTCTTGCCGTGGATATCTGTGGTGACAATGGGATACCGCGTGCCACTTGATGTATGTTAAGGTGACCAACTTGTGGGTTCATGAACCTATGCATAGGGGTTGGCACACGTTTTCGTCGTGATTCTCCGGTAGATCTTTGGGGCACTCTTTGAGGTGCTTTGTGTTGGTTGAATAGATGAATCTGAAATTGTGTGATGCATATCGTATAATCATACCCACGGATACTTGAGGTGACATTGGAGTATCTAGGTGACATTAGGGTTTTGGTTAATTTGTGTCTTAAGGTGTTATTCTAGTACGAACTCTAGGGCTGTTTGTGACACTTATAGGAATAGCCCAACGGATTGATTGGAAAGAATAACTTTGAGGTGGTTTCGTACCCTACCATAATCTCTTCGTTCGTTCTCCGCTATTAGTGACTTTGGAGTGACTCTTTGTTGCATGTTGAGGGATAGTTTCTGATCCAATTATGTTAGTATTGTTGAGGGAACTTACACTAGCGAAAATATGAACCCTAGGCCTTGTTTCAACACATTGCAATACCGTTTACGCTCACTTTTATCACTTGCTACCTTGCTGTTTTTATTATTTCAGATTACAAATACCTTTATCTACTATCCATATACCACTTGTTTCACTATCTCTTCGCCGAACTAGTGCACCTATACAATTTACCATTGTATTGGGTGTGTTGGGGACACAAGAGACTCTTTGTTATTTGGTTGCAGGGTTGCTTGAGAGAGACCATCTTCATCCTACGCCTCCTACGGATTGATAAACCTTAGGTCATCCACTTGAGGGAAATTTGCTACTGTCCTACAAACCTCTGCACTTGGAGGCCCAACAACGTCTAGAAGAAGAAGGTTGTGTAGTAGACATCAATCAACTACAACAACCTTGGCAAAATTGATTAACACGTAAACAATCTGCCAGGAACATTTTATAGCAAACGTAGAGCAAGATTGAGTCATGCTAGGGCACTCCATAAATGCAAACAAGGTCATGGATGGATATAGCATAACCACATTCCCAAATCATCCTTACTGAACATGCTCAAAAGAAGCATGGATCACTCTGTAGGAACATGAATACATGGCATAAAAATAACATCAGGGAAATGACTTAGTGAAATTCTAAGTCCCTGAAATCAGCAACATCATGAGAGCTACTTTGCATGCATGTGCTAGTCACCACCTTGATCACAAAAATACATGGCATACACCCCTGTAAAGATGGCATGGCATATCCCAAAACACATGTAGAGCTCATGACCATATGCAGCACACAATAATCATGGCAAAAATGACAAATGCTCAAGATCTGTTAAGAATCAAGAACTAACATTATGAAGCACTCTTGCAACAGCCATTTGGGCACCAAGATGGACTCAAACGAGCATGGTGCAATGGAATGAAATTAAGAGGACATCATGATGACATTTTGATATATGGCCCGCTCAAAACGGAGGTACGGATGCGGAGTTATGGCATGATGAAAAGTGCATGAAAATGTTGCAGACTTAGGAAAAATACGAGGTCAACCCTAGGTTTTCTGGATCTGGATCTGAGCGCACGGAAGCCGAGGCAGCCGGAGCTCTTGCCGGAGTTTGGGGACGGTGGCCGGAGCTTGTCGGATCCGCTCGCCGGCGACGAGGAACAGAGGAGGCGGTGAGGCTTCACGCAGGGAGCGGGGCAGGCGGCGGCGGCGCCCTGCGGCAGCGTCCGGCGCCGGCGACGGAGAGCGGCGACGCATGTGGGCGGTTGCGGCGGTCGGCAGCGGGCGTGAGGCGGCGAACTGAGCGGGGCGGCGGCCGGAGCAGGCAGGCGTGGGCGGCGGCTCGGCTCGGGCGCGCGGGCCAGGAGGGCTCCGCCTGGGCCCGGCGGGCCTGCGCTAGAGGAGCGGCGAAGTGGGCGCGGACTGCCACGTGGCGGCCTATGAGTGGGGGGAAGCGGCGGCGCGATTTGTCCGGCGTCGCTCGGACGTGTCCGGCGGCGCGGAGGGGAAATAGACTAGGGTTTCGCCCGAATTTCAGAGGGGGAGGGTGTTTTTATAGGTAGAGGGAGCTAGGGGAGTCCAAATGAGGTGCGTTTTTCGGCCACGTGATCGTGATCGAATGGCCGAGAGGATGGAGGGGGTTAGGATGGGTTTTGGGCCACTTTGGAGGGGTGTTGGGCTGCAACACACACGAGGCCTTTACGGTTCCTCGGTTAACCGTTGGAGTATCTAACGAACTCAAAATGGCACGAAACTTGACATGCGGTCTACCGGTGGTGTACCAAGGCTGCTTGGCAAATCTTAGTCCATTCCGAGAATGTTTAACACCCGCACACGAAAAGAGACAACGGGGAATATGCTCGGATGCATGAGACGAACACGTATGCAAATGCGATGCACATGATGACATGATATGAAATGCATGACATGAACAGAATGCAAAACGAAGACAAAACCCAACCACGAGCGAATATCATAACTTAGAGCCGAAAATGGCAAGAGTTGGAATACAAATATGGTAAGTTACATCCGGGGCGTTACAGGGCAGGTCCACGAAATTCCACACTTTGTTCTCATACATGGATCCTTTCTCAGATTTCATGGCCTCAAGCCATCTTTCGGAATCTGGGCTCATCATAGATTCTTCATACTCCGTAGGTTTGCCATGGTCTAATAACATGACTTCCAGGACAGGATTACCGTACCACTCTGGTGTGGAACGTGCTCTGTTCGACCTAAGAGGTCTAGTAGTAACTTGATCTGAAGTTTCCTGATCATTATAATTATCTTCTTCTCTAGTTGGTGTAGGAATCACGAGAATGAATTTCTCTGATGAGCTACTTACCAATTCGAGAGAAGGTACAATTACCTCATCAAGTTCTAATTTCCTCTCACTCACTTATTTCGAGAGAAACTCTTTCTTTAGAAAGGTTCCATTCTCGGCAACAAAGATCTTGCCTTCGGATCTGTGGTAGAAGGTGTGCCCAATTGTTTCCTTAGGGTATCCAATGAAGATACACTTCTCCGATTTGGGTTCGAGCTTATCAGGTTGAACCCTTTTAACATAAGTGTCACAACCCCAAACTTTAAGAAACAATAGCTTAGGTTTCTTGCCAAACCACAGTTCATACGGTGTCGTCTCAACGGATTTAGACTGTGCACTATTTAACGTGAATGCGGTTGTCTCTAATGCATAACCCCGAAATGATAGTGGTAAATCGGTAATAGACATCATAGATCACACCATACAGTTACGTCGTTCGGACACACCATTACGCTGTGGTGTTCCAGGTGGCGTGAGTTGTGGAACTATTCCACATTGTTTTAAATGAAGGCCAAACTCATAACTCAAATATTCGCCTCCACGACCAGATCATAGAAACTTTATTTTCTTGTTACGATGATTCTGCACTTCACTCTGAAATTCTTTGAACTTTTCAATGTTTCAGACTTGTGTTTCCTTAAGTAGATATACCCATATCTGCTTAAATCATCTGTGAAGGTCAGAAAATAATGATACCCGTTGCGAGCCTCAACACTCATTGGACCGCATACATAGGTATGTATTATTTCCAATAAGTCATTAGCTCGCTCCATTGTTCCGGAGAACGGAGTTTTAGTCATCTTGCCCATGAGGCATGGTTTGCAAGTATCAGATGATTCATAATCAAGTGATTCCAAAAGCCCATCTGCATGGAGTTTCTTCATGCACTTTACACCAATATGATCTAAATGGCAGTGCCACAAGTATGTTGCACTATCATTATCAACTTTGCATCTTTTGGCATCAATATTATGAATATGTGTATCGCTGCGACCGAGATTCAATAAACCATTTATATTAAGTGTATGACCATAGAAGGTATTATTCATGTAAGAAGAACAACAATTATTCTTTGACTTAAATGAATAATTGTATTGCAATAAACATGATCTAATCATATTCATGCTCAACGCAAACACCAAATAACATTTATTTTAGGTTCAACACTAATCCCGAAGGTAGAGGAAGTGTGCGATGGTGATCTTATCAACCTTGGAATCACTTCCAACACACATCGTCACCTTGCCCTTAACTAGTCTCTGTTCATTTTGCAACTCCTGTTTCGAGTTACTAATCTTAGCAACTGAACCGGTATCAAACACCCCGGGGTTACTATGAACACTAGTAAAGTACACATCAATAACATTTATATCAAATATACCTTTGTTCACTTTGCCATCCTTATTATCCGCCAAGTATTTGGGGGAGTTCCGCTTCTAGTGACCATTCCCTTTGCAGTAGAAACACTCAATTTCAGGCTTAGGTCTAGCTTTGGGCTTCTTCACGGGAGTGGCAACTTGCTTGCCATTCTTCTTGAAGTTCCCTTTCTTTCGCTTTCCCTTTTTCTTGAAACTAGTGGTCTTGTTAACCATCAACACTTGATGCTATTTCTTAATTTCTACCTTCACCGATTTTAGCATCGCGAAGAGCTTGGGAATCATTTTTGTCATCCCTTGCATATTATAGTTCATCACGAAGTTCTAATAACTTGGTGATAATGACTAGAGAACTCTATCAATCACTATCTTATCTGGAAGATGAACTCCCACTTTATTCAAGAAATTGTAGTACCCAGACATTCTGAGCACATGCTCACTACCTAAGTTATTCTTCTCCATCTTGTAGGCAAAGTACTTATCAGAGGTCTTATACCTCTCGACATGGGCATGAGTCTGAAATACCAATTTCAGCTCTTCGAACATCTCATATGTTCCGTGGCATACAAAATGTTTTTGAAATCCCGGTTCTAAGCCGTTATGCATGGCGCACTAAACTGTCAAGTAGTCATCATACCGAGCTTGTCAAACGTTCATAATGTCTGCTTCTGCTCCTGTAATAGATCTATCACCTAGCGGTGCATCAAGGACATAATTCTTTTGTGCAGAAATGAGGATAATCCTTAGATCACGGACCCAGTCCGCATCATTGCTACTATCATCTTTCAACTTAGTTTTCTCTAGGAACATATCAAAAAAAATATGAGCTATATCGCGAGTTATTGATCTACAACATAGATATGCAAAACTATCAGGACTAAGTTCATGATAAATTAAGTTCAATTAATCATATTACTTAAGAACTCCCACTTAGATAGACATCCCTCGAGTCATCTAAATGATCACATGATCCACATCAACTAAACCATGTTCAATCATCACATGAGATGGAGTAGTTTTCAATGGTGAACATCTCTATGTTTACCATATCTACTATATGATTCACATTCGACCTTTCGGTCTCCAGTGTTTCGAGGCCATGTCTATACATGCTAGGCTCGTCAAGTTTAACCCAAGTATTCCGCATGTGCAAAACTATCTTACACCCATTGTATGTGAACGTAGAGCTTATCACACCTGATCATCATGTGGTGTCTCAGCACGACGAACTAATGCTATCGTTGTACTAAGCAAAATCACACCTGATCATCATGTGGTGTCTTATCACACCCATACTCAGGGAGAACACGGAAATTGGCAATGGCTCCTAGGTGCATATGCACCCATTGTCTAAATACACATTTTGAAAAGCTAAAAAATTCGGAACAAAATCATGCATGTATATCTAGACATTCTAGGTGTGTGCACAAAGTTTTCGGTGAAAAATGAGGTTTTTTGTGGCTTGTGTAAAAAAGACAATTTCTGATGCTTCATTACAACTATTCATGTTGCTTTTCTTTATCTTTTTCACACAAGCCACAAAAGACATCGTTTTTCACCAAAACTTTGTGCATATACATAGAATGTCCGGATATACCCGTGGGATTTTTGTTCTGAATTTTTTAACTTTTAAAAATGTGTATTTAGACAATGGGTGCATATGCACCTAGGAGCCAAAACACCACATCCGATATAAAGTAACAACTTTATTATTGCCTCTGGGCATATTTCCTTCACTTCTTATCATCGTCATTTGCTTTATCTTGATTAGCATGATTAATAGCAATTTTATCATAGTTTTCATCACTAGAGTTGTCAACAAGTAAAGCATCATCACCTAGCAAATCATCTTCATCACTATTGAAATCAACATACTCGAGGTGTGATACCTTGGGGCCTTTAGCCATGAAGCATCTTCCAATCCCTTCATTTGGTGAATCAAATATGTCGTAGGAGTTGGATGACACAAGCGCAAGACCGGAAACACCTTCATCTTGAGTATATTCAGAGTCGGAGTTATAGCTTCTCTCGGAGTGATTGCCGGAGTCAGAGCCGGAGCCGAATACCCATTCACCGACATGAGCTTGATGTCTTGATCTTGTGTAGCTCTTTGATGACTTTTCCTTCCTTTTCGAATCCTTGCTTCTGCGAGAGGATCTTCGTTCATAACAATCATCTCTACTCCTTCTTTCTCTTAGTGGTGATTCTTCTCTTTTGCTTCTCCTTTTAGGTGAATCTTCTCTTCTCTTGTAGGTAGCCGTACACTCACTAGAGTAGTGTCCGGGTTTTCCATAATTGTAGCAATTGTGATCACGACTAGAAGATCTTTTGTCATTGTAGGACCTTGACTTGGAACTTCTTTCTTTGCTTCTACTCTTGTAGAACTTGTTGAAGTTTTTCACCATTAGGCTCAATTCCTCATTGAAGACTTGTTTCTCACTTGATGATGTATGAGCATCACATGAAGGTTTGTAAGCACCACTAGACTTGTTGTGAAGCTCTTCCTTATCCTTGAGTGACATGTCATGAGCAACAATTCTACCAATGACTTCTGTTGGCTTGAGATCTTTGTAATTGGGCATTATTTGGATCAATGTGCACACTGTATCATACTTTCCATCCAAGGCTCTTAGGATCTTCTTGATGATGAATCTGTTGGTCGTCTCTTCACTTTCTAAGTTGGCAATCTCATTTGTGATGAGAGCAAGCCTGGAGTACATTTCAGTGACAGCTTCACCATCCTTCATTTGAACTTGTCAAGTTGACTTTGAAGCACATCCAATTGGGATTCCGTGACGGACTCGATACCTTCGTGCATATTAATCAAAGTATCCCAAATTTCCTTTGCATTCTCAAGACGGCTGATTTTTTTGAATTCTTCGAGGCACAGTCCGTTGAAGAGGATATCGCAAGATTGAGAGTTGTATTGCAACATCTTCAATTCTTCCATGGTTGCTTCACGATTCGGTTCTCTTCCATCGAAGAATTCACCTTGCAATCCAATACACACAATAGCCCAAACGGTGGGGTTATGTCCAAGAATACGCATTTTCATCTTATGCTTCCAACTAGCAAAATTAGTACCATCAAAGTAAGGACCTCTACGGTGGTAATTTCCCTCGCTAGGCGTCATATTCTCCTAGGTTGTGAAACCAAGGCTATGATCACCAAAGGTATGGAAATCAAGGCAAATGGAGACCAAAGCTCTGATACCACTACTAGGATCGAAAGTAGGTCTAGAGGGGGTGATTAGACTACTTGACCAAATAAAAATCTAGCCATTTCCCAATTTTAAGTCTTGACAGATTTTAACAACTTAGCACAAGTCAAGGAATCAACCTACACATGCAATTCTAAGAGTATAGCAGTGGAATGTAACTCGTTGCATATGAAGGTAAAGGGAGGAGTTTGGAAAGGCAAACGCAATGTAGACACGGAGATTTTTGGCGTGGTTCCGATAGGTGGTGCTATCGTACATCCACGTTGATGGAGTCTTCAAACCACGAAGGGTAACGGTTGCGTGAGTCCACGGAGGGCTCCACCCATGAAGGGTCCACGAAGAAGCAACCTTGTCTATCCCACCATGGCCATCGCCCACGAAGGACTTGCCTCACTTGGGTAGATCTTCACAAAGTAGGCGGTCTCCTTGCCCTTACAAACTCCTTGGTTCAACTCCACAATCTTGACGGAGGCTCCCAAGTGACACCTAACCAATCTAGGAGACACCACTCTCCAAAAGGTAATAGATGGTGTGTTGATGATGAACTCCTTGCTCTTGTGCTTCAAATGATAGTCTCCCCAACATTCAACTCTCTCACACAGATTTGGCTATGGTGGAAAGATGATTTGAGTGGAAAGCAACTTGGGGAAGGCTAGAGATCAAGATTCAAGTGATTGGATGGGAATGTTTTGGTCTCAACACATGAGTAGGTGGTTCTCTCTCAAAAAATGAGTAGTGGAAGTGTAGGCACGTTCTGATGGCTCTCCCATTAATGGAGAGGAGGGTGGAGGGGTATATATAGCCTCCACACAAAATCTAACCGTTACACACAATAGAGCCAACTCGATGAGACCGAATGTATGAACTCGGTGAGACCGATTCCGTTCAAAATGTGAACGTTAGGATTTTTGGTGGGACCGACAAGATCAACTCGGTGGGACCGATTACTTCAACTCGGTGAAACCGATTTCAGTAATAAGCAAACAGAGAGTTGACCAGGCAAACTCGATGGGACCGATCGCTCCTTTTGGTGATACAGAAACATTACAAACGAGAAACAGAGAGTTTGCACTGCGAACTCGGTGGGACCGATCGCTCATTTCGATGAGACCGAAACGTTACAGAGGGAAACAAAGAGTTTGCAGTCCCATCTCGGTGAGACCGAGATCCCTATCGGTGAGACCGGACTGATTAGGGTTTCTGGCTATGGCTATGTCAAGTGAACTCGGTGGCGCCAGATGAATCAAATCGGTGGGGCCAAGTTTGACTTTAGGTTTAGGATATATTTGGATTTGAGAAAATGGTTGAGGGCTTTGGAGCATATCACTAAGCACTTTGAGCAAGTAGATCATTAAGCAACACCTCATCCCCTTTTAATAGTATTGGCTTTCCTATGGACTCAATGTGGTCTTGGATCACTAAAATAGAAATGAAGAGTCTTGAGCTTTTGCCAATATTTGCCCTTAGCATTTTGAGGGGTCCACGTTTCTAGTCCATGCCATACCAATCATTGAACTTTTTGAAATAATTAACTTGAAAGGATATTAGTTCCATGAGCTATATGTTGTTATGAATTACCAAAACCACCCAGGGATTAGTTGCACTTTCAAAAAGTAACTATTCACAAATTATATTCATGTTCAAAATCATAGGTGTATAGAATATGCTTAAGGATTTCAACATTTAATCTTCTACCAAATAAACCAACTAGCATCAACTATAATATGTAATCAACACTACTAGCAACCCACAAGTACAAATCAGAGGCTTTGGGACAAATATTGAATACAAGAGATGAACTAGGGTTTGAGAGGAGATGGTGCTGGTGAAGATGTTGATGAAGATTGGTCCTCTCAGATGAGAGGATAGTTGGTGATGTCGATGCCTTCAATTTTTCCCTCCCGGAGGGAAGTATCCCTGACGGAATCGCTTCGTCAGAGAGCAAAAGTGTTTCTGCCCTGGTTCTGCCTCGAGGCGGCGGCGCTTCATCCCGAAAATATTCTTGTGATTTTTCATGAAGTAAATATGCCCTAGCGGCAATAATGAAGTTGTTATTTTATATTTCCTTATATCATGATAAATGTTTATTATTCATGTTAGAATTGTATTAACCGGAAACTTGATACATGTGTGGATACATAGACAAAACACCGTGTCCCTAGTAAGCTCTGCTAGACTAGCTCATTATTCAAAGATGGTTAAGTTTCCTAACCATGGACACGTGTTGTCATTTGATGAACGGGATCACATCATTAGGAGAATGATGTGATGGACAAGACCCATCTGTTAGCTTAGCATAATGATCGTTAAGTTTTACTGCTATTGCTTTCTTCATGTCATATACATATTCCTTTGACTAGGAGATTAGGCAACTCCCGGATACCGGAGGAATACTTTGTGTGCTATCAAACATCACAACGTAACTGGGTGATTATAAAGATGCTCTACAGGTATCTCCGAAGGTGTTTGTTGGGTTGGCATAGATCGAGATTAGGATTTGTCACTCTGAGTATCGGAGAGGTGTCTCTGGGCCCTCTCGGTAATGCACATCATAATAAGCCTTGCAAGCAATGACTAATGAGTTAGTTGCAGGATGATGCATTACGGAACGAGTAAAGAGACTTGCAGGTAACAAGATTGAACTAGGTATAAAGATACGAACGATCGAATCTCGGGAAAGTAACATACCGATGACAAAGGGAAAAACGTATGTTGTCATTACGGTACGACCGATAAAGCTCTTAATAGAATATGTGGGAACCAATATTAGCATCTAGGTTCCGCTATTGGTTATTGACCGGAGAGGTGTGTCTCTCATGTCTACATAGTTATTGAACCCATAGGGTCCGCACGCTTGACATTCGATGACGATTTTGTGTTATATGAGTTATGTGATTTGGTGACCGAATGTTGTTCGGAGTCTCATATGAGATCACGGGCATGACGAGGAGTCTCGAAATGGTCGAGAGGTAAAGATTCAAAAATAGGACGATCATATTCGGACATCGGAAGTGTTCTGGGGTACTGGGTACATGTTGGGTCACCGGAAGGGGTTCCGGGCACCCCCCCGACAACTATATGGGCCCAATGGGCCAAGAGGGGGACAGACCAGCCCCTAAGGGGCTCCTGCACCCACCATATAGGCCGAAATAGGAGAAGGAAAGAGGAGAAGAGAGAAGGAAGGGGAGGGATTTGGACTCCCCTTTCCTTCCGTCCTCCCTCCTCCTTCCTTCCCCCTCCGGAAGTTATAGAAGGGGGAGGCCGAATTGGGGAGGTGCCCAAGTAGGATTCCTCCTACTTGGGGCGCCCCCTAGCCGTGTGCGGCACCCCCCTCCACAGTTTATGCCTCCGGTCATATTCACATAGTGCTTAGGCGAAGCCCTGCGCGGATCACTTCACCGTCACCGTCACCACGCCGTCGTGCTGACGGAACTCTCCCTTGACACTTTGCTGGATTAAGAGTTCGAGGGACGTCATCGAGCTGAACGTGTGGAGAACTCGGAGGTGCCGTATGTTCGGTGCTTGATCGGTCGGAACGAGAAGAAGTTCGACTACATCAACCGCGTTGTCAAAAGCTTCCGCTTTCGGTCTACGAGGGTACGTGGACACACTCTCCCCCTCTCGATGTTATGCATCTCCTAGATAGATCTTGCGTGAGCGTAGGAATTTTTTTGAAATTGCATGCTACATTTCCCAACATTTCATAGGGCAAACAACATCATATAGGAGAAGATGGGCCCTAGAGGCCTGCTGGTGGAGTCATGAGCTCACCCGGCGCGCCCTAGGGGGTGCGCGCCCCCTAAGCTTGTGACTCTCTGGTGGGTCCCCTCCTGGTATTTCTTTCGCCAATATATTTTATTAATTCTAAAATAATTCTTCATAAATTTTCAGGTCATTTGGAGCTCTCGAGAATGTCCATCTCTGATATAGCATTTTCAGGTCCAGAGTTCTGGCTGCCGGCAATCTTCCTCTTCATATGAAACTTGCAAAATAAGATAGACAAAGGAACTAGAATGGCTTTATAAAGTGAAATAATAGCTCAAAACATTATAAATAATAGTAAGAAAACATGATGCAAAATGGACGTATCAGATCTCGAGGTAGATCATCCTGTACTCGATACTTCATCATCAGTGTAATCAAAGAAAGACGTAGGGTTTTACCTCTTCGAGAGGGACCGAACCTGGGTAAACATCGCACCCTTTGTCTCCTGTTACCATCGTTTCTAGATCTACAGCTCGGGACCCCCTACCCAAGATCCGCCTGTTTTAGTACCGGCAACGGGTCCGTGAGACCCGATCTTCACGAGGCCAACATAGGCCCGCTGTCATCATGGCTAAAGCCGGTGGTAGCGAAAGAATGTTGACAGAGGTGGTCTCTTGGAGACGCGGGGTTGTCCCAGTGTCGTCCTAGGGAACGACACGAGAACAAGTTCAACGGCATGTCCTAACATTAAAAGACCCAGCTTTTGTTGGCATTTCATTGATTTAGTAGAGGAAAGGTGACAAACATTGTTGACCAAGTGATCGATGGGGTGAAAAGGAGTGAAGTGCATTGTAGGTCCCTAAACTATTTCACGGGTGTCATGTAGGTCTCAAACTATGAAAATCGACATATAGCTCCTCGAAGTGCAGTAAGTGTCATTCAGGTCCAAAATTGGTCTGACCCCGCCTGACCGGCCAGCTGGCACCGTTGACCCATGACACGTTGGACAGCCCCCTCCCCCCCCCCACCCCCCCCCCCCCCACCCCCCAAGGTAACGGCCGGGACGGAAATATGCAAATAAGTTCCAGGGAATGATAAGTGCACTTCACTCCAAATAAATTCAAATTCATGGTTCCAAAAAAATGTTCGTGAATATGGGAAAAGATGTTCACGACTTTAAAAAAATGTTCGCAAATGATAATTTCGAAAATGTGTTCACAAACAACAAATTAATGAACATTTAAAGTCACTAACAATAAATTTGAAAATGCTAGCAATATTGTTAAAGTTCTGAACTTTTTTGCACTATTTGCGAACTTTTTTTCAAATCTTGAACATTTAAATTAATGAACATTTTTAAAATTTATGAACATATTATTAAATTCATGAACATTTTTTAACCCCGAACGTTTTTGTAAATCCATGAACATTTAAAATTGACAAAAATAATTGAAAATTGGTAATTTTTTAAATTATTAATGAAAATTTATTATATTTTTGTAAAAAATCAAATTCATCATTCATGAACATTTTTTTATATTTGCGAATATATTTTGTGGTTCGTGAACATATTTTTAAATTGATGTTTGCGAACAATATTGGTGGTTTGCGAACATATTTTCTTTTATTTTACATTTATAGTTTGCAAATATGTTTTTTAAAACCGTGAATATTTTTCCAAACTCATTGTTCACGAACTTTTTACAAGTTCGTCATCCGCAAACAGTTTTTTAAAGTCACGAACATTTTTTACATATTCGCAAACAATATTTGTGGTTCATGAACATATTTTCAAATTATTTTTCGTGGATACGTTTTAAAAGTTGCAAACATTTATTTCATATTTGCAAACAACAAAAAAAGTTCACAAACATAGTTTTAATTTTATCGTGTGAACATATTTTCTTTTCTAATAAAATTTATCATCCACAAGGACCACAAACATTCTCTTAAATTCACGCACATTTTTTCAAATTTATTGTTCGCAAACTTTTTTTTCAGATTCATCGTTCGCGAACATTTTTGGATATTCACGAATAATTTTATAAACTAATGAACATTTTTTAAAGTGGTGAGCATTTTATAAACCACAAATACTGATCTACTTGCATATTTCCGTCACCGGCCGTTACATTGCGGGTTCCCCTTCTGACATGCCACGGTCGATGGCGCCAGTTGGCCGCTCAGGTGGGGACGGGCATATTTGAATCTAAATGACGCACTTACTGTACTTTGAGCATCTGGATGTTGATTTTCATAGTTTTATGACCTACATGACACCCTTCAGATAGTTTGGGGACTACAATGCACATCACATGGTGAAAAGAGAAAATTACAGTCAGCCTAGAAAAACTTTGTTTCCGGCTAAATGTCTCGTATGCAATTCCTCAGGTTACGTCCCAAAAGGTTGCTCTTTGTATGTTTTTTCGAAACCCCCACCCCCCATATATTAATTAATTAAACAGAAGGTTATTACAGTCAGACATTACAGCATATGCCACGCAGGGCAGAACAGAGTTGACGAGCAACCCGTCAGACCTACTATTAAAACTAAACTTAGCAATCTTATGTGCCACCACATTGGCACGCCGATTTATTTTCAAGAAACTCACATTTTGGAACATCTTGACGATACTCAGAGCCTCTTTCTTCAGGTCAACCAGAGGGGATCTGTCAAGCTTGTCATTCGCAAGGAAAGAACGTACGAAAGCACAGTCAGTCTCCAAAATAATAGACTGATGAAGGGTAATACCAGAGTCAATTGCACCGGTGGTGCTTGAACCTGCCGCAAACGGTCACTTTGGTGCTAGAACTTGTGACATACATTGAACTGGTGCAAAAACTTGACTCAGACGTGCAAATACGGTGCAAATCACGTTTGGATACGAAATGATGTTGACTTGGCATGCCAATGTGGCATCGGGACCGCTGTGTGACGGGAAGGCAGAGCAGAGTGCGTGTGGCCTTTTTTTTGCAAAACCCCCTTGAATTGGCATTTTATTTTACTTTCAGCTCTACGAGAGATGGGTGTTAGTGAAGTGTGAAAATTAACGAAAAATGAAGCTCCCTTGTTTCAAACCCTCGACCATTCCTTGCACAGTAGGACGTAGCAAAATGGATAATAAAAATTTAATGGTGCCACACAATGGATAACTACACTTAATGTAGCGGAACAAACATGCTCGTGGAGCTGAAATGGACTGTGATGAATGCGGACGCGGTCCATTTGCACCTGTTGTTTTTTAGAAATTTGTAAACGGTATGTAAATTATAATTTCAGTAATAAAAATAACGTTTAATTATTCGTGTCCTATAAATATTATATATACAAACTAAATAACTTACGTTTCATAATTGTTCGCGTACTATTTTAAAATATTCATATATTTTAAATAATATTCATGAATTACAATTTTTGAGATAATTAATAACAATACAGGTATTTTAACATTACAACTCCAAAGTATTTTTCTAATTATACAAATATTTCCATAATTATATGCACATTTTAATAGTTCAATGTTTGTAAAAATATATTCATAATTTAAATTTAAAATTTCATATATTCATTCGTGGCTAATGTTTAAATTATATAATATTTTTAATATAAATCAGGAGTAAAAATTATACCGCATGAATGTTTTATTCATCATTTTGTATAATTAAATATAAGTTACAAGTGTATATTCTTTTGTATCCATTAAATATTTTATTTAATAAATGTTGAAATGTCCGTATTTACCAAACATTTTCATAATACATGTGTGTATATTGAAATAATTTTATTTACTAATCATTGTTGTATATAATATGTGCACATTATTTTTATTACTCATATTTTACAAATGTATTAAAAAGTTAGTGCATGCAAAATGTGCCACGCTATTTGCAGCTCATAGAAGTCCCTGATGCGTCCTCCTTGTAGTACATTAAGGACTTTTATCAATAATTCTCATTGCAAACTTGAATGGTGGAGTTGTATGGACGGCTAGCTATCTAGCAATTGGTCTTGAGTTCGAGATGCGGAAGCGTCTGATCCTTTTTTTTCATGTATTGACAGGCGGGCCTCATGTGTCATAGAGTCAAAATAAAATGGCAGATGTCGTGTTGATAGAGGCTTTTTGTGAGTAATAATTTTTTTGAGGGGGCTTTTGCAAAAAAAAGGCCACAGACCTTCTCTACGCCTTCCCGTCATTGTCAGTGGGCCCCATACCACGCTGGCGTGCCAAGTCAACATCGATTTTGTACCTAATTTAGCATTGTATTTGCACGTCCGAGCCAAGTTGCTGCACCAGTTCAATGTATGCCGCAAGTTCAAGCACCAAAGTAATCGTTTGCGCCAAGTTTAAGCATCACAGATGTAATTGACTCGTAATACCAATATAAAGACCTGCTAGGCATGCACGAAGCTCGGCTTCATTAACACTAATACACTGACCAATAAAATCCCACGCGGACAAGATAATTTCGCTAGACAAATTCCTAGCGACAATCCCCACACTGGCAGCATTAGTACTCTCAACAAAACTAGCATCGACATTGATCTTGATATAATCCGCAGAAGACGATTTCCACACCTCATGCTCTTCCACCGAGGCAAAATATGCAATAAGACCTCTCACCTTTTTCTTACCTTTGTCGCGAGAATCCAATTGTATAGCATCGTGATTGGCCGAAAAGGAGGACCAACAATTTTGCACAAAATTTACCGAGTTAGAAATGGATTCCTCTCCATTTCCAAAAATTAAATCATTTCTGATATGCCAAGCTCACCAGAAGACGAATAAAAATTGCTCTCCCTGTTGTAGGCCCAACTGATCTAGCAAACTCAAAAGCCAGTCTGAACCCGGGCATTTGAAAAACTTTTCATCCAAAATATTCCAAGAATCTCTCAAGACCAACCACAGAGAATGAGCTTTAGAACACCTCACCAGAGCATGAAAAGTGCTTTCATCTTCCACCCCACAAATAGTGCACATACCTGAATTAGACTGATGGTGTTTAACTCTATTCAATTGGACTGCCAAACTATTCGTAGCAGCACGCCATGCAAAAATTCTAATTTTATGAGGAATATTGGCCTTCCAGATTAACTGCCATATCCTCCTTTCCCCCTCTAGTTCGACACTAGATTGACCAAATGTATATTGACTCTCCTTCAACTGCCATCCTTCATTGTTCCATGTCTCGCCGGCAGTGCCTCGGTGATTTGTCTCGCATTTGCTTGCTTGCCTCTGAAAAAGCGCAAGCTGTGCTCCAACCAGATGTGCCAAGTAATCATGGCAAAACAATGATTTTGTGCCCTTTCTCACGCTTGGTGCCGCTGCATTTGTGATCATCTGAGCTCTTTCCGTGTGCATTAGAGCATCTTCAACAGCCGCGCCAAACAAGCGCCATGCCGCAAAATTGCCAATTTTAGCGCGGGCGCAACCGATATAGTGTTGGGGAACGTTGCAGAAAACAAAAATTTTCCTACTCGTTTCACCAAGATCCATCTAGGAGTTCATCTACCAACGAGCCATCGGATGCATCTACATACCTTTGTAGATGGCGTGCGGAAGCGTTCAAAGAACGGTGATGATGTAGTCGTACACGACGTGATCCAAATCACCGATGACCAAGCGCCGAACGGACGGCACCTCCGCGTTCAACACACGTACGGGACGGGAGACGTCTCCTCCTTCTTGATCCAGCAAGGGAAGAGGAGAGGTTGATGAAGATCCAGCAGCACGACGGCGTGGTGGTGGATGCAGGGCGTCACAGTAGCAGGGCTTCGCCTATACTGCGAGAGAGAGACGTAACGGGGAGAGAGGGAGGCGCCAGGGGCTGGGGTATGAAGTCCCTCCTCTCCCCCACTATATATAGGGATGCCAGGGGGCGCCGGCCCTAGTAGATGGCATCTACTAGGGGGGGCGGCGGCCTAGGGTGGGGGGCTTGCCCCCCAAGCAAGGGGGCGCCCCCTTTTAGGGTTTCCCCCAACCCTAGCCGCATGGGCCCTTGGGGGGGTGGCGCCCCAGCCCACTATGGGCTGGGTTCCCTTCCACTTCAGCCCATGGGGCCCCCCGGGATAGGTGGCCCCACCCGGTGGACCCCCGGGACCCTTCCGGTGGTCCCGGTACAATACCGGTGACCCCGAAACTTGTCCCGATGGCCGAAACAGCACTTCCTATATATAATTCTTTACCTCCGGACCATTCCGGAACTCCTCGTGACGTCCGGGATCTCATTCGGGACTCCGAACAATATTCGGGTTACTGCATATACCTATCTTCACAACCCTAGCGTCACCGAACCTTAAGTGTGTAGACCCTACGGGTTCGGGAGACAAGCAGACATGACCGAGACGACTCTCCGGTCAATAACCAACAGCGGGATCTGGATACCCATGTTGGCTCCCACATGCTCCACGATGATCTCATCGGATGAACCACGATGTCGAGGATTCAATCAACCCCGTATGCAATTCCCTTTGTCAATCGGTATGTTACTTGCCCGAGATTCGATCGTCGGTATCCCAATACCTCGTTCAATCTCGTTACCGGCAAGTCACTTTAATCGTACCGTAATGCATGATCCCGTGACCAGACACTTGGTCACTTTGAGCTCATTATGATGATGCATTACCGAGTGGGCCCGGTGATACCTCTCCGTCATACGGAGTGACAAATCCCAGTCTTGATCCGTGTCAACCCAACAGACACTTTCGGAGATACCCGTAGTCTACCTTTATAGTCACCCAGTTACGTTGTGACGTTTGGTATACCCAAAGCACTCCTACGGTATCCGGGAGTTACACGATCTCATGGTCTAAGGAAAAGATACTTTGACATTGGCAAACTCTAGCAAACGAACTAACCGATCTTTATGCTATGTTTAGGATTGGGTCTTGTCCATCACATCATTCTCCTAATGATGTGATCTCGTTATCAATGACATCCAATGTCCATAGTCAGGAAACCATGACTATCTGTTGATCAACGAGCTAGTCAACTAGAGGCTTACTAGGGACATGTTGGTGTCTGTTATTCACACATGTATTACGATTTCCGGATAACACAATTATAGCATGAATAAAGACAATTATCATGAACAAGGAAATATAATAATAATGCTTTTATTATTGCCTCTAGGGCATATTTCCAACATATAGTGGCTCTAGCGGGCACGCAAAAACCGCGTGCGCGACATATGTAGTTCAGCGCAGGGGCCGAAACTCCATCGCGCGCCGCTTATTTGTTGTGCCCGCTCCCGCATGTTGGACTCTCGCGCGCTCGCTCGCAACTCCCCCCTCCAGCCGCGGGGGCGCCGCCGTCCGCGCCTGCCGGCGACCGTTCCGGCGCTTCTCCGGCCTATCCCCGCCCCACGGCGGCTTCCTCTGTCCCCTCTAGTCACCGCCGCCCTTCGCGCGCGTCCGTCCTCCGACGAACAGCGCCCGGGCGCTCGCTGCTGCTCGGGGCCCGCAAGGTGTTCGACAAAACGCCTGCAAGGTATGTATTGCTCAAACTTCATGAATTTGGTGCATGTTGATTGTAGTTTTTATAGCATACTATTGAACATTGTAGCTGAGTTCGTCGTATGATTTTTCCGAAGAAAAATTTGATATGGAAGAGGAGGAGGATCTTGCAATGATCCTAGCTATGCACATCAATAAAAAACCGAAGCACGGTGGTTCGGTTATGGGTCAGCAGAAAATTTGGAGGGATAGGATCGATGCCCACAACAGATTGATCAGGCATTATTTTGCGGAGAATCCCACATACCTCGAGTTGTATTTTCGTCGCTGGTTTAGGATGAGCACCGAGTTGTTCAGGCGCATGGCAGAGAAACTAGCGAGCCATGACCGATTTTTTCAACAAAGGAGGAATGTCGCCGGAGAGCTCGGGCATAGCACCTTTCAGAAGGTGACAGCCGCTTTGCGTATTTGGCATACAGTATCCCGGCTGATTTAGTTGATGATCACTTGGCTATGGGTGAGAGCCAAACCATCATGTGTGTCAAGCGCTTCGCAGTCGGAATTATGCAAGTGTTTGGCTAGGAGTATTTGAGATCTCCCAATGCTGAAGGCGCCGCAAGGCTATTAGAGATGAACAAAACTCGCGGCTTTCCTGGTATGCTTGGATCAATAGATTGCATGCATTGGAGTTGAAAAAATTGTCCAAAGGCATAGCATGGGCAATTCTACGGCCAAAAAAGGTTCCACTATAATCCTTAAAGCGATGGCCGATCAAGAGACTTGGATTTGGCATGCATTCTTTGGATCTTTGAATGACATCAATGTTGTCAACCGGTCACCACTGATGAATAAGATTGAAAATGGTGATTTGCCACCGGTGCAGTTTGTAGCAAATGGTCGTACATACAACTATGGCTATTATCTAGCGGATGACATCTATCCAAAGTGGCAAACCTTTGTGAAGTCGTTGAAAAAGCCGGAGGTAAGAAAAATCTTGATTTCCACAATGCTCAGGCGGCGGCTAGAAAAGATGTGGAGAGAGCTTTTGGGATTTTGCAAACCCAATTTGCTATTGTGAGAGGACCGGCTAGATTTTGGGATCAAACAATGCTTTGGTACATCATGCACGCTTGTGTGATCATGCATAACATGATCATCAAGAATGAGCGTGGCCAAGATGTAGACTACTCTCAGTATGAGCTCTTGGGACATCCCGTGTGAGTACGACGGAGGGCTAAAAGGGTGGCCGGTTTTGTTGTCTCCTATCATGTCATTTGATGTCCCGCAACGCATGATGATCTTCAGAAGGATCTCATTGAGTGGTGGGTATGAAATGGACGACAAAGAGCATCATAATTTGTGCGTTCGATATTGTATTGTTGAACTATTTGTTGTATTGAACGATAAACTGTTTGTTTGAGTTGTAATAACGAAATTAAATTATTTATTTTGATTTATTTTGTTTGTGTTTGATTTTTTTGCTTCTGTTTTGGAATGCATATATTGTTTGTGTGAGCTGCGCGTGTGTTGCATTTTAGCGCGCTGCTGGAGTTGCGCGCGCTGCATTTTAGCACGGCTGCTGGAGTCAGCGCTGCCCATCGCGTCAAACCAGACGATAAACATGTGGCATAGTTTTTAACGCGTGGCGCGCTTGGCGGCTGTTGGAGATGCTCTTAGTTTGAAACAAAAGAGAAGAGGCCGCAATCGAGCAAATGCGCAAATCTGGCAGAGTTAATGATCTTGACAGACCATGACAATGTACAACTACTGTGTGTGCTAAAGCGGACCAAGGCTTCCCTTGTGTATTTTGTCAAATGTGAACCGTCTCACACACCAAAGAAAAGTGTCAAGTAGCGGTTGAAGCACGGGCGGCAAAGCCTGCAAGTGCTAGCGTCCCGCCCCGACCCGACCAGAGCTGAAATCTACTACTCGTCCAGTCATCCGATAAGACGTCCAGCGCTGCAGCCCAGCCTCCGATTGGACGAACCGCACCTACTACCAAAGCAGCGTCCTCCGATTGGGATGACCGGCAAATTAGTGGCAACCAGAGACGCAGCATGGAAAAAGGCAGAAATTTTGCCATCCCCGTATTATTGGCCGCACAAGATATACTCCCATATCGTCGTGAATCTGCAAAGCGACGCGGCGATTCTAGCTTTCAGACCCGGCCCCCGCGCTTTTCCAGCTCACGGATGAGTACGTGTATACAAGTAGATCAACATGCACAGCTTTGCCCACTTTGCTCACTGGCTTTGCCCGAATGGACACGACGGTCTGTGGCCTCCGAACTCCCGTCTTCTTTGTCTCTGAACATGCGTACCCGCTGCACATGTCAGCTCTCTCGCTTATTCTTCTTCTTCTTCTTTCACACCACACCGTACGCGCCTCGGCACAACTCAAATTGCACTCCGGATAGCTGATACTGATGGGCGATAATATTGTCACGAACGAAGAAATGCTGGTAGTTGGCCGCGTCCAGTCATCTGACCGCCGAACCTTTCTTTCCCCGCCTAGAAGGCTCGGACCAGGAGTATACTAATGGGGTTATTGCATACCCGACGAGGAATAATATATTCCCCGGCTGAATCTTGTGGTTTGTGTCTATTCCGGGCTTGATCCGAGTCCACTTTATTCATTTCTGTATGTAGGTGGAGCGATATGCACCTCATGACGTGTTTGTTTAGAGTTTCTATATTTTAGTTCCGGGCTTAGAAAATTTTGAGAATGACGGAAGCTGGCACCGCTCAAAGATGATAGTTAGGTCATGCTTGCTAGGTGATTGAATAAAAAACAACTTGCTGGGCTAAGACAGTGAAAGGTGTAGGTTGGCCGTCGGGAGCCCATGCTTACAGAAGAACTAACTTCTTCCAACTAAAAAATATAAAAATCTCTCGCCCTCGTATATTCTTAGCCACGTACCTAAATGAGAAAGCAAGGTTTTCACTCTGTTCCTTGAACTAAGATCACATCACTTATTTTGGAATGAGAGAGTTTATGATTGAGCGGGACAAACCCATCCCATCCCGACACCTAGTATTCCCGTGTCCAAAAAAATGGTTTAATATGCGCAAATATATTCGTCCGTTGATATAACTCTTAGGTTTAGATTCTCATCTATTTCCAAATTGGCTGAGTTCAAATTATCCTCTTCATTTCAAAACCGGTTAAAATACGCCACCCCCCTAATCTATTTTCGATACGCGTCAGACCCTCCACTCAGCATTCTTCGACTTTACAAAGATTTTCCTATGTGGTGGCCACATCATCATTGTCATGCCTTCTAGTCTACCTAGTGACACCAAATTTGAATTTTCAAACAAAAAATTGAGTTAAAACATATCATCTTCTTTTAAACTACCCGAATTGGCTAAAATCATTGAAGTGTGTGTGATTTTTTCAAACATTTATAGACAACTCGAATTTTCGTACCAAAAATCGAGGTAGCATTTAATGACTTATTGTCTCTTAAACTATTGCTCAAAATGTTAGACAATTTCAAAAGGTAGACTCAATGAATGTTCAAATTGAAAAATAGCTGAGTCAATTACATTTGATATTCTGTAGTGTTTTTATTTCCAATAGGTTGTTCAAGTTGCTAGAGAAATTTTGGCACAGCAAATTTATAAGTTATTTTCTGTGAGCTACACATGTTGTTTTTGTAATTTTCCAAAACTCGTCTCAGCTGGTTGGGAGGTGGCGCGAGTTAGGACATGGGAGATGATAAGGTGTCGGTGACAATGTGGTTGTCACACTCGGCCAACTGACATAAAATTGAGAGGGGGTGCAACCTGAATGTTATTGAGCGTCAAGGGATAGTTTAACCATTTTTGGAGTTCAGGGTTAAAGTGAACACCAGGAAATAGTTGTGAGGGGTAATGTGGACTTGTCTCCATCTAGCTTCTACTTACAATGATATGCTACAACTTCTTCTAGTCTATTAACGTGTCTCATACAACCATTCATGCATAATTATGTGCTCATCGTATCACCCATGCTCGTGCTTGGTACAAGACATCACCTCATTGTTCATGCATCCTTTTCTGATCGTCATAACGAAATTGTAATGATAGAGCTTGAAAGGACCATTAGCCCGATGCCCTGCTAAGCTCATGTATCATGGCTTGGCACAATGAGGTACTAGACCTGGTAACAAAGAGGCTTCTATTGGCCTGCTCTGCCATCGGCTAGCTAGTGGGCGAGACTGGCAGTGCATAATTTGATGTATATTGTCGTGAAATTGTCACGGCAGATGTCCTAGTTTGAGGACTTAGTCGTGGAGCCATCGCGACTAGGTTAGCTTAAAGGGGTTAATCAGGACAAATGACACGAGGAGTTTATACTGGTTTGGCCCCTTACGATGAAGGTAAAAGCCTAATTCAGTTGTAGGTGGTATTGCTAGGGTTACGAGCACGGGTGAATACGCTTGACCCGACTCTCGATTTGTTGTTTCTTGTCCTCGAACCGCCGTCGGGTCGTCCCTTTATATACACAGGTTGACACCCGGCGGTTCATAGATTCCTGGCCGGCTCATAGACAAGTCCGGCTCGGTATCTACTCTTTCCTATCTTACAACACAAGTTATTCTCATATGGCGCTTTGGGATTTAGGCCTTCTTACTAAGTCTCCCTCGTAAGTCGCCATCCTTCTGTGTCTTCATGAGCTTCAACATTGGTAATCCTCACGAGCAAAACCCTGCCCCTCCTGGGCGGTTTATACTCAATAGTTATATCCCCAACATTAGGCCCCAGGTTGATTTGAACTTGTTCATGTCAATCTTCAATACTTAAGAAAATTCCTTCTCCATTACCTTCGCGAGAACTTGCAACTCGCCATGACGTCTTCTTCTGAGATCATGATAACTCGCCATGACGTCACATGTCATTAATTATATACAAACCAAAATCATTTATGAACCTTCATTTTTAATGAACCTCTGACAATCGAGGCGCCGGCCTGGTTACATATCCAATTTTGAGCTCCTCGATTCCCGCGCATGCCGCTTATCCCTTTGCCTTATAAATAGGGCCAAGGGTCCTTTTCTCTTTCCCCCCTTGCCTCTTCGTTTCCATTGTCTTCCTCGCGACGCGGCCTTCTCGAGCTCAGCCGCCGCCATCGACCCTCTCCTCTGCATCAACCTTGGCCGCTGCATCAACCTGATTTTGGTCCAGATCTCACTCGCGTGCCTCTGCCACTCCAGCAGCCTCGGTAAGTTCCTCCTCCTTCCCCCTTCGTAGATCTCATTAGGGTTCATCTGAGTTCATATAGGTTCGGCGTTGTTCTTCATCATAGCCGTGGTATTTAATCCAAACTTGTTATCTTTCCTATGCGGTAGTGATTATAGCTCTTTTTTCCTTGTCAGAGCACCTCTTTTTTGAGTGAAAGATCTAGTCTGGCTCATATAAACTGCTTAAGTACCAATATTTAAGCCTGAATATATGTTCATTTCCTACCATGCGGTAGATCCAAAATTATAAGATTAGTCTGTGAAACCTGTTTTTCACCACTTAGCAAATTTTTCATCTTCAGATCTATCCTTTCAATATCTATGTAGGCGGGTTAACTCAGAAAATAATAACCCGCCAGGTACCATTATTCCCCTCTTAAACCGCCAATTGCTTATCTCTGCAACTTAATAATGTCAATCTCCGGTTTAACACTTATACACATCCCAACATTTTCTGCCTCTTAACTTTCAATGGATTAGCCACGAATTTTTAAACCGGCATAAATCTTCTTTCAGGCTATCTGATAAATGGCCAAGTCTTTTTGTTCCTGCAATTGGGTTCCATCCCGGGTTACGAAAGAAGAACTGAAGGGGTATGTTGCCACCGGCGCTCTAGCCAAAAAGAAAGACATCTATGTTGGGAAACGTAGTAATTTCAAAAAAAATCCTACGCACACGCAAGATAATGGTGATGCATAGCAACGAGAGGGAAGAGTGTCGTCCACGTACCCTCGTAGACCGTAAGCGAAAGCGTTATGACAACGCGGTTGATGTAGTCGTACGTCTTCATGATCGACCGATCCTAGTACCGAACATACAACACCTCCGCGATCTGCACACGTTCAGCCCTGTGACGTCCCGCGAACTCACGATCCAGTAGAGCTTCGAGGGAGAATTTTGTCAGCACGACGACATGATGACGGTGATGATGATGCTACCGGAACAGGGCTTCGCCTAAGCACCGCTACGATATAACCGAGCTGGATTATGGTGGAGGGGGGCACCGCACACGGCTAAAAGATCAATGATCAACTTGTGTGTCCATGGGGTGCCCCCTCCCCCATATATAAAGGAGTGGAGGAGGGGGAGGGCCGGCCCTCTCTATGGCGCGCCCTAGGGGAGTCCTACTCCCTCCGGGAGTAGGATCCCCCTTCCAAGTAGGAGTAGGAGAGGAAAGAAGGAGGAGAGAGGGAGGAAGGAAAGGGGGGCCGACCCCCTTCCCAGTTCGGATTGGGCTTGGGGGCGCGCATCCATCTTTTCCGTTCCCTCTCCTCTATTCCACTAAGGCCCAATAAGGCACATATACTCCCCGGGGGGTTCCGGTAACCTCCCGGTACTCCGGAAAAATGCCCGAACCACTCGGAACCATTCCGGTGTCCAAACATAGGCTTCCAATATATCGATCTTTATGTCTCGACCATTCCAAGACTCCTCGTCATGTCCGTGACCAAATCCGGGACTTTGAACTACCTTTGATACATCAAAACACATAAACTCATAATACCGATCGTCACCGAACGTTAAGCGTGCGGACCCTACGGGTTTGAGAACTATGTAGACATGACCGAGACTCACTTCTGGTCACTAACCAATAGCGGAACCTGGATGCTCATATTGGTTCCTACATATTCTACGAAGATCTTTATCGGTTAAACCGCATAACGGTATACGTTGTTCCCTTTGTAATCGATATGTTACTTGCCCGAGATTCGATCGTCGGTATCTCAATACCTAGTTCAATCTCGTTACCGGCAAGTCTCTTTACTCGCTCCGTAATACCACATTCCGTAACTAACTCATTAGCTACATTGCTTGCAAGGCTTATTGTGATGTATATTACCGAGAGGGCCCAGAGATACCTCTCCGACAATCAGAGTGACAAATCCTAATCTTGATCCATTCCAACTCAACAAACACCATCGGTGACACCTGTAGAGCACCTTTATAATCACCCAATTACGTTGTGACGTTTGGTAGCACACAAAGTGTTCCTCCGGTATTCAGGAGTTGCATGATCTCATAGTCATAGGAACATGTATAGTTATGGAGAAAGCATTAGCAACAAACTAAATGATCATCGTGCTAAGCTAACGGATGGGTCAAGTCAATCACATCATTCTCTAACGATGTGATCCCGTTAATCAAATGACAACTCATGTCTATGGTTAGGAAACATAACCATCATTGATTCAACGAGCTAGTCAAGTAGATGCAAACTAGTGACACTCTGTTTGTCTATGTATTCATGATACATCTCCGTTGTATCTACTTTTCCAAACACTTTTGCCCTTGTTTTGGACTCTAACTTGCATGATTTGAATGGAACTAACCCGGACTGACGCTGTTTTCAGCAGAATTACCATGGTGTTATTTATGTGCAGAAACAAAAGTTCTCGGAATGACCTGAAACTTCACGGAACGTCTATTTGGAAATAATAAAAAATCTGTGCAAAAGATGAAGACCAGGGGGCCCACACCCTAGCCACGAGGGTGGGGGGCGCGCCTGCCCCCCAGGGCGCGCCCCCTACCTCGTGGGCCCCCTGGAGCTCCTCCGACCTCAACTCCAACTCTATATATTTGCTTTCAGGGAGAAAAAAATTAGGGAGAATGATTCATCGCGTTTTACGATATGGAGCTGCCGCCAAGCCCTAAAACCTCTCGCGAGGGCTGATCTGGAGTCCGTTCGGGGCTCCAGAGAGGGGAGTCTGTCGCCATCGTCATCATCAACCTTCCTCCATCACCAATTCCATGATGCTCACCGCGGTGCATGAGTAATTCCATCGTAGGCTTGCTGGACGGTGATGGGTTGGATGAGATTTATCATGTAATCGAGTTAGTTGTGTTAGGGTCTGATCCCTAGTATCCACTATGTTCTGAGATTGATGTTGCTATGACTTTGCTATGCTTAATGCTTGTCACTAGGGCCCGAGTGCCATGATTTCAGATCTGAACCTATTATGTTTTCATCAATATATGAGAGTTCTTGATCCTATCTTGCAAGTCTATAGTCACCTACTAAGTGTTATGATCCGGCAACCCCGAAGTGACAATAATCGGGACCACTCCCGGTGATGATCGTAGTTTGAGGAGTTCATGTATTCACTATGTGTTAATGCTTTGGTCCAGTACTCTATTAAAAGGAGGCCTTAATATCCCTTAGTTTCCATTAGGACCCCGCTGCCACGGGAGGGTAGGACAAAAGATGTCATGCAAGTTCTTTTCCATAAGCACGTATGACTATATTCGGAATACATGCCTACATTACGTTGATGAATTGGAGCTAGTTCTGTGTCACCCTAGGTTATGACTGTTACATGATGAACCGCATCTGACATAATTCTCTATCACCAATCCATTGCCTACGAGCTTTCCATATGTTGTTCTTCGCTTATTTACTTTTTCGTTGATATTGCTATCATCACTACAAAATATCAAAAACATTACTTTTGCTACCATTACCCTTTGCTATCATTACCACTACTATCATATTACTTTGCTACTAAACACTTTGCTGCAGATATTAAGTTTCCAGGTGTGGTTGAATTGACAACTGAGCTGCTAATACTTGAGAATATTCTTTGTCTCCCCTTGTGTCGAATCAATAAATTTGGGTTGAATACTCTACCCTCGAAAGCTATTGCGATCCCCTATACTTGTGGGTTATCAGGACTATTTTCTGGCGCCGTTGCCGGGGAGCGTAGCTCTATTCTTTGAGTCACTTGGGATTTATATCTACTTATCATTATGAAGAACTTGAGAGATCCAAAAGCCAAGACTTATCCCTCAAGTACGAGGGGAGGTAAGGAACTGACATCTAGCTCTGCACTTGATTCACCTTCTGTTTTGAGTAAGCTTGCGACACCTAAACCTGCTTCTGCTATTCGTTCTGATATGTCGCATGTTATTGATGATGCCACTTCTGCTATGCATGGTACTTATGATGAAACTTCTTCTATGCTTGATACTACTGTGCCACTTGGTGAATTTCTTGATGAACAACTTGCTAGGGTTAGAGAGAATGAAATTATTGAAACTAATAATATTGATGAAAGTGATGATGAAGACTCTTCCCCTAATAAATATGAATCACCTGTTATTCCTGAGGGTTATGTTTTTGAAAAAGAAGCTGCTCTAGCTATTTTAGCTTGCAAAGATAGATATGAGCTCAAGAGGTTATTAGCTAAATGGAAGCAGCAATCTCTTAATGCTAGAATGAAACCGGACCCTGCTTTTGCTACTTCACATATCTATGTTATTGATAAGGATTATGAATTCTCTGTTGATCCTGATATAATTACTTTGGTTGAATCTGATACTTTTCATGGCTATGAATCTGAAACTGTTGTGGCACATCTTACTAAATGAAATGATATAGCTACCCTGTTCACTAATGATGAGAGAACTCGTTACTTTTATATCCTTAAAATATTCCCGTTCTCATTAAAGGATGATGCTAAGATATGGTTTAATTCTCTTGATCCTGGTTGTGTGCGTAGTCCCCAGGATATGATTTATTACTTCTCTGCTAAATATTTCCCTGCTCATAAGAAACAAGCTGCTTTGAGGGATATATATAATTTTGTGCAAATTGAAGAAGAGAGTCTCCCACAAGCTTGGGGGAGGCTTCTCAAGTTACTTAATGCTTTGCCTGATCATCCTCTTAAGAAAAATGAAATACTTGATATCTTTTATAATGGACTAACCGATGCTTCCAGAGATTACCTGGATAGTTGTGCTGGTTTTGTTTTCAGGGAAAGAACACCGGATGAAGCTGAAATTCTATTGAATAATATGTTGACAAACGAAAATAATTGGACACTTCCTGAGCTAGCTCCTGAGCCTAATTCTAAACCAACTCCGAAGAAGAGGGGTATTCTATTTCTCAGTCCTGAAGATATGCAAGAGGCAAAGAAATCTATGAAAGAAAAAGGTATTAAAGCTGAAGATGTTAAGAATTTACCTCCTATTGAAGAAATACATGGTATTAATTTACCGACTGTCGAAGAAATGCATAATTTTAATCCATCTCCTATTGAAGAAATACATGGTCTTGATAACCCGACACAGGTAGTAAAGGTAAATTCTCTCTATAGATATGATAAAGCTGAAATCCCATTTACTAAGTTTGCTAGCAATGCTTAGATGAGCTTGATAAATTTATGATTAAGCAAGAAGACTTCAATGCTTATTTTGGTAGCCAATTGAAATACAATTCAAATATGCTTGAACACTTGGGTGATTATATGACTAATGTTAAAGGTGAACTTAAACTTATTAGTAAACATGCATCTATGGTTACCACTCAAGTAGAACAAGTACTTAAAGCTCAAAATGACTTTCTCAATGAATTGAATAGTAAGAATAATGATAATGTTGTTAGAGTTATGACTAGAGGTGGTAAAATGACTCAGGAACCTTTGTATCCTGAAGGCCATCCTAAGATAATTGAGCAAGATTTTCAGAGAAATAATATAGATGCACCTAGTCCTTCTAAAAGGAAGAAAAAGAAAAATGATAGGACTTTGCATGATTCTAGTGAACCTATTGCTGAAACACCTGAGAATCCAAATGATATTTCTATTTCTGATGCTGAAACACAATCTGGTAATGAACCTGAAACTAGTGATAATGTCAATGATAATGTTCCTGATGATGCTCAACCTAGTAATGATAATGATATAGAAATTGAACCTGCTGTTGATCTTGATAACCCACAATCAAATAATCAACGTTATGATAAGAAATACTTTGTTGCTAGGAAACATGGTAAAGAAAGAGAACCATGGGTTCAAAAACCCATGCCTTTTCCTCCCAAACCATCCAAGAAAAAGGATGATGATGATTTTGAGCAATTTGCTGAAATGATTAGACCTATCTTTTTGCGGATGCGATTAACTGATATGCTTAAAATGAATCCGTATGCCAAGTATATGAAAGATATTGTTACTAATAAAAGAAAGATACTGGAAGCTGAAATTTCCACCATGCTTGCTAATTATACTTTTAAAGGTGGACTAAGGAACTTGGAGATCCAGGAGTACGCACTATACCATGCTCCATTAAAAGAAACTATGTTAAAACTGCTTTATGTGATCTTGGAGCCGGTGTTAGTGTTATGCCTCTCTCTTTATATCATAGACTTGATTTGAATAAGTTGACACCTACTGAAATATCTCTGCAAATGGCTGATAAATCAACTGCTATACCTGTCGGTATTTGTGAGGATGTGCATGTTGTGGTTGCAAATGTTACTATTTTAACGGACTTTGTTATTCTTGATATTCCCGAGGACGATAGTATGTCTATTATTCTTGGAAGACCCTTTTTGAATACTGCAGGGGCTGTTATTGATTGCACTAAAGGCAATGTCACTTTTCATGTTAATGGTAATGAGCATACGGTACACTTTCCGAGGAAACAACCTCAAGTTCATAGTATCAACTCTATTGGAAAAATTCCATCGATTATATTGGGAGGTTTTGAATTTCCTCTTCCTTCTGTCAAGAAGAAATATGATATTCTTATTATTGGGGATGTGCATATCCCCGTTGAGGTAACATAGTGTTATTCGAAATTTCTCCGGTCCCATGTTATTCGGAATGAGTTCGTTAACAAGACTTGATCAACCTTGTTAGTGGATTCCTTTTGATGAGCATGAGATGGATGAAACTAGAAGGCACAACCTTCTGTACCCTCCTTTTACTTTCTGTTATTTATATTAAATAAAATAAAAATAAGTATTTTTCGTCTGTTATCTGATTTATCCTTGCAATATAAAAATACCCCGAAAATAAAAGTTCTCCAAATGCCTTGAAATTTAAATATGATTTCTTCTGGAATATTTGAGAATATTTGGCACTGAGAACACAGCACGGGGGGCATCCACCTATCCACGAGGGTGGAGGGCGCGCCCTACCCCCCTGGGCGCCCCCTGCCTCGTGGGCCCATGGTGGCCCTCCTCCACTTATTCCTACACCCACACACTTCTTCTTCCTCCCACAAACACGAATATCCAGCTCAAGCACGAGTTCTAGCTCATTTTGCTGCGATTTTCGATCTCCTTGCTCAAAGCACCTCTCACAAAATTGCTTTGGGAGATTGTTCCTTGGTATGTGACTCCTCCATTGGTCCAATTAGTTTTTGTTCTAGTGCTTTATTCATTGCAAATTTTTGCTGCTTAGGTGACCCTGTTCTTGATCTTGCATGTCAAATTTATATGGTCAAAAGTAGTTTTGATGCATGATATAGGCTCTAGGCACTTGTAGGAGTTGTTTCTATCAATATTATTGAGTTGGGTTCACTTTTATTTTGAAGTTACTAAAATTTTTAGAATTTTTCAGAAAATAATGAAGAGATTTTTGAGGGGCTCATCGAGCCGAAGCTCAAAGGAAACGCAAAATGAAGAAGCAAAGAAGCCCAAATATAATATGCCTCGCACCGCGGAGGTTCGGCCGTGTGAATGGCCTTCCGATGATTTCTTGAGAGTAGCCGGGATTTATGATGATTTTTATGAATTGGCTGAGAATGCAGGCCTCGCCGCCTTCCTCCATGACCAACGCGAACAGAATCTCTTACTCACCAATATCTTTGTGCAAAACTTTCATTTCCATGCTAGGAGCTCACCACCTACGGTGGAGTTTTATTTATATGATGAGCATAAGGAGATGTCACTTTATGATTTTTGTCGGGTTTGTTTGATCCCTTTCGAGGGCACAATAGAGGAACCACATCACGACGATGTGGATGGGTTTATTGATACCATCACTGTAGGGGAAACGAGGAAGGTTTGCGATGCACGAATCACTAGCATACATTTTCCTGTTTTACGCTACTTTGCAATATTTGCTAGTCGTTGCTTAATTGGTCGCGGAAACTGTGGAAACCTTAGTGTTCCTAACACTATTATTTTGTTCCACGGTTTATTCTGTGATAACCCTGTTAGTATGGGTGGTATTATTGCTAAACGGTTAAGTCTGAACCGTACAAAGGGCCTCATCTTTGGAGGCATCTATGCTTCACGCCTAGCTGCACATTTTAACATACCTATTAGGCATTATGGGAAGGAAGAAAAATTGCTGCCCCGTGTTTATTTAGATTATAAGAGTATGGTGGCACACGATTTTATTATTAAGAATAGGGAAGGGGAGCTTAAATACAAATTGTTCTTTGATAAACATCATCCTGAGACTATTACCCTACCTGCTCCTTCCTTGTTTGGTTTATCTGCAGGCAAGTACCTTGTTCCGTCAGAGGCTATTCACGCCTATCGGAACCCTACATCAGCCACAGAGCCAGAGTCGGAGCCACAAGTTGATCCTCCACGACAGTCTAATTACCATTGGGATCCGGAGATGATTGCCAACCAGTGGCAATTAGAGTCTTCTTCTTCGCAGTATGACCCCAACTATTACTATGGATATCTGCCAGGCCATCCGTGGCCATAGACCAACTTAGGCCAAAAGCCTAAGCTTGGGGGAGTACGTATCTCTCATCGACATTATATTCATGTCCACACACTCATTGCTAGATGTCGGTGCTCATACTTTTTCATTGTATCATCCATGCTAGTTTATTTCCCTTTTTATTCTTTCTTCTCCTGTGTTTAATAAACCTTAAGAAAAACCAAAAAAATTACTTGTAGATTTTAATTAGTTTACTTTCCATGCTTGTAGTAGTAATTAAAAAGAAAACCCAAAAAGAATTCCTGTTCTTCTTTTGCTTGTTGGGAGCTTTCTCGTGTAAATAGTTTTATTTCTTTTCTTTTCTTTGGGGGTCGATAGGAGAAGACAATAATTAAATTGTTGAAGTGGCTCTTATATGCGTTATTGTTGATCTGACAAAAGAGCCCATATTACCTTGTCTTCTCCTGTTTATTGAATGCTTGCAGATTCCAGCTTAGTCCAATGCACGTGCACTATTATTATTATCCACATCGTTCGGTCGTGCAAGTGAAAGGCAATAATGATGATTATATGATGAACTTATTGAGATGAGAAAAGCTGGTATGAACTCGACCTCTCTTGTTTTTGTAAATATGATTAGTTCATCGTTCCTGATTCAGCCTATTATGAATAAACATGTTTGCAATGACAATTAGAGATTATAGTTGCTTATGCCATGCTTAATTAGCTAGGAGCTTACAATGGTTTACCTTGTGTGCCAACATGCTATTAAAATGGTTGTGATGTGGTATGATAGGGTGGTATCCTCTTTTGAATGATTCGAGTGCCTTGACTTGGCACATGTTCACGCATGTAGTTGAAACAAAATCAACATAGCCTCTACGATATTTATGTTCATGGTGAATTATATCCTACTCATGCTTGCATTCGGTGTTGATTAATTTTAATGCATGTTCATGACTGTTATCACTCTCTAGCTGGTCGCTTCCCAGTCTTTTGCTAGCCTTCACCTGTACTAAGCGGGAATACTGCTTGTGCATCCAACTCCATAAATCCCAAAGTTATTCCATATGAGTCCACCATACCTACCTATATACGGTATCTACTTGCCGTTCCAAGTAAATTTGTATGTGCCAAACTCTAAACCTTCAAATAAATATCCTGTTTTGTATGCTCAAATAGCTCATGTATCAACTAGGGCTGTCTGTATCTTCCATGTTAGGCGGGTTATTCTCAAGAGGAGTGGACTCCGCTCCTCACTCACGAGAAAATGGCTGGTCACCGGGATGCCCAGTCCCATGCTTTATGCAAACTAAATCAAAATAATTGCAAACAAAACTCCCCCTGGGACTCTTGTTAGTTGGAGGCACTCGTTGTTTCGAGAAAGCCATGGATTGATGTTTGTTGGTGGAGGGGGAGTATAAACTTTACCATTCTATTTGGGAACCGCCTATAATGTGTGTAGCATGGAAGATATCGCCATCTCTTGGTTGTTATGTTGACAATGAAAGTATATCGCTCAAAATATTATTCACCTCTATTTCAAAACCAAGCTCTGCCATCTCTACAAATCCCTGCTTCCCTCTACGAAGGGCCTATCTATTTACTTTCATGTTGAGTCATCATCCTCTTATTAAAAAGCACCAGTTGGAGAGCACCGTTGTCATTTACATTCATTACTGTTAGTTTACATTGAGTATGACTTGATTGGATCTCTTTTACCATGAATTACAATGTCTAGTCAGTCCTTGATCATTAAAGGTGCTCTGCATTTATGTTTTGCGGTCTCAGAAAGGGCTAGCGAGATACCATCTTAAATCATATTATGATTGTTTTGAGAAAGTGTTGTCATCCGAGATTTATTATTATTGCTCGCTAGTTGATTATGCCATTGATATGAGTAAACATGAGACCTAAGCGTTATTGTGAATATGGTTAGTTCATAATCTTTGCTGAAAACTTGAATGTTGGCTTTACATATTTACAACAACAAGAGCAAACAGAGTTTGTAAAAGTTTTTCTTTATCACTTTCAGTTTATCAACTGAATTGCTTGAGGACAAGCAAAGGTTTAAACTTGGGGGAGTTGATACGTCTCCGTCGTATCTACTTTTCCAAACACTTTTGCCCTTGTTTTGGACTCTAACTTGCATGATTTGAATGGAACTAACCCGGACTGACGCTGTTTTCAGCAGAATTACCATGGTGTTATTTATGTGCAGAAACAAAAGTTCTCGGAATGACCTGAAACTTCACAGAACGTCAAGTATTCAATGGAGTGAAAGCACAATGACTAATAGCAGCAATGTAGTAAGGATCAGGTAGGAAGATATTATGAAGCCAAATAGAACACGCAGTCACTCAGTGAAGATAAAAGATAGTGCAATCATACAATGACTTCACAAGGAGTAACAATACGTAAAGAGAAGGGAAGGATGAAGCCAGTGACTCGTTGAAGACAATGATTTGTTGAACCAGTTCCAGTTGCTGTGACAACTGTACGTCTGGTTAGGGCGGCTAGTTTTTAAACCTGAGGACACACAGTCCCGGACACCCAGTCCTGAACACGCAGCTCAGGACACCCAGTCCTCACCGTATTCCCCTTGAGCTAAGGTCACATAGACCTCGCCCAATCACTCTGGTAAGTCTTCAAGGTAGACTCCCAAACCTTCACAAACTTTGTTCACCGGCAATCCACAATGTCTCTTGGATGCTCAGAACGCGACGCCTAACCGGCTGGAGGATTCACAGTCCTCAAGTGTAATAAGTCTTCAGATCACACAGACAAGAAGACTTAAGTGATGCCTAATTCTCTTTGGCTTTGGGTGGTTAGGGCTTTATCCTCGCAAGGAATTCTCTCTCAAAGGCTTCGATGTGGGTTGCTCTCAAACGACAAAAGCCGTACTCTAACTCTGAGCAGCCAACCATTTATGGTTGTAGGGGGTGGGCTATTTATAGCCACTAGGCAACCCGACCTGATTTGTTTGAAATGACCGTGGGTCACTAAGGAACTGACACGTGTTCCAACGGTCAGATTTCAAACTCACACGGCAACTTTACTTGGGCTACAAGCAAAGCTGACTTGTCCGACTCTGGACAAGATTCGCTCTCATAGTCTTCACTCGAAGACATAGGTTTTGGTTAAGCATCACTTCAGTCATTCTGACTGGTTCTCTTGGACCCCACTTAACAGTACGGTGGTTCCTATGACTCAACAAAGAAGAAAAAGAACTACGAAAGATCTAAGTCTTCGGGCTCCATAGGCTTCATGCGATGTCTTCTCTTGTCATAGTCTTCAATGTGAATATCTTCATATACCACCTTTGACATCAATGTCTTCATACATTTTTAGGGGTCATCTCTGGTAGGAAAACCGAATCAATGAGGGACTTCTACCTGTGTTATCCTGCAATTCTCACAAACACATTAGTCCCTCAACTAGGTTTGTCGTCAATACTCCAAAACCAACTAGGGGTGGCACTAGATGCACTTACAATCTCCCCCTTTTTGGTGATTGATGACAAACTAGTTGAAGTTTTCAACGGGGAATATAATATGTGAAATTGTAAAAAATAAGGAATTGTCTCCATAAGTTGCAAGGGCTCCCCCTGAAGATGTGCATATAGGTAATTTGCTTTTGGAATGCAAATGCACATGGCAGGTTGTGCTTGTGGAGATCCTCTTCAACTTATGATGACAATCCACTATGCATGTGAAGGTATGTGAAGATAATGACATGCATAATGGAAAACGGACGTCTGCAAAATGATCTAAGTGCGGAATTTATAGTCGCACATGCAGAATTTATCATCACATCACAAAATGGCAAATAAGTAGCAGACGACCATCGAGTTTAAGTGTTACAACTCAAAGAACCAAATGTATCAAAACGAGAGTTGTAAACACGAAGCAAAATATGAAGCACCCGCCCATATGGACCCGCTTGAAGACTATCAAACTCATATGCTTCTCCCCCTTTTGTCAGTAAGGACCAAAAAGGTTTGAAGACATAGAGCATCTACTCGTTTCCATGAAGAGTAGGTGAAGCAGCAGGGTCGTCGGTGGTGTTCGGTGGTGCAGAAGAACTTGGAGTAGTGTCGAAGCGTGCTGAAGGAGGTGGTGGTGAAGTAGCATCGTCTTCATCCTCGATCACTCTGGCATTCACAGTTGCAGCAGAGGAAGAGAACTCAGAGTCTTCAAGAGATGGAGTTCGTCGCAGCACTCCCTTCAAGGAGGTGTGGAGTCAAACTTGAAGCGCTCAGAGAAGCCATCCTCATGAAGATCATATTCAGAGCACATCAGTGTCAGCCCTTTCCATGTGCGTCGAGAGGTTTCATGGGCAACAAAGGCATTCTTGGTGGCAAGATTGCGAATGCGATTAACATCCACCAAGAGGCTTTGCATTTGACGCTTCAGCCAGTCATGATGCCTATCCTGTTTCTGATGAAGAGCCACAAGAAGCTCTCGGTCATTGAGAACACGAGTGCGCTTCTTGGGTCGTGGGGCAGTTGTACTATCAGTGGCTTCAGTGAGAGCAGGATGCGGTGCACGTGTAGTGCCAGCCAAAGGATACACACGAGTGACTGCTTCAACTCCTTCAATGTTTTGAGAAAAACTTTGATGCTCCGCATTCTGAAGACTTAGAGGTTCCTTGGCAGGCTCAGGATAGATGGCTTCAATAGACATATCCACATCAGGCAAAAAAATCCGATGATTGCGAGCAGATGGCTGATATGAGATAGCGGAGTGAAGTTTGATCAGCCGCATTATCCATGGGCATAGAACTTCAAGCCAAAAAGATCAGAGCCTGATGCAGCAAGTTGGCGAATGAAGAAATCCTGTGCATCGAAGCATTTGTCATGAAGAATATAAAAGACCAAAGTCTTCATTGCACATTCCAGCTTGGCATGTGGAGAGTGTCTTTTGATGGGCCAGAGAGTTCGCCTTATGATGTGATAAATAGTCCTTGGCAGATACTCAAGGTCTTCAACAAAGAACTCTTTGGGATATGCAGCATCTTGGGGTAGTGGCTTCATCATACTGAGCATCTGACTCATGTTAGGTTCAGGCTTCTGAAAGATGTTCTCCACAGCTTCACTGTGAAGTTGACAGCCAGATTCGTAGAGATCGCTGGGAGTGGGTAGACCAGTGAGCTCAATGATGTCAAATGCTTTGGCTTCATGATGAACGTTTCCTGTCATCCACTCCAGGACCCAAGTCTTCGGATCTCTGTTATACCCACGGATGTGAAGTGTGGCATAGAATTGGAGCAGCAACTCTTCATTCCAATGCTCTTGGTCAGTGACGAACGGCAGCAATCAAACCTCTTTGAAGCAATCCATAGCTTCTTCCAGACAGGGCAGACCAGCTATTGCTTCAATGTCAAGACGCTTGTGTGGGAAGATGCGACCTTGATTGTATAGAATGCAGGAGTAATAGCTTTGCTGCGGATAGCTCCAGAACCGATCAGATGATATTCTTTCCCTTGAGTAGGGGTTCCTAGAGCTATTGAAGAATGTGTTGTCTGCTCTGAAGCCATTGATATTGAAGGATCCAGGTGCTGATGCAGGACCTGGGAACCTGGGCAATCTTGGGATTGGCTTCTGTACCTGAGGCCTGTGCTCAACATGATAGTCGAACTGAGGACCGGCAGTAGGCGCAGGAATAGAAGCAGTGGGATCAGTGGCTTCACTGACTTCTAGTGCTTTTGTTAGTGAGGGCTCCACATTAGCTTCAGCCATGACAACGTCAGTGGCTTCATTGGTGTTGGTGGTGGCAGCCTCAAGATTTTCAACCTCCACTTGACGAGCTGGAGGGTCGGTCACAATCACGTTCTCCTCGAGAACCTCTTCTTGGTGGGACAGGGGAGTAGCAGCTTGTGGGACTTCTTCTTCATCGGCTGATGCAGACAGAATGTCTTCAGCAGCTTCAGCTTCAGACGCAGAGACTGGAGGCCTTGGTCCTTTGCGAAGCCTGCGCAACGCAGGAGACGCCTGTGTAGTTGGAGTTGGCTGGGCCTCAAAGTCTTCTTCCTCTTGTGAGCGATCAGCCCATGAAGCGTCCTGAGCAATTGGCGTCAGAGGACGACCAATGCTGATGAGTTCGCTGTGCGTTAGCACAGGCGATGATACCTGTTGGTGTTCGAGCTGAGGAAGGACTGCATCATTTTCAACATGGTCATGGTGACCAATGTCTTCAGCAGTGATGGGATCAGCTGCTGGAAAGTCTTCAGCTTCATGAGCCTCTGTGAAAGCAGGCTCATGGATTGTCAGTTGGCGTTCAGCGTCAGGACGAACCATGGAAATGGGTTCAACAATCAAAGGCTCTGTGGGAGCAGCCCGTTCTTTCTTGGTCTTCCTCTTCTTCTTGGAGGGGGCAGTAGGAGAGGCTTCAGGATGTTTCCTCTTCCTGGCTTCAGCCTCAGCAGTCCTCGTCTTCTTCAGCTCTGAAGCGGTTGACCGGGCTTTTGGCTTCGAGCCAGTCATGTTGGTTGGGAAGACAATGGGATCTGCTTCCTGCCTTGGTGCGAGAGGTTCGGCCACAATTGGCTTCTTCTTCTGCTTAGCAGCCATCCTGGGATCAATGCCCGGACGCCCAAGGGCCTTGCGCTTCTCAGCTTCGTTGTAGCCTTGCACACACTTGTCAGCCAGGCTCTTCATGCGCTCCCGAGAACCCTGAGCTTCTGCGCGTTTCTTGAGAAAGGCTTCTTTCAGCTCGTGCAGTATAATCTTGAAGTTTTTCACCTCTTGCACGCTGAGCTTGGCCATATGCTTCTTGAACTGAGCCTTTTCATAGTCAATCTTTTGCTTCAGTTCGACGATGCGCTGAGCGAGAGCTAGCTCTGAAGCAATGGATCCATGGAAGGCGACACTGAGGCCAATGGGTAGTTGCAGATCTTCGAAGCTGATGTTTGGCGTGTCAAACCACTCATCAATGAAGTTGTGGATGATTGTTACGTCAAAGAGAAGCAGATCATTGAAGATTTCTGCTTCTTCTTTGCTCTTGATGAGTTTCTCAAGAGCGTCATCTGCAAGATCTTCATCACTTGACAGATCAATGGCATCGTTGCGCAGAATGGCAGCAGCTGTTAGCTCTTGGAGGGTGTGTGGCAGAGGCATCTTGACCTTCTGGGGCTTGGAGATGCGTGACAAATCTTCAGACTACACACTGTCTTCAGGAGGTGCAGTTGCCAGTGGCTTCGCCCGTGAGATTTTTGGTGCAGAGGCCGGCTTTGAAGCTTTTGGCTGCTTCAGCTTCTTTGGCTTCAGCGCTGCAGGCGCTTCATCCGATTCAGCGTCATCTGCAGGCTCATTCACAGCTGTCCCTTGAACCACGATGTGAGTGATGAGACCTTCAAGGTTGTAGAAGGGCCCAAGAAGATTGGGTTCAGCTTCGCGAGTTCCATCGGCACGGGGAGCAGAGGGACCAGGGTTGAAATCTAAACCCAAAGTCTTCTTGTTCTGCTTCGCTGAGTTCTGGGCAAACTGGAAGTTGCGCTTAAACAGATTATCGTCACGATACCATAGTAGGGACGATGGGTCAGCATCCGCAGGCTGTGGTCCACGGACCATGCAGGAATAGAAGCCTTGTTCAATGGCTTCATCTCTGGTCCTGGGTTGAAGATTTTTGTAGAGGATGTCTCCCCATGGTCGCTTGATGGCATTCTTTTCAGCATATTCCTTGGTCACAAATCTGTACTTGAAGCACTGTTCTGCCCAATAGCGTCGAATCCATTGGATTCGTGTCTTGCGCTGATTGTAATCCTCTTCAGGATCTGTCTTGTACAGCTCTGAGAGGTCATCGGGCAGATCTCTTGATGTTTCTCCTCGACGCTTTCTGCCACCCTTCCTTGCTGATTTCTCTAAAGCCATGAACTTTAAACTGAAAGGCTTCAATACGTTCAAAGGCTTCAAAGGTTTCCGCTTGCTCGCAAACAGGAACTGGCTTCGGGAGAATTTATGTGATGCTGTAAGAATTCTGCAAATGAATGCAGACTATGAGAACCAAGGGATTCTCCCACGGACATGTACCTGTGACAACATTAAGGTGCGAGGGAAGGGGAAGAGGTCATATGCATTCTCAGAAGATTTTGAAGATAAATCAGTTTAGAAGACATTGACCTCATCGTGCAAAGATATTCACTCATAGATGAGTTGGTTCCAGATTTGTATGAATCCACGGATTAGTACAAGTGAGGAATCTAACTACTTTGTGAAGCATAAGTGAATATACTAGGCATGTTATGAGATGCAGTATGAAAGAGATCCAACTTGTGTGAATAGAAACTGCTTGTGGTAGAAAGTGATAAAGCTATAGGATCAAAGGGGCCGTAAAAAGGAAGTTTTATTTACCACACGAAGAACTGCTAGACGAAGTGGAAGAGGAGGCCGAGCAGTTCGATCGTCCGTGCCCTAACTTGGCGACGGAGGACACCTACGGCGACGGCGGAGAAGACGATGTCCGCGGTCGGCGTGAAGACGGCGTCGGAGAGGTTGCGGCAGCGAAGCGCTTCGTCGCCAGCGTCGTTGAGGGATAGCGGTGGCGCTAGGGTTCGTGCGAGAGTGGAAGAAGAGATAATGACTGCTGTGAGGTGTGTATTTATAGGTACAGGGGCGGCACTGCGTTATTACACAGGTGCCCCTGGCGATTCACATCTGAGGAACACGTGGCCATCATGCAACATATCGGGGGTTGTTCCACGTCCCACACACGCCTGGATTGTCGGGTGGTGGTTCCCACTTCTCCGGGTTTCAGGTGAAGGTATGAGCATTGAAAACGGACTTAATGGTTGTCTCTGTATCTTCTGCTGACAAGGACGCAGAGAAGACATTCGACAGTTTTAATAGAATGCATATGATTTGGAGAGATAGAGTTTGAGATAGAAAGAATAGAGAGGTTAGGGTCCGATCACATTCACTTAGTTCAAAAGATTCAACAAGAAGACACAGCTATAAGTGAATGCTGTAGAGGACAGAACACTAGTGTATATATATATAATCATCATAGTGAAGATAATCATGAAGACATGTTGAAATTGAAGCCAAACCAAATGTGAAGACATAGCAAATGTAACGTCATGAGTGAAACACTTCAAACAGAACATTTGGTGGTGGCATTACCCACCGTATAGGAAGTATTAGACCCAGACACGGCGCACAATTATCGTGGCGCTCCGAAGTCAAATTCCACATTAATGTATCCACACTTAGAATGTATGTCTTCATTGATTGAAGATATACTTTAATTCGTGTGTTGCACATCTAAGTCATCAATATGCATAAGTGTTAGGATGTGTGCCTGATCACAGGACATTTGAGGATTCCAGGATATTTAGCTCACACCGTAACTTGCAAAATCTCTTCTCATCCAAGGGCTTGGTGAAGATATCTGCCAATTGCTCTTCAGTGTTGACGTGTATGATATCAATATCTTCCTTCACAACATGATCTCTGAGAAAGTGATGATGAATTTCAATGTGCTTTGTCTTCGAGTGCTGAACTGGGTTGTTGGCAATCTTGATGGCGCTTTCGTTGTCGCAGTAGAGTGGCACTTGCTTCAGATGAATGCCATAGTCCTTGAGTGTTTGCTTCATCCACAGAAGTTGAGCGCAGCAAGATCCAGCAGCAATGTATTTAGATTCAGCAGTGGAGAGAGATACACAGTTCTGCTTCTTTGAAGACCAACATACAAGTGATCGTCCCAGAAAGTGACATGTGCCTGATGTAGATTTGCGATCCACTTTGTCACCAGCATAATCAGCATCCGAGAATCCAACCAGATCAAACTCTGAGCCCTTTGGATACCATAATCCTAGAGTTGGGGTGTGAGCCAAATATCGAAGAATTCTCTTCACAGCTAAGTGATGCGACTCCTTTGGTGTCGCTTGAAATCGAGCACACATGCAAACACTAAGCATAATATCTGGCCTAGATGCACATAGATAAAGCAAAGAACCAATCATGGAGCGGTATACCTTTTGGTCGAACTCTTTACCATTATCGTCAGGACCCAGATGATGCTTGGCTGGCATTGGCGTCGTGAAGCCTTTGTAGTCTTGCATACCGAACTTCTTCAGGCAATCTTTGAGATACTTCTCTTGAGATATGAAGATGCCATTGCGTTGCTGTCGTATTTGGAGACCGAGGAAGAACTTCAGCTCTCCCATCATGGACATCTGATATTGCTCTTGCATCATATATCCAAACTCTTCACTGTACTTCTGATTGGTGCAGCCGAAGATAATGTCATCCACATATATTTGGCACACAAACAGTTCACCATCATATGTCTTCGTGAAGAGAGTGGGGTCTAGGGAACCAGGTATGAAGCCTTTGCTCTTCAGGAAGTATTTGAGTGTGTCATACCAGGCCCGAGGGGCTTGTTTGAGGCCATACAGTGCCTTGTTGAGCTTGTATACCATGTCAGGATGTTTTGGATCTTCAAAGCCAGGCGGTTGTGCAACATACACTTCTTCTTCAATCTTGCCATTGAGAAAGGTGCTCTTCACATCCATTTGATATAGAAGTATGTTGTGATGATTTTCATAGGCCAGCAGTATGCGTATGGCTTCAAGTCTAGCCACAGGAGCAAATGTTTCATCGAAGTCAATGCCTTCCACTTGAGTATATCCTTGAGCAACGAGACGAGCTTTGTTTCTGACAACTTGACCATGCTCATCTTGCTTGTTGCGGTATATCCATTTGGTGCCTATTATGTTGTGCTTCCGAGGATCAGGATGCTTAACCAGTTCCCATACATTATTCAGCTCAAACTGTTGAAGCTCTTCTTGCATAGTTTGAATCCATTCAGGTTCCATGAAGGCTTCTTCAACTTTCTTGGGTTCTGTAATTGAGACGAATGCGAAGTGCCCACAGAAATTTGCTAGCTGAGTTGCCCTTGATCGAGTGAGCGGACCCGGTGCATTGATGCTGTCAATTATTCTCTCAATCTGCACTTCATTGGCAACACGAGGATGTACAGGGCGAAGGTTTTGCTCTTGCTGATCATTGTCATTGTTAGTGCGATTGTCTTCAGGCTGAGCATTGTCTTCAGGTTGATCAGGTGCGGAGATGATAAGTTCCTCTTCAGGTTGAGCTTCAGAGGGTATGATTTCTCCGGTTCCCATAAGCTTGATTGATTCGCTGGATGGAACTTCATCTAGCACATTTGGGAGGTGCTCTCTTTGTGAACCGTTAGTCTCATCAAACCGCACATCCACTGTTTCAACCACTTTATAATGAAAGAGATTGAAGACTCTGTAGGAGTGCGAATCCTTTCCATATCCAAGCATAAAACCCTCATGTGCTTTTGGTGCAAATTTTGAAGTGTGATGTGGATCCTTGATCCAGCACCTGGCGCCAAATACTCTGAAGTAACTGACATTTGGCTTCTTGCCAGTAAGGAGCTCATAAGATGTCTTGTTCAGAAGCTTGTGAAGATAAACACGATTGATTGTATGGCATGCAGTATCAATGGCTTCAGGCCAGAATTTTCTTGGAGTCTTGTATTCATCAAGCATCGTTCGGGCCATCTCAATGAGTGTTCTGTTCTTGCGTTCGACGACGCCATTCTGCTGTGGCGTGTACGGGGCTGAGAATTCATGTGTGATGCCCAAGGTATCAAGATATGTATCAAGGCCAGTGTTCTTGAATTCAGTGCCATTGTCGCTTCTGATGTGCTTTATCTTGGCATCATAGTTGTTCATTGCTCAATTGGCGAAGCGTCTGAAGACATCCTGCACTTCAGTCTTGTAGAGGATTATGTGCACCCAAGTATATCTAGAATAATCATCAACAATGACAAAGCCATAGAGACAAGCAGTAGTAGTAAGAGTTGAGTAATGAGTGGGACCGAAAAGATCCATGTGGAGCAGTTCGAAGGGTCGAGTGGTTGTCATGATTGTCTTCGAGGGATGTTTGGCCCTCGTCATCTTTCCTGCTTCACAGGCACCGCATAAGTGATCTTTCTTGAACTTGACGCCCTGATGCCTATGACATGTTTCTTCTTTGCAAGGGTATGGAGGTTCCTCATGCCAGCATGCCCTAGCCTCCGATGCCAGAGCCAGCATTCTGAAGCTTTTGCTAGAAGACATACGGCAAGCTGTGGTCCTGCCAAGAAATCTACTACGTACAAATCATCTTTCCTATACCCTTCAAACACTAGAGACTTGTCAGATTCCATTAGTACAAGGCAGCGATATTTTCCAAATATTACGATCATGTTCAAATCACAAAGCATTGAGACAGACATTAAGTTGAAGCCAAGGGATTCAACAAGCATGACTTTATCCATGTGTTGATCCTTTGAGATTGCAACTCTACCTAGACCCAGTACCTTACTTTTACCAGTGTCAGCAAATGTGATGTGACTCTTGTCGGATGGACGTAAGGTTGAGTCCATAAGAAGGCTTCTTTTGCCAGTCATGTGATTGGTACACCCACTATCAATAATCCATTCTGAAGACGCTGGTGTCGTACCCTACAGTGCAGTTAGGGGGATAGGCTTCACGAAGAGAATTGTGAAGCAAAAACATTTGACGAACCAGTGGGTTATGAAAGCTTAGATCCAGATTAGGACTAATAGGGAGAGTAGCAAGCGATTCAGGAACGAAGTACATAGTAAGACCATTCGGGCATTTGATCTTGCGCCCTACAAGATGTTTAAGGTCCCCAGCAATAGCGTCAGACGATTTTGGTTTTCTGCTGGAGACCTTTCCTTGCAAAAGAGAGTTAAGCTTTCTTAGCCACCCACATCTTCAAGGGTGGCTTAGAAGCAATAAGTCTAAGTGCAGCGTCTGAGAACTTTGGCTTTGGAGCCCTAGCAAAAAGTCTTGCAGGCGGACAATAGTACTCATAAGAATAAGCAGAATAGTTCTTGGTCTTATGAACATGGCGGTTTGATGAACCGCGCTCATATTCATAGGCCTGAGTATGGTTTCCCTGCAAAACATTTGCGTTGGTGCGACTTAGGTGAGTCCTCTGTCTGTATGAAGCCTTTGGACCATATGATGCCTGTGGTCTAAGGTTTGTCTTCTTCACGTGTGGTGTCATGATGACATTCACAGGAAGATTCTCCAGACACTTTTTTGGAACCCAGATATTCTTCATAGGTGGTCCGTTCCTGCAGTTAGTACCAATGTACCTGGCAAACACTTCACCATTCTGATTCTTAAACAGTTTATAGTTTGCATCAAAGGATTCATCAATGACAATGGGGTTTGCACAAGTGAAGCCAGATAGAGTGGATGGATCTGCTGAAGATTCCTTTGCAGCAACCCATGTGGTTTTGGGGTACTACTCAGGTTTCCAGTAAGAGCCATCAGCATTCATTTTCCTTACGAACCCAACACCCTCTTTCCTCGGGTTTCGGTTCAAGATCTGCTTTTTGAGGACATCACATAGTGTCTGATGCCCTTTAAGACTTTTGTACATCCCTGTTTCAAGTAATGTCTTCAACCTAGCATTCTCATCAGCAATAGCAGTGGAATCCTCAGCAGAGGGGTTAGTTCCCACATCAACAGTTGAAGATATTGCAACAGCAGTAGCAGTAGAACATTCAGCAACAGTAGTAGCATTATCATGCTCAATGCATTTAAGACATGGTGGTTCAAATCCTTCCTGAGCGGAACTGATCTGTTCGGCGTGAAGTGACTCGTTTTCCTTTTGAAGATCTTCATGAGCCGCTCTCAATTTATCAAGATCTTGCTTCCTTTGAATATAATCATAGGAAAGCTTTTCATGAGTTGTTGAGAGCGTTTCATGACGACTTTCAAGTTCCTCATACTTAACATGAAGATTTTTAATGTCTTCAATTAAGGACTCAGATCGAGTCATTTCAGCGCCTAACATATCATCGCTTTTGTCTAACAGTTTTTGAATATGTTCCATAGCTTTCTGTTGTTTAGTTGCAATTTTAGCAAGTGTTTTGTAGCTGGGTTTTGAACCACAATCAGAGTCATTTTCACTAGATGTTTGATAGTGAGTAGTGCGTGTGTTTACCTTGGCACCGCCTGCCATGAAGCAGTAGGTAGGAGCAGAGTAGTCCTTGTTATTTGCATCGGTGTCGGTGATGAAGTCATTGTCTTCAGTGTTGAAGATGGACTTGGCAACGTATGTTGTAGCCAGACTTGCAACGCCAGAATCGGACTCTTCCTCAGACTCCACCTCCGCCTCCTCAGAAGCGGACTCCTCTGAATCCATTTCCTTGCCAACAAATTCACGTGCCTTGCCAGATGAGCTCTTCTTGTGTGATGAAGACTTTGAGGAAGACTTGGAAGAAGAATTTGAGTATTTCTTCTTCTTCTTGTCGTCAGAGTCATATTCCTTGCTCTTCTTCTTCTTTTTGTTCTCATTGTCCCACTGCGGACACTCAGAGATGAAGTGGCCAGGTTTCTTGCACTTGTGACATGTTTTCTTCTTGTAGTCATGAGCAGAAGCTTCATCATTCCTTGAGCTTGATCGTGAAGACTTTCTGAAACCTTTCTTCTTGGTGAATTTTTGGAACTTCTTCACAAGCATAGCAAGTTCCCTTCCAATGTCTTCAGGATCATCAGAACTGCTGTCAGATTCTTCTTCAGATGAGGAGACAGCTTTTGCCTTCAAGGCACGAGTTCGCCCATAGTTTGGACCGTAGATATCCATTTTCTCAGAAAGCTGAAACTCATGTGTGTTGAGCCTCTCAAGTATGTCAGACGGATTGAGTGTCTTGAAATCAGGTCGTTCTTGAATCATCAGGGCTAGGGTGTCAAACGAACTGTCAAGTGATCTCAGTAGTGTCTTGACGACTTCATGCTTGGTGATCTCAGTAGCGCCAAGGGCTTGAAGCTCATTCGTGATGTCAGTGAGTCGATCAAATGTGAGCTGGACATTCTCATGGTCATTTCTCTTGAAGCGGTTGAAGAGGTTGCGAAGGACACTGATTCTCTGATCTCTCTGGGCTGAGACGCCTTCGTCGACTTTGGAGAGCCAGTCCCAGACTAGCTTAGATGTTTCCAAAGCACTCACGCGGCCATATTGTCCTTTGGTCAGATGACCACAGATGATATTCTTGGCAGTAGAGTCCAGTTGAACGAACTTCTTGACATCAGCAGCAGTGACACCTTCTCCAGCCTTGGGAATGACGTTCTTGACGGGGCACGCAGCAGAGACTTTAATTATCCCTGCAGTCGACATAGCTAAAACTCCAGGTGGTTAAACCGAATCACACAGAACAAGGGAGTACCTTGCTCTGATACCAATTGAAAGTGCGTTATATCGACTAGAGGGGGGTGAATATGCGATTTTTATGAAAGTCTTCAAAACGTGGAAGTTATGAAGGCAAATGATAGAAATAAACCTATTACCCTGCAGCGGAAGGTAGACTACACTAGGCAAGCCATAGTCAAGTATTCAATGGAGTGCAAGCACAATGACTAATAGCAGCAATGTAGTAAGGATCAGGTAGGAAGATATTATGAAGCCAAACAGAACACGCAGTCACTCAGTGAAGATAAAAGATAGTGCAATCATACAATGACTTCACAAGGAGTAACAGTACGTAAAGAGAAGGGAAGGATGAAACCAGTGACTCGTTGAAGACAATGATTTGTTAGACCAGTTCCAGTTGCTGTGACAACTGTACGTCTGGTTAGGGTGGCTAGTTTTTAAACCTGAGGACACACAGTCCCGGACACCCAGTCCTGAACACGCAGCTCAGGACACCCAGTCCTCACCGTATTCCCCTTGAGCTAAGGTCACACAGACCTCGCCCAATCACTCTGGTAAGTCTTCAAGGTAGACTCCCAAACCTTCACAGGCTTCGTTCACCGGCAATCCACAATGTCTCTTGGATGCTCAGAACGCGACGCCTAACCGGCTGGAGGATTCACAGTCCTCAAGTGTAATAAGTCTTCAGATCACACAGACAAGAAGACTTAAGTGATGCCTAATTCTCTTTGGCTTTGGGTGGTTAGGGCTTTATCCTCGCAAGGAATTCTCTCTCAAAGGCTTCGAGGTGGGTTGCTCTCAAACGACAAAAGCCGTACTCTAACTCTAAGCAGCCAACCATTTATGGTTGTAGGGGGTGGGCTATTTATAGCCACTAGGCAACCCGACCTGATTTGTCCGAAATGACCCTGGGTCACTAAGGAACTGACACGTGTTCCAACGGTCAAATTTCAAACTCACACAGCAACTTTACTTGGGCTACAAGCAAAGCTGACTTGTCCGACTCTGGACAAGATTCGCTCTCATAGTCTTCACTCGAAGACATAGGTTTTGGTTAAGCATCACTTCAGTCATTCTGACTGGTTCTCTTGGACCCCACTTAACAGTACGGTGGTTCCTATGACTCAACAAATAAGAAAAAGAACTACGAAAGATCTAAGTCTTCGAGCTCCATAGGCTTCATGCGATGTCTTCTCTTGTCATAGTCTTCAATGTGAATATCTTCATATACCACCTTTGACATCAATGTCTTCATACATTTTTAGGGGTCATATCTGGTAGGAAAACCGAATCAATGAGGGACTTCTACCTGTGTTATCCTGCAATTCTCACAAACACATTAGTCCCTCAACTAGGTTTGTCGTCAATACTCCAAAACTAACTAGGGGTGGCACTAGATGCACTTACAGCAAGGCACACATTAGCTCTGGTACACAGCATTTCATACATGATAGAGCCTATGGCTGAAGCATAGGGAACACCTTTCATTTTCTCTTTATCTTCTGCAGTGGTCGGGCATTGAGTCTGACTCAACTTCACACCTTGTAATACATGCAAGAACCCTTTCTTTGCCTGATCCATTTTGAACTTCTTCAAAACTTTATCAAGGTATGTGGTTTGTGAAAGTCCAATTAAGCATCTTGATCTATCTCTATAGATCTTGATTCCCAATATTTAAGTAGCTTCACCGAGGTCTTTCATTGAAAAATTCTTATTCAAGTATCCTTTTTATGATATTCAGAAATTCAGTATCATTTCCGATTAACAATATGTCATCTACATATAATATCAGAAATGCTACGGAGCTCCCACTCACTTTCTTGTAAATATAGGCTTCTCCAAAAGTCTGTATAAAACCATATGCTTTGATCACACTATCGAAGCGTATATTCCAACTCCGAGAGGCTTGCACCAGTCCATAAATGGATCGCTAGAGCTTGCACACTTTGTTAGCACCCTTTGGATTGACAAAACCTTCTGGTTGCATCATATACAACTCTTCTTTAAGATATCCATTAAGGAATGCAGTTTTGACATCCATTTGCCAAAATTTCATAATCATAAAATGCGGCAATTGCTAACATGATTCGGACAGACTTAAGCATCACTACGGGTGAGAAGGTCTCATCGTAGTCAACTCCTTGAACTTGTCGAAAACCTTTTGCAACAAGTCGAGCTTTGTAGACAGTAACATTACCGTCAGCGTCAGTCTTCTTCTTGAAGATCCATTTATTCTCTATGGCCTGCGGATCATCGGGCAAGTCAACCAAAGTCCATATTTTGTTCTCATACATGGATCCCATCTCAGATTTCATGGCCTCAAGCCATTTTGCGGAATCTTGGCTCATCATTTCTTCCTCATAGTTCGTAGGTTCGTCATGGTCAAGTAACATTACTTCCAGAACAGGATTACCATACCACTCTAGTGCGGATCTTACTCTGGTTGACCTACGAGGTTCGGTAGCAACTTAATCAGAAGTTTCATGATCATCATCATTAGCTTCCTCACTTATTGGTGTAGGAATCAGTGGAACTGATTTCAGTGATGAACTACTTTCCAATAAGGGAGAAGGTACAATTACCTCGTCAAGTTCTACTTTCCTCCTACTCACTTCTTTCAAGAAAAACTCCTTCTCTAGAAAGGATCCATTCTTAGCAACAAATACCTTGCCTTCAAATCTGTGATAGAAGGTGTACCCAACAGTCTCCTTTGGGTATCCTATGAAGACACATTTCTCTGATTTGGATTCGAGCTTATCAGGTTGAAGCTTTTTCACATAAGCATCGCAACCCCAAACTTTAACAAACGACAACTTGGGTTTCTTGCCAAACCATAGTTCATAAGGTGTCGTCTCGACGGATTTAGATGCTGCCCTATTTAACATGAATGCAGCTCTCTCTAAAGCGTAACCCCAAAACGACAGTGGTAAATCAGTGAGAGACATCATAGATCGCACCATATCTAGTAAAGTACAATTATGATGTTCGGACACACCATTACGCAGTGGTTTTCCAGGTGGCGTGAGTTGTTGAAAGAACATGCGGTGCCCCCATGTTTGGTTTTGGTAATTGATGACAATCTCTATGGACTAATGGTTGCCTTGAGTTATATTTGAAGGTTTTGTCCATAGGCTTTTCTTGGAGAACATGTGTTGGTTTCAAGGAGAGTTTGTGTCGACCAAGGTGCTATTCAAGGAATTACCTAAAGATTGGTCTTGTGAGAGGTTGATCAAGACTAAGTTAAAGAGTGAATCAAGATGATTAACCCACAAAGAGTAGAAGATGTACCGAGAGGGATCAAGTGATCCCATGGTATGGTAAGCATTGTCAATTACGCTTTGTGTACTAACCCATGGTCTTCGTGAGGGTTCTTTGTGGGGTTAGGTTGCGGTGTGCAAGTTCAAGTGGAGCACCACGAAGAGATCAAATGCTTGAAGCTTGTTGTCCTTTGTGGTGACAATGGACCTGTGAAGATGTGTGAAAGAGTAGCTCGCCCATAGTAGAGTATGGGGGAGCAATCAACTAGTCTTCATCGACTCAACACAATCAAGAAAGGTTGCGGTGCAAGTTCAAGTGGAGCATCACGAAGAGATCAAATGCTTGAAGCTTGCCATCCATTGTGGTGACAATGGACTTGTGAAGATGTGCGGAAGAAAGGCTCACCCATAGTGGAGTATGGGGGAGCAATCAACTAGTCTTCATCGAGCCAACACAATCAAGAAAGGTGGTCCAACTTGAGGGAGTCAAGATCGTCATCATCTAGCTCAAGTGGACCATGTGCAAGGCAAAGGTTTGCCCTTGATAGGTTTTCTATTTTACCGGTCTCATGATGGTAGTTGGGAGACCGGGTTATAGGATCGATTGACATACTATCAAGGGGGGCTCTCAATGAGTAGCTTGATCGTATCGTTCGTTGAGAGCTCAAACCATTGCATCCTTGCATCATCTTTCTTGGTTCTTGTTTGGTTCTCTTTGTGAGTCTTAGAGCTTACGGTCATCTTGTTGACAAGCTTGAGTTCATCGAAAACGGAGTTCGCTGTTTTGATGCTACTCGTCGTCTTGTTTCCAACAAGCTTGAGTTTGCTCATTTCGGAGCTCATATGCAGAAGTTATGGCAGTTCTGGTTTTCTTGAGTGTGGTTTTTGTCAGGGTCCCAACGGTAGTACCATGGTACCCAGCAGTAGTACCGCTGAGGAGTCACAAGCGGCAGTACCGCTCCGCAGCGGTAGTACCGGCGGTGACTCCGCAAAAGTACTACCGTTGGCTTACCAGGTCCCTACCGCGTCGATTCGAGGGGTCTTTTTCTGTGTCAGATTGTGCGGTACCTCGCTGCGGCAGTAGTGCGGCAGTACCGCTCCTTAGCGGCAGTACCGCCCTTCCTCTGCGGTAGTACCGCCCGATTCCCTCTTTCCCTTTGCCCTTCGATCTGCGCGGCAGTACCACCGAAGGGTGTGGTAGTACCGCCTAACCCAGCGGTAGTACCGCTGTCTCCTACGGTACTACCGCCCCAAGGTTCATGTTTTGTTGCTCCTTTCCCTGTTTCTTCTGCCTGAGCGGTAGTACCGCTCGTGGAGCGGTAGTACCGCTCGTGTGCGGGCTGAGCACATAACGATTGGATTTTCCCCCTCCTATAAAAGGGGGTCTTCTTCCCCAATGAACCTTATCCTTTGAGCTCGTGTTCTTCCCCCATTGTTGACCTTCTTCGAGCTTGCTAACTCTCAATTCCTCCATGGTTTCTTACTAGTTTTCGAGGGAAAAGAGAGAGGAGATCTAGATCCACATTTCCACCAATCACTTTCTCCTCTATGTGAGGGGAACCCCTTGGATCTAGATCTTGGAGTTCTTTGTGTTCTCTTTCTTGTTCTTCCTCTCATTTTCCTCCCTAGCATTAGTTGCTTCGGTGGGATTTGAGAGAGAAGGACTTGGGCACTCCGTGTGCCCTTGCCATTGCATTTTGTGCATCGGTTTGAGTTCTCCACGGTGATACGTGGAAGTTACAAGTTGAGAAGCTTATTACTCTTGGGTGCTTGGTACCCTTGAGCTTGTTCCTCTTGGGTGCTTGGGCGCCCTAGACGGTTGTTGGTGTTCGGAGCTCAATCGTTGTGGTGTAAAGCTCCGGGCAAGCGTCGGGGTCTCCAATTAGGTTGTGGAGATCGCCCCGAGCAATTTGACGGGTTTCGGTGACCGCCCCCAAGGGTTGCCAAAGTGTATGGGTTCGGTGACCGCCCCAAGGGTTGCCATTTGTACGGGTTCGGTGACCGCCCTCAAGGGTCCCTTAGTGGAATCACGGCATCTTGCATTGTGCGAGGGCGTGAGGAGATTACAGTGGCCCTAGTGGCTTCTTGGGGAGCATTGTGCCTCCACACCGCTCCAAAAGGAGATTAGCATCCGCAAGGGTGTGAACTTCGGGATACATCGTCGTCTCCGCGTGCCTCGGTTATCTATTACCCGAGCTCTTTACTTATGCACTTTACTTTGTGATAGCCATATTGTTTCTTGTCATATTTCTTGCTATCACCTAGTAGTTTATCTTGCTTAGCATAAGTTGTTGGTGCACATAGGTGAGCCTAGTTGTTGTAGGTTTTGTGCTTGACAAATTAACCGCTAGGATTATTCCGCTTTTGTTCAAGCCTAAACCTAATTATTTTAAAAGCGCCTATTCACCCCCCCTCTAGGCGGCATTGACGATCTTTCAGTTGTGAAACTATTCCACATTGTTTCAAATGAAGTCCAAACTCATAACTCAAATATTCGCCTCCACGATCCGATCGTAGAAACTTGATTTTCTTGTTACGATGATTTTCGACTTCACTCTGAAATTCTTTGAACTTTTCAAATGTTTCAGACTTATGTTTCATTAAGTAGATATACCCATATCTGCTCAAATCATCTGTGAAGGTGAGAAAATAACAATATCCGCCGTGAGCTTCAATGTTCATTGGACCACATACATCAGTATGTATGATTTCCAATAACTCTGTTGCTCGCTCCATTTTTCCGGAGAACGGAGTTGTAGTCATCTTGCCCATGAGGCATGGTTCGCAAGTACCAAGTGATTCATAATCAAGTGATTCCAGAAGTCCATCAGAATGGAGTTTCTTCAGGCGCTTTACACCAATATGACCTAAACGGCAGTTCCACAAATAAGTTGCACTATTATTATCAACTCTGCATCTTTTGGCTTCAATATTATGAACATGTGTATCACTACTATCAAGATTTAGTAAAAATAGACCACTGATGAGGGGTGCATGACCATAAAAGATATTACTCATATAAATAGAACAACCATTATTCTCTCATTTAAATGAATAACCGTATCGCATCAAACAAGATCCAGATATAATGTTCATGCTCAACGCCGGCACCAAATAACAATTATTTAGGTCTAATACTGATCTTGAAGGTAGATGTAGAGGTAGCGTGCCGACGGTGATCACATCGACTTTGGAACCATTTCCCACGCGCATCGTCATCTCGTCCTTAGCCAATCTTCGCTTAATCCGTCGTCCCTATTTCGAGTTGCAAATGTTAGCAACTGAACCAGTATCAAATACACAGGCACTACTGCGAGAATTAGTAAGGTACACATCAATAACATGTATACCAAATATACCTTTCACTTTGCCATCCTTCTTCTCCGCCAAATACTTGGGGCAGTTCCGCTTCTAGTGACCAGTTCCTTTGCAGTAGAAGCACTCAGTCTCAGGCTTAGGTCCAGACTTGGGTTCTTCACTTGAGCAGCAACTGGCTTGCTGTTCTTCTTGAAGTTCCCCTTCTTCCCTTTACCCTTTTTATTGAAAATGGTGGTCTTGTTGACCATCAACACTTGATGCTCTTTCTTGATTTCTACCTCCGTAGCCTTTAGCATTGCAAAGAGCTCGGGAATCGTCTTATCCATCCCTTGCATATTATAGTTCATCATGAAGCTCTTTTAGCTTGGTGGCAGTGATTGAAGAACTCTATCAATGACACTATCATCAGGAAGATTAACTCCTAGTTGAGTCAAGTGGTTGTGGTACCCAGACATTCTGAGTATATGTTCACTGACAGGACTGTTCTCCTCCATCTTGCAAGTGTAGAACTTATTGGAGACTTCATATCTCTCAATCCGGGCATTTTCTTGAAATATTAACTTCAACTCCTGGAACATCTCATATGCTCCATGACATTTAAAACATCGTTGAAGTCCCGGTTCTAAGTCGTAAAGCATGGCACACTGAACTATCGAGTAGTCATCAGCTTTGCTTTGCCAGGTGTTCATCACATCTGGTGTTGCTCCTGCAGCGGGTTTGTCACCTAGTGGTGCTTCCAGGATGTAGTTCTTCTGTGCGGCAATGAGGATAATCCTCAAGTTACAGACCCAATCCGTGTAGTTGCTACCATCATCTTTCAACTTAGCTTTCTCTAGGAACGCATTAAAATTCAACGGAACAACGACACAGGCCATCTATCTACAATAACATAGACATGCAAAATACTATCAAGTACTAAGTTCATGATAAATTAAAGTTCAATTAATCAAATTACTTAAGAACTCCCACTTAGATAGACATCTCCCTAATCATCTAAGTGATCACGTGATCTATATCAACTAAACCATGTCCGATCATCACATGAGATGGAGTAGTTTTCAACGGTGAACATCGCTATGTTGATCATATATACTATATGATTCACGCTCGACCTTTCGATCTCCAATGTTCCAAGGCCATATCTGCATACGCTAGGCTCGTAAAGTTTAACCCGAGTATTCCGCGTGTGCAAAACTGGCTTGCACCCGTTGTATGTGAACGTAGAGCTTATCACACCCGATCATCACGTGGTGTGTCGACACGACGAACTGTAGCAACGGTGCATACTCAGGGAGAACACTTATACCTTGAAATTTAGTGAGAGATCATCTTATAATACTACCGCCGAACTAAGCAAAATAAGATGCATAAAGGATAAACATAACATGCAATCAATATAAGTGATATGATATGGCCATCATCATCTTGTGCCTTTGATCTCCATCTCCAAAGCACCGTCATGATCACCATCGTCACCGGCTTGACACCTTGATCTCCATCGAAGCATCGTTGTCGTCTCGCCAACTATTGCTTCTACGACTATCGCTACCGCTTAGTGATAAAGTAAAGCAATTACATGGCGATTACATTTCATACAATAAAGCGACAACCATATGGCTCCTGCCAGTTGCCGATAACTATGTTACAAAACATGATCATCTCATACAATAAAATTTAGCATCATGTCTTGACCATATCACATCACAACATGCCCTGCAAAAACAAGTTAGAGGTCCTCTACTTTGTTGTTGCAAGTTTTACGTGCCTGCTATGGGCTGAGCAAGAACTGTTCTTACCTACGCATCAAAAACCACAATGCGGTATAGTGATTGCTTTTTGATGTTCAGAAAGAACCATGTTCATTGAATCCAATTCAACTAAAGCTGGAGAAATAGACACCCACTAGCCACCTGTGTGCGAAGCACGTCGGTAGAACCAGTCTCGCGTAAGCGTAAGCGTAATGTCGGTCTGGGCCGTTTCATCCAACAATGCAGCCGAATCAAGAATCAACTAGTGACGGCAAGCAATATGTATATACCCACGCCCACAACTCCTTTGTGTTCTACTCGTGCATATAACATCTACGCATAAACCTGGCTCGGATGCGACTGTTGGGAAACGTAGTAATTTCAAAAAAAATCCTACGCACATGCAAGATCATGGTGATGCATAGAAACGAAAGGGAAGAGTGTCGTCCACGTACCCTCGTAGACCATAAGCGGAAGCGTTATGACAATGCGGTTGATGTAGTCGTACGACTTCACGATCGACCGATCCTAGTACCGAACGTACGGTGATACGTCCATTTTGCATCATGCTTTTATATCGATATTTATTGCATTATGGGCTGTTATTACACATTATGTCACAATACTTATGCCTATTCTCTCTTATTTTACAAGGTTTACATGAAGAGGGGGAATGCCGGCAGCTGGAATTCTAGGCTGGAAAAGGAGCAAATATTAGAGACCTATTCTGCACATCTCCAAAAGTCCTGAAACTTCGCGGGAGCATGTTTCAGAATATATATAAAATATTGAGCGCAAGAAGTACCAGAGGGGGGCCACCCACCAGCCACGAGGGTGGGGGCGCGTCGTACCCCCCTGGGCGCGCCCCTGCCTTGTGTGCCCCCTGGTGGCCCTCCGATGCCCATCTTCTGCTATATGAGGTCTTTCGTCCGAGAAAAAAATCATAAGCAAGCTTTCGGGATGAAACTCTGCCGCCACGAGGCGGAACCTTGGTGGAACCAATCTAGGGCTCCGGCAGAGCTATTCTGCCGGGGAAACTTCCCTCTGGGAGGGGGAAATCATCGCCATCGTCATCACCAACGATCCTCTCATCGGGAGGGGGTCAATCTCCATCAACATCTTCACCAGCACCATCTCATCTCAAACCCTAGTTCATCTCTTGTATCAAATCTTTGTATCCAAACCTCAGATTGGTACCTGTGGGTTGCTAGTAGTGTTGATTACTCCTTGTAGTTGATGCTAGTTGGTTTACTTGGTGGAAGATCATATGTTCAGATCCATTATGCATATTAATACCGCTCTGATTATGAACATGAATATGCTTTGTGAGTAGTTACGTTTGTTCCTGAGGACATGGGAGAAGTCTTGCTATTAGTAGTCATGTGAATTTGGTATTCGTTTGATATTTTGATGAGATGTATGTTGTCATCCCTCTAGTGGTGTCATGTGAACGTCGACTACATGACACTTCACCATTATTTGGGCCTAGAGGGAGGCATTGGGAAGTAATAAGTAGATGATGCGTTGCTAGAGTGACAGAAGCTTAAACCCTAGTTTATGCGTTGCTTCGTAAGGGGCTGATTTGGATCCATTTGTTTCATGCTATGGTTAGGTTTACCTTAATACTTCTGTTGTAGTTGCGGATGCTTGCAATGGGGGGTTAATCATAAGTGGGATGCTTGTCCAAGTAAGGACAGTACCCAAGCACCGGTCCACCCACATATCAAATTATCAAAGTACCGAACGCGAATCATATGAATGTGATGAAAACTAGCTTGACGATAATTTCCATGTGTCCTCGGGAGTGCTTTCCTTCATATAAGAGTTTGTCCAGGCTTGTCCTTTGCTACAAAAAGGATTGGGCCATCATGCTGCACCTTATTTACTTTTATCTTGCTACTCGTTACAAATTACCTTATCACAAAACTATCTGTTACCGATAATTTCAGTGCTTGCAGAGAATACCTTACTGAAAACTGCTTATCATTTCCTTCTGCTCCTCGTTGGGTTCGACACTCTTACTTATCGAAAAGCTACGATAGATCCCCTACACTTGTGGGTCATCAAGACTCTTTTCTGGTGCCGTTGCCGGGGAGTGAAGCGCCTTTGGTAAGGAAAAATTTATATAGTGTGCTGAAATTTACTGTCACTTGTTACTATGGAACATAATCCTTTGAGGGGCTTGTTCGGGGTATCTTCACCCCGACCAATAGAGCAAAGAGTTACTCCTCAACCTACTAAACCTATTGAAAATGTTTACTTTGAAATTCCTTTGGGTATGATTGAGAAATTGCTAGCTAATCCTTTTGCAGGAGATGGAACATTGCATCCCGATTTACACTTAATCTATGTGGATGAAGTTTGTGGATTATTTAAGCTTGCAGGTATGCCCGAGGATGTTATCAAGAAGAAGGTCTTCCCTTTATCTTTGAAGGGAGATGCATTGACATGGTATAGTCTATGTGATGATATGGGATCATGGGACTACAAGCGATTGAAATTGGAATTTCACCAGAAGTTTTATCCTATGCATCTTGTTCATCGTGATCGTACTTATATATATATATTTTGGCCTCGCGAAGGAGAAAGCATCGCTCAAGCTTGGGGGAGGCTTAAGTCAATGTTATATTCATGCCCCAATCATGAGCTCTCAAGAGAAATGATTATTCAAAATTTTTATGCTTAGCTTTCTCTCAGTAATCGCTCCATGCTCGATACTTCTTGTACTGGATCTTTTATGATGAAGACTATTGAATTCAAATGGGATTTATTGGAAATAATTAAACGCAACTCTGAAGATTAGGACCTTGATGAAGGTAAGGAGTCAGGTATAACACCTAAGTTTGATTGTGTTAAATCTTTTATGGATACCAATGCATTTCGTGAATTTAGCACTAAATATGGACTTGGCTCTGAGATAGTAGCTTCCTTTTGTGAATCCTTTGCTACTCATGTTGATCTCCCTAAGGATAAGTGGTTTAAATATAATCATCCCATTGAAGTAAAAGTAGTTGCACCTATTAAAGTTGAAGAAAAGACTATCACTTATAATGATCCTGTTGTTCCTAATGCTTATGTTGAGAAACCAGCTTTCCCTGTTAGAATAAAGGATCATGCTAAAGTTTCAACTGTAGTCAACAAAAGTAATATTAGGACACACAAACCCCCTGAGCAAGTTAAAGTTGGACCTAATATTGCTATAGTTAAAGATCTCTTGGCCGATAATATTGATGGGCATGTTATTTACTTCAGTGATGAGACTGCTGGAATTGCTAGACCTGATGCTAAAAATAAACATAGACCTATTGTAGGCATGCCTGTTATTTATGTTAAAATAGGAGATCATTACTATCATGGCTTATGTGATATGGGTGCTAGTGCAAGTGCAATACCCCATTCCTTATACAAAGAAATTATGCATGATATTGCACCTGCTGAGATAGAAGATATCGATGTTACCATTAAGCTTGCCAATAGAGATACTATTTCACCAATTGGGATTGTTAGAGATGTTGAAGTCTTGTGTGGGAAGGTTAAATATCCTGCTGATTTTCTTGTTCTTGGTGCCCCACAAGATAGCTTTTGTCCCATTATATTTGGTAGACCCTTCTTGAATACTGTTAATGCTAAGATAGACTGCAATAAGGATATTGTTTCTGTTGGTTTAGGGGATATGTCTCATGAGTTTAATTTTGCTAAGTTTCGTAGACAACCCCGTGATGAAGAATTGACTAGTAAAGATGAAATAGTTGGTCTTGCTTCTATTGTCGTGCCTCCCACTGATCCTTTAGAACAATATTTGCTAGACCATGAAAATGATATGTTTATGAATGAAAGAAGGGAAATAGATGAAGTATTCTATAAACAGGGACCTATTTTGAAACACAACTTGCCTGTTGAAATCCTAGGGGATCCTCCTCCACCCAAGGGTGATCCCGTGTTTGAGCTTAAACCATTACCTGATACTCTTAAATATGCTTATCTTGATGAAAAGAAGATATATCCTGTTATTATTAGTGCTAACCTTTCAGAGAAGGAGGAAGAGAAATTATTGAAAACTCTGAAGAAGCACCGTGCTGCTATTGGATATACTCTTGATGATCTTAAGGGCATTAGTCCCACTCTATGTCAACACAAAATAAATTTGGATAAAGACGCCAAACCAGTTATTGATCACCAACGACGGCTAAATCCTAAGATGAAAGAAGTGGTAAGAAAGGAAATATTAAAGCTCCATGAGGCAGGTATAATTTATCCCGTTGGTGATAGTCAGTGGGTAAGTCCTGTCCATTGTGTCCCTAAGAAGGGAGGTATTACTGTCGTTCCTAATGATAAAGATGAATTGATTCCACAAAGAATTATTACAGGTTATAGGATGGTAATTGATTTTCACAAATTGAATAAAGCTACTAAAAAAGATCATTACCATTTGCCTTTCATTGATCAAATGCTAGAAAGATTATCCAAACATACACATTTTTGCTTTCTAGATGGTTACTCTGGCTTCTCTCAAATACATGTGTCAGCTGATGATCAAGCAAAGACCACTTTTACTTGCCCTTTCGGTACTTTTGCTTATAGATGTATGCCTTTTGGTTTATATAATGCACCTGCTATCTTTCAAAGATGCATGATGGCTATATTCTTTGACTTTTGTGAAAAGATTTGTGAGGTATTCATGGATGATTTCTCCGTTTATGGATCCTCTTTTGATGATTGCTTGAGCAACCTTGATCGAGTTTTGCAGAGATGTGAAGAAACTAATCTCGTTTTGAATTGGGAGAAGTGCCACTTTATGGTTAATGAAGGCATTGTCTTGGGGAATAAAATTTCTGAAAGAGGTATTGAAATTGATAAAGCTAAAGTTGATGCTATTGAAAAGATGCCATGTCCCAAGGACATCAAAGATATAAGAAGTTTCCTTGGTCATGCCGGTTTTTATAGGAGGTTCATTAAGGACTTTTCAAAAATTTCTTGGCCTCTGACTAACCTATTACAAAAAGATATTCCTTTTGTCTTTGATGATGATTGTGTAGAAGCATTTGAAATACTTAAGAAAGCTTTGATTTCTGCACCTATTGTTTAGCCACCTGATTGGAATTTACCTTTTGAAATTATGTGTGATGCTAGTGATTATGTTGTAGGTGCTGTTCTAGGGCAAAGAGTTGATAAGAAATTAAATGTTATTCAATATGCTAGTAAAAATCTAGACAATGCCCAGAGAAATTATGCTACTACTGAAAAAGAATTTTTAGCAGTTGTTTTTGCTTGTGATAAGTTCACCTTATATTGTTGATTCTAAAGTAACTATTCACACTGATCATGCTGCTATTAAATACCTTATGGAAAAGAAAGATGCTAAACCTAGACTTATTAGATGGGTTCTCTTGCTACAAGAATTTGATTTGCATATTATTGATAGAAAGGGAGCTGAGAACCCCGTTGCAGACAAATTGTCTAGGTTAGAGAATGTTCTTGATGACCCACTACCTATTAATGATAGCTTTCCTGATGAACAATTAAATGTCATAAATGCTTCTCGTACTGCTCCATGGTATGCTGATTATGCTAATTATATTGTTGCTAAATTTATACCATCTAGTTTCACATACCATCAAAAGAAAAAGTTCTTTTATGATTTAAGACATTACTTTTGGGATGACCCACATCTTTATAAAGAAGGGGTAGATGGTGTTGTTAGACGTTGTGTACTTGAGCATGAACAGGAACAGATCCTATGCAAGTGTCACTCCGAAGCCTATGGAGGACACCATGCTGGAGATAGAACTGCACATAAGGTATTGCAATTCGGTTTTTATTGGCCTACTCTCTTCAAGGATGCTCGTAAGTTTGTCTTATCTTGTGATGAATGTCAAAGAATCGGTAATATTAGTAGACGTCAAGAAATGCCTATGAATTATTCACTTGTTATTGAACCATTTGATGTTTGGGGCTTTGATTATATGGGACCTTTTCCTTCCTCTAATGGGTATACACATATTTTAGTTGCTGTTGATTACGTTACTAAGTGGGTAGAAGCTATTCCAACTAGTAGTCTTGATCATAACACCTCTATTAAGATGCTTAAATAAGTTATTTTTCCGAGGTTTGGAGTCCCTAGATATTTAATGACTGATGGTGATTCACATTTTATTCATGGTGCCTTTCGTAAAATGCTTGCTAAGTATGATGTTAATCATAGAATTGCATCTCCTTATCACCCATAGTCTAGTGGCCAAGTAGAATTAAGTAACAAAGAGCTCAAATTAATTTTGCAAAAGACTGTTAACAGTGTTGGAGTTGTGTCGAATATTGTGTACAAGGTAGGTTACAGTTGGACTATGAGTTGTATTATGTTTACATAGGATGTGGAGTCGTCTCCTAGTAGGACACTTGTATCCTAGGCCTCTCATATATAGCGGGGGTAGACACACGATGTAACCTATGCCAACATAATAGCACCGGAACGCAGGGGAAGCCGGTGGCATGTGCCGGTGTCCAGGGCGACCGGGTGCGGTATTGTAACGGTGTCATGGGGAGGAGCGCCCATAGTCAGGCCCCGGGGATGTAGCCATATCGGTGAACCTCGTTAACAAATCTCGGTGTCGTGCCTCGTGTGATTACTTGATCCTCGGATGATCGACGGTGGCCTCGGATTTATTCTAACAAGTGGTATCATGAGCAAGGTTTTGAAAGAGGCTGCGGTGGTTGATCTAGAGGAAGCGAAGTCGAAAGATCACGGTTGTGGAGTTGAAACCAGTGAACAGATCGGAACGGTGGCAACAAGATCTATTCAGACGGCGTAATAGCAATCGGAGCAGCAGGCGGCCGTAAGCATCGACGTCCTAGATCGAATCGTTCTCGGCGAGTGGACAAGAGACGTGGCAATCAGGGGAACACAAGGACAGGGGCGTCATGCATTGTGCATCGACAGGATTCTTCAGAGGCAACGGCGCATGACAGGCAGCCCAAGGCCCAGGAGACAAGCGTGCATGTTGTATGTGTTGGAGAGGTCCATAAGCGGCAGGAGCTGGACACGAGTTTTGTTTGGAAAAAAGGAGGACCGAGTCCTCGTGTTCGACACGGACAGAGGCAAAAGGCAGATCCAATCGGAATAAGAAAAAGGCCATCGCTGGTTGTGGCAACCATCAGAATTAGCAAGGGCTGAGGCAAAGCAAGTTGTGCTAGTATTGGAGTTGAGCCAAGGCAGAAGCAACGTCACGTGAAGACCAGCTAGTTGAATCACTAGTAGTACGCGGAGGTTCCGTTCGTGTATTTGGGGATCACGGGAAGACTGCTCGGTTATTTTTCATGGAGTCAGCTGTACAAAGGACCATGTCGCCAACGGGTACCAGGTTTGAGGTGGAGAAGTTCAACAGAACTGGAAGCTTTGGGTTATGGCAGACAAGAGTGAAAGATTTGTTGGCACAACAGGGCCAACAGGGATGCTTGAAGGCGTTGTTGCAGGAAGCCAAGCCAGCTAAGATGGAGGTGGATGACTGAGATGGAATTATCATGTGATGGATGAAAATTCATGGAAAACGATTTGAGAGCCTTGAGTGTGTCGTACAGTCGAACGAATTCGGTTGGGTTGGACTAGGTAGTCTGACGGATCGACATGGATGTCGGTTGATACAGAAGACGGTGGTGGGATTGGCAACGGCGACATAGGAGCGTGGTACTGATGGTGACCGACTTCTGGGGCGTGGAAACACGTGGCGCGGGCCTGAGGGCTTGTGTAGCTTCGACAAGACTATGGCGCGGGATTGATTCAAGATGGTGTATACATGGAGCTTGAAGTTGATGGGGCGCGTGGGTGGACTGATCATCTACCATGGAGTCATGTTGAAGGTGGAGCTGGATTGAGAGGCTACGGCGTAAGTCGACAAAGAGTAGAAGCCTATTCAGTGGGAAAAAGTGAGTGACACGTAGTTCAGACTGGAGCCCAGAGGTCTGATAGAAGTGTGAAACTCATCATCGGTCTGTGATGATCGGTGGTACTCTACAGTGGGGGTTGAGTGGTGTGGTTTCGCGACCCTTGAGACTCGACCAGGACAGCGGAGTCTCGACGCAGTAATAGCGCCGAGGCGTGCGGTGCGCATGGGACATGGAGACGGGCCAGGGCTCTGGTGGTCATACATTTGGTGAGACAACTGCGAATTTGACTCGTGATGATTACAAGCAATGGTGAAATTCCTTCAAGTTTCAGACAAGCGATCAAGAAAGGAGCGGTAATGTTGAGTTCAGGTAACTCTTATGTGTGACACCCAATATGTGAGTTGTTCACTTTCACGCAGGTCAATGATCAGTGTGTGATGGCGTTGGACTGATGCTCTGGAAGTTGGGAGCGCAAACTAGAGTAATGTGGAACTTAATTTTGCTCGAGTGTTGACTATGGTCAAGAAAAGGAGGGACTACAAGTTGCAGGTGGAGTCATATGGAGTCTTTAGAGTAGCAGCGGTGCTCATGGGATAAACTCAAGTTCAATGTACATGGAAGTTTGACGCATGGACGAATCCAAGATGGTGGAGAATATTCGCCAAGGTGGAGTTTGTTGGAGTTGTGTCGAATATTGTGTACAAGGTAGGTTACAGTTGGACTATGAGTTGTATTGTGTTTACATAGGATGTGGAGTCGTGTCCTAGTAGGACACTTGTATCCTAGGCCTCTCATATATAGCGGGGGTATACACACTATGTAACCTATGCCAACATAATAGCACCGGAACGCAGGGGAAGCCGGCGGCATGTGCCGGTGTCCAGGGCGACCGGGTGCGGTATTGTAACGGTGTCATGGGGAGGAGCGCCCATAGTCAGGCCCCGGGGATGTAGCCATATCGGTGAACCTCGTTAACAAATCTCGGTGTCGTGCCTCGTGTGATTGCTTGATCCTCAGATGATCGACGGTGGCCTCGGATTTATTCTAATAAACAGATCTAGAAAGAATTGGTCCAAGAAACTTGATGATGCATTATGGGCCTATATAACTGCATATAAAAATGATTTCAAAATGGTTTATGGTAAAGCTTGTCGCTTACCTCTCGAACTAGAACATAAGGCATATTGGGCTATCAAAGAGCTCAACTATGATTTCAAACTTGCCAGTGAGAAGAGGTTATTTGACATTAGCTCACTTGATGAATGGAGAACCCAAGCCTATGAAAATGCCAAGCTGTTTAAAGAAAAAGTTAAAAATGGCATGATAAAAGGATACAAAAGCATGAGTTTAATGTAGGTGATTATGTATTGCTATACAACTCTCGTTTAAGATTTTTTGCAGGAAAACTTCTCTCTAAATGGGAAGGCCCTTACGTCATCGAGGAGGTCTATCATTCCGGTGCCATAAAAATCAACAACTTCGAAGGCACAAATCTGAAGGTGGTGAACGGTCAAACAATCAAACATTATATCTCAGGTAATCCCATAAATGTTGAAACTAATATTATTGAAACTGTAACCCCGGAGGAATACATAAGAGACACTTTCCGGAACGTTTCAGACTCCGAAAAGGAATAGGTACGTGGTACGGTAAGTAAACCGACTCCAAAACAGTTATAATGGCAATTTTTCTCCATTTTGGAATATTTAAGAAAATAGGAAAATAAGAAGCAGACCGGAAAGGACACGAGGTTTCCATGAGGGTGGAGGGCGCGCCCCTGCCTCCTAGGCACCTCGTGCGCTCTCCAGACTCCGCTTTCTTGCACAATACTTCTTTTGGTCGGTAAAAATTCACTATATAATCTCCCGAAGGTTTTGACCACCGTATCATGCAAAAATCTCATGTTCTTGTTTCGAGTTGTTTTCTGCCAGGGTTGTCAAGGCCAAGCATCATGTCATCTCCCTCCTCCTCGAACAATGAGGGCAATGATGCTTGGCTAATGAAGATGGAGCTAAAAAGAGAAGAACCCAGAGAGATCAACAAGGATGATGGGATCAAGAAGGCCATGGGGGATCAAGTTCCGACAGTAGCAGAAGAAGACATCCTTCCACCTCACCACAATCTATTTACCCCAACGGAGATTGAGGCTTTCAGGATGATTGAGTTAGCTCGTATTCAAAACAAGTATCTCACAAGTGAAAATATTTTGTTGAAGGAGCATATCATCGCACTCAAGGGCATTATACGCAAATTGGAGGATCTCTTACGCTCGATGTGCGACTACCCATCATCACCAACACCTTCCTCACCAACAAAGAAGAACTGAGCATCGGGTATGGGTACTCCCCTTGGCAACTTCCAAGCTTGGGGGAGTGCCCCGGTATCGTATCACCATCACTTTTATCTTTATCGTTTTTCTTAGTTCAATCCTTTTCATAATATCTTGATCTAGTAGAATAAAGTTTTAGTATGATCTAGTTGTGAGTTTTGCTTTATGATTCTTCTATGTAATCAAGTCCATGAGCTATATATAATAAAGATTAGTGTTGAGTCAAGGGCTTGATTATCTTGCTATGATCTTGAGGGAATAAAATAAAAGAGAAAGAATAAAAAGAAATAAAGAGATCATATGGATCTTATGGAGAGTAATGAGCTCACATATAAAGAGTATGATGAATAAAAGTTGTTGAGAGTGGGCAAACATAGTTTTGGTCATCATTGCAATTAATAGGAAGTAATAAAGAAAGAGAGGTTCACATATAAATATACTATCTTGGACATCTTTTATGATTGTGTGCACTCATTAAAATATGACATGCTAAAGAGCTGATATTGGACAAGGAAGACAATGTAATGGGTTATGTTTTCCTACATCTGAGATAAATTATATTGTCATGGATCATCCAACATGTTGAGCTTGCCTTTCCCTCTCATGCTAGCCAATTTCTTTGCACCAAGTAGAGATACTACTTGTGCTTCCAAATATCCCTAAACCCAGTTTTGCCATGAGAGTCCACCATATCTACCTATGGATTGAGTAATATCCTTCAAGTAAGTTGTCATCGGTTCATGCAATAAAAATTGCCTTCTAAATATGTATGACTTATTAATGTGGAGAAAATAAGCTTTATACGATCTTGTGATATGGAAGAAATAAAAGCGACGAACTACACAATAAAGGTCCATGTCACAAGTGGCAATATAAAGTGACGTTCTTTTGCATTAAGATTTTGTGCATCCAACCATAAAAGCGCATGACAACCTCTGCTTCCCTCTGCGAAGGGCCTATCTTTTACTTTTATCTTCTACCTTACATAAGAGTCATGGTGATCTTCACCTTTCCTTTTTACATTTTATCCTTTGGCAAGCACAATGTGTTGGAAAGATCCAGATACATATAGCTAATTGGATGTGAGTTTTCATGAACTATTATTGTTGACATTACCCTTGAGGTAAAACGTTGGGAGGCAAAACCATAAGCCCCTATCTTTCTGTGTGTCCGATTAAAACTTCATACCCATAAATATCGCGTGAGTGTTAGCAATTATGAAAGTCTAAAAGAAGGTTGAGTATGTGGACTTGCTGAAAAGCTCTTATATTGACTCTTTCCTATGTTATGATAAATTGCAATTGCCTCAATGACTGAGATTAGAGTTTGTTGGTTCTCAATGAAGTTTATGATTCATACTTGAAATTGTGATTGAATTGTTACTTTAGCATAAGAGATCATATGACAATATATATATATGTGTGTGTGTGTGTGTGTGTGTGTGTGTTGCTACTCTAAGAATGATCATGATGCCCTCATGTCCGTATTTTATTTTTATCGACACCTCTATCTCTAAACATGTGCACATATTTTTCGATTTCGGCTTTCGCTTGAGGACAAGCGAGGTCTAAGCTTGGGGGAGTTCATACGTCCATTTTGCATCATGCTTTATATCGATATTTATTGCATTATGGGTTGTTATTACACATTATGTCACAATACTTATGCCTATTCTCTCTTATTTTACAAAGTTTACATGAAGAGGGGGAATGCCGGTAGCTGGAATTCTGGGCTGGAAAAGGAGCAAATATTAGAGACCTATTCTGCACATCTCCAAAATTCCTGAAACTTCACGGGAGCACGTTTCAGAATATATAAAAAATATTGAGCGCAAGAAGTACCAGAGGGGGGCCACCCACCAGCCACAAGGGTGGGGGCGCGCCCTACCCCACTGGGCGCGCCCCCTGTCTCGTGGGCCCCCTGGTGGCCCTCCGATGCCCATCTTCTGCTATATGAGGTCTTTTTCCGAAAAATAACATAAGCAAGCTTTCAGGACGAAACTCCGCCGCCACGAGGCGGAACCTTGGCGTATCCAATCTAGGGCTCCGGTAGAGCTGTTCTGCGGGGGAAACTTCCCTCTGGGAGGGGGAAATCATCGCCATCGTCATCACCAACGATCCTCTCATGAGGAGGGGGTCAATCTCCATCAACGTCTTCACCAGCACCATCTCATCTCAAACCCTAGTTCATCTCTTGTATCAAATCTTTGTATCCAAACCTCAGATTGGTACCTGTGGGTTGCTAGTAGTGTTGATTACTCCTTGTAGTTGATGCTAGTTGGTTTACTTGGTGGAAGATCATATGTTCAGATCCATTATGCATATTAATACCGCTCTGATTATGAACATGAATATGCTTTGTGAGTAGTTACGTTTGTTCTTGAGGACATGGGAGAAGTCTTGCTATTAGTAGTCATGTGAATTTGGTATTCGTTTGATATTTTGATGAGATGTATGTTGTCATCCCTCTAGTGGTTTCATGTGAATGTCGACTACATGACACTTCACCATTATTTGGGCCTAGAGGGAGGCATTGGGAAGTAATAAGTAGATGATGGGTTGCTAGAGTGACAGAAGCTTAAACCCTAGTTTATGCGTTGCTTCGCAAGGGGCTGATTTGGATCCATATGTTTCATGCTATGGTTAGGTTTACCTTAATACTTCTGTTGTAGTTGCGGATGCTTGCAATGGGGGTTAATCATAAGTGGGATGCTTGTCCATGTAAGGACAGTACCCAAGCACCGGTCCACCCACATATCAAATTATCAAAGTACCAAACGCGAATCATATGAACATGATGAAAACTAGCTTGACAATAATTCCCATGTGTCCTCGGGAATGCTTTCCTTCATATAAAATTTTATCCAGGCTTGTCCTTTGCTACAAAAAGGATTGGGACATCTTGCTGCACCTTATTTACTTTTATTACTTGCTACTCGTTCCAAATTACCTTATCACAAAACTATCTGTTACCGACAATTTCAGTGCTTGCAGAGAATACCTTACTGAAAATTGCTTATCATTTCCTTCTGCTCCTCATTGTGTTCGACACTCTTACTTATCGAAAAGCTACGATAGATCCCCTACACTTGTGGGTCATCATACGGCACCTCCGTGATCTGCACACGTTCAGCTCGGTGACGTCCCGCGAACTCACGATCCAGTACAGCTTCGAGGGAGAATTTCGTCAGCATGACGACGTGATGACGGTGATGATGATGCTACCGGAACAGGGCTTCGCCTAAGCACCACTACGATATAACCGAGGTGGATTATGGTGGAGGGGGGCACTGCAAACGGCTAAAAGATCAATGGTCAACTTGTGTGTCCATGGGGTGCCCCCCTCCCCCGTATATAAAGGAGTGGAGGAGGGGGAGGGCCGGCCCTCTCTATGGAGCTCCCTAGGAGATTCCTACTCCCTCCGCGAGTAGGATTCCCCCTTCCAAGTAGGAGTAGGAGAGGAAGGAAGGAGGAGAGAGGGAGGAAGGAAAGGGGGGTCGGGTCCCCTCCCAATTCAGATTGGGCTTGGTTGCGCACCTCCCTCTTTCCCTTCCCTCTCCTCTATTCCACTAAGGCCCAATAAGGCCCATATACTCCCCGGGGGGTTCCGGTAACGTCCCGGTACTCAGGAAAAATGCCCGAACCACTTGGAACCACTCCGATGTCCAAACATAGGCTTACAATGTATCGATCTTTATGTCTCGACCATTCCGAGACTCCTCGTCATGTCCGTGATCAAATCCGGGACTCCGGACTACCTTCGGTACATCAAAACACATGTCGAGGGTTTGGTGCGACATATGCCAACGGATGGCTTATCATGGTGGGGGCGAATAGAACGTCGCCGGTGCCTAGAAACGGGATGAGGCGAAGACATGCACGCCGGCGGATCTTACCCAGCTTCGGGGCTCTCCGGGGAGATAATACCCCTACTGCTGCTCTGCGGGGTCTCCGCATGATCACTATGGCCAAGTGTTTACACGGTTGCTCCTTGAGCTATTTCTGGTTTTAGAAGAGGGCAAGGCTAGCTCTCTCCTTCTATCTGGTATGGTCTAGAACTACTGGGATCCAACCCCTTGCATGGGTGCCCTGGGGGTTTATATAGGCCTACCCACAGGGGTACAATGGTAATTCGACTGGGCGCGGGCCCAGCCGTCAGTGCCACGACCTCCGACTTCTCCGCCGACTGCTGGGGCCCGCCGACTAGTGGGCCCCGCCGACTGGTCTGGTACAGAGCCGATAGGCCGCGTCCGCCGCGGGCGGGTCTTGCCGGGCACTGATTACTGTAGCCGTGCTTCTGATGACGCAGGCTTGGTCATGGGGTCGTGGCAACAGCCCCGCCGGCTGGTGGGCGATCACTGTGGCCACTCCCCATCTCATCTTGATTAATGGCGCGTGGGCCCCGGGGGAGGGCTCGGCCGACTCCCCCGGCCCGACTCCCGACGGGTCCGACTGGCGGTTCTCCCGCCGTCTCCCGAGGTCTCGCTGACTGGTGGGCCCCGCTACCTCCAGGCCGTACAGACAAGCCGTCGTGGGCACAGGACTTGGTACTGTGGTGCTGATGTCAGGGTCGGCCGGGCAACAGTGCCACGTCGCACGGAGATCTTCCCGCGTACGGCGTGCTGTGGCCATGCCTGCCCTTGGTAAGGGGCAGGGAGTGGGCTTCACTGTAGCCGCGCCCCTGCCTCGTCCCCTTCGATGAGGTCATGGGTTTGTTGGAGTAGCTGGCCGACTCCCCAAAGCCGGCTTCTCTAGAAGTCATCCCTGGGACTCGGCCGTGAGCGGGCAGACGACCACCCTGCCGTTGACTCCTCAGGGGGCGGCTCTTCGCCCCGGGGTCTTGAGGGGCGCATCCTGCCCCGATGTCTTGAAAGGTTATGGGACTCGGCTTGGCCTACCCGTGGCCCATTACTCCGACAGTAGTCCCCAAAGCTGGTGAGGCGCCGCGGGCGATCGGCCGAGAAGCCTCAGTAGTTTCTCTTTCCGGGTGCTCAACACATGGTCTTGATTGACTTCTGCTGGGCCGTCTAGAAGGAGTCGGACATGCTCAACTCGGACTTCACTCAATTTCGACTTGCTCGGTACTTCGAACGTCGCGGCGGGATTTTAAGTGGCGTTCTAGATAAGCCTCCAGGCCGCCGCCCATTCTTGGCCTGTCACGCGAGGGCACGTGGCTAGGCCGTCCTGCCAGCCCACGCGTGCGACGGGACATGCCTGCAGGCGGGGCCCGCCACTACCGCGCCTCGGCGCCCGAGCGGATCCACTGCGGCCCCGGTGGACGGTTGGGATTCCCGTGGACTTACTGCGCGCAGTAACTTTACGTGGATCGTGGAGGTCGTGGGGTTGTGGGCGCAGTAAATCCCCACGTCCGCCCCCTCGGCTTCGCAGCCCACAGGGCTATAAGTAGGGGGAAGAGGGTGGCACGTGCGCCCCTCCTTCCCACTACTCCTCGTTCTCTTTCTCCTTGCCGCTCCTCGCACTCCTCCTTCCTCCTTTCTTCTTCGCTCCGCCGCACGCCCAAGCTCTGGCGAACGCTGCGGTGACAGCTGATGAGTTCTTCCTCCGCTGCCGCGCCTCCCCCAGTGCGTTCTGGCACCTAGGACGGTTCCGAGGTTCATGAAGACCACATTGAGTTCCTCCACCGGACCCGTCGGCTTCCCGGCGAGGATCGCGTGCAGGTGCATCTTGCGCCGGAGGGGGAGAATTCCCCCGCCCCGCAGGAGGGCGAGCGGGGCATCTTCCGCTCGCACTGCCTGCGCGGGCTAGGGCTGCCGGCGAGCAGCTTTTTCCGGTCTTTCTTGGAGTTCTACGGCCTCCAGCCACACCACCTCACCCCCAACACACTGGTGCTGCTGTCCGCCTTCGTGGCCTTGTGTGAGGGCTTCCTCGGAGTCCTCCCCACCCTCGAGCTCTGGGGGGAGTTCTTCTTCTCCAAGCTTGGCACCCAGGCCGCGGGCATGACGGCTCAATGCGGCGCCTTCATCGTCGTGCGAAGGTCAGGAGCTGTAGGATCGAAAGTATGTCTAGAGGGGGGGTGATTAGACTACTTGACCAAATAAAAACTTAACCTTTTCCCAATTTTAGTTCTTGGCAGTTTTTAGCTAATTTAGGACAAGTCAAGCAATCATCACATAATTCAAGCAAGCATGCAAAGAGTATATAGGCAGCGGAAAGTAAAGCATGCAACTTGCAAGAATGTAAAGGGAAGGGTTTGGAGAATTCAAACGCAATTGGAGACACGGATGTTTTTCCCGTGGTTCGGATAGGTGGTGCTATCCTACATCCACGTTGATGGAGACTTCAACCCACGAAGGGTAACGGTTGCGCGAGTCCACACAGGGCTCCACCCAAGGGTAACGGTTGCGCGAGTCCACACAGGGCTCCACCCAAGGGTAATGGTTGTGCGAGTTCACACAGGGCTCCACCCACGAAGGGTCCACGAAGAAGCAACCACCCACAAAGGGTCCACGAAGAAGCAACCTTGTCTATCCCACCATGGCCATCGCCCACACAGGACTTGCCTCACTAGCGGTAGATCTTCACGAAGTAGGCGATCTCCTTGCCCTTACAAACTCCTTGGTTCAACTCCACAATCTTGTCGGAGGCTCCCAAGTGACACCTAGCCAATCTAGGAGACACCACTCTTCGAGAAGTAACAAATGGTGTGTAGGTAATGAACTCCTTGCTCTTGTGCTTCAAATGATAGTCTCCCCAACACTCAACTCTCTCTCATAGGATTTGGATTTAGTGGAAAGAAGATTTGAGTGGAAAGCAACTTGGGAAGGCTAGAGATCAAGATTCATATGGTAGGAATGGAATATCTTGGTCTCAACACATGAGTAGGTGGTTCTCTCTCAGAACATATGAGTTAGAATGGTGTGTGTGTTCTGATGGCTCTCTCATCGAATGAGAAGGAGGTGGAGGGGTATATATAGCCTCCACACAAAATCCAACCGTCACACAGTTTTCCAATCTCGGTGGGACCGAATCAATAAACTCGGTCGGACCGAAAATGTAAACCTAGTGACCGTTAGAGATTTTCGGTGGGACTGACATGCAACTCGGTAGGACCGATATAGTTAGGGTTTGGGCATAACGTAATCTCGGTGAGACCGATTACACAAACTCGGTGAGACCGAATTTGGTAATTAGCTAACCAGAGAGTTGGTCAGGCAAACTTGGTGGGACTGATTGGCTCTTTCGGTGAGACCGAGTGGAACTCGGTGAGACCGAAAAGTTACAAAGGGGAAACACTGAGTTTACATTTCAATCTCAGTGGGACCGATTCGCTCTTTCGGTGAGACTGAAAAGCTACGAAAGGGAAACAGAGAGTTTGCAACCCCATCTCGGTGAGACCGAGATCCCTATCGGTAGGACCGAATTGCTAGGGTTTGGCAGTGGCTAATGACAAGTGAAAACTCGGCGGCGCCGGATAGGAAGAATCGGTAGGACCGAGTTTGTCTTAGGGTTTAGGTCATATGTGGATATGGGAAAGTAGTTGAGGGTTTTGGAGCATATCACTAAGCACATGAAGCAAGAGGCTCATTAAGCAACACCTCATCCCTCCTTGATAGTATTGGGTTTTCCTAAAGACTCAATGTGATCTTGGATCACTAAAATATAAAATGAAGAGTCTTGAGCTTTTGAGCTTGAGCCAATCCTTTGTCCTTAGCATTTTGAGGGTTCCACTTTCACATCCATGCCATGCCAATCATTGAGCTTTCCTGAAATAATCAACTTGGAATAGCATTAGCTCAATGAGCTATATGTTGTTACGAATTACCAAAACCACCTAGGGATAGTTGCACTTTCAATCTCCCCCTTTTTGGTAATTGATGACAACATATAGATCAAAGCTTCGACAAATGATAATAAGCATGAAATATATCGTCGCTTTGAGAAGTATGTGATAAGTAAGAGCTCCCCCTAAATTTGTGCATATTTAAAATTTGCTTTGGACTGCAAATGCACAAGGAGTTAGAGTCATGGGTTACTCTTCCATGTCACATACATCTTGGTGGAGCGCTTAAAATGATAAGAATGAAATACATGCAATCATCACCAAGAAAAGTGAATGATCACATAAGATAGATAAGATAATAGCATTCATCAAGCATTAAGTGTAGCTTATGATCAAACACATGATCATCAATGTCTCACAAATAATGACGTAGTATCTCAAGCACTCAAAAGCAAACAAGTTCGAAAAACCACCAAATAAAGCAAGAGAGAAAAGCAACACTCTCTCTCTCGAAGCCTATGATCTATACATCTTCTCCCCCTTTGGCAACAAGTTACCAAAAAGTTCCTAGAAAATGCATAGCACTAGATCGACGCTCAGGCTTGATCTTCAGGTGGTGGTGGAGTCCGGATCACTCCAAGGACGAAGGCTTCGGTAGACGCTGAAGTAGACGCTGGAGTTGGAGCTGAAGTAGATGCTGGAGCTGGTGGAACTGAGGCTGTAGCTGGTGCTGAAGTGGTGGCTCTTGTGTCAGCAACTGGCACGGCAGATGACCTCGGGCCTCGTGGCACTCTGGCAAAGGCATGAGTGGTAGTCCTACCTCTCCTCTCCTGCATGTCCTCCTGGAGCTGCTCCACTGCAGACTGAACTTCCGTTACTTTGACATCCAAGTCATAGAACTTCTGTTCCATGATTCTCTCTAGGCTCTGCTGATTTTGAGTGAGGGTGGCCAGACTTTGCTCAATCCTCAGCGTGGATGTAATCAAGTAACCAAGCTGCTCTTGTTTAGTCTTCAAGAAATACTCAGATGCCTCCTCTTGAGTTGGCATCTTGGCAGCTTTCTCCTTCCTCGCCTTCTCCTTCTTTGCGTAAGCTTGTGTAGACGATGACTCGTTCTCAGTCATCACAACTTCATTGTTCTCAAAATCTGGACGGATGGGCAAATGTTCCTTGTCCAATAAATATATGCTTGTGCCCATCTTGGAGTTGATGAGCTCCTGAATCTGAGGGGCATATCCGCAGCTCCTCTTTTGGTCTGCTGCAGTCCTCTTGATAGTTTCCACTATGAGGCTCATCACCTTGAACTTCTGAGGCACATCAAACACATGTAGCAAGTTGATAGCATGGCCTCTGATCATCTTGTGATCACCTGACTTGGGCAATAAGGTGTGCCTCAAGATCCAATTGATAGTCGGGAGCCCTGACAGAAGGTAATGTACTGAGCCAAACTTGAAGGTATCAAGTGCTTCATTTGGGATCTCCTTGTACATATTGGACATTGAGTTGTGGTCCATCTTCTTCTTGGCATATATGTCCAAGTCATCATCATGCTCCTCTGGGGCATTAATCAACTTTGCCCATTCAGCCACTGTAGATTGGTACCTTGTACCCTCAGACATCCATGTGATCCTCCCATCTGGATAAAAGTGAGCTGTGGAGTAGAACTGCATGATAAGTTCCTCGTTCCACTTTGTGAGCTTCTGCCCAACAAAGTCAGCTACTCCACAAGCTATGAAGCTGTCTTGCACTCCAGGATAGTGCTCCTCATTGTCCTTGATGTATGTCCAATCAACCCATCGCATATCACAAACAATGGGCTTCTTATCTAGCAGCATTGTCTCATAAAAATCCTGCTGCTCCTTGGTGTGAAACCTGTAGTCAACTGCTGTCCTTCTCCTTGAAGCGTATGGGTCTGCTTCTCTCCATTTCCTCAGCCCTGAATCTCTCCTGAGCTTCATATCCTCAGCCACAGGATGAGCATCATTGTGGTCTGGGATCTTGGGCTTTAGCTTCCTTAGGACATTCTCTTCCTCTTCTTCAGCAACAGTCTCAGGCACTGGGGCCTTGTTCTTCTCAGCTGCAGGAATGCTTCTTGTGTTCCTCTTTGGCTTTGGCTTTGGAGCTGGCTTGGCCTTGGAGGCAGCTCCCCCTGATTTTATGGCATCTCCCATTAGCTTGGGTGCCTTGGGCGCTGGTGCAGCTACCTCTTCTTCTTCTTCTTCCTCTTCCATGATGGAAGCTTTCCCAAGCACTCTAGCCACAGTCTTCTTCACCCTTTCCTTTCTTTTCTTGCTCTCAGCTGCAACTGGCTCTATGGGCTTCTTAGTTGACATTCTGGCCTTTGACATTGGCTGCCTGCCTGCTGGCCTTTTGATTTTCAGCCCTGGCTTTGTGCCTTGAGCTGGCTCAACTCTCTTGGAAGTGGCCTCTTCCTTTGCCACATAGTCCTCATCTTCGGAATCAGAAGTCCTTTTCTTCCTCTGTCTCGTGGCAGCCTTTGGCAAGTTGCTAGGAGTGCTCCTGCTGCCTTCATCTGAAGAACTTGAGGGACTAGTGCCCTCACTCATCACCACTTGCTGTTCTGACACATACTGGCTATCACTTTGATCAGACATGCTGCAAACTGACTGCTGACCCTGTGAACAGATTATAGATGAGGTAGAAAGGATGAGCATCACAAAATGCAGAGATTTTTGCAAAAGAATGATCCAAAAACTTAGTTTTAGTTTCCCACTGAAATCATCTCGGATCTACCGATTTTCAAACTCGGTGATAGCGAAGCAGTTTTGGAACCTAAACTAGTGAACTCGGTAGGACCGAGTCACAATTCGGTGGCACCGAGACTGCTAGGGTTTCATAGAGTTCCAAAATCGGTCACACCGATAAGTAATTCTCGGTCAGACCGAGTCTCACTTGTGCAATGGCATAAGCCGAATCGGTGGGACCGAGTTTTTCAACTCGGTGGGTTCGAGATGGTTTCGGCGGAAACCTAAACCTAGAATTTTTGAATCAAACCTAATCTATGATCGTATTGACTGGATAGGAGTGTCTCAATCGTGGCAAGAATTAATATGATCACAATGTGCTAGGAATCAGATTGGAGAATAGCACAAAGATCAAGTCCATACCCTAGTTCGGCGAGGACTTGCTACGGCGGCAACGGCGGGGCAGAATTCCCGTTGACGGCGACGGAGACGAGCTACTAGAGGCGGCTGGCGGTGAGAAGACGATCCGGAGACCACGAGGGCAGAGCAGGCTATCGCGCGGGCGAAGGGGTTCGGAGAAATTTCCAAAATTTTGCCTGTGACTATATATAGCCCGACCCTGTCGGTGTGACCGAGTGGAACAACTCGGTGGCACCGAGATTAATAACTGCAAGCAGTTACTGAAACTCGGTGTGACCGAAATTTTCAAATCGGTTGCACCGAGATCGAAAACCTAGATCAACTTAATGGTCTCGGTAGGACCGAAAGTGGAGTATCGGTCAGACCGAGAATCATAAAGAGGTTTTGGAAGTTTAAGTCTATGACGAATCGGGGACTCCGAGAGCTCCTCACACAGAGTGGTTCGAATCTGACTTGATCAAATTTTGTGATGCAGCATGAATAGAGTTTGAGACGAGAAAAGCATAGATAGCTAGAGGAGGTTCTTAGGCATTCTTTTCCATCCACTTGGCAAAAGAAGATAAAACCAAACAATCAAAACAACAAGTGGATGTCCTCGAATGAGTAAAAGATGCAACCAGCATGCTCACACAATAAGATGGCAAATGAAATATGTGACAAGGCATGCACAACCAATTCTAGCATCTATCAAGCAATTTGCGATGACTAGGTCATCTATATATGAGTGTATTGACTTAGGAGTCAAGTGAGAGCACTTGATCATAGGTCATACTCATCATTTAAGCTCAAGTGGGGTTACCACTTTTACATAAAGCATTGTTTTGTTCACATCTTTAGAGTTGCTTTAGCTCAAGTCTTAGAGTAAAGCTCCCCCTAGATGTGATATCCCCCCTAAGAGGGATGAACTAACGTTGGGTTTTGTCGATGATGACTTCATGTAGATATTGAAGATGTGGATGCTCAATGTTGATGTAGATCTCTTGGAGCTATCCATTTGAGTGAATTGCACTTTCAATACCTACATGGGTTAGTCCCATAAGGAACAAACAAGGATATCCATAGACATAGAGTGATGCACACAAAAGATGATGTCCATGAAAACTTTTAGATTAACTTGTCCCTTGTCTTACCAACAAGAGGGTTTGTGACTCCTTGAACTAGTGCAAGATGTGGAAGTTGATTGCACTTGTTCTTGCCAAAATGATAGGAGTGAAGTATGTTGGCGGAGTCACCCTCAAGAACTCTCTAGTTCTTCTTCTTTTGGATCCACACCATCTTGATGGGAATCCTTGGAGCTGTAGTCATACTTGATGAAGTGGAACTTGAAGTAGTCTTGGGAATCCACTTGACTAAGGTGTTAGGAGCTTCTTCAAATGCATCAATTTCCTCTTGAAGCTTGTCCTTGCCTTTTTGCTTGTAGTCTTGTGGTGGAAGATCATCTTGAGCTTGTGTCCCCTTGAAAGAAGCATCATACTTCTCTTGTTGAGGGACAAACTTTGTCTTGGGGTATTGATCTTCTTCCCACTCAACTCCATTGGCATTGAACTTTCGTTCAAAACCAACACCTTGATTCTTCTGGTGCATTCCTTGCTTGCGCACAATTTCCTCGAATTGCTTACTACCGACAAGGCTTTTGTACACTCCTTTCTCTATAATTCCCTTCAATAAGCTATTTTCTTGCTCAAGTGTAACTTGGCTAAGAGAATCATTAGTGGAATCAAGAGAACTACTAGAAGCAACAATATTGGATTTAGCATGATCATTGTTACTACTAGAGGAAGAATATTTCTTGTTACTAGACTTGACTTGAGGCATGTAAGTAGATAAGAGTAAACGCTTGGCAATGTAAGAAGAACTTTTCTTGCGGAGATCATCATTGATTGCCTTTAAGAACTCATGCTCTTGCTCAAGATTGAGCTTTTCAAAGCGTAATTTCTCATGAGCTCTTAAAAGTTCTCGATGATCTTCGAAGATAGTGTCATGAGCTAACTTAAGAGTTTTTAGTTCTTTAGTTAGAGCCTCAATCTTCTCCTTATCATTGTTATTCTTTTTATCTTGATTAGCATGATTAATTGGTCTTTCATCATAATATTCATCACTAGAGTTGTCACCAAGCAAATCATCACCTAACAAGTCATCTTCATCACTATTGAAATCAACATACTCGGGGTGTGTTACCTTAGGACCTTTGGCCATGAAGCATCTTCCAATTCCTTCATTTGGTGAGTCAAATATGTCGTAGGAGTTGGTTGACACAAGTGCTAGACCGGCAACACCTTCATCTTGAGTATCTTCGGAGTCGGAGTGATAACTTCTCTCGGAGTGGCTGTCGGAGTCGGAGCCGGATACCCATTCACCAACATGAGCTTGATGTCTTCGTCTTGTGTAGCTCCTTGATGATTTTTCCTTCCTTTCCGAATCCTTGCTTCTCTATGAGTATCTTCGTTCATAACGATCATCTCTACTCCTTCTCTCTCTTGGTGGTGATTCTTTGCTTCTTCTTCTTGGAGAATCTTCTCTTCTCTTGTAGGGAGCCGTACACTCATTGGAATAGTGTCCGGGTCTTCCACAATTGTAGCAGTTTCGCTCTCGACTAGAAGATCTTTTGTCATTGTAGGACCTTGACTTGAAGCTTCTATCTTTGCTTCTACTCTTGTAGAACTTGTTGAAGTTCTTCACCATTAAGCTCAATTCTTCATTGAAGTCTTGTTTCTCACTCGATGATGTAGGGGCTTCACATGAGGCTTTATAGGCACCACTTGATTTGTTGTGAAGTTCCTCTTTATCCTTAAGTGACATCTCATGAGCAACAATTCTTCCAATCACCTCCGTTGGCTTGAGATCTTTGTAATTGGGCATCATTTGGATCAATGCGCACATGGTATCATATTTTCCATCCAAGGCTCTTAGGATCTTCTTGATGATGAATCTATCGGTCATCTCTTCACTTCCTAAGCCGGCAATCTCATTTGTGATGAGAGAAAGCCTAGAGTACATTTCAGCGACACCTTCACCATCCTTCATCTTGAACTTGTCAAGTTGGCTTTGAAGCACATCCAACTTGGATTCCTTGACGGAGTCGGTACCTTCGTGCATATCAATCAAAGTGTCCCAAATTTCCTTTGCATTCTCAAGACGGCTGATTTTGTTGAATTCTTCGGGGCACAATCCATTGAAGAGAATATCACAAGCTTGAGCATTGTATTGCAACATCTTCAACTCATCTGCGGTAGCTTCACGGTTTGGTTCTCTCCCATCAAAGAAGTCACCTTGCAAACCAACACACACAATAGCCCAAACGGCGGGGTTATGACCAAGAATAGGCATTTTCATTTTATGCTTCCTACTAGCAAAATTAGTACCATCAAAGTAAGGACCTCTACGGTGATAATTTCCCTCGCTAGACGCCATACTCTCCTAGGTTGTGAAACCAAGGCTATGACCACCAAAAGCTACGGAGATCAAGCAAATGGAGACCAATGCTCTGATACCACTTGTAGGATCGAAGTATGTCTAGAGGGGGGGTGATTAGACTACTTTAACAAATAAAAACTTAACCTTTTCCCAATTTTAGTTCTTGGCAGATTTTAGCTATTTTAGGATAAGTCAAGCAATCATTACACATTTCAAGCAAGCATGCAAAGAGTATATTGGCAGCGGAAAGTAAGGCATGCAACTTTCAAGAATGTAAAGGGAAGGGTTTGGAGAATTCAAACGCTATTGGAGACACGGATGTTTTTCCCGTGGTTCGGATAGGTGGTGCTATCCTACATCCATGTTGATGGAGACTTCAACCCACGAAGGGTAACGGTTGCGCGAGTCCACACAGGGCTCCACCCACGAAGGGTCCACGAAGAAGCAACCACCCACAAAGGGTCCACGAAGAAGCAAACTTGTCTATCCCACCATGGCCATCGCCCACACAGGACTTGCCTCACTAGCGGTAGATCTTCACGAAGTAGGCGATCTCCTTGCCCTTACAAACTCCTTGGTTCAACTCCACAATCTTGTCGGAGGCTCCCAAGTGACACCTAGCAAATCTAGGAGACACCACTCTCCGAGAAGTAACAAATGGTGTGTAGGTAATGAACTCCTTGCTCTTGTGCTTCAAATGATAGTCTCCCCAACACTCAACTCTCTCTCATAGGATTTGGATTTAGTGGAAAGAAGATTTGAGTGGAAAGCAACTTGGGAAGGCTAGAGATCAAGATTCATATGGTAGGAATGGAATATCTTGGTCTCAACACATGAGTAGGTGGTTCTCTCTCAGAACATATGAGTTAGAATGGTGTGTGTGTTCTGATGGCTCTCTCATCGAATGAGAAGGAGGTGGAGGGGTATATATAGCCTCCACACAAAATCCAATCGTTACACAGTTTTCCAATCTCGGTGGGATCGAATCAATAAACTCGGTCGGACCGAAAATGTAAACCTAGTGACCGTTAGAGATTTTCGGTGGGACTGACATGCAACTCGGTAGGACCGATATAGTTAGGGTTTGGGCATAACGTAATCTCGGTGAGACCGATTACACAAACTCGGTGAGACCGAATTTGTTAATTAGCTAACCAGAGAGTTGGTCAGGCAAACTCGGTGGGACCGATTGGCTCTTTCGGTGAGACCGAGTGGAACTCGGTGAGACCAAAAAGTTACAAAGGGGAAACACCGAGTTTACATTTCAATCTCGGTGGGACCGATTCGCTCTTTCGGTGAGACCGAAAAGTTATGAAAGGGAAACAGAGAGTTTGCAACCCCATCTCGGTGAGACCGAGATCCCTATCGGTAGGACCGAATTGCTAGGGTTTGGCAGTGGCTAATGACAAGTGAAAACTCGGTGGCGCCGGATAGGAAGAATCGGTAGGACCGAGTTTGGCTTAGGGTTTAGGTCATATGTGGATATGGGAAAGTAGTTGAGGGTTTTGGAGCATATCACTAAGCACATGAAGCAAGAGGCTCATTAAGCAACACCTCATCCCTCCTTGATAGTATTGGGTTTTCCTAAAGACTCAATGTGATCTTGGATCACTAAAATATAAAATGAAGAGTCTTGAGCTTTTGAGCTTGAGCCAATCCTTTGTCCTTAGCATTTTGAGGGTTCCACTTTCACATCCATGCCATGCCAATCATTGAGCTTTCCTGAAATAATCATCTTGGAATAGCATTAGCTCAATGAGCTATATGTTGTTATGAATTACCAAAACCACCTAGGGATAGTTGCACTTTTAGGAGCCGACAACCCCTTCCCCTCCATCTCGCTGATAAAGTCGGTGAAGATGTGGCAGAGATCCTACTTCTGTGTCAGGAACGTCGCGACGAGGGGCGACTGGGTCAATCTACCGGCTTTCGAAGCCGGCCCGCCGGCTGGGAGACTGCCCAACTGGTCGTACCGGGCCAGGTCGCTGACGCCTGCGGGAGCCGGCGCTATCACACGACTCCGAGTGCAGACGCAGTTGGAGGGTCTGACTGGTCTGGACCTGCTGGCCGCCTTCGTCTCGCGCCGAGTTCTCCCACTCCAAGGCCGCCCTCACATGATAAGCCAGATGAGTGGGCGCCGCGACCCGAGTCGGATGTGCACCAAGGACATGCCTCACGAAGAGGTGGCCCTCATGGTGAACTACCTCTCGGACAGCAGGCTCCTGGAGGACTGGCGATTCGGCAAAGAGCCGTACTCCCGCGCCAACCCCCCGCCCGTGGTGAGTCGCCTTTCTTTTCTTTCTTTAGATTGTCTTCTTCTTGCCGAGTTTCGTTTTGACCAGTCGGCTTTGGTTAGAATCCCCTTCTTCACCCACCAGCCGGCACCTTGGGGCCGGCCCGTGAGTTCGTCGCCGACCGGGCGGAGAGCAACGTCGACGACCCCGATCTGGGGGCGGCGGCTCTGGAAGGCGACGCCGAGGGAGGAGGAGGGACAGCAGGCGACTCAGTCCTTCAGCTACCTTCGCCGACTGGCCTGAAGACAGCGCCGAGGGAGAAGTCGCCCCTCGCCATCGGCCAGGAGCCAGCCAGCCTGGCGCAGGCTCTTCTGCCGTGCCGGGCGCTCCAGGCGGCGGGAAGAAGCGCAGGGCCGCGCCGACTTTGTTCGGCAGTCGGCCGAAGAAGCCCAAGGGCTCGGCTGCGGCGACCCGGTGGGACGAGGCAGCCGCGAAGGCCATCCGCTTCCGTAAGGAAGTGAAGAAGCCACCGTTGGTCTCCGCGTAAGTATTCTGTCTTCAAAGTTTCATTCTTTCTTCGTGATTTGTCTAAGTCTCTGCTTGCCCCTCTTTCTTCAGGGCTCCCTTCTCTCTTGAGCGGGTCGCCGCCGCCTCCGTCATGGGGTCAGTGGAGACGTCCGCCACCACTCGGCGGATTGACCCTGCTGCTGACCTCCGGGAGGCGACGGAGCGGAATGCGCAGGAGAGGCGCAACGAAGAAGAGGCCCTCCGCCTGGAGAAGGCGGAGGCCGACAGGGCGGAGGCCTCCGCTAAGAAAAAACTAGCGGAGGCCGAAGCCGCCGCTGCGGTGAAGCAGCTGGCTGAGGAAGCCGCACGCTACCAGTCGGCCTTGCTCGTCACCCCGCTGAACTCTGCGCCGCCGCCTCTGGAGTTCACGGGGCCAACTGGAGAAGCCGGTGGGGAGAACCTCGTCGAGGACAGGGAAGGCGAATGTTCGGCCGCCGCCTCCGCCGCCGTCTGAAGGCGCGTAAGGCGAGCAGCCAGCGGACCCTTCGGTGCCGCCGACCGAAGACGAGGCCGTGGCGAGGCTACTCCTCCAAGTTGGCTCGTCAGCGCGCCGTCGTCTAGAAAAGGCGACTTCGGCACCCCGCCCCCTGGAAGCCGGCACCGCCAGCTCGGCGACCCCAGACGCCGAAGAGACGAGCGCCGCCCTGTTGGGTGGGTGCGAGGAGGCGGCACGGGGTCGCTGAACCGGGCGCTCCTGGACGTCCAGGCGAAGCTCCGTGCTGAGGGCGACGCTCTCCAGAGTTGCACCAAGGCGTTCCTAGCATCGCGGGCAGCCGTCCGGGTATGTTTTTTTCCTTTGGTGTTTATTTTCTTGCTCCTCTCTGCGGGGGCGCGCCAGCGCACCCACTGGGTGTAGTCCCCGAGTTTCAGGCCGGCTGCTGAGCAGGTGGCCCGGAACTCCAATTGATGAACTTCTGGGTACTAACTTTGTCTGAAATGCTTGTCACAGGATTACCACAACCTCCGCGTCACTGCCTTCAACCGTAATGTTGAAGAGCTGGGCAAGCGGACCGCCGAACTTGGCGGAGAGCCAGAGTAAGTCCTTTTTTCTTCTCTGTGGGGGCGCGCTAGCGCACCCGCGAGCTGTAGTCCCTAAGATTCGGGCCCACTGCTGAGCAGTCGGGCCGGATCTCCTCGGCGACCTATTTTATTGATGACTGTTATCTTTCTTCCTTTTCTTCAGGAGCCAACACTGCTCTTCAACAGCAGCTGAGCGAAGCCAACTCCGCCCTGCGCGCCAAAGGGGAGGAGTGCAACAAGCTCGCCACAGAGCACGATCTGCTGGCCACTCAGTTGGCAGAGCAGAAGGAGCTGCTTGTGAAGTCGCAGAGGGAGGCGGAGGAGACGGAAACCGCCCCCTTGGCCGAGTTCGCGAGCGAGCGCTCCTCCTGGTCTGACAAGGAGGAGCTGCTGTCCTCCAGCTTCCACGAGATTGAAGACATCGTTGATGGTGAGTCTCTTTATTTTCTTTCTTCGAGTTGCCGACTTAGATCGTGCCGAATCCTGGTTTTTGACTAGCTTCTTCGTTTCTTCGTGTCTTTATAGACTTCTTCCCTGGGCAGTCGCAGGCCGCCATCCAAGCCATCGAGGCCGACATGAGAGTCGGAGGGCGGAGGGCGCAGAGATCACCGCCGATGCCCCCCGAACTCTTGACGAGCACATCCTGAGCATCGAGGCTCGCCTCCGGCCGGCTCACCGGATGCTGCGCCGGCTCCAGCGCGTCGGTGCCCAGGCGATTGCCGCCCTTTGGCCGGATATGCAGGCTTCGCGCACCCCCAGCCTGATGGCCAACTGGCTGGAGGTCACGGCTGGTCGTCTTGAGGCCTGGAAGGGCTCTTCGGCCCGGGCTGGAGCGCGCCGGGCTTTGGAGTTCGTCAAGGCGTGGTACCCGGGGCTGGATCTAGACCGGTTGGCCACGCTTCGGTCGAAGGCCCAGCCGGAGCTGGTGGCTGCGGAAGACGCCCTCGTCAAACGTGCTGCGGCAATCGCCGAGTACACCGACACCAGCATCTTCGTCCCCAAGCAGTCTGAAGATGGCGAGGAGGTACCTCCGGAGTAGTTTGGGATGAACCCAAACTACGGGGAAGACTCGACGGAGGTGATTGGCTCCAGCGTCAAGGAGGAGGACAAGGCGGAGGATGGGGGCGAGGCGGAGGCACCAGAAGGCGGAGCAGACGGCCAGCCTCAGCCCGACCGCGCCTCCAGCAATGAGCCGCGTGCGACCGAGTCGACTGCCGCCGGAGGTGATCAAGCCGAGACTAGCCAGCCGGCTGCCCCGACGCCTGACGCTGGCGCCTCCTCGGACCCTCGGAGTCCGTCTGCTGCCTCCTAAGCTGCCGCTGTATCTTTTATTTTATCTGCTTCAGTAGTCTTTGAAGAACTTGTTAATTCGCACAATTCCACCCGCGGGGTGTATTTTGACCTCTACTCGACAATTCGGCCAAGGGCCTATGTTATGTAAATATATATATCTATCTTTTCTTGCTCATTGCTCTTTTGGCTTTTTCCTTTGCTGCTTTCTCTTAGTTGCCTGCCTTGCCAATCGGACAGCCGCTCTGCGGACTGTTGCTGGATCAAGTGCTAGGCTACTTTGGGAAAGCAAGTACTTAGCCGATTTCAAGATTGTTTGAGCAAGTTGGATAGAAGGCGACAATCCGACTGTCCGAGAGTCGGTTTGCGAGAAAGGCTGGAAGCCGTCTTGAGCTATGTTTTACGCTTTGATTCCTTAGCCATTTTTCATGCGAACACCCATTCTACCTTACCTCTGCCCACCGTACAGTCGCTCTGCGAGCTGCGTCTTCTGACAGAAGACGGTTTAGGTGTTACACACTACTTGTCCGGCTGTAGGAAGCATTTCATAGTGCAAGGCGGCAAGTCCCCGGGCTGACTTGTCGAACCTGGTGCCAAGCGGCATGACAAAGAGTAACATATTTGTAGGCATAATTTTTATCATACAGACAAAAGAGGGCAGTCCCCGAGCTCGTCTCGGGGGGCCCGAAGTCTTGGTACTTTAATACAAAAGGTAGCGTGGTACATACTGCATCAACTGTAAAATCTTCGGAGGAGATTTGCATTCCCTGGCCGCTCTGTCTCCTTGCTGGAGTCGTCCCTCTAGCGTGCTCGGGGCTTCTGAGCGTCGATCAGGTAGTAGGAATCGTTGCCCAGTACTTTGCTGATGATGAAAGGGCCTTCCCAAGGCGCCGACAGCTTGTGCTGGCCGGCTGTTCGCTAGATCAGCCGGAGCACAAGGTCGCCTTCTTGGAAAGATCTTGGCCAGACCTTCCTGTTGTGGTATCGGCGTAGGCTCTGCTGGTAGATGCTGGACCGGCTGAGTGCCAATAGCCGGCCCTCTTCCAGCAGATCGACACCATCTTGTCGTGCTTCTTCTGCTTCCTCCTTGGTGTACATGGTGACTCATGGGGAGTCGAACTCTATGTCCGTTGGGATGACGGCTTCGGCACCGTAGACGAGGAAGAAGGGCGTGAAGCCGGTTGACTTGTTTGGAGTCGTGCGCAGACTCTAGAGGACGGCTGGCAGCTCGTCGAGCCAGCAGCCAGCCGAGCGCTCCAGAGACTCGATCAACCGAGGCTTGATGCCGGACAAGATGAGGCCGTTTGCTCGCTCCACTTGGCCGTTTGACTGCGGATGGGCGACGGACGCTTGGTCCAGTCGGATGCCCTGTGTTGCGCAGAAACGGGCCAAGGCGCCTTTGGCAAAATTTGTGCCGTTGTCGGTGATGGTGCTGTGTGGTATGCCGTACCGAATTATGATATCGGTGATGAAGGTCACGGCAGTCGGACCGTTTAGTTTCTTAATTGGCTTCGCTTCCACCCACTTGGTGAACTTGTCCACTGCGACGAGTAGGTGCGTTAAACCACCTCGTGCTGTCTTGAATGGTCCCACCATGTCTAGACCCCAAACTGCGAAAGGCCAGGCTATGGGGATGGTCTTGAGCGCAGAAGCCGGCTGGTGCGGCTTGGAGCTGAACTTCTGGCACCCTTTGCATTTTTGGACCAACTCCTTGGCCTCTTCCAAGGCAGTCGGCCAGAAGAAACCGTGCCGAAAGGCTTTGGCGACGAGTGCTCTTGAAGCCGCATGGTGGCCGCATTCGCCTTGATGGATGTCTTTGAGAATCGCCTGGCCTTGCTCTGGCTCTACGCAGCGCTGGTAGACACCAGTGACGCTGCGCCTGACCAGCTCTCTGTTGACTATGGTATAGGCTGCCGCCCGGCGTTGTACTTGCCGAGCTGAGGTCTCATTAGTTGGTAGCTCTTTGTTCACCAGGAATTTGAGGATGGGCTAGGCCCATGAGGGTGCTGCTATTTCTTTGACTACCAGAACTGCGACTTGGACGAGGGCGGCTGGGCTGGGAGGCGGCGGGTTGGAGTCAACAGCCGCTTGCTGGGTTGATGAAGTCCCCAGGCCGACTGACGCGGTCCTTGGGCCGAGTTCTAGAATCTTCGAGTCCGCCATCGTAGTCCCCGGGCCGGGCTCGACTGTGGCGGCTTTGGAGTCATCCGCCAAAGTCCCCGTTCTGTCTACTGGAGCTCAGGAGTCGGATCCGCCATCTTCGGGAGGAGCCGGCACAAAAATGGAGTCTGATTCTGGTGAAGGCTTGACAGACGGCTTGAGGAGGCGTTGAAGGGCGACTCCATATGGTATTGCTTGGCGGGTAGAGCCGATTCGTGCCAAGGCGTCTGCTTGGTCGTTGTCGTTTCTTGGCACATGGAGGAACTCGCACCCTTCGAAATATCCGCTGAGTTGCTGCACGAGGAAACGGTAGCTCGCCATGTTTGCGTCTTTCGCGTCCCAGTCGCCAGATGACTGCTGGACCACCAAGTCCGAGTCGCCATAACACAAGATCCGGCGGATGCCAAGTTCTTTGGCAAGCCGGAGCCCGTGAATGAGCGCCTCGTACTCGACAACGTTGTTGGAGGCGGCAAAATGGATTTGAAGTGCATATTTGAGCTTGTCGCCTTTAGGAGAGGTGAGGACGACGCCGGCTCCCAAGCTGGTGCGCATCTTGGAGCTGTCGAAGTGCATCCGCCAATGGATGGAGTCAGGCGCTGGAGGCAGGTACTGGGTCTCGGCCCAGTCGACGAGGAAGTCGGCCAGTGCTTGTGATTTGATAGTGGTGCGGGGCTGGTAGTAGATGGTGTAAGGAGCCAGCTCTATGGCCCACTTGGCCACTCGACCAGAGGCATCTCGGCTACCGATGATCTCGGCAAGTGGGGCCGTGCAGACCACCGTGAATGGATGCTCTTGAAAGTAAGGCTTCAATTTCTTGGCAGCAAAGTGTACGCCATAGCACATCTTCTGGTAGTGGGGGTAGTTTTGCTTGGAGGTCGACAGTACCTCGCTCAGGTAATATACTGGTCTCTGGACAGGCAGCGCCTTGCCTTCCTCCTTGCGCTCCACTACCATGAATGTGCTGACTACTCGACTGGTGGCGGCGATGTACAGGAGCATAGGTTCCTTGGGAGTCGGAGCCGCCAGGACGGGTGGAGTAGTCAGCATCTTCTTCAACTGGTGAAAAGCTTCGTCCGCCTTATGGTTCCACTCGAAAAAAGTGGTCTTCTTCATGAGTTGGTATAAGGGGAGAGCTTTCTCGCCCAGCCGACTGATGAATCGGCTGATGGATGCTAGGCAGCCGGTGAACTTCTGCACATCCAGCAGTCGGCTGGGTACCTCCATTCTCTCGATGGCCTTGATTTTTATTGGGTTGCATTCTATGCCGCGTTCAGAGACCAGGAAACCTAGCCGCTAGCCGGCTAGTACTCCGAAGACACATTTCTCGGGGTTGAGCTCGATCTGGAACCGGCGCAGGTTCTCAAAGGTCTCCTTGAGGTCTTCCAGCAGTGTTCCACGCTTTTCCGTCTTCACCACCACGTCGTCCACGTAAACATGGGCGTTCCGGCCGAGCTGCTTGAGGAGACACTTCTGCATGCAACGCTGAAAGGTGGCGCTGACATTCCTCAAGCCGAACGTCATGGTGAGGTAGCAGAATGCTCCAAACGGCGTGATGAAGGCAGTCTTCAATCTGTCAGCCGGGTTCAAATTGATCTGGTGATATCCTGAGTACGCATCCAAGAAACTCAACAACTCGCATCCGGCTGTGGAGTCTATCACCTGGTCAATTCTTGGTAGAGCAAATGGGTCCTTGGGGCAGGCCTTGTTGAGGCTCGTGTAGTCAATACACATTCGCCATTGCTTGATCTTCTTTAGCACCAGGACCGGATTTGCCAGCCACTCCGGGAAGAAAACTTCCATAATGAAGCCGGCTGCTAGGAGTCGGGCTATCTCTTCTCCGACAACTCTTCTCTTTTCTTCTGATAAGCGGCGCAGGGGCTACCTGATCGGCTTTGCATCAGATCGGACATGTAACTTGTGCTCGGCGAAATCCGTCGGTACACCTGGCATGTCTTTGGGAGACCATGCGAAGATGTCCTGATTCTCGCGGAGGAAATCGACGAGCTCGCCTTCCTATTTGCTATCGAGGTTTGCGCCTACGACGGCGTACCTCTCTGGGTGCTCCGGATCCAAGGGTATCTTCTTTGTCTCTTTGGCCGGCTTGAACGAACCTTCGGCTAGCCTATGGTATGATTGTTGTATGATGAAGTTTTCCTACGGACTAAAACCCTCCGGTTTATATAGACACCGGAGAGGGTTAGGGTTACACAAAGTCGGTTACAATGGTAGGAGATCTTGAATATTCGCATCGCCAAGCTTGCCTTCCACGCCAAGGAAAGTCCCATCCGGACACGGGACGAAGTCTTCAATCTTGTATCTTCATAGTCCTGGAGTCCGGCTGAAGGTATAGTCCGGCTAGCCGAACACCCCCTAATCCAGGACTCCCTCAGTAGCCCCTGAACCAGGCTTCAATGACGACGAGTCCGGCGCGTAGATTGTCTTCGGCATTGCAAGGCGGGTTCCTCCTCCAAATTCTTCATAAAAGTTTGTAAACACCAAGAGTAGTGTCCGGCTCTGCAAAATAAGTTTCCACGTATTGCCACAGAGAGAATAATATTAACACAAATCTAATCTGCTGACGTATTCCGCAGCGTGACATCACACTACGGCCAAGCCTTTATTCGAATCGTTTTCACTTTTCCACCTCAGCGTGTTTTGCGAGGCGGTTTCCTTGGCACGTCTTGTCAAAGCAGAGATCATGTCCCCCATTTACGAGATTCTCATCAATACGGACATGGGTAACCCATCCACGCCATTTATCACGGCGCTTGGGAGGCAAGCGAGTTTTACTAGGCTGGTGGGGACGCATAGTCGCATCCGCTCATATAAGGGGATAAGGATCCACCTTTTTACCTACGCCTTCTTCCTCCTTTGCCTATCCATCTTCTGCGCACCCGAGCTCCAGCGCCCAAGCCCGCACTTCCTACCTCAACCTTCTCCAACAATGTCCGGAGCGGGAGGCAAGTGGATGGTCTCCTCCATCACGGAGGGCCATGTCAAAAGGCTAAGGAAGGTCGGATACCTGTCCAAAGACATCACGCACCGGCTTCCTGAGGAGGGGCAGCTTCTCCCCACCCCAAGGCCCCATGAGAGGGTAGTATTTCTTCCCCACTTCCTCCGCGGACTGGGTTTTCCTCTCCACCCATTTGTCCGCGGGCTCATGTTCTACTATGGCCTAGATTTCCATGATCTGGCCCCGAACTTCATCCTCAATATATCGGCATTTATCATCGTGTGCGAGGCTTTCCTCTGCATCCGCCCCCATTTCAGCCCCTGGCTGAAGACCTTCAACGTCAAGCCAAAGGTGGTGCGCGGCAACCAGGCGGAGTGCGGAGGTGCCATGGCGGGCAAAATAGCCAACGTCCTATGGCTCGAAGGCTCCTTTGTTGAGACCTTGAAGGGGTGGCAGTCAGGGTGGTTTTACATCACCGAGCCACGTGATCCGAAGTGGATCGCAGCCCCTGAATTCCGATCCGGACCCCCTACGCGGCTCACGTCCTGGAAGGAGACGGGCTTGTCGTGGGGTGACGAAGAAGAGGTGACCAGATTGCAAAAATGCATCCATTCCCTGGTGAACAAGCAGCTCAAGCTTGTCAACGTAGTCCAGGTCATGCTCGTCCGCCGGATCCTTCCGTGTCAAGAACGGGACTTCACTTTGTGGGAGTTCAACCCGGCGCAGCATCGAACTCTGAGCAGGCTCTTCGACACGACCTACGAAGATGTCTGGAAGGGGCTAACCAAAGGCGCCGAGGCTCCCACATCCGCCTCCGAAGACCGCGGATTCAGCTCGCAGCGTCCTGCTGGTGAGGTAAAATATTTTTCATCTTTTACAGGATGTTAAGTTTTCTTCATAGTTTGACTCTATGCGGGATCTAAACTCCCTCACCTTTGACAGGATTGGCAGGCGAAGTCCGGTTGATTAACTGTCCGGCTCCCTTGCCCGAAGACCCAGCCCCTGCTCTCCTAGTGAAGCTGCTGGTTCCGGCACCTTATGTGGTGCCGGAGAAGAAGGCCAAGAAGAAGAAGGCCATGGGGACTCGAAAGAGTTCCCGGCATATGGTGGCGTCGGACTCGTCGTCCGATGAGTCCGAGACGCGCTCCTCCCGTGAAGACGAGGAGGAGGAAGAAGAGACCTCTCCCCCTCCAGCGGGGGGAGGAAAGAAGAGGAAGGCCGCCCTAGTAGGGGAGGCCGGAGGGTCCAAGAAGAGGAAAACCCCTCCGCCATACTACGCCCCCGATGCCGACGAGGACGAAGAGGAGTGGCCGGACAGGGCCAAGCGTCCGGAGAAACCGTAAGTGTTCGGATACCAGAGTAACTCATGATATTCCTTTTGAGGCACAGCTTTCCCTAATGTCGAATATAATCATGCAGCCCGCCCAGGGACGGGCTCGACGAGTCATCGAGTGGCTCCCTGGATTCATCGGACGTGAATTCAGTTCCGCCCGCTGCCTCCCCCTGTGCTACGGATGACGCCGAAGTGGCGTCACGACAAGCTCCGGGGCAAGAGGAGGTGGTCCAGGAGGAGCCGCGAGGCGACCTCCTGGACTCCAGGAGTGAAGGGGACAAGACCCCCCAGGGCTCCAAGTCCGGCTTTAAGCCGGACACCGCGCCGGAATCGTCAACGGTTCCAGACCGTGGTAGGCGAACTCCTGCCAAGAGGAGCAAGCCTATTGAGCCGGCGTCCTCCGTCGAACCGGAGGCGCCGGACAATCTGCTGGAGGTGCTTAAGGGCGCCTCCATCGACGAGGAGCACCGTACCATCATTAGTACGGTGGTCCAGAAGGTTCGGTCCGCCAAAAGCGGACTTACTGAAGCTTGTACTAGCCTTCTAACAGGCTTCGAGGTAAGTAGAAATATGTAAAAATATTACCGCATAGACAGTAGCCCCTGATGCTCTGTTTGGCGTTCGGAAAGAAAAGCCGAATAGAGGATCTATTAAATATCGTAGGAGTCTAACTAAAAAGGAGTCAATATACGTATGCAAGCTTCGCTGCTGGCCACCGCCGCACTGACTGCGGAGGTGGGTGCCCTGAAGCAGGGCCTCGAGCGGACCGAGCAAGATCTCGGCCTTGCCAAACGGCAGCTCGAGGACAAAGAAGGTAAGAGATACCTTATAGAAAAAATGCCTATAAGAAGACGCAATTGCAAAAAATGACAGGAGTATACTGCTTATTGTAGGGGCCACAACTGAGGTGGCGACCCTCAAGCAGGCGCTGTCCGAGGCCGAGAAGAGAGCGGCCATAGAGCGCACCGAGCGGGAGAAATTTGAGGCACAGGTCGGCGAGGTGCAGCAAGAGCTTTAGGCTCTCATGAAAAAACATGAGAGTTTGGAGCTCGACTCGAAGACGCGAGCGTCCGAGCTTGCTGCGGCCCTTAAAACTGCCAAATCTGCCAAGGCCGAAGCCCAGAAGGCCCTCCAGGAATTGGATGTGGTGAAAAAGATAGCGGTAGGTAAGGCATTTTCTATGCAAAGCAGACATATAAAAGTAAACTACTTGTTACTTACCCGAATCCGGAGCTCTCCAGGGGCATTCGCAGATCTTCCCCGCAGCGTATCCGATGCCGCCGCATTCTACCGAGCCGAGGAAGGCAGCTCGACGGAGAAGGTGTTCTGGTCTCAGTATGCTGAGGCCGGACACCCTGTGCCCTTGAGCGACCAGCTAAAGCAGCTGGTCGAGCTCCACAAGGCGGCCGAACAGGCCCTGAAGGGCTTCATAGTTCGGCTGTGGCCTGGAGAGGCCCTGCCTGGGAGCTACTTCGGATTGGTGCGGCGGCTGGTGGAGGCTTGTCCAAGGCTCGAGGTCATCAAGCACTCCGTCTGCATCGAAGGTGCCCGTAGGGCCCTTGCCCGTGCAAAGGTGCACTAGGGTAAGCTGGACGGTGAGAAGCTTGTGAGGGACGGGCCGCCGCCGTGGAAGGAGCATCGCAAGCCCGAGAACTATTACAATGATGTTCTGGCTGGTGCCCGCCTTATGGCGGATGAATGCACCAAGGATGTAATTTTTGAATGAACTCGCACGTGTTACCCTGTGCGCTGAAAACTTGTTCATATGCGCTAAGCAATGCTTGAATTTAAAATATTACTTTCTGTGCGGCCGTTTATCAAAAAATTGAGAGATGGCCAGTCGTCGGCTTCTGCCCCATGCCACTAGTGCTGGGGTGTTCGGGATAAACCTGAGCGCTCTTTTTCCCATGATTGGGTCCGTCGAGGGAGGCGCTCAGCACAACGAACAAGGCAATCGGACTATAATGCTTGAACACTCTCACTTAGCCATATAACTCTATAATTTTAAATTTCGGCGAAGCCCCTAGTATTCGGAAGACCGAGTTCGGGGCGCTATCCACGCCTTGGCCGGACAAAGACGGTTCCTCGCTCGAAGCGGCATAAGTCTTTAAGGACTCGAAAAACCTCTCGAACAGCGACCGGTCTCTCGCCTCATCATGATAGTCAGTTTTAGCTTTCTCTACTGAGGTGCTCAGCCCAGCTCAACTGGGGCACAATCGCAGTAGTTCTCCTAGTGCTACCTTAGCCGATATAGCGGAACGTAAGGCACCAAAACATAGGAGCCGGGCAAACCCAACTATTGACCCAAATCATGATTCGGAGCCGATGCATATAGTGCTATAAGTTTGGGGTGCCGCACTTGTGAAAGTGTATGGACTTCTCACGCCATATTGATGGGTACTGAAGCCCCTGGCGTATTTTTGTCGTACCACAGTGTACGGATGCAACTTGTTATTGATAAACATATATATAAAAAGAGGATAATGCAAAAAATAGACAAAAAGCTATGCATTGTTTATAGAAAGGCTGCTATGAAAGTGGAACGATACAAATAGTGCGATAAGCAAAAGAAATTGGACTATTTAACATGTCATGGCCAGGGCAGGCCGCGGAATTGTATTAAAAAACAGGTATACTGCTCGCAATAGAGACCACCTGGGAGTTCCACAATGCGGCGTGGCTTGTCTGCTTTCCTGGATCTTGCATCGTTTGTGCGGCAGTTGAATTGCCGAACGGGTCATCCGAAGTATGGAGTCCTGAGAGTAAGTGAAAAAAAGAAAAAAAAAAGGAATCCGGCAGCCCCTGGTGCAGTTTAAGCCGTATTTCGGGCGTGCCGTGATAGTGCCCCTTCCCCTGTGCCCATGGTATTTCAAGAGCGTAGTTATGTATGCGAAGCACTGGTTTCGCTATATCGCGAGGGCTAGGGTTGGGGCCACATTGCTACGCTAGCTCAAAACGTGCCAGGCGGTCTTGTTGTAGGGTACTCCGGGCACGCTTGACAGTGTCCGGCGTTTTGAAGGCCGAACTGGAGAACTTCCTAGAGAGGCTGCTTTGTACTTCTGCTACAAGCGCTGCCGTGTGCTCCTCCGTTCGGAGGGAGCATTAGTTGTTCCCATTGACCATGATTACTCCTCTAGGGCCTGGCATCTTGAGCTTGAGGTATGCATAGTGCGGTATCGCGTAGAATTTTGCGAATGCGGTTCGCCCGAGCAGTGCGTGATAGCCACTACGGAACGGGACTATGTCGAAGATTAACTCCTCGCTTCGGAAGTTATCCGGAGATCCGAAGACCACTTCCAGTGTGAATGAGCCTGTACAGTTGGCTTCTACACCTGGTATGACGCCTTTAAAGGTCGTTTTGGTGGGCTTGATCCTCGAGGGATCTATGCCCATTTTTCGCACTGTATCCTGGCAAAGCAGGTTCAGGCTGCTGCCACCGTCCATGAGGACTCTTGTCAGATGAAATCCGTCAATGATTGGGTCTAGAACCAATGCGGCGAAGCCGCCGTGACGGATGCTAGTGGGGTGGTCCCTTCAATCAAAGGTGAACGGGCAGGAGGACCATGGGTTGAACTTTGGGGCGACTGGCTCCATCGCATATACGTCCCGTAACGCACGCTTCCGCTCCCTCTTGGGGATGTGGGTTGCGTATATCATGTTCACCGTTCGCACTTGCAGGGGAAATCCCTTCTGAACACCGTTGTTCGGCGGCCTGGGCTCCTCCTCGTTGTCGCTATACAGCCCCTTGTCTTTGTTTTCGGCTCTTAACTTGCCTGCCTGCTTAAACACCCAACAATCCCTGTTGGTGTGATTGGCTGGCTTTTCGGGGATGCCATGTATCTGGCACAAGCGGTCGAGTATTCGGTCCAAACTGGACAGGCCCTGAGTATTTCTTTTGAATGGCTTTTTCCGTTGACCGGCTTTGTAGCCTCAGAATCCGGCACTAACTGCCGTATCCTCATTGCTGTTGATGTTAATGCGGCGCTTTTGTTTGTTCCGACGCGACCTGTCGCTTTTGTCCTTGGTATTCGAATTACCAGGGTTCTTGGTTAAATTGTTGCTGCGAGCTAGCCAGCTGTCTTCTCCCGTGCAAAAGCGAGTCATGAGTGTCGTGAGGGCTGCCATAGATTTCGGCTTTTCCTGTCCTAGGTGCCGGGCAAGCCACTCGTCATGGATATTATGCTTGAAGGCCGCTAAGGCCTCTGCGTCCGGACAGTCGACTATCTGGTTTTTCTTTGTTAGGAACTGTGTCCAGAATTGCCTGGCCGATTCCTCTGGCTACTGAATTATGTGGCTTAGGTCATCGGCGTCCGGTGGTTGCACATAAGTGCCCTGGAAGTTGTCAAGGAATGCGGCTTCCAGGTCCTCCCAAGAACCGATTGAGTCTGCGGGCAAGCTGTTAAGCCAATGTCGGGCCGGTCCCTTAAGTTTGAGTGGGAGGTATTTGATGGCATGTAGATCATCACCGCGGGCCATGTGGATATGAAGGAGATAATCCTCGATCCATACCACAGGATCTGTTATGCCATTGTACGATTCGATGTTTACGGGTTTGAAGCCCTCAGGGATTTTATGATCCGTTACTTCATCTGTGAAGCATAGTGGGTGAGCGGCGCCTCTGTATTGGGCTATATCACGACGCAGCCCGAAGGAGCTTTGTCTGTTGAGTTCGGCCCGGCCGGATTTATTGCATCCGGAGTGACGATCACCATCACGTGCCGTGGGGCGCCTGCGCGATCCGTAGATCGATCTTGTTTGCCTTGCCTTGTCCTCCAGTATGTCGCGCAGGTCGGGCGCATTTTCCCGTGCCTTAGTATGCTTGACATGGCGTCGGGGCATGGCTTGAGTGGAGGGCCAAGAGGCCTCTCTGTCGCGGCCGTGAGGTGGCCGGTTGGCCATGTCATGCACTGGTGATGTAGGTGCTTCCTCCTCTAGTCGGGGTAGCAGCCTGCGCTTTGGGTAACTCTTGGAGGGGCGTTCGAGTTCATACTCTTCGGCCGCAAGGACTACAGTCCATCTGTCAGCTAGCAAATCCTGATCAGCTCTAAGCTGTTGCTGCTTTTTCTTGAGGCTGCTTGCCGTGGCCATAAGCCTGCGTTTAAAACGCTCTTGTTTGGCGAGATCCTCTAGCACGACGAACTCGTCGTCGTCGAGGCTTGTCTCGTCTTCGGAGGGAGGCGTATAATTATCGTCCTCAACCTCTTGGTCCGCCGCCCTCTCGTGAATATTGCTGGAGGGGGTGTTCTTCGGCGCTATCCGGAGTAGTATTATCTCCCGTGCCGGAATCACCGTTTTTGCTTTGGCGGGATTTAGAGCGGTGCCGCTGATGCCGGCGCTTGGGCTGTTTCTTAGAGGTATCGTCCCCCGCTGTTCCATCGCCATCTCCTTCCTTTGGAGTGTCCACCATATATATGTCATATGACGAGGTGGCCTTCCAGCGCCCTACAGGTGTTGGTTCTTGTTCGTCTCCTGCATCGTCGTCCATGCCGTCGATGTCTTCGAAGTCGAAGTCAAGCATGTCAGTTAAGTCGTCGACAGTGGCTACGAAGTGGGTGGTGGGTGGGTTTTGAATTTTTTCATCGTCCATATCCCAACCTTGCTGACCGTAGTCCGGCCAGGGCTCTCCTGATAAAGAGAGAGACTTTAGAGAATTCAGGATGTCACCGAAGGGCGAGTGCTGAAAGATGTCCACGGCGGTGAACTCCATTATCGGCGCCCAATCGGATTTGATCAGCAGGGGCGCGGGGGGCTCAGAGTTCGGAGAGGAATCCGGCTCCTCGGAGTCACGGGCCATGCGGAGTGCTGGGCTGGAGTTTGGCTCGATCGCCTCTGAGATCGCAGCCCCTGAGGCAGCGTCCAACCGCTGATCCTCGACCGGCGCAGTAGGCTCCGAATCAATGGTCGGAACCGATGCGTGTGCGTCCTCCAAGGCGCCGTTCGGCGGCAGAGCTATATCATGCCCATCGAGACAGTGCGGCGCGCTTCGCTGTGGCTCGAATCCGTCGAAGATCAAGTCCCCGCGGATGTCAGCCATGTAGTTTAGGCTTCCAAACCTGACCTGATGGCCAGGGGCGTAGCTTTCGATCTGCTCAAGGTGGCCAAGTGAATTGGCCCATAGTGCGAAGCCGCCGAAGACGAAGATCTGTCCGGGGAGAAAAGTCTCACCCTGGACTGCATCGTTGTTGATGATCGGAGGAGCCATCGGGCCTAAAGGTGACGACACAGAGGAACTCTCAATGAAAGCACCAATGTCGGTGTCAAAACCGGCGGATCTCGGGTAGGGGGTCCCGAACTGTGCGTCTAGGCCGGATGGTAACAGGAGGCAAGGAACACGATGTTTTACCCAGGATCGGGCCCTCTTGATGGAGGTAAACCCCTACGTCCTGCTTGATTAATATTGATGGTATGGGTAGTACAAGAGTAGATCTACCACGAGATCAAGGAGGCTAAACCCTAAAAGCTAGACTATGGTATGATTGTTGTATGATGAAGTTGTCCTACGGACTAAAACCCTCCGGTTTATATAAACACCGGAGAGGGTTAGGGTTACACAAAGTCGGTTACAATGGTAGGAGATCTTGAATATCCGCATCGCCAAGCTTGCCTTCCACTCCAAGGAAAGTCCCATCCGGACACGGGACGAAGTCTTCAATCTTGTATCTTCATAGTCCTGGAGTCCGGCTGAAGGTATAGTCCGGCTACCCGAACACCCCCTAATCCAGGACTCCCTCAGGCGATATCTCCGGCTGCTTGCCGGCCATCGCCACAACTCGTTCAAGGAGTCGCTTCTCGACTGCGATTACCAGGGACTCGGCCAGCCGACTGCTCTCGTCTGCGCAAGCGGATGACTTCCGGTAGTCGCCGGCCACAGTCATAATTCCCCTGGAACTGGGCATCTTCATCTTGAGGTAGGCGTAGTGGGGGACCGCCATGAACTTGGCCAAGGTGGGTCGGCCAAGTAGCGCATGGTATGGGCTCTCAAGGTCCACCACCTCAAACCAAACAGACTCTCTTCGGAAGTGATCTTTGTCCCCAAAGAGGATGTCAATCAGAATCTTGCCGATTGGTGAGCAGGAAAGCCCAGGAACAATGCCGTGGAACACAGTCTGGCTGTTCTGAAGCTGTCTTTGCTTGATTCCTAACTTCTCCATGGTGTCCTTGTACAGGATATTGATGCTGCTGCTCCCGTCTATCAGAACTCGCGAGAAACGCGCGGCCCATTTGTCCGTAGCAAAGGTGGCGTCCAGGACCAAGGCGTAGGAGCCCGGACACGGCATCACTTCTGGGTGGTCAGCCCTACTCCTGCTAATGGGCCTCTCGGACTAGTGCATGAACTCTGGCGTCTCTGAGGCTACTGCGTTCACCTCTTGTCGTTGCAGCCGCCTGCTGCGTCGATCATCACCCACACTGGTGAACACCACATAGGCTCCATGCTCTTCAGGGTATTTGTCTTGTACTGCGCCGACTGGCCTGACTGCCAGCTGCTGGGGCGGAGGCGGAGGCGGCTGCCCAGCAGGCGGGGGTGGCAGGAGGCCATCTCCCTTGGCGATCCTGGTGAGCCAGTGGCACTTCCGGGTGGTGTGATTCGACGGCTTTGCGCCGCTGTGGAACTTGCAAGGTCCATCCAAGGTCTGCTCATAGGAGAAGGCCGGCAACTAGTTTGGCTTGCCGCCTTTCTGTCGTTTGGGCGGAGGCTGCTCTTCTGGCTGCTGGGCTTCAACGGTCGTGACCTGCCGGCTGCCGGAAGCCGGCTGCGGGGCCTTGCGCTTGTTGTCGCCCTGCTGTTGTCGCCGGCCGGCATTGTCGGCGTTCTGGGAACGGGGGTCCCCAGACTTGCCTGCCTGCGGCGTGGCTCAAAGGGGGGCCCAGCACGGCCCATCTTCACCAACACAAACCCAAGACCCTCGCGAGGGGCCAAGCCTCGCGGGGCGGATGACGCGGAGCTTCCTCAGGCACGGCCTCGTCAGGCTGGCTCACGAGGAGGCGGAGAGATCAAGGCAGGGTACCTCACGAGGTGCCCATGACGCAAGCCATGACAACTCAGGGCGCCAGGCGGGTGCCAGCCCGCGCAGCGTCCTCCTTTCCTCTTTGGTGCAAAGGGGGCAAGCGCAGCCGCGGAGTACCGAGGCATCAGGCAAAGGTTGCCATTTCGGTGCAACGAGACCAAGAACAGGAGGACTACGAGATGGAGGTCACCGTGGAGCCCAAGACGGTGTCATCACCAGAGCTTTGCGCAGGCGAAGACTACTTTTGCCAGGATAGCTGATACTTGCTGTCCCCCTTCAAATTAGCCCGCCATTGTTGGCTCCCTTCCCGCTCAATATTTGGGGAGAGGACCAGGGCCTCTATAAATAGGACCAGCCACCCACACAACAAGGGGGTCGGTCAGAGGAGAGGAGAGAGAGAGAGAAAGGTGACTGAACTCCTCCGAGCAGTTCATCGCCCCAGCCAAGAATAGGCCCTCGCGAGGCTGTTCTTCCTTGTATTGTTCATCATCATCAGCCCAAGAGGCAATCCACACACCACACACTGGAGTAGGGTATTACACCACAACGGTGGCCCGAACCAGTATAAACCCTGTGTCTCTTGTGTTGTTCTTTCCTTAGTTTAGATCCAAGCATGGCGGAGGGGTGCAGGTAGGTAGGAGGCGAAATCTCCACACGCACCCCAATGTTCGAACCTCAAGGGTCTGCCGGAACCCGAACTTCGACATTTGGCGCGCCAGGTAGGGGTGTGCCGGAATTCGTCTTCCACCGCCCCGTTCTCCTCCGACCGTCACGCCCATGTCTGATGCTCGTCGGGCCCGCGCCGAGCGCTAGGCCGCACTCGCTTCCCGCGTCGCCCAGACGGCCCCTGTCGGCGGGCATCCACGCCGTTCCCCGTCACCTGCCGTCAACGCCACCACCGGCCCGGCGGGGGACGAGCGGCAAGCATCGTCCCAGCATCCGTCCGTGCGGCAAGACGGCCGCACCGCAACTCCCTCGCTCGCCCCAGCTGGATCTTCGTCCCGCGCGCTCCGCGCGCGCATGGAGGCTCGGGCTGCACTCATCGCGGCTAACGAGCTCCTGTGCTACCGTCCCGTCGACGACGTCTACGAAGAATGGCTCGACCGCGTCGCCGAGCTCATCCGCGCTCCAGGGGGCTCTTCCGCGCCGTCCGTTCCACTGCACCGCACCCCGCCCCGCGCGGGCGAAGAGGCTCCGACGGTGCCCCGGCCGCCTCCTCCTCAAGAAGACGCCATGGCTCCAAGGTGCATGGCCCCTAGGCGGAACCCGCTCCGTCAGGTGCCAGCGCAGAAAGAACAGAGCTGCCAAGAAGTCCCTCGCCCGCCAGAAGCTGCCCGGGAGCTCCTTGCTCCGGCACGTCGCGACCATCCCCCTACTCCAGCGCGTGGGGACATGCAAGACCAGGCTCTCCGTCACCTAAGGCCTCCCGTGGACACAGCAGGCTGCCGCGCCTACACCACCGAACTACGCAGCGTCGCGTGGCCCGGCAAGTTCAAACCAGACATGCCTCCTTGCTACGATGGCATGGCCGACCCTGCGGAGTTCCTCCAACTCTACGAGCTGGGCATCGAAGCTGCCAATGGAGACGAGAAGGTCATAGCGAACTGGTTTCCCATGGCGCTCAAGGACGGGGCCCGCACCTGGCTCCTGAACCTGGCTCCAGGCACAATCTCCTCCTGGGAAGAGATGCACACCCGCTTCATCGCCAACTTCCAAGGTACTCACGACCGGCCACCCGCCGTGAGCGACATGCGCCGCATCAAGCAACAACCCGGGGAAACCCTGCAGGAGTACATCCAGCGCTTCAACAACGCACGCCTCAAGATCCCCAAGGTGACTGAGGAGGCCATCATCTCAGCTTTCTCCGACGGGGTGCGCGACGTCAAGATGACGGAGGAGCTGGCGATGCATGAAGACCTGTGCACTTCCTTGGAGCTGTTCAACTTGGCAAACAAGTGCGCCAGGGCTGAGGAGGGGCGTCTCTCCCTCCTCGAGCTGCCTGCCGCAGACCCAGAAGAGAAGAAGCTCAAGGCCAAGGATGTGAAGCGCAAGGGGGCTGCAGTGCTCGCGGCAGAACCAGACACCAAGCGGGGCAGAGATCAGCCCGAACCTCCCAAGGGCAGCCGGTACTGCGTGTACCATGACCTCCACACCCACAATACCAACGAATGCCAAGAACTCCGAGCCGTGCATGAAGGAAGGATCGGCCGTCGCCCCGACCGCGGTGACCGGGGCTACGGTCGAGGAGGAGGAAGAAACACAGGATGCTGGGAAGACCGTGGGCCGCGCCAAGGGTGGCGCGACCAACCTCGCGAGGATCGCTGGCGAGACCCGCCTCGCGAGAGAGGATGGAGGGATCAGCCTCGCGAGGGAGAATGGAGGGATCAGCCTCGCGAGGATTGCCCGCTAGGCAAGGCAGGCCTCCCACCGCTGCCGCCGCAGCCAAGGAGAAACGATGACCGCCATCAGGACGAGGAGGCTGGGGGCTTCCAGGAGCCGCGCGCGATCGCCTGCATCCTGGGTGGAGCTCAAGCCCCAGCCTATCAGCGCATCTTCAAGCAGTTCGCCCGCGAAGTGAACGCAGTACTCCCTAGACTCGAAGCAACACGCCCTCTCAGGTGGTCGGCGTGCGCCATCACGTTTAACTCAGCAGATCAGCTCAAGTGTGCGGCAACAGCCGGAGTCCCCCCGATGCTTTGTTCCCCAATCATCAGCAACGTGGTGGTCACCAAGACCCTCATTGATGGTGGGGCAGGGCTCAACGTCCTGTCCGTGGAGACGTTCAACAACCTCCAAGTGCCCTACAGCCAGCTTCAGCCAACCAAGCCCTTCTCCGGTATCACTGACGGCTCCACGGTCCCGATTGGGCAGGTCCGCCTCCCTGTCACCTTCGGGGCACGCGACAACTACCGCACCGAGCTCATCGACTTCGACGTCGCTCACATTCGCCTGCCGTACAACGCCATCCTTGGGTACCCAGCGTTGGCCAAGTTCATGGTCGTAACTCATCGCGGCTACAACGTCCTCAAGATGTCAGGAAGTGGCGGAGTCATCACGGTGCCCTGTGAAGAGAAGGGCGCGGTGTGTTCCCTGGAACGAGCCTTTCAGGCCGCATCACTAGAAGACCCGGATCACGGAAGCAGGAGGCTTCCTGAGACCGCCCCCAAGAAGAACAAGACATCATCTGGCCCGGCCCCTCAGGAGGCAAGCCTCTCATGGCCCGCGTCTGCCCAGGGGGAACCTCCTTCCATCGCATAGGAAAGCGTGCCCGGCGCCCTCCCCAGGCAGGGCTCGGGGGCTCTCCCCTGGAGGGCCACCGACCTAGCTAGGGTCACGAGGGAGGCGCTTGGGCACCACATGGAGGCGTGTTTTGAAGCACGTTTCCCTCAAGAAGGAGCAAGGCAAGGAGATCCAGACCCACAGGAGTTCATCAGCAAGGCCATTCAGGAGCTACAGGAGTCAAGAGTCATGAGAGGCGCCCGCCGCCTACCGGCAGTGGCCCCCCATCCAGGTGAGGATGGTGGGCTGCGCATCTGCATCGACATACCAAGGCTCAACCGAGTCGTCTCTCTAGAGCGCCTCTGGCCCTCGCGAGTGGGGCGCAGCGGAGGTCCACCCCACAGCTACGTTCGCATGCCTTACGGCTTGCCGAACGCGGCTGACGCGTACCAGCGCCTCATGAGGGGCATCACGGAGGCACGAGAGGCCAGGCGTTCTGCAGCCCTGGCAGAGATGGAGATGGCCCGCGAGGAGCCGCCAGCGCCTCCGGAGCCTCCTGAGGCCCCTGGGCCTGGGGGGGCTCGTGAGGATCGGCTCCCACAGCCCCCGGAGCCTGCTACACCAACACCCCTTCATCCTCAACATCATCAGGTGACATCTTTCGAGTTTTACTTCCAGTTGGGAGCGCCCCCAGGGCTGCATTATTCCCAGGCCGCGTGGGTCCGTCCCTGCGGCGTGTATCCCTTTATTCCATGTTGTTAGCTTACCTTGTTGGGGGCGCCCCTCAGGCTACGTGATCCCCAAGCCGCTCGGGCCAGGCCCAGTGGCCTATATCCCATTTGCGTTTATTTCCGATCATGCGTTAGACCCACCATGCTTGATTATTTGACGCCGGTCCACGGCACCTCTTCTCCTCCATGCCAACCACTTGCACGTTAAAGGGGGGCACCTGAGCATCGCGACTCAGGGCTCTTACTGGCTCTCCAGCCCTCACCCTCTGGCCTTGTCCATGGCATCGCGACCTGGCATACCAACGACGGCTGAGACCAGCTCGAGGGCCGGGACCCGAGGACGTAGAGTGCCGACATCTAACCAAATTTGCAGGGACACATCACAAGATAAGGCCCAGTGCCAGGCGCAACCCGCCTAGAGGTAGGGCCCCATGAGTCCCGCGCTGGCTCGCGGGTGCCTAGATACACCTCGCCAGGCCCTACCATGCCAGCCACGTGTCAGGGGGGGTTGTACACACCCCGGGGGCTCCTCCCGGAGGGGGTCAACTCCCACGTACCAGTGGAAGCACCATGCTCCGCGCTAGCTGACGACACTGCCGAGGAGCGGCTATGCCCGTACACATATGGTAGCACTATGCTTCGCGCTGGTGATAAACAACTAAGGGTGGCCCCCGGGCCGCATCAACCTCAGGGAGCCCAGAGCTCAGTGTCTAGCCTCATAGTAACGCCTCCCCTCGGGAGTGCCGCGCGAGGGGGCTGGGCACGGGGGCTGCGTCTGGGTCACACCCAGACGCACGCCGCCCGGCCAGGTCCCCCCGGGCCTGGTTCATCGCGCGTCTCTCCCCGAGCGGAGCCAAGGTACGAAGGCCATTTGAGCGTCAAGGGGGACTCCTGAGCATCGCGACTCAGGAGCCTAACTGGTCACGTAGCCCCTCACTGCGTGGCCCCGTCCTGGTTTCCGGTCGGGACCATCGCTGGGTGAGGCACGCGCGCGGCCGGGCCCTGCAGACGTAGAACGGTGGATCCACCCGCATCACACCTCCCTACTTGCTGTTCGTGCGCCAAGGGGGACTCCTGAGCATCACGACTCGGGAGCCTAACTTGTCACGTAGCCCCTCACTCCTTGGTCCCGTCCTGGTTTCCGGTCGGGACTATTGCTGGGTGAGGTACGCGCGGGGCCGGGCTCTGCCGGCGTAGAACGTAAGCAAGTAGGAAGGAAAAGCGCTAATCTCAATGAATTCAAAAGCAAATATTACAGTCCACACTGTTATTTCAATGCCAAACGCAAGTTTAAACGCCTCCCCGAGGCATGATACGTGTGCAGGAATCAAAAGCAGGACAGGAGCCACGACGGAGTCACTTGGCGGCGGGGGAGCAGCACGAAGCGGGTTCACCTCATGGAGCAGCGGGGTCGGCAGCGCCTTGCTCCGGCTTGGTGCTGAAGGCCCGGAACTTCCCCAACAGAACCTCTGCGTGACCCTTCACGGCCTCGGCAGCGGCAGCGGCACGCTCACCGCTCACTGGCTCCAGCAGGCTGTCGAGGTCGACACCGGGATCGCGAATGTAGATGTGGGTGAGGACCCGCGTCAGTGCTGCAGAAGACAGGACACACGCCTCGGCCTCGGCCGTGGGGCCAAGGCCAAGGGCGACATCTTCAAGAGCGTGAACCAGGAAGGGAAGCAGCTTGGCGGGGCCGTTCTCGGCGCCAGCCAGCGGGCTCTCCAGGCTGCTGTCGTAAAGCGTCCTCAGCGAGGAGCGAGCCTTCGCCTCCAACTCCGTGAAGGCCGCGTGGTCCTCGGCAAGAACCAGGGCCTTGCCATCCAGCTCGGCCTTCCTCGCCCCCAACTCCTACTCCAGCGCGCCTAGGCGGTCGCGGCGCTTCCTGAGCTTGGCCTCCCGGCCCTCGACGGCTGCCTCGTGAGCCTTCACGCCTTCTTCCTGCTCTTGGCGAAGGCAGACCTCTTCCGCGAGCCGATCCCGCAAGCCTTGCAGCTCGTCCTCCAGCGCCTTGCGGCGACCGCGGACGTCGACCACCTCCCCCAAGGCTACATCACGGGCAGCCTTCGCCTCCAGGACAGCCTGCTTCTCCTCGTCGCATGCCGTCGAGGCCTGGACCAGCGCCGCCCGAATCGAGGCGTCGGAGCGAACCCATCCAGAAGCCAGCTCCAAACGCCCGGCCACCAAGCGGGGGTCGGCGCCAAGAAGATCCTGCCACAGTCGGTCCAGCTCAGCAACAGCACGATCCAGAACGGCAGAAGGAGTCGGAGAGACAGCGGCCGGTGGAGTAGGAGGAGAAGGCGGCAGCGCAGCCGCAGCATCCTGAGGCGGAGTCTGCCGCGCCCCAACAGCTATAGTGGCGGCGGCAAGCAAGAGCACCTCGGGAGCCACTTGGGCCGTGGGGGCTGAGCTCGCCCCAGCCGGCTCAGCCAGACCTCGCGAGGACGACCGGGCAGGAGAAGCCTGTGCGTCACGGTCACCTTCCTTCGCGGGCAGAAGCGCTGCCACGGATGGAACCTCGGGAGCCCCCTTCGGCTTCTTTGCTGCGGGCGCCAACCTATCCAAAGATGCGGATGTCAAGCCTCAGAAGCAGAGCAAGAGATAAAGACAAGAATCGAATGCTTACGGGTCGTCGCCAGTGAGCTCAAGCGGCCTCCGGCCAAATTTGAAGCCTGAAAGCCGGCTGGAAGGGTCAACCTCGGGAAGCTTGGAGGCGGAAGGTGCGTCTGCGGTTCGCCCCGGGGCCGGAGGAGACCCGCGGGAGATCAGCCCGGTCCTGTCCTTCTTCGGGATCGGGGGCGAGCTCCCGCCGTCTTGCTCGTTGTCGTCTTCGTCGTCATCCTCGTCGTCATCATTCGGAGAGAGGCGGAGAACGCGGGACCTGCGCCGGGGGAGGGGAGCCCTCGACTCTCCGTCAGTCGCCTCGGAGTCAGGCCCCTTTCCGCGCTCCCCTCCCTCTTCCTCTTCGCTGGAGTCGCCGGAGGGCATGTCCACCGGTTCCTCGGGAGATTCCAGGGGCACTGGCCCATCCCCGTTGAAGACGGGCGTGGACTTCACCACCCGCTCCCAGTCGTTGCGGAGGAACAAGGGCGTAGGAGCGCCCTCCAGCCTCGCCACATTGCCCCCGACCAGAGATTGGAGAACCGCAGCCAGGTCTCCGGCGGCCAAGGCCGCGGGGTTCGGACGGGGCCTCCACATTGGAAGCGAGTACTGCCGAAGTGGAGCCAGCCGGTGCTCCAGGAACTCCCTCAGCAGCGACGCGCCGGTCAGCTTCGCCGCCGCCATGTCGGTCGGCCTCAGATCCGCGTCCATCTTCTCCAGCACCATCTTCGCGCGGGGATCCGTGAGCTCCGCTCGACCCCAGTCGCTGGAGCTCGTGGGCTGCTCCATGGGCAGGATCAGCCGAGGGTGGATGCGCCCAGCATCCACCAAGATCCACTTGCTCCTAAAGCCCTCAATCCTCTTCCCAGAGTTCGAGATGGCAATGGCGCCGCCGGATGCAACGAAGCTCGCGCACGCGGAAGCAGTCCCACGAGAGGTCTGGAGGTAGAAGTAGTGGCGCAGCAAGGCCACTGAGGGCTGCACCCCAACATGTGCTTCGCAATAATAAGCAAAGATTGCCAGGAGAAGGACGAAGTTGGGATGGAGAGGCAGAGCCTGTAGCTTGTAATGGCGGAGGACAGAGAAGACGAACTCGGAGAAGGGAGGCACCATGCCAGCAACAATGGCACTTACGAAGAGCAGATAGAAGGTGCTCCTTTGACCCTCAGGGGTGGCGGAGCCGGCCTTGAACACCTTCTCCCCGTTGATGCCCCACGCCGTCGCCATCCAGCGCAACCGGGCGAGGCCCGCCTCCGACAGGTTCGGCGAGTCTAGGGCAGACGAGTACCAAGCTGCGGCCGGGGGCTGACAAGGCGCCATGGCTCCCTAGACCGCGCGGTCAGAGCAGATCTGGAAATCTCGGAGGAAGGAAGGAGAGGCGCAAGAAAGGGGATCTGAGCAGCAACCGGAGAAAGCAAGAAGCAGGGCCTAGGCGGATGCCACTACTTTATCAACTCGCGTGGTTGCTGAGACGCCCACGTCCAGTCAACCGCCACGCGGCGCCCAAGGCCGCAGGCTGTTAGGGCCTGCGGCGCTTCGCTCTTGCCCTTCTGCCTCCCTGCACGGCCAAGTCTGGGCGCGCCTTGGGCCCGGGGGCTACTGTCGGCGTTCTGGGAACGGGGGTCCCCAGACTTGCCTGCCTGCGGCGTGGCTCAAAGGGGGGCCCAGCACGGCCCATCTTCACCAACACAAACCCAAGACCCTCACGAGGGGCCAAGCCTCGCGGGGCGGATGACGCAGAGCTTCCTCAGGCACGGCCTCGTCAGGCTGGCTCACGAGGAGGCGGAGAGATCAACGCGGGGTACCTCACGAGGTGCCCATGATGCAAGCCATGACAACTCAGGGCGCCAGGCGGGTGCCAGCCCGCGCAGCGTCCTCCTTTCCTCTTTGGTGCAAAGGGGGCAAGCGCATCCATGGAGTACCGAGGCATCAGGCAAAGGTTGCCATTTCGGTGCAACGAGACCAAGACCAGGAGGACTACGAGACGGAGGTCACCGTGGAGCCCAAGACGGCGTCATCACCAGAGCTTTGCGCAGGCGAAGACTACTTTTGCCAGGATAGCTGATACTTGCTGTCCCCCTTCAAATTAGCCCGCCATTGTTGGCTCCCTTCCCGCTCAATATTTGGGGAGAGGACCAGGGCCTCTATAAATAGGACCAGCCACCCACACAACAAGGGGGTCGGTCAGAGGAGAGTAGAGAGAGAGAGAAAGGTGACTGAACTCCTCCGAGCAGTTCATCGCCCCAGCCAAGAATAGGCCCTCGCGAGGCTGTTCTTCCTTGTATTGTTCATCATCATCAGCCCAAGAGGCAATCCACACACCACACACTGGAGTAGGGTATTACACCACAACGGTGGCCCGAACCAGTATAAACCCTGTGTCTCTTGTGTTGTTCTTTCCTTAGTTTAGATCCAAGCATGGCGGAGGGGTGCAGGTAGGTAGGAGGCGAAATCTCCACACGCACCCCAATGTTCGAACCTCAAGGGTCTGCCGGAACCCGAACTCCGACAGGCGTCTGCCGCCGGAGTTCTTGGAGCCTGAGGAGCTACTTTGCCAGTCGTGCTGATTTGAATTTCCGCCTTCATGGAGGAGTCGGCCGTGGCGTACTTGTCCGCTATGATCAGCAGCTTGTCGAGGGTTTCTGGCTCGTCGCAGAGGAGCTTGTGCTTGAGGAGGGTGCCTTCTCGGCACCCGGCTGTGAAGTACTCGATGGCCTACACCTCGTGCACGCCCTCGCAGGAGTTCCGGAGCTCAGCCCAACGCGTGAGGTAGTCGCGAGTTGACTCGTCAGGACCTTGCACGCACAAGGAGAGCTGACGAGGCTTGGGAGGACGCTTGTCCGTGCTGGTGAAGTTGCGGACGAATGCTTCAGTGAAGTCGACCCAGCTGTTGATGCTGCGGGGCTTTAGGCTGTTCAGCCGTGTCCTGGCCGTGCCCTGGAGCATGAGCGGAACGTATTTTACGGCGACACGCTTGTTGCCGTTTGCTATGCTGACAGCCGTGGAATAGTCGACTAGCCAGTCTTCCGGCTTCACGGAGCCGGTATACTTGGGCGTGTCTCTTAGGAGCGTGAACCCTCTGGGAAAGGGCTCGTCCCGAATGCGGGGCCCGAAACAAGGCGCACCCAGCTCGTCTTCTTCTTCCAGCGCCAGGGACCGGTGAAGTCGGTCGATCCGGTGGCGGGCGTCATTTTCTCCAACTCCTTCTTGGCGGCCAAGGCGGTCACCGAGAGTCGGATGGTCAACAGGCGGCAGGGAGACTCGCCTCTCCTTGCGCGGAGGGGGAGGCAGACAGTCGTCCCATCGTTCCACTGCTCTCGGGCGGCCATCTCGGTCGCGCTCTATGGTAATGCGAGTCCGACTGTGGCTGACAGCCGGCTCCTTGTCCTTTGTTCCTCGGGCGCCGCCAGTCGGTGTCCGAGACGTCGCGCCTTGATCTCGGTCGGGTCATCGTTTGGCCGCTGCGGCGCCTCCGTGCGGCAGCCGGCCTCGTTCTGCGCGGCGGCCGCGTCAAGGAGCCGCTGGACTCGCTCCATCATGAGGCCGCGTTCTTCGCCCTCGAAATTCTCCAGCTCATCCGCCACTACCTGGGCGGCTCGGATGTTCTCCGCCGGTGTAGTGTACACGGGGCGGCTAGCCCCAAATAGACTGGCGATGGCTACGCCACGCTACTGGACTGTGCCAAGGCGGCTGGGCCCTGCCGGGGCCAGCGAGCCGCCAACAGCGCGATCCATCTCCCGCTGGTAAGCTTCTGACAAGCGTCTCATGCTGGCCAGCTTCTTCACGCCTTCAACGAGCTGAAGGCGGCGCACTTCTAACGTCTCCGCGTCAGCATCCTCCGGAATGGGCACAGTCAGGTCTTGCAGCGCTGCGCCGAGTGAGTCGGGTGCTCCTCCGCCAGGGAACTCGTCATGACTGATGACTAGCACCTCAGTGACGGTGCTTCCGTCGCTCTCTGCGTGGGGGAGAGGTTCGTCGTAGACCACCACGTTGGTGGGGAACGCTTCGATCGACGCGGTGTCGGAGTCGACCAGCATAGGGTCGGTGGAGCCTACGGACTCCAAGTCTACGGCAGGCTCGCCGGAAACGTGGAGTTGATCGAGGAGGCCCGTGAGGAGGTTTTCGGGGCCGCCCGCGCCTGCGTCGGACGCAGGTTCGTCGGAGAAGCGGACCTCGCCGACAAGTTCGGCCAAGGAGCTGGCTGCGCAGGCGATCTCAACACCGCGCAGCGCGTCGATGCAGACTTCGCCTGGCGTGCCTGGCTGGCTGCGCTCGCCAGGGAGGAAAAGGGTTCCCGTCCAGAACAGATCTCGGGACGGCGGTGCATTATGCCCCACGGTGGGCGCCAAATGTCGGGGGTTTGGTGCGACATATGCCAACGGATGGCTTATCATGGTGGAGGCGAGTAGAACGTCGCCGGTGCCTGGAAACGGGATGAGGCGAAGACATGCACGCCGGCGGATCTTACCCAGCTTGGGGGCTCTCTAGGGAGATAATACCCCTACTGCTGCTCTGCGGGGTCTCCGCATGATCACTATGGCCAAGTGTTTACACGGTTGCTCCTTGAGCTGTTTCTGGTGGTAGAAGAGGGCAAGGCTAGCTCTCTCCTTCTATCTGGTATGGTCTAGAACTACTGGGATCCAACCCCTTGCAAGGGTGCCCTGGGGGGTTTATATAGGCCTACCCCCCAGGGGTACAATGGTAATTCGACTGGGCGCGGGCCCAGCCGTCAGTGCCTCCGACCTCCGACTTCTCCGTCGAATGCTGGGGCCCGCCGACTGGTGGGCCCCGCCGACTGGTCTGGTACGGAGCCGACAGGCCGCATCCGCCGCGGGCGGGTCTTGCCGAGCGCTGATTACTGTAGTCGTGCTTCTGATGACGCAGGCTTGGTCATGGGGTCGTGGCAACAGCCCCGCCGCCTGGCGGGCGATCACTGTGGCCACTCCCCATCTCATCTTGATTAATGGAGCGTGGGCCCCGGGGGAGGGCTCAACCGACTCCCCCGGGCTGACTCCCGACGGGTCCGACTGGCGGATCTCCCGCCGTCTCCCGAGGTCTCGCTGACTGGTGGGCCCCGCTGCCTCCAGGCCGTACAGACAAGCCGTCGTGGGCACAGGACTTGGTACTGTGGTGCTGATGTCAGGGCCGGCCGGGCAACAGTGCCACGCCGCACGGAGATCTTCCCGGGTATGGCGTGCTGTGGCCATGCCTGCCCTTGGTAAGGGGCGGGGAGTGGGCTTCACTGTAGCCGTGCCCCTGCCCCGTCCCCTTCGATGAGGTCATGGGTTTGCTGGAGTAGCCGGCCGACTCCCCAAAGCCGGCTTCTCTGGAAGTCGTCCCTGGGACTCGGCCGTGAGCGGGCAGACGGCCGCCCTGCCGTTGACTCCTCATGGGACGGCTCTTCGCCCCGGGGTCTTGAGGGGCGCATCCTGCCCTGATGTCTTGAAAGGTTATGGGACTCGGCTTGGCCTACCCGTGGCCCATTACTCCGACAACACATAAACTCATAATACCGACCGTCACCGAACATTAAGCGTGTGGACCCTATGGGTTCGAGAACTTTGTAGACATGACCGAGAATCATTTCCGGTTAATAACCAATAGCGGAACTTGGATGCTCATATTGGTTCCTACATATTCTACGAGGATCTTTATCGGTCAAACCGCATAACGGAATACGTTGTTCCCTTTGTCATCGGTATGTTACTTGTCCGAGATTCGATCGTCGGTATCTCAATACCTAGTTCAATCTCGTTACCGGCAAGTCTCTTTAATCATTCCGTAATGCTACATCCCATAACTAACTCATTAGCTACATTGCTTGCAAGGCTTATTGTGATGTACATTACCGAGAGGGCCCAGAGATACCTCTCCGACAATCGGAATGACAAATCCTAATCTTGATCCATGCCAATTCAACAAACACCATCAGAGACACCTATAGAGCACCTTTATAATCACCCAGTTATGTTGTGACGTTTGGTAGCACACAAAGTGTTCCTCCGGTATTAGGGAGTTGCATGATCTCATAGTCATTGGAACATGTATAGTTATGGAGAAAGCATTAGCAACAAACTAAACGATCATCGTGCTAAGCTAACGGATGGGTTAAGTCAATCACATCATTCTCTAATGATGTGATCCCGTTAATCAAATGACAACTGATGTATATGGTTACGATACATAACCATCATTGATTCAACGAGCTAGTCAAGTAGAGGCAAACTAGTGACACTCTGTTTGTCTATGTATTCACACATGTACTAAGTTTCCGGTTAATACAATTCTAGCATGAATAATAAACATTTATCATGATATAAGGAAATATAAATAACAACTTTTTTATTGCCTCTAGGGCATATTTCCTGTAATCCACTGGAGAGTCCCTGGTCCTGAGAATCCACCTGAACCCAAGGAAGGGGAAGTGATCATTTTTGTCGACCACGTGAGTCGAGGATTCAGCCTTCCCGGATCAAAATTCTTCCACTATGTGATTCATTTCCTTCAACTCCACCATCAAGATATTGGGCCTAACTCTGCTTCCAATATCTGTAATTTTCAAGTGTTTTGTGAAGCCTATCTGCAAGAGGAGCCCTCAGTCGAACTATTCAGAGATTTCTACTACTTAAACCGCCGTACCGAATTTGTGGACGGGCCCAATACTGAACTTGGCAGGGATTCAATCCAAAAGAGGAAAGATGTCAGCTTCCCTCACGCTAACCATCATAGCCACCCCAAAGACTAGAATCAAACTTAGTTCTACTGCCAAGATACATCTCCAACTGGTGAAAATCCTCTGTCGGGTTATCGTGCTCACCGGCTTACCAGCACACATCCACTCCCCCAAAGACTCACTGCAAAGGAACGGGCGAAGTATGCCCCACAGGTTTCAAAGCTCAGAGCCTTTATGGCGAATGGGTTAACAGGCATTGACTTTGTCCGTTGTTGGGTGTCTTGGAGTGTTTTGCCCTTAAGCCGTCGGCCCGGGTTAATGTGTGAATATACAGGGAATGTGAAAGACCCTCAACGCCATATTGACATTCAGCTGGCTCATGTTGAAATCACTCAAGCCGTCAAGAAAATGTTGAATGAACCGGTGGCCGAGTGCAGCAAAACATGACTTAGTCCTTACTGCGCTTCCAATAAGCCGCCAGCGATAAGAACTGCTCAACTCTTGTTGTAATCCATATCCTCAATACTCCCTTATGATCTTCTCAATTTTTTAACAGGGTGATGATCCATTCTGAGGAAACCACTGGATAAACCGGCCAAAACAGCTCGTCCCAAGACCAAGGCCAAGAAACCCGCCAAGAAGAAAACCGCCGAGTTAAACCTTGACGATGACGATGATAACCCGGAGTCAGAGGTAGAAATTGACTCACTTGGCACCTTTTTCATACACCTCATTGACAATGATTATTATCAGGACAATGCAGAAGCCAGCCATGCAAATGACGTAGAGTTAGTTACTCTCTCATCTGGCTCAGAACCTCTCCCCACATAGAAAACCGACAAGCAAGCCGGAAAGTAAGATTTTCTCACCCTCTTGCTTACTTGGATCCAAACTTTCTTTTGAAGAAATAGCAACACGAAGCTCGCCGCACAACCCGACACAGCGGCCACGTGGTGACTTCTTTCGGTTTACCGAACACGCCAGTTCGTAAACGCCGCCCAGAGGTCTCTTATACTTCTGATCCATGTTATTTCCGACAACCTCTTAATCCGTATGATTCGAATTATCAGGGAACTTCCCATTCTTCCTCTGGAGAGTCAACAGGAACACAGATTCTAATCCTTAAAACGGTTCCTGGGTGAGCATATTTAACTAACCCTTCATATCTTATACTTGATCTTTATACTGACCTGCACTTATTATTTTCAGGGCCCAAGCCAGAGCCAGTAAAAGGGCCAAACCAAATAGACCGGCCGAGGACAACATTCCCACTGATCCGGAAGAGACTCCAGAATAGTCTAACCCACATACTGAGGCTATTCTTGATGATCTGTCGCTGCCAGACCATGAAATCTCATCTGAGCCTATGGAAGTTGATCCGATGCCTCATACTGATAATCCATCAAGCCCCACCAAAGTTGCTGATGATAAGACTGAAGATGTCATAGTCACTAGTGTTGGTTACACATCTCCAGGCAATCCTACTGTTCTGTTAAAACATAGTGCCAAATAAGAATTGTCTGCTATTGACAAAGGCAAGTTGAAGGCAGATTTGGAAAGCTATGCCCACCTTGGCGCCCAAGATATTCATTCTGGGTTTTTAAATCATTTGTACACAAGCCACGACTATGAAGCCGGTTTACTGAATATGATGAAGGAACGATATGAGGAAAATGTTGTTAACTCTGCAAAAATATTCTTCCCTTAGCCGCCAAGTTGATTGAACATGATAGAATAGAATGTTTTGTAAACTTCCAAGAACTATATAGAACAACTCTAGTAGCCCCCAAGGGCGGGTTTATATTGTCAATATGAACCGGGACTTGTAGAATAACAACTCTTTGATTTTTCCTGTATAACCTCCAAGGTCCGGTTTACACTTTCAAAATGAACCGGAACTTCAGAATAATAGCTCTTCAAATTTTTCTATGTATCCCCCAAGTACCGACTTAACAAATATGTGAAGTTGGGACTAATTATGCTGTAAGGCACAAAATTCTTGTGTTTGGACCTTGATAAACCAGTTAACCACCAAGCTTATAGTGGAAGAAAAAATCCAGTGTTAACTAGAGCAAATACCCATTAGCCCCCAAGTGCCAAGAATAATACTTGTGTTGAGCTTGGGACTTGTTAAAATTTTTGATAAGAAGCAATATACATTAGCCCCCAAGTGCCAAGGATGATACTTGTTATGTACTTGGGACTTTTGAATATGCACTATTATCTCATAAACGACTTATGTCTTCCAGGCTGATCCTAGCAAGAAGGAAATCCAAATCGCCGACCTTCAAGAAAATGTCAAATCTCAACAGGCAGAGACTGCCAAAGCCAAAGATATGCTAACCAGTGCATTAGCAATAATGGAAAAACTGAAGGAGGGCTTCAAGAATGAGCGGGCAGGTTGGGATACAGAAAAATCAACTCTGCTGAAGAAGGCTGAGGATGCTGAAGCGGCCCTTAAACCGGTAGCAGAAGAGCTGACTGGCTTAAAGCAGCAAATAAATGCCATGATTGCTGCCATTTTTGGTAAGTAGCTTCGTTATGAGCATTAAACATGTATTCTCTAATGACACGCCGGTTTATAGACGTTTTTGTTGATGATGCAGGATCCCGCGTTGCTCATCTTGGCGCAGATATGCGGCAAAGACTGAAAGCCACCTATACACTTATAGAGCAATTATATACCGGCGCGCAACGGATTATCTGCATAGCTTCTTATAACAAACAGCTGCCAACCTTGATCAAGGAAACATTGGAAAAGATGGCAATGATGCCTGCACAGTTTGAAGAGCTAAAGAAATCATCTGCCAGGGCGGGTGCTCTCACTGCGCGAACTCTGGCCAAAGCATGGATATCTGATCTTGATCTGGCCGATTTGGCAAACGGCTACCCAAGCAAAAAGGAGGACGGATCAGACTTTGATGCTGATGATCTCGAAACCCTCACTAGGGAGATGCGCCCGTTGGCTAGAAATTGGCTGAAGAGACCAATCTTTCACATTATCAGTCCATTTATGATCCCGACAACAAGAGAGTTAAAGCGCCAACTCATGATGTTCCAGATCTTATTCCTCAAATCCGTAAGCATACTTATGCCCCTAATATTGAACCCTCCACACTCATAAGTGATGAAGCTGTATTCAAAGCCTTAACTAGGATCGATTGGACAACCATTGACTTCCAGCCACTGGGTAGAGAGGAGGAAGATGAACTGGCGTCGGATGATCCGCAACCGTCAAGTCAGCCAGGCCAAGATTCATAAACTGGAGCCGGATTTATCATCTGGTTTCTCCGAGACGTTTAAAAACAATTATTCTTTTGGGCACCAAGCGCCTTGTAATAGGCTAGTTTAAAACTCTTATTCTGCTATGCCATCGTGCATATTTGCTGTGCATGACACTGTTCATCTGTCATGTTAAGATATGCCATGTATGCTTTATGATATTAGCAATTTTGAATCTGTTCCTGCATACAACAGGTGAAAGTGTCCTGGCGGTTTACCGTTGGACGGGTTATAATGCCCAATATAAACCATAGGAAACTATTATAGTATATAACCAAGGCTTAACTGAATAATAACCATATATGACTGAAAATATGTCATACATGTGATATTTGATCACTTTGTTGGTTTACCAAACCAGTATGATAAGGGTGATAACCCAAAATTTGAGCACCAGTAATTATTCGAGATTGCCGGTTGCTACCTCTTGAGCATGCGTTGGTTTTCTCTTGAAGAGGAAAGGGTGATGCAGCAAAGCAGCGTAAGTATTTCCCTCAGTTTTTGAGAACCAAGGTATCAATCCAGTAGGAGACCACGCGCGAGTCATCTCGTACCTACACAAACAAATAAGAACCTCACAACCAACGCGATAAAGGGGTTGTCAATCCCTTCACGGGCACTTGCAAGAGTGAGATCTGATAGAGATAATAATAATAATAAGATAAATATTTTTGGTATTTTTATGATATAGATTGAAAGTAAAGATTGCAAAATAAAATAGATGTAACATCCCAAAATTCTAAATTTTGGAATGTTATATTAAATAAATTATTATGATTGTTTGTTTTATTATTGTGTGGATGATTGTGTGAAAATGATTGTAAATTGAAAACTTTTTGAAAGTTGAATAAGAGGGCCAAAACTTTTCATCTTGCATTTTGATCTTCCTGAATTCAAATTAATTTCATCACAAAACCCTAGAGTGAAGATAATATGACTTCTTCCATTTAAAGAAATGAAAAGGGGTTTGAAAATGATTTGAATTCCATTTGAAACATTTCAAATTTAGAAACTTTAAGGAACTCAATGAGTTCATAAAATGACTTCTTCAAATTTGAAGGAAGAGAGTTGGAAGTTTCAAAGAAATAATTTGAAAGTCACTTTGAAGTTATTTGGATTTCCAAATTTCAAATCCATTTGGGAGTTATTTGGGTTTATATTCAAATTATTTTTCACCTAAAAATAAATAAATAGAAATAAGGGTAAAATGATTCCCTACAATAGAAAATTAGGAGAAGATAAATTTGAAATCATTTTGTTATTTTAAAAATGATTTTTGTTGATTTTAAATGCAACAGTAGAACTATTTGACTTTTATGATTTTCTTTGGAATTTATTTGAACTTGGAAAATAGTTCATCTTATTCTTGGTTTTTTCTGAGCATTTTGATATATAATATGCCTATGTAAATTTTTTTATTTACTTTATTCTACTACAGTTTTCCTTGGTGTTAAAAAAACAGGAGCACCGCCTGGACCGAAACACTGTTCGGCCCAGGAGCGCACGAGCCGGCCCAGCCGCGCTTTTGGCCCGTGGCCTGCCCCAGTGCATGGAGTGCTTCGAGCCGGGCGACCGCCCGGGCCTTCCCCTTCCACGCTCGCCGACAGGTGGGACCCGCCCCACCTCATCGTCTCTAACCTCCCGCGCAGCATAGGATAAACACCGCACGCGCCGCCCGCAACCACCGGCCGCCTTTCCCTCGGGATAGGCCTTATCCGCAGCTTCCCAGCACCCCTAGCCGCGCCTATAAAACCCCAGGACTCCCCTCTCTCCATTCAGCTCTCTCGCATTGTCCCTCGTCGCCTGTAGCCACCGCCTCGCCCATTCGGATCTCGCTGGCCAAAGTTCCGTCGCCGGAGTTTGCCGTCATCCGTAAGGCTGCCTCGACCCCGTTCTTCTTCACCAAGACACTGCCCAAGTCCGTGCGCATCCCGTTGACATCTTTTTTGCCCCTAGGGACAACCGAAGACGCCGCCCCGATGACCTGCGTCCTCGCCGGAGCACGGAGCCGCCGTCCCCGCGCAGCACAACCCCGACCACCCCGACATGCACTGTCACCCTCACCGGACCGCCCACGCCGCGACGCATCTCCCCATCTCCTTCCCGGCCGCCGAGGACCACCGCAGTCGTCGCCCCGCCACCGCCCGAAGCCAGCACCGTCGTCTCCTGTACGTCGTCGTCGCTCGCTGTGAGCCACTCACACTCGCTCGTTTTTTTGTTGTATTAGATCGGTTAACCATGGTTTTATTAAACCGTGCAGTTTTAGTAAAAACCGGTCTCCTGTTTTCATTTTTTTTCTTTCCGCGATAGCTGTTTTGCTTAGGTAGGGGCCGTTCGCCGAATAGCTTCCGCAGCGAATGCTGCTCGGCCAGTAGGAAGCCGCCACATGGCCAGGGGCCTAGTCGCGAATAAAACTTTCACGGTCAAGTCCCTGAGTTTTCAGTTTAGCCCCTAAACTTCGAATGGTTGTATCTTTTTAACCGTAACTCCAAATTCGACGAAACCAGTGGAGAAATGTTCGTCTCGAATGGCTTTATCTAGAGAATCAGCTTTGAAAACTTTTGGCCAATTTCAAATTTGAATTTATTCAGGTTTGAATTCAAACTTCAACTGGCCATATCTCCTAAACCGTAGCTCTGATTGATGTGATTCTTTTTGCACCGTGTCACCGTAGCCAAACCCTACCACCTGGACCTTTGTCACTATAATTTTCACACGATTAGTATCTGTCCATGATAGTTTTATTACTATGCCAACTATGCTAAATGGATCACATCACGGTTTTGCACCTTATGTCACTTATTGTTAGCACCTAGAATTATTTGCATGCAAGTTATGTGTGTTGGATTTTCCATTTGGTTTTCCGAGTCCTTTGTGTTGCATGTTATTTGGTTCTCTGAAATGATTGCTTATGTGAATGCAATGTCTGACCTTATAGATTTTCATCAGAGAGTGGTGAATAGTTCTATTAAGTTGATTTCTGAGAGCGATATAATCTTCATCAACTATTACCAGGCAAGTTCACATTTGATCATTCCTTCAATTACCTATGTTTTATATTATGCACTTAGTCCTTTTGTGGTAGGATTGCATGGTAGGATTTATTGTTGCCAGATGGCTATGCCGTTACCTAGTAGTTCATTTGAGGTAGGTCTGATCTATACATCCTTGTCACCACCGTGTAAGTTTATTTTTGCCTCGCTAAATGTAGACGTGGTTTGGGAAGCGAACATGGCGAGACATGAGTGACAAAGTAGTAATCAGGACCAAGACTTGTAAATGAACTACCTGGGCAGTATTTGGTTTGAATGGTGGTGAAGTAAAGTGGGGGCACGCATGGTTAATCCATGGTGGTGCACCACTAGTGGTCGGCCGCCCAGGCTCAAAGAGATCAATCATATTCTCATGTCTAGAAGCTTACGTGTGCAGCCACAAGCCAATATGGGCTCTGGCTTAGTTGAGTAGTTAGTGTGACCCCTTCTAGGATGGGCTAGCAGATGTAGAATGATGTAGGTGTACCGGCCTATCCGTGGGTTAAGGGGGAACATTTTCGAAAGACTATGTCTCGGTCATCATGTTCTCAAATGCCAGGCAGTGCGAGAATGCGCGAACTTCAAGGGAGGCGATCGAGTCTTGTGGGGAAATGTGCGCAAACCTTTGCAGAGTGTTAAAACCTAATCGATTAACCGTGTCCCCGGTTACGGACAACTTGAGCATCCAGTAGTGGAAATGCTGGGAGATTTCATCACTCTTAATTAAACAGTTGGGTTTTAAATGAAACTTTGGGAATGGATTGAGTTGGGTTTACCAACTCATCCTATGTTATACAATAGTGGTACAATAATATCTTTTATTCTAGGGAAAAACTAGCTTTATGCAAAAACTAAACTTAGATCTTTCCTGATGCGGAGCATCCTACGATCATCCCCATGTACACTACGACGAGACCTCGACCTCCAGCATACGCCATTGGACACAAGGTGAACTCGTTCCTAAGTCCTTTCCCTTTCCATTCTTCCGAGATGTGGTTGCTACCTAATGCCAAGACACTACATGTTCTCAGGAATCAAGGACTCAAGGAGAAGCAACAGCCGGCATCAAGACTTGTGCAGAGTTTCTGCCAGGCCCGGACCTTCCGGCCTCCGGACCTTCCGGCCAGCCCGGAACCTCCGGCCCTCGCCACTCCAGCACAGCCTGCGCCGCGCCAACTCTCGGCTTACACCGGAACCTGCCCGGAACTTCCGGAGCCCGGAACTTCCGGCCCCACCTGGAACTTCCGGCCTGCCTGCGTGCAAAGACTCGGGCCAAGGGCCCATGTATCCCCCCTCTCACTTACCCCTTCGTGGGCTAGCACTATATATACTCCTCCACCTCCTCCTTTCTAGGGTTAGCGTTGTGATAGCTCATTTGAGAGATAGAGCTTTTCTCATCCATATCGGATCTACTCCTCGAGAGAGACTGCGGCCCCTCTTCGGAGAAGATCACCTTGGATTCAAGACCCCCTCTTGGGCGGCCCCCCTCAAGACCTCCTCACGGAGAAGACCGGTTACCTATGTATCGTCCCTAGTTGATCGTGTACCGTGTATCGTTCCATGTATCCGAGGATCTAGCACATGTGTGATCTATTCATGTTGGTTTGAGTGTTTTCTCTCGTTTTCCCCTTTGTGTTCTTCGTGTTCTTCACGGGATTCCGCTCCTTTCGTGAAAGATCGGGCCATAGGGTTCTACCCTACATCATCTTGGTATCATGAGCCGCGTTGATCACGATTTCGGAGCCTCCCCTCTTTGTTTGCTAGCCTAATTTTGTTGATTTCATCCTAAATCCGAAAATCCCCACCAAAAATAGCCCCCAATTTTTTTTGTGATTTGTTGGTTTTGATGATGTTTTGTTGATTTTGATCCATGGATTTGCTGTGTTATGAGTGGATCTAGCATTCCCCTTCTTTTCCCCCATTTCTATCCACAAAATCTTCCCAATTTTGACCTTGGAAATCAAGTTTTTCCACCCACATTCTCAGATCTGGAATTTAGGGTTCGTCCCGGAAGAAATTCCACGACCCCCGGAACTTCCGGACTCCCCCGGAACTTCCGTCTCCCGGAACTTCCGTCCCAGCCCCGGAACTTTCGGGCTAAACAGAGAGTTTACCCAAAATCCCCCAGCTTCCCCGAGACTTTTTCCGCGACCCCCGGAACTTCCGGCCACCCCCCGGAACTTTCGGAGCCTGGAACTTCCGGCCCTAGGCCCGGAACTTCCGGCCTAACCCGAAACATTACAGAGAATTTCAGCATCAGCCTTCTTCACCATTTTCATCACAACTTTTCACTTCGAACTCCGATTTGAGTGTTCTTTGGCTCGTTTTGAAGCTATCGACGTGCCCGAGGACCTCACCTTGGTTTCACCACCTTTTGACCCCATCAAATTTTTGGAACTTTGGCATCTTTGCCTAGGGCTTACACCACATCATCCGCTACACCATCACCGACTTCCGCAACCTAACCAATTTTGTTCCCCATTGCATATGTGGTTGCTTGAGAAGTGATTTGAGTCTCCTAAGGTTTCTAGGCTACTTAGGGACGGTTGCTTCTTCATCAACCACCACCACCAACATAACTTCCGCATAGTTTTGCCCACCTCACACTTCCGCCACCCCAACTTAACCCAATTTTGTTTATGTTGTGAGTTGTGTCTCCTAAGGTGTTTCGGCTACTTAGGGACCGTGCTTCCAACTCCGACACCATGTATAGTCCACCACCTTACCCTACATTTCCGCATTGCCTACTCGCATAACCCATCATTGCATTGTCGCAATCCCATTGAGCTTCCGCAACACCACCACCGGATCCCGCTACCACCATTTTGACATTTGAGATTTTGAGTTCGCGGTTTTTCCGTTGCCTAAGGTGTTTCGGCTACTTAGGGACGAGTCTCCATCATCTTGGTATCTCCATCAAGATCACCGCCACTCATCATCGACACGGACGGTAACCTCCATATCATCTTGGTATAGGTATCCCTCCATTGTATATTCCCTTGTCATTGCATTGATAACCCCTAGACCATTTTGCGTCACTTGCCTATCGAGACTAGCCATTTGAGTATTGTCGGCAACGTTACTTGTGCACATTAGTGGTCTACACCTTCCATTACATACATACCATACCATATCGGTATCATATTGGTATCATCATATCATATCTTGTGCCTCAAGTTTGTTCCCGCATATACACAATAGCTATCTTGATTTGTGCATTTCTCAAAGTGGCCATACAAAGAAGAAGAAAAAGAATAAAGCTTTTAAGCAAAGAAAAAGAGTGAACAAAGAGCTTGTAAGCAAGTGCCATAGCATCATACCACATTGCATAAGATTGTCATATCCGATCATCTTGGATCATACCACCGGAACATCATATACATAGTATACTTGGGATAGAAGTTCATACATTTCCCATCTTATAGGTTGTGCACAAGTGTCATATCCGCCTATTGAGCAATCATGCTAGCGTCTCTCTAGAGTTGTGCAACAAGAGCATTTTCCGTGGATTCCAAATTTTGAGCTCATTCCTTGGTTGCACGACCCCATTTATCTATCCGTGTGTGTGTTTCCATGTGACACATATTGCTATTGGTCTACTTGTTTCACTTGCGAATTTGTGAATCTCTTTCAACATTATTGACTCTTGCTAACATTTTGCATAAAAAAATTGTGCCACTATCCTCACCGAGCTCCACCATAAGCCTTATTTGTGTAGGTGTGAGAAACCGACAAGAATTGGTACCAATTGTGCTATTTCCTTGTCCACATTGGAGTGATCATTGATCCACTTTCAACTTCGGTCAAGGTACATTTGGTATTCGTTCTTCTCTTTCTACCACTCACATTTTTCTCTTGGAGTGATGGATAGGCAAGGCATTTCATCTTCGGTCTTCCACAACAATGACGGCATGAACAACTACATCACCAAAGCGTCAATCTTCGATCTACAACGACAAATGCAAGGCACACAATCAAGATTGCGAGAGCGCATCGAGAACCTCTCCATTGACATTCGCCACTCCGAAGCGAGGAAAAGGGACTACATCGACAACAAGCTTTCCGCACAAAAGGAGGAGCAAGATGCAAGGATGGAGGAGATTCGGGCCTTGATCAAGTCTACTTCCCCTTCGTCATCTTCAAGGCGGCGGCAAACACATCGATCCTCTTCGGAGCGCCCAAGCGACAGTAGCGCAAGTCGTCCATGTCCACAACTCCATGGCGACCACCATCACGTTCGTGATACACATCGTCATGAAGGGCAGTTCACCTCCAAGAAACATGTGCACGACGACGACAAACGACATCTACTACGAGCTCAAGTGCGACAACGACACCATCATCATGACGATGCTCGCCAAGCACAAATGCACAAGTCCCAACATGCCCTACTTCACGCCAAGTCCAAACATCATGACCATAAGAGAAGACCGCGAGACGAGCACCACCAAGACGGAGCTACGGCTACAACAACCACTTCGGCATCTTCGCCAAGTGCTATCAAGGCATCTTCGCCTTTGGACGTACGGCATCTTCGCCTACACCCCACGAGTTCGCCTACATCGACATCTTCAACAACGAGGCAACCACCTACGAGCGAGGGCGACACTTCCATCTTTGGAATCCCCTCAAGGAAGATGGCCGAGCATGGGACATTCCCTTCGGTCATGGAGACGAGCTATGAGGTGCCACATCATATGGGCCTCCAACAACAAGACGTCGACAAAAAGGTTGACCTAGGGCCATCCCCTTCGACCACGACGACGAGCACGAACCTCTTCAACAACATGAAGACGGCGCCCATATTGGACTCATACTCCGAGTCAAGCTATGAGACCACTCATGAGACCTTATCTTTGGTCTTCGAGGAGAGTGATGATGTGCCATCTTCGGCCTTCATCCACGGCTACGACCACGACATGATTGAGCATGGAGACATTTGCACGGACATCTCTCCGACAACGACATGTGATGAGATGCCCCAATTGCCATGTGAGGAGAGCCACCACCACATGAGTGACATGAGTGACTCCACCACACGTGCCATTGAGAGCATTTCCTATGAGAGGATGAGTGTGACCACCACTAGCCCCACACTTGAGAGTATGCCACACATCCTATGTGAGGTTGAGAGCCATTTGAGTGACTCCACCAACCATATGAGTGAGAGCATCCGAGAGGGAGTGAGTGAGACACAATACTTAGTGAGCGAGGTAGTTGACACGGCATGTGAGGCCACTTTGATTTCTAACGACTTAACCTCTACTCCTAGTGTGTTTTCTTCTTTGGTGCCAGGTCTCCTACATGACGACATGCCTACCCTCGACGAGTCCATACCTCCAATGGAGACAATGATGGCCATGGTGGACGATGATGCACCCCCCACTTGGTTCCATCATGATGAATATGACCACGACTTGGTCTTCGACACCTCACCTACAACACATGAGCGATGCTCCAAAGGTAACATAGGTGATGGTGCTTCTCTTATCCCACTAATGGACTATTTTTCGAATGATTGCTTGCATGATGTTGACACACCTATACCCATGCTTCATGCTAGTGTCACTTCTTCATGTCATGACTTACCTATTTATGATAAATATGATGACGAGCATGTTGATTTGCCTAGTTGTGATGCTATGCTCCATAGGATATCATGTGAAAATTCTATTGGTCACATCATGTTTGACAATCCATTAACCTTGTCATATGCTATGAGTGAGATATCCCATATTGCATCTTTTCAATCTCAACATAGTGACTATGCATGCCCCATTAACATAAATCCCATTTGCACTTATGGCATAGATGACGAGATGATGGTCATTGGCTTTTGTTTTTCATGTGATGATATTGCCATGCTTCCTTTACATGATTTGTGCAATTCATCTACTATGCCATGCCATGATCACATTGTTCCAAATATGCATTGTTTTGGATGTTGTCAATATTCTCCACGTGATATTTCCACTAATGCTCATGAGGCGACCCCCATAGTTTCCTCATACATATTAGGAGATTTTCATGCATTCCATACATTGCATGATTCCCATAATTGCTTGCACCATATGCATTCCATGAATAACAATGCTCTACATATTTCTTGTGATGCATTACACAATTTGAGTCTCCATTATGCTATACATAACAACAAACCTCTCATGATGGATGACATGTTTCTATATCACGCATCTCATTTATTTGAGCATTGGATATTTTGTGCTAACCAACACAAGCACGTGCGCATCATGATGGATGATGTGTACATCTACCCCGCACACACAATTTTCCCTTTGTCTTTGTTTTGTGTAGGTACACACGTATACTCGTCAACCTCTCAATCCCAAGAGTTGACGAAACGAGCTCTTGAGAGCATAGATGACTTGGGATCCCGTGAACTATCCTTTCCACCACTCTCTTCACGCAGCGACTACGCGCATCTCGTTCACTTGGCTCTCACACGGCTATGGGCTATATACCGCTTATCACTTCATGCTCATTTTACCGTGTTCACTTTGCATGATATGCTTGCTTCTATGCCTTTGCCATGCAATTGTGACCCTCGCTTGCATTTACCCATGATTCATCATTATGCTACTCCTATGTGTATTTGCATGCTTGGTGGCGATCCTTGTTGCTATTACCATGTTTATCATGTGGCTCATGCTATTGATGCTATTTTGCTCATATCCTCCTTTCATGCTTGTGCTATGTCATGTGAATTATTCATGCACACTATTTGCACCCATGACATGCTTGCCATGATTACCTCTCGTACGTTGCATCTTTGCACTACTAGCTCACATCACTTGATCGCTATGATTGCTTGCTTTGTTGCATCACCCATGTTCCTTTCTTACTCGCTTTCTTGGGTTGATGACATATATGCTCGTGCCTCTCAGATGATACATCTTGTTCATTGTCGCTTGCCTCCAATTGTTGCATATATGCTTATTGATCTTGGAGATTTGGACACTTTTCTTGTGATGCATGCTTGCTTGATTGCGCCTATTGTATTTGGTTGTTCTTGCATCATATGCCTCCATACTATGAAATGCTCCCTTGTCCTTTCTTATGATGAGCATGATGCATACATTCGTTGGGTATCGTACCACATGAATGATAGGTTTTGCATCTCCGCTAACCTCATTTGTTTTTCCGAGTGTTTGCCATGTTCTTTCATTTTGAAGGATTCACAAGGTGGCACCGTCATGAAACACCTTGGTCATGTGAAGGCGTACATGATGCACAACACCAACATTTTCGACACCCTCATAAAGGTGAACTCATTCCCTTTGAGCCATCCTCAAATACGCATATGGGATGGGTCACTCTTTCATTGTTGTTTCCTTCTTGTTGTCTACATGGTACATCTCGCGGACGGAGGAGCGACATTGAAGATTGACTCTACAGACCTTCACATTGAGGAGCGCTCGGACTTATTGGAAGAACCTTCGAACCTCCACTCATGCAACGACATCGAGCATTGGTACGCCAACACCTCCATACTTGTTGATTGTGCTCACCCATGTGATGCTCGATGGACATATCATACACATGACAAATTTGCATCTTATGCATGGATTGACTCACATTATGATTGCCTTGTTGCATCTTGTATTCCCATGTCATCCATGATATATGAGCTTGTGCATTTCCTTAGCAAATTTGTTGTGATCTTTCTTGATGGCATATTCATACATCATGATCATATTACCCATCATCAATTGCATGATCACATACTCATCTTGAGCAACCATTGCCATATTCATGCTAGTGATAAACCGTCTCTCTATGACATCATTTTGCACCGTGGTTGCATTGATCATATTCACAACACATATGTGTGCACAATGATTGCATTTTCGCCCATGAATGCTTTGCATATCTTTATAGATAATCTTGATAAGCTTCGTGCACTTTGTCGCGAACAATCTTGCCGCACGGACTCTTTCTTACATGATGGACACTTTGTGTGCGCTAACCATTGTATTTCCGAGTGTTGTTTGTGTTTGCTATTTTTGCATATATACCACTCCGGCGACACCTTGGAGTACGTGGATTGCGCAATGTCTTCAACTCCGTACAACTACAAGTCCATCCACAACAACCATTTCCACTGTGATGAGGATCACAATCCGAGGTCGGATCTTTCCCAAGGGAGGGGAGATGATGCGGAGCATCCTACGATCATCCCCATGTACACTACGATGAGACCTCGACCTCGAGCATACGCCATTGGACACAAGGTGAACTCGTTCCTAAGTCCTTTCCCTTTCCATTCTTTCAAGACGTGGTTGCTACCTAATGCCAAGACACTACATGTTCTCAGGAATCAAGGACTCAAGGAGAAGCAACAACCGACATCAAGACTTGTGCAGAGTTTCTGCCAGGCCCGGACCTTCCGGCCACAGCCGGAACCTCCGGCCTCTGGACCTTCCGGCCAGCCCGGAACCTCCGGCCCTCGCCACTCCAGCACAGCCTGCGCCGTGCCAACTCTCGGCTTACACCGGAACCTGCCCGGAACTTCCGAAGCCCGGAACTTCCGGCCTGCCTGCGTGCAAATACTCGAGCCAAGGGCCCATGTATCCCCCCTCTCACTTACCCCTTCGTGGGCTAGCACTATATATACTCCACCACCTCCTTTCTAGGGTTAGCGTTGTGATAGCTCATTTGAGAGATAGAGCTTTGCTCATCCATATCGGATCTACTCCTCGAGAGAGACTGCGGCCCCTCTTCAGAGAAGATCACCTTGGATTCAAGACCCCCTCTTGGGCGGCCCCCCTTAAGACCTCCTCACAGAGAAGAACGGCTACCTATATATCGTCCCTAGTTGATCGTGTACCGTGTATCGTTCCATGTATCCGAGGATCTAGCACATGTGTGATCTATTCATGTTGGTTTGAGTGTTTTCTCTCGTTTTCCCCTTTGTATTCTTCGTGTTCTTCACGGGATTCCGCTCCTTTCATGAAAGATCGGGCCATAGGGTTCTATCCTACATCATTTCCACCAGCCAAATTGCATGTACAAATAGGTTCATTATTCTTATGATGTGACTTGCCAGCACATTCAATGTACTGACCTACATGGCTGCAACATCTTATGTTGCAGGAATTTTCTACGATGAGTAAGAGTTACGTTGTAGGGTTACGGTCTACACTCAACTTGCCGTTGGCGTTGATGGGACTCCACACCCATTCAATTGTTTCCGCTGAGATTTATGAGGTATATATCAGTTTTACGTTATTTATACATGTGATTGAACTTTGATATATACATTGATGTACTTTGTGTGCCAGCATACCGATCCAGGGATGGCACGGATACACAGAGGCTTGGCCGTTTGAGGTTGGGTTGCTACAGAGATGGTATTAGAGCAGATGTTGACTGTAGGACGTGACCCTAGAAACTGGAAAGCCCTTAGGAAAGGATTTCTCTAAAACTTTATTTTCAAAAAGGTCCTTTACCTCTCTTCTTTTCTGAGCTTTATCAAATCTTTCCTTTTAACTCAAATAGTTAGACAATACCCCGTTCCCTTTGGACCACACGGAGGATGAGCTGAAGCCACTCCGAGAACGATAAGATATCAGACCTCACCATACACTAGAAGAACTGAAGCTACAACTGTGAATCCTCTGAAGAATTCAAGAATTTGAAGACACTGACATATTCCAAGATTTATATGAACTTTAGAGGATCAAACCCATGTTGTATACTCACATTAGATGCGACGTTTGTGAGCTGTCATTGTTTGATGTTTTTTCTGACAGCCACAAATAAAACTTATTTTCAAAACTATATTGTGTGTATTGTGTGTATCTCTATCCCTCTTATCTCATCCCAAAATCCTTGGACCCAATAGATGATGAATGAAGAAGGACTTGTATTCTCTAGACCGATCACTCAGTTGGAGGCAGAGCTATGGATTCAAAACATGGAGAATCACTTCAGGAGCAATTTGGTTGCAAGGAAGTATGAGGTTCAATATGCTCTTCAGTACTTTACAAAAAGTGCTGCAACTTGGTGGAAAATGCATCAGGCCATACAAGGATGTAACGGAGCAAAAACTTGGGAGGAATTCAAGATGACTCTATTGAGGTCTCGTCTTATTCAGAAGCCCTATGGCAACAAAATGAAGAAACCTTGTGCATGCAAGATTTGTGGTGAGATAGGACATACCCATGAAGAACACAAGGATGGATGCCCTCATTGCGAAGGAAATCACCAAGCTGAAGAATGTCCAACCATGAAGGTTATTTTTTTCTTGTGTGAAGGAACTATGCACTACCCTGCCCAGTGTCATATTTATCCCAAGGTAAAAGAAATTACCAAGCAGCAGAAGGAAGCAGTGAAAGAAGCCCTCGGGGAAAGTTTAAGAAAACCGGTGATGAAAGAAGATGTTGACGACCCTGATGGAGAAAGCCTAAACAGGTTTTACTCCAATGCTTGCTATTCATGGGGAGAAGAAGGACATTTTTCACAGTATTGCATGAAGGAAAGCCAAGAGTATCTGGGAAACTTCCAGACGGAAGAAGTGGAGTTTGATCGACAAGAGATAGAGGAATTGATCGGAATGAAGAAGTCGAGGAAGAGAAAGAGCATGTATCCCCAGAACAACCCAATTTCTGCAAAAAAAGGACCTGAGTCAAATCACTTGTTACAGGTTCAAGGATTTAGGTCATTACGCTAGCAAATGCCCAGCAAGGAAGCCAAGAACCCAAGGAGCCAAGATAACCACCAGGAAGCCCCTGGATTTGTCTGAAGTCATTTGTTTATGCTGCAAAGGAGTAGGACATTTTGCCAGAGAATGTTTAGACCCGAGGAGAGCTTGAGCAGAGTAGTTGAGATCTTGATATTGGAGTGAAGCATGTAAAAAATGTGGAATACACTTTTATTTTTGGGGATGTTGAGTTGAGTTATGAAATGGAAATTGTAATAGCTCATGAAGCAATAAAAGTTGATGTGGTTGGAATCTCATGTGAAATGTTATGAGTTGTTGTTGATTGTGAGTGCCTCTCTCATTATCTCACCCAGACTTAAACCTTGAACCCATGGACAAGGTGACCCAAACCTTTCCCGAAAAATAACCACATTTCACCCAAGGAAATACATACCGTATCCTGAGTACACTTCTATCTTATACCTGCAGATGTCAACCCTTTACGAGTCTTTTCTCAAGGGCCTGGAAATGATCATGACCCTGACTAGTGATCAGGATTACCCAAAAATCCTGAAGGACATGATGAAGCATATTCATCTTGAAGGAGATGCAGTTTACAAGGGTTATCCTTTCATGGAGAAGGGAGTTGAACTTTGGTATGTGGAGGTACACCTCCACCGTGTGAAGGGAGTTTTCCCAAAGACTATGGGTTAATACTTTTTCATTTCTCGAGTACCACGAGCAACATTCTTTGACTCTGTTCGTGAAGCTGCCATGGAAGCCATACATCAGATTGGAGAAATACTAGAAGCAAGACACCATCACACTCAGGAATACCTGAGGGAGGTGCATGCAGAGATGATGGATATGAAGCTCATGGCCACCATGATGAAGCAGAAGATCGATGATTTGAAGGATCACATCGCACAATTCCAGTGAAACTGAAAACATCTTCAAGAAGGACGAATGAATAAAGATGGAAGTAATGCTTGACCATACCAAACTATGTGGGTGGCAGATTTTGTAATAGAGTACTTTTGAAATTTGAGTTTTGAGTAGTGGTTAAGGATGTAATAAAGGATTTGATATGAAGAGAATATGAATTATGGATGAACCAGTGCATTTTTTGGCGATACTTGTCTGTGTGAACACTTGAACGATGGAAAGGAAAATATTGTTCCATATATAGTTGGAGTTTGGACAAATGAGTTGGAGTTTTGTTTTAGTTACGATGGTTACCCCAAGAGTATGCAGGAATGAAGTGCTATGGGATTTAAAGGAGATGTAATGTTGGAATACGGATCAATAGTAACTCCAAGGATGAGTTAAAGATATACAAGTTTGAAGTGGGCCAAAACCCACAGGACCCAGGATTTAGAAAGGAACAAGCTCAACCTTGTTGCAAAAATAATTCTGAAAGAAGCTATGATTTCATCAGCAGACGTTTCCTAGGAGGTTACGTAAACCCGGGAATTGTGAATAAATGATAGAGGTTTTCTTTGGCTTGTAGAACCAAGGGAGTTACCCGAACACAGTTCATGGAGAAGAGAAGCTCTGCAATGCTTGTCAGGATGCCCAAGTGTTAGAAAACATGATTCACTATCTGCGTGTGTAGTAATGATTCAAGTACGGGATGGATTGGCCTCCATACCGGAGACTTCTATCATGAGCTATCATATGTTGATCGGAAAATCAGAGAGACTTGAAATCCTTTGAAGAGTGTCGACGCGATAAGCCATAAACCATAGAATGGCAGGACGATGGAACCCTTTACAAGCAATCGTTGCCAATCGTAGGTTATACGGTGAGATTCAACCCAGACCCATTTCCCGCAGGAGGAACCAGAAATTGTTGACCATCATGAGATTTCGATAGTTGTTTAGCATTGGCGACAGCCTGACAGCTAAGAAGACCCAGACTCGGAAGGACCTTATTTGATGTAAGGACTCCAGATTTTGAGGAAAAAGGTCATGCCCTTACCAGAAGAGCACTAGTGAAAGAGTTATCCCAGAGAATATGAGAAGACTGACACCGTCAACCCAATAGATGGGTACATGAGTTTTGTTGGAAGCGTAACCATGCTTCTAAGGGTGGTAGCACCCCATAGCTCGTGTGGATGAATGGATTTTCAAGGAGACCCCCCAAACCTAACCTTCTTTCTAGCCTCTCTAAATCTCAAGGACGAGATTCATTTTAAGGGTGGTAGTTTGTAACATCCCAAAATTCTAAATTTTGGAATGTTATATTAAATAAATTATTATGATTGTTTGTTTTATTGTTGTGTGGATGATTGTGTGAAAATGATTGGAAATTGAAAACTTTTTGAAAGTTGAATGAGAGGGCCAAAACTTTTCATCTTGCATTTTGATCTTCCTGAATTCAAATTCATTTCATCACAAAACCCTAGAGGGAAGATAATATGACTTCTTCCATTTAAAGAAATGAAAAGGGGTTTGAAAATGATTTGAATTCCATTTGAAACATTTCAAATTTAGAAACTTTAAGCAACTCAATGAGTTCATAAAATGACTTCTTCAAATTTGAAGGAAGAGATTTGGAAGTTCCAAAGAAATAATATGAAATTCACTTTGAAGTTATTTGGATTTCCAAATTTCAAATCCATTTGGGAGTTATTTGGGTTTATATTCAAATTATTTTTTACCTAAAAATAAATAAATAGAAATAAGGGTAAAATGATTCCCTACAATAGAAAAATAGGAGAAGATAAATTTGAAATCATTTTGCTATTTTAAAAATGATTTTTATTGATTTTAAATGCAACAGTAGAACTGTTTGACTTTTATGATTTTCTTTGTAATTTATTTAAACTTGAAAATAGTTCATCTTATTCTTGGTTTTTTCTGAGCATTTTGATATATAATATGCCTATGTAAATTTTTTATTTACTTCATTCTACTACAGTTTTCCTTGGTGTTTTAAAAAAACAAGCGCACCGCCTGGACCGAAACACTGTTCGGCCTAGGAGCGCACGAGCCGGCCGGCCTAGCCGCGCTTTTGGCCCGTGGCCTGCCCCAGCGCATGGAGCGCTTCGAGCCGGGCGACCGCCCGCGCCTTCCCCTTCCACGCTCACCGACAGGTGGGACCCGCCCCACCTCATCGTCTCTAACGTCCCGCGCAGCACAGGATAAACACCGCACGCGCCGCCCGCAACCATCAGCCGCCTTCCCCTTGGGATAGGCCTTATCCGCAGCTTCCCAGCACCCCTAGCAGCGCCTATAAAACCCCAGGACTCCCCTCTCTCCATTCAGCTCTCTCGCGTCGTCCCTCGTCGCCTGTAGCTGCCGCCTCGCCCATTCGGATCTCGCCGGCCGAAGCTCCGTTGCCGGAGTTTGCCGTCATCCGTAAGGCTGCCTCGACCCCATTCTTCTTCATGAAGACACTGCCCAAGTCCGTGTGCATCCCGTTGACATCTTTTTTGCCCCTAGGGACAACCGGAGAGGCCGCCCCGACGTCCTGCGTCCTCGCCGGAGCACGGAGCCATCGCCCCCGCGCAACACAACCCCGACCACCCCGACGGGCATTGTCACCCTCACCGGACCGCTGATGTCTACTACACAACCTTCTTCTTGTAGACATTGTTGGGCCTCCAAGTGCAAAGGTTTGTAGGACAGTAGCAAATTTCCCTCAAGTGGATGACCTAAGGTTTATCAATCTGTAGGAGGCGTAGGATGAAGATGGTCTCTCTCAAGCAACCCTGCAACCAAATAACAAAGAGTCTCTTGTGTCCCCAACACACCCAATACAATGGTAAATTGTATAGGTGCACTAGTTCGGCGAAGAGATGGTGATACAAGTGGTATATGGATAGTAGATAATAGTTTTTGTAATCTGAAAATATAAAAACAGCAAGGTAACTAATGATAAAGGTGAGCTTAAACGGTATTGCAATGCTAGGAAACAAGGCCTATGGTTCATACTTTCGCTAGCGTAAGTTCCCTCAACAATGATAACATAATTGGATCACATAACTATCCCTCAACATGCAACAAAGAGTCACTCCAAAGTCACTAATAGTGGAGAACGAAGAAAGAGATTATGGTAGGGTACGAAACCACCTCAAAGTTATTCTTTCCAATCAATCCGTTGGGCTATTCCTATAAGTGTCACAAACAGCCCTAGAGTTCGTACTAGAATAACACCTTAAGACACAAATCAACCAAAACCCTAATGTCACCTAGATACTCCAATGTGACCTCAAGTATCCGTGGGTATGATTATACGATATGCATCACACAATCTCAGATTCATCTATTCAACCAACACATAGAACCTCAAAGAGTGCCCCAATAGTTTCTACCAGAGAATCACGACAAAAACGTGTGCCAACCCCTATGCATAGGTTCATGGGCGGAACCCGCAAGTTGATCACCAAAACATACATCAAGTGAATCACGTGATATCCCATTGTCACCACAGATATGCACGACAAGACATACATCAAGTGTTCTCAAATCTTTAAAGACTCAATCCGATAACATAACTTCAAAGGGGAAACTCAATCCATTACAAGAGAGTAGAGGGGGAGGAGAAACATAAGATCCAACTATAATAGGAAATCTCGCGATACATCAAGATCGTGCCAAATCAAGAACACGGGAGAGAGAGAGAGATCAAACACATAGCTACTGGTACATACCCTCAGCCCCGAGGGAGAACTACTCCCTCCTTGTCATGGAGAGCACCAGGATGATGAAGATGGCCACCGGAGAGGGATTGCCCCCTCCGGCAGGGTGCCGGAACGGGTCTAGATTGGCTTTCGGTGGCTACGGAGGCTGGCGGCGGAACTCCCGATCTATTGTGCTCCCAGATGTTTTAGGGTATATGGAGATATATAGGCAGAAGAAGTACGTCAGGGGGGCCACGAGGGGCCCACGAGGGTGGAGGGCGCGCCCAGGGGGTGGGCGCGCCCCCCTGCCTCGTGGCCTCCTCGTAGATCCCCTGACACGCACTCCAAGTCTTCTGGGCTTCTTCTAATCCAAAAATAAGTTCCGTGAAGTTTCAGGTCAATTGGACTCCATTTGGTTTTCCTTTTCTGCGATATTCTAAAACAAGGTAAAAACAGAAACTGGCACTGGGCTCTGGGTTAATAGGTTAGTCCCAAAAATCATGTAAAAGTGTATAATAAAGCCCATAAACATCCAAAATAGTAGATAATATAGCATGGAGCAATCAAAATTATAGATATGTTCGAGACGTATCAGCATCCCCAAGCTTAATTCCTGCTCGTCCTTGAGTAGGTAAATGATAAAAACAGAATTTTTGATGCGGAGTGCTACTTGGCATAATTTCAATGTAATTCTTCTTAATTGTGGCATGAATATTCAGATCCGAAAGATTCAAGACAAAAGTTCATATTGACATAAAAATAATAATACTTCAAGCATACTAACTAAGCAATCATGTCTTCTCAAAATAACATGGCCAAAGAAAGTTCATCCCTACAAAATCATATAGTTTAGTCATGCTCCATTTTCGTCACACAAGAATGCTCTCATCATGCACAACCCCGATGACAAGCCAAGCAATTGTTTCATACTTTAGTAATCTCAAACCTATAAACTTCACACAATACATGAGCGCGAGCCATGGATATAGCACTATGGGTGGAATAGAATACGATGATGGGGGTTATGTGGAGAAGACAAAAAAGGAGAAATTCTCACATCAACGAGGCTAATCAATGAGCTATGAAGATGCCCATCGATTGATGTTAATGCATGGAGTAGGGATTGACATGCAACGGATGCACTAGAGCTATAAATGTATGAAAGATCAACAAAAGAAACTAGTAGGTGTGCATCCAACTTGCTTGCTCATGAAGACCTAGGGCACTTGAGGAGGCCCATTGTTGGAATATACAAGCCAAGTTCTATAATGAAAAATTCCCACTAGTATATGAAAGTGACAAAACAAGAGACTCTCTAACATGAAAACTAAGGTGCTACTTTGAAGCACAAGTGTGAGAAAGGATAGTAACTTTGTCCCTTCTCTCTTTTTCTCTCATTTATATTTTTTTCTTTTTCTTTTTGGGCCTTCTTTATATATATATATGGCCTTTCTCCTTTTGGGGGGCCTTCTATTTTTTATGACCTTTCTTTTTTTTATTCCTCACTTGGGACAATGCTCTAAAAAATGATGATCATCACACTTCTATTTATTTACAACTCAATGATTACAACTCGATACTAGAACAAAAGATGACTCTATATGAATGCCTCCGGAGGTGTACCGGGATATGCAATGGACCAAGAGTGACATGTATGAAAGAATTATGAATGGTGGCTTTGCCACAAATACTATGTCAACTACATGATCATGCTAAGCAATATGACAATAATGAATGTGTCATGATAAACGGAATGGTGGAAAGTTGCATGGCAATATATCTCCGAATGGGTATGGAAATGCCATAATAGGTAGGTATGGTGGCTGTTTTGAGGAAGATATAAGGAGGTTTATGTGTGAAACAGCGTATCATATCACGGGGTTTGGATGCACCGACGAAGCTTGCGCCAACTCTCAGTGTGAGAAAGGGCAATCCACGGTACCGAAGAGGCTAGCAAGGATGGAAGGGTGAGAGTGCGTATAATCCATGGACTCAACATTAGTCATAAAGAACTCACATACTTATTGCAAAAATCTACAAGTCATCAAAAACCTCGGCACTACGTGCATGCTCCTAGGGGGATAGATTGGTAGGAAAAGACCATCGCTCGTCCCCGACCGCCACTCATAAGGAAGACAATCAAATAACACATCATGTTTCAAATTTGTTTCACAACATTTACCATACGTGCATGCTACGGGACTTGCAAACTTCAACACAAGCATTTCTCAAATTCACAACTACTCAACTAGCACGACTTTGATATTATTACCTCCATATCTCAAAACAATCATCAAGCATCAAACTTCTCTTAGTATTCAATACTCTATATGAAAGTTTTTACTATTCTTGGATGCCTAGAATATTAGGATTATTTAAGCAAATTATCATGCTATTTAAGACTCTCAAAATAATCTAAGTGAAGCACGAGAATTCATCTATTTCTTCAAAATAAAACTACCACCATGCTCTAAAAGATATAAGTGAAGCACTAGAGCAAATGACAAACTACTCCGAAAGATATAAGTGAAGATCAATGAGTAGACGAATAATTATGCAACTATGTGAAGACTCTATAACATTTAAGAATTTCAGATCTTGGTATTTTATTCAAACAGCAATCAAAGAAAAATAAAATGATATTCTAAGAATGGCAAACATCATGTGAAGAAGCAAAAACTTAGGATCAACCGAAACTAACCGATAGTTGTTGAAGAAGAAAGGTGGGATGCCAACCGGGGCATCCCCAAGCTTAGACGCTTGAGACTTCTTGAAATATTATCTTGGTATTCCTTGGGAATCCCCAAGCTTGAGGTTTTGTGTCTCCTTAATTCCTCTCATATCACGGTCTCCCTAAATCTCAAAAGCTTCATCCACACAAAACTCAACAAGGACTCGTGAGATAAGTTAGTATAAACCATTGCAAAAACCTTATCATACTCTACTGTAGCAAATCACTAAAATTATTAATCAAAATTGCATACTAAATGCCTCTGCATATTTAATAGTCCTATCCTCAAATAGAATCATTAAAGAAGCAAACATATGCAAACAATGCAAACATAACAGCAATCTGCCTAAACAAGACAGTCTGTAAAGAATGCAGCAACATCCACACTTCCCTAGCTCCAAAAATTATGAAAGAAAATTCCCACTGTAGTAAATTTATCAGAGCTTAATATGCAAAAGGTTTCAACATTTTATCACATTCTGAATTTTCTAGGGAATTATTGCAACAGTGGTAAACTTTCTGTTTTCAAACAGCAACATGTGGACTTCTAAAATAGGCATAGTAAAGGCTATCAATGCCACTTTTATTGAAATAAAAGATGAAAAACATTGTTCTAAATAACAGCAAGCAAATCTTAACAAAATAAATTGAAGCTCCAAGCAAAACACATATCATGTGGTGAATAAAAATATAGCTCCAAGTAAAGTTACCGATGAACGAAGACGAAAGAGGGGATGCCTTCTGGGGCATCCCCAAGCTTAGGCTCTTGGTTGTCCTTGAATATTACCTTGGGGTGCCTTGGGCATCCCCAAGCTTAGGCTCTTTCCACTCCTTATTCCATAGTCCATCGAATCTTTACCCAAAACTTGAAAACTTCACAACACAAAACTTAACAGAAAACTCGTAAGCCCCGTTAGTATAATAAAGCAAATCACCATCATAAGGTACTGTAATGAACTCATTCTAAATTCATATTGGTATAATATCTACTGTATTCCAACTTATCTATGGTTCATACCCTCTGATACTACTCATAGGTTCATCAAAATAAGCAAACAACACATAGAAAACAGAATCTGTCAAAAACAGAACAGTATGTAGTAATCTGAATCAAACGTATACTTCTGGAACTCATAAAATTCTCAAATAAATTTCTGGACGTGAGGAATTTATCTATTAATCATCTGCAAAAAGAATTAACTAAATATCACTCTCCAAATAAAAATGGCAGCAATTCTCGTGAGCACTAAAGTTTCTGTTTTTGACAGCATGATCAACAAGACTTTCCCCAAGTCTTCCCAAAGGCTCTACTTGGAAAAAACACTAATTAAAAGCATAAAGCCACATATAAACAGAGGCTAGATGAATTATTTATTACTAAACAGGAACAAAAATCAAGGAACAAAAATAAAATTGGGTTGCCTCCCAACAAGCGTATCGTTTAACGCCCCTAGCTAGGCATGATGATTTCAATTATGCTCACGTAAAAGATAAGAATTGAAACATAAAGGGAGCATCAAGAAGAATATTACTAGCACATTTAAGTCTAACCCACTTTCTATGCATAGGGATTATGTGAGCAAACAACTTGTGTGAACAAGAATCAACTTGCATAGGAAGGTAAAACAAGCATAACTTCAAAATTTTAAGCACATAGAGAGGGAACTTGATATTATTGCAATTCCTACAAGCATATATTCCTACCTCATAATAATTTTCAGTAGCATCATGAATGAATTCAACAATATAACCAGCACCTAAAGCATTCTTTTCATGATCTACAAGCATAGAATTTTATTACTCTCCACATAAGCAAAATTCTTCTCATGAATAGTAGTGGGAGCAAACTCAACAAAATAATTATCATGTGAGGCATAATCCAATTGAAAACTAAAATAATGATGACAAGTTTCATGGATATATTTATTCTTTATAGCATACAAGTCATCACAATAATCATCATAGATAGGAGGCATGCTTTCATCATAATAAATTTGCACATCAAAACTTGGGGGGCTAAAAATATCATCTTCATCAAACATAGCATCCCCAAGCTTGTGGCTTTGCATATCATTAGCATCATGGATATTCAAGGAATTCATACTAACAACATTGCAATCATGCTCATCATCCAAAGATTTAGTGCCGAACATTTTAATACATTCTTCTTCTAACACTTTGGCACAATTTTCCTTTCCATCATACTCATGAAAGATATTAAAAAGATGAAGCGTATGAGACAAACTTAATTACATATTTTTTGTAGTTTTCTTTTATAAACTAAACTAGTGATAAAACAAGAAACTAAAAGACACGATTGCAAGATCTAAAGATATATCTTCAAGTGCTAACCTCCCCGGCAACGGCGCCAGAAAAGAGCTTGATGTCTACTACACAACCTTCTTCTTGTAGACGTTGTTGGGCCTCCAAGTGCAGAGGTTTGTAGGACAGTAGCAAATTTCCCTCAAGTGGATGACCTAAGGTTTATCAATCTGTAGGAGGCGTAGGATGAAGATGGTCTCTCTCAAGCAACCTTGCAACCAAATAACAAAGAGTCTCTTGTGTCCCCAACACACCCAATACAATGGTAAATTGTATAGGTGCACTAGTTCGGCGAAGAGATGGTGATACAAGTGGTATATGGATAGTAGATAATAGTTTTTGTAATCTGAAAATATAAAAACAACAAGGTAACTAATGATAAAAGTGAGCTAAAATGGTATTGCAATGCTAGGAAACAAGGCCTAGGGTTCATACTTTCGCTAGTGTAAGTTCCCTCAACAATTATAACATAATTGGATCACATAACTATCCCTCAACATGCAACAAAGAGTCACTCCAAAGTCACTAATAGCGGAGAACAAACGAAGAGATTATGGTAGGGTACAAAACCACCTCAAAGTTATTCTTTCCAATCAATCCATTGGGCTATTCCTATAAGTGTCAAAAATAGCCCTAGAGTTCGTACTAGAATAACACCTTAAGACACAAATCAACCAAAACCCTAATGTCACCTAGATACTCCAATGTCACCTCAAGTATCCGTGGGTATGATTATACGATATGCATCACACAATCTCAGATTCATCTATTCAACCAACACATAGAACCTCAAAGAGTGCCCCAATAGTTTCTACCAGAGAATCACGACGAAAACATGCGCCAACCCCTATGCATAGGTTCATGGGCGGAACCCGCAAGTTGATCACCAAAACATACATCAAGTGAATCACGTGATATCCCATTGTCACCATAGATACACACGGCAAGACATACATCAAGTGTTCTCAAATCTTTAAAGACTCAATCCGATAAGATAACTTCAAAGGGGAAACTCAATCCATTACAAGAGAGTAGAGGGGGAGGAGAAACATAAGATCCAACTATAATAGCAAAGCTTGCGATACATCAAGATCGTGCCAAATCAAGAACACGGGAGAGAGAGAGAGAGAGAGATCAAACACATAGCTACTGGTACATACCCTCAGCCCCGAGGGAGAACTACTCCCTCCTTGTCATGGAGAGCACTGGGATGATGAAGATGGCCACCAGAGAGGGATTGCCCCCTCCGACAGGGTGCCGGAACGGGTCTAGATTGGCTTTGGGTGGCTACGGAGGCTTCTGGCGGCGGAACTCCCAATCTATTGTGCTCCCGGATGTTTTTAGGGTATATGGAGATATATAGGCGGAAGAAGTACGTCAGGGGGGCCACGAGGGGCCCACGAGGGTGGAGGGCGTGCCCCCCTGCCTCGTGGTCTCCTCGTAGATCCCCTGACGTGCACTCCAAGTCTTCTGGGCTTCTTCTGATCCAAAAATAAGTTCCGTGAAGTTTCAGGTCAATTGGACTCCGTTTGGTTTTCCTTTTCTGCGATATTCTAAAACAAGGTAAAAACAGAAACTGGCACTGGGCTCTGGGTTAATAGGTTAGTCCCAAAAATAATATAAAAGTGTATAATAAAGCCCATACACATCCAAAACAGTAGATAATATAGCATGGAGCAATCAAAAATTATAGATACGTTGGAGATGTATCAACCGCCCACGCCGCGACGCATCTCCCCATCTCCTTCCCCACCGCCGAGGACCACCGCAGTCGCCGCCCCGCCACCGCCCGAAGCCAGCGCCGCCGTCTCCTGTACGTCGTCATCGCTCGCTGTGAGCCGCTCACCCTCGCTCGTTTTTTTGTTGTATTAGATCGGTTAACCATGGTTTTATTAAACCATGCGGTTTTAGTAAAAACCGGTCTCCGGTTTTCATTTTTTTCTTGCCGCGATAGCTGTTTTGCTTAGGTAGCAGCCGTTCGCCGAATAGCTTCCACAGCAAATGCTGCTCGGCCAGTAGGAAGCCGCCACGTGGCCAGGGACCTGGTCGTGAATAAAACTTTCACGGTCAAGTCCCTGAGTTTTTAGTTTAGCCCCTAAACTTTGAATGGTTGTATCTTTTTAACCGTAACTCCAAATTCGACGAAACCAGCGGCAAAATGTTCGTCTCGAATGGCTTTATCCAGAGAACCAGCTTTGAAACCTTTTGGCCAATTTCAAATTTGAATTTATTCAGGTTTGAATTCAAACTTCAACTGGCCATATCTCCTAAACCGTAGCTCCGATTGATGTGATTCTTTTTGCACCGTGTCACCGTAGCCAAACCCTACCACCTGGACCTTTGTCACTATACTTTTCACACGATTAGTATCTATCCATGATAGTTTTATTACTATGCCAAGTATGCACTGTGGATGACATCACGGTTTTGCACCTTATGTCACTTATTGTTAGCACCTAGAATTATTTGCATGCAAGTTATGTGTGTTGGATTTTCCATTTGGTTTTCCGAGTCCATTGTGTTGCATGTTATTTGGTTCTCTAAAATGATTGCTTACGTGAATGCAATGTCTGACCTTATAGATTTTCATAGGAGAGTGACGAGTAGTTCTATTAAGTAAATTTCTGAGAGCGATATAATCTTCATCAACTATTACCAGGCAAGTTCACATTTGATCATTCCTTAAATTACCTATGTTTTATATTATGCACTTAGTCCTTTTGTGGTAGGATTGCATGGTAGGATTTATTGTTGCCAGATGGCTATGTCGTTACCTAGTAGTTCATTTGAGGTAGGTCTGATCTATACATCCTTGTCACCACCATGTAAGTTTATTTTTGCCTCGCTAAATGTAGACGTGGTTTGGGAGGCGAACATGGCGAGACATGAGTGACAAAGTAGTAATCAGGACCAAGACTTGTAAATGAACTACATGGGCGGTATTTGGTTTGAATGGTGGCGAAGTACAGTGGGGGCACGCATGGTTAATCAATGGTGGTGCACCACTAGTGGTCGGCCGCCCAGGCTCAAAGAGATCAATCGTATTCTCATGTCTAGAAGCTTACGTGTGCAGCCACAAGACAATATGGGCTCTGGCTTAGTTCAGTAGTTACTGTGACCCCTTCCGGGATGGGCTAGCAGATGTAGAATGATATAGGTGTACCGGCCTATCCCTGGGTTAAGGGGGAACATTTTCGAAAGACTATGCCTCGGTCATCCTGTTCTCAAACGCTAGGCAGTGCGAGAACTTCAAGGGAGGCGATCGAGTCTTGTGGGGAAAAGTGCGCAAACCACTGCAGAGTGTTAAAACCTAATCGATTAGCCGTGTCCCCGGTTACGGACAACTTGAGCATCTAGTAGTGGAAATGCTGGAAGATTTCATCACTCTTAATTAAACAGTTGGGTTTTAAATGAAACTTTGGGAATGGATTGAGTTGGGTTTAACAACTCATCCTATGCTATACAATAGTGGTAGAATAATATCTTTTATTCTAGGGAAAAACTAGCTTTATGCAAAAACTAAACTTAGAGCTTTCCACTAGCCAAATTGCATGTACAAATAGGTTCATTATTCTTATGATGTGACTTGCCAGTACATTCAATGTACTGACCTACATGGCTGCAACGTCTTATGTTGCAGGAATTTTCTATGACAAGTAAGAGTTACGGTGTAGGGTTACGGTCTACACTCAACTTGCCGTTGGCGTTGATGGGACTCCACACCCGTTCAATTATTTCGGCTGAGATTTATGAGGTATATATCAGTTTTACGTTATTTATACATGTGATTGAACTTTGATATATACATTGATGTACTGTGTGTGCCAGCATACCGATCCAGGGATGGCACAGATACACAGAGGCTTGGCCGTTTGAGGTCGGGTCGCTACAATAGATTGGAAACTTGTATGATGGAGAATAGACCCGAGGGCCATAGGTTTCACTTGTGGCTTCTCTCAAGATATCATAAGTATTACGGTGGGTGAACAAATTACTGTCGAGCAATTGATAGAATTGAGCATAGTTATGAGAATATCTAGGTATGATCATGTATATAGGCATCATATCCGTGACAAGTAGACCGACTCCTGCCTACATCAACTACTATTACTCCACACATCGACCGCTATCCAGCATGCATCTAGAGTATTAAGTTCATAAGAACGGAGTAACACTTTAAGCAAGATGACATGATGTAGAGGGATAAACTCATGAAATATGATATAAACCCCATCTTTTTATCCTTGATGGCAACAATACAATACGTGTCGTTTCCCTTTCTGTCACTTGGATCGAGCACCGCAAGATTGAACCCAAAGCTAAGCACTTTTCCCATTGCAAGAAAGATCAATCTAGTAGGCCAAACCAAACTGATAATTCGAAGAGACTTGCAAAGATAACCAATCATACATAAAAGAATTTAGAGAAGATTCAAATATTGTTCATAGATAATCTTGATCATAAACCCACAATTCATCGGATCTCGACAAACACACCGCAAAAAGAGTTACATCGAATAGATCTCCAAGAGAATCAAGGAGAACTTTGTATTGAGATCCAAAGAGAGAGAAGAAGCCATCTAGCTAATAACTATGGACCCGAAGGTCTGAGGTAAACTACTCACACATCATCGGAGGGGCCATGGAGTTGATGTAGAGGCCCTCCGTGATCAATGCCCCCTCCGGCGGAGCTCCAAAAAAGGCCCCAAGATGGGATCTCTTGGGTACACAAGGTTGCGGCAGTGGAAATAGGGTTTCGTGGTGCTTCTGGATGTTTTCGGGGTATGTGAACATATATAGGAGGAAGAAGTAGGTCGGTTGAGCCACGAGGGCCCACGAGGGGGGAGCGTGTGCCCCCTGCCTCATGGCCACCTCGTTGGTTGCTTGACGTCCACTGCAAGTCCTCTGGATCACGTTTGTTCCAAAAATCACGCTCCCGAAGGTTTCATTCCGTTTGGACTCCGTTTGATATTCCTTTTCTGCGAAACACTGAAATAGGCAAAAAACAACAATTTGGGCTGGGCCTCCGGTTAATAGGTTAGTCCCAAAAATAATATAAAAGTGTATAAATAAGCCCATTAAACATCCAAAACAGAATATATATAATAACATGAAACAATCAAAAATTATAGATACATTGGAGACGTATCAAGCATCCCCAAGCTTAATTCCTTCTCGTCCTCGAGTAGGTAAATGATAAAAACAGAATTATTGATTTGGAATGCTTTCTAGAATATTCTTCAATGTATTTTTCTCTATTGTGACATGAATGTTCAGATCCAAAAGATTCAAGATAAAAGTTTATTGTTGACATAAAAATAGTAATACTCCAAGTATGCTAATCAAGCAATTATGTCTTATCAAAATACCATAGCCAACGAAAACTTATCCCTACAAAGTCATATAGTTTGGCCATGTTTCATTTTTGTCACACAAAATGCTCTCATCATGCACAACCCCGATGACAAGCCAAGTAATTGTTTCATACTTAGCCTTTTCAAACTCTTTCAACTTTTACGCAATATATGAGCGTGAGCCATGGACATGGCACTATGGGTGGAATAGAATACGAGGATTGAGGTTGTGTGAGGAGACAAAAGGGGTGAAAGTCTCACATTGGCACGGCTAATCAATGGGCTATGGAGATTCTCACCGATTGATGTCAATGCAAGGAGTAGGGATTGCCACGCAACGGATGCACTAGAGCTATAAATATATGAAAGCTCATCAAAGAAACTAAGTGGGTGTGCATCCAACTCGCTTGCTCACGAAGACTTAGGGCATTTGAGGAAGCCCATCATTGAAATATACAAGCCAAGTTCTATAATGAAAAACTCCCACTAGTTTATGGAAGTGACAACATAGGAGACTCTCTATCATGAAGATCATGGTGCTACTTTGAAGCACAAGTGTGGAAAAATGATAGTAACATTGTCCCTTCTCTCTTTTTCTCTCTTTTTTCTTTTTTCTTTTTATTTTTTTTATTTGGGCCCTCTTTTTTTTCTTTTGGCCTCTTTTCCTTTTTTTTATTTTTCCTCTGGTGTCTCATCCCGACTTGTGGGGGGATCATAGTCTCCATCATCCTTTCCTCACATGGGACAATGCTCTAATGATGATCATCACACTTTTATTTTCTTACAACTCAAGAATTACAACTAGATACTTAGAACAAAATATGACTCTATGTGAATGTCTCTGACGATGTACCGGGATTGCGATGAATCAAGAGTGACATGTATGAAAAAATTATGAATGATGGCTTTGCCACAAATACGATGTCAACTATGGCCCTGTTTGATAACAAAGTATTTTCTAAGTATTTTGAGAATACTACAGTTTTTAGGATTACCATAGTTTTATTTACAATGAGTTGTTTGATTGCCTCTAACAATTGTGGTTTTAAAACTGCAGTATTTGCTAAACTGTAGTTTTTTCTCTACATAAAATAAAAGAACCTGAGACCTCTTTTTAAAAAACAGAGGAGCCGAAAAGAAAGGACGGGACGTCGTTATCTTCTTCGCTCGATCTAAAACAGAAGTATCGCTCCCACGCTGCCGCCGCCGCCTTTGGAGATATCTCCCTCGGCAGCCATGGGGAAGAAAAGGGACGAGGATGGAGAGACCAAAGGTGAGTAGACTCTGCCTGCCGTCCCTCGATTCACTCCTCCCGCCTCTCCATGCTGATCGCCGACCCCTTCCTCTGCATGGTTGTGCCTTTCCTAACTATGCATGTCGCCCAGCTCTGCTCGAACTGTTCGTCTAGACTGCTAGCTGGATCTCTACACTTGTTAATTCAACACGGATCAAGCTGTTCGTCTAGTCTGCTAGCTGGATCTCAATGCTTGTTAATTGAGGGCTGCTCGAGCTGTTCGTCTAGTCTGCTAGCAATCTTAATCTAGGACTTGTATACATGTCTTTACAATCAGATAGGTTCACTGTTCAACCTTGTACAGAATATGTTTTTTGCTGGTTGCTGGTTAGCTGAATATTTGCTTTGGATCAGTCCCTTTTTTAACCGACTAATTGGAGATTTACATGCACCTCTATACATAATGAAGACGCATTCGTCTGTTGTAAATGCAACGAACAAATTCTTGAACGCTGATTGTTTCTTCTATTAGTATTATGTTGTTCACTGCCATTGTATCTGATAAGTCCAGTCATGAACTTGTATACGCAATGAAAACAAATGAGATACTACTGGAGATGCAGGCCTGGAGCCTTGAATTCAACCTCCTCCCAAAGTTGGCTTTTAATGCAAATAAGAAACTCAGCTGCGGGTTTATCTTGCCTTATTTATGTATAAATTTCAATTTGTAAGTATTGCCGGTACATCAACCATGATGTGCAGTACGAGTCGACTAGTTTTTCTTTCTGTATTTCCTTGTGTGATTTGATATAATTAGGAATTGTTTGGTGATGGCACTATTAATTTTCCTCTCAGCAGTTGATTTGTGGAATAAGTTAGAGATTTTTTGGTTTCATGTTGTATCCTTATCAATTTTCTTGATGTTTGTGTTCATTCAAACACTTAAATTGATGCATTTTGTTTTCCAATAGCAGACAAAAAAACCAGAGCATCATGGACCACTGCTCAACTTGACCTACTCATTTCTGTGATGAAAGAGTATGCGGATGCTGCTAAATTTCGTGGTCAGAATGGATGGACAAAAGAAGGATGGAATTCCATGGTTATACGCTTGAATAACCAGTTTCCGAGAGCTAATTTTATTGTTTCTCAACTAAAATTTAGAGAGCAGCGGTTGAAGAAAGATTATTTTATTGTCAAATCTATTGTAGAGAAGAGTGGCCTTGGTTTTCATTCTGTTACAAAAATGCCAACAACCATTGATGAAAAATGGGATGAACTGAGCAAAGAACAACAGGAGTGGAGATACAAAGCTTTCCCTTACTACGATGATTTGCATGCAATTTATGATGGTATGTTGGTTTCACATGTTACGAATTTACCATATGATCTTCCATGCTTGTAGTTTACAAATTATTCCTCTGTACCCAGGTAAAACAGCAGAGGGGAAGGGTTGTAAGAGGACAACTGATGTGGTTGAAGAGAAGTCGAGTCCGGCTACAGATTTACCACGAGGGGAAAGCTTCACACAACAAGTTCTAGATGCCGCTAGGCTTAATTCGCCTAGTCCAACATTACCGGCTCCAGGCTTTGAAGGTCATAATTACGAGTGGACTGAAGGCATATATGGTGAGGATGTTGAAGTATTTCCTGCTAACAACACAGAACGTATGGAGAATAACAGTAGCCAAATTCCCACTGAACACATGAACACACTTCCTGACCCACCACCTATGAAAAAGGCTAGGACATCTAAAGGCAATGATGAAGGTAAGGCTAAGAGAGGCAAAGAAACAACGATTGAAGATCCGGTTGCTGTTAGAAAAGAATAACTTAAAACTTATGTGGATGTAAAGACGAAACAAATTGAGAGCTATAGAGAAGTGAAAATGGCGCAGATGAAAAAAAAGATCTTGACAAAGATCCTTATTGCATTGCCAATTGCATTGTCAAACTTAAGACCGTACCAGATCTCTCAGCAAGTGAACATCTTAAGATGATCGATTATCTGAAAGGACAAAGAGTTGACCGTGAAATCTTCATGACAGTGGAGCATGATGTTGTTCTGGAGATCCTCAAGCAAGTGCTTGGCCGTCAAATTTAAAGCAATAATTCGTTCTAGTTATTTTCGTGTGAAAAATAAAATTCTTTTACTCTATTATTGGTTTATTGGTTCATATTACTTTAGTTTTGTGTTTTTGTAAAGAAATATCACCCTGTACTATACCATGATTAAAAAGAGGAACACGAATGTATGTCAGCATACATTAGTTTCAGCTCTAAACTTTTATTTTGCCGGCACTCTAGTTCCTTTCCTAAAAATCACAGTCCTTTTATTTTTGTTACCTTCGCCATGTTATTTGTGCACCCGGCTTGTAGGTGATAGTATATGTAAGTTGTATATATAGCGCAATAATTTTTTTGGTGGACCTTGCGCATTTGATCAGGTATTTAGAAGAAAATTCCATGGTAGATGACGCACTTGTATTTGTTGCACAAGTTGATACTTGCATTTTACATTACATATCTACTCATAGAAATGTAAAGTGCATTATTCATGGATGAGAAAGCTACTACATTATTTTCATAAAATGATTCTACTGATCATATGAGTTTTATTCTTGCTTCAACAATTGCACAAGTCATGTGCTATTTCTTCTAGCGCGCTCCTGGAGATCCTCACATTAGTCTTTCCACATTGATTCAGCAATTTGAACCCTTTTTGAATGACCCAATGCACACCGCTCATTGAGAGATTCTACATCACTTCTGTATTTTGCATCTCCACTTGGAATATCAACTATATGTGTTGGGTCAATATCGGAGCCAACCTGGTCAAACCATTGTTCACCCACCTCGTGATTGTGAATAAAGTTATGAAGTGCACAACATGCTATGACAATATCAGGTTGAGATTCAATTGGGTAATGTAAAGCACACTTAAATACTGGGAAACACTTCTTCACAACACCGATGATGCGCTTGATGTGATTACGGAGTTGTGCATGCCTGAGATTGACAGCTCTTTAGCATTTTGTGGCCTTTGGTTGCATTTGGCTTGCACGTTCAAATGGTACCTGAAATTCAAAACAAAATGAAGATAGGTGTATTTTCACATTAGGGTTGTTGCTCTAATAGAAGAACTCGTTTGTACCTGAAATTTCGGTAGGGTGCAATAAAATTAGGTGTACTTGCATATCCTGCATCAACCAAATAAAATTTTCCCTCTGGCACATAGAAATTGTTTTCTAGTGCATCTTGTAGCACTCGAGCATCAGAAGCTAAACCTTCCTAGCCCGCACTAACATGGACGAATTGATTATCTAAATTACATGCCACCATGACATTTTGTGATAATGTTCCTTTTCTATTGTGATACGGGTCTTGTAGTCTTGGAGATATGCTAATTGGAACATGTGTCCCATCAATTCCTCCGATACAATCCTTCATAAAGACAAGAGATACTGATGAAAAATACGTAAAAATATTTATAAATTATATGTAAGAACAACAAGATACAAGATGCATACCTGAAAGTATGACATAAATTTAGGGTTGCTTGAAACCTTTAAAGGAACATTAACAGGTGGCAACTGTATAAGCTGTCCAGATAATGACATGATACTTTGTAGCACTTTATTGAAATAGGTACTTATGGTTTGACCACTGTGTTGAAATCGCCCTTGTAGAGTATGGTTGCTTGCATTCGCCGAAAGGGTATATAAGAATATTGCGACTTGTTCTTCCACGGAGACAAGCCTCTCATCTTGTAGAAGTTGTCTCTCTCGAAAGCACTTAACCAAGTTATGGAATACATATTTTTCCATCCGAAAATCTCTTTGTATCTCAATTCATAACCCTCTAAAATTTATTTCACGTACTTATGCCCCGTAAGGATGGAAGTGTGAATACGTTGGCGATTGCTTGAACCTCTCTCGCCTTTGTATACGGTTTCGATGATGGCCAACTCATCATCTTCTCGGTGTTTACACTTCAAAAAAACCCCCACATTGATGGAGCAACTAGGAGGACTTACAGAGGATAGAGACGATGCAAATATCAAGTGAATGCGTCGAGCGTGGCCGCGCAATTCCAATCCTGGCGCAGCTCTTCGTGCCCCTCGGCAGTGACACAGATGACTGGCCAACTACGCGGAGTGTTGGGTCGCCACCTCCACTGCGCCTCGATGGTGACGCGAAGAATGGTCAGTAGCTCCGTCTATGTATATCTTCACAACCAGGTGATTCATAGGAGACGTTGTGCCATGGATGATCTTTTTGTATACACAAGCCACCCGTTGGGTTGTCATGCACGCTGATGGTTAGGATATCCAGCTAGCTTGCTACAAAAGCTCAACAGAATTATTCAAACGATTGGTCAGCTGCATGTCCTTCCACTGCTAACGGCTAGGGAGCTGAGTGCTTGTACGCAACGGCTAGCCAACAATATTGTGTTTTGCGGCAACAACCAAACAGGTCGCAGTAATCTCAATACTTCAAGATACTTTGGTATATCAAAATTGTAGTATCTTGTACCCATTGACAAAAATATTGTGGTTTTTAATACTTCGATTTTTCTAATATTTTGCTACCAAACATATCCTACATGATCATGCATGGCAATATGACAATGATGATGTGTGTCATAATAAATGGAATGGTGGAAAGTTGCATGGCAATATATCTCGGAATGGATATGGAAATGCCATAATAGGTAGGTATGGTGGCTGTTTTGAGGAAGATATAAGGAGGCTTATGTGTGATAGAGTGTATCATATCACGGGGTTTGGATGCACCGGCGAAGTTTACATCAACTCTCAAGGTGAGAAATGGCAATGCACTGTACCGAAGAGTGAAAGGATCGATATGGTTGACTAGAGGGGGGGTGAATAGGCAACTAACAATTTTTAACTTTTCTTTACCAAATTAAAATTTGCATCAAAGTAGGTTGTCTAGATGTGCAACTAGGTGAGCAACCTATATGATGCAATAACAACAAACAAACAAGAAAGCAAGAGAAGTAACACTAAAGAGCTTGCACAAGTAAAGGTAAGAAATAACCAAGAGTGGATCTGGTGAAGACGAGGATGTGTTACCGAAGTTCCTTCCTTTTGAGGGGAAGTACGTCTCCGTTAGAGCGGTGTGGAGGCACAATGCTCCCCAAGAAGCCACTAGGGCCACCGTATTCTCCTCACGCCCTCACACAATGCGAGATGCCGTGATTCCACTATTGGTGCCCTTGAAGGCGGCGACCAGACCTTTACAAACAAGGTTGGGGCAATTTCCACAACTTAATCGGAGGCTCCCAACAATACCACGAAGCTTCACCACAATGGACTGTGGCTCTGTGGTGACCTCAACCGTCTAGGGTGCTCAAACACCCAAGAGTAACAACATCCGCTAGGGATAGGTGGGGGAATCGAAAATCTCTTGGTGGAAGTGTAGATCGGGGCCTTCTCAACCACTCCCGAGCAAATCAACAAGTTTGATTGGCTAGAGAGATAGATCAGGCGAAAATGGAGCTTGGAGCATTAATGGAGATTGAGAGGGAAGAGGTAGGTCAACGAGGAAGAAGGGGACCCCCTTTTATAGTGGGGGCAACAATCCAACCGTTGCCCCACTAAACAGCCCCACAGAGGACGGTAGTACCGCTTGGGGGCGGTAGTACCGCTGAGCCAGCGGTACTGCCGTTCCAACTAGCGGTACTGCCGCGCAAAGGAGAGAAGCAGGGACCTGGACCCAGAGCGGTACTACCGCGGTGGTAGGGGCGGTACTACCACTGAGAAGCGGTACTACCGCCTCTACTGCCGCAACTAGTGCCGCAAAACCTGACACGATAAAAAGAGCCCTCGAGTCGAGGCGGTAGGAACCTGGAAAGCCAGCGGTAGTACAGCTGCGGAGTCACTAGTGGTACTACCGCCGCGAAGCGGTACTGCCGCTTGTGACCCCTCAGCACTACTACCGCTGGGTAGCACGGTACTACCACTGGGACCCAGACAAGACACACAAGTAGAGAAAAGATCTCTCCATTGAAGCGGAAGAGCTCTGAGGGTGAGAAGCGGAAGTGTACGTGTTGATTCCACCCAAGCAATACCACAGCAGACCCCCTCTTGATAGTACGGTGCCCTCTACGCAACTAGACCACCGAAAGAGAAACAAAAGAGCTACACCGTCTTGAATGACACTCCGAGGGGAGGAAATCGTCTCGTGCCAAGGATGAATCTCTGAAACGCTCAAAGCACATGATTAGTCCGCAAACACGTTGTCATCAATCACCAAAACCACATCGAGAGAGATATGCCTCAATAATCTCCCCCTTTTTGGTGGATTGATGACAACTAGGGATTTGCACAAGGAAAAGATATAAAAGTAAGAATACTTAGAACTACAAAATATAGACGGGCTCCCCCTGGATGTGAGCACCTAGTTAGTGGAGCCTTTGGAATGCAAGACACACACATTCGGATCAACACTCCCCCTATATTTTATAGTCCAACAATTCTAAGCACAGGATATATCAGAGAAGGGTATAAAACAGGATAAGCATGCAACTCATAAGATACTACAGTACTGAAAGACATAAGTAATAAGGTAGCGATAGGAAGCATATGTCTCACACCATATGTCTAGAACTTAGGTCTCACTGGCACCAAACCAAACCAAGCAAAGACAACTAGAAAACACACGAGAATGCAAGACACAAAGACACGCTCGCAACACAGCAACAACCCAAATCCCTAAACTCTCTCCCCCTTTGGCATCGAGACACCAAAAGGGCAAAGAGCATTGCTACATCTCCAGGTGATGGCAAGCTGAGGATCTCGAACATCACATCTCAGCGTGATCATCTGCATCTCCGTCGTTGGTCGGAAACTGCTCGGCGTCTGAATCAGTCCAAGGGCAATGCTGGTGAATCAATTCCTCCTCTTCAGTGATCTGTCCCTCAGAATCGCTGACAACGGTCGCACCCAGGTGACGCATGAGCTCCTTGTGGCACACCCTGGCCTGCTTCTCAGCCACATGAGTCATGTACTGAACATGAGACTCCATGCAGAAAAGCTTCTTCATCTTGTGTTTAACCTTCTTTGCCCAAGAAGGTTCTGCACTAGCGGGCCCAAAGTCCTCCTCGTGATCATCAGTTGCAGCCTTACCCTCAGCCTCCATGGCAGCAGCAGCAGCAATAGATGGACCACCGTGTTTAGGCGCTGGGGTGCCCCAATTGTCCTTCTTCCTCAGACGCTTGATCTCATGAGAAACCAAGTCTCCAGTTTCCAACATCACTCTGGGATAAACACGTGCCCAGGCCTTCTCAATGAGCCTCATGATGAATGGACCATATATCGGGCACTTGCGCTCAGAAGCGGCAGAGAGAAGTTCAGACCACATAACATGAGAAATGTCCAGGCTCTCTCCAGTGTTTGCTTCCTTCTCATGCTGGCAGAAAAGAGGCATGTCCACGAGATAGGAGTGGACCTGATCCAGATTCCCGATGCGAGGGAAGAGAGTCTCACGGAAGACATGATGAAGAATGTCCAGAAACGTAGACAGCTCATAGGTTTCCTTCTTAGTCACTGGGTGAACCTTCACAGTGCAGTAGGGCCAAAGGGCTTGCTTGTGAGTGGAGGTAGCATTGCGGTGAGGGCGGAAGCCTACTGGAGTCTCAAGCCCTTGATCTTCCACATCAAGTAACTCCATGAAGGCCTTCCACTTGACAGAAAGCAACTTGCCATTGGTCATCCAAGTCAGAGTCCTATCGGCATCAGTTCCAAGATGAACGGTAGCAAAGAATTGAGCCACCAAATCTGCATCGAAATCCTTGTTGAACTGCATGATCCTGAGAATGTTCAGCTAAGTACACATCTGAAGGGCTTCGCCAAAGTACTCAGGGTGCTTCTCCATGGCATTGGTGTCGATGGAGCGAACATCAACATAAAGATTCTTCTTGGCCTTGATCACATCAAAATAGACGGCAAACTGAAAGCGGTTCCAGAACGGGCGGTTGATCAAAGTGGGATCTTGGTTCGCCTCATAGGGGTTGCGGCGACGCTTTTCCCAAAACTCCTTGGCAGTCATCTCAGTCATAGTCGGTGACACCCTCGATTCAATCGTACAATAATCATGCACGCAAATGTGTACGATCAAGATCAAGGACTCACGGGAAGCTATCACAACACAACTCTAGACACAAATTAAAATAATACAAGCTTTATATTACAAGCCAAGGGCCTCGAGGGCTCGAATACATAAGCTCGAATACACAAGAGTCAGCGGAAGCAACAATATCTGAGTACAGACATAAGTTAGACAAGTGTGCCTTAAGAAGGCTAGCACAAAAGCAACAACGATCGAAAAGGCAAGGCCTCCTGCCTGGGAGACTCCTAACTACTCCTAGTCGTCTGCGGTCTTCACATAGTAGTAGGCATCCTCCGGGTAGTAGTAGTCATCAGTGGCGCCGTCTGGCTCCTGGGATTCGTCATCTGGTCGCAACAATCGGGTATGGGGGAAAAGAAGTAGCAAAGCAACCGTGAGTACTCATCCAAAGTACTCGCAAGACTTAAATCCGATCTAAACTAAGTATGCATCTGTATCAAAGGAATGGGTTGTATCTGTGGACTAAACTGCAGAATGCCAGAAGGGAAGGGGAAAGCCTAGCCTATCGAAGACTAGCATCTTCTGGAACCCACCATCTTGCAGCAACAGGAGGGAGTAGAGTAGCATAAAGAAAAGTAGTAGAAGTGTTATCAACCTCGGCCAGAGATCCTTTCTCGACTCCCTGCGAGAAAGCAATCCCGGAGCCATAATATCCAGTTATCCTCACAATCCAATCCTCGTCACCATGTCTCATCTCAAGTATCCAGCTCTAGTTGTGTCGATCGGGATACAACTCCAAGTGTCCGTTACCGTAGGACATGCTATCGATAGATGTTTTCTTCCCTGCAGGGGTGCACCAACTTACCCACCACGCTCGATTAACTCCGGACGGACACACTTTCCTGGGTCATGCCCGGCCTCGGCCAAACAATACGCCGCAACCCAACCTAGGCTTAATAGAGAGGTCAGCACGCCGGACTAAACCTATGCCCCCAGGGGTCATGGGCCATCTCCCCAGGAACTCCTACACGTTGCGTGGGCGGCCGGTGAGCAGACCTAGCTACCTCCTTCAAAAAGGTAGGTGCTTACCAGTCCAACCCGGCGCGCGCCGCTCAGTCGCTGACGTCTATTAAGCTTCGGCTGATGTATACGACGTAGAACGCCCATACTATGCCCACGTGATGGTTAGTGCTATCAGGCAAGAGGCCCCTCGGATCAAATATCCAAATCATAGTGGATTGGGAACGCGCGGTAACGAGCAGAGACTCACGATCGATGTGACCCCGTCGCCCCGTCTTGAGTACTTACAGCAAGGGCTAAGAATGCCCAGCCACGCCTCATAAGTATCTCGCGGGCACCTTCCAGGTCAACCCGACTCCACATCACTCACTATTAAGCTCGCGTGGGTACCCCTCAAGGTCGACCCGTCTTTAGTAACATGGTTCAGTGTAAAGTCTGTGTGTCTAACACCAAAGGGAAAACCCGAGGAATCACCCCCGGTGAACTCCCCTCGATGTTGTCATCAAGGTGAACGTAAGAGGATCCACCCTCGAGGTTCATGTTTGATGGGTTGCACAACAGAGCCGTAAAGGAAGTGGTTAAGGAGGAAATCACCCTCAATGACCTCGACCATATAGCTACACTACGGAGATCTCATCAGGAGTGATGTAAGAGGTTCCACCCTCGGCACTCGATGGTAACTCTGCAGAGTCGTACAACTAGGGGGGTGATGTGCGGTGTCGGGGCCTGGATGTCGATCACGTTGACCAAGTCATCGAACATAAAGCGAGGCAACTGGGACAAGGTGGGGGTCACTGATGGATCACTAACCAACCTATACTAAGCAGTTTAGGATAAGCAGGTAAGGTATGAAAGCAGGTAACAAAAACAGGCTATGCATCAGAGTAGGATCATACAGTAAGCAGTAGCAGTTCTAATGCAAGCATGAAAGGGAAAGAAATGGGCGATATCGGAATGCTCAAGGGGGGTTTGCTTGCCTGGTTGCTCTGGCAAGGAGGGGTCGTCGTCGACGAGTCGATCACAGGGGCAACATCGGTCTCGGGGTCTACCGGAGAAGAAGAGGGGGAAGAAAAAGTAAATAGGGGGCAAACAAGCATCACAAACATATAACAAGGCAAAAGCGGTGCCAGGGTGACCTAACGCAATACTAGGCGATACTGGCGAAGGGGGGAAACATCCGGGAAAGTATCCCCGGTGTTTCGCGTTTTTGGACAGATGAACCGGCGGGGGAAAGTTGCGTGTTCGCTATGCTAGGGATGTGTGGCGGACGAATGGGCTGCGTATCCGGGTTCGTCTCGTCGTTCTGAGCAACTTTCACGTACAAAGTTTTCCCATCCGAGTTACGAATTATTTTATATTAATTTTCAAAGTTTTTAGCAATATTCTGAATCATTATTAATTTGAAATTAAATAGCTAAATGCTAGGAGCACCTAGCTCTACATACACAGAAGTGCACCAGAGGCTGACAGGTGGGCCAGGAGGTCCCAGTTGACCAGTCAAAGTTTGACTGGTCAACAGGGGGTGGGGCCCCCCTGTCATTGACTGTTACATTAACTAACTAATTAATTTAGTCTAACTAGGTTATTAGTCTAATAAATTTTAATTAGTTTAATTAAACCTAATTAAACCTAATTAATTAATTACTTATATATTTTAAAATCTTTTAAAATCTTTTTTTAACAGGAGGTGTGGGGCCCCGCGTGCAGTGGCACAGAAGGCCAACCGGGGCGGGCGCGTCGTAGCGGGCGTGGGCAGGGGCGCCCGTCGGGGCGAACCCAGGCAACGGTCGCGGCTCACAGGCCAGCCACGATAGGAGCAAGCTGGCGCAGGGCGCGCCGGCGGCGGCCCAGCAGCGGAGGTGGCCTCGAGCGACGCGGGAGGGGAGGCCGGTGGCCAGGGACGGAGCGGCTGCCCAGGACGACCGGCCGGTGGTGCAAGTGGGAGTAGTGGGGGAAGCGCGGGGCGGAGTGGTGGCCGGAGAAGGCGGGCGACACGGGGCTAGGCGAGCGGCTGCAGCAGGCGTGGGCGGGCCACGCAGGGAGGGCGAGCAGGGCGTGGCCCTGATGTAGGCAGAACGCAACAAATGGAGCGGCCAGTGCGCGCGGGTGCTTGAAGGGGGGCGGCCAGGAGCGAGTGAAGGCGCGGCAGGGGAAGCGGTAGGCGCAGCCGGCGTGGCCCCGGGCGTGGCCAGCGTGCGGGGAAGCGGGACGCGGGTGCGGCAGAGTAGCAGCAGCAGTCGCAAAGCAGCGGGTGCGACCATGGAAGGTCGGGGCGCAGGGTTCTGGACGAGATCGAGGCGACGGCTACGGTGGTGATTCGAGGAGGGGGAGAGGGGAACACCTACGAGAGCTCACAGCGGGGCCGACAGGGGGGCTCAGGGGAGCTGGAGCGGTCTCGATGGAGCGGATCGACAAGGTGGACGGCGGCAGCCGTGGTTGGGGAAGAAGACGATGGTGGCGTCACCGTGACGTCCTAGCCTCGATCCAGCGGCGTAGGGGACGAAGATGATGATGGCGGTCCTCCTTGGCACGGTCTCACCGCTCGGGGAGGCTAGTGGCCATGGCTAAGACAATGGCGTGGCAATGGCCGAGCTCAGACCGAAGTGAGGGAGGCGCGAGGGGGGAGGAAACGGAGCTAAGGTTAGTGAGGGTGGTCGGGGTGGCCTTGTAGACGCCGAGGGAGGGTTGGATGCTCTACACGTGGCCATCCATGGCCACGGACGAGCGTGCAGCGTCCACCGAGTCTCTGGTGAAGAAAGGAGGAAGAAAATAGGGGAGTTGGGCTTTGGTCTGTTGGGCCAAAAGTATTGTGGTCATCAAAGGCCCAGTGGCACCGCTATTAGTTAGGCCACTTTCTATTTTTCCTTTTATGTATTTCAGTTAGCTACTGTTCATATTTATTTGAGTGACAAATTGAATTTAGTCAAACTTGAAATTTGGCACACAATTTGAGAACAACATTGTGGTGTTGCATAAAAAGTTTTAGAGCCAACGGAAATGTTCAAGCATTTTTAGAAAATGAAAAGGACATCTTAAAAACTGTTGGACTAGATAATAAATTCCCAGGGGTAATTTGGGAATTCCAAAAATGCTGGCTTCAACATGACAAATATCTAGGGATTATTTGCCGTAGGATGAACTATTTTATTTGCATGAAAGAAGAAGCAAATATTTGATGTGCAATTTGAATTGTATTTGAAGCGGATTTTGGACAAGTGGCATTTTGGCATGATGATCATGATGACATGACCTTCATTAGGGGGAGATTACTGTAGTGTGATGCTGGGGATGTTGCAAATCTCCTCCACTACAAGAAATCTCGTCCCGAGATTTAAGTGGGGAAGTAGAGAGTAACTTCGGGTGAATTGGTCCTTATAGGGTTAATTGTCTGGTGAACTATTCAGGGAATGAGACAGAAATATCTCTCGAGTTGAAACTTAATAAAACATCGAGAGCAAAGTATGAAGGTATCATGAGAAGTTTTAACGGGCAAGCAATCATTCGATGCCTAATCAAAAGGTGAAAGGGGTTCAGAGCAACAACAACAACAACAACAACAAAAATTATTGCGTCGGATACTACAATAGATCACTAGGAAGGTAGCTCATCAATTACATATGAAGTCATGTGAAAAAGGATACTTCAGAATCAAGGATGTACAGGAGAGTCAGATTTTGATCCTGTGGAACTGTGGGTTATGGGCCCATCATGTGTGTTAAGGGTAGGAAGAGCGGTGACATCTTGCACGGTGATGATAGTAAGGCAGTTCAGGGGGTAGCTTGTCAGTTATGTTGGCAACAACGTTGGTACCAAGGGTGAGGGACAAAGAGAACTATTTTCCTGCTCATTGAAACGAGGCAGACCAATAGGCGAAGTTCTCGTCCACCGGCGGTTACCGGATTGTCATCAACAATAATAACAGGGTCTTACTGCCAAATTGTGCACCGAGGTGTTTACATAACCAATGAACTATTACTGCGTAGATCATATAGATCACAAGAAGGTTAAACAAACCAATGGAAAGGAAAATGAAATTATAGGATTAATCAAACCAATGGAAAGGAAAATATGTTTACACACCATAATTGGGAGTATATCCTTCCCGAGGGGAAGTGGAGCAGGATATACATGATATGACAGCAAGTTCAAAAGCATTTAGATAAAGGGGCGAGGTAAGAATCATGATATTACCCATACAACGGTGTTTGGATAATAGATCAAGAAACATTCGGCAATGAGCTTCCAATGTTCTTGTTGATATTCGGAATACCTTTGTGATGCTTCGAGGTAGCAATAACATAGTCCAAGTAAGGGTTGGATCTGAAGATCACAAGAGACACGAAGGAACATTTCCAAGAATATCATGGAATGTAAGATATAACTAAAACATGATCAAGTCTGTATTGGCAGGACGTCAAGGATGGTGTTGATGACAACACGAATCATCGATGGGTAAGGATGGTATTTCTCGTCAATAATTAGATTGATATCCTGAAAGAGCTCAGAATGTTGATGATGATCACGACACATTTGTCGAGCGATTTCACGAAGATGTAATCGATCAGCGATGACATCAAGTCAAAGGAATGATGAACCAAAAGGTTATTGGAACCACGGGTATGACACAAACTCAAAATTAAGCTTGTTGTTCAAGGCTAAAAAGATATGACAAGGAAGATCGACGTAGGCTTACCTCATCATCGAAAATTGTGCTCTGGGAAGAAAGACCAGGTAGCATAGTTTAAAATTTAGCATGGTAATGATATAGCCGATCAGGCTAGGAATGACGTGATGGAGTATCATTCCAATGAGAATTCACAAGAGGTAGTCCAATGACACAATATCCTTGAGATATCAAGGGACAATACTCGAGTTAGATTAAAAATAGAGGTTGGACAGATGAAATGATCTGCAGAAGACAAGTATTTTAACTTGTCCAGGAAATGGAATTAAGGAGAAACTATGGTCGGAACCACGGTTATGAATGATCAAACCACCGATACAAGTTGAACTTATAACAAGGGGTAATCATTTTTACGAGCAGCTTCCATGATAAGTTCTACATCGGGTCCATGGGCATGAACACCAAGGTTCAAGGTCGACTCCCACTTCTTCAATACATAACCTTTCATTCACTCCTCATTTTCGAAGAATTTGTAGTGCGGAAGATTTATCTGGTGAAGCACCAGAAGAGTATGACTCACATCTCTTTCGAGTTCACACGGATAGGGAAGGTATAGGTTAAACCCATAGGGGCATCTTGGGAACATATACCACAAACTCCACGAGTAAAATAACACAAGCTCGAAGGCAGAGCATGGTTGAGAAGGCAGAGGATACAATTTACCAAAGGCTTTATGTATTTGAGGAAAGGCTCCAAGAGGTTATCGAATATGAAGGACGTTGTCAGATAAAATCCAACAAAGGATCTGGCGGTCCACATTGGATCTGATGGGAGTATCGATACTCAACCAGAAGAAGAAAGAATGCAAAGGCTTCGAATTATTATAGAAACATCTGAATAATTCGATGCTTTAAATGCAAAGAAATCATGATTTCAAAAATAGAAGATCAGAAGCAGACGCTCTGATCAAAAGATAAGTAAGTTGAAAAGACATAGATCGACAATCAATCAAGGTTTGATTTGTTGAACACCAGCTCATGTCAGGGGGTGACGTCTGAGTCGAAGGGAAGAATTCTAACTTTGATTGATGATTGCAAGTATTCACAAACATATCGAATCAAATGCTCAAAATTAAATATGACAAAGGATACTACTTAATATTGCCAGACATATGGAAAGCATCCACAATGCAAGCAGACAAGGAGGAGCAAGAGTAATAGGTTTCTAAGGATTTTCGGAAGATCGGATAATATTCCAAAGAATTTTGTGAAACAGTGAACAACTATGGACGAACGGATACTCGGCAAGCGCGAGTAATTATCCGCAGGGGTATTCATGTGGCAAAGAACTGCAAGGCAATAGGCTCAACGAATTCTCGGGAATACGGAGAGTAATTCAGGAAATCTTGTAATAACAAGAGCAACTGGGGATGAAGGTATGAACGATAACGTAGGTAGTTACGCCTAAGGATTTATTGGTGGTACGAACCGCAACGGCGAAGGGCACAAGGGTCTCGAGAAAGCATTGGATAGTATCTTTAGAATCTTCTAGTGCACCAAGCAATCATCTGGAGTGAGGGGCTCTCCGGTAGAACATATTTACGAGAACCTAGAGTTAGCAAAATCATTTAACCCGATTAGAAGAGAGATGAGAGCCCCAGAGTAAAGGTCGAGGAGTAAAATATCCTAATACCACCCAATGGCGACGTGAGCCCGTAAGCCACACAGCCATGTTAGTAAAACAGTCTTTCAAAGATTAGACTCAACTTCGGCCAAGGAGTTGGAAAGGGGGATCGTACAGGCAGTCAGCTCTGATACCAACTTGTGACACCCTCGATTCAATCGTACACTAATCATACACGCAAATGTGTACGATCAAGATCAAGGACTCACGGGAAGCTATCACAACACAACTCTAGACACAATTTAAAATAATACAAGCTTTATATTACAAGCCGGGGGCCTCGAGGGCTCGAATACATAAGCTCGAATACACAAGAGTCAGCGGAAGCAACAATATCTGAGTACAGACATAAGTTAGACAAGTGTGCCTTAAGAAGGCTAGCACAAAAGCAACAACGATCAAAAAGGCAAGGCCTCCTGCCTGGGAGCCTCCTCACTACTCCTAGTCGTCTGTAGTCTTCACGTAGTAGTAGGCATCCTCCGGGTAGTAGTAGTCATCAGTGGCGTCTTCTGGCTCCTGGGATCCGTCATCTGGTCGCAACAATTGGGTATGGGGGAAAAGAAGTAGCAAAGCAACCGTGAGTACTCATCCAAAGTACTCGCAAGACTTATATCAGATCTAAACTAAGTATGCATCTGTATCAAATGAATGGGTTGTATCTATGGACTAAACTACAGAATGCCAGAAGGGAAGGGGAAAGCCTAGCCTATCGAAGACTAGCATCTTCTAGAACCCACGATCTTGCAGCAACAAGAGGGAGTAGAGTAGCATAAAGTAAAGTAGTAGAAGTGTTATCAACCTCGTCCAGAGATCATTTCTCGACTCCCTGCGAGAAAGCAATCCCAGAGCCATACTATCCAGTTATCATCACAATCCAGTCCTCGTCACCATGTCTCATCTCAAGTATCCAGTTCTAGTTGTATCGATCGGGATACAACTCCAAGTGTCCGTTACCATAGGACAGGCTATCGATAGATGTTTTCTTCCCTGTAGGGGTGCACCAACTTACCCACCACGCTCGATTAACTCCGGCCGGCACACTTTCCTGGGTCATGCCCGGCCTCTGCCAAACAATGCGCCGCAACCCGACCTAGGCTTAATAGAGAGGTCAGCACGCCAGACTAAACCTATGCCCCCAGGGGTCATGGGCCATCTCCCTGGGAACTCCTGCATGTTGCGTGGGCGGCTGGTGAGCAGACCTAGCTACCTCCTTCAAAAAGGTAGGTGCTTACCAGTCCAACCTGGCGCGCGCCGCTCAGTCGCTGATGTCTATTAAGCTTCGGCTGATGTATACGCCGCATAACGCCCATACTATGCCCATGTAATGGTTAGTGCTATCAGGCCAGAGGCCCCTCGGATCAAACATCCAAATCGTAGTGGATTAGGAACGCGCGGTAACGAGCAGAGACTCATGATCGATGTGACCCCATCGCCCCGCCTCGAGTACTTGCGGCAAGGGCTAAGAATGCCCAACCACGCCTCGTAAGTATCTCGCGGGCACCTTCCAGGTCAGCCCGAATCCACATCACTCGCTATTAAGCTCGTGCGGGTACCCCTCAGGGTCGACCCGTCTTTAGTAACATGGTTCAGTGTAAAGTCATAGTAACCATAGTAACTGTGTGTCTAACACCAAAGGGAAAACCCGAGGAATCACCCCAGGTGAACTCCACTAGATGTTGTCATCAAGGTGAACATAAGAGGATCCACCCTCGAGGTTCATGTTTGATGGGTTGCACGACATAGCCGTAAAGGAAGTGGTTAAGGAGGAAATCACCCTCGATGACCTCGACCGTATAGCTACACTACAGAGATCTCATCAGGAGTGATGTAAGAGGTTCCACCCTCGGCACTCGATGGTAACTCTGCAGAGTCGTACAACTAGGGGGTGATGTGCGGTGTCGGGGCCTGGACGTCGATCACGTTGACCGAGTCATCAAACATAAAGCGAGGCAACTGGGACAAGGTGGGGGTCACTGATGGATCGCTAACCAACCTATACTAAGCAGTTTAGGATAAGCAGGTAAGGTATGAAAGCAGGTAACAACAACAGGCTATGCATCAGAGTAGGATCATACAGAAAGCAGTAGCAGTTCTAATGCAAGCATGAGAGGGAAAGAAATGGGCGATATCGCAATGCTCAAGGGGGGTTTGCTTGCCTGGTTTCTCTGGCAAGGAGGGGTCATCGTCGACGTAGTCGATCACAGGGGCAACATCAGTCTCGGGGTCTACCGGAGAAGAAGAGGGGCAAGAAACAGTAAATACGGGGCAAACAAGCATCACAAACATATAACAAGGCAAAACGCGGTGCCAGGAGTGACCTAACGCAGTACTAGGCGATACTGGCGAAGGGGGGAAACATCCAGGAAAGTATCCCCGGTGTTTCACGTTTTCGGACAGATGAACCGGAGGGGGAAAGTTGCGTGTTTGCTATGCTAGGGATGCGTGGCGGATGAACGGGCTGCGTATCCGGGTTCGTCTCGTCGTTCTGAGCAACTTTCATGTACAAAGTTTTTCCATCCGAGTTACGAATTATTTTATATTAATTTTCAAAGTTTTTAGCAATATTCTGAATCCTTATTAATTCAAAATTAAATAGCTAAATGCTAGGAGCACCCAGCTCTGCATACACAGAAGTGCACCAGAGGCTGACAAGTGGGCCAGGGGGTCCTAGTTGACCAGTCAAAGTTTGACTAGTCAACAGGGGGTGGGGCCCCCCTGTCATTGACGGTTACATTAACTAACTAATTAATTTAGTCTAGCTAGGTTATTAGTCTAATAAATTTTAATTAGTTTAATTAAACCTAATTAATTAATTATATGTTTTAAAATCTTTTTTAATCTTTTTTTAACAGGAGGTGTGGGGCCCCGCGTGCAGTGGCACAGAAGGCCAACCGGGGCGGGCGCGTCGTAGCGGGCGTGGGCGGGGGCGCCCGTCAACCCGGGCAACGGTCGCGGCCACGGCGGGGCTCACCGGCCAGCCGCGGCAGGAGGAAGCTGGCGCAGGGCGCGCCGGCGGCGGCCCAACAGCGGAGGTGGCCTCGAGCGACGTGGGAGGGGAGGCCGGTGGCCAGGGACGGAGCGGCTGCCCAGGACGACCGGCGGCTGGTGCAGGCGGGAGCAGTGGGGGAAGCGCGGGGCGGAGTGGTGGCCGGAGAAGGCGGGAGACACGGGGCTAGGCGAGTGGCTGCAGCAGGCGCGGGCGGGGCACGCAGGGAGGGCGAACAGGGCGTGGCCCCAATGCAGGCAGAACGCAGCAAATGGAGTGGCTAGTGCGCGCGGGTGCTTGAAGGGGGCGCGGCCAGGAGCGAGTGAAGATGCAGCGGGGAAGCGGTGGGCGCAGCCGGCGTGGCCCCGGGCACGGCCAGCATGCGGGGAAGCGGGACGCGGGCGCGGCAGAGTAGCAGCAGCAGTCGCAAAGCAGCGGGTGCGACCATGGAAGGCTCCGGGCGCAGGGTTCTGGACGAGATCGAGGCGACGGCTATGGTGGTGATTTGAGGAGGGGGAGAGGGGAACAGCTATGAGAGCTCACAGCGGGGCCGGCAGGGGGGCTTAGGGGAGCCGGAGCGGTCTCAATGGAGCGGATCGACGAGGTGGACGGCGGCGGTCGTGGTTGGGGAAGAAGACGATGGCGGCGACACCGTGACGTCCTAGCCTCGATCCAGCGGCGTAGGGGACGAAGATGATGATGGCGGTCCTCCTTGGCACGGTCTCACCGCTCGGGAGGCTAGTGGCCATGGCTAAGACAATGGCGCGGCAATGGCCGAGCTCAGACCGAAGTGAGGGAGGCGCGAGGGGGGAGGAAACGGAGCTAGGGTTAGTGAGGATGGTCGGGGTGGCCTTGTAGACGCCGAGGGAGGGTTGGATGCTCGGCACGTGGCCATCCATGGCCACGGACGTGCGCGCGGTGTCCACCAGGTCTCTGTTGAACAGAGGAGGAAGAAAAACAGGGGAGTTGGGCTTTGGTCTGCTGGGCCAAAAGTACTGTGGTCATCAAAGGCCCAGTGGCACCGCTGTTAGTTAGGCCACTTTCTATTTTTCCTTTTATGTATTTCAGTTAGCTACTGTTCACATTTATTTGAGTGACAAATTGAATTTAGTCAAACTTGAAATTTGGCACACAATTTGAGAACAAAATTGTGGTGTTGCATAAAAAGTTTTAGAGCCAACGGAAATGTTCAAGCATTTTTAGAAAATGAAAAGGACATCTTAAAACGATTGGACTAGATAATAAATTCCCAGGGGTAATTTGGGAATTCCAAAAATGCTAGCTTCAACATGACAAATATCTAGGGATTATTTGCCATAGGATGAACTATTTTATTTGCATGAAAGAAGAAGCAAATATTTGACATGCAATTTGAATTGAATTTGAAGCGGATTTTGGACAAGTGGCATTTTGGCATGATGACATGACCTTCATTAGGGGGAGAATACTGTAGTGTGATGCTGGGGATGTTACACAGTCTTTCCCTTTGTCTTGTTGGCAGATCTCTTCGACTGCTGAGGTGGTGGAGGTGCACTTGCGGATGCGCCTGCTAGTGGTGGTTGAGTGCTATAGGAACCACCTGCTGGCTCAGAGGTGCGGTAGCGCTTTGACGTTGCACGCCCGGGGTTGACACGGCGGACCTGCTGCTCAGGATGATCATCACCTGGAACCAAACACAAGAACACGCAAAACAACCAGAAAGAACGAGCATAATCCAACAAACACAACAAAAGGATCAAGGTACGGCAGGAACATGATGGAACTTGGCAGGCAGCGGTAGTACCGCGACATGCACGCGGCAGTATAGCCCAAGCGGTAGTACCGCTCCAAAGAGAGCGGTAGTACCGCTCGAGGCGGGGAAACAGCAGTTCCCTACTACCGTGGTCAGATCCGGCACTATCGGCCTGCCAAATTCAAAAATATTCCTACCAAACTCTAATCTAGATAGTCTAGTTGCCTTCTCCAACCTACTCAAGCCTAGATTTAGCCAAAAATCTAGAGATGCAACCACCATTGTCCCTAAGACGCAAGATCTGAAAACGAGACAAAAGGAGAGAAGGAACGGGGGCAATACCGGCATCCATGGCAAGAGAACGAGGTGGGGATCGACTCCACCGAAGGAAATGGAGAGGGACGCCCCGGAGACGAAGATCCGCCGGAGCCCTCCCGCGGCGATGCGAGGCTGGAGAGAGGAAGAGGAACGAGGGGGCGAAGCGAATGGGTATGGGGGAGAAGAAACCTCCCCCTTCCCTGATATAACCCCCTGGTCCCATCCCTCAGCGGTAGTACCGCGCTGGGGCGGTAGTACCGCTTATAAGCGGTAGTGCCGCGCACCACCAGCGGTAGTACCACCCAGCACGCCACGGCAACTAAACAACACGGCTTAGCTCGAAAGAAAAACAAAAAGGCAAGAAGAACAGAGAACACACCAGCAAAAGGCCAAGACACACCTCTTCAAGAGAGGGCGGTGGCCGAGGCCACCTATGTTTGAGTCAAGAGGTATGGCGCCGCGAAGATTTTAACCTTGGTCCCATGACCAAAACTCGTCTTTGAAGCACAAGTACCATCAACAATGGCTAATGTGAAAGACTTGATCAATTTATGCATAATGGGGGGAGGGAGAGTTCATTGAGAGAACAACACTCCCCCTATGTCCATGCCTACATCTAAACTAGACAACAAGTTGAGTGTGGTGGGGTGTGCAAGGGTTCAAGTCACATTGCTCGAATCAATGATATTTAGATCATGCCTTAACTCGCGAAATCTTGCTTCATCCAAGGGCTTCATGAAAATATCTGCAAGGTTATCATGAGTGTTGACATAGTTGAGCTCAATCTCTCCTCGCCTAATGTGACCCCGGATGAAGTGATACCAAATCTCAATATGCTTCATCTTGAAGTGTTGCACCGGGTTGAGAGAGATCTTGATGGCACTTTCATTGTCACACCAAAGAGGCACTTTGTCACAAATGACACTGTAATCCTTTAAAGTTTGCCTCATCCATAAGAGTTGTGCACAACAACTACCGGCCGCTACATACTCCGCTTCGGTGGACGAGAGATACACACAACTTTTATTTTTAGAAGACCAACTTACCAAAGAGCAACCAAGGAATTGGCACCCTCCGGAAGTGGACTTCCTATCCACTTTGTCTCCTGCCCAATCGGAATCCGAATACCCTACAAGCTTGAAGTTTGCTCCTCTTGGGTACCATAAGCCAAAGTTTGGGGTATGAGCCAAATATCGAAAGATTCGTTTGACCGCCACATAGTGACTTTCCTTAGGTGCGACTTGAAACCATGCACAAATTCCCACACTCAACATGATATCCGGTCTAGATGCACAAAGGTAAAGCAAGGATCCAATCATGGAGCGATATACCTTTTGATCCACCACTTTACCATTGGGATCTATGTCAAGTTGGCACTTGGTGGGCATTGGAGTGGAAGCCGGCTTGACGTCACTTAGCTTGAATCTCTTGAGCATGTCTTGAGTGTGTTTGGCTTGGTTGATGAAGGTTCCTTCTCTTCTTTGCTTCACTTCGAACCCTAGAAAGAACTTCAACTCTCCCATGGAAGACATCTCAAACTTTGAGGTCATGAGAGCGGCAAATTCCTCACTGAAAGCTTTGTTAGGGGAACCAAAGATAATATCATCAACATATAATTGGCACACAAACAACTCCGCTTTGACCTTCTTAGTAAAAAGAGTGGGGTTGATTAGCCCAACTTCAAAACCACAGTCTTGTAACAACTCGGTAAGGTGGTCATACCACGCACGTGGGGCTCGTTTAAGGCCATAGAGTGCCTTATCGAGTTGATACACATGATCGGGAAAGTAGGGATCCTCGAACCCATGGGGTTGCTTGACATAAACCAATTCATTAATAGGACCATTAAGAAAAGCACTCTTCACATCCATTTGTTGTAACTTAAAGTTATGATGAGAAGCATATGCAATAAACATGCGAATGGATTCAAGACGAGCAACAGGAGCAAAGGTTTCACCATAGTCGATACCCTCGACTTGGGAGTAGCCTTGTGCTACCAAACGAGCCTTGTTGCGAATGATAATCCCATGGGCATCTTGCTTGTTCTTAAATATCCACTTGGTTCCAATGACATTGTGGTTCCCCGTCGGTCTTGGCACCAATCTCCACACTTTGTTGCGCTCGAAGTTGTTGAGTTCTTCATGCATGGCATTGAGCCAATCCGGATCTTCGAGCGCCTCATAGACCTTGTGGGGTTCGACACAAGAGACAAACGTGTGATGTTCACAATAGTTTGCTAATTGTATACGAGTGCTTACCCCCTTTCTTAAGCTTCCAAGCACATTCGTCATGAGATGATCCTTGGTGGAGAGCTTGGAAGCAACCTTGGCGGCACGACGCTCCAATTCCTCCTCGGGGGTGAGACGTGGAGTGGTCACTTGATCATCTTGAGCGTCACCTTGAGCTTGTTCTTGTTCTTGAACTTGCTCGGAGGAGAGAACTTGACCTTGGGCATCACCTGGTGTGTCAACACCGTCTTGAGCATGATCTTGCCCTTGGTATTGTTCTTGAGGATGAGGGCCTTCACGTTGTTCTTCGGAAGCGTGTGGGCCTTGGGTTGGTGATAGCTCCACTTGAGTGGAGCATTGTCCTTCTCCTTCGGCCACAAGGGGTTCCTCAATGGGTAGGATAAAACCAACACCCATTCTTATTATGGCTTGAGGAGGAATTTCATCACCTACATCACAAGTGCCACTTTGCTCCACTTGGGAGCCGTTATTCTCATCAAACTCCACGTTACACGTCTCCTCAATAAGTCCCGTGGATTTATTGAGGACACCGTAAGCATGAGAGTTTGTAGCATAACCAACAAATATGCCCTCATAAGCTCTAGCCTCAAATTTAGACAACCGAACACCTTTCTTGAGAATGAAACACTTACACCCGAACACCCGAAAGTACTTAAGGTTGGGCTTGTTTACCCTTTGAGAACGAAGCACCGCATTGTCGGCGGTCTTGCCCAAAATGTTCATGGCCACAAACTCATCCAACACTTCGCTTGAGGTCAAAGTGTGGAAGTCCGGCCTTTGACGAATGACGGAGGACATGGCCTTGTGGTAGGGCATCATTGCCTTGAGGAATTTGCGCTTGATCCAATTGTCATCCATGTCCTTGCTCCCGTGATCTCGGAGTGAGACCGCGAGTTTGGTTACTCTCCGATAAAGCTCACGAGGTTCTTCATCTTCTTTCATTGCAAACTCATCGGCCTCATCTTGCACCACTTCATAGTTGGAGCGTTGAATGCTTGCGCTTCCCCGGTAGAGACAACACAAAGCCATGCGTCTTTGGCCAAGGCGAAGGGCCGAAGATGAGGTAGATCTTCGGATGGAATTGCATCTTGAATGATGAAGAGAGCATTCTCATTGAATTGATTATCTGCGGCTTCTCGAGGAGTGAAGTTGCTTGGATCATGCGGATAGAAACCTTCTTCAATGATTCTCCAAAGATTAGTGTTCACATGATTTAACTGACGTTTAAAGCGGTAAACCCAAGAATCAAAGTCCTCATTTTCATAATCTTAGGGGGAGGACCGGCATGATTCAAATGAGTGGAAGGAACCGGTCCACCATAAACAAGTGGTGGTTCCACATGAGCAAAGATGCCGGTGCCATTCTTACCACTAGAAGAAGGATCCTTTTCACTACTAGCTCCCCCCTTATCAGAGGTAGCATCCGTCACCTTGTCGGTGGGATTACCCACTTTCAACGGTGCGGTGGATAGTTTAAGCCCTTCAAGGAATTTAGTAAACATGCTTTCAACCTCGGTCGTCATGGAGGTTTTTAATGTCTCCAAGGCCACATTGAACTCCTCACGAGAGACCGAGGTTCCCCCATCGCCTGTAGACGAGATCGGATTCACACTGGAGTGTTCCTCCACACTGTCTACGGTATCAACCATACTCTTCGGACGGTAAAGTCCTTAATAAAGAGAAGAGGCTCTGATACCAATTGTAAGGATCGATATGGTTGACTAGAGGGGGGTGAATAGGCAACTAACAATTTTTAACTTTTCTTTACCAAATTAAACTTTGCATCAAAGTAGGTTGTCTAGATGTGCAACTAGGTGAGCAACATATATGATGCAATAACAACAAACAAACAAGCAAGCAAGAGAAGTAACACTAAAGAGCTTGCACAAGTAAAGGTAAGAAATGACCAAGAGTGGATCCGGTGAAGACGAGGATGTGTTACCGAAGTTCCTTCCTTTTGAGGGGAAGTACGTCTCCGTTAAAGCGGTGTGGAGGCACAATGCTCCCCAAGAAGCCACTAGGGCCACCGTATTCTCCTCACGCCCTCACATAATGCGAGATGCCGTGATTCCACTATTGGTGCCCTTGAAGGCGGCGACCGGACCTTTACAAACAAGGTTGGGGCAATCTCCACAACTTAATCGGAGGCTCCCAACAATACCACGAAGCTTCACCACAATGGACTGTGGCTCCATGGTGACCTCAACCGTCTAGGGTGCTCAAACACCCAAGAGTAACAAGATCCGCTAGGGATAGGTGGGGGAATCGAAAATCTCTTGATGGAAGTGTAGATCGGGGCCTTCTCAACCACTTCCAAGCAAATCAACAAGTTTGATTGGCTAGAGAGATAGATCGGGCGAAAATGGAGCTTGGAGCATTAATGGAGCTTGAGAGGGAAGAGGTAGGTCAACGAGGAAGAAGGGGGACCCCTTTTATAGTAGGGGCAACAATCCAACCGTTGCCCCACTAAATAGCCCCGCAGAGGGCGGTAGTACCGCTTGGGGGGCGGTACTACCGTTGAGCCAGAGGTACTGCCGTTCCAACTAGCGGTACTGCCGTGCAAAGGAGAGAAGCAGGGACCTGGACCCAGAGCGGTACTACCATGGTGGTAGGGGCGGTACTACTGCCTCTACTACCGCAACTAGTGCCGCAAAACCCGACATGAGAAAAAGAGCCCTCGAGTCGAGGTGGTAGGAACCTGGCAAGCCAGCGGTAGTACAGTTGCGGAGTCACCGGCGGTACTACCGCTGCGGAGCGGTACTGCCGCTTGTGACCCCTCAGCGGTACTACAGCTGGGTAGCACGGTACTACCACTGGGACCCAGACAAGACACACAAGTAGAGAAAAGATCTCTCCATTGAAGCGGAAGAGCTCTGAGGGTGAGAAGTGGAAGTGTACGTGTTGATTCCACCCAAGCAATACCACAGTGGACCCCCTCTTGATAGTACGGTGCCCTCTATGCAACTAGACCACCGAAAGAGAAACGAAAGAGCTACACCGTCTTGAATGACACTGCGAGGGGAGGAAATCGTCTCGTGCCAAGGATGAATCTCTAAAACGCTCAAAGCACACGATTAGTCCGCAAACATGTTGTCATCAATCACCAAAACCACATCGAGAGAGATATGCCTCAACAAATAGGCTAACAATGATGGAAGGGTGAGGGTGCGTATAATCCATGGACTCAACATTAGTCATAAAGAACTCACATACTTATTGCAAAAATCTACAAGTCATCAAAACCAAGCACTACGCGCATGCTCCTAGGGGGATAGATTGGTAGGAAAAGACCACCGCTCGTCCCCGACCGCCACTCATAAGGAAAGCAATCAAAGAACACCCCATGCTTCAAATTTGTCACATAACGTTTACCATACATGCATGCTACGGGACTTGCCAACTTCAACACAAGTATTCATCAATTTCACAATTACTCAACTAGCACACCTCTAATATTACCACCTTTATATCTCAAACCAATCTATCAAGCATCCAACTTCTCTTAGCATTTAAAATTTATAACCAAAGTGAATTACCATGCTGTTCTAAAGGACTCTCAAAATGATATAAGTGAAGCATGAGAGATCAATTATTTCTATAAAATAGAACCACCGCCGTGCTCTAAAAGATATAAGCGAAGCACTAGAGCAAAAATTATCCAACTCAAAAGATATAAGTGAAGCACATAGAGTATTCTAATAAATTCCAATTCATGTGTGTCTCTCCCAAAAGGTGTGTACAGCAATGATGATTGTGGTAAACTAAAAATAAAAGACTCAAATCATACAAGACGCTCCAAGCAAAACACATATCATGTGGCGAATAAAAATATAGCTCCAAGTAAAGTTACCGATGGACGAAGACGAAAGAGGGGATGCCTTCCGGGGCATCCCCAAGCTTAGGCTTTTGGTTGTACTTAGGTTTTACCTTGGGGTGCCTTGGGCATCCCCAATCTTAGGCTCTTGCCACTCCTTGTTCCATAATCCATCAAATCTTTACCCAAAACTTGAAAACTTCACAACACAAAACTTAAAAGAAAATCTTCGTGAGCTCCGTTAGTAAAAGAAAACAAACCACCACTTCAAGGTAATGTAATGAACTCATTCTTTATTTATATTGGTGTTAAACCCACTGTATTCCAACTTTTCTATGGTTCATGAACTCTATTACTAGCCATAGATTCATCAAAATAAACAAACAACACACGAAAAACAGAATCTGTCAAAAACAGAACAGTCTGTAGTAATCTGTAGGTTTCGAATACTTCTGGAACCCCAAAAATTCTAAAATAAATTGCTGGACGTGAGGAATTTATCTATTAATCATCTGCAAAAAGAATTAACTAAATATCATTATCCAGTAAAAAATAGAAGAAATTCTCGTGAGCGCTAAAGTTTCTGTTTTTTACAGCAAGATCAAAAAGACTTTCCCCAAGTCTCCCCAACGGTTCTACTTGGCACAAACACTAATTAAACACAAAAAACACAACCAAAGCAGAGGCTAGATAAATTATTTATTGAATAACAGTAAGGAAAAATATTGGGTTATCTCCCAACAAGCGCTTTTCTTTAAAGCCTTTTAGCTAGGCATTGGTAATTTCGATGATGCTCACATGAAAGATAAGAATTGAAGCACAAAGATTGCATCATAAAACATGTGACAAACACACTTAAGTCTAACATACTTCCTATGCATAGGCATTTTATAGGCAAACAAATTATCAAGGCAAGCAAAAAGTAGCATATGCATGGAAGAGGAAAGAAACAATAGCAATTTCAACATAACGAGAGGTAATTTAGTAACATGAAAATTTCTACAACCATATTTTCCTCTCTCATAATAATTACATGTAGGATCATAAGCAAATTCAACAATATAGCTATCAAAAAACATATTATTAACACGATCCACATGTATGCAGAGTTGACACTCTTCCAAAATAGTGGGATTAACATTAACAAAGTCATGACCTCTCCAAACCCACTTTTATCAAAAACTTCATAAGATTGAACATTCTACAAATATGTGGGATACAAAGTTGACACTCTTCCAAACCCACTTTCGATATTATTGCAAACATTATAATCAATATCATATTCATCATGGGACTTAAATAAATTTTCAAGATCAAAAGAAGAATCACCCCAATCATGATCATTGCAACAAGTAGTGGACATAGCAAAACTAGCATCCCCAAGCTTGAGGTTTTGAATATCATTAACACAATTGACATTAAGAGAATTTATAATAACATCATTGAAATCATGCTTTTCATCGAAGGAACTATCAAGTATGGGTGCAATAGCAACAATCTCATGTTTAACATAAGGAACTATAGCAAACTCATCTTCATAAATATTGGCATCATGGCTACAAGAATAGAAAGCATCATGTTCATCAAGGGATATTTCAATCAAATCATCGGAATCATAATTATCTATATATTCATGCATATCATTATTTTCTTCCGAAGCAACGGTCATTCTTTCAATAAATTCTTTGACATAGACATTATGAGCATAGTTTTCATAGCAATATTTAAGTATGTCAAAATTTTCAGATTCGTAGAGAGTAATATCATACTTTTCAATCAAAGAAGCAACTTCATAAGCACCCTTAAAAGCAACAAATTCTTCAATTTGTTCGATATCGTAGTAACTATAAACACCCTTTTCATAAGAAGATAAGATTTCATTATCATTAAACTCACATAGATAGGGGACATGTTTTTTAGGGTTCTTAGAGCAACAAGTCAGATCAAAAATTTCACAAAGATTCCAAGCATAACATAGCAATCTGTTTATTTGATCCCATAAGAGCATCCCTTTTTTAGACAAATGGTGATGCAAGAAATGAGCATGCTCATCTAAAGATTTCCCATCAACTAGGCTAGTTGGGGTTTCAGCACGAGCTCATAAGGATCGAAGATGATCCAAGTAGAACACTTTAAGTGGATCCATGTCAATAGATTTTTACCAAGAAAATAGAAGGCACATGGAAACACAAACAAAGATACATACGGAAAGAAGGCAAACGGAAAAGAGGGCGAATAAAACCGCAAGGGTGAAGTGGGGGAGAGGAAAACGAGAGGCAAATGGCAAATAATGTAATGTGAGGGATAAGAGTTGTGATGGGTACTTGGTATGTCTTGACTTGGCGTAGATCTCCCCGACAACGGTGCCAGAAATCCTTCTTGCTACCTCTTGAGCATGCGTTGGTTTTCCCTTGAAGAGGAAAGGGTGATGCAGCAAAGCAGCGTAAGTATTTCCCTCAGTTTTTGAGAACTAAGGTATCAATCCAGTAGGAGACCACGCGCGAGTCACCTCGTACCTACACAAACAAATAAGAACCTCGCAACCAACGCGATAAAGGGGTTGTCAATCCCTTCACGGCCACTTGCAAGAGTGAGATCTGATAGAGATAATAATAATAAGATAAATATTTTTGGTATTTTTATGATATAGATTGAAAGTAAAGATTGCAAAATAAAATAGATTGGAAACTTGTATGATGGGGAATAGACTCGGGGGCCATAGGTTTCACTAGTGGCTTCTCTCAAGATAGCATAAGTATTATGGTGGGTGAACAAATTACTGTCGAGCAATTGATAGAATTGAGCATAGTTATGAGAATATCTAGGTATGATCATGTATATAGGCATCACGTCCGTGACAAGTAGACCGACTCCTGCCTGCATCTACTACTATTACTCCACACGTCGACCGCTATCCAGCATGCGTCTAGATTATTAAGTTCATAAGAACGGATTAACTCTTTAAGTAATATGACATGATGTAGAGGGATAAACTCATGCAATATGATATAAACCCCATCTTTTTATCCTCGATGGCAACAATACAATACGTGTCGTTTCCCTTTCTGTCACTGGGATCGAGCACCGCAGGATTGAACCCAAAGCTGAGCACTTCTCCCATTGCAAAAAAGATCAATCTAGTAGGCCAAACCAAACTGATAATTCGAAGAGACTTGCAAAGATAACCAATCATACATAAAAGAATACAGAGAAGATTTAAATATTGTTCATAGATAATCTTGATCATAAACCCACAATTCATCGGATCTCGGCAAACACACTGCAAAAAGAGTTACATCGAATAGATCTCCAAGAGAATCGAGGAGAACTTTGTATTGAGATCCAAAGAGAGAGAAGAAGCCATCTAGATAATAACTATGGACCCGAAGGTCTGAGGTAAACTACTCACACATCATCGGAGGGGCCATGGAGTTGATGTAGAGGCCCTCCATGATCAATGCCCCCTCCGGCGGAGCTCCGGAAAAGGCCCCAAGATGGGATCTCTTGGGTACAGAAGGTTGCGGCGGTGGAAATAGGGTTTCGTGGTGCTCCTAGATGTTTTCAGGGTATGTGAACATATATAGGAGGAAGAAGTAGGTCGGTTAAGCCACAGGGGCCCACGAGGGGGGGCAGAGGGTAGGCGCGCCCCCTGCCTCGTGGCCACCTCGTTGATTGCTTGACATCCACTCCAAGTCCTCTAGATCACGTTTGTTCCAAAAAATCATGCTCCCGAAGGTTTCATTCCGTTTGGACTCCGTTTGATATTCCTTTTCTGCCAAACACTGAAATAGGCAAAAAACAACAATTTGGGCTGGGCCTCCGGTTAATAGGTTAGTCCCAAAAATAATATAAAAGTGTATAAATAAGCCCATTAAACATCCAAAATAGAATATATGATAGCATGGAACAATAAAAAATTATAGATATGTTGGAGACGTATCACCGGTTCATAAAGGAAACCGGACCGGGTTAATAAACACCGGATATTATCATATCTCAAACTGGCGACTTATAGTCAAAAGCCAGGCCGGGTTAATAAACACCGGAGAATATCTCATACTGGTGACTTATAGTCAAAAGCCAGGTCGGGTTAATAAACACCGGTGAATTATAATCATAAAACTTTATAAGCCTTATCAAATAAACCGCAAAAAGAAAGAATCTGTTTAAAAAACAAACGAGAAGCGAGGCTTTTCATGGGCTGCCAGGCCCAAACATGAGGCTTTTCATGGGCTGCCAGGCCACTGAGTTAAACCGTTTTACAAACCTTATAAGATGGACCTCACATTAACCAATCGTGGTTTTAACTTTGACAAGTTCAGGGTCTGCATAAGATTGACTTGTCAAACGTTCGGCGGGTCATTCCAGGATTACCTGGGCAGAGTGGCTTACTTAAAAAGGCAGGATAACCCGGGGTTTTAGGTGAATACACCTGGCTTCCAAGCCTGGCTTTTAAGCCTATTACAAGGGTTATACAAACTATTTGTTCTTTAGAACAAAAAAATCCCCCAAGCAATATTTTGAGCTGTGCTCAAGGGGCACCTATGTTTGAGTTGTGCTGTTGCAACAGACTCTCTTTGGTCCCTTTAACCTGGGTAATCATAACTTTGTTGTATAAAGCAGAAGCCCCCATGTGACCAAAAACTCATTATTTAAAGAGAAACAATGACAGAGGCCCTGCTTTAATAGGGATGCCAGTTTATTATATTAATCATAATATATACATTGTCAAAAATATGTACATCAGAAGAGCCAGTGGCTGAAGTGTAGTAAGGCTGAAGATGAGCAATATTCCATGGCCGGCGGGTCTCTTCCTCCGACGTGCGTGAGTCCTTGTGGTCTCGAACATCGATAAGGTAATATGACCTGTTGTTCAGATTCTTGCTAACCACAAAGGGTCCTTCCCAAGGTGGGGATAACTTGTGCATATCAGTCTGATCCTGAATAAGCCGGAGCATCAAATCGCCTTCTTGGAAAGTTCTGGTTTTAACCCGGTGGCTGTGATAACGGCGCAGATCTTGCTGGTAAATCGCCGAATGAGCCGCCGCAATATCATGCTCCTCATCCAACAGGTCAAGTGCTTCCTGACGTGCTTTTTCATTGTTAGTTTCAACATAAGCTGCCACACGAGGTGAGTCATGACGGATGTCACTAGGGAGAACCGCCTCTGCTCCGTAAACCATGAAGAAAGGTGTGTGTCCTATAGATCTATTAGGGGTGGTATTGATGCTCCATAACACGGAAGCAACTCCTCCACCCAACAACCTGGCATCCTTTGCAAGGGAACCATGAGCCGGGGCTTGATGCCTTTCAAGATCTCTTGATTGGCTCTCTCAACTTGACCATTAGATTGGGGGTGAGCTACTGACGATACGTCAAGCCGGATATGCTCACATTGACAAAACTCTTCCATATCACCCTTAGAAAGATTAGTGCCATTGTCTGTTATGATACTGTGTGGAAAGCTGAAATGGAAGATCATCTTCTTCATGAATTGAACCGCCGTTGCTGCATCGCACTTACTGACTGGATCTGCCTCTACCCACTTAGTGAACTTATCACCCGCCACCAAAAGGTGGGTCTTCTTATACTTGGACCTTTTGAAAGGTCCAACCATATCAAGCCCCCAAACTGCAAATGGCCAAGTAATTGGAACCATCCTCAATTCTTGAGCCGGAACATGAGCTCGTCTTGAAAATTTCTGACATCCATCACACCTGCTGATGAGGTCCTCCGCATCAGCATGAGCTATTAGCCAGTAAAACCCATGATGGAAAGCTTTAGCCACGAGAGATTTTGAACCGGCATGATGACCACGGTATCCTTCATGAATCTCACACAGGATCTCACAGCCCTCCTCTGGAGAAACACAACATTGAAATGCCCCTGTGACACTGCGATGTTGTAGCTCTCCATTAACAATTTTCATTGACTTAGACCGCCGGGTTATCTGCCTGGCTAAGGTTTCATCCTCAAGTAACTCGCCCCGGGTCATATAAGCCAAATAAGGGACTGTCCAATCTGGAATTATGTGAATAGCCGCCACCAACTGAGCCTCCGGGTCAGGAATAGCCAAATCCTCCTATGTTGGTAACTTGACCGACGGGTTATGCAGAACGTCAAGAAAGACATTAGGCGGCACCGGTTTATGTCGAGAACCCAGCCGGTTTAAATCATCCACCGCTTCATTTTTCCTTCGATCAATGTGCTCAACTTGATAACCCTTGAAGTGACCAGCAATAACATCCACCTCTCATTGATAAGCCGCCATGAGTGGATCCTTGGAATCCCAAGTACCAGAGACTTGCTGAGCCACCAAATCTGAGTCGCCGAAGCACCTAACCCGGCTTAAGTTCATCTCCTTAGCCATCCAAAGACCGTGGAACAAGGCCTCATACTCAGTTGCATTGTTAGTGCAAGTAAACATCAAACGGAGAACGTAACAAAATTTATCACCTCGAGGGGAAGCGAGCACAACTCCAGCCCCTGAGCCCTCCAATTGCCTGGACCCATCAAAGTGAATAGTCCAATACGTATTATCTGGCTTTTCCTTAGGCATCTGCAGCTCTGTCCAGTCATTGATGAAATCCACCAGTGCCTGAGACTTGATGGCCGTACGAGGCACATATTTTAACCCGTGAGGTCCAAGCTCAATGGCCCACTTAGCAACCCAGCTAGTTGCTTCCCTGTTTTGGATGATATCTCCCAAAGGAGCAGAGCTAACCACCATGATGGGATGACCTAGGAAATATTGCTTAAGCTTCCTACTGGCCATGAACACCCCATACACAAGTTTCTGCCAGTGCGGATATCTCTGCTTGGACTCAATAAGCATCTCACTGATGTAGTAAACCGGCCTTTGAACCGGATATTCCTTGCCTGCTTCCTTCCTTTCTACCACAATGGCTACACTGACAACCCGGCTATTAGCAGCCACATATAACAACAAAGGCTCTTTTTCAACAGGGGCAGCAAGCACGGGCGGCTCAGCCAGCTGTTTCTTCAAGTCCTCAAACATTGCATTAGCCGCATCACTCCAGACAAAATTATATGTCTTTTTTCATCATCTGATACAAAGGGATAGCCTTCTCCCCAACCGGCTTATGAACCGGCTTAACGCCGCAATACGACCCGCCAGACATTGCACATCATTGACACACGCCGGTTTATCCAGAGAAGTGATGGCCTTGATCTTCTCCGGATTAGCTTCAATGCCCCTGTTAGACACCAGAAAACCCAAAAGCTTGCCTGCCGGTACACCAAAAACACACTTGGCCGGGTTAAGAATCATTTTATAAACCCAGAGATTATCAAAGGTTTCCTTTAAATCGTCTATCAATGTCTCCTTTTCTCTGGATTTTACCACAATATCATCCACATAAGCATGAACATTGCGCCCAATTTGATCATGAAGGCAATTCGGCACACACCTCTGATAAGTTGCCTGGGCACTCTTGAGCCCAAAAGGCATAGACACATAGCAGAAGGCTCCAAAGGGAGTTATGAAAGTTGTTTTCTCCTGGTCCTTAACTGCCATCTTGATCTGATGATAACCAGAATAAGCATCCAAAAAACTCAAATGCTCACAACTCGCCGCAACATCAATAATCTGATCAATACGAGGGAGAGCAAAAGGATCAGCCGGACAAGCCTTGTTGAAGTACCAATACCGAGTTAGCCAACCACGCAGGATGAAACACCTCGATGATAAACGCAACCGCCAAGAGCCGGGCTACCTCTTCACCAATGGCCTTACGCCTCTCTTCGTTGAAGCGATGAAGAAACTGCTTGACCAGTTTAAACTTGGGATCAATATTAAGAGTGTGCTCAGCGAGTTCCCTCGGTACACCTGGCATGTCTGAAGGTTTCCATGCAAAGATGTCCCAGTTCTCACGGATGAACTCGGTGAGCGCGCTTTCCTATTTCAGATCTAGGTTAGCACTAATGCTGAACTTCTTAGATGAATCGCTAGGAACAAAATCAACCATCTTGATATCATCTGCCAATTTAAACTTCAAGACCGGATCATGCTCTGTAGTTGGCTTTTTTAAAGAGGTCATATACACCGGATCAACATTGTCCTTATAAAATTTTAACTCCTCTGTCACACAAACCGACTCAGCATAAGCCGCATCACCTTCTTCACATTCCAAATCTATATTTCGGCTCCCATGCACTGTAATAGTCCCCTTGTGACCCGGCATCTTGAGCTGCAGATAAACATAACAAGGCTACGCCATGAACTTGGCATAAACCGGCCGCCCAAACAGAGCGTGATATGGACTATGAATCTTGACTACTTCAAAGGTCAATGTTTCTGTCCTAGAGTCATGATCATCTCCAAAAACAACTTCCAGAGATATCTTTCCAACCAGGTATGCCGATTTACCAGGCACCACGCCATGAAAAATAGTGTTCGGCGGTTTAAGATTTTTATCCGTCAACCCCATGCGACGAAAGGTTTCGTAATACATGATATTGATGCTACTTCCTCCGTCCATGAGTACCTTGGTAAACTTATACCCTCTGACCTGAGGTGCAACCACCAAAGCCAGGTGACCCGGATTATCAACCTGGGGCGGATGATCTTCCCACTCCACACAATGGGCTGCTCAGACCAGCGCAAGTAACGGGGAACTGCCGGTTCAACAGCGTTCACCGCCCTCTTATGAAGCTTCTGGTACCGTTTGCATAAACTTGTGGTAAAGACATTGTACTGCCCACTATTCAACTGCTTCGAGTTGCTCTGATAACCAGACTGTTGCTGCTGTTGACTCCCCTGATTATTCTGCTGGCCGTAACCACCCTGGTTGCCATGATTACCTTGATTTTCTTGGAATCCAGAGTTAGAACCTCCACCGCCATAACCCAGACCATGAGAGCCGGATCCTGAACCGCCAACTGGCCCATGACTGTCTTAAAAAAGATTGGAACACTTGTACTCCTTCATAATATATCAATCCTTCCAGAGGTGCCCAGATGGTTTTTCTCGCGTACCATGTCTTGGGCAGGGCTGTTTTAACATATGTTCAAGATTGATACCGGATCCTCCGGTCTGTGGGGGCGGATTACCCTTACGACGCTGACCATTATTCTGTGCATTAGTGTTAGCCACAAAGTCAAAGCTATTATCAGCCTTGCGCTTACCGTTGCCTCCCTGGTTCGCCGGATTATGCTGCTGCCCCTTGGTGTTGCTGCTCTTCTTTCCCTTCCCCGTATTTTTGTCATCAAACTTGGGGTCCTTGGTACTATCAGAGTCGGCATACTTAAGCAGAGCCGCCATGAATGTCCCCATGTCATTGCAGTGGCGTTTGAGCCGCCCCAGTTCCTGCTTTAGGGGCGTGAAACGACAATTGTTCTCCAACATCAACACCGATGAGTCAGCATTGATGCGATCCGACGAGTGCAGGATTGTTGAGACCCGGCGCACCCAATGGGTTGTTGACTCACCTTATTCTTGGACACATGAGGCTAATTCCACAATTGACATAGGCTGCTTACATGTGTCCTTGAAGTTCTGGATGAACCGAGCCTTTAACTCGGCCCATGACCCGATGGAGTTGGTAGGAAGCCCCTTCAACCAAGTGCGGGCTGTTCCCTCCAACAATAGGGGGAAGTATTTAGCACATGCAGCCTCGCTGACATCTAGCAATTCCATGGCCATCTCATAACTCTCAATCCATGCCCCAGGACTTAAATCAGCTGTATAGTTAGGCACCTTGCGAGGACCTTTGAAATCCTTGGGCAGGCGCTCATTACGCGGATCCGATACTAAGCATGGCATGCCCAAATTTCTAAAGGTTACACCTGGATCCACAAAAGTGGTTGGACGAACCGGAGTAGGTTGACGGGCCGCATACTGTACCGCTAACTCGGCCTCTTGATGGGCTCTTCCTTGATCCACCACATTTTGAGCATCAGCGCCATCGCTCGCCGGGTTATGTCCGCGGGGCGGGTTATGGTTCTGTCCACTGCTTGACACCGCCGGCTCATCAATATGTCTGCTGTAACTCCGACTCGGGTGAGGGGTGGAATGAATCCTGTCACGACTGTAAGAATAAGCCTACTGCTGAGTCAGCGCTGTCTGAAGAAGCTCTCTAGCCCTCCGTGTCTCAAATGCCGTCGGCGACTCACCATCAACCGGGAGAGCCGCCAATCGTGATGCCACAACGATCATGTTATCCAAAGGGTTAGAATAATGACCCAGTGGCGTCGGCACGTGCTGCGGCGGGTTATTGTTCTGACGAGGCGGGTTTGTTGTGCGTGGCTGAACCAGCATACCCGTCCCAGGCGCTTCGACCCGGTTTACTACTACCGGGTCACTGGTTCCTGCTCCTGGAGTGTGAAAGAGATTTCTTGCCTCATAAACCGACGGCAGACGAGTCTGATGCCTCCTCCTCATGACTTCGTTTGAAGCGTTCTGATCTAGCATGAGCCGGTAAGACTGTGATTGAATTCGTTGTGCCTGAGCATCCAAAGCATCCCGCTCCTCGGCCATCCTGGTGTTTTCTGCGTTTAGCCCCTCCTTGGCCTGTGCTATCTCATCACACACCTCCGTGATCGCCGCATTATGCTGATCCTGATCTGCCGGGTTAACCACCGCTGTTAACAGCGCTGTCAGCTTATCCAGTAAGTCGGTTAAGACCTGAGCCGGCGAGCGCTCAGGGCCTCCTGCCCCGGCAGCCGCTACCGCTGTTGACCCGGAAACCAGCTCTGCCGCCGTTGATGAGTGCTGCACAGGCTGTGTTCCGGCCATGAAGATTGCAACCCGGTTCGGCGGCTCACAGGGGTCCGGAATACTATCGCCATCGGAACAGCCCCCAAGTCGGCCGTCTTGTAGCTGATACAATGACTCGGTCTCACCGATGGATGACTCGCCATCAGAGTAAACGACGGTCTCCCCACCAGATGCAGGTTTATCCTCATATTCCGCTCCACGGATAAATCCCACGAAGGCACGTTTCATGGCGGGCTGAACCCGGGCGGGTCTCGCACGCTGAGCCATCTCGATGATGTCGGTGCAGATGTCTGGCTTAGGGCCCGGTTCGCTTGCCGATGAAGACGTGAATTCTGCCGAAGGGGACCCGGTACCCGTACTCAATTGAGCCGGCCTCGGAGCCCCAGCCTACGTCGTCGATGTAGAGCTTGCCGCGACGACTCTTGGTCATCCGGCCCACGACGTATCCCTTGATCCCTTTGAAATTGCCCTCTAAGAACTTGAAACCATCATGCGATAGCCCCACGGTGGGCGCCAACTGTCATGGAATTGTCATGGCAGATGTCCTAGTGTGAGGACTTAGTCGTGGAGCCATCGCGACTAGGTTAGCTTAAAGGGGTTAATCAGGACAAAGGACACGAGGAGTTTATACTGGTTCGGCCCCCTTACAGCGAAGGTAAAAGCCTGATCTAGTTGTAGGTGTATTGCTAGGGTTTCGATGAGCAGGGGGTGAATACGCTTGACCCGGCTCTCGATTTGTTGTTTCTTGTCCTCGAACCGCCGTCGGGTCGTCCCTTTATATACACAGGTTGACACCCGACGGTTCATAGATTCCTGGCCGGCTCATAGACAAGTCCGGCTCGGTATCTACTCTTTCCTATCTTACAACACAAGTTATACTCGTATGGCGGTTTACATTTATGGGCCCTAATCCGCCCTTTGGGCTTTAGGCCTTCTTACTAAGTCTCCCTCGTAAGTCGCCATCCTTCTATGTCTTCATGGGCTTCAACATTGGTAATCCTCACGAGCATAACCCGGCCCCTCCTGGGCGGTTTATACTCAATAGTTATATCCCCAACACATATGTTATGTGCCTATTGCACATGTTTGTTTGCATTGTTGCATGTTAGTATTCCAAATTTCATGCATGTTCTACATAGGAAAAATATTTTATTTGAACATATCGACATCGAAGGAGCTGCACCCTAGGCAGGGCGGGGTTAGAGAAGGACATCGGTGTACATATGTACACCCATTATTTTAGGAAGAGAAGTTTAATGATCGGAGTTAATCTTCCTATAATGAATTAGTAAAACATCAAGCTTCAACCTCTCTGTACGCCCAATAAAATAAGGACCCTAATATCTGGCGATCGCTAGTTGGGGAGGTTCCCCTAGCCAATGGTTCATTCATGAAAACACACACAATCCCTTGGTGGTTTTGGCAATTCATGTCAACGTACATATCCTTGGACTATTATTGTTCTTGAGTATATCTCAGGAAAGTTCAAGGTACGTACAACAAGGGAAGTGAAAATGGACCCCTCAATATGCTAAGGACAAATGCTGGATCAAGCCTCAAGACTTCATTTTATGTTTAAGTGATCAAATATTACATTGATTCCATAGGTATGCCAATACTATCAAAAAAGGATGAGGCCGATATGAAGATTGAAATCCAAAAGCCTCAAACAATTTCCCAAAGTCCCACTATATCACAAACCAAACATTCAACTCAGACTCGCTAAATCAATCCCATCAGAGTCACCGAGTCACATTGATACATCGTTGTCCTAAACCCTAAATTTTCTGTCTCACCAAGTTGATCCTTTGGTCTCATCGAATGGCACTTGCCAACCTTGTGTTGCCTACTGAAATTCATTTTGAATTTCTGAATAGTTTAAGTCGGGGACACCAAAGTGTGTAAAGTGCTCAGGTCAGAACAACTCTCGGAGCCACCGAACAGTTTCATCCAGTGTCACCCTAAATGAAACGCTCCCCTCGAGCGTTCGTTCCAGTAGGGGTCCAGCTCCCCCCTAGCTGGCCACTGAGCTGATTTTTTTCTTCGAAAAATTGCCATCAACAGGAAAACAAACATTTCCTTGTACAAAAACGGCAAAGAAAACATAAATTAAGAAATGGCCATTTAAATTCCCATCCTCCTCTATAAAATCAAGTTGTACAAAAGTTGTACTTCAACAAGTTCATATTTGCCATGATATTAAAAAATAAACTTCATGGCAATTTAGTGCAAAAAACACATAGTTTGCCATGATTTATATTTTCATTTAAAAAAACATAAAAATTATACACATGAATTTGCCATGATAAATAAAATTTTCATGCTCTTAAAATAGAATTGCCATGTTATTAAAAATAAAAATTTCATGCTCTTAATAATAGAGTTGCCATAAAAAATGGTAAAAATTCCCAAAGCTTTGCCATTGGAGCATTATAAATAGACCTGCCATGTTTGAAAGACAAAAATGTTATGAATTAAAATGTAGATGGCAAAAATGTTTAAATCTGCCATATGTCAAGTTAAAAAAAAACTGCCAAAAAAGTTGCCATGTACCTGAAAACTAAATAAATTATATTTTGCCATCTAGTCAAGAAAAGGTGCCCCTAAAAAAAAGTAAAGAAAAGGTGAAACCATCCCAGATCTCACGAGTGGAGCTTAAGGCACGACCCAGTGTGGTGGGTGGATTGTGTTTAGAATGCGTTCGCGCAGTTTTTGCGTTGTAGCGAAGGACTTTCAAAAACTGATGTGCAAGCAACCACGCATCAAAATCTGTGGGCGCATCCAACAGCAGCCAATGCTGCTGAGAGGAGCCAAAAAATCTGATGTTTGCCATATACTAGCTTTTTCGTAGAAGAATGCTGCCTCTTCCCGGAGAAAGAAAGAAAAGAAAAGAATGCTGCCTCTCAGGGCATCTTTAGCAGAATTTGACAAATTTGGCCCCTCAAACGCGCATCCAAGGGCACTGATCGGACACTCTTTACAAAATACAATCCACATTCGGACACCTCAATTATCATATCTCAAATTCATACAAACTCATGCCACTATGTTGACACACACATATCGTCCGGCTACTCCATTACACTACACCAAACATACCATCGACTACCAAAATACAGTTTCTTCACAATGCAGGCGCGGATGGCTTCCTCCACTGCGGTCGCCCGCGCCGCCGCATCAGCCGCCTCCGTCGCCGCCATTTCCGCCACGATACGGGCCTCGGCGGCCCTTATCCTCTCCTTCCCACGGCGGGCCGCCCGATCCCGGCGGGACTCATCTGCCCGACCAGTGATTGGGAAGGAGAGGTGTTCCGGCCGGGACCGTGATGATCCAGCACCAGAGGACCCGAGCGCCCGATGAGGCGACGCTATAGCGTCGCAGCGGACGGATCCGTCCGTCGGCCGGGCGCTGTCCACTAGGGAGCGGCGGAGTGCAATGCGGACTGCCATTGCCTCCTCCAACCCACACGAGACGACACCTCAGTCGACGGATCCGGACTGGTCGGAGTCCAATTCACTGCCTGCCATGGCAGAGAAGGCTGCAAACCGTCAGAGGTGAGCTCATGTGGCGGAGGGGAGTGGAGTGAAAGGGTAGAGTTTGCTCCGACGAAAGAATGAGAATGAATATAAGCGAGGTGGGTGGGCCAGCATGAATCGGGTCCAACGTAGCGGTGTCCGGGTGTCCCATATCCGCTGTCTATTGGACTGGATATGGAGTTGTTGGTCAGTCCAAACGTTTGAGACCCGTTTGAGACGTTCGTCTAAATTAAAAAATCATGATCGATCAATGACCGGACAGCTTGCCCGGATGTATGAGGCAGGTTTGGAAGCTCGCGTTGTAGGTGTAGATGCTCTCACAGTTAACCGAGGATCGGCCGTCGGACTCAGAGTCCAGCACTCGCCCGAAATCACTCTCGAACCTAGCCAGAATCTTCAATGCCAACTTGGCAACAAGGGCCACGTGCGCAGACCCGTTCCCGTCCCCGGGAAACCCAAATCGCAACGCGAACCTAGAAGATTCCGCCACTAGGAAACACACGCCACCCAACCAGAGGCCACAGCCCCGAATTCCACAAGGAAGCAGTAGGGGCCCACCGCCTAGTGGCTGCTCCGCGGGGCCAGCCGATCCACCACGCCCATCACCCCCCTACCCAGTTGCAGGCCAGCAGGCACCCCCACGCGCGTCCAAGTTGAGCCATTCAGCCACCCGACCCCACCCACTGTCTAACCGCGTGGCTCGCGCGGGTCCTCGGTCCGCCCAATGCCAGGCGGGCCCGGGCGGGCGCACTCGGGATCCAAGGCCCCGCACGGCCTGGCGCGGGGCTTTCGAGGCGCAGCCGGCCAAGTTGCCTCCCTCCCTGCTCGCAGCGCCGCGGCACGTCCGGCGGCAAGTGGGACGCCAGGATATGGTACGGCCCACTGTCCCGCCTGCCGTCACCAGTGCGCCGGGCCCCATGAGGCAGAGGGAGCCCCGCCTCGCCCACGGTGGACCGGGTCCACGCGCGCCGGGGCTGGCTGCCTTCGCTTTCCCGGCTCCCCTTCCTGCATGGCCCCTCCCGCAAGTTTTTCCCGTCGCTTTCCTCGGCCGCATCCGCGAGCAGTCACGGCGACGTCACGTCCGCGGACCGCGCGTCCCTCTCCCTGCCGCGCGGGCGCTCACCTCGCCCGGACCCACCCGTCAACGGCACGAGATGTACATAGCCCCGTCCCAACCAGCCGTGCCCCGCTCGCCCGCAGCGAGCGAGAACTTTCCCTGTTACCCCAAACAAAACTTTCTTTATTGATTGCGCACAGTGCGCACCAATCGCGCTCAAGCGCCGATTTACCAGTGATTTTTCATACTATTTAAAATGGAATCAAGCTAAGAGCACCCCGTCGGGTACACAGAGAGAGTGTGGCGCGGCCGCAAGCGAGCGGGCAGCCGCCGGCCGGTGGCAGCGGAGCAAATAGTAAGCGGGGGTTAAGTTAATGCGGCTTTGGGCCGCTCGTAAGCAGCAGCAGCAGGTCAATACCGCCTCCTCTTGGCTACAGGGAGGCTATAGCCTATAGCCGCTTCGTCTCCTCAGCCTGCCTGCCTGCCTGCATCCGGAGCGATGTCGGATCCGCCACCGCCGCAGCAGCACCACCACCGCAGCAGATAGCGCCGGCGGCGGCGGCGTCGGCGGCGGGCGTGCGCGATGAAGAACTTCCTCCGGAAGCTCCACATCGGCGACTCCGCCGGCGACGGCGCCTCGTCGCCCGCGCCTCCCCTCCCGTCCTCCAAAAAGGGCGGCGGCGGCGGCGGCGGGGCCGGGGGCCACCACGCGTCCTCTGGAATCTCGAGCTGGCTCAGCTCCGTGGCCGGGCGCCCGCACCCGCCGCAGCCGCCCTTGCTGGCGGCTGCGGCTGCGGCGGCGGTGGAGACGGAGGCGGAGGAGCTGGCGCTGGCGTCGTCGATTGGGGAGAGGCAGGCGGAGGAGGAGGACACGGCGAGGAGGGACGAGCGGAAGGAGGACAGGAAGAGGGAGATTGAGAAGCAGGAGAAACGGGAGGACGAGCTGGAGGAGTACCACATGCAGCTAGCGCTGGAGATGAGCGCGCGGGAGGACCCCGAGGCGATGCAGATCGAGGTGGCCAAGCAGATCAGCCTCGGCTCCTGCCCGCTCCAGAGCTCCGCCGCGGAGGTCGTCGCCTTCCGCTACTGGGTAACTAATCCCTTCCTCCTCCGTCCGCCGATCCTACACATTCGCATTGTAACTGCGGTGGGATCTTACTCATGCTCTAATGATGCAACTTGTCCGCTGGATTGCTCAAATACACCCAGTAGGTTAGTTGAAACCAGATTGTATCACACATTTCATTTGTTTGCTGAAAATACGTGCCGATCATGGTGTTGTTTTTCCGATGACTGTTCAATTCAATCGTCACCGAAGGGATGCACCAAATTTTTTGTTGCTACTGTAGTTAGGCAACTTAGCTAGATATATATGATATATGCTCCTTCGCTTCACTGGTTGCTCCACAATGATGCTTGTGACTTGTGAGCAATAGCACCTGGGTTCGAGGGCGACCAGGGCCCAATCGACTGAGGATTTCTTAATTCCCAGCCTAAACCGTGAGCCATAGAGTTCTCATCCAACTGTAAAAAAAGGGGGGAAAACATGTTGATGCTATTCTGATGGCTACGCTCAGTCCACTAATATAAGAAGTTCTAAGTCGATTGCATTATCAAATCCAAATGAAATAACGAGCCAACCTGCTACCTTCGAAGATATGGGCTAACAGTAATTTGTTTAGTGAACACTCAACCAATAGTCCTGGAATATCCACCACGGATCCTTTGCGTAATTAGAGAGTACAGAGTAGAGACTGTTAAGTGAATATTGCCCTACATTTTTGCGATTCTTACAATTTTCTTGCTTGCCTTATATGGTAGATTTGTTCGTGCTTCACAGAGTTTCAGTGCCCTTAGCTATGACGACAAAATATTGGATGGTTTCTATGACATTTGGGCCACTGGGGGCAAGCCCGCACTGCGAACCATACCCTCTCTGATGGAGCTGCATCAGCAACCTTTTTCTCTTGGAGCTAAAACAGAAGCTGTGTTGGTCAACAGAGCACAAGACTCTGAACTTGTAGACCTTGGGCAGAAGGCACTCAACATGGCCGTTGACTTCCGCTCTCAAACTTCACATTCTGTTGGCCGTGTTTTAATTCAGAGGCTAGCTATTTTAGTGGCAAACCACATGGGTGGGCCAGTTGTTGATCCAGAAAACGTGCTCTTGAAGTACCAGAATATGAGTAGTTCTCTGAGAGCTAGTATTAGAAGCTCCGTCATGCCTCTTGGCCGCATCACAATTGGCCTGGCTCGTCACCGTGCGCTGCTTTTTAAGGTCAGTAACTTATTTCATTGTGGCCAACTCCTTTTTCTGATTACAAAGTTTATCTGCCGGGATATAGAATACATGAAAGTGTCAAGGTCCATCTATTTCTCAAATGCAATACCTGATCTATTCTCTTTTCTCAAATTTAAGTTCAGTAGATAAATTCGCGTGAGCATATTCTTCCTCTCCTTATCCCAGCAGTAGCACATAACCTGACTATATTCTTGTTGTACGCTTCCTAGTCCTTGAGCTGAATTTCTGATAGGTGCAATGCATACACACAAGACTTGTCCTCTAGCCAATTAGTTGTCGATGACAGTATGTTAATACCCACTTCTGTGCAAACATGAACCTAGGTGTTGGCCGACAACCTTGATGTTCCTTGTCGACTAGTCAAAGGAAGGCAGTACACTGGATCAGATGATGGAGCCTTGAACATTGTGAAATTGAATGATGGAAGGTACTTATTGATTCCTTGACAGATTTTTATGTTACGCCACTTTTGCAGTGAGAAAAATGGAGAGTTGCATTACATTAATACATTGTCATGGTATTACATGTACTACTTTCACATTTTTGCAGGGAATACATTGTCGATCTCATGTCAGATCCTGGTACTCTTATTGCTTCAGACGGTGCAGACTTGGGTAGAGAATTTGAAGAAAGTTCCTTTGCAGATAACCACCAAGGTGACAAAGATGACGGCGACACTCAGTTGCGATCTTGTATTAGTGAACCTTCAAGTTCTGTGTGTGGTTCTTTTGAAAACGAGTCAAAAGGATCCACACCTACCAATGTTGTGGATCCGTATTGTGTAACAACTAGCCAGACTCGTAACCAAGGATCTTTGCAATCAAGTTCATTGGGGGAACTATCAGCTGGCTCACATGCAAGTGAAAGTTTGCCTATTATCAAGGAATCTAGAAATGCAGACCATACCTTGGCTGTGAAGAACAAAGAAAAGCCGATTGCAGCAAATAAGTCATCGTCAAGTTCACCTTCGTCTTCTGAGGTTGGTAGCGCTCCAGCTGTAAGGAGGACGAAGGTGAAAGATGTCTCAGAGTATATGATTAGTGCTGCAAAAGATAACCCCCAGTTAGCTGAGAAGATCCATGCTGTATTACTAGAAAATGGAGTTGTGCCACCACCTGATTTGTTTTCAGAAGAATCTAGGGAACAACCAAAAGACCTAATTGTGTATGACACATCTCTGTTTCAAACGAAAGGTGAAATGATAAAGCGGATGAATGAGCTTGAATCCACATCACATGATGAAAGTGATCATGGTCCTTCGTTGCCACCTCATCCTGGATATGAACACCAAACAAAGGTTGTTCCTTACCGGCCTAAACCTGTCCAAGGAATGGGTATTTATCACCCCTCAAATTTCCATGATAACAGTAATCCATCTTTACCTCTGTATGAATCATCTGCACTTGCCCGGGAATACCCATTTCAACTCATAAAGCAAATGCCTGTTACAGCTGCTGCAGTTGCAACTGCTGCAGTGGTTGCATCTTCAATGGTTGTTGCTGCAGCTAAATCTAACAGTGATATTAAACTAGATGTCCCTGTTGCTGCTGCTGCCACTGCTGCTGCTGTTGTTGCTACATCCGCTGCTGTTAAGCAATATGAATACATGGATCCGGGTTGTCAATTGATTAGCTTGCCTAGTTCTTCAGAGGCAAATGGACCAGTCCATAGAGTTCGACCTGACTGCTGGGATAAAGATCAGCTGGAAGTTGATCATGGACAAGAAAATGCTCTCGAGCAAGGAAATGCTTTGGTTGAAGTCCCTCGGGAAGCTGAACGGATCTCTGACAAGTCAATCGGGACAGAGAGTGTAAGATCTGATGTAACTATGGACGATGTTGCAGAGTTTGAGATCCAATGGGAAGAAATTGTTCTAGGAGAACGTGTTGGGCTAGGTAAAATTATCTTGATTTTCTGTAAATTATTATATTTGATAGCTCTGCTGATATTTTAATTATGTGAGTCTTTGTAGTATTACCGAGCTACCATTCACCAGACATTGTTATCCTATGACATAACGTGAAACATACCCTGTAATAGTGTTGTATTGCCCTTGAAAAAATTGTTCTATTTCATTATTTTCCCACTTTCTTTCCTTTTGTGTCTCACATGGCTTTCCCACGAGACAACATAAAGATCTCCGTAGAAGATGTGGTTTTGTAATATGCTGTTCTTTGAACTAACATCTTTCTCCTCTTCTGTGGTTCAGGATCTTTTGGAGAAGTGTACAGAGGGGAATGGCATGGAACAGTAAGTTTTTCATTTAAATGGCTGAATGTATTTGGAAATCAATTCAACTTGCTTGGGACAATGTAACGAATTTCGAAATTATCACCAGGTTGGAATAATGAGCTTACACTTTTGGTCTAATGAGTTTAACTCCAATCAAGAAAAATGCGGTGTTTATATCATAGTCACAACATATTGCTAAGGATTAGCAAGAATTCTAACTTCAGACCGTGTATAACTTAGCAACGACGAATCATCTTCACTTCAACACTATGAACTCTGTTACAAATTGCACCTAGATACCTGATTGCATCCTCAGGCATCAAATGATGTTTGCTCGTAATGTAATCATGGATGCCTCGTGCATGAAACAGTGCCAACCACTTTATCTTCCACAGTTCATTCATTGCTTCCAGCCTGTGCTGGAAACTAGCATTGTATTTCTGTACATGCCATTCCGCTGAGACACAGGGTGTTCCTCTGGCTTGCTTTCAATGGTTGCCTCAACACCGTGGTAATGGTTACAAAGACTTGGGTCCTCATGCTAGATGTGATTGTTGTCCTGCAGTTGGATGATGGACCTACCTACCACATTATGCTTCACTATGATAGTGCCCAAAGAGTCGGACAGCAACTGTCTTTGAACCGCTTGGCTTCGCGCTTGGCCACCGTTGGTGTTACTGTGGGAGCATGATGCATGCGCTGGCAGCAGTGCTATGTGAATCATCATTTCTTTCTGTTTGCTGCCTGTGCCCTGCACCTGCGGAAGGCGTGGAATATGCTGATCTTCGGCAACAAATCATTACTCTGGCCAATATCGCTTGGTTGATGTACGATGACTTTCAGCTCTGGACTTCAGTGACAAGTGAAGCCTGTCCATGATAGCTTGGACTGTCCTGCTTGACCTCAACTAGTACTGACAAATTCATGACTTTTCGTGCTTTCCTTTGTTTCCTTCGCTTGGGTGGTGGCCAGTTTTCCGTCTGTTGCTCTTTTGTTTCACTTCTGCTTTTAATCCTCTCCGCTTTGTAACTTATTGTCTGTAACAGTTGTTTTCAATATAATGATAAGATAGAGATTCCTACCTTTTGCCTCAGATAATAATCATGGACCAATTAAAATTTGATCTAGCTATCACTCCTCAGTCACTCTGTTTTCTTTGAGTCATACTAATGTCTTCCACTACCATTTTGTAGTGTTCTTTTTTGCATCATATTAATTTTTTCCTTCTGTAGGAAGTTGCAGTCAAGAAATTCTTGCAACAAGATATTTCAAGTGATATACTGGAAGAATTAAAAGCTGAGGTATATGGCTTTCTGCAACTCAAATGCCTGAAGATAAAAAATGCATTCTCTTGTAGCTGTAGTACTGATGTGCTTACTTTTTTTAATGGGAATGAACCAATCATTGTGCCCCGGAGACAGTAACAGGGATTTAAGCATTAATATATCTTTCGGTTTGGCTGATGTTACCTTTGTATTGTAGAGAAATACATATGACTGAGTTGATAATATCTGATCTGTATGTCTGCATAGCGTGTGGCAAGAGTATTTTGGGCAATAATTGAATTCACAATACTGTTAATTACTTAAGAATTGTCTGTTGAGCTCCCAAAAGCTCCCTCCATTGATCTTGTTTGAAAGTACGACACTCATCTGCGCTCATTTATTTCCTGTCTTCAACATTATGAGTAAATAATCACACCTACATCCTTTTATTCCCAAGACATAACACCATGGATAACATGGCTGTTCCCTCTAGGACTCTCATTTCATGACCTTCTGAGTTCTGACTCCCCTTGCTATTTGTTGTATAGGTGCGAATAATGAAGAGACTGCGGCATCCAAATGTTGTTCTATTTATGGGTGCTGTCACTCGTATACCCAATCTTTCTATCTTGACTGAATTTCTTCCAAGGTACGTTTTACTCCCTTGATGGCTTGATGCATTTTCTTTTGTTTTTTAGTGCAACTGCTTCAAAATTGAACAATACCGGGGCCCATTTACACGCCAAAGTTTCCCAGAATTAGTGATTATTAGTTCACAGACTGTCACCTTTTCTTTGTTTTGCTAAAATGGATTAGGGATTAGTTCACAGACTGACACCTTTTCTTTTGTTTTGCTAAAATGGATTAGTGATTAGTTCACAGACTGTCACCTCATTTTAAAAGGAACTGAAAGAGGTTGTATTTGGCTCAAAGGTTAACAGTTGTGCGCTGTTCAAAGAAATTTCAGATGAAGTTGTTGTCCCCATAGGACCTACGTGTAATTTCTTGATACGAATCAACCTCGTGAAAAGTTTATGGTCACCTGATCTTCTGGACTGTATCATCTTTGAATGAATAAAATAACTACTGGGAATATACAATCGAGGTAGCAAACTTTCAAATAATCTTCTAACGACAAATTTGAGACTCTACCTAATTGCCGGCTGAGAACCATACGTTGAGAGATGCAGTCACCCTCAGCTGAGAACAATATGTAGAGAACCTGCATATATACAATAACTCTCACTTTCTTTTACACACATGGAAATCAAACACTAGCTATCATGCAGATAATTGTTGGGGAGCTAGTACTTTGGTCTAATGGAGTCCACATGTTTGAGTCCACGGCCTAGTAAGAGTCCGACTATATATGTATTTGAATCCGACTATATCAGTATTTTGAGCGCTGATTCGATTGTCATCCAAAAGGACTTCTATCACGAACTGGAGGGAGTAGTATATATAAGCTTTTGAGATTGTGATGTTCTTAATATTTCTCTCAGTAGACTGCTGGACTCATTGACTAATAATTGCTAACTGTGATATTGACAATGGCACAATGCAGAGGTAGTTTGTTTCGGTTGATCCGTCGCCCCAACAACCAGTTGGATGAAAGAAAACGTATAAGGATGGCACTTGATGTGGTATGCCTGCGTTTTTGTTGTACTAGCTCATTCATGTGCAGAATGTTGGACTAAATTTGACTGTATCTAACTTGCCTACCTGGTTCTTGTTTGCCACAGGCCCGTGGAATGAATTATTTGCACAATTGTACCCCAGTTGTAGTTCATCGAGATTTGAAGTCACCGAATCTACTTGTTGACAAGAATTGGGTTGTGAAGGTAGTAAACAGTGATATTTTTTGGATTCTTTCTGCCATTTCTTGATGTATAACCATTTTCATTGTCTTGTTATTATTTAGGTTTGTGATTTTGGTTTATCACGTATAAAGCACAATACCTTCCTTTCCTCAAGATCCACAGCTGGAACAGTAAGCTTGCTTGTGATTGTGTTTAATTTTACATTTTCTACTAAACTAAGAATAGGAAACCTTTTTTGTTGGAAAAACATAGAGAATAGACAGCTTATGTGTTGGTTCTGCTTTTGTATGAACTTCTTTATTTCACTGTAATGTAGGCGGAGTTTGTGCTTGCTGAGCTTTGTTGTGCTGGACTTATATTCTAACCTGCTGTGGGTTAGCTGCAGAAACAGAAGAAAGTTGGTTAGCGAAATGATAAAACATGCACAAGCTAGTTGAGAAAATGGGATTGTCATAATCTACATCATTGCCAAGCATAGCCATAAACATGTATATGGGTCTATCTGTAACTCCATTGTGTAGGAAAAGTTGAAACGCTAGCCGACTCAATTTTAGAGATTGCTGTAAGTAGGTTCAGGGGTTGGGAGAAGGTTTGTGTAAGTAGCTTCAGGGGTTGGGAGAAGGTTGTTGAGCTGTAGGCAGTTGCTTTGATTTATTGTGGCATGAATCTTCTTTAAACTTGCATATATTTGTGTGGCAAAAGGTCTTTAACACCTGGAAAGTGCTCACAAAAGATAAAATTATGTAAGGGCTTTCTATGTATTACACAAAGGGCCATGGTCCCTGGATAACAAACCTAGAGTACAGATTGGCCCCTGTGTAGTCGACTTTGCATACCGATTCATCATTTATTATTCATAGTTACTTGTTTGTCTACCACTGAGTGATGCATTCCTGTGGGTATGAGACTGAGTGGATTGGAATGATGGTCAAATGATGAAATACCAGTACATCAATAAGAACACAGCCTTCATATGGCCATTTTCATGCAAGTATTTAGACACAACTGGTTTATCTTGTTCCTCGACTGTGTGTTTACTGTACTATGAGCAAGTTAGCGCTACATATTTTGAACGTACAAGTTCTCTATTCTTGTATCTAGGATATTCTTAAACATGGAAGTTTTTTGAATGACTTAAACATGGAAGTTTGCTGATCTGGTAGCTGGGTCTAGGTCAAATACTTTTACAGGTTACTGACCATGTGCATCAATTGCAGGCGGAATGGATGGCACCAGAAGTGCTTCGAAATGAACCGTCGGATGAGAAGTAAGTTCTTCATGTTGCTCCCTCATATGTGTGCTTTTCCCCTATTTTATTTGACAAATGATTTATTTACCGTTTACATTGCAGATGTGATGTTTTCAGCTATGGGGTTATATTATGGGAACTTTGTACCTTGTTACAGCCATGGGAAGGTATGAATCCCATGCAAGTGGTTGGAGCTGTTGGCTTTCAGGAACGACGCCTTGATATTCCAGCCGAGGTGGATCCTGCCATAGCAGAGATAATAGAGAGATGCTGGCAGACGTTAGTATGCTTGAACTTGCTTCATATACATCATTATCTGATAGAATATCACTGTTTCTATTATTTTCCTGGAGTACTTTGCTGCAAGATGCTGGTTGTTTCAAGGCGTTGTGCATTTTGTTACTCACATCGTAGTTACACTAGCAACTGTGGGCATGTTGCATGGGAAGTACTCCCTCCGTCCCTAAATAGATCACCTATAAATTCAGTTAAAAAGTTAACTACTTCTAAGTTTGACCAAATATATAGAAGAAGCTATTAACAACTACTCCCTCCGTCCCAAAATAAGTGTCTCAATTTTAGTACACCCTCCATAAAGAAATATAAGATCATTATGAAAATATATTCCCTCCATAGTTAATAAGCTATTAACAACTACTCCCTCCGTAGTGGATAAATTCATTATGAAAATATATCTAATAGTGGATATATTGATATTGATTTGATATTGTTTATCTTCATATTTTTGTATATATGCTTGGTTAAACTTAGAAAACATTGCTTTTTGACTCAGTTTATACGCCAGTAAAACTTAGAAAGCATTGACTTTTTGACTCAGTTTCTACGCTATCTATTTGCGGATGGAGGGACTATACAAACAGTTGTGAAAATCCATATTTATATAATTTTTCCACCATATAATTATTTCTTTCCCAACCGCTCAAAGAAGAAGACTTGGCACTAAGCATAGGTTAAATTGCGAGCCATATGCCTGCAATTAAGAGGTAATGAAGTGTGTCTTAAGTCTACAATTAAGAGGTAATGCGATGGGAGATGCATTCACGATTCAGATCGAAAGTTTCACACACCAAACTATTAGAAGTCGGAAGAAAAGTGGAATATGAACAATTTGGCTTAACCTTTAATTGTTTGAAAGGACATTAGCACCCCTAGAGAAATATCACCTTCTTTTGCATGCTAGAGAAAGCTAGTGGTGCTATGCCTACTTGCCAAAGAACATCATGTTTCTGTTTTTCCTTACAAGTGAAGTTCTAGATGACACTTTTATTGGGATATTTGTATTTTCGGGTTTGTTGTAGTTGCTAGTTTCTGGTTTAGAAGTCGAATCTTGTAAGCTTGTTCAGATATCAAATTCGTATGTTCTCTTCTTGCATGATAAATTGTTAGAAGTTCCTATAATATTTCCACTTGTATAAAATGGTACTATAAGCAAATGAGGTACTCTTAATTTCACATTCATTCTATTTTATATGCCTATAAATGTGTTCAAGAAAGAACCTATCGACTCATTGTGAGAGGGAATAAAGTAATGACTTCGCATTATACTGAAGAAACTACATATATTTTTTTATCACAAATACTAACATACACCATACCTGAAATGGTAAATTAGGACTACCTCCGTCCCACAATATAAGAGCGTTTTTGACACTAGTAGTGTAAAAAACATACACATGTTACTATCTGACGACCAATACTAAAACAACAGGTTACCATAACCATTCTTTCATCTAAGTTGAAAAAGAAAGCGATAGTTACATGATTCTTTTCTTCTCTGCCTTATCAGTCTTACATCTCCAACTGTACTTACATATATGCTTAGGGTCTGAATTCTGTTTGTATTTTGTCTGATTGTAGAGACCCAAAGACGCGTCCATCATTTTCAGAGATCATGGCTGCCTTAAAACGAGCATTGAAAAAATTGTCTGCCAACCAACCACGAAGACAGCGAGTACAGGAAACAGATGACTAAGAAAAATCAGAGATCAACATCAGCTGATAACATAAACAAAAAGGGTGCATTGGTTTTTCCTGCCGTCCACCAGCTGTCCGTCTGTAACTATACCATTCTTTGTATAGCTCCAAGAAATGCTTGCCGATGATGGAAAAGGTGAGATTTTGGTCGTTTTACCCTCCAAAGACAGCTGTAAATTTTCCAGTGAGGCTGGCAGAAATCTGCCGAGCATTACTGCTTCAGTCCATCTATTGGGTGGAAGACAGTCCAAAAAATAAACACATCCATCAAGCAAATCAAAAGGAAGGAAAAAGGAAGAAAAATTCCAGGACAGTTAGTCCAAAATAGTGATGTTGGGCAATGTCATAACAAAGTTGAGATTTCAGAGTCAGCATGCCAGGTAGAATGGGATCCTCCTTTGTTTAGTTATATGTCTTTAGTTTTCCAGCCAAAGTTGGATGATTCATGTTTATTCAACAGAAAGATGCTATTGATACGTTCACCTTGAGCATCAAGAGGCACCGTGGCCAGGGCCTTGTGTATATCACACCATGGCAAATTTGTCTGAATTGGCAGTTAGATTTCCAAAGAAAATCTCTGCTGTTTGTGCTAAAATCACTATTCTTTACAGCAGCAGTGTTGATTCTTCTCTCTCTCTCTTTATTTTTTTGCTGTAACAAGTGTACAAAAATAAATATTCCATAGAATAGGGTGCTGCTAATTGATCCTTTGCTGCAACATGAACTCTATGCATTTACCCCTGAAATTAGGTGGCAAGGAAGAGTAGAATATGTTGCCACATTTCCTTGTTTTCTATATGTGCCCAGATTTACCTTATTTATAATACTGGTGCTCAGGTAGTTGAGTTGCTCCTGGAGTAGTGGTATTGCCATTATCATGATTTTTAGATAAAACTATACTTATATTAGTCGAAAGAAAATGTTTTATTGAATATAGCAAATTGCTCTTTTTAGATAAAACTATACTTATATTAGTTTTCTATAATTGTCCTGTTAGTTAGAAATATTTAAGGTCACCTAGGTAATAGGACGACATATGAAATAAACGGATGTTCCCTGCAAAAAAAAAACGGTATGCTATCGTGCTGATGATGTTCCCTGGGAGGGCATGGTAGAATGGAAGTTTTTTTTATGGCAATTTATATTGTTGTGAGGATGGCAGATTTGTCATGCTTGTCAACTAAACCTGCCATCCTTAGCCAACATAAATTGCTATGCAAGTCGTTCATGATTGTCATGCTTGGTTAAGTCGGTCCTAAAGAAAAATACTCTCTCTGTTCACTTTTGTAAGTCATTTCAGACAACTCAAAATGGACTGTTTTGTACATTGTCTGAAATGTCTTAAAGATCTTATAAAAATGAATAGAGGAAGTAGTAAAAATCGTGCATAGATGAGAAAATTACGTTTGGCGGAGAGGAGACGGGGTGGCAGTAGACCATCACCACCAGTCCACAACAATCTATTCGCGATGAATGACGGACAGCGGCTCGTCGCGCATGGAGCATGCGAATGGTCTCTATTGGCCTCGCAGCCGGGACTGGCCTGTCGCCCCTGATCAACTCCAAGAGTGTGCACGTTGGTACATGGGTCCTAATTCCTATACTCACTCCCATACATTTTGGCGAGTCTTCTCCAGTAAAAATCACGGTAAACACACACGACAGTCAGCTTATTACCCGGTGCGCGGCCACATGATTTTTGTGACGCGGTCACCCAGGCCAGGGCGCGGCAGCCGAACGTGCCGTTTTCACCCATCGCGAGCGGGGGCAAAAGGCACAAATTTGACCTTAAATCGAAACTATTTTACAAACTAAACTGTTCTTGAAAGTATTTCATCCGGCTGACCTTTAATGTGCAGGGCCTGACAGTAAGGCGCCGCACTCTACTGTGCAACGCCTAACACTTAGGCGTTATATTGTGCAGCTCCTATCTTTAAGGAGTTGCACTATACTGTGCAGCGCCTAGCTCTAAGGAGTTGCACAGTAGAGTGCAGCGTCTTGTTGTCGGGCGCTACACAAAAGGGTCAGCAGTGTGAAATATTTTCAAAAGCAGTTTAGTTTGTGAAATATTTTTATTTTGAGGTCAAATTTGTCAAATTTGTCGCGGGGGCAGATCACGATGGGAAGAGACCAGGCAAACCGGATCCTCCATTCCCCCGGTGCCGCGCGTCCAGCGTGCCCTGTCGGCTGCCCGTCTTCGCCCGGTGTCCCGGTCACCCCCAGTCGGCCAGTCCCACCGCCCAGCCACTCACCACGTGCACCCCGCGACTCCCACAGATCTCGCGTTCACCCCCACACGTCGCCGACGCGCTAATAATCGATCGCATCCCTCCCATCGCACCGCAGCATAAGCACGCGCGCCCTGTGGACTCCCAGGTCACACACCACTCCTGCCCCCCCTCCCCCGATCTCCGCCCCGATCCCGCACCAGCGCAGCAGCAAGTCATGGCGACCGCGTACAACCTGAGGTCCCGCGACGAGCCGGACGACTTCGACGAGTTCGACTCCACGCCCTACGGCGGCGGCTACGACCTCTTCGTCACCTTCGGCCGCCCGCTCCCGCCCTCCGACGAGACCTGCTACCCCTGCTCCGCCCCCTCCACCTCCTACGACGCGCCCCACTACGCCGCCGAGGAGCCCTCCCCCTACGCCCACCACCAGAAGCCCCAGCCCGCCTACGGCTTCCGCCCCCAGAACGAGCAGCCCTCCTACGGCCGCGAGGACGACGACTCCGGCTACGGATCCAAGCCCAAGCCCCAGCCCGCATACGGCTTCCGCCCCCAGGCGGAGGAGCAGCGCCCGTCCTACGGCGGCGGGGGCGAGGAGGACGACTCCGGCTACGGATCCAAGCCGCAGCCGGCCTACGGCTTCCGCCCCCAGCAGGAGGAGCAGCCGGCCTACGGCTCCGGCTACGGGTCCAAGCCCCAGCGCTCCGAGGAGGACACCTACGGATCCGGCTACGGCCGGAAGCCGCAGCAGCAGGAGGAGCCCGCCTACGGGTCCGGGTACGGCTCCGGCTACGGGAGGAAGCCGCAGGCCGAGGAGAGCTACGGATCTGGGTACGGGAACGCGACGCAGCCGGAGGAGGGCTACGGCTCCGGATACGGGTCCAAGCCGCAGGTGGAGCAGACCTACGGCGGATCCGAGTATGGCTCTGGGTACGGAAGGAAGCCGCAGGTGGAGGAGAGCTATGGGTCGGGGTACGGAAGCAGGCCCCAGGGAGGGGGAGAGGAGTACGGTAGCGCTGGGTATGGCGGGAGGAAGACTGAGGAGGAGGGCTATGGTGGTTCTGGGTATGGATCTGGCAGGAAGGTGCAAGGCGAGGATGAAGGTGCCTATGGGTCTGGTGGGTACCAGAAGCCCAAGCCGTATGGAGAGGAGACCCAGGGTTCATATGGTGGTGGGTATGGCCAGGGGAACTATGGCCGCAAGAAGCAGGTGAGCTCCTGCCCGTTTCCGTTACTGTTTGAGCATATGATTTTGTTACAATTAACTTGTTTATTGAATTGTCAAGGATCATGTAAGCTCCTGCTCTCGTGTGTTTACTGTTTTGTGCCTATGCATTTTGTTGTGATTAACTTGTTTAGTGAGTGGTCAAGGAATGGTTAGATGATTATTACTTGCTGGCGTGGTTGTAATTGTGTCTTGCAGCAGGTGGGAGATGATGGATACAACCATTTCTTGCCATTCAACTACATGTCGTTAGCTGACAAGTGACAACAGTTCATGGGTTTTGAAAGGGGTTAGAGTTAGCATGCCAATGCACAATTTAGAATTCATGCTTTATATGTGGTCAAGAAATAAAAGAGTTGCTCATATAGTAAATTTAAATGCTGGAAAGCAAAAAATGTTTTGCTGAATAGTACAGTTGTTATGCTAACATGAACGGTTCTGTTCAGCCGGTCCATTGAAATGCTTAGTGCACTGGGAATTTTTTCTTGTTCCCAGTACTCAATAAGCATGCTCATGTGCTCACTTGTCTACTAAAAATTGAGTTAGTGTAATGTTACTTTTGAGCATTGACAACACTGATTGATTCTACATGTGGTGTTTCTTTTGATTATTTGATTGACAGTAGTGATTGACTCTATGTGGGAGTACTTTTTTGTTGTGCAAATTCATCATTTACTTAAATACTGATATGGTTGTAAATTAGTCTGGTACTCCCTCCGTTCCAGAATAGATGACTCAACTTTGTACTAAAGTTAGTACAAAGTTGAGTCATCTATTTTGGAACGGAGGGAGTATATGCTATCGTTGTCTCCCAGAAGAATTTGTCAGAAATGTAGCTAAACAAATTAGTGACAATCACACTAATGGTTAGTCGTCTAAGATTGAACACCTAGCTTTAAGAATGCAATAATCTTATGACCCATACTCATCGTACATTTGATAACTTATCATCTGTGTACTTGAGTAAATGCAATCTTTGTATATTTAAGATAAAAAAATTGTGCCATAGCCCTCAGCAATAGGAGTATTGTTTGCAATCTTGCTTGTACCACCTTTTTGCTGTATTCTTTTCCCTTTTTTTGGTGCACTTCTTGAAGCAGACAAACATTATGCTTCCTGTAATGTTATAATCAGATCTTTCTCATCGACCCTAAATATTTCGTGCTGCTTCTTTACAGGATGACGACTCTGATGATGAGAAGAAGAACCGTTACGCGAAGCGCGATGACTCTGATGATGAGAAGAAGGAACGTTACGAGAAGCACCACCACCATCGCCGCCACAACTACGATGACTAAGCATCCAGCATGGTCTTGACCTGCTGCCATCGGCCCCACATCTCGCTACTACACGAATAAAGATTGGTCTTGTTTCCCTTGTTGGTGCTGGATCATTCCCCTCTTTTATGAACTTGTATGACTGCAACCTAAAGTGTGTTATGTGGGTGGTTTATATGTTTGAACTATCTCCTATCTGTGTGCTTGAGGTTATGTGTTTATGTACGTGGTTTGCTGTGTCTGAGACTGGGTTCTGCTTGTGCTTCGTTATTTGATCTTTGCTGCTGCTCCTCTTTGAACTATTGGAACTTGCTGGGGATGATTATCCGTTGTAGACTCTGCTGCTATCGCTGTGCTTGGCGCTGCCCCTGGCGCTCCTCTTGGCGACAGCGACAGCTGGCAGGACCTGTGCCCGAGGTTTCTCCATGGTGCATGCCAGCGACAGCTGGCAGGACCTGTGCCCGAGGTTTCTCCATGGTGCATGCCGACCCCATGGACGTCCCAGTTTGCTCATTTTTGTGAAGCTTTGCAGATTTTGCATACACTTGTTTAAAAGTCCATAATCTCCACGCTTGTTTAAACTTTATGAACTTACTAGCAAAAAGGCCTGTGCGTTGCAACGGAAGAAAAAAAATTCTCTCATATCTCTAGATGGGTCAATTGGGCAAACTATATGTGGTCGGTTGGCGGGTTATGAGATTGAGCCCTGTCATCGGCTATTTTATTTTTTGCCAGCTCTCCGAATGTGGGCCACAGTGCACCGTCAGGTGCGCTTCCTCTGTTGGGCCAAAACAGGTGGCAAGTAATGAAACCAAATAGCGTAGGTGAAATTAATTGAAGCGGAACGAAACCAAGAATATCACCTCTTTTTAATAGTAGGTATAGATTACTTACTCTCAAGGATCTTTTTTTAACTTACTACTCTCAAGGTTCTACGCAAGATTTTATGTCATACTATATACTTTTTCCACCAGAGTTTTTGAAGGAAGCATATAAGGCATATTTATTGAAAGGTTTTTTCACGCGAGTTATCAAAGAGGCAATAACCATTATATGATGTATCATTTTTGTGTGTGTTTCTCACTGAGTTTGAAGAAGTTTTAACAACACATCGAGCACATTTTTCCCACGGATTTTTGAAGAGCTTTTTCAAGATATGATGCGTGGAGATGCGTAGATTAAGGGATATGTTGAAAACTTTGTTAGCACGGAACACTCCCTCTGTAAACTACTGTAAGATCATTTATAGATCAGAGTACTTGTTAAGGGGAATTCTTCCCTCATTCTAAGCACGAGCACTGATACGCGCACAACACTATGCACACGATTCTTGAATGACAAATCCAATAAGGCCATCCATGCATGGCAACAGACAGCAGCACACCGCTAGATGAGCCATCGTGCAATGGTCGTGTGCACAACAGTTCCCGTAAGCTCTCTTGTAAACAGTCGCGTTCACAATCGCACCCCCTCTCTTGTAACTGTCGCCCCTTCAGGGCATATTAAATATGTAACTGTAATCAACGAATAATGCACACAATCTTACTGCTCATCGTCTCTTCATTTTTACAGCAACCTTGACAATGGACCACTTGAAACAGCCTCATCGTCTTTGTGATGGCAACTGTGCACATATCGGATCAGCCACACAGGAAAATGTTCTGGACCACCAATAGGCAAAGCAGTCGAAAACAATAGTGCCTAGCTAGGCTGTTGGGGCCAATTCTTTTGGGCGATTCTACCAGAATCACCCCCCTCCCCAGCTTCTCCCAGAATCACCACTCCATATTTTTTTTTTTACAATCCTAACTAATTAGACCTTAATTAGATAGGATTGTAAAAAAAAAATGGAGTGTCGATTTTGGGATAAGCTAAGGAGGGGGCGATTCTGGGAGAATCGGCGAAAAGAACTAGCCCTTGGTTGGTTACCTGGCGCATTGTCTTCAACCTCCAAAGCTCAAGAAAGAAACATTAGTCAAGCTATGAGATCAGTAGGCACGTGAATGTGGCGAGTCACCCCCTTGCTTGTATAGGTCGATCGGAACAACGCACAACATGTTGACTCCGAAACTCCCTATGGTGATAGCTAGCATTGTTGATTCTGAATGTAATCATCATGGTTGATTTATGAAGTTCCTTTCCAAAAAAAAAAAACCCTCCAAAGCTGTTGCAGGGGGCCTACGTAGAAGTTTTAAGCCGTGTAACTTATCACATCACACACCATGATCCAGACATCAATTCTGCATGATTAACCGAAGAACAAGAAATTAGGAGTACTTACTTTTGCTCAATGACAACAGGCAACTAAGACAAGTTTGCGCCTCAACGAAGCACAATTGAAATGTTAGTTCATTTACATGGTGAATACTTTCCAGGTCCACATACAAAACATTTGAGCAAAGGTGCAAGCACAACATAGAACATCAGTCAAGTTCCAATTCGAATGCAGAACACAATATGCCATATGGTCTTTGGGTTTGGCCAAGCAACGTCTGGCCTACTCTTTCTTTGGCGAGAAATGGTTGCCGCCGGTAGCAATTTTGAACAGATAGAATGCCAACATCAGAGCACTGTGACGGTGAACAAATTAGCTCTGTCAGAGATGCATATTGTGTTCACAACAGCGACATAAATGAAATATATGAAAGTTCTTCACATGGTGCTACCAGATGCACAACGTTGTATAATCCAGTGGGGGTGCATGGTTGGAAAAGAAAAAGGAAATGAAGTTACCTGAGGCCAGCAACGACACCAGCCGGCATTATCTTTGAAGTTTCAAGGTATCTTTGCCCCATAACAAAGGTCAAGGCCAGTGCGCAAACTGTTCCACACCAAAATAAATGCACGGTTAGAGCAGAAACAACAGATCAAGGACTCATGTTTCAGGCAAGCCCACAAGAGTAGGTACATTTCTTGCATAACCTTCCCCATTCCTAAGGGGGAGGACTCCCTTTTATTTCCAGATTCAAGAATTGATGGTTAACATGTCGGACTAAGAATTCAGCACTAATAACCTATGTTACTTTTCTACTAGAGCAAACAATGTTCCAGTTAAAGTTCTGTGAAAGGAAGATATGACGATATGCTCAAAGCATTCCAGCACAGATGTAAAAGCAAAGCTCATTGAGTTAGAAACCTACAATCCCAAGAGATGCTTTGCTAATGAGTCTCAAAATTTGTAGTTACAAGTAACCCATTCACATTAAAGTGGATCCAAATATCAGTCCAAATAAAACATCAAGATAAAATTTAGAAGGATCAATGTCAATAAGCCAGTATCTACATGCCTACACGAGACAAGGTACCGCAGGTTACAGGTACACATTGACACACATTCCATTAAAGAATAATGGATATAACGAATTAACCTGGTAACCAGGTATTCAGACACTACAGGACCCAGGCAAGTGAGCAAGCTACAATGCCAAGGAAGGCAATCAGCGCCCTGCTCTCTGATCATTCCGTTGACTATGCTCAAAGTCCCAATCAGTAAAGTCTATTCACCTTTAATGTTATGATACACCGATGCAATTAACTGAAACTTTGAAGGGAGCATTTTACAGCAATGCATTCTATTATAACCACACCGGAACCATGCGTATGTCAACAAGAAGTGCTCTTGCCATGTCCTAAATGAAAATGGCTACTATGCTGAGAAATACAACTACTCCATTTATAATTTTTGTAGTGCCCAAGCACGTCTGAATGCATGTCAGGACCGGTTCTGCGTTTCGTGTGGCACCAATTTTCACTGACATCAGGACAGAAATCTCTAGTCCAATTTCCTACATGCGCAATAACCACAAAGTCCTGATCCTAACCAAATCAAAATGTTGGAAACCACCGTCTCTATTAGTAATTCCATTCACATGGAGATCGCATAACTCCCATGACGCCCGGCCCACTTCGCACTAGTTTAACCAGTGACGTATCATCCACCATCAATGACAAATACATTTTTCCTTCTTCTGAATGGCAGTATGATCCGAAGATACAGAAACAAGAAAATGGCGGAGTAGTCTCGACACCGTGCAGCTATCCGTTTCTTTTCTTTTGTGATGAATTAGAAAGCATACAATTAAATGCGCAGTTGAAATTGGAGGAAGGGAGACGGAGCGTACGGGTCTCGAGTGCGAGGGCGAGGTAGGAGTTGCGGCGCTTCTCGAAGGCCTTGAGGCTGACGAACCCTGCCAGGAGGAGAAGCCCGCCCACGCCGGCGCCGCCCGCCAGTGAGGCGGTGCTGCCGCGGCGGAGGTAGCCCAGCAGGCCGCCGGCCAGGACCGCGAACCCGTAGGGGATCGTGAAGCAGAAGTCGTGCATCTCCGAAGCACCTCTCTCTCAGATCTCTCTCGGAGCCGAGATCTTGGAGGCCTTTGCCTTTTCTTCTGCTTCCTCTGTTTTTGGTCGTCGACTTGTGCTTGTGCGCGTGGTGGTCTGCGCAGAAGGGGCCAATGGTGGTTTTCTAACGGCGTTGGTTTCCCACTAAAATAAGTGGCCTAGGCCGCTTTCCGTGACTGTGAGTTGGAATGGATCTCATTCATCTTCTCCGCACAAAAAAAAAGTTATGTTGCACATTTCACTTATTTCAGTATTTGTTTCAGTTTCACTTTCTTTTAGTATTTCGCATATTACATAATTCAGTTATTTGAAATATTTCCGAAGCATATATCTCAAACATTTCAGTGCCTATTTCACCCTCCCTCTGTCCTGTAATATAAAAGTGTTGGTATATATTTTAGTTCACTTGTTGGTATATATTTACAACATACTTCCTCCATTTTCATAATGCAGTGCTTATAGATTTTTTTTCTTCTAAAAAACAAGCTTTACAAATTTTGATCAAGTTTCTAGAGAAAATTAATTACATCTACAACACAAAATTCACACCATTGGGTACACTCTCACATGTATTTTCACATTATATATGTGTGGCTTTATAGATATAGATGGTTCCATCTCTAAACTTGGCCAAACCTAGTAAAGTTTGACTTATAGAAAAATATATAGGCTTTACATTATGGAACAGATGGGAGTATATCTCAATCATTTTTATTTTCAAAACAATTAAAATCATTTCTGAAATGACTAAAATCATTTTCTGAAATAGTTGTTATCACTTGTGAATTCGTGAAACTTGTGAAATGTATTTGAATCAATTTGTCAATAGTGAAATTCAAACAAGTTTTTTGCAGGTCTAAAAATTCAAACACGTTCAAAATATATCCAATGATGGTCTTGTTTAGAAGGTCTTTTCGTTAGGATTTCAAAAAATATAGAACATTTTTAAAAATGAACTTATAGCTTAGAAGATATCAATAATCAATATATGCTAATAATAACAATAACAACAATAATAGTAATAAGGATTTGTTCTGATTAGGGAGACAAGGGAGTGATTCTACATGCAACTAAACCTCTCTCTCTCTCTCTCTCTCTCTATTCTCTCACATTGACTATCATTCCAGATCCTATCATCACTAGAATTATCATCTCCATCAACATCCTCATCAGCACTGTTATAATCCCCAAGTGCAAGGAAACACAATGATGGAAGTGGTAAGTATGGAGTGTCAAACCCACAGGAAGCTAAAGGTAAGATCAATATTCTCTCAAACTCTATCTGCCTGATACAACCCTACGTACACAGAGCGTTTCTTTATCTAGAAACAATAAATAAAAGTATCTTGCAAGTATAAAGAGGTAGTTTTGCAAGATAACAAAGAACGTAATCATAAACGATAAGTGCTTCCTAAGCAAAGATACAATATATTACAATACAATACAAATAGCGAGTGTGGAATAATGGTGGTATGGTGTGCGGAACTGTCCCTAGGCAATTAGCTAAGTTACTAAACCGATTGCAAGTTTCCATGTGGGAGAGGCCTCTACTAGCATGTCATCCCTTACTTGAAATTCTATGCACTTATGATTGGAACTATTAACAAGCATCCACAACTACTAACAAGTTAATTAAGGTAAAACCCAACCATCACATTAAGATATATTGTCCCCCCTTCAATCATGTACGTATCAATTTCTATGGTTAGGGGTGGTTTCTATTACTCCTACCCCTAGATGCATAGTCCTGTCAAAATACTACTAGCCCTAAGATGTGATCCACATGCGCGCTCATATGATGGGCACGAAAGGACAATAACATAACCACAAACACTTTAAACAAACCATAACAATTCACCAATTAACCCGTAGGACAAAATAATACACTCAAACACAATAAAGACAACACAAAATATAATTCATAACATCAAACACCATGTTCAAGTAGGGGATTATAGTAGGTTGCCGGAGAGTGAACCCTTGGAAAGAGGTGCGAAAGGTGATGAAGATGTCAGCGAAGACGGCGACGTTGATGAAGACGATAGCCGCGATGATGGTTCCCCCGACGGCACTCCAGTGCCACCGGGAGAGAGGGGGAGATAGGATCCCCCTCCGGCTTCCTCCCCCATGGCCTCCTCCTAGATGGGGAGAGGTTCTCCCTTATGGTCCTTGGCTATCATGGCTCTGGAAGGGGCAGGAGCCCCTCTGAGATTGGACCTCTTCTCTCTATATCTCTGTTTTCTGGTGTTGTTTTTTGGCCTTTCACCATTTCTTATATAGCTGGAGATTCATAACTTTGATCGGACTAAAATTTTGAGGTGTCCTTCGAAAATTAGCTTTCTTGCATGAACAACTTTGATCGGACTAAAATTTTGAGGTGTCCTTTGAAAGAACAACTCGAACCGACTTACAGGGCAGCCACACGGGCCCATGGCACGACCAGGGGGTGGCCGCGTGACCTATCCATGTGCGCCCCAGGCACTATTTTGCGTTGGTTCCTTCACCCAAAATTCACATATATTCCATAAAATCATATTAAATCGTCGGGATGTTCTGACCTTCCTAGATATTGATTTTTTTTAAAACAAAAGGCATGCAGAAAACAGGAACTGACACTAGATTAATAGGTTAGTCTAGAAAAAAACATATAAAAGTGCACCAAAACCATTAAGAAATTATGTAAATGTAACATGAGTAGTTCAAAAATTATAGATACATTGGATACATATCATGCGGTCATCTCCATCAGCTCCCTCAACCCTAACATTCTGATCTATGAACTTTTACCACCGATCCTTTGCTGGTATAGTTTATGGTGTTGGTTACTCTGTGTAGTTAATGCTTATTATTTTTTTGGTGAAAGATTAATTTGTTAAGATTTTTATTTATATATTCGTATCAATTGATCGATCCATATGATGTGTTGCGAGTAGCTTGTTATGTTCTTAAGGACATGTGAAGTTGAACCTAGTTCAATGTTTTGATATTATGGTGTGATGTAATTCTCTAGTGGTGATGTGCAAACTCAACTGGATATCACTTCACCTTCGTGGGTCTACAGGATAGCATTGTGTCATTAGCTTGTTCATGGATGGTGGTTAGAGTGACTAAAATTACCAAACCCTAAGTTTAGAAACTATTGCATGATGGGCTATTGGAACCTCAAAGTTTATCATACGTACTCCCTCCGTCCCAAAATATAAGACCATTTTGACACTTCCATAGTGTCAAAAATGGTCTTATTGAAAGTGCAACTATCCCTGGGTGGTTTTGGTAATTCCTAACAACATATAGCCCATTGAGCTAATGCTATTTCAAGATAAATATTTCAGGAAAGCTCAATGTTTGGCATGCCATGGATTAGAAAGTGGACCCTTCAAAATACTAAGAACACATGTTGGCTCAAGCTCAAGACTCTACATTTTACTTTTAGTGATCCAAGATCACATTGAGTCCATAGGAAAAGCCAATACTATTAAAAGTGGATGAGGTGTTGCTTAATGAGTTACTTGCTCAAAATGCTTAGTGATATGCTCCAAAACCCTCAACTGTTTTCTCATATCCACATATGTCCCAAACCAAAAGTCAAACTCGGCCCCACCGAAATTTCCTACCTGGCGCCACCGAGTTCACTTGACATAGCCACTGCCACAAACCCTAGTCATTTCGGTCTCACCGATAGGGATCTCGGTCTCACCAAGATGGGATTGCAACCTCTCTGTTTCCCTTCGTAACGTTTCGGTCCAACCGAGATGAGCGATCGGTCCCACCGAGATTGCAAATGCAAACTCTCTATTTCCCCTTTGTAACGTTTCGGTCTAACCGAGATGAGCGAATCGGTCCCACCGAGTTTGCCTGACCAACTCTCTATTTGCCTATTACCAAAATCAGTCCCACCGAGTTTGTGTAATCGGTCTCACCGAGATTACGTTATGCCCTAACCCTAATGGAATCGGTTCCACCGAGTTGACATGTCGGTCCCATCGAAAATCCTAACATTCACATTTTGAACTAAATCGGTTTGACCGAGTTTCATGATTCGATCCCACCGAGTTCGGTGATTTGTGTGTAACGGTTAGATTTTGTGTGGAGGCTATATATACCCCTCCACCCACTCTTCATTTGTGGAGAGAGCCATCAGAACATGCCTACACTTCCAACATACATTTTCCGAGAGAGAACCACCTACACTTGTGTTGAGGTCAAGATATTCCATTCCAACCACATAAATCTTGATCTCTAGCCTTCCCCAAGTTGCTTTCCACTCAAACCCTCTTTCCACCAAATCCAATCCTATGAGGGAGAGCTAAGTGTTGGGGAGCAAGGAGTTCATCATCAACACACCATCTATTACCTTTCGGAGAGTGGTGTCTCCTAGATTGGCTAGGTGTCACTTGGGAGCGTCCGTCAAGATTGTGGAGTTGAACCAAGGAGTTTGTACGGGCAAGGAGATCGCCTACTTCGTGAAGATCTACCCTAGTGAGGCAAGTCCTTCATGGGAGATGGCCATGGTGGGATAGACAAGGTTGCTTCTTCGTGGACCCTTCGTGGGTGGAGCCCTCCATGGACTCGTGCAACCGTTACCCTTCATGGGTTGAAGTCTCCATCAACGTGGATGTACGATAGCACCACCTATCGGAACCACGCCAAAAATCTCCGTGTCTACATTGAGTTTGCTCCCTCAAACTCCTCCCTTTACCTTCATATGCAATTATCTTACATTCTGCTGCTATACTCTTAGAATTGCATGTGTAGGTTAATTACTTGACTTGTGCTAAGTTGTTTAAATCTGCCAAGACTTAAAATTGGGAAAAGGCTATATTTTTATTTGGTCAAGTAGTCTAATCACCCCCCTCTAGACATACTTTCGATCCTACAAGTGGTATCAGAGCTTTGGTCTCTATTTGCTTTGATTTCCATAGCTTTTTTTGAAGGTAAGCAAATAGCTTTATTACGAAACATTCAGGGCAAGATCGCCCATAACAGAGTCAGCAACACTTGCTGGAATTACATGATCCGCAAATAAAACCTCTCCCATTGGGAGAGTCGTGCCTAATTGCGCCATATGGTGAGCTGCCATGTTGGCCTATCGTTTGCAATGAGCAAACAAACATGAAGAGAACCATAGCCGGGATTGCACCTTGATATCCTCAATCGCCGCTGCGTACCGCGAGCAATCTGGAGTACGTCTGTTCAGAGCCTGTACAAGCATCTGGGCATCCATCTCCACTGCCAGCCGAATCACTCCCAACTCCGCCGCAAGTTCAAGAGCTTGTTCCACCGCTCTCAGCTCAGCACCGAAGGCATCAACAACATTGTCAATACGGCCAACCGGCGCTGCCACCACCTCGCCTGCATTAGTCCTTACAACCACGCCCCAGGCTCCCAGCAATTCATCCTCCTAAAAAGCCCCGTCGACGTTGAATTTGAGAATATCCGGTGGTGGAGGGGTCCATCGGACCGTGCTCTTTGGTGGGGGTGGTGGTTTGCAGAAACACCCTTCATACTCTGCAGCCGTGCATGCAGCCCTCATGGCAAACTGCGCGTGGTCCATCGGCTTCTCTCCCTCTCGAACCTTGTTGCGTTGAGACCACCATTGCCACCACATGACGATGATAGCTATTCGATCCTTCTCAGGTATTTGCCAGAGGCAATCCAAGGTGATGTACGCGCTGTCACATTCCGTGAGTCTCAATCTCACAGGTTCAAGATCGAGGCCCCGCCATACCTGCTTTATCTCGTGGCACTCCACAAACAGGTGCTTAGCGGATTCATGCCTCGCATTGCACAGGAAGCATTTGTGATTCTCGATCGCCATACCCCTCCGACACAAAATGTCCTTTGTGGCCAGTGTGTTGTGCGCTAGACGCCACATAAAATGTTTGACCTTCCCCGGGCACGCTATGTCCCATAATCTTTTCCATTTTGCCTCCCCTCCTCCCTCCAGGTTACCATCGGCCAGTGCAAGCCTAGGTTCGGACAAAGCCTGCTTCAGCTTATACGCTTGCTTAACTGAGAACACACCTTTAGGATCGAAATGCCATGCTAGAAAGTCACCGGCTCCGTCCCTTAGTGGCATTTGGAGGATCAGTTTGACATCCTCTTCCCAGAACATCTCATTAACCAGGTCCACACCCCAGTTGCCAGATGTTGGGTCAATGAGCTCAGCGACTCTTGTCAGTAGGTTTGCCCCGCGAGGAGTGATGACTCGCCTAGACCAAGCACGCGGAATCCATGGATCATCCCAGATGTGGATGCTATGCCCGTCCCCAACCCGCCAGATCATTCCTTGCTTAACAAGATCAATGCCGTATGTGATACTGCGCCAGGCATATGACATGTTTGAGGTCGGTACCGCATCCAGTATAGAGCAGTCTGGGTAGTACTTTGCCTTCATAAGCTACGCACACAGACTCTCCGGTTGCTCTATCAGACGCCAAACCTGCCGGGCCAGCATAGCAATGTTGAAGTCATGTATGTCCCGAAACCCCAGGCCTCCCCTTCCCTTCGACCGTGTGAGCCTCTGCCAACTAATCCAATGGATCTTGTTGTCTTTATCTTGGTGCCTCCACCAGTATCTGGCAATCATAGAACTGAGCTCTTCACAGAACGATTTTGTGAGGTAGAAAACTAACATTGCAAAGGTTGGAATCGCTTGTGCAACTCCTTTAACGAGAATTTCCTTTCCTTGCCTAGACAAGGTCCTCTCATTCCAGCCCTGCATATGATTCCAAATCCGGTCCTTAAGATAAGCAAAAGCCTTGCGCTTGGATCATCCAATGTACACCGGCAGCCCCAGATATTTCTCATTGTATGCTTCACTTTGTATGCCCAGCGCCCCTTTTACATTTAACTTAGTTTGCTCGGAGCAGTTTTTGCTAAACATCACCGCAGACTTCTCATGGTTGATGCATTGCCCCGAGCACCTCTCATAAACCTGAAGGATGTGTTGGAGTTCCAAAGCTTCCTCCATCCGCGCACGCATGAGCAGCACTGAATCATCGGCGAAGAACAAGTGCGAGATAGCAGGCACCCCTGGGCAAATCCGTATGCCCTCAAAGTTGCCTATCTGCTGGGCCTCATTCAGCAACGCCGACAACCCCTCGGCACAAATCACAAAGAGATAGGGCGAACTTGGATCGCCCTGCCAGAGCCCTCTCGATGGTGCAAACTGTCGGGATAACTCACCATTAATCTTAATGATGTACCGCACTGAAACTACACACTTCATTACCAGCTTCACCCAGTTACGCGCGAATCTAAGCTTATGCATCATAGCTTCCAAGAAAGCCCACTCAACCCGGTCATAGGCTTTGCTCATGTCCACCTTTACCGCTGCAAACTCTTCTTTCGCAGTCCGTTTGTTCATCAAGAAGTGAGAAATCTCATAGTCCATGAGGATATTGTCCGTTATCAGCCTTCCAGGTACAAACGCACTTTGGTTGTCTGAGATGATCTCCGGCAGAATAAGCTTGAGTCGGTTGGCCACCACTTTTGAGACAATTTTGTACAAAACATTACACAAGCTGATAGGACGGAGATCCTTAATCCTCGAGGGGTTTTTCACCTTGGGTATTAGCACAACATGGGTATCATTCCACCCCTCCGGCATATCACCCCCCTCGAGTACACGCCGCACCTCCTCGATTATGTTCTTGCCCATCAACAACCAGTATTTTTTGAAGACCAGTGCGGGCATACCATCCGGTCCTGGTGCTTTGAGGTCACCAATCTGATCAAGTGCCGATTTGATTTCCATATCCGAGTAAGCAGCCATGAGGGTACCATTCATGGCACCTGTAACTTTCACCGGCACCGCCCGGAGCAGCTCATCATATTGGCCAATGCCATTCGAGGTGAAGAGATCCTGAAAATAAGACATGACATAGTTAGTTAAACCCCTTCCTTCCTCCACCACCACCCCATCCTCCCTTCTAAGTCTCCTAATTCTATTGGCCTTCCTCCACGCTGAGGCATATCTGAAGAAAAACTTAGTGTTCCTATCTCCCTCCTTTAGCCACCACACATGAGCCCGCTGTCTCCACTTAATGTCCACTACTTCCTCCAAATGATCCACCAAGCAATGCAACCGCACCTCCTCCGCAACCCTTTCAGGTGTAATAGCCTTCTTCCTACAGTTCTCCAGCTCCCGCTTGGCTTCCTTTAACTTTTTCTCCGAATCACCCACAACATCCTTACTCCATCTTGAAAGATCTCGAGCCACTCCATTCAACGCCGCAGCCACATCCACAACTCCGCCTTCTCTTACTCTCCTCCACGCCTCCTCCACCACTAAATCGCACCCTTCCTCCTTTAGCCACTTGGCCTCAAACCGAAATCCGCCACCACCCCCCTTCTCCTTGTTGGGGAACGTAGTAATTTCAAAAAATTTCCTACGCACACGCAAGATCATGGTGATGCATAGCAACGAGAGGGGAGAGTGTTGTCTACGTACCCTCGTAGACTATTCGCGGAAGCGTTATATCAACGCGGTTGATGTAGCCATACGTCTTCACGTCTGACCGATCCAAGTACCAAAAGCACAGCACCTCCGAGTTCTGCACACGTTCGGCTCGGTGACGTCCTCGCCTTCTCGATCCAGCAAGAGGGGCGAAGTACTAGATGAGTTCCGGCAGCACGACGGCATGGTGACGGTGTTGGTGAAGAACAATCTCCGCAGGGCTTCGCCTAAGCACTACGAAAACTATGACGGAGGATAAACTAGAGGGGATGGGGTTGCCGGCACACGGCTTGGTGTTTCTTGATGTGTCTTTGGTGCTAGCCCTACCCCTCTATTTATATGTTGAGCCCCGGGGTCGAAACTTGGAGTAAAAGCCTCCTCAAAGTCGGTTTCACCCGAAAGGCAAGAGTCCTTCTCGTACTCCAGGGCTAGACGCCAGGGTTCCTGGCGTCTAGCCTCTGGTCTCCGCAAAACTTCCTTTTGCACTTTCCAAAAGCCTCGTGGGCTTTCCCCTTTGGCCCAGATAAAGTGTTCTCGTGCCCAAACATTTTGGGAAACATCCGGAACCCCTTCCGGTGAATTCCGGAACCCTTCCGGAGATCAAACACTACTATCCCATATATCAAACTTTATCTCCGGACCATTCCGGAGTTCCTCGTCATGTCCGTGATCTCATCCCGGACTCCGAACAACATTCGGTCATCAACATACATAACTCATATAGTACTATATCATCAACGAACGTTAAGCATGCGGACCCTATGGGTTCGAGAACTATGTAGACATGACCAAGACACCTCTCTTGTCAATAACCAATAGCGGGACCTGGATGCCCATATTGGCTCCTACATATTCTACGAAGATCTTTATCGGTCTAACCTCATAACAACATACATTGTTCCCTTTGTCATTGGTATGTTACTTGCCCAAGATTCGATCGTCGGTATCTCAATACCTAGTTCAATCTCGTTACCGGCAAGTCTCTTTACTCGTTCCGTAATACATCATCCCGCAACTAACTCATTAGTTGCAATGCTTGCAAGGCTTATAGTGATGTGCATTACCGAGTGGGCCCAGAGATACCTCTCCGACAATCGGAGTGACAAATCCTAATCTCGAAATACGCCAACCCAACAAGTACCTCTGGAGACACCTGTAGAGCACCTTTATAATCACCCAGTTACGTTGTGACGTTTGGTGGCACACAAAGTGTTCCTCCGGTAAACGGGAGTTGCATAATCTCATAGTCATAGGAACATGTATAAGTCATGAAGAACGCAATAGCAACAAACTAAACGATCAAGTGATAAGCTAACGGAATGGGTCAAGTCAATCACATTATTCTCCTAATGATGTGATCCTGTTAATCAAATGACAACTCACGTCTATGGTTAGGAAACATAACCATCTTTGATCAACAAGCTAGTCAAGTAGAGGCATACTAGTGACACTCTATTTGTCTATGTATTCACACATGTATTATGTTTCCGGTTAATACAATTCTAGCATGAATAATAAACATTTATCATGATATAAGGAAATAAATAATAACTTCATTATTGCCTCTAGAGCATATTTCCTTCAGTCTCCCACTTGCACTAGAGTCAATAATCTAGTTCACATCGCCATGTGATTTAACATCAATAGTTCACATCACCATGTGATTAACACCCATAGTTCACATCGACATGTGACCAACACCCAAAGGGTTTACTAGAGTCAATAATCTAGTTCACATCGCTATGTGATTAACACCCAAAGAGTACTGAGGTGTGATCATGTTTTGCTTGTGAGAGAAGTTTAGTCAACAGGTCTGCCACATTCAGATCCGTAAGTATTTTGCAAATTTCTATGTCAACAATGCTCTGCATGGAGCTACTCTAGCTAATTGCTCCCACTTTCAATATGTATCCAGATTGAGACTTAGAGTCATCTGGATCAGTGTCAAAACTTGCATCGACGTAACCCTTTACGACGAACCTTTTGTCACCTCCATAATTGAGAAACATATCCTTATTCCACTAAGGATAATTTTGACCAATGTCCAATGATCTACTCCTAGATCACTATTGTACTCCCTTGCCAAACTCAGGGCAGGGTATACAATAGGTCTGGTACACAGCATGGCATACTTTATAGAACCTATGGCTGAGGCATAGGGAATGACTTTCATTCTCTCTCTATCTTCTGCCGTGGTCGGGTTTTGAGTCTTACTCAACTTCACACCTTTGTAACACAGGCAAGAACTCCTTCTTTGACTATTCCATTTTGAACTACTTCAAAATCTTGTCAAGGTATGTACTCATTGAAAAACTTATCAAGTGTCTTGATCTATCTCTATAGATCTTGATGCTCAATATGTAAGCAGCTTCACTGAGGACTTTCTTTGAAAAACTCCTTTCAAACATTCCTTTATGCTTTGCAGAATAATTCTACATTATCTCCGATCAACAATATGTCTTTCACATATACTTATCAGAAATATTGTAGTGCTCCCACTCACTTTCTTGTAAATACAGGCTTCACCGCAAGTCTGTATAAAACTATATGCTTTGATCAACTTATCAAAGCGTATATTCCAACTCCGAGATGCTTGCACCAGTCCATAGATGGATCGCTGGAGCTTGCATATTTTGTTAGTACCTTTAGGATTGACAAAACCTTCTGGTTGCATCATATACAACTCTTATTTAATAAATCCATTAAGGAATGCCATTTTGTTTATCCATTTGCCAGATTTCATAAAATGCGGCAATTGCTAACATGATTCAGACAGACTTAAGCATAGATACGAGTGAGAAACTCTCATCGTAGTCAACACCTTGAACTTGTCGAAAACCTTTTTGCGACAATTCTAGCTTTGTAGATAGTAACACTACTATCAGCGTCCGTCTTCCTCTTGAAGATCCATTTAATCTCAATGGCTCGCCGATCATTGGGCAAGTCAATCAAAGTCCATACTTTGTTCTCATACATGGATCTCATCTCAGATTTCATGGCCTCAAGCCATTTCACGGAATCTGGGCTCATCATCGCTTCCTCATAGTTCGTAGGCTCGTCATGGTCAAGTAACATGACCTCCAGAACAACATTATCGTACCACTCTGGTGTGAATCTCACTCTGGTTTACCTACGAGGTTCGGTAGTAACTTGATCTGAAGCTACATGATCATCATCATTAGCTTCCTCACTAATTGGTGTAGTAGTCACAGGAACAGATTTCTGTGATGAACTACTTTCCAATAAGGGAGCAGGTACAATTACCTCATCAAGTTCTACTTTCCTCCCACTCACTTATTTCGAGAGAAACTCCTTCTCTAGAAAGGATCCGTTCTTAGCAACGAATATCTTGCCTTCGGATCTGTGATATCCTATGAAGACGCACTTCTCTGATTTGGGTTTGAGCTTATCAGGTTGAAACTTTTCACATAAGCATTGCAACCTCAAACTTTAAGAAACGACAGCTTAGGTTTCTTGCCAAACCATAGTTCATACGGTGTCGTCTCAACGGATTTAGATGGTGCCCTATTTAACATGAATGCAGCTGTCTCTAATGCATAACCCCAAAATGATAGTGGTAGATCGGTAAGAGACATCATAGATCGCACCATATCTAATAAAGTACGGTTATGACGTTCGGACACACCATTACACTGTGGTGTTCCAGGTGGCGTGAGTACTGAAACTATTTCACATTGTTTTAACTGAAGGCCAAACTCTTAACTCAAATATTTTGCCTCTGCGATTATATCGTAGAAACTTTTATTTTCTTGTTATGATGATTCTCCACTTCACTCTGAAATTCTTTGAACTTTTCAAATGTTTCAGACTTGTGTTTCATTAAGTAGATATACCCATATCCGCTCAAATCATCTGTGAAGGTCAGAAAATAACGATACTTGCCGTGAGCCTTAACACTCATCGGACCGCATACATCAGTATGTATTATTTCCAATAAGTCAGTTGCTCGCTCCATTGTTCTGGAGAATGGAGTCTTAGTCATCTTGCCCATGAGGCATGGTTCGCAAGCATCAACTGATTCATAATCAAGTGATTCCAAAAGCCCATTAGCATGGATTTTCTTCATGCGCTTTACACCAATATGACCTAAACGGCAGTGCCACAAATAAATTGCACCATCATTATTACCTTTGCATCTTTTGGTTTCAATATTATGAATATGTGTATCACTACAATCGAGATCCAACGAACCATTTTCATTCGGTGTGTAACCATATAAGGTTTTATTCATGTAAACAGAACAACAATTTATTCTCTTACTTAAATGAAAAACCGTATTGCAATAAACATGATCAAATCATATTCATGCTCAACACAAACACCAAATAACACTTATTTAGGTTCAACACTAATCCCAAAAGTATAGGGAGTGTGCGATGATGATCATATCAATCTTGGAACCACTTCCAACACACATCGTCACTTCACCCTTAACTAGTCTATGTTCATTCTGCAACTCCCGTTTCGCGTTACTACTCTTAGCAACTGAACTAGTATCAAATACCGAGGGGTTGCTACGAACACTAGTAAAATACACATCAATAATCTGTATATCAAATATACCTTTGTTCACTTTGCCATCCTTCTTATCTGCCAAATACTTGGGGCAGTTCCGCTTCCAGTGACCAGTCCCTTTGTAGTAGAAGCACTTAGTCTCAGGCTTAGGACCAGACTTGGGCTTCTTCACTTGAGCAGCAATTTGCTTGCCGTTCTTCTTGAAGTTCCCCTTCTTCCCTTTGCCCTTTTCTTGAAACTAGTGGTCTTGTCTACCATCAACACTTGATATTTTTCTTGATTTCTACCTTCGTCGATTTCAGCATTACGAAGAGCTTGGGAATCGTTTCCGTTATCCCTTGCATATCATAGTTCATCACGAAGTTCTACTAACTTGGTGATGGTGACTAGAGAATTCTGTCAATCACTATTTTATCTGGAAGATTAACTCCCACTTGATTCAAGCGATTGTAGTACCCAGACAATCTGAGCACATGCTCACTGCTTGAGCTATTCTCCTCCATCTTTTAGCTATAGAACTTGTTGGAGACTTCATATCTCTCAACTCGGGTATTTGCTTGAAATATTAACTTCAACTCCTGGAACATCTCATATGGTCCATGACGTTCAAAATGTCTTTGAAGTCCCGATTCTAAGCCGTTTAAGCATGGTGCACTAAACTATCAAGTAGTCATCATATTGAGCTAGCCAAATGTTCATAACATATGCATCTGCTCCTGCAATAGGTTTGTCACCTAGCGGTGCATCAAAGACATATTCCTTCTGTGCAGCAATGAGGATAAACCTTAGATCACGGATCCAATCCGCATCATTGCTACTAACATCTTTCAACTTAGTTTTCTCTAGGAACATATCAAAAATAAAACAGGGGAGCTAAACGCGAGCTATTGATCTACAACATAGATATGCTAATACTACCAGGACTAAGTTCATGATAAATTAAAGTTCAATTAATCATATTACTTAAGAACTCCCACTTAGAAAGACATCCCTCTAATCTTCTAAGTGATCACGTGATCCAAATCAACTAAACCATAACCGATCATCACGTGAAATGGAGTAGCTTTCAATGGTGAACATCAATATGTTGATCATATCTACTATATGATTCACGCTCGACCTTTCGGTCTCAGTGTTCCGAGGCCATATCTGCATATGCTAGGCTCGTCAAGTTTAACCTGAGTATTCTGCGTGTGCAAAAACTGGCTTGCACCCGTTGTAGATGGACGTAGAGCTTATCACACCCGATCATCACGTGGTGTCTGGGCACGACGAACTTTGGCAACGGTGCATACTCAGGGAGAACACTTTTATCTTGAAATTTAGTGAGAGATCATCTTATAATGCTATCGTCAATCAAAGCAAGATAAGATGCATAAAAGATAAACATCACATGCAATCAATATAAGTGATATGATATGGCCATCATCATCTTGTGCTTGTGATCTCCATCTCCGAAGCACCGTCATGATCACCATCGTCACCGGCGCGGCACATTGATCTCCATCGTAGCATCGTTGTTGTCTCGCCAATCTTATGCTTCCACGACTATCGCTACCGCTTAGTGATAAAGTAAAGCATTACAGCGCAATTGCATTGCATACAATAAAGCGACAACCATATGGCTCCTCCCAGTTGCCGATAACTCGGTTACAAAACATGATCATCTCATACAATAAAATTTAGCATCATGTCTTGACCATATCACATCACAACATGCCCTGCAAAAACAAGTTAGACGTCCTCTACTTTGTTGTTGCAAGTTTTACGTGGCTGCTACGGGCTTAAGCAAGAACCGTTCTTACCTACGCATCAAAACCACAACGATAGTTTGTCAAGTTGGTGCTCTTTTAACCTTCGCAAGGACCGGGCGTAGCCACACTTGGTTCAACTTGAAGGAAATATGCCCTAGAGGCAATAATAATGTTATTATTTTATTTCCTTATATCATGATAAATGTTTATTATTCATGCTAGAATTGTATTATCCGGAAACATAATACTTGTGTGAATACATAGACAAACTAAACGTCACTAGTATGCCTCTACTTGACTAGCTCATTAATCAAAGATGGTTATGTTTCCTAACCATAGACATGTGTTGTGATTTGATTAACGGGATCAAATTATTAGGAGAATGATGTGATTGACATGACCCATTCCATTAGCTTAGCACCCGATCGTTTAGTATGTTGCTATTGCTTTCTTCATAACTTATACATGTTCCTATGACTATGAGATTATGCAACTCCCGTTTGCCGGAGGAACACTTTGAGTGCTACCAAACGTCACAACGTAACTGGGTGATTATAAAGGTGCTCTACAGGTGTCTCCAAAGGTACATGTTGGGTTGGCGTATTTCGAGATTAGGATTTGTCACTCCGATTGTCGGAGAGGTATCTCTGGGCCCTCTCGGTAATGCACATCACCTAAGCCTTGCAAGCAATGCAACTAATGAGTTAGTTGCAAGATGATGTATTACGGAACGAGTAAAGAGACTTGCCGGCAATGAGATTGAACTAGGTATTGAGATACCGACGATCGAATCTCGGGCAAGTAACATACCGATGACAAAGGGAACAACGCATGTTGTTATGTGGTCTGACCGATAAAAGATCTTCGTAGAATATGTGGGAGCCAATATGAGCATCCAGGTTCCACTATTGGTTATTGACTGGAGACGTGTCTTGGTCATGTCTACATTGTTCTCGAACCCCTAGGGTCCGCACGCTTAAGGTTTCGATGACAGTTATATTATGAGTTTATTAGTTTTGATGTACCGAAGTTAGTTCGAAGTCCCGGATGTGATCACGGACATAACGAGGAGTCTCTAAATGGTCGAGACATAAAGATTGATATATTGGACGGCTATATTCGGACACCGGAAGTGTTTCGAGGAAGTTTCGGATAAAACCGGAGTACCGGGGGGTTACCGGAACCCCCCGAGGGGTTAATGGGCCTCATGGGCCTAAAGTGGAGAAGAGGAGGGGCGGCCAGGGCAGGCCGCGCGCCCCCCTCCCCCTAGTCCGAATTGGACAAGGAGGGAGGGGCGGCGCCCCCCCTTTCCTTCCTCTCCTCTCTCCCTTCCTTCCCCCTCTCCTACTTGGACAAGGAAAAGGAGGGAGTCCTACTCCTGGTAGGAGTAGGATTCCTCCCTGGAGCGCCTCATCATGGCCGGCCGCCCCTCCCCCTTGCTCCTTTATATACGGGGGCAGGGGGGCACCTCTAGACACAACAATTGATCCTTGAGATCTCTTAGCCGTGTGCGGTGCCCCCCTCCACCATAATCCTCGATAATATTGTAGCGGTGCTTAGGCGAAGCCCTGCGATGGTAGAACATCAAGATCGTCACCACGCCGTTGTGCTGACGGAACTCTTCCCTGACACTTTGCTGGATCGGAGTCCGGGGATCGTCATTGAGCTGAACGTGTGCTAGAACTCGGAGGTGCCGTAGTTTTGGTGCTTGATCGGTCGGGCCGTGAAGACGTACGACTACATCAACCGCGTTGTTATAATGCTTCCGCTTTCGGTCTACGAGGGTACGTGGACAACACTCTCCCCTCTCGTTGCTATGCATCACCATGATCTTGCGTGTGCATAGGAATTTTTTTGAAATTACTACGTTCCCCAACAGTGGCATCCGAGCCTAGGTTTTATGTGTTGATGTTATATGCACAAGTAGAATACAAGTGAGTTGTGGGCGATATAAGTCATACTGCTTACCCGCATGTCATACTTTGGTTCGGCGGTATTGTTGGATGAAGCGGCCCAGACCGACATTACGCGTACGCTTACGCGAGACTGGTTCTACCAATGTGTTTTGCACACAGGTGGCTGGCGGGTGTCAGTTTCTCCAACTTTAGTTGAACCGAGTGTGGCTACGCCCGGTCCTTGCGAAGGTTAAAATAGCACCAACTTGACAAACTATCGTTGTGGTTTTGATACGTAGGTAAGATTGGTTCTTGCTTAAGCCCGTAGCAGCCACGTAAAACTTGCAACAAACAAAGTAGAAGACGTCTAACTTGTTTTTGCAGGGCATGTTGTGATGTGATATGGTCAAGACATGATGCTAAATTTTATTGTATGAGATGATCATGTTTTGTAACCGAGTTATCGGCAACTGGCAGGAGCCATATGGTTGTCGCTTTATTGTATGCAATGCAATCGCGTTGTAATGCTCTACTTTATCACTAAGCGGTAGCGATAGTCGTGGAAGCATAAGATTGGCGAGACGACAACGATGCTACGATGGTGATCAAGGTGTCACGCCGGTGACGATGGTGATCATGATGGTACTTCGGAGATGGAGATCAGAAGTATAAGAAGATGATGGCCATATCATATCACTTATATTGATTGCATGTGATGTTTATCTTTTATGCATCTTATCTTGCTTTGATTGACGATAGCATTATAAGATGATCTCTCACTAAATTTCAAGATAAAAGTGTTCTCCCTGAGTATGCACCGTTGCCAAAGTTCGTCGTGCCCAGACACCACGTGATGATCGGGTGTGATAAGCTCTACGTCCATCTACAACGGGTGCAAGCCAGTTTTTGCACACGCAGAATACTCAGGTTAAACTTGACGAGCCTAGCATATGCAGATATGGCAAGGTCGAGCGTGAATCATATAGTAGATATGATCAACATAGCAATGTTCACCATTGAAAACTACTCATTTCACGTGATGATCGGTTATGGTTTAGTTGATTTGGATCACGTAATCACTTAGAAGATTAGAGGGATGTCTTTCTAAGTGGGAGTTCTTAAGTAATATGATTAATTGGACTTAAATTTATCATGAACTTAGTACCTGATAGTATCTTGCTTGTTTATGTTTGATTGTAGATAGATGGCCCGTGTTGTTGTTCCGTTGAATTTTAATGCGTTCCTTGAGAAAGCAAAGTTGAAAGATGATGGTAGCAATTACACGGAGTGGGTCCGTAACTTGAGGATTATCCTCATTGCTGCACAGAAGAATTACATCCTGGAAGCACCGCTGGGTGCCAGGCCTGCTGCTGGAGCAACACCAGATGTTATGAACGTCTGGCAGAGCAAAGATGATGACTACTCGATAGTTCAGTGTGCCATGCTTTATGGCTTAGAATCGGGACTTCAACGACGTTTTGAACGTCATGGAGCATATGAGATGTTCCAGGAGTTGAAGTTAATATTTCAAGCAAATGCCCGGATTGAGAGATATGAAGTCTCCAATAAGTTCTATAGCTGCAAGATGGAGGAGAACAGTTCTGTCAGTGAGCATATACTCAAAATGTCTGGGTATAATAATCACTTGATTCAATTGGGAGTTAATCTTCCAGATGATTGCGTCATTGACAGAATTCTCCAATCACTGCCACCTAGCTACAAGAGCTTCATGATGAACTATAATATGCAAGGGATGAATAAGACTATTCCCGAGCTCTTCGCAATGCTGAAAGCTGTGGAGGTAGAAATCAAGAAGGAGCATCAAGTGTTGATGGTCAACAAGACCACTAGTTTCAAGAAAAAGGGCAAAGGGAAGAAGAAGGGGAACTTCAAGATGAACAACAAGCAAGTTGCTGCTCAAGAGAAGAAACCCAAATCTGGACCTAAGCCTGAAACTGAGTGCTTCTACTGCAAGCAGACTGGTCACTGGAAGCGGAACTGCCCGAAGTATTTGGCGGATAAGAAGGATGGCAAGGTGAACAAAGGGACTACGGATTAAGGGAACACTGGCGAAGGACGAGGTGACGATGCGCGTGGGAAATGGTTCCAAAGTCGATGTGATCGCGGTCGGCACGCTACCTCTACATCTACCATCGGGATTAGTATTAGACCTAAATAATTGTTATTTGGTGCTAGCGTTGAGCATGAACATTATATATGGATCTTGTTTAATGCGAGACGGTTATTCATTTAAATCAGAGAATAATGGTTGTTCTATTTATATGAGTAATATCTTTTATGGTCATGCACCCTTGAAGAATGGTCTATTTTTGATGAATCTCGATAGTAGTGATACACATATTCATAATGTTGAAACCAAAAGATGTAGAGTTGATAATGATAGTGCAACTTATTTGTGGCACTGCCGTTTAGGTCATATCGGTATAAAACGCATGAAGAAACTCCATACTGATGGACTTTTGGAATCACTTGATTATGAATCACTTGGTACTTGCGAACCGTGCCTCATGGGCAAGATGACTAAAACACCGTTCTCCGGTACTATGGAGAGAGCAACAGATTTGTTAGAAATCATACATACAGATGTATGTGGTCCAATGAATGTTGAAGCTCGTGGCGGATATCGTTATTTTCTCACCTTCACAGATGATTTAAGCAGATATGGGTATATCTACTTAATGAAACATAAGTCTGAAACATTTGAAAAGTTCAAAGAATTTCAGAGTGAAGTTGAAAATCATCGTAACAAGAAAATAAAGTTTCTACGATCTGATCATGGAGGAGAATATTTGAGTTACGAGTTTGGTCTACATTTGAAACAATGCGGAATAGTTTCGCAACTCACGCCACCCAGAACACCACAGTGTAATGGTGTGTCCGAACGTCGTAATCGTACTTTACTTGATATGGTGCGATCTATGATGTCTCTTACAGATTTACCGCTATCGTTTTGGGGTTATGCTTTAGAGACGGCCGCATTCACGTTAAATAGGGCACCATCAAAATCCGTTGAGATGACGCCTTATGAACTGTGGTTTGGCAAGAAACCAAAGTTGTCGTTTCTGAAAGTTTGGGGCTGCGATGCTTATGTGAAAAAACTTCAACCTGATAAGCTCGAACCCAAATCGGAGAAATGTGTCTTCATAGGATACCCAAAGGAAACTGTTGGGTACACCTTCTATCATAAATCCGAAGGCAAGACATTTGTCGCTAAGAATGGACCCTTTCTAGAGAAGGAGTTTCTCTCGAAAGAAGTGAGTGGGAGGAAAGTAGAACTTGATGAGGTAACTGTACCTGCTCCCTTATTGGAAAATAGTACATCGCAGAAACCGGTTTCTGTGACACCTACACCAATTAGTGTGGAAGCTAATGATAATGATCATGAAACTTCAGAACAAGTTACTACCGAACCTCGTAGATCAACCAGAGTAAGATCCGCACTAGAGTGGTACGGTAATCCTGTTCTGGAAGTCATGCTACTAGATCATGATGAACCTACGAACTATGAAGAAGCGATGGTGAGCCCAGATTCCGCAAAATGGCTTGAAGCCATGAAATCTGAGATGGGATCCATGTATGAGAACAAAGTTTGGACTTTGGTTGACTTGCCCAATGATCGGCAAGCAATTGAGAATAAATGGATCTTCAAGAAGAAGACTGATGCTGACGGTAATATTACTGTATACAAAGCTCGACTTGTCGCAAAAGGTTTTCGACAAGTTCAAGGGATTGACTACGATGAGACCTTCTCACCCGTAGCTATGCTTAAGTCTGTCTGAATCATGTTAGCAATTGCCGCATTTTATGATTATGAAATTTGGCAGATGGATGTCAAAACTGCATTCCTGAATGGATTTCTGGAAGAAGAGTTGTATATGATGTAGCTGGAAGGTTTTGTCGATCCAAAGGGAGCTAACAAAGTGTGCAAGCTCCAGCGATCCATTTATGGACTGGTGCAAGCCTCTCGGAGTTGGAATAAACGCTTTGATAGTGTGATCAAAGCATTTGGTTTTGTACAGACTTTTGGAGAAGCCTGTATTTGCAAGAAAGTGAGTGGGAGCTCTGTAGCATTTCTGATATTATATGTAGATGACATATTACTAATCGGAAATGATATAGAATTTCTGGATAGCATAAAGGGATACTTGAATAAGAGTTTTTCAATGAAAGACCTCGGTGAAGCTGCTTACATATTGGGCATTAAGATCTATCGAGATAGATCAAGACGCTTAATTGGACTTTCACAAAGCACATACCTTGACAAAGTTTTGAAGAAGTTCAAAATGGATCAAGCAAAGAAAGGATTCTTGCCTGTGTTACAAGGTGTGAAATTGAGTAAGACTCAATGCCCGACCAATGCAGAAGATAGAGAGAAAATGAAAGATGTTCCCTATGCTTCAGCCATAGGCTCTATCATGTATGCAATGCTGTGTACCAGACCTGATGTGTGTCTTGCTATAAGTCTAGCAGGGAGGTACCAAAGTAATCCAGGAGTGGATGACTGGACAACGGTCAAGAACATCCTAAAATACCTGAAAAGGACTAAGGATATGTTTCTCGTATATGGAGGTGACAAAGAGCTCATCGTAAATGGTTATGTTGATGCAAGCTTTGACACTGATCCGGACGATTCTAAATCGCAAACCGGATACGTGTTTACATTAAACAGTGGAGCTGTCAGTTGGTGCAGTTCTAAACAAAGCGTTGTGGTGGGATCTACATGTGAAGCGGAGTACATAGCTGCTTCGGAAGCAGCAAACGAAGGAGTCTAGATGAAGGAGTTCATATCCGATCTAGGTGTCATACCTAGTGCATCGGGTCCAATGAAAATCTTTTGTGACAATACTGGTGCAATTGCCTTGGCAAAGGAATCCAGATTTCACAAGAGAACCAAGCACATCAAGAGACGCTTCAATTCCATTCGGGATCTAGTCCAGGTGGGAGACATAGAGATTTGCAAGATACATACGGATCTGAATGTTGCAGACCCGTTGACTAAGCCTCTTCCATGAGCAAAACATGATCAGCACCAAAGCTCCATGGGTGTTAGAATCATTACCGTGTAATCTAGATTATTGACTCTAGTGCAAGTGGGATACTGAAGGAAATATGCCCTAGAGGCAATAATAATGTTATTATTTTATTTCCTTATATCATGATAAATGTTTATTATTCATGCTAGAATTGTATTATCCGGAAACATAATACTTGTGTGAATACATAGACAAACTAAACGTCACTAGTATGCCTCTACTTGACTAGCTCATTAATCAAAGATGGTTATGTTTCCTAACCATAGACATGTGTTGTGATTTGATTAACGGGATCACATTATTAGGAGAATGATGTGATTGACATGACCCATTCCATTAGCTTAGCACCCGATCATTTAGTATGTTGCTATTGCTTTCTTCATAACTTATACATGTTCCTATGACTATGAGATTATGCAACTCCCGTTTGCCGGAGGAACACTTTGAGTGCTACCAAACGTCACAACGTAACTGGGTGATTATAAAGGTGCTCTACAGGTGTCTCCAAAGGTACATGTTGGGTTGGCGTATTTCGAGATTGGGATTTGTCACTCCGATTGTCGGAGAGGTATCTCTGGGCCCTCTCGGTAATGCACATCACCTAAGCCTTGCAAGCAATGCAACTAATGAGTTAGTTGCAAGATGATGTATTACAGAACAAGTAAAGAGACTTGCCGGCAACGAGATTGAACTAGGTATTGAGATACCAACGATCGAATCTCGGGCAAGTAACATACCGATGACAAAGGGAACAACGTATGTTGTTATGCGGTCTGACCGATAAAAGATCTTCGTAGAATATGTGGGAGCCAATATGAGCATCCAGGTTCCGCTATTGGTTATTGACCGGAGATGTGTCTCGGTCATGTCTACATTGTTCTCGAACCCGTAGGGTCCGCACGCTTAAGGTTTCGATGACAGTTATATTATGAGTTTATTAGTTTTGATGTACCGAAGTTAGTTCGAAGTCCCGGATGTGATCACGGACATAACAAGGAGTCTCGAAATGGTTGAGACATAAAGATTGATATATTGGACGGCTATATTCGGACACCGGAAGTGTTCCGAGGAAGTTTTGGATAAAACCGGAGTACCGGGGGGTTACCAGAACCCCCGGGGGGTTAATGGGCCTCATGGGCCTAAAGTGGAGAAGAGGAGGGGTGGCCAGGGCAGGCCGCGTGCCCCCTCTCCTCCTAGTCCGAATTGGACAAGGAGGAAGGGGCGGCGCCCCCCTTTCCTTCCTCTCCTCTCTCCCTTCCTTCCCCCTCTCCTACTTGGACAAGGAAAAGGAGGGAGTCCTACTCCCGGTAGGAGTAGGACTCCTCCCTGGCGCGCCTCATCATGGCCGGCCGCCCCTCCCCCTTGCTCCTTTATATACGGGGGCAGGGGGCACCTCTAGACACAACAATTGATCCTTGAGATCTCTTAGCCGTGTGCGGTGCCCCCCTCCACCATAATCCTCGATAATATTATAGTGGTGCTTAGGCGAAGCCCTGCGACGGTAGAACATCAAGATCGTCACCACGCCGTTGCGCTGACGGAACTCTTCCCCGACACTTTGCTGGATTGGAGTCCGGGGATCGTCATCGAGCTGAATGTGTGCTAGAACTCGGAGGTGCCGTAGTTTCGGTGCTTGATCGGTCGGGCCGTGAAGACGTATGACTACATCAACCGCGTTGTTATAACACTTCCGCTTTCGGTCTACGAGGGTACGTGGACAACACTCTCCCCTCTTGTGGCTATGCATCACCATGATCTTGCGTGTGCGTAGGAATTTTTTTGAAATTACTACGTTCCCCAACACAACTAAAGTTGGAGAAACTGACACCCGCCAGCCACCTGTGTGCAAAGCACGTCGGTAGAACCAGTCTCGCGTAAGCGTATGCGTAATGTCGGTCCGGGCCGTTTCATCCAACAATACCGCCGAACCAAAGTATGACATGCTGGTAAGTAGTATGACTTATATCGCCCACAACTCACTTGTGTTCTACTCGTGCACAACATCAACGCATAAAACTTAGGCTCGGATGCCACTGTTGGGGAACGTAGTAATTTCAAAAAAATTCCTACGCACACGCAAGATCATGGTGATGCATAGCGACGAGAGGGGAGAGTGTTGTCTACGTACCCTCGTAGACCGTTCGCGGAAGCGTTATATCAACGCGGTTGATGTAGTCATACGTCTTCACGTCCGACCGATCCAAGTACCAAAAGCATGGCACCTCCGAGTTCTGCACACGTTCGGCTCGGTGGCGTCCTCGCCTTCTCGATCCAGCAAGAGGGGCGAAGTAGTAGATGAGTTCCGGCAGCACGACGGCGTGGTGACGTTGTTGGTGAAGAACAATCTCCGCAGGGCTTCGCCTAAGCACTACGAAAACTATGACGGAGGATAAACTAGAGGGGACGGGGTTGCCGGCACATGGCTTGGTGTTTCTTGATGTGTATTTAGTGCTAGCCCTACCCCTCTATTTATATGTTGAGCCCTGGGGTCGAAACTTGGAGTAAAAGCCTCCTCAAAGTCGGTTTCACCCGAAAGGCAAGAGTCCTTCTCGGACTCTAGGGCTAGACGCCAGGGTTCCCGGCGTCTACCCCCTAGACGCCAGGGTTCCTGGCGTCTAGCCTCTGGTCTCCGCAAAACTTCCTTTTGCACTTTCCAAAAGCCTCGTGGGCTTTCCCCTTTGGCCCAGATAAAGTGTTCTCGTGCCCAAACATTTCGGGAAACATCCGGTACCCCTTCCGGTGAATTCCGGAACCCTTCCGGAGATCAAACACTACTATCCCATATATCAAACATTATCTCCGGACCATTCCGGAGTTCCTCGTCATGTCCGTGATCTCATCCCGGACTCCGAACAACATTCGGTCATCAACATACATAACTCATATAGTACTATATCGTCAACGAACGTTAAGCATGCGGACCCTACGGGTTCGAGAACTGTGTAGACATGACCGAGACACCTCTCTTGTCAATAACCAATAGCGGGACCTGGATGCCCATATTGGCTCCTACATATTCTACGAAGATCTTTATCGGTCAGACCGCATAACAACATACGTTGTTCCCTTTGTCATTGGTATGTTACTTGCCCGAGATTCGATCGTCGGTATCTCAATACCTAGTTCAATCTCGTTACCGGCAAGTCTCTTTACTCGTTCCGTAATACATCATCCCGCAACTAACTCATTAGTTGCAATGCTTTCAAGGCTTATGGTGATGTGCATTACCGAGTGGGCCCAGAGATACCTCTCCGACAATCAGAGTGACAAATCCTAATCTCGAAATACGCCAACCCAACAAGTACCTTTGGAGACACCTGTAGAGCACCTTTATAATCACCCAGTTACGTTGTGACGTTTGGTGGCACACAAAGTGTTCCTCCGATAAACGGGAGTTGCATAATCTCATAGTCATAGGAACATGTATAAGTCATGAAGAAAGCAATAGCAACAAACTAAATGATCAAGTGCTAAGCTAACGGAATGGGTCAAGTCAATCACATGATTCTCCTAATGATGTGATCCTATTAATCAAATGATAACTCATGTCTATGGTTAGGAAACATAACCATCTTTGATCAACGAGCTAGTCAAGTAGAGGCATACTAGTGACACTCTGTTTATCTATGTATTCACACATGTATTATGTTTCCGGTTAATACAATTCTAGCATGAATAATAAACATTTATCATGATATAAGGAAATAAATAATAACTTTATTATTGCCTGTAGAGCATATTTCGTTCACTCCTGTCCCCCATATCCACCGTATCAACCACCACTGGCCGGTGATCAGAGTGCCGTGGCAGCTCATTTCGAACACGGAACTCCGGGAATTTGGAGCACCACTCCATATTAGCAGTAGCGCGATCGAGCCGGCCACATATGTATCCATTAGCATTCGTACAGTTATTCCACCATGTGATTACATCACCTTCATATCCCATGTCACTCAATTTGCACCCATCTAACGCCTCCTTGAACAAGTTCATGCAGCTCTCTGATCGATCCGCACCTCCCCTCTTCTCCTCATTTGATATAATCTCATTGATGTCCCCCAGACATAACCATGGCCTATTCTCCTAATGTTGTTGGTTCAGCAGATGCAACGTCCTCCAGGTTTCCTTCTTCCTTCCCCATTGTGACTCTCCATACACCCCCATTATTCTCCAAACAGATCCATCTTCCTCCGTTATGTCAGCATCAATATGCCTCCTTCCCAGGGAACGCAAGGAGAGATTCACTCCTCTTCTCCAGAAAATAGCCACACCCCGACTCCTTCCCTCTGAGCCCTTGGCACACATGTTCACCAAACCAAGCTTCCACCTAAATTGCTCCAACTCCTGCTCTAACAGCTTTGTTTCGCACAGAAATAAAACATCGGGATCCTCCGCCCTCTTGAGATCCAAGAGGCCACGAACTGCCGGGCCGTTCCCGAGTCCCCGGCAGTTCCATCTCACTATCCTCATTGCGTCCGGCGGGGCTGCTCCTGCAGCCCGGCCGATATTACAAGGTTTGAAGCATGCACCTCCTCCCGAACCTCCCCCGTGCTATTCACATGACCCCTCTTCATGCTGGCCTCCTCTTCTCCCTCCTGCAAACCCCTCTTCTGTCCAAGCACAGGGCCTCCCACACCACCACCCTCCCCTTCCGCTCTTCCCTCCCGGTTCACCTTCTTGTATTTCTTTGGTTTGTACCCATCCTTCTTATTCTCTCTTCTAGCAATGGGGCCAATCTCATCTGCTAGCTTCCCTTTCTTCTTCTTCTCATCTAGCGGCTTAGCACACTCCTCGACCCCCCACTCTTCCCAATATCTACCTCCATAGCTGCCTTTTTCATCTCTTCAGTCGGTAACCCCTTGTCACCCCCTCTCCAACCTTCAAATCATTCGCTGCCCCCCAACGCTATCAATCCGTTCGACAAATGTCAATCTCTTCTGATTCACTAAAGTGCCACCTGCTTTTTGTGTCTTGCTAGGGCTCACAACCTCCTCTCCATCCTCCGATCTCCCTCCGCTCGACCTGGACTCCGTTTTCCTCCAAGAGATGTTGTCGCTGCGAGATTTACCACCTGTCTTGCCAAAGCCATACGTCCTAGTCCCTCCCGAGCCACTACCACTGCCGCTCGCCATCTTCCTTCCCAGCCACGCATCCTCTCCACCTCTCCTCCTGCTCATATCTGCCTTCAACCACCTCCCATACTGAGCTTTTTCCCCTTTCTTCAGTTTAATTTGGCAGCTCTTATCAACATGACCAAGCATGCCACAGATATATCAGAAGTCCGGTAAATATTCAAACTCAAATCGGCAGAACGGACGCTCCTTCTCCTTGCTAGTATCCTTCTCCTCCACAATCTCATCATCACTCTCTACCTCCTCATCCAGGAAGATGCCTCTCATAATAGGTTTGTTTATGGGCATACGGGCCTTAATCCTCAAGAACCGCCCCATCGCCGATCCATCCACCCCCGTGTCCATCTCCACAAATCTTCCAACCAGATTACCAATATCTTCCGCTGTATCTTCCTCCATCTTCCCCAACGGTAGTCCAAAAACCCTAATCCACATCGGGATATCCTCAAACACATACTGATCAATCCGTTTACTGGGCACAAAATCCACCATTACCACCAGATCGTTGTCGAACATCCAAGGCCCATCCTCCAACGCCTTGCACTTCCCGCTCTCCTGCTTGAACGTGAAGAGGAAGACATTCTCCCCAAGCTCCTTGCACTCTACTCCCTTCAAGGGGCACCAGCAGCGTCCGAGTGCCATGCAGATCGTATCGAGATGCGCCGGCCTATCTTAATTTCCATAGCTTTTGGTGATCATAGCCTTGGTTTCACAACCTAGGAGAGTATGACATCTAGCGAGGGAAATTACCACCGTAGAGGTCCTTACTTTGATGGTACTAATTTTGCACTTTGGAAGCATAAGATGAAAATGCATATTCTTGGACATAACCCCCCTGTTTGGGATATTGTGTGTATTGGCTTGCAAGGTGAATTCTTTGATGGGAGAGAACCGAATCGTGAAGCTACCGTGGAAGAGTTGAAGATGCTGCAATACAATGCTCAAGCTTGTGATATTCTCTTTAACGGATTGTGCCCCGAAGAATTCAACAAAATCAGCCGTCTTGAGAATGCAAAGGAAATTTGGGATACTTTGATTGATATGCACGAAGGTACCGACTCCGTCAAGGAATCCAAATTGGATGTGCTTCAAAGTCAACTTGACAAGTTCAAAATGAAGGATGGTGAACGTGTCGCTGAAATGTACTCTAGGCTTGCTCTCATCACAAATGAGATTGCCGGCTTAGGAAGTGAAGAGATGACCGACAGATTCATCATCAAGAAGATCCTAAGATCCTTGGATGGAAAATATGATACCGTGTGCAAATTGATCCAAATGATGCCAATTACAAAGATCTCAAGCCAATGAAAGTCATTGGAAGAATTTTTGCTAATGAGATGTTACTTAAGGATAAGGAAGAGATCCACAACAAGTCAAGTGGTGCTTATAGAGCCTCATGTGATGCTCCCACATCATCAAGTGAGAAATAAACCTTCAATGAAGAATTGAGCCTACTGGTGAAGAACTTCAACAATTTCTACAAGAGTAGAAGCAAGGAAAGAAGTTCCAAGTCAAGGTCCTACAATGACAAAAGATCTTCAAGTCGTGAACGTAATTGCTACAATTGTGGAAGACCTGGACATTACTCCAATGAGTGTACGGCTCCCTACAAAAGAAGAGAAGATTCTCCCAAAAGAAGAAGTAGAAGAGAAGAATCACCACCTAGAGAGAGAAGGAGTAGAGATGATCGTTATGAGCGAAGACCCTCTCGGAGAAGCAAGGATTTGGAAAGGAAGGACAAGTCATCAAAGAGCTACACAAAATGAAGACATCAAGCTCATGTTGGTGAATGGGTATCCGGCTCCAACTCCGACAATCACTTCGAAAGAAGTTACCACTCCGACTCCGAATACACTCAAGATGAAGGTGTTGCCGGTCTAGCACTTGTGTCAACCGACTCCTACGACATATTTGACTCACCAAATGAACGAATTGGAAGATGCTTCATGGCTAAAGGCCCAAAGGTATCACACCCCAAGTATGTTGATTTCAATAGTGATGAAGATGATTTGCTAGGTGATGATGATTTACTTGTTGACAACTCTAGTTATGAAAAGTATGATGAGCTTGCTATTAATCATGCTAATCAATATAAAACGAATGACAATGATAAGAAGGAGATTGATCGTCTAACTAAAGAACTAAACACTCTTAAGTTAGCTCATGAAACTACCTTGGAAGATCACCGAGAACTTTTAAAGACTCATGAGAAGCTACGCTTTGAAAAGCTCAACCTTGAGCAAGAGCATGAGTTCTTAAAGGCAATCAATGATGATCTTCGCAAGAAAAGTTCTTCTTACATTGCCAAGCGTTTACTCTTTTCTACTTACATGCCACAAGTCAAATCTAGCAACAAGAACAAGAAAGATTCTTCTTCTAGTAGTAACAATAATCATGCTAAAACCAATGTTGTTGCTTCTAGTAGTTCTCTTGATTCCACTAATGATTCTCTTAGACAAGTTACACTTGAGCAAGAAAATAGCTTATTGAAGGGAATTATAGAGAAAGGTGTTTACAAGAGTCTCGCCGGAAGTAAGCAATTTGAGGAAATTGTACGCAAGCAAGGAAGACACCGGAATAATCAAGGTGTTGGTTTTGAACGGAAGTTCAATGCCAATGGAGTTGAGTGGGAAGAAGATCAATACCCCAAGACAAAGTTTGTTCCCCAACAAGAGAAGTATGATCCTACTTCTTTCCAAGGAACACAAGCTCAAGATGATCTTCCACCACAAGACCACAAGCTAAAGGGTAAGGACAAGCTTCAAGAGGAGATTGATGCATTTGAAGAAGCCCCTAAGGCATTGGTCAAGTGGGTTACCAAGACTACATCAAGTTATACTTCATCAAGTACGACTACATCTCCAAGGATTCCCATCAAGATGGTGTGGATCCTGAAGAAGAAGAACTAGAGAGTTCTTGAGGGTGACTCCGCCAACATACTTCGCTCATATCATTTTGGCAAGGACAAGTGCAAACAACTTCCATATCTTGCACTAGTTCAAGGAGTCACAAACCCTCTTGTTGGTAAGACAAGGGACAAGGTAACCTAATGCATTCATGGACATCATGTCATGTGAATATCACTCTATGTCTATGGATATCCTTGTCTGTTCCTTGTGGGGCTAACCCGTGTAGGTATTGAAAGTGCAACTCACTGCAAAGGATTGCTCCGATTGATCTACATCAACTTTGAGCACCGACATCTTCAACACCTACATGAAGTCATCATCGACAAAACCCAAGGTTAGTTCATCCCTCCTAGGGGGGATACCACATCTAGGGGGATCTTTACTCTAATCAATTGAGCTAGAGCAACTCTAAAGATGTGAACACAACAATGCATTATGTAAAAGTGGTAACCCCACTTGTGCTTAAACGATGAGTATGACCTATGATCAAATGTTCTCATTTGACTCCTCAGTCAATATACTCATATATAGATGACCTAGTCATTACCAAATTGCTTGATAGACACTAGAGTGATTGTGCATGCTTTGCCACATATTTCATTTGCCATCTTATTGTGTGAGCATGTTGGTTGCATATTTTACTCATTCAAGGACATCCATTTGTTGCCTTGATTGTTTGGCTTTTTCTCTTTTGCCAAATGGATGGACAAGAATGCCTAAGGACTTCCTCTAGCTATCTATGCTTTTCTCGTCTCAAACTCTATTCATGCTACATCACAAAGTTTGATCAAGTCAGATTCGAACCACTCTATGTGAGGAGCACTCGGAATCCCGGATTCGTCATAGACTTAAACTTCCAAAACCTCTTTGTGCATTTCGGTATGACCGAGTCATCCATTTCGGTCACACCGATATCACTAAGTTGATCTAGGTTTTCAATCTCGGTGCAACCGATTTGAACTTTTCAGTCACACCGAGTTGCAGTAACCGCTTGCGATTCTGCATCTCGGTGCCACCGAGTTGTCCACTCGGTCACACCGACAGGGTCGGGATATATATACCCACGGGTGAGATTTTGGAAATTTCTTCAAACTCGTCAGCCCGCGCGTGTGTCCTGCTCTGCCTCCTCGGGTCTTCGGATCATCTCCTTGCCGCCAGCGACCTCCTGCCGCTGGTTTCCATCACCGTCAACGGAAATCTGCTCTGCCGTTGTCGCCGTAGCGAACTCCCGCCGAACTAGGGTATGGGTTTGACCCTTGTGCTATTCTTTTACCTCCGATTCATAGCACATTGTTTTGCCATGATACTTACCACATATGCAAACACTCTATCCACTGAAAAAATCCTTTAGGTTAGATTTAATTTGAAAATTTAGGGTTAGGTCTCCGCCAAACTCATCTCGGACCGATCGAGTTGTAGAAATCGGTCTCACCGATTTGGCTTAGGCCATATCACTTGCAATTTTCGGTCTAACCAAAAACTACAAATCGGTGTGACCGAGTTCAATTCTCGGTGAAACCTTAGCAGTCTCGGTGCCACCGAACTGTGACTCGGTCTGACCGAGTTCACTAGTTTAGGTTCCAAAAGCTACTTCGGTATCACCGAGTTTACAAATCGGTAGCTCCGAAATGCTTTCTGTGGAGAACTAAAACTAAGTTTTTTAAGTCATCTGTTTTGCAAAAAAAACTCTGCACTTTGTGATGCTCATCCACTCTATCTCATCTACATCTATTCACAGGGTCTGCTATCAGTGAGTTTGCAGAGATGTCTGATCAGAGTGACAGTCAGAACAGGTCTGAGGAACATGTGCAGTTGAGTGAGGGTTCAGATCCCTCGAGCACTTCTGATGATGGCAGCTGGAGCACTCCCAGCAACTTGCCAAAGGTAGCCACCATATCTAGGAAGAAGAGAACCTCAAAAATCTGAGGATGAGGATTATGTTGCCACTGAGGAGGAAGTAAGCTCCAAGAAGAAGGTGTTGAAAAAGGAGTATGGCACAACTGCTACAGTTAAGCAAGGAATGAATAAGAAGGCTCCAGCAAATAGAATTCCTATGTCTAAGGCCAGAGCCTCTACTCAAGGGACAATGGAGTTCACTCTTGAACCCAAAGAAGGTGGAGAAGGCAAGAAAAGGAAGGAGAGGGTCAAGAAGACCATTGCCAGAGTCATTGGCAAGCCCTCCATGATGAGAGATCCATCTGAAGAAGAGGAAGAGGAAGAGGATGCTGCACCAGCACCCAAAGCTCAGAAGCTTATGGGAGATGATATAAAGTCAGGGGCTGCTCCATCAAAGCCCAAGACAGCTCCCGAAGCTCCAGCCCAGTAAGCCCAAGAGGAACACCAGAAGTATACCTGCTAAAGAAAAGAACAAGGCCCCAGTGCCTCAGGCTGAAGAAGAAGATGACGAGTCTCTTATTTTGAGAAAATTGAAGCCCAAGATTCCAGACCACAATGATGCTCATCTAGTCGCTGTGAACATGCACATCAGGAAAGATTCAAGACTGAGATTGTGGAGAGAGTCTGATCCTTATGCTGTGAGGAGGAGGACTGCAGTTGACTACCGATTTCATACAAAGGAACAACAAGACTTTTATGAAACTATTTTGCTTGACAATAAGCCCATTGTCTATGACATGAGATGGGTTGATTGGGAATACATCCAGGAGAATGAAGATCACTTTCCAGGAGTTTATGACAGCTTCAAAGCATGTGGAGTAGATGAGTTTGTTGGACAGAAGCTCACAAAATGGAATGATGAGCTGATCATGCAGTTTTACTCCACTGCTCACTTTTACCCAGATGGGAAGATCATATGGATGTCAGAAGGTACTAGGTACCAATCCACAGTTGAAGAATGGGCAAAATTGATAAATGCCCCAGAAGAACATGAAGATGACTTGGATGTGTATGCCAAGAAGAAGAAGGACCACAACACTATGGCTAACATGTACAAGGAGATCCCAGATAAAGCTTTGGAGCCTCACAAGCTTGGATCTGTACACTTCTTGTTGTCTGGTCTGCCTACTATCAACTGGATCCTAAGGCACACTCTGCTACCCAAGTCAGGAGATCACAAGATGATCAGAGGGCACTTTATCAACCTGCTACAGCTTTTTGATGTCCCTCAGAAGTTCAAGGTCATGAGTCTGATTGTAGAGACAATCAAGAGGACTGTTGCTGACCAGAAGAGAAGCTATGGGTATGCTCCACACATTCAGGAGCTCATCAACTCCAAGATGGGCACAAGAACCTATCTGTTGGATAAGGAGCATCTACCCCTGTATCCTGATTTTGAAGATAATACTGTTGTGATGAATGAGGAGGAACCATCATCAGTTCAAGCATAGGAGAAGAGAGCCAAAGCAAAGGCTGAGAAAGCTGCCAAGATGCTAAGTGTTGAAGAGGCATCTCAAGTTTTCCTGAAGAGCAAGCAAGATCAACTTGCATATCTGATCCAGTCTACACTGAGGATTGAGAAGGGCTTGGCCACCCTGACTCAAAACCAGGAGAGCTTGGAGAGGATCATAGATACCAAATTTTATGATCTTCATCTGAAGGTAACTGAGATTCAAACATCAGTTGAGCAGCTTCAGGAGGAAGTAGAAGAGAAGAGAGGCAAGGCAACCACAGATGCATTTCAGCGAGTGCCAAGGAGTTAGAGGTCTGCTGCCGTGCCAGTGACAGATTTTAGAGCTACAACATCAGCACCAACATCTACAGCTCTAGTGCCACCTCCAGCAGCCACTCCACCAGCTCCAACTACATCAACAGATGCCTTCATCCTTGAAGTTCTCTACACCACCTCCCGAAGACCAAGCCTGAGAGATGCATAGCACAATGCATATTTGAACTTTTTGGTAACTTGTTTCCAAAGGGGGAGAAATATGTATAGATCATAGGCTTCGAGAGAGTGTTTTGCGTCTTTGCCTTTGGTTGAACTTTTTATTGTGTGAGATACTTTATGTCCTTGTGTGAGATACTTGTGTGATCATGTGATTGATCATTTGCTACCTTAATGCTTTTTTAGATGATACTATCTTTTATATCCATATATGATCATTCACTTGCTTGGTGATGAGTGCATGCTTTTAATTTATATCATTTTGAGTGCTCCACCAAGATGTATGTGACATGGAAGAGTAACCCATGATCCTAATCGATTGTGCATTTGCATTCAAAAGCAAATTTTAAATAATGCACAAATTAAGGGGGAGCTCTTGCTTATCACATACTTCTCAAAGCGACGATGTTTTTCAACCTTATTATCATCTGTCGAAGCTTTGATCTATATGTTGTCATCAATTACCAAAAAGGGGGAGATTGAAAGTGCAACTATCCCTAGGTGGTTTTGCTAATTCCTAACAACATATAGCCCATTGAGCTAATGCTATTTCAAGATAAATATTTTAGGAAAGTTCAATGTTTGGCATGGCATGGATTAGAAAGTGGACCCCTCAAAATACTAAGAACACATGTTGGCTCAAGCTCAAGACTCTACATTTTACTTTTAGTGATCAAAGATCACATTGAGTCCATAGGAAAAGCCAATACTATTAAAAGGGGATGAGGTGTTTCTTAATGAGTTACTTGCTCAAAATGCTTAGTGATATGCTCCAAAACCCTCAACTACTTTCTCATATCCACATATGTCCCAAACCAAAAGTCAAACCCGGCCCCACTGAAATTTCCTACCCGGCGCCACCGAGTTCAGTTGACATAGCCACTGCCACAAACCCTAGTCATTTCGGTCTCACCAATAGGGATCTCGATCTCACCGAGAAGGGATTGCAACCTCTCTGTTTCCCTTCGTAACGTTTTGGTCCAACCGAGATGAGCGATCGGTCCCACCAAGATTGCAATGCAAACTCTCTGTTTCCCCTTTGCAACGTTTCGGTCTAACCGAGATGAGCGAATCGGTCCCACCGAGTTTGTCTTACCATCTCTCTGTTTGCCTATTACCAAAATTGGTCCCACCGAGTTTATGTAATCGGTCTCACCGAGGTTACGTTATGCCCTAACCCTAATGGAATCGGTTCCACCGAGTTGACATGTCGGTCCCACCGAAAATCCTAACATTCACATTTTGAACTAAATCGGTCTGACCGAGTTTCATGATTCGGTCCCACCAAGTTCGGTGATTTGTGTGTAACGGTTAGATTTTGTGTGGAGGCTATATATACCCCTCCAACCACTCTTCATTCGTGGAGAGAGCCAACAGAACATGCCTACACTTACAACATACATTTTCTGAGAGAGAACCACCTACACTTGTGTTGAGGTCAAGATATTCCATTCCAACCACATAAATCTTGATCTCTAGCCTTCCCCAAGTTGCTTTCCACTCAAACCCTCTTTCCACCAAATCCAATCCTATGAGAGAGAGCTGAGTGTTGCGGAGCCTATCATTTGAAGCACAAGAGCAAGGAGTTCATCATCAACACACCATCTATTACCTTTCGGAGAGTGGTGTCTCCTAGATTGGCTAGGTGTCACTTGGGAGCCTCCGTCAAGATTGTGGAGTTGAACCAAGGAGTTTGTATGGGCAAGGAGATCGCCTACTTCGTGAAGATCTACCCTAGTGAGGCAAGTCCTTCGTGGGCGATGGCCATGGTGGGATAGACAAGGTTGATTCTTCGTGGACCCTTCATGGGGGGAGCCCTCTGTGGACTTGCGCAACTGTTACCCTTCGTGGGTTGAAGTCTCCATCAACGTGGATGTACGATAGCACCACCTATCGGAACCATGCCAAAAATCTCCGTGTCTACATTGCATTTGCTCCCTCAAACTCCTCCCTTTACCTTCATATGCAATTGTTTTACATTCCGCTGCTATACTCTTAGAATTGCATGTGTAGGTTACTTACTTGACTTGTGCTAAGTTGTTAAAATCTGCCAAGACTTAAAATTGGGAAAATGCTAGATTTTTATTTGGTCAAGTAGTCTAATCACCCCCTCTAGACATACTTTTGATCCTACACTTATATTTCGGGACAGATGGAGTATGTTTTTTTTCAAGTAAGAACAACACATTATCATAGGTACCACTACACATTAAATTATCAAAGCAATGAATAGTTGTAGCGACCCAACCTCAAATGGTCAAGTCTCTGTGCTTCAGTGCCATCCCTGGATCGGTAATGCTGACACACACAGTACTCGAAGGATTTATAACAGAGTAGCAATCACACACTTATTACATCGAATGTCTCCAAAAGAGAACTTATTACAATAAATATGGCTTAAGGCCATCTAATACGATAACAGCGGAAGGCTTGGAAGATAAAGTGAGTCCATCAACTCCAGCGGCATAGCTGAGCTGCACGACAACGACCTAGCGAACCTTACTCCTCGTCTGAAAAGTCTGCAACATGATATGTTGCAGCCCGAAAACGGGCCATCACATGGAATATGCTGGCAATGTAACACAGTAGAGCAATGAACAGAAATATTGCTAACACTATATGCATATTTGGCTGGTGGAGGCTGTATGGTTATAATGTTTTTGCGAAACGCCAATTTTTCCCTACAACAAAGGAATAAGTTTTATTTTAACTATCATGGTAGTTGAAACATCATTGAGAAGGTTCCTCCAACTCAATCCCAATTAAAGTAGTTCATTAACACAACAAATTAATTTAGAGTGATGAGATACAAAAGGAAAATCCAAGTACTAGATACTCAAGATTGTCCATAATCGGGGACACGGCTAAGCATGATTAGATTGTACACTCTGCAGAGGTTTGCGCACTTTTCCCCACAAGACTCGATCTCCTCCATTGGATTTCTCGCACTACATAATGTTTGAGAAACAGATGACCGAGACACAGTATTTCGGAAGCATTTACTCTTTACTCTGGGTGGACAGTTACACCTACTTTCCCTCTACATCTGCTAGCCCACCACTGAAAGAGGTCACACAACTTACTCATACTATGCCAGAGCCCATAATGGCTTGTGGCTGCACACGGAAGTTTCTAGCATGAATAATCTTATGATCCCTTTGAGCCTGGGTGGCGGACCGTAGGATGATTACACGGGTACTCCGGGATATCCGAAGACAACACTGGATTCTCCAGGTGCCCAAACAAGCAATCCACCCAGATGTGTATTAAATTTTCCACCTTAAGTTGAACCATTAATTAACAATCTCACATCTGTCATGGATACACTCAAACCCAATCCACATCTATGAGCATAGCATAGCAATATAAGCAACGTAGAGGTAACTCCTGAGGGTTTGATAATAAAACATGTAATAGGTTCTACCTCATCATCTAATTCCCAAACCCACAAGTTAATCACTTCCTAATCATGCAGTGTTTGAGGATTGGAACTAATGCATAAAAATTGGGTAATAAAGGGGTATGATCAAAGTGTTACTTGCCTTGCTGATGATCCGTGAAACCTAGAGACTCGTAGTAGCACGCTTCGCACTCCGGGTGTTCTATTGCAGACAAACAATAGCATACATAAGCAATCAAACAAAGATGCACGGGTAAAACTCAAATAAGAAGATCTAACCAGAAAGTTCAACTTAAGAACTGCGGTTTGCAAAAAGAATCAAATCAAACGGAGCAACAAAAACACAAACTGCGAAAAAAACAAGATCCGATTACTAATCTGGACTAAAGTCAAATTTTACAGTACCAAAATCTTCTTCAACTTGGTTAAACGGAAAGAGGGTTTCGAGACGAAGATCTAGGCGCTTGAATCGCCTGATTCTGATAAGCGAGCGGAAAGACAAACTAAAACGAAAATCGGATCAGAAATCGCGATCGAAAATAATCGCGAAAAACCCGAGAAAAAGAAAAATGGACGAACATGCTAACGAACGAACGTTCATTGTCTGTGACTAATGGGCGAAAATCATTTGTTAAAACGAACGTACGGACGAATGTCCGCTATATAACTAAACCGAAAAAACCGAACCGGATCTAGGGTTTCGAAAAAAACCGATCGGTTTTCTCGCAAAAATCGAGGCGGCGGCGACGACTACCTCCGGCGAGGTCGGCGAAGCGGCGGCGGCAGCGCCGCGCGGCGGGCGGTGGCGGCGGCAGCAGCACGCGGCGGTGGCGCTAGGGTTGCGGGGCGCGGGTGGGCTTCGGCGGCTGGTGGGCTTCGGCGGGCAGGGGGGCCCCGGCTTATAAAGCCCCCCCCGGCCGGAGTCCTGCTCGGGTACGGCCCGGAGTCGGTTTGACTTTTTTTTAAATTCTGTCGTGTAGAAAAAGAAAGAAAAGAAATACTAAACGGACTCCAAAAATCCCGAAATAAATTTTCCCCGTCCTCTAAAAATATGCCGGACAAGGTGAACATTTGTTTGGGCCTACAATGCAATTTTGAAAACGTGTATTTTTCCTATGCAAATAAAATAGAAATAAAATGTGAATAAAATCAAATATTTGATTTTAATATTTTTCCTCCAATATTTCGTTTATTTTGGAGAAGTCATATTATCTCCTCTCATATACTTTAATATGAAATATTTTCGGAGCGAAAAATAATAAAACCAATGATCCTCGTTTTGATATTTGATAAACTTCAAATATGAAAATCGTGAAATCCCCAACTCTCTCCGAGGGTCCTTGAGTTGCTTAGAATTTTCGAGGATCGCGAAACGAAAAACAAATAAAATATGATATGCATGAATGACCTACGTATAACATTCCAAATTGAAAATTTGGGATGTTACAATCCTACCCCCCTTAAGATGAATCTTGCCCTCGAGATTCGGGTTGGCTAGAAAATAGGTGTGGGTGGTCTTTGCGAAGATCATCCTCTCATTCCCAGGTGGCTTCATCCTCGGTATGGTGGCTCCACTGAACTTTGTAAAATTTGATAACCTTGCTGCGGGTAACTCGGCTAGCAAACTCTAAAATCTTGACAGGCTTCTCCTCATACGTCAAATCACTGTCCAACTGAATTGCTTCCACGGGCACTGTATCCCTCAGAGGAATATCGGCCATCTCCGCATGACACTTCTTCAACTGGGAAACATGAAACACATCATGTACTCCTGACAGTCCTTCGGGTAACTCCAACTTGTAGGCAACTTCTCCCATGCGTTCCAAAACATGGTACGGTCCCACAAATCTCGGGGCTAATTTCCCTTTAACACCAAAATGTTTAACACCTCGAAGAGGTGACACTCACAGATACGCTCTATCTCTGATTTCATAGACTATCTCCTTGCGTTTTGAATCTGCATAACTCTTCTGTCGGGACTGAGCTACCTTCAGTCTATCTCGAATTAGTTTAACCTTCTCTTCTGATTCCTTAATCAAATCTGGTCCAAACAACTAGCGTTCTCCAACTTCATCCCACATCAACGGTGTTTGGCATCTTCTCCCATACAATGCTTCGAACGGTGCCATCTTCAAACTGGCCTGGTAGCTGTTGTTGTATGGGAACTCTGCATAGGGCAAATTATCGTCCCAACTAGATCCGTAGTCTGATGCACAAGCTCTCAACATGTCCTCCAGAATCTGATTGACTCTCTCAGTCTGTCCATCTATCTGCGGATGAAAAGCTGTACTGAACTCCTGTCTGGTACCCAAAGTCTGGTGCAACTAATGCCAAAATTTTGAAGTAAACTGCGCTCCTCTATCTGACACCATGGTCCTCGGAACTCCGTGCAGACATACGATCCTGGTCATGTATATCTTGGCCAACTTTGCACTTGTATACGTGGTTTTTACAGGGATAAAGTGAGCCACTTTCGTCAAGCGATCCACTACTACCCATATAGAATCATATCCTAATTTGGTCCCGGGCAATCCGGTGATAAAATCCATGCCAAGCTTATCCCACTCCCATTCGGGTATCGACATAGGCTGTAACAATCCTGCTGGCTTCTGATGTTCTGCCTTCACTCTCTGACATACATCACAGACGGCTACATACTCGGCAATATCCTTCTTCATACCCGTCCACCAGAAACGCTCCTTCAAATCTAAATACATCTTGGTGTTTCCGGGGTGTATCGAGTATGGCGAGTCATGAGCTTTCTGTAATATCAACTTCCTAATCTCTGCATTATTGGGCACATATATACGGTCCTCAAACCACAAGGTGTCGTGCTCATCCTCACGAAAGCCTTTGGCTTTCCCTTCACTCATCTTCTCCTTTATCTCGGTGATATCTTTGTCATCCTTCTGAGCTTCTCGAATCTTTTCCAATAGTGTTGATTTAACCTCCAACGTTGCCAAAAACCCTTTAGGAACTATTTCCAATCGAAGTTCCCTAAGATCGTCGGCTAACTCTTTTGGCATCCCTCCGCATACGAGGGTGTTGACATAACTCTTACGGCTCAAGGCATCTGCTACAACATTGGCCTTTCCTGGATGATAATGCAGCTTCATGTCATAATCCTTTATGAGTTCTAACCATCTCCTCTGCCTGAGGTTCAGCTCCTTCTATGTGAAGATGTATTTCAAACTCTTGTGATCCATGTATACATCGCAACGGTTTCCGATGAGAAAATGTCTCCAAGTCTTCAACGCATGCACTACGGTAGCCAACTCCAAATCATGCGTGGCATAATTTAACTCATGCGGTTTCAGTTGTCGTGAGGCATACTAAACAACTCTTCCGTCCTGCATCAGTACTCCTCCAAGTCCTAAGCGTGAAGCATCGCAATACACTTGGAAGTCCTTGCGTATATCCGGCAGAATCGACACTGGGTCTGTAGCCAAACGTTTCTTAAACTCCTGGAAACTTGCTTCACATTCTTCAGTCCAATGGAATTTGGTGTCCTTCTTCAACAACATCGTCATAGGCTTCGCAATCTTAGAGAAATTTTCAATAAATCTCCGATAATATCCCGCGAGTCCAAGAAAACTGCGGATCTCTCCAACTAAGGTGGGTGCCAACTACTCAGTGACTGACTGAACCTTGGTTGGGTCCACTGCTATACCCTCTCCTAATATAACTTTTCCAAGAAATCCAACTTCCTTCAACCAAAACTCACATTTGCTGAACTTGGCATACAACTGATGTTCCCTGAGCTTCTCGAGAACTAAACGTAAATGTTCCTTGTGCTCCTCTTCACTCTTCGAGTATACCAAGATATCATCAATGAACACCACCACGAACTTATCCAAGAACTCCATGAACACCTTGTTCATCATACTAATGAAATAGGAAGGGGCGTTAGTTAATCCAAAAGACATGGCCGTATACTCATATAGCCCGTACCTTGTGGTGAAAGCTGTCTTAGGTATATCCTTCTCTCGAATCTTCAGCTGGTGATATCCTGATCGCAGATCGATCTTAGAAAACACTTTAGCTCCTGTCAACTGGTCAAATAAATCATTGATCATCAGCAGGGGGTACTTGTTCTTAATCGTCACTTCATTCAACGCACGGTAATCAACAACCATTCTTAGAGACTTATCCTTCTTCTCAGCCAAAAGCATTGGGACTCCCCATGGTGATGAACTCCTTCGAATATAACCTTTCTCCAACAACTCCTTAATCCGCTTCTTGATCTCTTCTAGATCGTTTGCGGGCATTCGGTAGGGTCTCTTTGATATTGGCCCGGTACCTGGAAATAGCTCTATCAAAAACTCGATGTCTCGATCCGGTGGCATGCCTGGTAACTCCTTTGGAAAAACATCCGGGTAATCCTTCACTACAGGCACTTCCTCCTGAACAACTCCCGTGAGGGTATTTACTTGGCTCCTCCTAGGTGCATGCCTAGATACATACTTGATCCTTTTTCCCTCCGGGCTGGTGAGCAAAATTGACTTACTCACGCAATCGATGTTTCCCCCATACATCGATAGCCAATCCATTCCCAGTATCACATCCAATCCCTGTGACTCCAAAATTATCAAGTCTGAGGGGAAAATATGGCTTCCAATGGCTAATGGTATCTGAAAACATCCACTGCTTGCCATATACTCAGCTCTGGGTGAGGTTACTAGCATAGGTGTCCTAAGAACTTTAGTGGGCAGTTTATACTTATCCACGAATCCCCTTGATATGTATGAATGCGATGCACCAGTATCAAAAAGAATGATTGCAGTAAACGACTTAACCAAAAACTTACCGATAACGACATCAGGCTGCTCCTCAACCTCCTCCACGTTCACGTGGTTCACTTGTCCCCTGTTGAAAGGGTTGGGCTTCTTCCCAGCACTTCCATTGCAATTTCCATTTTTCGTTTCAGGACACTCAGTGGCGTAATGTCCAGTCTTCCCGCATTTGAAACAAGTAATGTGACTTAGGTCCTTCTTGGCGGGTGTGGCTGGGTTAGAGCGGTTCTGATTACTACCTGCTCCGTTCCTGTTTCCATCCTTGGGGCCACTGTGGTTGTGAGAACTCCCTCCATTGTGGTTGTGACCTTCATGGTTATGGACAAGTCCTCTCAAGTTCGGGATTAATCGAGGCTTCTGCTGAGCTCCTGAGTTGTACCTTCCTTGTCCATACTTCCTTTTGCGGCTCTCAATTTGCTGCTGCTTCCGTTCAATCATAAGAGCCTTGTCTACCAACTCCTGGTAGTTGTTGAATGTTGCCACCATCAACTGCATGCTCATCTCATAATTAAGACCTTCCATAAACTTCTCCTACTTTGCGACATCTATGGCCACATCATCAGGGGCATAACGAGATAGCTTACTAAATTCATCCACGTACTACCCCACAGTACGGTTCCCTTGGCGTAAGTTGCGAAACTCACGCTTCTTCATACTCATAGCTCCAGTTGAGACATGGGCTGCGCGGAATGCTTGCTGAAACTGACCCCATGTAACAGTGGCTATAGGATAGGAGACGGTGTAATTCTCCCACCATGAGGCTGCTGGCCCATCCAACTGATGTGCGGCAAATCACACCTTCTCAGCATCTGTGCATCCTGCAGTGGTTAGCTCCCTTCCAATCCTGCGGAGCCAATCATCTGCCACTATCGGCTCGGTGCTACTAGAGAATACCGGTGGCTGCAACCTCAGAAAACAAGCTAAGTTGTCAATTGGTGGTGGTGGCGGTGGGTTTTTGTTGTTGCCTTGGTTCTGTACTAACAGCTGCATCAGTGTATTCTGCTGCTGGATCAACTGAGTGAGCTCCGGTGGAAAGGTAAATCTGGGGTCACGTCTCGGAGGCATCTGAGGGTTTAGAGGGAAGGGAAATATTATAGGATGAGGTCTAGTGAGAAAAACACTACCCATATGCACATGAGACAAACACAATCATATCACTCACTCAATCAAGCAAGGGCATACAAATCGATCTAACTATCGTTACAAAAGTGCTCAGACTACACTATATACATGGCAGACTACTACTACTGTTTTGGTGGTCATCTAGAAATTTTGATTAGTGGAAGACTCCATGATGTCTGCTCCAGCTTAGTCTTCAAAGTCATCATCACTACTATCCGGGTCAGAATCGGTGTCGTCGATGATGATGTAGTCTTCAGAACGAATCTCCTTAGGTTCGTCGTCTTCTCCTCCTGGCGCGGGTCTCCCATGAATACTCCTAGCTTCTTTGTTAGGTCGTCATTCATCTCCACTAGTATCATCATCTCCTCCTCGTATCCACCGCATGTAGACTTGAGTTCTTCTTCAAGCTCGGTGATCCTTGTCATTGCCTTCTTCAAATCTATCATGCATGCGCACATCTGATTCTCCTGGCGACGAATGTGCTGGTTTAACTCCTGGATGAAAGCTGCAATGGATCTATCCTTCCTGGTGCTGATCATCTCCCATTGCTCATCTCGGCGCCCACAAATCTGGTAGATAGTATCCTTAAGATCCTTCTTGTAGACTTCTCCAATGCGTCCCATGGTGATGTGGGCTGCCATAGTATTTCCTAGACTCCAGGTTGGTGCATCAAAGGAAAACTCTATGGGCTTAGTGACTGGCGTGAATGTCCTTCCAGGAACTTGAACTTGAATCATCCAGCGCTCCTCTTCTGGTAAAGTGGTGTTGTAAGTCCCGGTGAAGCTTGGTATTCCAATGTTCAGGTACTTAGTGACTTCCTTCAAGTGTCGTCCAAAAGGTGCTTCTTCATCCGGTTGTGCAAAATTGTTCCTTGCGTCCGCCATCCTAAAGAGTAGAAAATGGAGAGGAGTCAGAAATGAGAAGAGAGTAGTGATCTAGGGCTTAGCTTAGTGGTCGTGTCCTACACTCAGCGTGTGCTCTGATACCATCTTGTAGCGACCCGACCTCAAACTATCAAGTCTCCGTGCTTCAGTGCCATCCCTGGATCGGTAATGCTGACACACACAGTACTCGAAGGATTTATAACAGAGTAGCAATCACACACTTAATACATCGAATGTCTCCAAAAGAGAACTTATTACAATAAATATGGCTTAAGGCCATCTAATATGATAACAGCGGAAGGCTTGGAAGATAAAGTGAGTCCATCAACTCCAACGGCATAGTTGAGCTGCACGGCAACGACCTAGCGAACCTTACTCCTCGTCTGAAAAGTCCGCAACGTGATATGTTGCAGCCCGAAAACGGGCCAGCTATTCATATATCACCCTGGTTCCTAAAAAAAGATCTCCTGAAACTGTTAATGATTTTAGGCCTATCTCTCTCTTACTGGTCTGGGAGTAAAATTTCTTTCAAAGATGGCTGCCAACAGATTGCAGTTGGATATTATAAGATGTTTGCATAAAAACCAATATGGTTTTATCAAATCCAGAACCATTCAGGACTGTGTTGCTTGGACCTTGGAGTACCCGCACCAATGCCATCAGTCAAAAAGGCCTATTGTTATTCTCAAGCTGGATTTTGAGAAAGCTTTTGATTCAATTGAACATGAGGCTATTTTCCAAATTTTGAGGCACAAGGGCTTTAATGAGAAGTGGATTTCCTGGGTTAAACAGTTCTTGGCTTCTGGAACCTCTTCTGTTCTACTTAATGGAGTACCTGGGAAACAGTTTGCTTGCAAGAAGGGGGTTAGGCAGGGTGACCCTCTTTCACCTCTTCTGTTTGCCATTGCTGCAGATCTGTTGCAGTCAGTTGTGAATGATATGCATCATAGAGGGCTCTTACAGCTTCCTATTCCCTGCCATGATAAGGATTACCCAATTATCCAGTATGCTGATGATACCCTCATTATTATGCCTACTGAGGAATCTCAATTGCTTTCCTTAAAGAAAATGTTTCTCCTCTTCTCAAAGTCCACTTGGTTGCATGTCAACTACCATTAGTCATCTATGCTTCCTATTAATGTGGATTCAGTGGAGATTGCTAGACTTGCTGCTGTCTTTGGTTGTGTGGTTGGAACTCTTCCTTTTACTTATCTTGGCCTCCCTGTGGGAATTACCAAACCCAAGATCTTGGACTTAATGCCCTGGTTGATAGTATGGAGAGGAAACTTTCTGTGAGCTCTTCTTTCCTTGCTCATGGAGGAAGGCTACAGTACCTGATCTCTGCCCTCTCTTCTTTGCCAATTTTTTCCTGTGTAGCCTGGACTTGCCTCCTGGTATTTTAAAACAGTTGGAGAGAATACAGAGGCAGTGCCTTTGGAGGAAGTACGGGAAAGATTCTGGTCAGTCTCTGGCTGCTTGGGGTTTGGTTTGCATACCCAAAAACAAAGGTGGACTGGGTATTTTGAATCTGAAGCTGCAGAATGAGGATCTTCTTCTCAAACATGCTAGCAAATTTTACAATAAAGTTGATGTGCCCTGGGTCCAACTCATTTGGAATACTTACTACCAAGGCAGAGTTCCTCATGCTACCATCATTTGTGGCTCCTTCTGGTGGAGAGATATATGCAAGTTAATGGATAAGTTCAGGATGGTCAGTGCAGTGCATGTTAACAAGGGTGACACTGTTTTGTTCTGGTCTGATTCTTGGTCCTTGGGGGACACTAGTATCCCTCTTGAACAAAGGTTTGCCAGGCTTTTTTCATTTGCCATTGATCCCCTTATCTCTGCTGCTGAGGTTTTTGACTCAACTGAGCTCACTTTCTTATTTCATTTACCTCTCTCTAAGAGAGCTTTCGGAGAGCTGCAGTCTTTGCAAAACCTGCTTCTGCATTCAAAGCATAACCTTCAGTTGAATGATACGTGGGTATGGAAAGAGGATGGCAAGGGTTATTCTGCCAAGAAATACTACTCCTTCTTGCATAAGCACATTGTGTCCAACCCAATTTTATCCTGGATTTGGGCTAGTTGTTGCACTATGAGAATCAAGTTCTTTGCCTGGATGTTGATCATGGATCGGCTGAACACTCAGGATATGCTGGAAAGAAGGCACTGGAATGTATCTGATTCAAACCTCTGTGTACTCTGTCCCACACACACCAAGGAGGATAGAGATCACCTATTCTTTCAATGTAACTTTAGTTGCAGGGTTTGGAATTATCTTCAAATTAATTGGATGGCTAGAGATGATATGATTGCCATTGCTTATCATGCTAGAAGGGATTTTGGCAAGCCTTTCTTCTTTGAAGTGGTTTTCCTGGCATGCTGGAACATCTGGAATGTTAGGAATGATAGGGTTTTCAGGAATATTAGGCCTTCTTTTCGTAGGTGGAGGTCTTCTTTTATTTTGGACATTTCTCTCTTGGTTCATAGGATTAAGCCTAAGTTCAAAGAGGATCTGCTTAGATGGATCTCCTTTTTGCCACCTTGAGGTTAGCATGTTGTTTTTCCCTCTTTTTTCTTTCTTTGGGTCTCTTGGACCTTGTAAGTTGTGTACATATGTAATATTTTTATGGGAGGAATAAAATTGCTGTGGGGTCCATTCCCTACAGTTTCAGGTAAAAAGAACGGGTCAGCACATGGAATATGCTGGCAATGTAACATAGTAGTGCAATGAACAGAAATATTGCTAACACTGTATGCATATTTGGCTGGTGGAGGCTGTATGGTTATAATGTTTTTGTGAAAAGCCAATTTTTCCCTACAACAAAGGAATAAGTTTTATTTTAACTATCGCGGTAGTTGAAACATCATTGAGAAGGTTCCTCCAACTCAATCCCAATTAAAGTAGTTCATTAACCCAACAAATTAATTTAGAGTGATGAGATACAAAAGGAAAAATCCAAGTACTAGATACTCAAGATTGTCCATAACCGGGGACACGGCTAACCATGATTAGATTGTACACTCTGCAGAGGTTTGTGCACTTTCCCCCACAAGACTCGATCTCCTCCGTTTGATTTCTCACACTACATAATGTTTGAGAAACGAATGACCGAGACACAGTCTTTCAGAAGCATTTACTCTTTACTCTGGGTGGACAGTTACACCTACTTTCCCTCTACATCTGCTAGCCCACCACTAAAAGAGGTCACGCAACTTACTCATACTATGCCAGAGCCCATAATGGCTTGTGGCTGCACACGGAAGTTTCTAGCATGAATAATATTATGATCCCTTTGAGCCTGGGTGGCGGACTGTAGGATGATCACACGGGTACTCCGGGATATCCAAAGACAACACTGGATTCTCCAGGTGCCCAAACAAGCAATCCACTCAGATGTGTATTAAAGTTGCCACCTTAAGTTGAACCATTAATTAACAATCTCACATCTGTCATGGATACACTCAAACCCAATCCACGTCTACGAGCATAGCATAGCAATATAAGCAACGTAGAGGTAACTCCTGAGGGTTTGATAATAAAACAGGTAATAGGTTCTACCTCATCATCTACTTCCCAAACCCATAAGCTAATCACTTCCTAATCATCCAGTGTTTGAGGATTGGAACTAATGCATAAAAACTGGGTAATAAAGGGGTATGATCAAAGTGTTACTTGCCTTGCTGATGATCCGTGAAACCTAGAGACTCGTAGTAGCACGCTTCACACTCCGGGTGTTCTATCGCAGACAAACAATAGCATACATAAGCAATCAAACAAAGATGTATGGGTAAAACTCAAATAAGAAGATCTAACCAGAAAGTTCAACTTAAGAACTGCGGTTTGCAAAAAGAATCAAATCAAACGGAGAAACGAAAACACAAACTGCAAAAAAACAAGATCCGATTACTAATCTGGACTAAAGTCAAATTTTACAGTACCAAAATCTTGTTCAAGTTGGTTAAACGGAAAGAGGGTTTCGAGATGAAGATCTAGGCGCTTGAATCGTCTGATTCCGATAAGCGAGCGAAAAGATAAACTAAAACGAAAATCGGATCAGAAATCATGATCGAAAATAATCATGAAAAACCCGAGAAAAAGAAAAATGGGTGAACAGACTAACGAACGAACATTCGTTGTCTGTGACTAACGGGCGAAAATCGTTCATTAAAACAAACGTACGGACGAACGTCCGCTATATAACTAAACCGAAAAAACTGAACTGGATCTAAAAAACAGATCTAGGGTTTCAAAAAAAAACCGATCAGTTTTTCTCATGAAAACCGAGGCGGCGGCGGCGACTACCTCCGGCGAGGCGGCGGCAGCGGTGGGCGGCAAGCGGTGGTAGCACGCGGCGGCGATGCTAGGGTTGCGGGACACGGGTGGGCTTCGGCGGCTGGTGGGCTTCGGCGGGCAGGGGGGCCCCGGCTTATAAAGCCCCCCCGGGCGGAGTCCCGCTCGGGTACGACCCAGAGTCGGTTTGATTTTTTTTAAATTCTATCGTGCAGAAAAAGAAAGAAAATAAATACTAAACGGACTCCAAAAATCCCGAAATAAATTTTCCCCGTCCTCTAAAAATATTCCGGACAAGGTGAACATTTATTTGGGCCTAAAATGCAATTTTGAAAAACGCATATTTTTCCTATGCAAATAAAATAGAAATAAAATCCGAATAAAATCAAATAGTTGATTTTAATATTTTCCTCCAATATTTCGTTTATTTTGGAGAAGTCATATTATCTCCTCTCATATACTTTAATATGAAATATTTTCAGAGAGAAAAATAATAAAACCAATGTTCCTCGTTTCGATATTTGATAAACTTCAAATATGAAAATCGTGAAATCCCCAACTCTCTCCGAGGGTCCTTGAGTTGCTTAGAATTTTCGAGGATCACGAAACGAAAAACAAATAAAATATGATATGCATGAATGACCTACGTATAACATTCCAAATTGAAAATTTGGGATGTTACAATAGTAACTCATGAAACTTAATGAAAGCAACTTTGTTAAACTCCCGTCTGTCCTCAGGGGTGATTTGATTCCTATAAGTAAAACAACTGGCTTGTCCTTAGCACAATTGTGGATTGGACACTTGCTGGACCGTTACATTTTTGTACTATTTATGTAATGCAGGTGAGGTCATGATAGGGAAGTTTACCAACATATCTAGAGAGCATTCATAGAGGTCGTCGGATCGGCGCGGGGGCAGGGAACTCATGACCCCATATGAAGCAATGATCCCTGACCATGGAGGTGGGAGCATGCGGCTCAGGGGTAGGGGCACTACACGGGAAGGGGTAGCGATGCAAGGGCAAGCTAGAGCTAGCGAGGATGGACCCCGATGACCACCGAGGGGTGATGACACATAGGAGGGATGTTGATTGGGTGAGCCAACAGGGTGGATGAGTTGGGGAAGAATAGGAGGAAGTGGGGAGGGTTTAGTCACTGAGGGGGAGCCCAGTCACACGGGGAAGAAGTCCCATCATCGTTGGCCTCCAGCGGACTTTCCTCGACAATGTGTGCTGGTGATGATGAGGGGAGGTTATTGTTGTTGAAATATAGTAATGGGTTTATCATTTCATTGTATCTGTTTTGTGTGTGTATTTTTGTATTTACTCCCTCCCTTCTGGTTTAAGGGAGTCGTCTCAAAATTCTTATCAACCAAGATAGAAGGTGAGTGGAGGGCACAAGTCTTGTGCGTTCAAAGTTGCACAATGACTCACATGTTCGACTCCCAGAGCGATAAGGACATGTTTTATTCTTGTCCCACTTTTTGCGTGCCTTGGGAACCTAGCCCATTAGAGTCTGCGTGAGCTAATACAAGATTTGGGCCATGTCTTGCATGCTAGTTTTGTTGCCCACATGTATCATATGGGTTAAAATGATTGATAGACTACTCCCATAAACAATGAACTCCTTATTTTTTGAGAGTCCATTTGTAAGTAAAGTCAAAGTTAGCGTGCTTGGCTTGGAGTAATTTGAGGATGTGTGACTGACTGTGAAGTTGGTCCCGCGTGAGTGAGGACAAAATACACATGAAAGACTAGTTTTAGTCTGTGGGTTTAGTCTACATTCCAAGTGATCACCAGCTTATCGGCCTTATACATGGTTGCCAGTCTGAGGGCATTACAAAATGGTACCATGGCCGACCCTTATAGTTACACGGGTGTATGCAAGTCAGTGGAGTAGACATGTACATAGTGTTTGTGTGGCCTGTCATGCCACACGACATGGGCACATATGGATGATGGAACTAGCACACATTAATATGTGCTAAGGGGGGACGTTCCTATTGGGCCGATGAGGACGTCAGATCCTTTAAGGGGGATATATATAACATCCGAGTTAATATGATTGATAGACTACTCATGTGGAGTTTGTTATTTTCTAGGAGCCCATCCACAAGAATCTAAAAGTTAAGCATGCTTGGCTTGAAGTAATTTGGTGATGAATGACCGACTATGGAGTTGGTTCCGAGTGCGCATGAGTGAGAGAAAAATATACAGAAAAAACTAGTGTTAGTCTTTGTTGGGAAACGTTGCATGGAAAACAAAAAATTTCTACGCTCACGCAATGATCTATCCACGAAGATGCATATCAATGAAGGGGGAGAGTGTGTCTATGTACCTTCGTAGACCGTACGCGGAAGCGTTTCACAACGCGGTTGATGTAGTCAAACTTTCTTCGCGCTCCAACCGATCTAGTACCAAACGTATGACACCTCCGCGTTCTGCACATGATCAGCTCGGTGACGTCCTCCGCCTTCTTGATCCAGCAAGATGGCGAGGTAGTAGATGAGTTCCAACAGCATGACGGTGTAGTGACGGTGACAGTGAAGTGATCTCCGCAGGGCTTCGCTTAAGCACTACGAAAATATGACCGAGGGAGTAAACGGTGGACGGGGGCGCCGCACACGGCTAAGACAATGTTGTGTATTTGTGTGGTGCCCCCTCCCCATGTATATATAGGTGGGAGGGGAGAGGGAGGCTGCCAGGGCAGCCAGGGCGCGCCCCTAGGGGCTGGCCGCCGGCCCAAGGGCCCTGCCCTCCTGCACTCCCCCTTTCCTTGTATGAACAAGGGGGAAAGAAAAGAGGAGGGAGAGTTCCTCCTCCCCTTTCCTTTCCGTCTCCATAGGGTTGGCCCTATAGAGGGCGCACCAGCCCCTTGTGGGTTGGTGTGTTCGCTCACTTGGCCCATAAGGCCCATATCTTTGTCGGGAATGCCCGAAACTCCTTCCGGTGACCCGATAACACTACAAAAAATACACTTCAGTGATGATACATGTTTGTCACAGTAGGTCATGTTTTTTGTCATGCATGTACATCCATGATGATTTTATGACATAATCAAGATAGTCATACATGTGCTGTCGTAGAAGTGTTCCATGACATTACCCAAATTATCATCACAGAAGTGTCCACTTCCATGACGATAAATCGCGCATCATAGAAGTGCTTTCATCAAGGGTGACCGACACGTGGCATCCACCGTAACGGGTCGCCGTTAAGCTATCGGGTTCCGGTTTGGTTCCGATAACCCGTTAACAGCCCGGACCAATGGGGATTTTCCATGTGTAAAATTATCATTGGCTGGAGGAAGCACGTGTCGGCTCATCGTTGGGAAAGATGTCATCCACTCATTGGACACAATGCGCCAGTGATACATCGACACTTGGCATGGCCCAACAGAGGCCCATTCCTGTGAAAAGGCCGGCCCATTTCACTTGGTCAAAAGATAGCAGGCCGGCCCATGAAAAGCCTGTTAATGGCCTGTTCGCACATAGCTCATTTACAGCCCGCTAACCTAGGGCCCATTATGGCCTATCCGAATTAGGCCCAGTAGGATCATCTGGGCCGTCCAATATGATTCGAGCCCGTTGTAACTTCCGGCCCATGTATGACCCATGACATCTTTCATCCCATATGAGGCACTTTGTAACTCTTGGCCCATTAACGACCCATGCTGAAACTGGCCCGTAATGAACAGTATATGGCTTTATACCCATTAATGACCCATTATTCCATTGGGCCGTTTCAAGCCCATGTTATCTTTCGGCCTTCTTAGTGCCCATTTATTCTTGGGCTCATTTACAACATTCGGTTACTTACGACCTGTTACTGGCCTTTTCTGATTATGGGCCAAATTTAGCCCGTGGTTACAGTCGGCCCGTTTGTGGCCTGTTAATCCGTTGGGCCATTTTCATAGCGTCATCAAATATGTCCGATTAACGACGACCCGTTTTGGTCAGCCCATGAACGGACGATTCCAACTCTACCCCGTTTAAGGCCCATAATGCGGTCCATTATTGGCCCATGTTTGGCCAATCGATCATACGGCCCGTAGAAGGCCCATTGATGCTACTCCCCGTAGAAGGACCATTGTTTCTATGGCCCGTAGGAGGCCCAGGGTCACTATAGTAAATATGTAGCCCATGGTTATTGTGGCCTACACTACTGCAGGATGCTGCTAACGCGACACTACAATCAGAGACCCTTCGACGAAACTGTGTGCGATACAATAATCGCAAACGATGGTGTAAAAAACCCGTTAAAAAAGGTGCAAAACGTTTGCGATGGCGGAGCCATCAAACACGGTTCAAATTTTAGTTGCGTGTGCAATGCAGGGCATACGGTTGATCCAGAAGAACTGTTTGCGATTAGGCAGAACAACAAAAACGGGCAGCCATATCAATGTGTGTGCAATATACGTCATACAGTTCGTTCCTATGAGCTGTTTGCTATTAGGGAAAGCAACATAAATGGTCAGCCAGATCAAGGTGTGTGTGATATACGGCATACAATTCAGTCGAATGAACTATTTTCGATTAGGGAAGATAACATAAACAGTTCAACTTAACAAGATGTGTGTGATACGCGGTAAAAAAGCTCGGAGGTTAATTCGAGAACAAGTACACATAGGTTAATTTGACACACATGACCTATAAGTTTCACAGAAATCATATCACTTTTTCTGGAAAACATTTAGTTGCGTTGAATGTATATAGTGCTCCGTCCTATTAGTTGAATTAACCTTGATGTCCATGTTTTAGAAACATGTCGTAAAGTAACGGGATAGACCTTCATTCAAGCCAATCGACATGTGTTCAAAAAACAAAAATTATCAAAAATTAACGAGATAGACATATAATTAAGCAAACTGATCACACATGTCTGTATTGAATGGAACGAGAATGCGATCGCAGTGGTGGTTATAGGAGGCAAGAAGAAAGACGCATCCATCAAAGTACGACCTCCTCCTCCTCAACTCAGTGCGCTTGGCCACTGACCGGCGGCTTTTGTGGTGAGGTGAAGGTGCTTCTCAGCAAAGGCATCCAAGGTTTCCAGCCGGTTGAAGAAGGCAAACATCATAGCGTCCTCACCGGCCTTGTAGATACCTATGTACATGATTTTCTCGTACACGTGGATGTGTAGGTCGACGAATTCTTGTAGGGCGAGGCGCCTCACGGCGAGCGCGACCTCCAGGTGGACATTCTTCATGGCATCAGTGGGTAGTCGCAGGGCCACCAGTGCTTGAAAGAGGTTCCGACCATGGAGGCCAATTAGGGTGGCAGGCAATGAGGAGCCCGGGCGCGCGGGCTGGAGGAGTACGGCGATGTTGTCTGCGAGCTTCTTGATGATGGTGAACTTGTTTGTGGTGGAAACGATCATCTGGTCCAACTGAGCGTCGTAGCTGGCGTCGATGGCGGCCATCCACCAGCCGGTCGCCAACACCGTCTGGAGAAGATCCTCGGTGCCATGCCGCATGCCGACGTCATGGACCATCTGGCACAGCCGCAGGCCGCTGTCGCGCATCGCCGCCATGGGTTTAGAGTGAGCACTTTTGCGCTTATTAGTGTAGGTTCTTAGGCAAATGCTTAGGTGCGTACGATGTGGTAGATACATTGGAATGGAGGGGCGCCTTTATATGAGTGCAAACTGCGTTGCATTCACATCATGCTGCCTCTTTTCCCGGTCCTCCTCCCATTACTTCCCTCATGCATTCACATGATGCTAATTGAAGGAGGATGCATCATTGGCCGTTCAACATTTCAGGAACCTCTAGCCTCTCCCTCATATGCATTAAAGCCGTATCAGGAACTACGCTGCCCGCTGTCAAATCGAATAGTACTGTGCCGCCCGCTACACGCCCGGCTGAACACGCCTCCTCGCCTCCATCTATACTTAATTTGAAGGAAATATGCCCTAGAGGTAATAATAAAGTTGTTATTTATATTTACTTATATCATGATAAATTTTTATTATTCATGCTAGAATTGTATTAACCGGAAACTTAGTACATGTGTGAATACATAGACAAGCAGAGTGTCCCTAGTATGCCTCTACTAGACTAGCTCGTTAATCAAATATGGTTAAGTTTCCTAACCATAGACATGTGTTGTCATTTGATGAATGGGATCACATCATTAGGAGAATGATGTGATGGAGAAGACCCATCCGTTAGCTTAGCATAATGACCGTTAAGTTTTATTGCTATTGCTTTCTTCATGACTTATACATATTCCTCTGACTACGAGATTATGCAACTCCCAAATACCAGAGGAACACCTTGTGTGCTATCAAACGTCACAACGTAACTGAGTGATTGTAAAGATGCTGTACAGGTGTCTCCGAAGGTGTTTGTTGGGTTGGCATAGATCAATATTAGGATTTGTCACTCCGAGTATCGGAGAGGTATCTTTGGGCCCTCTCGGTAATGAACATCACTATAAGCCTTGCAAGCAATGTGACTAATGAGTTAGTTACGGGATGATGCACTACAAAACGAGTAAAGAGACTTGCCGGTAACGAGATTGAACTAGGTATGATGATACCGATGATCGAATCTTGGGCAAGTAACATACATATGACAAAGGGAACAACGTATGTTGTTATACGGTTTGACCGATAAAGATCTTTGTAGAATATGTAGGAACCAATATGATCATCCAGGTTCCGCTATTGGTTATTGACCGGAGATGTGTCTCGGTCATGTCTACATAGTTCTCAAACTCGTAGGGTCCGCACGCTTAACGTTCTATGACGATTTGTATTATGAGTTATGTGATTTGATGACCGAAGTTTGTTCGGAGTCCCTGATGAGTGCACAGACTTGACGAGGAGTCTCGAAATGGTCGGGAGGTAAAGATTCATATATTGGAAGGCTATATTCGTACATCAGAAAGGTTCCGAGTGATTCGGGTATTTTTTGGAGTACCGAGGAGTTACGGGAATTCACCGGGAGAAGTAATGGGCCTTATTGGGCCATACGGGAAAAGAGGAGGCAGGCCAAGAGGATGTGGCGTGCCCCCCATGGGTCCGAATTGGACTAGGGTAAGGGGGGGCGCCCCCCTTGCCTTTTCCTACTCCCTCTCTCTTTCCCTCTTTCCTTCTCTCCTACTCCGAAAAGGAAAGGGATTCGTACTAGGACTTGGAAGTCCTAGTAGGACTCCATAGTCTTGGCGCGCCCCTAGGTGGTCGGCCTCTCTCCCTCCTTTATATTCATGGGCATGGGGCACCCCAAAGACACACCAAGTCTTCTCTTAGCCATGTGCGGTGCCCCCCTCCACAGTTACACACCTCGGTCATATCGTCGTAGTGCTTAGGCGAAGCCCTGCACTGGTAACTTCATCATCACCGTCGTCACGCCATCGTGCTGACGGAACTTTCCCTCGTCCTCAACTGGATCAAGAGCTCGAGGGACGTCATCGTGCTGAACGTGTGCAAAACACAGAGGTACCGTACGTTCGGTACTTGGATCAGTTGGATCGTGAAGACGTTCGACTACATCAACCGCATTACTAAACGCTTCCGCTTTCGGTCTACGAGGGTACGTGGACACACTCTTCCCTCTCGTTGCTATGCATCTCCTAGATAGATCTTGCATGATCATAAGAATTTTTTCAAAATACTGCATTCCCCAACATAATTACCGAATTTTAGTTGCAAAAATTAGATACTGCTAGTGATTTTTAGCTTCATATCGACAAATCGCAGTGTTACAAGGTTGACAAATGGTAATGTTACTAGATCAACAAATGTCAATCTTTCTAGTTTGACAAATGGCAACATACCCAATATGACAGATGCAAATCTTACCAAATTGTTTGTAAGTGGTTGCACACGGGTCATCCAAAAGAACCGTTTGCGTTCAAGAGATGCACAAATCTTGCTCTAAATTTGCATACAGGAGTTCTATCTAAAATGTTTGCGATCAAGAGCCATTAAAACCAAGACACGTGGCATCACGTGAATGATTAACAAAACGCACACGGTTTGAATTATACAAACGTTTGAGATATTGAAGTGGCAACTATTTTTTCAAAATGCATTTGTTGGCTGTTACTCGAGTGCGCCTTCTCTCCAAATGGACATGAAAAATACCACTGCATGTCGGGTGCCATTCCATGATAGCATGCCAAGTTTCATGAATTTCAAACAAGTTTTGGATTTACTAGAATTTAAAAACAAAGTATCTCAATGTTTTGCCGGCAATCAACGTTGGCCTGGTGTTTGAAATTCATTCCCATTTCTTGCATTGGACCTAAGCATGCACCCGAGGACAAAGATTTGATTTTTCAACCAATTTATATGCACTAGAGCATGTGCATGTAGTTCTAATTTGAATTATGCACATAATTGCATTGAAAACTCAGTTACCGTATAAAAATGTCCAAATGAACCCCGAAAAATCACAAAAATTCACACAACACTCCTGTTGTTCTATGTTGACACGAGAAAAATGTTGAAAGCAATAAGAGGCAATGGATATTGTTTCGTCCCTGATGACCCACAAGTGTAGGGGATCTGTCGTAGCCTTTTCGATAAATAAGAGTGTCGAACCCAACGAGGAGCATAAGGAAATGATAAACGGTTTTCAGCAAGGTATTTTCTGTAAGCACTGAAATTATCGGTAACAGATAGTTTTGTGATAAGGTAATTGGTAACGGATAAAAAATAGTAAAAGTAAATAAGGTGCAGAAATATGGCCCAATCCTTTTTGTAGCAAAGGACAAGCCTGGACAAACTCTTATATAAAGTAAAGCGCTCCCGAGGACACATGGGAATTATCGTCAAGCTAGTTTTCATCATGCTCATATGATTCGCGTTCGGTACTTTGATAATTTGATATGTGGGTGGACCGGTGCTTGGGTAATGCCCTTACTTGGACAAGCATCCCACTTATGATTAACCCCTATTGCAAGCATCCGCAACTACAACAGAAGTATTAAGGTAAACCTAACCATAGCATGAAACATATGGATCCAAATCAGCCCCTTACGAAGCAACGCATAAACTAGGGTTTAAGCTTCTGTCACTCTAGCAACCCATCAGCTACTTATTACTTCCCAATGCCTCCCTCTAGGCCCAAACAATGATGAAGTGTCATGTAGTCGACGTACACATGACACCACTAGAGGGATGACAACATACATCTCATCAAAATATCGAACGAATACCAAATTCACATGACTACTTATAGCAAGACTTCTCCCATGTCCTCAGGAACAAACGTAACTACTCACAAATCATATTCATGTTCATAATCAGAGGGGTATTAATATGCATAATGGATAGGAACCTATGATCTTCCACCAAGTAAACCAACTAGCATCAACTACAAGGAGTAATCAACACTACTAGCAACCCACAGGTAGCAATCTGAGGTTTGGATACAAGAGATGAACTAGAGTTTGAGATGAGATGGTGCTGGTGAAGATGTTGATGGAGATTGACCCGCTCCCGATGAGAGGATCGTTGGTGATGACGATGGTGATGATTTCCCCCTCCCGAAGGGAAGTTTCCCCGGCATAACAGCTCCGCCGGAGCCCTAGATTGGTTTCGCCTCGTGGTGGTGGAGTTTCGTCCCGTGAGCTAGCTTATGATATTTTCCTGGACGAAAGACTCCATATAGCCAAATATGGGCATGAGAGGGCCACCAGGGGGCCCATGAGGCAGGGGGCGCGCCCAGGGGGTAGGGTGCCTTTCCCTACTTGCCCATGAGGCATGGATCTCTACTTGGTGCAAAGAATTTGGCTAGCATGAGAGGGAAAGGCAAGCTCAACATGTTGGACGATCCATGACAATATAATTTATCTTGTAAGAAAACATAATCCATTATGTTGTCTTCCTTGTCCAACGTCAACTCTTTAGCAGATCATATTTTAATGAGTGCTCACAATCATAAAAGATGTCCAAGATGGTATATTTATATGTGAAAACCTCTCTTTCCTTATTACTTCCTATTAATTGCAACTATGACCAAAACTATGTTTGTCAACTCTCAATAATTTTTATTCATCATACTCTTTATGTGTGAAGTAATTACTCTCCATAAGATCCATAAGATCTCTTTATTTCTTTTTATTTCTTCTCTTTTATTCTATTCCCTCAAGATCATAGCAAAATAATCAAGCCCTTGACTCAACACTAATCTTTATTATATAAAGCTCACGGACTCGATTACATAGATGGATCATAAAGCAAAACTCACAACTAGATCATACTAAAACTTTATTCTACTAGATCAGATATTACCAAAAGGATCGAACTAAGAAAAATGGTAAAGATAAAAGTGACGGTGATACGATACCGGGGCACTCCCCCAAGCTTGGCAGTTGCCAAGGGGAGTGCCCATACTCATGTGTTTATGTTTCCTTCGTCGTTGGTGGTGATGATGGAGTTGTTGATGATGTAGGCTTGTCGTCCATCTTCCAAGGCATAGGCTCACCATCATAGAAAGATGATCGAGTCTCCAGGATCCTCAAATCTGCAGCCAAACTCATCTTCTTGAATCTATATTCATACTCACAGTTTTGGTTTTGCAAGTCATAGATCTGGGCTTGGAGGCTCTTGATTTTCTCGTGAAGCTTGAAGATGGCCTCCCCAATGTTCTTGTCATCCAGCTTGTGGTTGTTAGTGAACTCCATGATCATTATATGGTTAGAGTTGAGTCCACATTCCACCATCTCCTGACACTTGAAAACTTGTTGCTCCAATGCCTCGAGCCTTGTTTCCATGCTTTCGGTCCTCCTTGGTCCCTCAACATTGCGGATATGCAACAACCCCTCACGCATCTCAATGGGTTGAGGGTGTTGCAGCACCTCCGCGAGGTAGGGGTTGATGACCTTCTCGAAGAACTTGTCCTTGGGGGCACTTGAAGAGCCATGGTGATCTAGATCTGTTAGAAAAACAGCTCGAAACAAAGACAGAAGATATTTGCGTGATACGGTTGTCAAAACCTTCGGGAGATTATATAGTGAATTTTTACCCACCAAAGGAAGTATCATGCAAGAAAACGGAGTCCGGAGAGCACACGAGGTGCCCACGAGGCAGGGGGCGCGCCCTCCACCCTCGTGGAAGCCTCCAGTCCTTCCCGGACTACTTCTCATTTTCTATTTTCTTAAATATTCCAAAACAGAGAAAAATTGCCATTAGAACTGTTTTGGAGTCGGTTTACTTACCGTACCACGTACCTATTCCTTTTCGGAGTCTGAAACGTTCTGGAAAGTGTCCCTTATGTATTCCTCCGGGGTTACAGTTTCAAAACATTAGTTTCAACATTTATGGGATTACCTGAGATATAATGTTTGATTCTTTGACCGTTTACCACCCTCGGATTTGTGCCTTCGAAGTTGTTGATTTTTATGGCACCAAAACGGTAGACCTCCTCGATGACGTAAGGACCTTCTGAAAGTGCAACTATCCCTAGGTGGTTTTGGTAATTCATAACAACATATAGCTCATTGAGCTAATGCTATTCCAAGATGATTATTTCAGGAAAGCTCAATGATTGGCATGGCATGGATGTGAAAGTGGAACCCTCGAAATGCTAAGGACAAAGGATTGGCTCAAGCTCAAAGGATCAAGACTCTTCATTTTATATTTTAGTGATCCAAGATCACATTGAGTCTTTAGGAAAAGCCAATACTATTAAGGAGGGATGAGGTGTTGCTTAATGAGCCTCTTGCTTCATGTGCTTAGTGATATGCTCCAAAACCCTCAACTACTTTCCCATATCCACATATGACCTAAACCCTAAGCCAAACTCGGTCCTACCGATTCTTCCTATCCGGCGCCACCGAGTTTCACTTGTCATTAGCCACTGCCAAACCCTAGCAATTCGGTCCTACCGATAGGGATCTCGGTCTCACCGAGATGGGGTTGCAAACTCTCTGTTTCCCTTTCGTAACTTTTCGGTCCCACCGAAAGAGCGAATTGGTCCCACTGAGATTGCAATGTAAACTCAGTGTTTCCCCTTTGTAACTTTTCGGTCTCACCGAGTTCCACTCGGTCTCACCGAAAGAGCAAATCGGTCCCACCGAGTTTGCCTGACCAACTCTCTGGTTAGCTAATTACCAAATTCGGTCTCACCGAGTTTGTGTAATCGGTCTCACCGAGATTATGTTATGCCCAAACCCTAACCATATCGGTCCTACCGAGTTGCATGTCAGTCCCACCGAAAATCACTAACGGTCACTAGGTTTACATTTTCGGTCCGACCGAGCTTATTGATTCGGTCCCACCGAGATTGGAAAACTAAGTAACGGTTGGATTTTGTGTGGAGGCTATATATACCCCTCCACCTCCTTCTCATTCAGTGAGAGAGCCATCAGAACACACACACCATTCCAACTCATATGTTCTGAGAGAGAACCACCTACTCATGTGTTGAGACCAAGACATTCCATTCCTACCATATGAATCTTGATCTCTAGCCTTCCCAAGTTGCTTTCCACTCAAACCCTCTTTCCACCAAATCCAAATCCTATGAGAGAGAGTTGAGTGTTGGGGAGACTATCATTTGAAGCACAAGAGGAAGGAGTTCATTACCTACACACCATTTGTTACTTCTTGGAGAGTGGTGTCTCCTAGATTGGCTAGGTGTCACTTGGGAGCCTCCGACAAGATTGTGGAGTTGAACCAAGGAGTTTGTAAGGGCAAGGAGATCGCCTACTTCGTGAAGATCTACCGCTAGTGAGGCAAGTCCTGTGTGGGCGATGGCCATGGTGGGATAGACAAGGTTGCTTCTTCGTGGACCCTTTGTGGGTGGTTGCTTCTTCGTGGACCCTTCGTGGGTGGAGCCCTATGTGGACTCGCGCAACCGTTACCCTTGGGTGGAGCCCTGTGTGGACTCGTGCACCCGTTACCCTTCGTGGGTTGAAGTCTCCATCAACGTGGATGTAGGATAGCACCACATATCCGAACCGCGGGAAAAACATCCGTGTCTCCAATTGCGTTTGAATCCTCCAAACCTTTCCCTTTACATTCTTGCAAGTTGCATGCTTTACTTTCCGCTGCCAATATACTCTTTGCATGCTTGCTTGAATTGTGTGATGATTGCTTGACTTGTCCTACAATAGCTAAAATCTGCAAAGAACTAAAATTGGGAAAAGGTTAAGTTTTTATTTGGTCAAGTAGTCTAATCACCCCCCTTCTAGACATACTTCGATCCTACAAGTGGTATCAGAGATTTGGTCTCCATTTGCTTGATCTCCATAGCTTTTGGTGGTCATAGCCTTGGTTTCACAACCTAGGAGAGTATGGCGTCTAGCGAGGGAAATTATCACCGTAGAGGTCCTTACTTTGATGGTACTAATTTTGCTAGTTGGAAGCATAAAATGAAAATGCATATTCTTGGACATAACCCCGCCGTTTGGGCTATTGTGTGTGTTGGTTTGCAAGGTGACTTCTTTGATGGGAGAGAACCGAACCGTGAAGCTACCGCAGATGAGTTGAAGATGTTGCAATACAATGCTCAAGCTTGTGATATTCTCGTCAACGGATTGTGCCCCGAAGAATTCAACAAAATCAGCCACCTTGAGAATGCAAAGGAAATTTGGGACACTTTGATTGATATGCACGAAGGTACCGACTCTGTCAAGGAATCCAAGTTGGATGTGCTTCAAAGCCAACTTGACAAGTTCAAGATGAAGGATGGTGGAGGTGTCGCCGAAATGTACTCTAGGCTTGCTCTCATCACAAATGAGATTGCCGGCTTAGGAAGTGAAGAGATGACCGATAGATTCATCATCAAGAAGATTCTAATAGCCTTGGATGGAAAATATGATACCATGTGCACATTGATCCAAATGATGCCCAATTACAAAGATCTCAAGCCAACGGAGGTGATTGGAAGAATTGTTGCTCATGATATGTCACTTAAGGATAAAGAGGAACTTCACAACAAATCAAGTGCTGCCTATAAAGCCTCATGTGAAGCCCCTACATCATCAAGTGAGAAACAAGACTTCAATGAAGAATTGAGCTTAATGGTGAAGAACTTCAACAAGTTCTACAAGAGTAGAAGCAAAGATAGAAGCTTCAAGTCAAGGTCCTACAATGACAAAAGATCTTCTAGTCGAGAGCGAAACTGCTACAATTGTGGAAGACCCAGACACTATTCCAATGAGTGTACGGTTCCCTACAAGAGAAGAGAAGATTCTCCAAGAAGAAGAAGCAAAGAATCACCACCAAGAGAGAGAAGGAGTAGAGATGATCGTTATGAACGAAGATACTCACGGAGAAGCAAGGATTCGGAAAGGAAGGAAAAATCATCAAGGAGCTACACAAGAAGAAGACATCAAGCTCATGTTGGTGAATGGGTATCCGGCTCCGACTCCGACAGCCACTCCGAGCGAAGTTATCACTCCGACTCCGAAGATACTCAAGATGAAGGTGTTGCCGCTCTAGCACTTGTGTCAACCAACTCCTACGACATATTTGACTCACCAAATGAAGGAATTGGAAGATGCTTCATGGCCAAAGGTCCTAAGGTAACACACCCCAAGTATGTTGATTTCAATAGTGATGAAGATGACTTGTTAGGTGATGATTTGCTTGTTGACAACTCTAGTGATGAATACTATGATGAAATGTCAATTAAACATGCTAATCAAGATAAAACGAATGACAATGATAAGGAGAAGATTGAGGCCCTAACTAAAGAACTAAACACTCTTAAGTTAGCTCATGAAACCATCTTCGAAGATCATCGAGAACTTTTAAGAGCTCATGAGAAATTACGCTTTGAAAAGCTCAATCTTGAGCAAGAGCATGAGTTCTTAAAAGCAATCAATGATGATCTCCGCAAGAAAAGTTCTTCTTACATTGCCAAGCGTTTACTCTTATCCACTTACATGCCTCAAGTCAAGTCTAACAAGAAAGATTCTTCCTCTAGTAGTAACAATGATCATGCTAAATCCAATATTGTTACTTCTAGTAGCTCTCTTGATTCCACTAATGATTCTCTTAGCCAAGTTACACTTGAGCAAGAAAATAGCTTATTGAAGGGAATTATAGAGAAAGGAGTGTACAAAAGCCTTGCCGGGAGTAAGCAATTCGAGGAAATTGTGCGCAAGCAAGGAATGCACCGGAAGAATCAAGGTGTTGGTTTTGAACGAAAGTTCAATGCCAATGGAGTTGAGTGGGAAGAAGATCAATACCCCAAGACAAAGTTTGTCCCTCAACAAGAGAAGTATGCTTCTTTCAAGGGGACACAAGCTCAAGATGATCTTCCACCACAAGACTACAAGCAAAAAGGCAAGGACAAGCTTCAAGAGGAAATTGATGCATTTGAAGAAGCTCCAAAGACCTTAGTCAAGTGGATTCCCAAGACTACTTCAAGCTCCACTTCATCAAGTACGACTACAACTCCAAGGATTCCCATCAAGATGATGTGGATCCAAAAGAAGAAGAACTAGAGAGTTCTTGAGGGTGACTCCGCCAACATACTTCACTCTTATCATTTTGGCAAGAACAAGTGCAATCAACTTCCACATCTTGCACTAGTTCAAGGAGTCACAAACCCTCTTGTTGGTAAGACAAGGGACAAGGTAACCTAAAAGTTTTCATGGACATCATCTTTTGTGTGCATCACTCTTTGTCTATGGATATCCTTGTTTGTTCCTTGTGGGACTAACCCATGTAGGTATTGAAAGTGCAATTCACTCAAATGGATAGCTCCAAGAGATCTACATCAACATTGAGCATCCACATCTTCAATATCTACATGAAGTCATCATCGACAAAACCCAAGGTTAGTTCATCCCTCTTAGGGGGGATATCACATCTAGGGGGAGCTTTACTCTAAGACTTGAGCTAAAGCAACTCTAAAGATGTGAACACAACAATGCTTTATGTAAAAGTGGTAACCCCACTTGAGCTTAAACGATGAGTATGACCTATGATCAAGTGTTCTCACTTGACTCCTAAGTCAATGTACTCATATATAGATGACCTAGTCATCGCAAATTGCTTGATAGATGCTAGAATTGGTTGTGCATGCCTTGTCACATATTTCATTTGCCATCTTATTGTGTGAGCATGCTGGTTGCATATTTTACTCATTCGAGGACATCCACTTGTTGTTTTGATTGTTTGGTGTTATCTTCTCTTGCCAAGTGGATGGACAAGAATGCCTAAGAACCTCCTCTAGCTATCTATGCTTTTATTGTCTCAAACTCTATTCATGCTGCATCACATAATTTGATCAAGTCAGATTCGAACCACTCTGTGTGAGTAGCGCTCGGAGTCCCCGATTCGTCATAGACTTAAACTTCCAAAACCTCTTTATGATTCTCGGTCTGACCGATACTCCACTTTCGGTCCTACCGAGATCATTAAGTTGATCTAGGTTTTCGATCTCGGTGCAACCGATTTGAACCTTTCGGTCACACCGAGTTTCAGTAACTGCACGCAGTTATGAATCTCGGTGCCACCGAGTCATTCCACTCGGTCACACCGACAGGGTCGGGCTATATGTAGTCACGGGCAAAATTTGGAAATTTCTCCGAACCCCTTCGCCCGCGCGATAGCCTGCTCTGCCCTCGTGGTCTCCGGATCGTCTTCTCGCCGCCAGCCGCCTCCAGTCGCTGGTCTCCATCGCCGTCAACGGGAATTCTGCCCCGCCGCTGCCGCCGTAGCAAGTCCCCGCCGAACTAGGGTATGGACTTGATCTTTGTGCTATTCCTCAATCTGATTCCTAGCACATTGTGATCATATTGATTCTAGCCACGTTTGATAAACTTCTATCCAGTCAAAACGCCCGTAGATTAGGTTTGATTCGAAAATTCTAGGTTTAGGTTTCCGCCGAAACCATCTCGGACCCACCGAGTTGAAAAACTCGGTCCCACCGATTTGGCTTATGCCATTGCACAAGTGAGACTCGGTCTGACCGAGAATTACTTATCGGTGTGACCGATTTTGGAACTCTGTGAAACCCTAGCAGTCTCGGTGCCACCGAACTGTGACTCGGTCCTACCGAGTTCACTAGTTTAGGTTCCAAAACTGCTTCGGTATCACCGAGTTTGAAAATCGGTAGATCCGAGATGATTTCAGTGGGAAACTAAAACTAAGTTTTTGGATCATTCTTTTTGCAAAAATCTCTGCATTTTGTGATGCTCATCCACTCTATCTCTTCTATAAACTATTCACAGGGTCAGCAGTCAGTTTGCAGCATGTCAGACCAGAGTGATAGCCAGAATCTGTCAGAACAGCAAGTGGTGATGAGTGAGGGCACTAGTCCCTCCAGCTCTTCTGATGAAGGCAGCAGGAGCACTCCTAGCAATTTGCCAAAGGCTGCCATGAGACAAAGGAAGAAGAGGACTTCAGATTCCGAAGATGAAGACTATGTGGCAGAGGAAGAGGCCACTTCCAAGAGAATTGAGCCAGCTCAAGGCACTAAGCCAGGTCTGAAAATCAAAAGGCCAGCAGGCAGGCAGCCCATGTCAAAGGCAAGAGCCTCAACTGAGAAGCCCACTCCCCAAGAGCCAGCTGCTGCAGAAGGCAAGAAGAGAAAGGAAAGGGTGAAGAAGACTGTGGCTAGAGTGCTTGGAAAAGCTTCCATCATGGAAGATGAAGAGGAAGAAGAGGTAGCTGCACCAGCACCCAAGGCACCCAAGATGATGGGTGATGCCATAAGGTCAGGGGCTACTGCATCTAAGCCCAAAGCTGCCTCCAAGCCAAAACCAAAGAGGAATAAAAGGAGCATTCCTGCAGCTGAGAAGAACAAGGCCCCAGTGCCTGAGACTGTTGCTGAAGAAGAGGAAGAGAATGTCCTAAGGAAGCTAAAGCCCAAGATCCCAGACCACAACTATGCTCATCCTGTGGCTGAGGATATGAAGCTCAGGAGAGATTCAGGGCTAAGGAAATGGAGAGAAGCAGACCCGTATGCTTCAAGGAGAAGGACTGCCGTGGACTACAGGTTTCACACCAAGGAGCATCAGGATTTTTATGAGACAGTGCTGCTAGATAAGAAGCCCATTGTCTGTGATATGCGTTGGGTTGATTGGACATACATCAAGGACAATGAGGAGCACTATCCTGGAGTGCAAGACAGCTTCATAGCTTGTGGAGTAGCTGACTTTGTTGGGAAGAAGCTCACAAAGTGGAACAAGGAACTTATCATGGAGTTCTACTCCACAGCTCACTTTTATCCAGATGGGAGGATCACATGGATGTCTGAGGGTACAAGGTACAAATCCACAGTTGCTGAGTGGGCACAGATCATAAGTGCCCCAGAGGAGCAAGATGATGACTTGGATATCTATGCCAAGAAGAAAATGGACCACAACTCAATGTCAAATATGGACAAGGAGATCCCAAATGAAGCACTTGATACCTTCAAGTTTGGCTCAGTACATTACCTTCCGTCAGGGCTCCCGACGATCAACTGGATACTAAGGCACACCTTATTGCCTAAGTCTGGAGATCACAAGATGATCAGAGGCCATGCTATCAACTTGCTACATGTGTTTGATGTGCCTCAGAAGTTCAAGGTGATGAGCCTCATAGTGGAAACAATCAAGAGGACTGCAGCAGACCAGAAGAGGAGTTGCGGATATGCCCTCAAATTCAGGAGCTCATCAACTCCAAGATGGGCACGGGCATATATTTATTGGACAAGGAACATTTGCCCATCCGTCCAGATTTTGAGAACAATGAAGTTGTGATGACTGAGAACGAGCCATCATCTGCACAAGCTTACGCAAAGAAGGAGAAGGAGAGGAAGGAGAAAGCTGCCAAGATGCCAACTCAAGAGGAGGCATCTGAGTATTTCTTGAAGACTAAAGAAGAGCAGCTTGGTTACTTGATTGCATCCACGCTGAGGATTGAGCAAAGTCTGGCCACCCTCACTAAGAATCAGCAGAGCCTAGAGAGAATCATGGAATAGAAGTTCTACGACTTGGATGTCAAAGTAACGGAAGTTCAGTCTGCAGTGGAGCAGCTCCAAGAGGACATGCAGGAGAGGAGAGGCAGGACTACCACTCATGCCTTTGCCAGAGTGCCACGAGGCCCGAGGTCATCTGCCGTGCCAGTTGCTGACACAAGAGCCACCACCTCAGCACCAGCCACAGCCTCAGTTCCACCAGCTCCAGCATCTACTTTAGCTCCAACTCCAGCGACTACTTCAGCATCTACCGAAGCCTTCGTCCTTGGAGTGATCCGGACTCCACCACCACCTGAAGATCAAGCCTGAGCGTCGATCTAGTGCTATGCATTTTCTAGGAACTTTTTGGTAACTTGTTGCCAAAGGGGGAGAAGATGTATAGATCATAGGCTTCGAGAGAGAGAGTGTTTCTTTTCTCTCTTGCTTTATTTGGTGGTTTTTCGAACTTGTTTGCTTTTGAGTGCTTGAGATACTACGTCATTATTTGTGAGACATTGATGATCATGTGTTTGATCCTAAGCTACACTTAATGCTTGCTTAATGCTATTATCTTATCTATCTTATGTGATCATTCATTATTCTTGGTGATGAGTGCATGTATTTCATTCTTATCATTTTAAGCGCTCCACCAAGATGTATGTGACATGGAAGAGTAACCCATGGCTCTAACTCTTTGTGCATTTGCAGTCCAAAGCAAATTTTAAATATGCACAAATTTAGGGGGAGCTCTTACTTATCACATACTTCTCAAAGCGACGATATATTTCATGCTTATTATCATTTGTTGAAGCTTTGATCTATATGTTGTCATCAATTACCAAAAAGGGGGAGATTGAAAGTGCAACTATCCCTAGGTGGTTTTGGTAATTCATAACAACATATAGCTCATTGAGCTAATGCTATTCCAAGATGATTATTTCAGGAAAGCTCAATGATTGGCATGGCATGGATGTGAAAGTGGAACCCTCGAAATGCTAAGGACAAAGGATTGGCTCAAGATCAAAAGCTCAAGACTCTTCATTTTATATTTTAGTGATCCAAGATCACATTGAGTCTTTAGGAAAAGCCAATACTATTAAGGAGGGATGAGGTGTTGCTTAATGAGCCTCTTGCTTCATGTGCTTAGTGATATGCTCCAAAACCCTCAACTACTTTCCCATATCCACATATGACCTAAACCCTAAGCGAAACTCGGTCCTACCGATTCTTCCTATCCGGCGCCATCGAGTTTCACTTGTCATTAGCCACTGCCAAACCCTAGCAATTCGGTCCTACCGATAGGGATCTCGGTCTCACCGAGATGGGGTTGCAAACTCTCTGTTTCCCTTTCGTAACTTTTCGGTCCCACTGAAAGAGCGAATTGGTCCCACCGTGATTGCAATGTAAACTCAGTGTTTCCCCTTTGTAACTTTTCGGTCTCACCGAGTTCCACTCGGTCTCACCGAAAGAGCAAATCGGTCCCACCGAGTTTGCCTGACCAACTCTCTGGTTAGCTAATTACCAAATTCGGTCTCACCGTGTTTGTGTAATCGGTCTCACCGAGATTACGTTATGCCCAAACCCTAACCATATCGGTCCTACCGAGTTGCTTGTCAGTCCCACCGAAAATCACTAACGGTCACTAGGTTTACATTTTCGGTCCGACCGAGCTTATTGATTCGGTCCCACCGAGATTGGAAAACTGTGTAACGGTTGGATTTTGTGTGGAGGCTATATATACCCCTCCACCTCCTTCTCATTCAGTGAGAGAGCCATCAGAACACACACACATTCCAACTCATATGTTCTGAGAGAGAACCACCTACTCATGTGTTGAGACCAAGACATTCCATTCCTACCATATGAATCTTGATCTCTAGCCTTCCCAAGTTGCTTTCCACTCAAACCCTCTTTCCACTAAATCCAAATCCTATGAGAGAGAGTTGAGTGTTGGGGAGACTATCATTTGAAGCACAAGAGCAAGGAGTTCATTACCTACACACCATTTGTTACTTCTTGGAGAGTGGTGTCTCCTAGATTGGCTAGGTGTCACTTGGGAGCCTCCGACAAGATTGTGGAGTTGAACCAAGGAGTTTGTAAGGGCAAGGAGATCGCCTACTTCGTGAAGATCTACCGCTAGTGAGGCAAGTCCTGTGTGGGCGATGGCCATGGTGGGATAGACAAGGTTGCTTCTTCGTGGACCCTTTATGGGTGGTTGCTTCTTCGTGGACCCTTCATGGGTGGAGCCCTGTGTGGACTCGCGCAACTGTTACCCTTGGGTGGAGCCCTGTGTGGACTCGCGCAACCGTTACCCTTCGTGGGTTGAAGTCTCCATCAACGTGGATGTAGGATAGCACCACCTATCCGAACCACGGGAAAAACATCCGTGTCTCCAATTGCGTTTGAATCCTCCAAACCTTTCCCTTTACATTCTTGCAAGTTGCATGATTTACTTTCCGCTGCCAATATACTCTTTGCATGCTTGCTTGAATTGTGTGATGATTGCTTGACTTGTCCTACAATAGCTAAAATCTGCCAAGAACTAAAATTGGGAAAAGGTTAAGTTTTTATTTGGTCAAGTAGTCTAATCACCCCCCTTCTAGACATACTTCGATCCATGAACCTTTTTATATGGAGACATACCCATAGGATTTTTGTATGCAGTTCTATAGGCCCATAATGCATCATAAAGTTTCTTGGACCAATTCCTTCTAGATCTATTAACAGTCTTTTACAAAATTAATTTAAGCTCTCTATTGCTCAGTTCTACTTGACCACTAGATTGTGGATGATATGGAGATGCAATTCTATGATTGACATCATACTTAGCAAGCATCTTACGAAAAGCACCATGAATAAAATGTGAACCGCCATCAGTCATTATATATCTAGGGACTCCAAACCTTGGAAAAACAACTTCTTTAAGCATCTTAATAGAGGTGTTATGATCAACACTACTAGTTGGAACACTACAAAAAAAGACACATCCGTGACATTTTGGGCCGAACGAAATTTTTTCTGTCATACTTATGACACTTCTATGATGATAATTGTGACAAAACCCAGTATCATCATAGATGTGGTGGGGTCCTACTTCTATGACAAAAAATCATGACAGAAAATGGGCTTTTCGTCCTAGGCGGGCCGGAGACGCAGCTGCATGACATTCTTTGGGCCGTCCACGACGGAAAAAACCATGGTAGAAGCGAGGGCGAGGAAAATATTGGGGTGTTCCCGGTTACGGTGGGTGGTCGGGGCCGAGCGATGCACGTTTATCTCGTACACGCACGCGTATGGGTGCGAGGCGTTGGCTCTAACTGAACCTGAGCGAGGCATTGGGCTCTAACTGAACCCGAGAGATTGCACTGCAGGCTACGCGTTACTGAACCCGAGTGATCGATCGATGGGTGTTAACTGAACCCGATCGAGCGATTCCTTCGCTACTACTGCTAACTAAAGCCGATCGATGCTGCCTCTAGATGAACAGTGAGCGTTGTTGGGGGGGGGGGTTGGATGAACAGTTCCCGGTGGGGGTGGATGAACAGGACCCCGTGGTGTTGCCTCTGGATGAACAGTGAGCCTTGCTGGGGGGTTTGGATGAACAGTTCCTGGTGGGGGTGGATGAACAGGACCCCATGGTGTTGCCTCTGGATGAATAGGACCCCGATCGATCAAGCCGGTTGGGGCTTGATGAATAGGACCCCGTGGAGGGCTGGATGAACAGGACCACCCCATGGAGGGCAGGATGAACAGTAGACGGTGGAGGGCTGGATGAACAGTAGCCCGTGGAGGGGTGGTTGAACAAGAGCTCGTGGAGAGGGCTGGTTGAACAGTAGCCGGTGGAATAGCGCGCGGTGGAGACTGGATGAACAGGAGCCCGTGGATGAACAGTCGCAGGTGGAGGTTGTAGGAGGTCGACGGTGGATGAACAGTAGCCCGTGGAGGCTGGACGGGGTCGACGGTGGAGATGAACAGTATCCCGTGGAGTCCCGTTTTGCGGTATGCCACACCCCTCCCGATGAACAGGACCCCTGTTTCGACCGTAGCGCTCCAACACAAGTCCGTTTCCTCCGTTTTGCGGTACGCCACACCCCTCCCGATCATCAGGACCCCCGTTTCGACCGCAGGAGGTCCGTTTCCTTTGTTTTGCGGTACGCCAGACCCCTCCCGATGAACAGGATCCCGTTTCAAACATGGCTGGTTGAACACAAGGCTGTTTCCTCTGTTCTACGGTACACCATGCCTCGTTTCCATCAGCTGTTCTGTCCAACCCTCCCGATGAACACGACGACACATTCCGTTCCGACCCAGCCGGTTGGCTCCCCATGAACACGACGACGACGCTGTTTCTCCGTTCCGACCCAGCCATGTACACGAGCCCTGGCCGCACGTATGCGTGAGTAGGCATTCGAGACCCTGCCCATATGTATGTACGTGGTCGTATTTTGTTTCTTGCACACTGGCCGCTGTACGTACGTGTACATGCTACATGCGCGCCTCTACTACGACACATGTGCACCTCTACATCGACCAGTATGTACGTACACGTTCGCGATCAGAATGACAATGCGACGTATGCTTCGACCAGGTGGGTCCCGACTGTCAGGCACTTCCTTGCGTGCGAAGATGTAGCTGGTGGGTCCCAGCAGTCAGGGGGGTGAATCGTATTTTTTTGCCCGGACGCACTTCCTTGCGTGTGAAGATGTAGCTGGTGGGTCCCAGCAGTCAGGGGGAAACATTTTTTTGCGAAATACGGTGGCCCATCCGGTGGGTCCCCGAGGTGGAGGAATAATTATTTTGCGCGTAACAAGGAGGCACTTCCTTGGTGCGGCCGTGGACCCAGCTGTCAGCCTCTCCACGTACAGTCCACGTCCGATGGAAGCCGTTCCTTGACCATGTTGACCACGCTGCGCCGAGAGCACCAGGGCGGTGGACGATGGCGAGGCCTAGGAAGGGGACGACGCATAGCCGGGGAAGATGCGGCAGTGGAAGCCCGTGCGGAGAGGAGTATGAGGGTTCACTGGTTCGGCTGTGGTGTGAGGCTGCCGTCGCCGTAGGGACTGGCCATCGGTGGGAATAGTATGGGGCGGTGAGGCCTCAGTGGCAGCACAGCCGGCCACGGGAGGCAGGAGCATGCGACACGACCGGCGTTGCTTTGGGCAGCTGGAGCAAGAAGACTAGAGGTTGAAGAAGCACTACGGCCGTTGGATGGACATCGTACGGTCACTGGAGCTAGAATTGTTCATATTGACTAAGTTGACAAAGCACTCCGTCCCCGTCAACTTAGTAGGCCCACAAGTCAGCCTCCCACCAAGGTGGGTCCCAACTAGCAGGGGGAGTATTTATTTTTTTGTGCGTAATAAGGAGGCACTTCCTTGCGTGCGAAGATATAGCTAGTGGGTCCGACCTGTCAGCGGTGGGAATGTTTTTTCGCGAAATACAGAGGCCCTTCCGATGGGTCCCAGCTGTCAGGTGGAGGAATCATTATTTTGCGTGTAATAAGGAGGCATTTCCTTGCGTGCGGCTGTGGACCCAGCTGTCAGTCTCTCCACGCATAGTCTACTTCCGATGGTGTCGTTCGTTGACCATGTTGACCACTCCGCGCCGAGCGCATCCAAGGTGGTGGACAACGGCGAGGCCCCGGACAGCAACGAGCTGGAGATGGGAAGACGCGGGAGTAGAGCCACAGACGGAGAGGTGTAAGAGGGTTAACTGGTTCTGGTGCGGTGTGGATCGGCAGTCGGTGGAGAAGAACAGGAGGTGTGGAGGGGTGGAGGGATGGCCTGGCCAACGGTGGTGTAGCGCTTCACAACGAAGCGTGCTAAGCAGAGCTGCTAGCAGCAGGAGGCGGGAGCAGGTGGTCCCGGCGGCGCTGGAGGAAGAAGACGAGAGATTGAAGATGGATGCCAGTCGTTGGATGTAAATCCAATGGCTAATGATGTCAGAATCATTTGTTGACTAAGTTGACAACGACTTGCATTGGCTTCGGCCTATTGGCCCACATTTCAGCCTCCAAAAATGTGGCACATATTCAACCCATTTTTTCCAGAATTTACAGTCTTTTTTTGCGGGGTAGAATCTACAGTCCATTTGATCTTTTTTGAATTACAGTCCATTAGCTGGGCTGGGTGAACAAATAATGTAGCGTCCATGCGGCCCATTTATGTTTTTCCTAAAAAATTATAGGCCATTTGCACTTTCTCGAAATACACGATTTTGCTGGGCTAATTCTAATTATAATGTTGGGGTGGACACAGCAATGTTATCAAAAAATAAACAGGGGCTGAGCATTTTGTTATATATATATATATATAAATAATAAGTGATTTATTATTACATTGGTCGTTAAATCTTACCATGCTTTTGTACACAATCACCAGGATTTTCGTTGCCAAAAAAAATCCAGGATTTTATTGTTAAGAAATTATTTTTATAAGTTAACAAGATGTGGGATATTGTTTTCTTACATATGTAAGTATCTGTTAAATATATGATGACAATAAAAATAATATATAATAACATATAAAATAATTTAAATATATATAATATAGTTAGAAGGGAAACATAAGTTGGACCAGACGTTCCTATTCTTATATAGAAAAATAGAACAGACCTCTGCATTTTCTTCAAAAAAATAATACATAAATTGGGCTGCCGATGTTTCAGGAAAAATAAAACCTTGGATGGGAGGTCCATAGGCCGGTCGATACATGACGGCCCTCAAGAAAATACAAATAGGCCTATGGACCTCCCATCTGAGGTCGTCGGCTGTGCATGTTAAAAAAGAAAACCATGATGGGGCAGCCCAAAAGCCAGATGATACTTGCTGCCCAATGATAATAAATGATACCTGCAGCTCCCTGGCTTCGTTGTGAATTTATCTCCTATAGTAACTACGTTGAAGCACCTAAAAAAATGTAACTATGTTGACAAACCCGTGGGCCCCAGCGTTAGTGTAGCATTAGGAGGAACTATTTTTTCGATGAGGCACTTGCTTGCGTACGGCCATAGACCTGGTGGGTCCCGACTGTCCGCCTCTCCACGTACAGTCCTCTCCAGATTCCTCTCATTTGTCCAGCATGTTCACAACGGCAGACAACAGTGTTGTGGAGAGCACACAAAGGCGCAGGAGGAGATCCCACCACCTGAGGAAAGTGCCTTATTAGTAACGAAACAACTGAACTAGCCCAGTGGCCGAGTGACACTACCCGACAACTGTTCCACCCGGGTTCGATTCCACCTGTGCAAAGAAAATATCTCCAAATTTTGTCCCTCTGCCTTTATTGACATGTGGGTTCCAATTGTCATCTACTCACACCATGTCCTACACTTGCCAAAACTTCTCCCTCGTTTTCTCTATTTTCACACACTCAACATTGTGTGGGCATTTTGAAAATAGCAAATCTTTTTGACTGTGCATCATATGAAGATGTGCTATGCATGAATGTTGATCAACATGATGTTAACTGGCTGGTAGTTCCAGTTTCGACCATGAATAAAACTTCCGGCATGATGTTAACACTGTTTGAAAAGGTCGTGTTAATATAAATGGACTGCCTCTGAAAGTTGCAGTTTCTTATCTGAAACTTAACTTGGAGTTTCTTCTCTGAGAATCACATTGTCTGCACTTTTATACTCCTATGAAACTACATTTTTTAAGTGCTAAAAATAGATATCTAGAATTCATAAAATACTTCATATGCTCAATACTGCAAATCTGAAATTCTAAAGACATTCATATCTGAAAGTACTCTCAAAATACACAACACAAAACACAATTCACAACCTGCAAATGCTAACAATCCTAAGCTCCTCCTGAAAATTCACAACCTGCCCGACTATTGGTTTTGGGTGGGGGGGGGGCAATCCCGCCTATTCCTCGGCGGCAGACAGCCGCCCTGTGAGACGATGTGAACGAAGAGGGAGGGGATGGCGGGGAAGCATCACCGGGCCAATTGTTTTTTCTCCTCTTGTACTTGGGTTCGGTCGACGAAGACTCCACCGGCTCGCTCTGGCACGACACCCTCACAAACGGCACCCTGTAGATGCTCGATCCTTCAACCTCTAATGGATGCTCCATCTGGGATCGATACTCCCACCAGCGCTCCCTCATGATCGGATTCGGTGAATCTGTTTGCTCCATGGCCCAGAGGAGCAGCTCTATGTACTTGATACGTCTCCAACGTCTCTATAATTTTTGATTGCTCCATGCTATATTATCTACTGTTTTGGGCAATATTGGGCTTTATTTTCCACTTTTATATTATTTTTGGGAATAACCAATTAACCGGAGGCCCAGCCCAGATTTGCTGTTTTATGCCTATTTCAGTGTTTCGAAGAAAAGGAATATCAAACGGAGTCGAAACGGAACGAAATCAACTAGATAAGTTATTTTTGGAAGGAAACCTACTGGATAGACATGGACCCTACGTCAAAAGATGAAAGAGGAGCTCACGAGGGTAGGGGGCGCGCCCACCCCCTGGGGCGCGCCCCCCTGCCTCGTGGCCACCCCTTCGGTCCGCCGACGTACTCCTTTCACCCATATATACCCACGTATCCTAAAACTTCCAGAACGCACAATAGATCAGGAGTTCTGCCGCCAGAAGCCTCCGTAGCCACCGAAAGCCAATCTAGACCCGTTCCGGCACCCTGCCGGAGGGGGCAATCCTTCTCCGGTGGCCATCTTCATCATCCCAGTGCTCTCCATGACGAGGAGGGAGTAGTTCTCCCTCGGGGCTGAGGGGATGTACCAGTAGCTATGTGTTTGATCTCTCTCTCGCTCTCTCTCTCGTGTTCTTGATTTGGCACGATCTTGATGTATCGCGAGCTTTGCTATTATAGTTGGATCTTATGTTTTTCCTCCCCCTCTACTCTCTTGTAATGAATTGAGTTTCCCCTTTGAAGTTATCTTATCGGATTGAGTCTTTAAAGATTTGAGAACACTTGATGTATGTCTTGTCGTGGATATCTTTGGTGACAATGGGATATCACGTGATTCACTTGATGTATGTTTTGGTGACCAACTTGCGGGTTCCGCCCATGAACCTATGCATAGGGGTTGGCACACGTTTTCATCGTGATTCTCCGGTAGAACTTTGGGGCACTCTTTGAGGTCCTTTGTGTTGGTTGAATAGATGAATCTGAGATTGTGTGATGCATATCGTATAATCATACCCATGGATACTTGAGGTGACATTGGAGTATCTAGGTGACATTAGGGTTTTGGTTGATTTGTGTCTTAAGGTGTTATTCTAGTACGAACTCTAGGGCTGTTTGTGACACTTATAGGAATAGCCCAACGGATTGATTGGAAAGAATAACTTTGAGGTGGTTTCGTACCCTACCATAGTCTCTTCGTTCGTTCTCCGCTATTAGTGACTTTGGAGTGACTCTTTGTTGCATGTTGAGGGATAGTTATATGATCCAATTATGTTATTATTGTTGAGGGAACTTACACTAGCGAAAGTATGAACCCTAGGCCTTATTTCCACACATTGCAATACCGTTTACGCTCACTTTTATCATTCATTACCTTGCCGTTTTTCTATTTTTAGATTACAAATATCTTTATCTACTATCGATATTGCACTTGTATCACCATCTCTTCGCCGAACTAGTGCACCTATACAATTTACCATTGTATTGGGTGTGTTGGGGACACAAGAGACTCTTTGTTATTTGGTTGCAGGGTTGCTTGAGGGAGACCATCTTCATCCTATGCCTCCTATGGATTGATAAACCTTAGGTCATCCACTTGAGGTAAATTTGCTACTGTCCTACGAACCTCTGCACTTGGAGGCCCAACAACGTCTACAAGAAGAAGGTTGTGTAGTAGACATCAAGCTCTTTTCTGGCGCCGTTGCCGGGGAGGTGAGTGCTTGAAGGTATATCTTTAGATCTTGCAATCGAGTCTTTTAGTTTCTTGTTTTATCACTAGTTTAGTTTATAAAAGAAAACTAAAAGAATGGAATTGAGTTTGTCTCATACGCTTCACCTTTTTAATATATTTCGTGAGTATGATGGAAAGGATAATTGTGCTCAAGTGCTAGAAGAAGAAATCTATAAAATGTTTGGCACTAAATATTTGAATGATAAGGATGATTGCAATGTTGTTAGTATGAATTCCTTGAATATCCATGATGCTAATGATATGCAAAGCCACAAGCTTGGGGATGCTATGTTTGATGAAGATGATATTTTTTATCCCCCAAGTTTTGATGAGAAAATTCATTATGATGAAAGGATGCCTCCTATCTACGATGATTATTGTGATGACACATATGCTTTAAAGAATAATGATAACCATGAAACTTGTCATCTTGATCTTAATTTTCAATCACATGAAAGTTATTTTGTTGAGTTTGCTCCCACTATTATTCATGAGAAGAATTTTGCTTATGTGGAGAGTAGTAAATTTTCTATGCTTGTAGATCATGAAAAGAATGCTTTATGTGCTGGTTATATTGTTGAATTCGTTCATGATTCTACTGAAAATTATTATGAGGGAGGAATATATGCTTGTAGGAATTGCAATAATATCAAGTTTCCTCTCTATGTGCTTAAAGTCTCGAAGTTATGCTTGTTTTGCCCTCCTATGCTAGTTGATTCTTGTTCCCATAAGTTGTTTGCTCACAAAATCCCTATGCATAGGAAGTGGGTTAGACTTAAATGTTCTAGTCATATTCTTCATGATGCTCTTTTTATGTTTCATTTCTTATCTTTTATGTGAGCATCATTGACATCATCATGCCTAGCTAGGGGCGTTAAACGATAGCGCTTGTTGGGAGGCAACCCAACTTTATTTTTCCTTGCTTTTTGTTACTGTTTAGTAATAAATAATTCATCTAGCCTCTGTTTAGATGTGGTTTTATGCTTTTAATTAGTGTTTGTGCCAAGTAGAACCTTTGGGAAGACTTGGGGAAAGTCTTGTTGATCATGCTGTCAAAAACAGAAACTTTAGCACTCACGAGAATTGCTGCCTTTTTTATTTGGAGAGTGCTATTTAGTTAATTCTTTTTTGAAGATGATTAATAGATAAATTCCTCATGTCCAGCAATTTATTTGAGAATTTTATGAGTTCCAGAAGTATACGTTTGATTCAGATTACTACAGACTGTTCTGTTTTTGACAGATTCTGGTTTTCGTGTGTTGTTTGCTTATTTTGATGAATCTATGGCTAGTGAAATAGTTTATAAACCATAGAGAACTTGGAATACAGTAGGTTTAACACCAATATAAATAAATAATGAGTTCATTACAGTACCTTGAAGTGGTCTTTTGTTTTCTTATACTAACGGAGCTTACGAGTTTTCTGTTAAGTTTTGTGTTAGGAAGTTTTCAAGTTTTGGGTAAGGATTCGATGGACTATGGAATAAGGAGTGGCAAGAGCCTAAGCTTGGGGATGCCCCGGAAGTCATCCCCTCTTTCGTCTCCGTTCACCGGTAACTTTATTTGGAGCTATATTTTTATTCACCACATGATATGTGTTTTGCTTGGAGCGTCAATTTATTTTGTTAGTATTTTCTTGCTGTTATTTAGAACAATGTTTTGCATCTTTTATTTCAATAAAAGTGGCATTGATAGCCTTTACTATGCCTATTTTAGAAGTCTTCATGTTGCTGTTTGAAAACAGAAAGTTTACCGCTGTTGCAATAATTCCCTAGAAAAGTCAGAATGTGATAAAATGTTGAAACCTTTTGCATATTAAGCTCTGATAGATTTACTACAGTGGGAATTTTATTTCATAATTTTTGGAGCTAGGTAAGTATGGATGTTGCAGTATTCTTTACAGACTATCCTGTTTAGGCAGATTTCTGTTATGTTTGCATTGTTTGCATATGTTTGCTTCTTTAATGATTCTATTTGAGGATAGGACTATTAAATATGCAGAGGCATTTAGTATGCCATGTTGAATAATAATTTTAGTGATTTGCTACAGTAGAGTATGATAAGGTTTTTGCAATGGTTTATACTAACTTATCTCACGAGTCCTTGTTGAGTTTTATGTGGATGAAGCTTTTGAGATTTAGGGAGACCGTGATATGAGAGGAATTAAGGAGACACAAAGGCTCAAGCTTGGGGATGCACAAGGCATCCCAAGATAATATTTCAAGAAGTCTCAAGCATCTAAGCTTGGGGATGCCCCGGTTGGCATCCTACCTTTCTTCTTCAACAAACTATCGGTTAGTATCGGTTGATCCTAAGTTTTTGCTTCTTCACATGATGTATGCTATTCTTAGATTTAATTTTATTTTGCTTTGCTTGCTTTTTGAATAGAATACCAAGATCTGAAATTATTAAATGTTAGAGATTCTTCACATAGTTGCATAATTATTCGACTACTCATTGATCTTCACTTATATCTTTCAGAGTAGTTTGTCGTTTGCTCTAGTGCTTCACTTATATCTTTTTAGAGCACGGTGGTGGTATTATAGAAATAGATGAACTCTCATGCTTCACTTATATCATTTTGAGAGTTTTAAATAGCATGGTAATTTGCTTAAATAATCCTAATATGCTAGGCATCCAAGAATAGTAAAAACTTTCATATAGAGTATTGAATACTAAGAGAAGTTTGATGCTTGATGATTGTTTTGAGATATGGAGATGGTGATATTAGAGTCATGCTAGTTGAGTAGTTGTGAATTTGAGAAATACTTGTGTTGAAGTTTGTGATTCCCGTAGCATGCACGTATGGTGAACCGTTATGTGATGAAGTCGGAGCATGATTTATTTATTGATTGTCTTCCTTATGAGTGGCGGTCGGGGACGAGCGATGGTCTTTTCCTACCAATCTATCCCCCTAGAAGCATGCGCGTAGTACTTTGCTTTGATAACTTGTAGATTTTTGCAATAAGTATGTGAGTTCTTTATGACTAATGTTGAGTCCATGGATTATACGCACTCTCACCCTTCCACCATTGCTAGCCTCTCTAGTACCGCGCATCTTTCACCGGTACCATAAACCCACCATATACCTTCCTCAAAACAGCCACCATACCTACCTATTATGGCATTTCCATAGCCATTCCGAGATATATTGCCATGCAACTTTCCATTGTTCCGTTTACTATGACACGCTTCATCATTGTCATATTGCTTTGCATGATCATGTAGTTGACATCGTATTTGTGGCAAAGCCACCATTCATAATTCTTTAATACATGTAACTCATGCATCATTGCACATCCTAGTACACCGCCGGAGGCATTCATATAGAGTCATATCTTGTCTTAAGTATCGAGTTGTAAATCTTGAGTTGTAAGAAAATAAAAGTGTGATGATTATCATTATTAGAGCATTGTCCCAGTGAGGAAAGGATGATGGAGATTATTATTCCCCCACAAGTCGGGTTGAGACTCCGGACGAAAAAAAGAGGCCAAAGAAGCCCCCAAAAAAGAGGCCATAAAAAAAGAGAAGGCCCAAATAAAAATAATCTAAAAATAATAAAAAAATGAGAGAAAAAGAGAGAAGGGACAATGCTACTATCCTTTTACCACACTCGTGCTTCAAAGTAGCACCATGATCTTCATGATAGAGAGTCTCCTATGTTGTCACTTTCATATACTAGTGGGAATCTTTCATTATAGAACTTGGCTTGTATATTCCAATGATGGGCTTCCTCAAAATGCCCTAGGTCTTCGTGAGCAAGCGAGTTGGATGCACACCCACTAGTTTCTTTTGTTGAGCTTTCATATACTTATAGCTCTAGTGCATCCGTTGCATGGCAATCCCTACTCACTCACATTGATATCTATTGATGGGCATCTCCATAGCCCGTTGATACGCCTAGTCGATGTGAGACTATCTTCTCCCTTTTTGTCTTCTCCACAACCACCATTCTATTCCACCTATAGTGCTATGTCCATGGCTCACGCTCATGTATTACGTGAAGATTGAAAAAGTTTGAGAACATCAAAAGTATGAAACAATTGCTTGGCTTGTCATCGGGGTTGTGCTTGATTTAAATACTTTGTGTGGTGAAGATAGAGCATAGCCAGACTATATGATTTTGTAGGGATAGCTTTCTTTGGCCATGATATTTTGAGAAGACATAATTGCTTTATTAGTATGCTTGAAGTATTATTATTTTTATGTCAATATGAACTTTTTGTCTTGAATCTTTCGGATCTGAATATTCATATCACAAGTACGAAGAATTACATTGAAATTATGCCAACTAGCATTCCACATCAAAAATTATCTTTTTATCATTTAGCTACTCGAGGACGAGTAGGAATTAAGCTTGGGGATGCTTGATACGTCTCCAACGTATCTATAATTTTTGATTGCTCCATGCTATATTATCTACTGTTTTGGGCAATATTGGGCTTTATTTTCCACTTTTATATTATTTTTGGGACTAACCTATTAACCGGAGGCCGAGCCCAGATTTGCTATTTTATGCCTATTTCAGTGTTTCGAAGAAAAGGAATATCAAACGGAGTCGAAACGGAACGAAATCAACTATAGAAGTTATTTTTGGAAGGAAACCTACCGGATAGACTTGGACCCTACGTCAGAAGATGAAGCAGGAGCTCATGAGGGTAGGGGGTGCGCCCCCTACCTCGTGGCCACCCCTTCGGTCCACCGACGTACTCCTTTCACCCATATATACCCACGTATGCTAAAACTTCCAGAACGCACAATAGATCGGGAGTTCTACCGCCAGAAGCCTCCGTAGCCACCGAAAGCCAATCTAGACCCGTTCCGGCACCCTGCCGGAGGGGGCAATCCTTCTCCGGTGGCCATCTTCATCATCCTGGTGCTCTCCATGACAAGGAGTGAGTAGTTCTCCCTCGGGGCTGAGGGGATGTACCAGTAGCTATGTGTTTGATCTCTCTCTCTCGTGTTCTTGATTTGGCACGATCTTGATGTAGCGCGAGCTTTGCTATTATAGTTGGATCTTATGTTTCTCCTCCCCCTCTACTCTCTTGTAATGAATTGAGTTTCCCCTTTGAAGTTATCTTATCGGATTGAGTCTTTAAAGATTTGAGAACACTTGATGTATGTCTTGCCGTGGATATCTGTGGTGACAATGTGATATCACGTGATTCACTTGATGTATGTTTTGGTGACCAACTTGCGGGTTCCGCCCATGAACCTATGCATAGGGGTTGGCACACGTTTTCATCGTGATTCTCCGGTAGAACTTTGGGGCACTCTTTGAGGTCCTTTGTGTTGGTTGAATAGATGAATCTGAGATTGTGTGATGCATATCATATAATCATACCCACGGATACTTGACGTGACGTTGGAGTATCTAGGTGACATTAGGGTTTTGGTTGATTTGTTTCTTAAGGTGTTATTCTAGTACGAACTCTAGGGCTGTTTGTGACACTTATAGGAATAGCCCAACGGATTGATTGGAAAGAATAACTTTGAGGTGGTTTCGTACCCTACCATAGTCTCTTCATTCATTCTCCGCTATTAGTGACTTTGGAGTGACTCTTTTTTGCATGTTGAGGGATAGTTATATGATCCAATTATGTTATTATTGTTGAGGGAACTTACACTAGCGAAAGTATGAACCTAGGCCTTATTTCCACACATTGCAATACCATTTACGCTCACTTTTATCATTCGTTACCTTGCTGTTTTTATATTTTCAGATTACAAATATCTTTATCTACTATCCATATTGCACTTGTATCACCATCTCTTCGCCGAACTAGTGCACCTATACAATTTACCATTGTATTGGATGTGTTGGGGACACAAGAGACTCTTTGTTATTTGGATGTAGGGTTGCTTGAGAGAGACCATCTTCATCGTATGACTCCTACGGATTGATAAACCTTAGGTCATCCACTTGAGGGAAATTTTCTACTGTCCTACAAACCTCTGCACTTGGAGGCCCAGCAACGTCTACAAGAAGAAGGTTGTGTAGTAGACATCAGTACTCCCGCGCGACTCCCTCCAGGAGTATCACCGCCTTTTCGCTCTGTTGCAAATATTTGGCCATGGATGTCACCGTCGCCGCTAGTTTGTCCTTGTTGTTAAACCAAGACTGTATCTCCAACATCCTAGCTAGCTTCACAGGGTCGCTGTCTACGATCCTCAAGTATCAGTTGTACTCCTCCATCGATCTACTTCTCCACAGCACCTTCACTCGCCGGCGGTGGTTTTTGAATGGAAGAGGAGAGGAGCAGTGCTAGTTTTGGTTTAGAACGGGAGAGGAGCGACGCTGGTTTTGGACTGGAATAGGAGAGGAGGGGCGGTGGTTTTGAAATGGAAGAGGAGAGGAGCGGCGCTGGATTTAGATTGGAACAGGAGAGGAGCGGCGATGGTTTAAGAGGAGAAGAGCGGAAGATCGTCGCTGGTCTTGGAAGTATGTTTTTGTTTTGCGTATTTTGGGTCAAAGTTTGACCACGTACTGTATTTGACAAGCAAAATGTGAATGCATGTCACCAAAAATTGTATCGTTTGGTTCGTATCTGAATGTACTTTCAAATTATATTATTTTTGCAACGTATAACATATATTTTATTTGCGAAAATCATGGTCAATTATGACCCAGAATGAAAGGGAGACTAGTTAATGTGGGGTCGCTTTCTTAATTGAAGGGTAAATTGATTTTGATTTTGATCCAGTCACAGCGCGCCGACCCTCTCATCCAATCCTAAATCACTGCCGCACGCTTCTCTCCCTCTTCTCCATTGCAAAACCACCTGCTCTCCTCTCCACCATCTCCATTCCAAAACCACCGTCTCGCCTCTCCCTCTTCTCCATTGCAAAACCACCTCCTCTCTCCCCGGACGATGATCTATGGAGGGGATGCAGTAGCGAATCAGGCAGATCACCAGCTGCGACCAGGAAAAGTTAGCCAGGTTGAAGGAGATCCTTTCTTGGTTTGACAATGAGTGGATTTCAAGGACGGGGCTTTTCCCACGCGGTAGGCGGGGCAGTTCCACCTAGTCGGTTCGACAAAGACGGGAGAAGATGAGGGAGTAGGCTGCTGCAAACGTAGGGCTGTGTGATTTGAAAGTGAGTTACTGCTGGACAGGTGGGGCCAAGTGATTTGACTTGCCATTATCATTTTAACTGCGGCGCTACGACCGGCTTGAATCTCCCGATTCCTGACCACCTCCATACAGGTGCCTCTCCCGATGCTCCACCATGTAGAGGCTGGCTCTTGCTTGAGAGCCCACTCCTCCACTTTTTCCTTGCCTCTTTCCCCCACATATGCAAAAATGCCATGTAAAGCGGGCTTATAGCCCACTATTGTACTTGATCCTACAGGTGCTAAGCCTGCCACATAGGCATAAAGTCTGATGTGGCAAGTTAATTAAGAAGAGAGAGACTAGTTTGGTGACCCCAGGAAGAAACGGTGATAAGCGTGTGCACCAAGATGAAGCAAACTTAGCAACAAAAAACTAAGCACCTATGCATTGGGGACTTGAGTTGCTAAGCCATTTAATGCCCATAGCACCTCATCTAAGCACCATTTCATTGGAAGAGGTCACTCCTTGGCAAATGCAATAAATACTATGAAGAAAGAGATAGAGAGAAGTAAACAAAAAAAATACTCTCATAGCCAACCTTATAGCTAACCTTGTTGTATGAGTGACTAAGTGATGACTATGTATGACGGTCGTGTTATAGCCAACATCAGATAGCCTAACGCATCGTGTTAAATCTCCAAGGGCGCGACCGCGCGAGCGAGGCGACGGTCGTGGTAGGCGCGACCATGATACAGGGTGCTGGCAGCCCTTGGATCTGAGATCGAACGGTCGCATGCTAAGTTGCTGAAAATTTGCAGAATAACCCTCCATGATAGGATATTCACCCATAGGTCTAGAATCACGCCATGCAACCGTTCGATCTCAGATCCAAGGGCTCTCGGAAGCCCGTATCATGAGAGAATGGAAAGCTTCGTATCACCTGTAATTTTCCCGACGCTTGACATGACATCAAAAGCCATTTAATTGGGCGTCGAGTAGACATGACATCTAATTGGACCCCATAGTAATGTGCATGAATCCATTTATCCACCAGACAAGCCACTACCCTGCCATTCGCACGCGCCCCCACACGACATTTTTACAATCGATAAACCGCTCCTAGTCATCCCGTCCTTTCACATTACGGCAGTTCCACTAATCCTAACCTTCCTCCCAAATCCATGGCGTCCCAAATATCCATGATCGGCGGTGAGTACAAGGTTAGAACCATCACCGGCGATGAGTTCGACGTCATTTACACCCGTTCTTCCGCAATGGTGAAAGAATGCCTTGCTCGCTTCAAAAGCATGTTCGAAAACTCAAATGATGAGTGGGTCGCTGGGCTAGATGTTGAGTATACCATAGTCCTGGGAAGCGAGAAGAAACTAAAGGAGGAAGAGAAGAAGAAGCCCGCCGTGATCCAGGTTTGCGTGCATGACTTATGCTTGGTCTACCACATATGCCATGCCGACGTTGAGTGCGAGGAATTGAAGGACTTCCTCAAGGGCGGCCGAGTCAAATTCGTTACTGTAGACTTTAGGAACGACAAGGAAATCCTGGGTCGGATAGGCCTCGTTGTAGGCGACCCCTTCGACCTCCAGAAGGAAGGGCTGGTGCCCTCCCTTGATCAACCTTCAATGCTGAACCTGGCAGGAGCCATGGTTCATCCTATGTACGGTGAACTGAAGAAAGCTCCGCACACGTTTCATCGTGCATGGCAGTGGACTGTACTAGATATAGACCACATCCACTATCCTGCAATGGATGGCTACCTTTGTTTCAATATCTACAAGGGGTGGATGAAGAGCAAGAGCCAAGTGTGCGGTTCAAGCAAAGAAGTATCGTCCAAGAGGAAGAAGGACAAGGACGAAGTCGAGGACGTGGACGAGGACTCCGAGTAAGGTGGCAGTGTCGTTGCTCATGGTGGTTCTAATGCAGTGTCTACCGGATTAGTTGCTTAGTTTAATTTCTGGTGTGCTTAGTTTTATTTGAGGGGTGTGTTGTGCTGAACCCCCAGCAGAACTATGCTATGTTTCTTCTCGTTATATTTCGTACATTTCATCTTTTAGTTGGTATAGTACTACCACTCGTTTCTTGACATTATATACGTACAATATATATGGCCAACATCATATAGCCAGCACTTTAGTTGTCAAAGAATTTCAGGGTGCTTAGTTTTGTCAAAAAATTCTAGGGTGCTTAGTTTTATTTGAGGGGTGTGTTGTGCTGGACACCATTAACTTATCATTGTGAGAATCGGCTTATTTTTGTCATGTAACATGGTCAACGGGTTTGACGTGAAAATAACAATGTCTAATGGCATTTCTGAGAAAACATCTAACTTAACGATGGCACTTTTTAGATATCTAATTGCATTGTTTAGCAGGCATCTCATGGATCAATGGCATTTTTTGCTGTCCGATTTGGAAGGCGCACATATTAACAATCAACAAAGTCATTTTGGAACAAGTGCTGTCACGTTACAATTGGAAACACAAGTATTATTGAAACCGTGGGTGTTCTATTTACCATTTACGTGCCACCACGCGTCCCCTTTTTTTATTAGCTAGGAGGCGCCGTGTAGGGTAGCTATTTGAGTACGGGAGGCGCGCGATCAGACCCCTGCGCGTGCCTATCGGGAGGAGAGCCCTTTGACCTCCATTTGCCGTCCACCTCTCTCCCAAGGTCTGCATGAATGGCGCCCGAGCCTCTGTTTAATGGCGTGGCAATGTCTCACTCGACTGAGATTTAAGAGAGAAAAAAGAAAATTTGAAAAGAAAATTTTGCATGGATCTTGATGTAAGATCCTACGGACCTATATAGCATCTACTGCGACTTATAGCAAGAATGATGAATATATATAAGGACGATGAGAGTGGATAATAATTGTCTTACATAATTAGGAAGATAATTAAAAAAGCCACATGCGGCTATGCCCGAAATACACAAGGGAGAAAGAAGAAGGAAGACGCATACAACGATCTGGCTCGTTGATCTCTACTTTCTTTATGCGCTGCAGGTCGCAGAGACTAGTTCTTGTGGTGGGCGATGATATCTTTCATCAGTTTCATGTCCTTAATACGCTGCTTGGCATCATCCATGAATTCCTCCACCAGCCTGTTGCGCTTGATGCGGAGCATGGCATTCTCGTCCATAAGTTTCTCGATGATGACGCCCGTCCTCTGCAACACGACAGCTGTCTCCTCCTCCTGCTTCGCCCTTCCGGCGATCTTCGCCCTCAGCAGGTTGCGCTCACCCCAGAGCTTCGCATTGCCCTCCCCCAGTTGCTGGATGACGCCGGTAGCCTCGTCCTGCATCCTCGCCCAGCCGGAGATCTGATCCATCTGGCTATGGACTATCGCATGCATGCGCCTATAAGAGTCCTCGCCTGCCTGCGAGAAATTTTCCCAGGCCGCCGCTGCACCGCAGGACCTCCTTGCTGCTTCGGCGGCACGGCGGGACATCTCTGCTGCTTAGGCGGAATGTTCGGACCAGTCTGCTACATCAACGGTGCGGCGGGACCTCCGTTCTGCTTCGGCGGCGCGGCGGGACCTCTGTGCTGCCACTGCTGCGCGGCTAGACATGTCGGCTGCTTTCTCGGTGAGGCACGACATCTCTCGTGCTTCCTCTTCCATGCTCACCTCTCCCTGGTGGAAATCTCTCGACCCAGAACTCACGCTGGCTATGGCTTGATTGACTTGATTGTTTCTTGTGGATGAGGAGTTGAGGAGGAATGTGCAGTCATCTTAGCATACTAGTATTTATAAACAAGTAGGAGTACTATTAATACGCTCCTAAGTGGGAAACCATTTAGGTTGTGATCGGTGTGAACAGGTTTGCAATTAATATAGCGTGGTAGTAGTAGTAATTTGGAATGTGACGAGACACGCTCAAAATTTATTGACGGTTCTAGTTTCGAAGTGCGGCACTATTCCCGGATGGTGTAACGTCGGCACGTTTTCTCGGCCGTGGTGTAGCATATGCCATGGTACTAGTTCTTTTTCTACTGTTGTGTACGTGCAAAAACTGGCACAGTCGAATACATATCTTACGCTTGGCGTTCGACAGGAATAGCCTCGTGGCGAGCTATAGGCTAGTCTTTTTTTCAGACGCATTACACCTATCTCTCGGGACTTCTCGCACGCACCATCAGTGCTCCCTAGGTCGATGCCACCCACATACAGTTGTACTCTCTCACACACGCATGCACTCGTCCTCTCTCACACACGCATCTGTAGCTACGAATTGTAGTGTTCTCAACCATCCGATTGGCTCTATCATAGGTTTCATGTTGCTCCTTGGCCTTGAGATTGAGATGTTTTAAATGTAGAGACTAAGATGGAGGTGCGAGGTTTTGGTTAATGTGCGGGCCGCACACGGCACCAACACGACACGAGCTTCGTCTGCCTGGTGCACATGCAGTCGGGTGAGTTGTCCAAGTATAGACACAACCATGCCCTTGTTGGTATCCGTGCCTCGACTTTGGCTGGTCATAGTGGAGAGTAACATAGACCAGTTACTAGTCTATGTTACTAGTACCTTCATAGTGGGTAGTGTCATATAGTATATGCATAATTTGGCGACGAACGCTCTCTATATGTACCACCTTTTTTCTTTAATTACATCTTGTTAGTTTTGCTCCATGGCGCTATCCATCGATACTACTACTGTACAAATGTATATATTTTTTAAAAGGCTAGAGGGCGGGGCAGTCTAGCTTGGTCCTTTTCACGAGAGGCGAGGGCCTTTGTGATTTGATGGCTCATTACTGCTGGAAGGCGGGGCCTTGTGATTTGACTGCTCGTATAGATGTGCCGACGACCTAAGGAGGAGCAAAGAACCGTGCGGTATACTCAAGTTTTCCACTGGAGTACGACGGAGGAGCACGAAACACGGCAGCCCAGTGCCATATCCTCTACTCTCTACTCTTATTATATATTACTAGCAAGAGGCATTGTTCTATTGGCGATAAAGAATGATCTAATTTGCTAGTTAACTCATTTTTAGCATTGTTCTATTCATGCCTCGCAGAGAAGGTGACACATGCGGCCAAACACCCGAAGCAAAATAAGAAACACAGGAGCAAAAGAAGGAGGATTATCACCCCCCAAAAGGAAGGAAGACGCACACACAAAATACGAAGGAGACCAATGGAAGTACTACTAGCAACCCATGATTTAACTACTCGCATGCGCGCAGTGGAGTAGTAATGTCTTTCTTCCGCCCTCACGTCCACTCAATTTGCATGCGCTGTATTAATTGACCATCAATGAAGTGAAGGACTTTACACGCGTCAAATTATCACATGGGGTGGATCTTGGTACAAAATTGCGTCCGCCCGTGTACCCACGTGTGCATGCGAGGGAATGGGTGCAGGCATGGCGTGCGTGCACATCCTCGCTTTGTGCATGTACCACCAGTGCGGCTCAGGGAGGACGAGTACATTCTTCTGGAACCAGCAACATGTCACTGTGATCAATCCACACAAGGATGTCGCGACAACGCCTCCACATGTGCCACGTGGCTTCATGAACTTTAAGAGAGACATTGTGTAGCGTGCCATTGTGTTTTGCACATACTCGAAGTACTAGTAAGGTACACGTGCATTGCATGTGTCAGATTTTGCAACCAAATTATGAATAAATACCACACTGTAGCATGTAAGCTCTGAGTCATATATTCCTGATGTAGACCTTCGTTTAATTCTTATAGTTCATCTCATTCAAAATCAATTAGTTTTTATAAAAAACCTAGGCCCTCTTTGATTCGTAGGATTTCCAAAACGTGGGAATAGGAAGAACATGGGATTAGAGTGGAATGTCATCTTGAATCCTACAGGATGGCACGAGTGTTTGATTGTGCATAGAAAAAATGCAGAATTCTTTCAAAGAGGTTTGAGTGGATGGGATGTTTCTATGAAATCTAGTGCAAATGAATCATATGGAAAAATTCCTATGGTTTACAATCCTACAAATCAAACAACCAAGATAGGAAAAATTCCTAAGGATTAGAATCCTCCAAATTTCCTTCGAGAATCCTTTGAATCAAAGAAGCCCTTAATCTATTTTATGATTCATGGAATTGTGCGCTATAAAGTATAAAGTAAAAAAATAATGGCAATTCAACTAGAAAAAAAGTTTGGGCAGTTATGATACGGAAGATTCTAGAACAAAGGAGAACCACTGTTGTTTTGAGATTTGTGCATTATGCTTCAGTTCAACCATGGAGTCTGCTAGATTGTACATGTGGCAAAATCCGGTGGGGGGCTAGAAAATGGTGAGAGGGGCCGAGTGGAGGGAGACTATGAAGGAGTGCACAACTGCAAGATCAATATTTAGAGAGAGGGGGCGAGAACGTGCGCTGTTGCGCGCAGTGGCGGAGCCACAAAAAATGTCCCATGAGCTAGGGGGCCAAGCATTGCTAATCCTTTACGAGGAGGGCCAATTCATCAACTTAAACCATTTTACCAGCAATTGTCTAATGATCACATTCATATTAGCCTCGATATATAGTGATGTTAGGGGGGAGCAGGGCCCTTGCTGCCCCTGTCTTCGCCATTGTGCGCGTGTCTGAGAGATGAAGTAGAAGGCATGGATGATGAGAGGGGGCTTTCGATATATAATTAATGTGGGTGTATTAGCTATATATGTAATCCTATATAGAGAGGTATGGATTGATCGATGTGGGTGTGGGAAAGAGGGTGAGACCTCACTAGATATATAGATTGATCGGTTTATGTGGAAAATTATGAAAGACCTAGGTATACACACACACACACACACACACACAAAGGAACATCGATCGTTGCGCATGCACGTGAGAGATAAAGAATGCCCGATATGATGGAGAGGGGGATGTGTGTGTGTGTGTGTGTGGCTTCATGGGAGACCGACCTGAAGAAAAAGATTGCATGTGTGCGATGGATAATGCCGACTGGTAGTGTGTGTGCATGCATGCACGAGAGAAAGTTAGTGGTACAATTATAAAGAGAAGACCAATGTGTGGGTGTAAAAGACTAGGTAAGGTCATAATCAATGTAAAGTTGAATTCAAATATTTGAATAAGAGATCATGATGTTTGAAACCCATGTATGCATGAATATAATGGAGATCTGCGCGGTGTGGTTTGGAAACGAGCATGTTGCAATGTATACACATTGAACAAGGTCAGATTGGTTTGAGTTTGAGATACCGATGGCAGACATCCTTTGGCCACATTGCACCAGTGCATGGACACACTATTCTAATTGGAGATGATGGGTGGCTTTCGCATCACATATCTATATCTATACCCCTATATGTATATTATATTTTATATTTTTTATATAGTGTACGGATAACTTTAACCTTGAAAGATGATCGTTGGATGAGGCCAATCCGATGGTGTAGAGCTGGCAAATTTGAGCACTACTGGCCATTGGATATCATCTAGATTCCACCAGATTTTGCCACATGTACAATCTAGAAGACTCTATGGTTGAACTTAAGCATAATGCACAAACCTCAAAACACAAGCACTTCTTCTTTGTTCTATAATCTTCCATATCAGAATTGCCCAAATGTTTTTCTACATGATTTGTTTTTACTTTATGCCTTACAACACATAATTCCATGAATCTTAAAATAGATTAGCTTTCTTATAAAAACTAGATGATTTTGAATGAAATGAAATATAAGAATTAAACGAACATCTACATCATGCATATATGACTCAAAGCTTACATGCTATAATTTGGTATTTATTCATAATTTGGCTGCCAAATCTCATGCGTGCAATGCACGTGTACCTTACTAGTCTAAATGGTGTCTATGTGTGTGTTGTGCGTGTTAAACACATTGTACGTAGTATATCATACTAGTCTAAATTGTCTTTTTTTGGGTACACGTTAAGCTTGTTCTCCCGAAATTTTAGGCCGCGCCTTGTTATGCCGAAATTTCAAGCTAGCGTCTCTGTCTATCATGCTGCGAAACTCCCGCCTCTTCAATCCGCGCCTTGTTAGCCCGAAATATTTAAGATATATCTTTGTCTCGTTGTGCTCCGACAATTCCCTCCATCTCAACCCGCGCCTTGCTATTCCAAAATTACAACGCGCGAGAAAACTCCCACCTCCTGTGAAATCCCGACAAGCGAAATGCCCGTGATACCCCTGAACCGAAAGAACCGCCTCAAATCGGTGGGGGTACTTTCATACTTACCCCACATTTCGGACAAGCGCATCCCTAAGCCATGGTTCCCCACTCCCATCCCATCCGCCCACCCATTCATACACCGAGGCCGGCAAAACTCGCGAAGCCCCACACCCTCCTCCGTCCGCCACCCAGCCGGAGCCTCTTCCCCGACGACGTCATCCGCAGCAACACCTCGACGTCCCTCGTCCACCGTATCGGATGAGGATCCGTCATCGATCTGGTCGTCCCGCCGGTTCAGCCACCCCGTCCTCCACCTCCAAGGAGCTGCCCCGACGTTCCCCTCGTCTTTCGCGCCACCTCCATTCCCACACCGCCATCTTCACCTGCACCACCGGAAGAGTATCATCATCACCGTTTCCTCGGATGAGGCTGCGGCCTAATCAGCGCCACCAAAGAGGTTGTACATTAATCGCCGCATTTTCTTATTGATTCGATCTCATGGTGCTGCCAACGCTTGGTCCTGAGCCGACATGGCGCGGCTCCATCCATGGAAGCATCGCCGGCCACTTCCTCCATGGCGTCACTCCCTCGGCAGCGACGTCCACATCAGTAGGAGCTGCTGTTGCTTTAGCTCTCGCTCGCGCTGCTGATCTTCTCTTGCTCTCGGTCCCCTGCCTGGTCTGCTCTTGCTCTTGCTCGCGCTGCTGCTCATGCTCGCGCTCTTGCTCTTGCTTGCGATGCTGCTCCGATTTAGCTACACTTCAATCGACTGAATCGACTTTTGGGTCAGTAGATTTTCAGGGGGTGGGGGGGGGGGGCTCGTCGGACTTAAGGAAGAACCAGCTGCATTGGGGAGGGGGGCTCACCGGAGAGGTACCCCACTATCTATCTTGGGGTTCAGGGTGGGGGCGGTGGTCGCCGGCGGTGGTGGGGCGGTGGCGTGGGGATCGCCGGAGAAAAAGCTCGGCATGGGGGGGGGGGCTACAGGGATGGCCGGGGCGGCGGCGGACCGGCGGTGGGGAGTGTTTTCGGGGCGGGCGGGGCGGCGCACCGCGGGCCGCGGGTGGCGGGGGGCGGCTGTTTGGCCGGTGGTGGCTGGCGGCTTAGGGGGGGTGGAGGTTGAAGATGAACTGCAGGCCCTTGATATCGTATCCAACGGCTGCAAAATTGACCGACCAGAGATGAAAAAGTCAGTCGACTGACTTATAGCCTCACCTCTAGTGCGTCCAGTTTCGACAGTAAAATTCAGTTTTGATAGCAAAATTTAGTTTCGACAGTTAAGTTCAGTTTCGACAGTTAAATTCAGTTTCGACAGTTAAGTTCAGAGATGAGCGGCTGATGTATACATCTAGCACTTTGTGGTTATGTATTTTATGTTATCTATTGGAGATGCTATTAGAATTCCACTCAGGTTAACGTTGTCTCTCTTGTCCTGCTTCAGCCTCGGTGTCGTACAACTCACCGGAGCTGCTCCAACGACGAAACCCTCCATCACAGCGGAGCAGTACCTCGGGCTCCATCTCCAGATGCCTAAGATCTTCTTCCCTCCTCCGACAGCCAAGTCAGCCGGAGCATCCTCACCGGCCAACCCAATCACGCTGAAATTGACATGGCTTCGCCAAAGAGGTTGCACACTTCTTGTGGTTTGAATTAATCTCACCATGCTTCTTTGCATCCTGTGATCTGCCAATTCTTGTGAACCAAACACCCAGATTGGCAGAAATCATGTGTTTTTAAATTCTCTATTTTGCACGTGCATTCCTATCCTATTCATGTCTATTTCGTATCCCTGCATTGTTAGAATCCTCAAATTCAAACAAGCCCTTACACAATTACTTCTGTTACAGATATGTGTCAAAGAAAACCTTGTGTGGTTTGTCCTGCTCCTGCGGTGCTGTGTTCCATCCCAGCTCAGCTGCTCCAACGACGAAAGGGTTCACCACAACATGGGTCCGCTCTCTAGACTGTCTTTCACCGCCTCAGATCTTCTTCCCCGTCGTCGGCAGCCACGACAACTGCATTACCATCATCAACTGAGCAGATGACCTTGAGGACTACATGGGTCCGCAAGAGAGGTCGCACTCTTCCGTGTCTGCTTACATTATGCATCGCGATGACATGCTGCTTTATCGTCGTGTTCACCTATTAGACTCCAAGTCGGGTCCAAACTTATGTTGAAACTTGAGTTTTTAAATGGTTGTGGGGTACATATTGGGGAGCAATCAGTACTATCTGTCTACTATCTGGTTAATCTCGGGTGTCTACTATGAGTTTCATGTTGGGTGCAAACAAACATTAAAGGAGCCATTATCTGTATTGTTTAACTAAAGCTATTATCTGCTTGCTATCATTTGTTTTGGGTCTATCCACAGTTTGCTACCATCTCTCTAGATTTGTGCATGCACTCCTTACATAATCTCACCATGTTTTATTCCTATGCATGTCAGTTATTGTAAACAATGGAACTGAACATGTAGAGAAAAAGAGACGAGCCTTGCGTGGCAATAAAATTTCATGCAGATGTCGCTCCATGCTGGGCGCAAAGGCAGCCCCCCTCCACCCATTTCAGATCGTAAACAAGAGGAAGATAACTGTTCTGAGGGGGATTTAGAAGCAGAAGACCACTCCTATTTACCCCATGAGGTCTTCGCTCTAACTTGGCATGCTGATGTTGGTAATATCATGCATATGGTGCCTTGCATTGCTTACTGTATACATTAAAGATGTCATGTGCTTAGTTTAGACAGGCTTTGTGTCAATGCCATCTATTTAGTTTCTTTATCATAATGTGAATCATGCAATGCAATCTTGTTTAGCCAGGCATCATATATGTGAATTTTGCAATGCCACCCTGGTTAGCCAGTCATCTTATATCTGAATTATATCATGACATCATTTTTATTACGTGTTAAATTTGTCAACAATTTTAGTACATTCTATTACTCTTCCTGTGCATCAGCCATTCGGCACGGTTATGGAAAAATCTGGAGTGGAAACAAGGTCTTCAGAGCAAACAATGCTATCTGACGAAGCGCATGTCTTGCTGGTTACAGATAGCTCCTCAGAGGAGGATTCAGAGACAAATGACCAGTCCTATTTCCCCCCGAGGTGCATGCTCTAACTTGGCAGGGTTATGATGCTCATATCGTGCGTATGGTATCTTGCATTGCCATGTCATTTGCTTAGTTTAGACATGCTTTGTGTGAATGCCACATGTTTAGTGTCTAATTACCATATATGTGGATTATGCAATGCCATCTTGTTGCAAGACATTATATATGTGAATTATGCAATGCTATCTTGTTGAAATGCATTATATATGTGAATTATGCAATGCCATGCTGTTTAGCCAAGCGTTATATATGTGAATTATATCATGCCGTCCTTTTTTTGTCTTTCTCATTGCTTTTGTCGACAATGTTTGTATATTCAACTGCTCTTCCTGTGCATCAGCCATTTGAATTGGCGATGGAGAAATCTGGAGTGAAAACAAAGTCTTCAGAGCAGACAATGCTACCTGGTGAAGCAGATATCTTGCTAGTTACAGATAGCTCTTCAAAGGAGGATTCAAAGGCAGATGACCAGTCCTATTGTCTCCCTGAGGTGTATGATCAAACTTGGCAGGGTTATATTACTCATATCATGCATATGTTGTATTGCAATGCTTAGTTTTTACATCATATACACGATATTGAATGCCATCTCCTTAGTTGACACATCATATATGAGATTGCCCTCTGCTCACTTCCTTAGTATATAAATCATATATTTGAATTATATCATGCCATGATGTTTACATAGACAGCATGTATATGAATTATGGCTTGCCAACCCATTTTCTAAAGACATAATATAGTTATATCATCTCATTTTGTTCACATAGTCATCATATTTTGAATTATGTCATTCTATTCGTGAATTATATCATGCCATCATGTTTCCATCGATGGCATGTTTGTGATTTATGGCATGCCAACCACTTTAATAGACACACCGTATAGTTATATCATGTCATCCTGTTTACATAGTCATCATATTTTGAAGTATGTCATTTTATCCTGTTTAGTTAGCCATCATACATGTGAAATTGTGTCATGCTATCCTATTTAATTAGCCATCATATATGTGAAATTATGTCCTGCTATTCTGTTTGGTTAGACAACATAAATGTGAATTATTTCATGCCCTGTTTTCTTCCCTACTATCCATTGCACCTATCTATCTTACAATGGATGTACATTCAATTACTTTTCTTGTTTATCAGCCATTTCAATTGGAGGGGGTGATGGCAGTATCTGTGGGAGTAAAAACACGGTCTTCAGAAAAGATCGTGCTACCTGTCGATGGAGATAGAACCACGGGTGTACTTGCCCAAGAACCAGCCCCACCACACATAACCCAGACTCACGCAGATTGTACCCCTACCCAGTTGGACAGAGAACCAGCTACACCCCTTCTAACCCCAACCCCAGCAGATAGTAACCCAGTTCCCGTTGACACATCACCGTCTCCACCACAGAGCACCCAAACACGAGCAGTTAGTAAGGAAACTGAAGTGCCCAAAGCACGAGGACCACCACTCCGAACCCCAAGTGAACGCTTAAAGCAGAAGAAGAATTGTTCTCAGGTCAGGTTCCGTAGCTATGGTTCATACTACTTTGTTCTTGCATCACTGTATTTACTCATACCAACTAATTTCAAATTTGAAGGATGCAATTGAAACTCCAATGGCGCAACAGGTATGTTTTAAACCTGTTTCTTTAACGGGTTTGCTGTTGTAACTTGCTCTATGTTGATTTCAGTTTCAATTGAATAAATAGTTATATTCTCATGCCATGCACCTTACAAGTGTTGTTATTGCTGTGTAGTTTCCCACACTTATATTCCGTCTAAGCTGCTTTGTCTTAAATAGATATGATTCGAACTATATCTATCTTGATTTGGCAACATAAACTAGAATGATATAGACCATACAGTGACCATACTACATAGATATATGTTTGTTTCATGTGTTATCCTGTTCACCTTACTACTGAACTGGTTTACCAAAATGAGTTTCATATACTCACTAGTGCAGAACCGGGCAATAGCACCGGTTTGTAAGGCCCTTTAGTGCCGGTTCGGTAACCAGCACTAAAGTGTGGGCACTAAAGGCCCCCCCTTTAGTACCGGTTCAGCATGAATTGGTGCTAAAGGGAAACCATGTGGCACGAGCCAGCTCCGGGCGCGCGTAGGACATTAGTACCGATTGGTAACACCAACCGGTACTAAATGTTTGGGTGTGTTTTGGTTTTATTTTTTATTTTTACTCTAATTTTGTGTTTTCAATTTAATTTAGTGATTGTTTTACATTATAATGAGCTGTTAAATCATTAGGTGAAAGTACCGCAGATTAGTTTGACTGGATGCATGTGGATCCTAGCTAAGTCATCAAGTATATGACATATCCATATTATATATACTTGATCACCTAATTAAGTGATCTAGGTAATATGGATATGGCATATACTTGATCACTTAGCTAGAATCCATCCAGTTGAAACTAATCTGCGGTTTCTTTCATAAATGATATAATAACTCATCATCATCATCATATTAATATAAAAACTCTTGCATCATATATATCATCACCAACAACAATTTTCATAGCTAGCTAAAAATCATCATATAATAGTCGTCTCATTACCACTACTTAATCATCATATAGTCATTACCGCTATCTAATCACCACCAACACTAGCTTAAAGAAGAAACATTCACTTGTACCAGAAACCAAGATATCATTGAGTTCAACATGGTAATGATATTATAAGCGTTCATAACACCACAAAAGCAAATCACTCTTTGAGATTAAGTTCAGGACGAAGAACACGGACATGAGAGGACAATTACTAAGAGCATGAACTAGCTAATCACTCCTGCTGCTGTCTCTCAGGTAAAATAGCATAGAACATGTATAGCTTTCCTGATTCATCATATTGGAGCATGCAGATGAACCTGTCTCCTAATCGTGGGTTGTGCTTCTAATTGCTGCCCCCTAGTACTTCTCTGCGATCGTTCACAATTTTGCTCCAGTCTTTTACTATTAAGCATTCCTCACTATTAGAAATCCTGAATGCACTAAAGTGCATTGTAGGATATCTTGGCCGTAAGCTAACAATATTCATGGTACCTTTAGTCTCGATCCAATCAGGCACAACATTCATCGGGAGTCCCTGTTGAAGAACATCGTGAAGGAAATATGCCCTAGAGGCAATAATAAAGTTATTATTTATTTCCTTATTTCATGATAAATGTTTATTATTCATGCTAGAATTGTATTAACCGGAAACATAATACATGTGTGAATACATAGACAAACAGAGTGTCACTAGTATGCCTCTACTTGACTAGCTCGTTAATCAAAGATGGTTATGTTTCCTAACCATGGACAAAGAGTTGTTATTTGATTAACGGGATCACATCATTAGTTGAATGATCTGATTGACATGACCCATTCCATTAGCTTAGCACCCAATCGTTTAGTATGTTGCTATTGCTTTCTTCATGACTTATACATATTCCTATGACTATGAGATTATGCAACTCCCATTTGCCGGAGGAACACTTTGTGTGCTACCAAACATCAAAACGTAACTGGGTGATTATAAAGGAGCTCTACAGGTGTCTCCAAAGGTACATGTTGGGTTCGCGTATTTCGAGATTAGGATTTGTCACTCCGATTGTCGGAGAGGTATCTCTGGGCCCTCTCGGTAATGCACATCACATAAGTCTTGCAAGCATTGCAACTAATGAGTTAGTTGTGAGATGATGTATTACGGAACGAGTAAAGAGACTTGCCGGTAACGAGATTGAACTAGGTATAGGATACCGACGATCGAATCTCGGGCAAGTAACATACCGATGACAAAGGGAACAACGTATGTTGTTATGCGGTCTGACCGATAAAAGATCTTCATAGAATATGTAGGAACCAATATGGGCATCCAGGTCCCGCTATTGGTTATTGACCGGAGACGTGTCTCGGTCATGTCTACATTGTTCTCGAACCCGTAGGGTCCACACGCTTAAGGTTTCGATGATAGTTATATTATGAGTTTATGCGTTTTGATGTACCGAAGGTTGTTCGGAGTCCCGGATGTGATCACGGACATGACGAGGAGTCTTGAAATGGTCGAGACATAAAGATTGACATATTGGAAGCCTATGTTTGGATATCGGAAGTGTTCCGGGTGAAATCGGGATTTTACCGGATTACCGGGAGGTTACCGGAACCCCCCGGGAGGTATATGGGCCTTAGTGGGCCTTAGTGGAAGAGAGGAGAGGTGGCCAGAGATGGGCCGCGCGCCCCTCCCCCCTTGGTCCGAATAGGACAAGGAGAGGGGGCCGGCCCCCTTCCTCCTCTCTCTCCTCTTCCCCCCCCCTCCGCGAATCCTATTCCAACTAGGAAAGGGGGGAGTCTACTCCCGGAGGGAGTAGGACTCCTCCTGGCGCGGCTCCTCTTGGCCGGCCAGCCCCCCCTTTTGAACCTTTATATACGGAGGCAAGGGGCACCCCTAAGGACATAAGTTGATCCACGTGATCATATTCTTAGCCGTGTGCGGTGCCCCCTTCCACCATAGTCCTCGATAATATTGTAGCGGTGCTTAGGCGAAGCCCTGCGACAGTAGTACATCAAGATCGTCACCACGCCGTCGTGCTGACAGAACTCTTCCCCGACACTTTGCTGGATCGGAGTCCGGGGATCGTCATCGAGCTGAACGTGTGCTAGAACTCGGAGGTGCCGTAGTTTCGGTGCTTGATCGGTCGGGCCGTGAAGGCGTACGACTACATCAACCAAGTTAACGCTTCCGTTGTCGATCTACAAGGGTACGTAGATCACACTCTCCCCTCTCGTTGCTATGCATCACCATGATCTTGCGTGTGCGTAGGATTTTTTTTGAAATTACTACGTTCCCCAACAGTGGCATCCGAGCCTAGGTTTTATATGTTGATGTTATATGCACGAGTAGAACACAAGTGAGTTGTGGGCAATATAAGTCATACTGCTTACCAGCATGTCATACTTTGGTTCGGCGGTATTGTTGGACGAAGCAGCCCGGACAGACATTACGCGTACGCTTACGCGACACCGGTTCTCCCGACGTGCTTTGCACATAGGTGGCTTGCGGGTGACAGTTTCTCCAACTTTAGTTGAACCGAGTGTGGCTACGCCCGGTCCTTGTGAAGGTTAAAACAGCACCAACTTGACAAACTATCATTGTGGTTTTGATGCGTAGGTAAGATTGGTTCTTGCTTAAGCCCGTAGCAGCCACGTAAAACATGCAACAACAAAGTAGAGGACGTCTAACTTGTTTTTGCAGGGCATGTTGTGATGTGATATGGTCAAGACATGATGCTAAATTTTATTGTATGAGATGATCATGTTTTGTAACCGAGTTATCGGCAACTGGCAGGAGCCATATGGTTGTCGCTTTATTGTATGCAATGCAATCGCGCTGTAATGCTTTACTTTATCACTAAGCGGTAGCGATAGTCGTGGAAGCATAAGATTGGCGAGACGACAACGATGCTACGATGGAGATCAAGGTGTCGCGCCGGTGACGATGGTGATCATGATGGTGCTTCGGAGATGGAGATCACAAGCACAAGATGATGATGGCCATATCATATCACTTATATTGATTGCATGTGATGTTTATCTTTTATGCATCTTATCTTGCTTTGATTGACGGTAGCATTATAAGATGATCTCTCACTAATTATCAAGAAGTGTTCTCCCTGAGTATGCACCGTTGCGAAAGTTCTTTGTGCTGAGACACCACGTGATGATCGGGTGTGATAGGCTCTACGTTCAAATACAACGGGTGCAAAACAGTTGCACACGCGGAATACTCAGGTTATACTTGACGAGCCAAGCATATACAGATATGGCCTCGGAACACGGAGACCGAAAGGTCGAGCGTGAATCATATAGTAGATATGATCAACATAGTGATGTTCACCAATGAAACTACTCCATCTCACGTGATGATCGGACATGGTTTAGTTGATTTGGATCACGTGATCACTTAGAGGATTAGAGGGATGTCTATGTAAGTGGGAGTTCTTAAGTAATATGATTAAATTGAACTTAAATTTATCATGAACTTAGTCCTGGTAGTATTTTGCAAATCATGTTGTAGATCAATAGCTCGCTTTGTTGCTTCCCTGTGTTTATTTTGATATGTTCATAGAGAAAATTGTGTTGAAAAATGTTAGTAGCAAAAATGCGGATTGGATCCGTAATCTGAGGTTTATCCTCATTGCTACACAGAAGAATTATGTCCTTAATGCACCGCTAGGTGACGGACCTATTGCAGGAGCAGATACAGACGTTATGAACGTTTGGCTAGCTCAATATGATGACTACTTGATAGTTTAGTGCACCATGCTTAACGGCTTAGAATCGGGACTTCAAAGACGTTTTTGAACGTCATGGACCATATGAGATGTTCCAGGAGTTGAAGTTAATATTTCAAGCAAATACCCGAGTTAAGAGATATGAAGTCTCCAACAAGTTCTATAGCTAAAAGATGGAGGAGAATCGCTCAACTAGTGAGCATGTGCTCAGATTGTCTGGGTACTACAATCGCTTGAATCAAGTGGGAGTTAATCTTCCAGATAAAATAGTGATTGACAGAATTCTCTAGTCACCATCACCAAGTTAGTAGAACTTCATGATGAACTATATTATGCAAGGGATGACGAAAATGACTCCCAAGCTTTTCATGATGATGAAATCAATGAAGGTAGAAATCAAGAAAGAGCATCAAGTGTTGATGGTTGACAAGACCACTAGTTTCAAGAAAAAGGGCAAAGGGAAGAAGGGGAACTTCAAGAAGAACGGCAAGCAAGTTGCTGCTCAAGTGAAGAAGCCCAAGTCTGGTCCTAAGCCTGAGACTAAGTGCTTCTACTGCAAAGGGACTGGTCACGGGAAGCAGAACTACCCCAAGTGATTGGCGGATAAGAAGGATGGCAAAGTGAACATAAGTATATTTGATATACATGTTATTGATGTGTACTTTACTAGTGTTTATAGCAACCCCTCAGTATTTGATACTAGTTCAGTTGCTAAGAGTAGTAACTCGAAACGGGAGTTGCAAAGTGAACAGAGACTAGTTAAGGGTGAAGTGACGATGTGTGTTGGAAGTGGTTCCAAGATTGATATGATCATCATCACACACTCCCTATACTTTCGGGATTAATGTTGAACCTAAATAAGTGTTATTTGGTGTTTGCGTTGAGCATGAATATGATTTGATCATGTTTATTGCAATACGGTTATTCATTTAAGTTAGAGAATAATTGTTGTTCTGTTTACATGAATAAAACCTTATATGGTTACACACCCAATGAAAATGGTTCATTGGATCTCGATCGTAGTGATACACATAATCATAATATTCAAACCAAAAGATGCAAAGTTAATAATGATAGTGCAACTCATTTGTGGCACTGCCGTTTAGGTCATATTGGTGTAAAGCGCATGAAGAAACTCCATGCTGATTGCTTTTGGGATCACTTGATTATGAATCAGTTGATGCTTGCGAACCATGCCTCATGGGCAAGATGACTAAGACTCTGTTCTTTGGAACAATGGAGCGAGCAACAGATTTGTTGGAAATCATACATACTGATGTATGTGGTCCGATGAATATTGGGGCTCGCGACAGGTATCATTATTTTCTGATCTTCACAGATGATTTGAGCAGATATGAGCATATCTACTTGATGAAACACAAGTCTGAAACATTTGAGAAGTTCAAAGAATTTCAGAGTGAAGTGGAGAATCATCGTAACAAAAATAAAAGTTTCTACGATATGATCGCAGAAGTAAAATATTTGAGTTACGAGTTTGGCCTTCAGTTAAAAACAATGTGAAATAGTTCCACTACTCACGCCACCTGGAACACCACAATGTAATGGTGTGTCCGAACATCATAACCATACTTTATTAGATATGGTGCGATCTATGATATCTCTTACCGATCTACCACTATCGTTTTGGGGTTATGCATTAAAGACAGCTGCATTCATGTTTAAAAGGGCACCATCTAAGTCCGTTGAGAGGACACAATCTGAACTGTGGTTTGGCAAGAAACCAAAGTTGTCGTTTCTTAAAGTTTGGGATTGTGATGCTTATATGAAAAAGTTTCATCCTGATAAGCTCAAACCCAAATCGGAGAAATATGTCTTCATAGGATACCCAAAGGAGACTATTGGGTACACCTTCTATCACAGATCCGAAGGCAAGACATTCGTTGCTAAGAATGGATCCTTTCTAGAGAAGGAGTTTTTCTCGAAAGAAGTGAGTAGGAGGAAAGTAGAAAACTTGATAAGGTAATTGTACCTTCTCCCTTATTGGAAAATAGTTCATCACAGAAATCTGTTCTTGTGACTACTACACCAATTAGTGAGGAAGCTAATGATCATGTAACTTCAGATCAAGTTACTACCGAATCTCGTAGGTAAACCAGAGTGAGATCCGCACCAGAGTGGTACGGTAATCCTGTTCTGGAAGTCATGTTACTAGACCATGACGAACTTGCGAACTATGAGGAAGCGATGATGAGCCCAGATTCCGCAAAATGGCTTGAGGCCATGAAATCTGAGATGGGATCCATGTATGAGAACAAAGTATGGACTTTGGTTGACTTGCCCGATGATCGGCAAGCCATAGAAAATAAATGGATCTTCAAGAGGAAGACGGACGCTGATAGTAGTGTTACTATCTACAAAGCTAGAATTATCACAAAAGGTTTTCGACAAGTTCAAGGTGTTGACTACGATGAGAGTTTCTCACTCGTATCTATGCTTAAATCTGTTCGAATCATGTTAGCAATTGCCGCATTTTATGAAATCTGGCAAATGGATAACAAAACTGCAATCCTTAATGGATTTCTTAAAGAAGAGTTGTATATGATGCAACCATAAGTTTTTGTCAATCCTAAAGGTGTTAACAAAATATGAAAATCCAGCAATCCATCTATGGACTGGTGTAAGCATCTCGGAGTTGGAATATACGCTTTGATAAGTTGATCAAAGCATATAGTTTTATACAGACTTGCGGTGAAGCCTGTATTTACAAGAAAGTGAGTGGGAGCACTATAGCATTTCTGATAAGTATATGTGAATGACATATTGTTGATCGGAAATAATGTAGAATTATTCTGCAAATCATAAAGGAGTGTTTGAAAGGAGTTTTTCAAAGAAAGACCTCGGTGAAGTTGCTTACATATTGAGCATCAAGATCTATAGAGATAGATCAAGACGCTTGATAAGGTTTTTCAATAAATACATACCTTGACAAGATTTTGAAGTAGTTCAAAATGGAACAGTCAAAGAAAGAGTTTCTTGCCTATGTTACAAGGTGTGAAATTGAGTAAGACTCAAAGCTCGACCACGGCAGAAGATAGAAAGAGAATGAATGTCATTCCCTATGCCTTGGTCATAGGTTCTATAAAGTATGCCATGCTGTGTATCAGATCTATTGTATACCCTACCACTGAGTTTGGCAAGGGAGTACAATAGTGATCTAGGAGTAGATCACTGGACAGCGGTCAAAATTATCCTTAGTGGAATAAGGATATGTTTCTCGATTATGGAAGTGAAAAAGGTTCGTCGTAAAGGGTTACGCCGATGCAAGTTTTGACACTAATCTAGATGAATCTAAGTCTCGATCTAGATACATATTGAAAGTGGGAGCAATTAGCTAGAGTAGCTCCGTGCAGAGCATTGTTGACATAAATATTTGCAAAATACTTACGGATTTGAATATAACAGACCCGGTGACTAAAATTATCTCACAAGCAAAACATGATCACACCTTAGTACTCTTTGGGTGTTAATCACATAGCGATGTGAACTAGATTACTGACTCTAGTAAACCCTTTGGGTGTTGGTCACATATCGATGTGGACTATGGGTGTTAATCACATGGTGATGTGAACTATTGCTATTAAATCACATAGCGATGTGAACTAGATTATTGACTCTAGTGCAAGTGGGAGACTGAAGGAAATATGCCCTAGAGGCAATAATAAAGTTATTATTTATTTCCTTATTTCATGATAAATGTTTATTATTCATGCTAGAATTGTATTAACCAGAAACATAATACATGTGTGAATACATAGACAAACAGAGTGTCACTAGTATGCCTCTACTTGACTAGCTCGTTAATCAAAGATGGTTATGTTTCCTAACCATGGACAAAGAGTTGTTATTTGATTAACGGGATCACATCATTAGTTGAATGATCTGATTGACATGACCCATTCCATTAGCTTAGCACCCGATCGTTTAGTATGTTGCTATTGCTTTCTTCATGACTTATACATGTTCCTATGACTATGCGATTATGCAACTCCCGTTTGCCAGAGGAACACTTTGTGTGCTACCAAACGTCACAACATAACTGGGTGATTATAAAGGAGCTCTACAGGTGTCTCCAAAGGTACATGTTGGGTTGGCGTATTTCGAGATTAGGATTTGTCACTCCGATTGTCGGAGAGGTATCTCTGGGCCCTCTCGATAATGCACATCACATAAGCCTTGCAAGCATTGCAACTAATGAGTTAGTTGTGAGATGATGTATTACGGAACGAGTAAAGAGACTTGCCGGTAACGAGATTGAACTAGGTATAGGATACCGACGATCGAATCTCGGGCAAGTAACATACCGATGACAAAGGGAACAACGTATGTTGTTATGCGGTCTGACCGATAAAAGATCTTCGTAGAATATGTAGGAACCAATATGGGCATCCAGGTCCCGCTATTGGTTATTGACCGGTGACGTGTCTCAGTCATGTCTACATTGTTCTCGAACCCGTAGGGTCCGCACGCTTAAGGTTTTGATGACAGTTATATTATGAGTTTATGCGTTTTGATGTACCGAAGGTTGTTCGGAGTCCCGGATGTGATCACAGACATGACGTGGAGTCTCGAAATGGTTGAGACATAAAGATTGATATATTGGAAGCCTATGTTTGGATATCGGAAGTGTTCCGGGTGAAATCGGGATTTTACCGGATTACCGGGAGGTTACTGGAACCCCCCCGGGAGGTATATGGGCTTTAGTGGATGAGAGGAGAGGTGGCCAGAGATGGGCCGCGCGCCCCTCCCCCCCTTGGCCCGAATAGGACAAGGAGAGGGGGCCGGCCCCCCTTCCTCCTCTCTCTCCTCTTCCCCCCCCCTCCGCGAATCCTATTCCAACTAGGAAATGGGGGGAGTCCTACTCCCGGAGGGAGTAGGACTCATCCTGGCGCGCCTCCTCTTAGCCGGCCAGCCCCCCCTTTTGAACCTTTATATACGGAGGCAAGGGGCACCCCTAAGGACATAAGTTGATCCACGTGATCATATTCTTAGCCGTGTGCGGTGCCCCCTTCCACCATAGTCCTCGATAATATTGTAGCGGTGCTTAGGCGAAGCCCTACGATAGTAGTACATCAAGATCGTCACCACGCCGTCGTGCTGACAGAACTCTTCCCCGACACTTTGCTGGATCAGAGTCCGGGGATCGTCATCGAGCTGAACGTGTGCTAGAACTCGGAGGTGCCGTAGTTTCGGTGCTTGATCGGTTGGGCCATGAAGACGTACGACTACATCAACCAAGTTAACGCTTCCGTTGTCGATCTACAAGGGTACGTAGATCACACTCTCCCCTCTCGTTGCTATGCATCACCATGATCTTGCGTGTGCGTAGGATTTTTTTTGAAATTACTACGTTCCCCAACACATCGTATAGTAACATACTTAGCAATGAAGTTTAGCTTAAGAAAATAATGTATGCAAAAGATGCACTGAGGAGAAATAGTAGAAATCTTACCATCTTTCCTAAATATATGTGATCGTAGCTCAGTACGAACACTATTGGTCACACGTTTTGAGTACTAACATTTCTAAGTGCAGGAAAAAAATTGTCTTGACAGCATCAAGATCCTCAAGCCATGAAACATAATGACTTGTCTCCTCGCAGTTTAGTTCAGCCCCGGGACAGTGGACGGTCCTGTCTACCAAGCGCCAGACATGTTTGCTTGATTGGAAATAAGCTGTCAATATAAATTATTTGTCAACTCTTTTTGAATAAACAATATCGAAGACATAAATATGGTTGAGAAACTCACATAATGGTAGAACTGGAGGCGTCTGCACACCGACCCAGATGTCTCTATTACCTTCAATATCATCTTCCGGACGAATATCAAAGGTGATAACCATATGAGGCTCAAATGCATAAGCCTTGCATAGTGCTCGCCAAGTTTTGCATTCAAAATAGGTGTATGTGTCTGCATTGTATAATTTGACGTTGAAGGTATAACCATGCTCGGTCTTCAAGTAAACTTTTTTTTACCTCCATAGTTTTGTTAGGACTGAAACCTATCTTATCCAAGACAAAAATTCTTGCATGGCAGGGGATACGCTAGTAGAATAGTGAGAAAATTAAAATTAAAAGTTGAAGCAAATGAAGCATAAGTCATGCTTAATTATGAAAAAGACTTGTCGTGCTGACTTAATGTATCCACTTTGAAGTTCTCATCCAACTTGATGCTAAAACGCCTATCATCAACTAGAAAATTTCTGCCGCACACGCCGCGCTGGTCTTCACAGTAGTCGCACATAATGAAATCGTGTTCGTCGTCAGATGACATTCCTATGTTCATAGGTGAAACATTAAACACTTACGAAAAATATACCTAAATAAAGTAGCTCAACTAATTCAACTAATTCAACTAACTAGTTCAACTAATTAATTCAACTAATTCAACTAAACTAGTTCTATTAATTTTCTTACTAAAAATAAGGTAGCTAGTTCTATATAGTAAAATGTTAATTAGACAATCAAATCTCATATAACTAAAAATAAGGTAGCTTGTTCTATATAGTAAAATGTTCATATATAGGTGAAACATTAAACACTTACTAGTTCTATTAATTTTCTTACTAAAATATATAAAGTAGCTATATATAGTAATATTTTAGTTAGATCATCAAATCTCATATATACCTAAATTTTCTTACTAAAAATAAACCAGTACTTATTCCACTAGCTAGTTCAACTAAGCATTTACTAAAAATAAACTAGTTATATTAATTCAACTAGTTCAAATAATATTATATACCCAATTAATTAATATCTAGCTAATTCATCTAACAATTGACATTAATATTTAACTTCTCCATCTAATTCATCTAACATTAACATTCTAACATTCTTATCTAGGTAATTCATCTAATTTGATCATCTAATTAACAATTTGACATGCATTAATCTAAAAAACAGAAACAAAAAATAAGTAAAAAAATGTGTGTGTGTGTGTGTGTGCGCGCGCGTGCATGTACGTGCTTGTGTGTGTGTGTGTACGATCGAGGGCGGCGGCGTACAGGCGGCCGAGGCGATACGACAATGACGGGGACGACAGGGAGCGGCGGGGGCGGCGCGAGACGACGACGACGGGCGGCGGGAGGGGGGGGGCGACGGCGAGCGGCGGGGGCGGCGACGACGACGTACGGTGCGCGGCGGGGACGGCGATGACGGGCGGCGAGGGCAGCATGCGATGGGCGACGGCGCGGCGACGGCGACGATATCGGGCGATGAAGGAGTTGGATAGAAGACGGGCGGCGCGCGGATGAAAACTGGATTTTTCGTAAGTGCCATATATATAGGAGCGACCTTTAGTACTGGTTGGAGCCACCAACCGGTACTAAAGGCCAATTTTCGCCAGGCCAAGCGGCGGGAAGCGGACCCCTTTAGTACTGGTTCGTGCCACGAACCGGTACTAAAGGCCCACTCATTAGTACCGGTTGGAGCCACCAACCGGTACTAAAGGTGTTGCGCTGCCACCCGCGGTGCACAATATTTAGTCCCACCTCGCCGAGCGAAGGGCAGCCGCACTGGTTTATAAACCCAGCCGCGGCTGCTCCTTCGAACTCCTCTATATATCAGGCTTCTGGGCCTAACTATGGCGCACTGCCCTGTGAGCCTGCCGGACCTTCTGGGCCTGAATTTGCACACCCTAGGTCTGGCAGGCCCACTGGGCAGCGCCCCAACAATTTTTTTATAGTTATTTTTTTCTGCATTATTTATTTTCTTCTATTTATTTTTAAGTAATTTTTATATAGTTTTTTCTTTTCTGCATTATTTATTTTCTTCTATTTATTTTTGAGTAATTTTTTATATAGTTTTTTCTTTTCTGCTTTATCTATTTTCTTCTATTTATTTCTGAGTAATTTTTTTCTGTATTTAGTTTCTTTGTGACCCTCTCTACTCTTTTGCACATGCTATGCGGGTGAAATGATGATACCGTGGCAAGTTTCCACATTTTCATAGTTCATTTTGTAGTGATTTTCAATTTTACGGTCATTTAGCTCTCTAAACAAATCGATAAATGACTGAAAAACAGCAAATGATGTCAGAACGTGTTGGAAATTGATGACGCCGCTTTGGATGCTGTGTACTAAACGCAAAAGAAGTCGGGATTTCAAATAAGTATAAACAAAATTGATGTGCCCGTGTAACAGATGAGTTCTTGTCCGAAACCCTGATACTCCGAAAGACATTGTCCAGTTTGTACACGAAGTGCGTCCAGTTTTTGCCGTGACCCTCTCTACTCTTTTGCACATGCTATGCAGGTGAAATGATGATACCATGCCAAGTTTCAACATTTCCAGAGTTCATTTTGTAGTGATTTTCAATTTCACGGTCATTTAGCTCTCTAAACAATTCGGTAAATGACTGAAAACAACAAATGATGTCACAACGTGTTGGAAATTGATGGCGTCGCTTTGAATGCTGCATACTGAACGCAAAAGAAGTCCGGAGTTCAAATAAGTTTAAAAAACATTGAAGTGCCCGTGTAACAGATGAGTTCTCATCCGAAACCCTGATACTCCGAAAGAGATTGTCCAGTTTGTACATGAAGTGCGTCCAGTTTTTGCCGTGACCCTCTCTACTCTTTTGCACATGCTATGCAGGTGAAATGATGATACCATGCCAAATTTCAACATTTTCACAGTTCATTTTGTAGTGATTTTCAGTTTCACGGTCATTTAGCTCTATAAACAATTCGGTAAATGATTGAAAAACAGCAAATGATGTCAGAACATGTTGGAAATTGATGACGTCGCTTTGAATGCTGCATACTGAACACAAGAAGTATGGAGTTCAAATAAGTATAAAAAAACATTGAAGTGCCCGTGTAATAGATGAGTTCTCGTCTGAAACCCTGATACTCCGAAAGACATTGTCTAGTTTGTACACGATGTGCGTCCAGTTTTTGCCGTGACCCTCTCTACTCTTTCTCACATGCTATGCGGGTGAAATGATGATAGCATGAAAGGTTTCAACATTTTCAAAGTTCATTTTGTAGTGATTTTCAATTTCACGGTCATTTAGCTCTCTGAACAATTCGGTAAATGATTGAAAAACAGCAAATGATGTCAGAACGTGTTGGAAATTGATGACGTCGCTTTGAATGCTGCATACTGAACTCAAAAGAAGTCCGGAGTTCAAATAAGTTTAAAAACATTGAAGTGCCCGTGTAACAGATGAGTTCTCGTCCGAAACCCTGATACTCCGAAAGAGATTGTCCAGTTTGTACACGAAGTGCGTCCAGTTTTTGCCGTGACCCTCTCTACTCTTTTGCACATGCTATGCGGGTGAAATGATGATACCATAGCAGATTTCAACATTTTCACAGTTCATTTTGTAGTGATTTTCAATTTCATGGTCATTTAGCTCTCTAAACAATTCGGTAAATGACTGAAAAACAGCAAATGATGTCAGAACATGTTGGAAATTGATGACGTCGCTTTGAATGCTACATACTGAACACAAGAAGTCCGGAATGCTGGTTAATTTGCTTCAAGCCTTTCGGAATAGTGTAGACTGCACTGCACATAGCTCAGTGCAATCTATGCTATTCCGAAAGGCTTGAAGCTAAGCAACGTGCAGGTGAGCATTGCGCCTCTTCGTCATTGTCTCTGCACTCATGGCTTATAAACCGCTCATACTGCCTCTCTCTTGACGAGGTGGGAATAAAAATCAGCTTACTAAGAAACTCTAGTACCGGTTCATGCCATGAACCGATACTAAAGGTCTTCGTGGGGGCCCCAGCCTGACCACAGCCTGACACAGCCTCATTAGTACCGGTTCGTGGCATGAACCGGTACTAAAGGTTGCCCATGAACCGGTACTAATGATGTCCGCCCGCCTAGCCGTTGGAACCGACACTAATGGTCACATTAGTGCCGGCTCAAATTCAAACCGACACTAATGTGCTTCACATTTGACCCTTTTTCTACTAGTGACTACATTGTAAACCTGTGATGTGTTTGTTTGTTTCTCTTTTAGAATGCGGATAAAATATTGGAGAAGAGTACCCCGTATGCAATGGTACAAGAAGTAATGCAGATAAGGTTCAAGATAGTGAGACATCCCAGTTGGTCTCAAGAAAGCTCATAAAACTATATTGAAGACACTGAGACAACCCCAAAGTCCTGTCTTGATGTAGTGTTCGAGTTACTGGCTACTACTGCTGGCACCAGCTCTTTGAACTCGCTGCCTAAATCAGTTTGGCTTCTTGAGTCTCAACTTCAAGTTTAAAGACATCAATCAATTGTTATGCGACAGGAAGCCGAATGACTGAGGGAGTCCCTACAGAATTCAGATGCATACTTTCTGGTGCAACTGCAAGTGCTGGAGGATTTAAGCGCCAAACAAGAGAAAGCTAACAAGCTTGCTAAGCATCTTGCCAGCATTATGGGTACCCAGGATATTGTTTCTTGAGCTCTTCTGAAGTGGTTTCAGTTCTGGACTTGTTTTGCTGCGGCGTTTATATGCTGCTTTGTTCCCTATATTTGCACTGGTGGAAAACTTTGATGCCTAGTGGATGTCATATGTGTAATAGCCGTGATAGCCTAGCGTAAGTTGCTTGCCTATTTATTTCCTTATTGTCTTGTTTATTTGTTTTCTTGTAGTTAGTGCAGTTCTTTTTCCGCGGTTTGCTAGTGGCCGCAATAGCCTATTTTTTAAACTAGGCCACATTAACCATGGGCTACATATTTATTGTAGTTAACATGGGCCTCCTACAGGCCGTAGAAACAACGAGCCTTCTAAGGGACGTAGAAACAATGGGCCCTCTACGGGGCGTAGAAACAATGAGCCTTATACGGGCCGTAGACACAGTGGGCCTTCTACGGGCCGTATGATCTGTTGGCCAAACATGGACCAATAACAGACCACATTATGGTCGTAAATGGGCTAGAGTTGAAATCGTCCGTTCATGGGCCGACCATAATGGCCCGTCATTAATCGGCCGTATTTGATGATGCAATGAAAACAGCCCAACGTATTAACGGGCCACAAACGGGCCGACTGTAACCATGGGCTGAATTTGGCCGACAAGCAGAAAATGACAGTAACGTGCCGAAAGTAAACGAATGCTGGAAATGAGCCCAAGAATAAATGGGCCCTGAGAAGGACGAAAGATAACATGGGCTGGAAACGGCCCAACAGAATAATGGGCCGTTAATGGGTATAAAGTGATACACTGTTCATTACGGGACAGTTTTACCATGGGTCGTTAATGGGTCGAGGGTCGAGGGTTTCATAGGGCCTCATATGGGTCGAAAGATGTCATGGGCCATACATGGGCCGAAAGTTAAAACGGACTGGAATTATATTGGATGGGCCAAATGACGCTATTGGGCCTAATTTGGATAGGCGATAAACGGGCCCTGGGTTAGCGGGCTGTAAATGGGCTATATGCGAACATGCCGTTAACAAGCTTGCCGTGGGCCGGCCCACCACCTTTTGACCAAGTCAAATGGGCCGACCTTTTCACGGGAATGGGCCTCTGTTGGGCCGTGGCACGTGTCGACGTATCATAGGCGCTTTGGGTCCAATGAGTGGATGACATCTGTCCCAACAGTGAGTCGACACGTGTTCCCTCCAGCCAATAATGATTTTACACGTGGAAAATCCCCATTGGTTGGGGCTGTTAATGGGTTATTGGATCCAAAACTGGACCCGATAGCTTAACGGCGTTCCGTTATGGTGGATGCCATGTGTCAGTCACCCTTGACGAAAGAACTTCTGTGACGCGCGATTTATCATCATGGAAGTGGACACTTCCGTGATGATAATTTTGTTAATGTCATGGAACACTTGTACGACTGCACAGGTATGACTATCTTGATTATGTCACAAATTTGTCATGTATGTACATGCATGACAGAAAACGTGACCTACTGTGACAAACACGTATCATCACGGAAGTGTATTTTTTTGTAGTTGTCGGTGTCAAAACCGGCGGATCTCGGGTAGGGGGTCCCGAACTGTGCGTCTAGGCCGGATGGTAACAGGAGACAAGGGACACGAAGTTTTACCCAGGTTCGGGCCCTCTCGATGGAGGTAAAACCCTACGTCCTGCTTGATTAATATTGATGATATGGGTAGTACAAGAGTAGATCTACCATGAGATCAAGGAGGCTAAACCCTAGAAGCTAGCCTATGGTATGATTGTTGATGTATATGTTGTCCTACGGACTAAAACCCTCCGGTTTATACAGAAACCGGATAGGGTTAGGGTTACATAGAGTCGGTTACAATGGTAGGAGATCTGCATATCCGTATCGCCAAGCTTGCCTTCCACGCCAAGGAAAGTCCCTCCTGGACATGGGACGAAGTCTTCAATATTGTATCTTCATAGTCCAGGAGTCCGACTGAAGGTATAGTCTGGCTATCCGAACATCCCCTAATCTAGGACTCCCTCAGTAGCCCCTGAACCAGGCTTCAATGACGACGAGTCCGGCGTGCAGATTGTCTTCGGCATTGCAAGGCGGGTTCCTCCTCCAAGTACTTCATAGAAGATTTTAAACACAAAGATAGTGTCCGGCTCTGCAAAATAAGTTTCCACATATTGCCATAGAGAGAATAATATTTACACAAATCTAATCTGCTGACGTATTCCATAGTGCGACATCACACCACGGCCAAGATTTTATTCGAACCGTTTTATTGTCCCATCTCAGCGCGTTATGTGAGGCAGTTTCCTTGGCACGTCTTGTTAAAGCAGAGATCGTGTCCCCTTATTCCGGGATTCTCATTAATACGGGCGTGGGTAACCGCTTCTAGGACTCCTAGATTATAGGCAAGTCCAAACGGACACGGAGAGGATGCTTGATATTCACCCTCTTTATAAAGGGGACAAGGCTTTTATTTTTCCCTCCCGTGCTCAATCGAATCCTTCCCCCACCTCAAGTTCAAATGCCCGAAGTTCAGGTCAGGTGCTCCGAACCTTCAGTCATGTTCGGATCTAGCCTTCAAGGCCGATGGGTGCCCTCCTCCATCATGGAAGAAGACATCAAAAAGTTGAGGGAGGCCAGATATCTGACCGCCGAGATTGTGCATCGGCTGCCTCCCCGAGGGCAGGCCGTCCCCACCCCCGAACCCAACGAGAACGTCGTGTTCGTCTCCCACTTCCTTCGAGGTCTAGGCCTTGCTCTGGATCCTTTCGTAAGGGGTTTGATGTTTTACTACGGGCTAGACTTTCATGATCTAGATCCGGACTCCTTTCTTCATATCACGACATTTATTGTCATGTGCGAGGCCTTCCTCCGGGTTACCCCTCAGTTTGGTCTATGGCTCAAGACCTTTGAAGTGAAGCCGAAGATGATCGAGGGGCAACATGCAGCGTGTGGAGGTGCCTAAATACGCAAGATGATGGGAGCTCTGTGGCCCAAAGGTTCCATCCCAGAGGTGTCTGAATTGTGGCAACAGGAGTGGTTCTACATCACGGCTCCTAGAAGTGCCAAGTGGGCGGCCCCCCTATTTTCCGCTCGGGCCCCCCACCACAGCTGATGTCATGGATCAGCAGAGGTCTGAGCTGGGGGCCAGCAAAGGACGTGCCTATACTGCAAAGCCGCATTCGAGATCTCTTCAATGGAGATTTCAGTTTGCTTGCGGTAATACAGGTTATGCTGGTTCGTCAAGTCCAGCCTTGCAAACTCCGGCCTCTTTGCCTGTGGGAGTTCAATCCGGAGGGACCGCTTGCCATTCAAAATTTCCTCGGCCTGACGCACGAGGAGATGTACAAGTCATTCTTCGGACCTCAGGTGGAGTGTCCGGAAATCACCGAGGACATGGGCCTGAGTAGTAACCGCGCCGCCGAACAGGTAAGGCATCTTCCGGCCGAACATACTATCTCTCTTTGTTACGAAGTTATTTCTGAAAGTTCGCTTTTTGACCAGGACTGGCTAACAAAGGCGAAGTTGATTCGGTGTTCGGCCCCCCTCCCTGAGGGTTTGGAAAATCTGGTATTGGCAAAGATGCTCCAGACCTCACCTTGCCCGGAACCCTTGAAGGAAGATACTGTGGAGGATAATGCGGGCGGACGCGGGCCCCCAATGCTGCCCATTCTAGCCGAGGGAGTGAGTGTCTCCATGAAGGATGATGACCAGAAGAGGAAAAGGACTGCGCTCGGGGATTCACAAGCCGAAGCTTCCAAACGGGAGAAGAAGTCTCCCACAGAGGGTCCTACCTCGGGGGGCGCCGTTGCCGCACAAAGTTCGCGGGGGGATCAGTTCTCCCGCGAGTCGTAAGTGACTCGAAATACTTTTAATAGTACAGATATGCCATCTTTTTCTTCTGAGAAAATAACCAGCGCATATATATTTGCAGTTCGGGCCTTAGCCCCTCTCAAATGAGCTCGTCTTCGGGGGATCTTCTTCCAGATATGATGGAGAGCGAAACGCCTCCTCCAGACTCCTCCACGCCAGAAGAGGGCGACCCAGAAGTGTCGTCGTGGAGGGCCTCTCCGAGTCCCGTGAGGCCAGAAGATAATCCCATCGACCCCCGAAGCTCCCAGTGTCCGGCTCCTGAAGAGGGCAGACAAAAGAGTCCGGCACCGTCTGGTGTGCGACCGAATGTTCTGAGGGAGTTGGTGGGGCGAGCGGCCATCTCAGATGAACACCATGTGCTGATGAATACGGTGATGGAGAGAATATCGTCCGCTGAAAGCGGATTGCATGAAGCTTTTATGAGTCTACTGACAGGCTTCGAGGTACGTAAAAGAATGTATGACAGTCCTGCACATGCTAGGTGTGCCCTGTGTAGATAGTAGCCCCTGAGACTCTGGTTGTCGTCGGAAATGACGAGGAACAGAGGATCATATTCCCAGGTAATAACCATACTGCCTCTATGTGCAGGTGATGGAAGCTCCGGTGGCTAGCCGGACTAGCGAGTTTGCCCATTTAGAACGGCAGTTGGATGCGGCAGACGCCGACATCGAGCTTGTTAACAAAAGGCTTGGCGAGGCACAAGGTAAGCGTCCTTATCTGGTAAACGCCACATAGGAAGAGCAGCATGATGCCAGTATCTTTAATATGTTGTGACTGCAGATGGAGCTGCCACTGTTGAAGCCTTGCGGGTAGAACTTGCCCGAGCCAAGGAACAAGCGAGGTTGGGTAATGCGGCTGCTGTGAAGGCGGCCGAGGAGTTGCAAGCTGAGAAGGCTGCGCATGGCGAGACCCGAGACAAGATGGCCAAGATGGCTATAGAATTAAAAGCCGCTGCCGACTGTTGCCGGGTTCTTGAAAAGGAAAACCAAGCGAAGGCATCGGACCTTGAGAAGGCTGCTGCGACGAAAAAGGATCTCCGCTCTGCTATGAGGGCAAAGAAGGAGGAGCTGCGGGAAGCCGGGGATATTGTAGCTGGGAAATCCTTTATGTTGCGGAGGAAATTTGGAGATCCACGGTATGCCCCTCTGTATCGGCTGTGGAGTTCGGAGGATGTGTATATGGATTTGGCGGCGAGCGTTGCCGATGTGGCCAAGTACTTCCAGGGTCAGACGGACCGTGAAGTAGACCAGCTGTTTTGGAGACAATTCCATTCTCCCAAGCGTCCACTTTCATTGACTGACCAATTAGCCGAATGGGCCGAACTAAATAGGTTGTCCGGACTCTCCATGAGGACTGTTGTGGATCAACTATGGCCGGAAAGGTCAAAATCAAACAGCTATTTTGGCTTGGTACAGCAGGTCCTTGATGTGGTGCCGCGCATTAATGCGATGAGGAGGTCGGCGTGCATAGAGGGCGCATGGATGGCCTTTGCCCATGTTAAGGCATACTGGGCGGAGATGGATGCTACCAATGTTGCAGCACGGGATTCGGCTATAGGTCGAAAGGCTGCTGAGCACTACTTTGAAGAAGTTCTTGAGGGTGCCCGTTTGATAGAGACCCAGTGCTCAAAAAATATTATGTTTGAGTGATATGTAATCTCATTGTAAGCGAAATGCTTTTATAAATTTTTATAAGGCTATTTTTATACTTCTGCCTGAAAGTAATATGATGCCTCCTGGGTGGCCGTTTATGTATACATGTGTATAACCTGAAAGATTGCAGTTTTCGGCTTCAACCCCCACGCATATAATGCGGAGGTGATCGCAAAAACACGCATTCACACTTAACCCAACGTCTTGGTCCTATTAAGGAGGTGATAGCAGAGCAAGCGAGGCAACCGGACTATAATGCTTTAGCACTTTCACTTAGCCATAGGAGTTTGACAGTGGGGCTACTAGATAGCCCCTGGTGGCTCCGCACTCTCCCGATTCCGGGGTGCGTACATGCCTGGCCGAAAAATGGCCCTTCGTTAAGGCGGAGGAATTCTAACATTCCCACAGGTCATCGAGTGGTTGACCAGTCTCACGCTACATCATGACAGTCAGTTTTCGGCTTTCTCTACTGAGGTGCTCGTCCGGATGAACCAGGGAACAATCGCAGTAGTTCTCCTGGTGCTACCTTAGCCGGCAAGGCGGAACGTAAGGCACCAAAACACAGGAGCCGGGCAAACCCAACATTTGACCAAAGACAATGATTCAGAGCTGATGCATATAGGGCCAAACTCGCGACGCCGAACACTCCCTAAGGTATTCGGTCTTTGTGGTATAAACCGGGCCTAAATAGTGGCCTTTGTAAGAAGCCCCTTGTGTCCAGGTACATGCATTGTTCTGGCATGGCCACATGCCAAGACGTCAGCATCCTTCTCAATGGTGGATATGTATCAACAAGAGACAGTAAAAAAGGTTTACGTAGGGTCTTAATCTAAAAAGAATCCTTGGAGCGGGTCCCTGCTGCGCGTCTGCGCCTGTGTCTCCGTTGTGCCGTATCCTGGACGGGTGTAGCACGATGATCGTCTATAAAAGAGAGGAAGTTAAGTGAAAAAGTTGTCATGCAAAAAGATAGTTTTTGAAAGAAACCATGTATACTTCAAGATGGTAAGAAATTGCCACTTGTCTGCGCGCGTTGAGCCCCTTGTATTGACAAATAGGGGTGTGACCACTTATTCCGTATAAATAGCGGCGCCGGACTTGATTAGTTGTATCTGAGGTCTTGACGTCCTATTGGATGCTTTCGCTTGTCCGGGCGCCTTTAGTGTGCGGCTGCCAAGGCAGCCTCACTCTCTTCGGCGCGCATAGATCGCTTGATATTTCTGTGCACTGTAATGATGCCACGTGGACCGGGCATCTTGAGTGTGAGGGAGGCGTAGTGTGGTATTGCATTAAAGCGAGCGAAAGCTTCGCGTCCGAGCAGTGCTTGATAGCCACTTTGAAACGGAGCGATGTGGAAAGTTAAATGCTCGCGACGGAAGTTGTCGGGGGAGCCGAATATAACTTGTAGTAGGAGGGAGCCCGTACAACGAGCCCCTCGGCCTGGCGTTACTCCTTTAAAGGTAGTATTGCTATGGCGAATTTGTGTTGGGTCTAACCCCATCCCGTGGATTGTATCCTAATGTATTAGGTTTAGGCTACTGCTGCCGTCCATCAAGACTCTTGTGAAGTGATATCCGCCAATTACTGGGTCTAATACCAGGGCAGCCCATCCTGCATGTTGGATACTTGCTGAGTAATTGCGATGGTCGAAAGTGATCGGTTGAGATGACCAGTGCCAGGACGTCGTGGTGACAGGCACTTGGGTATATTTTGCTGGGAGTGCCGCGTTGTTTTTTCCCTTGATTACGTGTAACACGTTTACTGTTTTGACTTCTGGTGGAAATTTCTTTTGTTCCCCCGTGTCTCGCTTGGGGGGCTCGTCCTCGTCTTCACTTAGTGTATCCTCCCCCTTGTGTACGGCGTTAAGCTTGCCGGACTGCTTGAAGACCCAACATTCTCTGTGGGTATGATTAGCAGGTTTACCAGGGGTACTATGAATTTGACATACTTGGTCCAGAATTTTGTTGAGGCTGGACAATTCATCCCTGGTGCCTTTACGGGGCGGCTTTTGTCCTGGCCGAGAGCTTTTGAATCTGGCATTTACTGCCATGCCCTTCGTGCTATCTTCTTTATTCCGGCGTTTGTTATTGCTGTTGCACCGTGATTTCCCGTTTCCATCTCTAACTTCAGATGTACTGGGGTCGCTGGTGCTGCATCTGGCTAGCCAGCTGTCCTATCCCGCGCAAAAGCGGGTCATGAGGTTTGTTAATGCGGCCATCGTTCTCGGCTTATTTTGGCCGAGGTGTCTGGCGAGCCATTCGTCACGGACGCTATGCTTGAAAGCCGCTAAGGCTATTGCGTCCGGACAGTCGACAATCTGGTTCTTTTTAGTAAGAAACCTGTTCCAGAGCTTTCAGGCTGACTCTCCGGGCTATTGAGTTATATGACTCAAATCGTCCGCATCTGGAGGTCGGACATAGGTCCCTTGAAAATTTGCCCGAAAGGCATCTTCGAGCTCTTCCCAACTTCCAATGGAGCTTTCGGGGAGGCCTTTGAGCCAGTGACGAGCTGGCCCTTTGAGCTTGAGGGGTAGGTACTTGATGGCGTGGAGGTTATCTCCTCGAGCCATATGGATATGAAGGATGTAGTCCTCAATCCAGACCCCAGGGTTTGTTGTTCTGTCGTATGCCTCTATGTTTACGGGCTTGAATCCCGCTGGGAATTTGTGGTCCAACACCTCAACGGTGAAACATAGGGGGTGTGCGGCACCCCTGTAGCTGGGTGTACCACATTGTTCGGATGTTTGTTGTGTTGCATTGTATGCTGGGGCGCGCTTGTGTGGTCCATAGATGGATCTGGTTGCGCCGTCCTTTGGGTGCGAGCCCTCGCATGGGTCGCGTATTGTATTGTGAGTGGCGTTGTATGCCGCTCTGTGTTGGTAGAGGGGTCGTCTATCCGGCCAGGTGGCTGCTTTGATATTTGGTTGTGGAGGTTCTGAGGCCTCCTTATTGAATTCGGGTAGCAGCTTCCGCTTTGGGTAGCTCTTGGAGGGGCGATTGTCGCCGTACCTTGTTGCTGTGCTGAGTATTTTACTCCATCTGAATTGGAGTATGTCTTGCGTGGCCTTGAGCCTTTGCTTCTGCTTTTTTAGGCTCCTCGCGATGGCAACAAGCCTTTTACGGGCAGTCTGCTGCTCCGGGTGTCTATCCGGCGTTATGTCGTCCGGACCATTATCCTTGATAGGATTTGTTTGTTCGGTTTGATTATCCAGATTGCCATTGTCCGGCAGCGGTTCGCCCTGCTCCAGCGCTGGGTCTGTGTGATCGCTATTTCTGTCGAGGCGGGATTTGGGGCGGCGCTTGCGTCGCCGCTTTGACTGCTTTTCGAGGGAACAAGCCTTCGGTGCGTCCTTCCGCTCCTCGTCGTAATCTTTTGGTGCGTCCACCATGTATACGTCATATGACGAGGTGGCGTTCCAGGACCCAATAGGCGCTGGTTCCTCATTGTCTCCTTCATCGGCGTCCATACCGTCGATGTCTTCGGAGTCGAAGTCGAGCATGTCGGTTAAATCGTTGATAGTGGCTACAAAGTGGGTGGTGGGTGGGCTTTGAATTTCTTCATCGTCCGCATCCCAATCTCGCTGACCGTAGTCCGGCCAGGGCTCTCCTGATAAAGAGAGAGACTTTAGTGATTTTATAATATCGCCAAAGGGCGAGTGCTGAAAGATGTCCGCGGCAGTAAACTCCATGATCGGCGCCCAATCGGATTCGATTGGCAGAGGCGCGAATGGTTCGGAGTCCGGAGAGGAGTCTGACTCCTTGGAATCATGAGTCTCGCGGAGTGCGGGGCTAGTGTTCGGCTCAATCGCCGTTAGGGTCGCAGCCCCCGAGGCGGCGTCCAACCGCCCATCCTCGATCGGCGCAGTTGGCTCTGAATTAGGGATCGGAGCTGACGCGGGTGCGGCCTCCAGGGCACTGTTCGACGGTAGAGCTAAATCATGCTCGTTGTGACAGAGCGACGCGCTCGGCAGTGGCTCGAATCCATCGAAGATCAAGTCTCCGCGGATGTCAGCCGTGTAGTTTAAACTTCCAAATATGACCTGACGGCCAGGGGCGTAGCTTTCGATCTTCTCCAGACGGCCAAGCGAATTGGCCCGCAGTGCAAAGCCGTCGAAGACGAAGATCTTTCCGGGGAGGAAGGTCTCACCCTGGACTTCATCACTTTTTATGATCGTAGGAGCCATCGAGCCTGACGGCGACGACATAGAGGAACTCTCAATGAAAGCACCAATGTCGGTGTCAAAATCGGCGGATCTCGGGTAGGGGGTCCCGAACTGTGCGTCTAGGCCGGATGGTAACAGGGGACAAGGGACACGAAGTTTTACCCAGGTTCGGGCCTTCTCGATGGAGGTAAAACCCTACGTCCTGCTTGATTAATATTGATGATATGGGTAGTACAAGAGTAGATCTACCACGAGATCGAGGAGGCTAAACCCTAGAAGCTAGCCTATGGTATGATTGTTGATGTGTATGTTGTCCTACGGACTAAAACCCTCCGGTTTATACAAACACCGGATAGGGTTAGGGTTACATAGAGTCGGTTACAATGGTAGGAGATCTGCATATCCGTATCGCCAAGCTTGCCTTCCACGCCAAGGAAAGTCCCTCCCGGACACGGGACGAAGTCTTCAATCTTGTATCTTCATAGTCCAGGAGTCCGGCTGAAGGTATAGTCCGGCTATCCGAACACCCCCTAATCTAGGACTCCCTCAGTAGTGGAATAGCTTCTACCCACTTAGTAACGTAATCAACAGCAACTAAAATATGTGTATACCCATTAGAGGAAGGAAACGGTCCGATATAATCAAAACCCGAAACATCAAGTGGTTCAATAACAAGTGAATAATTCATAGGCATTTCTTGGCGTCTACTAATATTACCAATTCTTTGACATTCATCACAAGACAAAACAAACTTACGAGCATCCTTGAAGAGAGTGGGCCAATAAAAACCGGATTGCAGTACCTTGTGTGCAGTTCTATCTCCAGCATGGTGTCCTCCATAAGCCTCAGAGTGGCACTTGCGCAGGATCTGTTCCTGTTCATACTCAGGTACACAATGTCTAATAACACCATCTACTCCTTCTTTATAAAGATGTGGGTCATCCCAGAAGTAGTGTCTTAAATCATAGAAGAACTTTTTCTTTTGCTGATATGTGAAACTAGGTGGTATAAATTTAGCAACAATGTAATTAGCATAATCAGCATACCATGGAGCGGTACGAGAGGCATTTATGATAGCTAATTGTTCATCGGGTAAGCTATCATCAATAGGTAGTGGGTCATCAAGAACATTCTCTAACCTAGACAAGTTCTCTGCAACGGGGTTCTCAGCTCTCTTTCTATCAATAATATGCAAATCAAATTCTTGAAGCAAGAGAACCCATCTAATAAGTCTAGGTTTAGCATCTTTCTTTTCCATAAGATATTTAATAGCAGCATGATCAGTGTGAACAGTTACTTTAGAATCAACAATGTAAGGTCTGAACTTATCAAAAGCAAATACAACTGCTAAAAATTCTTTCTTAGTAGTAGCATAATTTCTTTGAGCACTGTCTAGAGTTTTACTAGCATATTGGATAACATTTAATTTCTTATCAACTCGTTGTCCTAGAACAGCCCCTATAGCATAATCACTAGCATCACACATAATTTCAAATGGTAAATTCCAATCAGGAGGTTGAACAATAGGTGCAGAAAGCAAAGCTTTCTTAAGTATCTCAAATGCTTCTACACAATTATCTTCAAAGACAAAAGGGACATCTTTTTGTAAGAGGTTAGTTAGAGGCCAAGAAATTTTAGAAAAGTCCTTAATGAACCTCCTATAAACACTGTCATGACCAAGGAAACTTCTTATACCTTTAATGTCCTTGGGACACGACATCTTTTCAATAGCATCAACTTTAGTTTTATCAACTTCAATACCTCTTTCAGAAATTTTATGCCCCAAGACAATACCTTCATTAACCATAAAGTGGCACTTCTCCCAATTCAAGACAAGATTAGTTTCTTCACATCTCTGCAAAACTCGATCAAGGTTGCTTAAGAAATCATCAAAAGAAGTTTCATAAATGGAGAAATCATCCATGAATACCTCAACAATCTTTTCACAAAAGTCAGAGAATATAGCAGTCATACATCTTTGAAAGGTAGCAGGTGTATTACATAAACCAAAAGGCATATGTCTATAAGCAAAGGTACTGAAAGGGCGAGTGAAAGTTGTCTTTTCTTGATCCTCTTTTGATACATGAATTTGAGAGAAACCAGAATAACCATCTAGAAAGCAAAAATGTGTATGTTTGGATCATCTTTCTAGCATTTGATCAATAAAAAGTAACGGGTAATGATCCTTTTTAGTAGCTTTATTTAATTTGCGGAAACCAATTACCATTCTATAACCTATAACAATTCTTTGTGGGATCAATTCATCTTTATCATTAGGAACAATAGTAATACCTCCCTTCTTAGGGACACAATGGACAGGACTTACCCACTGACTATCAGCAACGGGATAAATTATACCTGCCTCCAGAAGCTTTAGTATTTCTTTTCTTACCACTTCTTTCATCTTAGGATTTAACCGTCGTTGGTGATCAACAACCGGTTCAACATCCTTCTCCAATTTTATTTTGTGCTGGTATAAAGTGGGACTAATGCCCTTAAGATCATCAAGAGTATATCCAATAGCAACACGATGCTTCTTCAGAGTTTTCAATAATTTCTTTTCCTCATGCTCTGAAAGGTTAGCACTAATAATAACAGGATATATCTCTTTCTCGTCAAGATAAGCATATTTGAGAGTATCAGGTAAAGGTTTAAGCTCAAACACGGGATCACCCTTGGGTGGAGGAGGATCCCCTAGAATTTCAACAGGCAAGTTGTGTTTCAAAATAGGACCCTGTTTAAAGAATACTTCATCTATTTCCCTTCTTTCATTCATAAACATATCATTTTCATGGTCTAGCAAATATTGTTCTAAAGGATCACTAGGAGGCATGTCAATAGAAGAAAGACCAATAATTTCATCTTTACTAGGAAATTCTTTATCATGGGGTTGTCTATGAAATTTAGCAAAATTAAACTCATGAGACATATCCCCTAAACAAACAGAAACAATATCCTTATTGCAGTCTATCTTAGCATTAACAGTATTCAAGAAGGATCTACCAAATATAATGGGACAAAAGTCATCTTGTGGGGAACCAAGAACAAGAAAATTAGCAGGATATTTAAATTTCCCACACAATACTTCAACATCTCTAACAATCCCAACTGGTGAAATAGTATCTCTATTGGCAAGCTTAATTGTAACATCTATCTCTTCTATCTCAGCAGGTGCAATATCATGCATAATTTCTTTGTATAAGGAATGAGGTATTGCACTTGCACTAGCACCCATATCACATAAGCCATGATAACAATGATCTCCTATTTTAATAGAACTAACAGGCATGCCTACAGCAGGTCTATGTTTATTTTTAGTATCAGGTCTAGCAATTCTAGCAGATTCATTGCAGAAGTAAATAACATGCCCATCAATATTATCGGCCAAGAGATCTTTAACCATAGAAACACTAGGTTCAGTTTAATTTTGCTCAGGGGGAGTAGGTGTTCTAGTATTACTCTTACGAACCACAGTTGAAACTTTAGCATGATCCTTTATTCTAACAGGGAAAGGTGGTTTCTCTATATAAGAAGTAGGAACAACAGGATCATTATAAGTGATAGTCTTTTCTTCAACTTTAATAGGTGAAACTACTTTTACTTCAATGGGAGGATTATATTTAAACCACTTCTCCTTAGGGAGATCAACATGAGTAGCAAAGGATTCACAGAAAGAAGCTACTATCTCCGAGTCAGGTCCATATTTAGTGCTAGATTTCACGGAAAGCATCGGTATCCATAAAAGATTTAACACAATCAAACTTAGGTATTATACCTAACTCCTTAACTTTGTCGAGGTCCCAATCTTCAGAGTTGCATTTAATTCTTTCCAATAAATCCCATTTGAATACAATAGTCTTCATCATAAAAGATCCAATAAAACAAGTATCGAGCATGGAGCGATTATTGAGAGAAAGCCAAGCATAATTTTTTTGAATAATCATTTCTTTTGAGAGCTCATGATTGGGGCATAAATATAACATTGACTTAAGCCTCCCCCAAGCTTGAGCGGTGCTTTCTCCTTCACGAGGCCAAAAATTATATATATAATTACGATCACGATGAACAAGATGCATAGGATAAAACTTCTGTTGAAATTCCAATTTCAATCGTAGGTAGTTCCATGATCCAATATCATCACATAGCCTAAACCATGTCAATGCCTCTACCTTTAAAGATAAAGGGAAGACCTTTTTCTTGATAACATCCTCGGGCATACCTGCAAGTTTAAATAATCCACAAACTTCATCCATATAGATTAGGTGCAAATCGGGATGTAATGTTCCATCACCTGTGAAAGGATTAGCTAGCAGTTTCTCTGTCATACCCGAAGGAATTTCAAAGTATAAATTTTCAGTAGGTTCAGTAGGTTGAGGAGCAACTCTTTGCTCTACTGGTCGGGGTGAAGATACCCCGAACAAGCCCCTCAAAGGATTATGTTCCATAGTAACAAGTGAGAGTAAATTTCAGCACACTATATAAATTTTTCCTTACCAAATTCCACCTACCAAAGGCGCTTCACTCCCTGGAAACGACGCCAGAAAAGAGTCTTGATGACCCACAAGTGTAGGGGATCTATCGTAGCCTTTTCGATAAGTAAAAGTGTCGAACCTAACGAGGAGCAGAAGGAAATGATAAGCGGTTTTCAGCAAGGTATTTTCTACAAGCACTGAAATTACCGGTAACAGATAGTTTTGTAATAAGCTAATTGGTAACGGGTAACAAATTGTAAAAGTAAATAAGGTGCAGCAATATGTCCCAATCCTTTTTGTAGCAAAGGACAAGCCTGGACAAACTCTTATATAAAGTAAAGCGCTCCCGAGGACACATGGGAATTATCGTCAAGCTACTTTTCATCACGCTCATATGATTCACGTTCGGTACTTTGATAATTTGATATGTGGATGGACCGGTGCTTGGGTACTGCCCTTACTTGGACAAGAATCCCACTTATGATTAACCCCTATTGCAAGCATCCACAACTACAACAGAAGTATTAAGGTAAACCTAACCATAGCATGAAACATATGGATACAAATCAGCCCCTTACGAAGCAACGCATAAACTAGGGTTTAAGCTTCTGTCACTCTAGCAACCCATCATCTACTTATTACTTCCCAATCCCTCCCTCTAGGCCCAAACAATGGTGAAGTGTCATGTAGTCGACGTTCACATGACACCACTAGAGGGATGACAACATACATCTCATCAAAATATCGAACGAATACCAAATTCACATGACTACTTATAGCAAGACTTCTCCCATGTCCTCAGGAACAAACGTAACTACTCACAAAGCATATTCATTTTCATAATCAGAGGGGTATTAATATGCATAATGGATCTGAACATATGATCTTCCACCAAGTAAACCAACTAGGATCAACTACAAGGAGTAATCAACACTACTAGCAACCCACAGGTACCAATCTGAGGTTTGGATACAAAGATTGGATACAAGAGATGAACTAGGGTTTTGAGATGAGATGGTGCTGATGAAGATGTTCATGGAGATTGACCCCCTCCCGACGAGAGGATCGTTGGTGATGACGATGGTGATGATTTCCCCCTCCTAGAGGGAAGTTTCCCCGGCAGAACAGCTCCGCCGGAGCCCTAGACTGGTTCCGCCCCGTGGCAGCGGAGTTTCGTCCTGTGAGCTAGCTTATGATTTTTTCCGGGACGAAAGACTCCATATAGCCAAAGATGGGCCTCAGAGGGCCACCAGGGGGCCCACGAAGCAGGGGGCGCGCCCAAGGGGGTAGGGTGCGCCCCCACCCTCATGGACGGCGGGTGGCCCCCTCTGGTACTTCTTTCGCCCAATATTTTTTATGTATTCTGAAAATATTTCCCGTGTAGTTTCAGGAATTTTGGAGATGTGCAGAATAGGTCTCTAATATTTGCTCCTTTTCCAGCCCAGAATTCCAGCTGCCGGCATTCCCCCTCTTCATGTAAACCTTGTAAAAAAGAGAGAATAGGCATAAGTATTGTGACATAATGTGTAATAACAGCCCATAATGCAATAAATATCGATATAAAAGCATGATGCAAAATGGACGTATCAGTCCCCAAAGGTGGGATGTTTCCTACCAAAACCATCATGCTTGTTGTGAGAAGCATATACCCAAACCTGCCCCAAATGGGACAGAAAATTCACCACAGCATGTTGATGCCACTCCATGATTGCATGCCAAGTTTCATGAATTCCAGACGAGTTTTGGATTTACTAGAATTTAAAAACCAGGTATCTCAATGGTTGTGGCCGAGTGATGGTAGCAGGGTGTTTGACATTCATTCCCATTTCTTGCATGGGACCTAAGCATGCAACCAAGGACACATATTTGAATTTTCAACCTATTTATATACATTAGAGCATGTGCATGTAGTTCAAATTTGAATTATGGACATGAATGCATTGAGAATTTAGTTAATGCATAAAAATGTCCAAACGAACCCCGAAAAATCCCAAAAATTGAGACAACACTCCTATTGTTCTATGTTGACACTAGGAAAAAATTGAAATCGAGAAGAGGCAATGGATATTGTTTCATCCCCAAAGGTAGGACGTTCCCTACCGAAACCATCAGGCTTGTTGTGAGAAGCTCTGGTTTGTGAGAAGCATATGCCCAAACCTGCCCCAAATGGGAATTTTTTTTATCATGGCATGTTGATGCCGCTCCATGATAGCATGCCAAGTTTCATGAATTTCTGACGAGTTTTGGATTTACTAGAATTTAAAAACCATGTATCTCCATGTTTGCGGCCGAGTGACGGTGGCATGGTGTTTGACATTCATTCCCATTTCTTACATGGGACCTAAGCATGCAACCAAGGACACATATTTGAATTTTCAACTAACTTATATGCATTAGAGCATGTGCATGTAGTTCAAATTTGAATTATGCACATGAATGCATAGAAAACTTAGTTAATGTATAAAAATGTCCAAGCGAACCCAAAAAATCCCAAAAGTTGACACAACGCTCCTATTGTTCTATTTTGACACTAGGGAAAAAATTCAAATCAAGAAGAGGCAATGAATATCGTTTCGTCCAGAAAGGTGAAACGTTCCCTACCGAAACCATCACGCTTGTTGTGAGAAGCTCTGGTTTATGAGAAGCTTATACCCAAACCTGCCTCAAATGGGACAAAAACTTTACCACAACATGTTGATGCCACTCCATGATAGCATGCCAAGTTTCATGAATTTTGGACGACTTTTGGATTTACTAGAATTACAAAAGCAAGTACATCAACGTTTGCCGGAGAGCCACGGTGCAGTGGTGTTCGAAATTCATCCCCATTTCTTGCATGGGACATAAGCATAAACCCATGGACACATATATGATTTTACAACCCATGTTGGTGCACCAGAGCATGTGAATCTAGTTTAATTTTGAATTGTGCACCTGAAATGGCTAGAAAACCAATTAATGTATAAAATGTCCAAACGAACCCTGAATAATTCCAATTCTTTCACGACACACATATAGTTGCATGTTCACTGTAGATAAAAGGTCTAGCAATTCAAACACCATGCATTGCCACTGTGACCCCATTATGTAATTCAAATCAAGACGAAAAATCAAGTAGATGCCACATAGTTTATTATAACCAACCGTATGAGATGCAACACAAAATATCTTGGAGCACCGCCGGAGTATAGTACGCATACAGCTTACGCGAGAAGGTGCGACGGCTACAGTCCACAACCCACTCTGAATAAAGGACCGTGTCTGATGACAATTTCCGCGCTAGTTTTTTCACTGAAGTGATTCCAAATTTTCGGCTTCCACGGAAATATCTACCTCCCCGCCCCCCTTACCAAAAGCCACATTTCCCCTATTTCCGCATTCCTTTCCAAGTTGAAACCTTCACTCCTTGCTTGCAGCGCTACCTCCTCGCCGGCGACCCTCCTTCAAGCTACTCGGCCTCGTCTATCCAGGCAGGTAATCCACACCCGACCCTCCTCCTCCTTCCACATCCCACATGCTCCAATCGCCGACGCGACACCTTCCACCCAAATCACCGACCCCTCCACCAAGTAAGCGCCGCCCTAAGCCATGGTGCATGCAGTATAGCCAGGATCTCAAGGAGCATTTGGCAGCGGAGAAGCAAATTGCGGCCACACACGCGGATGAGGTCGTGATGCCTGCCATTCGTGCCGACCCCCAGATCTTGTAGGAGCACCTCGCCGTCGAGGCCACCCTCGATGCCTCGCGCGCCGACACCGCGGCACGGTTGGCTGCTTTAAATGACAGTTCGTGGTGTTTTCTTGAGGCCACCGTCGGTGCCTTCGACGAATACTACGAGGTGTTTTCTCAGCGTGCACGTGCTTAGCTCATCTCAAGAGCTAGTAGGTTGGTGCCCGGAGTGGCTCAGGCAACTCACCACTATGTCGAGGGCACCCACGATGCGGAGGCCTCGCCCTCTTGCATGTCCCAGGAGCCAATCGTCATCGATATCTCCGACAATGAGGAGTAGCTTGTATCATTAGCTCACTATAAGGACCCATGTTCAGTTTGCTAGCTACTGCGTTTCCTTAACAAATTCTAGTGGATTGTGCATCTACTTTTACCATTCAATCTTCTGCTATAGATTATATGTTCTATATGTCATGCAAATGTGGTGTTCAGTTAACTGTTTGGTTCAATTATGCAAATGTGATGTTGAATTCTTCAGGGTGCAATTTTCCAAGTTGTCAAGCATGCTTGGTTTGGTTAACTATCTGACCTTCTATTAGGAGTATGTTATATTGTGCAATGTGGTGCTCAGTTAACTTTGGTTCATTTGTTGTGGTGTTTAGTTAACTGGTTGGTTCAATTCTCGTCGTGGATTTGTCACGGCAGATGTCCTAGTGTGAGGATTTAGTCGTGAGGTCAGCGCATCTATGTGGTAGTTTAAGAGGGGTTGATCCGGATGAGAGACGCGAGGCAGATCAACACACAAGACAAGGATTCAGACAGCTTCGGGCCCCGGGAAACATCATCCGGTAATAGCCCTACATGCTGCTTGTGGCTAGGTCTCATTATGCTCATGAGGGAGTCGCCGCATAAGACGGCTCCCCTTTAGTTGTGTCTAGCCTTAGAGATTATTTTCTGTCCCTCTTGGGGTGCCCTGCCCCTCCTTATATATGTTGAAGGGGTGGGTTACATGACTAGTCCTAGTAGGATCAGGATTACTCTATTACAAGTGGAGTCCTAGTCTTGCTTCCTTTGTAGGAGAATATTCCTTATGTCTTTCCTCTTAAGTAGGCCCACCATAACATGAGCCGGCCTTCTGGGCCTTGGGCCTAGTCCTTTATCTGACCTGCCATCGAGGCCATCGGTGAGTCGTCAGGCTCGTGAGTCGTCAGACTAGTAAGCCACCAATGAAACGCCAAGTTTGGCCGGGTCATATCACGGGGTATATCCCCGACATTTGCCCCCCCCCACTTTAATTTGGATTTATCCATGTTAAACTGATCCTGTAAACAAAACACAAGAACAAATTTAACAGGTTGTGCTCCGGGTTAAGTATTCTTGTAAGCCAGCACCTGAACATCCTTAAGTCTGTCATTTCCTTCTTCTAGAAAAACCGGGTCAATAGACTAGCTTCATATTCAATTTGCTTGTAGAAGAGATATTTAAATAAAGAATCCATTTGAGTCGGCCTTCAATGCTCCGACTTGACAAAAATATTGGTCTTCAAATATTCAATTGATATTCAGCTGGCTTTAAAATGTAGAACTTATCGAGCTATGATCTCCAAAATTGCCGAGTTATAAAAACTGATGATTCCGGGTCATGACTGTTATAGGCACCGGGTCATGATTGTTGCCAATGCCAGGTCACACAATTGATCTTCCTGGTTTGCTCAAAACTGAGAATTTTAAGATGTTCCTCCTTTATATGCATATCACTTGTAGCCCCAAGTCTTAAGAAGGGAGCGTAGTAACGTCTTAAGACTTGCTTCAATATAAATGTTGCAACCTTGAAGAAATCCAGGTTATTCATCTCAATCACTAGTCAAAACTGAATATTCCACATATGTAGCCCCCAAGTGCCGGGTTGTCATGCTTGCAACAACCTGGGACTTGTCATTGTCTTATTTTCATAAAAACTTTAACCAATGTAGCCCCCAAGGATCGGGTCATTATGCAATAATGAGCAGGGACTTTATATGTATGATCATGTATATTCGAGCAGCAATGTGTAGCCCCCAAGGGCCGGCTCATTACAATGTGATGAGTCGGGTCTTCAATAAGGTGATCAAAAAATGACTTTGCATTAGCCCCCAAGTGCCATGGTACATGCTGGCAGTGACATGGGACTTTCATACTTGATGTAATCTCAACTTGAATAATGTACCCCCAAGTGCCGGGTCATAGGCCTACGACTTGGGACTATTCCTTCCATTGTAGAATAAATTATATCCATTGATAAAATAATAGCCATTACGCTGAAGTGACTTTGAAAACCTCAATCATAATATTTGTTATTGATAACCATAATAAAAATCCAGCCATGTTGGCTATTAAATATTTGAATAATATAACCCGTTTTGTAAACCGGTTCCTACAATATAAACGAGTATATATATATATATATATGATGCATGCTATGATGACGCAATGATGATGCAATGTATGATGCAATATAATATGATGTATGTGTATGATGCAATGTATAATGATGTATGTGTATGATAACATAATACTTCAATGAAACTAGCTTGAGCCACTGGAGTATCCTCGCATTCTGTAGCCGACACTCACAGTACCCAATCAACATTTGAACCCAGATAAAGCCAGGTCTTGCTCAAAGACTTATCAGGAGTACACGGTGATGGAGTAGCTGCATGCAAACATGCAGGTTTAACCAAGTTTCAATGAAGGCAGCTTTAGCAGCCTGGATCCATCTTGACTATCTGTAAGCCGTGCTCTCACATGAAAAACCGGCGTTTTAACCTTAACGAGCTTAGATCTTGGTCGAATACACCGTAAAGACTGATCGTTAAGAGTTCGGCGGGTCAATCAGGATTACCTGATGGAGTTGAAGCAGTTGGTTACAGGTAGGATGACCTGGAAAGGTTATGTTCTCTTTGGTTGAATACGCCTATGTTTGAACAAACCTGGTCAGGAGGGTAGTAACGCTATGTTCTCTTTGGTCGAATACGCCTATGTTTGAACAGGAAGCCCCCAAGTGACATACGAACAATTTGTGCTCGTCAAGGACCTATGTTTGAGCTGTGCTATGCATCCAACTCTCTTTGGTCCCTGTAATTTTCCTGAGAACTAGAACTTGGGAGAGATGGATATTCTTCTGGAGCTGGAGATTTAAACCGGATTTAGAGCTCCAGAGCTTTGTGGGAGACAGATTTCCCTTGAGCTGGATTGTGAACCGAATATTAAGCGTTTGTAGGAGACATATTTCCCTTGAACCGGAACCTTCATTTTGAGCCGGAAACTTTCTGACGGCCCTTAAATTTTTATCTACATAGCAATAATCTCCGGGGCCGGGTTATTTTCCTTCCAACTATCCGAAGTTCTTGAATTTTGCTGAAACTGGCAAGACTTGCCGAGTTATATCATTGTAGCCCCCGAGTCTTAAGAATACTCGAGGAGTTGGCTTGAGATTCTCCATATTTGACCATAGCGTAAGATGTATATCATTGGCATTGATAACACGACGTGAATCCACAGAAGGTTGAGGTGACTGCGGCGGGTTATAAATGACCCCGTATGAGTCGTGTTGGCAACTTGGTCAATGGCTCATCCCAACTGGCTGTTTTGAGTTTAACCAAACTGTAGTGGCGGCGATTTGTGCGCCTACCCATTGGGTCATCCAGTATAGACAGCGGCTGACCACATATGATAATTTGCCTCCAGAACTGTTGGAATAGACCGGATCACAGGGCGGACAGTAAAGATGACCACATCATTATAGGCGACACAGATAGATGAGTCGGCCACGGTGTTGTAAGCTGGCGCAGGCAGGACAGTCGGCCGCGGGGGCGGACGGGTGAGTTATCTGTGGTGTTGTAAACCCGCGCAGATGGGTGAGCCGGCCGCGGTGTTGTTGTTGTAGACTGAGCCATAGATATGGCGGTTTGCACACACATTTGTTGAACAATGTGGCATGGTTGGATGCTGGCGCTTGATAATATTGGTGCGAGCTTTATATCCGTGATATAACGATCATTCTTGCAGTGAATAATTGCCCTGCATAAACAATATTGCAGACCAAGACAAAGATAAACTGTTATTTGACAAAAAAACAATATGTGCTAATAAAACAAACTTGGATAGATATCACCTGGTTTGTCCGCACAACGGATGATCCAGATATAGTGTCCGTGAATAGTCTCCAGTAGTTTCAATGGTGATTTATCCACTATCTCTTTTTATTGCAATGAGGTGTTCGTGGCAGTGGTCGCTAGGCGTTGTCACTCAAACAGGGGCGATTGAAAATATAATCAAGACCGCGGCGACTTGCGGCGAGGCCAACGATGGCGACTCACAACAGAGGTCAGGTGTTTCAATGAGTATCAGCAGAGGGACAGCTTGAAGACGACTCGCGGGCGACTCAATAGGCGGCTCAACAAGGGTGAGACGGCAGTTAAGGCGCGAGGCGCCAGGTAGCTCAATAGGGTGGCTCTCCAGCGGCGGTTCTCTGCGAGGCGGCAGTATGGAGAAGAAGTTGAGCGAGACTAGTCACAACTGCAGCGGAAGCAGAGGAAAACTGGGGCAGCGGCTTGAGGCCGGCCATAGATGCCCCAAGGTAAGGCCTTTATTCTGAAGTAGACGGCGGCCCAGAAGTGTGGCAGCTCCAAACGAAACCATGCGGGAGTAACTCAACGCGTGCGATTTCAGTATCCCTTTGCAATGCTTCTCCCTTGAGGGAAAGTTAAAACCAGCATTAGCACTTTTTCTGTCATACAGAAGCAGTATTTGTTGTTCCTTCGACTGTTTTGATTGATGGCACCAAGCATTAAATGATAGCAGGATTTGGCATCTCTCCGTGTTCCACTCCTTTCGTTACTCTTTTCTTCTCAGTTTCTCCATGGTACAAGGCCGTCAATTGTTGGTGATCCTCTCAATCTTGTAGTGCAGGAACGTACCATCCCATGGAACTGGCGAACTCACTTTAAGCTTCAACTGCATTTTCAAGTTACAATGAGCACCATTGCTTTTCCAGTATTCTAGTGTCTTTTTCCTGATAAGTCAATCAACTGCTGCTAAGTAATGCTGCATCTTTCTCATTACCAAGCAACTCACAGGCATAAGTGGCCGGCGGCTGAGCAGGCGAACAATGGGCTGAGACCTGACATGGAAACAACCACGGCGGCTCGGCGCGCGGCGGCGGAGGCGATCCGCGACGAGGCGGAACGAGTGGCTTGAGACAAGCGCAACCCAGCATGGCAACTCACGCAGAAGCAAAAAGGGACGTCAACTGCAAGCGACTCATCCGATAGTAGTGGAAAACAAAGACGGAGATGGTGCAGTCGCGGGCGGCTCGGGGCGGTGACTAAGGCGGGCACAGCCGCATAGGTGCATGGACGCATGGCTTGCTCGAAGAAACGGTGGAGATGGCTGTGACGTCGGGTCGGCTCGAGGCACGGTGGCACGGCGGCTCTCCATATGGGTGAGATGTCCGCTGAGGCACGAGGCACGCGAGGGCAAAGGCATCGGAGAATCGGGGTGGCTCAGCGCGCTGGAGGCGAAAGCGCCCGGCGGCTTAGATTGGAGACTGAGGCGGCTGGTGACTTGAGGTGGGTGCGGCCAAAGCGGTGATTGGAGCGCGAGGTCTGGAGGTGTCGGAGGCGATCCACGACGAGGCGGACTGAGGCTGCCGGAGATTCGAAGCCGTACCCGTGGCCACAGGTTGCCGGTGGTGGCGGAGGCCGAGGCGAACCACCAGCCGGACGCAAGGCAAGGTCGACAACGGGCTGGGTCAACGGAAGAGTCCGAGTCCGAGGGTAATTTTTTCCCAGGTTGTGGCATTTTTTTCTTTCCTGGTATTTGCATCGTGTACTAACCACCATAATCCATCTGAGGCCACGAAAAATCCAAACAATACTTTGTCTCAGTCTCGACAGATCGCCATGATCTTTTCGGCGGCAGTAAAAAATGCAACCCTAAAATTCATCTCAAATTTCATACGTCGTTCCGGCTGTTCGTCGGTGATGATGTTTTCTGCACCGGCTCTTTTTCATCCAACACATCGCGAGCTTCTTGATCTCTGAAGAAGTCCCTCCAAGAACTCAACACCACCGTGCATAGCCCCACGGTGGGCACCAACTGTCGTGGATTTGTCACGGCAGATGTCCTAATGTGAGGACTTACTCATGAGGTCAGTGCATCTATGTGGTAGCTTGAGAGGGGTTGATCAGGATGAGAGACGCGAGGCGGATCAACACACAAGACAAGGATTTAGACAGCTTCGGGCCCCGGGAAACATCATCCGGTAATAGCCCTACATGCTGTTTGTGGCTAGGTCTCATTATGCTCATGAGGGAGTCACCGCATAAGCCGGCTCCCCTTTAGTTGTGTCTATCCTTAGCGATTATTTTTGCCCTTCTTGGTGTGCCCTGCCCCTCCTTATATATGTTGAAGGGGTGGTTTACATGACTAGTCCTAGTAGGATTAGGATTACTCTATTACAAGTGGAGTCCTAGTCTTGCTTCCTTTGTAGGAGAATATTCCTTATGCCTTTCCTCTTAAGTCGGCCCACCATAACATGAGCCGGCCTTCTGGGCCTTGGGCCTAGTCCTTTATCTGACCCGCCGTCGAGGCCATCAGTGAGTCGCCAGGCTCGTGAGTCGTCAGACTAGTAAGCCGCCAGACCCGTGAGTCCCCAATCCTCTGGATGGTTACCAATGAAACGCCAAGTCCGGCCGGGTCATATATCCAGCCGGGTCATATCACGGGGTATATCCCCGACAATTCTGCAATGTGATGTTCAATTGTTGCGGGTGCATTCTGTTATTGTATACCATGTGAGAAATAAAACGAATTTGGCTGTACTAAATACATGAGAAAAAAATACAATTGCTATATTTCCAAGTTCTTAAGCATGCTTGGTTTGGTTAACTGTCTGATCTTTTATTAGGAATATGTTATATTGTGCAATGTAGTGCTAAGTTAACGTTTGGTTCATTTGTTGTGGTGTTTAGTTAACTGCTTGGTTCAATTCTGCAATGCGACGTTCAATTGTTGTGGCTGCATTCTGTTATTGTATACCATGTGAGAAATAAATCGAATTTGGTTGTACTAAATACATGAGAAACAAATACAATTGCTATATTTCCAAGTTGTTAAGCATGCTTGGTTTGGTTAACCGTCTGATCTTCTATTAGGAGTATGTTATATTGTGCAATGTGGTGCCGAGTTAACGTTTGGTTCATTTGTTGTGGTGTTTAGTTAACTGCTTAGTTCAATTATGCAATGCGATGTTCAATTGGTGTGGCTGCATTCTGTTATTGTATACCATGTGAGGAATAAATCGAATTTGGCTGCACTTAATGCATGAGAAACATATACAAGTGCTATATTTCCTAGTTCTTAATCATGCTCGGTTTGGATAAATGGGTTTTCCATGTGGCTTGAATTAATCTAATGAATCTGTAATGTGCTTAATTATTTATCATCAACATATTTTATTCATAGCATGCGAACCCTTACTTAACCTGATGACTACCTTATATGTGTTGCAGGGAAACAATGGGAAGCACTGAAGTTTACAAGATGTTACTAACTGTTATAGCTTGCCTTTTTTATTTCTTTGCCCCATTTCCAATATAGATAAGATATTTATGCACATCCTTGTTTTCAGGCCTTTCCAAAGCAGTTCACTAGTGATTACCTCTCAAACCACCTCTGTGGTCAGGAGGTGAGGAAAGTTTTCATACAACACCCACGGTTCAATATTGAAGTGTTCCTGAAGAGGTCGAAGGATGGACGGTCAATCATCCACAGGCACTGGCCTAAAGTTGCAAAGATCTTTAACATGAATGAAGGCTCAATATTCGCCTTCCGCTTCAGCAGTTTTCCAGATGAGATGCAACTGTCTATGTACCGTCTATGATGCTAATTTCAAAAGGTTCTAGATGTTGCATGTGAAACTTGGTGCTGGTGCAGTTGTGTAATGGGGTAGCTGAGTGCTGAAGCTATATCATATTGTACTCGGATGTATTTCAATTATGAAATCCTGCTTCCTTAATATGGAAATGAAATATATTATGTGCTTAATATGAATGTCAATTAGATTAGTAAATGGATTATTAATAGTAGGGAAATTATCCTGCTAATTGGGTTTTCCTATTGCAAACGGTTATTGAGAAAACACCATGGGCAATGACCTCAGGCAACGCACACAGTTTCTAGGAATAAACCATGTTGGATCAATGAACAATCACACAGGACATTCTCTTGAAAACTATTTGCGTTACGCCACCTTGCGCAAATATTTTCCCTAGAGTGACTGTGTGGGATGTATATACGAACGAAAACATTTAGCGGGGACTGACTGTGTGGGATGTACTTACGACCGAAAATGATTTCGCCTATATAATTGTATTTTTAGCACTACTATACGTATAACCATATTTGGTCACTCATCGGTCGCACACGACCTCATTTTGCCGAGCGTGTGTGCCTGGAGGGCATATCCCCGACGGTTTATGGGTCGTGTGGGAAGGACCCCCCTATCGCAGTCAGTCACTAGGTGACGGTTCCGAACGCCGTCGCGGAAAGGGGTTAAAACCCGTTTGTATAGCACCTCGCTGTACCAGTGCTAGTTTTAAAAATAGGTTATTGCGGCAACTAGCAAACTACGGAAAAAGAACTGCACTAACTACAAGCAAACAAAGAAAAAAGACAAGGAAATAAATAAGCAAGCAACTTACGCTAGGCTATCACGACTATTACACATATTACATCCACTGGGCATCAAAGTTCGCCACCAGTGCAAATATAGGGAACAAAGCAGCATATCACATACACCGGTTGTCAAAGTTGGCGAGCAGTGCAAATAAATGCCGCAGCAAAATAAGTCCAGAACTGAAACCACTTCAGAAGAGCTCAAGAAATAATATCCTGGGTACCCATAATGCTGGCAAGATGCTTAGCAAGCTTATTAACTTTCTCTTGTTTGGAGCTTAAATCCTCCAGCGCTTGCTGTTGCACAAGAAAGTATGCATCTGAATTCTGCAGGGACTTCCTCAGTCCTTCGGCTTCTTGCCGCAACACAGCTGACTGATGCCTTTCAGCTTGTAGCTGAGACTGAAGAAGCCGAAGTGATTCAGGCAGCTAGTTCGAAGAGCTTGTGCCAGCGGTATTGGCCAGTAACTCGAACACTACATTACCGCAGGACTGTGGGGTTTTCTCACTTTCTGTAAGATCGTTTTTATCACCTTTCTTGGAGACCAACAGGGTTATCTCACTATCTTGAACCTTATCTGCATTTCTTTCTCTACCATTGCATAGTGCGGTGCTCTTCTACAGTATTCTGTTCGCATACTACAAGAGAAACAAGCAGACACATCACAGGTTTAGCATGTAGTATACGAAAGTCATTTTGGTAAATCGGTTCAGTAGTAAGGTGGACAGGATAACAAGATGAAACAAACATATATCTATGTACTATGTTCACTGTATTGTCCATATCATTCTAGTTTATGTTGCCAAATCAAGATAGAGATGCAGTTCAACTCATATATTTTTAAGACACAGCAGCATAGACAGAATATAAGTGTGAGAAACTACATAGCATTGGCAACACTTGTAATGTGCATCACATGAGAACATAATTGTTTATACAACTGAAACTAAAATCAACATAGACCAAGAAGTTAGAACAACAATCGAGTTAAAGAAATAGGTTTAAAACATACCTGTTGCGCCATTGGAGTTTCAATTGGATCCTTCAAATTCGAAAGTAGTTGGTATGAGTAAATAATGTGATGAAACAACAAAGGAGTATGGACCATAGCTACGGAATCTGATCTGCTCTTCTGCTTTAAACATGGAGTTTGGGTTCGGTGTGGTGGTCTTCGTGCTTTGGGCACTGCAATCACTTTACAAACTGCTCGTGTGGGGGTACTGTTATGGACATGGTGCTTTGTCAACTAGAAGTGGGTTACTATCCACTTGGGGTTAGATGGGTTGTAGTAGCTGGTTCTCTACCCAACGGTGTAAGTGTGCAATCTGGAAGAGTCTCGATTATGTGTGGCAGGGCTAGTTTGTGGGCCAATACAACCATGGTTCTATCTGCATCAACGGGTAGCACTGTCTTTTGTGAAGAACTTGTTTTTTGCTCCCTTAGATACTGCCATCACCCCCTCCAATTCAAATGGCTAATAAAGAAGAAAAGAAATTGAACATACAAACATTGTATGATAGACAAATGTGGTAATTCACATATATGTTGTCTAACCAAACAAGACATCATGACACAATTTCACATATATGATGCCTAA